>NC_141685.1:1149033722-1151742392 GCF_964263255.1 Lissotriton vulgaris | reverse complement strand
CATTTACCGCTTGGTTAGAAGCAGAGCAAGGAATTGGAAATCACTTGACAAACCAGAATTTATAAAAACACTAAATAATGCGATCCCACTCCCCCACACTGATTTCAATTCAGCTGAATCCAACCTGGCCGACTGGCTTCAAGATGCAAGCGACATCCATGCACCTTATAAGGAGATTAAACTTGCCCGGCGAGCTGACGCTCAACGCTGGTTCTCCCAGGATCTAAAAGCTAAGAAACTGTCCCTGCGCCAACTGGAATCACAGTGGCGTCGTTGCTATTCCCCCGAATTAAAATCGGATTTTATTACGGCCAGGAAGGAGTATATGAAGGCCATTCTTGCCACAAAAACTGCTTATTTTTCCTTCCGCATTCTTAATTCATCAGACAGACCCAAGATATTTTCTCAATTTTAAATGAGATGACTGACTTAGACAGCGTCCGCACTAAGGTGGCTCCTACCCAGACCTTCTGTGATACACTCAATACTTATTTCATCGACAAAATTGTGGACATCAAAGAGAGCATTCCAATTTCCCCTAGCGATACTCCCTCTGCTACCCATACTACTACCAGCAAGGTCACAGTTAAATAGGTGGCCCACTATTACAGCAGAGCAATTCTTAGAGCTATTGCTAAGAGTCAAATCAGGGGCACCTTCTGATAAATGCCCCCTTACATCCTTAAAGAGTGTCTGTCCATCATCCCGACTCCAGCCTATACTCTGCTGAATGACTCTCTTACATCTGGGTTAGTTCCCCTGGCATTTAAGGAAGCAACAGTCATTCCACTCTTGAAGAAACCTGGGGCGGACCCTACCTGCATGGCAAACTACCCGCCAATCTCCTTGCTTCCTTTCTTGGCCAAGGTTACGGAAGCTCATGTCGCGAAACACCTGTCTAACTTTTTAGAGGGCTCAAACTGTTTTGATCCCCACCAGGCAGGTTTTCGCCCTGCACATTCAACAGAGGCAGTGGTAGTTGCGGTCTTAGACTCGCTCCGCGATTGCGCTGACAGACGTTCACCTCAGGCCCTGGTGTTGTTGGATCTGTCAGCCGCGTTTGACACGGTCGACCATGACATATTGATCGACCGTGTCAACCAGGCCGGCATCAGGGGCTTAGCCGCTTGTTGGCTGAGATCCTTCTTGGAGAACCGATCCCAGTCAGTCCGTCTTGTCACCCTGGTCGGCTCTAAACAGTCCATCACCTGTGGAGTCCCTCAGGGCTCCTCGTTGTCACCTCACCTGTTTAACATTTACATTCTTCCTCTAATCCAGGCATTAAGAGACAAACAGGTGATGGTGTTCAACTACGCGGATGACCTGCAACTAGTTTTCATTGAGACAACTCCACCCTCGATTTTGGAAAAGGGGGTGGTGATGGACAGAGTTTCTGAATGATGCAGAATACTCCTATCCAGTCAAGAGATCAGGGCTTGATCCATCACCGTTTTTTAGCTCACTGCACCATCCCAGCTCAGAACCTGGCTACATGCAAATTAGTCTGTTCCTGTCCCAGTGCATGATGGGAACAGGGCAAACCAAACTACCAAGCCAATTCTTATACTGGGAAGGAAACAAGCTTCCGGGGATCGGTTTCTGGCATTTCAGCCGTCGTCGGCCCGGCTTGCTTGAATCCTGATGGTGCAATGAGCAAGGGACTCACGTCTGAGTATACCCTCCCACACTTAGTGTGGACAAAATCGATTTTGGAAAAGGGGGTGGTGATGGACAGAGTTTCTGAATGATGCAGAATACTCCTACCCAGTCAAGAGATCAGGGCTTGATCCATCACCGTTTTTTAGCTCACTGCACCATCCCAGCTCAGAACCTGGCTACATGCAAATTAGTCTGTTCCTGTCCCAGTGCATGATGGGAACAGGGCAAACCAAACTACCAAGCCAATTCGTATACTGGGAAGGAAACAAGCTTCCAGGGACCGGTTTCTGGCATTTCAGCCGTCGTCGGCCCGGCTTGCTTGAATCCTGATGGTGCAATGAGCAAGGGACTCACGTCTGAGTATAGCCTCCCACACTTAGTGTGGACAAAATCGATTTTGGAAAAGGGGGTGGTGATGGACAGAGTTTTTGAATGATGCAGAATACTCCTACCCAGTCAAGAGATCAGGGCTTGATCCATCACCGTTTTTTAGCTCACTGCACCATCCCAGCTCAGAACCTGGCTACATGCAAATTAGTCTGTTCCTGTCCCAGTGCATGATGGGAACAGGGCAAACCAAACTACCAAGCCAATTCTTATACTGGGAAGGAAACAAGCTTCCGGGGACCGGTTTCTGGCATTTCAGCCGTCGTCGGTCCGGCTTGCTTGAATCCTGATGGTGCAATGAGCAAGGGACTCACGTCTGAGTATACCCTCCCACACTTAGTGTGGACAAAATCGATTTTGGAAAAGGGGGTGGTGATGGACAGAGTTTCTGAATGATGCAGAATACTCCTACCCAGTCAAGAGATCAGGTCTTGATCCATCACCATTTTTTAGCTCACTGCACCATCCCAGCTCAGAACCTGGCTACATGCAAATTAGTCTGTTCCTGTCCCAGTGCATGATGGGAACAGGGCAAACCAAACTACCAAGCCAATTCTTATACTGGGAAGGAAACAAGCTTCTGGGGACCGGTTTCTGGCATTTCAGCCGTGGTCGGCTTGCTTGAATCCTGATGGTGCAATGAGCAAGGGACTCACGTCTGAGTATACCCTCCAACACTTAGTGTGGACAAAATCGATTTTGGAAAAGGGGGTGGTGATGGACGGAGTTTCTGAATGATGCAGAATACTCCTACCCAGTCAAGAGATCAGGGCTTGATCCTTCACCGTTTTTTACCTCACTGCACCATCCCAGCTCAGAACCTGGCTACATGCAAATTAGTCTGTTCCTGTCCCAGTGCATGATGGGAACAGGGCAAACCAAACTACCAAGCCAATTCTTATACTGGGAAGGAAACAAGCTTCTGGGGACCGGTTTCTGGCATTTCAGCCGTCGTCGGCCCGGCTTGCTTGAATCCTGATGGTGCAATGAGCAAGGGACTCACGTCTGAGTATACCCTCCCACACTTAGTGTGGACAAAATCGATTTTGGAAAAGGGGGTGGTGATGGACAGAGTTTCTGAATGATGCAGAATACTCCTACCCAGTCAAGAGATCAGGGCTTGATCCATCACCGTTTTTTAGCTCACTGCACCATCCCAGCTCAGAACCTGGCTACATGCAAATTAGTCTGTTCCTGTCCCAGTGCATGATGGGAACAGGGCAAACCGAACTACCAAGCCAATTCTTATACTGGGAAGGAAACAAGCTTCCGGGGACTGGTTTCTGGCATTTCAGCCGTCGTCGGCCCGGCTTGCTTGAATCCTGATGGTGCAATGAGCAAGGGACTCACGTCTCAGTATACTCTCCCACACTTAGTGTGGACAAAATCGATTTTGGAAAAGGGGGTGGTGATGGACAGAGTTTCTGAATGATGCAGAATACTCCTACCCAGTCAAGAGATCAAGGCTTGATCCATCACCGTTTTTTAGCTCACTGCACCATCCCAGCTCAGAACCTGGCTACATGCAAATTAGTCTGTTCCTGTCCCAGTGCATGATGGGAACAGGGCAAACCAAACTACCAAGCCAATTCTTATACTGGGAAGGAAACAAGCTTCCGGGGACCGGTTTCTGGCATTTCAGCCATCGTCGGCCCGGCTTGCTTGAAGCCTGATGGTGCAATGAGCAAGGGACTCACGTCTGAGTTCTGAGCTCGGATGGTGCAGTGAGCTAAAAAACGGTGATGGATCAATGTAGCGATTACCAAGAGATACGGAGGGAGAATAGGGCAACACCGCGGCGGCACTACAACTCCCAGAAAGCCCTGGGTCAAGGCGAACCGGAACTCGCCTTCCGGGCATCAATAAGAACACTCCCTTACCACTGCCGGGTGCTTGTCAATCCTTCCAGTAGCTTGATCGTGTTGGAGCTAAGCCTTCCTTGTGTACTTTGTGGTGTGAGCGGACGCTTTCCTTCCCGCTGGAGGACGCCGAGAGTTGGTGTGAGCCGACACTTTCCTTCCCGCTAGAGGACGTCGAATGCTGGTGATAGCGGACGCTTTCCTTCCCGCTGGATGACGTCTCGGACTTAATTCTTTTCCCGTGATTTAGAGGTAGGACCTCTGTCTTTAAGCACGGCAGTGCTAACTTTATGTTGAGTCTTCCATGTTCCGTACTATCCTTTGATCTTGGGGGAACTTTGATCATAATCTTGATACTGTTGCCTGGAAACGCTTCGAACTTTTGGCAGCCTGTAGTGACTCTAACTACTTTGAAGCTAGATACTGTATCCTGTATTCCTGTTGGGATGGAGCTGTGATGTAACAGCCCCTGAATTCCTTAAACCCGCGCTAGAACCTTCCACAGATATCAGGCTGTCAGAGCAAGGGTTTTCAGTAAGTGTTTTTCTCTATCAATAGATGCTACACACCAATAGCCCGCTAATCACTGTTGATGCTAAACAAGTGTTCTTGTGTTTCTAGAATCGTTGTGCCTTTGAAGACATCCGAATTCCTAGACCAGACCTTGAGGGGTGTCTTCACAACAACCTCCCCGTTCAACTATCCTTCCCCTTACCCGGAGGACTACCTGTCCCTGGTGTGTGAGTCCACACAGGGAGGGTCAGTGCTATTGGGTATAGGGAAGACTATCGTCAAGCTGTGGTCCCCACTGGCTAGATATCTCAGGTTAGTGGCTTGGGTGTTCTTACTTGGGTTTCTTGTCCGCTACTAACCGTGACAATCAAGCCCTGATCTCTTGACTGGGTAGGAGTATTCTGCATCATTCAGAAACTCTGTCCATCACCACCCCCTTTTCCAAAATCGATTTTGTCCACACTAAGTGTGGGAGGCTATACTCAGACGTGAGTCCCTTGATCATTGCACCATCAGGATTCAAACAAGCTGGGCCGACGACGGCTGAAATGCCAGAAACCGGTCCCCGGAAGCTGGTTTCCTTCCCAGTATAAGAATTGGCTTGGTAGTTTGGTTTGCCCTGTTCCCATCATGCACTGGGACAGGAACAGACTAATTTGCATGTAGCAAGGTTCTGAGCTGAGATGGTGCAGTGAGCTAAAAAACGGTGATGGATCAAGCCCTGATCTCTTGACTGGGTAGGAGTATTCTGCATCATTCAAAAACTCTATACCTCACCACCCCCTTTTCCAAAATCGATTTTGTCCACACTAAGTGTGGGAGGGTATACTCAGACGTGAGTCCCTTGCTCATTGCACCATCAGGATTCAAGCAAGCCGGGCCGACGACGGCTGAAATGCCAGAAACCGGTCCCCGGAAGCTTGTTTCCTTCCCAGTATAAGAATTGGCTTGGTAGTTTGGTTTGCCCTGTTCACATCATGCACTGGGACAGGAACAGACTAATTTGCATGTAGCCAGGTTCTGAGCTGGGATGGTGGAGTGAGCTAAAAAACGGTGATGGATCAAGCCCTGATCTCTTGACTGGGTAGGAGTATTCTGCATCATTCAGAAACTCTGTCCATCACCACCGCCTTTTCCAAAATCGATTTTGTCCACACTAAGTGTGGGAGGGTATACTCAGACGTGAGTCCCTTGCTCATTGCACCATCAGGATTCAAGCAAGCCGGGCCGACGACGGCTGAAATGCCAGAAACCGGTCCCCGGAAGCTTGTTTCCTTCCCAGTAGAAGAATTGGCTTGGTAGTTTGGTTTGCCCTGTTCCCATCATGCACTGGGACAGGAACAGACTAATTTGCATGTAGCCAGGTTCTGAGCTGGGATGGTGCAGTGAGCTAAAAAACGGTGATGGATCAAGCCCTGATCTCTTGACTGGGTAGGAGTATTCTGCATCATTCAGAAACTCTGTCCATCACCACCCCCTTTTCCAAAATCGATTTTGTCCACACTAAGTGTGGGAGGGTATACTCAGAAGTGAGTCCCTTGCTCATTTCACCATCAGGATTCAAGCAAGCCAGGCCGAGGACGGTTGAAATGCCAGAAACCGGTCCCCGGAAGCTTGTTTCCTTCCCAGTATAAGAATTGGCTTGGTAGTTTGGTTTGCCCTGTTCCCTTCATGCACTGGGACAGGAACAGACTAATTTGCATGTAGCCAGGTTCTGAGCTGGGATGGTGCAGTGAGCTAAAAAACGGTGATGGATCAAGCCCTGATCTCTTGACTGGGTAGGAGTATTCTGCATCATTCAGAAACTCTGTCCCTCACCACCCCCTTTTCCAAAATCGATTTTGTCCACACTAAGTGTGGGAGGGTATACTCAGACGTGAGTCCCTTGCTCATTGCACCATCAGGATTCAAGCAAGCCGGGCCGACGACGGCTGAAATGCCAGAAACCATTCCCCGGAAGCTTGTTTCCTTCCCAGTATAAGAATTGGCTTGGTAGTTTGGTTTGCCCTGTTCCCATCATGCACTGGGACAGGAACAGACTAATTTGCATGTAGCCAGGTTCTGAGCTGGGATGGTGCAGTGAGCTAAAAAACGGTGATGGATCAAGCCCTGATCTCTTGACTGGGTAGGAGTATTCTGCATCATTCAGAAACTCTGTCCATCCCCTACCCCTTTTCCCAAATCGATTTTGTCCACACTAAGTGTGGGAGGGTATACTCAGACGTGAGTCCCTTGCTCATTGCACCATCAGGATTCAAGCAAGCCGGGCCGACGACGGCTGAAATGCCAGAAACCGGTCCCCGGAAGCTTGTTTCCTTCCCAGTATAAGAATTGGCTTGGTAGTTTGGTTTGCCCTGTTCCCATCATGCACTGGGACAGGAACAGACTAATTTGCATGTAGCCAGGTTCTGAGCTGGGATGGTGCAGTGAGCTAAAAAACGGTGATGGATCAAGCCCTGATCTCTTGACTGGGTAGGAGTATTCTGCATCATTCAGAAACTCTGTCCATCACCACCCCCTTTTCCAAAATCAATTTTGTCCACACTAAGTGTGGGAGGGTATACTCAGACATGAGTCCCTTGCTCATTGCACCATCAGGATTCAAGCAAGCCGGGCAGACGGCGGCTGAAATGCCAGAAACCGGTCCCCGGAAGCTTGTTTCCTTCCCAGTATAAGAATTGGCTTGGTAGTTTGGTTTGCCCTGTTCCCATCATGCACTGGGACAGAAACAGACTAATTTGCATGTAGCCAGGTTCTGAGCTGGGATGGTGCAGTGAGCTAAAAAACGGTGATGGATCAAGCCCTGATCTCTTGACTGGGTAGGAGTATTCTGCATCATTCAGAAACTCTGTCCATCACCACCCCCTTTTCCAAAATCGATTTTGTCCACACTAAGTGTGGGAGGGTATACTCAGACGTGAGTCCCTTGCTCATTGCACCATTAGGATTCAAGCAAGCCAGGCCGACGACGGCTGAAATGCCAGAAACCGGTCCCCGGAAGCTTGTTTCCTTCCCAGTATAAGAATTGGCTTGGTAGTTTGGTTTGCCCTGTTCCCATCATGCACTGGGACAGGAACAGACTAATTTGCATGTAGCCAGGTTCTGAGCTGGGATGGTGCAGTGAGCTAAAAAACGGAGATGGATCAAGCCCTGATCTCTTGACTGGGTAGGAGTATTCTGCATCATTCAGAAACTCTGTCCCTCACCACCCCCTTTTCCAAAATCGATTTTGTCCACACTAAGTGTGGGAGGGTATACTCAGACGTGAGTCCCTTGCTCATTGCACCATCAGGATTCAAGCAAGCCGGGCCGACGACGGCTGAAATGCCAGAAACCGTTCCCCGGAAGCTTGTTTCCTTCCCAGTATAAGAATTGGCTTGGTAGTTTGGTTTGCCCTGTTCCCATCATGCACTGGGACAGGAACAGACTAATTTGCATGTAGCCAGGTTCTGAGCTGGGATGGTGCAGTGAGCTAAAAAACGGTGATGGATCAAGCCCTGATCTCTTGACTGGGTAGGAGTATTCTGCATCATTCAGAAACTCTGTCCATCACCACCCCCTTTTCCAAAATCAATTTTGTCCACACTAAGTGTGGGAGGGTATACTCAGACATGAGTCCCTTGCTCATTGCACCATCAGGATTCAAGCAAGCCGGGCAGACGGCGGCTGAAATGCCAGAAACCGGTCCCCGGAAGCTTGTTTCCTTCCCAGTATAAGAATTGGCTTGGTAGTTTGGTTTGCCCTGTTCCCATCATGCACTGGGACAGAAACAGACTAATTTGCATGTAGCCAGGTTCTGAGCTGGGATGGTGCAGTGAGCTAAAAAACGGTGATGGATCAAGCCCTGATCTCTTGACTGGGTAGGAGTATTCTGCATCATTCAGAAACTCTGTCCATCACCACCCCCTTTTCCAAAATCGATTTTGTCCACACTAAGTGTGGGAGGGTATACTCAGACGTGAGTCCCTTGCTCATTGCACCATTAGGATTCAAGCAAGCCAGGCCGACGACGGCTGAAATGCCAGAAACCGGTCCCCGGAAGCTTGTTTCCTTCCCAGTATAAGAATTGGCTTGGTAGTTTGGTTTGCCCTGTTCCCATCATGCACTGGGACAGGAACAGACTAATTTGCATGTAGCCAGGTTCTGAGCTGGGATGGTGCAGTGAGCTAAAAAACGGAGATGGATCAAGCCCTGATCTCTTGACTGGGTAGGAGTATTCTGCATCATTCAGAAACTCTGTCCCTCACCACCCCCTTTTCCAAAATCGATTTTGTCCACACTAAGTGTGGGAGGGTATACTCAGACGTGAGTCCCTTGCTCATTGCACCATCAGGATTCAAGCAAGCCGGGCCGACGACGGCTGAAATGCCAGAAACCGTTCCCCGGAAGCTTGTTTCCTTCCCAGTATAAGAATTGGCTTGGTAGTTTGGTTTGCCCTGTTCCCATCATGCACTGGGACAGGAACAGACTAATTTGCATGTAGCCAGGTTCTGAGCTGGGATGGTGCAGTGAGCTAAAAAACGGTGATGGATCAAGCCCTGATCTCTTGACTGGGTAGGAGTATTCTGCATCATTCAGAAACTTTGTCCATCACCACCCCCTTTTCCAAAATCGATTTTGTCCACACTAAGTGTGGGAGGGTATACTCAGACGTGAGTCCCTTGCTCATTGCACCATCAGGATTCAAGCAAGCCGGGCTGATGATGGCTGAAATGCCAGAAACCGGTCCCCGGAAGCTTGTTTCCTTCCCAGTATAAGAATTGGCTTGATAGTTTGGTTTGCCCGGTTCCCATCATGCACTGGGACAGGAACAGACTAATTTGCATGTAGCCAGGTTCTGAGCTGGGATGGTGCAGTGAGCTAAAAAACGGTGATGGATCAAGCCCTGATCTCTTGACTGGGTAGGAGTTTTCTGCATCATTCAGAAACTCTGTCCATCACCACCCCCTTTTCCAAAATCGATTTTGTCCACACTAAGTGTGGGAGGGTATACTCAGACGTGAGTCCCTTGCTCATTGCACCATCAGGATTCAAGCAAGCCGGGCCGACGACGGCTGAAATGCCAGAAACCGGTCCCCGGAAGCTTGTTTCCTTCCCAGTAGAAGAATTGGCTTGGTAGTTTGGTTTGCCCTGTTCCCATCATGCACTGGGACAGGAACAGACTAATTTGCATGTAGCCAGGTTCTGAGCTGGGATGGTGCAGTGAGCTAAAAAACGGTGATGGATCAAGCCCTGATCTATTGACTGGGTAGGAGTATTCTGCATCATTCAGAAACTCTGTCCATCACCACCCCCTTTTCCAAAATCGATTTTGTCCACACTAAGTGTGGGAGGGTATACTCAGAAGTGAGTCCCTTGCTCATTGCACCATCAGGATTCAAGCAAGCCAGGCCGAGGACGGTTGAAATGCCAGAAACCGGTCCCCGGAAGCTTGTTTCCTTCCCAGTATAAGAATTGGCTTGGTAGTTTGGTTTGCCCTGTTCCCATCATGCACTGGGACAGGAACAGACTAATTTGCATGTAGCCAGGTTCTGAGCTGGGATGGTGCAGTGAGCTAAAAAACGGTGATGGATCAAGCCCTGATCTCTTGACTGGGTAGGAGTATTCTGCATCATTCAGAAACTCTGTCCATCCCCTACCCCTTTTCCCAAATCGATTTTGTCCACACTAAGTGTGGGAGGGTATACTCAGACGTGAGTCCCTTGCTCATTGCACCATCAGGATTCAAGCAAGCCGGGCCGACGACGGCTGAAATGCCAGAAACCGGTCCCCGGAAGCTTGTTTCCTTCCCAGTATAAGAATTGGCTTGGTAGTTTGGTTTGCCCTGTTCCCATCATGCACTGGGACAGGAACAGACTAATTTGCATGTAGCCAGGTTCTGAGCTGGGATGGTGCAGTGAGCTAAAAAACGGTGATGGATCAAGCCCTGATCTCTTGACTGGGTAGGAGTATTCTGCATCATTCAGAAACTCTGTCCATCACCACCCCCTTTTCCAAAATCGATTTTGTCCACACTAAGTGTGGGAGGGTATACTCAGACGTGCGTCCCTTGCTCATTGCACCATCAGGATTCAAGCAAGCCGGGCAGACGACAGCTGAAATGCCAGAAACTGGTCCCCGGAAGCTTGTTTCCTTCCCAGTATAAGAATTGGCTTGGTAGTTTGGTTTGCCCTGTTCCCATCATGCACTGGGACAGGAACAGACTAATTTGCATGTAGCCAGGTTCTGAGCTGGGATGGTGCAGTGAGCTAAAAAACGGTGATGGATCAAGCCCTGATCTCTTGACTGGGTAGGAGTATTCTGCATCATTCAGAAACTCTGTCCATCACCACCCCCTTTTCCAAAATCGATTTTGTCCACACTAAGTGTGGGAGGGTATACTCAGACGTGAGTCCCTTGATCATTGCACCATTAGGATTCAAGCAAGCCGGGCCGACGATGGCTGAAATGCCAGAAACCGGTCCCCGGAAGCTTGTTTCCTTCCCAGCATAAGAATTGGCTTGGTAGTTTGGTTTGCCCTGTTCCCATCATGCACTGGGACAGGAACAGACTAATTTGCATGTAGCCAGGTTCTGAGCTGCGATGGTGCAGTGAGCTAAAAAACGGTGATGGATCAAGCCCTGATCTCTTGACT
Organism: Lissotriton vulgaris; assembly: GCF_964263255.1. Taxonomy (NCBI): domain Eukaryota; kingdom Metazoa; phylum Chordata; class Amphibia; order Caudata; family Salamandridae; genus Lissotriton; species Lissotriton vulgaris. The sequence goes on along the minus strand of NC_141685.1, from coordinate 1,151,731,340 downwards.
GGGTAGGAGTATTCTGCATCATTCAGAAACTCTGTCCATCCCCTACCCCTTTTCCCAAATCGATTTTGTCCACACTAAGTGTGGGAGGGTATACTCAGACGTGAGTCCCTTGCTCATTGCACCATCAGGATTCAAGCAAGCCGGGCCGACGACGGCTGAAATGCCAGAAACCGGTCCCCGGAAGCTTGTTTCCTTCCCAGTATAAGAATTGGCTTGATAGTTTGGTTTGCCCGGTTCCCATCATGCACTGGGACATGAACAGACTAATTTGCATGTAGCCAGGTTCTGAGCTGGGATGGTGCAGTGAGCTAAAAAACGGTGATGGATCAAGCCCTGATCTCTTGACTGGGTAGGAGTATTCTGCATCATTCAGAAACTCTGTCCATCACCACCCCCTTTTCCCAAATCGATTTTGTCCACACTAAGTGTGGGAGGGTATACTCAGACGTGAGTCCCTTGCTCATTGCACCATCAGGATTCAAGCAAGCTGGGCCGACGACGGCTGAAATGCCAGAAACCGTTCCCTGGAAGCTTGTTTCCTTCCCAGTATAAGAATTGGCTTGGTAGTTTGGTTTGCCCTGTTCCCATCATGCACTGGGACAGGAACAGACTAATTTGCATGTAGCCAGGTTCTGAGCTGGGATGGTGCAGTGAGCTAAAAAACGGTGATGGATCAAGCCCTGGTCTCTTGACTGGGTAGGAGTATTCTGCATCATTCAGAAACTCTGTCCATCCCCTACCCCTTTTCCAAAATCGATTTTGTCCACACTAAGTGTGGGAGGGTATACTCAGACGTGAGTCCCTTGCTCATTGCACCATCAGGATTCAAGCAAGCCGGGCCGACGACGGCTGAAATGCCAGAAACCGGTCCCCGGAAGCTTGTTTCCTTCCCAGTATAAGAATTGGCTTGGTAGTTTGGTTTGCCCTGTTCCCATCATGCACTGGGACAGGAACAGACTAATTTGCATGTAGCCAGGTTTTGAGCTGGGATGGTGCAGTGAGCTAAAAAATGGTGATGGATCAAGCCCTGATCTCTTGACTGGATAGGAGTATTCTGCATCATTCAGAAACTCTGTCCATCACCACCCCCTTTTCCAAAATCGATTTTGTCCACACTAAGTGTGGGAGGGTATACTCAGACGTGAGTCCCTTGCTCATTGCACCATCAGGATTCAAGCAAGCCGGGCTGACGACGGCTGAAATGCCAGAAACCGGTCCCCTGAAGCTTGTTTCCTTCCCAGTTTAAGAATTGGCTTGGTAGTTTGGTTTGCCCGGTTCCCATCATGCACTGGGACAGGAACAGACTAATTTGCATGTAGCCAGGTTCTGAGCTGGGATGGTGCAGTGAGCTAAAAAACGGTGATGGATCAAGCCCTGATCTCTTGACTGGGTAGAAGTATTCTGCATCATTCAGAAACTCTGTCCATCACCACCCCCTTTTCCAAAATCGATTTTGTCCACACTAAGTGTGGGAGGGTATACTCAGACGTGAGTCCCTTGCTCTTTGCACCATCAGGATTCAAGCAAGCCGGGCAGACGACGGCTGAAATGCCAGAAACCGGTCCCCGGAAGCTTGTTTCCTTCCCAGTATAAGAATTGGCTTGGTAGTTTGGTTTGCCCTGTTCCCATCATGCACTGGGACAGGAACAGACTAATTTGCATGTAGCCAGGTTCTGAGCTGGGATGGTGCAGTGAGCTAAAAAACGGTGATGGATCAAGCCCTGATCTCTTGACTGGGTAGGAGTATTCTGCATCATTCAGAAACTCTGTCCATCACCACCCCCTTTTCCAAAATCGATTTTGTCCACACTAAGTGTGGGAGGGTATACTCAGAAGTGAGTCCCTTGCTCATTGCACCATCAGGATTCAAGCAAGCCAGGCCGAGGACGGTTGAAATGCCAGAAACCGGTCCCCGGAAGCTTGTTTCCTTCCCAGTATAAGAATTGGCTTGGTAGTTTGGTTTGCCCTGTTCCCATCATGCACTGGGACAGGAACAGACTAATTTGCATGTAGCCAGGTTCTGAGCTGGGATGGTGCAGTGAGCTAAAAAACGGTGATGGATCAAGCCCTGATCTCTTGACTGGGTAGGAGTATTCTGCATATTCAGAAACTCTGTCCATCCCCTACCCCTTTTCCCAAATCGATTTTGGCCACACTAAGTGTGGGAGGGTATACTCAGACGTGAGTCCCTTGCTCATTGCACCATCTGGATTCAAGCAAGCCGGGCCGACGACGGCTGAAATGCCAGAAACCGGTCCCCGGAAGCTTGTTTCCTTCCCAGTATAAGAATTGGCTTGGTAGTTTGGTTTGCCCTGTTCCCATCATGCACTGGGACAGGAACAGACTAATTTGCATGTAGCCAGGTTCTGAGCTGGGATGGTGCAGTGAGCTAAAAAACGGTGATGGATCAAGCCCTGATCTCTTGACTGGGTAGGAGTATTCTGCATCATTCAGAAACTTTGTCCATCACCACCCCCTTTTCCAAAATCGATTTTGTCCACACTAAGTGTGGGAGGGTATACTCAGACGTGAGTCCCTTGCTCATTGCACCATCAGGATTCAAGCAAGCCGGGCTGATGACGGCTGAAATGCCAGAAACCGGTCCCCGGAAGCTTGTTTCCTTCCCAGTATAAGAATTGGCTTGATAGTTTGGTTTGCCTGGTTCCCATCATGCACTGGGACAGGAACAGACTAATTTGCATGTAGCCAGGTTCTGAGCTGGGATGGTGCAGTGAGCTGAAAAACGGTGATGGATCAAGCCCTGATCTCTTGACTGGGTAGGAGTTTTCTGCATCATTCAGAAACTCTGTCCATCACCACCCCCTTTTCCAAAATCGATTTTGTCCACACTAAGTGTGGGAGGGTATACTCAGACGTGAGTCCCTTGCTCATTGCACCATCAGGATTCAAGCAAGCCGGGCTCACGACGGCTGAAATGCCAGAAACCGGTCCCCGGAAGCTTGTTTCCTTCCCAGTAGAAGAATTGGCTTGGTAGTTTGGTTTGCCCTGTTCCCATCATGCACTAGGACAGGAACAGACTAATTTGCATGTAGCCAGGTTCTGAGCTGGGATGGTGCAGTGAGCTAAAAAACGGTGATGGATCAAGCCCTGATCTCTTGACTGGGTAGGAGTATTCTGCATCATTCAGAAACTCTGTCCATCACCACCCCCTTTTCCAAAATCGATTTTGTCCACACTAAGTGTGGGAGGGTATACTCAGAAGTGAGTCCCTTGCTCATTGCACCATCAGGATTCAAGCAAGCCAGGCCGAGGACGGTTGAAATGCCAGAAACCGGTCCCCGGAAGCTTGTTTCCTTCCCAGTATAAGAATTGGCTTGGTAGTTTGGTTTGCCCTGTTCCCATCATGCACTGGGACAGGAACAGACTAATTTGCATGTAGCCAGGTTCTGAGCTGGGATGGTGCAGTGAGCTAAAAAACGGTGATGGATCAAGCCCTGATCTCTTGACTGGGTAGGAGTATTCTGCATCATTCAGAAACTCTGTCCCTCACCACCCCCTTTTCCAAAATCGATTTTGTCCACACTAAGTGTGGGAGGGTATACTCAGACGGGAGTCCCTTGCTCATTGCACCATCAGGATTCAAGCAAGCCGGGCCGACGACGGCTGAAATGCCAGAAACCGTTCCCCGGAAGCTTGTTTCCTTCCCAGTATAAGAATTGGCTTGGTAGTTTGGTTTGCCCTGTTCCCATCATGCACTGGGACAGGAACAAACTAATTTGCATGTAGCCAGGTTCTGAGCTGGGATGGTGCAGTGAGCTAAAAAACGGTGATGGATCAAGCCCTGATCTCTTGACTGGGTAGGAGTATTCTGCATCATTCAGAAACTCTGTCCATCCCCTACCCCTTTTCCCAAATCGATTTTGTCCACACTAAGTGTGGGAGGGTATACTCAGACGTGAGTCCCTTGCTCATTGCACCATCAGGATTCAAGCAAGCCGGGCCGACGACGGCTGAAATGCCAGAAACCGGTCCCCGGAAGCTTGTTTCCTTCCCAGTATAAGAATTGGCTTGGTAGTTTGGTTTGCCCTGTTCCCATCATGCACTGGGACAGGAACAGACTAATTTGCATGTAGCCAGGTTCTGAGCTGGGATGGTGCAGTGAGCTAAAAAACGGTGATGGATCAAGCCCTGATCTCTTGACTGGGTAGGAGTATTCTGACTCATTCAGAAACTCTGTCCATCACCACCCCCTTTTCCAAAATCGATTTTGTCCACACTAAGTGTGGGAGGGTATACTCAGACGTGAGTCCCTTGCTCATTGCACCATCAGGATTCAAGCAAGCCGGGCAGACGGCGGCTGAAATGCCAGAAACCGGTCCCCGGAAGCTTGTTTCCTTCCCAGTATAAGAATTGGCTTGGTAGTTTGGTTTGCCCTGTTCCCATCATGCACTGGGACAGAAACAGACTAATTTGCATGTAGCCAGGTTCTGAGCTGGGATGGTGCAGTGAGCTAAAAAACGGTGATGGATCAAGCCCTGATCTCTTGACTGGGTAGGAGTATTCTGCATCATTCAGAAACTCTGTCCATCACCACCCCCTTTTCCAAAATCGATTTTGTCCACACTAAGTGTGGGAGGGTATACTCAGACGTGAGTCCCTTGCTCATTGCACCATTAGGATTCAAGCAAGCCAGGCCGACGACGGCTGAAATGCCAGAAACCGGTCCCCGGAAGCTTGTTTCCTTCCCAGTATAAGAATTGGCTTGGTAGTTTGGTTTGCCCTGTTCCCACCATGCACTGGGACAGGAACAGACTAATTTGCATGTAGCCAGGTTCTGAGCTGGGATGGTGCAGTGAGCTAAAAAACGGAGATGGATCAAGCCCTGATCTCTTGACTGGGTAGGAGTATTCTGCATCATTCAGAAACTCTGTCCCTCACCACCCCCTTTTCCAAAATCGATTTTGTCCACACTAAGTGTGGGAGGGTATACTCAGACGTGAGTCCCTTGCTCATTGCACCATCAGGATTCAAGCAAGCCGGGCCGACGACGGCTGAAATGCCAGAAACCGTTCCCCGGAAGCTTGTTTCCTTCCCAGTATAAGAATTGGCTTGGTAGTTTGGTTTGCCCTGTTCCCATCATGCACTGGGACAGGAACAGACTAATTTGCATGTAGCCAGGTTCTGAGCTGGGATGGTGCAGTGAGCTAAAAAACGGTGATGGATCAAGCCCTGATCTCTTGACTGGGTAGGAGTATTCTGCATCATTCAGAAACTTTGTCCATCACCACCCCCTTTTCCAAAATCGATTTTGTCCACACTAAGTGTGGGAGGGTATACTCAGACGTGAGTCCCTTGCTCATTGCACCATCAGGATTCAAGCAAGCCGGGCTGATGATGGCTGAAATGCCAGAAACCGGTCACCGGAAGCTTGTTTCCTTCCCAGTATAAGAATTGGCTTGATAGTTTGGTTTGCCCGGTTCCCATCATGCACTGGGACAGGAACAGACTAATTTGCATGTAGCCAGGTTCTGAGCTGGGATGGTGCAGTGAGCTAAAAAACGGTGATGGATCAAGCCCTGATCTCTTGACTGGGTAGGAGTTTTCTGCATCATTCAGAAACTCTGTCCATCACCACCCCCTTTTCCAAAATCGATTTTGTCCACACTAAGTGTGGGAGGGTATACTCAGACGTGAGTCCCTTGCTCATTGCACCATCAGGATTCAAGCAAGCCGGGCCGACGACGGCTGAAATGCCAGAAACCGGTCCCCGGAAGCTTGTTTCCTTCCCAGTAGAAGAATTGGCTTGGTAGTTTGGTTTGCCCTGTTCCCATCATGCACTGGGACAGGAACAGACTAATTTGCATGTAGCCAGGTTCTGAGCTGGGATGGTGCAGTGAGCTAAAAAACGGTGATGGATCAAGCCCTGATCTATTGACTGGGTAGGAGTATTCTGCATCATTCAGAAACTCTGTCCATCACCACCCCCTTTTCCAAAATCGATTTTGTCCACACTAAGTGTGGGAGGGTATACTCAGAAGTGAGTCCCTTGCTCATTGCACCATCAGGATTCAAGCAAGCCAGGCCGAGGACGGTTGAAATGCCAGAAACCGGTCCCCGGAAGCTTGTTTCCTTCCCAGTATAAGAATTGGCTTGGTAGTTTGGTTTGCCCTGTTCCCATCATGCACTGGGACAGGAACAGACTAATTTGCATTAGCCAGGTTCTGAGCTGGGATGGTGCAGTGAGCTAAAAAACGGTGATGGATCAAGCCCTGATCTCTTGACTGGGTAGGAGTATTCTGCATCATTCAGAAACTCTGTCCATCCCCTACCCCTTTTCCCAAATCGATTTTGTCCACACTAAGTGTGGGAGGGTATACTCAGACGTGAGTCCCTTGCTCATTGCACCATCAGGATTCAAGCAAGCCGGGCCGACGACGGCTGAAATGCCAGAAACCGGTCCCCGGAAGCTTGTTTCCTTCCCAGTATAAGAATTGGCTTGGTAGTTTGGTTTGCCCTGTTCCCATCATGCACTGGGACAGGAACAGACTAATTTGCATGTAGCCAGGTTCTGAGCTGGGATGGTGCAGTGAGCTAAAAAACGGTGATGGATCAAGCCCTGATCTCTTGACTGGGTAGGAGTATTCTGCATCATTCAGAAACTCTGTCCATCACCACCCCCTTTTCCAAAATCGATTTTGTCCACACTAAGTGTGGGAGGGTATACTCAGACGTGCGTCCCTTGCTCATTGCACCATCAGGATTCAAGCAAGCCGGGCAGACGACAGCTGAAATGCCAGAAACCGGTCCCCGGAAGCTTGTTTCCTTCCCAGTATAAGAATTGGCTTGGTAGTTTGGTTTGCCCTGTTTCCATCATGCACTGGGACAGGAACAGACTAATTTGCATGTAGCCAGGTTCTGAGCTGGGATGGTGCAGTGAGCTAAAAAACGGTGATGGATCAAGCCCTGATCTCTTGACTGGGTAGGAGTATTCTGCATCATTCAGAAACTCTGTCCATCACCACCCCCTTTTCCAAAATCGATTTTGTCCACACTAAGTGTGGGAGGGTATACTCAGACGTGAGTCCCTTGCTCATTGCACCATTAGGATTCAAGCAAGCCGGGCCGACGATGGCTGAAATGCCAGAAACCGGTCCCCGGAAGCTTGTTTCCTTCCCAGCATAAGAATTGGCTTGGTAGTTTGGTTTGCCCTGTTCCCATCATGCACTGGGACAGGAACAGACTAATTTGCATGTAGCCAGGTTCTGAGCTGCGATGGTGCAGTGAGCTAAAAAACGGTGATGGATCAAGCCCTGATCTCTTGACTGGGTAGGAGTATTCTGCATCATTCAGAAACTCTGTCCATCCCCTACCCCTTTTCCCAAATCGATTTTGTCCACACTAAGTGTGGGAGGGTATACTCAGACGTGAGTCCCTTGCTCATTGCACCATCAGGATTCAAGCAAGCCGGGCCGACGACGGCTGAAATGCCAGAAACCGGTCCCCGGAAGCTTGTTTCCTTCCCAGTATAAGAATTGGCTTGATAGTTTGGTTTGCCCGGTTCCCATCATGCACTGGGACAGGAACAGACTAATTTGCATGTAGCCAGGTTCTGAGCTGGGATGGTGCAGTGAGCTAAAAAACGGTGATGGATCAAGCCCTGATCTCTTGACTGGGTAGGAGTATTCTGCATCATTCAGAAACTCTGTCCATCACCACCCCCTTTTCCCAAATCGATTTTGTCCACACTAAGTGTGGGAGGGTATACTCAGACGTGAGTCCCTTGCTCATTGCACCATCAGGATTCAAGCAAGCCGGGCCGACGACGGCTGAAATGCCAGAAACCGTTCCCTGGAAGCTTGTTTCCTTCCCAGTATAAGAATTGGCTTGGTAGTTTGGTTTGCCCTGTTCCCATCATGCACTGGGACAGGAACAGACTAATTTGCATGTAGCCAGGTTCTGAGCTGGGATGGTGCAGTGAGCTAAAAAACGGTGATGGATCAAGCCCTGGTCTCTTGACTGGGTAGGAGTATTCTGCATCATTCAGAAACTCTGTCCATCCCCTACCCCTTTTCCAAAATCGATTTTGTCCACACTAAGTGTGGGAGGGTATACTCAGACGTGAGTCCCTTGCTCATTGCACCATCAGGATTCAAGCAAGCCGGGCCGACGACGGCTGAAATGCCAGAAACCGGTCCCCGGAAGCTTGTTTCCTTCCCAGTATTAGAATTGGCTTGGTAGTTTGGTTTGCCCTGTTCCCATCATGCACTGGGACAGGAACAGACTAATTTGCATGTAGCCAGGTTTTGAGCTGGGATGGTGCAGTGAGCTAAAAAATGGTGATGGATCAAGCCCTGATCTCTTGACTGGATAGGAGTATTCTGCATCATTCAGAAACTCTGTCCATCACCACCCCCTTTTCCAAAATCGATTTTGTCCACACTAAGTGTGGGAGGGTATACTCAGACGTGAGTCCCTTGCTCATTGCACCATCAGGATTCAAGCAAGCCGGGCTGACGACGGCTGAAATGCCAGAAACCGGTCCCCTGAAGCTTGTTTCCTTCCCAGTTTAAGAATTGGCTTGGTAGTTTGGTTTGCCCGGTTCCCATCATGCACTGGGACAGGAACAGACTAATTTGCATGTAGCCAGGTTCTGAGCTGGGATGGTGCAGTGAGCTAAAAAACGGTGATGGATCAAGCCCTGATCTCTTGACTGGGTAGAAGTATTCTGCATCATTCAGAAACTCTGTCCATCACCACCCCCTTTTCCAAAATCGATTTTGTCCACACTAAGTGTGGGAGGGTATACTCAGACGTGAGTCCCTTGCTCTTTGCACCATCAGGATTCAAGCAAGCCAGGCCGAGGACGTTTGAAATGCCAGAAACCGGTCCCCGGAAGCTTGTTTCCTTCCCAGTATAAGAATTGGCTTGGTAGTTTGGTTTGCCCTGTTCCCATCATGCACTGGGACAGGAACAGACTAATTTGCATGTAGCCAGGTTCTGAGCTGGGATGGTGCAGTGAGCTAAAAAACGGTGATGGATCAAGCCCTGATCTCTTGACTGGGTAGGAGTATTCTGCATATTCAGAAACTCTGTCCATCCCCTACCCCTTTTCCCAAATCGATTTTGGCCACACTAAGTGTGGGAGGGTATACTCAGACGTGAGTCCCTTGCTCATTGCACCATCTGGATTCAAGCAAGCCGGGCCGACGACGGCTGAAATGCCAGAAACCGGTCCCCGGAAGCTTGTTTCCTTCCCAGTATAAGAATTGGCTTGGTAGTTTGGTTTGCCCTGTTCCCATCATGCACTGGGACAGGAACAGACTAATTTGCATGTAGCCAGGTTCTGAGCTGGGATGGTGCAGTGAGCTAAAAAACGGTGATGGATCAAGCCCTGATCTCTTGACTGGGTAGGAGTATTCTGCATCATTCAGAAACTTTGTCCATCACCACCCCCTTTTCCAAAATCGATTTTGTCCACACTAAGTGTGGGAGGGTATACTCAGACGTGAGTCCCTTGCTCATTGCACCATCAGGATTCAAGCAAGCCGGGCTGATGACGGCTGAAATGCCAGAAACCGGTCCCCGGAAGCTTGTTTCCTTCCCAGTATAAGAATTGGCTTGATAGTTTGGTTTGCCCGGTTCCCATCATGCACTGGGACAGGAACAGACTAATTTGCATGTAGCCAGGTTCTGAGCTGGGATGGTGCAGTGAGCTGAAAAACGGTGATGGATCAAGCCCTGATCTCTTGACTGGGTAGGAGTTTTCTGCATCATTCAGAAACTCTGTCCATCACCACCCCCTTTTCCAAAATCGATTTTGTCCACACTAAGTGTGGGAGGGTATACTCAGACGTGAGTCCCTTGCTCATTGCACCATCAGGATTCAAGCAAGCCGGGCTCAAGACGGCTGAAATGCCAGAAACCGGTCCCCGGAAGCTTGTTTCCTTCCCAGTAGAAGAATTGGCTTGGTAGTTTGGTTTGCCCTGTTCCCATCATGCACTGGGACAGGAACAGACTAATTTGCATGTAGCCAGGTTCTGAGCTGGGATGGTGCAGTGAGCTAAAAAACGGTGATGGATCAAGCCCTGATCTCTTGACTGGGTAGGAGTATTCTGCATCATTCAGAAACTCTGTCCATCACCACCCCCTTTTCCAAAATCGATTTTGTCCACACTAAGTGTGGGAGGGTATACTCAGAAGTGAGTCCCTTGCTCATTGCACCATCAGGATTCAAGCAAGCCAGGCCGAGGACGGTTGAAATGCCAGAAACCGGTCCCCGGAAGCTTGTTTCCTTCCCAGTATAAGAATTGGCTTGGTAGTTTGGTTTGCCCTGTTCCCATCATGCACTGGGACAGGAACAGACTAATTTGCATGTAGCCAGGTTCTGAGCTGGGATGGTGCAGTGAGCTAAAAAACGGTGATGGATCAAGCCCTGATCTCTTGACTGGGTAGGAGTATTCTGCATCATTCAGAAACTCTGTCCCTCACCACCCCCTTTTCCAAAATCGATTTTGTCCACACTAAGTGTGGGAGGGTATACTCAGACGTGAGTCCCTTGCTCATTGCACCATCAGGATTCAAGCAAGCCGGGCCGACGACGGCTGAAATGCCAGAAACCGTTCCCCGGAAGCTTGTTTCCTTCCCAGTATAAGAATTGGCTTGGTAGTTTGGTTTGCCCTGTTCCCATCATGCACTGGGACAGGAACAAACTAATTTGCATGTAGCCAGGTTCTGAGCTGGGATGGTGCAGTGAGCTAAAAAACGGTGATGGATCAAGCCCTGATCTCTTGACTGGGTAGGAGTATTCTGCATCATTCAGAAACTCTGTCCATCCCCTACCCCTTTTCCCAAATCGATTTTGTCCACACTAAGTGTGGGAGGGTATACTCAGACGTGAGTCCCTTGCTCATTGCACCATCAGGATTCAAGCAAGCCGGGCCGACGACGGCTGAAATGCCAGAAACCGGTCCCCGGAAGCTTGTTTCCTTCCCAGTATAAGAATTGGCTTGGTAGTTTGGTTTGCCCTGTTCCCATCATGCACTGGGACAGGAACAGACTAATTTGCATGTAGCCAGGTTCTGAGCTGGGATGGTGCAGTGAGCTAAAAAACGGTGATGGATCAAGCCCTGATCTCTTGACTGGGTAGGAGTATTCTGCATCATTCAGAAACTCTGTCCATCACCACCCCCTTTTCCAAAATCGATTTTGTCCACACTAAGTGTGGGAGGGTATACTCAGACGTGAGTCCCTTGCTCATTGCACCATCAGGATTCAAGCAAGCCGGGCAGACGACGGCTGAAATGCCAGAAACCGGTCCCCGGAAGCTTGTTTCCTTCCCAGTATAAGAATTGGCTTGGTAGTTTGGTTTGCCCTGTTCCCATCATGCACTGGGACAGGAACAGACTAATTTGCATGTAGCCAGGTTCTGAGCTGGGATGGTGCAGTGAGCTAAAAAACGGTGATGGATCAAGCCCTGATCTCTTGACTGGGTAGGAGTATTCTGCATCATTCAGAAACTCTGTCCATCACCACCCCCTTTTCCAAAATCGATTTTGTCCACACTAAGTGTGGGAGGGTATACTCAGACGTGAGTCCCTTGCTCATTGCACCATTAGGATTCAAGCAAGCCAGGCCGACGATGGCTGAAATGCCAGAAACCGGTCCCCGGAAGCTTGTTTCCTTCCCAGTATAAGAATTGGCTTGGTAGTTTGGTTTGCCCTGTTCCCATCATGCACTGGGACAGGAACAGACTAATTTGCATGTAGCCAGGTTCTGAGCTGCGATGGTGCAGTGAGCTAAAAAACGGTGATGGATCAGGCCCTGATCTCTTGACTGGGTAGGAGTATTCTACATCATTCAGAAACTCTGTCCATCCCCTACCCCTTTTCCCAAATCGATTTTGTCCACACTAAGTGTGGGAGGGTATACTCAGACGTGAGTCCCTTGCTCATTGCACCATCAGGATTCAAGCAAGCCGGGCCGACGACGGCTGAAATGCCAGAAACCGGTCCCCGGAAGCTTGTTTCCTTCCCAGTATAAGAATTGGCTTGGTAGTTAGGTTTGCCCTGTTCCCATCATGCACTGGGACAGGAACAGACTAATTTGCATGTAGCCAGGTTTTGAGCTGAGATGGTACAGTGAGCTAAAAAACGGTGATGGATCAAGCCCTGATCTCTTGACTGGGTAGGAGTATTCTGCATCATTCAGAAACTTTGTCCATCACCACCCCCTTTTCCAAAATCGATTTTGTCCACACTAAGTGTGGGAGGGTATACTCAGACGTGAGTCCCTTGCTCATTGCACCATCAGGATTCAAGCAAGCCGGGCTGATGACGGCTGAAATGCCAGAAACCGGTCCCCGGAAGCTTGTTTCCTTCCCAGTATAAGAATTGGCTTGATAGTTTGGTTTGCCCGGTTCCCATCATGCACTGGGACAGGAACAGACTAATTTGCATGTAGCCAGGTTCTGAGCTGGGATGGTGCAGTGAGCTAAAAAACGGTGATGGATCAAGCCCTGATCTCTTGACTGGGTAGGAGTATTCTGCATCATTCAGAAACTCTGTCCATCACCACCCCCTTTTCCCAAATCGATTTTGTCCACACTAAGTGTGGGAGGGTATACTCAGACGTGAGTCCCTTGCTCATTGCACCATCAGGATTCAAGCAAGCCGGGCTCATGACGGCTGAAATGCCAGAAACCGGTCCCCGGAAGCTTGTTTCCTTCCCAGTATAAGAATTGGCTTGATAGTTTGGTTTGCCCGGTTCCCATCATGCACTGGGACAGGAACAGACTAATTTGCATGTAGCCAGGTTCTGAGCTGGGATGGTGCAGTGCGCTGAAAAACGGTGATGGATCAAGCCCTGATCTCTTGACTGGGTAGGAGTTTTCTGCATCATTCAGAAACTCTGTCCATCACCACCCCCTTTTCCAAAATCGATTTTGTCCACACTAAGTGTGGGAGGGTATACTCAGACGTGAGTCCCTTGCTCATTGCACCATCAGGATTCAAGCAAGCCGGGCTCACGACGGCTGAAATGCCAGAAACCGGTCCCCGGAAGCTTGTTTCCTTCCCAGTATAAGAATTGGCTTGGTAGTTTGGTTTGCCCTGTTCCCATCATGCACTGGGACAGGAACAGACTAATTTGCATGTAGCCAGGTTCTGAGCTGGGATGGTGGAGTGAGCTAAAAAACGGTGATGGATCAAGCCCTGATCTCTTGACTGGGTAGGAGTATTCTGCATCATTCAGAAACTCTGTCCATCACCACCGCCTTTTCCAAAATCGATTTTGTCCACACTAAGTGTGGGAGGGTATACTCAGACGTGAGTCCCTTGCTCATTGCACCATCAGGATTCAAGCAAGCCGGGCCGACGACGGCTGAAATGCCAGAAACCGGTCCCCGGAAGCTTGTTTCCTTCCCAGTAGAAGAATTGGCTTGGTAGTTTGGTTTGCCCTGTTCCCATCATGCACTGGGACAGGAACAGACTAATTTGCATGTAGCCAGGTTCTGAGCTGGGATGGTGCAGTGAGCTAAAAAACGGTGATGGATCAAGCCCTGATCTCTTGACTGGGTAGGAGTATTCTGCATCATTCAGAAACTCTGTCCATCACCACCCCCTTTTCCAAAATCGATTTTGTCCACACTAAGTGTGGGAGGGTATACTCAGAAGTGAGTCCCTTGCTCATTGCACCATCAGGATTCAAGCAAGCCAGGCCGAGGACGGTTGAAATGCCAGAAACCGGTCCCCGGAAGCTTGTTTCCTTCCCAGTATAAGAATTGGCTTGGTAGTTTGGTTTGCCCTGTTCCCATCATGCACTGGGACAGGAACAGACTAATTTGCATGTAGCCAGGTTCTGAGCTGGGATGGTGCAGTGAGCTAAAAAACGGCGATGGATCAAGCCCTGATCTCTTGACTGGGTAGGAGTATTCTGCATCATTCAGAAACTCTGTCCCTCACCACCCCCTTTTCCAAAATCGATTTTGTCCACACTAAGTGTGGGAGGGTATACTCAGACGTGAGTCCCTTGCTCATTGCACCATCAGGATTCAAGCAAGCCGGGCCGACGATGGCTGAAATGCCAGAAACCGTTCCCCAGAAGCTTGTTTCTTTCCCAGTATAAGAATTGGCTTGGTAGTTTGGTTTGCCCTGTTCCCATCATGCACTGGGACAGGAACAAACTAATTTGCATGTAGCCAGGTTCTGAGCTGGGATGGTGCAGTGAGCTAAAAAACGGTGATGGATCAAGCCCTGATCTCTTGACTGGGTAGGAGTATTCTGCATCATTCAGAAACTCTGTCCATCCCCTACCCCTTTTCCCAAATCGATTTTGTCCACACTAAGTGTGGGAGGGTATACTCAGACGTGAGTCCCTTGCTCATTGCACCATCAGGATTCAAGCAAGCCGGGCCGACGACGGCTGAAATGCCAGAAACCGGTCCCCGGAAGCTTGTTTCCTTCCCAGTATAAGAATTGGCTTGGTAGTTTGGTTTGCCCTGTTCCCATCATGCACTGGGACAGGAACAGACTAATTTGCATGTAGCCAGGTTCTGAGCTGGGATGGTGCAGTGAGCTAAAAAACGGTGATGGATCAAGCCCTGATCTCTTGACTGGGTAGGAGTATTCTGCATCATTCAGAAACTCTGTCCATCACCACCCCCTTTTCCAAAATCGATTTTGTCCACACTAAGTGTGGGAGGGTATACTCAGACGTGAGTCCCTTGCTCATTGCACCATCAGGATTCAAGCAAGCCGGGCAGACGACGGCTGAAATGCCAGAAACCGGTCCCCGGAAGCTTGTTTCCTTCCCAGTATAAGAATTGGCTTGGTAGTTTGGTTTGCCCTGTTCCCATCATGCACTGGGACAGGAACAGACTAATTTGCATGTAGCCAGGTTCTGAGCTGGGATGGTGCAGTGAGCTAAAAAACGGTGATGGATCAAGCCCTGATCTCTTGACTGGGTAGGAGTATTCTGCATCATTCAGAAACTCTGTCCATCACCACCCCCTTTTCCAAAATCGATTTTGTCCACACTAAGTGTGGGAGGGTATACTCAGACGTGAGTCCCTTGCTCATTGCACCATTAGGATTCAAGCAAGCCAGGCCGACGATGGCTGAAATGCCAGAAACCGGTCCCCGGAAGCTTGTTTCCTTCCCAGTATAAGAATTGGCTTGGTAGTTTGGTTTGCCCTGTTCCCATCATGCACTGGGACAGGAACAGACTAATTTGCATGTAGCCAGGTTCTGAGCTGCGATGGTGCAGTGAGCTAAAAAACGGTGATGGATCAAGCCCTGATCTCTTGACTGGGTAGGAGTATTCTACATCATTCAGAAACTCTGTCCATCCCCTACCCCTTTTCCCAAATCGATTTTGTCCACACTAAGTGTGGGAGGGTATACTCAGACGTGAGTCCCTTGCTCATTGCACCATCAGGATTCAAGCAAGCCGGGCCGACGACGGCTGAAATGCCAGAAACCGGTCCCCGGAAGCTTGTTTCCTTCCCAGTATAAGAATTGGCTTGGTAGTTAGGTTTGCCCTGTTCCCATCATGCACTGGGACAGGAACAGACTAATTTGCATGTAGCCAGGTTTTGAGCTGAGATGGTACAGTGAGCTAAAAAACGGTGATGGATCAAGCCCTGATCTCTTGACTGGGTAGGAGTATTCTGCATCATTCAGAAACTTTGTCCATCACCACCCCCTTTTCCAAAATCGCTTTTGTCCACACTAAGTGTGGGAGGGTATACTCAGACGTGAGTCCCTTGCTCATTGCACCATCAGGATTCAAGCAAGCCGGGCTGATGACGGCTGAAATGCCAGAAACCGGTCCCCGGAAGCTTGTTTCCTTCCCAGTATAAGAATTGGCTTGATAGTTTGGTTTGCCCGGTTCCCATCATGCACTGGGACAGGAACAGACTAATTTGCATGTAGCCAGGTTCTGAGCTGGGATGGTGCAGTGAGCTAAAAAACGGTGATGGATCAAGCCCTGATCTCTTGACTGGGTAGGAGTATTCTGCATCATTCAGAAACTCTGTCCATCACCACCCCCTTTTCCCAAATCGATTTTGTCCACACTAAGTGTGGGAGGGTATACTCAGACGTGAGTCCCTTGCTCATTGCACCATCAGGATTCAAGCAAGCCGGGCCGACGACGGCTGAAATGCCAGAAACCGTTCCCCGGAAGCTTGTTTCCTTCCCAGTATAAGAATTGGCTTGGTAGTTTGGTTTGCCCTGTTCCCATCATGCACTGGGACAGGAACAGACTAATTTGCATGTAGCCAGGTTCTGAGCTGGGATGGTGCAGTGAGCTAAAAAACGGTGATGGATCAAGCCCTGGTCTCTTGACTGGGTAGGAGTATTCTGCATCATTCAGAAACTTTGTCCATCACCACCCCCTTTTCCAAAATCGATTTTGTCCACACTAAGTGTGGGAGGGTATACTCAGACGTGAGTCCCTTGCTCATTGCACCATCAGGATTCAAGCAAGCCGGGCTGATGACGGCTGAAATGCCAGAAACCGGTCCCCGGAAGCTTGTTTCCTTCCCAGTATAAGAATTGGCTTGATAGTTTGGTTTGCCCGGTTCCCATCATGCACTGGGACAGGAACAGACTAATTTGCATGTAGCCAGGTTCTGAGCTGGGATGGTGCAGTGAGCTGAAAAACGGTGATGGATCAAGCCCTGATCTCTTGACTGGGTAGGAGTTTTCTGCATCATTCAGAAACTCTGTCCATCACCACCCCCTTTTCCAAAATCGATTTTGTCCACACTAAGTGTGGGAGGGTATACTCAGACGTGAGTCCCTTGCTCATTGCACCATCAGGATTCAAGCAAGCCGGGCTCACGACGGCTGAAATGCCAGAAACCGGTCCCCGGAAGCTTGTTTCCTTCCCAGTATAAGAATTGGCTTGGTAGTTTGGTTTGCCCTGTTCCCATCATGCACTGGGACAGGAACAGACTAATTTGCATGTAGCCAGGTTCTGAGCTGGGATGGTGGAGTGAGCTAAAAAACGGTGATGGATCAAGCCCTGATCTCTTGACTGGGTAGGAGTATTCTGCATCATTCAGAAACTCTGTCCATCACCACCGCCTTTTCCAAAATCGATTTTGTCCACACTAAGTGTGGGAGGGTATACTCAGACGTGAGTCCCTTGCTCATTGCACCATCAGGATTCAAGCAAGCCGGGCCGACGACGGCTGAAATGCCAGAAACCGGTCCCCGGAAGCTTGTTTCCTTCCCAGTAGAAGAATTGGCTTGGTAGTTTGGTTTGCCCTGTTCCCATCATGCACTGGGACAGGAACAGACTAATTTGCATGTAGCCAGGTTCTGAGCTGGGATGGTGCAGTGAGCTAAAAAACGGTGATGGATCAAGCCCTGATCTCTTGACTGGGTAGGAGTATTCTGCATCATTCAGAAACTCTGTCCATCACCACCCCCTTTTCCAAAATCGATTTTGTCCACACTAAGTGTGGGAGGGTATACTCAGAAGTGAGTCCCTTGCTCATTGCACCATCAGGATTCAAGCAAGCCAGGCCGAGGACGGTTGAAATGCCAGAAACCGGTCCCCGGAAGCTTGTTTCCTTCCCAGTATAAGAATTGGCTTGGTAGTTTGGTTTGCCCTGTTCCCATCATGCACTGGGACAGGAACAGACTAATTTGCATGTAGCCAGGTTCTGAGCTCGGATGGTGCAGTGAGCTAAAAAACGGCGATGGATCAAGCCCTGATCTCTTGACTGGGTAGGAGTATTCTGCATCATTCAGAAACTCTGTCCCTCACCACCCCCTTTTCCAAAATCGATTTTGTCCACACTAAGTGTGGGAGGGTATACTCAGACGTGAGTCCCTTGCTCATTGCACCATCAGGATTCAAGCAAGCCGGGCCGACGATGGCTGAAATGCCAGAAACCGTTCCCCAGAAGCTTGTTTCCTTCCCAGTATAAGAATTGGCTTGGTAGTTTGGTTTGCCCTGTTCCCATCATGCACTGGGACAGGAACAAACTAATTTGCATGTAGCCAGGTTCTGAGCTGGGATGGTGCAGTGAGCTAAAAAACGGTGATGGATCAAGCCCTGATCTCTTGACTGGGTAGGAGTATTCTGCATCATTCAGAAACTCTGTCCATCCCCTACCCCTTTTCCCAAATCGATTTTGTCCACACTAAGTGTGGGAGGGTATACTCAGACGTGAGTCCCTTGCTCATTGCACCATCAGGATTCAAGCAAGCCGGGCCGACGATGGCTGAAATGCCAGAAACCGGTCCCCGGAAGCTTGTTTCCTTCCCAGTATAAGAATTGGCTTGGTAGTTTGGTTTGCCCTGTTCCCATCATGCACTGGGACAGGAACAGACTAATTTGCATGTAGCCAGGTTCTGAGCTGGGATGGTGCAGTGAGCTAAAAAACGGTGATGGATCAAGCCCTGATCTCTTGACTGGGTAGGAGTATTCTGCATCATTCAGAAACTCTGTCCATCACCACCCCCTTTTCCAAAATCGATTTTGTCCACACTAAGTGTGGGAGGGTATACTCAGACGTGAGTCCCTTGCTCATTGCACCATCAGGATTCAAGCAAGCCGGGCAGACGACGGCTGAAATGCCAGAAACCGGTCCCCGGAAGCTTGTTTCCTTCCCAGTATAAGAATTGGCTTGGTAGTTTGGTTTGCCCTGTTCCCATCATGCACTGGGACAGGAACAGACAAATTTGCATGTAGCCAGGTTCTGAGCTGGGATGGTGCAGTGAGCTAAAAAACAGTGATGGATCAAGCCCTGATCTCTTGACTGGGTAGGAGTATTCTGCATCATTCAGAAACTCTGTCCATCACCACCCCCTTTTCCAAAATCGATTTTGTCCACACTAAGTGTGGGAGGGTATACTCAGACGTGAGTCCCTTGCTCATTGCACCATTAGGATTCAAGCAAGCCAGGCCGACGATGGCTGAAATGCCAGAAACCGGTCCCCGGAAGCTTGTTTCCTTCCCAGTATAAGAATTGGCTTGGTAGTTTGGTCTGCCCTGTTCCCATCATGCACTGGGACAGGAACAGACTAATTTGCATGTAGCCAGTTTCTGAGCTGCGATGGTGCAGTCAGCTAAAAAACGGTGATGGATCAAGCCCTGATCTCTTGACTGGGTAGGAGTATTCTACATCATTCAGAAACTCTGTCCATCCCCTACCCCTTTTCCCAAATCGATTTTGTCCACACTAAGTGTGGGAGGGTATACTCAGACGTGAGTCCCTTGCTCATTGCACCATCAGGATTCAAGCAAGCCGGGCCGACGACGGCTGAAATGCCAGAAACCGGTCCCCGGAAGCTTGTTTCCTTCCCAGTATAAGAATTGGCTTGGTAGTTTGGTTTGCCCTGTTCCCATCATGCACTGGGACAGGAACAGACTAATTTGCATGTAGCCAGGTTCTGAGCTGAGATGGTACAGTGAGCTAAAAAACGGTGATGGATCAAGCCCTGATCTCTTGACTGGGTAGGAGTATTCTGCATCATTCAGAAACTTTGTCCATCACCACCCCCTTTTCCAAAATCGATTTTGTCCACACTAAGTGTGGGAGGGTATACTCAGACGTGAGTCCCTTGCTCATTGCACCATCAGGATTCAAGCAAGCCGGGCTGATGACGGCTGAAATGCCAGAAACCGGTCCCCGGAAGCTTGTTTCCTTCCCAGTATAAGAATTGGCTTGATAGTTTGGTTTGCCCGGTTCCCATCATGCACTGGGACAGGAACAGACTAATTTGCATGTAGCCAGGTTCTGAGCTGGGATGGTGCAGTGAGCTAAAAAACGGTGATGGATCAAGCCCTGATCTCTTGACTGGGTAGGAGTTTTCTGCATCATTCAGAAACTCTGTCCATCACCACCCCCTTTTCCAAAATCGATTTTGTCCACACTAAGTGTGGGAGGGTATACTCAGACGTGAGTCCCTTGCTCATTGCACCATCAGGATTCAAGCAAGCCGGGCCGACGACGGCTGAAATGCCAGAAACCGTTCCCCGGAAGCTTGTTTCCTTCCCAGTATAAGAATTGGCTTGGTAGTTTGGTTTGCCCTGTTCCCATCATGCACTGGGACAGGAACAGACTAATTTGCATGTAGCCAGGTTCTGAGCTGGGATGGTGCAGTGAGCTAAAAAACTATGATGGATCAAGCCCTGGTCTCTTGACTGGGTAGGAGTATTCTGCATCATTCAGAAACTCTGTCCATCCCCTACCCCTTTTCCAAAATCGATTTTGTCCACACTAAGTGTGGGAGGGTATACTCAGACGTGAGTCCCTTGCTCATTGCACCATCAGGATTCAAGCAAGCCGGGCCGACGACGGCTGAAATGCCAGAAACCGGTCCCCGGAAGCTTGTTTCCTTCCCAGTATAAGAATTGGCTTGGTAGTTTGGTTTGCCCTGTTCCCATCATGCACTGGGACAGGAACAGACTAATTTGCATGTAGCCAGGTTTTGAGCTAAAAAACGGTGATGGATCAAGCCCTGATCTCTTGACTGGATAGGAGTATTCTGCATCATTCAGAAACTCTGTCCATCACCACCCCCTTTTCCAAAATCGATTTTGTCCACACTAAGTGTGGGAGGGTATACTCAGACGTGAGTCCCTTGCTCATTGCACCATCAGGATTCAAGCAAGCCGGGCTGACGACGGCTGAAATGCCAGAAACCGGTCCCCTGAAGCTTGTTTCCTTCCCAGTATAAGAATTGGCTTGGTAGTTTGGTTTGCCCGGTTCCCATCATGCACTGGGACAGGAACAGACTAATTTGCATGTAGCCAGGTTCTGAGCTGGGATGGTGCAGTGAGCTAAAAAACGGTGATGGATCAAGCCCTGATCTCTTGACTGGGTAGGAGTATTCTGCATCATTCAGAAACTCTGCCCATCACCACCCCCTTTTCCAAAATCGATTTTGTCCACACTAAGTGTGGGAGGGTATACTCAGACGTGAGTCCCTTGCTCTTTGCACCATCAGGATTCAAGCAAGCCGGGCAGACGACGGCTGAAATGCCAGAAACCGGTCCCCGGAAGCTTGTTTCCTTCCCAGTATAAGAATTGGCTTGGTAGTTTGGTTTGCCCTGTTCCCATCATGCACTGGGACAGGAACAGACTAATTTGCATGTAGCCAGGTCTGAGCTGGGATGGTGCAGTGAGCTAAAAAACGGTGATGGATCAAGCCCTGATCTCTTGACTGGGTAGGAGTATTCTGCATCATTCAGAAACTCTGTCCATCACCACCCCCTTTTTCAAAATCGATTTTGTCCACACTAAGTGTGGGAGGGTATACTCAGACGTGAGTCCCTTGCTCATTGCACCATTAGGATTCAAGCAAGCCGGGCCGACGACGGCTGAAATGCCAGAAACCGGTCCCCGGAAGCTTGTTTCCTTCCCAGTATAAGAATTGGCTTGGTAGTTTGGTTTGCCCTGTTCCCATCATGCACTGGGACAGGAACAGACTAATTTGCATGTAGCCAGGTTCTGAGCTGGGATGGTGCAGTGAGCTAAAAAACGGTGATGGATCAAGCCCTGATCTCTTGACTGGGTCGGAGTATTCTGCATCATTCAGAAACTCTTTCCATCACCACCCCCTTTTCCAAAATCGATTTTGTCCACACTAAGTGTGGGAGGGTATACTCAGACGTGAGTCCCTTGCTCATTGCACCATCAGGATTCAAGCAAGCCTGGCTGACGACGGATGAAATGCCAGAAACCGGTCCCCGGAAGCTTGTTTCCTTCCCAGTATAAGAATTGGCTTGGTAGTTTGGTTTGCCCGGTTCCCATCATGCACTGGGACAGGAACAGACTAATTTGCATGTAGCCAGGTTCTGAGCTGGGATGGTGCAGTGAGCTAAAAAACGGTGATGGATCAAGCCCTGATCTCTTGACTGGGTAGGAGTATTCTGCATCATTCAGAAACTCTGTCCATCACCACCCCCTTTTCCAAAATCGATTTTGTCCACACTAAGTGTGGGAGGGTATACTCAGATGTGAGTCCCTTGCTCTTTGCACCATCAGGATTCAAGCAAGCCGGGCAGACGACGGCTGAAATGCCAGAAACCGGTCCCCGGAAGCTTGTTTCCTTCCCAGTATAAGAATTGGCTTGGTAGTTTGGTTTGCCCTGTTCCCATCATGCACTGGGACAGGAACAGATTAATTTGCATGTAGCCAGGTTCTGAGCTGGGATGGTGCAGTGAGCTAAAAAACGGTGATGGATCAAGCCCTGATCTCTTGACTGGGTAGGAGTATTCTGCATCATTCAGAAACTCTGTCCATCATCACCCCCTTTTCCAAAATCGATTTTGCCCACACTAAGTGTGGGAGGGTATACTCAGACGTGAGTCCCTTGCTCATTGCACCATTAGGATTCAAGCAAGCCGGGCCGACGACGGCTGAAATGCCAGAAACCGGTCCCCGGAAGCTTGTTTCCTTCCCAGTATAAGAATTGGCTTGGTAGTTTGGTTTGCCCTGTTCCCATCATGCACTGGGACAGGAACAGACTAATTTGCATGTAGCCAGGTTCTGAGCTGGGATGGTGCAGTGAGCTAAAAAACGGTGATGGATCAAGCCCTGATCTCTCTACTGGGTAGGAGTATTCTGCATCATTCAGAAACTCTGTCCATCACCACCCCCTTTTCCAAAATCGATTTTGTCCACACTAAGTGTGGGAGGGTATACTCAGACGTGAGTCCCTTGCTCATTGCACCATCAGGATTCAAGCAAGCCGGGCCGACGACGGCTGAAATGCCAGAAACCGGTCCCCGGAAGCTTGTTTCCTTCCCAGTATAAGAATTGGCTTGGTAGTTTGGTTTGCCCTGTTCCCATCATGCACTGGGACAGGAACAGACTAATTTGCATGTAGCCAGGTTCTGAGATGGGATGGTGCAGTGAGCTAAAAAACGGTGATGGATCAAGCCCTGATCTCTTGACTGGGTAGGCATCATTCAGAAACTCTGTCCATCACCACCCCCTTTTCCAAAATCGACAACTCCACCCTCTCCATTTCTCACTTCCAGTCGACCCTGAGGTTCCTCCAAACCTGGATGAACCAAAACCACCTAAAACTAAACCCTGGTAAAACTGAGCTGGTGCTCACTGGTGACAGTGCCAAATACTGGGGATCATACTACTGGCCATCAGACATGGGTCAAGCCCCTACTCCCACTTCCTCTGCAAAGACACTTGGAGTTACCCTGAACAGTGACCTCTCTTTAAAAACACAAGTGGGTCAAGTGGTCTCCCAGTGTTTTTACCAGCTCAGAAAAATCAGGAAGGTGCGACACTTTTTTACCCCAGAGGCCATTATCCAGGTGGTGATCACCACGGTACTTTCCCACCTGGATTATGCAAACTCCATATATCTAGACCTACCTTTATATCTACTGAAGCGCCTCCAGATGGTCCAGAATTACGCGGCCAGACTTATCACTGCTCAACCCAGATGGCACTCAGCATCTCCCCTGCTCAGGAACCTTCATTGGCTCCCCGTGGCCCAACGCTGTGCTTTTAAGACTGGCTGCATGATTTTTAAATCTCTCCACTGCAAAAGTCCTAAATTCATTGATAATCTCATCCTCAGACATATCCCCTCCCGCAATCTGCGTTCTGCCCACCTAGCCCTCCTCCAGACACCCACCTTCAAACGCAAACGCTCTGGTGGCTGCAGATTTGTCGTTCTCGCATCTTGTCTATCAATCAATCAAGACAATCAATCAAGACACTTATAGAGCGCACTACATACCCATAGGATCTCAAGGCGCTAAGGGGGGGGGGGGGGTGCCGTTACTGCTCGAACAGCCAGGTCTTGAGCTTCTTCCTGAAGGAGAGGTGGTCTTGGGTCAGGCGCAGGTCGGTCGGGAGGGAGTTCCAGGTCTTGGCGGCCAGGTAGGAGAAGGACCTTCCGCCCGTTGTCGCTCTTCGGATGCGGGGGACGGCGGCGAGGGCGTGGTTGGTCGATCGGAGGTGGCGTTTGGGAGCGTAGAAGTTGACTCGGTTGTTGAGGTAGCTCGGGCCTTGATCGTGTAGGGCTTTGTGTGCGTGGGTGAGGAGACGGAAGGTGATTCTTTTGTTGACGGGTAGCCAATGCAGGTCTCTCAGGTGTCCGGAGATGTGGCTGTTTCGTGGGATGTCGAGGATGAGTCTGGCTGAGGCGTTCTGGATCCGCTGAAGTCTCTTCTGGAGCTTGGCGGTGGTTCCGGCGTAGAGGGCGTTGCCGAAGTCCAGTCGGCTGGTGACGAGGGCCTGGGTGACGGTCTTCCTGGTCTCCGTGGGGATCCACCAGAAGATCTTCCGTAGCATGCGTAGGATGTTGAAGCACGCCGAGGAGACGGCGTTGACTTCTCTGGTCATGGAGAGGGAGGAGTCCAGGATGAAGCCCAGGTTGCGTGCGTGGTTCGTCGGTTTGGGTGCGGTGCCCAGGGCGGGGGGCCACCAGGAGTCGTCCCAGGCGGTGGGCGTGGAGCCCAGGATGAGGACCTCCGTCTTGTCTGAGTTCAGTTTCAGGCGGCTGGTCGTCATCCACTCGGCTACCTCCTTCATCCCATCGTGCAGGTTGGCTCTGGCGGCGGCGGGGTCGTTGGTCAGGGAGAGGATCAGCTGGGTGTCGTCGGCGTAGGAGATTATGTTGAGGTTGTGTTGGCGTGCGATGGCCGCGAGGGGGCTCATGTAGACGTTGAAGAGGGTAGGGCTCAGCGAGGATCCTTGAGGGACGCCGCAGATGACTTCGGTGGCTTCTGACTTGTACGGCGGTAGGCGGACTCTCTGTGTTCTTCCGTCGAGGAAGGAGACGATCCATTCCAGTGCCTTCTCCTGGATTCCGACGTTGCTGAGGCGTTGCACTAGGGTGCGGTGGCAGACAGTGTCGAAGGCCGCGGAGAGGTCTAGGAGGATGAGGGCTGCTGTTTCTCCGTTGTCCATCAGGGCTCGGATGTCGTCGGTGGCGGCGATGAGGGCGGTCTCGGTGCTGTGGTTGGCTCGGAAGCCGGACTGCGAGGGGTCGAGGGATCCGTTCGTCTCGAGGAAGGCGGCCAGCTGTTTGTTGACGATCTTCTCGATGACTTTGGCTGGAAACGGGAGTAGCGAGATTGGGCGGTAATTCTTGAGTTTGTTGGGGTCTGCTGTAGGTTTCTTGAGGAGAGCGCTGAGTTCGGCGTGCTTCCAGCTCTCGGGGAAGGTGGCGGTGTCGAAGGAGGTGTTGATAATGTCCCGCAGGTGGGGTGCGATGACAGTGTCGGCCTTGTTGAAGACGTGGTGAGGGCAGGGGTCGGTCAGAGATCCGGAGTGGACGGAGTTCATCATGCGGGTGGTGTCTTCGGTGCTGATCGGAGTCCAGGCTCGGAGGGCGGTGGTGGGCGGTGTAGCTGTGGTCGTGGCGTGCGTCGGTTGGGTGCTGAAGCTGTTGTGTATGTCCGCGATCTTGTTGTGGAAGTAGGAGGCAAGGGTGTTGCAGAGGTCTTGCGATGGGGTGATTTTGTTGTTTCCGGTGTTGGGGTTGGAGAGCTCTTTCACGATGTTGAAGAGTTCCTTGCAGTTGTGTGCGTTGTTGTCCAGCCGGTCCTTGAATGCAGTTTTCTTGGCGGCGCGGATCAGTTGGTGGTGCTTCCGGGTGGCGAGTTTGAGGGCGGTCAGGTTGTCCGGTGTAGGTTCCTTTCTCCAGACTTTCTCGAGGGCTCGGCAGTTCTTCTTGGAGCTCTTGAGTTCGTCGGTGAACCATGGGGCTTTCTTGCTGCCGGGTCTGCTGGGCGGGGTCCTCAGGGGGGCGAGTTCGTCTGCGCAGTTGCTGATCCACTTTGAGAGGTTGTCGGCGGCCTGGCTGGGGTTCGCTGAGCTGGCCGGAGGGTGCTGGCTCAGGGAAGCGGCGAGTTGGTCGGCTGTGATCTTGTTCCAGCTTCTGCGGGCAACCTGTTGCTGGTGGTGGTGGATCGTCGTTCTTTTGAAGGTGAAGTGTACGCAGCTGTGGTCCGTCCAGTGGAGTTCTGTGGCGTGGCTGAAGGCGATGTCTTTGCTGGATGAGAAGACAGCGTCGAGTGTGTGTCCGGCGAGGTGGGTGGGGGTGTTCACCAGTTGCTTGAGTCCGAGGTTGGCGAGGTTGTCGAGCAGGGTGCTGGTGTTGCGGTCGTTGTTGTTCTCCAGGTGGAAGTTGAGGTCCCCCAGGAGGATGTAGTCCGCGGAGGGGAGGGCATGCGGGCTGACGAAGTCGGCGATGTCCTCGCTGAATTGAGTGCGTGGTCCCGGGGGTCGGTAGATCAGGGTGCCTCTGAGGGTGGTCTTCGGGTCGGTGTGGATCTGGAAATGCAGGTGTTCGGCAGTGGTAAGGGTGTTGTCGGTGCTGGTCGTGATTCGGATGGTGTTCCTGTGGATGATGGCGATGCCTCCTCCAATCTGGTTGGCGGTGCGGTCCCTCCGGGTGATCTTGTAGCCCTCTGGGATGGCGATGGCGATGTCGGGCGCTGAAGAGGCGTTCATCCAGGTCTCCGTGATGAAGGCTACGTCAGGGGCTGTGGCGTCTAGGAGGTTCCAGAGTTCGATGGCGTGTCTGTGGACGGAGCGGGTGTTGAGGAGGATGCACTTGAGGTGGTGGCTGCTGGTGTTGGGCTTGGCAGGTGCTGGTGCCGGGCAGGTCCGGATGCAGGTGAACTTGCAGGCGTGGCAGCTGAAGGGTCCGTGGGTGCGTCTCGGGGTGGCTCGGTAGCATCCTGGGGGTGGCCGGTGTTGAGTGCGATGAGAGTGGCGGCGTTGTACATCAGGCGGGTGGGCAGGAGTCGTCGAGGGCCAGGGGTCCTGGCACTGGGCGCGGTCCAGGCGCGGACGGACGCAGACGGGCTTACCTTCAGCGCCCAATCGACGCGCCCGCTGCGCGTGACCGCTGCGCGTTCGCACGGTCGCCATATATGGCCAAGTGCGCGGGTGGGCGGAGCAGCTGGGAGGCGGGAGCGGGGAGGGTACAGAAGGAAGAAAGGGGCGGGGTTAGCGGCGGTGGCGGGAAGCGGGGAGGGAGGACGAGGGTCAGAGTAAAGGAAAAACAGGAAGGAAATAACGAGTTACAGGAAAACAAAACAGGCAATGACAAAACACAATACTAAAACGACAAAAACGAGGGTCAGAGAGAAGGAAAAACAGGAAGGAATCCACGAGTCACAAGGAAAAAAAACAGGCAATACTAAATGACAAAGGCACAATACAAAACGGCAAAAACAACTGGGGCAGGTCGAGCGATCACGGACCACGCCGCTCTAAGGCAGGGGGCGTGGTCACGTGGCAGCAGCGGGGCAGACCGGCAGGGAGGCGCACGCAGCAGCTGGTGGCCGTGCTGCGCAGGGGTGTCCTAGAACTAGGTCTATGGAACACCTTCCCCTTCGAGATTAGGTCCTGCTTGGATCTTCTGTCATTCAGGAAAGCTTTGAAAACATGGCTCTTCAGACAAGCATATCACTAATCCCTTCTCATTCACGTTCCCAGGTTCCGGTCTCCATTTATCTCAGCGCCAGGAAACCAATCGGTGACAGTGTGCTTAATAAATATTTTTTAACATAACATTACATAACATAACATAACATAACATAACATAACATAACATAACATAAAATAACACAGGCCCCCGCCACCCCAGAGGTGGATGTGTGTGGTGGGGAGGGGGTGGAGGCGAGCTGCAGAGAGCCCCTTCGCCACAGTACTCTGGCCCGAGAGCTGGGGGGGGGGCGCTCTCCCTGTATCTTGCAGGGGGCGCCCCCTCAAGTAGTTTCGTTTGGCACGCGCGTATTGCAGAGAAGCACCTTGATTTGAAGAAGTAACTATCACATGTATTGGCTTTCATGGCAGGGTCGAACGTGCAGAATGGGGATTTGCATCAAGTGTGGGCGGGAACAAAGCTCTGGATGGATGACTCTCGATGCGGCCAGGGGCAGGCAGGGTGCTGCGCGGGAATCAGCAGGTTATTGTACACACATTAGTTCAGAGTGTGAAATGAAGGGGTTAGAGTCGAAGTGAACCCAGATCCCGAGAGAGGATGAATTGTGGATGGAAACGTGCAATTTGCTGCCAGGCTTACTCGTTCGTCAGGAAAAGCAAGTACACTGAAAGGCTTGATAAGCAAAGAACCGCATATGTGGAGAAAAGGAAAACATATTTTGAAAATTGCTGGTGGCGACGGTTTTTCGTGTGAGGGAAGAGGCTGCTCCTTTGTCACTAGCGTGGCGGGCCCTACGCGCATGTCAGGGAGTGTGGGAAAAATGCGTAGGATTATAAAGCATATTTTTTGCAATGAAAGCTGGCTCTGTCCGATGAGGTCAAGGCACTCGTTCGCCAGTTCTTTACCCCTCTCTTCCCCTAAAGTATGCAGAGTCATAGGGTCAGGCAGACAGGGATTAAGAGTGCAGCTGGTGGGGAGGGGGAGGGGACAAAAAGGGAGAACTGGAAGCAAGGAGGAGAGGAACAATACAGGAACAGGGAGAGGAGTGAAGGCACACGGGAGAAACGGGGAGGGCGAAGATCACACGTCAAAGAGCGAGGAGAGCATGATGGACGCCGATAAAGAGATGGAAAGAAGTGGAAAAGGAAGTAGGGAGGGAAATAATATGATAGAAACTACTGGGATGGAGTGTGAAATGGAAGCGAAAGAGAGAGGGGTGTAAAGGCTAGTACAGCGTGAAAGGGAGACCACGGGGAGGTTGTGAATAACAAATGAGGGAAAGGATGAATGGAATTTAGAGAGCCGGAAGGGGAAAGTTGGACAAACTGCACTAAAGGAAGCTACAAGCAGGAGTCAGGCAGGAGGCATGGGAAATGAGGGAGGAAGAAAGAAAGAGTGAAGGAGCCCGAAAGAGAAAAAGACGAAATGGACGAGACGTAGTGACAAAGATGGCGAAAGGGTAAAGGAGGAAGAGAGAGAGAAAGAGGATCGGTCACTGAGAGGGAAGGAACACGTTGGTGGTGAAGAGGAATCAATAGAGTGTGAAGGCGAGAGGGAGAGAGAGAGAAAAGCGAATTAAAAAAGATAGAAAGGGGTGAAAGGAAGAGAAGGGGATAATGGGAGATATTGAGGAATCAACGAGGGGACAATGAGATGAAAAGAATGGCGAATGAAAACGATGGAGCGGTGAAGCAAACCTGAGAAATAATATGACGTGCAAATAAATGAACGGGGGATTAAAAAGAGAGGCCAGGAGACGGTGAAGGAACGAGATAGTGAGAGGATAAAGAAGGGAACCGAAGGGCAGAGAGGAGAGATGTAGAGTTTAAAATGGGAGATGGAGAGGGAGATAGAGAAATTGAGAGTGGTGAGGGGAAGTGATGGAGATAAATGAGGATAGAGAGATAGGGAGAGAAGGAGGGGAGATGGACGGATAAAAGGAAGGGGTAGCGAGTGTGATGGGGAGAGATTTAGAGACAGGGATGAACGGTAGAGACAGTCATTGAAGAAGGAGATGTGGAGATGGTATGGGGAGAGATGAAGAGAGTTAGGAGGTTGATGAGAAGGGATGGAGGGAAAGGGTGACGGAGAGAGAGTGAGAGGGACTGAGGAGAAAAGAGTGAAGCAAAAAATATGAATAAAAAAGATTGGAAAGTGGGACGTATAGGATGAGAGTGAAATGAAGAGATGCAGTGTAAAGGAAAAGAAGAGAAAGTTGAGGGATGTGGTTAAGCGATGGAGAGGGAAGATGAATGTGAGAGACAGAGGGCGATACAGGGAGATGGAGACAGAAGAATCGAAAGGATGAGGAATCGATGTAGAGGATTAATGGAAGACATGGACAGATTGAAAGTGGGTGAAAGGGAGACATGGGATGGGTGAAAGGAGGGATGGAAAGTTTGAGGGGGTGAAAGAATGATGGGGAATGTGAATAGAGGGCTGGGACGCCTGATTTGGTGAAGAGAAGAGCTAGAGACAGAATGGGAAATGAGAGAGGATGTGTCAGTGAATAGGAAGAGCAAATGGTGGTGCAGAGAGATGAAGAATTTAAAATGGGGAGAAAGTTGGTGCACAGAGAAGCAGAGACATGCAGAGACAGCGAGGGGGTCAAAGTTAGATGATAGAGGAGGGAAGTGGGGTGAATAAGGTAGGTGAAGGAGAGATGGTTATGGTGAATGGGAGAGACAGGAGAAGATGAGAGAGGTTGGTGAGAAATTATAGTGAGAGAAAGGGTGACATAAAATTAATAGAGATAAAGAGAAGGCATTAAAAGAAAGGGCAAAGTCTCGGGACAGAGAAACTGAGATGATCATGGGAAGAGAAGGATCGAGATTGTAAATGGGAGCGTGACTGCATGAGAGACTAAGGTGGAAGGCAAATGATGGAAACATGATAGAGACAAGAAGAGAGAGGACACTATGGAGATATGCAAAGAGTAAACCGACGCGGAGAAGGGCATAGAAAAGGGATGAAGTGACATTGTTTGTAAATATCTAAGTGCTGTAGCTAATCGAGGTAACTACTGATAACGAGAGGATGCTTGAAGGGAAAAGGTCGAAAAAGGGTGTAAAGGGAACATGTGGCATGGAAGGATAATGGAGAGAGTGTGAAAGGAAGAATTGAGAAAAGGGACCAGTAGATGGAGAGAAATTGAAGTGGGAGACAGAATCAGAGAAAAGAAAGGGAAAAGTCAGGGATTGAGGAAAACAAAAGAGGCAGAGAGTAAAACGGAGAGATGATAGTCTGAAATGAAGAGTAGGAGAGAAAAGGGAAGGGGAAATGATAAAGAAACAGAGGAAATAGGTGTGAATCATCAAGAAAGGCATAGAATACGGAACAACAATGTGTTGTCCTTAATAGTAACCCACTTGCAAAGCACTTTCATGAGATGAAGGTGCTGACAGCGGTGAACAAGATTATACTACAAATGTTTAAATATGACAAAGCCCAGAAATGTCTGTAATTCAAGAAGCAGCCAGTCGGGGTGAACATTCACAAGGCTCAATAGAGCTGTAAAGGGCATGGATCAATAAAGATTCCCTAGTTAAAGTTGGAAGGAGATTGAAACAAAGGTAAGGGAGACTGCAACACCTTCTCGAGTAAAGTTCCCAAGTCACCTTGAGATCACTCATAAACCCTCAACACATAAAACAGATGAAGATACAAGAAGCAGTTGGACCACTTTTTGTGGCTCCACGTGAGAGCTAAAGTGCAACAATAAAGTAAGATCTGACTAACGTTCTAGGAAAGGGATTAATCAGATAATGCCAAATCAGGCATGTATTCAAAATCAAAAAACTTTTCATGGTATTTAGATCCATAACAGATACATAGGTCCTTGAAGCCATTGCGAGTAGCTGGTGTTCACAGCATGTGTCCACTGGCATATCTGAAGCTATGGGTCCCCTACTTGGTTGAAGTTCTCTTAGTGGTTTTTAATAAGGCTGTCTTTTGCAGCAGTCAAAAATGAAATTGTGAAACCTTTGCTTTAAATCTCTTTCATAGAACCAGACAACAACAATTATCGTCCAATTTCCCTCCTCCCGAATGTTGCCAAGCTCATGGAAAGGCTCGTATTTGTTCAGCTGCAGGACTCAGTGGTAGCGAATAATGCTCTTGATTCTTACCAGTAGGTTTTTTACTGAAAGAAGTACTTAGCTATTAGGCATTTCTGTCCTAGATGGCCTTCGATGCAAGAGCAGCCACTCTTATTGGGAAGTGGTGGGGTGGGGGGAGGGGAAACACAAGCAAAAAACCCAGAAGTATAAATAAAGAAAATAAAACTTACCTGCTTCGTCGGCCGCTGCCTTACTCCAAATCCTTGTTTCCCATCCAGGAAGTGCTGCACACTGCACAGGCTCCCAGCTCCCAATTTCCAGCATGTGAGCAGCAATGGGATTGGTCTGAGTGCCTCGGTTCAGCGCTCAGACATGGACTGGGAGCCTGTGTTGGTTTCTCCACCCAGCTATACAACACAGCTTGTGTGGACAAAGGCTAAGGGGTCCATTAGGATTTTGGGCGGCAGCACCACTGCGGTGCTGGCGGGCGGAAAAACGCCTTTTTTCACCCGCGAGCAGCATGAAACACATCCGCCATATTAGTATTGCATAACATAGGTAAATTCCGGTCCGCCGCGGAGCGACGCGCACCGCCATCAAAGTGAACCCGCCACCGCGGCGGTGGGAGCCAATGGGGACTCTCCACCATGCGGAATGACATCCGCCCTCTCCACAAATTAGGATGGCCCAAACAAGCAGACGTACCGCAGCAGAGACACCGCCCAACCCGAGACGGCGGAAACTCGACAGCGGAGCGCGATACCACAGTCCAGGTCCTCTCCACCCGGTCACGACCGCCATGGACCCTGTCCTACACGTGTTCCCGGTGCTGTATCTGCTACAGCACTATCATCTCCTGGGCCACCGCGGACGCCGCCACAGGTACGCAACTACACAAATACAACACACAACACACGGCTGACACAGGGTCCAAATCCACAACAGACACCCAGCTTGGGGCATCAACACATCCACAAGGGTACCCACACATGACCCACTGGCCACCAAGTCACCCCACTGCATCCTGGACACCCATCGTTGCGAACTTGCAGCAACGTCCCAGTCACGTCACCGCAGCGGTCAATACATGCACACAATGCAGAAGGCAGGGCCAGTCCAAGGCATGGGCAGGGCACAAACACCCCAGGGACACACCTCCCCCACCACACATTAACACACCCCATGAAGGCACAGGCCAAGTGCCCATCCTGTGAACCCCCAAGCAAAGCAACAAGCAACAAGCACAGCAACAAGCTAGCTCAATCCACCCCCTGCACCACTCAACATCGAGACACCCACTGCAGGAGTGGCTGCACAGGAACACACAACACCAGTGCCACACACACTGAAGGCTGCCAATACTTGCCAGTACATACACACACAAACAAACACACACCGTGGGTGTAGCCACACACATAACACACACACAGGGATGCCTGAACAGATGTCTGCCCACAAACAACACACAAACACAAAACACTACAGAAACACACACATAACCCCATCAGAAACAAACATACCCTGTCAGCAAAACTGTTGAAAGGCAATGGGAGCACAGACACAACAGGAGTGCACAACCTCATCACTCAGGACCAAAACACACACAACATAGCACAAATCACACAAGAAGTGCACCATCACAGAACTACACTGACACATGAAACCAACTACAGATGCACATGAAATCAAAAATGAACAAACACTACAGGACATCAGGGGATGCATATCAGGCAATGCCAAGGCCACATACGCACAGCACTTTATGCACAACAAGCAGTATGTGCACACCAAGCAGAACAATCACACACAAACATGACTGACACAACCTCAACACACACAACACAAATCAGCACAGCACAAACACAACAGCACACACAGGAAGTGAAGGAATACCACAGCCAACACACATACATCCAACACTACAACAACAGATGCACCACTCTGGGATACAAGAGCAGAACCATCTTGACCAGAGCACTGGCCAGCACACACAGCTTAAGTGCACACGAGCAATCCTCACTGATTAATAGCACAAGAACATCACGCATAAACCATTCGGGCAATGTCCATAGTGGAACATCACATTTGGCCCAAGAACTGCACCACACAGCACAGTGTCACAAATGAAGCGATGGGGAGGCACGCACACATGTAAACCAAGGGGATAGCTGACACCAAAGTGAACTGTCTTGCGTGTCAGTAGTCGACATGTAAGGGGTGTACCATACTCATATAGAGGGAGTGCAGACTCACAATGGGCAGGCATAAGTCACACACATAGGGGATGGCATTACACCACACACACCATGCCATACAGGAGGATGAAAGGCACCATGTGCATGCAATGCATGGGAAACACAACCACAATGGCAGTGTGCAGCAGCAGGGCTGCACAGTCTACACAAACACTATCAAGACACATGGATGATCAAAGAAACACAACACTGATGTGCAAGTCACACACTCTGCACACTCATAAGTGACAAAAACAACAAGTAGGAGTCAGACAGAACAGCACAGACACACCAACACACTGCACAGTGCACAACAGACAACTCACACATGTGCATACAACCATATCTACAGGTCAGAACAATACAAACAACAGGCACACAACTACTAGGTGACACATGTGTGTCTTTCACAATCCAGGGGCACACACACATCCACACCCCCTACAAAGTCACACCCTTCACACTGCACACCTCTTGACTACCCAAGAGCACACATTTCATGTAGGCCATGGGACCAGGATTAAGGGCCAACACAAGATGACCATACACATACACAGCTGGGCACACATAAAGCAACAACACACATACATGATGCCATTGCCCAGTCTGCATGCAAACCTGTGTACAGCGTCACACCCTGTGCTAGCAGTGTTCCCCAACCTGACATCTGAACAATGCAGCCAACAATAGCAAACCACGAAAAAGAGAACTGCATGGCAGGTAAAATAGACATCACAAATAACACAAGAATCAGTATCTGAATGGACTGAAGACCCTGTCACCCCTGTTGAAAAATGTGATGCGGGCAAAGAGCTTGGCAATGTTGAAGTGAAATATAGAGCATGGGGCACAGTCAACCAAATGCACACACAAAAATAACTTTAATCAGCAAGGACGCTGACAAAACAGACAACAGTAGTAACTGTCTTTATTCACATATTGCACAGATGTGACAGTAGAACAACAGTAGACAAGAGCAAGGCACAAAATGCTGATCATATGCAAGATAATCTGCACAGGCAAACTCCAAACAGGAAGACCAGTGTCCATGGCAGGGGGCACAGCAAGTACATGAGAAGCTGCACAGCGTAAAGTTCAACACAGCAGAGCAACAGGGCCAGTGTCCATGGCAAGGGGCACAGCAAGTACATGAGAGGCTGCACAGGGGAGAGTCCAACACAGCAGAGCAACAGGGCCAGTGTCCACGGCAGGGGGCACAGCAAGTTCATGAGAGGCTGCACAGGGGATAATCCAACACAGCAGAGCAACAGGGTCAGTGTCTAGGGCAGGGGGCACAGCAAGTACACGAGAGGCTGCACAGGGGAGACTCCAACACAGCAGAACAACAAGGCCAGTGAGCATGGCAAAGTGCAGAGTCAGGACATGAGAAGCTGCACAGGCAAGGGCAGAACAGCAGTGAATGACAAGGCCAGTGGGCATGTCAAAGTGCAGAGTCAGGACATGAGAAGATGCACAGGCAAGGGCAGAACAGCAGTGAATGACAAGGCCAGTGGGCATGGCAAAGTGCAGACTCAGGAAATGAGAAGCTGCACAGTGAGTGTGTTTGACTGTATTCTTCCATGGCCAGCAACATACCCAGGTGGTAAACAATGGGCAGGACTAGCACACCTGTATGAGAGACTGGTGTGTGAGGGGAACTACCACTCACTCTTGGCTGTCAGGCAGACTTGGAGCTGGCTATGTGTCGGGGACATCAGGACCACTTGACTGGGTGGGGAGAGAGTGGCCCAGGTGATGTAGGGCTATCAGTGGCTTGGCAAGCTGGAGGGCTGTTTGGACCAGGTGCTGTAGTGGCACGTGGAGGTGGAGTCATGCAGACCTGTGACACAGTGTGGGTGGGAGAGGTTTGAGGGGTGCCTTTACACTTCTTGGGAATTCGAAATGCCTTCCCTGTACTGGGGTCAATGGGAACTGGCAATGACACAACAGGCACACACACCAACAGACCCGCATCAGGTGCAGACACTGGCACTCCATCTGGTGACGTGCTGGATCCTGCGAACCGCTTTGTCTGGCTACACCTCTGGACCACCTTCCCCTGTTTGCCAGGTGTACTAGGCGTGGGCGGAAAATCCGTTCCGCTCGCGGATTTTGCGGATTTTCGGGAAATCCGCAATCCGCGAGATTTGCGAATTTCCCGCAAAATCCGCAAATCCGCGAGCAGCGGATTTTGCTCGCACTGCTCGCACTGTTCGCGTGAGTTCGCGCCCCGCGAATAAGTGCAAAATTGCAGAAATACGATCTTAGCAAAACTGAAAGTAACTACTTACCAGGTTCAAAAGTTCAGGCTCATCATTAGTAGCCATTTCCTGGAGTGCTTCCTGAGGGGCCCCTCCAGAGTTCAGTTGCCAGTTGAAACTATTATGTGACCCTGCTCTGAACCTCAGAATAGTTACACATATGCCACAAAGGTCCTGAATTACAGCTAAGGGAGACAAGCAGGAGCCAGGCTGGAAGTTAAAATCCATTAATCAGCCCCTAATTCATTATTGTCAGTTGGGGCAGGGCAGGTGTTGTAACTAATTTTGCAACAATGAAAGCACTTAGCAAGTGCAAAAGATCACTAATCAGGGCGCACTAAGGAAGCAGGTGCCAGCAAAAAAAATATTCTGTGACACATGAATCAGCCCCAAATTAATTCAGGTCACTTGAGGCAGGGAAGGTGTGCTTTGCTTTGCCGAAAATAATGTACACTGGACAACCAGAGGGTGTGGTGATGAAACAGAGGGTGGCATGGGTGGGCCAGAGGGTGGCATGAGTAGTCAGAGAGTGGCAGTGGTGACAGAGAGTGGCAGTGATGAAGAAGAGTGTCCCAAACAGGCTGGACACGTAGAAACAACAAGTTCGCGAAACTTGCGACCCGACAGGTAAGTTCGCAATTTGCGAAAGTGTACAAAACCCTCGCGAACTGGCAGAAACACGGGCGAACACAAAAAAAAAAAAATCCGCAAATCCGCGGGAATTCGCGGATTTTGCGGATTGCGAATCCGCAAATCCGCAAAATTCGCGAACGCGAGATCCGCAAAATTCGCTCATGCTTAAGGTGTACCCCCTACAGTGCCCTCCTTCCCCTGCCAGTTGTCGCCCCTACAGAGCCCTCCTTCGCCTGTTTGCCATGGGTAGCCCCTACAGTGCTCTCCTTCACCTGCTTCACTGGGCTTGGAATTGGAGTTAATGTGGAGAGGAAATGTGGCCCTGAGCCCTTCCTAGGTGTACCCTTGCCATACAACACCTCCTCAGTGGGCATAGACACTGCACGCCTAGCTCTGCGTGAAGTTTTAGGGACAGGAGAGTCCTTCGCTGGTGATGCCTCTGAGGCATGTGAGCCTGATGTCTGCTTCATTGCTTTTTCGGCCTTGCTCTTCCCTGACGGGCTCTTGTCTTTGCATTCTGGAGTGGCTCTGCTCTTCTGTGGGGATGGTGTCTGTGGGCGGGCTCGCTTGGGTTGTTTCTGCTGGGTGCTTCTTGTGCTGTATCGTGACTGTGACGCATGGGAACTGTGGTCACTATCATCCACTGTGGCCACTGACTGGGAGGTGGACAAAGGCACTGGAGCAGGAATGGGAGTATGTGCCTGTTGAAGGGCAGGTGTCACTGTGAACGACAAAGCCTGGACAGTACGGTGTAGCCCACCCACGTCAGAGTGTATGCCCTCCATGTAGGCAACCACCTGGCCTAATTTTTTGTCATGGTCACTGAAGGCATTGAGCAGGGCTGTCTGGCCCACACAAAGCTGGCGCAGGAGCTCAATAGACTCAGCACTGAGGGCAGCAGGGGGGACAGGTGCAGGCTCAGCGGTGCCAGGTGTGAATGCAACTCGTCCCCTCTTACTGACACGGACACGGGCAGCTGGCATCAGATGATGTTGTACTTTGTGTCTCAGGCAGGGATTCCTCCTGCATACTACGGTCCCCCTCAGATGTGCTGGTGACCTCTGTGTCACAGGGCTCCTGTGCAGTTGTAGTGCTACTCTCGCCACCACTGGTTTCCGGCTCCTGTCCCTCCGTGTCCACTGGTGAATCTGCATGAGAGAGAGATGCAGGTTTGGGTTAGTGTCCTCAACAGGACAAAGCAATTCAATCAATGCTGTACAGAAGATTACCAAATTTACATGTTGACCACCACACTCTGCAATCACATTGCAGCAACTCACTACATAGACCACAACAGTGCCTGTAACCCTGAATATCTGCCACGACTGAGCCATGTTAAGGCCACACAGCACAACACCCTACCCGTGGATGAAGTCTACCAGACACCCAACCTGCTCTTCCCACACCTAGGGAAATGATGTGGGCACACCACTTATTGCCAATGACAGACCTTGAGGGAACAGGAGGGGACAACACAGACACCTATTAGGACATGACAGTCCACAATGGCAAGTAGCCCATGCCAAACATCATGTTGTACTCTGGGGCACATTGTTGTCAGATGTGTGAGCCTCAACGATCAAGGTGCATGCAAAGTAGGCATACATGAAGTCACACTCAGATAGTGGATATTGGTGTTCACCCCCACATAGATTCCCCACACTATCCCAATGCTGAATGATCATGTAGATCCTAACACGTTCGGCTATGGGAATGCACAGCAGGGAGGATCACCTTTGTAAGGCCACTTTAGGCCAATGCATGACACTGACACCCATCCCAGCAACCACTCACATCACAGCACCACCCCACGAACATCACACAGGCCACCACTGCCACAGGCCCTGTACACATGCATCCGCTCCCTGCCAAAGTCACCCTCCCCAAATACTCACCCCTGCCTTGCTGCTGATGCTACTTCAGATGCGGACCATCAGTGGTGTCATGCTGCGCCATGCCAAATGCCCAGTGCGTGGTAGCAGCCCCAAGGTCATCTCTGCCACGTTCTTTGCCAGCCGGCTGATGTCCCACCTCTTGTGGCAGTGGGTGCGTCGTCGGTTAGATACCCCCAGGGCTTGCACCTTTGCTGCAATGACCCGACACACGGCCTTACGCTGGTGTACCTTGAGCTGTAGGCATGGGAGAAAAGAGGGGGAAATGATCAGTGGGACAGTGTCATGTACCAACATCTATCAGTACAGTAGCAAGACACAGACTCATTACCAAATGTAATCTCTGTCCATCCCACCCTGGGGTACACCTCACATGGGCACTCTGCATGGGCCAAGCGGATGTGATTGCATGCATTTAGGAGGGCATACAGGGTCCCTGATAATCTCACACACATGCAGGATGACTGCACTGAACCCCCTCTGTGGCTTGCACACATCTCCAGTCCTATGCATGTCTGGCCACTACATACATCACATATCCACCTGTGTCTGTGTGTAGACTCACTGTGTGCATGACTGGTCAGCATTCAATGAGCATGTCCTGTGAACATATCTGTATGTCATGTGTGTACATGGACATGGTTATGGGGCACATGGACTCACCAACAAAATATACATCAACACAAGTGTGGCCGTGTGCAATTATACAGGGCTGAGATGGTTCATATTTGGATTTCAGTGTGAATGAACAAGAGTAAGGACGCAGTAAGTGCAGTGATGTCATCTCGTCTTGGTGGGTGGGCACTGTGCAGAGCATCTGGGTTCCCACTGAGTCGGACAACAGGGGCACACAGAGACAATCAGCCAAGCAAATACTGTCCTGGCACCTGCATGTACAACATCCTGTGGCTCTGTATGGCTGACAATGTAACACACTCCACTGAGACATACAACGTCAGGCAGGGAAAACCGTGACATTGGGACACACACTCCTTCCCCCTTGAGATAGCATGTTTGTCAGTGTATGACACAACCCCACACCCTCAGGCATATACTGCGGCAGGACTTATACATGACTGCCCCCCCACCCTACACCTCCCTTTACGATGACTTACCATGACATTTGGGGCACCATAGAGCCTTGGGTACTGTGCAGCACCTCGTCCACCAGGACCTCCAGCTCCTCGCTTGTGAATGGACTGGTACGGATCTTCTCTGTCCTTGCTATCCCTGTGGACATGGAACACCTGTGGTGGAATTGGGTGGTGAGGGGTCCCAGGCAGCAGGCTCTGGAGGCAGCAGCAGATGAGGGTCCCAGGCAGCAGGCTCTGGAGGCAGCAGCAGGTGAGGGTCCCAGGCAGCAGCCTCTGGAGGCAGCAGCAGATGAGGCTCCCAGGCAGCAGGCTCTGTGAGCACTGGAAATGTGAGACTCACTCCCACACATTTATAGCCCCCTGGGGTCGTTTCTAAGGTGCCAAGCTGCAACAATTGGTTGTCCAGGTCTGCCTCTTTCGAAAGCATCCAATGACTGAGCACGCCTTCATGCCACCGCAATCATCGCTCCCATTGGCTGTAGGCAATGCTCCATGGTGGTGATGCACCACAGGGGCCCGAGGTGTGATAACGTGATGGTGCATCTTTCAAAAGCATCCAATGTCCGCCTCTGCGGTGGCAGAGCACGCCTACCGCGATCTTCAAAATTGCATCATGTCACTACAATCATCGCTTCCATTGGCTATAGGCAATGCCCCATGGCGGTGACACACTGCCGGGGCCAGGCGGTAGCTACCGCGAGTAGGGTGGCGGAGCATGCCAACTGCCATCTTCCCATGTCTCCATGCCAATGACAACCGCAGTCGTGTAAGGGGTGGGGCTGGTGACACAGTGCTGGGGCCAGGCGGTAGCTACCGCGAGTAGGGTGGTGGAGCATGCCAACCGCCATTTTC
Organism: Lissotriton vulgaris; assembly: GCF_964263255.1. Lineage (NCBI taxonomy): Eukaryota > Metazoa > Chordata > Amphibia > Caudata > Salamandridae > Lissotriton > Lissotriton vulgaris. The sequence goes on along the minus strand of NC_141685.1, from coordinate 1,151,690,960 downwards.
CCATGTCTCCATGCCAATGACAACTGCATTCGTGAAAGGGGGTGCTGGTGACACAGTGCTGGGGCCAGGCGGTAGCTACCGCGAGTAGGGTGGTGGAGCATGCCAACCGCCATTTTCCCATGTCTCCATGCCAATGACAACTGCATTCGTGAAAGGGGGTGCTGGTGACACACCGCCGGGGCCAGGCGGAAGCTACCGCGAGTAGGGTGGCAGAGCATGCCAACCACCATCTTCCCATGTCTCCATGCCAATGACAACCGCAGTTGTGTAAGGGGTGGGGCTGGTGACACAGTGCTGGGGCCAGGTGGTAGCTACCGCGAGTAGGGTGGTGGAGCATGCCAACCGCCATTTTCCCATGTCTCCATGCCAATGACAACTGCACCACAGGGGCCCGAGGTGTGCTAACGCGATGGTGCATCTTTCAAAAGCATCCAATGTCAGCCTCCGCGGTGGTAGAGCACGCCTACCGCGATCTTCAAAATTACATCATGTCACTACAATCATCGCTTCCATTGGCTATAGGCAATGCCCCATGGCGGTGACACACCGCCGGGGCCAGGCGGTAGCTACCGCGAGTAGGGTGGCGGAGCATGCCAACTGCCATCTTCCCATGTCTCCATGCCAATGACAACTGCACTCGTGTAAGGGGTGGGGCTAGTGACAAACCGCCGTGGCCAGGCGGTTGCTACAGCGAGTTGGGTGGCGGAGCATGCCAACCGCCATCTTCCCATGTCTCCATGCCAATGACAACCGCAGTCGTGTAGGGGTGGGGCTGGTGACACAGTGCTGGGGCCTGGCGGTACTACCGCGAGTAGGGTGGTGGATCATGCCAACTGCCATTTTCCCATGTCTCCATGCCAATGACAACTGCATTCGTGAAAGGGGGTGCTGGTGACACACCGCCGGGGCCAGGCGGAAGCTACCGCGAGTAGGGTGGCGGAGCATGCCAACCGCCATCTTCCCATGTCTCCGTGCCAATGACAACCGCACTTGTGTAAGGGGTGGTGCTGGTGACACACAGCTGGGGCCAGGCGGTAGCTACCACGAGTAGGGTGGCGGAGCATGCGTTACGCCATCTTCCCATGTCTCCATGCCAATGACAACCGCACTCGTGTAAGGGGTGGTACTGGTGACACACCGCCGGGGCCAGGCGGTAGCTACAGCGAGTAGGGTGGCGGAGCATGCCAACCGCCATCTTCCCATGTCTCCATACCAATGACAACCGCACTTGTGTAAGGGGTGGTGCTGGTGACACACCGCCGGGGCCAGGCGGTAGCTACCGCGAGTAGGGTGGCGGAACATGCCAATTGCCATCTTCCCATGCCAATGACAACCACATTTGTGTAAGGAGTGGTGCTGGTGACACACCATCGGGGCCAGGCGGTAGCTACTGCGAGTAGAGTGACTGAGCATGCCAACCGCTATCTTCCCATGTCTCCATGGCAATGACCACCGCACTCGTGTAAGGGGTGGTGCTGGTGACACACTGCCGGGGCCAGGCGGTAGCTATCGCGAGTAGGTTGGCCGTATTCAAGGGGTTATTATTGGTAAAACAATTGGCTTCACATGCTCTATGAAGTGTTAGCCTAAGACTGCTTTGTCCATGCTACCACTATGATAGCTGGTCTATAAGATTGACTTTACAACCATCACCATAAGGGTTGTTTGGACTGACACAGGGTGCCCACTAGAATAGTGGACATCACATATCAGGCCAACTTCTCACAACTAGTGCATGGGATCTTCACTAACCAGGGGACATATGGTAACCTTATAATATCCATGTTTGCCCTGACAGTGCATTGGCCATGTAGCTATGCATGTTGCATGAAGGAACCACTGTCAATTTATCAACCTTGCCACTTGTGAGAGATATACAAGTATATTTCAGTTAAGAATGGGACTGCCATCATAGCAAAGGGCCAATACCATAAGTGCTTGTGGGAACTTTTCTACAAGCCCCAGGTTAATAACAGGGCCAGACTGCAACAATCAGAGACGTTTAGCATTTGTGTTGTGAGCCCAAAAATGAACACAAAGTGCCACCTGAAAGCACTCCGTCCTCAGTGTAGTGAAGATGAGCAGTCAAAGGCTTGCTCAGGGAGGTGGAGTGCGGTTCAGGTTCAAAACTCACTAAAACATGTATTAGCAATCAATAAATAAATATCCACCCAGTCCAGCTTTGCTAAAACATATTTTACAGAAGTCATGAAAAATTTCTCTACATAAAATATTAGAGGGAAAGAAAAGGGAGGCACCCAATTATCTATTGGACATTTGTAGTGTGGAGGAAGAATACAATTATTTATCTGTAACTACCGATCTCCAGTGTTGGCATCTTTCATAGATTCACATGATTATACATTAGTAGTACAGTTAAATTACTGTAGAAATACACTATAAACAAACAACCTTACTTTTATGGCCTAAATATTTATTTGCAACGGGCCAAAGCCCAACCAAGGAGGTGAGAGAATATTGAACTCCACTCCCCCAGAGGCCACCATACCTCAAATTTTCAGTAGCACAGAGTGAAGGAAAGAAATTGTATGCATCCGACCAGAGAGGAGGGAAGGTCGCACTTGAATTTATGAAAGATACCAGTGCTGGAGAACTTTAATTACAGGTAAGTAACTTTTTTTCTTCTCTAGCTTTGGATCATTCATATATTCATATGCATGAATCAGAAAAGCAAGCAGTACTTATTCAAAACCACAAAATTAACATATATATGCAGTGTAATCATATGGTAGTTTGACATCTTGAATATACATGTAATTAGTGTGAAAAGGCTCACCTTAACAGAAAAGATATTGAAACACTGCATTGCATACTGTTGAATCTCAGAATGTTTCTGAATCCAGGCAGTACTGTTTCACTAAAATGTGGTGGATATTGCAGGTTGCAGCCCTGCACATACCAGCAAAGACACACTGGTATGTAATGGCGCTGTGAGTGCCACACTTCTGGCGTAATGTGCTAACACTGACGTTTGTAGAGGAAAATCAGCTTTAAAGTGGAAATAGCTGAAATAATTCATCTCATTATACTTTGTTTGGAAAGTGTCTGGCCTTTTTCATGGGGCCAAAGAGCAATTATAGTGGATCTGACATTTTGAAAGATGTTAGTAGATGGACGTCAAACTGCAAACATCATCAGATGTCAAGAAAATGAAAAGAGCTGTTGGTTGCTTGTGTAGGATGTTGGAAAGAAACCTTAAATTATCACACATTAATTTGGATGAAAGTCTGGCAGAACTTTTTGCCAAACATTTGAGCTTAGTCCAAAGTATGATTGTCTGCTTGAAACTTCAAAGTTAGCTGCTTAATCGTGAATGCTTGAATTTCTTTTAAGCTTATGGAGGATCCAAGACAAAAAACAGAGCAGATTTCGAAGACTGATCTAAATACAGTATATGGTGTCTTCATAAACAAACCAAGCTGAAAGGCAGCAGAATGATATAGAGGTTTCAAGGCAAAGACACCGTCAGCGTATGATTTAAGGGCTAGCTATTTTCTAAGGGTGAAAGTAAACTGTATGATGTAGTGTTCTTTAAAGAGGTATTTATTCAGCTCTTTCCTAAGTTGGAACAATCCTGATCGATAAGCGGATATCATTTCAGATCATCGATGCACAGATGGAAAGGGCCTGTTGCTGGGGCTTTCTTTTGATGCAATGCTTCCTCTCCAGTTTGACTGGAGGCATCTTCAGTGTGATTGAAAATCTCCTAGTATTCAGGAGCCAAGCCCACAAATTGAGAGATCCTGGAATGTAATGATGAGTTTGGCACTGTTCTTTGGATAGAGGATCCTGCTGACTTCTCAGTGAGGAGTGCGGGACCTCCGAGGGGAAAAGGTCAGTGTATCAATATTGGTAAGACCATGCTGGGGCTAGGAGAATGACTCTACATGGTTTCCTTTTGGCTTCGCTGATTTATCCATGGGATGATGGTAACTGGTAGAAAAGTGTATGGAAATATCTTGGACAATGGGGATCAAAAATGCATTACCCCCTTGATCTCGTGTACCAAGACCTGCCTGTGAAGTATCTGCTTTTTGTTTATCGTCTGCTGTGTTGCGAAGAGATCTTGTATCGGTTGTCCTCATTTCCTAAAAATCATGTCTACAAAGAATTAATAGTTTCACTGACACTGGCTGTTCTGCTTCATTTCTATTAGAAACAAATGCACACCTAGTACAATGAATTGCTAGGCTAACAAACCATTTGTGTTTAGTCACTTGTTTTTTTATGAAAAGATTGTAAACAATTATTTTGGCATCAAGGGATACACCACCACATTTACAGAGGTTCACAAATGCATTGAAAAAAACCATATACAATACATTCAATCAAATCATACACATATAACAATTGTGATAACAATAAATATAGACAACTGTGCAATGCCTCAAAAAATTACGTCGTTGAGGCACCAATCCTGAATAAACAATGAACAAGTGGACTGGCAAGATGACAAACTAGCCTACTTGTTTCCACCACCACTAGATACGCGTTAAATTTGTCATATGGTGCGAAAAATAGGAAGACACAAAGACTATACAACAGTGTAGAATTGTGTGAATTCTATTCCTATTAAGCCCTGCTAGTTCAGTATCTGGGTGGAGCAGGACGCCGACGCGTTTCGAACCCGTTCAATGAGTTAAGGGTTCTCCTCAGGACATGGATTGGGGAGGTCGTTGTCGCTGTGAATTAAGTTAAAAAAAGTGGTATCAATGACGGGCTGACTAACAACTCACTGAAACTCAAACATCGCAAAAAAACGTGCGGGTACCTTATGCTTGGGATGTCAGGTAGGATTTCTTCCACCAGATGCCAGTTACTCCGGATGATTTTCTGTACGGGACTGTAACAATAAGGTTTGTTTACTTCCCGCAGGCGCATCAAAATACAAATTGACTTTAGGCGCACCGGCACCCCAAACACTTCTTAGTGTTTTACACATCGAGGTATGTGGTGATATTTATTTATTGTGTATATGGTGGCTCATAGGGATTCACACAAAACTGAATATAACTGGGGCTTATGTAATCTCATTCACAGGGAGTATCCTGACATCCCAAGCATAAGGTACCCGCACGTTTTTTTGCGATGTTTGAGTTTCAGTGAGTTGTTAGTCAGCCCGTCATTGATACCACTTTTTTTAACTTAATTCACAGCGACAACGACCTCCACAATCCATGTCCTGAGGAGAACCCTTAACTCATTGAACGGGTTCGAAACACGTCGGCGTCCTGCTCCACCCAGATACTGAACTAGCAGGGCTTAATAGGAATAGAATTCACACAATTCTACACTGTTGTATAGTCTTTGTGTCTTCCTATTTTTCGCACCATATGACAAATTTAACGCGTATCTAGTGGTGGTGGAAACAAGTAGGCTAGTTTGTCATCTTGCCAGTCCACTTGTTCATTGTTTATTCAGGATTGGTGCCTCAACGACGTAATTTTTTGAGGCATTGCACAGTTGTCTATATTTATTGTTATCACAATTGTTATATGTGTATGATTTGATTGAATGTATTGTATATGGTTTTTTCAATGCATTTGTGAACCTCTGTAAATGTGGTGGTGTATCCCTTGATGCCAAAATAATTGTTTACAATCTTTTCATAAAAAAACAAGTGACTAAACACAAATGGTTTGTTAGCCTAGCAATTCATTGTACTAGGTGTGCATTTGTTTCTAATAATCTATACTGTCCGGCACCTTGGTTTGTTTATTTCATAAGAGTGGTCCAGGCCGGTCAGAGACAGGACCCAGCCTTTCCCCTTTTTTTCTGCTTCATTTCTAGGCACTCCCCAGATAGTCTAGTCAAATTAGTTCAAAAATGGGCTAACCTAGAACTAATTGCAATACAATTTCTGTGAGTGGATTCTTATTGAAAATTTTCTGTAGAAAACAATGGTGAAAAGTCTACTACTCTATCATGACGCGTTAATCCAATATGGCGGATTTTTCAAAATGGCTGCCCATTATTTGAGTTATAGGGTATAACTGTTTATATGCCCATGTGTGGTATCATTTTATATGTTTTTAGGGACGGGAAAGTCAAAAATAAAATCAAAAATTGTTTCTGAGGACTATAACATCAAATTGGGATTAATACAATAAACAACGATAATTATATGTTAATATGCCAAACATAGTTTTGACATTATTTTTTGTAACATTTTCTTAACATCATTTGAAAAGGATAAACAAATTTCAACTAGATAATATAGCACTTCTCAATATGACACTGACAAATGAAAATTGCTACAGAGATAACTTCAAACAGCACTCCTTAGTATAAGAATAGTATGATTTCAATCATCGTCCATGTCCACTTCCATGGAATTGCAACAGCTTATTCCTTGACAATCAGTGCACGCATCTGTGCACCCTATGTCTTTTGCATATACATTGCAGAGTCACACATTGACTCTTGATACAGCCACATTTCACAAATTTTAATAAATGATCTGGTGCTTGACTCATTCTATTGGGAGCCAATCTTCCATCATTCACTTCAAATCCCCACTGTAATGGATCCATGTGAATACCCATCCACTGCTGCACCTGATGATATACTCTGAGCGAATGAAATTTGCAGGCATCCTGTTGGAGGAGGCAAGACTTCCGGTTTCACATGTATTGTTGATTTTGTTGCCTTTGAAGTGAAAGTTCAAAGTCTCATATCATGTAGTGTGCTGTCTCCTGTTATTCCTCCATACAACGATATAATAGCGTTAAGACCAGCATTTTCAATTTCTTCTGTAAATTTTGTGAAGTTTGGAATACAGCAGCACTTTCTTTGAAGCTGCCTGATTTTCTGAGCAACTTTATGGAGTCACGCTTTCCTAATCCAAATGGTTTGGAGGTGGTATCACATCCTAATACGACGTGAGCAAATAAGATGTGAGAGCAGACGTCATTACCTAAAGCTTTTGAAAAGTACCATGGCCATCTATTGTAATAATATTGTGATCAATATTATCAGCAGCATATTTAACGAATTTCAGAGGACTTTCAGAAGGTTCCACAAGGACAGGTATAGTATTTCCTCTTTCTGCTGCAGCTGAACGTTCAAAACAAAGAACTGCTGAATAGGAGCTGCAGAATCCCATATGATTTACTGCTTCAACTACAAATCTCGAGCTTATGTTGTCATGTAATTGAACTGCCAACCCTAACTGCAGAAAAGGAGAGACCACAATGGGCAAGCCCATGAAAGAGGGAGAGGATGTGGTAAAATTAAGTAAAGTCGAAATGGCCGCCCGTTCAAAGGCAAGGACCCGACTTGCTCAAGCCAAAAAAGCCGCACGTAAGGCACGTAAGGCAGCCGAAGCCGAAGAAGAGAAAGGTAAAGATAAGATTAGAGAGGAGAACTCAGCTGAAGACACTACGCCGGAGTCCTCGGAGGATGAACTTTCTCCCTCCTCTCCCTCCCTCCCTCCCTCCCTCCAGGATGAAGGACATATGAGAATAGCCGTAGAGGGGTGTAAAAGTTTGGGTTCTCTGGATCAACCTGAGGCAGGGGTTCAAGTACAGAACCCCACTCCTACCCCTACCCGGGTCTCAGTCTCAGTCTTAACGCCATCCCAGAAAACGGAGGAAAAAAGGAAGAGTGATAATGGAGCAAAGGAACTGAGACACTTCCCTCTATTTGCCAAAAAAGTTTCCCCGAAATCTCTAGCGCCACCACCTCCTCCACAATCTTCTATTGTCTCTATTGACATTGCTGATCCTAGAGACTCTGTTCTAATGGAGGGGGAGGATCAAAGCTCTGAGGCTCTATCGATATCTGGACCCCAAACCACCCACTTGGCAATGAAGGAGTCAGCCATGGAAGGGGAGACTCGACAGAATGAAACATCAGGAGCAGAAGAGGCAGAAGATTCTAGTATACCCACGGAAGTAAGATATCAGTTAGATATCTGTGAGATGTTAAACCTGATCCTAGACGAAATCCGGGAAATAAAGAACAACCAGCAAACCGAGATAGCTGCTCTCCATGCTAGGATGGATAAATTTGAAGAGCTATACATGGTGCTCCCGAGCAGAATTCAAGAGGCAGAGGGGAGGATTTCTGTCCTCGAGGATCGTATGAATCTAGCCTCGGGGGATGCCAAGGAAGCAGCAAAGAAGAGGATCTCTATGGAGAACAAGCTGGAGGAGCTCGAAAATCACTCACGAAGATCAAATTTAAGGATTGTGGGGGTTCCGGAAGGAACAGAAGGCTCTGATACTGTCCAGTGGGTCAACTCCTTCATCCAGAAATCAGTTCTACCCGATTTTGAAGGAGACCTGACCATAACTAGGGCCCATCGAGTTCCAGCACAGAGGTTCGCAAACTCAACATTCCCAAGAACTATTTTACTGAACTTTGCAGATTACAGGATCAAGGAAAGGATTCTTTCGAAGGCCTATCAGCAACGCCAATTTGCAGTGACTGAAACTGCAAAATGTAGGATCTTTTCCGATATGACAGCGGCAGCTGCAAAAAGAAGGAAAGAATTTGTAAAACTTCTGCAGTTATTCAAAGCAAACGGTGCTCAAGCCTCGATTGCTCAGCAATCAAAGCTGAAAGTTTTGGTCAGGGGGAAGTTTTTCTTATTTCAGATTTAGATGAGGCGCAGTCTCTTTTGAAGGAGATATCAGGGGGTAGGGAGTGAAACGGAGCAAGAGGAATTTTCTTTTTTTTTTTTTTTTTGTGCGTTCACCTTCTTCTTCCCCTTTCCCCTCTCAGCCCAATGGTTTTTTCTCTTCATCTTCTCCTGGTATCTTGTGGGCATCTTGCGGGGAAGGAAGAGGCATAGGGTGAGCTAGCGTTCTATAAAAGGGGAAAACATTTTTTTTGTAAAAAACAGGGTGGGTCCAGTCAGACGGGTCTCTAAGGGTGTAGGAAGAAGACACCCAGTTGAGAAGGAAGGGAGGGAGGAATGTGGTCAGCGTGGAAGTACAGGGTGTTGCCACATTCCTGGGGTGGGGGGCGCCGGGGGAGAGAAATGCAGTAAAAAGGTACATAAGCAATGGATGTAATAGTTATTTTCTCAGTATTTGGTACTTAACAAGGGCAAGACACTTCATTCAAGATGAATCATGATATATGTAAGATACTGTCAATCAATGCTAATGGTATGTTGAACAAACAAAAGTATGGGACTCTCTTGAAGTGGGCAATCTCACTAAATCCTCAAGTAGTATACTTTCAAGAGACACATCTGAAAACGAACGACCCTAATTTATTTATTCCGAGATATTTTTGTCAAGGTGTTTTTTCATCTGCAGGGGTTGCCCAGAGAGGGGTAGCAATTTATTTCTCTAGGAATCTACCCTGGGAGTTTATTCAGACCAAAAGGGACTCCAAAGGAAGGGGGCTTTGGGTTACAGTTAAACTTCATGGGAAGGCTCTAAATTTTGTGAACTATTACGGCCCAATTCTTGATGATGTTTCTGCTTTGAAAGAAATTTATGAGGCGTTAAGAGGTGTCCCAGGACAAATTATTTGTGGAGGGGATTTTAACTTTATCCAAGACCTGAAAAGGGACACTTCAAATAAAAATAAAAAACAGTTGAAGCCCAGAACTAAAGGCTCTCTCGAAGCATTCGTAGTTGAATACCAACTACGGGATCCCTGGCGCTCCAAGAATGTAGAGAGGGAGCTGTTCACATGCTATTCTCATCGTTTCCGGACTGCATCCAGAATAGATTTTTTCTTGATATCAAGATCTTTGCAGATCTCAAATAATCTGATTGGATGCAATCCTTTCTCCGATCATGGCAGAATCGAATTGGATCTTGTTCTGGGAGGGGCCGATAGGGAGCGCCCAAGATGGCAGTTAGATCGTACTTTGCTTCAGGACCAAACCTGGGTATCTGGATTTAGATCATGGATTGTGGAATATTTTGAAATAAACCAAGATTCAGCTGAACCCTTCTCAGTCTGGGGCGGGTTTAAAGCAGCAGCACGGGGCAAGATAATCGCTTTCACAAGCGCCCAGGCGAAGGAAAGGAAACTAAAAATAGCTAAACTACAATCTACTGTCGAGGAGCAGTATTTATTACAGCTTCAGTCTCAACCAAACCATTTGGAACAAGCTAAAGCATGCTTAAGGGATTTTTTTATTCTCGAAGAAATAAATAACTCAAAAACTTTCCAGCAAAAAATCTATGAAGACAGTCAGATGGTTGGGAAATTACTAGCCAACTCTGCAAGAAAAAAACAGGAGTCTTCTCATATACTGAAAATTCAGGACCCTCTGAGTGGGATCGAAGTGGTAGAAAATGAGAAGATCTCTGGGATTTTCCTAGACCACTTTAAGAGAATCTATTCCACAAACTACCAGGTAGAGGAAGAAAAGATTCACGAGTATTTCGCGAATTTAGAGATTCCTAAAATCTCGGAATTTCGGAAGACACAAATAGATAGGGAATTAACTGTTTCAGAAATTCGTACAAGTGTTAAGGCAACCGCTGGGGCAAAGGCTTGTGGCCAGGATGGGTACCCTATAGAATTTGATAAAGTATTTCTTGCGGAATTAGAACACCCTCTATTAAAATTATTTAACCATATTAAATTAGGAGGTACCGTTCCTGGGGTTTTCAAAGAATCGACAATTATATGCTTTATAAAAAAAGATAAAAAAAAGGATGATGTAAATTCATACAGGCCAATCAGCCTTTTGAACTCTGATTATAAAATTTGTATGAAAATATGGGCAGAAAGATTTGTTCTGGCAGCTCAGGAAGTAATCCATTATGACCAGACCGGGTTTATTGCAGGACGTTATATGGCCACAAATACGGAATATCTAATTCAGGCATTGGACTATCTGAACACCAATTCGGTGCCAGCTTGTATTTTAATGGTCGATGCCGAAAAGGCATTCGACTTGGTGAACTGTGACGCCCTATTTTATTCTCTCGGCCAATTTGGATTCCCGGTTCAAATAATTAAGATGTTACATAATATATATTCTGGAGCCTCTGCTCAGGTAATAATTAACGCACAACAGGCCGGGAGGACACTAGGCAGGGCTGTCCCTTATCTCCCTTGCTTTTTACCTTTTTTATTGAGCCCTTGGTGGCAAGGATCAGGGATAATGCAGCTATCATGCCCCCCATCATCGGCATGTCTAAACTAAAACTATTTGCCGACGACATTATTCTTTATCTTGCTCCTGAAAAGGAGGTAGTTGAGAACTTACTGAAAGAGTGTAAAGCCTATGAAAAGATTGGGGGATATAAGATAAATGCTAAAAAAACTGAAGTCCTTGCTTTAAATACAGATACAGGATTTCTCCCTAATTTCTTGCAAGTTCAAGCTGCGAGAAGAGACCCAATAAGATATCTGGGTATTTTTGTAACTGCAGAGTATGATATGCTTTTAGATCTAAATTACATTAGAATGAAAAATAAAATCAAGCATATGTTAGATAAATGGCTCTTGCTACCTTTGACAGTGATTGGTAGGGTGTCAATGGTTAAAATGTCAGTTTTGCCTTTACTTATATTTTTGTTCACTAATGTACCGATAAAAGTTAATCTGTCTTTTTTTAAAGAATTAGAAACAATGTTAAGAGGAATTATCTGGGGTAATAAAACTCCTAGAATTAAGCTCCCGGCGGTGCAACTCTCAATAGATCAAGGAGGGTTAGTGTTACCCCACTTAAAAACATACTACGAAGCTGCTTTTTTTGATATAGTGGCAGGTCTTTTGAGGGTGTATCAGACAAGAGACAATTTGTTTTTGGAGAAGATGGTTCAAGAAGCAGGTTCTCAAATGTCAATTTTTTTAAAGACCGCAAAACTTCCCAAAAAATCGAGGTATAAGACGTTGAAAGAATATACAACGCGCTTATTGCTGCTTTTTAAAAAACATGGTTCTGATGGTTCCCAATATCTAAGTTTGTCCGAATGTAGTAAAATAGGCCTTCCGTTAAGTTTGTCGAAGATTAAAAAATGGGATTTGTGTGGGTTTCGGGAATTGAGAGACTTGTTAGTCCAAAATAGGGTTATTGGTTGGCAAGAGGTGACAACTAGAACCAACATTTTAAGGCGACCGTCCTTTTTTGAATATCTTCAGGTTATTCATTTTATTAAAAAGGAAGTAAGTGATTTGTTGAATACCCCTAATAACTTACTAAATAACCTTTATGGTAGGAAGAGCAGCGGGATAGGGCAGTGGTATAAATTGCTCCACTGCTCTGGTCAATCCCCACTCATTGTTAAACATCTGAATAAAATAAGTCTCTCGACCCAGTGCTTTTTTTCCTTGAAAGATTGGGAGGCTCTCTGTTTACTGGGAAACAAATCCTTGCGTGCTGCCAACTATAAGAGGATGGCCTTCCTGTCTCGTTGGCTAGCCTATTATACGCCTGAGGCTATGGAAAGAAGGTTTCCTGGAACAGAAAACAAGTGTTTTAGATGCCTAGCACACGGCCAGGGAGGATGGTATCATATCTTTTTTGCCTGCCCGATGTTGGAGTCTTTCTGGAAAGAGATATTCGCGGAAATTGAATTTGCCATTGGAAAATCATTTACGCCTACGGTAGAAGTAGCCTTGTTTGGCATAAGCAAGGATAGAAGCAATATCAATAAATCGGAGGAGGTATTTATATTTATATCATGTGCGGTCGCTCGCTCTTTAATACTACAAAACTGGAAATCAAGGGAAATTCCATCACTTATAAAATGGTTTAATAAGATGAGGAGAACCTGTCTCTTTGAAAAAGCATATGCGGGCAGAGTAGGTTCTATTAGGAGATTTGAAAGGAATTGGAAATATTTTGGGGATTTGGAACAACTGAAGGAGGGATGAGCAGCAAAAGAAGGATAAAGATAAAGAAAGGGTCAATACATTTGACTGCACTAGCACTTTTTTAGATATCACTTTATCATAGTTTTTTGCACATGCAGTAGCACTTTATTGCAGGTTTTTGCACTTTTTTGCAGTGCCACTTTATAAATTGCGGATTTTGCACAGACCCTTCTTGATAAAATTGTTGTTTGTATTCCTTTTTTTGTGCTTGATGAATCTCTTCCCCTTTTCCTAATTCTCATGTCTGATATATATATGTATATAGATTTCTTTCTTTTTTATTTATTTTTTTATTTTTAATGTTTTTTTTAAGTCTGTTTAACCAGTGAAATGATTATTGAAAAAAAAAGAAAATTGTAAAGATGCGTTGTACCATTGATCATCCATTGCTATGTTCAATAAAAAATTTATAAAAAAAAAAAAAAAAGATTTACTGCTTCAACTACAAATCTCGAGCTTATGTTGTCATGTAATTGAACTGCCAGCCCTAACTGCAATGGTACAACTAAGACTCGTGGGCGCACAGCTTGCATAATTGCCTGTCCTATAGAAGCTACTTTTCTCTCTCTGTTGGTTTTATCAGTAACAAAAACTGATAATAAGAACCTTAACAAATCAAGAATATAGCTCACATCATAGTCAACACTACTCATGTTTTCAATGGGTGGATACATTTCTGGTTCTACAGGGATGTTTTAAATATCCTTTCTTATTATTTCAGCAGCTGCCATGAGGAGATTGTTTTGATGCTCTTCAACATCTTCATGGCTATGACTGTGGTACTCTTGCAATACATGAGCAGCTGTACTTTTAAAAGTAACAACATCAGCAGTCCCTGCAACTGTTCCTATGAAGATTTCATCTTTAAAATGCTCTTTGAGTTTTTGTTTCATATACTTCGAACTGTATGGTTCGCTATCTTCTGGCAGTAATTCTCGCATTTTATTAACAAGTTCTTTAACAGTAGTTTGTTGTTCATCATTTTCCTCCATGTATTTAACTACTTGAAGAAAAGTTTCCTGGCAAACTGAGTCCTCTGGTCGACCTGAAGATATTGGAGGGTTATCAGTGAACTGCCGGGGAATGAATTTTCCAGTATAAAAATTGACGTAACACTGTTTGTGGTAGCATGCATCTACAGCATGTAAATCAGACACATTTTGGATACGTCTCTTAACTTTGTCTGCCCATTGATCATTGCGTTTGTTGCATTTTTGTAAAACTGATGACTTGAATTCAACTGTTTGTGCATTAAACCACACATTTTTTCCCCTCCCTGAAGTATAAACTTAACTCAGTACCACAGAAAAAAATGTTTTTTCTAAAATCAAACGGTGTTTCACACGACCGTAGAACACGAGAAGTTGTGGGATCTGATTCTTTCTCCTGGAACGGAGTTTTCAAGTTAACAAAACGCGCTCTACATTTCTTGTGAACTTTCTGCCCAACACAAACGTGAAACTTAGATTTTTTTCTCTCCTTGCATGTTTTTTTAATTCCAGTCACTCCTCTTTCAGTGAGTACAGATACATCGTCATCTTCGTGAAACACCACATCACAAATGAAACACTTTTCTACGTCCATTTTCACTGTTTCTCACAGCAACTCGCAAGAACCTGTAACACATAAATGAAACTTTTTTGATTAACAAAAAAACAAACAATAACAACAAAGTGACAAAACAAAACACAAACAATAGCAAACTTTTTATTTCAAAAGTTAATCGTAATATTTACGTTCCTTCACACTTTGTCATATAAGTCAACGAAAAAATTATACAAACTTTGTCTATCTGACATATTCCGCGATTATTTGATATTATGGTAATCAGAAACAATTTTTGATGTTATTTTTGACTTTCCCGTCCCTAAAAACATATAAAATGATACAACACATGGGCATATAAACAGTTATACCCTATATCGCAAATAATGGGCAGCCATTTTGAAAAATCCGCCATATTGGATTAACGCGTCATGATAGAGTGGTAGACTTTTCACCATCGTTTTCTGTGGAAAATTTTCAATAACAATCCTCTCACAGAAATGGTATTGCAATTAGTTCTAGGTTCCGCAACAAATTGACTAGTCTGAGAGGCCACCTGGACTTGGAGCCTCACCTCAGAGCCTGGTAGTGGACATCTGGCCCTGAGCTGCCAAATAGTGTATTCCCCTCCATCCTAGCCTCAGTTCCCTGCAGCTCTTCTTTTCAAAGCAGTGTCTTCTTCATGCAAGAGCACCTCAAGTGCCCCTTCTCAGCAGTCAGTCAGCACCTTGCCTCAAGGCTCCTCCTTGCATATTTGGGAAATTTCCAGGTTCCTGCTTGCGAACCTGCCAACGGGGAGTTGCTGTTAGCGTCCCCAGCCCTGTAGTACAAAATAATTTCTCGATTGTGACTGGTAAAGGACCCTGGGATTGAGTAGAGAGATCGTAGCACACTCAATGGGAGTTTCTGCCCATACTTATACTAAGCTTGTCGACAGAGGTTTTGTATTTCACATGTCCACTTTGGGATCTGGTGTGAGCCATTCCTGACCCTTGTGTATTTCTCTCGGACTGATTCAGCTACAGTCTTTGTCTTATAGTGACAGCAGAATGGTGGTTTGTAATTGGGAGTCTCCTGTCAGGGTAAATATATATATACACAGAAGGGAGAGGCTTCCTCACGTAACTACTACTTAATCTATTGTGAGGAACACTTCCAAGAACCAACGGAGCAGGAAATGGCAGGGGGATTTTCTTACACTTTAAAAGAATCCTCTGCTTCCTATTCCTCTCCACTCTAGAGTCTGGTCCTCTTGGGAATGCATTCGAAAAGCCAGGCAAGTGTCTGGCACTCTCTTCAACCTATGTATGTCTTTGGTTACATTGATCACAAAAGGGCTTGGGGAGCAGCCGACCAGCGGGAGGCCTGCCCCCCCGGGGGTTTTTGGGCAAGGGGCAGCCGGACCTGGGGGGCTGGTTGGGCTCTATTGGGCTGTTTTGGGGCTGGTTGGGCTGGGCTGGGCTGGTTTTGGGCTTCAGGGGGTTTATAGTTGGCCATTTCATGTCACGAGCCACCATTGTGGTGGTCGTGACACGACAGCCGGTTTGGGAGGTCTCTGGGCTTCTTTCTTTTGTTTGTGGCCTTAGCGTTGTGGGGGTTTTCAGTGGTTCCCCGGTTGTGGCCTTAGCGGTGTGTGGTATCAGTGGGAGCCTTTGGGCAGCAGCAGCGCACGGTGTCCAGAGGAGATCGGGGCTTGCCTGCACAGGACCCTTCACAGGATGGAAATGGCACATTTGGACGATCCCCGCGTGTTGGAGGCCATCCGCTTGTTGGAGGATGCCGGCCGCATTGAAATACTGCGGCCCAACGTAAAGGTGAGACCCCCTCGGTGAGTGGCGTCACAGCATCGGTGCCACGCCTACGCTGCGCCGCGGGCGCAGAAGCGAGTTACAGCTGAGGGGGGTGCGGCCGAGTAGTACATGCGGCCGCGCGGGTAAAACGCCCGCGTACTGGGAAGCGGGGTACGGTTAAGAGGCCAAGTTTAGAGTTCAAAGAGGGGGAAGTGTGCGGCACAGCCCAAGGAGGTGCAGGGGACGCGGGGGTGACGCGGACGAGTAGGGGTGGCAAGATAAAAAGGAAGCAAGGACATAAGGGAGGAGAGGTATCCCCAGGGCAGGGGCAGAGCAGCGGGGATGTGCCCACACTGGGGACCAGCGGGGGTGTCTCACCTGAACTTATCGATAGTGCAGAGGAGGGGGAGGAGGGGAGAGCAGGGGGCGTTAGAGGTTGTAGGGGGGTGGCAGGGGAGTGGGGGGCAGTCTAGGTTTCATGTCACGAGCCACCATTTTGGTGGTCGTGACACGACAGCTGGTTTGGGAGGTCTCTGGGCTTCTTTCTTTTGTTTGTGGCCTTAGTGTTGTGGGGGTTTTCAGTGGTTCCCTGGTTTTGTGGGCGTCGCAGTGTGTGGTATAAGCGGGAGCCTTTGGGCAGCAGCAGCGCACGGTGTCCAGAGGAGATCGGGGCTTGCCTGCACAGGACCCTTCACAGGACGGAAATGGCGCATTTGGACGATCCCCGCGTGTTGGAGGCTGTCCGGTTGTTGGAGGATGCGAGCCACATTGAAATACTGCGGCCCAACGTAAAGGTGAGGCCCCCGCGGTGAGTGGCGTTTCAGCATCGGTGCTCGCCTACTCTCCGCCGCGGGCGCAGAAGCGAGGTACAGCAGAGGGGTGCGGCCAAGTAGTACATGCGGCCGCGCCGGTAAAATGCCCGTGTATTGGGAAGCGGGGCACGGCTAAGAGGCCAAGTTTAGAGTTCAAAGAGGGGGCAGTGTGCGGCACGGCCCAAGAAGGTGCAGGGGACGCGGGGGTGACGCGGACAAGTGGGGATGGCAAGATAAAAAGGAAGCAAGGACATAAGGGAGGAGAAGTATCCCCAGGGCAGGGGCAGAGCAGCGGGATGCGCCCACGCTGGGGACAGCGGGGGTGTCTCACCTGTACTTATCGATAGTGCAGAGGAGGGTGAGGGGGAGGGAGCGGGGGGCGTTAGAGGTTGCAGGGGGGTGGCAGGGGAGTTGGGGGGCAGTCTAGGTCCCGAGTCTGGTTGCGGGGGAGGGGCCAAGTAGGAAGGAGGAGGGGGGTTGCCCAAGAGTATCGGGGGATGGGGACGACTGGCAAGGGGTGGAGGATGTCCTGGGGGGAGGGGGACTGGGACTTTCCGCGATGCAGGTCAATGCCAGCTCTGGACGTGGGGGGGGGGGTGGCAGGGGAGGGCGGCCACGGGTTGAGGTGAGCGGTGGCTGGCCAAGGGGGCCTGGGGGAAGCGGGCAGGCATGTCGGGCATACGGGGGTGCAGGTGGGCGGCGCAGTCCGTCCGGAGCTGGAGTTTTTGGTTTGGTGTGACGGGAAGGAGAGTGCATGTGGTTGAGGGGGTGGGGGTGAGGCACCTGGGGTAGGGGCGGGGGCCCGAAGCCTGGAGGTCTACACTATTGCGGCAGGGGGACATTCGTCCGGGGCGGTGTGGGGGGCGGGTGGGAGGATCCCGGCGGGACGCTGTGGGGTGTGTCATCGCAGGGTATGGGTTTAACCCTGGCATGTTGGACTCCACTTCTTTCTGGAATGCATGGCGAGGTGCTCGGGAGACAGGCATGCAGCTCCACTCCACCGAGGGGATGGGCCAGCTCTGCCTTATGCGGGCGGTCGCGCTCCCACGAGGGAACTGATGGTCATGTCCTACGGGAGGCGGGGCGGTAAGTCCCCGCCGGGCCCCATGCCGACGGGTCGATGCGGCCACTGGGGGACGGGGGCAGAGGTCCGTCTGTCCGAATCGGGACCCAGAGGAGTGGTGCACAGGGCAAGGAGAGACTGTGTGGATTTGGGAGAACTGCTACGCACATGTAGGGAACGGGTGGGGCTGAGCAGGCTGGAGCCCGCTGAGGTGGCCTATGGCACGAACGCATGGGGCCAACAGGGCTGGAGTCCAAAGTGGGCGGCCCGTCACCGTTAGACTATGATGAGGAGAGCGTGGAGGAAGGGGAAATACTGGAGCAAAGGTGGGGGGAGGATCGGGATGGGGGATCGGAGTAAGGTTTTTCCTAGTCTCTTGCAGGGTGTGCACCAACGACCCAAGGCGGATACAGTGACGACCCCTCCTGCTCACATGGTTTGGCGGCGGGATCCGGTGCGGACGCTGACCTTGACGTCATGTAAGGCACGGAGCGGGGTGCGGGTCGGGCATAGCCCTACAAGTCAGGGTATCAGTAGGCACGAATGCAAGGGGGGAGGACAGGGGGGTGGGTTTGAATAAACAAACGTACATGCGGGACGCAGGGGTGGGGCCAGAAGAAGCGGGTAAAGACGGGAGCAGGGCCTTAGGCAACAAGGCGGATGGGGGCACACCCAAGGAAGGTAAGGATGGTAAGGAGAGTCATGATGTCCCGGTATGCAAGCTGCCATACATGGGCATTGTGAAGCCCTTGGGAAAAGATATGGAAGGGGAGTATGTGGACATTTTAAAGCCCCTGCATCACGAGCTGACGGTGAAAGAGAGGTCTAAGGAGGAAGAGCTGGAGTTGAGCAGGCGACCCCGGGTGCCCCTGAACATTGAGAATTGGTCGGCGGGTTGCCAGTGTGTACTGCGACAATTACCCGGAAAGGTCGGTCATGCTTTTTAAATACATGGACGTGATACGCCGGGCGGAGGTCACGTACAGGGGTTACGCTTAGTTGCATTACGACGAGGAGTTCAGAGCGCGTTTGGCCTGGGAACCGGAGGCAAAATGGGGGAAATTAATTTGGATCTCTATCAGCAGACAATGGGGGGAGCAAAGTTTGACAAAACAATATACACGGCCAGCGGTTTACTGCTTGCGCCCTGCCCCTTTTCAACCCCCATCCGTGGTTGGGTGGGACAGGGAGAGAATATTGTTGGTACCACGGTGGGGGCGTGTTGGGACTACAACAAGGGCGCTTGTACAAGGCAATATGGCAAGTTCCGGCACAAATGTACCAAATGCGCAAGGCGCCACCCGGTGGTGCAATGCTGGGGGATGGGGCGGTAGTCAGGTCAGCAGTCTGCGCTGATGGGGCACCAGTCAGGGGGCAGGGGAGTTAGGCTAGGTCAAGGAACTTTGGGAAAAGGCTCATACGCTAATTAAACAGGAGCGGCTCGAAACCTTCTTGGCGTTTTACCCACGGACCGAAGACGCCCGGCTTCTACGGCAGGGGTTTTGGGAGGGTTTCCGGCTAGGGTACGAGGGTCCGAGAATTGGCAGGTGGGCTGAAAATCTGAAATCTGCCAATATGCATAAGACAGTGCTTTGGGAAAAACTGGGCAAGGAGGTACTGGAGGGGCGGGTGGCAGGCCCCTTTCAAGAGACTTCTATTCGGAACCTGATCATCTCTCCCATAGGTGTGGTGCCGAAGAAGGATCTTGGTCAGTATCAACTGATTCAGCATCAGTCATGGCCGGAGGGGGCGTTGGTCAATGATTACACTGCGGCCAAGCTGTCGTCGGTATCTTACTCCTCAGTGCATGTGGCGTGGCGTTTGCTGGAGACGGTGGGGACGGGTGCCCTAATGGCTAAATGTGACATCAAGTCGGCTTTCCGGCTGTTACCAGTACACCCGGAGTATTACCAACTGCTGGGGATACATTTCGACTGGTCCATCTTTGTCAACAAAGCGTTGCCCATGGGGTGTTCAATCTCGTGCGCTTTGTTTGAACGTTTCAGTACCTTCCTGCAGTGGGTTTTTTCGTGGCGCACAGGCAAAGAGACGGTGACTCACTACCTGGATTACTTTTTCCTGGTGGAACTGCCCGGTTCGGCGGACTACCAGCAACAGCTAGACAGTTTTACAGAGCTCACGGGCTACCTGGGTGTGCCCTGGGCGCCAGAGAAGACACATGGTCCCAGCACAGTGCTGTCATTTCTGGGCATAGAGCTAGACTCGGTAGCCATGGAGGCACGCTTGCCGGGGGACAAGAAGGTGCACATGCTGTTGTTGGTGGACACCATGTTGGTGAAACAGAAGTTGACGGTGTGTGAGGTGTAGGTTCTCTTGGGGCATTTGAACTTTGCGTGCCGAGTGGTGCGGGCAGGACACACTTTTTGCAGGCGTCTGGGGTTGTCCCTGTCTGGTTTGACACTGCTGCACCATCATCTGCGCTTGTCGGATGGGTACGAAGGAGGACTTGCGCATGTGGAGAGCATTTTTGGATCGCTTTAATGGTATCCCTAAGGCTCCTCCGGCAGAGTGGGAACGGGACATGACCATCTCCTCGGATGCGGCGGGGGTAGGCGGTTTCAGTCTGTATTGGCAGGGGTGGTGGTGCGCGGATGTCTGGCCGCCACATTGGTAGAACGGCGGGAGGAGTATCGCATACTTGGAACTGTTCCACCTGGTGGTGGCAGTGACGGTGTGGGCGCAGGAGCTAGCGCACAAAAAGGTGATCTTCAAGGTGGATAACATGTCTGTGGTACAGGTCGTCAATCAGCAGTCGGCCAGGAATCCACAGGTGCTCAAGTTGTTGAGGGTTTTTTTACTGGAATGTTTGGAACATGACATTTCGTTATAAGCCCGACATCTGCCCGGGGTGGACAATGACATTACGTATGCTTTGTCTTGTTCACAGTGGCAGAGGTTCCATGGGTTAGCCACGGAGGCAGACGAATGCAAGTCGCCGGTGCTAGTAGGGCTGCGGTCAGTAGGAGAGAAAGGGTTGTTCAACTAGTAAGAGGGTCAGTGGCCGCTTCCACATGGAAGGCGTACGAGCAGGCATGGCGGAAATTTTTGGACAGCTGGGCAGTGCGACATGACAGTCAATGGGTGAGGGGTGAACAGGTGGTACAGTTTATTTTGTCAATGATGGACAGGGGGATGTCAAAAGTGATGATTGCAGGCAAACTTTCGGCCATAGCATTTATGGGAAAAATGTGGTGGAGCTATGCACCGTCAGCGGGGGAATTGGGTGCACGTATATTGGAAGGATGGGTGCAAGAAAGGGGTGCCAAGGCCCTTCGGCGCCCTCCCATCACGGCGGGTATTCTTGGCGGCTTGAAACGGCTCATGCCGAACATCTGCAGCAACTGGGAGGAGGTCACTTTGTTTTCCACACTCGTGTCGTGGATGTATTTCGGGGCCTTTCGGGTGTCGGAGCTAGTAGGGCCAAGGGGTAAACAGGGACTGCGATGGGGGAGGTGGAATTGCGGTTCAGGGAGGTGGCGGTTCTGTTACGGTGCTCGAATACTGATCAACGGGGTGTGGGGAAGTGGGTTGTCATGGGATCGGTGGTGGATCGAGCGGTGTGCCCAGCGATGTGGGGGGAGATGTTGGCGTCAGGGGCGAGTGCAGTGGTGGGGGAGGGTGGCAGGTGACTGCGGCTCAGCTGCTTTGGGTTCTACGTCATGCCCTGCACGCTATGGGTGAGGATCCCAGCCTTTTTGGGACGCACTCTTTTCGCATAGGTGCCGCAACAGATGCAGCACGGAGGGGGTGGGGGAGGGAGGAACTTATGCGCTTGGGGAGGTGGAAATCGGACTGTTACAAGACGTACATCAGGTTGAAAGGTTGCGGGATGGAGGAGGAGGCCTAATTTGCTGTTTCCTTGTCTTACATGTGTGTCTTTTTAGGTGCGGTGGTGGGGCCGGATGCGGCAGAATTGTCCAACCTCCTCTTAGGACATTCTTTTGTGAAGCGAGCGGAGCATTCTGAATGGGATAAGAACAGGAATCTTAATTTAGAATCGGATCCTAGGCTTTTCAATTGTCATTGGCGGGGAAAGGGGGGCATGAGGTGGCATGAACTATTTCCGGCATTGAATAAGGTGGTCAGGGGGTGTATTTGTCTGTATGTTTTTGTCATTCACTTAGGAAAGAATGTTTTGGTGCAAAGCAAAGGCTTGGCATTGCTGAAACAAATGAAGTGAGATTTGCTAGAGATTCGGCGGCAGCGGGCAGGTTGCCATATAATATGGTCTGAATTTATACCTAGGAGAACTTGGAGAGTGGCCGACCAAGCGGCGGCTATAGATAGGGCGCGTAGGAAGAACAATAGGGACATGAGCATATTTTGCAACAAGGAGGGGTTTGGGAGGATGGAACACCCGGAGCTGCGTTATGCTGCAGTATATTTCTTTAGGAAGGATGGGGTTCATTTGTCCCGATATGGCATGGAACTGTACATAGTGAAGCTGAAGGAGGCTTTGGACAGGGCAATAGGTGTGCACAGGTACCCAGAACGTCAGGATGCCTAAGGGGGATCAAAAGCCGTCAGAGACGACTTTAAAGTGGCATTTCCCTAGGTCATTCGAGATATAATGAGGTATGGTTACAGTTATGAAAGAACATAAGAAGTTTACCTAGTAGGTAGGTGTAGAGAAGTTAGGAATGGCAAGTTGTGTTTATAATTGTTGCAGGTAGGAACATGTTTAGGGGAAGGGGTGGGGGTAAGGTAGGAAGACAATATTTAGTGAGGCTTTGTTTTTTATTATTATAGTATTATTATAGAGGCTTTTGTAACGCGCTCTGCTACTAAAAAGTATAGTAAAAAGTATAGTATTATGGCAAAGGCCAAGGGATTTTGTTTGTAAGGTGCACCTGTTTCCAATAAAGCTGCCTTTTTCACACCAACAAGCTAGCCTGTGATCTGTGCTGCCCCCCCCGCTTTTGGCCCAATGGATTCCTGGTTTGACACCGTCACATGCAGCATACTCACTCCACAAACACTCCAATGTATATGCATACTATACATACATGTCATTCATGTCCCACATGGATGGAGTGAAGGACAGAGTTGCAGGGACTGACAGACCAATTTGATACTCGGGCGAGGCAGGTAGGCAACTTAACCTGGCAGGCGAAAGGTAAAAAGAATTGTCCTGACGCTGCCATGATAGTCATTGTTCGGCACCCAGGTGAGCTAAAGATGCTTAGAAAAAGGTCGAGAGAGAACTTGGCTTCTCTCTCTAGACCACAGTGTCTCTCTCTGAATTTAATTTTGTATCATTAGGAATCCTCATCACACATGCATGATTTTTATGAGTGCTGAGGGGAAAAAACAGAAGAAACTAGCTAAGGGTGCAGGCTCTGCAGAGCGACAATCAGCATGTTTTTTTAATCATGGCTCAAGAGACCTCTCCAAATGTCCCATCACACCTGTAATCGGGAAGATTAACTGACTTGTGTCCCTTTCACTGACTTTAAATAGGGTGAGCTAACCTACATTGTACTTCATGCATGCCTCCCACTGAACCATTCAGCGATGTGTGATCTGGCGCCATTGCTGTGGCAAGTTATTTATTTGGTATCTCAATCACTCCTATTAGGCGGTGTCAAGCTAATGTATGTAAGGCATTTCGCATGTGAGGTCATGCAGTTTTCTCAGGATTGTGGTACTTGCATCTTTTCACCTAATAATGCTGACTTACTTATATCAGAATGCTATGTGAATACTCCGCTGGATCAGTCCCTGAATGAATATCAAATGCAGCTCTTTCGTTACAGATGGTAAAAAGCATTGCTCATTTTGATACTTTTGTGGTGGTGCACAAAACAAAACAAATATGTGAAGTGGTATGCATGCACACGGCATAACGTCTGAGCTGTGTCATGGGAACCAACAGCACGATTGGGAAGGATCCACAGCATATTCCTAAGTAACACTGTGCACTCTGGAACTGCTTTTGTGTACAAATTAAGCCCTTTGTGTACACACTAGCATCCATTCCTCATTGCCAAAAGCAACTTCCGTCTGCATGATTTGCATCATCTTCTCATCTGACAGCAACAAACTGAAGTGTCTGGCTGAGTCTCTTCGTCATCTTTTTGGGATTTGATATCAAGGACCATACTCTTCCTCACAATTTAATTGATCTTTTCTTGATATCAAAATATGTTTATCGCATTGTGAACACAGCCTCTACCCTGTTCACAATTTTTGTCCACAATGCCCTCTGATGACTGAGGTTATCTCGGTGCCAAACAGCAGTAGCTCCACCCTCATGGTCTCATGCTCACGTTTACTTTCTTTGAAACTCAGAGGCATATTCATCATCAAACACCTTTATTTTGGTCTATAAGACCATGAAAGTATAAATACATTACAATCCAAAACATAACATTATAGGATTAGAGCAAACCAAACACAAGTATAAAAGTTTGAATGCAACATCTGTGTCAACAAGGGGAAATTGGCTATGCGGACCATCCTAGCATTTGATTCAATGAAAGTGCAAATGCAATAATGGCACAGAAGAAAAAAGAGAAAAATACACAAGCAAAAGTGCAAGCTGGCAAATCAATTCATTAGGAAGATCAAGCAGTGCAAGCAGAATTACTACGATCAATACAATACATAAAACTGTAGAGGATTGTACATAATATACCTCAATTAAAAATCATAATTTCATATTAAAAGAATAAAAGATTTAAAAAACCATTAAAAGACATAATAAGGGGGCGTGGCCAAGATGGCGGGGTGAGCGGACGCTTCCTCCCGTAGCTCCTCCGGCCCGGCTCAGCCCGAGCCCTGATCGCCGCGCTTCTCTCCCCCCGCAGCTGCACTGCGGGCGAGAGAACTGTGCCGGAATTCCTGGGGCACACTTTGATGCCACTTTGACTTTCGTGGCCCCGGGGGAAGTCCCCGAAAAGTTTATCCGAAGATCGCTCCGAGGAGCGGAGCCTGGGTCGTCCCGAGGAGAAGAGCTTGGAGGCGGAGCATACGGCGGCGCTGTCCGCTCGCCTCGGCTAGGCCGAGTGCTGAACAGCTGAAAGCCGGAGATCCCGGGGGAGCGGAATCGGCGGACTTCGCGGAGTGCCGGAGCTGCCTGACCAGTGCCCTGGTGGCGAACACCGCTGATGGGCGACGGACCTCACCCCTGCGCCGGCGACCCTCCCCCGGCCTTGGACTTCGAGGGGTGACGCCTTGCGAACTCCGCGCCCGGAGACGCTGGATGGCGGAGTTCGAGCTGTGCCCGTGCCGGGCGAATTAACTAGTGGCGAGGGGGGCCGCCGGTTTCGCCCCTTCCGGACCCGTTGCTGTTTGGGGGTCGCCCATGGACTTGCCGGCCCGGGCTATCTCCTTGGGTCCCACCCTCCCGCCATCTTGTCTTTGTGTAGCTGTGCCCGGTGGCCCTTGCCCGCACCCTGCCTCTACGAGAGCCCCGATTTGTCCTGGCACCGACTCATCTACTGCCCTCCCTGGGAATACGTGCCTGGAGGCCTCCACTTTGGACGTTGCTGCCTGCCCTGCTGGCCCGGGGGTCGTCTTGCCCAGGACCGGGCCGCCATTTTGTCGCCTGTGACGCACTACCCTTGTCCCCACCGAGGGCCTCACATTTGGTGCCCGCGAGCGGTGGCGCTCGCCTACAGCGACTGACCCTAGGCTTCACCGGGGGCCGAGATGGCTGGGAGACGTGGCGCGGCACGAGGAGATCGCACCTTGCCGGAAATGCTCGGCAGGTCCCAGCAACTACGCGACAGGACACAGCCGTCCCCGGGGGCCTCCCGGACATCGACGGACGCAGCCGTGAGCGAACCACCAGTCACGAGGTCCTTCATGGAGGACTTATTCAGCTCCCTCAAGGAGGAATTTCAAACTCTTAAGGCCGAGGTGGCTGGAGAGGTCCGGGAGGTGCGCAGGGAGGTCGAGGGCCTGGGCGAGCGGGTCGATGCTGTGGAAACGACGGCCCAACGTCGCGATGAAGAGATAACTCATCTCCAGCAGGACGTCCTCCGCCTCCGGGAGCAGTGTGTTGAGCTCCAGGCCCATTCGGAAGACCTCGAGAACAGGTCCAGGCGGAACAACATTCGGGTGCGAGGTGTTCCATCCGCGGATGAGGGTGGGGACCTGGTGGCCTATCTGCAGGACTTATTCCGCGACATTTTGGAGGAAGGAGCGGACTTCCCGATCCGCATTGATAGAGCGCATAGGGTGGGCCGCCAGCGCCAGTCATCGGCTCCCCCGCCTGATATCCTAGCTTTCCTGCCGGATTTCCCCCTGAAGGAGCGCATCATGACGGAGGCCCGCAGGAAGCAGCCGCTGACCTTTCGTGACAGACCTGTGGCACTCTATCAGGACCTGTCCGCCATCACACTGCAGAAGCGCAGGTCTTTCCGCATCGCGACGGACTTTCTACGAGAGCATGAGACACCCTATTCCTGGGGCCACCCCTTCCGTCTTATCTTTCGATGGAATGGGGTGCTGCATCAGCTGCGCTCTCTGCAAGATGTCTGTGGAGTATTGGGCCTTACTGCTACAGAGGAGGAGGGGGCTACACCTGCATGGCGGCGCCCCGAGCGGCGGGGCCGGCGGAGGTCGAGGAGGCGCCCATCGTCAGCACCGGCGAGTCGTCCGGACTCGCCCACCATCAGGGCAGAAATGGCGGAGGCCCTGAGGAGTGCGGCCAGGAACTTGCCTGAAGCTACTGGTGTGGCCCTGACGGCCTAACTTTTCTCCGGGGGGAGAGGTTCTTAGCTTTAACGGTGCTGAGCTGGGGCTGGGGGGGTGGGGGGGGGGGGGGGTGGCTGGACGTCCACTTGACTTTTTTCTACAGACTCGCCCATTTGGGCTAGACTGAGACTATGGGGTGTTGTTTCCTGTTTTTTCTTACTTTGGTTGGTTGCCATGGGTTGGCTCTGGGGGGGTTTAACTGTTGGTTTGGTGTGGGGGGGGTCCCGTCCGAAGTGGTCCGAACATGTGCGATGTTGCCTCTGGCCTTCCCTGCGCCCCTGCCCCGCGCGCCCCCTCCGCTGATCCCTTGCCCACTGCATAGCGCGTTGTTTCCCTGGAGGCGATGCCGCCCCTGAAGGTAGTGACCCTTAATGTTAAGGGCCTGAATAACCCCGTGAAACGTAGGGCAATCCTTTCCCTGTTGGAGGGGTCGCAGGCGGATATTTGCCTCCTGCAGGAGACCCATTTGCTTTCCAAAGATTGCCATAGGTTGCGCTCTGCCAAGTTCCCCACGCAATTCTTTTCCTCTGCTACGACTAAGACTGCTGGGGTGGCCATTCTTTTAGCTAGCTCCTTCAGGGGGGAGGTGTTACATAAACATGCTGAGCAGAAAGGGAGGCTTCTGGTGTATCGCATGCGGTTGGGAGGTGTTACCTTTACGGTTGGTTCGGCGTATAGCCCGAATGACCACCAGGATCGTTTCCTGGAATCAGTGTTGGTGGACGTTACTGCCTCGCCCGATCGCCATATCATCTTGGGGGGAGACCTGAATATGGTCTTCGACTCCACCCTGGATAGGTCTGCCCAACGCTTTCCGCAGACAGGGGAGCTTTCTAGGGCGGTGCAGGACCAGCTTGCGGAAATGGACCTGCATGACCTCTGGCGCGTCCTGCACCCCACCGATAGGGACTACTCCTACTTCTCCCACGCGCACCGCACGTATTCGCGGTTGGACTACCTCTTGGTGAGTGGACCGCTTCGCTCGGCCGCCACGGCAGTGGACATCGGGGTTTTGTCTCTGTCCGACCACGCACCGGTTTCGGAATCTTTGCTTGGCCGGCGGCCCCCCCCTCTAGGGGGATGTGGCGGCTCCGGGACACGCTTCTCCATAAGAAATCGGTCGTGAAGCGAGTGGAGGAGGTCATCCAGGACTACCTGACCCACAATAACAACTCTGCCACCTCCCTGGCGACGCAGTGGGCGGCTTTGAAAGCGGTCGTCAGAGGGGAGTTTATCTCCATTTCCTCGGCGGAAAACAGGGAACGCCAACGCAAGAGGGAGGAACTGACAGCGCAGGTTCGGGAGCTCGAGCAGGTTCACAGCCGGACGGGGGCTCCTCGTATCTGGAAGCAGCTGAAGGCGGCTCGGAAACTCCTCTCTGCGTTGGATCTGGATCGGGCGGAGTATGCTGCGCTGCGCCTGAAGCATGCCTTTTACACCGGCGGAGACAGGTGCGGTAAACTCCTGGCCCATAGGCTCAGGGCTGCGCAGCAGCGCAATGTGGTGAAGGAGCTGGTGGGAGTGAACGGGATCCCGGTTTCCGGTGACGCGGAGGTGGCAGATACCTTTCGTTCCTTTTACGAGGAACTGTACGCGGCGGAGCCTTCCCCACCGGGAGAGGCTGAGGCCTATTTGGAGTCCGTGACCCTTCCGGCCCTGGACCCCTCCCAGGCGGCCCACCTGGAGAGGGACATTCACGTGGAGGAGGTCATCTCCGCGATTGCACGGCTAAAACACGGCAAAGCCCCGGGCCCGGATGGTTATACGGCCTTGTTTTACAAGACCTTCTGTCCCACTGTCGCGCCTCTACTGGCTCGCTTGTTCAACTCCTTCTCTGAGCCGGGAGCTATCCCACCGGACCTTCTCTCAGCGACGGTGTCGGTTATCCCCAAGCCGGGGAAGGACCGGACCCTGTGCGGCTCGTACCGGCCCATCTCGCTCCTAAATGTGGACCTCAAGCTTTACACCGGAATCTTGGCGGCCAGATTGGGTTTACACTTACCAGGTCTGGTGGAGGCAGACCAGGCCGGTTTTGTACCCGGTAGGCAGACGGTCGACAACACAAAGAGGGTGACGCACGTGCTGGAAAAGGCCTCACGCATTCCGGGGGAGCGGATGCTGCTATCAATCGACGCGGAGAAGGCCTTTGATAGGGTTCATTGGCCATATCTCGAGCTGGTCCTTGGGAAACTGGGG
The DNA here is from genome assembly GCF_964263255.1 of Lissotriton vulgaris. Classification (NCBI taxonomy): domain Eukaryota; kingdom Metazoa; phylum Chordata; class Amphibia; order Caudata; family Salamandridae; genus Lissotriton; species Lissotriton vulgaris. The sequence continues at coordinate 1,151,662,008 of NC_141685.1, read as the reverse complement.
ATCGGCGAGAAGTTCCGCACTATGGTCTTTAACTGCTATAGGAGACCATCTGCGTCAGTGCGTGTCAATGGACACAGCTCCAATTGCTTTGCCATTGAGCGCGGCACGAGACAGGGTTGCCCCCTCTCGCCGCTCCTCTTTGCCCTCTATATGGAGCCGTTTGCACAGAGGATTCGAGATAACCCGGACGCTGTTGGGGTGAAGATGGGGCAATACACGCACACTGTCAGCTTATACGCGGACGATGTCTTGCTGACCCTGGACGACCCCAAGCGGTCGCTCCCTGCCTGCGTCCAGGAACTGGACGCTTTTGCCCGTGTGGCGGGTTTTAAAATGAACATGACTAAGTCGGCTGCACTGGATGTGTCGCTCTCTGCTGACACCAGGCAGGACCTTCAGAGTCTCTATCCTCTGCAGTGGTCCTCCTCCACGGTGCCTTACCTAGGCATTTTGCTTGCTCCTTCCCTGCCTGCCATGGTTGCAGCTAACTACTCCTCTCTGGGCAAAAAGATCAAAGAGGAACTCGGCCGATGGAACAAGGGCCTACTCTCGTGGTTGGGCCGTATCGCGGCGGTGAAGATGACGATACTGCCTCAGATCCTGTATCTCTTCCGCGCTCTGCCCCTCCAGCCCCCCGTGGGTTGGATACGGCAGACGCAGGCGGACATATCTCGCTTTGTGTGGCAGGGCCGTAAGCCTCGGATGAAGCGGGTCCTCTCCATGCTGGCCCCGGAGGCGGGGGGTCTCGGAGTCCCGGACCTCCGGAGATACTTTCAGGCGGCGCAGCTTCGGTATCTGGTGGAGTGGAGCCGGTGGGAATCGGATAAACACTGGCTCTTTCAGGACCAGGCAGTCGCAGGCCGTACCCTCCAGGAGGTCCCGTTCCTGCGGCGCGCTCACCGCCCGCCTAATCTCTACGCCTCTTTTATCACCCGGGTCCCGCTGAGAGTGTGGGACGTGGTGTGCGAGCTGCGTGAGCTCACGACCTTTCCATCGCCGTTCACTCCCATCGCTGACAATCCGGACTTTGCCCCGGGTTTGGAGCCGGGAGCTTTTTCCCACTGGGTGAGTGCGGGCTGCAGGGCGCTTTTTCAGATCTACGGACCGGAGGGCGTGCTCCCCTTCCAGCAGCTCCGACAGGAGTTTGGCCTGACGGAGGGGGACAGGCTGCGTTACATGCAGGTCCGCCACTGGGCTCTTCAACCCCCAGTGCGTGACGTCGCTGCCCGTTCAATCACGCCCTACGAGCGATGGTTGGTAACCCGGACCTCGGACGCCAAGCTCATCACTGATTTGTATAAATTTCTCCAACCCCCGCCGTTTCATTACCATAACCCAGGGAGGGAGCGCTGGCACAGGGAACTGGGTAGGACCCTGAGTCACAAGGAGTGGGACAGGATTGCGTATCGGGCGAGGCACTCTGCGTACCATACTGGGCTGACGGAAACCTTCACTAAAGTGTCCACCTATTGGTACTATACCCCGGAGCGGCTCTATGAGATGCGCAAAATAGGCGATAAAGGTTGCTGGCGCGGCTGCGGACAGGAGGGCACCCTCACGCACATTCTCTGGGAGTGCCCGGTGCTGTTGGCCTATTGGAAGGAGGTCTTAGATGAGGTGGATAGGCATTTTGAGATAGAGCTTCCGCGCTTCCCCGCGTATGTCTTGCTAGGCCTCCCCAATGATTTGATGTACCCGCTGAAATCCCGCAGGGGCAGGCAGATTGCGATTGCGCTAGGTTCAGCCGTTCAGAACATACTGATACTCTGGCGCACCCCTACTGCCCCCTCTATCACTGGCTGGCTGCATAGACTCTGGCAGGTACTGGGCATGGAGAAGATGTCGCTAACGGTGGCTGGGAATGTCGACCAGTTCGAGGAGCTCTGGCACCCCTTTTTGGCATTGCTGTCCACGGAATTCCACGAGCTCACGTGTCCACGGTATTTGCGCCTCCTTAGGCTGACGCCGCCGGCAGCTGCGGCGGAGTGAATGTGCGGATTGGGGGCCGGGGGTTGGGGGCGGGGGGAAGGGTCATATGCTTCTATTGCTGCCTTTCGGACGGGGATGTTGGGGTATTGTTTTCTTTCTTTTCCTCCTTTGCTCTCCTTTCTTCTTCCTTTCTGGGGTCGGGGGGTTGGTGGTACGGTATGCTTCTCCTTTACTGTGTTGCGGGGTGCTATTCGGGTGTGGCCTTGCTTAGGGAGTGGGGGTCAACAGGGGGGTCGTTCACAATGCCTTATTGCCTTTTGTATTTGCCTAGTTACCCTCTGGGGCTTCCTGCCTCCCTGCTTTTCTTCTGACTCGCTGCAACGTTCCGCTTCTTGTATTGTATGTATGCTTGACCTCCTGCTCCCCTCCCCGTGTTTTTGTGCCTTAATAAAATACTTTAAACCTAAAAGACATAATAAAAAAGGAATTATTAACTTATCTCCATAATTACAAGGGTAACATGATCTATGCACTAATAACTTGAATTATTGTTGTTGTGTGCCTCTCTTCTTCTCTTTTTCTAAAAGTGCCCATCGCCTGGGCCGAATTGCGTTTAAAAACCGGGAAACCGAAAAGACAATAAGCTTAGAGGTATTGTGCGTCAGAACTATAAATGTCACCTGGCATTGCACGAACCCCAAATTCCGACACAACTGTATAAGCCACCATCGCCTAGCCACTTTGTACCCGGGGCAAAAGACCAGCACATGTAGCTCTGGATCCTCTTGATGGTTACATGCTGGGCACCCACGTTGTGCCAATCCCGACCATTTAGCAGTAAAGGCCCGAAGGGGAAGGGTACTATATCTGAATTGAAGGTATTAGTTTTCTTGCTAAGAACCGTATAATGTCATCCAGAAAGGGTTCTAGTTTGTACTCATCTTTTCCCGTGAGAAATTCTACTGTCAGAACACCTAAATTCGGATTTCCATAGATGGCTTCCAATTTTTGGATGCAATAAGTACTCACCAGTTCAGCTTGTGAAACTGCAAAGCAAGTTTCTTCAGGATTAGTCCAAAGGGTTGGCTTGCCTATCCTTGCACATTCGTCCCTTATGTGTGCAAACCAGGCAATTTTTTTCCACCCCTGGGAAACCTAATAGCTCTTTGGTTTCTACCTGAAACTCTACCAGTTCCGGGGTCACCCACATCCTACGCCAAAAGGTTAGGGGTCGTAGAGCAACCTCATCTTCAATCAGCCTTATACCTAAATCCAGTTGCAGCGGGGTTAGCGGGGTGCTGAGCAGAAGGCCAAGAATTCGTCTCAGATAACTGTTCTCGACTTTACTTAGGAGGGTAGGAGAACAGTGGCCCCAGAGTTCAGCCCCATACAGCATGGCTCCCCTTGCTTGAGCCCTATATATTTCAATGGCAGGACCAATAGGTTTGAGGGTTGATTCCCTTTGGAATTTGGCTATTCCCCCGGAGGTCTGTGCTAATTTAAGCTTCGCTTTGGCTATTTGAGGACCCCAATCCATGTTTTCTGTGAGGGTGACTCCTAAGTAGTCAAACACAGGAACACTTTCCCGTGCTATGCCATTTAGGTGGGGATTTGCGCGTGCTTTCTTGGCTGGATTGACTACCATAAACTTGGTTTTCATGGTGTTAATCTCCAGGCCCCTGTTGTTGCAAAAGATGACAAAGCTGTCCAGGATCCTCTGGACTCCCATCGGCGACTTGGACAGCAGAAGAGTGCCATCCGCAAACATCAATGCTGGAACATTTGTGTTTGCTAGTTTAGGGGCATCATTGTCCTTAACCTCTGTAAGTTGGGCATTAAGAGCGTTGACGAAGAGGCAAAACAGGATTGGTGCAAGCACACAACACTGCCTCACTCCTCTGTCAACTGGGAGCCTGGTGGTAAATTCTTCCCCTTTTCCACATCTTACTCGTGCATAGTTAGCGTTATACAGCTTGATGAGCATGCTTAGCAAGTATTAGGGAATCCCCAATTCTATAAGTACCCCCCATAATTTAATTCTGGGCACTAAATTAAAAGCTGTTTTCAGGTCCACGAAAATCAAATAGAGGCTGCCAACCTCCATTGACACCGTTTTCCAAAGAATAAGTTGGAGTCTATATATTTAGTCCACAGTGGAAGTGTTCTTCCTGAATCTGGTTTGGTAGGGGCTTAAAACATCATTCTCTTGAATCCACCCCTGGATTCAATCTAGGAGTACTTGTGCAAACAGTTTTTGGGTGACATCAATCAAACTGATCATCGGTCTATAGTTTGCAGGGAGTAGTGGAGAACCCTTTTTCAGGACTGGGACAATTTCTGCCCCAGCCCAGGTATCAGGGATCGGCATACCATTCATTATAGCCCCAAAGAGTACGCACAAATAGGGACCCCGGGTAGTAGGTTCTTCTCCACCCCTGGATTCAGTCTAGGAGTACTTGTGCAAACAGTTTTTGGGTGACATCAATCAAACTGATCGGTCTATAGTTTGCAGGGAGTAGTGGAGAACCCTTTTTCAGGACTGGGACAATTTCTGCCCCAGCCCAGGTATCAGGGATCGGCATACCATTCATTATAGCCCCGAAGAGTACGCAAAAATAGGGACCCCAGATAGAAGGTTCTTCTCGAAACAAATCCCCAGGTAACCTGTCTAAGCCAGATGCTTTGCCTGCTGGAAGTTTCTCAGTCGCCTTGGTAAACTCAAGGAGGGTTATCCCAAGGGGCACCTCGTTGGCCTGCCTGGGTACAGGCGCATTTGAGTCCACTGCCAGTACGTACATCCAGGTCCCCTTGGGGGTCGATGTCGCTACTAGAATGGGAACCGGTGTTGATTTCCATTGTGTATAACGCCCGGAAGTGGTTAGCCCACTTTTCTGCTGGAATATTCTGTTCATTAGCTGGGGTTCCCTCCCTGCTACCTGTTCTAACTATAGCCAAGAATTCCATCATATCCCGATTGAATAGGGCGGTTTTGATGTCCTCCCATTTATTCACTTCCCAGGACTGCTTTGCCTGGCAGACAGCCTCTTTATATAAAACCCTCCTTGTTTTGGTTAAAAGCTTATTTTTTGCATTAATAGGTGCTATCAATGTCCGTTTAGCCTTGCGACAGTTGTCATTAAACCACGTCTAGGATGCAATTTTTGTTTTTTTGGTCCGTACTACCTGTTAGAATATATCAGCTAGTCTATTAACCAAACTCTTGTGGAGTTCTCCAACCTGATTAATATGGGCTGGGTTATCTGAGTCAGCAGAAATGCTGCTAAGTTCGTGCAAAGCTGGTATTACTGCTTCGTAAAGGGCTCTCAGCTTCTCAGGAGTTTGTTTTATTGTCCCCCACTTAATTCTTCTCCTGTTATTAGTAATTAATAACCTGTTCTCCATGGGGGATTACTAACAGGCAGAATACCTGAATCTGGAACGTTCAATGTCAGTGCCAGGGCATTATGGTCACTACCGTGACGTGTTACTACAACAAAATCAGAAACCCTATGCCATGAACTAGACTCCACTAACATATAATCTAAAAGGGAAGCTTGGCCAATTCTACTGAATGTTGACTTTCCCGGCCTGTCAGAATTTGTACGACCATTGCATGCTCTCAGCGAGTGGTTTAAGAAAATTGCATTTAATTGGAGTACCAGGGGGACCAGGACTTAACCGGTTGGATTTGTGGGTCCGGAATAGCCCACTGGAGGTCCTCCTCATTGGTAATCAGATCATGAATGCCAGAAAGGGGCTCGAATTGGCAATTAAAATCGCCCCCAACTATTAACCTCGTGTTGGGCGGCACAGTGGGCATAAAGGCGTTTAGGTCGTCAAGTGTTCTTGATTCTTGGCTCAAACTTACAGGGCGGGAGTAAACATTAATGATAGCAAACTTCAACTTAGAAGGAAAAGTAAGCATTACGCATTTGAAACAGTGGTGGGGAAAAAGTAGCCGGAGCACAACTGGGCTTTGTGAACAAAGGCTTTATTGATCTCAACAATCGTCTCCTTCTTGTGACCAATGCTTCAGAAGATGTGGAAAATAGCCCCTTTGGGGTTGTTGATCTCCCACTTCTTGTGGTCGTAGAGTCCACTACCCGTCTTCTACCTCGATGTTCCTCTGGGGAGGGCCGTGATTCAAGAGTCATAAAAATAAAGGAAAGGGGTATGAAATGTGGGGAATCGGTGCTACACTCAAGGTAGGGGGAAGTGCGGGGATTCACCACACTCTATGCCACACGCAATAAAAAGTAAGGCGGCATTGGACGTGAAATCCTGTGAAAAGTGCTCGAGGATGGGGAGTGGCAGGGCTGTGGAGAAGAGAGCCGGTTAAAAATCCAGATGTCCCTACCGCCTCCCGATCCAACCCAAGACCCGCTCCTGTACCTTGGTGAGCTACCCTCCTCCTGGAGCGTGGCGGGACTCTTCGTGTTGATGTGGGCCTCCTGGCAACTCCGGTTCTTCTGGCTGCTTTGGGTCTTCTTCCTTGGAAACTGCACCCGCAGGTCATTCTCCCGTGGTTCCGTAGAGAATCACCCTCCGGTTTCCGGCGTCTTCCTTCGGTTCGGTGAACTTGCACACCTCCTTCCTGTACTCGTCTCCCCTTATTAGACAGCCTGTCGTGACGTCCTCGGTGGGCGTGGTTTCGGCGGCCGAGAAGCCCCAGTTAAAGGAGCTGCCTTCCAAATCCTCCAATCATCTTGTGAGTGGAAGAGAAGAGGGGAAGAAGGGGAGGTTGTAGTCCACCAGTCTTTATACCTATTGTCCTCCTCTGGTTTCAGCCCCGCCTTGTTACACACACCCCCCTAGGACTCTCCCGATTGGGGAGAGGGAACACCAGAGAAAGATAATCTGCATTGTCATTGTCTCTTCCCTTTGGGTGGCATATCTCAAAGGCAAAGGGTTGAAGAGCCAAGAACCAACAAAGAACTCTTGGGTTTTGGGAATTGGTTCTATACATCCATTGTAATGGTGCATGGTCAGTGTACAGGAGGAATGGCTTCCCCTCTAAGTAATATCCTAGTTTTTCTATAGCCCATTTTATTGCTAAGCATTCTTTCTCAATGGTTGGGTATTTTACCTCCATTGGGAAGAGCTTCCTACTTATGTAGAGAATGGGATGTTCGATTCCCTCATCTGATTTTTGGAATAACACGGCCCCTAAGCCATAACCGGAGGAGTCAGTGTGTAAAATAAAAGGCTTATTGAAGTCAGGTGATGCCAATATCGGACTTGTGATGAGGGTAGTTTTTAGAGTGTGGAAAGCTTCTAACATTTCTCGGGTTGGTTGTTCTAGCTTTTGAGGTTTGACGTCTTTGCGAAGTATGTCAGTTAAAGGAGCGGCAATCTCGGAAAATTGGGGTATGAAGCGCCGGTAGTATCCCAGCAATCCCAAGAAGGCACGGAGGTCTTTTTTGTTTGTGGGAAACGGGGTTTCTGCTATTGCTCGTACCTTTTCTGTTTGGGGTGTTATCATGCCGTGTCCCAAAACATACCCCAGATATTTCACCTTTTGGAATGCTGCTTGTGATTTGTGGGAGTTGATATGTAAAGCGGCTTGTTTAAGGGCTTGAAAGACCGTTTGGAGGTGCGAAAGATGTTCTCCCCATGTCCTGCTGAAGATCACAATATCATCTAAATACTCTGAATAAAAGGGATGAAAGTCTTGGAGTAGAGTGTTCATCAAACGTTGGAACGTAGCAGGTGCTCCGTGCAATCCAAACGGCAGGACATTGAATTCATAAAGTCCTTCGGCTGTGGCGAATGCTGTTTTCTTGCGGTCTTCCTCTCTCGAGGGCACCTGCCAATATCCTTTTGTCAGGTCCAACGTGGTAATGAATTTGGCATCTCCTAATTTTTGGATGAGTTCATCGACTCGAAGGATGGGATATGCGTTAAAATATGACATGGCATTCAAAGCACGGAAGTCCATGCAGAACCTTGTAGATCCATCTGGTTTTGGTACCATTACTTTGGGAGATGACCAGTTGGGTACCAAAGGACGTATTACTCCCAACCTTAACATGTCCTGTGCCGTGAGCAGAATCCGAGCAAGGCTTTGGTCCACACTCAGCTCCGGTGCACGTTTGAGCGGTTTCAGAGAGCTGTTTGAGTCGGAAAGACTCACTTCCGTGATCGGAGCTGCAGGGGCATCGGATGGTGCACTCGACTCTATGCTGTAAGGCTGAATTCATGTAGTAACGATGAAGTATGCCGAGATGAGTGGCGTCTCTAAGATGGCGGACGGGGGAGAGAGATGCTTCCCGGATGGAGCCCTGTTCCGCTTCGACTAACAGAGTACTCCCCTGCTATCACCAACCTTGGTCCGCTGCGGTGCTGACCTCCCCCACCCAGGTACCGGTGATCATAGCTGCGGCCGGAGGAACCGATGCTGTATGTGGGATAGAGCCTGCCTGACCTTAAAATGGCGGCCGAGACACTGTGATGGCAAAAACAGAACGCGATGCTACCCCTTATAGAGCACTGGTCCTGCTCTGGTTGTTACACTGAGTATATGGGAAGTAATAAGCAGTGAGGAGATGGTGTAAACTTTCTATGTGTGCCCCGGTGTTGCGATATGACAAGCTTCTGTAAAATGGCGGCGCTCTGTATTATACCTTCATCGAACCCATGACAGACGCTGCGCGAGTGAGTGTGCAGCTGGCACTGACGGCGATCTCGTAGAGACCGCGGAATTCTATATCTGCTCCCCATGCTGGGCGGCTATGAGGTGGCACTCTATGTGATATTGGTGGCAGCGTTAAGAGTGCATATCGGAGTGCTGAAGCGAAAGTGCAACACAAATGACGCTGACTACGCGACGATCCAGGGACCTATGTCAGACCGGGATTTGTGACAGGAGGGATGCCTGTTGCCTGAGAGACGACGTGGAGCGTGGACACTGAGAGAGCCTGGGAGTGCACACAACAGAAGTAGGTTGAATCCCTTTCAGACATTTTTGGGGGATTTCAGATCTTCACACTGCAAGAGGCCCGAAGAACTATCAGGCTGACGCCCCGTTACACCCTGCCCAATTTTGTTTGTTGGACACATTCTGACAAAATTGATACACTTGGACACATTTCACTATCGGTTCGCCTAATTTAGGTGCCATTTTCTTCCTTTGCTTGCTTCTTCCTACCCAGCCATTTTGAGGCTTCTGATTTCCTATGAACCAGTGAGACAGAAGAGGTACTCACCATTGAGATAGAAAGAGGACTAATTGAACTTTTGCAGCGGCCATCTTGGCTTGGGCCAGCACCTCTCTACCCTACCTGTCCATTTCAGACAATTGAACTTTTGCAGCGGCCATCTTGGCTTGGGCCAGCACCTCTACCAGACCTGTCCATTTCAGACAAACTGGACAAGGTCTTAAAGACCATGCATCCGGTCTTAAACATCGACGACTGCATCACAGGAAGCCAATGTAGCTGCTTCGTATGCATCACCATGCTCCAGCAACTGTTTGTAACCATGTAACTGTTACCGAACTACCTACCCCCTACCCCTCCCCGCTCTACTCCTCTCCTCTTTTCTACTACTGACCTCTGCCCTCACCTGTCCTGGCCCTAGTCCCCACCCTGTTTACCTGTTAATTTTTCCTCGTCATTTGAGATCTAGCTATTTTGTCTGATGCCCGATGGGGCTACCTGGCTTAGCTATAGGGGAGACAGGTCGGGGATTGCCTCCTTGGACGTCACCTACCCAGTCGGTCTTTAGCCAGACTTCTTTTCATCTCTCCTGTCGTCACTTCCTGCACCCTCCCTCTATTTATGTCTCTCCTTCTCTCCTCTCCCAATATATTGAAACTGAACTATTTTGTCTGATGCCCGATGGAGCTACCTGGCTTAGCTAAAGGGGAGACAGGTCGGGGATTCCCTCCTTGGACGTCACCTACCCAGTCGGTCTTTAGCCAGACTTCCTTTCGTCTCTCCTGTCGTCTCTTCCCGCACCCTCCCTCTATTTATGTCTCTCCTTCACTCCTCTCCCAATGTATTGAGACTGAACTATTTTGTCTGATGCCCGATGGAGCTACCTGGTTTAGCTATTGGGGAGATGGGCCGTGGACTCCCTCCTTGGTCGTCACCTACCCAGTCGGCCTTTAGACAGACTTAATTTCGTCTCTCCTTGTTGTCTCTTCCCCTATCCTCGCTTTCTCACCTTCCCTGTCCCCGTCCCTCTACGCTCCATGTTTTTTGCCCTCCATGTTCTTTAAATGTTTCCCTTGAGACCCAGCTATTTGGCCAAAGCCCAATGGAGCTACCTGATAGCTATAGAGGAGATGGGTTCTGGGACTTCCCCCTCGGCCGTCACCTACCCAGCTGGACTTTGGGCAGACTTTCCTTCGTCTTTCTGCCGTATCTCCCTCCCATCCCTTTACCCTTCCCCCCTTCCCCTCTACCCTTCACTTATTTCGCTTTCTATGACCTTGTAATTGTTTGTCTAGCAACTGATGTAAATTGGAATTGATGTAATCTTGTAATTTTGTGGAACCTCATGTAAAGTGCTCTGATACCTCCGGGTCTAGCCAGCGCTATATAAAACTCTTAAAATAAAAAAATAAAAAAAGATCTCCTTTTGCTGCTGGTATTCGATAGGGTTGTTGTTTCACGATCTTCCCGGGAGGAGTTGGTATGCAGTGTTCCACAAGATGGGTTTTCCCCGGGAGATCCGAAAATAGGTCTGAAAATGGTTGTAACCTTTCTAGTAATTGGGCTTTGACTCCTTTTGGGAGATCTTCATTGATCACAAGTTGGCTAAGCGTGCTGTCTTCTGTATTCGAAGTAGGTAGAGTTAGATGAGCAGGTTTAGGTGGGGGCCCTAACCATTTCTTCAGCATGTTTATGTGAAAAGTTTGTGTTCGACACTGGGAAATTTCTAATTGATATGAGGTTTTTCCCATGACTCTTACAACCTTATAGGGGCCTAACTACTCTGATTGAAATTTCTTCGAAGAGGAAGGGAGGAGTACCAGGGCCCAATCTCCAACAGACAAATGTCTCCACTTCTTCCCTCGGTCATAATAGGTCTTCTGTTTTCCTTGGCTTTTTTCTTAATGGGAGTATGCCAGATCTCTTAATTTCCAGATTTTGGACTTCAATTGTTGTGTATATTCTAGCACGTCTTTGTTCTCTTCTTCTTCTTCCTTTTCCCAAGCTTCCATTGTCATTTCAAGTAGCGATCTTGGTTGTCTGCCATATAGCGGGCTGCGTTGCAGAGTGGTGTAAAAAGGGACATGGCTTCATTACACTTCCCTGTGGGGTGTTTTAAGTTGGGGAATTCATTCTTCTTCAATCCAGAGGTCCCCTAGAGGGCAACTAGTCCAACAGGTATCTCCAGTAAGCGCCATGGAGCTGCGCTGCAGATAGTTGCAAAAAGGGGGCGTGCCCTCTGAACACCTGCCTGCAAAAATGTAGTAAATCAGTATAAAAAAAATAACAATTAATACATTTAAAAATTGTCATTTAAAAAACCTTTGAAATTAAATGAAAAAAACATAGGTTTCAGGCCTGATAAAGTTAGGAATTAGTATTTAAAAAAACACTGAAATTCACTAAAAAAAACATAGGTTTCAGGCCTCATATAGTTAGGAATTAACATAAAAAACCTTTGAAATTCACTGAAAAAACCATAGGTTTCAGGCCTTATATAGTTAGGAATTAGCATTTAAAAAACCTTACAAATTCACTGAAAAAACCATAGGTTTCAGGCCTTATACAGTTAGGAATTAGCATTTATAAAACCTTGCAAATTCACTGAAAAAACCATAGGTTTCAGGCCTTATATAGTTAGGAATTAGCATTTAAAAAACCTTTGAAATTCACTGAAAAAACCATAGGTTTCAGGCCTTATATAGTTAGGAATTAGCATTTAAAAAACCTTTGAAATTCACTCAAAAAACTATAAGTTTTAGGGGTGTTATAGTTAGCTGGACATTTCACTCATACAAAACCATTGAAATTGCTCCTATATAGTTAGTTGTACTAACTATATTTTGCGCACCCGTAATCCACTGCTGATGATGTCACATATTATATAATTCATGACATGGTCAGTGACATCACTGATGACATCTCAAATGACATCACTGACGACATCACTGATGACATCATCCAGGTGACAATCACATACACCTTTTCATACTCTAGTAAAATCTTTCATCACTCTTTGTAAAATACAGAGTATCATATTTGAATCCATTGTCACAGCAATACAAGTATCTAAAAACCCACTCAGTGATTCATAGATGTATACACACATCTAATCACTTACCTGTAGATTCACTCATACATGCTGTCAATGAACAATAGAACACTATCAAAAGTACTTATACACCCATATCGACATTATACACCAACATACATCCTATTCAGATATGAAGTCGTCCTACTCACTTATGCAAACAATGGATCATACTTACATATTTACTTAGCTACATACCTATACAAACACCACTTCATCTATTCATTTAGATAGTAAGTCATACTTAGTGAATTATAAAATCATTATTACAAGTATACAGTTATCCATACAGTCACTCACACAATCATCGAGTCTTATGTATACTTATTTATATACAACGATTGACACATACACTGCCTTTTATTTTTCTAGTTTCTTGGACATGTACCATTGAGAAATATATTTGCTCATCACCACACCCATAAAGAGATTCACTCACCCTAACAACTGCTAGAACATGTAGTTTTAACTTCATATATCTACTAAATCAACTATTCACACATCTTTGGACAGTCACATCCCCCCCACCGAACCACACACACTTTCACTCTCCCATACAAATACTCAGTTAACTAATCAATAACTAATATAGACTTTCACATAGCTAGTAACAAACTGTAGAACCAGTTTACACAACAACTGACAAAGTGATACAGATATTCACACAGTTTAGTCACTATCCACTATATTTAGTGAGACACTATAAATTGGTCAAGTAAACAGTCAATTACACTGCTACTAAATCCTCCATCCAAATATTTATTTATATATATCCACTCATTCTTCAATGCAAATTGCTATATATATAATGCATATTTAAATAACGAAGCAAACCACATTCACTGGATGATGTCATCAGTGATGTCATCAGTGATGTCATTTGAGATGTCATCAGTGATGTCACTGACCATGTCATGGATGATCTAATATGTGACATCATCAGCAGTGGATTGCGGGTGCGCAAAATATAGTTAGTACAACTAACTATATAGGAGCAATTTCAATGGTTTTGTATGAGTGAAATGTCCAGCTAACTATAACACCCTTAAAACTTATAGTTTTTTGAGTGAATTTCAAAGGTTTTTTAAATGCTAATTCCTAACTATATAAGGCCTGAAACCTATGTTTTTTTCAGTGAATATATATATCCAAAGGCCCTTGCCCTTCCTGGCGTGTCAGGAAGGCCATGGAGGACAATGTTCAATTCCAAGAAGCATGTTGTTCCTTTCTGCAACACGAAGCCCGCCTTCCCTGAAATTCTTCCCTACAAAAGGATTTTTATATAAGCGTGAATATTGTACAGGGGCATGGAACCTACTAAGGAAATACAATGTACTCACCTGTGGGACTACGATATCCATCATGCTACTCAGCATTAACGGCAGCCAGCCCACTAAAGGAGGTTCAATTCAATAATGAAAACACAGGTGATGTTCTTCAAATGCCTCTGTATACCAGCTCATGACTAAGAGGCAGGGTGCCTCGAAACACGTCGAGCATGAACAAATCATGGATGACAGGGTGGTGAGCTGCAGCGAGGTTACACAATACCCGATGAGCGGAACAGCATCGAGTGCACTCTCAAGTGCAAGGGCCTTTGGATAAATATATATATATATATATTACCTACTGGCGGTCGCCAGTAGGTATATATAGTTAGGACCTAGTTACCATAGGAAATCCCCAACATTCTATTGGGAATACCTTTGGCGCCAATTGAGGAATATGCGTGTAATTTTCCTTAAATTTGCTCATCTATGCTCCGCTCCTTCCCTGAAAGTTTCGGGGATATTCGTCAAGCGGGGGCCGAGAAAAAAGGGGGGTCCCAAAACGTGTTTTCCCCATGTTAATTTCCATAGGGACCTTTAGACACGGCTACAGCCCGAACGGCTGAATGGAATTACACCAAACTTGGCAAAATGGCAGGGTATAGAGCAGGAATATCGACGGGATAATATCGACTAGCATAAATATCGAGGTAAGAATATCGACTTGCAAAAATATCGTAGTTGTAAATATCATTGTAGTAAATATCGTTTTTTTAGAATGACAAAAATATTGTCAAAATAAAATATTGTTGAACAGAATATCATTGTATATAATATCGACAAAATAATAGAATGTGTTATGTAAGTGTCTAAAAGTATGTATTATGTTTAAATAATTAATAAAAAATGTCCATTAGTCTTAATATGTGTTGAAAAAAATGTTATAAAATTAATAATAGTAAAAAATCTAGGAGCGGGTTATTGGTATTATAGGGGATAAGGGTGGGTAGTAATTTAAAAATGTAGTGTAAATAATTTGTATAGAATAGTAACAATATTGAATTATAATACATTTTTAAATTTGAAATGTGAAATTGCAAATTTTAAAACGAAATTAAAATTTTAAAATTTAATTAAAAATTTTACATTTTTTAGAAGTGGGTTGTTGTTGATACAGGGGATAAGGGTGGGTAGTATATTAAAATAAGTGATATGAAAATGAAAATAAATAAAAAAAAAATCAAAATTAGAAAACTAATTTTTTGTGTTCTTGGATTGCATTTTTAGATATTATGTAATAATTTTCTGATATAGTGTGTGGATAATGTAATATAATGTTAAAAAATAATACAATATTTAAAAATTGCGAAATTCGAAATTTTAAATTTTACATTGTGCGAAAAAAATATTTAAATCGAAATTTTCACCAATATTATTATTTAAATAAGTTTTTTGTTTAGTATTTTTTAATGTGTTTTGGTTTTAATATATGATAAGAATTAATAAAAAATATGTAAATAATAGAAAGATAAATTAAACATTAATTTAAATGTAAAAAACAAAATATAATTTCCAAATTTTAATAAATTATTTTCACTAATATTATTTATTGTTATAAAAAAATTAGAATATAGTATAGTTGGAAAGTAATAGTTCATTTTGTACTATCATAGATTATAGTTGTTATTTATATATATTAAAAGTGTTGTTCTTTTATTAGAATACCCTAAATGTGTTTTAGTACTGTCCAGCATTTTACAGACTTAAGTTTAATTGGAGTTAGCATACATTATTATTATGGTTTACTGTCCAGCACTTTCTCAGACTAATGTTGGATTGGAGTTAGAATAGTAAATTATTATGGTTTACTATCCAGCACTTTCCCTGAGTAATGTTATATTTGGAGTTAGAATAGTAAATTGTTATGGTTTACATTCCAGCACTTTCTCAGACTTATGTTGGATTGGAGTTAGAATAGTAAATGATTATGGTTTACTATCCAGCCCCTTCCCTGATTTATGTTGGATTGGAGTTAGAATAGTAAATTATTATGGTTTACTATCCAGCACTTTCCCAGAGTAATGTTATATTTGGAGTTAGAATATTAAATTATTATGGTTTACTTTCCAGCACTTTTCCTGAGCAGCACAAACTGCTTTGTACTTGGGAGCGAAGCACATAAAGGGCCTGGGGTAGTAAATGGTCCCATGCTCTTCCTTCCACAGCTAACATCTTTTTCAGAGTGGTCTTTATTGTTCTATTATATCTTTCCACAAGTCCATCCGTTTGAGGGTGATATACGGCAGTTCTTATATGCCTCAGGTCCAGGGTATGACAGATTTCCGACATAAGCTGGGATACGATTGATGTAGATGCAGAAGACCCATTTCTTCTCTGAAGGCTGCCATCAGCTGTCATATGTCATTTCTTGTGGCGGGTACATTCCCATCGGCACCTTCCTCTCCAGGAAATGGGCTTAGGAGGATTCACCTTCACCTGCTGGCGGTTTATGGACAACTGACATGGATCTCTGGGACTGTTGGAGTTCCTTAATAGAAGAGCTGCTTCAAGCTCCTGAGCGAACCTTTGCCAATAGGCCTTGTGGAGATGGGAGAGAAAAAGGAGAGCTTGCCGCAGAGAGTACCACAAGGTCACTTTCTGTTAGTCCATAGTCTTTCGCCACACAGCTCTACTCCCTCCTGCTCCTCACACTCAGGCATCAGTCAGTGGCAGTCCATTGCTCATTTCTGGCTCATTAGTTACCCCAACCTGTCGTCTCATGAACGACCTACTTTTGCCCCACAGCTGGTTCTGTTCTAAATAATTTGGTATATTTGCCACTCCCACCAACCGTACTCTAGCCAATGCATTGAAATACAATAGCCTCAGAAATAAAACTAAAGATTCATCCACCACTATCCTTAGCATGGTACCATAGTTTA
Organism: Lissotriton vulgaris; assembly: GCF_964263255.1. Taxonomy (NCBI): domain Eukaryota; kingdom Metazoa; phylum Chordata; class Amphibia; order Caudata; family Salamandridae; genus Lissotriton; species Lissotriton vulgaris. The sequence goes on along the minus strand of NC_141685.1, from coordinate 1,151,645,621 downwards.
GAATCATTAGTGCAGTCAAAAGCACTGGTCAAATCCACGAAGGCCGGACGCATCGCTCCTTATTAGGAGATGGAAATTTAAAAACTGCCACATGGTGCCTAAGCCCTTCCTGAACCCATTATTTATATCAATGTAAACATTAATCACATCCACCTAGTTTTCCAGTCTGCCTAAAAAATATACCTCATCAACTTTACCATAGAATCTAAAAGGGATATTGGATGTAGCATTAGTGATGTGCCCTGTTGCCCTTTTAAATAATCAAAACAATAATTGAGCCAGACCGCAGGTTTGGGGGACCCTGAGTAACCATTTAGAACATTAGTCAGTTGGGGTACCCACAACTCGTTATTATATTTAATCATATCTAGTGGTACCCTAACAGGTATAGGTGCATGCTGCAGCAGCTCGACTTGATAGCTAGGAGGATGTCCTCAGATTAACTGGGTAGAGATATCCTTAATAGCTGTGCCATTTTTTTTATAGTAGCCAAATCTGGGGATATCTGAGAATAGCTTGAAAATGGTCAGTCCATCTGCTAGGAGTAATGTTAACCTCAATACTGGGGGCCTCCGAAAAATAAGATATCTTAATCACCTTCCAAAAGGTGGTGGGGTCTTTATTATAACTGGCAGCTATTAAGCCTGCTACTGCACCCTCCCCCCTCTAATTGCATCTCTCCTGGTTTCTAGAACTATTTGCACTTGCTTCTACCTTGATTGATTTCTACAATATCTCTAGAACTTTTATTAAGGGCCTCTCGAAGATTTCTATTTTCTTGAGACAAGCCTGGTCTAACCATCTCCTGTGGACTTCTTCGTTGATAGTTTCTGCACTGTCACCAACCTCCTAAGAGACTCACTAATAAGGGCCCCTATCAAAAACTCATTATTAATACCGCAGCTTCTGAATGCGGAACCAGTTTTACCAGCGACCTCAATATCTTCTGGCTGGGCAAATGCTGCATCCAATCATAATTCAATATAATTACGACAGTTAAATAATTGTGATCATTACTCCAATTAGGAAGAATACTAAAATTGGAAGCAATATTGCGCAGATTATCAGTCAATAGAATATAATCAATGGTACTAAAAATAACTCTACTATGGTAATAAAGTGGAAATCAGACAGAATAATTCAGAGAACAGACATCCTGTGCAAATCTGAAATTTTATTTGATAACTAAGGGCCAGATGTAGGTAAAATCAAATTTGCGAATCCTTAATAGCCAATTTTACCGATTCGTTATTAAGGACTCGCTAAATTGAATGTAGGTAGGAATCGCTAAAATATTAGCGGTTCCTTAATATTCCTTAATAACGAATTGCAAATTGAGATTCGCTATTTGCGATTCGCTATTAAAGAATCGCAAATAGCGGGAGCTATTTCAAGGGTGCCAGGGTGTCAAAAGGACACCCTGTTGTGCCCCTGAAATGTGCATGTGTGCACATGTGGCGCACATACATGCCCTAAGGGGATGAATGTGTGCCACATGGCACTTTAAAAAAAGCATAAAAGTGCTTTTTTAAAGAAAATCGTTAATTACCACCAACTTGAAGTTGGTGGTAATTAGCGATTGCTTAAGGCTAAAGTGCACTTTCTTTTGTGCTTACATTGCATTTAAGGAATTGCAATTACCGATTCCTTAAATGCAAGAGCAAAATAAGGAATCACAATTTTGTGATTCCTTATTTTGCTAGTGGGTTTAAACTCACCTACATTGCTCGCATCCAAATAGCCATTGCAAACGCTGAAATTCTTCTAATTTCAGCGTTAGCACTCACTATTTGGCCACCTACATCTGGTCCTAAGTTATTTAATTTTTCCCCATAATAATTGTCAACAAAGCGTGATTGATCTTTCCCAAATAATCAACCCCTCGTCTGTTTTTCGGGCAAATGGCAAACATGGGCAATAAAGTCTGCCCAAATTATACCACAATGCCTGTACTTGTTTAACATACAGGTCTCCATTTTTTTCTCAATGTCATTGACCACATCTGCACAACAATATTTAAACAGGTTATTATAATAATTTATCACCATGTTGTTAGAACCTCCGATAAGTTCCAGCCAAAATAACTGGTAATACAGGGAGTCTCGCCAATCAATCCTGAGTAATTTCGCCAGAAATAAGATGAAAACTAACAACGTGAGCTCTCCCTTAGCTCTCCCCACTTTAGAAGGAATGGTGAGTGAGTGGTAAGTTAGGTAACAATCTAAATGAAAGGGATCAACTGCTCAAGTCTCTCGAAAGCATAAACGATTTAAATTCTCTATAAATTAAGTCCAATCAGCATTATGCAATTTGGCACTAATTCCTGAGAATGGTCTAGTTTTACCGAAGGAATGTGCTAACCCTTGCTACCTATGTTCTGAAGGGATACTGCTACTCCAGGAGGACAAAAAGTCTATAGACCCCCATTAAAAGATCCTACCTGTGAATCAAACATTATCTCAGTTAGTCAGTCAATATCATTTCCAATATCAAGGGGGTGGGGGGAAATCTGTTAGTGATAGGAAGATTATAAAATGTGCCCAAATCCTCATTAGGACTGTTTTCCGGATGTAAGCCTGAAAAGTGCACCAAATTACCTGGTCTAGAGAAATAACCCAGAGGAAATGGTCAATATTGCTCTGTCCCGAGAAAAACATTTGAGTTACTCTAAGAGGGCACTTGATTTGGGGCAGTGGCGTAGCTAGTCCTTTTGCCGCCCATGGTGGCCCCTTCGTTTGCCGCACACGGCCGCATTGAAGAGTGGAATGGGGGTGCTGGGGAGATACCGCCGATTGTCACCCAGCGACGGCCGCATTGTAGAGTGGGAGGCGATTGCCGCACAAATATGGCAGGTAAGAGCGGGAAGAGGCCGCCGCCTCCTTACTACGCCATTGATTTGAGGCTGTTCGCTCCATAACAATGTAATGACTCAGTTGCTGTATGTTTACCCCAGTCAGATCAATACTTTGTTCTTCAGTTTCGACCAATTTTTAGGTTGGCAATGCCTTAAAGGTGGAACATCTTTTCAAATTATGACATAGGGTGTAGGCTTGGTAGGTAGGGCTGCAGATGAAGAGGGAAACAACCTTAATACCTGACATAATAAGACCAAGGGCTGTAGTTGCCAACCTAAGGGGGACCATTTGTTCCACTCCTAACCAAAAGTACTTAATTGACTGGTGTAACGTGTGCAGAGGTGCTAGGTTCACAGATATTAGGAATGCCAAAATTACTGGGTCGTATAAAATCATTAACTGTCTTCGACAGCTCTGAAAAGGTTGGTTCTAGCCCATGGAAGCCACATCAAATTGTATCCATCACGATTTGTATGTATCCCTCTAAAGATGTTCGACAGCTAAACATCACCTCCAACAAAGTTTATATTAACCCAGGCAACATCTTCTGTCCACAATGTTCCTCAGAAACGTCACTGAGACTGTTTTCTAATGCAATGTGCCTTCTCACTTTCAAGTAGGACAATGAGCAGGTGTCTTCTTTGCAGATGGGAAACCAAGTCGAGGCAAGGGGAAATAACTCCAATACTTGGTGTAAAGTGAGAAACACATAGGTTAACTGTATGTCCAATAGAGATATTCGATACAGGTGGGGCTGTACAAACAATGGATACAAAGGGGAGGTTGCTGTACTGTTCCTATGTAGAAAGGAGGGAAGGTTTAACTGGCATGACCAAAGGTGTTTGACTAACACCCTGGGGCATCCATTATGTTGGATGTATTTGCCTCACACACCCCGAAGGATGTCATGCTTCATCATCGGCGTTTGCTCCTCGTCGGGGAGGCGGTGCAATCCCCGACGGGCTCACCTCAAGAGGGGCTCTTTGGCGGAGATCTTTTATCCAACAGCCTTATGGTGAAGTGGGGGTGTGTGGGCAGGAGGGTATGAAATGATTGGATGATTGCTAAAATGTAGCTAGGGGTACCGGAATTAACTTTATTCTGGGGGTCCCCTGGCTGCAATTAAAACGTGGGACTAGCTTACTAGATGTCAACAAATTAGGTTGAGTGATACTAGAAAAGACTAGGAGTCAAAGTGGTCAACATGTTTCTCGCTAGGGGTCGAGTCACCCGCGATTCATCAGGACTTTTACAAACAGTGAGAAAAGGGGGGGGAACATGCTCGTGTCATGTATGCGGTGCGTGTTACCTCTATGGGGTCTCCTATGCCTAGACATAGAGAAAAGGAACAGCAATGATTAAAACATTTCGCAATAATCACAAAATGAATGTTATGTCAATGCCAGATAGTGGAAAATATGTGGCATGCTGGCGGTATTGTGGATCAATGAGCACAATAATTGCATGCCTCAAAACATTGAGTGAGCAAAGTGTATGTGTACGGCACACTCAACTACTTTGTGAATAGAAGGGATCAAAGTGCATGAAAGTGAGGTTAAAACCAGTGGTAAAAACAGAGATAAAAAGCAGCATTTTCTGAGGGGTGTTGCCCATTCCTATATAGATATATATTTATATATAGTACAAGTGTTGTTACACCTTAATTGGAAACTAAGTACTAAACACCATGTCTTTGGTAACAATCAGATGAAGGGTTGGTCACCAGGTCATAATCACATGCTGATATCTTTCAAACAACGTAAATACAATGTACTGCATTCCCTACTCACCCAGGAGTCAAGGACTAGACACCACATGAGGGTCGGCGGGATTGGATAACAGGGGCGAGCCCATTGGTTGTGGCTAAAGGAAGGTAAATGAAGCGGTGGCGCCGCTGTTAGCAAGCGCTATTCAGCAGGTGTCGTTTCTCTTAGTAATTAGCCTACAAAGTAGATGGTATAGAATCCGCTCGCCTCCTCCCGCTCGCTGCCCACGCTTACCTCTGCAAGCCCGTATCCTGGCCGTGAGACCTACCCGTCGCCGCCGAGCTCGAGTAGATGAATGAGCTCGGCGGGCGGGTTCATTTAAACAAACAAACGCGGCGATTGGCGTGCGCAGCGCGTCATCGTCAGCGTCAGCGTTAAGTCATGTGGTTAACTCCGTGGAGATGGCGGCCATCTTTGAACAGTAAAACGTAATAACGCCGCTTTGGATTATTACTATCTGATGGCACATGAATGTGTTGGTGGTGGTTAAAAGGCCAACGGAGCACCAATTTACAAAGAATCTGAACATTTGGACGCGGCTGATATGCTGAGTCCGAGTAGTCTATTAAGTATATGTATACAAAGGGGGAGTTTGGGTCTTACACTGGGGGCTTGTGGGTCTTATGCTGGGTAGGGTCATGGGGGCCATGATGCAGTAGGCAGTTAACCTTGTATAGACAATCAATGGTTAGTAAAATTGACTGCAGATAGGGTGGAGAGCACAGTATCTCTTAAAAAACTAATTGTTCTACACATAGATGGACCCTGGGGGACGGACCGATTATGATCCAAAGGTGTGTTAGCCCTACGTGATGGTGTCAAATGGGGTTAGTGAAGTTACAATTTGTGGTGCTATTTAGTCAGATACTTGGTTGGGACATATATACATAGTAGCAAGAAGGTTTAGAGTGAGTACCATGGAATATCTTCATTCAAGCCATTTTTGTCAGAGGACAGTCGGTGTACCCATCTCTGCTCTTTACGGAACAGGGCGTTTTTGGGGCAGTTTGGGCTGTGTTCAAGTACCACCCATTTCATAGAGTCTTCATTGTGATTGTTATCCACAAAGTGTTTGCACATTTTAGTATGAGTTTTTTTGCAGCGGAAATTGCTGCGGTGTTCGGTGATGCGGACTTTGATGGCCCGGGTAGTCATACCAATATATTGCAATCCACATGGGCAGGTTATCATATAAATGCAATTAGATGTATTACAGTTGGTGTGATGTCTGAGCTCCCAATTGAAAGACTCAGAGAGTTGGATAGTTTTTAGTGTCAAGGTGTATTTACAGACCCCACACATGCCACAGGGGTAGTGCCCTGTCACGGGAGGTAAATGCCATAGGGTTTGCTGGGTTTCTTTCCTGGCCTTCTTGGGTCTGGTACTGATGAGGATGTCCTTCAAATTCTGGGACCTTTTGAACGCGAATCTCGGTTCTTCTAGTACCATATCACCTGTGTTGAGAATGCCCCAATGCTGTTTGATCGTATTCCTGATCTGGTTGGAGAGTGGGGTAAAGGTGGTCACACAGGTGATAGGTTGATTCTCGGCTGGTACCTTTTCCTTTCGTTCCAGGAGTGCCTCTCGGTTGTTATTCCTGGCCCGTTTTTTAGCCTTAAAGACCTCGCTCTTAGGATAACCCCTATCCAGTAGGTTCCTTGATAGGACTGCGGATTCCTTCTTATAGTCGGTAACAGCACTGCAATTGCGTCTGATTTGTAAGAATTGACCAAAGGGCAGGTTATTGCGTAGGGCCCTTGGGTGGTTGCTTTCGTAGTGCAGAAGGCTGTTCCGGTCAGTGGGTTTTCTATACATTGTTGTGCTGATGGACCCTGCTTCTAGTTTAATTGTTAGGTCAAGGAAGGAGATTTCGTTTGGTGAGGAGGCCATGGTGAAATGTAGGTAAGGGTTCAGTTGATTCACCCAAACAAGAAATGCTTCTTGGGTGGTTGTGGGGCCTTTCCATAGGATTAGGATATCATCAATAAAGCGTTTCCACAGTTTGATGTTGTCCCGAAAGGGGTTTGACTCATGGTGTATATGTGCACCCTCAAAGTCAGCCATGTAAAGGCAGGCTACCGAAGGGGCAAAAGTGCTGCCCATTGAGGTCCCCTGGGTCTGGTGATAGTACTTTCCTCTGTACTCGAAATAATTCTCGGTGAGTGCTAGTGTGGCGCATTCCATGACAAAGGTCTGTGGGGTATTTGAATTCCAGGTTTCCAGGCCTAGTCTTTCCTCTATGACCTCTAGAGTAGCCCTCTGGGGAATATTTGTGTAGAGGGCTTCTACATCGAGGGTCATTAACAGATCTATTTCTCCTATGTCCTGGATGGTATCCAGAAGCCGTAGTACATCCGTGGTGTCTTGGATGTAAGAGGGTATGGTTTTTACAAGAGGTTGTAAAAAATGATCACAAAATTGCGACAGAGGCTCCAGCACGGAGTCAATCCCCGAGACGATAGGTCTCCCTGGTATAGGTCTGGTCGCTTTGTGAATCTTGGGTAGTATATAAAAATACGGTACCCGTGGGTCCTTTTTGATTAGAAACTCTGCTTCCTTTCTGGTTACCCATTGTTCACATTCTGCATTTGTGACCAAGCTTGTAATCGTGGTTTGTAAGCGTTTTGTGGGGTCATTTGGAATCAGTGTGTAATATCTCTGGTCACTCAGTTGTCTGGTGCATTCTAGTTCATAATCCACGGTATTCATTAGAACTGTGGCTCCCCCTTTGTCTGCTTGCTTAATGGTGATCAGAGGGTCTTCTGCTAGAGATCTCACTAATTCCAATTCATTCTTAGAGATATTGGAATAGGGGGTTTTACGCTCCAGTTTGTTGATGTCTTTCAAAACGGCTTGCTCAAAAGTCAACACTTCATTTGGGACCATTCCATTATGGGGTGTGAAGGTGGAAGGATTATGCAACCCCGAATCTTCGGTGGGTTCATAGGGCTTCCCTTCAAAGAAGGTTTTGAGCCGTATTTTCCTGAAGAATGATTTTAGTTCTCTGGTCTGTTGAAACGAATCAATCTTGGGGGTTGGGACAAATCCTAAACCTTTCTGTAGTACTTCCTCCTCTCTCTCTGTGAGGAGCCGGTCAGATAGGTTAACCACCAGGCTTATTTTGGTCCTGATCGGTTGGTGCTCCGTGTGTCCATTCCTTGGGGGCGTGTGTCCTCCCATTGTACCCTCTTCTCTGGCACGTTCCCTCTTTTTCGCCCGCGCCCTCTGCCCCAACCTCTGCCTAAAAAAGGAGGGTGTGTAGGGTTTTGGGGTGGGTTATAGAAAGAAGGGTATTGTTGGACATAGGGTGGCTGAAAGTGGGGGAATTGTGGATATTGCCAAAAAGGGGGGCCAGCCAGTTGTCCCTGATTAGGGTAGGTCTGGAAGTTGTGTTGTCCCCGTCCTCTGCCTCTTTTAGCTCTTGGTGGCATCTGTGCAGGGTTGTTTTCCCCACTACTGTCAGATCCGCTATTGGACCCCCTCCTGGAGGAGGTCGTGCTAGAGTCAGAGTTGTAGCTTGTGCCAGGGGGGGTATAGTCATCCCTTAGATAGGAATAAACTTTTTCCTTAGAAAATTTCTTTATATCTTTCTTCAGTTTTGCTATCTTCTGGTCCATTAAATACTCTTGATGTTCCGCCATTTCTTTGTTTATTTCAGCCAATTTTGTTTTAAAGCCCGGGTTTTGTACTGCGGTCTTCAAGGCAGCCTCTGCTGCTTGGATCTTAACCAGGAGTGCATCTGCCAGTCGTTTGGCTGTATTGACAATGAGGATGAGGAGGTCGTGGGTGCACTTCCATGACACTTGTGACCATTCGATTTTAAATTGTCCATCCTCCCAAAATATTCTGGGGAAGTTTTTCACAATTAAGCCATTTGGTGCAATTTTGGCTTTAAAATATTCTGCCATCATGGTTCCATGTATAGTCACCCTTATCCATTCTCGTTTGAGGTCGGATAGAGATTGCCACTCGGTTGTGTTGCTACCTGTTGCTTGTTCGATGTCAATACCAAACAAGGAGGGTGCCCTCATAATTGCTGCCGCGTCTTCCTCGCCAAAACTCAGGCCTTGACCCTCCATGGTGGTGTGGTCAAGGTGAGTGGTGTAGGCAGGAAGGGTCCTTCACAGAAGGAGGAGAAGGAAAGAAGGAGAGAAGAACACACAGTCCAAACCCAAAGTCGGGTGTGGACACAGTGTAGCCCCACGCAGTGGTATGGGCTATAATAATGGGGGATTTGAACAGACTAACCCGCCGGAGAGGAACTCCCACGGTGTAGCACCGTGCTGAAGTATTTATCAAAAAGAGGGAGGAAGGTTGATCTTCTGATCAGTGGACACAGATTACCACCAAGGATGGTGGAAGGTCCAGTCACAGCTTGTGTCCGGTACAGAGGATACAAAGGGGAGGTTGCTGTACTGTTCCTATGTAGAAAGGAGGGAAGGTTTAACTGGCATGACCAAAGGTGTTTGACTAACACCCTGGGGCATCCATTATGTTGGATGTATTTGCCTCACACACCCCGAAGGATGTCATGCTTCATCATCGGCGTTTGCTCCTCGTCGGGGAGGCGGTGCAATCCCCGACGGGCTCACCTCAAGAGGGGCTCTTTGGCGGAGATCTTTTATCCAACAGCCTTATGGTGAAGTGGGGGTGTGTGGGCAGGAGGGTATGAAATGATTGGATGATTGCTAAAATGTAGCTAGGGGTACCGGAATTAACTTTATTCTGGGGGTCCCCTGGCTGCAATTAAAACGTGGGACTAGCTTACTAGATGTCAACAAATTAGGTTGAGTGATACTAGAAAAGACTAGGAGTCAAAGTGGTCAACATGTTTCTCGCTAGGGGTCGAGTCACCCGCGATTCATCAGGACCTTTACAAACAGTGAGAAAAGGGGGGGGAACATGCTCGTGTCATGTATGCGGTGCGTGTTACCTCTATGGGGTCTCCTATGCCTAGACATAGAGAAAAGGAACAGCAATGATTAAAACATTTCGCAATAATCACAAAATAAATGTTATGTCAATGCCAGATAGTGGAAAATATGTGGCATGCTGGCGGTATTGTGGATCAATGAGCACAATAATTGCATGCCTCAAAACATTGAGTGAGCAAAGTGTATGTGTACGGCACACTCAACTACTTTGTGAATAGAAGGGATCAAAGTGCATGAAAGTGAGGTTAAAACCAGTGGTAAAAACAGAGATAAAAAGCAGCATTTTCTGAGGGGTGTTGCCCATTCCTATATAGATATATATTTATATATAGTACAAGTGTTGTTACACCTTAATTGGAAACTAAGTACTAAACACCATGTCTTTGGTAACAATCAGATGAAGGGTTGGTCACCAGGTCATAATCACATGCTGATATCTTTCAAACAACGTAAATACAATGTACTGCATTCCCTACTCACCCAGGAGTCAAGGACTAGACACCACATGAGGGTCGGCGGGATTGGATAACAGGGGCGAGCCCATTGGTTGTGGCTAAAGGAAGGTAAATGAAGCGGTGGCGCCGCTGTTAGCAAGCGCTATTCAGCAGGTGTCGTTTCTCTTAGTAATTAGCCTACAAAGTAGATGGTATAGAATCCGCTCGCCTCCTCCCGCTCGCTGCCCACGCTTACCTCTGCAAGCCCGTATCCTGGCCGTGAGACCTACCCGTCGCCGCCGAGCTCGAGTAGATGAATGAGCTCGGCGGGCGGGTTCATTTAAACAAACAAACGCGGCGATTGGCGTGCGCAGCGCGTCATCGTCAGCGTTAAGTCATGTGGTTAACTCCGTGGAGATGGCGGCCATCTTTTGACATCGAACAAGCAACAGGTAGCAACACAACCGAGTGGCAATCTCTATCCGACCTCAAACGAGAATGTATAAGGGTGACTATACATGGAACCATGATGGCAGAATATTTTAAAGCCAAAATTGCACCAAATGGCTTAATTGTGAAAAACTTCCCCAGAATATTTTGTGAGGATGGACAATTTAAAATCGAATGGTCACAAGTGTCATGGAAGTGCACCCACGACCTCCTCATCCTCATTGTCAATACAGCCAAACGACTGGCAGATGCACTCCTGGTTAAGATCCAAGCAGCAGAGGCTGCCTTGAAGACCGCAGTACAAAACCCGGGCTTTAAAACAAAATTGGCTGAAATAAACAAAGAAATGGCGGAACATCAAGAGTATTTAATGGACCAGAAGGTAGCAAAACTGAAGAAAGATATAAAGAAATTTTCTAAGGAAAAAGTTTATACCTATCTAAGGGATGACTATACCCCCCCTGGCACAAGCTACAACTCTGACTCTAGCACGACCTCCTCCAGGAGGGGGTCCAATAGCGGATCTGACAGTAGTGGGGAAAACAACCCTGCACAGATGCCACCAAGAGCTAAAAGAGGCAGAGGACGGGGACAACACAACTTCCAGACCTACCCTAATCAGGGACAACTGGCTGGCCCCCCTTTTTGGCAATATCCACAATTCCCCCACTTTCAGCCACCCTATGTCCAACAATACCCTTCTTTCTATAACCCACCCCAAAACCCTACACACCCTCCTTTTTTAGGCAGAGGTTGGGGCAGAGGGCGCGGGCGAAAAAGAGGGAACGTGCCAGAGAAGAGGGTACAATGGGAGGACACACGCCCCCAAGGAATGGACACACGGAGCACCAACCGATCAGGACCAAAATAAGCCTGGTGGTTAACCTATCTGACCGGCTCCTCACAGAGAGAGAGGAGGAAGTACTACAGAAAGGTTTAGGATTCGTCCCAACCCCCAAGATTGATTCGTTTCAACAGACCAGAGAACTAAATTCATTCTTCAGGAAAATACGGCTCAAAACCTTCTTTGAAGGGAAGCCCTATGAACCCACCGAAGATTCGGGGTTGCATAATCCTTCCACCTTCACACCCCATAATGGAATGGTCCCAAATGAAGTGTTGACTTTTGAGCAAGCCGTTTTGAAAGACATCAACAAACTGGAGCGTAAAACCCCCTATTCCAATATCTCTAAGAATGAATTGGAATTAGTGAGATCTCTAGCAGAAGACCCTCTGATCCCCATTAAGCAAGCAGACAAAGGGGGAGCCACAGTTCTAATGAATACCGTGGATTATGAACTAGAATGCACCAGACAACTGAGTGACCAGAGATATTACACACTGATTCCAAATGACCCCACAAAACGCTTACAAACCACGATTACAAGCTTGGTCACAAATGCAGAATGTGAACAATGGGTAACCAGAAAGGAAGCAGAGTTTCTAATCAAAAAGGACCCACGGGTACCGTATTTTTATATACTACCCAAGATTCACAAAGCGACCAGACCTATACCAGGGAGACCTATCGTCTCGGGGATTGACTCCGTGCTGGAGCCTCTGTCGCAATTTTGTGATCATTTTTTACAACCTCTTGTAAAAACCATACCCTCTTACATCCAAGACACCACGGATGTACTACGGCTTCTGGATACCATCCAGGACATAGGAGAAATAGATCTGTTAATGACCCTCGATGTAGAAGCCCTCTACACAAATATTCCCCAGAGGGCTACTCTAGAGGTCATAGAGGAAAGACTAGGCCTGGAAACCTGGAATTCAAATACCCCACAGACCTTTGTCATGGAATGCGCCACACTAGCACTCACCGAGAATTATTTCGAGTACAGAGGAAAGTACTATCACCAGACCCAGGGGACCTCAATGGGCAGCACTTTTGCCCCTTCGGTAGCCTGCCTTTACATGGCTGACTTTGAGGGTGCACATATACACCATGAGTCAAACCCCTTTCGGGACAACATCAAACTGTGGAAACGCTTTATTGATGATATCCTAATCCTATGGAAAGGCCCCACAACCACCCAAGAAGCATTTCTTGTTTGGGTGAATCAACTGAACCCTTACCTACATTTCACCATGGCCTCCTCACCAAACGAAATCTCCTTCCTTGACCTAACAATTAAACTAGAAGCAGGGTCCATCAGCACAACAATGTATAGAAAACCCACTGACCGGAACAGCCTTCTGCACTACGAAAGCAACCACCCAAGGGCCCTACGCAATAACCTGCCCTTTGGTCAATTCTTACGAATCAGACGCAATTGCAGTGCTGTTACCGACTATAAGAAGGAATCCGCAGTCCTATCAAGGAACCTACTGGATAGGGGTTATCCTAAGAGCGAGGTCTTTAAGGCTAAACAACGGGCCAGGAATAACAACCGAGAGGCACTCCTGGAACGAAAGGAAAAGGTACCAGCCGAGAATCAACCTATCACCTGTGTGACCACCTTTACCCCACTCTCCAACCAGATCAGGAATACGATCAAACAGCATTGGGGCATTCTCAACACAGGTGATATGGTACTAGAAGAACCGAGATTCGCGTTCAAAAGGTCCCAGAATTTGAAGGACATCCTCATCAGTACCAGACCCAAGAAGGCCAGGAAAGAAACCCAGCAAACCCTATGGCATTTACCTCCCGTGACAGGGCACTACCCCTGTGGCATGTGTGGGGTCTGTAAATACACCTTGACACTAAAAACTATCCAACTCTCTGAGTCTTTCAATTGGGAGCTCAGACATCACACCAACTGTAATACATCTAATTGCATTTATATGATAACCTGCCCATGTGGATTGCAATATATTGGTATGACTACCCGGGCCATCAAAGTCCGCATCACCGAACACCGCAGCAATTTCCGCTGCAAAAAAACTCATACTAAAATGTGCAAACACTTTGTGGATAACAATCACAATGAAGACTCTATGAAATGGGTGGTACTCGAACACAGCCCAAACTGCCCCAAAAACGCCCTGTTCCGTAAAGAGCAGAGATGGGTACACCGACTGTCCTCTGACACAAATGGCTTGAATGAAGATATTCCATGGTACTCACTCTAAACCTTCTTGCTACTATGTATATATGTCCCAACCAAGTATCTGACTAAATAGCACCACAAATTGTAACTTCACTAACCCCATTTGACACCATCACGTAGGGCTAACACACCTTTGGATCATAATCGGTCCGTCCCCCAGGGTCCATCTATGTGTAGAACAATTAGTTTTTTAAGAGATACTGTGCTCTCCACCCTATCTGCAGTCAATTTTACTAACCATTGATTGTCTATACAAGGTTAACTGCCTACTGCATCATGGCCCCCATGACCCTACCCAGCATAAGACCCACAAGCCCCCAGTGTAAGACCCAAACTCCCCCTTTGTATACATATACTTAATAGACTACTCGGACTCAGCATATCAGCCGCGTCCAAATGTTCAGATTCTTTGTAAATTGGTGCTCCGTTGGCCTTTTAACCACCACCAACACATTCATGTGCCATCAGATAGTAATAATCCAAAGCGGCGTTATTACGTTTTACTGTTCAAAGATGGCCGCCATCTCCACGGAGTTAACCACATGACTTAACGCTGACGCTGACGATGACGCGCTGCGCACGCCAATCGCCGCGTTTGTTTGTTTAAATGAACCCGCCCGCCGAGCTCATTCATCTACTCGAGCTCGGCGGCGACGGGTAGGTCTCACGGCCAGGATACGGGCTTGCAGAGGTAAGCGTGGGCAGCGAGCGGGAGGAGGCGAGCGGATTCTATACCATCTACTTTGTAGGCTAATTACTAAGAGAAACAACACCTGCTGAATAGCGCTTGCTAACAGCGGCGCCACCGCTTCATTTACCTTCCTTTAGCCACAACCAATGGGCTCGCCCCTGTTATCCAATCCCGCCGACCCTCATGTGGTGTCTAGTCCTTGACTCCTGGGTGAGTAGGGAATGCAGTACATTGTATTTACGTTGTTTGAAAGATATCAGCATGTGATTATGACCTGGTGACCAACCCTTCATCTGATTGTTACCAAAGACATGGTGTTTAGTACTTAGTTTCCAATTAAGGTGTAACAACACTTGTACTATATATAAATATATATCTATATAGGAATGGGCAACACCCCTCAGAAAATGCTGCTTTTTATCTCTGTTTTTACCACTGGTTTTAACCTCACTTTCATGCACTTTGATCCCTTCTATTCACAAAGTAGTTGAGTGTGCCGTACACATACACTTTGCTCACTCAATGTTTTGAGGCATGCAATTATTGTGCTCATTGATCCACAATACCGCCAGCATGCCACATATTTTCCACTATCTGGCATTGACATAACATTTATTTTGTGATTATTGCGAAATGTTTTAATCATTGCTGTTCCTTTTCTCTATGTCTAGGCATAGGAGACCCCATAGAGGTAACACGCACCGCATACATGACACGAGCATGTTCCCCCCCCTTTTCTCACTGTTTGTAAAGGTCCTGATGAATCGCGGGTGACTCGACCCCTAGCGAGAAACATGTTGACCACTTTGACTCCTAGTCTTTTCTAGTATCACTCAACCTAATTTGTTGACATCTAGTAAGCTAGTCCCACGTTTTAATTGCAGCCAGGGGACCCCCAGAATAAAGTTAATTCCGGTACCCCTAGCTACATTTTAGCAATCATCCAATCATTTCATACCCTCCTGCCCACACACCCCCACTTCACCATAAGGCTGTTGGATAAAAGATCTCCGCCAAAGAGCCCCTCTTGAGGTGAGCCCGTCGGGGATTGCACCGCCTCCCCGACGAGGAGCAAACGCCGATGATGAAGCATGACATCCTTCGGGGTGTGTGAGGCAAATACATCCAACATAATGGATGCCCCAGGGTGTTAGTCAAACACCTTTGGTCATGCCAGTTAAACTTTCCCTCCTTTCTACATAGGAACAGTACAGCAACCTCCCCTTTGTATCCTCTGTACCGGACACAAGCTGTGACTGGACCTTCCACCATCCTTGGTGGTAATCTGTGTCCACTGATCAGAAGATCAACCTTCCTCCCTCTTTTTGATAAATACTTCAGCACGGTGCTACACCGTGGGAGTTCCTCTCCGGCGGGTTAGTCTGTTCAAATCCCCCATTATTATAGCCCATACCACTGCGTGGGGCTACACTGTGTCCACACCCGACTTTGGGTTTGGACTGTGTGTTCTTCTCTCCTTCTTTCCTTCTCCTCCTTCTGTGAAGGACCCTTCCTGCCTACACCACTCACCTTGACCACACCACCATGGAGGGTCAAGGCCTGAGTTTTGGCGAGGAAGACGCGGCAGCAATTATGAGGGCACCCTCCTTGTTTGGTATTGACATCGAACAAGCAACAGGTAGCAACACAACCGAGTGGCAATCTCTATCCGACCTCAAACGAGAATGGATAAGGGTGACTATACATGGAACCATGATGGCAGAATATTTTAAAGCCAAAATTGCACCAAATGGCTTAATTGTGAAAAACTTCCCCAGAATATTTTGGGAGGATGGACAATTTAAAATCGAATGGTCACAAGTGTCATGGAAGTGCACCCACGACCTCCTCATCCTCATTGTCAATACAGCCAAACGACTGGCAGATGCACTCCTGGTTAAGATCCAAGCAGCAGAGGCTGCCTTGAAGACCGCAGTACAAAACCCGGGCTTTAAAACAAAATTGGCTGAAATAAACAAAGAAATGGCGGAACATCAAGAGTATTTAATGGACCAGAAGGTAGCAAAACTGAAGAAAGATATAAAGAAATTTTCTAAGGAAAAAGTTTATCCCTATCTAAGGGATGACTATACCCCCCCTGGCACAAGCTACAACTCTGACTCTAGCACGACCTCCTCCAGGAGGGGGTCCAATAGCGGATCTGACAGTAGTGGGGAAAACAACCCTGCACAGATGCCACCAAGAGCTAAAAGAGGCAGAGGACGGGGACAACACAACTTCCAGACCTACCCTAATCAGGGACAACTGGCTGGCCCCTCTTTTTGGCAATATCCACAATTCCCCCACTTTCAGCCACCCTATGTCCAACAATACCCTTCTTTCTATAACCCACCCCAAAACCCTACACACCCTCCTTTTTTAGGCAGAGGTTGGGGCAGAGGGCGCGGGCGAAAAAGAGGGAACGTGCCAGAGAAGAGGGTACAATGGGAGGACACACGCCCCCAAGGAATGGACACACGGAGCACCAACCGATCAGGACCAAAATAAGCCTGGTGGTTAACCTATCTGACCGGCTCCTCACAGAGAGAGAGGAGGAAGTACTACAGAAAGGTTTAGGATTTGTCCCAACCCCCAAGATTGATTCGTTTCAACAGACCAGAGAACTAAAATCATTCTTCAGGAAAATACGGCTCAAAACCTTCTTTGAAGGGAAGCCCTATGAACCCACCGAAGATTCGGGGTTGCATAATCCTTCCACCTTCACACCCCATAATGGAATGGTCCCAAATGAAGTGTTGACTTTTGAGCAAGCCGTTTTGAAAGACATCAACAAACTGGAGCGAAAAACCCCTATTCCAATATCTCTAAGAATGAATTGGAATTAGTGAGATCTCTAGCAGAAGACCCTCTGATCACCATTAAGCAAGCAGACAAAGGGGGAGCCACAGTTCTAATGAATACCGTGGATTATGAACTAGAATGCACCAGACAACTGAGTGACCAGAGATATTACACACTGATTCCAAATGACCCCACAAAACGCTTACAAACCACGATTACAAGCTTGGTCACAAATGCAGAATGTGAACAATGGGTAACCAGAAAGGAAGCAGAGTTTCTAATCAAAAAGGACCCACGGGTACCGTATTTTTATATACTACCCAAGATTCACAAAGCGACCAGACCTATACCAGGGAGACCTATCGTCTCGGGGATTGACTCCGTGCTGGAGCCTCTGTCGCAATTTTGTGATCATTTTTTACAACCTCTTGTAAAAACCATACCCTCTTACATCCAAGACACCACGGATGTACTACGGCTTCTGGATACCATCCAGGACATAGGAGAAATAGATCTGTTAATGACCCTCGATGTAGAAGCCCTCTACACAAATATTCCCCAGAGGGCTACTCTAGAGGTCATAGAGGAAAGACTAGGCCTGGAAACCTGGAATTCAAATACCCCACAGACCTTTGTCATGGAATGCGCCACACTAGCACTCACCGAGAATTATTTCGAGTACAGAGGAAAGTACTATCACCAGACCCAGGGGACCTCAATGGGCAGCACTTTTGCCCCTTCGGTAGCCTGCCTTTACATGGCTGACTTTGAGGGTGCACATATACACCATGAGTCAAACCCCTTTCGGGACAACATCAAACTGTGGAAACGCTTTATTGATGATATCCTAATCCTATGGAAAGGCCCCACAACCACCCAAGAAGCATTTCTTGTTTGGGTGAATCAACTGAACCCTTACCTACATTTCACCATGGCCTCCTCACCAAACGAAATCTCCTTCCTTGACCTAACAATTAAACTAGAAGCAGGGTCCATCAGCACAACAATGTATAGAAAACCCACTGACCGGAACAGCCTTCTGCACTACGAAAGCAACCACCCAAGGGCCCTACGCAATAACCTGCCCTTTGGTCAATTCTTACGAATCAGACGCAATTGCAGTGCTGTTACCGACTATAAGAAGGAATCCGCAGTCCTATCAAGGAACCTACTGGATAGGGGTTATCCTAAGAGCGAGGTCTTTAAGGCTAAAAAACGGGCCAGGAATAACAACCGAGAGGCACTCCTGGAACGAAAGGAAAAGGTACCAGCCGAGAATCAACCTATCACCTGTGTGACCACCTTTACCCCACTCTCCAACCAGATCAGGAATACGATCAAACAGCATTGGGGCATTCTCAACACAGGTGATATGGTACTAGAAGAACCGAGATTCGCGTTCAAAAGGTCCCAGAATTTGAAGGACATCCTCATCAGTACCAGACCCAAGAAGGCCAGGAAAGAAACCCAGCAAACCCTATGGCATTTACCTCCCGTGACAGGGCACTACCCCTGTGGCATGTGTGGGGTCTGTAAATACACCTTGACACTAAAAACTATCCAACTCTCTGAGTCTTTCAATTGGGAGCTCAGACATCACACCAACTGTAATACATCTAATTGCATTTATATGATAACCTGCCCATGTGGATTGCAATATATTGGTATGACTACCCGGGCCATCAAAGTCCGCATCACCGAACACCGCAGCAATTTCCGCTGCAAAAAAACTCATACTAAAATGTGCAAACACTTTGTGGATAACAATCACAATGAAGACTCTATGAAATGGGTGGTACTCGAACACAGCCCAAACTGCCCCAAAAACGCCCTGTTCCGTAAAGAGCAGAGATGGGTACACCGACTGTCCTCTGACAAAAATGGCTTGAATGAAGATATTCCATGGTACTCACTCTAAACCTTCTTGCTACTATGTATATATGTCCCAACCAAGTATCTGACTAAATAGCACCACAAATTGTAACTTCACTAACCCCATTTGACACCATCACGTAGGGCTAACACACCTTTGGATCATAATCGGTCCGTCCCCCAGGGTCCATCTATGTGTAGAACAATTCGTTTTTTAAGAGATACTGTGCTCTCCACCCTATCTGCAGTCAATTTTACTAACCATTGATTGTCTATACAAGGTTAACTGCCTACTGCATCATGGCCCCCATGACCCTACCCAGCATAAGACCCACAAGCCCCCAGTGTAAGACCCAAACTCCCCCTTTGTATACATATACTTAATAGACTACTCGGACTCAGCATATCAGCCGCGTCCAAATGTTCAGATTCTTTGTAAATTGGTGCTCCGTTGGCCTTTTAACCACCACCAACACATTCATGTGCCATCAGATAGTAATAATCCAAAGCGGCGTTATTACGTTTTACTGTTCAAAGATGGCCGCCATCTCCACGGAGTTAACCACATGACTTAACGCTGACGCTGACGATGACGCGCTGCGCACGCCAATCGCCGCGTTTGTTTGTTTAAATGAACCCGCCCGCCGAGCTCATTCATCTACTCGAGCTCGGCGGCGACGGGTAGGTCTCACGGCCAGGATACGGGCTTGCAGAGGTAAGCGTGGGCAGCGAGCGGGAGGAGGCGAGCGGATTCTATACCATCTACTTTGTAGGCTAATTACTAAGAGAAACGACACCTGCTGAATAGCGCTTGCTAACAGCGGCGCCACCGCTTCATTTACCTTCCTTTAGCCACAACCAATGGGCTCGCCCCTGTTATCCAATCCCGCCGACCCTCATGTGGTGTCTAGTCCTTGACTCCTGGGTGAGTAGGGAATGCAGTACATTGTATTTACGTTGTTTGAAAGATATCAGCATGTGATTATGACCTGGTGACCAACCCTTCATCTGATTGTTACCAAAGACATGGTGTTTAGTACTTAGTTTCCAATTAAGGTGTAACAACACTTGTACTATATATAAATATATATCTATATAGGAATGGGCAACACCCCTCAGAAAATGCTGCTTTTTATCTCTGTTTTTACCACTGGTTTTAACCTCACTTTCATGCACTTTGATCCCTTCTATTCACAAAGTAGTTGAGTGTGCCGTACACATACACTTTGCTCACTCAATGTTTTGAGGCATGCAATTATTGTGCTCATTGATCCACAATACCGCCAGCATGCCACATATTTTCCACTATCTGGCATTGACATAACATTTATTTTGTGATTATTGCGAAATGTTTTAATCATTGCTGTTCCTTTTCTCTATGTCTAGGCATAGGAGACCCCATAGAGGTAACACGCACCGCATACATGACACAAGCATGTTCCCCCCCCTTTTCTCACTGTTTGTAAAGGTCCTGATGAATCGCGGGTGACTCGACCCCTAGCGAGAAACATGTTGACCACTTTGACTCCTAGTCTTTTCTAGTATCACTCAACCTAATTTGTTGACATCTAGTAAGCTAGTCCCACGTTTTAATTGCAGCCAGGGGACCCCCAGAATAAAGTTAATTCCGGTACCCCTAGCTACATTTTAGCAATCATCCAATCATTTCATACCCTCCTGCCCACACACCCCCACTTCACCATAAGGCTGTTGGATAAAAGATCTCCGCCAAAGAGCCCCTCTTGAGGTGAGCCCGTCGGGGATTGCACCACCTCCCCGACGAGGAGCAAACGCCGATGATGAAGCATGACATCCTTCGGGGTGTGTGAGGTAAATACATCCAACATAATGGATGCCCCAGGGTGTTAGTCAAACACCTTTGGTCATGCCAGTTAAACCTTCCCTCCTTTCTACATAGGAACAGTACAGCAACCTCCCCTTTGTATCCTCTGTACCGGACACAAGCTGTGACTGGACCTTCCACCATCCTTGGTGGTAATCTGTGTCCACTGATCAGAAGATCAACCTTCCTCCCTCTTTTTGATAAATGCTGTACAAACAATGACACCGGAGGCTGGAAACAGAGAATCAATATTAAAGGCCTCAGATATGGCCCACTGCAAGGCACCCAGTCTCTCCTTCACATTGACAATTTCATTATTTAAGACCCTCATTCTTTTAATCGGAAAATGTGAGATTTTGGTCATAGTTGAACGGTATTTACCACAGGAAACTGATGTGCACTTTCTATTGCCCATAATTGGCCCTTCAAAACTATTTTGCTTTACTGTTCAAAGACCAAAAAACTAAGAGGGGTGGCCCAGGCCAGCTTCTTTCAGGAATTGACAGGCCTGTCTTTGCCTGGTTTAATTATTTAAGAACCCCATTGCTTTAGTAAGAAAATTAGTGATTGAGGTTGTGACTGAATAAATGTACACTTCCTTTTGCTCATAAGTGGCCCTTCAAAAGTCAATTGCCTCACTCTTCCAAGACCAAAACCCCAAGAGGGGTAGCCCAGCATCTTCCCAGCTCTGAAGGGCTCGGACAGACCTGATCTTTGCCTGGGCCCAACCAGGCATGTCCCAAGCTGCGGGATGTCAATAAGCTCCAAGTAGTGACTAATTGAGAAGCCCTCCTCCTGGTAACATGGGGGGAGTTGGACACGTAGCCCAGTGAGGCACCTAAGGCTGCAACAAGCATCACACACTGCGGGATGTCAGTGCGCTTTAAGTACTGTCCAATTCATTGACTGCCCCTCCTGCTGTAATGTGGGGCAGTGTGGCGCACGTAGCCCAGTGCACAAGCTCCCATATTGAAATGGGAGTTTGCGATGGCACCATGTGCTGTTGCATCTAATCCGGTGTTCGGAACCCCCGATCTATGGTCGGTCTGTTCCCACACCAAGACTGTATTGGTCAGAGGCAACTCTGACCGACATCGTAATAGGGGCCAATGTGTATGTCAGATGCTATTTCTGCATATGCTATACTGAAACACAGCACTCACATATTGGGTGTCATAACCAACTCAATATGTGCAATTTGTAAACTTCATAATGATGCATGGCTAGTGACCTAATTTACGACCTTCTGTTGAGAGTGGCCAGGAATACAAAAGAGGAAACATCTGCATGCTGCCTGACATTGTAAGCTAAACACCTACCAAACTAGCTGCCATTGAGTGGCATGTTTACATGCCATTGAGTGCCAATGTTGTCCCTGGGCATCCTGAAAGGACGCCCTCTCTCTGCCACATGTTTTAGATTCAAACAAATTTTATGAAACATACAGTTTGTAAAGTAAATGCCATCCACTATATTTCTTACCTGTTCTTAATAGAGGCGGGAATCCTGCATGTATTTTGTGAACTTGACATAGTCGAGGACTGGGATTCTGCACCAAAGCCAGATTACAGGAAGAAAATGAAGTGAGGACAATCGAGGAATGGACAAGAGCAGCTTGTAGAGAAATTTGGGTGAACAATATGGACTATGGACATTAGACTGTGTGAATGTGCCCAGTGTCTTCATAATGTTCTTTGCATTACTTCAAGAAGAAATCAACAATTCTTGACATGTGGTAAAAAGGTGTACACAGTATATATATATTAAGATGTTTTCAGAGTACTGCATGTCACACTTGACATTACTCCAGAGCTCTACATTGTGTGAGCTTAGAGCAGTGGGGATGCGTCATAGAAGCTGGAAGTAGGGCACAGGATGTGCTGCAGCACCCCCAAAGAGCCATGCTGAAGTTCAGATGGTAAATGAGCAATAGAGATGCCTTTAAAGTATATTTATATCTTGTCGACTTTGTAAATAGTTCAAAGACAGAGGTCAAATGGCAGGCTATGTCTTCTAATAAATTGCAGATTTTCTTTCTTTGGCTGCAAAGTGAGAGGATTTTGTAACGTGAACTAAATCACAATCTTGCTGGGGTACAGTGAGTGTAAATGGAAAGGCTGTAGGATGCCATTTTGTTTCTAACAAACACATTTCAAAATGTATCAGCAGTAAAGAAAGCACAAATTAGGCACATTTTTTTTTATTCTGAAGTGTGAATGAAACAAAGATTTTAATAAGATCAAAACAAATCAAGACACTTTACTTGGTGCACAATGATAAAAATTCAGTGAAACTCGTTTCCACACATTATCAGTTGTGCCTATATTTACAGAGGTGCCACTGAATTGTGGGGTTCCTCAAGGCTCATCACTTCCCTTCTTTTTAACATCTACATTTCCCCCCTGATTAGTGCCCTCAAAAAACAAAGAAATCAACATCTTCAATTAAGCAGATGACATGCAATTATTATTTATGATTAATGACAGCCCTTCATCTCGCCATTTGTTTCAGGATAATATGCGGTTCATCTGAGACTGGATGAACAGCAATCATCTGACGTTGAACCCGATAAAACTGAGATAATTCTCACAAAATGTAAGGTGAACTATTGGTGCCCATCATTCTGGCCTACCGAGATGGGCCCTCCGCCCACGCCCAAAAAGCTGTAAAAAGCTTGGGTGTCGTAATAGATGCAGAACTCTCTTTTAAGCAGCAGGTACAAGCTGTGACTTCTGCTTGCTTCTGCCAGCTACATGGCAAAAAAAATATTTAAAAAAATTCCTTACTAAGGAGGCTTTGACCCACGTAATCATAGCTCTAGTTATGGCTAGATTACTCAATTTATTTGGACCTTCCTAAAATCCTCCAGCGCATGCTCCAGCTAATTCAAAACCAGGTTGCTCGGCTGATATACACCAGTTGTACAGAGATCAGTGTTTAAAGCATGCTGCATTGTTTTGAAGTCCCTCAACCTGAATTACCCTGCTTTTGTGAAGTCTAGGATCACTAAATACTGTCCAACCAGAGCTTTAAGATCTAGCAATTTGCACCTCTTGACAACTCCGCCCTGGAAAAAACAAAGGATCGGAGGGCGTAGGTTTGCCGTTATCGCCCCTCGTGTATGGATTAGCCTGCCTTTGGACCTAAGGTCCTCCTTGGATCTTGCTACATTTAGGAAACTCCTGAAAACACTGCTTTTTAGACAGGCTTAATACTAAGGGGGGTTGAAGTTCACTGGCTACTTAGCTCCAACAGACCGGCTGGTTTATGTGCGCTTTATAAATGGAAAGCAACATACAATAACATTTTTATTACTTAAATTGTATATCTGTGCTAATTTAGTGGCCATTTCAATGGAAAATGGGCTGCCTGTAAATGACAGTGCGCTACCACACCATTGTTTGGTGATATATGTGTGTCAAAATGCACCACTGTCTTGGTGGCACATGGCATGGGGTTTGGGTTATGACAGCTCTTATGAAAGCTCTTTCCCAAGTTTTTCATGCACATGATGGGAGACACCATGGGTGAAAATCACCTGTAAACGTGACACCTAATCACTTACTATGACTGAGGTCTGCCACCAGTATTACAGAGGTATTTTCCATATCATATCGGCAGCTAGGTAACTTGGTAGCCAAATAGTAAATTACTCCGTAAATATTTTTGGTGGTACAGTGTATTTGCAATACCATAAATTAATGACCATAGTTTACATGTAGTATTGTCCCAGTTCTTTTAAAGTTAGCTAGAGCCATGGCCGTTCACCTTGTAAACACTCCAGAAGCTGAAATGAGGTCAAAGAAAAGCACAGAGAATTGTCTACCATGAACATATTAATCAAACGGCTTGAAGCAGCCTTCCTATATATCTAGAATGAATACTAACAGCCTCCTTCTCATGTCATGGAACTGAGTAAGGCGAGTGGATTGATGCATGTGTATTTGTGTATTGCTCTCTGCGCTGCTGCCTTGGAGTTTATTTGCTGTTGGAGAGTGCATCCCAAAAGCCTGGGGCATTTGTGGAACTTGATATATATATATATATATATATATATATATATATATATATATATATATATATATATATAATTTCTTTATTTTAAGCTGTTTTATAACGCGCTCTGTTACTACCAGAGTATCCTGGCGCAGAAGGAGAAAACAAGCAGGTGGCCAAAGAGAAGCAGAAAAAATAATCTAGTAAGCAGATCCAAAAAGATGAGTTTTCAGTGCCTTCTTAAAAGGTACAAAATTCTGGATTGATCTTAAAAACAATGGCAGAGTGTTCCAAGCAGAAGCCGCAAGGACAGCAATTGACTGGCCTCCAAGGCGCACTCGCCGAAAGCGAGGTACGCTCAACAAATTGCGATCAGCAGAACGTAGAGATCGAGTGGGGGTATAGCGGCTAAATCTTTTCTTCAGATAGGAAGGCCCAAGGTCATTGACTGCTTTAAATGCTAGTGTCAGGATTTTAAAAGTAATCCTTCGTGATACTGGCAGCCAATGTAGTTCTTTCAGATGAATTCGTACACTCTCTCTACTGGGCACATTACAGAGAAGTCTCGCCGTCGCATTTTGAATGATCTGTAATCTGGCGACTAGAAAAGCTGGGGTTCCGCTGAGAAGAGAGTTGGCATAATCGAGCCGTGATAGTATTAAGGCCCTCGCGATCGATTCTCTTGCCGAAGAAGGGAGATATGGAAAGAACTTTCTCATAGCCTTAAGAGACCCGAAGCACACCCCAGTAAGTTTCTTTATGTGTGCCTTGAACCTCAGATCCTCCCCAAACCAAACTCCCAACTTTTTTGCAGGGATGGTAAGTGAACTTGGCTGGGGAAAATTCGAAGGCCACAGGAGTTCTCTAAAATTAGGCGGAAATTGGCCATACAATAGAATTTCTGTTTTATCTTCGTTACATTTCAGCTGTGCCGCTGCTAACCAGCTGAAAACCGAAGAAAGACAGGAACGAATAACCTCAGTGCCTAGTTCTGTACCAGTGTACAAAATAATTGCCAACTTCACCTTACTTGACACCTCCCAATTGAGGAAAACAAACCAGTATTACTATATGGTCTGTTTGGTATATTTACTTAATACCTTTTTGCTTTTTATTTCATTATATTCAAAAAAGTTTAGGTACAAAAAAGACACTTAAATACATTCAACAATTCCAACATAAATTTTCAAAGCAAATTACATTCCACATTGCATATATAAACACCACATAAATTACATTACATATATAGACACCATATTGATTTTGATCAACAATTAGACTCACATAAATGATATCTAACTAAACAGAGGACAAAGTGAACATTTAGATACTATTATTCAACAAGTAGCAAATTAGTGCATATTAAATTTGTCAAAGTCATTAAATGTACTGCAAATTAATGCATTCCTGATTCAAAAATAGTTCTGTACCAGGCCATGTAAATAATAGTTGCGTATCATCTGCGTACGCTATAATTTTGGCCCCCATTTATATATATATATATATATATATATATATATATATATATATATATATATATATATATATATATATATATATATACATCTATACTACTATTATAAAGCAAGAACTTTGAACCTTTGAGGCGGGTAAACTCGGGAACCACAGCGCCAATCCACACACCCGATACATCATTGTAATCGTCAGGGTGTGCAGATGGACATAGGCTATATAAACTATAAAAATATGCGTTATTCAAAAAATGTACCTTAAAAAAAAAGTAGTCCCTTCGAAGTAGCGCCGGCCGCGACCTGCGTGCTGACGTCAGGAGCACGGGGAGGAGCAGCGTCCAGGAGCGCGAGGAGGAGCGGCGGACATGGCGCGGGGGAGGAGCGGTGACCAGCGGCGGACAGGCATTGAGGACCGGCGGACAGGCGGGAGGAGCGGTGACAGGCGGCAAGGAGCGGCAGAGCGGTGAACTGAGGAGCGGCGGCTGAGGTAAGGCTCCGGAGGACCCACGGACAATGTCGGGGCAGGCGGGGGTCGGGCGGTGGACGGGGCGGACGGGGGCCCGGGCTGCTGGACAATGTCGGGGCGGGCGGGGTCCCGGGCTGCTGGACAATGTCGGGGCGGGGAAGCTTGATTGCTCCCAGACAAGGTCGGGATGGGCTGCTAGTATATATATATATATATAGATTATAATATATATAACTAGGAGGGTAATATCAGGCACTTGCCTTCACTATTGGTTGTAAATATTCCTTCCTTTTGTAAATAACCCCCGTGTACATAGTATTACTACTTGCTACTATTTTCTTGATTAATAACATGTAAATGTATGGGACCGTGCATATTCAGCATTTAACGTCATATGTTTTTTGTTACTTTGTTTCTACATTTCGTCACTTTGTAGTCCATCTACTGTGTTTATTACTGTGAGAAGGCGTGTAGCATTGGTTGTTTTCATTTAGCCCTTTGTTTTTGTTTACTATTTAAGCACTTCCCTGTTTCTTGCGCGCTGTGTGAACAAGCTCTCTTGCAGAGTGAAACGCGTCATCCTACATTAAAACGTCTTCCCTGTTTTCCATTGTTGGATGTATTTTTTATTCGAGGCTATTGTGGACTGCTGGATACGAGGTGTTTGGAGGTCCTGACCTTTGGTTCTGATATCTACTCGGAACCTGGACTGCTCTTTTCATATATATATATATATATAGATATATATATATATACATATATAGATATATATATTAATAGCTTCACTGCGTGCAGGATTGACAATAACGGTTACTGGCAGGACAGTGAGGCCAAATCAAGTATGGTAACATGCAACCAAAGTTGTAATTTTCCAAATGTAAAATAGAGTAATTCCTAAAAGGCAACCAAAATCAATCCATGCAGTTCCTATCCATGACATATCCTGAACAAACAGCGCTAGAAAAAGCTTAGCACTAGAAAATATGAAAACTACTATCTTGCACTGTTAGACTGCCCCATCTTAGCAACAGTTCCAGGTTGGAATCCATCTGTAGAGTTAAATCTCAAATGTTATGATGTGCTATTTTAAAAAATCATACTGAGGTCAGAGATGCCTGTCTATTTCGCGACTAAATATAGCTGATGTACAAGTAAATGTTTGCTAAGTAAACAAAGAAAAGTTCCTCTTTTTGGGGCTGGGTGAAGAAACTCTGTATCTCTGCCCCTCTGCTGGGACTAGCTGCCGCCAAATGACACCATGTAGAATTTGCAACGAGCTGCCAAAATAATCCAGGAAAAAAGTTCCACTGTATTTGGGCCGATACATGCCAGAAATACTGCCTCGCAGTTTCAGTTCCTACTCAATGTTTTTTTAAAGAGCAAGTTCAGTACTGTGCATCTCTGCACTTAATACTATCTGAGAGTATGCCAGCAGCAGTTTTAGTAG
The DNA here is from genome assembly GCF_964263255.1 of Lissotriton vulgaris. NCBI lineage: Eukaryota > Metazoa > Chordata > Amphibia > Caudata > Salamandridae > Lissotriton > Lissotriton vulgaris. The sequence goes on along the minus strand of NC_141685.1, from coordinate 1,151,617,531 downwards.
ATCACACCACTGTATGTGTCTATGTGTCCTGACACTATACTACAAGTGTATATTGTAAAACAAGTCATGCACTTCTCTTTTCCATTTCAAGGAATACACATTACAAACCATATACAATGAAGTTGATCTGTGACTGCCAACCTATTAGGGAAACTGTAAAATAGGATCTATGGAGTAACAAAATATTCTCTCTCATACCTAAGGGATCCATGCATGAAAAGAAAGATTAACATAAATCCTATACATTAAAGAACAATGTGTGTGAAGAACTAATGAAACTAATGTAATTTAGATGACATTACAGGGCCATTTATGATGTTGTCAGTTTCAATTCTGACCGCCTAATTACAATCTAGGCGTCTGGAATTGGAACCGGCTGGTCATTCCGGCTGGCTTCTGACGGGCTCAAGTCAGAGACCGGCTCGTAATCCCAAAAGGATGGCGTTTCTGCCGTCGGGATTACGATGTCAGTTTCTGACAGGCTTTTCGTGCCGGCCTATCCGACACGGAAAGTCAGTCAGAAAGTGACTTTGGAGGCCCCTAGGAAGGCCCCCTTGCCTCTGTGGCCTACAGTTCTGGGCCTGGGTCTATGGTGCCCCCCTTTAAATCCCTGCACCGTGTGGCAGGCCCGTTGAGGAGCTTGCCATAGGTTGCAGGAATTTACCCAAACTCCCATTTCTCTATGGGAGCTTATGCTACGGCCAGTTTACGGCAGTAGCACAAGCTCCCATAGACAAATGGGAGTATGCAACCAAACCGCACATTGTGCGGTTGTATCGTAAATCGTAATCATGCGGTCTGGACTGCAGACCAGAGGTCGGTCGGTCCAGATTCTGTGACGGTGTCCGTCGGAGGCAACTCCAACCTACATTGTAATAAGGCCCTAGGTCTTTATTTTAGTAGTCTCATACTGAAACTCCATGTTTTGCATATGTGAAAATGTGCACCAAGTGGTGAAAGAGAAAAGGATGCTGCACGTTCATAAGAAAATTAAATGACTTGAAACTTTCCGATAATAATCTTCAATATGTACCAATGAGAATTACTTGAAATTACATTACTATTCTGTGTTTTGAAATATTTTTATATGTTGATACCTTGAAAATGTAGTAAAACGTCATAGTTACACATGCTAATTACAATGCAACTAAATTGCTCTATGAGTGAAATGAGTTTAAAGAAATGTACAAGGATCTCAAGACTCTAGAATGAAATACATATTTCCATAATTTTATATTCTATATTTCATTCCAAATTCAATTTAGGCATGCATTTTCTCTACTTGCTTGCATTTTATTCTCATAGAAAGGCTTCGCAGACTTACAATGTGGAGTGAAACTATGTTTCATACATAGTGTTCCCATGCACAGTAGGACTATTTGCAACTTTGTTTGTTACTCTGGGAACATCTGGTGTGAGAAACTGTTTTCTTTAATTAATTCATGTGCTTCTGCAAAGGAACAAGTGTTAAAATCATATACACTGGATGGTTCGATGGTCACCACCCTTATGCTATATAATGTGTCTTCTTTATGCTGCATGACAGTCACCCTATATGAGTGGTCTGACTAGATGAGGTGACCCAGGAGGTGTCACCCCGGAACTTGGGGATTAATATATACTGTGTAACGGAGCAAAAGTGTGGAATCTTTGGAGATCTTGCTCTTTGCAGACTGAGACATCATTTAACAGACTTGCAGACGCTATTGGCTGATGCATAGGCTGTATGCGCTATTCCCAGAGTTCTTCCCCTAATGGGAGAGAACCTTTGAGCTGAGATGGTTCATGCCTTTTCCTGAACTCTACTAGGACTTTGTTACTTGATGGCTGATGAAAGAATAAATGTGATTATTCTGCACTCCTAAATTTGAATGCCGGATATTGATGTGTTTACTCTCCCTAAAATTTACAGATGAAACTTAACCATCCCAAATCCTCTTTCTGTCTCTTTATGCTTCATTCTTCTATTATTGATTGTGCAATTTCAAATTGAGTATTCTTATTAATCCTGTAAAGCGGTCTGATACCCTAACGGGTCTAGTTCGCGCGACCCTCTCTGCAAAATTTAATATCCTTCGGAGGATCAAGTAAATGGAACCTGAAGTGTAGTATTAGGAGACAAGTTGAGAAAAAATATACTGGCCCAGTGATGCTACATCAACAGAAATTAGCCTTTCTGGCTGCTCTAGTGAAATCTGTGCTTCCCTGGGTGGTGTCCTGAACATTGCATTAAGGAACAGTTCCATGGTTGCTAGCCGACTACATCTGGGACATTTCAGTGATTTTTATATAGCAAACATACGTTTTATGCAGGGATTTATCAAAGTTTTTCTAATATAAAGATGGTGATATTAGAAGACAACCCTAACGTCAATAAAGGAAATATTTTTCAGTTATTTCTTTCGGGATTTGTAACAATATACTTTAACACATGCATGGAATTTATCAATACACTTGCCCTCAGTGCCAACTGGGCTTGAGCTGGAGCCTGGTATTGGGACAAGGACATACTAAAGGGCAAACCCTTTGTCCAGTACCCTGTCCTTAGTACCGGTAACAACCCGCTGTACATTGTCTGGCACAGAACATAATTTTTGGCCACTCCCTGGACTCACTGTTTGTGTTATCAAAGTCCACTGGACTATATTAAGCTGTGTCCACATCTCCTGCCCCAAAAGCTCACTTAATCCACCATTTAGCTGTTCCACCAAGCTTTTGGCATAGAGAAGAGCATCAGGCCACACACTAGGGCCAATTATCATGTTGGGTGGAAAGCCTTCTCCAGACAGTCGGAATCTCCCCGACTCATCAGAGCACTTCAGACCAGTCAGTTTCCATTCCGAGCGCCAGATTAGGATGTTCGAAGTTGGAATGTAAACTGCGCGGTCATTCCGAATTGTTTCTGAGCAACTCGCGGAGTATTTGTGGCGGTCAGAAACTTATCGTACACCCCTATTGACAGCGTTTACGCCCTCGGGATTACTAAGTTGATTTCCATCAGCCTTTCCACGTCAGCCTTTCTGACCCGGAAATGCTGTTTGAAAGTGAATTGGGGGCCCCTGGCAGGACCCCCTTGCCATTGTGGCCAACGGTTGATAGCTGAGGGAGTACCTAAGAGAACCCCCTGTAAAACCATGCAGGGTTTTCTGCAAACACCCCGTTTCCCCATAGGAGTCTGTGTTATGGTTGGTTGTCGGGCGGAACACGAGCTCCCATAGGGAACAATGGGACTCCGATCAAACAGTGTTCGGTCGCATCGTAATCTGGCTCCTCCAACCGCAAGTTGGTCGGACCCGATTCCGAGTCAGGAGGAGGCTTTCCGCCAGACATCGTAATGAGGTCCACAGTGGCTACTGCTCCCGGCTCTAAAGTCCAGTGGCCACAGTCATGAGCCAGATCCTATTCCATCTCTTCCCGCTAACAGAACTTGCTGGGAAAGATTTTTGGCCATGCCTAGTTGGCCACTTCAGTGGAAAATTATAAAAGTGTAAAGATAGGAGATGTTGCACTTGGCCCTTTTTGCAGGGTTATTCCCAAACCTTTTGCTTTTTCCTCCTATTTTTTCCTGACCTGTGTTTGTTGGTTTTTAGGACTCTGTGCACTTTACCACTGCTAATCAGTGCTAAAGTCCATATGCTCCCTGTGTAAATTTGATTTGCTGGTCTGCCCCTAGTAAAGTGCACTGAGTGTGCCGGGGCTGGTAAATCAAATACTACTAGTGGCTCTGCAGCATTGATTGTGCCACATACATGAGTAGGTCTGAAACGGTAACTCAGACCTGCCACTGCAGTGTCTGGGTGCAGTTGTTAACTGCCATGTCGACTTGGCAAGTGCACCCACTTGCCATGCCCTAACCTTCCCTTTTCTTACATGTCAGTCACCCCTAAGGTAATGTTATATTCCATATAGGTACCCTATGTAGGCGCAGGTAACATTGCAACCTTTCACCAACATTCTTCCCTACATTACATACATAACGGTTCTTGGGGACTGACCTTTTACCTAGATACAACACTGGATTCAGAACACAGGTTTCCCCCAAGTTCGAATTTCATGCATTATGCATGAGGGTTCTTGGAAACACAGCAGGACTAATATCTCCTGTATAATATCTCTGTATAAAGTTCAGGCCTGACATCATCCTTTAGGCCTACACAGGAACACAGCAAGGTAGGACACCTGGGGAGACCTATGGGTATGTATACATCACATCTTGCTTAGAAGGACAGAGGAGATCGAGACTTCCCGGCTGACACACTGACCAGAGACGCTGAGGTTCCTGCATGCAGACACTCCAGCTCACAGTGGTCTAACATCCCTCGAGGGGTGTCCAACTCGAGACCAGGACGGGGTCCCATATTCTCTCGTTCACAGGTAATGGGGTTCACTAGCTCCTAGAGGGATTCTTGGCATAACACCTACACAGATGCTAGGTACATTTAGGTACATCTAGTTAGGGAGACATTGTAGGAGTACGCACCTTTTATCATGTGTTTTATATACTTGCATGTATTCATGATTATTGCAAGATGTTAGAACTCTACTATCCCTTTACCTTCATAGTGCTTCTAATCATTTATATCTTATACTGTTAAATGGTTGTTTCAGCTCATCTATTCTACACTAGAATAAAAACTGCTCAATAAATTCTCATTGAAAACGCCCGGCCTGTTTATTCTGTGTATCTCTCTGAGACAAACTAAGTGAGTATGAGTGTCTGAGCGAAAGGCAGTATATTGTTTCCATGATCCTGAGGTATCAGGGTTGTCATGTTCTGAGGTTGCCAAGAACTATTCTCCCCCTGATAAGAGGAGATTCTAGTGGCACTGTGAGATAGCTGAAACAGACTGAGCTAACATACCCGGTGGGGGTGCATGGAATCAGTCTGCCACCAGTCCCACAGTTTATGTTATCCAAACGCGCAGAACCTATATGGGTATATAGGAACTACATGACATGGTGCCCCAACGTTGGTTGGGTACTTATTTAACAGTAGAATCTGAGTAGTTCAGTCGTGCTATTCTCAGAAATCCCTATTCACAAAACACCAGAGACATGTCTGGAGTGGGTAGGCTAAATTCCGCCACAGCCGAGTAGGCAAACATCCTATTTATTGGCTGTTGGGTAATCAAGCTTGAAGGACACAGTGTTCCTAAAATTGTGTAAAAATGCCTTATCTTAGTTTCCTTGGAAAAAACTTCTTCCTCTAAAAAATTACTGAAGGTGCGGATAGCGCGTGGGGAGTTGTGCATAATTTGCACCTCTTGGGTGAAGAAGAAAATGCAGATGCGATTCTGATTGCTGAGAATTTTAGAAATTCAGTCACCCTGAAACTGCTTGCGCATGGTGTAACAGCCAGGGGTGGCATCATAGCTTTCGTGATTGAGGCACACAAATCATATAGAACAAAGGTATTTTATTCATAGTTTACATTCCCAGCAGCAAATGCAAGAACAAAAAAAATTTCACTCCTACATAGAAGGAGATGCACCAGCAGATTACTGTCCGTTTGAGGCCATTGAGGTTCCACTCACATACCAGGAACATTTATACTGGTTTAAAGGTGCCCTACCTCATATAAGAAGAAGAGTAAGACTCGGTCCGCTTGGAAGAGAAGGAGTAACATGGCCAATATTGCCAACTTATTCACCACATCCTGACATTGAAAGCATGTCAGGACCAGACTTACTCATATTTCACAAAGAATCAATACAACTTTACAGAAACATGACCCAATACGTCATGAGGACATTTACAGTCCAGCCAGCAATGGCAACAACAAATACAACTCAAATTCAGAGTACAACAACTAAAATCACACCACAAACATTACACACAGTGATGAGTAAAAAGCCCACAAACTGTGAGCAAATGTCATTCTGGGTAGCTCAGAAAATAAAACAGTTAGAAGCAGTATTTCCGAATACCACCCCATATGAAAAAACAGAAACAATCTGCTTGCCCATGGGGATAACACCACAAATAGAGAAATGTACCCCTTGGGGTACAGTTTTTGCAGCCATTTATACCAGAACACATGGTATCCCATCATTAGCAGTAGTACCAAGCATAGTAAGATAAATACAAAACGAATATGGAGCTTAACCTGCCCTGAACTTAAGGATGAAGTTACTAGGTAACTATGCCCAGGTATCAGCCATAATATTAGCCAACGCCTAAGGGAGCTCAGTCCTTTAGAACAGTTTGGGTGGGAAAACCCACAACTGATGGGCAGTCCTAAAAATAACACTTCCAAGCAGACACCTGCTTCAACAAAAAAGAAGTGGGACAATAAGAAACAGCAAACCTTTAAAGGAAACAGATCCCAATCCAGAGGTAGATCTCCGCCACAGGAGCCCTCCAAGAAGAGATATAACCTTAGGAATAGGGATAATATTAGGAAACCTGACAGGTATCAGGATACTGATACACGTTCCTTTCAGGGTTCAACGAAAAACTCAGAGAGGGAAGGACAGTCAGACTGACAAGAAGAGCGTACAAAGTCCAAAGACAAGCAGCACGCTCAAGTTTACACTTCTAAAAAAGAAGAGAAACCAAAGCAAAAGCCACAATTCGAAAAGAAGAAGGTTGCAGGTCTGAAGATCAGACATGGTCTGAATTCTGAGGACTCGACTACTGAACGGGGAATGGGCTATGACGATGCTAGACAGTGCGGCCGAAGTAACAATAGCTTGCCAGAACCTGATGGAATTTCTAGTGACAGCGGACTTGAATGATCATATCAGTGTAGAAACACCTGATACAGGGGTAAATGTCCCACATAAGGTGTATGAAATAATGCTCCAGATGAAAGGGGACAAATGTAGGACAGTTAAATGTCTCTTTTGGGAGAACCTAACGTTTGGCTATGATATTTTCTTATCTGAACAAGATTGCATGCCAGCATGTGTCATGGATTGCCCCAAAGGAGAAACTGTAATTTTACTGGCATCCTCAGACCATATTCCCAGGTGCTTAAAACACACATATGCGCAGGAGTGGGCAGTTGCCCAAGCCACTGCATTATACAAAAACCATGTTGGATGGGATTAGGATTCAACCCACCACATAATTCCTTTTAACCCCTTTACTGCTAAGGCACTGATGTCATTTTACATTAATTTTCCATTGAAATGAATGGAAAGTTCATGACGAGTTACCCTTGTCATTAGCGGCGAAGAGGTTAAACATACTCCAACTGCATAGAGGCAGTATCCTATAAAGCAAGAAGCTAAAAAAACAGGTATAGGAGATCTTAGATCAACTTGAATACCAAGGGGTGATCGAAAATTGCACCTCATCAATGAATAATCCTTTGTTTCCGGTCATGAAACCGGACAATTCACATTGTTTAGTTTTAGGTTATAGACATTTAAACACTTGTACTAAGACATTAGCAGTTCAAAATGCACACAGTGCCGCATTAATGAATAACATTGTGTTGAAAAAATATAAAACTACACTTGATATCTCAAATGGATTTTTCTGCCAAAATATAGCGCCAGAAAGCAGGTATCTAACAGCATTCTCAGGGCTAGGGTCACACCATCAATTTTGTCGACTCCCCCAGGGGTATAGGAACAGCCGGGTTGTTTTCAGCCAGAGCAACTGAATTACTTCAAAATTTAGATGAAGAGGCATTGTCCTATGTGAATGATATTTATCTAATGGACGATGACCTAGAGGAACACTTGGACAGAGTGAATACCATAAATTTGGGATTTGCATATGAGGGCTACAAATTGAACTTAAAAAAATCAAAAATTGCCCACCTCAGTGTCTTGTTTTTAGGATATGAGCTTTCAAGTGAAGGGGAAAGCCTGGCAGCCCATTTTTTAGAAAAATGTGCGCTGCTTCAACCTCCAAAATCATTAAAAAATGTACAATCATTCATGGGATTCCTAAATTTTGGTAGGACATACATTTTGGATTACGCAGAAAGAGTGAAACCTTGCTACGATTTTAAAAAAATTTTTTTTGCAGTAAGACAATGGACACAGGAACAGACAGATATCCTTTGTTCCTTACAAGCTGACATGATAGCCTCCAGATATTTACAGACACGCGTAAACATACGCAACCTGGTGATCCGTATAGATGCGGGTCAATCTGGTTACACCTATCTAACATATAATGAAGGTGAAACGGTACCAATTGCATATAAATCACATTTGTGCACAAATGCTGAAATGCGCTTGGCATCTACGGAAAAGATTCAGACAGCAGTACAAACTGCGGTAGTAAGAGAAAGAGCACTGGCACAGTGCACAAAAATGCTCGACCAAAATGAATCCTACCTCCTAATCCTTCTTGACCTTTCCTCCGCTTTTAACATGGTCAATCACAATAACATCATATCCATTCTGAAGAACAGAAAGAGATTCTCTGGTCAGGTGCTACAATGGTTCTCGTCTTTCCTCCACACCACAGATCACAACGAGACAAGATGAACCACACACTCTCCCAGCCCTCTCCAGTACACATGGGGGTCCCCCAAGGGTCCACCCTATCTCCGGTACTATTCAACCTGTACTTAACCTTCAGCTAATGCACTAAATTCCACGAACATTCTCTTCCACATGTATGTGGACGATACACAACTCTATTTGAAACTCTCCTCCCCTGACCACATCATCTCACTCAACCCTATCCTAACATCTATTCAAAACTGGTTAACCAAGAACCACCTCCTGCGCAATACCTCCAAAACAGAATTCCTTCTCATCTCTCCTCCGAACCACATCCCCATGACAGACCTTTGGTTGAATCACCTCACTGCCTTCAACTGCTCCTCCCTCATTATATTTTCTGCCAAATCTCTTGGAATCACCATGGAAAAGCATCTGAACATGAAGACTCATATCAGCAATGTGTGTAAGGGCGCTAATCACTTGATTAGGACACTCAGAAATATCAAACCATTCCTTCCACAATCTGATTTCAAGCAGGTGGTCCAAGCGCGTGTGTTGCTGAGACTTGACTATGGCAGCGCTACGCTCTGTGGACTCCCCAAATATACCTTGGTTCCTCTAAGGGCTTCTTTGAATGCTGCAGCTAGGCTGGTGACAGGTACCAAAAGAAACATGCACATATCCCCAGTCCTAAAATCCCTTAAATGGTTCCCTTACGAAGCTCAAATTCAGCTAAAGATGGCTTGTCTGGTACACAAAGCCCTACATTTCAAAACACCCAGTTGCTTAGCTCAAAAACTTGAACTATCTAGGGTGGTAGACCCTCAAGAAGTACGAACTCTTTCCTCTTGAAACCACAAATCTATATCAAAAGGAAAACCTACCAACGAGCCTTCTCCGGCGCTGCCCCGAAGATCTGGAACTCTCTTCCACCTGAAGTACGCAGAATCCCCTTACCTTAAATGGGTTATGATCATCCGCTCGCAAAACCTTCATTTGATGCCAGTTTTCTTTACCTCATCGTTTGCCCCCCTCTTAGCCCGATATGTATTAGTTGTTTTTTGTATTTTTCTCCTTTGACCACTTTGTACTGTAATTATTCATGTTTATTATGCTTTTTTATGTCAATATTGCATTTATTACCTTCCTTCCATCCTTTTGTAAAGGGCTCTGATATCCTTCGGGATCTTGTTTGCGCTTTTTAAAACTTTATAAATAAATGAAAATAAATAAAATCTATTCTACACAAGAATAACAACTGCTCAATAAATTCTTATTGAAAATGCCCAGCCTGTTTATTCTGTGTATCTCTTTGAGACACACTAAGTGTGCACGAGTGACTGAGCGAAAGGTAGTATATTGTTTCCACGATTCTGAGGTATCAGGATTGTCATTTCCTGAGGTTAACAAACAACAACAGAACAGTTTAAAGAGGGTCCAAGGGATATATAGTTTAAAGACCCATACCTGATTCTTATCCCCAGCACCTACTGAATGTATAACACAGAAAACACAGGGGGTCTACCAGCTTAATTATGAGGCTGCACTGTCAAGCCGAGTCACCAGGACCTCGGGGTGTATGTATCACATGAAGACAGCGTATTTCAAAAGAGGGGTGAACACTACATGCATAAGAAAAACCGGCACAGCATAGGTTATTCATACATGGTTGACAAATCCAAAGCAATTAGCAAAGGGTTCCCATCAAATTGACTCAATGATCAGTCCTATCATTTGGCCAAACCCTGGTGCATGTCAGGCTGGTCCCCTGATCATTGGGACATCAAACACTGCACCATTTGTTGCTGGTTAAGGATTTGGTCCACCAACATAAACAAACCGTCCATGATGGCTGATCTTTGATGGTAAAGTAAACAACAGTGCAACAGGAAATAATAGTGACTTTAAAATAGGATGGAGTGCCCTCCTACTAATAACTTTATTCTACGGACGAGACACGCCTCCTAATTAAAAAACCAGAACAGTGCAAGAGAGACAGTCAACAAATATCTGCCTAGTAACGGGCCAACATGTTTCTGCCTAACGGGTATTTAATCCCTTGGCATTCGTCAGGGCCTCTGTTCTTTCAATAGTTGCACTCCTAGTAGTGAAACAAGGGAAACAACACCATCACCAAAAGAAAAAAGAATAAAATATGATAGAAAATGGTTGAATACGGTACAACCTGTAACAGCCCAAGACATTAACCCTCCATATCAATTGGGAAATGGGAATTCTGTGGAGGAAAAAGTCTGATCATTAATTGTATATTTGCTGTGTCAGTCACATATACATTGTGTATCACCAAAAATAATTAAGGAAAGTAATATGTTTTATGCTCACCCTTAATGGTAGGGGAATGGACCTCACCTCACCTGGACCGTGCTCAGGTTGTACGAGGCCCGCACTACATAGATATAGGAAGTGAAACAGAAATAGAGCACCATAAAGCAAAATTATGAAGCTTTTTGTAATGCCCAACATCATTCCTGTGGGAAAATTCCCCTATATCTAGAGGCCAACATGTGAGAAAATGTAACCCTCAAACTCAGTGTGCCCAGCCTCAAAGGAACTCAAAACTACCTTCTAACACCAATCTATTCTGATACAGATTAGTAACCCATTCCTAGTGGGACCTGTAATAGGCTACAAACTCTTTAAGCAGCATTGATAATGGCTAAGATTTACATACTTCTATGCATATTACTCTCACACACTGTGATCCCATGCAGACTCACCTATCCGTCGGTACCTCAAGCTCCCAGCCCATCCCCGGGAAACTATGAATGAGGAGACCATCTACAAGTCGGTGCCTCCCCCAAGACTCAGATGGGAGCTAGCTTGAGGTACCGACTGAAAGGCGAGTCTGCATGGGATCACAGTGTGTGAGAGTCATGTGCATAGAAGTATGTAAATCTTAGCCATTATCAATGCTGCTTAAAGAGTTTGTAGCCTATTACAGGTCCCACTAGGAATGGGTTACTAATCTGTATCAGAATAGATTGGTGTTAGAAGGTAGTTTTGAGATCCTTTGAGGCTGGGCACACTGAGTTTGAGGGTTACATTTTCTCACATGTTGGCCTCTAGATATAGGGAAATTTTCCCACAGGAATGATGTTGGGCATTACAAAAAGCTTCATAATTTTGCTTTATGGTGCTCTATTTCTGTTTCACTTCCTATATCTATGTAGTGCGGGGCCTCGTACAACCTGAGCACGGTCCAGGTGAGATGAGGTCCATTCCCCTACCATTAAGGGTGAGCATAAAACATATTACTTTCCTTAATATTTTTGGTGATACACAATGTCTATGTGACTGACACAGCAAATATACAATTAATGATCAGACATTTTCCTCCACAGATTTCACATTTCCCAATTGATATGGAGGGTTAATGTCTTCGGTTGTTACAGGTTGTACTGTATTCAACCATTTTCTATCATATTTTATTCTTTTCTCTTTTGGTGATGGTGGTGTTCCCCTTGTTTCACTACTAGGAGTGCAACTATTGAAAGAACAGAGGCCCTGACGAATGCCAAGGGATTAAATACCCGTTAGGCAGAAACATGTTGGCCCGTTACTAGACAGATATTTGTTGACTGTCTCTCTTGCACTGTTCTGGTTTTTTAATTAGGAGGCGTGTCTCGTCCGTAGAATAAAGTTATTAGTAGGAGGGCACTCCATCCTATTTTAAAGTCACTATTATTTCCTGTTGCACTGTTGTTTACTTTACCATCAAAGATCAGCCATCACGGACGGTTCGTTTATGTTGGTGGACCAAATCCTTAACCAGCAACAAATGGTGCGGTGTTTGATGTCCCAATGATCAGGGGACCAGCCTGACATGCACCAGGGTTTGGCCAAATGATAGGACTGATCATTGAGTCAATTTGATGAGAACCCTTTGCTAATTGCTTTGGATTTGTCAACCATGTATGAATAACCTATGCTGTGCCGGTTTTTCTTATGCATGTAGTGTTCACCCCTCTTTTGAAATACGCTGTCTTCATGTGATACATACACCCCGAGATCCTGGTGACTCGGCTTGACAGTGCAGCCTCATAATTAAGCTGGTAGACCCCCTGTGTTTTCTGTGTTATACATGTACTGAGGTTGCCAATAACTATTCTCTCCCGATAAGAAGAGATTCTAGTGGCACTGTGAGCTAGCTGATACAGACAGGCTAACATCCCCGGTGGGGGTACACAAAATCAGTCTGCAACCAGCCCCACTGTTTATGTTATCCAGACGCGCAGAACCTATATGGGTATATAGGAACTGTGAGAAGTTAGCCTGGTATATGATGTCCACTAGTTCTAGTGGGCACCTTGCACCAGTCTAATCGACATTTATTGATGGTAGGTTATAAAGTCAACCTTACAGAAAGCTATCCTAGGGGTAGCTGTGGAAAGCAGCCTTCAGGCTAAGACTTGGAGACAAGTTAAGCAAGTTGTTTTACCATTTATAATCTCTTGAGTACCAAATGAAAGCACACCATACAAGGTATATATCACATATATATGTATTTATTCTAAACACAACCCCTCTGGACTCTTTATGAGGTCAGAGGTAAAAGTACAATACAAGGAACTTAATTAGCATACGATAAGTTGCACAGTATACGTTTTGTCCTAGGGGCCTCACAAACCATATACTAAAATAGTGGTAAAAGAACCACATGAGGAATAGAAAGCAGGCATGGGGCCTGTGGAATCACTGGGGCTACTCAGGACAACTAAAGGTTAGGATGTAGGAGTCCCACGGGAGACGCGTGCAGTGTCTAAACACAGCCGCGGGTTACCATTGACTTTCTATGGGGAACAAACAGGTTACAATTTTAAAGAAAAAGGGTACAAGGAGGTGAACTGCGATGGAACCTTTTTAGACTAAGCACCGGAGTACTCGTGTTACCTCACCCAGGGAAGCCGGGTGCATAGGTTTCTTTTTGTGTCGGGTTTCGTCGTTGATTGCAATGGAGAGCTGCGAAGAAGTGCTGCAGGCGACCAGAGGAAAAGTGTCCGGGTGCACCCAAGAGTAGATCGGAGATGTGAAGAACCTTAAAGCAGAGGAGACAGAGTCTGGGCCACTAGCCAGTGACCAGGGCGGCGATAGGAAGATGCCACCAGATGCTGGGTGATTTCAGGTGAAAGGGTGATGTTTGTCTCTTCAGCCACAAGGTCCAGGAGGTGTCGATGACAACCAGGAGCTGGATTTGAGCTGTTCCACAAAGGCTCTAGTTGACTGTGGTATTGGTATATGGATTAGACCCAACAAGCCTTGGCAAACGCAACCCACGCAGGATGTCAAGATTGGCTCCGGTGCAGACCAGCAAGGCTTTTGGAACTTCTCCTTTGCAGGAAAGTTGAATCAAGCCTGGAGCAATCAGGAAAGCAAGGTAAAACAAAGGTTGGTATTCTTGGGGGTTCACTATCCAACAGACTAGGAACCGCAAAGACACGTCAAGCGCAAATACACAAAGCAAGCCCACAGGACACTCGTGGAATGTGGGCCTCTGAGCTTCAGTGCAAAAGGTGCTTGGGGCTGGAGCTTCAAGCAGCCCAATGCACAACTTCGGGATACCTCGGGAAGTCAGTGCAGGTAGCAAAATGCAGGATGACCAGGAGTTCCAGTTCCACGTCTTTCCTGTCCGCCACGGGTCTCAGCTTTGCTGTGAGTTAAGATCGGGGTCAGAGATGTCTGGAAGTCCATGTACCGTGTTGCAGATTCTTCAGGATCCGGCAGGAGCCTCGAAAATGCAGACCAGCAAAGATGCTGTTGGTGCCTGTTTGAACAGGGTGGTCACTCCTTGACCACAAGGGAGATTTCTTCCATCTTCTTGTCGAAATGGAATGTCAAAGGTCCAGGATATATGTAGCAGAGTTTCGTACAGGGTAATCTAAAGTCCTAGGGACTGGGGTTCTATACTTATAGTAAGTTTAGGGGTTGGACTAACTGTAAGGTCCCTCCTATGGGTGGACCTGGGGTGGGGGTGGTTACACCCCTTCCCCTTTGTCCAGTTTTGCACCAGAGCTGGGGCTGAGTGCCCCAGCAACCGGTTTGAACTGGGAAATGCATGGAGCACCTTGTGTGCGCCAGGCAGTGTCTGGAAAACATTCACTGAATGCAGCCCTCCCTGCCCCAATACACTAAGAGCCTGTCTGGGGAGGTGCCAGCACCTCCCTGGACAGGAAACCTATTGCCCAGGCCTCCCCTGCCGGAGTTTCATCCAGCAGCAGGAGGGCAGACTTGTGTCTGGGGCAGCAACATACATTTTGTGATGCTGAGGCTCTGTTGAACTTTAACCGGGTAAACCAGTAACTACATGTCTTCTCCCTCTAGAAGGGTGGAATGCTACCCCCGCCGCCAGGACTGGCGGGGGGTAGTATTCCAAAGTGTTTGACAACTTACACGACATGTTTTGATAAAGCCAAACCAAAGTTAGCATTAACCGCAAGGATTATAATGTATTTAAGAGTATATGGTATGGATATATCATAGAACAGCTATAAGGAGATGGTTCTAAAAGCTGCAGAGGGGCTCATCTCATGCTAGAGCACCCTCTCACATAAAACCAAGCACTCTACCTCCAGTATTGTTGAGGTCTGCCTTAGGAGTGGCTTATAGGTGTATGTGTGTCTATATATGTATATAGATATAGGTATACTGTATCTAGGTAAAGGGGGATTACACCACCTTACCCAGACTGTGTGAACAGACCTGTGGTGTCAGTTTGGAAGGCAAACCAGGGGTGGCACAATACATGCTGCAGCCCCTGGTAGGCCTAGGGTGCACCTATGCCCTGGGTACCTATGGTACACTATACAGGGGCTCACAAAGGTGACCCAGTAACCAATCTGGTATGTACCTAAAGTACATGGTATTGATTTAGAGAGAGAACAGCTGGGCGCTGGGCCTGATTAGCAGGTCCACAGCCACACTTAAGTCAAAAAACCAGAAAATCACAGCAAAAAGTGGGGGTAACATAGAAAGCAGACCCTACTCTCCTACAGGAACTACACAACAGTAGGTCCAAGGTACCCCTGTGGGCAGAGTGCAATGTATGTAAAAGGTAGGACATGTTGTGTGTGGCATGTCTTGATATTAAATTACTGCCAATTTCGTTTTTCACTATTGCAAGGCCACCTGTTCCCATACGACAGAATGGGGAGTTTGTTTATAACATCTTATAAACATAACTGCCCCTGGGAACAAGGTAGGGAAATAAAGTTTAGTATCCTGAACTTCTAAACTGGTGTGGTGTCCATTTGTGGTGGTTATCACTGTGTTACTGTCAGTGTTGGTACAAATACTTTACACATTGCCTTTGGGATAATCCTGTCTGCTTGTGCCAAGCAACCAAGGGGGTAAGCAGGGGTTATCTAGAGTGTGTATCCCCCTTACCTGGATCTATGATGTTACAACGCGTTATTTTACAACGCAGACTGTAACATCGCAATTTTTACAACGCAGGTTCCATTACATCGTATGCCATTACAACGCAGGACATTACATAGCAGATGCTATTACAACGCATACCATTACATCGTAAGTATAGGTAAGTATATCTTTTTAAAAAAAATGTAATTAAGTTAAATTAATTAATTTAATTTACCTAATATAATGAAATTAATTTAAAAATTGTAATTAATTTAATTTAATTAATTTAGTTTAATTACATTTAAAAATGGAATTTAATTAATTTAATATAATTTTATTAATTTAATTTAATAAATTTTATAATTGTAATTATTTTAATTTAATTAATTTAATTTAATTAATATAATTGAATTAATCTTAAAATTGTAATTAATATAATTTAATAAATTTAATTAAATTTAATTAATTTAATTAATTTAATGTAATTAAAGTCGTATTTTAAAAAAAACTGAACCCTAAAAATACCCCTGTACCCCAAAACCCAAACCCAGCCATGAAACCTAAAAATACCCCTGTACCCCAAAACCCAAACCCAGCGCTAAAACCTAAAAATACCCCTATACCCCAAAACCCAAACCCAGCCCTAAAACCTAAAAATACCCCTGTACCCCAAAACCCAAACCCAGCCCTAAAACCTAAAAATACCCCTGTACCCCAAAACCCAAACCCAGCCCTAAAACCTAAAAATACCCCTGTACCTCAAAACCCAAATCCAGCCCTAAAACCTAAAAATACCCCTGTACCCCAAAACCCAAACCCAGCCCTAAAACCTAAAAATAACCCTGTACCCCAAAACCCAAACCCAGCCCTAAAACCTAAAAATACCCCTGTACCCCAAAACCCAAACCCAGCCCTAAAACCTAAAAATACCCCTGTACCCCAAAACCCAAACCCAGCCCTAAAACCTAAAAATACCCCTATACCCCAAAACCCAAACCCAGCCCTAAAACCTAAAAATACCCCTGTACCCCAAAACCCAAACCCAGCCCTGAAACCTAAAAATACCCCTGTACCCCAAAACCCAAACCCAGCCCTAAAACCTAAAAATACCCCTATACCCCAAAACCCAAACCCAGCCCTAAAACCTAAAAATACCCCTGTACCTCAAAACCCAAACACAGCCCTAAAACTGAGGAAAATGGAATTTTTATGATCTATGTATCCCCTACGTGTACCCCAACGTGTATATATGCATGACATCCATGCACTTTTCCCTCTTTCGCCAAAAATGAAGACGCAATTGCATTTGCGTCCAACGTTAACATGTCATCTACCAGGCCCTCCATGAACGAAACGATAATTCAGCCTCAAAGCCTACGTTGCCAATGCATTTACATGGTGTACGTTTTAACATCGAGATGCACACGTTTTTCTGGCTCAGCCGAGCCAGGCCCTGAATTCAGGCTCCGAGCCTCTTCTGTCTCTGAAAGCTGCAGTTTAGGAATGCATCCCTAACCTCTACCTTACTCCCTTGCCCAGTCAAGCGGTGCCCGGCCCGGCCTGGCCTGCCTGCCAAGACGATATTTTGCCTACAGTTATCTGCTCAGCCTCCGAAAAAACACATTCTAGTCTAGTGAAATAGGTAAACATATTTCCGCCTGCAGAGCATAGGGCCCAGCCTTCCTGTCTCCATGCAAGTGATTTACTGAACCCGTTGCCATAGTAGGCATATGGCTTTTTCATTGCACGAAGAAATATATGCACTCACTAGCATTCAGTGATGAACGGCCTCTGCCCGAGAGACCTTTTACTTCAGATAATACATCCTCCAAACACAAGATATCAGATATGCCAAAGGTGCAGGTCGTTCTGACATCCCAGACTCCAGTCTCCTCTACTAGTGCTAATGTCAAACCCCCCAGCTCTCCCCAGTTACACGTCAATCTCACGTCATACTCAGTTGCGCGCACATGTAGGGAAAAGGTTTCTGCTGACCCTGCAGATTTTCTTTATGCATCCACCCACCTATGACACCTCTATGACACCTCTGTGACTCATCCGGTACACACCTCCGTGTACGCCTCCTTACACGCCTTCTTTTACGCCCATATGTCCTTATCTCTCTCTACTTTTCACTTGTTACGCCTACTGTATTCATTACAATTGTACGATTTTACTATATATAATGTGTGATGTTAATAAAACAGTAGATATCCCTTCCTGAACCTTAGTGGTGATGGAACCCGATTCTCGTTGACTCGAGTCATCTTAATTAAAGCCCGTATGACTCAGATACCACGGACTCTGCCTCTCATTTTATGAGCTATTCTTATTGTTATTAATGTATAGAAAAATAGTCCGGTAATTTTATTTACCACATAATCTGGCGCCCGAACAGGGACTAGTCCCCTTCCCCACGCGCCGGCGATGTAACGCAGGCCCCTGACCCCTTCTACAGCCGTGACGGACCCCCCTTCTGTGCACATTCGCGAGTTTTCCTGCTAACTCCCTCAGGCCCACGGAGGAGACGGAGACTGCGGCCAGGCATCCACACGAGGCGGTGAGGAATGCGGACTGTCCCGACCAGAGCCCGAAGAGAGAGAGCAAGGTCCGAGGTATCCAGAGGCCCACCTGTTTCAGAGGCGCATGCGTAGCAACCAGAAGCCGTAGCAGTCCAGTCCAGTCCAGTGACGAGTTTCCGAGGCCTTCAGTTTTGCTTCCCGGTGAGTACCGTTGTTGGGAACGCATCTAGACGGGTTCAATTATTTGAGCCCGGTCAAGACGGGTCTGGGTACACAGATCCGGTATAGACGTGTCCATTTAGGTGGATACGGTATGACGTGTCTCTTTATGGGACCGGTATGACTGTACTGTTCTAGCAGTGCATCCAGTATTCTAGTATTGTCTCTCGAGATTTTCAGAATTGTGTTATTTTATGTACCAGGTAGTATTTGTCCGAAATGTTTTAATGTCGTGGTATGAATGATTGTTTACAGTTTATTATTGTGCTCATTGTATTTTTGTCCGAGTCAGTTCAAACATGCCGCTGTTTTCGAAATTACGTCAGATAGGAACTCGAAGAAGCAGTTCCCGTCCCGCCTAGGGACACTCCCGGACATTTTATGTACCATAAACATGGCTTAGATGCCATACTGTATTTAGATTTATGGGCGGACTACACTAAGGATCTGGAAGAGAAATATAGATGGCCTGTTTCAGGGACATGGGATGCTGATTGCATCATGAGAGTAGAGGAAACACTGTGGAAAAAGAAAGCCAGACAATCCCAGAAAGATGCCACAGAATTGTGGCGTAAAGAAGCACATAGAAGAACAGAGAAAGAAATAAGGAAAGCAGAAAAAAGTAGAGAGGCTTCAGAAAAAGCCCAAGAAAAAGAATTACTAGAAGAAGGTGAACGAGTTAGAGCAGAACAATTAGACCGACAGAGAAATGCCCTTATTAAAGGCATGTATCCCCTTCTCGCCGAGGGCCTACCTAGGGTGACCCCGGAAATACCCAGTAACTTGCCGCCACCACTGATCCCGACTACACTCCGTAGTCATAAACAGACCGCAGCGGACATTTTCCTTTCTTCCTATTTAGATGACGCTGCTCCAGAGTATGTAAATGTACCACCTACTAATCCTCCTCCCAACCCTGTCAATAACGCGACTCCCCCCACTGTTCCTCCTGTTACCAACCCCCCTCCGAATCCTTTTCTCCCAGCACCCGTAGTACAGGCTCAACCTGCATTACCAGTAACTACGCAACCAGCAGCACAGTTAGTAACACCTGATGCAAGCCAAGGCGATCTCAGTTTGGGAGCAGCGGGAGGGGGCCCCTCCACTCCGCCTCAGATAAAACGATCATCATTTTCATTACGAGAACAAGCATTACAACGCACGCCAAAAGCAGCTACGTACGCAACCCTTAGACAGTACCTTACTGACTGTATATATGATCCAGTACCAGGTGAAGGTTCTATGCTCATATACTCAATACGTTTAAGACGTGTTGCAGATTATTTGCTTATTTTACCAGACATGAAGGAACATTTAGACAAAATATACCACTTCATCAAAACGGGGGAGGGACCAGATAGCATTCACGAGGCCATGGCACACAGAAAAGTGGAGCTTCAACGTATGATCTTACAGTTTTTGATTAATTGTTTGATCAGGGAACAAGACCAGCCAAGTAAAAATAGAGATGGGATTAAAGTCCTGACAAACTGGAGTGACAACATATCTGCTGGTAAACATGATAAACAGACTTGTGTAGAAGCCATGTACAGAAAGATTCGTAAAGAAATCATTGTGATACACGAGAGAGAAACCGAGAAAGAAGATGACGAAGTCTCAGAGGACGATGATTTAGCAATAGAGGAACCAAGTAAAATAAATTACGTAGGTAGGGCAAGACCTTTTGATAGACCCATACGACTAGAATACAAGAAACGTTCTCTTTCTCCCATACCAGAACAATATTCCCTTGAACACATATTCCAAGCTACTGACCAAGCATTAAAAAGACGAGTAGGGAGTAGTGAACTTAGTACCATGCATGAACAGGAACTAGCCCGGTCAGCAGTGCAATGGGCTGGCAATACTAACGTATATAAGGATGAAGTAGTAGCGCAAACATTTTTGAGTCTTCCTCCAGAAGAACAGCGTTTAGCTGGTATGTACATGATTCAACATCTCATCACATTGTACGAGAGTCAGCATTCCGATCCAGGTCCCCTATATAAATTATTAGACAATTTACTCCTAGCAAGATGGAGAGGTCTAGGTACGGAATTAATTAATGTTATATTAGAACATCAACATAAATACAGGACTTTCCTGACTCCACATTTCGTTCCTGTTCCACACCAAGAAAGGAAGACCTTTTACATAGACAGACAGAATCCTTTACGAGAGGTTCATCCCGTTAGAACTACAGGGGGTGAGCTTCAACGAGTATACGTTTATACACCCTTAACCAAAATAGAATTATTGGAAATGAAAAAATTACTACCCTGTCATGATAAAGATCCAGCAGGGTTCCACCGTGAATTAAAAGACATGCTCCGCATGGGAGAGTATACATATGCTGATACAATTAAAATGTTAAAAGTCCTGTTGCCTGCAGGCATTTACGAAAAACTCAAGGAAAAAGAATGGGAGGTGGGAGAGAAAAAGATTAATTGGACAGAATTAGAAGACGAGGATAATGCACGA
The DNA here is from genome assembly GCF_964263255.1 of Lissotriton vulgaris. Lineage (NCBI taxonomy): Eukaryota > Metazoa > Chordata > Amphibia > Caudata > Salamandridae > Lissotriton > Lissotriton vulgaris. The sequence continues at coordinate 1,151,596,521 of NC_141685.1, read as the reverse complement.
ACTCCAGGTACTGGTCTCGGGGATAAAGTTAAAGAATTACCAGAGTTATTGATACAGGTTCTGCCGAGATTATTGACAACTAAAAAGGAGGATTGGGATGCCATTTCAGCCTGCAAACAGAAACAAGATGAAGACACTAGTGATTTCTATTCTAGATTTGAGAAATGTTTTATTATTAATAGCGGCCTAAAAACAAGTAGTGAATCGTATCCACATCTGTTTGTGTCCAAACTAGTAGAGAACTCCTTACCCCAGATTAAAAATAGAGTACTGAAGGTTGAAAGTACCTGGCAAGCCAATAGCCCTTCCCAAATGTTACAAATGTTACAGTACCACCAGAACCGAATTAGAGAAGAACAGGAACACGAAAAGAGACGCATGAAAGACACGAAAATGAAAGTACTAGTTGCCCAATCAGTTCCAGCCGCTGATGGTCAGAGAAAGGTTGTGCCACCTGTAAAAGGGACCTGCAACTACTGTAAACAACCAGGTCACTATATAAATGAATGTACTGTCCTGAAACACAATATCGCTACAGGCAAGACGAAAGAAAGACCGCGTCCTCCTAGACAGGAACACATCCCGCAGAACACGCAACCTCCACAGAACGCACAACAGACAGTAGCTGTACCTCAACCTATAGCTGCCACACAACATGTCACGCAACAAATGTACCAGTATGCGCAGTCTGACTACCCAGATTATCAACAGTATTCATGAAACGGCCTAGAGAGGGAGGTTGGCTTGCCCCTTATTGAGGTTCCTGTAGATCAAGAGGGTCCCTATGTGCATAGTCATGTATTAGGGAAAGATAGAAAATTTCTGATTGACACAGGGGCGAGCAGAACTACCATCAGTCATGACGAGGTTCCAGGGGCACCCCTCTCAGGCTCACAGAATATTTCCCTGGGATTTTCCGGAAAGCCTATTGTTAACGAAGTGTCAAAGCCAGTTTTCCTAGAAGTTGGTCCATTGTCCCGCACCACGGACTTGTTACTTACGAAATCATGTCCAGAAAACTTGCTTGGTATAAAAACATTGAAAGAACTAGGAGCAGTGATTTGTTGTTCTCCGGAAGGAGTGAGATTGTTTTTACGTGATTTTAAGGGACATTATGTGTTGAGAGATTTTGATCCAAGACTACAGAATGTACCACAGCATTTATGGGCACAAAGTCCGACTGATGTAGGTTACATGCACATTACACCATACCGTGTCACCCTCAAGCAAGGAGTTGTACTGCCTCGAATCCGACAATACAAGTTACCACCTGAGGCTGTAGTAGCCTTACTGAAAATTGTTGACAAACTCATTGCACAAGGAGTGGTTGTCGAAACTGACTCCAATGTATGTAATTCTCCTATCATACCGATTCTTAAACGAACTGACCCAAATGCACCTCCGGTCTATAGACTGGTGATTGACCTTCGAGAATTAAACAAATGTATAATACCCCAGTACCCAGTGGTCCCAGACATTTCCTCTCTATTGACTGCCATTGATTCTGAAGCTGCGTTCTTTACTGTAATTGATCTCAAGAACGCCTTCTTTAGTGTTCCCATCCATCCGGAAAGCCAATACCTTTTCGGATTCTGTTTAAATGGCCGAAGCTTCAAATTTGCAAGGGCTCCTCAAGGGTTCACAGAAAGCCCTAGTATTTACAGCCAAGCTCTGAAACGACAACTAGACAGTATTCACATGCCTACTGACACTGCCCTGCTCCAATACGTTGATGATCTTTTGATCACAGCGCGGACAGAACATGATTGTGAACGTGCATCACTGACAGTCTTATACTTCCTGGCCGAAAAGGGGCATAAAGTGTCCCCTTCGAAGCTGCAATTCTGTGCCCAGCAAGTGGTCTACCTAGGACACTTGCTGTCCAAGAGGGGTAGACAGCTGACACCAGACCGTATTCAGTTAATTGCACATCTTCCACAGCCCAGGACGCAAAAAGAAGTACGGGCCTTCATAGGCCTCACCTCTTACTGTAGACAATGGATTCCCCAGTACGCATATCTAGCCAAACCACTCATACAATTGACAACACAGTAGGCAGCGACTTCGACTGTCCTCCCTTGGACTCAGGAACATACACTTGCTTTTGATGAACTGAAAAAAGCTCTATGTCAAGCACCAGTTTTAGCGACACCATGTTACAGCAAGCCTTTTACACTTTTTGTTACCCGAACGCGATGGCACAGCATTATCTGTTCTTACACAAGATCAAGCAGGAAAACACAAGCCTTGTGCTTACTTTTCTAGTACATTGGATCCAGTGGCCCAGGCTCTGCCTGCGTGCCTGAAATCGGTTGCAGCAACAGCTCTAGCTATCAGACAAAGCGATTCCATAGTGTTAGGACATCCCCTGACAGTACAGGTTCCACACTCAGTGGAAGTTCTCCTGAACAGGACACAGACACAACACCTGACCATAGCAAGACTGACAGGATATGAATTGACACTGTTCCAGCCACACATAGAGATCAGACGTTGTAACATATTAAACCCTGCTACACTTTTACCTTCAAGTACATCGGATGCTGCACCACATGACTGTGTGGACGTCATTAACACAGTGACGAAGCCAAGACAAGACTTGACAGACATCGCATTGCCCGACCCAGACCTGACACTTTATGTGGACGGTTCATGTATGAGAACGAACACAGGAGAGTTAGTGGCCGCATATGCAGTGACCACCGACACTGAAGTCATAGAAACACATCGTATTGACACCTTGTCTGCCCAAGCAGCAGAGCTCATTGCTCTGACCCAAGCCTGTATACGAGCCAAGAACCTGAAAGTAAACATATACACAGACTCACAGTATGCATTCGGAGTCGTACACGACTTTGGAGTCCTCTGGCAAGAGAGAGGTTTTTTGACCTCCCACGGTGCCAAGATACAGCAAGGTCCCCTCATTCAAGCTCTGTTAAATGCAATACACTTGCCTACAGCCATAGCCATCATGAAGTGCAAAGCACATACGAAAGTCACTGACACTATTTCCCAGGGTAACGACCTGGCAGATCGAACAGCCAAACTTACAGCACAAACCCATACAGATATTCCAGCTGACATGACAAAGACAGAAGTACCATCACTGACGAATTGCATGACAGTCAAGGATACCACACAAGATGTACTTGACATACAGACACATGCTACTTCAGATGAGATTAAGAAATGGACTGAACAAGGAGGGGTCCAGACAGATCAGGGATGGATGACTCAGGGAAAAGCCACATGGTTTCTCCCTGATGCTATGGTTCAAGCTATTATTAATACAGCACATAGTCCAGCTCACCTAGGAGAAAAAGCCATGTTAGACAGCATACAGACCATCTGGCCCAACAAACATTTACGTGCAGCAGCGAAACAGAAAGTACGTACCTGTATGATCTGTTGTCAGTTCAACCCAGGCAAAGGCATTCCCGTGGAACAAGGTTGATTTCATCCTCCTGACCACCCTTTTGAAGTCCTCCAGATGGATTATATCCAGATGGACCGATGTCGAGGATTCAAGTATGTCCTCGTAATTGTATGTGCCCTATCCAGATGGACAGAAGCGTACCCAGTCCCAGATTACACTGCTGTGACCACTGCCAAACAGTTGGTCCGTGAATTCTTCCCACGATACGGCTTGCCCCGTGTCGTGTACTCAGATAATGGACAGCCATTATCATCTGAAGTTATGAAACAGGTATCTCTCCTGTTAGGGTACCAGTGGAAGTTCCATTGCGTACGACACCCCGAGGCAGCAGGCCTCGTCGAGAGACACAATCAGACTCTAAAAACACGACTAGGGAAGGTCTGTGCAGAAAAAGGCGTGGATTGGATGGTAGCCTTGCCAGTTGCCCTCTTTTATATGCGTATGGTAGCCCATTCCAGAACCGGACTATCTCCTTATGAGGTTGTGTTCGGTAGACCGCCAAACATGTGGGGTACGCCTATGCCTAGGAAAATTACCGATGTCGACAGTAATATGCTGACAGACTACCTGGCTTCCTTGATGTCTGCACTACTCTCTTGTCGTTCACAGGTTGCCGCCGCTTTTCCAGACAACACCCAGGTTAAAGATCACGCTATTGTTCCAGGTGATCTCGTCCTAGTGCGCAATTTCGACCGGTCAAGCCCCTTGGAGCCGCGTTGGAAGTCACCGAAGTTCGTGCTGCTGACGACGAGGACGGCAATTAAAGTAGAAGGAAGAAAGGGCTGGATCGATGCCCATCATGTAAAGCGATTTCATGGACTTGGCTCAGATTCCAAAGACTGTTTTGCGAAAGCCTCTGAGAACATTCCTGATACTGACACTAAACTCCCTTTTCTAGAAAAAACTCTGCAGCAGGAGTATCGTTCCAAGCTACGGTCTAGTAAGTCAGGCAGCGTTTAATTGTTTAAGTCCCCCTCGGGTGAAGCGGTTAGACAGGTTCCTGATATGTATGAGACTGTAGACCCAAATAGTGAGAGAGATAGACAGAGACAAATGAAAGTCAAATATTGTAAAAATCTACGCAGTCGGTGCATAGTCACTTTACTCATTATGTTTTTTCTGAGTATTACAATTATATGTTTAAGCTTGACGCTGCATGTTTTCTTTCCTCCCCTTGGTGCACATGTACATTCTTCTTTCAATGACACTGTAGAGCACACATTCAGCGACCTGCCACCCCACGAACTATCTTATCGATTAGCACTGCGCAACAACACTTTCATCCGTATGTTACATCATTCTCACCAGACCAGCAATGTCACGAATTGCTGGGTATGTGGCCGACTCCCAACCTACCAGAAAATGAAGGGAGCTCTGCCCCTCTTTCCTTATCCGTTCTCACACAATGGTTCGTGCGGAGCATGGTTTGCTTTAATGTCATCATTAGACAGTAAGTCCACAGTTTCCCAAGGCGATTGGATATGGGGAGATCTAAACACAGTTATGAATAAGGCATGTTTCCCAGACAAGGACGGTCTTCCTCAAAGGACAGGGACTGATCTAGAAAATGAAGTGTACGAATTAGGAAATTTTTCCATTAGCCTCATGATCCTAAACGTCCAGTCTGAGACTAATACAGATTTGCCGTTTATAACCGTCTTACCAGTAAAAGGTGAATTATGCATTAGAAAAAATGGTTCAGTGTACTTAGGACATAGTGATTGCAATACTGTGGTTGAATTCAGTGATAAAGGAAAATCTACTTTCAAAGCTTCCCGCCATTCCTATTTTATTTGTGGTCAGACAGCTTATGTACGTCTGCCCTTGGATTGGGGTGGAACGTGTTATATTGTGTTCCTATTGCCACCAGTTTTCCTAGCCCCATCCGATTATCATCGAGATTTCCGACTAGTACATGTAAGACATAAGAGGGAGATTGAGTCCCCAATTGTCGATCAGACTGAGACAACATTGGAGCAATATACAGATTTCAATAAAGGATTTTTTTTCTTCATAGGTCCCATTCAGAATAGTAAACTAATACGTAGATTAACCCGAACTTTGGAAGCAGTAGTGAATGAGATTACTTCTGCCCTAGGTAACTTAACGGAAGAGCAGTCTGCTATGAGACTTGTCGTTCTTCAGAACCGCCTTGTTCTTGACGTCATTCTGGCCGATAGGGGCGGAGCTTGTAGAGTGATCGGCTCCAGTTGTTGTGTGTTTATTCCTAATAACGCACCGTCAGTGTATTCAGCAATAACAAGGCTCCATAAAATAGCTCACCAGATACACCAGAATCCTGGCACCTGGACTTGGTCCGGTTGGCTCTGGAGTGTGATATCAGCCTGGGGATGGAAAGTATTGTCATTCCTAGGAATAATACTGCTCATAATATTCAGTTGCTGCCTCTGTCTGCAATGTGGTCCAGCGATTTGCGGCTTGTGCGCCACTACCTGTATTCCCAGTCCACGTTCACGTTCCCGTGCTCGAATAAAAAGGGACGAACAAATGATGCTGTATGAACAAATAGACGGTCTCTTGAAGATAGATATATCCTGAAGGGAACGTAGGGGACAAGGAGGGAATGAGGAAAATGGAATTTTTATGATCTATGTATCCCCTACGTGTACCCCAACGTGTATATATGCATGACATCCATGCACTTTTCCCTCTTTCGCCAAAAATGAAGACGCAATTGCATTTGCGTCCAACGTTAACATGTCATCTACCAGGCCCTCCATGAACGAAACGATAATTCAGCCTCAAAGCCTACGTTGCCAATGCATTTACATGGTGTACGTTTTAACATCGAGATGCACACGTTTTTCTGGCTCAGCCGAGCCAGGCCCTGAATTCAGGCTCCGAGCCTCTTCTGTCTCTGAAAGCTGCAGTTTAGGAATGCATCCCTAACCTCTACCTTACTCCCTTGCCCAGTCAAGCGGTGCCCGGCCCGGCCTGGCCTGCCTGCCAAGACGGTATTTTGCCTACGATTATCTGCTCAGCCTCCGAAAAAACACATTCCAGTCTAGTGAAATAGGTAAACATATTTCCGCCTGCAGAGCATAGGGCCCAGCCTTCCTGTCTCCATGCAAGTGATTTACTGAACCCGTTGCCATAGTAGGCATATGGCTTTTTCATTGCACGAAGAAATATATGCACTCACTAGCATTCAGTGATGAACGGCCTCTGCCCGAGAGACCTTTTACTTCAGATAATACATCCTCCAAACACAAGATATCAGATATGCCAAAGGTGCAGGTCGTTCTGACATCCCAGACTCCAGTCTCCTCTACTAGTGCTAATGTCAAACCCCCCAGCTCTCCCCAGTTACACGTCAATCTCACGTCATACTCAGTTGCGCGCACATGTAGGGAAAAGGTTTCTGCTGACCCTGCAGATTTTCTTTATGCATCCACCCACCTATGACACCTCTGTGACTCATCCGGTACACACCTCCGTGTACGCCTCCTTACACGCCTTCTTTTACGCCCATATGTCCTTATCTCTCTCTACTTTTCACTTGTTACGCCTATTGTATTCATTACAATTGTACGATTTTACTATATATAATGTGTGATGTTAATAAAACAGTAGATATCCCTTCCTGAACCTTAGTGGTGATGGAACCCGATTCTCGTTGACTCGAGTCATCTTAATTAAAGCCCGTATGACTCAGATACCACGGACTCTGCCTCTCATTTTATGAGCTATTCTTATTGTTATTAATGTATAGAAAAATAGTCCGGTAATTTTATTTACCACAAAACCTAAAAATACCCCTGTACCCCAAAACCCAAACCCAGCCCTGAAACCTAAAAATACCCCTGTACCCCAAAACCAAAAACCCAGCCCTAAAACCTAAAAATACCCCTATACCCCAAAACCCAAACCCAGCCTTAAAACCTAAAAATACCCCTGTACCCCAAAACCCAAACCCAGCCCTAAAACCTAAAAATACCCCTGTACCCCAAAACCCAAACCCAGCCCTAAAACCTAAAAACACCCAAACACCCCAAAACATATACCTCAGTACCCCAAAACATATACTCCTATACTCATACTTATTTTAAAAATTACTTAAATTAATATATTTAATTTATAATATTAAAAAACATAAATAAATATATGTATTTATAATTAATGTTAATTAAATTAATTAAATAATATTAAATAAAATTAAAAAAAATGATATACTTACCAATACTTACGATGTAATGGCATGCGTTGTAATAGCATCTGCTATGTAATGTACTGTGTTGTAATGGCATACCATGTAATGGAACCAGCGTTGTAAAAGTTGCGTTGTAATAGCCTCCCGTTGTAAAAGTTGCGATGTAACGGTGCAATACCCCCTTACCCTGACTAGAAGCAAGGGTCCCTATTTGGACAAAGGTACCTACCTCTGGCAACTAGAGACCCCTATTTCTAACAGGAGACCTTTATTTATTTTTTATTTATATAGTTTAATATAGCACAAACAAGATCCTTTCATGTGTCAGAGCGCCGTACAATGGTAGATACGTAGTTGTGATACAGCGATAAACAACATATATATACATGGTTTTGGTCATGGAAGTAATAGTTACGGTGGCAAAACATGGAAAATAACACAGAATAAAGAGACAGAAACAGATAGGGCCTGATTTAGATCTTGGAGGATGGGTTACTCCGTCACAGCAATGACGGATATCCCATCCATTGAAATATAGATCCCATTATAGCCTATAGGATTCATATCCCACTGGCCAATAGGATATCCATCACCATTGTGACAAAGAAACCCGTCCGCCAAGATCGAATTCAGGCTCGAAGTCTCATGAAAGTAATAGCATGAACAAGACCCTTTTGGGTGTCTGGGCTTTGTACAATAGTGTATATATATGTGGTTATGTTGCAAAAGATCAGCGAAGATCCCATTTGGTACTGGTCATAGAAATAAAAGCTAGAATGTCAAACATGGAAAGTAACAATGAAAAAGTAAACTGGAGCAATTAGACTCTCTGGTAAGGATGAGTGAGGTACAGCACAAATAGGAAAGTAATCTGTTAAATAGTAAAAGTTTTACTTCTACTTTTTTGAAGAGGGATGTTGAAGGATTGGACCTGGTCTCAGGTGGAAGAGAATTCCAGATTTGTATTGCAATTTAGGAGAAAACTCGCTTGTAGGTTCTCTTGTTGTTGAATTTGTGGGGCGTCAGTAGAAAGAAGCTTGTGCTTCGAGAAGATCTATTGCCAGCAGATAGGGTCAGTTTCTGGGCCAGGTAGGAAGAAGTGTTGTGGTGGAGAGCTTTATGGACCATGCAAGCAATTTTGAGATGGTTCCTGGCCTCATAAGGTAGCCAGTTCAGTGATTGGCAGTCAGGGTTGATTTGATCACATTTTTCCGAGCCTGTGATAAGCCAAGCTGCCATGTTTAAGGTAGCCTTCAAAGGAACTAGTTTTATTTTCAGTAGGCCCACAAGGGTAGCACTACCATAGTCTAGTTTAGAGATCACAAGTGTTTGAACCGCTGTCTTGAGATCTGCAGTGGATGATTACCACCTCTGGTAGAGGCACTGATGTGCTTCTGCAGAATATTATCCAAGATTATTCCTAGGGTATTTTGCTGAGTCAATGAGGTCTCAGGGCTCCATGGTGTTGTAGCCATTCTTTGATGTTAGGAGTGATATTGGGAGGTGAGATTAACAGCGATCCGGTTTTGAGTATGTCATGTTTTATGTGGTTATGAGTTAACCAATGTTGTATTTTTGTCAGAGTGTTACTTGAGGATGCATATGTCTTCGGGTCAGGCAATTTTCATGTAAAGTTGAATATCATCAGCGCACCTGTGGTAAGAGATGTTAGAGAGCTTGACGATTTTTGTCAGGGGCTCCATGTACATGTTAAACAGTGGGGAACAGATTTGATCCTGGGGGACACCAAGTGTGACTGGGGACTAATCAGATAGAGCTTGATTGATCAAAACACTTTGAGAGGAATGAGGAGAACCATTTTAACACAGTACCGGAGAGACCTATCCAGTATTCCAAGAGGTTCAAAACAGTCTCTTGTTTAGCTGTGTCAAACGCAGCTGATAGGTCAAGTAGGATTAGAACGCAAGATTCATTCTGGTCGAGTGATGATAGAGATCCAGTTAATCTTGGATGTGACACTAGCTGTTTCGAAGAATAACTTGAAAAAGAAGCTTAGGGGTACATTTTATTCAGGAACAGCCCCCACAAGACAAATTGTGTGTGTGTGTGTGTGTCACATATAAAATTAAATTACATTGTGGTCACCTGATTAGAGGGATGCTATTGCCTCTCTTCAGCCCTAAGGCACCCCACTTGAAATTCGGCTAGTGAAAAAAAAATCAAAGGTACACATGGCAGTGGTGTAGAACAATGCAATCATGTGGAGTTCATTTAAAAATCAAACAGAGCGGTTTGCGTGGCTTACATGAAATATATAGTTAAAAGCAATGAAGGAGAGCCCTACTTTATATTCAAGGGTGTCTCTAAGAAAACCCATACCAAGGTAATTTTCACTATCTAGCATGTAAGTCATGAAAAACTAAATTCATTCCTCTAATCAAAAGAAGAATATCCGTTGTCAAAAACTGCACCAACCTTAGAGTCAAGTGTTACGGGGGTCTGGAAACCCAATGCTAACAAGTTACTGCCAGTTCAATATGGGACGGCACTCCGACACCCAAATACAAAATAATCAGGTGCGGACCGTATTTTGGGAAGGGAAAAGAGAATCAGACCCCCCCTCCATACACAGAAAAAAAGCCTAGTCCAAATCTCTAATATTATCTTATTATATTCATTGGGCTCTGCCCCTCACTCACCGATTCCTTTGGCCTCCTCTATTCAAAACAGCTCAGCTCCTCTTCAGATTTTTGTCTGAAGAGTTGTAGCCCACACCTGGGACCTTGCTGCTTGGGTGTGAGGACGGAGCCCCATGATGAAGCATGTCACCTTCGGGTGAGTGAGGGTTCTCGTACTAAAAAGCTCTTTCTTTACCCCCAACTAGAACAACATTTTCAGATACTTTATTGTAATGTACTAGCTGTCTCTAAGACTTACATTCTTTTACAGACCATACTTTTTGTGAGTTGGAACTTAGACAGGGAGTAAGAGGCTCTGCTACTGGGGCTTCTCCCCCAGATCCTTATTGTGTATTTCTTCCTTAGCAACTTAGAGGTCACAGCTGCGACCCCTGACCACCCCCAAATGATGTCCATGATGCAGACCACAGTCTTTCTTGGGCACAAGGAAGCAACACACATAACAACCCTGGCCCTTTGCCTTCCCTCTGGCACTAACTCCACCACTCCTATGAGGAGGAGAGCTACCACCTTCTGCTGTAAAGTGACCAAATGGTAAGGAGGGGGAGAGGAGAAAGTAGGTGAGATTGCGGGAGAGTCGGGGGGACCTGAAGGAAGGAAAAGGTGTAGTCCATTTCTATAATTTGAAGGATCCACTGATCCGAAGTGCTGTCCTTTCTAGCTGGAAGAAAGTGAGGCACCGACACTTCCACAGGTTCCGCATGAGATTAGGGAAGCAAACTATATCTGCTTTCCTGGTAGCGTGGGGAAGAAGAACATGGAGGAGGAGGAAGGTTGCATGGCAGGTCTGCAGCCCTTTCCTCTACTACAGCCCCTGTATTGACAGATGAGGGAGTTAGGCTGCTGCTGAAGTACTAGTTGAAACTGCTGGGGGGCAAAAGGAAGAACCCGTTCCGAAGCCACGATAGCGGCAAAAAGACCTTTAGTCTCTGTTGGTGGTGGGAGTTGAAGAACAAGAGATCTGGCTCTGGCTGTGCAAACTTTGAATCACTCAAGCGCTGAGTCGACCTTGTCTCCAAACAGGCGTACCCCATCATAAGGGAGGTCCGTGGGTTGGCTTGGATATCTGATGAGAAGTTGGATGTCCTGAGCCAAGCATGCAAGCTGGTGGCTTCATTTTACTTTCACTGCATCCTTGCTCTTCAGGCATATCTTATCCCCTGAGTACTGATTGGGATGGGAGAGGTATCGTTATAAACATGAGAATCTATCCTTTCCAATGATATCTCTCCCCAGTGGATCCCTGTTTGGGGGTCGCCATAGGAGAGCAATCCACAAGCAGGGATTTACCCACTAGACACCAGGGGGTTTGGGGGAGCAGCCACTTGAGCAATGGCTTGTGCTATCTCCCCCCCATAACTGATCAGTCTTTCTGCCCCCTTCGGGGGGCAGATAGGGGTAATTACCCCTCATCTGCCCCCCCGATGGACAGAAAGTCTACTTAACACCAGAGAATGTCTTATACCTTTTATATATAGGTTAGGGAGGCAGTCCACAATGGGCATGGTTATGCCCTCACACCAGCCAAAGGGGGCAACAGTCTGCAGGGGGCAGATTGGAATAATTAACCCTTCTTTTTTTTTGTTTTTTTTTTTTGTTGAAAACCTTTATTGTGCAGATAGAGGCATACATATACGGGCCTACAACCAATCAGGCCGGCCACGACACATTATGAAAGCACATGGGACAAAAATGAAATTTCCCTGCAGTCGCCCAGCGTTGTACAAGCAAGCGATCCAACATTAAAGGGCTGAATATAACCGCTGGAAGCAGGATTAGAGAAGGTTAATTTTATAATATAATAGGAAGTATAGCAGGATCAGGTGCAACTTTTTAGTCATCTAAGTTCCCATGGCGGGCCACGTTTCAAGCATCAAAACAGAAGGGCATCGATAGAAACGGGTAACAGCAGCGGTTAACAGGAATCAACTTATAGACACCCCAGATCAAGACAGTCCCCACCGCGGCCCATCACGCACCCGTCGACCACCTAAATGTGTGCTAGTACATAACAGAGGAACCAGAGCAGCAGTGTAATTATATGCATCCACTATACTAACCCAAAGAAATAGAAAAAGAAGGGAGGAAGGGAGGAAAGAATATCAGAAAGAGGGAAAGAAAGAATGCCGCGCTACTGCACGCGCCCCACAACGATAAAAGCGCGCAGGACTAAGAGACCCGCTATCGGGGTCAGGGCGTGCAAGTCATGATATATGTGCAATCAGTACCGTAGAAGCAAGCAAGTCATTCCCTTCCCCACCAGCTATCACACCATGGGAGACACGCACAGACACAGCGTCCCGATAAAGGGATACAAAAGAGCCATAGAACTGAAAGAAAAACGAACAGTAAAGAGACCTCATCCCTCCCACCCCACCCTGCACCCCTGCAGAAGGCTACGGCCTACCCCCCCAGCAGCGTGCCTGTCGCCCTAAATAGAACCCGAAATATAGGAAGATTAGAAAGTAAGAGAAGAGACAAAACAGAAAAAGGGGGGAAAAGGAACCAGTGGGAGAGGAGATTAAGGTTTTACTAGGTGCCGGCCCCCACTCTTGCACTTTTAGATGTTCTCCAATTTAATATGTTATTTAAGTCGTTTTTTAAAAATATTTTCTGTATATTTGTATGTATTTTGTCATTTCTGATTTTCTTTCAAATGCTATATCTTTTAAAACCACTCTTTGAATCGAATAAAGATTATTTTGATTTGGTTTGCACTATAGGACATGAGCATTGATTGAATTCCTATAATGTGAACAGGCCTGTGTCATTTGAAATGGATCAGTGATGTCATAAGTGATTTCACTGACCATGTCATAAGTGAGGTACTATGTGAGGCCATAGGCAGTGCATTGTGGGGGTGCGAGTTATAGTTAGCTCACTAAATATAACGGCTGAATTTCACAGGTTTTGTATGAGTGAAACATGAGCCTGTCTATAAGGTCCCTGTAACCTTTGGATTTTTCAATTAATTTCTGAGGTCTTATTAAATGCTAATTCCAAACTATAACGTCCCTGCAACCTTTGCTTTTTTCAGTGAATGTCTATGTTTTTTTAAGCAGCAGTCATGTTTGCAGAATAGTAGGGAAAGAGGGTGGTGCCTTTGACCAGCTCTCAGGAATTCCGCTGTGTGGGACTTACAAGAGGTACTAGGAGGGCTTCTTGGCTCCAAGGTCCCTCAGGAGTAAAGTGGACTTCATCCCCCAGCCAGTAGCGTTCCAGGAGCTGTGTCTGCAGAGTGGTGGAGAAAGGGGGCATAGCCTCTGAAGACCTCTTAGCAATCCTGCTGTGTGGGTCTTACTGGAGGTAACAAGAGGGGTAGTTTGCCCCAAAGGACGTCATTGTGGACCATCTACCCTTCCTGTTACCTCCAGTAAGACCCACACAGTGGGATTGCGGAGAGGTTGTCAGATGCCACACCCCCTTTCTCCACCACTCTGAAAACGCACCTCCTGGTGCACTACTATTAGGGGGTTGAAGTTCCCTTGGATCCTAAGGGTCCTTGGGGGCCAACTATGCCTCCTGTTACCTCCAGTAATTCCCACACAGTGGGATTGCTGAGAGGTTTTCGTGGCCATGTCACCTTTCTCCACCACTCTACAAACGCACCTCCTGGTGCACTACTAGATGGAAGATGACGTCCCTTCGGCTCTTCAGGGTCCTTGGGGACCAACTACCCCTTCTGTTACCTCCAGTAAATCCCACACAACTGGATTGCTAAGAGGTTGTCAGAGACCACGCCCCCTTTCTCTACCACTCTGCAAACCGCCTCCTGGCACACTACTAGTTAGGCGATGAAGTATCCTTGGCTCTTGAGGGTCCTTGGGGTCCAACCACCCTTCATCTTTCATTCAGTAAGTCCCACACACATGGATTGCTAAAAGGTTGTCGGAGATCACTCCCCATTTCACCACCACTCCACAAACCGTCTCCTGGTGCACTACTGGTTGGGGGAAGAAGTCCACTTTAGTCCTGAGGCCTTCAGGAGTAAAGTGGAATTCATTCCCCAACCAGTAGCGCACCAAGATGCACGTTTGCAGAGTGGTGGAGAAAGGGGGCATGGCCTCCAAGTCAGCTCAGCATTCCCGCTGTGTGGAACTTACTGGAAGTAACTGGAGGGCTTGTTGGATCCCAAGGACCCGCAGCATACAAGGAGACTTAATCCCCCAACCAGCAGTGCACCAGGAGGCGTGCTTGCATAGTGTTGTTAAGGGGGTGTGGCCTCCGGTGACTCGCCTGAGGTTTTTTCATTATTATTTTCTTTTTTAAGGGAAGGGGGCTGCGTGGCCCCCCTTCCCTGGACCCTTTTCCTCCCTTGGGACCCCATCTGCCAGGGCCAGGCCTTTTTTCAATGGGTGAGGGGAGCTGCGAGGCCCCCCTCCCTGTCCTATTTCGACCACGGGGACCACATCCCCTAGAGCCCAGCCTTTTTTTATAGTTTAGAGGGAGGGGCCAAGCAGCCCCTATCCCGGGCCAATTTTAGACCAGGGACTCCATCTTCGGGGCCTGGCCTAAATAAATATATATATTATAAATAAAGGGAGGGACAGCATTGCCCTCACCCCCTAGGCCAATTTTGGTCCCAGGGACTCCATCCCCAGGGGCCTGCCCTTTTTATTCTTTAAAAAAATAAAAAGGGAGGGGGCCGGGTCCCTCTACCGGGCTCATTTTGGCCTCGGGGACCACATCCCCCAGGGCTTGGCATCTTTACTGGGTGCCCTGGTCCCATTCAAGGCACCCAGTCATTTTCGTTGGGGACTGCAGGGGAGCCTGAAGGCCCCTACGGTCCCTGCCGGATCCTTGCGCCCTGTGGGAGCTGGTATTGCTTTTGGACAGTGGGAGCTGCTAACATGCAGTTTCCTCTGTCCAAAAGCAATTCAGCTCCGCTTTGTGCAAGCAAGAGCATTTTCTATGCTCTCGCTTGTACGATGCGGAGCAGTGTTTGCTATGTCTTGGCGGGAGCTAAGAATTGAAAACAGCAATGTCCCTGGTATTGGCACCCTGGGACATTGCTGGAGCTGGCCATGGGGGTTGGTGGTCCTCGGGGACATCTAATGCTCCATGAGGGGGCCACGTGGCTCTCCTCCTTTCTTTATATTTGGCCTGGGGAGGTGGTGGTCCCTGGGGCTGAGGGGTGGCCCATGCGGTCCCCCACATTAAAGCCCTGGGGAGGCCCACAGAGCTGCGTGGGGTCCATGTGGCTCCCCGCATCAAATTAAAATAAAGCCGCAGGAGGTTGTTGTCACCGGGGATGGGGGGGTCCAAGAGTCCCCCCATTTATAAAAATATAACCCTAGAGGAGGTGGTGGTCCTCTGGCAATATTAGGCCCTAGGAAGGGAGAGCAATGCTCCCCCCTTATGAAAACAATGCCCCCGGGAACATGGCCAAAAAAGAAGCATGTGAGCCTTTGCTTCGTTTAATTAAACATTTTAAGCTGGACAGGCAAATCCTTCCACAAATTACCAAAAAATCATTTTTTTTGACCCTGGTATTCCCGGTTGGACTTCCCCCAAGAGGCCTAGGGGGTCAGGGTATTTCTACCCTGGCAACTTTTCTTTTTTTAAGTCGATCTTTGGCAGCGCATGCGCTGCTCTGCAATGCATGCTGTATTCAGAAATGGACTTGAAGCTCCGCCCGCTCTTCGCCCATATTTTTTATTGGCTTGTGTCATTGTCCATTGTAACCTGTGGCTTTTCATTGGTCAAGAGGCTTAGTAGTCCGTCCTTAGTGCCGATATAGTGGTGGCCGTGCCTTTAGTTTGTTGTTTGCGGTCCGAACGCAGCTGCATGTTTATTTTTTATCTTACTATTCAGTTTTTGGTTTAGAAGCGCCCCATACACCGCTTTCACTTTAATGTCAGCCACACCGCTTTCTTTAGACACTGCTCATCTAAAGAAAGGTGCGGGCCGCTAAAATGAAACCGTGGCATGGGGCACTTTCACAAAAAAAGCATTTGTTTGACAAACAGATGCTTTTTTAAAAAAAGCGCCTTTACCATGCTTTAACTTTAATGGCGGATGCGTCCCTTTCTTTAGAAGAGCCGGGCCTAGAGAAAGGGGCATGGCTGCCATTAACGTGAAAGCGCGGCATGGGGCGTTTTCCCTAAACAAGCATTTGCAATGCAATAGGTCACGCATTTGGGAGAGTTTAAGCTACTAGCATTGTCATTTACAATGCCAATAGCTCAAAATCTCATAAATGCAAGACCTATTGCATTGCAAATGTTTGTTTAACATTTTTTTGGGATTCGGTTCAACCGAGTCCCAATGAAATTTAGTAGGGTTTAAGTAGGCTGTTGGGCTCCCAGATATTTATATTTTTAAAACTTAAGTATCTCAGAAACTACAGAATGGATTTACACTAAAATCAGAAAAAGCACGCTTTCTAGACCAACGTCAAGCTTTCTGCTAAATTTGATCTAATTCAGTTCAGCGGTTCGGGCTGTAGTCATGTTTAAAAAATGAAAAAAAACCTTAGACATAACATGGAGGACCACCCTTTTTTCTCGGCCCCTGCTTGACGGATCACCTCTGAAACTTTCAACACAAAGGCTGGACCAGAAAGGGGAAGTTTTGTGAACATTTCATTAAGATTCGTCAAGCAGCGCCAACGTTTTTGACAAAACAAAAGCACTTTTCTTATGGAAACTTTGGTCCTAACTATAACTACCTACTGGTGACCACCAGTAGGTAATTTTTTATAAATATATATATATATATATATGTATACGAAACGTTGGAGAGTATCCAGTTTAAAAAGCGCCCGCCGGCTGTGAAGAAGTGAGAAATCTACTACAGGGGAATGGAAGTGGCCTCACTGAGGGGCCCACCTCGACTGGAGAGACGGAAACGGTCACAGCCAGGGTTGGTGAAGGAGACTGTCTCCGAGCCCATCGTGCTGAGCAATGTGTTCTTTGGATGACGAAAATGAAAACAACAAAATGTGGATGGTAGCGAAATGAACTTTGGAAAACGCCGCCGCCGGGAAATACAAGCCACACATGGAACCTTTCCTATCAAAGGCATGACGTACAAGGCTGTCGGCTGATCTGAAGTGATAATTTTGCCAAGGACTACATTGAAGGACTACACTGACAAAGAGTCACGGCAAGGGTGCATTCTGGATACTGTGGTTTAATCAACACAGAGTAAAACATGATTAGAGATAAGCACAATGTCGGAAACACAGGTATTATGGAAATACTTCATTTTCATGGAACTGTCCTGATGTAACTGCTGGTACTTACCGACATTGTGATGCATAACGAATTATGAAAACCTTGCTGTCCCCTTAAAATTCGAACTGTTGGACACTAGTCCCTCTTCAATGTTTAAAGCTACGTTTTACTTTAAAAAACTAAACGAACCCATCCCCTGCAATGCTGCATATGATTAAGCCTCGTGGAGGCGAAACGCGTAATGCTCTGCTCTGCTGTCTCCATTAAAAGAAACTGAAACAGCACGCTTGAAGTGGCCGTTCGTGAGTTACTTACTGTGGCTTATGGTTGGTAAATATATATATATAAATATATATATATATATATATATATATATATATATATATATATATATATATATATATATATATATATATCCCAACGTAGTTTTGGCAGAAAACCAAGCCGCAATCACGGCGGGCAACACGGCAGGGAATGCCACTCCCATAGATTCCAACGAAACCCAGTTTTAGGAAAATAAATAAATCCACTGGTGCCGTGGCCACGTTTCATAAACGGTCTTTATTTCAGGGTTTCGGGCAAACCCGACGCGTTTCGCAGTTACCTCACTGCTTTGTCAAGGGTGATTCAATAAAGTGCAATACACACATTTAAAGGTGCAGGGTTCCAACTTAATAAACATAGTAAAAAATACTTCCGTTTTTTAGTTTCGAGCACAGTAAACAAAATTCATTTTCACGTTGCCCTGAAATACATTATAGCCATTCATATTTCACATTCATTTAGCCCAAGTGGGCTAGTGTTATTAGCACTGTTGATAATAAATCAAGAAAATTCATAACCTATCGATTACACGTGTTAAGCTTACAATATATAGTCTCTTTGCAATGTAGCTCTAGTGAGCACATGCATTGTAGTCATTCATTAACCATAATATTTCACATTACTTTAGCCCAAGTGGGCTAGTAATGTTAACACTGTTATTAATAAATCAAAACAATTTCATCATATTTGATTCCACATTTCAAAATTATATCTGATGGGCTTTCAATATATAGTCTCTTTGTGATGTAGCTCTAGTGAGCAAATATTCACAACCTCTGGGCAAAACATCTTTGGAAATTACGTCTTTAGTCTGCAAAGAAACAAACAGAAAAATAACTTTAAAATTAGTTCGAACCCTGAGTGTCCAAAAAATACCAAACTTAAGACTTTAAAATCAATTAAAGATACACAGTAAGCAGGAGTTTTGGATACAGAACATGATTCATCTTAGGTGTATAGAAATCTCATTATCCACATTTAGACCATAAGGAATCACGGTGTTGTATTTTATAATTATCTTTGACTCTAGTTTCCTTAATTCTAGTGTGCAGTTCCCTCCTCTTTCTCTCAGGGGTATTGTGTCAAGCACACAGAACTTAAGCAGGTTTGGGTTTTGGTTGTGTCTTTCAAAAAAGTGTCGAGCAACCGGGTATTGCTTGTCATTTTTACTGATTGCCCGCAGATGCTCTAAAATGCGCAGTTTGGCTTTTTTGATCGTGCTGCCTATATAAAATAGGTCACATGGGCACTTCAGGGCATAAATAGCAAATTCTGTATCACAGGATAGGTGTTTCAATATTTGAAATGCAACAAGATCTTTGTTCAGTTTTATAGTTTTACAGTTCTGGCTATAACGACAAGCTTTACACTTGGAACATGTAAAGAAACCTTGTACTGGGTTTCTTTTCTTGATTTCTCTAATCTCACTTGTCATAAGTATATCCTTCAATGATTTATTACGTCTGAACATTATAGATAGCTGATCAGACAAGTTCTCTTTCAAATCTTCATCGGTTCTAAGAACCTCCCAGAACTTTCTCAAACTCCTACGTACCTCCCATGCCTGGTTATGGTATGTAGTGATGAATCTCGTCTTATTATCACTAGACAGTTCCTTATCTTTATGAACTAGCAAGTCCTCTCTTTTCACTAGGGCAACTTTGTCAACTGCTGTTTGAATAGTTGAGCAGCTGTATCCCCTCTCCTTAAATCTAGTTATCATCACTTGCTGTTCTATTTCAAAATCCCCGGGTGAGCTGCAATTGCGTTTGGCACGCAGCAATTCCCCGTAGGGAATACTATTAATAAGGTTTTTAGGATGACAACTCTGAGCTAGCAATAAACTATTGCCGGCTGTCTTTTTTTCTGTATAATTTACTACAGATCGTATTGTTGACAATATTCAGTTCTAAATCAAGGAATTCAATTTTCTTCTTGCTCATTTCACAAGTAAATTGCAAATTACATTCATTTGGATTCAATTTACTTACAAACTCTTCTGCCTGTTGTTGATCACCATCCCAGATACAGAATACATCGTCAATGTACCTTACCCAGAGGACGACATGATCTTGGTACTGATCGATCTTCCGGGCAACCTGCTCCTCCCACCAGCCAAGGTAAAGACCTGCAAAGCTGGGGGCGAAGCAGGTTCCCATTGCCGTCCCCTGGGTCTGTTTGTACAAAACTTTATTGAAAATGAAGAAGTTATTCTTCAAGCATAGTGCAATCATTTCTAGTACCATATCTGTGTGTAACAGAAATGATAATGACCTTTCTCTTAGAAAATATCTACATGCATCTACACCAGCTGCCTGAGGGATGCTGGTGTAGAGACTGCAGACATCCAAACTCATAAGGAGATAACTGTCTTTCCATTCAATTCCATTAATTTTTTTCAGAAAATCTCCCGTATCTTTGACATATGCCGGTAGACCCTGTACGTACGGTTGAAGAAAATAATCTAGTTACTTCGATATATTCTCAAATGCACTCCCCCTTGAAGATACTATAGGTCTCCCTGGTGGTATAGTGGCATGTTTATGGATTTTCGGCAGTAGATACAAAATTGGGATTTTAGGGTCTTTGCATTGTAAAAACAAAAATTCGTTTTGTTCTAAAATACCATCATCCCTCCAATTCATCAATTTTTCAGACACTTCATTGACGGTCTTATGATACTCACTTCTAGTCGCCACAACATATTTGGTACAATCTGATAGTTGTTTCAAACCTTCATCCAAATACATTTGTAAGGGCCAGACAACCACGTTACCCCCCTTGTCTGCCTTTTTAATTACTATGTCTCTGCGATCTTCCAATGATTTAATTGCGTGTCTCTGATTTTTCGACAAATTTTGTTTGCTCTTACAACCCTTCTTCTCAATGTTTCTGAGGTCCTCAATCATACCTCTTTCAAAACAATTGATCGCATCATTGTTAATTTGGGGAATAAAAGTGGATTTGGGTTTGAAATTAGTTCCACCACTCATCCCAATGTCAATGTCTGTGTTTATAAGGTTCAAAAAGGGATCATCAATGAAATTTTCTGCATTACCCAATTCATGTATCACATGTAATGTTTCTATGTCTGATACATTCAGATTGATTGGAGTTTGGTTAGAGTTGTTTGCTTGCCTACTTTTGTGATTAGCAAACCATTTTTTTAACTTCAACTTTCTAGTAAAATTAAAAAGGTCAATTCTAGTTTCTGTATAGTTAAATCTGGAAGATGGGCAAAATTACAGTCCTTTTGCTAGCACATCAAGTTCATCATCAGTCAATAAATAATTAGAGAGGTTTACCACAGTTTGATTCTTCATTTCTTTAGCGCCTCTCTTCCCCTGGTCACCATTCCCACTGGGGTTCCTCCTGCGCTGTTTGTAGCGTAGTTCCTCCCTCTTCCTCCTCTGCCTCCTCGACCACGTCCTCTTATTGGGCTTTCGCTGTTGACTTGGAGATTCTGGGCTCTTCCTTTTGTCATTAGCGTAACTTCTTTTAAAAAACGTTCTTTTACTCCCTCTGACGTGGATGCCTCATTGGAGGCTGGATCTCGTGTAGTATTCCCTGCCATCGAGTTGCTAATCCCTTCCAATGTAGGTACTTCTTCTGTGTTTGGAGGGGATGATATCACTTGTTTGCTTGGCTGTTGAGTATTTTTTCTCAAAAGATCAAACTTTTTACTGAATGTTAGGATCTGTCCATTTTTATAATCAGCCTCATCTCGTTCAAATTTCGATAATTTCTTCAATTTAATTTCTTCCTCAATTTTTAACAGTTTCTTAGTGATTTTGCTCATTTCCACATCAAACTCATCTGCGGTGTATAAGCCTTTTAATTTATCCATTAGTCCCTCGATTTCTTCATTTAATTTCATGCATTCTTTTTCCGCATATTTGATAAGCAGCTTCAGCATATTTTTGGAGCATTCCTCATTGTTTTGCATCCATTCCTCAATTAAATCTGGGTCCGGATTCTGAAAGGTGGGAATCGTATATATACGTAGCTCTCGTGGTACTCGTCCGACATCCACATATTGTTGGAGGGCCATTGCTTCCCAACCCTTAGCTTGCTCTCTCTTTAATGCCTTCCACAACGCATCCCATAATTTAAGTTTTTCGTCAATGACAAAGCAGTGAGGTAACTGCGAAATGCGTCGGTTTGCCCGAAAGCCTGAAATAAAGACCGTTTATGAAACGTGGCCACGGCACCAGTGGATTTATTTATTTTCCTAAAACTGGGTTTCGTTGGAATATATATATATATATATATATATATATATATATATATATATATATATATATATATATATATATAAAACTATTTCCGCACTTGCGCCTTTACTGCGACAGACTTAAATTCTTGGCCATCTGACAGGAAAAACACGGAAGACCCAGAGTGCAGGTGAGTTTCTTTATTCCTCAGCACACCACGCCAGCATAACGTTTCGGCCTACACAGAGGCCTTGGTCACATGACGCACTGAGAGAGTTGCGAGAAATTTAAAGTGCTCATGCAACAACGACGGGAACATTTGATTGGTTACATTTGAAACAGTGGGAGTGTTTAACCGTGTTTGATACTGATTTGTTTGCAATTGCAAAGGCGGGGAACCAAACATATTTACACAATTGCCCTTCACTTTGATAACTGTTTAAATACATTTATGATATCCGATAATTCAAGGGAGTTATTTTAGTTAATTCATGGGCACACAAGGTATTTACAAACTTCATACGAAATTTCATATAATTACAAAATGTGCAAAGAGAAACCCTCAAACGAAGTCAAAATACATTGAGAGCAAATGTCTGAGAGCTGCCGGCATAAATGCCTTAAATGTTGCAAAAACCAATGAATACCTAAAAGTCCCACATATATAAAATATATACACAAAATTTCATATATTTACATCTATATACATCATACATACTCCAAACTACTACCATCTAGATAATTAATTGTGGTGTAGTAGTATAATAATCGGATAAGAAGGGCACAAACATGCATACATTTTGACCTATCCCCTACCTAACCCACTATTAGGTGTTTACAAAAAATCATACCAAAAACCATCGCTGTTGAAAGTGCTAAATAGAACAAGTGCAATTAAAAACAGAATTTTTTTCCTGAGATACTAAGCTTAACAACAGTTACATAAAGTTTCTGAGGTATGTAGCAACCACTTTTATCGACGTTAATCGTATGACCTGGTGTCTCTTATCTTGCATAGTCATATCTGATCAACACAGGACCAACACTAATGATTGAGGCAGGTAACATTTCTTCGTATAGCCAACACTATTTATGAGAGAAGGTGGTGAGAGTGAAATGGGAGGCTCTCAGATGTTGTGTTTCTTACAAACAAGTGTAAAAGTCCTCCGTGGAATTGAGGCCATTCGGGCTTTTGCTGTCCATCTCCAGGATGTATCTGGTCTCAAGTGCCCTTAAGATCCCATCCCGGTTACCACCTCTCCTCAAAGGGCCCACCGAGTCAATAGCATAGTATTTAAGGAGACTGCTGTTGTTATCATGGAACTCCTTAAAATGTTGTGCGACAGGGTAAGTGGCGTCATTAGTGTTGATTGCCCTGATATGCTGGAGTACCCTTTTGTGGACCTGCAATTTGGTACTACCAATATATTGCAGGCCACAGGGGCACTCCAGCACTAACACCACATACTCCGACTTGCACGTGAGTTGCTTATTGATCTTACGAGGCACTGCAGAGAATGCTGTAAGGAACTCGGTCTTATTGAGCCCCTGAGAGCAAGCTTTGCAGCTGGAACACTTCCTAAACCCCCGACTGGCAGCTAGCCAATTTTTAGGGGGTATTACCTCAGGACTAGATTTGACTAGTGCGTCCTGTAAGGAGAACGCCTTCCTGTAAGTAATGGCTGGTCTATTAGGCATGTGTTCACCAATAACTGGATCCAATTTGATCAGGTTCCAGTATTGGTTGATGATCTTCCTGAGTGCCCCATGCTGGCTACTGTAGGTCCAAATGAGTCTAACAGGTTGCTCAGTGCTAGCATTAAAGTTTTTCTGTGTTTTCTTGTGGGTCAGTGCTTCTTTGTGGGACAGGGCATTGGCTTTTCTAATAGCTGTATCAATTAGCTGCTCACTGTACCCCCGGGCAAGGAACCTTTGTTTACTGGCTGCCTGCGCAGCTTTGCAGTGGGAGTCCGTACTACACACCCTACGAATTCTAAGCATCTCCCCATAGGGGATGCTTCTAATCAAGTGTGGGGGGTGATGACTTCCCGCATGCAAAATGGTATTGCCCGCTGTAGGCTTCCTATAAAGCTTGGTTTCTAGCCTACCTTGACTGACCTCCAATGTAAGATCAAGAAAGTGTGCTACCTGCTGGCTGATGTGAGACGTGAAAGACAAGTTGAATGAGTTAGAATTCAAGACCTCAATGAAGTTAACCGCTTCTTCATATGTTCCATGCCAAACCATCAGAATATCATCGATATATCTGTACCATCGGATGATATGACGGGTACAGATATCATGGTGGGTGCCTTTGAGGACCTGTCTCTCCCAGTACCCCATGTGGAGACAGGCGTAACTGGGAGAGAAACAGGCCCCCATGGCAACACCCCTGACCTGTTGGTAGTATCGATTTAGGAACATGAAGTAATTATGGTGCAAACAGAAACTGATCATGGCCAGCAACATTTTGTTATGCTCGACTAATTCTATGGGTCGCCTACCCAAAAAGAACTCAACAGCCCTTAACCCATCTGCATGCACTATACTTGTGTATAAAGATGACACATCTAGGGTAATCAACCAAAAGTCATCATTCCACTCAAACTCATCCAATTTCCTCATCAAGTCACTTGAATCTTGAATATATGAGTCAAGTGACAAAACATGCTCTTTGGAGGAACAAATCAATGTACATGGTGGCTTTTTCCAGCAGACCACCGCACGCCGATATGATGGGTCTACCTGGCGGCTTGGTCGCGTCCTTGTGCACCTTCGGGATCAGGTACAGCACGGGGGTTACAGGATGGTCATTCTTTAGACACTTTAACTCATCCATGCTGATAAGTCCGCTGGATCGCCATCCCATCAGGAGAGAGTGGAAGTCCGATTGTGCCTTCCTAAGTGCATTGAGGTCACAATGTCTATAGCAGTTCGGGTCATTGAGCTGGAGGTAGGCTTCCTCCAGATATAATGATCTGGGCCAGAGCACAATGTTGCCCCCCTTCTCCGATTGTCTGACAATTATATTTCCATCTGACTTCATTTTGCTGATCAATTTCTGGTACTCGCTGTTACCATGATGTTTGCCATAATTTGATTTCAACGTTTTCACATGCAGGGCCTTCATTTGTTTGACTACAGCATCCTGGAAAATGTCAATGTTGTCGTATGGAGTTACAGGGGTGAAGGTAGAACGTGGCTTTAGATTGCTTAGGCCACCAGTTTGAATATTCACCTCCCCCTGAGTATTCTGTGTGTTCGGAGCTTCAGCTCGCAAAACAGCCAGGTCCTGCATCAGAGGGATATCATGCACTGCCAGACCTTGAGCAGTGGACTCCGTACCAGGCCTTTTGACAGTACCACGTGATTTGCTGTTGGCAAAGTGTTTTTTAAGTTTCAATTTGCGTGTGAATTTAAAGAGGTCTATTCTTGTGTCTACATAATTGAAACTGCTGGGTGGGCAATACGACAACGGCAACTATATATATATATATATATATATATATATATATATATATATATATATATATATATATATATATATATATATATATATATATATATTCACTGTGAAAAACAGAGGTTAGAGGGATCTTATAGTTAGGCTCAGATATCACTCGTACAAAACCAATTAAATTCAGCAGTTATAGTTACCTGACCTATAACTATAACTTACGCCCCCACAATGCACTGCTTATGACCTCACAAATTACAACACTCATGACATGGTCAATGACTTGACTGATGACATCTCAAATACCTGGCTTTGCCCAAAATTTGGGTAGGGTTCGCGGATTCAGCTTGACTCCCGTAGAAAACATTTAAAATAAATGCTTTTTCAGCCCTGCCAAGTCTCTGAGGGACCCCTCCAAGAGGCCTAAGGGATCAGGGCATTTCTACTCTGCCCCATTTTCTTTATTTATTTGTTCCTGTGACTTGATTCAATTGAGTGACAAGATTGCTACCAACACTTCCTGGTTTGTAGTGTTGCCAGCCAATCAGATCTCGGCACAGGGAACTCAGATGGGGAAACAGAACCTCTGCTTTCCAGTTGTATACCTTAAAAATCCTTGAATTTCTCTGCAACTACTAAACAGATTTACACCATTTAACAAAAAGGGCGCTTTCTGGACCAATAGTTACCTTTCGGCCAAATTTAGTTGTTGGAAAGTAGGATCTACTTTCATAACCCCCCACTTTTTGCTGGTGTCATTATGTTTTACTGACTAGTCTGACTGGGATCCTGCTAATCAGGACCCCAGTCCTGTGCTTCACCCCTGAATTGGACATAGTGAGTACTTAGGTACACTTCGGATTGGCTACTGGTGTACCCTTGTAAGTCGCTAATATATGGTACTAAGGTATCCATAGGTACACTAGGGGTCTCCCATGGGATACAGCATGTATTATGCCACCCATACGAGACCACTTAAATTGTCACTGCAGGCCTGCCATTGCAGCCTGTGTACGCTGGTGCTAGCACCACATACAACAGATATACGTTCCCTTATATCTGAGGTCACTGCACTTAAAAACTATAAGTCACCCCTAGGGTAGGCCTTTCAATCCTGAAGGCAGGTACTCGGTTATAAGTGTGATGATGCCCCTGCATGAGCAGGACACCCTACAACCCACGGAGTCCATTCTCCTAGGTTGTAAGTGCATCAGCCATTACGATACATAGAGTGGCCATGCATCATTGCGCAATGGCTAACTCTAAACTGGCTGTAACAAACCTTGTTGTGTTTGTTATCAAACATGTTGGAATCATACCTCCAACACCGTAAACGGTGTTGGAGAACATGTTGGAACCATACCTCCACCACCGTAAACAGTGTTGGAGGTATGATTCCATGCACTGTAAAGCTCCTCGGGGAGGCCCTTAGTGCTCCCAGCACCAGTCTTCTAGACTCGGACAGCAAACTATGACTGCTGCCAACCAGAGACATGATTCCGCCCGCCTGCTGCTGAGCCAAGCTCGTGCAGGGGAAGGCAGGACAATAGGTTTCCTGTCAAAGGGGGGTGTGACCACCTCCCAGACAGGACTTAGTGTATTGGGACAGGGTGAGGGGCACTTGCCGGTGCCACCGACTGCTTTTAAGGGCACATTTGGTGCCCTAATTGCATACTCCAGTTGAAACCAGTTCAGGGAGGCATTGGCTTTCACACTGGCGCGTAACAGGACATGGGAGAATCCTTTCCACTGTCCAGCCCCTCCTCTGGGAAGAAACCCTGAATCGTCCCAACCCTTTCCTTTGGATATTTAAGGGTTTATCTGTGGGTGGGCCCCTAGATTTGTCATGGGACAAGATTCAGATCCGGAACCACTTCATCTTCAACCGTCTGGGCAATTTGGAATTCGCTGGACTTTGCTTTGGGAACCCGAGACTGCAACTGGGAAGACTCCTGCTGTTCCTGGTCTTGTCGTCCTGCCAGTCTTCTGCAACGTCTGTGCATGTACTCAATGCAGGTTCTTCACAAGGCCGGTGGACATCCAATACACCCGAAGGAATCTACCTTGGAGTGAAGGAGTCACTCCCCTGCATCTGCAGGCACCGCAACAAAACTGACCGATCTGCTGTTCCTGAACTCCTACAGACTCCAAAAGGTTCAGCAACACAGGTGGTGGTTCTGCAACTCCCTCATGGTGTGCACTGCCTTCACAGTAAGTTGGAAGCCAATGTCCCTCGTCCGAACCGCTGGAGCAGTACCCCTGTGCACTGCATGGACTTGCTGTTGCCTAGGCTTGTTAACTCTCTCTTCCAGAGATCTTCGGGCTCTAAGAAGCTTCAGTCTCACGCATCTCCTGCAGCCATGATTTTCACCTGCACCACATTCCTTGTAAATGTAAATGTAAATGTGTGTGTCTTGTAAAGCGCACTGCTACCCGGAGGCGTCCTGGCGCTATAGACCGCTGGGGAACCCGTCCTGGCTTTCCCTGTGAGATGTTCCCTCCTGGGTATCTCCAAGGTGAAACCAGGCATCCCCGGCGTTTGTGGGGGGCCGTTGTGGAGGTGAGGCAAGCTAATGCCCAGAGTTGCCGAGTGTGATCCCTAGTTAGAGTAGGCACCGAGGCGAGAATTATCGAGTCCGCTGACCCTGGTTCACGACCCTGCCGCCGTGGGCCTTCATTCTTTGGTGAGCTGCTTGAGGTCCTCTTGCGACTCCGGTGCTCTCAGGCCTTTAGTTTCTCTTGAGAGCTTTCTTTGGCTCCAGAGGGCTCCCCCTGCTTGCTCAGGCCTGCTCTGTCATACCTGCTCATGGTGAGTCACTTGGACCTTGCTGGTCCCAACACTGCACCTTTTTCTACGACTACGTTGGTTGCCGTTGCCAGTGCTTATTAGAGCCCCTGCCAGACACTGACCCCCTGGCTCTTGACATCTGACATGGGACAGCTCGTGAATGGCTCCTGATCTTCCACAGCATCGCCTGTATCGCACAGCTGCACCTTCAAGGGCATGTCAACTCTCCTGTATCCCCAACATCGGTGGGCATTTGTCTTCCATGCCTCCTGGTCACTCCTGAGTGGCATAGACTCTGTCCCCTCTGCTTGCAGGTACCTCTCAACTTGAATACACCTTTAGTTTCCACCGGAGTCTTTCGTCTTCTTTGGCAGCGGCATCCTTCATGAAGTCCTCCGTTGTGGTCTACGGCGGTTTCCGACGTCACTTCTCACCTATGCACCCGGTTTCCCTGGTGTAGTTATCCTGGTTCCCAGGGTATACACAGGTGGGGTGACTCTCAAACCTTCCATCTTCCACTGGGTGTCTTCAGGGTCCACTGAGAAGGGTCCTCTTTCTTTAAAACTAACCGCAACTTAACCCATTGACTTGTATTGAGCATGCAGTCGTGTTCCCATTCTGCACTCAACCTCCGTGGGGTTCCTAGATACTCACCTTGGGTGGGTCATTGGGTCTCCGGCTCTTCTACATCTTCTGGGGCAATTCTCGACTTAGGTCGTGGTTCGCATTCCGCCATTTTAGTATTTGGTTTGGTCTCCCCCTGGGGACCACTGTGTATTTGTGCTACTTACATGTTCTTTTAGTAAAGTATTGTGTGTATTGCAGTTATATCTCCAGGTAGGAGATATTGTAATGTGTTAGTGAGTGTTTATAATAAATACATATTTTTATAACTACACTGTGTGGGTCTTTTTCACTTAACCTACACCAGAAGATTAAGTACTGCTAAAGCATGCTGCTTTACACTCCTTCTGCACTAAGCCTGAAGGTTGCTCTCCACAGCTGCCACTTAGAGACCTTTCTAAGGTTGTCTAAGATCACAAAAATCACCAGACGGGTTGTCTGGATTAGTGCAGGGTGCTACACTTACACCATATACTAAGCCAGCCTCCTACATTGGTGTAATTCTGTTCAGCAGTTCGGGCGGTAGCCGTGTCTAAAGTTTCCTATGGTAATTAACATGGAGAAAAAGCACTGTGAGACCCCTCCTTTTTCTCGGGCCCCACTCGGCAGATCACCCCAAACTTTTCAAGACAGCAGCTAAAGTAAGGGTCGAACTAGTTTTGAAAATTTTGCGAGGGTTTACCAAACAACGCCAAAGTTATTGGCAAATCAAAAAACGCTCTTCCTATGTAAACTAGGTTCTACCTATAACTACCTACTATATATATATATATATATATATATATATATATATATATATATATATATATATATTCTTCACCAAACTTGAAAATAGTGTCTGCACACGTCCAATTGCACAAAATAGGGTTTTTATTCAAGAGACTCCGGGAGCCCCATTCACCTACGCGTTTCGACCGCAGGTCTTGATGTTGCCACTAGTCCACTTTCTATTTTCACCTTATATACATTCACTACCCATCAACTTATAATGAAGCATTTTGGGATATGTAGTTTTTCAAAACAATTGAAACTAAGAAACGTTTTTAGCATTGATGTTATATATATTCACTTAAAAAACATAGGTTTCAGGCCTTGTATAGTTAGGAATTAGCATTTAAAAAACCTTGCAAATTCACTTAAAAAACCATAGGTTTCAGGCCTTATATAGTTAGGAATTAGCATTTAAAAAACCTTTGAAATTCACTGAAAAAAACATAGGTTTCAGGCCTTATATAGTTAGGAATTAGCTTTAAAAAAAACTTTGAAATTCACTCAAAAAAAGTTTTAGGGGTGTTAGTTTGCTGGACATTTCACTCATACAAAACCATTGAAATTGCTCCTATATAGTTAGTTGGACTAACTATATTTCACGCACCCGCAATGCACTGCTAATGATGTCACATATTAGATTATTCAAGACATGGTCAGTGACATCACTGATGACATCTCAAATGACATCACTGATGACATCACTGATGACATCATCCAGTGAATTTGGTTTGCTTCTTTATTTAAATATGCATTATATATATAGCAATTTGCATTGAAGAATGAGTGGATATATATAAATAAATATTTGGATGGAGGATTTAGTAGCAGTGTAATTGACTGTTTACTTGACCAATTTATAGTATCTCACTAAATATAGTGGATAGGGACTAAACTGTGCGAATATCTGTATCACTTTGTCAGTTGTTGTGTAAACTGGTTCTCCAGTTGCTTACTAGCTATGTGAAAGTCTATATTAGTTATTGATTAGATAACTGAGTATTTGTATGGGAGAGTGAAAGTGTGTGTGGTTCGTTGGGGGGTGTGTGACTGTCCAAAGATGTGTGAATAGTTGATTCAGTAGATATATGAAAAATTACATTTTCTAACAGTTTGGGTGAGTGAATCTCTTTAAGGGTGTGGTGATGAGCAAATATATTTCTCAATGGTACATGTCCAACAAACTAGAAAAAAAACAGGCAGTGTATGTGTCAGTTGTTGTATATAAATAAGTATCCATAAGACTCAATGATTGTGTGAGTGACTGTATGGATAACTATATACTTGTAATAATGATTTTATAATTCACTAAGTATTACTTACTATCTAAAGGAATAGATGAAGTGGTGTTTGTATAAGTGTGTAGTTAAGTAAGTATGTAAGTATGATCCATTGTTTGCCTAAGTGAGTAGGATGACTTCACATGTGAATAGGATGTGTGCTGTTGTTTAATGTCGATATAGGTGTATAAGTATTTTTTAAAGTGTTCAATTGTTCATTGACAGCATGTATGAGTGAATCTACAGGTAAGTGATTAGATGTGTGCATACATCTATGAATCACTGACTGGGTTTTTAGATACTTGTATTGCTGTGACAATGGATTCAAATATGATACTCTGTATTTTACATTGAGTGATGAAAGATTTTACTAGTGTATGAAAAGGTGTATGTGATTGTCACGTGGATGATGTCATCAGTGATGTCATCAGTGATGTCATTTGAGATGTCATCAGTGATGTCACTGACCATGTCATGAATGATCTAATATGTGACATCATCAGCAGTGCATTGCGGGTGCGCGAAATATAGTTAGTCCAACTAACTATATAGGAACAATTTCAATGGTTTTGTATGAGTGAAATGTCCAGCAAACTATAACACCCCTAAAACTTTTTTTGAGTGAATTTCAACGTTTTTTTTAAAGCTAATTCCTAATTATATAAGGCCTGAAACCAATGTTTTTTTCAGTGAATTTCAAAGGTTTTTTAAATGCTAATTCCTAACTATATAAGGCCTGAAACCTATGGTTTTTTAAGTGAATTTGCAAGGTTTTTTAAATGCTAATTCCTAACTATATAAGGCCTGAAACCTATGGTTTTTTAAGTGAATTTGCAAGTTTTTTTAAAGGCTAATTCCTAACTATATAAGCCCTGAAACCTATGGTTTTTTAAGTGAATTTGCAAGGTTTTTTAAATGCTAATTCCTAACTATATAAGGCCTGAAACCTATGTTTTTTTCAGTGAATTTGCAAGGTTTTTTAAATGCTAATTCCTAACTATATCAGGCGTGAAACCTATATTTTTTTCCAATAAATTTCAAAGGTTTTGTAAATGCTAATTCTATTAGCGGATAACGTTTATATATGTTATTATCCTTCTGGGACCACCTGAGCAGCCATCTTGTTTCTCAGGAGAAGTGAGGCACAAGAGAGCACAAAACAAGAGTGGAAAACGCGGAAAGGGGGGCAGGGTAGAGACCCCCTGACCCCCTAACCCTTCTCAGGTTGTCCTAGAAGGACCCCCAAGGGCAAAATTATTATTATTTTTTTTTAATAAAATCGCGTAAGGCCTGAAACCTATGGTTTTTGAAGTGAATTTGCAAGGTTTTTTAAATGCTAATTCCTAACTATATATGGCCTGAAACCTATGGTTTTTTCATTGAATTTGCATGTTTTTTTTAATGCTAGTTCCTAACTATATATGGCCTGAAACCTATGTTTTTTTTCAGTAAATTTGCAAGGTTTTTTAAGTGCTAATTCCTAACTATATCTGGCGTGAAACCTATTTTTTTTTCCAAAAACTTCAAAGGTTTTGTAAATGCAAATTCTATTAGCGAATAACGTTTTTATATGTTAATATCCTTCTGGTACCACCTGAGCAGCCATCTCATTTCTCAGTAGAACTGAGGCACAAGAGAGCACAAAACATGAGTGGAAAACGCAAAAAGGGGGCAGGGTAGAGACCCCCTGACCCCTAGCCCTTCTCAGGCTGTCCCAGAAGGACCTCCAAGGGCAAACATTTTTTTTATGAAATCACGGGGTACGTGCACGGTAGGCGTACGTACGCGGACCTGTACGCGTACCGTGCGCGCACCCCGCGTTTTTTTTCGTTTTTTTTAATGCCCTTGGGGGTCCTTCTGGTACCCCCTGAGAAGGGCTAGGGGGTTGGGGGGTCTCTACCCTGCCCCCTTTTCGTGTTTTCCACTCTTGTTTTGGGCTCTCTTGTGCCTCAGTTCTCCTGAGAAACAAGATGGTGGCCAACTCTTCCTGGTTTGGACAGTTTGGAATGTTGACAGTCGACTGCCAGCCAATCAGGATCGCGCTCGCGCACGTAAGGGTACGCGCACGTACGCGTACAGTACGCGTACGGTGAGCGGACCCGTAAGGTCATATAGATATATATGTGTTTTTGAACCTAATTTTCATAAAAACCACTGGAGCAAATGTCACCAAACATATCAAAGGCACATCTGCGTACCAGTCCCTACAATTTTGCCAAGTTTGGCGTAATTCTGTACAGCGGTTCGGGCTGTAGACTTGTCAGACCGTCCTATGGAAATTAACATGGGGAAAACACGTTTTGGGACCCCCCTTTTTTCTCAGCCCCCACTTCACGAATCCCACCGAAACTTTCAGGGAAGAAGCGGAGCGCAGCGAGACCATTTTAAGGAAAATTACAGGCAGATCCCTCAATCAGCGCCAAAGTTATCCCCAATAGAATGTTCGGAATTTCCTATGGTAGCCAATCCTAACTATATATACCTACTGGCTACCGCCAGTAGGTAATATATATATATATATATATATATATATATATATATATAAGTTCACTGAAGAATAAAGTGACGTTATAGTCGATGGATGCCTTGTCATGATCTGGGCTAGGGAAGAAGGAGTATCCCTAAGTAGGCAAGACAAACTGGGTTTTCGCAAATATCCCATTTCTTCTAATTGGGATGCCATGCTGCTTGACCGCCAAGCTGCTCTACAAGAGAGGGCGGAGACGTAAGTGGCTACTGACCCAACTCACACACTTGTAGAGGAGCACCACATGATGTTGTGATTTGTTACAATACTATGTACTGTATGCTGTATACTGTTCTGATTGCGACTTTGTAATGCTTGTGGGTTACTGGACATGGACTGAGACTGTTCGTTGTTGCAACACGTTTCCTTTCTCTCACCAACTTCTGTTGTTGCTGGTTGCAAACGTTGATATGCACTGAATTAGTTTGATGCCACTATGATACAATTTTATGTTCAGGAACAAAATGTTCTACATGAGCAAATTAGATGCATTACTGTAATGTAACCATAGAGCACATGTGTGAGAAGTTGGCCTGGTATATGATGACCACTAATGTAAGTGGGCACCTTACACCAGTCCAGACAACCCATATGGTGATTTAAGAAGTGTTAGATAACCTTAGAAAGCTCTGTAAGTGATAGTGTGGAGAACAGCCATCAGGCTTAGTCCAGAAGGAGTGTAAAGCAGCTTGTTTTACCAGAATACAATCCTATAGAATAGATTAAGTGAAAAAGAACCACACCAAGTATTTATAAAAAATGTATTTATTATATAATACTCTCTAGTACATTCCAATATCTCCAAAATGGAGATAAACACAATGCACACAATACTTTAGCAAAGAAACAGTAAATAGCACGAAATACACAGTGGCCCCGGGGGGGACCAAGCCACATACTAAGAAAGTGGTATAAGAACCACGAATTGAGTAAAGACAGTGTCGAGAGGACATAGAAGTGCTGGGATCCCAAGGAACCACCCAAGGTGAGTAGATAGGGACCCCACGGAGAGCATGTACAGTGTGGAAACACGACCCGTGCTCCGTACATCTCTATGTGCAGGTTGCAGTTGGATTTTTAAAGTTTAAGGACCCTTCCCAGTGGACCCTGAAGAAATCCCATGAAAGACTGAAGGTTGGAGGACTTCCCCACCCGAGGATACCCTAGTATCCACATTACCTACACCAGGGAAGTCGGGTACATACGGTTGAACTGTTGTCAGAAACTGCTGTCGAATCCAATGGAGGAATTCAGGAAAGTGCTGCTGCTGGAAGAGGAGAAAGTGTCTGTGGGACTCCAAACATGGATTCTGGAAGCGGAGTACCTGAAAACTGAGGGGACAGAGTCTATGCCAGGAGACTTGGAAGATGAATGCCCTCCAATGTCGGGTGCTTTAGGGAAGATGACGATGACCATGACTCTGCAGCTGTGAGGACTATGTGACACTGAGGAAGACAAGGGCCCTGATACGAGCTGTCCCACAAAGAATGTCGAGTGCTGAGGGGTCGATGTCCAGGGGGAGCACCAACAAGCCTTGGCAAAGGCAAGCCATGCAGGAATCAAAGAAGGAGCAATGTCGGGACCAGCAAGGTCCAGGCGATTCACCAAAAGCAGTGGAGTCATGGCAGGCCCCAGCAATCGTGACTCTCAAGTGGACCCACAGGCCAGAGGCACTAGAGGTGCGAGAGGACCTCAAGCAGTTCACCAAAAGATACAGGCCACGATGTACACAATGTGGTGTGGCTGAAGATTCTGGTGAATGGAGGTGCTAAAGGTTGGGGCTTCGTGGAGCTTGAAGATCTTCTTGCAAAGAAGCTAACAAGCCTTTGCAAATGCAAGTAGAACGCACTGCACAAGGGTTCAGTTATTGAAACCCCCATGAGGGATACTGACCTCAAACTTGGTGAGAGGATAGAACAGGCCTCAGGACCTGTGGAAAACCACCACCTGGGTTGCAGAGCCCATGCCGTCTGGAGGAGCTCAGGATCTGCAGACCGGTCAGCGTAGTTTGGTTGCCTGCAAAAGCAGGAGAGAGACACCTTCACTCCAAGGAAGATTACTTCAGGTGTCTTTAATGCTTCAAAGGCCTTGGAAGGTTCCTGTATGATGCATAGACATTGACGATGCAGCAGACTGGAAGAGAGATGAAGTCAGGCCCAAACGAAGTCCAGCATAGTCCAGAATGCCCAGATGGTAGAAGTGCAGTGGTGTCTGATCCAAATCTTATCCCACGATGAATCTAGGGATCTACACCCAGGTAAGCCCTTAAGTACCCTAGGGAAAGGTTTGGGAAGATTCAGGGGACCCTCCCAAGGGAGGGTCTGTACAGGGGAGGTTACTCCCATGTTCTCTGTCCCGTTTGCGCTAGAGCGGGAGCCCACGACTCCCAGAACTGGTTTGAACTGGACTATGCATGGGGACACCAAATGTGAACCTCATGCATATTTTCTGGCGCTGACAAGCGCACCCACCCGGTCCCAAAACAATAAATCCTGTCTGGGAGGTGGTCACACCTCCCTGTGACAGGATGCCTATTGTTCCACCTTCCTCTGCTCGAGCTTGGCTCAGCAGCAGGAGGGCAGAAATGTGCCTTTGGTCGGCAGCCGCCATTTTGTGTTGTCCGGGTCAAGAAGACTGGTACCGGGCACACTGACAGCCTAATGGAGGGCTCTTCCAGTGCTTGGAATCATACCTCCCACACCGTTTACAGTGTGGGAGGTATGATTCCAACATGTTTGATACCAAACATGATAGTATTTGTTGCAGCCATTTTGAGATGGTCATCGCGTAATTATGCGGTGCCCCTCTAAATAGAATATGGCTGCTTCACTGACAACCCGGAAGAATGGACTACGTAGGCTGCAGGGGTGCCCTGCTCATGCAGGAGCACCCTCTCACTTAGAGCCAAGCACCCTGCCCTCAAGATTATAAAGGCATGCTAGAGGGGTGGCTTATAGGTTTTAAGTGCAGTGACCCTTAGATATAGTAAACCTATATCTTAAGTGGTGCACGCACCAACATACGCAGGCTGCAATGGCAGGCCTGTTGATCCATTTTGCATGGTTACCCTTGGGTGGCATAATGCATGCTTCAGCCCATGAGAGACCTGTGGGATACCCATGCCCTGGGTACCTTAGT
This sequence comes from Lissotriton vulgaris, assembly GCF_964263255.1. Classification (NCBI taxonomy): domain Eukaryota; kingdom Metazoa; phylum Chordata; class Amphibia; order Caudata; family Salamandridae; genus Lissotriton; species Lissotriton vulgaris. The sequence continues at coordinate 1,151,559,956 of NC_141685.1, read as the reverse complement.
AACATATACTAGGGATTGATAATGGTACCCAACATCCAGTCTGGATTGTACCTAACTACTCAACACAACAATTTACGGAGACAGCAGATAGACTGGGGTCCTGATTAGCAGGATCTCAGTCAGACTAGTCAAAATACAGCTTAGCAACAGGCGAAAAGTGGGGATAATCATAGAAGTAGATCTTACTTTCCTACACCATACATGGGTTTGCTTATGCCTAATACCTTAAGTGTCAAGTGGATGTGCTGTTATCGGTTTGCTCCTTTGCATTACTGGGAAACTGGATTCACTTCCAAACTCACTTGCAATTATACTATGATTTACTGTATTCAAGTATTGTATTGTCTCTACATATGGAAAACTCAATAAAGCAGATCAAACACAAAAAATCTAACTGTAACTTTAACCGTTGTTTTTTCCCCAGCGAATTTCTAGGCCTTTTTAATGTAAGTCTCTGCAAGTATACAAAAGGCAAGTTAACTGGCTTTTTCAAGGGGTGACTACATCAGTACAATAGCCAAGCCCATTGGCTTTATTAAGAAATCATTGCAATGTCTGTCAATAAACAGTTGAAGGAAGCATTTTTAGTTTATACAATCAAGTGACTTACCTTTGGTAATGCCTTTTCCGGTAGCGATTCTATCTAACCACAGATTCCGCACCTTAGAATATTCCCTGGGCATCAGACTGGACCGGAAAACTTCAAACAGTATCCTTGCGCACCAAGAGGTGGGACTTGCAGCTCTGTGTCTACTCTGTCTGTATGAGATGTGACGTTGCCAGGCCCATATAGGTGCCACTTGTGCACTCTGACATCAGTTGCTTTGTTGACTCTTCCGCGTCTGCAAACACAGAGAAACAATCAAATTGGTTGTGACTAGTGTGCAGATTCCTAGATTGGTATCTTTTTAGGGAAAGGGGTCCATTTCACAGAATGAGGAGGATGGGAGCAGTGGTGAGAAATCTGTGGTTAGATAGAGTCTCTATCAGAAAAGGTGTTACTGAAGGTAAGTAACTTGTTCTTCTGACAAGTACTTCTGCCAGCAGATTCCTCATCATAGAATAGAAATCAGAGCAGTACCTAGTAGAAGGTGGGTCTGTGAACTGGTTCAAATCAAAAAGTTCTGCAAAACCAAACAGGCAAAATGCCTTTCATACTGGACCTGGCTGTCCAGACAGTAGTGCTTTATGAAAGTACAGAGTCACGCCCAAGTAGCAGCCTGACAGATGCCCAGAACAGGCACTCCGTGTGCCAATATAGTGGTAGCAGCACTGGCTCCGGTCAATAGGAGCCTGCAAACCTTCTGGAGGCTCTTTCTTTGCAAGAGTATAGCAGATATTTATATGCATAGTCCAATCTAGCAGGAAATGGTTTCTTTCTACATTGGCTTTCCTTTCTTTGGTCTCACGAACCCAATAGAGGGATGATCGTCCACATGGTGCTGTCGGGTACAATCAATATAAAAACAAAGAGCCCTCTTTGGATCTGGGCAACAAAGTTGTTCCACCACCTAGAGGGGTGAGGTGGAGAGAAGAACGTCAGAAGGGTGATGTCATGCCAGACAAGAAATGGTGACACCACCTCAGGCCAAAAGGAGGCTCGAGTTCGAGGAACCAATTTGTCCAGATAGATGGTAGTGCATGAAGGGTTCACACAGAGAGCCTGTAGCTCGCTCACCCTCCAGTCCAATTGTTATGGCCACCAAGAAGACTGGTTTCAGAGAGACCAATTTAAGAGGACAGCTATGCATGAGCCAAAATGGAGAACACACAAGAAAGGTTAAAAGTAAATTCAATTCCCACTGGGGCATAATGAAAGGTGAAGGGGGAATACAAATGCTAAAGCCCCTTAAGGAACAGCATCACAACTGGTAATTTAAAAAGTAAAGGCTGGACCGGCAACATTAGAAAGGTTGAAATAGCCGATGGGTAACCTTAAATTATGTCCAAAGCAGGGCCTTCCTGGGATAAAGATAACAGGAACTAAAACGTCGGAAAGCTTGGCATGGAGCGGCTCAACCTGGCTGTTGGCACAGAAAGCCACAAAACTGTTCCAACAACATATGTCTACAGATTTAGTACAGGGACATCTGGTGGCCAATATAACATCCACAAATTTGGTAGGAAGGTCAAAGGTGCTCAACTGCTGCCACTCAATCTCCACGCATGAATGTGGAAGGTGGGCAGGTTCGGTGCAGGACCCTACCCTGTTGCTGCTAAGACAGGAGATCCTCCTGAAGGTGCAGCCTGTCGGAGGACAGATGCCCAAGCTCAGGAGTTCGGGATACCGTACTCTCCATGTCCACCAGGATGACTTGGGACAGGTCTGTCCTGATTGTCTTGAGAACTCAGGACAGAAGTGGTATTGGTGGAAAGGCATACAAGAGTCCCGAGTTCAACTTTAGACAGAATGAGTCTCCTAGCAGGAACCACCTTGGAAACTCAAACGTGCAAAAGTGTTGGCACTGCGTGTTCTCAGCACTGGTAAAAAAATCGAACCAAAGTTCTTGCCATTGATGGAAGAGATCTTATGCCACATCTGAGTGCAACCACCATTTGTGATCCATTAGGTGTTGATGGCTGAGTTTGTCAGACCTTGCATTAACTGATCTCGCCAGGTGCTGTACTATCAGGAAAATCCCCTAGCGCTCCAGAGTCCAAAACCCCACCTCGACCTGTTTGTTGCAGTACCACATAGCAGTGGTGTTGTTTGTGAACACCTGAACCAACCTTCATAAAATGGATGGGAGGAAGGAACACAAAGCTGATGGCTCTGAGCTCCACCAAATTGATGTGGCGCAAAGCCTCCACCGGAGACCAGGGACCTCTGATCTCCTACTCTCCCTGATGACTGCCCCATCCCAGAAGCAACACATATTTCATCACTGTCAGCTCTGGGTGGGGAAGGAAGAGCAGTCTGCTTTTGACCCAATAGAGGTCCTGTAGACACCACTGCAGGTCTTTCACAGTCTCCTCCAAAACCTGGACAGTGTTGGACAGTGTCAATGTTGTTGCCACTTGGACTTCTGATCCCACTGCAGAGCTCGCATAAGCCACCTGGAGTGCTGGACCAGCAGAATGCAAGATGCTATCAGTACCAGGAACCTCAGAGTCGATCTTACTGACATCCAGGACTGAGGCTGAAAGATTGGAGTCATAACCAGAATATCCTGGACTCTTTTTTCCAGAGGAAAGGCATAAAAACCAAACTGTGTCCAGAATGGCTGTGATGAAAGGGAGTGCCTGAAAAGGAGTCAGGTGTGACATCAGCACATTGATAGTGAACTCCAACAATGGCATGAGGTTCACCATAATCTGGAGGTAGGCTACAACTGCCATGGGTAAGGCTGCCTTCAACAGCCAATCATCGAGGGAGGGGAAGATTGGGACCTCTAGCTTCTGCAGATGGGCTGTCACTGCATTCATCACCTTTGTGAACATACGGGGGGCACTAGTGAGGCTGAGCAGGAGCACAGCAAATTGAAAATTCTTGTGGCTCACTGAGAACCACAAGTAATGCCTGTGAGCCTACAGGACAGGAATGTGGAAATAGGCTGCAGGTTCAGTGCTAACCTCCAGACTCCAGGGTTGAGAGTAGACAAGATCTGAGCCAAGGTGAGCATCTTGAACTTGGCCTTCCTTAGGAAGGTATTTAGAGGCAGCTGTCCTTCTTGGGCAACAAAAAGTAGTGGAAGTAACAACAATGATCTAAACCTGGTGCACTGAAAAAAAGGGGGGTTTCCTTTCTGTGGTTATTTCATTATCATTATATAGTAAATCAGACCAATAGAGCAAGACACCTGTTATAAGACAGATCTTAGTTTCAAATATCCTCAGTAACTCAAGTACCTTCAGACTAGAGATTGTATCAAAAATGTTACATTTATTAAAAAAGAAGAAAAAGCATTTATATTAGAAAATTCAAACAATTTCACATAAGCATTATTACATCAAGATACATGCATATACTATTTCTTCCAAATGTTGCAATATAAAAGCAAGTTAAAAAGCCAGTGTTGTCAACGCGTTTCGGTGCTCAGTTGGGTAGAACACCTTCTTCAGGACTATGATTTAAAAACTTCATAAATTCTTTAAAGCATTTTCAATTTGCTATGCCAGTCTTGATCCTGGAGTAGACTATTCCGTGCTTTGTATATTCACCTCAGCTTGACCATCTGAAGAATTTGATAGTGACGTAGTGCTAGATGGAGACTTCTCCGAGCGCCTGCAATTAGTTTAGGTCGCCTCGCGATATTCAGGAACCTGGAGACCGGGGAGACCAGGCGGACCGCGCGTAAAGAATTATATTCAAGTGTGAAGCCCGCCTAATTTTCCTTCAAAGAAACAAGCAATTCAATTATACTTGTATGAAGGTTCCTGAATATCACGAGGCGACCTAAACTAATTGCAGGCGCTCGGAGAAGTCTCCATCTAGCACTACGTCACTATCAAATTCTTCAGATGGTCAAGCTGAGGTGAATATACAAAGCACGGAATAGTCTACTCCAGGATCAAGACTGGCATAGCAAATTGAAAATGCTTTAAAGAATTTATGAAGTTTTTAAATCATAGTCCTGAAGAAGGTGTTCTACCCAACTAAGCACCGAAACGCGTCGACAACACTGGCTTTTTAACTTGTTTTTATATTGCAACATTTGGAAGAAATAGTATATGCATGTATCTTGATGTAATAATGCTTATGTGAAATTGTTTGAATTTTCTAATATAAATGCTTTTTCTTCTTTTTTAATAAATGTAACATTTTTGATACAATCTCTAGTCTGAAGGTACTTGAGTTACTGAGGATATTTGAAACTAAGATCTGTCTTATAACAGGTGTCTTGCTCTATTGGTCTGATTTACTATATAATGATAATGAAATAACCACAGAAAGGAAACCCCCCTTTTTTTCAGCTTTACTACTTCCCAGTCCTTTCTGGGTTTATTCGGGAAAACTCTCTCCTGTTTTTCACTAAACCTGGCGCAGGCACACTCTCTATGCCTCCTTTGGTCAATAGAGCCTGAACTTCCTGACGCAAAAGAGACAGATTGCCCTCTGTAGGCGGTGCTCAGATGGTCTATACCAGATATGAGGTTTGTCCATGTTCTTGGGAAGGTGGCAAGGGCAGCAGGGTGTCCAAGAATGGGGAGAGCATAACCCTACAGAACTATCTGTAACATCCACTTGTCCAAGGTAACAGTCTGCCACCCTCGAATCCTGCCACCAAAAGGATGGCTGTGGGCCAGTAAGAACCCATCAAAGAGGCTCAGGGGGCATGGCAGTTGAAGGAACGGTGGACTGGCTTGCTTGCTGCCTCTGTTGCCCATGAGACTTATGGGATCCCCATCCACAACCTCGAATAAGGTTGGGGTGATTGCTGTGCCGTGGCACCAGATAACAAAGCTGAAATCCCTGCCCAATGCCCTGTTGGGTCAGAACTGGCCCTGCGGTTGGGAAGGAGAGGCCGTTATTCCAAGTGATGAGGGTGTAGCCCTACTCTACTTAAAACGCTGAGCCCCCCTTATTCACAAAAAATCTGGAGCCATCAACGGGCAAGTCTATATTGAGCATCCCCAGATGAACTCGTGGACTACATCCAAACATTAGATTGTCAACGGTGGGCCATACTGGTACCATTGGCCCTTCACAAAGAATCCGTTGTGGCCAGCCCCCAGCAGACTGAAAACGTAGCTGCATTGCGGCCATTCTGGATGGCCTGAGACAGAATAGCTCTTGCTTCCTCCAAAACTATGGACAGGATTTGGGTCCTGAAATGACATAGGGCATGGAAATAACATCTCAAAAGACAGGTGTTTACGGATCAGAGGCACAGACTTACCGATAAAACAATCTACGTCCAAATGGGCTGATGTGTTTCGACTCTGTCATGGGGAGCAAAGGGGAACACATTCGGGTTAATTTTGCTGGAGAAGGCCTTCATCACCAGGCTCTCAGAGAACAGGTGTTGAGACAAAATGATTGGATCTCCTGGTGCCAGCAGATGATGATGGGTAATTTGGCAACTGACAGGCATTCCTGAACAGGACTTGGCCCAGGTCCCCAACAAAACATCCGTCAGTATCTTATTAAATGAGAGGAGATGCTCAGCTGAAGTGTCACCAGGCTATGGCACCTCATTCGGGAGATTAGTTTTGACTTCCTGCATGTGCACCTAGAGGTCCAGCACATCTGCAGCCCTGCATGCTCCATTGCAAAAAATGAGGTCTCTTCAGTGGCTGGTACGGGGTGGGGTAACAAGACCAAGTCCGGTGAGATGTCAAGGCTGCTCACCGCTTGCAGCTCGTCATGACAGTTATCATACTGATACTGGTCAATGTCATCCTCACACGCACCTGAATCTGCTCCAGAAATGTAATGGAGGATGTGTTACCTGGTCTAGGGCTGGGGAACAGTGTCTGAATCAGAAGGATTCGTCAAAAACAGCATCAAAGTCGGATTCAGACGAGGTCAATGCAACAAGGTGTTGAGGTCTACTACGACAGCATCAACCATCAGCTGCCCACTGATGGAACCTGAATCACACCGGTAAGTAAACATTCTATAGGATTGGTAAACTACCGTTAAGAGAAGAGAGACGCATGGAAGATATCACAATGTCTCTTATTGTGGGGCTAGTATTGACAAAAGGATTTGTCATAATGATTTGTGCCAGATGACAGAAACTGTCATCAGTATTACTACATCATTGGAAACGAGTGAAATGTACTGTGCCTAGATAAGTGTGGGTATTGCCCTGGGTAATAGTGAATACATATACGTTTATATTCTTGGGACCGGAAGATAAATTGCATGTGTGGTTTGGTGTTTTTTGCGGAAAGGGCGCAGAACTAAAACTGAATATGTTCGTCCTAGTGTGAATGGGGTAATTGCCTTCGTCAAGTATCTTTTCTTCACACTTTCTTTATTTTAAAACAAATAAGGAAGAGAGGTGAATAGCTATCTCTGTGTATCAAGGTTGCTAGATCATATGAAATGCTAGGCATGTGTGTCACAACACTGAGATAGACCGTTCAATCAATAGAGAGAGACCGACTGAGCAGGGTTGATGTTGCTCAAGGTTGGATCTTCTTTCCCACTTACAACCAATTTCTGAAAAAGAGAATGCTAATTTTTCATACATTCGGACATGTCTGGACTCCTGTCTGTTGAGGGACATTAATCGCTGTTACAAATACTCTACTTTGATGAAAACCATTGTGACCACCAATCATCATTCTACATTAACACCTTGAGATTGTGAGTTCCCATGTATTGTCAGTGTGTGATGTATTCAGCCAGACTGTCAGTTTCTCCTCTTCCAGCGATTTCCAGGTCCAAACCAAATCCTCCTTCTGTAGTTCCCTCCTCTAGAACTCTACTGCACACACCTGTTCCTACAGCGTTGTCTGAAGGTCCTCAGTATACCCTGAGATGTGCATTGAGGCAGAAGCCCTCTGATGCACAATCCTCAATGCCTGCCTGTATGTGAAGCACACAAACCGTAGAATCAAGTGGTGAAATGCCAGAGTGCACCAAAACAGTGGTATCTACAAAGGGTGTTGGAAGCCATTAACAGCATCCCGATGTAGCGCTACATCACCAATGGCCAGAGTCTGCTTCGAACCAGCATCATAATGTAAAGGTAAAAGGCAAAGTGAGAGTGGTGTTAGCATTGTAGCTCTCCAATTAATCTTTTTTTCTTACTGCATTTCTTGCAATCATCTCGGCTACATTGGTGAAACTAAATTGCGTAATTTAGTTGGCAAGACAGGCATAACATATCAAACAGCAAAAATAATTAAGAAAACGCAATACAGCAGCGTCTCTTATGACAGGAATAACTGAGCTTTATTGTAAAAATGCAGAGATGTTACTCAATCAGTCACTAAGTGGTTTGTTCAGAAGAAATGTGTAGAACCTACATATTGATTCTATAAAACTGGAAGCCCGAAACTCCAGAGATAAGCAAGAAGAAGCTTCGAGTACTGCTCTACTTTTCGCGACCAACAGTACCCACCAGAGTAATTGTGACAAATGCAACTCTGTCTCTAATGCATTCATATGTTCACAATATCAGGTGTCCCATTAAATGACAATTTCAAGTGCCTTTTGGTAAAAATACAATTCATATTTTTTTTTATATCTTCAGAATAATCAAGAAGTTACAAACGAGCTGACTGGACTGACATCACATGACACTGAAATCCCGCCGTCTTCATAGAACAGGAACAGAACGGTCAGTGGCGAGGGTCAGTTCCCGCCACAAATACTGCCTGCTCCGATGCACTTTCATCCTTCTCTGGAGAACTACGGGATCAGTAGGGGTCAGAAGAGTCCAGCATCCATATCCTTTCAATTATTAGAAGTTCGCTGAGATTGCCAATGCCAAACACGATGTTCACCTTTTTTTTTTTTTTTACCTCAGAGCTAAACTGGAGAATAACAGGCAAAATACTTTCAGGCCTTGTCCAAAACAGGGAAGACAATTTTTATGATGAAAAAAATAAAGTGCATGTACCCCCACCCCTCTCAGCTCTGCCCACATAAGCAGAAGAAAGACAGGATGCAGTTGAAGAGTACTTGGTTGGTTGGCATCGTACTCCGCTTCTCGCATCTTGGTTTGCATGATTCAGTACCAACCATGATGTTTTTAGCATGGTGACAGAGTAGTGCTTTCAGAAGCGTGGAGGGAAGTAGGTAGAACAATCTTCGCATTTTCTGACGAACGTAGAGTTTCACAACCATACAGTTAAAAAGAACTAGAAATATATCACAGCTACCATAAGACAAAAAATAATTCTTGAAGAACTTATTGAACAGTTAGACACAAATAACAACACAATGGCATACAATTTTTATGACAGGTCACAACTGCATTCTTTTGACGCACACAAGCATTTACTAACCCATGACCCGTCCTCTGGCTGTACATCTCTCATTATGCATGGTTACCTTAAAATATGAACACATTGTATGCATCGCAGTAATTAGAGGACTTGATTTTTTAAATGAAAACAGCGGGAGCCAACCCAAGGGATGTATATAAAGGAGTATGGTAAAAAAAGACTGTCAGAAGATAATGAGGTGGGGAGCAAGATTAAAATAAGAGGGGTGAAAAGAGATTTGAAGCAGACACTCCACTTGTATAAAGAACTATTGCAGCTACACAAAGTTCCATTCTTTTCTATGCCTCCCATGTTAAAGCATACATTGACAGCATTGCACTGATCATGCCAAAGGCGGGACGCACTCCATAGCACCTGCCAATGTCTGAGACATACTTTTGCACCTCATATCTAATATTTTTTCCTTCTCTGTAGTGACCTCTGCTGCATGATCCTGGCACCAGAACAATCATCTATAAGACTTCTACTGAGGCATTGGTTGGAGAATTTGTAAATCAGAATTCTATGGCAGGACCGGAGGTGAGGATTATGCTCTGCTTTCTTTATTTTCCATTCCAACACCAGCAGTGTTTAACATAAACAGAAAAACGCTCTTTCCCATGGGACCCAGGGAAAGGTCAGTGCACAAGTCCAGCCAATCAGCATTCATGCACGTCTCCAAGGTCCGGGGATTGCTGGGATACCTCCTCTTTCTTTTCCTGCTCACCAGCAGATATAGACTTCCCTTTTTCTCTATGATTTTCCTGTATTGCGCATTGTATTGTGCATTGTATTGTGCCTGATCATTCTTGTAACGTGAGCGCTCTGTTTACTATAAGGTAGCACAAGCGCTGGTGGCATTGGGTGTTTGTTTCGTTTTCTAGCTGTGGGAGCTTTTCCCATCGCTCCTTTTGCGGCTTCAAAGCGGGCTCTCGGTGACGTTGATGGCTGGCAGAGGATGCCAATACAGCGCGTCTCGCAACTCGTCGCTCGGTAGGAACGCGGTTTTCTGTCAGGAATTTCCTGTCAGTGCGTCCCCCGCCGAGCAACAAGCCCGCCACCTGGAAGCCTTGACACCAGGGTCAGTAATTACTGCAGCCTGACGCCCAGCAAGGGTCGGTAGTACTTCCCAGTAGGACGCTGATCTTTTAAAAAGGCTGTCATTACCATAAGGGGCCCGGCCCTGGATAAAAACATATTTTTCAAGTTTAAAATACACTTTTATTCCGTGGGTGTTAGGCCCCAGGCTTGGTTGCCCCTGATTTCATGCTTTGCGGACCTAATCCAGGGTTTATACCCGCCAAACGCATTTAGAGCCTTAGGTTCACCAAAGTATTGACCTGTGGGTCTGTGCAAACTGCTAGCCATTAGTGCTATGGAAGGAAACTATGTAGAAGAAGAGACCTTTCAGGTCCTATCTATACATGAAGATTTTTGCGACACAGGAGAAGCGACCATCCACCACGCAGTCGCTGCTGCTATGGGTCATTTTGAGAAACGTATCATGAAGGTGACCCCCTCCTATGCCTCGGGGGAACGCCAACCCCCGCGCCCTCCTAAGAGGAAACCAGAGGCGACGCCTTAAAAAGGCCTTCCTGACACGCCTGCTGTACCACAAGCGGACCCGATAGACAAGGTGATCCCTTTATCCCCTGAGGGAGGTGATGACGAGGGCGATGATTCCCCTACGGAGTCCCTTGAGGAACCGGGCCCTTCTAGGTCCTGGCGCACTGCTCAGGGGGTGGCAGATACTCCCCCAGATAAGCTTGTCTCAGAGGATTTAGTACACCCTCGGTACTCTATGTGGACCCTGAGTGAAAAGGTGCCGCAATTGTCGCCAGCCGGATGAAGAAGCCCCTCGAAAAGGAGGTAAGGGCCTGTCTGCGAGCGGAATGCCTTCGCCCCGCCCTGGCAGGCAAGGTAGCCATCACTCCCGAGATTAATGCCAGAATGGCCACTTTCTTGCAGAAATATATTCAAGACCCTAAAAAAGGGAATCAATTGGTCCTGGAAAGCTTGCCAGGACAAGCTCCTGCACACCTACGACCCTCTTACTAAGATTCTAGACCTCGCGGAAGAGGCAAAATCCTCTGGCACCGCGCTTTCCCAGAGTTGGTCTCTGGTTGGGCCCAGCAGGCCATCGTATTCCTGGGAATGCGAATTCCGCCCTCTCGGCTGAGAGGAGGCACTCTCCATTACTTAAAGTGGACCCGAAGCTAGGGGACTTGGCCTCCTCGGAGGCGGGCTGTGGCGGATGGGGGACTCTTCGGTGAGCCTTTCGTGAAGGAGCTCACAAAGTTCTTCTCCACCGTCACCACCATGAACAAGGTGCAGGCCTCTGAGAAAAGAGTGTTTCAACCTAAGGTTTTTGTTGAGGTCGGTCTTGGCCGGGGGCGCTCGACCGGCTGCTTCTACACTTAAGCCCTTAACAAAGGCTTCAAGAAGGCGAATGACCAGCTCAAGCAGGAATTCTTTCAATCACGGAGGGACAATCGGGGCAGGGGAGCCAGAGGAGGAGGCAGAGGCCATTTCCAAAACCAATCAGGTGAGTCTCTCCCTTTACCCCCATTTGCTAGTGGGCGGCAGACTGGCTTTATTCGCTCACAACTTGGAGGTCATCACTTCAGACTCTTGGGTACTTCAGACCATCAGAGAGTTTCATATGGAGTTTTACAGGACAACAAGACAAGAAGCCAGACCACAGCCCCTAGTATTCAGGTCAGCTCAGACTGCTCTGGTGGACGAAGAGATTCATGATCTCCTCCGCAAAGGGGCGATAGTGGGCTCCTCCCTCCACCCGTAAGGTTTCTTGAGCAACATCTTCTTGGTGGACAAAACAGATGGAGGCCAATGCCCAGTTATCAATCTAAAGGAGTTCAACAGCTGGTTGGTGTACCGCCATTTCGAAATGGAGGGAATCCACCTACTGCGCGACCTCCTGCATCCAAACGACTGGATTGTGCGCCACCACCTGAAGGACACTTATCTGTCCGTTCCGATTTTTATCCTGCATCGCAGGTTCCTTCAGTTTCAGTAGAGAGGGCAAACTTACGAGTTCACCACTCGGCCTCTCCTCTGCACCGTGGGGTTTCACCAAGGTGCTCAAGCCGGTAGTGGAATACCTCAGAGCCCAAGACTTCCGCCTCCTGATTTATCTTGACGATATTTTCCTGCTGGCTCAATCCCCAGCCTTGCTTACAGAGCAGCTACGGACGGCTGTACATCTGTCAAGTCAAGTCAAGTCAAGTCAAGTCAGAGGATTTATATAGCGCACTACATACCCAGAGGGTCTCAAGGCGCTGAGGAGGGGGAGGAGGATTACTTGTCAAATATCCACGTTTTAAGTTGCTTTCTGAAAGCTAGGTGGTTCTGGGTAAGGCGAAGGTGAGTGGGGAGTGAGTTCCATGTTTTAGCAGCCAGGTAAGAGAAGGATCTACCTCCCATTGTGGTCTTGTTGATGCGAGGTACAGTGGCGAGGGCTTGGCTGGAGGAGCGTAGCTGGCGGGAGGGGGTGTAGAAGGACAGTCTTGAGTTGAGGCATTCTGGTCCGATGTCGTAGAGTGATTTGTGTGCGTGGGTTAGCAGTCGGAAAGTGATTCTCTTATTGACGGGTAGCCAGTGGAGGTCTTTCAGGTGACCAGAGATGTGTTCGTTGCGTGGGATGTCTAATATGATTCTGGCTGAGGCGTTTTGGATTCGTTGGAGTTTCTTTTGGAATTTAGCGGTAGTGCCTGCGTAGAGGGTGTTTCCGTAGTCCAGTCGGCTCGTGACCAGAGCATGGGTGACTGTTTTCCTGGTTTCGGAGGGGATCCAGCGAAATGTTTTTTTGAGCATGCGAAGAATGTTGAAGCAGGATGAGGATACGGCGCTGACTTGTCTGTTCATTGAAAGTGAAGAATCCAGGATAACGCCTAGGTTCCGTGCATAGACTTGGTCAACAGGACACTGAATCTCCCCTCCAGGACGGTTTCTAAAATTTGACGGGAAATCAGACGCACCCTGGCCCACTCCACCATCTCTCTCTGGCAGGTTGTCAGGGCGGTGGGCCTCCTAATATCCCCCATACAGGCCATCTTCCTGGGTCTCTTCATTACAGAGCCCTCCAATGGCTGAAAGCCACTCACCTCAAGAAGGGTTTGCAGTACTCAGAACTTGTTCCCCTCACAGACGAGGTGAGGTTGGAAATGTAGGGGTGGCTGGACCACATGGAGTCCTGGAATGGGAGGGCCATCTTCGTCTCCAGACATTGTCATAGAGTTGGACGCGAGCAGGTCGGGCTGGGGAGCGCGCTGCGGGGACTCCTTTACAGGAGGAAAATGGTCCGCAGATGAACAGTGGCTACACATCAATTGCTTGGAACTCTTGGCTGGGTCAAGTGTGGGACGAAGGACAGAATCAGCTGCCATGTCCTTCTCAAGATGGACAATGTGCTGGTGGTCCGCTACATAAATCACCTGGGGGGCAGGAAATCCAAGGTGCTAGCGGACATGGCCAAGGAATTCTGGACATTTTGCTGGGAGAACAGCCTTTCGGTGGAATACCTTCCGGGAGCGTCCAATGTGGAAGCGGACTGGTACTCCCGAGAATGGTCGGATGTGAGCCTCTGGTAACTGGATACCAGAGTCTTCTGGATACTTTACGCCCTTTGGGCCCCTTCTCCGTGGATCTCTTTGCCTCTCGCCTGGATCACCAACTTCCAAAATTCTTCAGTTGGAAGCCGGACCCTCTGGTTGTGGCCACAGCTGCCTTCCTTCAGGATTGGTCGATGGAGACGGGTTATGCCTTTCCCCCGTTTGCCATGATCATGTGCCTTTCGGTGCAGGTTCACCGACAACAGGCAAAGGTAGTTTTGATCATGCCTTATTGGAGGTCGCAAGTATGGTTTCCAGTTCTTCTGGAACTTTCTTGGAATTCTCCAATCTTATTACCCTGCGGTCATACAATCCTTTGGGATCCCCATGGAGGGCCTCATCCCTTGGTCCTGCAGAATCGAATGCCCCTCATGGCTTGGCGGATTTCTGGCAACGTTGGAGACTCCGCAGTTTATCAGCAGATGCTCAGAACATCTCAGGAGTAGCGAGGGCTGACAGCACCAACAAACGATACAGTTCGGCTTGGTCTAGATGAGTGGGTTGGTGCCTTAGCCGAGATCAAGATCCCGTGGGATGCGAAGTGGTCCAGGTCTTGAATACCCAAGCCTCTCTGGCCTCAGAGGGCTTGGCTTACCGCACCAATAATTCTTACAGATCAGCAATTTCTGCGGAACATGTCCTGGTACAGGGAACTGCGGTGGGGGAACACCCCTTTGTCTGTAAGGTAATGAGAGGCATTTGCTTATCCCTGCCTCCTTTGCCTAAATACACTCAATTGTGGGACGTCAACAAGGTGTTATCTCTCTTTAAGTCCTGGCATTCCAATAGGTATTTGTCTCGCAAAGAGCTTTCGGCGAAGTTAGCCATGCTTCTTTGCTTGATTTCCTTCCGGAGGGTTTCTGATGTGAGAGCACTCGATCTCAACGGTAGGGCCCCCGTCAGGGGGTTACTTTCCATATTTCCCACCGCACTAAGCTGGATTCTAAGGTAATCTCCTACCTGACTTTTGACAAACACCCTATGTTGTGCGTGGTGTGTTGCCTCAAGGCTTATGAGAGCATGACGGATGAATATCGACCTCATGGTGTGAACCAGCTGCTGATATCTCTTAGGAAACCCTTCAAGTCTGTGTCTTCTCTCACCATTGCAAGATGGATCAGATGGGCCATGCGGGAAGCAGGCATTGACATTTCACACTTCGGTGCCCACTCCGTGAGAGGAGCAATGGCCTCCAAAGCCTTTTACCTTGGTGCTCGCCTCAAAGACATTATCAATGCCGCTGACTGGTCTTGGGAATCAACATTTAAAAGATTCTATTTTAAGCCAGTTGTTGATTTGGCTTCCCTGGTGGTGGACAAGCTTTGAACGCGCATAATCCTCGCCTCCGGTCCTGCCATAGAATGAAAATTTCCCAGTGGACACAAAAGGAAGTTTCAATTCTATTAAGGACTTGGAGGCGAGGATTATTCACTCCTGGAGTTCCTGAGGATTCAGTCACCTTTCTTTTTCCCCACCCTACTCCATGGATCAGCACTCCGTATGGTACAAGTACTTATGTCCTACTTCTGTTATGCACAGGATATTGATGTACATGGGCTTACAGTTCAATTAGTCTTGTGTTTCCTGATATTAAGTTTCAGCTGTTGTGTGCATTGTGATTCCTGTGGTACTTAAATTCTGATTCATATGGTTGTCCTTTTCACTTCTTTCAGGATTGGAAACTCAAAACACGGATTAATGGAACTCGATAACGGCTGGATGGTCGCAGTCAAGAAAGAGGAGGTATCCCAGCAGTCCCCGGGCCTTGGAGATGTGCGTGGATCCTGATTGGCTGGACTTTTGCACTGACCTTTCCCTGGGTCTCATGGTGAAAGAGATTTTTTTCGGTTTATGTTAAAAATTGCTGGTGTTGGAAAATAAAGAAAGCAGAGCATAATCATTGCCTCCGAGTCCTTAATCGAATTGAAACTTTCATTTGTGTCTACTAGGAAGTTTTTCAGTCTGCGAGTGAGTGCCAGAAATTATCTTTTTCAGAGACTATACAACCTCCACAACGTTCTTTGCGTCTTTCTACAGAAGTTTCCTTTTTCTCTGCATGATTTTGCTGAAACGACTTCTGTCTTTCGTTTCCTTTAATCAAAGTCTACAAACAAGTCATCCATTTCAAGAGCGATTCAAGAAGTCATTCAGTTTGAGACCATTTTCTCTCCGTGATTTTGGTGGAAAAATTAAATTCTGAATACGTGTTAGTATTACACATTCCCAATTGTTCATCAAAGTACTGTGATGAAATTATATTTCAACCGGATGCTGGAGGAAAAAGCGTATGTTTCGAACACACCTCATTTTTGATATATTATTGCATTCAAAATGGAGAGTGCACAATTAGTGTGATCAAGGAGACAACAATCCAATGGCGAGCTCTGTTAGGAGATACAATACAGATTATCTGTTTCAAGGGGCCTACATCAGAAAAGAGCTACCTTTCTTGGATGACCCAATTGTATTTCAGCGTAGGTATGTAGGAATTAAATATATGTTTTCTTATAATATTCCTTTTACTAAGAGTAAGGACAATTTGCTATTCCAGAGAACATGCGGCCTGTTTGAAAGGAAGATATGCAATTTAAAACCCTTTGACGTAAAGACATCACATCACTCCTTTGATGAGTGAGGTACATAAACTTTGAAGAGAAACTGCGTATTCATGATCTTTTTTAAACCGTTATGGGTCATAGAAAGAGCATGTTGTTCTTTAAAGGCATGATGGCAAGCTACTTGTTTGTAAACCTGGTACTCCTTCATGGGAGCCTTCATTTAATACGGGAGCACTGAATGCCCCCATCTATTCAGGATCTCAGTAAACGTTCCAAGAGAACATGCTTTCTCTTTCTTTAGCTACAGGCTCATTTCCTTTTCTTACTATGGTAGCCAATAAAATCATTAAATGGCACTCTAGATACAGGTTTTCTCAAACATTTTAAGAGTCCATTTTAAAATTAAAAACTCAGGGGCATATTACCAACAACTAGCGATAATTATCGCTATGTTGGTTTAGCGGCGATATTTTTATCGCCGAGCTGCGGCGATTTTTATCGCTTAGGAGCCTTGCTATTATCAAGGCTTATCTCCTAAGCGATAAAAATCGGCCGAAATGCATGAATATCGCTGTAAAGTCAGCGATATTCATGCATTACCGAGCAAATGCTCTTAGCCATGTTATCCACCTACCATTGGATAACATGGCTAAGAACTGCTCAGGGGCAGGGGTTAGCTTTTGAAGATATTCGCGCTTAGCGCGAATATCTCCAAAAGTTGGTAATAGGAGATATCGATGTTAGCGGCTGTTTCCAGTCGCTAACATCTTGGCACGCCCACTTTGCATGTCATTAGTGATAAATATCACTGACATGCAAAGCGGGGCCCAAGATGGTCGCTATCTCCTACTAGCTGTCGCTAACTGGTGTTAGCGACAGCTAGGTAATAGGGAGATCATTTTATCTCCTCTTTCTTGGCTTTTAAAGCCAAAAAAGCGGAGATAAACCCCCTTTGAAAGTCGACAAATTGGTTCTAGAGCTTTGCTCATAGAAACCACTGCATTTTTTGCTTCAAAACAGCCAGCTTGGAGACTGTCAGAAAATCCACTTTGCATCTTGAAATTAGCATTGCGATCTTAAAGGAGATGGCAACTTTCGTCCGCTCTCATCTCCTGAACAATTTGGCGTGTTGTCCATGAGTTTAGTCAAGATTCCATTGATGGAAAATAGAGATTACAAGAAAGACATTTTTCTTTTGCATTCACAGTAATGAGAATTGCAAGCTCATCTCTATTTCCACCTGAAAAATGAAAACCAAGAGAGTGCACAACTGGATGGTAGCAAGATAAATGCAACAAACTAAATAGGTTTTTTAGAGAGCTTAGCGCACTTGAACCTCTCTTCTGCAGTTAGACCTTTAATGTAAAATGTCTAAAAACTTTGACATTTTGTATTTTTAGGTGTCAGGTAGATGTCTATCTGAGGTTTCTCACAGTGATGGGAGATCTCACTAAGACTTCAGATGACCTTTCTATGATGATTTTGCTTAAATTGGTAGTTTGTTCAGTTTCTACTGCTGGTGGGTGGACTACTGAGATGGCTGAATTCCAAGAAATATGGCAAATCTAAATGATTTGAGCTTCTCTTTAGTAGCTCCTTGATGTACTTTTTTACCTGCTTGTTCACCTTGTTCAATGCTGCTATTTTACCTGTTTGAATTCTTACCACATTGAGGGGCATATTACCAAGCAATATCGATAATTATCGCTATTGCTTGGTTAGCGAGAAAAAATTATAGCCGAGCTGCTGCGATTTTTATCGCAGATAAACCTTGGTATTACCAAGGTTTATCGCAAATGCGATAAAAATCGGAAATAATGCATGAATATCGCTGAAAAGTCAGCAATATTCAGGCATTACCGAGCTAATGCTCTTAGCCATGTTATCCACCTACCATTGGATAACATGGCTAAGAACTGGTCTGGGGCAGGTGTTAGCTTTTGGAGATATTCACGCTTAGCGCAAATATCTCCAAAAGTTGGTAATAGGAGATAGCGATGTTAGCGACTGTTTCCAGTCGCTAACATCTTGGCACGCCCACTTTGCATGTCATTAGTGATAAATATCACTGACATGCAAAGCGGGGCCCAAGATGGTCGCTATCTCCTACTAGCTGTCGCTAACTGGTGTTAGCGACAGCTAGGTACTAGGGAGATAATTTTCTTGGCTTTTAAAGCCAAAAAAGCGGAGATAAACCCCCTTGATAATATGCCCCTGTATTTCAATGTTGACTAGAGGGATTTTAAGGCTACTTTCAATGCTGACTGAAAAGATTTTAAGGCAAGGGGAGCTGCTTTATGCTTCTGCATGTTTATGTGATATAAAAGCTGCTTCTCGTTACACATCACTTTAATCTAAAGTTTGTCAAAACAGGATTCTTCCTTAACAGAGAAGAATCAGATACTTTGGGCTGAGATGGAAACCTCAAAATGAAAGCCAGTATTGTAGAGTAACATTTGAATAGGTTTCCGAACCCATATGAAGCCACAATGTGCTTTCTAAGGGTGTCACCCTTAGTGTCCATGTGTCTTAGAACCTTTGTGTGCTCAAGGTAGTGACTCAATTCTTCTGCTATTTACTAAAGCAAAAGAAGTGCGAGAATGCAAGAGTTTATCGATCCAAGGAGGGTCACGATTTGATGAACCCTGAATGAGGCCTTGAAAAATGAAATTCTTTTGAGGATAAATTGTTGGTTCATTTGAATCAACGCTGCCGAATAATGAATACTTTGTACACAAGGAACTATCATATAGATTCATCAAAGTCCCATTTTGCGAGTCTGTATTAGCGATTATTAAGGAATCGCTATTACAGACTCGCAAAATGGGATGCATGTAGAAATCGCAATATTTTTTGCGATTTCTACTGCTTCCCTATTTGCGATTCGCAAATTGCTAATCGCAAATAAGGATGCGATTTCCCATTCATTCCTATGTGCCTAAAGGACCATAGGAATGAATGGGGAGTCAATCCTTATTTGAGATTAGCAATCAGCGAATCGCAAACAAGGATGCGATTTCAAGGGTGCCAGGGTGTCCAAAGGACACCCTGTAGCACCCCTGAAATGCAAATGTACACAGGTGTTGCTCACACACATGTCCAAAGTACATGTGTGTGTGTAACATACAACTTAGAAAAATGCACTAAAGTGCATTTTTCTAAGTTTTCGCTATTTACCACGAAGTTACACTTCGCGGTAAATAGCTGCCCCATATTGGGAATTCGCAATTTTTAAAAGGTTCATGAATAGCAATTAAGGAATCTCTAATTGAGATTCCTTAAATGCGATTCTTTGCAATTTAGCGAGTTCTGTATTTGCGATTTTTGCATTTGGGATGATGAATCCCTAATGCAAAAATAGCGCTCGCAAAGGGCCGGATTCTCCGAATCTGGTTCTTTGCGAGCCGATTTTACTTTGATGAATCTGGCCGTTGATGTCTTCTCGAAACTGATGTTTAGATCTAGACATTGAATGTTTGTCATAGCGGTGAACTTTTATTTTAATTTTTTTGCAATTCATGGGTGGCATTAATATACCCTAGAACTGACTAGGCTCAGTGCAGCTCTTTAAATAGGAAGAAGTGCAATGTGATGCAATTACAAAAACAAATTCAGAGATTGGATTATGTAAATTCTGGTACACATTCTGCAATGTGGAATTTAGGGAAATACATTTTTACAACTCAAGTATTAGGATGACACTAGCATAATTTAGCAGACTACAACAAAGACATGTATACGCATTGTATACAGGACAAATGTAGAGGAGGTTTTGAGAGGTAAGACGCAGTGGTGCATATTTATATGATCAGTTCATTCCTATCAAAAAGAGGAAACAATCTTTACAGCGCAGTTGTTACCATGCAATACCTTTACCACACAAAGTTTTACCACACATATTCCTTTACCATGCATACCTTTAAAATGAAAATGTAAGTATATTCCAGGGAAGGGTATTTGGGTGGCAAGATTATTTTTAGGGTTTAGGATAGGTAACAATATTTGGGTTGTAAGGGTATTTTTAGGGTGGGTGAGGGTATATGTGTGGTAATGGGATGTTTAGGGTTTAGGATGGGTAAGGGTATTTGGGTGGTAAGGGGATTTTTAGGATTTAGGGTGGGTGAGGACATTTTTGGGTTTAGGGTTGGTAAGGCTATTTGGGTGGTTAGGGCGTTTTTAAGGTTTAGTGTGGATAGGGGGAAATTGGATGCAATGAGTGCTTTTAGGGTTTAGGGTGGGTGAGGGTATTTGGGTGGCAAGGGCATTTTTATGGGATGGGTGAGGGTATTTGGGTGGTAAGGGTAGTTTTAGGGTGGGTAAGGGTATTTGGGTGGCAAGGATGTTTTAGCAAGAACCCCTTAAACACCGTATCCTGGCCTTGGTCAATGCTGCTGTGGAGGAAGGACATATCTGCACTAAGGAAGCAGAATATCTCACCCCCACTTATACTCAAATGCCTATCATTTATGGCCTACCCAAGGTCCATAAGGATATCCGGGACCCCCCCCATGGGACCGATTGTGTCCACGATTGGGGCGGCCACCGAGCCTCTATCTAAATATGCTGACCAGTTCTTGAAACCACTTCATTTCCAAGGTGGAGAAGATGCCTTTTGATTGTAAGACTGAACTTCTGGTGACAATAGACCTGGAATCACTGTATACAAACATCCCTCAGGATGGAGCGATCTAGGTTCTGGAAGAAATTTTGATGAATCAGAGTTATTTGCGCCCTCTCCATGCATTGTTAATTACCTCACGTATTACATTACTCATGACATCTTCTGTGACATCATTGATAATAGCGCTGTAACATTTGCAGTAAATTTATTGATGGGAAAACTGTGGAAGGTGGGGTATGAGTTGTAGTTACCTTAGGGCCCAAGATATAGTTACTTGAGATAACTATTAACTGCTGAATTTGTACGGTTTTGTGTCTGTAAAATCTGAACCTGACTATAATGTCCCCGTAACCTTTGCTTTTGTAGGGAATTTCTAAGGTTTTATTCATTTCATTTGTTTCCTAGAGTAATGTTTGTTATAGAATGCCAGTGAAGAGTGTCATTGACAGAATAAACAAAATGCTAAACAACAGTTGATGGACAGATGATGGACTCAAGCAAGCCGGGCTGAAGACGGCTGAAATGCCAGAAACCGGTCCCCGGAAGCTTGTTTCCGGTCCAGGGAAGGCACGGCTTGGCACTTCGGGCTGGACTGTTCCCATGAGACACAGGGTCAGACTGATGTGCATATGGCCATGTTTGAACTGGGGTGGCAGAGTGGGCTAAATAACGGTGATGGATTAAACCCAGATCTGTTGACTGGGTGTGAGTGTTTGATTGGTTCAGATGCTCCGTCCATCACCATTGCCTTTTGTACCGCTTTGTTCGCCATAAGTTGGCTGGGTATGCTCAGACGTGTGTCCCTTGCTCACTTTGACACTGGATTCAAGCAAGCCGGGCTGAAGACGGCTGAAATGCCAGAAACCGGTCCTTGGAAGCTTGTTTCCGGTCCAGGGAAGGCACGGCTTGGCACTTCGGGCTGGACTGTTCCCATGAGGCACAGGGGAAGACTGATTTGCATATGGCCATGTCTGAACTGGGGTGGCAGAGTGGGCTAAAGAACGGTGATGGATTAAACACAGATCTGTTGACTGAGTGTGAGTGTTTGATTGGTTCAGATGCTCCGTCCATCACCACCCCCTTTTGTACCGCTTTGTTCGCCATAAGTTGGCAGGGTATGCTCAGACGTGAGTCCCTTGCTCACTTTGCCACTGGATTCAAGCTAGCCGGGCTGAAGACGGCTGAAATGCCAGAAACCGGTCCTCGGAAGCTTGTTTCCGGTCCAGGGAAGGCACGGCTTGGCAGTTGGGGCTGGACTGTTCCCATGAGGCACAGGGTCAGACTGATTTGCATATGGCCATGTCTGAACTGGGGTGGTAGAGTGGGCTAAAGAACGGTGATGGATTAAACCCAGATCTGTTGACTGGGTGTGAGTGTTTGATTGGTTCAGATGCTCCGTCCATCACCACCCCCTTTTGTACCGCTTTGTGCACCATAAGTTGGTAGGGTATGCTCAGACGTGAGTCCCTTGCTCACTTTGCCACTGGATTCAAGCAAGCCGGGCTGAGGATGGCTGAAATGCCGGAAACCGGTCCTCGGAAGCTTGTTTCCGGTCCAGGGAAGGCATGGCTTGGCAGTTTGGGCTGGACTGTTCCCATGAGGCACAGGGTCGGACTGATTTGCATATGGCCATGTCTGAACTGGGGTGGCAGAGTGGGCTAAAGAACGGTGATGGATTAAACCCAGATCTGTTGACTGGGTGTGAGTGTTTGATTGGTTCAGATGCTCCGTCCATCACCACCCCCTTTTGTACCGCTTTGTTCGCCATAAGTTGGTAGGGTATGCTCAGACGTGAGTCCCTTGCTCACTTTGCCACTGGATTCAAGCAAGCCGGGCTGAAGACGGCTGAAATGCCAGAGACTGGTCCTCAGAAGGTTGTTTCCGGTCCAGGGAAGGCACAGCTTGGCAGTTCGGGCTGGACTGTTCCCATGAGGCACAGGGTCAGACTGATTTGCATATGGCCATGTCTGAACTGGGGTGGCAGAGTGGGCTAAAGAACGGTGATGGCTTAAACCCAGATCTGTTGACTCTGTGTGAGTGTTAGATTGGTTCAGATGCTCCGTCCATCACCACCCCCTTTTGTACCGCTTTGTTCGCCATAAGTTGGCAGGGTATGCTCAGACGTGAGTCCCTTGCTCACTTTGCCACTGGATTCAAGCTAGCCGGGCTGAAGACGGCTGAAATGCCAGAAACCGGTCCTCGGAAGCTTGTTTCCGGTCCAGGGAAGGCACGGCTTGGCAGTTGGGGCTGGACTGTTCCCATGAGGCACAGGGTCAGACTGATTTGCATATGGCCATGTCTGAACTGGGGTGGTAGAGTGGGCTAAAGAACGGTGGTTGATTAAACCCAGATCTGTTGACTCTGTGTGAGTGTTAGATTGGTTCAGATGCTCCGTCCATCACCACCCCCTTTTGTACCGCTTTGTTTGCCATAAGTTGGATGGGTATGCTCAGACGTGAGTCCCTTGCTCACTTTGCCACTGGATTCAAGCAAGCCGGGCTGAAGACGGCTGAAATGCCAGAAACCGGTCCTCGAAGCTTGTTTCCAGTCCAGGGAAGGCACGGCTTGGCAGTTCGGGCTGGACTGTTCCCAAGAGGCACAGGGTCAGACTGATTGGCATATGGCCATGTCTGAACTGGGGTGGCAGAGTGGGCTAAAGAACGGTGATGGATTAAACCCAGATCTGTTGACTGGGTGTGAGTGTTTGATTGGTTTGTATGCTCCGTCCATCACCACCCCCTTTTGTACCGCTTTGTTCGCCATAAGTTGGCAGGGTATGCTCAGACGTGAGTCCCTTGCTCACTTTGCCACTGGATTCAAGCAAGCCGGGCTGAAGACGGCTGAAATGCCAGAAACCGGTCCTCGGAAGCTTGTTTCCGGTCCAGGGAAGGCACGGCTTGGCAGTTCGGGTTGGACTGTTCCCATGAGGCACAGGGTCAGACTGATTTGCATATGGCCATGTCTGAACTGGGGTGGCAGAGTGGGCTAAAGAACGGTGATGGCTTCAACCCAGATCTGTTGACTGGGTGTGAGTGTTTGATTGGTTCATATGCTCCGTCCAGCACCAACCCCTTTTGTACCGCTTTGTTTGCCATAAGTTGGCAGGGTATGCTCAGACATGAGTCCCTTGCTCACTTTGCCACTGGATTCAAGCGTAAGCAATGTTCATTGAAGCGGGTCCCTTCTGGGCCCTGTAGACATGGCCTTAACTTTTCAGGCAAAAGCATTCACTCATTTCTGAATAAAGAGTGTAAAAAGAAAAAGGTAACCATGTTATTCCTGCTTACATTTCACATGATTTACTTAATATTGCATTACCTATAGGTGTTTGCTTTTTCTAGGATGTTGTTAATTTTTTATTAGGCAGCATATTGCTCTTGTCTAGTGCGTAATTTGAATTGAGTCACATCTAGGTGTGTATAGGTCAGTGCAGTGCATGTTTCTCTCAGTGGGGCATTGTGGCGTTTAGTGGGGGAGAGGATATGGCACTATGGTCAGAGCTGCTGAATTTGGAACTGGGGAACCAGGTTCAGCCTTCATGACCAGTCAACAAGACCACTACCCCTGAGGGAGCACATTCCCATGCTATACCTTAGAAGGCCCCCCAAGATCTTAAAGCCCTGGTGTCTTAGCACCGGCAGGTGGACCCTAGCAGTGGCAGGTCAGGGCTAACCTTGAAGGTCTGTCCACCACAATTCATAATGAAGTTCACCTCCGGTCTTGCAGGCAGGTCTATGAAGCAGCACAGCCTGGAGTGACAGTGACTCTGTCACTTAGGTCAGAGGACCCTTGAGCAGGGTGGTTCTAAGGCAGTGCGACTGCACCAGGCGCTGACCAGCCGCGGTCTGTGCAGGTAACAGTGGTGAGGCAGAGGGGCCGGGTGAGGGGGGATTTCGAGGGACGATGCAGAGGGGAAATTAAATAATTAATTAATTTCCCCTCTGCGTCATCCCTTGAAATCCCCCGTTACACATCCCCACCGCCCCACCGATGTTGCCTGCATGGACCGCGACTGGCGCTGACTTCAGGTGGGGGCATCATGTTTGCAAGTATAAAATGGTTTAAAAGCACTTGCTGCCTCCATCCTGGCCTACAACAATTTTTGGAAACAATAAAAATGTCATGATAACTCCAGTGATTAATGTTCTTAGTAGAGAGATAGTGTTTTGTCTAGTGGACATTTTGACTCATGGAAAAGAAGCCCAGAGGGTTAATGTCCCTGCTGCTAAGAAGATGTATCAAGCAGATCACACAGTGCACATAATGTAAATAGGGCAGTGGGTTACTGCTTTTGTCAGAGAGACCCTATTGTTACTTGCTGTTAATAAATTAAAATCCTAACATAGAACAGTGATCTCTTAACTGTCATGTAAGAGCTGCATGCAAACTGCAAGGTATAAATTAGAGCGTTATGGTTTTTTCCCAAGTCTTTGATTATCCTAATGTTGCAGAAAAAGGGTTCCTTTGGGTAGAAATGAATTCTGATTATTAAAGAGAACCACCAACCATGTTACTACATTTTAAATTCCGAGTCTGTGTTTCTCCAGACCAATCACTATTGAACTATGCTGCTTTCTAGTATGGTTGTCGTATGGCTCCTACACCTTGTAGTCCTTTTTCTTATGTAACATTTCCTATACAGTGATTTACACACATATGATTGATCGCCTATGTGTAATATGTGTGATGTAAAATGCTCTGACACTCTACACTGGTATTAGTGGTGCCTCAAATGTTCTGATACTTTACTATTTTGTAATTTTTACACATGCTACCAGTCTCTGCAAAGATGTTTCCTTATTAGTACCTGTTGAACATACAACTGCAGCAATGAGAAAGGTGACCAGTCAACCTTTGCAAAGGGCCCTCCACTTCACAGCAGCACAAGTCACATTTTTTAGGAACTCTTGATCTTTGAGCTATAAACAATTTACTAGTTAAAATTGTCAGATTATGAAGCAGATGATATATTATGTAGCAAATGTGGCAGAGCCATAATTATGTGGAAAACATTTGCAACTAGGACATTTTTCTATTCATGTTTGAACTGCTCTTGTGGAAAAAGGGAGAATTGCTGATGACAGAAACCCCATGGTTGGGAGATAAATGGCTTGCGATTCCACTTTTAAGGATATTTGGGACATTCTGTGATTGGAAACATATCCCACTTTGTAAATGCAATGTAAATTGTTAAACATAAGAAGCCACGAATGTCATTTTCGTTTTTAACTCCTTCACTTTTCAATTTAGAGGGGTGCTCCTCTAAACCTGAGCTGTAGCCAGGTGGGGTAAAGCGCAACAACCACAACGAATGGGTGAGTGGTTTTGAACTAATGCGAATTCAAAGCGTGTGATTTGAATACATTGCAAATCATAGAGATGTATTACATTAATTGGGAACATCTTGGTGTAACTGACATAATGTTTTGTCATGTGTTTTATATATCCGCTCCTGTGGATGTCGTGTCTCTACCGCGGTGTGACAACAGTATGTGGTTGAACTCACAACCTGGACATTTCAGGTGATACAATTTTTATCTTTCACAAAAAGCAGTAGTTATGTTACAACGGGTCCTGAAGAAGGCATGAAAAATGTTCATTGATATGCTGAAACATGTTGACCACTACTGATCACGGATATTCTGTTAAATCTGTGTCTGCACTTGGTTTTTAGAGTTGGAAGCCTGGGGGATAACAATAAATCATTAACATCCACCTAGCCTATCCAATTTTAAGTATTGCACCATTCACTTTTTTTCACTTATTCTTACACTGCTTTTTCATTAGCCACACCAATACTGTAAACTTTTACACTACCTCCCTTTATAAGTATACTCTATGCACATTTGAATACGGCCAAGGTAACAACTAGCCGTTCGTTTTTATTCTGTTATGTCTCCTGGGCAAGGAATACCCAAGTGATGCAAAAGAGGGCGGTACAGTGTGGTTTCTGATGGGAATTTTTCCCTATGCCCTCGAGTTCTAAATCGATTATTATCACACTTAGTTCACACTGTTGATCCCACTGTGTTGTTTGTATGGTGTTGGGGCTGTATTTACAGTTGAGTGGTAATTTCGACCTTTAGGTACTCTTTTGTGTATTGTGCTATTGAAAACCTAGGATTCCAAGTCTAAAACGCTTTTGTCCGATTCCATCACATAGATTTGTACATATTTGTCCTTTAAATAAAGCGCTTGCCTTGGTCACAACTGGGTCTGGTAGGCACTATATAAAACTACAAATAAATGATCCACGCGACAAAGAGTAAGGAATGGTAGCTGACCTGGGCCCTCCCTCGGTCTGCATTAGTGACTCAGACTTCAAGAGAACGTGTTTTTTTGCTTTGCATCTGCTGCTTTCAGTTTGGTATTCCTATTTGAATCAGATAATGTTTATTGAAAGCAGTGACGCCAATGACGAGGTACACTACGCGGTGGACAGGTGAACATGATAGAAAACGTGGCCATGTCATGCTGAAGTCAAATCAAAATATACTAAAGTTCTGGGTGGTAAGGCAAAGTGGCAGGTGGTGGGCCGGGTTGCCAGGGAGGGGCCCCTTCTATGTGCTTTGCGTTACGCCACTGTTTTACAACTCTGATATCCTAGAAACTAGAAAGCTTTTGCTTTCTGTACAGGATCCAGAATCAAGGAAGCTACTGCTAACAATATGTCTCGATCTACCTCTGAAAAAGAAGCAGTGAAAAGGAGAGTACTAACTGCTAAGCAGCAGTTTATGTAGTGGTTTTACACCGTTTGAAGGATTCACTCCAGCACATGCTGTTGAACTGGCAAGCTTGTGAAGGGAGTGTATGTTTATCAGAGCAAAAGAGATTGCACATATGTCAGTATGATAGAAAGAGAAGTGAGACATGGGTTTACATATATATATTAAGAGTGCTCATGTGAATTTACAGTTCAGTAATCTGAGAGTGTTCTAAAGATGGGTAGAGGGCCTGTGGAGAGATTGGAAATGCCCACCAATCAGTATTTTGGGGAGGCTGTGATGAAGATGCTTGATGAGTGTTGGAGTTTGCATATTAGCAGGAGTTAAGTGTTCCCTCTGGAGTGGGATATGAATCAAGTTACTGATGATAGTTTCGCTGTGACGCCCTGTTGTTGCCACGCCCGCCTTGCCTTGCTGAAGCTCTGCCGTCGACGCTGGAGGAGGAGTGACGAGTCACGAGAGACGCTCGGAGTCGAGCCGAGTACGGTAGAAACGCCGGAACAAACGGCGCGAAAACGCCGCAGACGCGTGGAGCTGAGCCGAGGGATTATAGCCCAGCAAACAGATTGCCACACGGAGGATACGGAGAAAACGCCGTTAAAAACGGCCGAAAAAACGGCGCGTTAAACGCCGCGGATCTAATTGTCCCTGGAAGCGAGCACTAACCCCAAACACCAAAACGCCGTGTCCTGTACGGCAGGGGAGCGCGAGCCGAGAGGTACATCCCCCGCAGTCTGCTCAAGCCGCTGGTGCTGCGGAGCGTGGTACGGAAAGGCGGTGGGTTGATTCATTACCCTCATTCCCGCGCCTCCTGTCTGGGTGAAGCCCGCGCCGCACGGAAAAGCCCCCAAGCATCCCCAGCCGTGGCCGGAGAAACTAAGGACCGGGAGACTGAGAAGGGCGTGAGGAACGGCCAGTTGCGACCCCAGGGGGACGTTGTAGAGTGGTAACTCGAGTGTTCCATTAAGGCAGAACTTTCCTAAGAAGCCTAAAGCTTTTGGAAACTTTTGGATACCCCAGTTTAGGGGGAAAAGACGGAAAAGACTTCCAGAGAAGGAAGAGAAGGAAGAGAATATCATTAACCCTCGGCAAGGCAGGCTGGTGGACAGTGCACAACAGAGGTAAGTGAGCTACAGTGTGGAGGAGCGAGGAGGATTGTATGTTTTAACCTAGAATATATTGATATTAATTGGTGATTACTTACTCACACAGTAAAGTAAGAAGAAAGAAAGCCTAGTAGGGATAAAGCAAATAATCCCCCAGTATAATCCCATAAAAAAGGGTATGGGCCCCAAATTAAGACAGAAATCACGGAAGGATGCGCAAGATAACAGCCTGGAGACGAGCGAAATACCGGTAGGATCCAGGTCAAGGGAAGAGAGCCAAGAGAGTCCCAGGAGGACATTTCCGTTGGGAGACGCAAGAAAGGGAAAGGTAAAAAAGGATCAAAAAAGGCCCGCAAGCAAAAAAGGGGTGCTCCTTAATATCTTCTAAAAAAAAGACCATCAAGCCCTCTAACCCTGTAAAGGACTTCCTAGGTAAACACTATAAAGTCCAAAATCCAACTGCAATTAATGTGGACTCGGAAGAGGAGGACGGCTCCGAGATAACAAATAGAGAAACAGATGATGTGTTTCAAGTGGGCCAAAACCCGAGAGAAACACTAGAAAAAGAACAGGAAGATGAGATGGAGGATCCTCTGTTAATAAATCTATCACTCCACAGGCAGAATTCAAATCTGTTGGTACCTCGGCTCTTTTCATCCCCAAAACTGTTGTCCCTACAAGCACTGGGGAACGAAGACCATATGAGAAGAGGCAGCTTGAGACAAGCTTTGTTTGGGGGGAAACCTCCAACCAAGTACTACTGAGTGAAGAAAGGGGAAATAACTCAATTATGCAGAACCCTGGAAAAACCGGAAATCAAACAATCCCTGAGAGAAACAGCCAACATGATCCCGATCTTTCAGCTGCCCCTACCACCTCAATGATGGACCTTCTATTAATGCTACAAAAAACTCTGCAAGGGATCCTCGAAGTTTCACTGCTGAATAATGGCTGAATGCTCAAAAGCAATACTTAAAGAAGATAGAGGATGAGTTGACTGGAATTAAAGGACAAATGTCTTCCTTGATAAGACCAATAGAAACTCCCCAAGTTACTGATCAAAGCTTGGGAAGTGATCTGGTAGAGCCTTCAGATAATGTGTATATTTCTAGGCGCCCGATGCTGGTAAGAAGGAGATGTGATCATGTAAGAGCCCACACCAAAGGTAGGACAGGCAAAAAGCAGGCCAGACAGGTAGCGCCAAAGGAAAAGACGAAGAAAAAGGAAACCGGAGGTACACGAAATGCCATGGCTCGGACCTTTGTCCCGATCAGACCTTCGGAAATAGAAGTGATAAGAAAGGCTCAAAGTACACAGAATGATAAGAAAGGCTTAAAGTACACAGAAAAAGAGGCAGAATGGCAAGGACCCAAAAGAGATAGTACAAAAGAATAAACCTATAAGTCAGAGAATAACCACCTCACTAAAAAGCCAAAGGCAGACCCCCCTGAGATACCGTAACCTGAAAGATACATCTCAGTCGCACGAGCTAGAAATGGGAGCAACAGGGAAGAAAGGACCTAGACAGATAACCATAGTGTCCCCAGAGAAAGGATATGATCAGTGGAACAATAAATGGGTCTACTTAGAACCAGCTGAAGAAGGCCAAAGGGGTAAGAAGTCAAGAAAAATAAAACCCCTAAATAGATCACAAATTTTGGCGACCTTCTCTAAATGTGTAAGCCTGAGTGGGATCGATACAAAAGATCTAAGACAGGTGGGCTTTATAGATAGCACGCCAGGTAGGGAAATAACAAAAGTATTGTTATACTCAGACCTGGTAAAAAAGGCAATTTTGAGGGTAGCCAGTGAGATTCTCCAAGAGGGAGTAAAGGTGTTCACTGAAAAAGACCTAAGGGGAAATGTACTCCCAGGAAGGGACTTCCTAAATTGCCATGCAGGCCTGAGGAAGAGACAGGTGAGACTACATCGGTGTAAAGAGGAAGGGGGTAACCGTCTAAAGGTAGTGATAAACAACACTGCGAAAGAGGATTGGTGGGGCAATTGGAGTCAATGCAGTTATTTAGGTGACTCAATTGAGTGCGATTTGGATGGAAGTGGGGTAGCTGGGGGATTAAGCGAGATAGAATAGGAGAGAGGGGTGCCGCCTGCCCTAAGTCTCTTAACGTGGAATGTAAATGGGCTAGGCAACGACCTAAAAAGGGAACAGATAAAGAATCGAGTAAATGAAGTAGCAATTGCCTGCCTACAAGAGACATGGGCATGCGGAGAAACCCCTATCTTCGAGGGCTACTACCAGCTAAATCGACCAGCAACGAGACAAAGACTTGGGCGCCCCTCGGGGGGAATAATGACGCTTATCTCAACAAAAATATTAAGAAATGTGACATTGCTAAAAGTAAAGTGTAAATGGTTATTGGTGTGCAGGATAAACCATCTCTCCCAGGATAAGACATATGAAAAGTTAATTGTCATAAATGTATATATACACAGTGGGACAATGTAGGTGACTACGTAAGAGAGATGGGAAACTTTAAACAGGATGTAGAGGATATTTTTGAAAGGTACTCCTCAGATATATTATTAATTTTAGGGGATTTTAATCACAAGGTATATCTAATGAAGACCGATCGTTGGTACACAGAATTATTAGACACCTATGGAATAAGCTATGCTAGTTTTCCAACATGTGACCCCTCAAATCTGGATTGGGAATTGGTCAATTATCTAGGGGAAAAGGGACTTTTTTGCCTAAATGGCAGGTTTAAAACAGACTGCCCTGCAAAGAAGACCTTTAAAAAAGGTAGACAGTTCATGCTTTAAGCTTCCGAATGGGGATACGACTGCAGCGTATGCGGTTACGACTTTGCACACGATTGTTGAAGCTGCACGGATTCCACAGAATTCAGCTCAAGCAGCAGAGTTGATTGCACTGACGAGAGCGTGTGTGTTGTCGAAAGGAAAGAGAGTGACTGTGTATACTGATAGCCAATATGCGTTTGGTGTTGCTCATAGTTTTGGACGTTTGTGGAGAGAAAGAGGATTTCTTACTTCTCATGGTATGAAGATTCAGCATGGACAGTTGGTGAATGAACTTCTTGAGTCACTTACTTTGCCGACACAAGTTGCGATTGTGAAATGCAGTGCACATAAGAAGGTTACGGATGATGTTGGTCATGGTAATGCGTTTGCGGATGAAGTAGCGAAAGATGTGACGAGTCGAATATATGTTGCAGGCCCTGCTAGATGAGTTCCGGAATGAGGAATGTGTGAAGACACAATAGAGAGTGTGAAATCGATTCAGGCTGAAGCTACTGAGAAAGAATTGAATGTGTGGAGAGAGATTACGGGAATGTTGGATTCGACTGGCTGTTGGATTGAGTTGTCATAACACCAGCGATGGTTGTTGCCTGATGCGTATGTGCTTCCGGTGTATACAATGGCACATGGAATAGCACACATCAGTGCAAAAGGGATAAGAACCCCAACTCCAGCATGTCATTTTTCTCCTCCAACGTATCCGTTTGAGGTTCTACAGTTGAACTTTATTCATATGGAGAGATGCAACAATCTAAAGTATGTCCTTGTGGTTGTTTGCGTCTTTTCAAGATGGATAGAGGCTTACCCTCTCAAGGATAATACTGCCTTATCTACAGTAAAGGTCTTATTGAAGGAGTTCTTCACTAGATTTGGTTTGCCGAGAATGGTATGGAGTGACAACGGAAGTGAATTTGTGGGTCAGATTATGAAGAAAGTGTGTGCAGGTTTGGGAATAAGGCAGAAGTTACATGCTGCGAATCACCCCCACTCAGCTGGTTGGGTCGAATGCTACAATGGCACCCTTAAGCTGAAGTTGGCCAAGATACAAGCGAGCTCTGGCCTACCATGGCCCGATGCTTTGCCGTTGGCACTTTTGTCAACAAGGACGACAGTGCATTCTCGTATGGGACTTGTGTTTGGCCGCCCGGCGAATGTTTGGGGTGTGCCGCGGACAAAAAAGTATAGTGACATCGAGTACCCTATGTTGGTTGACTATTTACATGATTTGACAGCTAAATTGCGTGTTCTTCACCAACAGGTGCACAATACCTTACCTTCAGCTTCCGTGGATGCAGGACACGCGATTCAACCTGGAAATTGGGTTCTGGTCCGGAATTTCCAAAGGACGAAGAATCTCGAGCCCAGGTGGATCGGCCCATTCCAAGTCCTTTTGGCTACTCAAACAGCCGTCAAAGTTTCCGGGAAGAAAAATTGGGTGCATGCCACCCACACCAAGAAGCTTCCACTTCCTTTGCCGTATGACCGAAGCATTGCTGATGGTATTCCTGATTCAGAAAGCGAGAGAGTTGTGGAGTTTGTCCCCTTTCGTGATGCGCATTTGACATGGACTCAGTCGGAACGTGAGGATAATGAAGTTTTGCAAGAAGCTGTGCCTCCGTCAATGAGACTTGACACTACAAATCCAGAGACATTGTTTCAGGATCAGACTGTGTCTGGTAAAGAGCGTTATAATCTGCGAAGCAAAAAGGACAAATAAAGAAGGCACATTTTTTGGGTGTTTTTGGATGAACTATACTCCATCAGACAAGAGACTTTTTTTGTCTTTTTCTTTTTCGAACCACCATCCGGGTTCAGCTGCAGGGTGACGGTATAAGATCTTAAGAGGTGAACCGTGTATTGACACAAGGTCTGCGGTTCCGGGAGTGTCTAGGATGCCTGGAAGCACACTTAAGTGAAGAGGGAAAATTGCCGTGAGCAGCACGGTAGAGGATGGAGTATTTTGTAAAGGATAGGGTTGTTGAGAAAATGAATTCTAAAATGAGATTGTGTACATTGGTACGTAACAAATGTTTTATTATACTGTGTTCTTTTGTGTTTTTAAGTATCACATTGGCTTGTGTGGGCTGGATTGTATATGCTACACCGTTGATTTCTGCACCCACCATCCAACCTATGCTTTCTTCTACCACTGTTTCTTTGCACAAATTCTATACGTTGCCTGAACATGAACAGACACGAAGATCGGAGTTTGTAAACAATTCATTTATACAGCCCCTGCATCAGCATCAGTTGGTAGTCAATACTACAAATTGTTGGGTATGTGGTCTTATGCCTCATACGACAGATAGAGATATGCCTTATTTGGTTTTGCCTTTTTCTTCCAATGGGTCTGTATGGGCTTTGCAGACAATGTTCATCTATGCAAATGAGGTATACCCTATGCGTTCCATGAGAGACAACCCGAGCAATAGTGCCCTGATAAAGGGAATAGTAGATATGATCAGAGATATCGATGCATACAATGCTATCCCTAAGGATGAAGCGCAGGCATATATTGGTTGGAATGTCACTGGGTATAGTGCTAGTTTGACAGAAAAGGAGAGAGAGGTCTCCCCCGATTTGGATCGTACTCCATCGAGGTCACTTTTGTTTACGTGGTAATGGTCAAAATCCGAGAGCTCAATTAGGTGAGAGTGTGTGTGCTCAAACCTACGTTTATGCATCCCAGACTTCTCCGTTTGTGCCAGCTAAAGGTACATATTTTGTATGCCACGATAGAGCCTATACATGGTTGCCACCTGATTTTTCAGGCACATATTATGTGGCGTTTTTGCTTCCTCCTATGTACACGGCTGCTATGGATTACCACAGAACAAGATATGGCAGGGGTGTCTTTGATCAGGAAGATACCGCAGCACAGGAAGTAGGAGATTTTTTCGAGGGTTTCCTACCCTTTTGGGGTCCTATGGCCAATAGCAGGAATATACGACAGCTTACGAGAGTGGATGAGGCCACCATAAATAAAACTGCAGGTGCTCTCAGTAACATTACCGTGGAGCTACAGGCTGATCGTGTTATGACATTGCAGAATCGTGTCGCGCTGGATGTCATTCTTGCTGATCGTGGAGGGGTATCAAAGTGATCCAATCTAGTTGCTGTATTTACATACCGGATAATGCCCCGACAGTGTACCAAGCCATTTCCAGATTGCATAAGGTGTCTGAGTCTATTCATGCAGACAAAGGAAACTGGTTGTTGATTGGAAGGTTTTGGGAATTATTGTCTAAATGGGGATGGAAAGTTCTGATTTTCCTTGGAATGGCTTTAGCTATTCTCTTCTCTTGTTGTCTTTGTATCCAGTGTGCTCCCGCCGTTTGTAGTCTTTGTACTGCTGCGTGTGTGCGGAGACCTGTCTCGAGAGAAGTAGAGAGTAATAGGATGATGCTCCAGCAACACCTTGATGGTCTGATGATGATAGACCTAGATTCAGATTAACGTGAGTTTAGGTGATTGCCTACGTAATGACAAAAGGAAGGTCTGTGGTTCTGTGAAAATGGGCCTCGTTACGTAAGGTTATGGTTCCGTCAGGATTTTGGTGATGTCGAACCGTATTTAGTGAGTGCGGCTAATGTGGAGTGAATTCGTTAAGTTAGTTAGCGAGTACACCATGTATTTGGAGATTTCGTTTCGAACATGGGTTCCATTTTGTTTAAGTCTCCATTTTGTCTTGCCATCACGCAGGCCGGCGAATATGGTCGAATGAATGAAGCGGCCTGGCCTTCATGTGTTGGTATACATTAACAGGGTCTTTATTGACTCCGAGCTGACCCTGCCGAGTCAATTTCCCTGGTTTGATCGTTGTCTGAGATTGCCAATCATTGTTCAGGACATCGTTAACTTTTAGTCTTCATACACATGCCTTATCTTGCTCACTATCAGACATTGTTTCCTTTTCTATGCTCTTCATTACATGCATTGTGCTTTTCAATTATGGGTTTGTCCTGCTTGTGGAGATTGGATTTGGGACATTCCCAATGATTAACTTTGGGTTGGGACATTGCAAATTGAGGTTTTCGTCATGTGATACTTTGTTTGAGAATGTACTCTATTGGTTAAATTTTTGCGCAGTGGGAGTGTATGCTTGTAAATGTGAATATTGTGTATAAAAGGAGATGTCTTGCTCTACAAATTTGAGCAGTCTCCTGAAATACTTCCATGCTGTATTTCTTGGATCACTGTTACTGGCTGTAGCTAATAAACTTGGTCTCTGACGTCTCCCAGAAGTATTCCGTGTCTCTGTAAACTAAGACAGGTGAATCTGAAGACTTCGGGCGTGCCCCTGGCGCCGCTGGGTTCTAAAAGCCTGGTTCTTCATGTGTAAGAATACTGTGTCCCTAAGGAACTGTAGGTAAGGCTCTGTTGTGTTGAAAGCCTGAATCGCACTAATATGCCAAGCAGATGTAATGGCATATAGAAGTGATACCTTTCATGAAAGGAATTTCATTTCACATTTATGAATAGGCTCAAATGGAGACCTCATGAATTGCCATAAGACAGTGTTCAGCCGCCAGTACACTAGAGGAGGCTTAATAGGCTGGTAAGCTCTAAATAGACCTTTCATAAACTCCTTTGCAAGCCTGTTCTACCACAAGGACAAATGGCCAGAACGCTGTTTGTATATGGAGATTGACACTAGGTTTACCTTAATAAATGAATGGGTATGGCCTGATGTGGGGAGATGCAGAAGATAGGGTAGAATCTGTTCAGGTGTCGAAGAGAAAGGATGGCAACACTGTGAAAGACATGAACAGAACCTTTTCCATTTTGCAGAGTGGCACTTGAGTGTAGAAGGAGCTCGAGCTTTCTGAAGGATCGACTTGCATTTGTTCGAAAATGTCAGAGCTCTGAATTCAGCATGGTGAGGAGCCAGGTCGATAAATGGAAAGTGTGATTCTGCGGATGAACCATTTGGCCCTGATTCATAGAAAGGAGATCCTCTGTCGGCCGAAACTGAATGGGAGCGCACACTGATAGGCAATGCGGCTCAGTGTACCAGTATTGCCTTGTTCGCATCGGGGTGATGAGGATAATTCTGCACAACTCTCTTTTCAGCTTCTGTAGAATCTTTGGTATGAGAAGAAACAGAGGGAACGGAAAAGCAGGCATTCCTTCCCATGAAAAGTGGTAGGCGTTCTCTCAGAAACCTGGCTAAGTACATCTGTGGGCGAAGAGTTTGCATTTTTTGTTTCAGGATGTAGCGAATAGATGTAAGGTTGGAAACCCCCAAGACTTGAAACCCTTTTATAATTGTTTCTGGCTGCGCTCCCACTTGTGGCATTGCTTGGTGTCCCTGCTGAGGGAGTTTGCCCACTCGTTTTGGACTCCTGGTACATGCTCCACCCTTAATGAAATTCCGTTACCTATCAGCCACTCCCATACTTGTTGTGCTTGGGGTGAGAGTGCCTGAGATCTCATCCCATCCTGTTTTAGCAGATAAAACATGCTGGGGATGTTGTCTGTTCTGACCAGAACCGACAACCCCCGGAACCTTGGAAGGAAGACTTTAAGACTGAGAAAAACCACCTTTAATTCTAGAAGATTTATGTGACACAATGCTTCCTGTCTGGACCACTTGATGTGGTTCTCTAAATCCTGTAGGTGGGCTCCCCATTCTGCCCTGGAGGTGTCCGATGTCATACTACTTGTAGTATTGCAGGGAGAAAGGAGAGACTCTGACAGATGTTGTTTTTGACCATCCACTAGGATGTTGCTGAGGTCATTTCTGAAGTTATCAAAATGATGCAATCAAAGAGCCCCATGATTGATCCCACTGTTCATCAAGCTGCTCCTGAAGAGGCCCCATGTAATGGCAGCAATTGGGGTTTAACGGGATGCAGGATGACATCATCCCTAGCATGGATGTGTGTGTCCTTAGAGAAATGCACATTTTTAAAGACAGTAAGTGCATTATTTTCAGTAAGCGTGAAATCCTTGTTTCTATGGGAAAAGCCTTAGAAAGCGCTGTATCCAGAATTGCTCTTAGAAACATTAGTGACCTAGATGGAATGAGAGATGATTTTCCCCATTGAGCTTGAATCCTAGGAATTGAAAGAATTGTAGAAAGGCTTCTGTGGAATTCTTGGCCACCTGGAAGGATGGATCTTTGATTAACCAATTGCCCAGGTAGGGGAATACCTGGTAACTGTACTGTCGGAGTAATGTTGCCACTGGCGCCATGCATTTAGTGTGGACCTGTGTGCTGACTTCAACCTGAAGGTCAGCACTTTGAATTGATAATGGCACTCTGCTACCTCAAACCTGAGAAACCTTTGGTGCCCTGGATGTA
Source organism: Lissotriton vulgaris (assembly GCF_964263255.1). Lineage (NCBI taxonomy): Eukaryota > Metazoa > Chordata > Amphibia > Caudata > Salamandridae > Lissotriton > Lissotriton vulgaris. The sequence continues at coordinate 1,151,522,341 of NC_141685.1, read as the reverse complement.
TGGGGATGTGGAAATATGCATCCAGAAGATCAAGGGAGGATAGTCTCACGCATCCACAAATACCAAAATCTCCTGGAGAGACAGCATCCTGAATGGTTGATTTTTTAGGACTTTGTATAATAATCTGAGGTCTCCACTTTCCAGTCTTCTTCTTGAGCAGAAGGAAGTGGGAGGAGAAAACCCAAATTGTGCGGATTGTGTGGTACCTCTTCGATTGCTTACCTGGGGAGGAGTAATCGGATGTCTTTTTTGAAAACCGGAAGATGATGATGTGATATCTTACGTGGCAGAAATGTGGAGGCTGTTGAACAAATTTCAGGGAGTGACCATGCTGGCATACGTCTTACACCCATTTTTCAGAAGACATGAGCCTCCACTAATTGGAGAATTTGTATAAGGTGGGACCAAACTGACATGGACTACAGTGACAGGGGTCTGTGATTCTTCATTGTCTCCTGTTGGCATCCCGAGACTTCCCTCTTGCTGATGCACGTCACCGCTCTGATACTCTAGAATAAGAGAGTGCTGTGTTTGGTCAGTAAGTCTGAGCCGAATATTGCGATTGAAAATCCTGTTGGGAATAGGGCTGAAAACGCTGCTGCAATTGCGCTCGAGAGAGATATTGGCCTCTCCACCTGCCCTGAAAGGATGAAACCTCCTCTACTACTCGACTGTAGTGCATTGTCAATGTGCTTACCAAAAAGGTATTCTGTGATGAACGGCATTTCCAGAACTTTGGCTTGTATTTCTGGACTTAATTTAGTTTCCTAAAGCCAATCTTGGCGTCTCTACACCACCGCTCCAGCCATCTGCCTGAAAGCGGTGGACGAAATATCGATGGTCAAACAAATAATCTCGGAGGTGGCTTTTTTACCTTTTGACATGATGTCCTCAGTCTCTTTCTTCTTGTCCTCAGGGAGATATTCCAACCAAGAGGAGATGCCAGACCATATCTGCCGAGCGTATCTCCCCAGGATAGACATGGTGTTCTGATGCTCTGATGGAAGTTGCTGCCAGTGCAGAGAACCTCTTGCCTATATTGTTGAGCCAGCGACCTTCTTTATCCAGTGGGGCCACGCATGGCGAGAAAGGATGCTTTGCTCTTCTCTGTGCAGCCTGCATGATGACCCAATCAGGTCGAGGATGACCAATGATACATGGTGGGGAACTCTCAGGCGCTTTGTACTTTTTGTCAAGCTTTGGAACGACAGCTGGAATAGATGATGATGTCTTCATTAATTTGGGGCCTGCCTGCAATAAAAAGTCCACAATAGGGATAGAACGAGTAGTGTGTTGTGTTCCAGCCTTAAAATCACAAAGGGAGCACCCAGTTTGCTTAGCTGGCATAGAAGTTCAATGAGCTTCGAAGCTCACTCAAGGTCAATATACCTGCCGATATCCTCAAGTGGTGAATCGTCCACTCATGGAGTAGGAGAGGGTGGCATTGTCACGGTGTAATCATTCCATTCATTATGAGCATCAGGATCTGCTAGAAGCTCATCCTTTTCCAATTGTTGGTCATCGCTGTCCTGCCAATTATCCGCGATTTATATAGGGGTAGTATATTTTTATTTTTTTGCAGTCTAGGCGTGCTTTGTGGAGCAGGAGTGGCAATAGGGACTTTCTGCATAGGTGGAGGCCACTGAGCGGAGTTGGAATCAGTGAAGCGTTTGTAGTAATCATTTGGCATCAAACTTAAGTCTGTGGCTAAAGGAAATTGAATGTTGATGGAAGGTTCTTGGATTTGATGGTACTCATCCTCTTGGTCTACATAACGGTAATGTTTCTGGAAAATATCCGAGTGCTGAGCGGAGGGATACCCCCTATCAAAGAAGGAGTAGTCGCCCTTAAGGTAAGCTGACGGATCATCATCCGCCACAACTTCCTCTGACATTTGACTCTTAATTGTGATAGGCTGTATACAGGGCCGAATGGACCTTCAATCTCAAATTCCTGGAAATCGAGGAGGCGTGCTTGGGGCATTAGCATTTAGGAAAAATCTGAAGCAGAGATAGAGTGGTGCCTTTTGATGGAGGAAGAGCAACATGTTTCCTCCCCAATTAATGGGACCACCGACGGATCTGCCGACTGGATCGCCAATGTCATCATCAGCTGCAACACCAGTGATGTGGCATGAGGAGGAATCTTTGTCAACAGTGTCATTATTACTCCTTCGACAACGCAATTGTTACCGTCGTTGTTGACGTAGTGAAAGTCACCAACGAGACCATCAAAGTTGCGCCTGATCCTACAGACGTTGAGGCTGTAGATTGTGAGTGCTTTGTCGAAGGGGCCGTTAATGGGCAGTTTTTTTTTAAAGAGGACTCCTTGAAAGGGGTGTGAGGAGCAGATGGAGGTGCTGAACCAGACCTTTGAGGTGAGGAAGAAGGCCTGCCAGTATCTTTTTTTCTCAGAAGCTTCTCTGCTCTGAGACCTAAATTTTCTTGTGTCTCTGTGAGAAGAGGATGGTTCTGCCTCTTTCTTTTTTCTAGAGGAGATATGAGCTCTCTCCTCACACTCAGAGCCTGAGTCCTTCGCAGCCTTCTTTTTCTATAGCCACAGAAGCAATCTACTGTCCCGATCTTTTGGGGGGTTTTGTGGAAAAAGCACACCAGTACTTGCATTCTCTTGGCGTATAATCCGGATAAAGGAAATACAGACATTCTTTATGTGAATCCCCAGAGAAGAGTCTGGCTTTTCCACAAGTCTTACAAAAAACATTTTTTTGACTTAGGACATTCTGAGAGAAAGCACAGCCAAACACTTCGCAACTGTACCTCAGATCATGATAAGAGGTGAAGAGATGAACTGGAAACCGTAGGTCAAAATGGTAATAGTGAAACACTGTGACTGAGCAGAGCTCAGGAGACTCCCCACACGACATGTGGTAAGAAATCTGAGGTATGGTAGCTCTGAGGGGGATGAGTACTCCAGGGTCTCTTCTCTGACTGGCTGACGTTTGGGAGTATTAAATCAATGTGAATTGGCTACTAACTGCTATTGTTTTTTCATTGGAGTTTAATGCTAATGATTTAGCACTGCTTTTATTAATGTTACCGTGGGACTCCCACCATGATGACGGGGAAAATTCAGGCATGTGAATCTATAAAATATATAATAATGCAGAAGCGCAAGTAACTCAGGGAGAACCTAGTGCACAGGGACAGAAAGAAAACTGTGGCATAGGTGTTAACATTTATACAGGAGCACAGGTCACAACAGTGAGATATTTGTTAAGGAGCAAGAGGGACACTGGGAATTCAACTGCAAATCCATTCTCAAACGCAGAACACTCACAATGCAGAACCTTTACTTAAAGAACACAGGCCTTTCAAATGTAGTAAGTTTGAATGTAACTCATATCTGAGACTTCAAGGACATTGCAGTGGAACATAGACTGTAAATCAAAGGCCTTACCAGTTGGGCAGTAAGAGTACTTGAGATACAAGAGTTTAGCCTAAGGGTGTCATGACGCAAACAAGGCCAAACAGGGCAATCACAGCAATCGCGTTTACCTCCTTGTGCCCATTAACCTTGGGCGAACACTCTCTAAGAATTGGATTTAAAAAAGGTATGTGGAGTCACAAGACAACCGGCATTAGGTCTGGTCTTCACGTCATCAAGGGCCAATGGGAAGCAGCTGAGAGGTGTAAAGTCTATGTTGAAGAGGAGTCTGTTGCAACAGGCATTTTTGATTTGGAACTGCCTTGCTGAATGAAAGTCTGAAGCCTAGAAATGACAGAAGAAACTGCAGTGACCATAGTTGAAAGCCCACTTTGAGTGGTCACAATAACATAGGTTGGATCAAGGTGCAGTTGCAGTTCAGTCAGAACTGAGGGGTTGCTGTGAAGAGGGGTGTATCAGGCAGATATGTTGGCCCTGGAGCACCCCTAAGTAGAGATAGGGCTATCATCAAACCCAGAAATGACTCAAGGGTTTAATGTTTAAATACCACTATATTGTTGAAGGTGCGCTTCCAGCATCCAGAAATAGGCAGACAAAGCTTACTTTCCGTCTGTGGTAATACACTATTAGTGGATTAGTGCTGGAGTAACCACTGAACATTGAACAGTAAGACATTTGACAAGAAGTGCTCACTGTTCACCATGAACTTTGGGGGTGATCTATAATAGCCTTCCGATGTTTCAGGTAAACTGGAACTCAGGAAACTGATGCTTTTCTCTGTTTTTTTGGTAGACTGAGAACCAGCAACAAACTGACGGCTCCTCTGAAATGTTTCTCTAAGCTGTATTCCCTGTTTTTCAAAGTCCTCCTGGACATCTTCTGGCAAATAAGGACTTTTTTGGACAGTATGGGGTGGATACATAAGCCATGTGGATTCTTATTAGGTGTACCCTTGCTTTATGAAAAAGGCACTTCACAAACAGTAAAGGGATAGTGTTTGTTTGAGAAAAATGTTCAAGAAGCAAGGTTTCCTCAGATATAAAATACCAGACGAAAGCCACATAAAAAAGATTGAATGGTGTGCAAGATATTGAGAATGTGACTGAATTTCAGCTAAAATAGTAGAACTATGGGCAGAGAATTGTTTTTCAACAGGCATAATAATTCCCTTTGGGATTGGAAGGTCAGCCTGCCTTGTTTAAACCCAGAATGTAGAGTTCCTCTCTTTAAAGTTGAGCTACCTATACAAACATGTTTCCATTTTAAAGTGAAGCATTACACGTATTTTGCATGCTAATGCCATTAGAGTGCCATGCTAAAGGTTGAATTAAAAAAATAAGTAAATTTCCTTTAAATATGTATGTGTTAAGAAAAGGAGCTATTCAGTGTACATGAATGTCAGTGAACAGAACATGATGGGGAAAAAGTTACTTTGTTTCAAGATGGAGGAGAGAAAGTTGTGAAGTCTATTTGCATAGACACATTTTTATATTATTTAGTTCAAAAGGACATGAGAGCCGATCATCCTGGGATACAATAAATACATTGAATACTGAGCAGACAGAGATTAATTCTCTACAATATACTGTGGCATTGGAAATGGTTTAACTTTTGAAACGAAGTAACTTTTTCCCCATCATGTTTTTCTGGACTTTAGTTCATTGGACTCCTTTAACACTCATGCTACAATTCACACAAGACAACTCATCTGTCAATGTTAATTGTATTGCAGCTAGAGTCTTACTATGCAATTCTCAAATTTCCACTTTAGCTTGAAGTACTGTTCCAATATCCTCGGTTAAATCATTTTAACAATAAATGTAGTGAAAATATTTCAACAGTGAAAAATGCCTTTTTGTTTATAGAAGGCTGAAAAAAGATGTCATTTTAAATGTTTTGGCTTTAATTGGATTTGTAATTAAATTTAAATTGGTGTAACTGCAAACAATTGTCTGATAACATATTCCCATATATAAACTTGAAAGCTGGACTTGATATTTTCAGTGAAACCCATATTGCTTACATTTTTTGTGCACCTATTCTGTTACTAATACTAAGCAAACAGTATTTATTTTTTGAAAGAGCACCTGGTTCTGGAGTGTCTAAAGCAAACTAGGTGGTTCTCACTCCTGATCCTACAAAAACGTGTATTGATCGCAAATGCTACCAACATTGATTACTCCAACATGTAAGAAAATGGAAAAGAAGTGAAAGTGAGATTCTCACAGTTCTCAGATGGGAGCCTAGGAGTCAAGGATAACAAGTGACTCTTTCAGGGATGCCACTGATTTGATTAACAACACCACAAACAATTCAGAAGATGGGCCTTTAATGTCACAAAGTTCCAAGCCAGGCTGAGTAGTTCAGGAAGGCTTTTCCGGTTTTAAGGAACAATTTCAATACCGAGCAGTGCATTCAAAATAATTCAGAGGACAGTAGGAGAAAAGACACAACTTAATAACTGTTTAATACGTTGTAAGTACTGTGGGTGCAATACAGCTTGCATTCTCTGTCTAACTGTGTGGGCGAAGGAGAGCAACCGTGATTGAAGAAGGTTATAAAGCTCTAGGCGAAGAAATAACGAACAAAGAATAGGAATGAGTGTGACCATCTTCGCCACATTCATCTCTCTCCCCAGCAGACGTAAGTGGGAAAATGTAGTACAATTATCAGCTGCACAATACTTTCGCCCTGCTTAGGAGTTATGGGTTAAATTTATAACTCTACATGAAATACAGTTTGCGCAAGGATAGGAATTCTGAGTTAAGCAGTACTTAATAGGTGAGGCATTTACCCTGGGAAGTAAATACCTTATTCTGGGGCATGAGCATTCACTGAGTGCTGTAAATACTATCCCCTTTGAAGATCAACTGTGATTTATAGCCTCAGCTGTATTCTGGGATTGAAGGTGGGGTTTTGTCCTTAACATGTTAATTTGCAAATCCCTTGATGTTGAGCTGAATACAAATTATGAAAATAAAACTGAACTACTACATTATAAATTGACAAACCTGAGAACAAGGTTATTTTTCAGTAAAGACATTCTGAAAAGTCAGAAGCTTGTGATAGTACCCCACAATGGGGATGCACATAGTAAAGTATTAATTTATTTATTTACTATAGTTTATATATAGTAATATTTGTATTTTTTTTTAAAGTAATAAAAAGAAAAAAGGAACTTTGGGTGCAGACTGCTGTGAGACTTTGTCAGAAGTTTTCAAGGGCATCAGGGGGGAGCACCTTACCACAAAGCTTAACATCAATGTAGCCACCTTGAGTTCAATATTATGCTTGGGTAAAGCAGGCCCTAGAAGAGTACCTTGGGGCATATCATCAAGGACCCGCGATAAAAATTATCGCCGCTTTAGCGTCCGTTTTCGGGCGAAAAGCGGTGATAATTTTATCGCGCTATCAGCAAAGACACTCTAGCGCGTGCTTCTATGCCTCTTCGCCCGTTTCCTCAACGCCCAGCTTTGCAACATTAATGATATGCAAAGTGGGCGTAACTGACCGAAATAACGTGGAATATGTCCCTAACAGACTTGACCTAATCTGTATAGCGACGATAAAAGTAGCACTAAATGCGCTTATCGCAGGTTTCATTACGCCTGCTCTGAATCCTACTAAGCCATTATAGCCTATGTGTGGTGGATTATAAGGATGAGACTACCCTGCCCTATCTACAAGGATTTGCCTATCGCTGTGCGATTATTGCTGGATTTCCAGCGATAATCGCACATTTTACCAGTATTGCTGCGTTTTATATCGCATTGGAGATAAGCATTGATGATAACGCGCTATCTCTGCGATATGATCCAGCGGTAGCCGGCGATAATTATACTTGTGCTAAGTGCACTGAGCAATAATTATCCGGGGCTTTGTTGATATGCCCCCTTTTTTTTCACATGGATTTTCTGATAATGGAGACTTCCTTTTTATCTGATATAGGCTATTTCGACACAAGTTAGCTTCCTGTAGCTTTTGGTATTATTTCACACTTTTGGAGATTATTCTGACATTGTATGTCCTGCAATATCAAATCAAAAGGCCTATTTTACTTGTCATTAGATGACAACATGCTGGCTTCCACCAATGTCTGAATATAAAATCCAGAAGATCAGAGAATGCAAGGTTATTGTCTCCACAAGACACCATAAGGTACAAATATCTGAACAATGTACAATTCTAGGCATCTCCAGACTAATTAAAGATGCCCAATGCTTTGACACCCTGTAAATGTGGCAATTAGGATCACTGACATCCTTACTGCTACCTTTTATGAAGCCATCACTCCCCTACTTCTGCTCCAAACTTCAAGTGGTCAGCCCAGAGCAAGCTAATCAAGTAGCAGGAGGTTAAGAGTTATGCTGGGTGCAGACCAAATGCAGTACTGTAGACACCCTTGGATACTCTGGATCACTCAGGAGCGTTTACAAGCCCCTATCGCCACCAGAAAGTCACTTGTTTGATGTTGTGTTGGCGATACGGGCTTTGCCCCAAATTAAAAGGCAGTGTTAAGCCTTGTAAATAAGGCACCTTTTCTCGCTATGCTTAGCATGAAAGGGGTGGGCAGTTGGTGTTGCGGTGGGCGTTCCATCGCAACACCCATTGATTCTGACGCTCCCCCAAGAGTGGTGTAAATATGAGGTAGTGCCAAAATTAAGTCAAGGGAAAACCTGGTTTTAATAGGGCACAACAAGGAGAAATGCTTCACCTTGTTTATGCTGTTTTCTATGTGTGCTGCATTGTGCAGCACACATAAAAACAGCAAAATTCCATGCATTATTGTGTATGTGCAGGAAGGTGTTCCTGCACATAAAAAAATAATTCCTTCCAACGCAGACACCCTTACACTATTGTGTAAGGGTGCCTGCGCTGGTGCTAGGCAGATACATTTAGCACCAGCGTAGGGGGAAATGCAGGGCTGCACCTGATTGTTGCAAATAGGGTGCAGCCCTGTTTTTCAGAAGTGGTGGAGCGCGGCGTTAAGCCAAAAAATCGAATGTCGTGCTCCATCACTTCTTTGTAAATATGCCCCTCAGTTACATAGAGAGTGCTTCCAGTGTCAGCACCCATCCCAGCAGCACCAGCCATTTAGCATTAAGGAGTTCATCACTAAATTAACAAAAGATGATTTAACAAAGAAAGAAATTCATGCCCTTTCTTTAAGGAGCAGGAAACTCTAGGAGGGGGGATAGGTATGATGCCAAAATTGATGTTAGGGATGATGACGATCATTATTTCCTTCCGTATTTAATTGATCTCTACTATTGATTCTGACCTAATACAAAGAAGATCTTTACAATTTGGTTTTCGTTTACACCAAAGCCAGGAAAAAATGTATTTCCAATTAATAAAATATGGAAGCAGAGGACCACACATAAATGAAGGGCAGCAACCGCTTTATATTAACAGGGCAGTTCTAAGGCTAGTCTCATTTAAGCAGTTCATTCTGTTTAAGAATTAATTTATAAGGTGCCTAATTCTATCACTCGTTTTTTGCAGCGGTGCCTATGATTCATAGTTTGGGTTTGACTGCAGTCAAGATAGTTCTCTATTCAAGAGACTACACTAGGGGATCCAACAACCTAATGGCAGATGAATATAACAGGTCCCTCTGCCAAGCATGCTGCCAATTCATGCCGTCCTAATTGGCGCAGAATGCTTGAACGTAAATAATTATTTCAAGGGAGAGGATGTGGCTTAATGGCCAGAGCTGGCTAATTTAGAGCTGGGAATCCTAGTTCAAGTCTCAGCGTCAGCTCAACATATGATTCTGGGCAAATCACTTCATCTCCCCATGCCGATGGACAGCGCCTGGAAACCGTCACGGGTGATTAGCCGTGCTCCACAAATCCCAGATGAACAATAATTGAATAGAAATAATTGAGATCTGAAAGATAGGAGATATGGATTAGCTGATGAAAGAGCTGGCTAATTTAGAGCTGGGAATCCTAGTTCAAGTCTCAGCGTCAGCTCAACATGTGATTCTGGGCAAATCACTTCATCTCCCCATGCCGATGGACAGCGTCTGGAAACCGTCACGGGTGATTAGCCGTGCTCCACAAATCCCAGATGAACAATAATTGAATAGAAATAATTGAGATCTGAAGGATAGGAGATATGGATTAGCTGATAAAACAATCTAATGGAGTTTATGGCTTGGGTTTGAGAACAACTGCGCATGGGTTGGTCTTAGAAGCAGGAGCGGAGCGTGCAGGTAAGAGCGGTGGAGCAGGGTGGGGGAATGGCTAGACAGATGATGATGATGGAAAATGTCATATTTATTTAATTTTTCCTTGTTGTCGTCAGTCGAGTCCTCCCCCACCCCTCCCCAACGCCCTTACCTGCACGGGCCGCTTCTGCTTATAAATGTTACTGGCTAGGCCTTGTATCCTAAAAAGAAGATATAGATTTGAATTAGAACCTTATACTTTTCAGATTCTATGGCAGGACCGGAGGCTTCGGATTAGGCTTTTCTTTCTCCTGTTTATTTACTCCAGCAGCTTTTATTAAGAACATCAACAATAATAAACTACATTTCACATGATCCAAAGGGAAATGGAAAGCGAAAAAGTCCAACAGAAAGCGTCCAATCCAGAGGCAGGAATCCAATAACTTCCACCGTGGGCGATCTACCCTCCTCTTACTCCAGCAGCATCAAGATACGTGCCTCGTTTTTTTCTTCCTTTCGTGAATTTTCTGTTTTGGCTTCTACTTGTGCTGATTTTGTGTATATTGCCTTTGAGCAAGTATACCTTTGTTGTATGACTTATGCGACGAGCGCGGCAATAACTTTTCACAGTGTTAGGGCTGCTTTTCTTCTGTCAGGCTTTTGGCGCAGTGTGGCCCTCCTGCCTCAAGGGGAAAGTGTGCCCAATTTTGGGCACTTTGAAGCGTCTCTACCCCCCATCGGCCGACGAGTCTCTTTTATCCGCTGTGTCAGTTACGGAGGGGCCGATTCACAGAACTAATCTATACTACTATTATAAAGAGAGAACTTTCACCTTTAAGCCAGGTAAACTCGAAAACTACACCACCAATCTGAACACCCAAGAAATCTTAGAAAACCTCAGGGCAAGCAGAAGGACATAGGCTACATAAAAATAAAAAATAAACGTTGTTTAAAATATTTAGAAATAAAAATAAAGTAGTCCCTTGCAAGTAGCGCCGGCCGCGACGTATGCGTGAGGGGAGTAGCGTTGTTTAACCGAGCAACAGGAAGAGCGAGGACATGAGCGCCGGGAGGAGCGTCTGCGTGAGGGGAGGAGCGGAGTTTACCAGCAACAGGAAGAGGGGAGAACATGAGCGCCGGGAGGAGCTGCGGAGCGGCAAGAAGCGGAGGAGCAGTGGCAGCGCGGGGAGGAGCAGCGGATGAGGTAGCTGACAAGCGGTCAAGCAGTGGAGAGGTAAACACTCCAGCGTAGGGAGGAGCGGTGGATGAGGTAAGTCGGGACCTGGGGGGGTTACAAAGCCGGGGCGGGAGGCGGGCGGGAGGCTCAAGGCGCAAGGCGCGAGGCGGTAGGCGCTATGCCTAATGTCGGGGCGGGGAGCGGCAGGCGGGAGGCTCAAGGCACAAGGCTCAAGGCGGGAGGCGGTATGGCCAATGTCGGGGCGGGAGGCGGGAGGGATGCGGACTGGGCAATGTCGGGGGGGGGGGGTGCACAGAGGCTTAACATGCTGCCCCCAGCCCCCTTCTGCCCCGGGCAAAGCCGGGGCGGGCTGCTAGTCTGAGATAAAATTCTAAACTTACTACTTTTGGTATTCACAGAAGGCATTTAGTAGTAGTAAAGTTAGGCCTCCTAACTTTACTACTACTAAACTGAGATAAAATCCTATACTTACTACTTTTGTTATTCACAGAAGGCATTTAGTATTAGTAAAGTTAGGACTCCTAACTTTACTACTAGTAAATGCCTTTTGTGAATAACAAAAGTCGTAAAGTTAGGATTTTGTCTTAGTTTATTAGTAGTAAAGTTAGGAGTTGTAACGTTACTACTACTAAATGCCTTCTGTGAATACCACAAGTAGTAAGTTTAGGATTTCATCTCAGATTAGTTGTGTGAATCGGACCCATTACGACTCGCATGGCTGTGCATCTGCCAACACGCAGGGGAAGACTAAAAGCAATATAATTAGCATTGTAAACGCTTGGGCCAGTACAGGAGAGCCCCTGCCTGGAGCCTGACTTCCATGAACCGGGTAAGATTAGTGCCATTGTTTAAAGGGACCAGCCCAGGCAGGAAATCACCCTCAGCACCAGTAGGGAGCAGTGGTCCCAGGGTAAGCCCTATATTACCAACTTCAGGTCAAATTAATTCAGGGGTTTGCACTACTTTAAATCCCCTTTTTCTGTCCATAGTGCATGACTGTAAAGGAGTTATGGAGGACTTTGAGGACTATTATGAGGAGGAAGAGGAGGAAATTACCTACCGATCATTTCTGCCAAGTAATGGACACCTCTAACCTCAAGGCGGTTTCACAAGTGGTTGCGCCCCTGGAGAGAGAAATAAATCAACTTCAGGCTCAATGCCACCAACCCCTCGAACCGAGGGAAGACATGTCTGGGGCTAGAACCCCTTACCTCCAGGTCAGGCCTCCACTAACACCATAATTCTCAAAAGAAAGCGCGCCGATGATGCTGGCATAGATACTGATGCTTTCGTGCATCTAAAGAAGGCATTTATGGGTGCCCAGCCCCCTTAAACTCCCACTAAACCCTCAGAGGACCTGGGGAACCCGCGAGTTACCCTGATTCTTTGCCCACGGGTGACCCATATGAGTCCCCCAGACCCAGGAGATGGTGAGTCGAGCAGGCCGTGGCCCCCGGCAAAGGTAGATCAGGTGGCAAATCCTGATGTAGATGACGGTATGTTGAACCCTGATGACCTCTTACATCTAAGTTCAGCGGAATGGGTTTAGGCCCCTAAGGTAGCAGCCTATATGGCGGCTAGGCGGCGTAAACCTTTCGACAAGGAGGTTAGGAGTTGCCTAAAATCGGTATGCCCCAGGCCGGCTCTAGATGGGAAAGTGTCCATCACGCCGGAGGTGGACTCCAAAAAGGCCACGTTCTTAGCCAGATTAATTTGTGATCCTAAGAAAGGCATAGACCGCTCTTGGAGGGCATGCCAGGATAAGCTCCTGGACACAGCAGGCCTAATGGCTAAGATACTAGACATGGTGGAATATGCCAAAGCATTAGGCAGCCTTATTTCCCCAGAGATCCTCTCTAGCTGGGCTTAGACAGCGATCATCTTTTTAGGAAACGCGAATGCAGAAATCTCTATGGAGCATCACAGATCACTGCTGATAAAAATAGACCCTAAGTTAGGCGAATTGGCCACCTCAGAGGCTGGTCTAGTTGCAGAGGGTAATCTCTTTGGAGACCCCTTTGTAAAGGAGTTCGGTAAATTTGTAAATACTTTCAACTCTCTGGATAAGGCCCAAACGCCCATAAAACACATCTTCACCAGATTTCAGCAGACGCTGCCTCAATGCTCACAGAATCTTGGGCAGAGAGCGCTAACAAACAGTTACTGTTCCGCCTGGTCCCGATGGGGGAGTTGGTGTCTTTGACAACAGGTGGATCTGATGGGGGTAGATGTTGTCTACATCCATAATTTCTTAGCCTCTTTGGCAAAGCAGGGCCTGGCTTATAGGTGTATCAATACATTTCGGTCGGCGATATCAGCGGGCCATGTCCTGGTAGACAGTCATCCAATTGGCAAACATCTGTTAGTATGTAAGCTAATGAGGGGTATCAGGCTATCCGAGGCCCCGGAGCCTCGGTACTCCATTCTCTAAGATGTTAACAAAGTCTTAGAATTGTTCCGATCATGGCAATCCAATAAGTACTTGTCCAGGAAACAAATGTCGGCGAAACTAAAAACCCTTCGATGTTTGATATCCTGTCGCAGGGTTTCCGACGTTAGGGCCCTGGTTCTTACGGGCCGAGTCTTCACTCCAGAGGAAGTTACCTTTCATATCTCTAGAAGAACCAAATACAATTCGAGGTCGGTGTCATATCCTGCTTTTCCTGATGTCCCTAAGTTATGTGTGGTCAGGGCGCTCAAGCCTACGAAGTGGCGACAATAGACATACGCCCACCGGGCGTCAGACAACTGTTTATAGCCCTCACTAAACCACAAGGGGAAGTCTCAAACCCTGCGATTGCGAGAAGGGTTCACTGAATGATGCAGGAGGCAGGGATAGATACCTCCCATTTCGGGGCTCACTGTTAGGGGTGCAATTGCATCAAAAGGTTTTTCCCTGGGGGTGCAGCTGGAAGACATTTTTAATGCTGCGTATTGGTCCTTCCACCTTTATAATTGGATTTGTACTCTCCAATGTAGTTTTAGGTCCTATAAACCTTACTATAGTTTAATTAACCAAAAATCATATACACCCAGGCCATTTAAATATTCTAAGAAGTGAACACTCTTTTTCTGAAAGGTGCAAGAGAAAAGGTACTACTACAAGGGCATTGAAAGAAGATTGTTTTATAATTGTTCTGTTAGACAGAGATACTCTTTGCCACAGTTTTAGGTCCTAAAAAGTTTACTATAATTTTATTAACCATATATTACAAATCCCATGCGATTTACATACATTTAAGAAGTGCGCTCATTTTCAGAGAGAGGCAAGACAAACTGTACTACTATATAGGGAACCAAAAGAAGCCCATTTCGCAAATATGTTAGAAGTAGATTGTCCAAAAATAGAAAAGCAGGTAGATCATATACTTACAAAGGCGAAATATGTTTCAATGAGGAAAACCATTCAAGGTGGTCACATTGCAATACGTTGCAAACACCCACGTTGATGGGATCAAATGGCCATGGCAGATTTCCGCAATTGCTACTTTAATTTTCCCATACAAAAAAACCAAAGATGGTTCCTTTACTTCACAGGGAGCAGTGACAATTACCAGTACAAAGTGCTACCTTTCATGTTCAGGTCATCACATAGATTGTTTATCTGCATCTACTCTTCCCTAAACTTAGCAGCCTGGCTCTGCACGTTCTTCAGTATGAACATATACATTTGCAAGAATTAAATAAATGCTATTCTTTAAAGTGGAAGAAGGGTTGCAACTGGTGCTCGGCAACAGTTGCATGCATATTAAAAATCAAGAAGGGTTTAAGCAACGACTGGTGAAATCGAATTGCAATAGCCATTAATTAACTTTTCTCTTTATTCAAGTAATTATTCTAGAAATAGTCCCCTCATATTTTTTCTAGCAGGTTACTGGTACAGATCATTTTATGGAATCATACAAAAATTAGTCCTTGGTTAGAAAGGCAGCTATTACATTAAAATCCAACACAGTGCTACTTAGATAAATTGGAGCCCCATTGGAGGCTATGAGAAAATGTGAATTGAAGAATGTGAAAATAGTGATCAGGTGTTTTTAGTGAACAAGGGCTTTGCCATCTTTCACACAGACAAAACTGTAATACCTTCTTCCTTGCCTAATTAGTGCGGAAGTTGCATTTGAAGCAGACCATCAATAAACTAATGCATTTTCCTAACCTATTGCTCCTCCCAAAATTGTATTCTATTGCACTTAAGCTGAAGAAAACTTTGAGGTATTACATCTGCTATAGGGCCCATTCCACTAGGTATAAAACAGCCATGGCAATTCAGTTAAGAAATTTCCCCTTATCAAAATACAGCAATTGAGCTACCTGGGTGATATCTCTCTATTTATCTAGGCTTGAAAGCACTCGTACTTGATTAAAAGTCTTGAGAAAGTGTTTTAATTCCAAAAATGCCTCCTTCTTTATCCAAGCTAGCTAATAGAATATTCAACAATGTTGAACCATAGATTGTAAGACATGGCCCAATTTCCTCACCTGTTTTCTCATTACTGCCTGGACTCACGCCTTAGGGTAGACACTAAGGTGAAGAACATACTTGAAAGGTTAAGCTGCATACTCCTTTCCACACTCTTCAGTCAAATCACTACTAAAAGTTTATTGTAAGTTTATCAATCTGGGGAAGTCCACGTGCTGGAGAACAACAGCGAGGGCATTCCCCACAGATTAAGTGCCTTTTTCAGTCTGCTTTTTCCAATGTATGCATTACACTTATGAGCAGGAAATTAAGCTGAAAGTAGCTCCCTTGGTTATGAGAATCATACAATAGTGCAAGATCAGATTTCCTTCAAAAGTGTGGAAAATACAGACAATCCCACCTATGGTTTCTAGCTTTACTGCATTTACCTCAGACAGAAATTGTGTTTTTTAAATTTTTAGCAAAGATATATTAATTGACATAAAGGTTTCTGTGTTGCCACTGTCATGAGAATTTGTTCTGAGCTTTGAATTTGGTGAGAGAACCCTAGATGGAGAACTATTGTTGTAAAAAAGTGAGCTTTCTAATATTCCTATAACTATTGTAAGGATTTATTACACCAGAGAACATGGTTAAAATGCAGGCAAATCTGAATATTACTAAAATATCGGTTTTTAAATATTGTGTTACAAACATATCATAGCCAAAATATCAAATACAAAAATATCATGAAGCTAAGTAGAGAATTACAAATGTAACTTCTCTTCTACGGGCCTTGAATATATGTATATATCTTAAAAGTCCGTAGATGTGGAATTAAAAATCATAAATCTATACTTACCTATATATAAAACTGTCACAATATTTTGGTATTTGATAGTCTGTCTAAAATATTTTTTTGTAACAGGATAATGTTGTGCTCGATATTCTGACATACAACTGGCAAATCGTGGCTTTCTGTACATATATCCATCTTTAATTTGCCAATGAGGTTCAACACTTTCAGGCTTATATTACAAGTTATAACCTTGTGTATGACTGCTAAGATATTCCAAGGCATGTTTCAGGAAGGAGTTAATGGAGTGAAAAAAAGACCTTTTTAAAAAACTTCTCTTGCCTCAGGGATTTCAAATGTCTACGTGCATTGTATAATCCACTCCGCGTTTTCAATTTTGATTTTAATACATGTGAAATTTTCAGTATCTTTCGTACGAATTCTGCTTTTAAAATCATCTGCAAAATGTCACCTACAAAAAGAAGGTTTTGTCATTGTGAGAGGAGTTATCTCAAAAATTACTCCAACAATTTCATAAGGGCATGACATTTACGAATAATCAAAAACAAGGTAAATAATCTTATCATATTAAATGGTGAGACACAATTAATGTATGCCCACCAAATAAATGATGGTTCAGGAGGACGAAAAAGCAACCAGATGAACCAAATCTTGAGGCACGAGTAACTTAGCCAGTGTATTTTTCTCTTACGTCAATGTTTAATTAGTATTCTAAGGGGAAAAGAAGAACAACAAGATGTGGAACATGGCAGGATTGGGAATGGTAGGACTTTCTTAGGTTGTATGTCAGCATATCATTAGCAAAAATATCATGTGATAGAAATATTGTGTCCTAGATATTGTTACAAAAATACTCTCACATTGGGTATAGATTTTGTACCATTACCTTCAATTGGGCTACATTTCTGTAAATCATAATTACGACACAATATGTCTGTCAGACAATATTCTGGTTATGATGTTCTGGTACCATAACATTTTTTAAAGGTACCTAAATGGCGTGCATTTAGTTAAAATGTACAGAATTCCCAAAATAAACAGAAAATGAATCTGTAGCTGAAGAGAGCCCAATGACCATCATAAATAATGTAAAGTTGAAAGTAAAAACGTATATAATGAAGGGCCTAAAACTGGTGGGAAGACAGTTGTGCGATAACAGAATTCTGAGTCACTAAAGGGAATCTTGTTGTAGAGCTTCTTAAGGCAACCCGGATTTAAAAAGAGTCCTGTTAATATAACGCAAATGATAAATACCACAGTGATTTTGAATGATACTACCAAAGATTGGACTGTGTCTAATGGCCTGATGCTGAAGTAATTATGAGTGACATCTGTGACGCAAAGAAGGCAGAAGGATATTTGAACGTTAGGAAACTAGAGGTGCACAGACCCAACTTAACTGATTGAGAACATAATGACGAAAAAGGGAATTTCCAAGATTGTAGACTATGGGATCAGCAAATGAAGTGGGCAATGAAGAAGTGAGTGTTAGTGTATGGTTAAACAACGTCAGGCCACAAGGTGCTGCCTTGTTCTTTCTGGCTTTATTGGCCTAGCAGGGAGAGGTTATAATTATATTAACATGATAAAATGCTGCAGGCAAAGTTTATCGCAATGCAGTGACAAAATATGTCCAAAATGTATTTAGTGACCTCTAGTTAGTTGGTCATGAATGACAGACTGATATACGAACAGGTTTTAATCTTTTTCGAAACCGATAACTACAGTTGATTTCAATTGTGTGCACACAATTACACTCTAAAGTGACTGCACAGAAACACACTTTATTTCCGTCCTTAATTTTGGGATCCAAATAAAAATGTCAGCGGTTGCTTCCCATCCCTCTATCGAATTAGTCTCAAATGCAGCTAAGAACATGCCCATAATTACACATTTGAAACGTTTTTGCACACAAGTGAAATCACTGTAAATAAGGCCAACATACAAGCATTACAAGTGGGAAATAATAGCAACTTAAAAATATAATGAAAGTGCACAAAAATGGAGCTGTAGGACTGTGAAATTAAATTACGAAAGCTTAGGTTTGTTCTTGGACACGTATGGATGAGCTAAGGTCACACACAGTACCCTACATATTCCCATTAGACAACTGCAGAGAAGGGTTTCAGAAGTCCAGTGATTGGAAGGTTGTGTGAAAAACAACTGCTTAATGAATCTTCTAGCTTTTCAGACCATCAGGTGCCGCACAAAAGATGTCTCAGCTGCGAAACCTAACATTGGTATACTGGACCGACCAACACAAGCAAGACGGACAAAGGTGGCCGGTGAAGTTACCAGCCAATAAGAACATTCAATTGAGTATTAACTAATGGCACCTCATCAAATAGTGCATCATGTTACCAGTCTGTCTTGAATTTTACAGCCCAAATGAGCATTTTACCGTGGGCAGCCATACCTTTTGCTATTGGGGGATGAGGACTACAACAGCCAGACAACATTGTATGATAGAGCTGGGTGAGTTACTCACACTTGATTTTCGCTTAAAGCATGATTAACGTTTCTCTCCTTAACCCCTATGAGCATTTCACCACAATCATTCATTAAAAAAATTGTTTCTTAATCATTTGGACATCATTTTTGCACATACAGTAAAAGCAAAATATTACAAAAGAAAAAGTGAGGATGAAATGCGTAACCAGACACGGGGAAGGTGGAAGAGCACTGTCGATCTCATTCTTACTCTAAGAACATACATCATAACCAGAATCTACAGCTCAACCAGATTTTTTTCACATAAGGAAATTATTTTTAAAGGAAAATGTTCATATTGTTTTTTTTTCTTTCCTTTTCTTATTTTGTAAACGTTTGGCAATCAGTCCAGCAATATGCCTTGCCTTTTCATGTCTTCTGTTCCGAAAGAGTACAACTGCATGAGATAGATTTTTTGTTTTCTTCAAGATATCTATCATGCCTTTGTATACTTTTTCCTGATTCCTTTTCCGTTTCGGTCAAAGGATGAGAGCTTTATGTTTGGGTGTAAGGGAGGCCGTTATCCCACTTCGCATTAGGGTACCAAGTACCATTCTCTAGCGGTTCTGGGAGAAGATAGAAAATAAGCTTTATTGCGGAATCTCTCCGTTCTCCTTCAACATTGCTTATTGCACAGTGCAAGTTACTTCCATTACTGGATAATTTAATTGTTTCCTAAAGGATTTTCACAGTTATTCACAATTCTCTTTAAAAAACAAAAGGTCTTTTTAGGTGAGGAGAAGGGGCTGTAGGAGAGATGCTGAAAAGTAGTGTGGCAAAAATGAGTAAAGTCTTATTTTAAGAGCATCCACATCGGTCAACAACCATTCCAGGGATTTTCCCATAAATAATCTGTTGCTTGTCATTAAAGTAGAGCATGTTGATTGGGGACATTTTGGTAGGGGTGCAGCAGGGCCCGGCTGAGCCCTGGGGGTTGGCTTGCTGCACCAGGTGCGTGTGAGGGTATTTCTGCATGAACATGTACTCGCACTGTCCTGAGCAGTAGTTGGCTTTGTATCTCTTGGGCGCGATGATCCAGTCCCAGCCGAAGGCTTCGAAGTCCACCGTAAGTGGGTAGCGGCAGCAGCGGGACTCGGTGGAGTGCTCGTCACAGTCCAGGCCCAGGTTTCTCCGCGATCGCTTGTTGTTCTCCATCACCCGCAGCTCCATGAACGGATGCTATAACCACATGACAGGAGAGAAGAGATGGGGAGACAGAATCATTAGAGCAACTAAAACCACATAGCAAAAACAGAAACTCCAAGTGAAGTTGGAGGAATAAGAAAAGGAAATAAGGAGTGAGTGGGCAAACAGACAGTCAATGTAGGACAGGATGGACGTGCCATTGATAGTCAACCACTAGACGGAGGATTGTTCGGCAAATACTCAACGGAGAGCGGCTACACAGCATCTCTTACTGCAAGTCTATTCATTTTGACTTATTTTATCATACATTGTATGACGCTAAATGTGAATAATTATCTCTAAATGTCTGTGGTCGGTACAAGTTGTATCTGTTAAGAGTGTGTGTATCATTTTTGGCATCTCAACATACATATTTGTAAAGTCAGCAACATACCCCTGTCTGGTTTAGATAAGTGTCCATGGGCCAGATGTAGGTCGGTCGGTAACGGCCGAAAATCGGTATTTTCGGCCGTTACCGACCGGTTTACAAGATTTGGCATGTAGGGGGCAATATTTTACCGAATCGGTAAAATTACCGAATCGGTAAAATAAAACATCGGTAAATTTACCGATTTGAAGCCACCCATATGTAGGTGGGACTCTTCAGAGTCCCATGAGCCTTAACGAATCGGTATTTTACCATCAAAACCAATTTGATGGTAAAATACCGATTCCGGTGTGCATGCACATGTGTGCATGCACACCTATGTCATGTGACAGGCAGACCTGCCCTTAGGGCAGGTATGCCTGCCACATGGCACCTGTGCCTGTTTTGGGGGTGCCAGAGGGTGTCAAAGTGACACCCCCTGCACCCTTGTGAATTCTTTAATTACCGATTCGGTAAATACCGAATCGGTAATGCCTAATCATTCCTATGGGCTTCAAAGCCCATAGGAATGAATGGGCATTACCGATTCGGTATTTACTGAATCAGTAATTAAAGAATTGTTAAGGATTCGGTAACGAATCCAGATGTTGGGACCTACATACCATTTACCGATTTTGAAATACCAAATCGGTACAATTCGATATTTTAAAATCGGTAAATGTTTTTTACCTACATCTGGCCCCATGTTTCTTAGAGCAGGTGTCTCCAACCATGAGCTACCAGTAGTTCACAGACATCTTCAGAGCAGCTCACAGCCTCGAGTTCATTTCTCAATCAGCACAGGGTCACATTTTCCTTTCAAAGTTAAGGGAACTGAGTTGACTTTACATTATTATCTTCAGGCTGCAGATAGCAGGGCCTGATAAAGCACAGGGCTGGAGTTCGATTTATGACCCAGGCCACACAGGTGAAGAACTAAACTAATAAGTTATTTAAAACTTAACTAAAAGTCATTTTCAACTTAATATTGGAGCATGAGAACAAAATGATGTTTTTGAATGCTTTAAAATGGGAGAAAATTAAAATGAAGTTAACTTAATGATTAAGTTAACGCTTCATTTTTATTTGATTCCATTTTGATGTGTTGAATTATAAACAGCAGGCCTCTTGCTCCCAGTGGGCAGTATACACCCCACATTTCTAACTGAAAAATACAGTCATTTTTTTCAAATGGTATACATTTGAAGTGGATAACAATATTTCTATGAAACATTGAGTCAATGTTTTTATCCGCTTTCAATTAAGCCAATTGAATCTTAATATTTTATGAAACATGTTTCTTCACATTAAATTCCTACTATTTAAACAAATGGCTGTATTTGTATGTTGTAAATATGGCATCAGGTCTACAGGGCATTTACACACAGCAGGCATCTTGCCCCCAGTGGCTGGTAGACACAGTCTAATATTTATAACTGAAAACCAGTCTTTTTTTGAAGTGGGAGAAATTTAAAGTGCAGAAAAATATTCCATATTATGAACTTTTTTTTGCAGAAAATATTTCTGCACTTTAAATTTCTCACGTTAAAAAAATAGTTGTATGTTTGTGTTATACATGTAACAGTGCCTCATATGGCAAAAGGTAGCTCCTGTGGCACAAGTAAATATGACAGACTCTTTCACCCATACACATATATCCCATTCATAAACACATATGTTCATACATTCCCAAGGATCAAGCTTTCACTGACACACATGGCATCCCCGTCAGAGTGCCCTTAGTCTCTATTCAAAACATAGTCTTTGGCTGTATGAGGGGTGGGTGGGGGTGGTAAATGAGAGGGTGAGTGAGTGTGCAGTGGAGAGTAAAGAAAATTGTTATGAAGCAGGCAGCGCTGGCTGCGCCACAGTGCTGTTTTTCCTTTTGTCTGTTGGGAGGAGGGAGAAAAAATTGAGGTGGACAGGTAGTGGTAGGAGAAGAAACAGTATTGGGGAGGATACAGGGGAGCTGAGACAGGGATGGGCAGGGCCAGCTGAAAAAGGGGCTGGTGGGGGTAGAAGAACCAGACTGGGCAGAGGGGTGGGAGGGAAAAGATGCAACATAGGCAGTGGGTGGGGGAATGATCTAAAGAAGCCACATAGACAGGTTTATGAGGAACCTATAATCTGGGCTACCAAGCTTCCCCAGCCAACCCACCTTCGTTACCTTTAGATTCGAAAAGGAGGTTGGCCAAATTTTTTACAATTGAATAGTAACTTGCTCAAGGCCCTACACCTGTCAGATAGTTGACAACCTGGAAATAATAAAGTAAAAGTTGAGGCATACACACTGTGACCATGAATCATAAAATTGCATCCCTCTATTTCAGTTTACCCATGTTGAAAACGAATTAGGTTGGGCAACTCAGTGCAGTTAGGCTTGTTCATCAGCCGATCTTAAGGTTACAAATAGAAGTGGGGGCATCTTTGACCATCAGATTTAGTGCTGTTGACAGAGCTGCTGCCAACTTCTCTGAATGGGTCTGAGAATGTGTTGAGGTACGGTTCGATCCAACAGATTTCAGGGGTAGCTGCATTTCATATTATGGCATTTTTGTTAACCTAAGTTCCTTGGATTGCGGCTGGGTGATCCTGGCGGTACCCTGTCCTGTTTCTCTATCCATTTGCACACCTCCTCTAGGTATGTGAAGAAGTATGTACATTGATCTGCCATTATTTTGAGTTTGACTGGCAACATTAAAGCATATTTTATGTCCGATTTGCAAAGTTTCTGTTTTACCGCTAGGAACAGTGCTCTCTGAAGCTGCACAGCAAGCATAAAGTCCAGAAACGTCTTTGTTATTGTCTACAAAGAAGTGCCTAGCCTTCTTGTCTTCCAGTAGGATTATGTCTCTGCTGCTATGTCCTCGAGGGGTATAATGCCACCCACAAATCGCACAGATCTAGGCTGGGGGAGTAAGGGGAGGCTCTCATCCATGATTCATAGCCACAGTGGGTTTTCATAAATTCTCCCAGATTTATCTACACCTGATCAATCCTTCCAAGGCCTGATCATCATGCTGCCGCCATGTTGGGGTCAGGCACTTCCTGAACACTCTATTGACTTTACCTTATCCAGACCCCGAGCACCAGGTGTGTTTGCAACTCTCTTCATCTTTTAGTGCATATCAATAAGTTACCGAAGTGTGGAGATCAGGGCGACAAACCTGCTGGAGCTGCATTCAGAGCTTGCTGGCTGCCATTGTAGGGCCACCTCCATGTGAATGCTGGAGGCCCCATTCCTTTTTCACAGGTGATCACAGCCGCAGATCAGTAGGAACCAGCACAGGAAGGAGTCTCGCACCGTCTGGATCTCTGGGTAGCTCATTATTCCCACCTAACAGGCTGGGCTCCGGCAGATAGTATGAGGTTTACGCAAGACCAGTGGGAGCATCACTGGATGGCTACTACCACTTCAGCTGTTGGCTCTGCCCTTCTGCACAAACTACGCTTATTAAAGCACACCAACAATGCATGCACCCTGACAGTGCATCTGAATGCACATTGCTGCATCACATAAATCTGCCCTAAGTGTGCAAGTTCCTCTGGTAACTGATTTGTTCTGACTATGATTGTTTGTTGGGCTTTTTTGTTATTTTTATTTGAGACATTGCTAGAGCACAAATTTAACATGTTACCAAAGGGAACTGAAGAAAGTGGTGGTGGACATAAACAGCCTTAATGCATTTCCACTTTTTGATAGAAGTTAAAGTAGCCATCATGCATACTAAACAAGAGATGGCTTCAAAGCGGTAGTGGGTGGTAACTGACATGTAGACTGTTGTGGTTGGAGGTTAAGAAAATGAAAAGCATTGAAAAGATGTTAACTAGCTAGGGGCTTGAATGGGATGGTTTAGAGATCTTAGAAAGAAAAGTTATTTACCTGTAGCAGTGATTCTCAAGTTGTTATATAATTGTCAAATTGAAATACTGAACACATCTTTCCAGCAACCAAAGAGGATCATTTTTAGGTCTGGTGTTATCCAAGACCTTTTGATTATACTAAACTTATGTGTATAATATAGTTACTTGTGTGGGCTTACTGCCAGTCATCTTCATCCACCGGCCTGTTATTGTGCCAGTCACATTTTTATTTAGAACACCACAACATACAGCATGGTGCAGTGGACCAGCCACTTAAGCCACTGGCTAACTTTACTGTAAGTGGTGACATTATACCTTTTAACATGAAGAACATCCACACACAAAGTGGTCCCCTTCAGAGTCATGGGCTATTATAGCAATAAATGCTTTTTTGAAGTCAAAAACATTTCTAACATCTTGACTAATATGGTTCAAACAATGTAACCATACAATCAGACTGCGAGCGTTTATCTCAACAAAGAGCATGATCCTATACATTTTATCAACACACCTATTAATGCCTTTGCGTGGGGAGATAGTTTTCATGTAGCATATTCTTGCCATCTACTTCTGCAACAAATGTCTCAAAGCATACCTGTAAATATCTTCCATTTTTGCCAAATCTTGTCCAGTTTTTTAGGGTTTCCCCGCATTTTACAGAAATATTTTTCAGCCACCATCCAACAGTCCATATCTTCTTTCCACTTTTCATTGCCTGGGGGATGGCGGGAAGGGAGGAGGATGATGGAAGGGCAGAAAATTGGGGGATGGGAGTTGTAAAGATATTCGGTCCCTACTGTCTGCCTATATTTCTTTTAGCCAACCTTAAGGCCTAGGCTGCAGAAGATTTTCAAGTATTTTAGTGGGTTTCATCTTCCGACACGTCTAAAAGAAGCAGCTTCACTTTGGACACTTTTGGGATCTCTGTAGCTTGTGTCCATCACTTGCATACCATCCTCCAAAACAGCTCCAGTGGAAGGCATGACCGACCATATATTTTTTTATAAGGCTATCTAGTTGGTTAGATCCCCTGGAGCACAAATCTGAGCTAGCCCTCCCTAATTTTTTTAACGTTTTGTCTGGTGGACCTGGATCTGTGTAGTATTCTTAGATGCACAATGGCCTCCAGCTATTATCACCACCTCCTTAGAGATTAGAGAGCTTCACCCATTCTTAATTTTCTAATGCGTCCACGTCCAGTGCCCAGTTTTTTCATATGTTTCTAAATGGATTTGGCAAGTTATTAACTAGAGACTCAATATTGCATCGTGAGTAGTCTTCTATGTTTCCGTCCTTTGGAATGCAGGCTGCAAGCGCGATGTCTGAAAAAAACGGAATCTAAGAGTGCATGTCTGAGTTGCATGTGCCAATAAACTTCAGTGTCTGCCAGTACATATTCCCTCTTAAAACTACCTGGGGATATAATTTCACCGTTGTCTGAGACGTTCCCCAAATTACTAATTCAAATAAGAACCTATTTCTGGAACCCTTAGAGGTTTCCAACATCACTCACTGTCCCACAGTGGTGTTTCTATTGTCAGTGACCCCTTCCACTCTAGGTGTTAAGTTGTCTTTCTCCATGCTTTCAATAGTGATTGTATATATATCAGTTGGGTTGATTTCTATTTTTTTCCTTGAGTAGATTCAAGGTTATCCTCAGTGTCTCATTGCATACCTGTCAATCAGGATGAAGGGTACATCCTGTGAGATAAGGTCCATTCATTTACCACCACCACGAGTTGGGTTACTCAACAAGATTTCTGTATATCTGGAAGGGTAATTCCCCCATCTTATATGCCCCTACTCAGTTTTTGACTATCTATTTACAGTGGTTTCCCATCCCATAGGAAAAGCCCAACCTCTGCCTTTAGCTTCCTGAAGAGCATGTCTAGTGCACAATAAGTGGAGTGTTGGAGGATAGCAGCACTATCATTTTAAAAATAGCCCAGTTGGTTGGGCCAGTGGCAGCATTCTCCAGTGTCTTGTATCATCTCTGAACTTGTTCAGTAGATTAATAGGTTATGATGAAAGAATTCATCTTGCCTATGAATGACGGTTATGAACAAGTACTGAAAGCTATCTGAACATACAGTTAGTGGGCTTAAGTATGTGATAGAAGAAATTAAATGTAAAGAAGTGGCACAACAGCAGACAACAGTAGAGAGTGTCACACAGCTATAAGCGGTGAAAGAGCAGTTCAGGCTTAAAATCTCGTGCTGATGAGCTACAGATGAAGGGTTCACTTGAAAACAGAGGGAATGAGCTGCAAGGTCATAGTTAAAAGGAAAACACTGTGATGGGCAAGCTTGAAGGAATTTATGGCATCAGCACACAAGCATATATTCTGTTGTCCCAGTAAATTGAAAATTTGATTGAAGAATAGGAGTAGGAGACTGAATTAGCCAAGAGTACACAGAATCCGATAAGAGGTCTTGTGAGCAGAATGATAAAGCACACATGCAAATACACATGCATTCAAGAGTAGAGAATAGTTTGTGAAACATTGTTAGAACTGCAATAAAGAATATGTGGAGAATTAGTTACATTTTAGGGTCACAGGTGGCTTGATGTTTCCCACAAACAATATGTAACTACTATGTGAGTCAGTGTTTAATCTTTTGTAAAAAGTACTGTCTGACTGTGTATAAAAGTAGCAGCCTGTAAAGCAGCGAATTGAGACCGGCAGTTTACTTGACAGTCTCTCTTCCTGCTTTCCTTGCTGCGACAGTAAAGAGCTGTTGTATCTTGCCAAGATGAGTCTGTCTTTTTCTTTATTTTTAAGTTACCCTGCAACAGTTGGTGAGCCAGAAAAGGAGTCCCTTTTGCCCTCAACCGACAGCTGCCAACTGAGCACTGCCCACCCTCGCTGTATAGATCATTGCACATCTTTGATGAGGTAAGCAGACATTGTGTTGCCTAAAGTTCTGCCTATTCACAGGGCGGGGAGAACACAGAGATTGCCGTCTTTAAGGTGAGGACATTGCTGACTTGGTTCCATGTTTTTCCATATATTGTATGACTTGTCTCTTTGGTAATGCTAAACACAGATGTAGATAGGATATAAGAGATATAAGGTTGCATGCAATTGTGTACGTGTGTTCCACAATATTAAGTTAAGGTGCTGCAAAGTTGGTAGCATGTTTTTTCCCAATATAAAGTTGGAAGTGGTCAACCTAGGTGATTCGAAGTTGGGTTTCCATTATGTTTTCCAATATTTGACATAGGGGCATGGTTGACAGGCTGATATTAAACTTGAACTTCAAGTATGATCTGAACACTCAAATTACCGTCCTGGACTTAATGTTCAGAAGTCATTCCATGATCTATGAGACGCATGGTTTGAGGGTTATACTCTCTGAGAGCAGAGGAAAGTGGCCAATGGTTGTCGACTGCATTTACAATTTAGAGTTAGAACAATGGTGATTAACATTTAGAAGTAGTGGAAGTGTTCATATTTTTAATATGTTGATGGTGAATGTGTGTGCATGTATGTGAATGGAAATGCGGCACAAGAGTGATGTTGTAAAAGGTTGCACAATGTTATTGTGCTGTATAATGTTTAATATGTGTTTGAAAAGACAAATTGATGGATTTTCATGTTTATGAGGACTGGTGTAACCATTTTTAAAGAAGAAGTAATATTGACCAGACAGATATCAGTTAAATTGTAAAAGTTGTTAGAAATTATGGAGACTCCCTTAGAGCATATGCAAAAGATCTTTTCAGGAAATCGGAGAAAATTACACAAATGTTGTCGAGTGGTGGCTTAAATCCACTCAGAAACATGCTTATCCCTGGTTCAAAGAAGGAACATTTTATGACACAATATTAGAACATATCATTACTCTAATCTTAAAAGTAAACATGTCAGAGCTAAATAGCCAAGAAAGAAGCCACCTTAGCTTCATTGCGAGTCTATTGTGAGAAGTCTAAAGACACCTCAAAAGTTGATGCCCCCTTGTACTCCATCCACTCCCCACATCCATATGCCCCTACGAGTACTTCTCCCAAGGTACCTGGCATTTATCCACAGATGCAGCTACAGAAAGTCACAGTGGGATTTGAGAACCCTGAAGTTGAGACCCCTTCACAATCCCCAAAATGACTCCCTAATGTCACCCCACAAATGTCAAAGCCAAGACACGAGAGTACTCCCAGACAGAGAGTAAGGGTGGGCGACTCTCAGTTTGTTTTCAGGACAACGAAAAGCGCAGGTTACACTGCATTTAGGTTCAACCTCTCCCCTGCAGGTTAGGGTGAAGAGCAGGGGATAGGAGACAGTGACAACCAGTCACGTTTCATCAGCAATATCATATTTGTTACAAAAAAGAGACAACAGAAAGGGTAGTTAGGGAACAAATGTCTACCCCACAGTGCAAAGATGCAGATGATGCTAGGTGGAATGACTATGAAGATAGGGCTGTTAGTATGGCGCGATGACCAGTATCCCAAGAAAGAGATAGGACTGAAAATAATCTACCACCTTGGCAGAAGGAGAAGGGGAGCTTAATGTTTTCACCAAAGAGTGTTCAGGAATGGCCATTACAAATTGAGGGTAGGAGAGATGTGAAAGAAGTAAGGAGAAAAAGTTATTATGATAACCTTTCAAGGCAGATACAGGGAAGTTTATGGCGAGCAGAGTAGAGTCCATACATAGGCGTGTAGATGACATGGGTGAAGTACTTCAATCCCCAAAGGCTAGGCACTCTATTTATGACATTGGCAATCAAGGAAGGCCCTTTATTTATTTTGAACATACGAATAATCAAACTAATATCAGAGACGGATAGCAGGATATGTTCTCTTAAGCTAGGAAACCCAGAGCAACAGATCTTGAGAGGTTGCAGTTTCAGGGAAAACACAGCCTTCCAGACCCCAGGATGGGATCTTGTGAGGCCATGGAAGGTTTGACACAACATGATAGACCAATGCTGCAGATGATTGTTCAACTCACCCCTGAGATAGTTGCTGAAGGAGAAAATAGTTGGTACAGTTTTGTACCTTATGTGTATAATTTGGAGAATGGACGGAAGGTTTAGCTCCACAGATGAGTCCATGGCCACGAGAAGGGTCCTGTAATCCACCTGATGTGTCAAATGCTGAGGGCTGCAATCTTTATGTTGAGGGAGATCCAAACTGGCATTATCCATACATGTGGAAATGTTTGCGCTTATGGCAAAAACATGCAAGGGACCTGGAGCACCTCATTGTGTTACTTGGACGCAGATGGGCGAAGAAAATCTGAAAAAAAATATTGTTGCCGCAGCTTACAGAGATAGCAGGGAAATGGATTAGAGCTTTTGAGAAGCAACCCGCAGGCATCAACTTGGCAGTAGCAGACATAAAGTGTTAGCATAGCTCTCTTCTAGGAGATGAAACAGACACTATTTTTCAGAAAGTTGGAGTGAGAAATGTTACCCTCACTGAGACTAGATATGATCGATCTCCATTCAACTTAGTTAGGACAGTAGTTTGGAATCAACGGAGGAAAATATATCCTGACAGGCTAGACATTGGGTCCCTCATAACCATTGCAGCTGAATGAGGACCCCGCTCAGTTTATCAGAAGGATGAAAGAAAAATTGGCCCAGGAAGTGGATCAGGGTCGGGAAGTAATAGGAGGAAATGTTGTGTTGTTTTAGAACATAATGAAGAAAGGACTACCTCTGATGTACAGGATAATCCTGATGATATAGTGGCATTAGAAACCATGCCCTGGACAGAGATACAGGCACCTATAATCCTTTTTTGTAAGAATGACCAGGAGAAAGAGAAAAACAAGCGGAAAGCGACAGAGAAAGCAGCAGCTAAGTTAGTGCAGCAAAAGTTGGTAAAGAAAGGAGCAGTGGAAGGAGCTGTAGTAGCAGCCACCACTCAGCAATGTCTGTAGGGTTGGTGCCTGCGACCACCCACCCAACAACAGCACCCACATCCGCAGGATAGTGTAAGGGCACAAGGAAGTAGTAGAGGAGGAATAGGAAGAGGCAGGATAGGTCCCCAAAGGATGGAGGAAGTATGTAATTACTGTCACAGATATGGAAATTATATTAGAGACTGCAGAACTAAGAGATGGTATGACCTAAATGGAAGGACAGGGGTCTACAATCAGCCAGGAAACACAGTAGTGCAGCCACAATCAAACCTGCAAATAGTATTTGTGTCTCAGATGCCACCACAAAATGTGCAGCAACCAGTGATGCCTCAAGCCAAACAAGTGGTGCCACAGCAAAGTTACTCAACACCCTCAATGGGGACTCTTCCTCAAAGTGGACAGGGAGGTGTAATTGAGAAAGGAGAAAATTATTTTCAGACAAATTATGTGGGAGGATATATGGAATTTATGTACCCACAGAGTGTTTCCAAGTGTTCAGTAGTGTCAGTGACCCAGAGGCCAGATGAGGCACCCACTGTGATGGCAGTTATCAATAATAAGAGGTATGCATTTCTCATAGATACAGGAGCAACCCGATCTTGTATTAGACAGGGAGATCTTCCAATCTCCTAATAGATCAATGGACACACAAGGAGTCTTTGGGGAAGCGATGAGGGTTACATTTACTAAACCAGTGGGGGTGAAAATAGGAGGGAGGTGCATTGATGGCTGTTTACTGTTTTCTCTAGCTGCCCCAGCTAATCTGTTAGCAAGAGATCTTATGGCCAGGTTCAATACAACCATTCATCTTGAATCTGATGGTCCTATGATTTGTTCTACTCCCGGAGTTTCTAGGATAAAGGCTCTAACAGCAGATTTTTCTACTGAACATCAAATCAGAGCTCAACCTGCTGATATGGAAGCATTTACCACAGCAGGGTATACAATCATAGCAGAGACGCCAGAGTTACTGGGAAGAAAGGTCCAGTCACCCAAAGACTTCGTTTTCCAGCGACAAGGGTAAGATTCTTGGATACCTGACACTGAATTAATATTGTAACTAGAGACCTTAGAGGTAACATCAACCTATGGCGCTCTGATACGGATTTTTCATAACCATGTTTTATGGGCATGTGTTATATTCATTGAGCCAGGTAAAATGGTTAGGGAGATATTGGATGGTGAACTGTTTGCAGCACCTATCTATTTGAAGTACTATCTTTATGTCCGCACTCAAGTCGCATCACCTTCCCAAGTGTGGATATAAAGATAGTACTTGTAAATGCTCTTTCTGAATTCCCAAAGTCATAAACTTAGAAGTTTGGTCTAAGTTTAGACCAAATGTTTAAGTTTACCTTTGTGAATTGGGCCCACTATCTTTTCTATTGGTGCTCTTTCATAGCAACCTATCTTCCAACTTTAGTATCACACACACCGGCAAAAATAATTCTCTATTCATGCTAAAGTGCCCCATAGTGCTCATACTAGAATATCAGATAATATGTGGTATCAGCATATGTCAGACATAGGCTCAGAAAATATTAATGAATCATATTTTGTCTGCTCTCTAATTCCTCATGTAGCACAGGCTACATTCAACAAAGAAACAATCCCAAGCACAGATCAATATCTTTTGCATCTCCACTTGTGTAGGACTAAGGCCCAAATGCAACTAACACAAGTTAAAGTAGCATGCTTTCCAGCCAATGCCACAAAATATGACTCTTAGATTTGAGGTTTTTAGGAGTAACACGCCAGCCCACTGTGTAATAGGTATTTAGTAAATCCTCTACCCCCAGATTGTGTTCTTAGGCAAGGATTTAGAGTTACTGGATCCGTTTTTGCCAGTGATTAATGGCATTCTGATATCAAATTTTCCTGTAGGGTCATGTTTTTATGTAATGGTACTGCTGTTAGTCAGGATACAGTAAACCAGTGTGCACGTATATGGGATGATAATGTAGCAAGTTATACTTGGATAAATAGTATAGTAAGTCCTTAGACTGTCATGAGATTAACTTCTGTTTCTTCATGTTTCAGGGGAAACAGCACCGTTAGTGTAGGATACAATATTAACTGTAGTGCTACAATAGATAACACCAGATAATTTTTCCAGACGTACTTGTCTCACATGGAGTCGGACCAACACCATATTGCCGATGTCCTCGACCTCACATCTGCTGCCATGAATTTGATTAGGTAACCACTTCCTTCATGCACCACGGCTTCCTTATTGCAATCCACTGTGCCTCCATTACAGGCTGCCTGAGGATGCCATTAGTGCCTCACATCAGCAGCTGCGTAGGCAGCCTTGATATACAGATCTTCGGCCTCACTGTTGAGTTCTCATATCCGGAAGTTTGTTTATGTGACAAATTATCGCTTCATTACTTGATCTACTACAGGCCCTCTGAGCCTTATGTATGACCCCTGTCCTACTTGGGTCACCACATGTCGCCATTTCTGCCCTCTAAAGCAAACATTTCTCAAACACTACTCAAAAATTCAGATTTTCTCAGGCTACACATCCTTTTAAACCTGATGATGATCCCATTATTTTCTATGGGATTGAAACGCTGTCGACTTTAGCACCTTGACACAAAATTGTTGTATAATAATTATTCTATATTGGTGCAATGGTGCTCATGTTATGTTTATGGGTTAACTATTTGATTATGCTCTGGCCACAGTTTTTTGTTTATGCCCGAGTTCTTTCCTTTTCCCAAATTTATGTACACTACCCCACTTTCTTTATTACTTCCATGTTTTTGATGAGGTATATTAAAAAATTGCATTTTCTTTTACAAGTATTTGACACAGTCATTATTATATTTCTGTGCTGATTTGCTTCATTTATAAATTGTTGAAAGGGACCATTGTTTCCTTGTACTTACAATAGATTACGCCAACATGCAAGGGGCACTGCCAGCCTCATGAACTATTTTTGGCAGCATGGAGAACTAGTGTATGCTCAGTTACAACCAAACTGTGGAGGCCTCTGTAGATTGGTCACCCTGCACAACCCTGTTTTGGCAATTCCTGGATTAATCTGTCAAAACTTTATAAACACCCCTTGAGTCATCCAATGACTTTGCTACAGTCATAGAAAGGAGAAGGACTGCAGAGCATTATGGCAGTACAGCTTGGAATGGTATTCCTCAAGAGTTCAGGTTGTTTAATGATGCACAGCTGTTCTTTAGAAGCATTTTGGCGTTTTTTCAGAATAAGGCAACAGCTCAATGGCTACAGATAACTCAATGGAAATCCTCAATTGCATCAATACTATGAAAGATAGATTTAACGCCATACATGAAGAGCTGCATTCTAGAAGAATGATGATAATGCAGTACGGATATGTACTTGACTTAATGACGGCTATGGAAGCAAGGGTATGTGGCTAGATAGGAACTCCCTGCTGTACTTATGTTCCAACAAAGGATGCGGAAAATTGAACTTTGGCAGAGAATATAGAAACTTTGCATAATCTATAGAAGAAAATGGTAGATAAAGGAGGTGCCCAGATAATTGGTTAAACAGGTGTTTTTCTTTTCTACCATCCTTGTGTCATGTCCTTTAGGATGGTCCTGTCCTGCATACCTCATTGTACATACATTGTCCCATCCACACGATAATACTGATTCTAAACAGGTGACCTTTTACCTAGTAGCTTGCGCCTGTCTCTTCGACACCAGGCTCTTGGTACTCTATCATAATCCCTGTACCTGACATACATAAACATGTCCTCCGGCACAGCAGCATTATTCTGTATAATGGTCACCACTTTTATTAACCTTGGCCAACAGCCAGCGGTGCATGATCACACTTGTTTAGAAAACATTGGAAATTGTTATCAAAACATACATGATTGTTTTAACAACATATTGATTCTAGAAAAAAAAACTGGAGTGACCACTTTAATATACAAGACCCTCACTCCCCCTACAAATTATAGGAGAATTCCTTCCAAGCTGAGACGAGGGTCCTGCATGCTGAATCTTCGACACACAGTGGACGGAAATCCCTTGCGGGCTGTTAGCCTCGACGCAGAGGTGGATTCCTTCATTCCCAACCATCAGGTGAGGGGGCCTGTTCATTCTTAGGGGTTTCTTGGCTACATACACATGCACGCATATACATGCTACACATACAGATCTAGGCTAGGTACATTTAGGCAAATTACTTTGGGCGTGCATTTTAGGAATATGCAAGTGCTACTGTTTTTATCTGAACTGCTTATGTTCATCTTATTAGCACTATGGTAGAAATGTATCTACTATTTACTATATTGGTACTAGCAATCTCTTACGTATGCTTCTGTCTCCTGATTGTCGCAGCACATATGTTTTACACAAGGCTGTTACTGGACCAATTAATACTTACTGAAATGTCCTAATTGCCGTCCTGTGTATTTTCTGAGAGAAAGTTAGCACGAGTGTCTGAGCGAAAAGTACTGTACTGTTTTCCACGATCCCTGAGAAACTAGGGTTGTCATATTCAATGGTTGTTAGTGACTACCTTCACCACTGTAGAATACAGGGGGTGGTAGTGGCATTGTAGACAGAGCTAGCTGGTCTAAGGGGTGACATATCCTGTGGGGGTGTCCGGAAGTGGTTAGGATACCAAGCCCTCAATTTAGGTCATCCCAAATGAGCAGGTCCTGTGTAACCCCTAGGAACTACACGACATGGCGTCGCCAACGTTGGCTTGGTTCTTACATTAAAAGTGAAAATCTGAGTAGTTCAGTCGTGCTCTCAGAAACGCCTTCCTCACACCTTTTCAGAGAAGTCTGAAGTGGGAAGAGGAATCCGCCTCAGTTGAGCAGATATACTCTGTGTATTGGCTGATGGTTTAGCAAGCTTCTAAGGATAAACGGTTCCCCACATTGTATAAAACCCTACCTCTTAACTTCTCTTCTAAAAATGACTGACCCCACGAGAAGCTCGGGGGAAGAAGAATTGCCTAACGCTCTCAACATCACAGAGAACTGCAGAAATAGAGTAACTAGGAAATTATTAAAACACGGCGTACCCTTCACAGGTAGCCGTGTTACCTTCGTGATTGAGGCACGTGAGGTGTTTAGATCAGAGGTATTCTATTCTTGGGTTCAGTTCCCACCTGCAGATCCAGTGACTAAATTGTTCCACACATACATTATAGCTGAACCACCGAAAGATTACATTCCATACGAAGACATTGAAGTGCCGTTAATGTTCCAGCAACACAGAACTGGTTTAAAGGCACCCTCCCACACACAACATCTGTCGTGATACTCAGTCTGCTCAGTATAGAAGGAGCGACCTGGCGGGTCTTAGCAACATATACTCCACATCCACAGATAGATACGCTATCAGTGGATGAAGTCCGTGCATCATACAAATAGTCAGGCTATACAGACACTTTGTCCAGTTTGTCATGCGAACATTAACAGTTCAACCTGCGAGAAATACTCCAGCTGGTCCATATCAGACCACACCTACAATTAACCCACAGATACTGAAATCAGTAATAGGGACAATTCCTTCCAAACTGGAGCATATTCTGTTCTCGATAGCACAAAAAATTGCACCGCTGGAAGCAGTATTTCCCTATATGGGTCCGCAGGAAAAACATAGAATGCTAACCATTTGCTTGCCAATGGGGATAGTTTCCTCCATTAAGGATTGTACCATTTGGGGAACAATCTTTGCTGCAGTTAGTGTCACAGTACACGGTACCCCTTCCTTAGCAGACGTTCCAGATGTATTGAAACAAATACAGAACGAGTACGGGGCAGGACCTGCCCTGGATTTGGAATGAAACTGATGGGTAATTTTGTCCAAGTCTCTGCAATAATGCTGAGTAACATAAAGGGTGAGGCAGTAGCAGTGGCCATACACAGCCACCTAAGGGAAATAGATCCTATCAATAGGGAGAAAGACTTACCCAAAATTATCGAAGAAACCTATGCTGCATTAGGTAGAGATAATTTGAGAACCAAAGTCGGGAAGCCACATGTGGTGAGTAGTCCCGACAAGGACTCAAACTCAAAGCAAGCACCCACTTCTTCTAAAAAGAAATGGGAAAACAGAAATTCGAAAAATAATTATTCAGACAAGGATTTACGATGAATGGGTAGGTCTCCCTAATGGAAGTCATCTGAAAAGCGGTACAACCTTAGGAATCGTGATAACATTGTGGACTGTTAGGATGCCTTGTTGCCAGCTGTTGTGGCCCTATTAGTAAGATATTGAAGTACCCAATTAATTCTAGCATGATGTAGAAGTATTGGTACAGAGGTATGTTTCCAGTTAAAACACCAACACAAGTAGTAGATACTCAGGGCTATACATATCACCTAGCGGCAAGTGTACACCAAGGTTTAGACCCAGTAGTTAAAATATCAACTAGAGGGGGGAAAAGGTTATAGATGAAATGAAATATGAAGAAGTGGCGCAACAGCAGACAGCAGTAGAGAGTGTCATACAGCTGTATGGGTTGAAAGAGCAGTGCAGGCCTAAAATCTTGTGCTGATGATGAGAGAGAGGCAAAGAGGTCACTTTTTTGTTGTAGAGTTTTATATAGCGCAAACTAGACCTGAAGGTATCAGAGCGCTTTACATGAGCACCAGTTACGTTACAGACAGACACATTCATTTTTGTTAGGCTAGGGAAGATTATGTGATTTACCCAGAATCACAGGATATTGAGCGTCCTGTCGATACTCAAACCCAGTTCCCCAGTTCCGCGGTCGACCGCCCTAGCTGTTAAAACAAAGTGCACAACCTGCAAGGTCGTAGTTAAAAGGAAAACCTGTGTTTGGCAAGGTTGAAGGAATTTATGGTCTTAGCACACAGGCACATATTCTGTTGTCCCAGAAAGTAGAAAATGTGATTGAAGAATAAGAGTAGAAGATTGAATTAGCCAAGAGTGCACAGCATCTGATAAGAGGTCTTGGGAGCAGAATTATAAAGCACACATGCAAATACACATGCATTCAAGAGTGAAGAATAGTTAGCTTGTTAAGCATTGTTAGAACTGCAATAAAGGATGTGTAGAGAATTAGTTTAAAGCTTAGGGTTACAGGTGACTTGATATTTTTCCACAACTATTGGAACATTGGAATGTAGAGCACTCCATTGAAGACAATGGAGTGTTCCGTGCTTCTACGGGTGGTAAAGGCCCGCAAAGCAACATTCCAATGTTTTCACAAAGGCCTCTGAGAGTCTGAGGGGATTTAAATTCCCTCGGGCTTTGAGAGGCATTTGTTTATTTGTTAGAACATTCTGCCTTCTAGTGGCAGAATGTTCTAATAGCCTTATAGCCCTTCGTAGCTGGGCTATACCGGCTATTAAAGTCCTGCTGCCTTATTAAAGGGCCGAGCCGAAATGCTGGAGCGGGTCTTTAATAGCCGGGATAGACAGCTACGGCGAGCTATAAGGCTATATTATGTAATTAATAAGTAAGTCTTTGTTTAATCTTTTGTAACAAGTATTGCCTGACTGTGTATAAAAGTAGCTGCCTGTGAAGCAGCCAATTAAGACCGGCTGTTTACCTGTGTGAAGATGGTCGCTCTCCATGCCGCGACAGTAAAGAGCTGTTTTACCTTGCCAAGAGAAGTCTGTCTTTTTCTTTATTTTTAAGTTACCCTGCAACAAATACGATGTGTGGGGACTGTCTAGTCAGTGTGTACCGAACAACTTTTTCCAGTTTATGTGGTACCCTATTTCCCAAATATGTCAAAGATCTGTAACAACTTGTCTATCTTTGTTTCAGGTTGTGCAATGTAGGTGAGAACCGCATATAACAATATTCTCTTCCCTCACATGCCTTTCTACTGCAGGTCTATCATAAGTGCGTATTTGCAGAAACAGCCTACCAGGAGATCCAGTGCCAAAGCAAAAATATTAGGGAACAGGGGTATTCCTGCTTTATTCCCTCTCAAATTGAAAGGGGCCTTACAAGGTAGCATTCACTTTTATTCTGGCTATAGGTTCCTTCTACAAGTCCAAGGCACTTCATGATGAAATTGAATCCCAGTCTTGTTCGTACTTTAAACATATAAGACCATTCCAGAGTATCACATGCTTCGGTGGCATCAAGCTATAGAACCAATGTTGGGTGCCTGTAATCATTTGTGAACTTCATACACTCATATAATTACTTTACCTAAGATTGAGTCTGGTTCTCCTTTTTGGCATAAAGCTAGGCTCATCCGGGTGTACCATGGTATTAATTACCCCCTGCAAGTGGTAGGGGAGTATTTTTGTCAGCATCTTAGGGCCAGATGCACAAAATATTTATTTAGCATTTCCTAAGTAGCTCTCCTTAGAAATCGCTCTTTGGGAAATGCAAAATGGTATGTACAAAAACAGATATTTGCAAAAAGAACAATTGATGGACAGAATGCAGAACAATGTTATACATTCACCCCAGTACAAAGATCTGGGCCTAAATCCATCGTTTTTTTGCTCACCATGCCATTCCAGTTTGGACCCAGCCATATGCACATCAGTCTTGACCCTGCGCCCAATGAGAACAGTCCAGCCCGAACTGCCAGGCCAGGTCCTCCCTGGACTGGAAACAAGCATCCTAGGACCGGTCTCGGACTTTCAGCCCTCATCAGCCAGGATAGCTTGACTCCAGTGGCATGGAGAGCACGGACCCACGTCTGGGTATACCCGTCCCACTCGGGTGACAAATGCAAAAGACATAGGTCCCTTGCTCACTTTGCCACTGCTTTCAATGTAGCCTGGCTGATGAAGGGTGTTACCCAGAAATCGGTCCCAGGATGCTTGTTTCCGGTCCAGTGAAGACATGGCTTGGTAGTTCGGGCTTGCCAGTTCCCATGAGGCACTGGGTCAAGACTGATTTACATATAGCTGTGTCTGAACTGGGGTGGCGAAGTGAGCTAAAGAATGATGATGGATTCAACCCAGATCTGTGACTGGGGTAAGTGTCTGAAAAGTTTCAGCACTCTGTCCATCATCTCCTTGTGTTTGCCAAAAATAGATATTCCCTATTAGCAATTTCTACAGAGTAGGAATTACTATTAGGAAATCGCTATTCAGGTAATACCAAAGCGTTAGTTTTTATGGTCCTAAAGGTCCATACGTATGAATAATTTTGCATTTCCTAATTTAATAGGAAATTGCAAATTAGGAAATGTTAAAGCAACTGTGACGTTCAGCCTAAGACCCCGCTTGCTGTACCCCGAAAAAAATGGTGCACATGTAAAGCACACAAATGCTCTAGTGGCATGTATGCACTTTATTGCACTTAAAAAACAAGCATTTTGGAGTGCTTTTTTTAAACTGCACACGGTTAGCATTTTCGAAATGCCCAATGCACATTTAGGAAATACTTCGTACATGAGCATAGAAAATCGCAAATAGGAAATCCCTATTAGTGAGTTCCTATTTGGGTGTCGCAAAATGCGATTTCTACTGGGTATAAATCGCATTTTGCAATTCTCAAACGGCTTTTGTACATAGCAAAAGGCTATTTAGCATTTCTTAATGGGCCGAAATAGCGATTCGGTCCATTAAGAAATGCTAAATAGCTTTGTACATCTGGCCCTTATATCCAAACAAGAGTGCACATCATGAATAACCACAGTATTTTCAGGGCATGGGGGATAGAGATACAATCAATCGAACCCCCCTGCTACCCAGGACCATTACCGCCCAAAATCGAAAGAGGAATTTCAATCCTAAGTGGAGCGGCAGGAGCAGGCCCAAATCGGGGCAGTTTTGAAAACTAAAGGATCATAAAGTGCTCCAGCAAAGAACAGGCGAAGCAGAAAGATCAGAAGAACTCTAACATCACTAGGGCAACAATCCAGTAAGGATCCTGGGAGTGTATGAGGAGAGCAACAACTCAGCTCTGGCAAAAGGATTATTAGATCAACATGGCAACAAGACCGGCTAAACATCTGCTCCTGGAACGTTCATGGGCTTGAGACTCTCCTACAGCATCAAGAGACAACAGAATTTCTCCAAAGACATGACATAATTCTAATGCAGGAAACATGGTGCCTAGAGACAATACACATTACTAGATACACAGGCTATCATGTATCGGCAGAGAAAATGTCAAAATGTGGACATCCCAAAGGAGGATTAGCACTCTTCTGTTCAACAAGGTTCAAATGGCAAATAGAACATTTAGAAATAGGGACAATTTGTATGCAGGCAATAAGAATAGTAACAGAGAACGAGAGAATGGACCTGCCAGCCATCATAATAATAAATGTGTACATCCACCCCAGAAAAGATCTTAAAGAGGAGCAGATGAATATCCTATACGAAATATTCAAAACAATTCAGAGACAACACAAACAGGCAATCTGCATAATGTCAGCCGACTTTAACATTAACCTAAGTAAAAATATGAAGATGAAGAACCGAACGAGAGCCAGAAAGAGAACACGTATGAAAACAAGTTGGAGAAGCTGGGATTAACCTCTTAAGCGCTGCTGACGGCCAACGGTCATCACAAGCGCTACCTCCCCAGTGCTGCGCACGACCATTGGACGTCCATTCAGCACTAGTTCCAATGGACAGCGCAGCACTGGGGAGGGATATTTGCGAAGCAGCTAAGGTGTTAAGGCTCCTGAATGGAAACACAAAAGATGATACACTGGCCTCCATTACATTTCTGAGTGGGAATAAGAGCTCAACCATAGACCATACGCTAGTAAGTGAAGCTGCAATGCAGCAGGTATGTCACTTTCAAATTTTTCCCCGTATGGAGAGTGATCATTTTCCACAGATCATTAGAATTAACTATAAGACAGAGCTGTATCACGCATCTAACGATCTACTCTCGACCCCATAACATATAATCGAAAAAGCCTGAAATGGAGGGGAAAAGGGATAGAAAACATACTGAAGGAGGTATATGCGCATGCTGGTACACCGGACACAATAAAAAATAAACAAAACAGGGAGGGAAAGGAAAATACAAAAGAAGGAGATTTAAAAACAGCATGGGAACAATTAATAAGCACACTACTATAAAAATTCACAATAAAAAAACAGACATGTTGGATCAATCCGAACAGAAAGCAAAATGAAGGAACAAAAAAGCAAATATAGTACAGCAAAATGCTGTGCAAAGAAAAAATGCAAATTTTACAAGAAAGCAGAATTCTAATGAAACAGACAAAGCAAGGGAAAAGAAGTAATAACAACAGGCTCCGGCAACTGAAAACTCAGTACAAGAAAAACTGCAGGGAAGCAAAAATAAGATATCAAGAGGATCTGTAGAACAAATTGCTCTTGGCAAGCCGAGAACGGATCAGTAAATAAATCTGGCAATTGATAAACAGCCTGTCTTTAGGGCACGCACAACACCAAAACTCAGGTATAAACGCAGCCACGTTGGAAAAACCTATTCAGGAAATATATGCTGAAACAACGTCAAAAGGAACGCAAGACCACATGGAGAGTGACAGCAAAACGAGTACATGCCAAGCATCAACAAGCTTGGTAACATCATCAAACGATAAAAGGGACAAAACGAATATAACAAAAAGCTATGAGAATCTCACACCGGCCGTGGAAATTGACCAAGTGGAAAAAACAATAAAGAACCTAAAATCAGAGGGAGCAGCAGGGCCGAATGGTATACCCAACTATCTTTTAAAAGGAAATTAGCCTTACTGGGCAGAATACTTCACCCCATTATTCAACGGGCTATACGTCACAAATTCCACCCAGGATTCCTGGAAGGGCAGCATTTTCCAAACCATATATAAAAGTGGAAGCCCTTCAACACCAACAAGTTATAGACTTATAGCATTAACAGATGTGGAGGCCAAGCTATATGCAGCCAGTCTTCTACAGCACCTCAAATCGTGGCTAGAAGTATACAACATTTTACCCTGACTACAAACAGGGACTGGAATGGGGACTTTAACAAATCTAACAGCCCTGACACAGTTATCAAAAAAGGAGAAAACAAGAAAAACGCAGCTATGTGCCTGCTTTGTAGACCTCAAGTCTGCCTTTGATCAAGTGTCACGGGAGGACTTGTGGAAACAAATGGCTGCATGGGCGTATTGAATGGCCTATTAAAGGCAATCAAAGAGTGATATATAGGACCTTGGACCCAGGTCAAAATTGGAGAGGGTAAGAATGTAACGAACAAAGTATACACAAACAAAGGATTAAAACAGGGGTGCGTATTAGTTCCACGCCTGTTCACTATATATCTAGCAGATCTAGCACAAACCATACGGAACATCAACGCTCCCCCGCCCACACTGACCCAATAAGAAATAGAATACCTACAGTACACAGATGACTTGTCCTATTGAACCAAACCCCAATAGGACTTGCGCGAAGAATGGACGCCGTAAACACTTACATGGACAGAAATGGGTTAGAGCTAAACCTGCAGAAATCCAAAGTGACTCGGTTGGTAGACTCGAAGAACAAGAAGTACACTTGGTTCTTGGAAGGGAAGTTAAGTCACATAAATACTTCGGATTCATAGTGAATCATCAAATGAAAGGGTAACAACACATAGAAACAATGCAGGCAAATCTTTAAACTACGGCTTCAAAACTTTAAGAACGAAATAGAGCTGCCCTTCATTTGATCACCTTTTAACAGTGATGTGTGCTCAGTTAATGCCAACAGTGACTTACTGTATGGAAACACTGAACGGACGCGCAGAAGCCATTTTAAACAAAATCCGAACAAGAGTATATAAATCTGTGTTAATCATCACGAAAACTGCATCTCCAGCACAGGTGTGTTTAGAGTTTGGACTGCTGAACCAAAAATATCACGGTAAAGGAGCCTTTGTGAAACTATGCTGGAGAATACGCTTGTCTTAAAGAGGGTCAATTAACCACATGTGCTAGAAGGAAATAGAGGAGCAAACCTCAGCAAAATAAATAATGGGGGCTATATCTAAAACAGGCTATCAAGGAACTTGGAATACAAGACACCTGGAGTGAAAGTATTGGGAAACAGATCTTTTATAAAGTAATAATAGCCACAAACAAGCATCTTTTATACTTAACAGACAAGACAAGCCTTGCACTCAGACGTCACGCCTGGACGGTGATAAATTCCTAAAAAAAACTACGGCACCAGGATTACTTTACAGCACACTTCTCAACAAAAAAAACACCAGTTTATGCAGTTCCGTTTCGGAAGATGGCAAACAAAAGATCTAATGCCATCCTAGAAGGAATAGACATCGAACAAAAAATGTTGCTTATGCAAATATAAGGAAGAAAGTCTTGCACACATATTCTGCTTTTGCCTGAGTCACCTGACAGAA
The DNA here is from genome assembly GCF_964263255.1 of Lissotriton vulgaris. Lineage (NCBI taxonomy): Eukaryota > Metazoa > Chordata > Amphibia > Caudata > Salamandridae > Lissotriton > Lissotriton vulgaris. The sequence goes on along the minus strand of NC_141685.1, from coordinate 1,151,479,292 downwards.
AGGAAGAGAATGCTGAAAAGAATTTTTAGAGAGCTAGAAATACAAACATGCAGGCAAGGGGTAACCCATTGGTTGGGTGGCTCCTCTTTACCGCTCCTAAGCCGGGGAGTAAAATTCATAAAAGTAAATATGAAAGCACCAGAACAATCAAATTAGGGCACCAGCACCCCCACAAAGAACTACAACTGGGAAGCACAACTAGAAGATTATCACATGAATAACGCAAAAAGATTCAGCACTTTAACCCAGGGTTTACATAACGTACAAAGGAAGAACAATAATTACTCTGAGCAAAAGAACCAAAGGTCATTCAATGAAAATCAGCACAATAGCACTTTAAACATTAGCTCTTGCACTTTAAATAACGGGACCGCACAAAGACCTGAGGAAAATGGTCACGATCCGAGTAGCAAGTTTTTAAAGAACAATCATTTGAGTCAAGGCCTCACAAGAACTGCATTAATTACATTTTTATATTTGTTTTAATTTGGAGTTTTTAGGTCCGCTTTAAAAGACTTGTCAGGGAACCCACCACGCTTTAATTAAATTTTATGAAATATAAGGAATGAATGATTGTGTTATAGTTTTTATTGACTACATAAATAAATACAAAGAAAAATTATTTCCATATACAGTAGCAAAATAGGCCTGTATGATTCAAAATTATTTGTGGGTTTCCTTTTTTTTGTCTATTACTTCCGTAATTGATATACGGAGATCATATAGCAGTATGCCTTCTGCTCATGTTTCTTCGAACGTTTTGGGAAGGTGGGTGGACAATTTATTTGCCATTCCTTTGTGTCGCCCTATGGGTAGCCCCTGGGACCTGGGCCCTTGCCCATCTATAATTCTCTGGTTGCCTCTACAAATTAATTTGCCTTTATTTTAGCTTTCAGGCCTTCCCTTCCTTCACAAGATAACTTGGACATATGTACGTTCCTCAAGAATGCTTAGATATCAGTCTCTTTCAGGTGGTTTTATGTCTTATGGATGGATCTGAAGCATTCAGCACGGCCCTGCTATATTGGCATTACCTTATATCCTTTTTTTCCTCTGTGGATATGAGTTTGTTCACCCAACCTTTGCTTTGGTCTCTTTTCCCAGGCCACACTGTTCATTTTCTTGCTTTATTCCCAATTTCACAGAGTCTCCTTTGGGAAGTCAGAAAGTGGTTATGTGCCTCTCTGGTCATTACTGTCTGATATTCCTGGGTTTTCAGACATAATCAATGGCCTATGCTCTCTTCCTTTGTCAGTAAATATTGTTCCTCTGCTTGGGAAATATATGCCTCAATGCAACTGGTCTGTTGTTCCTGTGTCCTTTTTCCCTGCAATCACAGATATACCTTGCCGTCTTGTAGGCCTCCCATAATGTTTCACACTGTCCCTCTGAACTTGAACTTTCATCAAAGTATTATTCTGTGGACAAAGTTTAGCAAGAGCCATATAGCTAGTCTCCAACCCTCACATGATCTTATTATCAACGCAAGTAGATTTACCCACGATGGTGAGTGGTCGAAGATTTCTATAGCTAGGCACCTAGAATTTTGAAATCTACCTGTGTCTCTGATGTGTAATCAAAACCCTTGGTGCCATTTTGGATTAATGGTATGATTAGTAATTGAAACAAAGATTTACAAAGGAGTTCTCGGACACCGTAACAGACAATATGTGTACTATCAAGCAGTCACATTGAAGGCCTTATTCAATTCAGTGCAGTAACTATTAAGATTTTACTTTCACTAAGAATACAAATGGGTTAAATCTGTACCTAAAGCACTAGATGCAAGAACATTTCTATTTAATAGCAGATTTATTGGGCACTGCAAAAAAGTTGGTTAGATAGCAGTATTTTTCAAGAGTTTGTGCACATTGCAAAGATCGTACAGTGAAATGTTGCCAGCCAAACCCAAAAATACATTAAACAAACCCTCCTTTCATTTGCACCTACTTCGATTTCCAATTGGGTAGGTTAAGGATGGTAATCGTTCTGGTCACAATTTATAACATGCTAAGCCATAATTTTGAGCTGTCTAGCTGTGCCCCTTGAGCAAGAGGTGGTGTGTGGGGTTGAGAGGTCTATTAGCAAAGCTATGGGTTCATAGGGTACTATTGAATGCAAGTTGGAGTAAATGAGTGGAGGGGAATTAATTCTGTGATGAGCAGGTTAGAACTTCGAGTGGCTGCATTAATCTAATCACAGTGGGTGGAATGGAAGATTTTAATTACACACCGATCACATTGCTCAAAATAAGTTATGAATAGGCTATCTGGTTTCAGGTTTAAACCCAATAATAACTGATAAAACCCCACCAAAAGGAAAATAGCCATCACCGGTGTAAACATATAAACACTGAAAAAATACCTTTGCAACAACAAACTAAATGCTATTCAAAGAAAGAAAACGATGAGTGAAAGAGACATTTTTATTTCTTCCTGAAGGGGCCAATACAATGTAACTTTGTTATACAAGGTATCATCAAAAAAGACTGGGCTATCATTATTCTGCTTAAGTTTGTTGTTTAGGGATGTCACTAAAACATTGTCTCGTCTTCCTTCTGCTTTTTTCAGTTGTGTAGTCTTTGGTTTAAAGATGAAGTGTTTAGAAGCATGTTTTAGGTCTTATTTAGTTATTTTATAAACTGTAGAGAATCGGGAAATATCAAAATCATATTTGATATTTTGACTACATTTGATTTAACTGATAGGTAAAATGGCTGCTTTCATAAGAATCTTTCCTAATATGTACCATCACATTTACCCACAGACAGAGAATAGGTGAAATCCTTTGATACTTCAGCCCCCTTTTCTAGTGAGTCAATATTGATTGCAAGTGAATTGTCAAACACACCAAGTTTTAAACATTCAATGCAAGATATAGTGACAGGTATATGTGAAAAGAATGTTCTCACCAAGCATCTGAGACAGTGGTGATAAAATGACACCAGACGTTTGGTAAAAATGGAACGCTTTCTCACTTGGGATGCTGCTAAAAAAAGTTCCTACCAAGTTCAATAAAGATTGGAGTTTGTATTTGCAGTAATTCAGCTACATATGTGAAACTGTTGTATTATGGTCTGTCAAAATTGATACCGGAGCTGAAGTTCTTCCCTGTAAGAGATCCTTGTCACTTACTAGATGGTATGCTGAAAGCATCTTTACAATCTTCAGAGTTAATGAAGAATGCTATTGACTTTGGGCAAGATGGCCGCTGACAGGCAGTAGGGAGTAGTCGCACTCTCACCTCTCTCCTGAGGTTACGGGCTACCGCTGGCTGCTGCCAAGAAATGATGCGGACTATTCTTGTACCACGCTCAACTGTTCTTTATGAAGCTTTCACAGAACTATGCTCTGGACATTTAACTGGACTCTGCGGTTACCGTGGCGGCTTTCCTCGAGTGAAATAAGGCAAGCTCGCTCACGCATCCTTGATCTTATCAGCGGGGCAGTTAGGCAGTGCTGTCGCTTTGGCTGGTCGAACCTAAGACAATACACACAAACAGAGCCTCCTCCTATCGGACACATATTTCAATATAAACGTGACCTGGTGGGGAAACCCTAATTTTTCTTGTTTCCTTATTTATAGGAATTTCATTTATTCCTATATGTCACTATGTCAAATTCATATTAGATCCACACATCAGCTACCACCTTCAAACCCCACATTCCAAACAGTGAAAAAAATGTGAGGAGAGAGAGAGAGAGCCCCTCACGGAAGAACCGCCACAAGGGGTTACTGGCTGATGATTACCAGTTTTACCCACTTATCATCATCGGTGAGTCTCTCTCACTCATGAAAGGAAGAGGAAAGGAAAGAAAAGACAGTGAAATCAATAAATAATTTCACTACTAAGGAGACACAAATAATAACTCCCACTTGTGTACACATCCACAGTGGATGTGTACACAAGTGGGAGTTATTATTTGTGTCTCCTTAGTAATGAAATTATTTATTGATTTCACTCTCTTTTCTTTCCTTTCCTCTTCCTTTCACGAGTGAGAGAGAGTCACCGATGATGATAAGTGGGTAAAACTGGTAATCATCAGCCAGTAACCCCTTGTGGCAGTTCTTCCGTGAGGGGCTCTCTCTCTCTCCTCACATTTTTTCACTGTTTGGAATGTGGGGTTTGAAGGTGGTAGCTGATGTGTGGATCTTTTATGAATTTGACACAGTGACATATAGGAATAAATGAAATTCCTATAAATAAGGAAACAAGAAAAATGTGGGTTTCCCCACCAGGTCACGTTTATATTGAAATATGTGTCCGATAGGAGGAGGCTCTGTGTGTGTGTATAGGCTTTGAGTGGGGGGCAGCCTCTTCCTTTCTTTCCCCCTGTGCTCCAAGTTGAGTGCGAACCTAAGACAAGCCATCCCGCCAAAACCCCAAAAAGCACCAAGGGAGCAAAAGGAACAAAGAGAGAAGGACAAGGAGAAAGCTGTCTTTAGTGATCCAGTTGTTCCGGCGGCTAACTTGAGGACAAAGACACAGTCCCGGAGACCCATCGAAAAGAATGTTGATGAGCCTAAGTTAATCGCTAGCAACAAAAAGAGAAAAGAGAAAAAGGAGAAGGAAAAAGGCAATGGTGTTAAAAGAGGCAATAAGGTACCACGGAATAACGATGAGGATGGAATTAAAGAAGCTACGCTACGCCATCCTACCTTGTATGAGCCCTTTGCCCCAATGGTAACACTGTGCTCGCCAAATCTACAGCCTTCCATCGCCATAGCAGCCGGAGGCGCGTGCATCCAGCGAGAGTTGAGCAGCGCGAGTACCTGCGAGGCGAGGCAGATCGACTGGTGGAGACGCAGGCCGCTGAGGGAGTTACTGATCGTCGGATCGCAGAGTCTGCAGAGGCCGGGTCAGAGACACACAGCATACAGCAGTAGATGGCAGAGCAGCATCACGAACTCACAGCATCTCTGCATGGACTGGGCTGCCAAGCAATACAGGCTCCAGAGATCTCTAAGGACCGGCAGGTAGGGGGAGATAGCGTGGCGGGTTCAGGTTTGCAGCTACCGCCATCTATAACTGAAATCTATAAAAGAAATGACTCTAAAGAAGAGTGTAAAACTGGCCCAGGAGGCAAGATCCGGCGTTTAAGTACTAACTTAAATACGAATGGACGAGTGCAGAGAACTGATCAGGGTACAGGGGAGCAGGCATAAAGCCCCACAAGACCCTCAATGGTAGGGAGCCTGAACAAACTGCCTGTTAACACTGGACCCATTGTAGAAGGTTTAGGCACTACCTCCTTAATTCCTGGCTCACCCAGCGATGATTGATTTTTTTCTCTCAATGATGAAGAGGGCGAGGAGGAGGAGGAGGAAGAAGTATCAGGAATAGGCTCACTCTCATCAGAGGCAGAGAGTTGTACAGAGGCCTCGGAACTAGAGTCAGATACCTCAGAGGTAGAGGGAGACACAGTACACAAGGCCTCCTCTTGTCGAAAAACTAAGTCCAGCAAGAACAGACTGCGGAACAGAGCGAAAAAGTCATTAAGCCCTTCACACCCAGAAGTAGCAAAGAGATTGGACTGGGACTACTCTGCTACTTCCCAGCTGTATCAGGAGGGGGCAGGAATTAACCCCTCACAGCCACACTCTCAGAGTCAACTGCAGACTTCCAGCCTTGACCTCGTATGTACAACACTGAAGCAGATGCAGGGGGAGGCCAGGTCAGAGAGCCACAGAGCTAGACAGGCAAATAAGAAAATACAGGGGTCGCTGCGAAAAGTCAATAAACTGTATTCAGATCTAGTGGGCAGGGTCACGAAGGTCGAAGATAGAACTGAGAAGTTGGAGGATGAAGTCGTAAAATGGCAAGAGTTCAGACAGGATCAGGAGAAGACAACATCAGAGGTTTTATGGAAGCTCGAGGATTTTGAGAATCAACAAAGAAGAAATAACATAAGACTATTGGGTGTGGCAGAGGGGAAGGAAGGGCAGGATGTTCGGGCCTATGTTATTGATTTACTCAGAGGGGCACTCCCAGAAATAACCGCGAGGGTCTGGGAAAATGAAGTCCAGCGTGCTCATAGATTTCCTCTGACTCAGAGAAAGGGTAACACTACAGACAAACCGAGGGCGATTCTGGTTTTCATAGAGAACTATCTATTAAGAGAAGAAATCATGAGCAAAGCTAAGCCAGAGTCTAAGGGTACCTACAAAGACACAACGTTTTTGGCTAGGCCTGACTTCTGCCACACCACTGTGGAAAGAAGATAGCAGATGAGGCAACTAATAACACCATTTCAGAACTTAGGGTGTGAGGCCTATTTGATGTTCCCTAGCCGCCTCAAAGTAGTGAGAAATGGGCAGTTCAGGATATTTTACTCAGAAGTTAAGGCCCAAGAATATGTTACTTGGATTAAGGAAAACTTAGGTCAGAGCAGCGTGACGGATGTTGTGAAGCAAACAAATCGAAAGCCTCAACAATAGGAGCATGGAAAAAGCTTAATGGGTAATTGGGTCGGAGACTTCAGCATTAGAGGAAGCAGTGCAAGCAGTACCAGTTTTAAAAAAGGGATGTAGAAACGAGGTGAAAGGAGGGAGGGGGGAGCGACAACCCAGGGTCACAGCTGTCACATATAGGTCAAGATTGACCTATTTGCCAGTAAGGGGGGAGGCACGTCAGGGGGGCTCCCAGGGGAGGGAGTGTGTACAGGGCACGGCACATTGATTCAACACATGGGGGTATTGGGAAGGGTAGCAAGATTGCTGAGCACACAATGTGATGAAGTACGAAGGAGGGAAATAAGCAAGAAATCTAATAAAGGAAAAACATGTCTAAATACTGCAGGGCTATTTGGTTAGGACAACCACCGGATGTATTTTAATGGGTACCTGTTAGACCTGGCATCCTTGGAGTGGTTTCCCCTGACTTTTTGATCTCTGCCTCCTATGTTTTTGACTCTATGCTGGATTACGTTTTGCTGGTTTAGATGCTTCGGGCACTTTGCCACTGCTGATCAGTGCCAAAGTGCAAGTGCTCCCTAGTTAATATTGTCCCAGGAATGGGATATACATGATTGGCACATTTGCTTTACCAGTGGGTCCCTAGTAAAGGGCACTGAGTGTGCCAGGGCTGGTAATCCAAATTCTACTAGTGGGTTTGCAGTACTTATTGTGCCCCCACAGGAGTAGCGCTGAAAAGGTGTCTCAGGCCTGCCACAGCAGTGCCTGTGTGAAGTTTGAAATCTGCCCTATTAGCCTGGCCAATGTACCCACTTGCCAGGGCGGATACTGCCCTTTCCTTACACATTGGTCACCCCTAGGGAAAGCCCTGGGTACCCCCTGGGCAGGGGGCAGTGCGGGTGAAAGGTAGAGCCTGTACTGATGTAGGGGACATGCTCTAGTAGTGAACTACTGCCAAATTCGTTTTTCACTGCAGCAAGGCTATCGTGCCCATAGGACAGAATGGGGGAGGGCTGGGTCCCATGTGTACCTGTCTATCTTCCCCCAGGAGCAAGATAGAAAATCCAAACCTGGTTTCCCAAGATTCAGAAATTGATAATACATCTTTTAGCACAGATGGTTTTTAAATTTTGTGTCTGCAAATAGCACTTTTAGAAAGTGGCTATTTTCTTGTCCAGTCTGTCTGTGGGCCTGCCTGGGTGTGCGAGCTAGAGGGAGTGTGACAGGGTCTGGGAAAGCCCCAGCAGTGGGGTGATAGCTGGCTGCCCCTGAAGGTTAGGGGGAGGAGTGGTGCTGGGCTGTGCCCTGCCTTTTACGATACCGGCTCCCCTGTCTGCTGGATGACGGATGTCCCTGCCTCCCTGCTTCAAAGAGAAAGATTCCCCAGGACCAAGAGACTCCCACCACCAGGATCTGGACAAGGGCAACCTGTGCCTAAATCACAAAACCTCAAAGGCATCAAAGACAATTTGCTGTATAAAGGAAAGATCCGTGCACAATAGAATCAGACTACTTTTGACTCAAGAGGAGGATCCCTGCTGAAGAAGAACACCGGAAGAAAACCTGGGGAACAGTGCTGCCATTGCTGTGTGTCTGGGAGCTGACCTGCTGTCTTTATTGTTCTACCTAAGAGGGACCGTTGGGACTGCTGAATGACGATAATTATGTGCAACATATGACACAATGGATTGAAACGTTTCTCGAGATAAATAGGGACAGTACTGCGACAGGCATTGTTTGGGATACCTTTAAGGTGGGAGTCCGGGGGGAGACCTTAAGTTTTAACACTCACAAGTGAAAACAAGAGCAGTTGAGAAACCTGGAATTGAATAATGCAGTATTGGAGGCAGAGGACGAGTTGACTAAATGTGTGTTATCAGGTACATCGCTTGATCAGGCTCTTATTAAAGTGGCAAAGGCCAAAATGGATGCAGAAGAGGATGTAGCAAATAATGCTGCCAAGATTTATCTGGCTAATAGGGAAAGATGTCACAAGTTTAGTGAAACAGTGGGATGCACTCTAGTGGTACATGTTAGACAAAAGGTGGCAACAGGAGAGGTAAGGGAAATTAAGGACAGGTCAGGAAAACTAATTACAGATCTGCAAGGGATTCGGGAAGTATTTAGGCAATTCTAGGCAATGCTACATGATGAGCAACAAGGCAAGGATCCTGAGGAAATAAGAGCATACCTACGAGATATACCGCTGGCAACTTTAGGGAAACAAGAACGTGAGAGATTAGTTACCCCTTTGCAGCCAGAAGAGATAAAGGCTGCTATGATGAGTCTCCCATCTGGCAAGGCAGCAGGGCCGGAACAAATTCCAATAGAATTCTTTAAGGTGTTTTGGAATATATTGGGCCAGGACATGATAAGTACCATACAACAAGCACAGACAGGGGTATCCATACCGGGTTCTTGGGCAGGGGCAGACATCATTACTATTTTAAAGAATGGGAAGCCGCCAACTGATCCTGGTTCATATAGGCCAATCACTCTAATGAACGCCGATACAAAGGTTTATTCTAAGGCACTGGCAATAAGGTTCGCTAGTATAATAGACACATTGGTGAGTGGTAACCAGCATGGCTTTATTCCAGGGAGAGGCACTACCCACCATACCCGGAAAGTAATCACTTGCCACGGAAGTCACAGGGGACCCGATGGCGGTAATGCTGTTAGATGCTGAGAAGGCGTTTGATCGGGTCTCCTGGAACTATCTGCGGTATATTTTAAGGAGAGCTGGTTTTGGGGATGGGTTTGTTAAAGCAATACAAGCACTATATAGAGCTCTGGCAGCCTGTATTAGGGTAAACGCGGGATCAACTCTGCCACTACAAATAAAGAGGGGAACAAGGCAAGGGTGCCCGTGCTCCCCACTGCTGTTCTCTATGTATCTGGACCCACTGATTCGCGGAATGGAGACGACTGAGAACATCACTCCATTGTCTACATATAGGGGCAATGTAAGATACTGGCATATGCCGATGATGTGGCGGTCCTTACACCAAACCCCACAGAGGCAATAGCACATGTGGAGTTGGAGGCTCTGAACTTTGGTAAGGTGTCAGGTTATTCGTTAAATACCTCCAAGACGCAAATAATAAAGAACCAAAAAGTGGACTGTCTCAGCAGCGGGTGGTGCATTCGGGAGTATACTTAGGGGTCACGATTACTTCCGATCTAGACAATCTGGTGGAAGCAAATATAACCCTATAATTGCTAAAGTGAGAAAGGACTTGGATAGGCTGCAGAATCTACATCTATCTATAGTTGGCTGTACCAATATTATGAAAATGATGATATTTTTAGGGCAGTTCCGCTGTTCTTTGAAACTAAATGGTTTAAGATCTTAGAGTATATGATTAACAGGTTTGTGTGGGCCAAGGGAAAGGCTAGAAGGGCATTAAGATTTATTGCACTCCCATGGGACAGGGGAGGTTGGGCGCTCCCGGATCTAAAACTATACTACTGGGCAGCAGCCCTTCAGTACATGACGGGTCTGTTAGGGGGAGCAGAGGCAGAAGGGGATGATGAGCTGGGCACAATAGCAATATATGCTTTGGTTCTGAGGGATGAGGCGGAAAATGTGCTTCTTAAACATTCTGATTCAAGTTATTTTAAGAGAACCCGGTTCAAGACGATTATGGCAGCGCACAATCTCTGGAAGGCTTTTATGAAGAGATTTGGCCTAGGGAAATATAACGCATGTACGAGAATGATTAACAATTCTACATTTCCCCAAGATGTCTTTGCTGATTCAGTGTTTAAAGAGTGGGGGAGAAAGGGTATTACAAAGATTGGTGATGTCATGGGCATACAGGGAATGATGCAATTCTCGGAGATCCAGATGAAATATGGATTAGAGTCAAGACAATTTTTTAAATACTTGCAAGTGAGAAGTTTTATAGCAAATAAAGTGGGGGGCAGAGGGATTTGAAAAGAACTCAATCATGAAGATTGTCCGGGGGTGGGGGGTGGGGAGGTGTAGACTGCACAATTAAAATATTTTATTCTGAATTAATAGAAAGCAAGCAGGATGATTTGGAAAAGTGGGGGGATAAATGGGCGCTGAAGTTAGGGATGGGAAAGGAGTGCTTAAACTTGTTGTTAGATATGGGACAGAACATCTTGTGTTCGGCAGCTCTCCAAGCGCAGCACTATAAAATGCTGTACCGGTTGTATTATACACCTGCAAGAATTACACAATGGGGGGGCTCAATGGGAATTAATTGTCCAAGATGTGGAAGTATGGAGGCCAACATTGTGCACATATTTGCGACATGCACTCACCTCTGCACAACACTAAAAGATATTGAGATGTTTCTTCAAAGATCATTAGGAATACAGATTACTTTAGCTCCTTCAATAATACTGCTGGGAGTGAATGATGATGATAGACAGATGGAAGGTGGATACTTTATCTTTGTAGCAATGGCAGTATTAAGGCTATGGATTGCTTCAGCATGGCTTGACCCACTACCACCGTCATATCATCAATGGCTAGCTAGGTTATTAACGACTTATAATTTAGAGAAGGCAATCTATGCAAGAAAGGGAAAAAAGGAAAGTAAACTGGGTATGCAAATTTGGGAGCCTGTAAGTAGATGGAAGGAGGAGAACAGTGCTTAGATTGGTGCATAATGCTTAGATATTTGTAGCTTAATTTGAGTTGCTCAATATATATGCTGTAATATGTATTAGAACTACCTTTGGGAAAATGTAAATGTAATATGTGTTATAAGATTATTGGTTTCTTTTCTGTTTTGCTTTTGCTGTGCCCTGTGCATATAAATGGGAAAAAATCTCAATAAAAAAAGACTTAGTAGTTCATTCTGGTGCAGTAAAAATGTATTTGGACTTCATATACCCTGTGCACACGCTACCTATACACATGTACTATGAGTGCAGAAAGCAAGCAATAATTAAAATTAAAACAAATTTCCATAAACACTGGAAAAACACTGTTTCAGTTGTTTTTAATGGCGAGGAAATGTGTAACCCCTGAAACTGAAAAAAACCCCATCAAAATTTACCAAAAATAGAAACTGAAAACAGGAAAGCCTAGTTATGAATTAAATGTTAACACAACATATACGGGGTGTGTTGTGGGTGGATGTACCATGTTACAACGCATACTATTACAACTACCTACTGTTACAACGCGACCATTACAACGCATAGCGCTTTGAGGTGCTGGATAGTGGTAAGTATAATTTACTATTCTAACTCCAGTCCCTGTGGACCCTAGGGAAGGTGTTGGATGGAATATGCTACTTACCAGTATGCATCTGTTCTTGGCATAGAGGGCTGCAGAGTGGTACATTATGAATAGATCGCCATCTGGTGTTGGGCTCGGATGATTGCACTTTGTTTTTCTCTTGGAGAGTCTTTTGTATCTTGGTGACTCCTCCCTTAGTTGGTAGTGCGCATGGGCATCGGCTCCATCCTTAGATTGTTTTGCCATAGTAGGGTTAGATGGAGTAGTATAGTAGAATACAGATAAGAGTGCCCATGTAAGTGTATCTAAATAAGATAATGTTGGAACAGACACAGGTTTCCGGGGAGGCTGGGAGGGCATGTACCACTCTGCAGCCCTCTATGCCAAGAACAGATGCATACTGGTAAGTAGCATATTCCGTTCGAGGCATATGGGCTGCAGATGGTACATTATGAATAGACTATACAGCAGTTCTCTCCCTAGCGGTGGTCGCCCGTGTCTGTTGCAACTGTCTGAAACAATGTTTTTAATACTGCTTGTCCCACTCTAGCTTGTTGTGTTGAGTGCACATCTACACAATAGTGCTTTGTGAAGGTGTGCGGTGTAACCCAGGTAGCTGCTTTGCATATGTCATCTAGTGGAATGTTTCCCAGAAATGCCATAGATGCTCCTAGTTTACGTGTAGAGTGAGCTCTAGGAGGAACAGTTAATGTTCTCTTTGCCTTTAAGTAGCATATTTGAATGCATTTTACAATCCATCTAGCAATGCCCGCTTTGGAGATGGGATTGCCTTTATGTGTGGGAGAAAACGCAACAAATAGCTGTTTTGTCTTTCTGAAAGTTTGTGTTCTTTCTATATAGTACAATATGGCCCTTCTAACATCCAGTGTATGTAGGGCATACCGTTGTGGGTATAATACTTGGAAACATGCAATAAATGTCTAAAACGTCTCTAATTTTCTTATTACAGTCTAGTTGTGACAGCACATTCATTAAGAATATTGCATAGCAATTCTACAGTAGCAAGATATTACAAGTGACTTGCGTCGTCACAATGCCTGCTGCCAGACAAAGTAGAGTGTATTTTATCCCATGTACAGAATCCACACATATGCAAGCATTAAAAGACAGAAAAGTATAATGCTGCAGGAAATACACTTGACCACAATGGTGTATTTTAAAAGGGGGTCTAAATGGAAAGAACAATTGTTTCAATTCTTTCATGATTTCTCTCATCAGTAATTGGAATGGTGGTTAGGGAGGGGTTTTCTATCACTCTTCAGATTAAACCATACACAGATTACTTCTAAATATGTATAGGGGTTATAATATTGCAATCATGGTAGCAATGTATGCTTTCATTTCTCTTATCAAAAAGCTGGTAATGTCACCGGTGGCATGAATACACATACCATCCTCATTTTCTATGCTAACCACATACTGAGGAGTCGAGGCTGGCCTACACTCCGGTAGCATACTACTCCCCAATATATTTTAACTTGGTGTTGCTCTGTATCATTGTATTCCAAAGGTAGAGCACTGACAGCCTAAGTTAACAACTCTCAGTTTCAACATGAATCTATTGTGATAACATACTCTGCCAATCAGTTTGGCTGGTGTGCTCCAATTTTTTTAAATTACTTTAGAAGTGGCTGTTTGTGGGCGAGGCACCGAGCTAGATCGATCAATATATGTGTGTAATATTGTATTAAAACCACTCCCAGAACAGGGTGCATGGATCGAGCGGGAGCTTTAAGATAACCAACTATGAAGAACAAGGGGCTGTCCAAATTGCGACCATATGAACATTTCCTCGTATGGGCACTTGTACTATAATATAGTCACCATCACTGCCTATATCAGAAATTAAGTTCATAGTCAGCACATCTACAGTGGTATAACAGAACTGCCAGTGTGCACATAATAGCACTGCAGTGATATTTCACTCTTATTGTCGAACGGCACCTGCCTTTAGCCGATCTCCTCCTTGTCTCCTCATCCTCCCTCCCCTCGCCATGAAAGAATACATCGTCAGGAGCTGTAAGCTGAAAACAGTGATCTGAAACTGTAGGAAAAGAGCAAAGTAAGCACAGTCCAGCGTGAGGGCGAGGTACCCTGCCCACCCCTCATACACAGCAATACAACAAGATCCAGACCCCAGGCCAGTTGGTACATGGAAGAACTTAGAGTTATAAAACGTCACTGCAAACAACTGGTGCATAGATAGAGAATGAGGCAGAAAAATCCAGACAGGAGCATGTTCAAATCCGCCCTAAAATGATACCAGCAAATGATCTGGTTTATATCAATGCGTGGCTCTGGCAGATCGAAATTGATGCCAGCACCAACTAAAGCAAAAAAAGCTTTGCCATAGTGAAAGATTTCACCTCACCATTGGCTGCCTCAACTCGATCACCTCCTCGCAGGACCTCTGCAACAATCTCTTTCAATTCTTTAACAACAAAATAACCGCCATTAACATCAACTTCAGCCTGCAATCGAACCAGAAAGACCTCGCCAAAAGCCTCCCGATCTTATCCGAAGAACCAGTGCTAACCACGTAGCCCTTCACCCCAGAAGAAACCGCCACCATCAAGAAGTTCATCTACTCAGGGACCCCATCGGACCTATGCCCCTACCACACCTACTCTAGAGGACTGCAACCCATCAGCGCTACAACCTTCCCAGATGCTTGGAAACATGCAACTGTCCTTCCAATGCTGAAGAAACCCTCAGCCAAATCTTTAACGCTCATCAACTACAGACTATCTCCCTGCTACCATTCCCAGCAAAGATCTTAGAGAAAATCCTCAGCAGACACCTCACTAAATACCTCATCAACCACAAACTCTTAAACACCATTCAGTCCCATTTCAAACCCAACCACAGCACAGACACTGCCCTCACTGCTGCCACCGATGATATCTGCAGGTCTTTGGACAGAGGAGAAACAGAAGCCATCATCTCCCTTGACCTCTCTGCAGCCCATCTTCATCCAATGCCTACATGACATCAGAATCTAAGGACATGCACTCTGATGAATCTTCTCCTTCCTGACTGGAAGACCTGGTCAGTCAGCCAGGCACCGTACACCTCAGTCACCTATGACCTCCTCTGCAGGGTTCCGAGAGGATCCTCCCTTAGTCCGACCATCTTCAACGTATACATGTTCCCCCTGGTCAGCATTATTTGTTCTCGCAATATTAATGCCCTCTCCTATGCGGATGACACGTAACTCATTCTCTCCCTCATGGTCAAGACGCCCAGTAACCAGATGAAGGTCAATGTCTGCATGACTGAAATTGTTCACTGGATGAAGACCATCTATCTAAAGCTGAAAACCAACAAGACTGAAACCATGATATTTGGGAAAAGCACATCACCGGAGGACTCCACTTGGTGGCCAACAGAGCTAGGACCGACACTCAACCCCACCACCCACACCAAGAACTTCAGGATCATCATCAACAACAAACTCAACATGACCACCCAAGTCAATGCTTTTATCGCCTTATGCTTCCATACCCTGAAGATGCTGAGTAAGATTTTCAAATCTCTCCCAAATAGCACCCGGAAAACCATCTTGCATGCCCTGGTTATAAGCAAGCTGGACTATGGGAAGACCCTCTATGCCGGGATCAACAAAAAACTCACCAGAAGGCTGCCCATTCAGAACTCAGTAGCCAGAATCACTCTCAACCTCTCATGCAGCACTTACATAACACCACACCGCACTTGAAGGAGCTCCACTAGTTCCCAATTCACTAACAAGTACAATTCAAACACCTCTCCCACACTTCCAAGGCACTACATAACACCGGCCCAGTATACTTCAACAATCGCATCTGCTTTGACAAACCTTCCAGACACCTCCACTCAATCAGACTCCTACTGGTACAAATCTCAAGCATACGGAAAACCAGATCTAGGAATCAAGTCTTCTCCCTACATTGCTTCTAAAGCATGGAACAACCTGCTGGTACAGATAAGAGCCTCCTCCTCACTTCTTGACTTCCACAAGAAGCTGAAGACTTGCTTTTTAAGTAGTCTCACAAGGCCCTAGTTGTGCTCAGACTCGCACCTGCTCAGCGCCAGGATACCCTCGCAGGTGATTGCGGAGTCTACAAATCTGCATAACACAACATGTTTCCATGCCATAGCAATGCCTTTATCCAATGTATCTCCTCTTTGTTTTGACGTAGAAGTAAAATTGTGTGATGTTGCCATGCCTTGTGACCAGCTATATGACAGCAAACTCCCTGTCATACAGGGAGCTTCTGATTTGCAAGTAACAGAACATTTGCTGTCTTCCAGAGGCCAACAGGGATACCTGCTCGGACTAGTTAAGGGTGATGTTGTAAGAAAGTGAATCATTTCCAGGCAGTGGTCATGATAATAATTCCCTACTGTTACATTCTAAAGTGAATGCTGTGGAAAATGGTGTGTGAGGGTTCTGAAAAGCCCAGTAGGAAGAACAGGGCCATATGATGCTACAGTGCTAATATTACACTGGTTAGCAGAAGGCTGCCTAAGAATACGTACTTCAAGGACTTCTGTTGGTGTCAGTATATACAGGTCTTTAACAAATATAACACCCCTTCAGGCACATGTGACTCTCAATGACAATAAGATCATACAAACAAACTTCAAGAGAGGTGGAGGTGCCTCCTTTTGGCCATATTCCTTCAATTTAGTCACCAGCTTCACAATCTTGAGCTTACATACCAGTCCTTCAGCGCCTGGACCAAGCGAGGTAACAGCTAGGTCATTGCCATTGGGGTCAAATGCATTAATCTCGATGCCCCAGTTGTTGTGCGGTTGTTTGAACCAGTTCTGCAGTACGTGCTTGAAGTCAATGCTTTGCCAGTGGCCAATCCGAGAGTTCAGGTCAATCTTGAGTGAGCGTATGCGAATATGTCGGCTACCCTCCTCAGTCACAGGCTTGAGGCGCAGGATCTGCAGGTAGACAGTGGATGTATGCTGGATGGGGCGTAGGTAGACCCACAGTTGGGCTTTAAGCACTTTAGTGAACATGATCTTAGGGCTGAAGTTAAAGAAGCAGCAGTGTGGACTCCCCTCAATTTGGACAACTTGATCCGCTGTTGAAAGAAGGAAGGGGAATATTTTGAGTGATTATTGAACAAATATCCACCAGTCAAAGAAAAACAGCTGCCTGTTATTGCGATTACTCATGTAATAAGAAAAATACACCAGAATCAATCCAAAACATTATTCTGCAATGTTTGTGTATACTGCAACCGATATTCAGCACTATACTTTTCCAATCAGAGCTACTCTTTCGTCGCATGTGTGGAAATCTCATATGATGTGCTGCTTCTCAAAGGAAAAAGAACAGGTTTTTACCTACTATAATAACAGAGATTCTTTGAAACGTTGGGACCTTTAAATTACCTGCTTGCTGGTATTTCTTGAACTCATAGGAAAATCTGAAATCTGCTTTTGAGTTTGTTTTAAAATATGGGAATTCCCGTGCAGTATTCCTATTTGATGCCCCATCACTAGCAGTTTCACTTATAAATTTCAACTGTATACTATCACCACTTTATTTAATGTATTTAATGTTAAGCAAACAACCCTGTGGTCCACGGTTTAGTGCAGTACAATCAAGCAGTCATGCAGCACTTATGATAACATGTGGCTCGTATTTCCCTACTCTAGCTCAATCATTTAACGCTAAGCGATGGGGCAGCTACAATTTGGAATTGGTCATCCCTAGACAGTAAAAGGGACATGTCATATAATAAGACATAAACTATCATTTTACATGTCTAATCCCTGGCTGTTTAGAAAGACCCAGTCTTTGTCAATCTAGCTTGGTTGGTTTGCATGTACTTAGATTCACCCAAATGTTCAGCTGTCGTCGTACCTGATACATCAACTACGTTCATATATTCTCACACAAATTAAATATACTGTATTTTAGGGCCGAGTTATGTGGTTAGATAAGCCATATTATTCAGACAAAGGTACAATATTTGTCTCTTTTAAAGGACAAAAGATACAGATGTCATTTGAAATGTTTCTCCATTATAATAAGGCCTGGGCATGAAATTACACTACGCTCACAGAGTTTGTGGAGTTTTTCCCACTCTGCGCTCCACTTAGAGAGCCGAGTTCGGCAGAGTTTTTCATCTTCTGCGGCTCACCAACATTAAGTTGTCGAACACAAGGGAAGAAAATTTTACTCCAGACCACCTCCCAGCGAGATTTCTCAACACGGGCGGTCGTGGTTGGCCGCTACCACTCACGTTGAGAAACTTTCTGCTTTCGTTGAGGAAGCTGCCACTCGAGTAGAACACGTACTCGAGCGTCAGAAAGAAGCAGCTCCCTCTTGCGCATGATGCAATATGCACTGATTTTACAGCGCTAAAAATCAGTGCAAGCAGCACAGCGTATCACACTCCACCGGTTACGGAACTCCACACAGCGCGGCGTAGTTTTTTGGGTCACTTCGCAGAGTTCCATTTAGCAGAATACCGCCCAGGTTGAATTATAATACTCAAAAGCGGTCAACAAGGAAACAGTAAAGGGGTGTTTTGACCACTATATACACAATGCGACACCAAATTTCCATGACATACATAGATTCAGAGAAAGGGTGAGGGAAAGAACCAGTACATTACATTTGTTCATTTTCCTCTTGTAGCACTTATCGATCCAGCCTCACCCCAATTCTGAGTGCACTAGTTTTATGCCACTGAAATCAAAAGAGCCCCTCCGGAATTCCTGCGTTCACCTTTAGAGGGAACCCTCCTAATGCAAGGATCAGTTTGAAACTAGAGTTTTAACTGTTGATTAAAAGGTAGACAATTCTCAAACATTTCAGTACCATATGAAAAGAGAAAGGATGTTTGTTTTTTTATATTGTGGACCGTGTTACGGCAGTGCCATGGTTAACTAAAGGCAATTGCACTGCAGAGAGCAAATATATTTCCGCTGTGGGTTGCATTGGGTGCCCCAAATGAGGGTGTGCCTGGGCGCAAGCTGGGACAGTGAGGAAGGGTAACCATTTAAACTTCCAAAATGAGCACATCAACTACTTGAACAAAGAAAGACTGCTTCCATTTTAGGTCTCGCCTGGCGTTGCAGCGCAAAGCGCTGGTGCACTAGGCGACAGATATTTTAAGAGAATAGATTTTAGAAGGGGGCTCGAAGCCCTGCCCATCATTTTTATTGGGTCGCGTCAGTGTTTATGCTAAACGCTGGCTTCTCATTGAAAATGATGCTTCTTGGCCACTGCCCTTTCTCTTTTTGTCCGGCCCATCCGGACTAGCTCTCTGCTCCACGGCTGTTGTGAATCAATTTGTTATCTTTATGAGAGCCATCTGTTTCTAATTAGCGTGTCCTCGAGCGAGCGAGCTTGTTTTCATCTTGTCCTGAGATGACTCTTCTTCATAAGGGCTGATTAGTTAAACAGAGTCCTGTATTTATTACTATTTTTAGGATGGAGGATGTCTAAATCTCCCCCCTGTGAAAGGCTTCCAAAAAAGGTGTTTTGGGAAGTATGAAATGCATTTTTATGTCAGCTTTATCAGTGAGATCAACTCGAGATTCATAGACCTGGCCCTGTGTGCCCAGAGATGATTGTATTTTTTGGGGTCGGCCTTGATGGGGGCTGTTGGCTGTGATTTAGTGGAGAGAGGCATGGGTTTGCTTTGCCTTCTATGTTCAATGTCATGTCTTGGAAAGGGCGAGGGTGGGAGCAGGGGCCTGTACCATTCATCTGCGCCACTCTAAGTAAGTGGTAGCCCTCCGTCCCTGGGGGCACTCAACAGTGAATCCCAGTTTGGCCCAGCTTTTAGAATTCACTGCAAACTAGCGCATTTGTAGGCCAAGGTGCGAGCGCAGCCCTGAGATGGACACCCATGCGCACAAAAAACAGCGAGCGGGCCACATCTGCGGCGGCCCCATCGAGAATGTATGCAGCGTTGACAAAAAAAACACAACAACAATGGTGTAGAGCGGTGCTTAATCATTATCTGTTGAAATCGGCAGCTCTGGAGAGTGGTGGGGGCTGTAGCGCAGAACCAAGCCCAGCAGGAGCTGAAGTGTCCGGTAGAGTGGAGGGGACACCACGCGCGCATGTGGCTCTTTGTCGACCTGTTTGGCATCTGTGCCTCCCTCGTCCCTTCACGCGCGTAGAAATGAGGAATGTGTCTGCAATGAGGCCCCACTACCTGCTTTTCACACAGAGCCCTAGAGCCCTAAATTGTCGCCAGCTTACTCTCTTGCCTGCTCAATGCGGTTCATTTACAAGGATGGCCCCGGCTGCCAAAGCGTGTGATGAGCAAGGCCGAGGGGGCTACAGTTCCTAATGAGATGCTCAACACCGCCCCTGCCGGGACCCCACACATAATGCCACATAAATACAGAATTGTGCATGGCTGCGCCTAATGCAGGCGGAAGCGCCAGTGAATCGCATAGCTGCCGCAATGGGCTATTAGCTAGCAACAGAAATTGTCTTGGCGCCTCGCAGCAGATGGGGCAAATATTTTACAAAGCAGTTTTACACACAGAAAACATTTGGGTTTCGTGGTAATGATGGTTGTTCTGTCTGGCGTTAGGTGCACATTCTGCTGAATATTTTTTCTCTTCTTTGTGTTTTTTTGTGTTCTGTATTTTAAAATCTGCAGCGCAAGGGGGGGCATCTCTTGGGGGTTATGCACCTGGTGGGTGCCTTTCACAGAGCGCCAGCCGAAGGGAAGGGGCATCTAGCAAGGGCGCTCTCCATGGGGGCTTTTCGGAAGAGGTGTGGCGCAGCGGTCAGGGTGACTGACACTGGAATCTGGGGCTCACAGTTCGATCCCCGGTACCAGCGGCAGGTCAGTCCTGCACCATGTGACTCTGCGCAATAGCTTGCTTAATCTTCCCGAGTGTCCCCAGCGCCAGGACACCACTTCTGAGGTAGCTGTGACCTTTACAAATACAGGTATTTCATATTTATTTGAACCGCTTCGCGCGGAATCCTACCACATTCCTCAGTTTAAACGCAAGGCCATCTTCGAAAACTCACACTTGATATCTTTAAGAGAAGAGCCTTCATCAAAGTTTTTTTTTTGTCTTCCTCACAGTTTTTTCCGGGAAAGTTACTACTTTGTGGTTTTTAATAATAGCATCTTCTCCAGGAGCTATTCAAGGAGTTTTAAGACTAGAAGTACCTCAGGGGCTGGGAACACGCGTGTCTTTAAGGAGATACTAAAGGGAGAAGCCCCTTCCTCATGGTCTTTTATCTGCAGGGCACACGTCTTAAACAAGCATTTGCAATGCAATAGGTCTTGCAGTTGAGAGAGTTTGAGCTTTTGGCATTGTAAATGGCAATGCCTTTTATTTATGTGTTGGTTTTTAAAACATAAATAAAAGGAATTGTCATTTACAATGCCAATAGCTTAATCTCACGCAAATGCGAGACCTATTGCATTGCAAATGCTTGTTGAAATGGCAGCTTGGGACGGGAGCACACGTTTGGAAAGCTTGCACACTACTGAGTATGATCTAACTGGGGACATGTAAAGCTTCTGCATAATCTACCACAGCTTCTTCCCGATATAGGTGGGCAGAATTGTTAAGGTTATTCTTTGTAATGTAAAAATTTGACGGAAATACATCCCTGCAAAAGGTCACTTTACCAGGAATTTTCACTCGATGTCAACATTTCTGAAGTTGACATTATGGGACGCCCAACCACTCCATTACAAAACGTACCAGGGCTGGCTTTAGCGCTGGTGGCATCCAGTGTGACAATCATTTTTGGTGCCCCCACTCCCATGACCTCCTCCTCGGATTCTCTCACTACTACTGGGCAAAAGTGCCTCTCAACTCTCCAATTATAAGTTATTGCTAAACACAGCGCACCCCCTGAGGTCAGAGCCCCCTCCAAAGATCAGCGCCCAATCGTACCGGTCGCACTGCCCTAAAGCCGGCCATGACACGTACAGCATTGGTGACTTCGACCTTCCTTTGTCTGTAAGTAAACAGTCATGAAAAACAATCCACCAACACTGCATCTCACTAAGATAGGTATACAAAATGGCATCAGTTCTTGCAGCGCAATGCCATATAGACCGTGCTTTTAAGTAACACATTTTACAAGTTGCAGAAACATGCAGCCAGGATAATATAATGGATACAATGCCACAACCCCATATGCCAATCTTTCACTCGCTGCTGATTTACAATTCTACAATGTCTTTATGCTGCACAAACCTTTGCATGCCTGCAAAGACATTACCTCCGCCATCCCGAGAGTTCTCACACCACCAAATGTAGAGGTGCCCACTGGCCCAAAGGACAACTCTGTACATTGAAAGGAACTACCATAACAGCGGTTCCTTTCAATGAAGGAACCACCGTGTTGGCAGTGTCATTCAATGTACAAACATGTTATTGTACAGCCGCCGTTTTGTTCGATGAACGTACATCAAACTTTTCAAATGTTTTTGTTTTTCAAAAACAATCTCCCAAAAGGCGATTCTGTTTCTGAATAACAAAAAAACGTATGAGCTTCATTCCTTCAGAGTTCTCCACCATGGTGTGGGGGAGGGGGAGGGGGTGGGATTGTTTATTTTTCTGTCCCTCATCGTAGGTTTAACCTGGCAGTAAGGGATAGGGGAAAAAAGACATTACACTGACTGCCCAAAATATGGCGGACAATGAAATGCCCTTCCTTACTCCATCGGGCAATCAGAGGAAGTATTCCATAAATGAAGCCAACATGGGCTCCATCAACAGAATAGCAAGTTCTGCCAGTCTATAAATGAGGTGGGTGGAGGAGGGTTTGGCGGACAGGGCACTCCATCATATTTGCAACGGAGAACCCTATCCGCCAAACTCTAAATAAGATCCCAAATGCTGAAGGCTCAGTCTTCTCCCACAACACCCAAGACTTGAAGCAGTTTTTTGCTAAAAGTATAAGAATCAGTATTCTACATCTTATTCATGATAGAAGAAAACATAAAACTTAGGAAATCCTGCCACCAGTTGTAAAATCTCCAGTTCTAAGGCTCGCTCTGAAGCTGAATTCTCTCGCTTTTGTGTCACAACTACCTGATTGTAGGGAATACAGGCCCCTTTCATGGACTCCTAATCTTAACGAAACAACTCGAAATATTTTATGTTTATTTCTTACGGTTTCATGTGTATAAGATTCCATTTTTGCCGCATTCAGCATTTACTTATGAGTAAGCATCCAACCCAAACTAAGGGGAGTCAGTTCTATTAAATAAAATATCACAATTTCTAGGGAACGTCTTTAGGCTCCCCCTTCTATTGTGTGATTCGGTATGCAACGTATCAGTGGTTTACGGTGATGATTCTGAACATTGCAAAGTTACAGACGCCTGAAAGAATTAGACAACTCATTTGAAAAGGGGAATTGGTCCCCTTGGGACTCCTTCGCCTTTGTGAATGTTGGAAAAAGTTTATTTGTGTGCAGGCAGTGATCCAGAGGCCTAATGACAACTCTTAAACATACTTTTAAAAAAAAGTTTTAAAAAAAATGTAAGCACAACTCCTTTTCTTTAAGGAGGCAGACTGCATTTTTAAAACAAGAATGCATTATTCAAGCTTTAAAATTAAATGTTGGTTATCCTCTATCACAGAAACCTCCTACCAGCAGGGGCAGCCAGTGTTTCTCTAAAGATATACAACCTATCTGCAGGGCTTTTAAGTGGGCCGGGTACCTTTGAGTCTCAGGCCCGATAGTATTTAAAATGTATATTGTAAAGGGTCCCTTTCAGACCCTGTATATTCATGTCCTTAACTTTTCATGCAAAAACACTGATCGATTTTTTTAAAACGTTACGGTAATCCATGCTGCTCCTGCTTATATTTTACATGCTTTCCTTAATCTTTAATTCTCTATGTTTGTTTGCTTTTGCCAGGATGTTGTGTTACATTTTTTAGGCAGCATATTACTCTTGTCTAGTGTGTAATTTAAATGGAGTAACATCCAGGTGTTTATAACGGGGCATATTTGAGTTGTGGCTAAAGGTAGTACGAGTTTCTCCCAGTGCCCGTCAACAGGGGGAAAAAGGTGTTCAAAATACGTGCTCATGCAATCCTTGGCCTCTCTGCAAAGCACACAGAGCAATGGCCATGCATGTATGCCAGCTGCAGTTGTAATTCTATGCAAATATGTGGGTATGGTGGCACTCTATGGACATTTTAGTGTTTATGCTTAATACACACATTTAGTCATTCAGACCCCACCCCTTTTAGCTCCCCTCAACACGTATTTCATCCTACTTAGAGCCCTGCCGACATCTCTGTCCACCTTTTCCCATTGTTTTTATGTTTGTTTTAAATTTTAGCGGTTGCTGTCTTTATTATTTGAATTTAAGGGTCTAACTGGTATAAGAAATAAATGAAATTAAACTATTCATATAAGTTTTAAAAAATGAGAAACCGCCCTTCTTTTGTTAAAGGATCTGGAATTCCAAAACTGGGTAGACTTAATCAGTGTCCAAGAATATCGGTGACGGTCCCATGATGGAGAACACAGCATCAGGAAGAGATGACAGCAATTCAGCAAGGCATAGCACATAGAAAGAGGGTTGTCTCTAACTGATGTGGAGAGAGCATATGGTGTGTCTAACTGATGTGGAGACAGCATGTGGTGTGTCTAACTGATGTGAAGAGAGGATGTGGTGTGTGTTATCAGATGATGTAGAGAGAGCATGTGCTGTGTGTTATCAGATGATGTGGAGAGAGCATGTGGTGTGTGTTATCAGATGATGTGGAGAGAGCATGTGGTATGTCTAACTGATGTGGAGAGAGCATGTGGTGTCTGTTATCAGATGCTGTGGAGAGAGCATGTGGCGTGTGTTATCAGATGATATGGAGAGAGCATGTGGTATGTCTAACTGATGTGGAGAGAGCATGTGGTGTGTGTTATCAGATAATGTGGAGAGAGCATGTGGTATGTCTAACTGATGTGGAGAGAGCATGTGGTGTGTGTTATCAGATGATGTGGAGAGAGCATGTGGTCTGTGTTATCAGATGATGTGGAGAGAGCATGTGGTATGTCTAATTGTTTTGGAGAGAGCATGTGGTGTGTGTAATCCGATGATGTGGAGAGAGCATGTGGTTTGTGTTATCAGATGATGTGAAGAGAGAATGTGGTATCTCTGACTGATGTGGAGAAAGCAAGTGGTGTGTCTAACTGATGTGGAGAGAGCATGTGGTAAGTCTAACAGATGTGGAGAGAGCATGTGGCGTGGGTTATCAGATGATGTGGAGAGAGCATGGGGTGTGTGTTATCAGATGATGTGGAGAGAGCATGTGGTGTGTGTCTACAGATGATGTGGAGAGAGAATGTGGTGTGTCTAACTGATGTGGAGAGAGCATGTGGTGTGTGTTATCAGATGATGTGGAGAAACCATGTGGTGTGTGTTATCAGATGAGGTGGAGAGAGCATGTGGCATGTCTAACTGATGTGGAGAGAGCATGTGGTATGTCTAACTGATGTGGAGAGAGAATGTGGTGTGTCTAACTGATGTGGAGAGAGCATGTGGTATGTCTAACAGATGTGGAGAGAGCATGTGGCGTGGGTTATCAGATGATGTGGAGAGAGCATGGGGTGTGTGTTATCAGATGATGTGGAGAGAGCATGTGGTGTGTGTCTACAGATGATGTGGAGAGAGCATGTGGTGTGTCTAACTGATGTGGAGAGAGCATGTGGGTTGTGTTATCAGATGATGTGGAGAAACCATGTGGTGTGTGTTATCAGATGAGGTGGAGAGAGCATGTGGCATGTCTAACTGATGTGGAGAGAGCATGTGGTATGTCTAACTGATGTGGAGAGAGCATGTGGTATGTCTAACTGATGTGGAGAGAGCATGTGGTATGTCTAACTGATGTGAAGAGAGCATGTGGTGTGTGTTATCAGATGATGTGGAGAGAGCGTGTGGTATGTCTAACCAATGTGGAGAGAGCATGTGGTATGTCTGATGTGGAGAGAGCATGTGGTGTGTCAAACTGATGTGGAGAGAGCAAGTCGTGTGTCAAACTGATGTGGAGAGAGCATGTGATGTGCGTTATCAGATGATGTGGAGAGAGCATGTGGTGTGTGTTATCAGATGATGTGAAGAGAGCATGTGGTATGTCTAACTGATGTGGAGAGAGCATGTGGTATGTCTAACTGATGTGGAGAGAGCATGTGGTATGTCTAACTGATGTGGAGAGAGAATGTGGTGCGTCTAACTGATGTGGAGAGAGCATGTGGTATATCTAACTGATGTGGAGAGAGCATGAAGCGTGTGTTATCAGATGATGTGGAGAGAGCATGTGGTGTGTGTTATCAGATGATGTGGAGAGAGCATGTGGTGTGTCTAACTGATGTGGAGAGAGCATGTGGTGTGTGTTATCAGATGATGTGGAGAGAGCATGTGGTGTGTGTTATCAGATGAGGTGGAGAGAGCATGTGGCATGTCTAACTGATGTGGAGAGAGCATGTGGTATGTCTAACTGATGTGGAGAGAGCATGTGGTATATCTAACTGATATGAAGAGAGCATGTGGTGTGGGTTATCAGATGATGTAGAGAGAGCATGTGGTATGTCTAACTGATGTGGAGAGAGCATGTGGTATGTCTAACTGATGTGGTGAGAGCATGTGGTGTGTGTTATCAGATGATGTTGAGAGAGCATGTGGTATGTCTAACTGATGTGGAGAGAGCATGTGGTATGTCTAACTGATGTGGAGAGAGGATGTGGTATGTCTAACTGATGCGGAGAGAGCATGTGGTGAGTGTTATCAGATGATGTAGAGAGAGCCTGTGGCATGTCTAACTTATGTGGAAAGAGAATGTGGTGTGTGTTATCAGATGATGTGGAGAGATTATGTGGTGTGTGTTATCAGATGATGTGGAGAGAGCATGTGGTATATCTAACTGATGTGGAGAGAGCATGGGGCGTGTGTTACCAGATGATGTGGAGAGGGCATGTGGTGTGTGTTATCAGATGATGTGGAGAGAGCATGTGATGTGTGTTATCAGAGGATGTGGAGAGAGCATGTGGTGTGTCTAACTGATGTGGAGAGAGCATGTGGTGTGTGTTATCAGATGATGTGGAGAGAGCATGTGGTGTGTGTTATCAGATGAGGTGGAGAGAGCATGTGGCATGTCAAACTGATGTGGAGAGAGCATGTGGTATGTCAAACTGATGTGGAGAGAGCATGTGGTATGTCTAACTGATGTGGAGAGAGCATGTGGTGTGTGTTATCAGATGATGTTGAGAGAGCATGTGGTATGTCTAACTGATGTGGAGAGAGCATGTGGTATGTCTAACTGATGTGGAGAGAGGATGTGGTATGTCTAACTGATGCGGAGAGAGCATGTGGTGAGTGTTATCAGATGATGTAGAGAGAGCATGTGGCATGTCTAACTTATGTGAAAAGAGAATGTGGTGTGTGTTATCAGATGATGTGGAGAGATTATGTGGTGTGTGTTATCAGATGATGTGGAGAGAGCATGTGGTATATCTAACTGATGTGGAGAGAGCATGGGGCGTGTGTTACCAGATGATGTGGAGAGGGCATGTGGTGTGTGTTATCAGATGATGTGGAGAGAGCATGTGATGTGTGTTATCAGAGGATGTGGAGAGAGCATGTGGTGTGTCTAACTGATGTGGAGAGAGCATGTGGTGTGTGTTATCAGATGATGTGGAGAGAGCATGTGGTGTGTGTTATCAGATGAGGTGGAGAGAGCATGTGGCATGTCAAACTGATGTGGAGAGAGCATGTGGTATGTCAAACTGATGTGGAGAGAGCATGTGGTATATCTAACTGATGTGAAGAGAGCATGTGGTGTGGGATATCAGATGATGTGGAGAGAGCATGTGGTATGTCTAACTGATGTTGAGAGAGCATGTGGTGAGCGTTATCAGATGATGTGGAGAGAGCATGTGGTATGTCTAACTGATGTGGAGAGAGCATGTGGTGAGCATTATCAGATGATGTGGAGAGAGCATGTGGTGTGTGTTATCAGATGATGTGGAGAGAGCATGTGGTATGTCTAACTGATGTGGAGAGAGCATGTGGTGAGCGTTATCAGATGATGTGGAGAGAGCATGTGGTGTGTGTTATCAGATGATGTGGTGAGAGCATGTGATATGTCTAACTGGTGTGAAGAGAGTATGTGGTGTGTGTTATCAGATGATGTGGAGAGAGCATGTGGTGTGTTATCAGATGCTGTGGTGAGAGCATGTGGTATGTGTGAGAAGTTGGCCTGATATGCAGTGCTCACTATTCTAGTGATCACTATGCATCAGTCCAAACAACCCTTATGGTGATTGGTTGTAAGTCAACCTTATAGACCAGCTATCCTAGTAGCGTGGATACGAGCAGTCTTCGGGCTAAACTCTAGAGGGCGTGTTAAGCCAGCTGTTATACCATCACATATACCCCTTGAACACCAAGTGAAAGGACACCACACAAGTGTTATGAAAATAAACAGTGTATTTATTTAGATCACAACAGCCCTGTACTCTTTAGGAGGACAGGGTACTAAGCACACAACAAAACTCTTACGAAAATACTTTAAGTTGCACAATTTACACAAATGCCCGAGGGGCACGAAAAACCATATACTATGAAAGTGGAATGCGAAATTACTAGCAGGTAAGTACTGTACTAATAGGCTTTGGAATCGCTAGGACTACGTTACTGAACCTTCAGATTACTAGTAGGAGGCCTAGGGGACTCGGGTGCAGAGTGTGCACTCTCACGCGGGATGCGGGACAAAGTCTATGGGAGCTAGTAAAGACAAAGTTAGTGTTCTCGGGCGAACCCGATAAGGTAGGTCGAAAACGACAGTGGATCCTGACCCTTGGATAGTGAGGCTATGCTGGGGCACCGAAATGCCGAAGTTACCTAGCCCAGGGACTGCAGCTGCATATGTCTCAAAAGACGTCGGGAATCCTCGTAGACTAACCAGGAGCCTGAAGAAAAGAAGTTGCTGGCAGGCGACCAGTGAAGATTCTTCGATGGATTCAAGCCTGGATCGAAGATGGATGACACCTGAAAGCAGAGGGGACCAAGTTCGTGACTACTAGCCAGTAGTCAGGTGGCACTAGGAGGGCACCGGATGGTAGTCACCTCGACTAGGTGAGTGGGCGACGCTGGGCTCGGCAGTCTCACGGACCAGGAGGCGTTGTCGGCGACCAGGATGGAGGTGCGAGCTGTCCCACGATGGATGATGCTGTCGACGTCGCTGGACCCAGGATTGGGGCAACGAGTCTTGGCAAATTCAAGCCCACGCGGTGGACCTAAAATGGCGTCTGGTGTGGACCAGGAGGGTCCGGGGTGCTCCTCTTTTGGAAGGGAGCAAGGGCCAGTCTGGAGCAACCAGACCAGCAGCTGTGATGTCGTCGGGCGTCGTTAGGAAGGCCACAAGCCAGCGGGCTAGTAGCCAAACAACGCGGTGAGCAGCAAAAAACAGAAGGGCCCCACGCAGATCGTGGAGATGCTGGGAGGCTGGACTTCGGTGCTGGAGCTGCTCAGGGTCGGGCTTCTCGGACCCCAAAGCACTCACCAGAGGATCCCTCGGCGGCCGTGCTGGATAGAAGTCGTGCAGTTCTGATGATGGCCGGTCCCTCGAGGTCTCGTCGCACCTACGGTTCTCAGCTTAGCTGTAGAGGTAGGTAAAGGTCAGAGGTGCCAGGGAAGCCGGGTCTCGTCGTGCTGGTCAGTCGGATTCCTGAGGAAGGACGTGCAGCAAACCGCAGAGTTCTTAGATGGTGCCTGCGGATGCAGGGTGACTACTCCTTAGCCACAAGGGAGAAATCTTGAGAAGAATTTGAGAGTTCCTTTCGCAGAAAGTAGTTTCTTGATTCAAAGATGATCTAATTTGGAAGGGTCCCCGCTCCTGCCTTTATCCTAAAGAAAGGGGTGGGTACGCGACTAGGTCCTGCCCTAGGGGTGGGACCAGGAAGGGGGGTGGTTACACCCCTCTCCCATGCCGGACTTTCCCCAGGCCAGGGGCTGGTGTGCCCCTGGAACTGGTTCTAGCCGGCAGATGCGTAGTGAGCACCGGGGTGCCACTCTGCAGTCACCTTCCTGTAAAGCCCTGCCTACCCAGGATACACAAAACCCTGTCTGGGATGGTGCTAGCACCGCCCCGGACAGGAAACCCTTTGTCCAAGCTCTCCTCGCTGGAAGGACTCCCAGCAGCAGGAGGTCAGACTCGTGTCTGTGGTGGCAGCATCCATTTTGTGGAGCTGAGGCTTCAGTAACTTTAAGCGGGGTTCACAGTTACATACATGTCGTGTCCCTCTAGAAGGGTGGAATGCTAACCCCGTCGCCTGAATTGGCGAGGGGTTAGTATTCCAATTCGTATGACACCTTACTCGACATGTTTTGATAAAGCGATACCAAAGATAGCATTTAACCGCGAGGATTATAATGCACTTAAGAGTATATGGTATGCGTTATCATGGAACAGCTATTAGGACTTGGTTCCGCAAGCTGCAAACGGGCTCAGCTCATGCCAGAGCACCATTTCACACGATTCCAAGCACTCTGCCTTCAGGATTGTCAAGGCCTGCCATAGGAGTGACTGATAGGAATCTGTGTGTCCATTTTTAGGGTTAGATATAGGTATACTATATCTAAAGCAAAGGGTGAGTACACCACCTTGCCCCAGCTGTCATGCAGCCAGTTGTGTCAGATTTAGATGGCCATCCAGGGGTGGCATAATGCATGCTTCAGCCCCTGGTAGGCCCTGGGTACACCTATGCCCTGAGTTACAGGGTCTGATAAGGTGGCCCAGTCCCAATTGGATAATGCACCTAAGGTACACATGTCAATTTAGTGAGAGAACAGCTAGGCTGTGGGTCTGATTGGCAGGTCCACAGCCAGAGAAAGTCGTAAACCAGTGAGACAAAAGCAAAAAATCTGGGTGATCATAGGATTGCAGACCCTACTCTCCTACAGTATGTCTAACTGATGTGGAGAGAATATGTGGTATGCGTTATCAGATGATGTGGAGCGACCATGTGGTGTGCGTTATTAGATGATAATATGTTTTTTTTGGTGAGTTTGTCCAGGAGGATGTAGAGGTTCCGGGCATAGTCTGTAGGAGTGGGTGAGGGTCCCATTTAAAGCAAACCACCAAGAGTCGGTGTTCCCGAAGATCATTTCTTCTGGTTTTTTTGTGTTGAGTTTGAGGCAGCCGTTTTGCGTTCAGTTAGCGACGCTTGTTCAAACTAGCTTATGAAACTATAACTTACAGTTCATTGAGATATTAAGGTTCGTAGAACCCCGGGCAATACATATTTATGGCTCCCTATTTGGAATACATTTGAATTTATTACCACTTTTAGGCTCAATTGAAGTCCCTGTGATGCCAAAAAAGACTGAATCATGTTAAACATTCATAACCCGGGGTCGGCAAAAGCATCTAAATGCCCAAGCTGACTATAGTCCACCAGCCAAGTACTATCAAAGAAGCTTGAACAAACATTGATAAAGATATTTCTTTTTGAGTTTGGGTCTAGATCTTTCACTTGCAAAAACATTTTATGTGAATATCCAGCCAGCTTGATATTCCTATTTCAGGGAAATTGTAAAGCGCTCTGATATCCTTCGGAATCAAGTTTGCGCTATATATAACTTTATAAATAAATAAATAAAAATAAATAAATACAATATGATGCGGCAGCCTGCACCTGGCTGACTCCTCACCCTGGCCACGTCAGAAAAACAGCAGGTAGTGGGTGTAGAAAGGTTGGTGATGTAGGTAGAGACAGCCCGGTGAAAGGGCTAGTAGAGGGACCCTCGTGCCTAAGTCAAGTCAAAATTCTTAAAACATCCTTTCGCAACCATGTCCGGCACTATCTTGGACTGTTTTTTTTGTAGGGTCAACATGACACAGAGTTACTGTAGAAATGCGTTACTTTGACGTTTTTAGATAAGTCTTCCTTTTGTGGTGCTGCAGATTTGAAACGCACCTTTCCAGTGTAACTAAAGTTATAATATACATTACTTGAATGCTGAGACCCAATGAGGGTAAGAGCGCTATATAAACACCCGTCCTTTTAGTAGAGTATTCCCATGATGGTGCAGTGGTTTTATCACATGATAGTTCAATATTCCAATCTGCAGCTATGGACTTTTCATACTGGACCTCAATATCCCTATAGTTATCCTATGGATTTAACTAGCTGCATCTGAAAAACACATTTCCACTTAGACTAAGGCAGAGAAAGCAGCTCATTACATTGTAATAATCCCTCGTAATGCTGAGGGTTCGGCACCATAGAGTAAGATATTCATAGAGTAAAGGTGTAATTTTAGCCACCGAGAACTATTTTTAATTCTAGAGGCTTTGCTTTCAGGGGCTGTGCAACCCCGTCGACGCTTGAACAGGGTCTGCAGCGATTGTTTACCTTTCCCCGCACGAACCTTCCTAACCTCTGACCTGAGGTGTGACTGACAGATACAAATTATGTCTCCTAAATACACACACGTGAGGGTCAGTGCCCCTATTAACATCTGTGTTGAATTGTGCCCTAACTGACCTGGGCAGTTACGAGTGTGATTCTTGGACTTTACAGCTTCCAGGTGCAGAACCAGACTTCCAGGGGGGCAAGTCGGGTCATGACATAGCCCCGCTGCGCAAATGCCGTCCATTTATAAACTCCCCCCCCCCTCCACCCCAACATAAACCAACTTGACAAGAAAGAGGTCCTGGGATAGGAAAGAATGACGGACGAGGCTCCCCTCGACCCTTCCCCCAACTGGTGAGCTCCTGCCACTCGCCGAGTGCCACTCTCCTGGGTCTACTTCATGGGCGAGCCAGGCCCACGCCCAGGGCGCTGTCCTTCAGAGGGGCGCAGGAACTGCCTGCCATAGTCTCCCTTAGACCTAGTGCCAAAGTGCTTAAATACTTTTTGGGAAGGCTGCTGTTTACCGTGTCATCTTTAGGTTTGGCTTTCTTCTCGTGAATCCTCTTAACCTTAACCCCTCAAAAGTTTTAGCCACAGGTAATTAAAGTCGAGTGAGAGAGAGCATAGCATTTTCTTTTGCCCACAGCGCTATTTAAGCAAAGGCCGGCTCTGCCCCTCGGACTAAACAATAAAGACTCCCCCTCGCATTCTCCTCCAATCCCAAGGATTCCCCACAGGACATTGCGTCCCGTTTACCAATTTCCTTAGGTCGGCGTCGTTTTTTCGTCGAAATAACGTCCTTCGTTCGTGTCTTTCCTTTGGTGGGATGTCTTTCTTAAACTCACATGAAGTTTTTAGGTGTTTTTTTTATTGATTTACACGAACCGCCTCTCTAGACTGAAGTGTGCAAGAAAAGGCATAGACGTGCTTTTCGTTTTTTTCTATCCAGCTAATCAGTCGACGGCTTAGCATCTATGTGTTTTTTTTTAATTGACATAAAATTTGGAATCTAAGCATTCTAAATCCTTAACTTTCCGAGACCAAGGGGCACATGCATCAAGCTAATTTGTGATTGCAAACAGTGTGAATCGCAAAAGAGAGCTGTTCGCAATCGCAAAATAGCTCTATGCAATGCATCATTGAAGATAACAAATTTTTATGTGAAAGCGCTAATTTTGCGATTCTCAATTTTGCATTCATGAAATAACTAATCCTTATTTGCAAATTCGCAAATATGGATTGACAAACCAATTCATAAAATATTCGCAATTTGCGATTACGCTAGAATTCACTATTTAACACATGCAAAATCGCACCAATTCACATCAGGTGTTAACCAACTGAAAACTATTTAAATAGGCCCACAATGCCTCATAATGTTTCACAATGGCCGCGCTGTACGTCATGGCGAGGAGGATGAGGATACAAGCAGCAGCACAGAGAAGAAGGAGGATACAGGAACACATTTTTAGAGTGCGCATTACATTGTTGGGACAGATCAGTGAAGAGATTATTGCGAAATATAAGTTGAATTCACCCATGATCTATAATCTGATAGCTAAATTAGATCCACTACTGCAGCATCAGACCTGCAGAACACATGCCATCCCCACCCATGTGCAGGTACTTTACTCACTGCACCTCCTAGCCTCAGGTAGCTTCCAGAGGGTAATAGCTGCAGCAGGAGGGGTTTCCCAAAGTGCACCATCGCGTTTCTTTAATTCCTTCCTGGACGCCATGTTGCTGAGGATGCATCACCACATAAGATTTCCCTCTACCCAACAGGAATTGCAGGAAACAAAATTGGACTTTTATCAGATAGCCCACATCCCCCATGTCATTGGCTGCATTGATGGGACCCATGTAGCATTATGTTCCCCCTCAGTGAATGACTACATTTACAGGAATAGGAAGTAATATAATTCACTGAATATACAAGTCATATGCAATGCAAAGCACATCATCACAGACATAGTGGCAAGATTCCTAGGTAGTGCGCATGATTCCTACAACTTCAGACACAATGGCATACATACACGTCTCCTTGGGGGTAAATATGGCGAAGAATACCTGCTTGGTAAACACGTGTCACTCTATTGCGCTGATTCTCTGGTCATTGTGAGACATAGCAGTGACTAATCTATTGCCTTTTACCCCATAGGTGATAGTACATATGCTGTGCGCTCATTCAACTTGACACCATACCTGAATCCAAGTACACCAAGTGAACTGCGGTTCAATGCAACGCACAGGTCAACGCGCAATGTAGTTGAGAGGACCTCTGGCCTACTAAAAAGTCACTTCCGCTGCCTACATAAACCGGCAGAGCATTGCAGTACAGGCCAGACACTTGCTGTAAAATTGTTGCCACTTGTGCCATGTTGCATAACATAGCAATTGCTAGAGGCGTACCCCTGGAAATATTGGATAGTGAACCCGACGAAGACGAGGAGACATCACAACCACTACAAGCAGCAAGGACATCGAGTGCAGCAGAAGGGAGACAGCGACGTGCAGCAATAACGCAGAATTAATTCTGAGGTGTGTAATAATAAACCAGACACTACATTGTTTATTTGCCATTTGGATTTATTTAAAAAAGAAAGACTTCAGTTTCTGTTAATGCACACATGCCAAGAAGAAAAAGTCCAATGTGTAAATTTGAACACAAATGGAAAACTTTGCCATGGTACTTCTACATCAGTCCAGACAAATCTAAATAATGGTTACATCACCAAAAGACAATCCTGTGCACATGTCCACAGTAATTTCAGCATCCACGCACTCCCATTGCCCGTTCTGGATGCTCGACACATCCCTGTTTGAGCACTCTGATGCTGGAGTATTCCGTGTGCTGCGTCTCCTGCATTCCATCACTGGTGCCATTATGCTACTGTGTCGGGAGGCATCCTCACTAGCAACTCCACCCATGACACTACTGGCAGCAACATAATTACTTTACATTTGCTCCACTGCACTGGTGACCTGTATTTGTCCCCTGGCCATATCACCCCAGCAATGTGTCATTTCCAACTGCATGCATACAGCACGTTGGGATAGTTGTGCAGTTGTTGTGCTTAGCAGGTTGATGGCCCTCGTGTACCTATCCAAGCATCCAAGAAATTGATGGTATATTTTGCGATGGGACACCTTGTCTTTCTTGCATCACCTTGCATAAGTCCCTAAGTGCTAGTTTCATCTCACTAAAGTACTGATTTGTTTCCCTGTGACCTTCCTACACAGCTGTTGTGAGATGTTTGATGCTGACACTCATCTCTCCCATGTCGCTTGCAGAAGATGAGATGTGTGCCTGCATTGAACGCATGTGTTTACATTGCAGGTGCTGTACGCTCAAAATTGTGTTTTCCAGTCCAGCAAAGGAAGTTGAACTGACACATTTGTCAGCTCTCATCTGTGCAGCTGCCCTGAGTCTCCTGATGTGGAGATTCCTACGTTGCAGCAGGACACGTGGTCTTGATGTGGGTGTCTCGACAGGCTGTTCTGTTGGAAGGTCAGGTTGGCTCTCATCCTCTGTGTCTTGTGCAGGCAATGGTGGCACTGTGATCCTGCGTCTTGTGGGTGGAGGTGTTGTGGGTGATAGTGACACTGCAGTGTCTTCTCCTGACTGTGACTCACTCTCCGGGGTGCATGGCCTTCACTGTCATCTGACTCTTGCTCAGTGGCATCTGTGACGTAAAACAGTGCATTTTTAGTTTGCCTATTTGGACATGATTTCAGTTTTGCACATTGTATTGTTAAATAAAGCTATTCCAAATCACACTGTGTGCGGAGATTAACTTGCTTGTCTCAACTGATTGCAACTATGCTGGTTTGCTACCCACTTGCCATCCAATTTTGATTTGCTGACTGCTATTCCCATAATGCCTTTGTGTGTTACAAGTAAAACATGGTCTGGAATACTATTTTCTACACTAAGCCGGATCTGACTTACGAAGTATGTTTAGTAATTCTAACATTGTATGTTAATTTGCATGCATCTTGCCTTGGGAGGTACTGAGCAGTGCTGATGAATCAATTTACGTCA
Source organism: Lissotriton vulgaris (assembly GCF_964263255.1). Lineage (NCBI taxonomy): Eukaryota > Metazoa > Chordata > Amphibia > Caudata > Salamandridae > Lissotriton > Lissotriton vulgaris. Next base: position 1,151,443,211 of record NC_141685.1, on the reverse strand, counting down.
CTCCGACAGCCTAGGGCTGAAGGGTGGACTCCACAAGTTCCTCTAAGGCTGTGGGTTCTGTTTGTGTGGATGGTCCTCCTCCAGTTTTTTTTGCTTCAGCAAGCCTTGCAGCAACCCTTTCCTTGACCCGGCTCTACAGGTCATACCACTGTTTACGCAAAGGTATGGAGAGCTGTATGATCCCCACTGAGCTGATTTTTGTTTGGATTCCCAGCCATAATTTTCGATTTTCTGACTCTGGGACCTGCAGTGACTATTTGCCAAAAAGTTTTTCATGCCTCCTCCTCGATGAGTATTTCCAAGTCCTTTTCGCTGAATTTCAGCTGTCTTTTACACTATTTCTGTGGTGATTCTGATGCCATGCTGCTAACTGCACCGGCTCAGATGTCCCGAAATGCTTCCTAATGCTGTTCTCCTGCAGTCTGCTTCCTCCTCCTCACTCTCAGCACATAGGTAAAAGCATGGGATGGTTCACTTCCTGATTGTGACATCATCATAATGCATCGAATTCTCGGAATCACTATTTGCGATTCGCAAACAGCGCAGTCGGTATTTCATGATCGTAAATTGTGATTGCAAATGTTACCAAATCGCAAACAAATTGTGATGCATTTCAATTTGCGACTCACAAATTGCGAGTCAGTAATATTCGTAATTTGGGAATCGCAAATCATTATGTTGATGCATATGCCCCCAAGACCAGCATCCATTGTAATATTGGAGAATTTATTAGAGCATTTTTGAGTCTGCTACTTTTTAAGACCCCTGCCAATGTAATGTACCAAGAGGACAGATATAAAATATCTACTTCATAATTTAGGAGCAAACTTTCAGCATTTGGAAATGAAGGTCTGATTCCTTGGGCAGGAGCCTTGTTTCCCAAACTTTTTAGAACCACAACTGAATTTTTAGAACAACAAACAGTTGCAACCCACCTAGTTTAAATGGACCTGACATGGAGGTTATTTTTAATGTAATAACAGCATGTTTGTAAGCATCACCACCTTGACCATGCGTTCAATATTGAACTGTGACTGAGATATTGATCTATCCACAAAAGAGGTAGATGGTTAACTACAGTGGACTCTGGAGCTGTAACATATTTCAGAGTGAGGTGCCAACCTGTGGAATTTGCTCACTAAAATCACAAGGCTTCTGAAAAATCTTGGTATTGTTACCAGTGATTTTAGCAAATTTGAGAAACTTCTTGTATGGTGTAAGGCCTCTTCCATGTTTGTGTAATAATTAGGACCAGCGGTCCATTTTGGACTCTGAATAAAATGTGCATATACATATATATATATATATATATATATATATATATATATATATATATATATATATATATATATATATATATATATATATATATATATTTATATATATATATATACAGGTAGTACCGTCCATCAATTAAAGATCAGGATCCTAGAACATGTGAGGGCTATTGATAAAGTAGATCAAACGTACCCTGTGACACTTTGCAGAAAAACACCATAGTGATCGCAAAAAACTGCAGTTCTTTGGCCTAGACTTTGTCCCAGGATATGTAAGAGGGGGAGACAGAGTCTGCATTTTACGTGGACTAGAGTCTAGATACATAATCAATTTACTCACGAAACACCCACGAGGCTTAAACAGTGGAGAAGAATTAGCAGTACATATAGGCACATGAGCACAAGGTCATTACTGTTACAATAACTATATGTCCACTGTATCTTTATAATTGCATTGCGGCTTTTCACCATTGGTTTGCCTAGTACTAGTAATCTAGTAACTCTTGCCTTCTGCCTTTGGCTCTGCTCTTTGCTTTTTGCCGTCTGTATTTTGTTTATTCTTTTGCTGATTCACATATTTGTTTGTTTGTTAGCTCTGCTATGAACATATGTTAATTAGCAGTGATATCTATCTAGTTGGCTAACAAGATAGTATAATGAATTAGAATGAATTTGTTTGACACTCTCGAAACCACGATAAAACTGAAAACAAGAGAAATGAGGATATATATGTAGTATTATTGCAGGCTTTATAGATTAGGACGTGTAGAAATGCAAGTAAAGATTGGCTATCAAAGGTGATTTGTTATTGCAGTGAAAGGATACTAGCCGATCCACGGCTTTATGATGAACGCTTGGAGTTACCCGCCTAATATAAAGTTAATGTTAGGATGAAGCACTTTGCAAAATTGCGTAATAGGTTTACAGACAGTTATCTCTTGTGAATTAATGAAAGGCACTGTGAAAGCCGATACACAGCGATAGTAAACATAAAGAACAAGGTATGCGAGTTATGCAAGTCATGTATGACACATGCAGTATATATTTGCAAAGAACTGTTGATAAATGTAAAATTTGTTAATATGCACAGATTACAGTTATGGATGACAAGTGTAACCTCGATCTGAGCTTAGATTTGTAACTATGCATATGCACGTAGTTCAGAATTGGACTTTTTAAAGATGGCGCCAATGTAAGAGCGTTGCCAGTAATCCTTTCACTGTTTTAATGTAAGTCAAAACATTGATAAACATGGCGTTTCTGTGGTGCCGGCAACATCGAAAAAGGCATCTCGCAGAATTTTCCTTGGCGAGGCTCGAGGGAAGGAGCGATAATATATATATATATATATATATATATATATATATATATATATATATATATATATATATGCCTGAATAAACATTTTCTGATTGGATTCCTGTTGTCGGTGCCTGCTTTTTGTCACAGTGCCAGGACTTTTCAGGAATATATATTACCTATTGGCGGTCGCCAGTAGGTAGTTGTAGTAAGGACCTAGTTTCCATAGGATAATCACAACATTCTATTCCCAATAACTTTGGCGCCAAATGACGAATCTTCGCAAAATTTTCAAAACTCATGGGGCGCTCTGGTTCTCTCCTATTTTAAAGGTTTTGGGGTGTTTCAGCAAGCGGGGCAGAGAAAAAAAGACATTTTAGACATGGCTACAGCCCGAACTGCAGAACGGAATTACACAAAATTTGGCAAAAAGGTAGCCCTTGGTTCAGAAATAACTCTTTTTGTTAAATGGTGTAAATCCATTCACTAGTTGCAGAGAAAATCAAAATGAAAAAATATCGATATTTAGAGGCGCGCTGGATCCGCGCACCCTGCCCATCACGAGCTGCATTCAAATTGGCTGTCAACACTCCAAACCAGGAAGTGTTGGCAGCCATCTTGTGCCTCAGTAGAAATCATAACAATAAATAAATAAATAAAAAGAAATAAATAAATAAAAAGTGCAAAACGAGAAAAGGGGGCAGGGTAGAAACACCCTGACACCCTAGGCCTCCACCAGGACCCCCAGGGCCCAAAAAAGCATTTATATTTTTTTAAAGCGGCGAAATGCGCAGTGGATCCGCGGATAATGCCGCGAAGTAAAAAAACAAAGCGCGGGCTCCTGTGCTTCGTAATTATTTAGCCCCCGGGTGGGCCAAATCCCGGGGGCAATGTTTATATTGTATTGGGGTCCCAAAGGGGCCCCCCAGCCCTGGGGACTACCACCCCAGGGGCTTTTCAAAAATATTTGCGGCGGCTCACGCCCCCCACAACCTGTGTGGGGGGGACTCGAACCACCCCACAAGCCCCGGGGACCTCCACCTCCCCGGTGCACTAACTATGCAAATTTGGAGGTCCGTAACGGACCCCCGAGCCCCGGGGACCACCACCACCCCAGGGCTTTAACAATTTTGGGAGGGGGGCCGCGCAGCCCCCCCCCTCCTGGAGCCCTGTGATGGCCCTGGGGACCTCCACCCCCCAGGGCCGGCTCCTTTAGTGTCCCGGGATGTGGGGGATCCCGGGGCATTCATCACTGAGCAAACGCGGCCCCTGGCGAGTTGTAAGTTTGGGAATTAATTCCCCTTGCATACTGGGTGCCCATAGGGGTAAGAGAGCATACTATAAAGTCTTGGAAGCTGTGGCTATTGGGAAAGTGTTCGACTGGCCTGAGCTCTGACTGCCCGACCCACAAGGTTTTTTGGTACTGCGTCCTTGGCCATGCAGAGGCCGGGAAGCTTCCACGCATTGGTGGCAGGGTGGGTAAAAACCCAGCTGGAAGCCCCTTCCGTGGTTATGAAAGGAGGGAAAGGTGGATTGGGGGTGACTAGGGGTCGTGGAAAGGCACAAGGACCTGGCCACAGCACTGCTGTCCTTAAAGCGATCCAGCGCAAAATCCAACTTGACTCTGAAGAGACGGGAGCCATCAAAGGGCATGTCAATAAGTGATGTGTGGACATCCTCAGAAAAGCTTGTAGTCCTCAACCATGTGTGGCTCCGTAGGGCCACTGTCTACTCTAGTGAGTCGGTGCTATCCAGTCCACATCTAATGGTGAACTTAGCTGCATCCCTCCCATCTGCAACAGCATGAGAGAGCACAGCTAGGGCCTACCCCAAAACTGTTGGCAGCACGCACACAACCATATCCCACAGAGGGTGGGAATAGAGGTCTGAAAGGAATAAGCTGTTCACAGACCATAATGCATGGATGGTAGAGGATAACATTTTCTTGCCTGAGTTGTCCAGTCTCTTAGATTCCCGATCCAGTGGTGCGGTTGTGAATGCACCAGGAATTACGTTGGAAGAGGAGGTTTGGAACACCAACCTCTATGGGGTTGTGTGTTCTGTGAGGAATTTGGGGTGTCCTGGAGGGGGGTGGTGGCAGGCTACTGTCCTGGTAACAGGAGCCCCTGTGTTGGGCTTGGACCAGGTCTCAAGCAGGATATCAGAAAGTGCTTCATTGAACGGGAGAAGCGGTTCTGAAGGGGACACTCCCGGCTGAAGCACTTCCATCATGGTGTTACCCTTGACTGCCACTGAGGGCAAGCTAAAGTCCAGGACCTTGGCCACCCTCCTCATCGCCATTGTGAATGAAGCTCCCTTCTACATAGTCATGGTAGGGGGAAAAAGAATGCCAGTATCTGGAGATGTATCCAGTCCGCGGGTGTCTGCAAAATCCTCATTCAGTCCATGTTGATATCATATGGCTGGTATTCTTCCTGGCCCAGTGACCCCTCTGATTCCTGCCCGAGTCCTAGCCCATAAGAATAGGGTTCAGGCTCCAGTCTGGAAGCCATGGCTCCAATCAGAGCCGGAGTCAGCCTTGGGCGACACCCCTCCGACTCCATGTTGGAGATATAAATGGGGACGGCGTCGGAGAGGGTCGAGATAGCATGACCAGCACCAAATTGAATCCATCTGTGGATCCCTAGGGCCTGACTGGAGCCAGAGCCGCCAACATGGATCCAGTAAGGGCGCTTCCCAAAACCTCTGGGCCCGAAGGCACACCATAGGGAACAGGTCACCCAAATATGAGGTGCATATCATTGGGAATTTTTTTTAATAGGCCGAGGGTCACTACAACTCCCGGAAACTCAGGGAGGTGCGGAGTAGGCCCAAGCACTGGCTCTACTGTGGAGCCAGGCCTCGAGTGTTGATGCCCCATAGCCTTCTTGGCTGATGGACAAGGTGAAGTCGGAGCATGCTTCAACTTCTTTTTCGTGTGGGAGCAGGAATTACCCGAATGGCCTGGCTACTTTGAGTGCGGCAAGGATCTTGGACTCTGCAACTGCTCCCTTCCTCTAGAACAGGATCTGTATCTTTGAGGTGTCCCAAGTCGAGATGCTAGGAGCTTGAGGGGCTCAAGGCAAACAAGGTGCGGGACCGTCACCAACATCGAGCAGTGACAGGCACCGCAAGGCTTGAAGCCAGCCTTCTTCTATGACATTCCTACCACACCAAGAGGAAAAAACCTCAAAAAACCTTGATAAAATGTTAACAATAGTTAGTCAAAAATTGAGTAAGGGGTATATATTCCCAGATCTGTTCTGACTGGCACGGAAAGAAAATAAGTAATGTCAGTACGCTGAGGTGGGGCCTATGTAGGCACTGCGCACAACACTTGCGTTGAGGACTATGCTACATGGAGCAGAAAGACGCCACCTAAATTCTGGATTCAATCTGATGCCTGGGGATAATTGTAAGGTAAGGAATCTGCTGCTAGAAGTCTCTATTAAATATATACCAATTTACAGACACCAAGTAGGTGGTTTAGGTGTGCTTGATGAATACGCTAAATTCACCAGTTACGTTAGCATTATGGAATAGATGTAGATTGTAGTATAATTGGTCCTGACAAAAGCCACGAGGAGTTGGGAACATAAGTGGCAGAAACATGTTCCCCTCTAAGAGAAAATAGAGGAAACAAGAGCCCCAGAACTGCTTAACTTTTCCAATTTGTAATCGTACCGGCTGGTGCCAAGATTAAAATGTTAGGGCTACCAGGCAGGTATTTTTAAAGAGTAACCCTACTCCCATTCACTACCCTATTCCTTTGCCAATAAATTGCTCCCATGCAGCTCGCAGGTTGTAGCACGCCAGTTCTGCAATAGCAAGGGAAAGAACTTTATGATGAAACATGCCACCAAGGGGTATCCCTGGTGGGTGAGAGTTCTTTCAAGCAAAAGGATTCTTGTTGGGGTGGGAAGTCTTCTGCATGTCTCTGGAGAGAGTGCTTTCCCTGCCTTAAGCTGATCTCCAGGCAAGTCACTTAAAAGTTACTGTATTATTTCTACTGAGGCACAAGATGGCTGCCAACACTTCCTGGTTTGGACCATCCCTCCCTCCTGGATTGAGGAGAAACCCCCTTCCTTGGATCTGGAACGCCTTAACCTTTTCTAGGATTCAGGCATACACGCCACCGAGAGTAGGCTCTCTGTTTCGCCTCTCCCCCACAGCATTTTTTGACCCCATCTGCTCTGTCTTTTGGACGCGCTGAACGTGCGATCACATGACGCCTGTAAACTCGGAGCCAGGTGAGTGAGGCAGTTTCCTTCTCACGGACACAATTGAGAGCTCCTTATCTCCCGCGGCACGAAGGCGCGCCGCTTTCCCTACACAGAGACTGGATTCTAAACAGTGCCCCCGCTTTCTCAGTGAGAGGTATTTCAAGTACTGCAAGCATTGTAACAAGATGCTAATCACTTGAACTTGGAAACATTTACTCTCTTTAACCTGCTAGCGCAAAGCGCCTTAGTGAATGAGTTTTGTTATTGGAGCACTGCCTGAGTCACAGAGGATTGAAGAACAGTGCTACTGACTTTTTTTCGTTTCAACAAAATGTATTGAACAATTCTGCATATAGAGAATCGGATATTGGAGTTTTATGCCCAACTGCTCTGTACATGCAGCCTTTTGCAGGATAGGCAGATGTAGTCCTTTGTTTTGAGTGTGATTCCTCGCAAGCTCTTCAGCGGGACCTGGCTCATGGTTTTCCCTGGGGTATTTCTTTACTCACTCACAGAAGAGACCTTGTATTTATCAGAACTCCCCCTAGAGCATATGGAAGTATGAGACGGTACACACCTTGCATTCTTTTTGCTTTACTCTATATCCCTCTCAATAACGCTCAAGACATCTTTGATTAACACTTGCTCCTGCCTCTCTTCTCTTTGTTTGTTATTGTCATGTGCTACAGTTCATTGGACCGATTATCCAACTTCTCACTAGCTTGATCTGCTGGTGCTGCTGGTGGTGTTATCGGTGGTCCTGTGATTGTCTCTTCTGTCCTAGGGGGTATTAGACACTATTCTGGTATCCTTCCTTTACTGAAGGTGACTATACCTCTGGGGAGAGTTGGGGCCCTGTCTTCGGTCCCGAGGATACTGGTGTTCGCTACTGTTCTGGAAGTAAGATCCGACAGAATGCAACAATTGTTTTGAGAATGTATTCCTTAATTTATAAAAAAAAAGGAAAAGAAACGTAAACATTTCCTTCAGTCCAATGACTTCTCGCAGGATGTTCAGGCCTTGGTTCTTTTAAAAATTGACCATGGCAACTCGACACTCAAAGACACTCCTATATCCCTGTAAAAGCCATTAAGGGACATATATTCATGCGGTGCTCATTTCAGGCACTACAAAATATGGTCGCATCACCCATAGCTGCCAAGTCGTTGATATGTTTATGTATGACATTCCATTTATTAAGGGTATGACATTTTGTTATCTCATGTGTGACACGCTGAGTGACACTGTATCGTGAGTGCAGTTGTGATCATGTAATCAGGCACAGTTCACATATTAACCACTTTTGTGTAATGCAATAGTCTGAAAACTGCCTTAAAACTGCTGCAAAGCTCATGATTGCTCATGATTAAAGTGTTCACTAATCTATTTAATTATTTAAAGTGTGTCATCCTAGAATTATTCGTGGCGAAAATGAACAAATGCAACCCCAATACTAGCTTTTTCTAGGCAAAATCAAGTGTAGGTGGCATGCTACACGATTCTCAGCACTGTGAACATCAGCAGCATAGACATTTCTGTCTGTAAGCAGCGCTTATTTGATAATATGTCTCTCAACAACATAACCTATCCATTTTGACATATGGAAACTTTGCGTTCATGTTATGATTACCTTAACTTGCAATGGTTTGTTAGCTTACTTACAGTAGCACAGCAAGGATCCCGTAGGCCCTAATACTGGCATGGTGAATGAGTCACCTATCCTCTTGCTGGCTAGCAAAAAAATATACATTTGGGTTACAGAAAGCCCTTCCCATTCCTGAAACCAGGTGCCACTGCACCTGCTTTACCCTGCCACAATGCTATCTGTCATTTGAATTAGTGAATTGGTTGCAGCTCACCAGTGGTATTTGCTCCCTGGGTCCTGGTGCAATCACTCAAAACGAGCAGTATGTCCTCCATCTCTGTGCTCTTGCACTGTGCACTTTAAAAGGAGTCATTGCCTCCCATGCGCTGTCATGTGATCAAGGCTGTTTGTTTCCGGCCAAAACGCGTCATGGCGACAAGGTGATAACAAAATGAAAATCACTTGAAAAGAATTGGGTCTGCACTTGCCTTATTCAAGCAGAAAGGGGATCGACAGGCAAGCACGCTGATATATATGAAGTCATGACCGCATTCCAAGAAGGACTTTACAAACTTGCAAACTACCAAGACCATAATGCTCGTGCGGGGCACGCCCACTGGGCGGGACTACAAGTAATCGCTGCCAAACGCGGCGTGAGATTGCAACAGTGACTCCATGCGATACCAGTGAACAAGGGCTAGGAAGCCCGAAACATGTTTGGTGAAAACTGCTTTGTGAGAGTAAAGCTGTTTTTCCCTGCTACTCACCATTAAAGAAGGCTTGTAAACACGCTTGTTTGTGGCTTCTCAACTTTGGGGCACATCGTGCGTTTGGAATATATACAGCGACGGCTCGTGGAGGGAGTTACGGTGGGGCAGGAGGGTGGGGAGGGGGAGGGGCAGGGTGGAGGTTGCTAAAAACCGGCATATGGATAATTGCAGGTAAGTAAACAATTTAATTAATAAAACGAATTTCGTAGTGCGCCTTGCATCGCAAAATGCAATGCAGTGCGAGCTACGAAATTCGTTTTATTAATTAAATTGTTTACTTACCTGCAATTATCCATATGCCGGTTTTTAGCAACCTCCACCCTGCCCCTCCCCCTCCCCACCCTCCTGCCCCACCGTAACTTCCCCCCACGAGCCGTCGCTGAATATATATATATATATATATATATATATATATATATATATATATATATATATATATATATATATATATATATATACTAGCAGCCGTCGCGACGTTGTCCGGGTATGAATTTATGAATTGCTGCCGGCCAGTAGTATATTGTTTTGTAGGATTTTGTTTTGATAGCATTTCTTATCTGTGACAGGCCTGTGAAACGCTCTGATTCACAGTGCACTGCTGCTGATGCACTTAAGAGTGGCGTTCAGTAGTGTGTGAACTCGAGTTTCCCTAGCAATATTATATAGCACGAACTCGACAACATGGCATGAGCACAATTTACATTACAGAAGAACACATTCATTTGTGGTAGGCACGGGGAGACAAAGCGATTTGCCTGGAATCACAGGATGTTGAGCTGATGCCGAGATTCGAACGTAGCTCCCCAGCTCTAAAGTTTGCAATTCTAGAACTTGTGGCGGGAGGTGTGTCTAAAAGTGTATGTCGGTGCTGGCCATCAATGAGAGAGACCTGTGCATTTTTGAAATGGGTGGTGAAAAAATATGAGTATGTTGCTGGAGATGTGGGCCGCAGTGCCACCAATGTACTTACCGGGGGAGGGTAAACACCCATTATTCCGCAACTTTCTTTCTGCATACCATCACTCCGCATACTTTCATTACGAAAGTACCATGACTCCGCAATGCCATTATAACGCATGGCATTACATTTTATATGCTTTTAGCACGCATACATTTACAACGAAATTAGTTGTAAATGCATGAATGGTAAAAGCATGTTTTTGAATTTTTTTTGGATAAGGTAAGTATGGGTATAGAGATATATGTTTTGGGGTAATGAGGTATATGTTTTGGGGTGTTTGGGTATTTTAAGGGTTCAGATATAGTTTTGGGTTATGGGTACAGGGGTAGTTTTAAGGTTTAGGGATAGGTATGGGTTTTGGGGTACAGGGGTATTTTTAGGGTTCAAGGCTAGGTTTGGGTTTTGGGGTATAGGGGTATTTTTAGGGTTTATGGGTAGGTTTGGTTTTTGGGTACAGGGGTATTTTAAGGGTTCAGGGCTAGGTTTGGGTTTTGGGGTACAGGGGTATTTTTAGGGTTCAGGGATAGGTTTGGGATTTGGGGTACAGGGGTATTTGAGGGTTCAGGGCTAGGTTTGGGTTTTGGAGTACAGTGGTATTTTTAGGGTTCAGCTGTAGTTTTGGGGTGCAGGGGTATTTTTAGGGTTCAGGGCTAGGTTTGGGTTTTGGGGTACATGGGTATTTTAGGGTTCAGGGGTAGGTTTGGGTTTTGGGGTACAGGGGTATTTTTAGGGTTCAGGGCTAGGTTTGAGTTTTGGGGTACACGGGGTATTTTTAGGGTTCAGGGGTAGGTTTGGGTTTTGAGGTACAGGGGTATTTATAGGGTTCAGGGCTAGGTTTGGGTTTTGGGGTACAGGGGTATTTTTAGGATTTAGGGATAGGTTTGGGTTTTGGGGTTCAGGGTATTTTTATAGGGTTAACATGGAATAGTGTTTAAAGGTGTTGGGGTATTTTAAGGAGTAAGGGTGGGTTATGATTATGGGGTGCAGGGGTATTTAAAGTGAGCAGGGTGGGAGTAGTTTTTAGGGTGTAAAGGGTAATAAAAATAAAATAATAAATAAAAATAATATAAATAAGAATACATGTTTTAATTAAATAAAAAAAGTATGTATATATATATATATATTGCTGCACGCTCGCTCGTGTTCAAGAAAGAGCAGACGGCACTCGAAGCTGTAGTTTAGGTGGTTTATTGACAGACCCCCGTCACCCCATCAAAGACAAACGCGTTTCGTTTCCTCAAAAAAAAAAAAAAAATATATAAATACACATATATACAAACATATATTTGATGTTTTAATAATGTACTTTTACAATGTATATGACTTTACCACACATGCATTTGCGTTATAATGGCATGCGTGATAAAGTCATATGCGTTGTAAAAGTTTTAGAAATTATCTCTTTGCGGAGTAATAGTCCCGCGTTATAAAAATTGCGGAGTGATGGTATGCGGGATGTTGCTTTGCGGAATATCATCACATATTCCCGGGTTGAGGGATAGTCCCTTTCTTGCTATTTCCGTGGAGGCAGGCCTTGTGTTCGGATGTGCATGGCGCGAGGCCTGTGTGCAACAGAAGTGGAAAATCTCCAGTGTCCGCTTCAGGCGTCACCGGAAGTTAAGGCGAGATTACATTTCCTGCACAATGGCCCCTGTTTGCGCTCCTTCTGGCTCTTGGGAATAGCACCATGCCTGACCTCCATACAGTAAAGCAGGTGCACGTCACTGGGAGCGCGGGACAAGCACACCCGGAGCTGGAATGTACAGAACCTGGGAAGAAAAAACAATGAAATATTGGGCACAACGCTCGCTTTTTTTTTTTTGTAATCCCACGCCCTGCACACGCCCACGCCCCAGCACACAGCACACAATATGAGACATTGTGAACAAAACCTGCTGCACACTACATACAGAAAAGTACAAGCAAATGAGATGTCTCAATGGACATAAAAGTTCAAATTTCCATAGATGAAGAAGGGGATCACCAGTATTTCGGCTCCTCTTTTATTGTTCAGTCATAGCCAGCCTTCATAGCCAGCCGACACGTGTTTCGTCGCAAGAAAAAAACACTATTTCCGCGACTCCTCAGGGCTGTAGGTAATGGATGTAGAACCACAGGTCGCAGTGCCGGTGATAATTCCGACCCGGCCCGCTCGAGACTGGGTTGAGTTCTTACAAGTCTTCGTGGTTCGCGGTTCAGGTATTGTATTCTCTAACTCGTATGTGAAGATTTCTTCATCCCCATTGAGGCCTTGTGGGATTTTTGTTTTGAAGCGAATAATCAGTTTAGATTCTAGACGTCTAAGTTTTTGTAGACAATTCCCTCCTCTTTCATGTTCCACTATTGTTGCCAGACCCGAATATTTCATATTTTGCCATGTTTTGTTCTTATGAGTCATCAGATGTTTAGCTACGGCATAGGTTGTATGATATGCATTTGGTGAATCCATGTTGCCTCTTTTGTAACCATGTTTCTGTTTTTTTAACCATAAAGTGGCTGTTTACCAGAGTGTCTTGGATGGAGGGTGCTTTTCTATAAGAGATCAGGGGGTGATCACCAATCAGGCATGCAAAGTTGGAAGGAATTTTAAAATCATTAAATGAGGCAAGGGGACAAACTTTTGAAGTAACATCAAAAATAACATGTGAATCACACTTTGTAGTGTATCTCCTTGAATGTGATTGTGGCAAACGCTACATTGGCTCAACTATCTGTGCAAAAAAGAATTCTTGAACACATCGGAGCCATCCAGAACAAGGATACAACCTATGCCATAGCTAAACATCTGATGACTCATAAGAACAAAACATGGCAAAATATGAAATATTCGGGTCTGGCAACAATAGTGGAACATGAAAGAGGAGGGAATCATCTACAAAAACGTAGACGTCTAGAATCTAAACTGATTATTCGCTTCAAAACAAAAATCCCACAAGGCCTCAATGGGGATGAAGAAATGTATGTACATCTTTAATAAATATTAGTGAGATTCAACGAGTATTTATCAACAACAACCAGAAACCAGAAATGATGTATGTGAGAGCCATTAACACCTGTGTCAAATCTCAAACTCTATGATGCCGTTACAGTTAAGATTGAAGAAAATCTTGTAAGCAAAGAAATTCCTCAAAATGAAGGACTGAGAGAGAAAAAGAATGAGAAAAGAAAATAAGAACTTTGGACCTATGACCCTAATGTGATTTTTCTGTACTAAACATATTTCAATAGTCACCACTTTATAATTTAGAACCCAATGTAGGATTTAGTAAATGTAATGTGTTTTTCAGTAGTATCATTTTGTATCTAGGTATGCCATCAGTAATAATAGACATTGAGCGCAATCCGCAAGTATCAACTATAAAAGCACTTAGCTTAAACTATACCAATCGCTCTTGAATGACTTAACAATCAAGTGGTGATTCTTTATTGGCATTCAGCTATACAACTAACGTCTGAAATCCGAAATCCTTTTATTTCAGAAGAAGTTTCCTTGAGCAAAATTGTGCTATAAATACTTCATACCAATCAATATTGGTAACCTTGCGGTTGAAAAATGTCTAAAATACTGATGACATCCTCGATAAAAGTATAAACTCCTTTTTCAAACTACCATGCCCACAATGCTTCTTAATGGCAACAGTGGTGACATAGTATAAATAACAAGAAATAAACAAGGGACTTGTAAAACTACTGTGAACAGGGACTGTTGATGTCCGAAACGCGTAGGAAGGTCATGAAAATGCTGGGTCAATAAAATTGACTGCTTGAAAATCTCCAGAGAGAGTGCGGCGTCCTTTTTTCAAAGGTTTGCTCAACAAATCTATACTAATATAATAAAGAGAGAGCCCAAACCTTTGAGGCGGGTAATCTCAGGAACCACAGCACCAATCATAACACCCAATACAGCGTTGGAAAGGGCAGTTGCAGCAGAAGGACATAGGCTATGCAGACGCCCACCATATACATTTAAAAGGTAAAAGAACCATTCCAGCAAAATAGTCCCTTGTGGGCGTGTCTGCGTGGTGCTGTGGGCGTGACAAATGCTGGGGGCGTGTGGTACGTTCCGCCCTTCATGCCATGTCTCATATTGTGTGCTGTGGGCGTGGGTGTGTGCAGGGCGCGGGATTACAAAAAAAAAAGCGAGCGTTGAGCCCAATATTTCATTGTTTTTTCTTCCCAAGTTTTGTACATTCCAGCTCAGGGTGTGCTTGCCCCGCGCTCCCAGTGAGGTGCAACTGCTTTACTGTATGGAGGTCAGGCATGGCGCTATTCCCAAGGGCCGGCAGGAGCGCGAACAGGGGCCATTGTGCAGGAAATGTAATCTCGCCTTAACTTCCGGTGACGCCTGAAGCGGACACGGGAGATTTTCCACTTCTGTTGCGCACAGGCCTTGCGCCATGCACATCCGGAAACAAGGCCCGCCTCCACGGAAATAGCAAGAAAGGGACTATCCTCCCCTGGGAATATGTGATGATATTCCGCAAAGCAACATCCCGCATACCATCACTCCGCAATTTTTATAACGCGGGACTATTACTCCGCAAAGACATAATTTCTAAAACTTTTACAACGCATATGACTTTATCAAGCATGCCATTATAACGCAAATGCATGTGTGGTGAAGTCATATACATTGTAAAAGTACATTATTAAAACATTAAATATATGTTTGTATATATGTGTATTTATATATATATATATATATATATATATATATATATATATATATATATATATATATATATATATATATTAGGCTCCACGTACTTTGCAGTACCACGCACTCCGCACAGAAAATGAAGAGGTAACTCCGTCTGTGTAGTCAAATTCGTAGTTTATTATCAAACCATAAGCCTACAGAAAACCCTACGCGTTTCGGCGGGTAACTTTTTTTATTTAATTGCATGTTACCCTCCTATACTAAAGACACCACAGACTTCCTTAATAAAATTAATACCTTACAATGGACAGAGGGCTCTCTGCTCATTACCTTGGACGTTAGTGCTCTTTATACTATCATTGACCACGTCCAAGGAATGGAAGCCAGTTATCATTATTTAAAAACCAGAAACATATGTTACCTTGACCACATTAGCATGCTTATGGAAATGATGAAAATGTGCCTCAGGAACAATTATTTTATGTTTGATGGGGACATATTCAAACAAATCCGGTGCATGGCTATGGGTTCCGCCTTTGCTCCTAGCTTTGCCAACCTCTTCTTAGGCAAGTGGGAGGAAGAAATAAGAAGGACGACAATCTTAAGGAGTATTTTTCAAAAGTAGGCACCTGGATCAGATATATAGACGATCTGTTTATTGTATGGCATGGCACCCACATTGAAGCTGAGAATTTTATCCAAAAACTCAACATCAATGGATACAATATACATCTCACTCACAAAATCAGTAGCGAAAAGGTGGAATTCCTTGACACTGAAATAACTATTGTTCAGGGGACCCTGGTCTCAAGGCTTCAAAGAAAGGAGACGGCCGGCAATAGTTTATTGCATGCCCTCAGTGCTCACCCTGAACCGCTAAAATGGAATATTCCATTTGGTGAACTTCTCAGGGCAAGAAGAAATTATAGCAATCCACAAGGCTTCATTTCAGAACAAACTACCATGCTATTGAGATTCCGTGAGAGAGGATACCCGGAATGGGTTCTGAAAAAAGCAGTCTCCAAAGTTTCTGAAATCGAAAGAGCAGACACCCTTAAACCCAAGGTGCAAAACAGCGAAGGGGACGAGGAAGTGAGTACCAGGATAATAACCACATTTAATCAGGGATCTGATAAAATTCGCAAAATACTAACAGACAGTTGGCCCATCCTTAAGTCAGACAACATCATAGGCCCACAAATTGGAGCAAGACCACGCATTACATATAGGAGAGGGCGCAACCTACGGGATATCCTGGTCAAAGGAGATATCACGGAAAATAAAAAACAACACATACAAGGTCTGAAAGGATTTTATCCATGCGGACATTGTCGAGCCTGTAAAGCTAGTGTCATGGTCAAACAAGTGGAAATACCAGGAAATCCAAAACCGAGAGAGATTAAACAGTTTCTGACCTGCAATTCAACATACGTCGTGTATGTCTTGGAATGATGTCCTTGCCACAAGAAATATGTGGGAAGCACAATCTGTATGGCAAAGAAAAGAGTACAAGAACACCTTAGAGCGTTTACCCATGCAGATGTCCGATATCCCATTGCAAGATTGCCATCAATTGAATAACTCCCTGTTGAGATATTTTGTAGTAGACATCGGGAAAAGAGGGGGGAATCGATTACTGGCACTCAGGAAATGGGAATCCAGGTGGATCTTAGACCTCGAGACTAGTTTTCCGGGAGGCCACAACCTCGACGAGGAACTGGCAACCCACTTACATGAATAAATCAGGAAGGACAGGGTAACATAATGAATAAAATGAAATACAAATGTGTACATATAAAGGTGTGGGTGTACATTATGATAACAAATTACAATGTGATTGATATGTTGATGTATCCTGCTATTCTATTTTTCTAAATGTGATCACTGTAGACTTTTAGTGCAATAAGATTTTAACATTATATTGTATTATTGTGTTTTTTTTAGGACACGAGAGGGTCTTCCTAATCACTACCCTGAGCACAACACTGGTTTTTCCTATTTTTTTGAATTCTCTCTTCTTCTTTTAAATCTATGGGGATTGAAGACACTCCTTGTAAGTTTAAATTCTGCACTTTTTCAAGCACTAGTCTTCGGGAAGAATTCGGCATCTGAGGCACAACATAGAAACATAAGGAGGGTTGCCTTAGACAATATTGGTATAATCACAATTGGAAGTATTCCACACATGCTTATACATGTTTTCGTTCCTTTACAAACTCTGGGGAAGATCCCACCGTATTCACAGGTACTATACCGAATGAAATGTGTTTTACGGAAAATGTAAAATTATGTGATATGAGGTCTATACTCCTGGTTGCTGGAAATAATTAAGAAAATAATTAATTATGAGAGTCGTAACATGCTTTGATACAAACTGTACATTTATTGATTATTGTTTCAATATATATGCTACATTGAAGGACTTCATATCTTCTAAATAATGCATATTTATATGAGTTGTTGTAATCAGATATGCAGTTCACTTATGTGTATACCACTTAGAAATGGCGGACCCATTCACACGTGTGATCATGTGATCTTCACATACAAACATGCCTTTGTCTATGTTGTTGGTCTCGTTTAAATATGCATTAAACATCGAAGCAATTCGTGTGAGCAAGACACAGCATTGTGTTGAAACGCGTAGCGTAATTTGGGAATAAACACCCCCTTTTTTTCAGATATCTGTCTCTGAGTGCGTATTTGCTGGACTTAGCAACTTGGGAAATTAAAAATAATTACCGGCTTTGGGTTCGCCGGAGTAATACGCCACCTGACGATGGGAGGAATGGTCTCGGAAGGACCCTAATTATTTTGAACATTTCACGGAGAGATCAAGTGCCGGCCACCGGAGCAATACTCGGAACGTACAATACAAACCGGATCGTGCAGTGACCTGAACCCATTCGGTAAGCCCGCATTTAATTTTTTGGTTGCTGTCATGAACAGGACCGCTGGTGCAGGAATGCGCGAGTGTATCTGGAATTGACGGCGCTGACTTTTGGGAACTGGGTGAAGCCGATGGGGAGGTGCGAAACAGGATTAGTAGTAATTTTGGACATTTGATCAGAAATACCATATTCAAGCTACCAGTACTTCCTGTCTGCATTGGCTTTTCCGGAGAAACCCGAGTGGCATCAGGAACTGCCCAGAGGGGCGGGGAGACAGAACTGATAAAGTAAAAATACATTCTACATAACGGTAAACAGTTACTGGTAGTATTCCCAGAGACTTCGATTTCTAATAAATACAGTGACCCATTTTTGGTGACAAGTGCAGGAGAAGATTCTGTCGATCACAGGATAGATGAGCACCTGGAAAAGGCATTACAAAAGCTGCAGTCATGGACAAAGTAGAAACAAGTCCATTGAATACCAAACTTCGTAAATATGAAAAATTAAAAAAACAAGAAAGTTCCCTATGGTGGGAAGCAACATCTCTACAGGACTATGTAGAAAAAGAAATGGTACCACGGGGCCTAAGAATATACATTACCCCTTCCCATGAATCACCCAATCCAAAGATGCTAGAAGACTGGGCAAAGAACTCGGCGACTAGCTCAAAAAATATGTTGTGCATTCTAATCCAATATGCATGGGAGGAGAGGGATGAGATTCTCAAAGAACTGAAAGATTTAGAAGAAGACTTTCTAAAGAGCCCGGAACAAGAGACGATTACAAAATTCAAGGTTGAACTAAAGTCTAGACTCAAAAAATATGTAATGACATCAAGTATCGTAAACAGAGGAAATTACATAGAGATTGCGGGGACTACGAGAGTGGGCGCATTCTTACGTACATCCCAAAATATGATTATCTCTACAACCAACAAGGAGCAGAAAATAAGACCCCGGAAATAATCATAAATGGATCAGCCCCAATGACTCCATCAGTCACAAGTGATTCAGATACTGATGCTCCCGACAAACAGCGAGTACCTCAACAGATGTCGAAGATATCATAGTTACCAAAAAACAGGCGTCTTTTTTAGACGAATTCCGAGTGCTAAGAACCCGACGCAAGAAAGAAGCAGATCAGATTCAACAATCCTCATTTCAAAAGAATACAACAAGAGGCCGACCAAGGGGAAGAGCAAGAGGCAAGGCAGATCACGCCAGAGAAGACTCAAGCTCAAGCAGAGGAGAAGAAAAGAAGAAAAAACCAGTGGGAAACAAAAGAAGGGGTTACCAGAAAAGGAAGTAATTATGGATGCACAAATGGTAAATAAGACTATCATTAACCTTTCTTCAAGAAATCTAACATTCAAAGAAAAACAAACTCTATGTCTAGGCTTGACTTTTTGCCCCACGAAACTATTTGATTATGCCGATACAAGGGTATACATTTTTAAATTCATTCGCAAGCTGAAACTTTCAAAATGGCATACCCTAGGTAATAGTAAAATGAATAATCAATGGAGTGAAAATAATATGATAAGTGAACCACCTGAATTAAGAATAGAAGATGTTAGTATGCTAGAAACGGTGTACTCACTGGGTGGTATTGCATCTATGGGGGAAGACGATAACCAAGGCTTTGAAATTAATGAGACTAGAACTGATAAAGCTGCCAATACACCATTTAGACCGAAATCTGTCTTTTGTCCTATCATGCCACATGATTCCATTGATACTTTTCAAGAGGTGGTAACCAAAGAATTGATTACATTTAAACACACATATCACAAACACCCACAAAGGAAATTGAACCTATCTCAGGAACAAAGAGAGTTCATCCTTTCATTAGCAGAGGGTAGCAATGTTATCCTAAGACCCTCGGATAAGGGGGGTAACATTGTTCTATGGGGAAGGGATATGTATGTTAAAGAAGCGCTAAGACAACTGGATGAAAATGCTTTCTACTGTAGAAGTCACATCAATACCTACAATGAAAGTATCATGGAAACTTGGGAAAAACTTACTGAATGGAGGAATGAAGGTCTAATAACATGGCATGAATTGAGATTTCTGAAAAATGGGTACCCCAAACTACCTATTTTCTACCTATTGCCAAAGGTCCACAAGGACCCTTTTGAACCCCCAGGTAGACCCATAGTATCCTCCATTGGAAGTATCAATGAAAATCTATCGAAATACATTGATCACTTCCTCAGAGAATACGTATGCATGTTATCCTCCTATACTAAAGACACCACAGACTTCCTTAATAAAATTCCGAGTGCTAAGTTTGCGCTGACTGAATACCCAGATGAGTTTTGTAATTGAATAGTTCGTAAAACGGGGCACTGAGGACGTTAAATACTTGGGTGGATTTGGCACTTGAAACAGAGCTGAACTTGTTAAGCATAATTTCAGCATAGCACTGGACTCACTTAATTTTATTGCCTACACTTCTATACCTATTTGCCATATTCCTGAACGTGTTCCCCTAGATTGTTTTCAGCAGCTGCAACAGGTGCTTCTTCAGCTAATTTGGAAAGGTGGTCAGCCTATGACATGATAGGAGGTGGTCACACGGCCTATGCAAGACAGGGGCTGTCTGTGCCAGATGTTTATGTATATTATTCAGTTGCCGACACACACTACTTGAAATATTGGAACACTGCTTAGCCATTAGCACTGCACATGATTGTGTGTGCAGTAATTTGCTCTAAGGCACTTTTGGTTAGCATCTGTGCGCAACCACAAGTTGCAGTAGACAATGTGGATGTGGTTGGTTCCACCTGTCGTACATCGTGGGACCTGGCGCACCACCTGGGATATGAAAGGCCGCAATCCCCACTCCTGCCAATAATCAATAACCCAATAGTACCATCCATAATTGAGACACCTATTGTGAAAACACTCAACTCACTGGGAATAGTAACATTGGGAGATTCATTTGAAGGGATCATTCCTGAGCCTATAGGATTATAAATCTAAAGGCAGAACATGTGCATTGGAGATTTTACTTTATAACAGGCTGAGCTCTACAGCTAAAGTGTCATTTAGAATCACTGCTGGCTTCCCGCTCCAAGGTGTCACTGTTGTCCACATACATCTGAAGATCTGAACTAGATGAATCTATCTCCTTCTTATACTCGGGGCAGTTGCCCACACATACAACTGCTTGTTGAGGGCCAGGAATAGATGGTAAGAGGACATAGGGCAACAGATATTTGCTAAATATTGGGCCTTCTGTTGTGCTCAGGGGAAAGAGGCTGCATTAAATTTTAAACATAAACTTATACATTTCAAATGTCTACACTGATACTACTACACACCAAACAGAATGGCCAATTTTGCCTGAAATGGCACAATAGAATGTAAGGAATGCAGGCTTATAAACACATCATTTAGCCATATGGCATTGGGATGTCCAAAAGTAACTAAATATTTGACCAAACTAGTTAAATTCATGCGCAACATCTTTGATAGGCCTATGTTGCCTTCACCACTACTTGCATTGCTTTGGGCCGCATAGAGGCCTTCTGCCAAAGGTTTGACCTTATGCATCCATGGCTTTTGTTCTCTAAAAAAATGTGTGGCTATGGTCTGGATGCAGATGAAAGTGCCTAGAACAGAGAGTCCGCCGTGTGGCTCTTTGTGTCAAGCAGGAATCCTCTTGTATAAATCTAGAGAAACCAACAGTAAATGTATTATTTAAGCAGTCTAATGGCAAATTATTATTATTATTATTATTCCGAGTTTTCTATAGCGCCTGGTTACCAATAGGCATCCCCGCGCTTATCAGAAAATAACACAGCTACAAGAATGCAAGGATTAAACAGAAAACAAAAAAGTTTTTAAAAGTTTACGAAACCTGAAGAGACTGGCTTCGGAGCGCAGTTGTAAGGGCAGTGAGATCCACAAGGAGGCCACATTTATTGAAAACCTTCTGCCCCCAGTTCTTGCCTTTTTCACCCTGCCAACCTGAAGGAGATGTTGGTGGACAGAGCGGAGGGAACGAGAGGCCTTATAGGGCTGGACCATCTCCTCAAGAATAGGTGGACCCACCCCGTGCAGGACTTGGTGGGCGATGCAGAGTGACTTGAATTTCACCCGGTCCTTCACAGGGAGCCAGTGCAGTGCCCTCAACGCCGGGCGGGCAGATTGCCGCCTAGGGAGACCCGTCAAAAGCCTGGCAGCCGCGTTCTGCACTTGCTGCAGTCTGTTCAGGGTAGATTCAGGTGCACCCAGGAAGAGCGCATTGCTGAAATCCAGCCGCGAGATGATAAGTCCCTGGATGAGAAGCCTTCGAGTGGCTTTGAGAATGTAAAAATGCATGGTGTGCATTCTCATGCACTACGTGACAGGCACCGCGAGGTGCCTGCCACCTTGTGTATGCCAATGTAGGCCCCCAAGTGCAGCCCCCACCCCCCCTTGGGGGCCCAAACGGGCCCCCAAAGCGATTCCTGCATGCCTTTTCATGGAGGAGTCACCGCCATGGAAAGGCATAACACCGCCCACATCATGATATGGGCACCGCCACCATATTATAGGCCTTTTCTGCCTGGTAGGCAATCTTGATGATTGCCCACCGCTGGAAAGGTGGCCGACGGTCTTTTCGTCTGCCGCGGTACCCCCCACCATGTTAATGTGGCGGGGATTTAAAAGGCCGTCTGGCGGGGTGTTTTGGCGGATAGATCGCCACCGGTGGCGAACCCTACCGCCATGCTAATGGGCCTCTAAATAGCATGTCATCATATTAGCAATATCCACTTGTACAGAGCGCAGAGATCTCCAACATTGAAAGATATGAATTGGGCCTTTACCACAGGTCCATAAGTCACAAAGTGACTTCTCGTTTCCTGGATCTGGGATTTATAGTGGCCAAACACCTCATTACAAAGAGATGGAAATCTCCTACACCCCGATATTTCAATCGTCACGATTGCCTGCCGGGCAGGAAAGGCCCATAATATGGCACCGCCATCCATTATGATGTGTGCAGTAGAATGCCTTTCCATGGTGGAGACTCCGCCATGGAAAGGCATGCAGAGTTCACTTTGGGGGGCATAGCGGGCCCCTGGGGGTGGGGGGATGGGGGCTGCACTTGGGGGTACCTATGGTACCCCCCTACATTGGCATAAACAAGGTGGCAGGCACCGTGCGGTGCCTAACACGTTGTGCATGCCAATGCACAGCATGCATATTCAGCATTGTGGCAGGTGCTGCTTACAGCACCGCCTGCCACAATGTTGAATATGTGGGATGCATCCTAACTGCCATTGCGGGACCGCCACACCTCTGGCAGTCAGTCCCGTTTATCGGTACATGTCGGCCCGCCTTCGTAATAGACCCCTATGTCTCACATGGTGTACTATGATGTTGGATTCTTATGTGTTTCTAATATTGAAAACTTAAGAAAATTGGTTGTGAATGGTAAAGAGATTTTGATCATGAAACTTATTTTAAATAAACAGATTCAAATAAAAAAATAATAGAGGGCAGTGCCATATGGAAGCCCCCTGGTTACATACAAAGCACAGAGGATGGGGCCTGTACTCCTCTCCAAAAACACATAAAGCACTGTCTATATGGTATAAAGTGGCTGGGGCCAATGGGCTGATTACATTTGTTATCCCCATTAACACAAATACTGGGTAACCCTGACGTTTCTCCTGCAATATTAGGCCCTTCATTTAGAAAATGTGTTATAGGAGAGCTAGTAACAGAAGGGGGTATTAAAACATTTGAAGGTATGAAACATGAAAATGGCCTGGCAGAAATGTATATTTAAATATCAACATATAAGACACTGGGCTCTTCAATTAAGCTGCAAGCTATCAGACACATTAAACTCTATGAGCATTGGCTAATGGCAATTATTTTTATAGAAACTGATATCCGAGATATACATAATAAAATGCCAGGAAGGAAAATATATTCATGAACAGTGGTTCTCGTTGTTTATCAATGATACATTGATACACAATTTCAATGTTCAGCAGAAATACCTGTATGCAATGAATGTCAAAAAATAAGCAAAACATACTGCCAACACACTTCCCATTTTACAAAAAAGAGACCTTTATTCAAAGACATCCAATAGTCAGTGTCTAGACATGGATGCAACAATGTAAGTGCAATGTGTCTTCAGTGAACGAAAAACTACAGCCAAAAGTGGCCAAAAAGAACTGACTGTAATTGAGACTTTTGTGTGCTTAAGATGGACAACAGTTCATGGTAAAACTATAGTACTACGGTATAATGTTGTTTGCTTGATATCCTATATTGTCAACAATGTTTTGACTCAGCATGATACAGGGGTCTGAGCCGGACATAACTGACTTGGGGACATCAGTATGAATTAGTAAATAAACAAATCAGGAAGTGTGTGATCTGGTCAATTACGTGCGCTGAAGAATATGAAACTTATGGATACATACAATGGCCAGTTTTTATGATGTACTAGCCTACCCGTCGCGCGTTGCTGCGATCTCAGAAGAAATTAAATTTAAGGAAACTTGTTATGATAACATTCAATTTACATTGTGTCATTTTTATTGAAACTTATTCATTTTAAAGTGTTGTTTTAATTCTGTTTATTTATTCGAGTGCTTGTGGATACACAGTATTTTTTGTTTTTCCGTCTGGTGCGTACACAAATAAATCAGAAGGTTTTCCGACGCGTGAGCTGGCCACATACAGTTGTCCATGTGAGAAGCACAGATTCTCCAAATCTAGCCCACACACTTGCAGCGATTGTCCTTGTACTTTGTTGATGGTCATTGCAAAAGCGAGTCGCACCGGAAACTGTAAACGTTCAGTATTGTAAAGATTATGAGGGCCCTGGGTTGGCGGGGGGGGCCGATATTTACCTTTTTTTGTTGTGGCCAGAAACCTTCGCAGGAGTGTACTCAACAACTTTTAACATTTTTTTTTATTTTTGTTTAATTATTATTATTATTATTTTTGTTTGCCAGAAACCTTTGCGGGAGTGTACTCAACAACTTCCCAAAGTTTCATGTCGATCGGATGAATGGTGTAGTAATGCATAAAGGGCAAACCGACATACTTTCGTTTTTATATATATAGATAGATTTATTATAGTAATTGGACAAAGACTAGGGTGAAACGTGGTAGTGCTCATCTGTGCTGATAATAACATTGGCACACTCACTCATGATAGGTAATTTGCACCCTAGATTTAGGCGAATAAAGAAGAAAATAATATCCAGAGTAATTACATAGACAGTTATCAAATATCATCAGTCCACTAGCACTAGTAAATACTCACCCCTCTGAGGAGAGTAGGTTATTTCCATGCAAACATCACAATGGATGCTATCAGAGCCAGGTGGAGGTGGTGCTAGTCCTATAACTAGTCAATGGGTACAATGAACAGTCATCCGCTGGCGCACTAGCAGTGCAGTAAGGATACCTCTCACTGATTTGGACATATACAGCATGCGACGTGCAGATGCGCATGATATAACAGCAGCCTCAGAAACGAGGCTTGGCAGCATACATTTTAGTCAGCGTGATCGCCACTGTCCACGGCAATCCATGTGTTTCATCATAAGAATAGACCGCAAACCTGAGTTTGCAGCGGTGAATGCCCTACAGGGGAAAGCGACCTGTGGGTGTTGAAGTACTGAAGCAATTACAAAATCTTGTTTACATCAAGAAGTGAATATACCATTAAAGACTTTGCAAAATGTGCTTGTAATAATATATGAAAGTTTAACATAAACATATACAAAATAATTCCATATACTTTATTTCTCTCAATCAAGGTTATATTAGTGATTAGAAACTACCAGTATGTCTTTTCATAACAATTCAGTGTGGCAAAAGAACAAACCCTTTCCCTGCACGTATATCTCAAGAGTCACAGGTTTCTCCGTCACAATGGTAAGGGATATCTTGTACTCCGAAATATACATCCCATTATATCCTTTGGGATTTATATATCAGCAGACGGGAAATCCGTCACCGTTGTGATGGAGTAACCCATCCGTCAAGATCTAAATCAGGTCCTTAATCTCGGGATAGTGGCACAAAGCTCCGTCACTCCTCAATGGTATCCAATCCACTATCTACTGAGTTAATTTTGGTAATCCAAACTGTAGGGAATAAAATAATAAAGAGTTTAATGTGTTGTGAATATTATTTTTATGGTATCTCTCTCATGAATTCAGAAATTGACATGACCTAAGTATTTATGGGTTCTATGCAGCATCACAGAGGATATGTTTCAAGTGACAATGAGAGCAGGGCAAGATGCCTCAAAAGAGAACAAAAGATATGGAAACAGTCTACACACCTTCAGGGGGGTTCAGAGAACAAGAATAATTGGCTAAGATGTAGTCATTAAAACTTCTGGGTGAAAGGAGGGAAGGGACAGGTATGCAGTTTTCCTTTATTCTCTATGAGTTGTTTAAAGATACCGAAAGGAACATTAGTTGTATAGGAAATAATGTAGTCGCTCACAGGCCAGTGGACGTAGATGAGAAATCTGTAATTCACATCAAAAACAACAATAAAGAGACTTTAACAATTAAATGTTTGTGATAATCTGTGATTCTTCTGCTAAAGGCTCTTTTATCTGACTTAGAATAGGTCACCAACGCATTTAAGAAATAATTCAGGTATGGAAAATGTCATTTTTGTGGCTTGGTGATTGATAGTTGTATTCATGTTTTGTTACATGTAAGGAATTGATTCATCTACACAAGATGTTTTAATAGATCTTTTATACTTGACAAAGATGTGGCAAAGACTCGAAATTAAGTCAATATATGTGGTAATAAGTAAAGTGTACAATCTGTGATGAATCTTTTCAACAATTGTATTCCAATGTTTGTTATGAATATTGTTTATTTTTTGTACGTAAACAAAAAAACACAAATAAAATATAATAACAGTAATATTAGCAACAATAGTAATAACCATCATCTTTATAACAATAATAAATATCTTATTAAATGATGCAAACAGACATGTTGGAGGCTATGTAAAATACACAACAATTGTGCTGAAGATTTAAAGCTGATTAGTGGTTAATTTGTAAAACAATACTTGCCGGGCTTCTCGTCAGGGGGCAGCTTGCACCAGCACATTTCTCTGGTTAGCGTGCCTGAAACAGGCCCAAATACTAACCATGAAAGTGGGGAGAGGATGTGGCGTAATGGCCAGAGCCTCTGGCTTTGGAGCTGGGCAACCAGATTCGAGTCTGGCGTTGGCTCAACATCCTGTGGCAAATCACTTAATCTCCCCATGCCATAAATGAATGTATCCTTAACTGGCGCTCTTGAAAAGCTCCAGTGCTGATGATTAAGTGTCGGTGCTGAGCACTGGAAACCACAGTCTCAAATTAAGCATTGTAGCTGATAAATATTAAACAATTAGTAATTTACTGACTATTCCAGACTGACTATTTGAGACAAACGCTGCATTTTAGTGGCTATTTCAAGCAAAACATATTTGAAGCATGGAAGAGGGATTATACACATAAGGACCGAATGAATGATGGATAGGACAATAAGGGAAGAACGAAGAAAGAATTTTTACCAGACAGTGATCATTGCAAAGGTGAGCTGAGTTCTACAAAAAGAGTCAGCCATGTAAAGGAAAATGGTGGTAGTAATTTGCAGTAGAAAATGGATGCACAAAGGAGGGAATTAACTTTAGACTAAACCTTTTGTGCAATCATTTTCCATGAATCTTAGGCGGGTGGGGGGGGGGGGGGGGGGGGACTCCCAGGCATGCACGGAAAGTGGTAGATTGCTTACAATGTGCACTAAGGTAGAGGACAGCCTCCTCATTTAGGGCCTCATTATGATGTCGGGCATAAAAGTCTCCTCCTGACAGTCGGAATCTCCTTGACCATGTTGGAACCCTTCCGACCGACTCATCGGTTTACAATCCGCCCGACTGATTACGATGTTTGCGGTCGAATTGTAAACTCAGCAGTCTTTCCAAATCGGTTACGACTGGCTCTCAGAGAATTTGTGTCGGTCGGAACCGCATCATCCACCCCTATGGACATTGTTTCTGGCTGACCGATTACGATGCAGATTTCCAACAGCCTTTCCGAGTCGGCCTGTCTGTCATGAAAAGGCTGTTGGAAGGTGACTTTGGCAGACCTAACAGGGCCCACTTCATCCTGAGGTCTCCAGTTAGGGTCCGAGGGGGTATCTAAGGGACCCCCTCTGTAAAACCCTGTACTGTGTGGCAGGCATCATGGAATACAACAAAGCAAATGGGGCGCCACTGCACCCCCAAATCCAGACGCACAGCAGTTGCACAAATGTAACTTACTTATACCCATTTTATCTGTTCATTTTACTAATAAATCCATGTTACTCCATATTTAGAATTGTATTAGTTCTTTAATTCCAATGTGCTATCCACACATGATTGGCCAATGTTTTTTAACACTTCTCATACCACGGATATGCCACAACAGGCCTTTTTCCGGGCACGCGTCAAACATATAACATCCTTAATATACAGTGATCATGTCACCCAATGCATTTCGGACTTTTCGAAATCCTTCCTCGGGGGTCCACTGAAAGATTAAATAAAAACGTTGCTATAGACATTTTGCTTAAATGACTGCAGTAAAATGCAATTTATAACAAGGTCACATGATTATACTGCTTTTGAAATCTCCCCATGGACATAAATTATAAAATATAACATTTTATATATATATATTATTCCCACTACATTTATAGAAAACGATGCAAACTATTAAAATAAATATATAGAAAATATACTACTTCCACTTCACGCAACGGAAAAATAATAAAACTGGGTAAAATCTCCCTCCAATAAATGCAACAGTAGTAAAAGCGTTGGATTGCGAATAGGTAATATTTACTATAACCATTCTACGTAGTACAACAGTAGGAAAACTGTTGGAGTGCGGAAGGGTAAAATTTACTATTTTCCCTCCAATCCCTACAATAGTAGGGAGAGTGTTGATTGCGGAGGGGTAAAATTTACTATTCCCACTCCAGTCAGTACAACAGTAGGGAAAGTGTTGGATAGTGGAGGAGTAAAATGTACTATTCCCATTCCAGTCAGTACAAAAGTAGGGCAAGTATTTGATTCTGGAGGTGTAAAATTTACTACTTCCATTCCAATCAGTACAACAGTAGGGAAAGTGTCGGATGCGGAGGGGTAAAATGTACTATTCCCACTCCAGCCAGTTCAACATCAAAAACAAACAACATATTTTTAACAAAATAAAATTATTTTATAAACAAAGTAAATTACAAAAATATAAATATGTTGAAAAATAAAATGCTAATATTTTGAATATTAACAATTTAAAAAATAAAAACATATTAAAATGTTAAATACATATCACAAAAACCTACAAATATTAATATAATTAAAATACAAAAATAATTTTCATACAAATAAATATTTGTATTTAGAAATTATTTATTACCAAAAGCATTATTTATTACATAAATTTAATTTAACTAATTCTTACTCTATAACATCACCACCTGCACCTAAAACATGTAAAACAAAAACTATTTACAGTAGTAATATAAATATGTATCAACAAATTAATTATAATTAATTAAATATTAATTGATTATAATTAATGTACTTCCCACAATATACCCCCACAAAACACACAACTCATTTAACAAAAAATTAGTTACACAATTAACATATTTAATTATTAAATTAATAATTGATACGAATTAAAAAATAATTATTAATTGCTTAAAATGTATTTACTTCCCACTCCAAACCTATACAAAGCCCACAACCCACATCTAAACTCGAGAAAAAAAATAATTGCACAGTTAAAAGAATTATCAATGAAACGTATTATTAATTAAAAACTAAATATTAGTTCATTAAAATTAATTAACGTCCTACACTTTACCCCTATAAACCACGCAACCCACTCCTAAAACAAAATTAAAAAACAAATTAATCACACAATTAAAATAATTATTTTTCAATTAAATAACTAATAGTATTTAACAAATAATTATAAATTGATTAAAATTAATTTACTCCCCACCCTTTACCCCTATAAGCCACGCAACCCGCTCATAAATCAAAATTAAAAAACAAATTAATCACACAATTAAAATAATTATTTTTCAATTAAATAACTAATAGTATTTAACAACTAATTATAAATTGATTAAAATGAATTTACTTCCCACCCTTTACCCCTATAAACCCACAGCCCGCACCTAAAATACATTTATTTAAACAGTTAACATAATTAATGATCAATTGATCAATTAAAAATAAATTACTCCTCAACATTTACTCCTATAAACCTCAGAATTAGCACCTAGAAATAAAAATGTATTAAACAAAAAACACAAGGAATTATCAATTAATTCATTATTATTACTTAACAACTAATTAATAATTCATTAAATATAAATTACTTCCCACCCTTTACCCCTATGACCCCACAACCCGCACCTAAAAATAAATGATACAATTAATATAATAATAATTATTAATTAATATTAACAAAAATGTATTCATTAATTATTAAAAATAAATTACTTCACACCCTTTAGTCCTATAAACCCCACAACCCGCACCTAACATTACTGAAAAGAAATAAAAAGCACAATTAACACAATAAAATGTAAATTAAATAAATAATAAATAAAAAATAATAATTCATTAATTATAATTAAATTACATCCCACCCTATACCCCTATAAACCCACAACTTGCTACAGAACTAAAAAACACAAATTTAATTACATTTACTTTAATAACTACTAAGGGCCCGATTCTGATCTTGATCGGAAAGCTCTCCGACCGAGCCGGAGCCGGAGTGTTTTCCGACCGAGCCTGCAGTCCGACCCGGCAAGTACGATGCGGCCGCATGCTGCCGGACTCGGTTCGGTCGTACTCCCATAGAAGTCAATGGGAGCCGGTCGTACGACACGTACATGGGCTCCCATTGACTGAATGGGTACGTCTCACACAAAGGGGCCCCCTAAAGTGGGTACGCGTCCGTGCCATCAACACCGTACATGCCTGTATTGGGGAGACCCTTGGGTCTCTCCCTGTGTCCGAATCCTAAGGCTGCAGGTGACAGGGGATCCGAGACGGACCCCCAAAGGCAATGTCCCGGACGTTTTGCAAGCCGGCAACTTCGGCTCGAACCGGCTGTCCGAGGCGTGCATCGTACTGGCTCGGTCGTAAATCGCATCCATTGCACGGCACGGTTTGCTTACGGATGAGACGTACAGAGCGGTTCAGACCCGGAAACGATTCGCCCGGTGAATTTCGCGTTGCTCGCATCGTACTTGCTCGCTCGTACAGCTGTACGAGTCGGGCGGAAAACACGCGTACGGCTCATACTTTTTCCGGCCGGATCGCGTTCGGTGCCCTTCCGAGCATGATCGGAATCGGGCCCTAAATATTTAACACATATTAAAAGACATAAACAATAATTACATCCTATACTTTTAAAATAAATACAAAAATACATGACAATAATTTTAAAACAAATATGTAGACAATATATTTTTGCAGACGATATTAATGACTTCGATATTTTAAAAATCGATATTCTTGACATCAATATTCTTGCTGACGATAGTTCCATGTCACAATATTTTAGACTGAATATTTTTGTATAGGGATATTTTTTCGATATTTTGTCTGAATACTGTGTAATAGGTCAAGTGGTATCAGCACCATGGAAGAGATGAAGCCTGGAATTAGGCAGGGTTCTTCCCAATATTTCCAATAGATATGGAACTGCTGGCCCATATACTGAGTGAAAAGTGATCGCAATGGAGAACCAGCATTGATGGCTGATGGAAGGTGATACCTTTATACGCCAATGACTCGTTGTGGTACCTGAGAGGTACTGATCCCGAGCTGGCCCCTTACATGGTTCAATTATATAAGTTTGTAGCAATATTTGTCCTTAAGGTCAACTGATCAGAGTCTTGCCTTTTCCCCTTACCCGTTATACCAGAAGAGGAATAACTTATAGATGGCAACCTGGGCAGAGTTGTGATGGCAACCAAGGGATCAATACTGATCTGGGTCATTCTCCTATTATATCCAATGGGCAGAGTGCCAGGGGCCAAAATGTTAGCACTCCCTAGACCATCATACAATTTTGAAGCACTTCAGAAAATACTGAGAACAGCATTCTACAGGGACATGCATGGAATGCTGTCAAGCCTAACCTGGGGACTGGGCAGACACTGAGTGGCAATCAATAAGACACAGTTGCCCAAGCTATGTGGAGATCTAGATGCACATAACAATGAAGCCTATTACTAAGCTTGAAATTTACAATTGGTATTCAGAAGGTTTGATGTTACAGCTCCAACATTGGCATCTGAATATGTACAGGCTGCACTTACCCCTGGTGATGTCTAAGAATTGATGTTGTGCCCTGATAGACCCCTGTTTCCGCTCCATTACTATTGTGTGTGGAAAAATATGTTGGCAGATGTACTAGAAACAAGCGACAATAATAACACCATACTCCATTGGGATACCATTGTGGTGCCAGCCAGTATTTTAAAAATAGACACAAGTACACACTAAAAGATAATAGACGGAGACGGGTATCATGAAATTAGATTTATAAGGTCAGGTAGTGTTATGTATAGGAGCGGGTGGAACTCACAGAGTTCCACTTTGTAGAATTCCGTGGATTTACCTAAAACCTCTGCGAGATTCCGTGGAATCCTGCGAGTGCCAGAATTTGGTACGGCGTGCTGCTCACACAAATGTTTAGCACCAGGAGCTTGTCCTGTGCTGTAAAATGAGTGCAAATTGCATCATGCTGCGCGCCAGAGGGCGCTGCTTCTTACTGCCACTCAAGTAGATTTTCTATTTGAGTGGCAGCATTCTCTACGTGAGCTGCAGCTTTCTCACTGAGAGAGTTAGCAACCCGCTGCAACTGCCCGCATTGAGAAATCTCGTAGCGAGGCAGTCTAGTGCTAGATTTTCATGCTTGCCAACTTAACGTAGGGGAACTGTGCTCCAGAAGAACTCCACCATGGATCAAGAAGTGGGCAAAAATCACCGAACTCGGCCAGAGAAGCGGAGTTTACCTCCCACCCCAAGTTATTTACATACGCTGAATTTTGTGAGTCTCATCAATTGCAGGGGGGGAGGAGTAATTTTTGCACACATAGAGCCTTGCTAGGAGAAATATCATGCACATGGAGTACAGCGCAATCTGAACCAATATGGGAACAAAGGCCTTACACCTCCTCCTGAAACACTGAGGGCTAGGAAAGTGGTAACATCACTGTATGGTGTGATTTTCACCACATATATTTCTGAGGATAAACATATGAGCAATTTAGTGCCAACAATACACAAAAACAGTCTTCCGGAATCCTAGATTTCAGTATACCCAGATATGTCTCCCACCTAGACGAATAGGATGTAACTGTGCTGAACCCTGTTTGAGCTATCCGAGATGGGCACAGGCTGACTCAAACATTTATCATATGATGTGGGTATGTTTATTGACTGGTCCAATGTAACGGAAGTCATTTTTTAAATTATAAAGGGGTCTATTAGGATGGCGGACGGATGGCCGCCACAGGTGGCAACTGCCAGACCGGTGGCGGACATCCGCCCGCGATTGCAACCCAGAAAAACGCCGGTCTTATAAGCATGACGGTGACGACCACGGCAGTGAGATTTTCCACCCGCCACTTTTCCGCTGGTACCAGTCCGCACGCCTGCCTAGCGGGAGGAATTGGACCGCCACAATGGTGCTGGTGCAGGGCCAGGATCCGCCACCTTGATTATGATGCTGGCGGTAGCCAGCCTTTCCGCCATGGAAAGGCATGCGGAGAATGTTTCTGGGGCCTCATTGCGGGCCCCCAATGTGTTGGGGGGTGTGTGGGTGCACAAGGGGGGTACCCATGGTACCCCCTACATGTCCCTGTACCAGGTGGCAGGCACTGTGCAGTGCCTGCCACGCAGTGCAGTGATATGCATGACATGCTCCTTTTCACATTGCGGCGGTGCTGCTGGCAGCAGCAACTGCCCCAACGTTAATGCCTGCGATCGTACCGCCGTGGTCAAATTTTGACTGCGGAGCATGCTAATCAGACCGGCGGTTATGGCGCGGTCCTAGCGGGCGGTCTTTTCCCGCTACCATGGCGGTTGGACTGATCTTCTGACCGCCATCCTAATAGACCCCAAAGAAACAACTCACACTGATCCCACTGGTGTGCCTTTTGGGCTGTATGCCAAGATTTGATCATTCAAAATATGTTTAGAGCTTTGTGGAGTTGATGCTGGTGCTAGCGAGGAGATCAACAGTGACGCCTTGGAAAGCAACCATCATGCTGAGTTTGAATGTATGATATAAAAATGTTAAATGATGGGCAACAGCAAACGCCAACACCTTGAGACATTTTAGAAAGCAACCAGAGTTCTACAGGGGCAGGAAGAATGGGATTGACTAATGGAAGCTGATCTGACGAGCGCCCACCTGAGCTGGCATGATGACACTATACAGTGATGAGATGCTGTCAACATCATAAACGGAGAAGCCAAGAGGCACAACTATATGTGAGATGCCACAATGGTCACAGATGATGAAGTACTCTTACTTTCCACTTTCTCCCTCCTTTGTCCGTATTTCACCTAGGTTCTCCCCGCAGGAGCTGTTTAGGCTCCCTCCTAACGGAATGGTTGTGACAGGAACACTAGCCTGCACCTACAGCAATAGTACACTGCATGAAAATTCAAGACAATAAGGGCTGGAGATTTATGTAATTTGTACTGGGATGTGCCTCTCATTCTTGATTTATCTAGAAAGTTTAAATTAAATGTAGCTATTGAAATACATGACAGGAAGTGAGCAGCTGATGCACATTACATATTGATGGTAGTTAGTATCACTGAATTTGGATAATGTGTATTTGAATTCAAAGTGGAATCTTTCATTATGAATTGCAGGCAGAAACACTATTCCGCACCCTTGAAAACTCAATGCCGACCCACATGCACAATGCCCACAAACTAGTTGACCCATAAAATAAATTCTTGGAACAGACTGCGAGGCTAACCAATATCAACCACAAAGAATACACAGTGAAGTGTCCTGTGCAAAGACACAGAGCAGGCAGGATGCTGGCATGGCTTCTAATCTCAGAATATTCCAGAATTCGTGTGCAAAACCCAAATTGAGAATAACGCAATATTTGTGGATTATCATAAGTGACTGTATGATGATGTACCAGAGAGACCGCCTAATTGGGACCAGGAGTATTTACATAAATTGCAGCTGAACCTTTAACCCCTACTGTGCGAGTGTCGGCCAACCTCTGACACGCCTACCTCCTCCCCAGTGCATCTATCGCTCATACGCCAAAACTGGGGAGGGCTACAAAGGATTCTTCAGGGCTCGTACTGGAAATTTTACTTTTTTTTCACCAAAGGGCAAGGGCGACATGGAATCTCTTCCACATCAGCCCGCCCCCTCTCTTGCCCATCTGTGACGGTATGCTGACTTCACAGAATCCCACCAACGGCGGAGAAGACAATAGGGGAGTTCTTCTTCTGCTGTCTGGTGGTGTTTTGGGAGGTGCCATGCTTCCTCAAGTTTCAGGGAAACATCTTTAGAAAAGGGGAGAGTCTCCCTTTCCAACAATGCCTTCCTGACATGGTTTTCCTGGCTGTGGATCGCAGAAAACCACTAGACCACCAGGGACCTTGTTTGATGGTGGGGCCCTTGTGGCAATGGGGGCACATAACGTTTTTCCCCCTAAAAGATGGTTTTCCCCTGGGGGCGCAATTGGTCCCCCAGGGAAAGTAAAAACATTTTGCTTCAGGGGGGTCGTCCTCCTGCTGTACAGGCTTATTCCCTGTGGGCCCTAATTGTTTTTAGTAAATGTGTGTTTTTTTTCCCTGGGAGGAAGGGGGTGATCATCGCCACCATAGGGTAACACATTTCCTAAAAATAAAATAAGAGGCAGGGGGTGGTTTCAGACCCTATGGGGCACATTCTGGTTACGTCTGACCCGTTTAAGCTACAAACATTTAATTAAAAAATAAAGGTTATGCAGAATTGATAGATTGTCACCTTTTTTTTTATAAATATTTTTTTCCCTGGGGGAGCCATTGTGTCTCCAGGGGAAAAGAACACACATTTATAAAAAAACCCCAAAAAAACATATTTTATAATCCCTGAATAATCAGCAGAAAAAAAGTTTTCGAGCTCAAATGGGTCTAAAGTAACTACAGAGATGGTGATATGTACTCAAGCAGTGGAAGGCCGTTTGCAAAAGTTGACTGGTCATCATTCAGTTGCTTATTTATGTATGTGGTTGCTATACTGGTGCTATTGAGATGAAATCTTTGCCCAGGCAGAATTGTCATATTTTC
Source organism: Lissotriton vulgaris (assembly GCF_964263255.1). Classification (NCBI taxonomy): domain Eukaryota; kingdom Metazoa; phylum Chordata; class Amphibia; order Caudata; family Salamandridae; genus Lissotriton; species Lissotriton vulgaris. The sequence continues at coordinate 1,151,407,153 of NC_141685.1, read as the reverse complement.
AAATCACAAAAAAAATTAAGTAATACTGTCAAAAGAAGTGATGCATTCTGATTCATAATTTGCCTTTTCTTGCTGCATAATTAGCCAACCCTGTTGCAAATGTAGTGCACCTGCGTTCAGCACTAAGTTACAGGGTCAACATGAATTTGCCTTTCTTGAGAACAAAGGTAGATTTTTGGTAGAAGTAAATTATTTTCATATTGGAAGTGGCCCAGCAGCTCCCCCAACAATAAGGTTTTGCATGAGCCATGACAAAGGTATGCTGTGGTATTGGGTATGTGGCAAGGTGAAGTAATACGAAGTAATACTGTGTCTTTTTTAGTCTTTTTTAGAGTCATTGGAGAACCTGCAGCTCCATCGGGTAAGATAAGTCTTTTATTGTTTATTTATTGTTGCACCCATCTCACAGATGCACACACCCACTGATTCATTTAGAACAATAATTCTGTCTTTTGCGTAGGACAGGGTTTTAGAAGGAAGGTCTTAGCCACTAAGCAGAGAAGGCGTATCGGTGGATTACTGCTGACCTGGCCCTACCTCGATTTATGGAGGACAACTCTGAGGGAAATTCAGACACTGAGATAGCAAAGACTGAGACAGAGTTTGAGGTAGAGGAAAATGGAGAAGAATCTGGAAGTGATTTTTCAGGCGGTAGAGTTCCCTTTGGACTAGTGTTCCAGTGATGCTGAGCAGGGACGGATTGGCCATAGCGGGCACCGGGCATTTCCCAGGTGGGCTGTCAGGGTGGGGGACGGTTTTGGACTTCTGGGGGGGCTGTTTTTTTTTTACAGGGCTGTTTTTGCAGCTTAGCTGCAATTGGCCCTGTAACACAATCAGCCGAAACCGGCCCTGGCAAACAGCTCAGCCGCACCTCCAACCCCCTGGGGGCGCAGCCGAGCACTTTGCCAGGGCCAGTTTTGGTTCCCAGTCCGACCCTAATGCTGAGAGACATGATGATGGCAGTTGAACTGCCCATTGCAAGCACAGTATGTGCAGCAGAGCAACAATAGCACTTTAGACCAACACAGAGAGCAGGCACAAGCTGCAGTAAGTAAGTAAAAAAGTGGGAACCACTTATGGACAATATTTAAAGGGGTCCAGTGTACATGTACAGTCCACCAAATCACAAAAAGGTACAAAGTTCCCCAGAGGAGCGATAAAAAGTATGTGTGTGCTAGGGAGGAGAACCAAGGCAGGGGACAAGATGTTCCCTTATTGGAACTAGAAGACCTCACACACCCAGACAGCTAGGTGTCATGCTTCATCATTGGTCTCCTGCTCCTCGTCAGACTGGCGCTGCAATGTCCGACGGGCGCCAAAGGCGCTCTTTGTTGGAGTTCTTTTGTTCCAGCCAATGCTTGAGTGCGTGTAAGGGGTCTGAGTCAAGGTGTAGTCGTGAAAAGGGTGGTGATATTAAAAGAAGGTGGGTCAGTCCACAAGCGTCTTTATTCACGTGGCTGGCTCCCTTGGTTAAAAGGGTGGGAGGGGAGGTAGGGACTGTAAGGGGTACAGGTGACTAACTCAACCCTCTAAATAGGTCGACATGTTTCTTGCCTAACTGGCAATTCTTCAGGACCTCGAGTGCTCAGTACTACACAGTGAAAGACAACAAAAAGGTGAAACATACAACCTCACTGGGTCAGTAAGAAGGCAGGCCTAGTGGTCCTGCTCTAACGGGGAGACCTAGAAAAAATGCGTAGAAATAAGCCAGGCAGTTTACAAAGTGGCGATATCTCATCAACAATAGATCTCCACAGTTCACCACAGTTCTCCGTGGTACACACATACAGACATAAATTAAAAACCAGGAAATTATTTGGAAATTCATTGGATTGGCATCTCGAAGTTAGATATCCATGGCCATATCTAAGTAGTATGGCAATGCAAAAACACTTAAAATTGGGGGGAAACGATGTCATAAGGTAGAGATTGCAGGGGCTAGTCCTTACCTTAGGAGTATCCCTAATGGGCCCCGCAGTCTGTTCTCGTGGGGCTGCTCAATAAGGTAAGGTACCTGTAACAGAAAGACCTGTTGCAGTAAGAACAGGTGGAGTACTGTCTTGGCATCCACCCAATTTTGTTCAGCTTTAAATTGTGGCGTTCACTAGCTATACTGGATGTAAAGTAAATGCGACCAATTTTTGGGCGATTAACTACATCCATCTCTTTTTGGATGTTAACTACTTTGTGAAAATTGTAAAGCAAAGAAATCTGTTTGTCAAAAATTTCTGAGGGGGCATGGAGGTACTCTAGGGCCTCATTCTAGGACATACTGATAGACTCCAACTTCCCTTGAGGAGTTAAGATTTTTGGACTTTACACTCAAAACGGGGTTAGTGAACCATCTAAGCTTGCAGTCCTTCTGGTCTACTCGCACCATTTGGATAACACCCATCTTCGTACAGTACATAAGTAGAGATCGTTTTTTGCTATTGCAACGTTTGTAGCATTTCAATGATAATTCTGCTGCATTGCCATCCAGACCATGGAGGGTTGGTCATAATTCAGCCTGTTGTGGAACATTTGTCTGCCCGATTTCCAGAGACCTATACTCCTGGAAATATAATAGCCATTGATGATTTCTTGATCCTGAGCAAAGGGCGGCTGCTGTTCAGGCAATACGTTGCAAGCAAAATAGCTTGTTATGGCATCACGATGTAAATGTGGTGTGAGAGCTCACTGACTATGTATACAGCTTGAGAGTGAATACAGGGAAAGACTCCATTCTAAACCTTGTAGGTTTCCCTCCCACAATAGCAGTCACAGGAAAGATTGCATGGAAGCTTGTCTAGCCACTCCGTCAAAAAGTTTGTAACCTTTATGTGGACAACTTCTATACAGGAATTGAATTGTTTAGTGAGTTGTACAAAGCTGGCACTGTGGCATTCAGTGCAGTTCGGTGTCTCTGCAAAGGATTCCTGCAGGAGCTTGCTTGGAAGAAGCTTAAAAAACCCCAGAGCACAGGTTTGCATTCCAACAAACTGCTCACAGTAAAGTTCACTGATAGAAGTGATGTGTACATGCTCACTACAATTCATGAAGAGAGCACTTCCTGTGTCATGGTTTGGGTTCAGATGGCCGAAGTTCACAAGCCCATCTGTATACTTTATAACAAGAAGTTTATAGACGGAGTGGATAAGAATGACCAGGTTCTTCAGCCGTACAATGTAAGTCATAAAACTCGGACTTGGTATGAGAAGCTGTTTACTCACGTGATACAGATTGCAACATACAGTGCATATGTTATTGTCAGACAACCACAGGTAGACTTATGTCTTTCCATGACTTTCAGTTGACTATCATTGAAAGTTTTACTGCTACATAAACAGAGCCTCCTCTTCATTTGCTCTGGAGGATGTGGCACAGCTACAGGACTGACACTTTGCCAATCACATTCCTGAAACAGCTAAAAAGAATCATCCATGTCATTGTTGTAGAGTCTGTTTTCAGCAAGGAAAGAAGCAGGTGAGTCGTGTTTACTGTATCTAGTGTCCTTCTCAGCCAGGCCTATGTTTTCCTACTTGCTTTATGTTGTTCCATACAAAAGTGATGTATTAGGAGTTGGAGCTGTCGTAAAATAACCCTTCCAATGGTTGTGCATGGATACCTACCTTCCATGGGCCACTACTTCACTAGACAAGCAGCCTTAGAATTGTATTTCCTCTACTTGTGGAAATCATGGACTTGGTTATGGACTGCTCAACACATTATTTATATACCGTAAGAAAGTGGTAGGTATTCTTTTTGCCGAATGAATAGTGCATTATAGTCCCTACACTGCACATAATTGTGGACGGAACATAACCCACGTAGGCACAGAGTACCTTGTGTGGCAAAACCATAAATTCTTGGCCAGTTTTTGAAGTGCGTAGGGAACTTATTCAGACTTCCCCAGTAAGTGTGCCTTAGTTTCAAAGGTAGATATGCTCAGTCAGTTCAAGGACTGTGTGCCTTGCATGGCATTCTCTGACACCCCCAACTTGCATCCACAAACTGGAAGGAATTCAATTTAACACAGTGAATACGCTAATGACGCATGAAAGACACATCTTCCTCATGCGGTTGTCATGACCTGTGTTTGGTACTGCTCAGAATGTCAACAGAGGTGGATACTTGACAGGTAGTAAAAACTTAGTCAAACTTTTTTTTTTTGTATTTGTGAAGGTTGTTGACACACCAACCAGTAACTTGTCTGGCCACCTGTGTGTGGATATGTGCTTGTGGTGTGTGTTTGTATGCAAGTTGGTTGACTAGAGCAGGTTTGATGAAAGATTCCATCCTGTATCCTGTGGTGTATCAGGGCTCGACAAATCCGAAAAATGGTACTAGTCCTGCAGGTCTAGTACCATGGAAAATCCCCTCGACCTTACTGCAACCCACTTGACCTCCGTCTCTGAAAACGGAGCAAAAGTGACAAGATAACAAGATTTAAAGGCATCTTTATTGCTCATTCCCTTTAGGGGCAATAAAAGTGCCTTTAAATCATGTTATCTTGTCACTTTTGCTCTGTTTTCAAAGACAGAGGACAAAAGTTAGTTTGACTTCCTACTCGCCAGAAAGGGCGAGTAGGACCTAAAAATAGCTCGTCCTGATCCATTCTCCCTCGCAAATGCGAGCGGGCGAGTGGATTTGTCGAGCCCTGTGTATGAATGGGATGGGCCCTTGAATTTCACCAGTATGTGGATGCACTGATCTGTTGGATTGAGCCTGTGGCTGGAGATCTGAAAGTCTTGTGTGTGGTGCATGAATGGTGTGTGAATGGCCTATAAAGTGGTTGGTGCCTTGTCAAGGCTTTATAGCTCACCTTCAGTGGGTTTGGTTTCAATATTCTGATTGGTATTTGTTCTTTGAAATGATCATTTCTGGAGGTGCCAAAATTAAACTGTATGAGTCATGGTTTTATTTCATAAGTTTAGTAACAATCCCTTATTTTTTGGAACATTGAACACCCGCAGGTGTCCAGAGTTGTATCACATGTATTGATCCCACCCACTTTCCCACAATGTCCTGTAAAACTTGAAGGTTTGCGTAAATGGCTATGATCACTCCTTTATTACATTTTGTGATGGGTATTTCTGAATTATGTTGTGATCCACAAATTGCACAACCACCCAGCATTTCCACATCTCCACATCAAAATGGAACCCACTTTTTGTGGGTGGCCATAGAGCCCATGACTGGAAAGTGTTAAAAATGCAAAATAGACACATTAAATTTTTTTCACAGAAAACCACTCTGCTTTCCCAATGTGGAGAGCTGTGGATTTTAGGACTTGTTTGGGCCGTCACCCAGACAAACCTACCATACCCGCACATTTTTTAAAACTAGACAACTAGGGGTGCGTGACTTGGTTGGCTCTCACTGGTTAATTTTACTCAGAAACCATTTGAAATGTCAAACTTTGGTGGAAAAAAAACATACATTTTCCAAACATTTCTAAGACATAAAGTTCTTGATTCTGTGGGGAGCCACACATTTCCTACCACCCTGAGTTCCTTCATTCCTCCCAATAGGAACAGTACCCCACTTGTGTGAGTGAGCCAAGAGACACGACACAAAAAGCCCTCAAGCACTCCATGGAGAGATAAGCAATAGGGGTAGCTGTGGTATTTGGTGCCCTGCTCTGGTGCCACCCATGCAAACCTACGCTATGAACCACAGACTTTCTGGAAAACTAGAGAACAAAGGAATTCCAAGGTGGTGTTCCTTGCATGGATCCCGCATGGTATTCTAACCTAAAATGCCCTGAAACTTCTAACTTTGCCTGAAATCACACATTTTCCTTAAATTACTCCTACCATCCAGCGTTACCTTGTATGTGCTGATACAAACGTTGCCCCACTTGAGTTGTTGTGCCTAGTGCTAGGTATAGGAATGGATAAATCCAAGGTCAATGGGAGCCCTCGCCATTTAATTAAATGCGTCTAAAGACATACTTAACAGGAAATAATCCAGAGAGTCGGTTGATGCTTATTATACATTGGTGATAACTTTACTGAAATGGGACAATGTGCGATGTGTCGTAAACTGAATGCAATATTTGAATTCCAAATAGAAAATTTAATAAAGAGCAATGGAGGAAAATAGGGGATACCCGGGACAGAGAACTGGTGGTGGGACAGGCATGTCCCCTGAATCGTTTTGATAGTGGCCCCCGCTGCCCAGAGTTATTGGGCTCCCATCAACATTTAGATGGAAGTTTGTGTTTGTGCATGAATTGCTTCACCAGAGATTGAATCTACCCATGCTGAGTGTCCGTGGCTCCCGCACCTTTATTGACAACGCCGAGAAAGAAGGTGGGGCTACATGCAGAGCATCCTGCAAGGACCTCTCGCCAGAGTTCCACTGCACTAGAGAAGTTAAACAATAAAGGCCTGATTATGAGTTTGGCGGTGCGGAAGAGGACTGCCATGCTGTCATCCTGCTCCCACACTGCCACAACCCGTGTGCACACTGCCTGGCAGAGTATGAGTTTTCTTGTGTCTGGCGGGCTTTTTTCGGTGGTCCCACGGGCGTGTCTCTGAAAATGGGCACCGCAATGGGAACTCCAAAAACAGTTCCTGCACAGCATGGACTGTAAAGTCCATGCATGCAGGAACTGGGGTGAATGCACACCCTGGGCACGTTGTACCTCCATGCACATGGGCAACAGGGGCCCTGTAGAGCCCCCTTTTGTTTTAGGACCGCCATGTTTTTTATGGATTAAAGACCACCATGAAACCGCTGGCGGTCCTGAAACTCGTAATATGCATGGCGGTGCTGCAGCGGCACCACCAGCATATTGCTGTGCCCCTGACTGCCGCACCACTACTAGGAATTGGTGGTTCCCTGGCCTTTGCGGCGCTGCATTGGCGGGCTGACAGTCAAAGTTGAACTGGGCGGTCGGACCACCAGTGCGGTGATGGCTGAACTGGCACCGCCATGCCCCAGCGAGTATTAAAGTATTGGGCTCTGAAGTCATTATTGTGTTCTATTGTGTTGATTTGCTGAGTTTCTACAACTACATTATCTCGCTGAGAAGTCTTGGATTGCTTGGCTCACTACCCTGAAAGACTGTACTTGTTGTTCTATTTTTAGTAACCATAGTAGGTTAGGCCATTTTTTGATAAAATCAGTCCTACACAATGGATCAGTGCCATCACTGGTAAAAACCCTCAACCACATCTGTTGTGGCCCAACAACCACTGGCTACCATGAAGCCCAAATCAGGGTTCTGATAACTAATGGTACAGGTAAGTAACTTTTTCTTCTCTGTCAAGGGATCTTTATTTATATTCATAAACATTGAATAGACTAACATGCAAATCCCTTTCTATGGGCTACTGGGAAGCCAATAAGACTGGAAGCAATGAAACATACACACATGCTGAGTACACCTGAGATGCTTCTGTATTCACAGGGGCAAATTACTTTGAGGACAGCTTTTAGACAAAAAACAAGAAGATGCATTTTGATTTGGTGTGAAGTTTTATTTTGATCTTTCCTGTAAGAAACATTTTTAAAAGGTTTAATGTATATCTTACCTTGGAATGGTGATAAATTAAACCAAGACTAAAATGATAGTTGTCACAAAAAATTTAAGATTAACACATAAACACAAGTGGTATATGGAGGATAGCCAACTAGAACAAGTTGAAGTATACCGGTATTTGGGAGTATTATTCGATGAAAAAGGAAACTATCACCCACAAAAATTGGACATACAAAGGAAGGCAACTGCTGTGACAGCAGCATTCAGGATACTGCAGAAATCATTTGGAAATCTCACTTATCGTCCCCTTTTAAAGGTTATAGCGGCAAAACTCCTCCCCACTCTTACATACGGTAGTGAGGCACTAACCGGGAAAGATCCTGCAACAATAAATGATGCAGTCTCAAAAGCTTTTAACCCCTTCGATGCTCATGACAGAACGATTCCGTCATGAGCGTCGGTTGGCCTGTGCTCATGATGGAACCGTTCCGTCATGAGCCCGTTGGCTCATTAGAACGTTCAGCACAGCGCAGGAATCTGCACCGCGCTGATGTGGTTAAATCCCTTTTATACCTACCAAATAATGCATCGCCTGCACAAATAAGATTGGAGTTCGGCCTAAATAACCAGCTGTACGCAAGAAAGGGTCAATTTATTAAGACATGGAATAGGATAAAAAATGACCATGATAATCAGCTGTCTCAGTTATTATGGCAAGAAATAAATAACAATATGAAATCACAAGCCTGGAATTATCTTAAAATGGTGTTAGAAGAATTTGCTGACATGCCAATTTGGAACAATACAATAAACACTGCATCATTCAAAAATGTAATTAACAGAACAACAAATCAACTGTCGCTCGTACAAGATAAAGACATGTTGGCAAAAAGAAAACATGCATGGCCAAATATTAATGGGTTTACAAAAAAGCAGGTTCAAGCCTATTTAGAAATACCATGGTCAGTAAAAAACAAGCACGTTTTTATTAAAGCAAGATTTGGTGTACTCCTAGATGGCGGCCACTGAGTCGGCGGTGTGAGTTGCCGGTCCCTCCACTCCCGGTCAGAAAAGGAAGGAAAAATAAAAGAGTCACCCTGTGCCAAATATCTTATGATTCGGATGAATGCTCCTCATGCTCTCTACTGTTGAACATTAAACTACAAAGGAATTTTGCCGCAAGCCGAGTTGAGTGAGCGCGTTCTTTCTGGTGCCAGTGCTGGCGTTTCAGTATCGGCGTTTCGAGGACCCGCCTCCCGATGGTGCATCTGTGACTGCTAATCTCCGGAACGCTACGTGGACCGTTTCAGGCTTGGCGTTTCTTCTTCCTTCGGCGTAGATCTTCACGGGGCGCTACTTCGGGCAGTTGGTGTAATATGCCTCCAAAGCTTCCAAATCCTCTGAAACCACCCGTTACTAGGAGTGTAAAAACGAAGACTCTGGTGATGGCTGAGGGTGTTATGGATTCAGAAGCTGCTGGCTCCGTGCAGAACACTCAGATAGCAGTTACAATGCAACAGTCATTGAGCCATAAAAGAGGTGGTGAGCGTGTTAATAAAAATAATATGTTATCTCAAACTGTACCAGCTCTGTTTGAGAAGCAGTCAATTAAAAATGCGCGGATTCAGCGTGCTGAAACTGTAATTGTAGCCTCTGAGGCAGACCTGTACTCAGTAATTAATGGTCATAGCACTGTGATCACCACAATCCACAAGGAATTCTCTCAAGAGGCTTTGATTAATCCACCTGAAACATCTGAAGTAGTGCAAATGCCTGAGCCCGAACCTGAGTCCGAAATTGCAGTAAATGGCCTTATGGGAACTGTAGTCTCCAGAGTACTTTCTGGTGTAACTAATGGTAGTTTGGGTAAAATGTCTATCACATCAGGAGCAATCTCTGTGACATAGGTAATTAAACTCCCTGGTCAAGACTTTACTGACGCACAAGAAATTACTGATACAGTTTTTTCAATGTCGGAACATACGTCAGATGAAAGCACTGATAGAGACTGGGCTGATTATCTAGGTGATAGCAGCTTGGATGAGGAATCGAGGTTTAGTGGGATTTCTCCAGGGTCAGCTATCACGGTCAAAAAACACAGAGCCAGAAAATCACAGGGTGTGAGAAATAAATCCAGTGATCCTAGTGATCCTTTATTCGAGACAGGGTGTCAGCCCAGCTCTTTAGGAGAGCATGCACAACGTGAGGAGTCCGATCAGGAAGTGACATTAACTATGATCTATCAGACGATGATCTCACATAGATCTGAGACAAAGACCGAGATTGCTCATACTCAAGCTACCTGTCGTAAGGTACAGAACGCTGTTAGGCGTATTACAAAAATATGTACTAACATTTCTACAAGGGTCTCTGAGGCCGAGACAAGAATATCTACTCTCGAGGAGGAATTTGCTGCACAAAAATTAGAACTCTCTTCTGTTAAAGTGCAACGGGATGACATTAGTCTTAATCTCACAGAGCTAGAAAATCAATCTCGGAGAAACAATCTCCGGGTCTTGGGGATCCCGGAAAATCTAGGGGTATCTGATATACGGAATTTTGTCTGTGAACTGTTTTCCGAGGCATTCCCAGAACTTACATCATGGGACTGGGCTGTAGTAATCGAGCGAACGCATCGTTTCCCATTCTCAATCAATAAAGCTAGGAAAAAAGAAGGTGATCATCCAAGAGCAATATTAGTTAGATTCAACAAATTTTTGGCCAGGGAAGCTGTCTTTGGTCTGGCAAGACCAGACAAGAAGCGAACTGCCAAGGGGTGTAAATTTTTTTTCAGGCCTAATTTTTGCCAGCCAACTGTATCTAAACGGTGGCATCTTAGGCCGCTGATTGCTGGATTTCAGGAAAAGGGTGCTGTAGTATATCTGCAAAATCCGGCTAAACTAAAAGTTATTGTGAAGGGTCAAACGACATTTTTTCTCTCTGAAATTGCGGTAAAAGAATACCTAACCACATTATGAAAAAAATGATGAATTTAAAAGATGATTTTTTCCTGTATCTCCATGTATTATATGTAATTATCAGTAATACTAGTTCGTTAGTGATGGCTAGGTTAAGACGGTTCACTGTCGTAGATCTCCTTTTTTTTTTTTGACCTTGGAAAGGAGGGGGGGAGGGTACTCTGTGCTCCCAGGGACTGATAGTCCTTGTGCCTCATACGGTGGGTTGGGGAGCGAGGAGGGGAAGGAATGAGGGTGGAGAGCTGGCGAAGAGGGGGCCGTAGGGGGGCGGTGGTGGTAGACAGGGTGTAAATCAGCAAAAGTTGTTATTGAGCATGGGCTCGCTTTAATTTGTTTTGAATTCAAATTTTTCCACTAGATACGGTATGAAAATGAAAAAGAAAGGCGCAATGCTGTTCTTGTGAATTTTTGATTTACAAAATGGATAGGAAAGTGAAGGTTGGAGAAGTGTGGCTCAATGATTAGAGCGGCAGACCCTGTTGCAGAGGTCTAGCCCGGGACCAGGGTTCAATTCCCTACCTCGGCAGGTCTTGGGCTCAAAATTCCAAGGAGGACCTGATAATTCTCGCCTCCGTGCCTATTCCAATCATGGAGTCCCACTCTGCAACTCTGGGCAATAGCTTGCTTAATCTCCACAATGGCCCCCACAACGCTAAGGATGCCTGGCCTCCACCTTGGGGGTGCTCAGGAGTGGACGCCTCACAGGGAAAGCCAGGATGGGTTCCACAGCGGTATTCGTTCAAGCGCCTTGAGACCCTTGCGGGTGAGTAGTGCACTGTAAAAGTATCAATTTACAATTTTTTTACAAGGTTTGCACGCTGAATGTCAACGGCCTTAACGCTGGAAAAGAAAAAAGGAATCTTGGCTAAAATGATATGATTGTTGCAAATAGACATTCTTTGTTTACAGGAAACACATGTCGCCTGGGAAAAAGGGGACTGCTTAAAAAATCTGGGGCTTGATTTGTTAATATGTTCCAAACAAACAGGGATTAAAAGGGGAGTTGCTATTTTTATGCGGCGAGGTTTAGGGCTTATGTCTCAAAACTTCAGCACATAAATGAGGCGATGGGGATTGGTAGAACTTCAGATATCTCAAAATAAGTTTACGATCTGCACAATATACGATCCAAATTTAGACGATTCTGGGCTGTTGAACTTTTTGAATCTAGAGCTTGCTTTATGGAGCCAACCTATTATTCTTTGCGGGGATTTAAATATTCACATTGAAGGTGTGATATTAGGCAAAGCAAGGAATATTTGGGGTATAAACCTCGGATTTATGAAGCTCTTCGTAACTTAGTGTTGGATAACGGGCTCATGGATGTTTGGCATACCTTATGCCCTGAGGATCCTGGATATAGTTTTGTTTCTGCCCCCCATCGGAAACTTGTTCGTCTTGATTACTTTTTTGTTTCCCAATATTTCATTGATAAAATAGAGGTCGAAATTCTCCCCAAACTGTTGTCAGACCATAACCCACTGTTATTAGATAGTCGACTATCTTCGGTTATAGAAGGTTCTAAAATGAAATAGTCGTTTCAAAGGAACCAATTATTCGAGGATGATTATTTTCAGTATATGACTAAAATTATCCAAGAGTTCTTTCAGACTAATAACAATACTGCTTCTGTTCCAATTGTCTGGGATACATTTAATCTATAATCAGGGGGAAACTCTTACTTTTTTATTCGAATTCCCAGCAAAAAAAACAAACTAAATAAGTTTAAAAGTGATTGTGACACTGTTTTGAAGGCTGAGATAAAACTAGCAGAAAATATTAAATCCAGTCGACATATTCAAGAAGCCCAACTAGATCTGTCCATCAAACGCAGCATAGTCTACTCCCATATAGCGGACCAGGTTGCGTGTAAGTTTAGACAATATAAGACAGAAAGTTACGAATTACGTGAACAAACGGGTAAAATATTAGCCCAGAGATTACGGCAAAAGGCAGCACTCAATGAAATTTTAAAAATCCGAGATGTAAATGGGATTATCAGGACTTCTAAAGGGGAGATACTAGAAGCATTTAGTGAGTTTTATCAGTCTTTATACCATCAGCCTGACGATGTTGTGGATATAGGAATAAAGACGTCACGATATTTGGAAAGTATGGATAATGCTGGATTATCAGAAGAGCAGAAAAGTACATTGTCTGCTCCTATTGCATGGGAGGAAATTGAGGTAGCAATTCTGGGCCTTGCCGCCGGGAAGGCAATGGGACCAGACAATGTGCCCTTAGAATTTTATCATGTATTTCGGAGCGTTCTTAAGTCGGAAATGCTTAAAGTATTCCAGCAAGCTTTTTTAGGTAATCCCCCGACTCATGGTCGTTAGCCACCATAGTTATTTTGAAAAAGAAAGAGAAGGCTGATGATGAGTTAGGGTCATACAGACCCATTTCTCTTATTACATCGCCGATAGCAAGATTTTTTCCAAAATTCTCGCAAATAGACTGAATGATTTTATGCCGACTCTTGTCTCAGTGGGACAACAAGGATTTATCTTGAAACAAGATACTACAGACCATGTTAAGAAAATTATAGCACTTCTGGACTGGGCGTAAGCCACGGAATCCCAGGTTGCGGTGGCCCTGTTGAATGCTGAAAAAGCGTTCGACAGGGTCGCCTGGGGGTTCTTGTGGTCTGTAATGGTCTGGAAGGGATTTCCTAAGGAATACATCGAGGCAATAAAAGCACTCTATCTTCACCCGAAGGTCGCTATTCAGTTAACAGACACATTATCTGAGAATTTTATGATAACAAGGGGGACAAGGCAAGGTTGTCCTTGCTCCCCCTTGTTGTTTGCTCTGTATATAGAACCTTACCTTAATAAATTGGAAAAGGAGGTTGATATTATCCCGGTTTCTATGCTACAAAACGAATTTAAAGTATTCTTGTACGCTGATGATGTCGCCATTACCACCTCGGACATCAGGCGGGCTCTACCCAAAATAATTGATTTAGCTAATGAATTTGGAGGTCTTTCAGGATATAAGTTAAACATCACAAAAACGCAGCTAATCCATTCAGAAAAGGGCCGGCCTAATGATATAGTCTTTGCTCCAGAGGCACACTATCTTGGGATTATATTATCTCCCAAAGTGGATGATATAGTGCGTCTTAATATAGAGCCGGTGTTAAAATCTGCAAGTAGAACTTTGGAAAGGCTAAATAATTTACATTTTTCACTTTATGGCCGTACTAATATATTAAAAATCTTTCCTAAATGTTTGTATTTATTCCGCACTATACCTCTTCTGTTTTCATCTTTTTATTTTTCTAAAATTGATAGAATGTCGTCCAGGTTTCTCTGGGGATACCATCGATCCAGAAGGGCCCTGAAATGGTGTACGCTCCCAAGAATGAAGGGCGGCTGGGGGATTCCCAATTTTCAGTTATACTATTGGGCTATGGGCATACTAATTTTTCCAGACATTAGATTGGAAGAGTTGGTTACCCCATCGATTTACGAAAGTTATTAGGGGAGGAAGCTCATCAATGCTTAGTAAAGATATTAGAGCCTAGTTATTATAAAAAGACGAAATTTAAAATTATGATAATGGCTTCGGTAATCTGGAAGCAGATTAAAAAGAAAATTCTTCGATGTGGTGATTTAAATTACTACTCTCCGGTTCTGAATAACCGTATGCTACCTGAGATTTTTTAAAGATCAAGTCAAGAGTAGATGGCATTCAGCTGGGATTCGGTCACTAGGAGACCTTTACCAAGGTAGTCAGGCTGCTTCTTTTTCTTTTTTACAACAGAAATATAATTTACCTAGAAATGATTTCTTTAAATATCTTCAAGTACGAAGCTCCCTGGAATCTAAGGGTCTCCTTGATAATTCATCAATAACTACAATTAACATTCTGGAAACTAGTAGAAGGGTAAAAAAAATTAGTATAGTATATCAAATGATTATAAATCAAATTGAAGATGATTTGTGTTTGGTTGAGAGCAAATGGCAGAGGAAATTTGAATTAGATATTGTTGATGTATCCAGAGCAATTGAATTATCAATTAGAATGCTATTTAATGGCTCGCTACAAAGCCAACACTTTATGGCTATTTTTGATTTATATTATTCTCCTGCTCAGTTGGCAAAATGGAAAGTTAGAAACGGTGATAAGTGTAAGCGATGTGATTACGTAGCTGCTGATTCTATACATATGTTTTTTAATTGCCCGAAACGTTCTCAATTCATTACGGATGTTGAATTTTTCGTAAATAATAGTCTGGGGATTGATATACGATTGACTGCTGAAATGATTATTTTTGGCCTCCAAACGAATCTATTTGGAAAAAGGTCAGCAGCAGAAGAAGGATTTTTATTTATTTGTATGTCAATTTACCGTTTCTGTATCACTTCTCGTTGGCTAGATTCTGAGCCCCAGTATTTAATCATTGGCAATCGAAATTACTTTCTATATACCAATTAGAAATGGCGATTTATAGATCCAAAGGACAAAAAAAAATATTCGGGCAAAATGTATGGGCTTTTATTTCAAAATGAATTTGACTCTGTTTTGTCTTCTTGCTCTTCCTAATATTGCCACTATCTGGCATCTTTTATGTTACTGCACACTCTAATCGGATATGTTGATGTATATATTTTCTTTACTTTTGCTCTCTTTTTTGTATCTTGTTCAATACACAACTGATTGCTGAAATGAGGATTTGGTGTACTCCCTGAACTTAGTCATCTTCCCCCTTGGATGAAAATGGAGGGGCCTACAATATGCAGATTGTGCAAAACCGGCGAGGAGAACATTGCCCATTTCCTATGTATTTGTCCTGAACTTCAGATCAAAAGAAAAACTATACTTAAAACATGTTTTAATACGCGAGGAATAAGGACATGTAGGCAAGCTCTGATAAGGTGTCTGCATTCTAACGACATAAGTATGAATTCTGCTTTTATTGAGAGTAAAAGCAAAACTGGGAGATTATAATTAACACTTTTTTACGCTCCACAGGTTATACTGGTCCCCACTTAAACTTGCCAAAATTAAGGGCATTGGAGAAGCAAAATGCATGAGATGTAGTGCCCAGAAGGCGGATGATATCCATGTGTTCACTTCCTGCCCTTTGATCCAGGAGTACTAGGGCAATGTGGGTAAGACTCTGTCGGGCGCCCTGGGTATGGAGGTGGAGGTAAGCTCTTTTGTTCTTATGTTTGGCACTATATCGACGCCCGATGGGGCATTAGGTCTTTCGGGGATAAAGAATAAACTGGTGTTTTATTTGATCCTTCTGGCTAGGAAAGAGATTTGTAAGTTATGGCGCCAGGCGGCTCCCCCCACTTGGAGAGCCTGGTGGAACTCTGTGAGATACTTTAGAGACTTAGACCAGAAGGTTAATTTTTAGAAAGAAAGAACTGAATTCGGGTTCTTCTGGAACCTGTTCCCACGCTCCCTGGCCTCAAGAGCTGTCTGATAGTCACTGTGGTATCGTAGGCTGAAATTCAACATAGCGCATTATAGCGCCGAACCTCGCATTACGATTTCGATTTGCTTTGAAGCGCAACTTTACCTTAATTGAAGCTACTGCCGCCTTTAGCATTGTGCATTGTGTGCTGCTTTGAACTTTGATTTATTGAAGCTACCGCCGCCATTAGCATTTAACATTCGTGCTGCTTTGTATGCTTTGTTGTGAATTGCATCTTCCTCAGCCCCAGTTTCACTTTCCCAGGATCCATTTTGTCGTGTTTGTTTTGCCTTCCTTTGGCCCGCCTACCCTCCCCGCTACCGCCTCCCAGCTGACCCGCCCACGCTCCGCCCCCCTCCACTCTCCATTTATGTCAGATGTCCCAACGCGCAGCGTCCACGCGCTGCGGCCGCGCCGAAGGTGCGCCAAAGGTAAGCCCGTCTACGCCCGTCCGCGCCTGGACCGCGCCCAGCGCCAGACCCCCTGGTTCCCTTAAGTCCCAGCCCACCCGCATTACATACGATTCCTCCTCCCTCCTTGCACTAAACCCCGGCCGACTCCCCAACTGCGCCCAAGCCGCACCTGGACACACCCATGGACCCTTCACATGCAACTCCTGCAAGTTTGACTGCACAAAAACCAATCCCTCATCCACTAACACCAAACATAGATCTGACGCCAACCACCTAAAATGCATCCTACTCAACACCCGATCGGTCCACAGCCACGCCATCAACCTTTGGAATCTACTAGACACCATCTCTCCAGACGTCGCCTTCTTAACAGAAACTTGGATGAACGCCTCTTCAGCCCCAGACATCACCATAGCCATCCGGGAAGGCAACAAGATCATCCGAAAAGATCGCATCAAACAAACAGGAGGAGGCATCGCCATCGTCCATAAGAACTCCTTCCGCATCTCAACCAGCTCGGACGTCAACCTCTCTTGCGCCGAACACCTTCACTTCCAGATCCACACCGACCCCAAGACCACACTCAGAGGCACCCTCCTCTACAGGCCACCAGGACCCCGTGCACAATTCACTGAAGACATCCCTGATTTCATTACCCCACACGCCCTCCCCTCCGAGGACTACATTCTATTGGGAGACCTCAATTTTCACCTGGAAAAGAGCAACGACAACAACACCACCACTCTTCTGGACAATCTCGCCAACCTCGGACTCAAACAACTTGTTAATACCCCCACACACCACGCAGGACACACACTCGACCCTATCTTCACCTCCAGCAAACATATTTCCTTCAGTCACACCACAGTTCTCCAATGGACGGACCACAGCTGCGTTCACTTTGTTTACAATAAGACCACAACCCACAACCATCCTCAACCTACCCTACGAAGAAACTGGAACAAAATCACCATCGACCAGATCTCCTCATCGCTTCTTCAAAACCCCCCTGCCCACTCATCGAACCCCAACCAAGCAGCCATTAACCTCACTCAATGGCTAACCAACACCGCCGACAACCTAGCACCTTTGAAAAAACGTCAAATCAAACTAGGCAGCAAAAACGCCCCCTGGTTCAACGATGATCTTAAGAAATCCAAGAAGCTCCCTTGAGAAGGCCTGGAAAAAAGACCCAAACACCAACACCAGGGACGCCTTCAAAAACGCCACCCGCATACACCACCAATTGATCCGGACTGCCAAGAAAACCGCATTCAAAGACCGACTAGACAAAAACGCCCACAACAGCAAGGAATTATTCAACATCGTCAAAGAGTTTACCAACCCCACTGCCAACTCCAACGACATCACCCCCTCTCAAACCCTTTGCGACTCCCTAGCTTCGTTCTTCCACGACAAAATCGCAGACATCCACAACAGCTTCGACAACCAACCCGAAGACCAACCCACCCAACCCTCTGCCGTACCTTCACCCCCCTTGAACATCCTTAATGACTGGAACCCAATCTCCACTGAGGACACCATCCGCCTGATGAACTCCATCCACTCAGGATCCCCAACAGACCCATGCCCTCACCACATCTTCAACAAAGCAGACTCCATCATAGCACCACACCTCCGAGACGTCATCAACTGCTCCCTCAACTCCGGCACCTTCCTAGAAAGCTGGAAACACGCCGAACTCAGCGCCCTTCTGAAAAAACCCACAGCTGACCCCACCGAACTCAAAAACTACCGCCCCATCTCGCTCCTTCCATTCCCGGCCAAAATCATCGAGAAAGCTGTCAACAACCAGCTCGCCGCCTTCCTCGAAGCCAACAAATCCCTCGACTCCTCACAGTCCGGCTTCCGAGCCAAACACAGTACTGAGACCGCACTCATCGCAGCAACAGACGACATCCGAACTCTACTGGACAATGGAGACACAGTCGCCCTCATCCTCCTCGACCTCTCCGCAGCCTTCGACACAGTCTGTCATAACACCCTGTTACAACGACTCAGAAACATCGGAATCCAAGGAAAAGCACTGGAATGGATCACCTCATTCCTTGCCGGAAGAACTCAGAGAGTACGCCTCCCACCATTCAAGTCAGAGGCCACTGAAGTCATCTGCGGCGTGCCACAAGGATCTTCACTCAGCCCCACCCTCTTCAACGTATACATGAGCCCCCTCGCGTCCATCGCACGCCAACACAACCTCAACATCATCTCCTACGCTGATGACACTCAACTGATCCTCTCACTCAACAAAGACCCAAACATCGCCAAAACCAACCTACATGAAGGAATGAAAGAGGTAGCCGAATGGATGAAGCATAGCCGTCTGAAACTGAATTCAGACAAAACAGAAGTCCTTATCTTAGGTACCTCCCCCTCCGCCTGGGACGACTCTTGGTGGCCAGGGGCCCTTGGAAAAGCACCCATCCCGACGGATCACGCACGGAACCTAGGCGTCATCCTAGATTCCTCACTCTCGATGACCAGACAAGTCAACGCCGTCTCTTCATCTTGTTTCAACATACTTTGCATGCTCAAAAAAACATTTCGCTGGATCCCCACCGAAACCAGAAAAACGGTCACCCACGCACTGGTTACAAGCCGCCTGGACTACGGAAACACCCTTTACGCCGGTACCACCGCAAAACTTCAGAAAAAACTTAAACGCATCCAGAACGCATCAGCCAGACTCATATTAGACATCCCGCGTAAAGATCACATTTCTGGTCACCTGAAAAACCTCCACTGGCTCCCCGTCAATAAGAGGATAACTTTCCGCCTCCTCACCCACGCACACAAAGCTCTTTACGAACTTGGACCCGAATGTCTCAACACACGTCTTTCCTTCTACACCCCCTCCCGCCAGCTGCGCTCTTCCAACCAAGCCCTCGCTGCTGTTCCCCGCGTCAACAAAACCACCATGGGAGGAAGATCATTCTCCTACCTAGCGGCCAAAACCTGGAACTCACTTCCCACGCACCTCCGCCTCACTCAAAACCACCTAGCATTCAGAAAGCAACTTAAAACCTGGATATTCGAGAAGTAATTCCCCACCCCTCTTCAAGCGCCTTGAGACCCTCTGGGTATGTAGCGCGCTATATAAATTTATTGACTTGACTTGACTTGACATTAGTTTACTATATAGTGTCCACTGATTATACCTCTTGGTCAGCTCATGGTGTGTTGTGCGGGTGGTTCTCGCAAGAACATCAGCTGAGACTGAACCCCTAAGCAAAGAGCAGCAGGGGTGGATCATATCGAGAGGTTGCTCAAGCTATGGAGGTCATATGAGGAATAAACAACATTTAAAAAAATGAAAAAGGTAGGAGAGAAGTATACTGAGTTCAGTTTCTGAAGGAAGTGTTTTTCGCTTAGGCCAAGAATTGCAAGTTTAGATCGACTAGGTTTGAGGCTGCAGAGTGACAGAACACATATGGCCAACTGAGCAGACACCTATCTTGCCCCTTCAGACCCCTGGCACTGCCTCTGCAACCCCTCGCCTCAGAGGTGACAAAATCCATGCCAAGAACACAAGGGCTGCTCACCCTCATATTATACTAATAGTGAATAATCGCACATTATTCAATATTAGTGTAATACAAATGGAACACCAGAAGCTGGAAAAGGATCTTCGCTGGCACTTGATACAAGTAAACTAAAATGCTGTAAAATATATGCTGTATATTATACAGAATGGGGATCAAAGAATGAATGCTCGCACAAATCTTACCATGCCTATGTTAAAATACAAGCAAAAGGTGCAAAGGGCTTGGGACACAATCCCCTAGGTCCCAATATGGAGAGGTCAGAAGAAAACTACCTGGTCTCCCCAATACCATACAACAAAGAAGACTGCCCAGCACACTTATAAATATCACAGATGTGAAAAACACAATAACATAAATTCAGGACACAACTGTTTTCCCAAGAAAGAGTCGAAGTGGTCTTGTCAAATTATACTTCATCCTTTATTCAGTTTTCTTTAAAAAGCATTATTTTTGCAACTGCCAACGCGTTTCGTGCACAACAGACTTCTTCAGGGCTCACAATGTATGCTTTATGTGTTTTCAAAACTCCATTGCTAATACCTTGAGTCAATGAATTCAAAGTAAATATTGCTAGACAGTGATATTGTGCCACTCCAAAAACCTCAATAATATACGTGTAATGGTGAGTGAATGCACCAGTCTCCGCACGATCGTCTGTCTCGAGAAGTTATGACCTGCGACGACACAGCCAGTGGATTTAACAGTGATATATTTGCATGTTGCCAGGCATAGCTTGCCCCTTCGGACCCCTGGTACTGCCTCTGCAACCCCTCGCCTCAGAGGTGACAAAATCAGTGCCAAGAACACAAGGGCTGCTCACCCTTGTATTATACTAATAGTGAATATTCAATATTAGTGTAATAAAAATGGAACACCAGAAGCTGGAAAAGTAAACTAAAACGCTGTCAAATATATGCTGTGTGCATGCCGGTGAGAGTATGTTTGTGTGAAACGGGGTGTGTGTGACAGTATGTAAGAGCATGTGTGTGTAAGTGAAAGTGAGGCAGATTGAGGGAATGAGAAAACATGAGCAAGAGTGAATGTGAATTAAGGTGAATGCATGTGAATAAGTTAGTGAGAATGAGTCAGTGTGTGAGGTAAGTCAGAAACAGTGAGTAAGAGTAAAAGTGCGTACAACTGAGTGTGGGTGAAAATGCATGAGTGAGTCAGTGTAAGTGTGAATGACTGAAATTGAGTGAGAGTGCAGGAGTGAGAATGAATAAGTGCCAATGAAAGGGAAATTAGTGAATGTGAGTGAGAATGATTGTGAGGGAGTGAATGTAAGTGAGCATGAGTGAGAATATATTGTTATGCTTGAGTTGGCCCAGGCACACCGAAGGCATCAATGGCAAAATACAGGTATTGGCATAGTGGGAGCATTTTGAAAAAAGTCAAATCATTAGGTGCATCAGGTTTAATCAACTTAGCAAACCGGACAAATTATTTCAGGCAATAACTTTAACAAATTTAGCTATGGATGCCCCTCAGAACTCACTCGTGATAATAAATGCCTACATACCGCCAGATATAAATTATAACCCTGGTATTAAGACAATTTGTTCTTTTATACTGAATCTTCAGGAATCTATGTTTCCCCCTCATATTCTATTATTAGGAGACTTAAATGGCAAAATATCCAATAGTGCCCTGGAGTTATTCAGGAATAAGTTAAAGGAGGAAACATTCCAGATACCTAAAGCCATATTTCCAGAGAACATTAAAACAAACAAAAGAGGGAAACTAATCTTGGAGAGTTTAGCCGAAGTAGATTGTATTATAATTAATGGAAGGCTCCCTTCGGATAGTCCCGCTCATTGTACACATAAATCAGGGAATGGTGGTTCGATCCTTGATTATATGATAGTAGATAGCTCCTTCTTTAGTTCTCTGATGGATTTGTCTGTACTTATTACTGATCTCAGAGATCATAATGTTTTGTCTGTTATATTGAATGTAACACCATTTCAAAGGGATGCATGGAATATCGGGGATGACTTATTGAATTTTAATATTAAAAAAGGGAAATGCTATTGGAACCCAGGGTCTATTAAAAGCTTGGCCAATATATTAGAATATACAGCTGAGAACCTACTCTTATGGGAAGGGATAGAGCTAATATGTTTTACGTCCTTTTTACATACCTTAAAATCTAAAGTAAAAAAGCCTCCCTCTGGAAAGATAATTCCAAAAATCCCCACTGACCTCCGTCACCTAAATACACAAATAAATAAATTGGTTAGGGATCAGTATCTCTCCTTTATTCCCGAACGTAAACAAAGGATAACTCTTTTGAGAAGAAGGAGAAATAGGATAAAGGCTAGATTAAAACGGGAGACAGAAGATGCCCTATGGGTTAAACTCTGTGAGGCAACTAGGAGTGGGCAGGCAAAGACCTTTTGGTCACTAATTGGAGAAGAATGCGCGGTAAGATCCAGACCCTTTCCGATATCTATTAATGAGCAGTCATGGGTTGATTTTATCCAGCATCTATATAGCGGTAATGATGTGAAGTTTGATTCCGGTAAGCTACAGGAGGATTTGTTACCCTATGGTCCTCCGTCTGAATTGGAAATTGTTGCTGCAATTAAAGCTCTGCGTACTTCTGGTGCATTGGGCCCAGATGAAATTCCTATTTCTGTGTTAAAATCACATAGTATTTTATGGGGAAAAATTTTATATCCAGTCTTTAAAACTTGCTTTACCAGAGGCATTGTTCCGCATTCCTGGAAAGGGAGTTTATTGATTCCTCTCTTTAAAAAGGGGGCTAGAGATTTACCTCAAAATTACAGACAAATTGCCCTCTTAGATGCCATTGGTAAAGTTTTTGCTAAATGTTTACTTAATTTTTTTAATGACTGGGTATCTGCGACAGCAATATTACCGTTAGAGCAGACTGGCTTTAGGAAACAACATGGTACCCTAGACAATCTTACTGCTCTTCAAGTTTTGACAGAAAAATATGTCATAGTTCGTAGAGGAGGTGTATATGGTGCTTTTATTGACTTCTCTACGGCTTTCAATAAGGTGGACAGATCTTTGTTGTGGAGTAAGTTAGCTAATCTAGGGATGCCCTCTAGTTTATTAAGGTTAGTTATTGCACTGCACACAGACACTTGGTGCAGAGTAATAATGGGTGGCGAGAGAGGACTATCTAGGGTTATACCCACGATTAATGGACTTAAACAGGGCTGCTTATTGGCTCCTCTGTTGTTCTCTTTATACATAGCTGACCTCCCTCAGGCTTTATTATCATCTAGTAATGGTATTGCTCCAGTTCTAGGGGGAACCCCATTAGTGTGCCTAATGTACGCGGATGATATTTTAATTTTGGACCTTACCCCAAAAGGTTTGAATGGCCGCCTACACGCACTGAACTCCTACGCTGAGGCCCATTTTTAAAAAATAAATATTTTAAAAAGCAAAATAATGTGCTTCCGGGGAAGGAAAAAATCCAAATATGACAATTACCACTGGTCTGTTGGGGGCGAAAGACTAGAAGTAGTCAAATCCTATCCTTTCCTTGGAAAGATTGTCACGAGTAGTCTAAGTGACAAAGCTCATACTGAGAATAATAGCAGGAAAGCTCTTGCTCAAGGGAAGAGTCTTATTTCTCTTTACAAGGCGACAGGTAGAAGGCATTTCTCCATATTGCTCGAGGTATTCCATGCAAAAATTCCTGCATCCCTTATTTATGGACTAGAAATAGTAGATATAACATGTTGGAATTTTTGGGATTCCACTGAAGGAAAAATATTACGCAACCTTACCTCTGTAAATACTGCGAATTCTACGTCTTCTCTGAGACAGGAATTCGGTTTGCGTAGTTCCTGGGCTCAGGCAGTTGCGAGTGTGGTGCGTTGGGTTTTTAACATTGCTGGAGGAATGCCGGGTACGCTGAGGCATCTCATAAAAAATGAGCTGTTGGGTACCTTTAATGCTTATTCTTCAATTGTAAGGAATTTCCGACAGGCTGTTACATTATTGCAGTTAGATGAACAAGATCTTTTTTCATTATCTGCGGCCCAATTAAAGTTAGTTTTAAAGTCTGCTTCCTGGGAGTTGGGTTATAGAGTAGATAGAGGGACAAGTAAAGTGAAGAGAGGAATGTTCTCTACCGGTAACTTTTGTCAAATAAAAAAACCTCAGCCATACATATTCTGGAATCTCCCTCATGGAGTTAGGCGATTTACCCTTTTGTTAAGGCATAATTTACTCCCTTTGAACTGTCTCTTGTCCAAATGGTACGGTTGTTCCGACATTTGTGATTTTTGTAATTCCAATTCCCAGGATATGTATCATGTCATTTTTGTCTGTCCGGTACTTATGGGATTTAGACGTAAATGGTTAAGACCTATGTGTCTTCAAATGGGTATCCTTACTGCCTCTGATTTTATTGAAGCAATGCTTAATCCTCCGAATGAAATGCTTTGCTTTAAATTGTTTCATTTCTTTAAAAGTTTTTTACCGTTATATTGATAGTTTAATATCATGTAATTTTTTAAAACATCTGGTTGTTTTTTACTGAATTATTATGTGGACCTCAATTGAGTTCCGTTACCATAAATAAATAAACTTGAAACTTGAAACTTAGCAAACCTTGACAGGACTTGAATATTTAATTTGTGCGCTTTCAGAGACCATGGAGTTTTAGCAAATGTATGTGAAAATTGGACCCCATTTTTTCAGAAGTTTCTCAGGGGTAGAGCCCTCTAACCCTCCCTCCCTAGATGAGGTTAGGTTCACAGACTTCACTCATTTGCTTTATTTCAGGAAAATTATTAGGCCTTATTACTTTTAAACAGCAGCAGCTATCAAAGAAAGAACAGACGGTAAACAGTAGTGATGAGCATTCTGGACTTTCTGCACCTTCTACTGGGACAGCACAGGACTCTTTAGGTGTTGCGAAATAAATACATTCAGCTGAGTAACGCACACTTTCTTGTGTTCATGTAATTAAAAGGGAATTTTTGCAATGTCAATGTGCAATGTCAATTACTGATGTCATCAGGGTTGAAACCAGATGATATCAATTCCTGGGACGAGTCAGAAGTCATATGATGTCCTTGCCTGTGATTGTCATAAAGCTCTAAGAGTGTGTGCTGTCACTTTCACTAGCCTAGGTATATTGATGAACTGACGTCCATTGGAGTGAAGGCAACAGAGATTCTGGCCAGGATGGTGGTAGGTTCCTTACTGAGGGATACAGAGCATGTATGCCCACCAAATCCTTTCTCCTGACTGGCCTGGAAGACCAATGAGTTTCAGATATTGGTGAAGACGTGGGGCCACAGGAATGGCACTGGAAATATAGAAGATGTAGAACAGTTACTTGTAAGGCCAAGAGCAAAGTAATACTTTATAAATGTATATACCAGACAAATATGACCCCATAATTACTACATAAAACAGATAACAGTAAAAGTGATATACTGATTATCTGCATGCATTCAAATGTGGCAGGAGTGAACAGTTTTAAAATGTTAAAAGACTGGCATATCACACTGACACTAAGATTTATTCACTAGGATATATTCCCATGGGAAATGTAAACAGACTTATTGCACTGGGTTGGCTCTTGACAAAAGGATAATATCAATGCATTGGAGAAATTCAAGGTCTCCTCCAAAGCTCGTTTTAACCATAGATATGGTAAAGTGGACGCAGATTGAATTATAAGTAAAGAGAACGCAGGGCCTAATTACGAGTCTGGCGGTCCGAGGACAACCAGATCCATGTGGCGCAGCGGTGGCGATCTAGCCACTGCCGCACTGGCGGTCCGACCACCCTAATACAACTTGGGCAGTTAAGCGTAATTGGACTGCTGGCTCCGCCAGAGAACCGCCATTTCCTGGCGGTGGCATGGTGGTCAGGGGCTATGTAATATGCAGGTGGTGCTGTTGTGGCACTGCCATGCATATTACAAGTTTCAGGACCACCAGCGGTTTCAGGGAGGTCTTTCCTCCATGAAAAGGCTAGTGGTGCTGAGGCAACGGGGGCCCTACATGGCCCCTGTGCCCCCTCAGCCTGGGGATGGATGCAGGGAGGCACAACATGTTCCTCCTTGTGTGCATGCACCCAGGTTCCTGCATCGCATGGACTTTCAAGTACATGCCATGCAGGAATCCTGTGTGACATTCCCATTGCGGTGCCTCTTTTAAAGGCTGCCTTTGAAAGATGTACAAACACAACAAGTGATGGACTGAATGTGGATCAATGTCACACACTCCCCCAGTCAAAAGATCTGGGCCAAAATCCATCGTTTTTTTGCACTCCACACCATCCTGGGTTAGACAATGGCGATATGCAAATCAGCTCTGACCCTGTTGCCCCATGGGAACAGTCCAGTCCGAACTACAAAAGCCATGTCCTTCCCAGAACGAAATCAAGCATCCGAGGACCGGACCGATTTCGAGGTAACACCTCTCATCAGCCCGGCTAGCTTGACTCCAAGTGGTGTGGAGTGCCTGGGACCCACGTCTGGGCATCCCCAGCGCACTTAGGGCGGCAATTGCAAAAACAACAAGTGATGGACTGAATGTGGATCAATGTCACACACTCCCCCAGTCAAAAGATCTGGGCCAAAATCCATCGTTTTTTTTTACATTGATCTACATTCTGTCCATCAAATTGTTTTTGTAATTTTCTCCCTGAGTGTACTGGGGTAGCTCAGACGTGGGTCCCAGAGCCTCCACACCACTGGAGTCAAGCTAGACGGGCTGATGAGAGGTGTTACCTCGAAACCGGTCCGGTCCTCGGATGCTTGATTCCGGTCTGGGAAAGATATGGCTGTTGTAGTTCGGACTGGACTGTTCCCATGGGGCACAGGGTCAGAGCTGATTTGCATAAAGCCATTATCTAACCCAGGGTGGTGTGGAGTGCAAAAAACGATGGATTTAGGCCCAGATCCTTGTACTGGGGTGAATGTAAGACATTGATCTACCTTCTGTCCATCAAATTGTTTTTTGTAATTTTCTCTCTTTGAAAGATGTACAGCATCGGGTCTGACAGGCTGCCTGTCGTATCGACAGAGCCATAACAAGTATTTTAATTGCTGACATGATACATGATGTAATGTTAGCTATTTTGTCTGATCAATTATATTTAAAGCTTTATATACAGAATTGCATGAGCTGCCATAAATGCCTATGGCACCTAATTTACTGTACTGTGTTTTTTTGCATTCTTATTCTGTTTTTGTTTTTAATTACATGTCAATAAAAAAATATGAGCAATAACATAGAAGCACATTTAATATGGCTTTGAATTGGTCAGATTCCTTAACACACTAGGTAGATTTGTCTATGCTCTGAGTCGGGTTTGATAGAGACTTGTTCAGCACCAGGTATACCCTAGGGGATACTAAGCAGACACTGAATAGAAAGGGAACAGAGAGGCCCTTGGGAGCCCCTCATATGATTGGCTGGCTGAAAATAAAGAAGATGAACCATTTGAAACTGCTCTTAAAGACACTAGCCACTGGTTGTGCTTTATAGATAATGATTTGCTAACCCCATCAGGTTAAGAAGAATATGCCTGCTGAAGGAATCCAGGTCTTCTATTTCTTTGATGTCATCCTAGTGAGAAGGGGGACTCATTGACATGCTTGGGACTGAAACCCAATTGGGAGTCCAGACAGCTGTTCTTTGAATAGTGAGCTTTAAGTTGGACCATCTCCATAATTTCTAGGACTCTTGAAATCCTTGGGATCCGGGAATGGGTTAGTAATTGTTCGAGTCAGCAGGGTCAGTGCAGTGACTGCTTTTTTGAGCAGGGGGTGACCAGTGAGCATTCCGGGTGTATTGGTATTCTCCATATTTGAGGGAGTTTTTCTACAACATTGTAGGTTGTATGTAAGAAAACAGCATACATATAATCATCATAGGGTTAGCACACCATGGGCCCAAATTATAATAAATTTAGGGCATGAGTTATAGATACGTGGCATAACTATAACCAGTGAATTTCAGTCTTTTGTTCACTTAAAACTCTATGTTTTAACTGACATTTTCTCCCAAGTATAATGTCCCTTTAACCTTTGTTTTTTCTAGCGAATTTCTAAGATTTTTTTGTATTGTACAGTAGAATATTATTACAATTTCTAACTATAACGTCGCTTTAGCTTAGTTTTTTCAGTGAATTTCAATGTTTTTTTAAAGTGAATTAAGATGTTTATTGCTGTGCATGGCATGGTCTTGGCCACAGGGCCTGACCTAAATCCATGCCCTGCACCCAACCCCGCAGGCACCTAACCACCTGCCGTCCCAGCAAAGATTTGGGGTTGGTCACAGATCCTGGCCTGCACCCTTTTGCAGTGGGGGTTGGGCACCGGGCCTGACCTGACTTTGTATGGGTGCTCAACCCACTGCCATGCACACCCAGTGCCTGTGGTCGATGTAATGCCTTTTTGTTTACTACAGGATCAGTGGTCATCTCAAAATTTGATGGATGGAGTACCACCAGATGGAGGAGGTAATGTCCTCTGCCATCCGGATAGACACTACTCCATCTGCTAAACTTTAAATCAGGCTCTAGTGCCTGATTTAGAATTTGGCAGAAAGATTACTTCTTCACAAAAACGTGGCTGATATTCCATCCGCCTTGCTACAAGTCCATTATGTCCTCCAGCACTTGCATTCCCTCATGCAAAGTTGCACCATGGGAGTGCCCTTTAGAGTTGGAATTTCAAAGGGGAAGGTAAGAAATGAGTGCATGTCGTAAACCATTTAGGGTAGTTTAGGACAACCATTTGGACAAAGTGTCAAGAAGAAAATTTGCAAGGCAGAACAGAGGGACAGGAAAGAGATCTACAGCAATTACACTGGCCATTATATAGGTGAACTTGGTCCTTGAAGCCCAAGATTCATAGCGGAGTACTGTGGCAAGCTTCAAAAGATATTGCCATTAGGCCAATCCCTGGAGACCTGCTTAAACTTGATGAGCAGAAACAGATTGTAAAGAAGTCCCTCTGTACTCGGGGGAAGGAAGCAAGGAAAGTCCACTGGTATTTTCAAGGACAGTAGGGAAGTAGGTTTGCCGGTTCCATGTTGATAAAGCCAGAATGGTGTGTTTGGGTCCTCTTCACATTGAGGAGGACTTCTGAAAAGAGAGAAAAGCAAGAAAGCCATAACCTCTACCTAGAGCATTAGAAAGGTGCCAATGGCCCAGGCATCCAGGCACGAGCTCATGAACTTTGAAAGTCATGAACAGTACTTCCTCTGGGGAATGATGATGATGATGATTATTATGTCACATATTGTAGTAAATCTACATGGTGTGAGCTTATAATGATTTATTTACTTACCGGTAATCTTCATTATGTAGTTCTCCTTGTCCCATTTCTAACAGTATGAGGATTAGCTGCTCGGGTTAGTAGCCCATTGGACACTTGCACCCACACTCCTAACACCTCTAAATCTAGGATTTAAGGGCTACATCTGACACCAGAAACTCAGTTCTGATCTGACTTGCAGCAAAGGACAAAGAAGAGACCTGTTTCTGCGACAACAGGGCCTTCACAAAGCAAAGGCATGAGACTCTGCACCTGTGACAAGCTTCCTAGAACTGCTTGCCCACGCTGAAATCCTGTTGGACAGATCCCCTCTTCCCCCGAGCCCCTCCTCCCCCGACTCAGCTTTTCACATTTGTTCTTTGTGTACAGTTTTATGTATCGCCAACAACACCCAAAGGTTTTGGAGTGCCTTACATTAGCACCAGTTCTTTTTTTGTGCAGTTTCATATAGCACCAACACCACCCTAAGGTATTGGAATCATTTACATCAGCACCAGTTACTTTACATAAGGACACATTTATTTGTGTAGGCACGGCGAGATTAAGTGATCTGCCCAAAATCAAGGATGTTAGGCCAACACCTTAAGTCAAACCCGGTTTACAAGCTCCATAGTTGGCAACTCTGGTCCTTACGCCACATCCTCGCCCGAAAGGACGCTGTATCATTTACCTAGCATTGGCCACAGTTCCACATTTTGTGATTATGGTAAGTCACTCAATCCGCCTGTTTCTAAACACAACAAGCAGTGGCAAAGCCAGTAGTTTTACATGTGCAAAATCTATTGTTTTTAGGTTTTGGCTAGACAGCACATGCACTGTCTCAAAGAGACATGTTGTTACAGGCCACCCATCTCCTACCATTGGTAATAATAATAATAAATTAGTTTCTAAAGCGCCTGGTTATACTACCTAATATGTCTCCACGCTCTTCAACATTGCTCTCATTTTCTTTGATGCCATTTGTCATGGCATACGGACGTCATGCCCCCTTCTAGTGTATGGCCCTGCCATAGCGTACATACCAAGTACATGTCTCCTTACACTGCTCCCAGTTTGGGCAGCTATTTTTTCTTTGTTTTAAAGTGCTCCATCTGAGTACTTCTGTTTTCAGGCCGTCTCTCTTGTGCACATACACACATACCACTAAAATGCATGCGTGTGTAGATAAACAAATGCAACTCTTAATAAGTTGTTAAAACAGGAACACCATGTGTTATTTTTTTTTTCACTATCCGATGGTATTGGAGTGCTTGTTCCATCTATTCACTGAAAAAAGTGAAATGTTGCGGGCAGCGTAAAAGGGGCAGGAAATAAATTCAACATGGGGGGGCGAAGAGACTCAGCGTCAGCTCAATATTGTGTGATTCTGGTCTTTCAGTGACTTTCATCAATGCTGAACAGCAGATGTGCTACTAGACAACATGGCTAAATGACATTCAGATTGACAATGTCAATAGCTCGGTCTTTGCCGAGACCTATTGGCTTTCCCAATGTTTGTTTCACATTGTATCGTTCCAATATCCAATGTATGGTTAAGATGTTACATCGGAATCGTATTAATATTCTATGTATATTTAAAATGTTATAATGGACTAGAACTATGATAGATATATGTTGGCCATGCATAACTGTTTAATTAACATTATATGTATATAGAAAAGAAAAATGAGACCTGTTTGCTTTCTATTTTTCAGATTTTACACTTGTGCCCCTCCCAGTATACTGCCCCTAGCCCTGACGAAGGTGTGGCTTCATTGGCCTGTCACCGAAACGCGCGTCGGCTTGTGTCTCCAGGAATACGGTCATTGTCCTAATTACATCAGGACCCGTAGTAAAAGTCATCTGCCTGGATTAACATCCCGATCCTTGCAACACATTAACCACCTATGTGTTGCACACGCCAGGATTAGAAGTATGAATGGAAGAATGAAAGGTGAATGGTAGAATATGAGGTATAGTGAGAAGAGATAGAAGTAAGTGAGATAGTGTGTTTGAAGTGTGGCTGGTACTGGGTAGGTCTTAATGTAGTCCTATCTTCCCCTCCGTTGTTGTCCCTATATAAATGTATGTCTTTTTTATGCACTAAATGTATTATGTGATACTAAAGTACTATTCACTTTTTATATCTTTGTTATCCCAAAAGAAATAAAAACATATATATTTCTAATATGTTTTGTAGAGTCTACTTGGATTGACCTTGTGGTTGCTGTGTGCAGTGTCAACTTCTAGGCTAATCACCCCTTCTTATATACCTGTTGGACCCTCTAGTTAGGGCCAGTATATCCCTAGGCAGGGTGTCCTCCTTTGTTCTATTCAAAATTGTTTTTTCCCCCTATGACCTGCCTATATCTCGAAGTTACCCACGGGGAACCCCCTTCTTTTGTTCACATTGTGACTCTGTCAACTAGGTTGAATGCAGAGCTGAAAGTCATAAAGCAACTCAACAGCATATTGCCCCGGCCTTGTAGACTCTTAAGGTGGATGATCTCATATGAAACACTGACTAGTTCTAGATTGTATTGACCTACATCCTGCCTATTTTAACAGTATCAATTATTAGTCTTAAGTAAGTCAGTGCCAACATTTAAAAAAATAGTATTAACTGAACAGTCCAGATGGGAAATGTGATCATAAGAGGCAAGATCACCTTTTTGGCCTTTCAAAAGAAAAGAAACCACACAATACATTCCTTCCATATCAATAGAGAGGTACCAACATTTAGGATGTTGTACTATATTGTGGCAATCTTTAATATACAGCTGTCAGAGTTAACCTTTTGCAAATTGATTGCAATTTTATAAAGGCATCAGACGAATTTAAAGAAACAAAAACTTGCTACTAAGGTAATTTTCACTAATAACTCCAAGCAAGCGATGGCCCAGGCCTGGCTCTTTTAAATGGTTGGGAGGATTCTTCTCCATCTCGCCCCCAAAAATGAAGTTCATATTGCCAAGAAGCTGCAACCAGCCTGGTATCTACGATGAGTATGTGACGAATCAGGCCATACATCCCCAAAGCCATCTGTAGAACTAAAATTAAAATGTTGTCATTCTCACAACCAACAGTGGCAACACCTTACATGTAGTGTCTTCGATATCCACCTGACCCAGTGATGAGCGCTCTGGACCACACCACCCACTCATCAAAAGCCTAACGAAATACAACCACATCACCTTGACACTGAAAAAAGTATTATTGGGGGCATGGCCAAGATGGCGACCTGGTAGGCAGCAGATCCCGCAGGCTACCGGGGTCGGACCCTCCCCGCGGTCCCAAAGTGCCATAAAATTCCCCCCACAAAGCACCGCTGTTGGCGGGGGAGCTGAGGGAAAGCGAGGAGCAGGTGTTGGGAGCATTCCGGTGGCTCGAGTGTCCTCGGAAGAGCTATTTGAGTGCCCGCCGCCGCTGGTAGTGTCATGGCACCCTAACGTCTGGGGCGCAGCAGCGAGAGAGCCAGCGGCTTGTAGGTGTGCCCCTGTGATTCCGGGGCCCCAGCCTACTCACCGGCGGTATACCGAGTCCCCCGCAACTTGCCTAGGTACGCCAGCATAGCCCGAACTGAGGGCACGCAACCAGAGGCAGTCCGGCGGCCGGAGCACAGCGGGAGAGTTGACGCGCGCGTGCGCGCGGAGGTGCGAAAATCGAGGACTGGGATCCGAGGCCCTGCCAGGTGTGGGCAGGCCCTGCCTCTCACGGCGCCTTGCAGCGACATCTGACGCTCTCCTTCAGAGGCTCCCTGCTGGCGCCTGTCAACCGCGGCGCAGGCGGGTCACATCAGCATTCCACGGAGATGAGAAGGCAGGGGGCTGCGGCGCGGAGGAGGCCAGGCCTTGAGGTTGACATCGGCGCCATTTTGTTGCCGCGGGGACGCACTTGGCGGCCAGGTGATGTGGAGGTGGCCCCCTGGGTATAATCAATAGACACGTGCCCCCGCTGGCGTAGGAGGTGGCAGGGGGATTTTCAACTAGCCACCTGATCATTATCACAGAGACTATCGGCGTGACTCTTCATCCAAGCGCCATCAGTGCCCTCTATGTGCTCCACATGTGCCCCATTTGCCTGAAGGGGCTTGCCGCACTACTGTAGTGACTGTCTGGCAACAATAGCGGCGTAGGTCCTCAGAGTCCTTTCCTAGGGATTGCCGTGGCCTGCACCCTCCTCAGTCCACAGGTCTCACAGCAGCGGTCCTGTAGGTGAATATCAGGCCCCCACGAGCCGGTGGCTAGCATTGGGACACTAGCACACGCGTGGGTGACGGTGCTGAAACAACACGGGGGAGATATTGTGACAGCGACGGGGCGGACCGGTCTGGGACGACGTGGGACTATCGGAGGCCTTTTATTCTCCCGCCCTGGACTGATCCCCGACCACCGGGAAGGAGAGGAACCTATCGCCAGCCCCAAGCAACTCCTGAGGGATCACCTCAGGAAGCGAAACCTTTGAAGCCTAGAACTATACGGGGGCAGCTGGTGCTGTCGGAGGCGACGGAACTTGGCCAGCACACGGAAGAAGGGAGAACGCATGCTCACCAATATGCTTCTTAAGGGCCCACTCAAATGCGACAGAGGACCCTGTTCCCCGGGGGTGTCAAAGCACACCACTGCCCCGGGGGACGGAGAGGTACCCATAACTAGGTATTTTCTGGAATCCCTGTTTAACTCCCTGAGGGAAGACTTCCTTATGCTGAAACAGGAAGTAGATGGGGAGGTCCGAGAGATAAGGCGAGAGGTGGGCGGCTTGGGCGAGCGTGTGGCGGCCATAGAAGACTCGGACCAGACCAGGAGTGAGGAAATTGAACAACTTCAACAGGAGCTCCTTTGCTTCTGGGACCAGCAAGTAGACCTCCAAGCGCACGCAGAAGATCTTGAGAACAGATCTTGCCGCAATAACATCCGAATCCGAGGCGAGCCATCTAAGGAAGAAGGAGCGAACATCACTGCGTACCTGCAGGACGTGTTTCGAGAGATCTTGGGGGACCCCACAGATTTCAACATTTGCATTGACTGAGTAGGAGGTTGTGGAGAGTGGGAGGGAACCAGTGTGTCGACAAGGTCCATGGCTCGTGGGAGACACCCGAAGGGTGGCGGCTCTTGATAGCATTAGCAGTTACCACACTCCACCGGCGATCTGACAGGGGCCACACTACCGTCATCAGTCTAAATGTAAAAGGGCTCAACAACCCTATCAAAAGGAGGGCGGTCCTCTTATATCTAGAAAACTCAGGTGCCGCTATATGTTTACTTCAAGATACTCACCTCACAAAAGATTGGCATAGGATGAGGTCCCCAGCAGTTCTCTCTTCCACTGCCGTCAAAAAAGCGGGAGTTGCGATCCTTTTTGCCAAACACTTCCACAGACAGGTCGGGACAAGGTCAGGGAGATCAAAGGCAGACTCCTCGCCTACAACATAAGGAAGGGTGATAGACCCATGACAGTGGGATCCCTGTATGCCCCCAACACAGGTCAGGAGCCCTTTCTTACAAACGCACTGTCGGAGACCTTGCGCTCACAGGAACACTTCCTACTCATAGGGGGGGACCTCAATCTAGTCATGGACAAGGAGAAAGACAGGTCTGGTCACCGCTTCGGCAGCACAGGGGCCCTCTCAACAAACAGGAGAGACTAGTTGACAGGGAGGGGGTTGCTGGACCTGTGGCCGGCTAAACACCCTGAAACTTCACACTACACATTCTACTCCCACGTGCACCACACCTACGCTAGACTAGACCACTTCTTAGGTTCCGCAGAGTTGGTGTCTAATGTGGGGGAGGTGGACATAATCTCGGCCACCATTTCAGATCACGACGCAGTGGAGATATTGATCAGGGTCCCGCCCACTAAGGTACCGCAAAGCAGCTGGAGACTGAGGGAAACCCTCTTACACCGTAAAGATATAGTCCAGCAGTTACACAAATGCATCACTGACTATATTAGAGCTTAATGATAGGCCGGACACTCCTGTGACAGCCATTTGGGGGGTGTTGAAAGGAGTGGTAAGAAGAGAACTGAGGTTAAAGAGCGCAAAGACAAACATGAATTATTGACTGCCAGGGTGACGGAGCTGGAGAGGGTACATAGTCGCACAGGGGCTCCCAGAATATGGAAACAGCTGAAGATCGCTAAGGCCCAGTTGGCAGGCCTAGATACAGATAGGGCCGAATATGCAGCCCTTAGGCTTCGTCACACATATTATGTGGGTGGGAACAAAACCGGGCGACTCCCGACAAGCGCGCTCCGAGCCAAGGTCCAACGCTCCAAAATTACAGCCTTACACGATAGGCACGGGGCGAAGATACACAACGAGACACAGATCGCTGAGGTATTCAGGGAGTACTATGCATCTCTCTATAGTGCGGATCCTCTGATCGACAACAATGCGGAGGCCTACCTACAAGGCGCAGCCACCACGGCTCTCAACGCGGAAGGTGCAACCCCACTTGATGCACCTATTAGAATTGAAAAAGTGATGAGCACAATAGCCCGCCTCAAGCCCCTGAAATCTCCGGCCCGGACGGTTTATCCGCAGGTTTTTACAACGTTTTTTGCCCCTTGGTCGTGCCGATTCTTACCAAACTTTTTAATTCATTCCAGGGTCCATGTTCCATCCCTCCTGAAATGTTGGAGGACGACATCATAGTGCTACCCCACCCAATGCGCTGCCTACCAGCCAATCTCCCTACTTAATCTCAACCTCAAACTCTTCACTGGGGTGCTCGCCTCAAGGCTTGGACCGTGTCTTCCGAGTATTATAGATCCAGACCAATCCGGCTTCATTCCCGGTAGGCAATGTAGTGACAATACTAAACGTATTCTCCACTTAATAGATAAGACCCACTACAGACAGTCGGATTCGGTGCTCCTATCCATAGACACTGAGAAAGCGTTCGATAGAGTGGATTGGGGCTTCCTCAAGAAGATCCTGGTGCACTTTGGCATTGGGGAACACTTCAGAGCATGGGTCGCAAGCTGCTACCACAGCCCACAGGCTCGGATTCGGACTAATAGTCTAGGCTCCAGCCCATTTGAAATCCAACGCGGCACTAGATAAGGGTGCCCGCTCTCGCCCTCTTCTTTGCTCTCTATGTCAAAACGCTGGCTCAGAGGGTGCGTGACAATCCGAACATAACTGGCACCACTTTCGGTGGGGAGACGCACTCAATTAGCCTCTACGGCGATGACATTTTGGCAGCGCTTGACAACCCTGTGTTATCGGTGCCAGCCTTCTTAGATGAGGTGGAGGCCTTTAGCCGGGTGTCGGGCCTCAAGATGAACAAAGGTAAGCCGATGCTGTTACCACTCAACAGCAATGCCCGCACCGCACACGAGTCATCCTTGTATTCCGGGGGACTATTGGTCCAGATGCAACTTCCATATTTGGGTATTGTCCTTACCCCATCAACTGAGGAGACGGTGGCCCTAAACTACTCTAAAGACACTTCACAACTCCAAGGAGATTTCGGGCGTTCATGGAAACAACCGCTGTCGCTGCTAGGGCGCATTGCAGCAGTAAAAATGTCAGCACCCACCAAAATACTTTACATCTTCCAAACTATTCCGGTGTTGACCCCCACAGGGATTATCAAGATTCTGCAAGAGGCGATACAATACTTCGTTTGGGCAGGGAAGAGACAGCAAATGCGTAAGACCTTGGCCTTTTGAGGGACGGACGAGGGTGGCCTGGGGATCCCCAACTTGCAGCAGTACTTCCAAGCGGCACAACTGAGGTATTTGGTGGAATGGTTCAGACCTGAGTCAGAGAAGAAATGGCTCTTCCAAGACAGGGCAATGGCTCAGACCTCGCTCTGGTCAATACCCTTCCTCCTTCGGGCACACAGGCCTCGATACCTTCAAAAATCACCTATAACCTGTACGGTGCTGAATGTATGGGATTCGGTGGCAACCAAAGAGGGGCTCACAACGTTCTTGTCACCGCTAACGTCCTTGCTTGACAACTCTGACTTCCCGCCAGGTACAGACCCGCACATGTTCCCACAATGGCGGGGCACACGTTGTAGATCGGCGGGTCATTTTTTTGACCTAGAGGGCTTCATACCGCTCTCGTCACTCCCACAGCTTTATGACATTGTCGCTCCACAGCGTTTTCAATACTTTCAATTACGACACTGGTTAACGCATCCCGATATTAGCCCCCTGGTTGGTAGGACAATGACGGGTTTCGAAAAATGTCTAGTTACTAAAGAATCAGATCACAAATTAATCACAGAAATTTACAAGATGCTTTCCCCGCCTTCTGAGACACAACACTAACCCTGTGCGTAATTTGCGTAGCAGCACTACACGTAGCTTCACGAGCCAAATGCAAAACCATCAAGCATTTGCATTTGACTCGTGAGGGACATCTAGGAACGACTAGTTGAACTGCAGCTCTTTGTAGAATTATTTTGATATTGGATACTATAATATTCACTTCCCACTGCTAATCTCATCCCATAATGCTTTGCAGGGCTTTGGTTTGCTAGGGATAGTTTATTTGCCAATAACTGTGCTTGAGTTGGTCCTAAGAGGATGGGACCCCCACCGAAGTTCAACAAGATGTGCTTTTTGTTTATGCTCTTTCTGTTCAAGACATCTGCTTGGTCCTCCCCCTAGGTTAGGGGGTACCCCAAAATCATCACCTCTCTCATTGCCCAATATTTTCATTGAAAAAGTTCACTTGTGTGAATTGGTTATATGCTTTTTAGCATGTAAAATTGCTTTATCAAAGCATCTGAGGATGTTGTTGATTTAACTGCTACGATACGTGTTTAAGCACAATTTTTTTATTGTGCTACGTGCAATTTGCGAATTAGTACAAACTATGTATGCTCCGTTAGTGTAGCGTAGTACTATGCCCAGGGTTACACAACACTCGGCC
Source organism: Lissotriton vulgaris (assembly GCF_964263255.1). Taxonomy (NCBI): domain Eukaryota; kingdom Metazoa; phylum Chordata; class Amphibia; order Caudata; family Salamandridae; genus Lissotriton; species Lissotriton vulgaris. The sequence continues at coordinate 1,151,369,130 of NC_141685.1, read as the reverse complement.
GGACAGCGGCGTTGGGAGGAGGAACTGGGACGGACGCTTCCGACCCGGGAATGGAAATCTATATATTTCAGGGCTAATCACACAGCTAGAAACACAACGGGAAGAGAGACAGCAGTGAAACTGGCAACTTACTAGTACTTGACCCCAGTTAGATTACATAGAGGCAACCCATCCCGCAGGTCGTCTTGTTGGAGAGGGTGTGGTGAGGACGGTACCCTGATGCACCTTCTGTGGGACTGTAGGGAGGTCACGGCCTACTGGAATTTGGTCCTCAACGACATAGACACTCACTTTGACACAGAAATCCCACGTTTCCCCGCATTCACTGTCCGGGGGCTCCCGAACACGCTCACTTTCCCGCTGAAATCCCTCAGAGGACGGCAAATGGGTCTAGCAATGCAGGCAGCCACTCCGCACATCCTGTCCTTGTGGGGAACAAACACTCGGCCCACACACACGGGTTGGTTACACAGACTCTGGTACACACTGGGCATGGAACGCATCCAAGCCACACTTACACAATCCATGGCTTCTTTCCACACAGTCTGGCAGCCGATGTTATCCCTCCTCTCAATGGAATTCAATGAAATAACATGCCCTAAATACCTTTGCCTTCTACGTCTTACTGAGACGCAACACGCTGATGCTGAGTCCAGACAGCAGACACCCTGAGACTCCCAGTCGCAGGGCCATAGGTAGATACACAAGACGGCACACTGGTTGGGGTGGGGGGGGGGGGAGGGGGGGGGGGGTTGGAAAGGGGGGAGGGTTTTGTTTCCATTGTTTGTTCTTACAAAATCCTTAAGTCCAGGGGCGCCAGTCGGCCTTGTGGTGAACTACGAGACCACTTACCATATCTGAGGGCTCCCGATTTCAATTTTCAGATGAATGTTATACAAATGTCACAGTCTGCCTTCAACGTACCTTTGCGGACCGCTACAAGTGATGCAATGTATTTTTTCTTTTCTAAAAATCAATAAAATAAATTTGAACAAAAAAAGAGTATTATTGTCTATACCTAAAAGCCTATATCCGAATCAAATGCTACCTGACGTCTCAAAAAGATGAGGAGACAACATTAATGCGAAGAGAAACACGTGAGAGCTGGAATTGTGTCCTTTACTCGACTCAAGGCAGAAAGAATCCAAAGAACAGGGAAAGGCCCTAGAAACAGTGGAGCCCTGAGGCCTGAAGGAGGAGCAACGCCGCTGAGAGAAACCACCGCCCACTCCTTGCTCAGAGTAACAAGGGAAAAAGAGAAATTGCCAAGCAGCACCCAGGACTCCGAGCGTGGAATCTGGACGATCAAGCGACCCCTTGTCAGTGTCTGCTAGTGAGAGTGGTGGCCATGCGGAGAGGCACAGAGCAGGCCGCGATAGTGGAGGCCGGGTCGGGCCCCAGTAGTGGTAACAAGGGCCATGGGTCAAGCGGCCCGAGTGCGAAGGAGAAACGAGGGACCCCACTGGCGCAAGAGACGGTGAATCGAGGACTGCTAGCCGGATAGGGGAGAGAGGGCAACTGCGGGGGCACATCGGGCCCCGAATGCAAGTACTAGGGGCCGGGGCCTGCGCGCTCCACCCGCATGAGGGAGACGGAGCCATGGGAGTCATCATCTAAGCCGGCAGGAAAACCTGCTCTTACCTGCCTGGGACTCAATGCCCCCCTGACCCCCACCCTCCTCTGCATTAGAACAGAACAACCATGCCCCCCAGGAAGAATCAGTGGGTTCTAAATATACAAAACAATATACGAGGGGGACGCAGGGGACCCAGACCCATAAACCCATCGAGGAACCCATCGAGGATAGGATCCTGGCCCAGTGAGGGGGGGCTAGAAAGGAAGCAGCAGCAGATGTGAGTATCACCCCTGTGGGGCCCGAAGATATCCCCCACTGGGTGGTAGGCAGTGGGCCTAAGGATCTGTGAAAACTAGGCCACACACCAAGCTGGCAGGGAAAGACAGGGTGACCAGACAAGGACATGTACCTCAAGGAAGGAGTCCCCGCAGAGCATAGGCAACAAGGGTGTTAAGGCCCACTGACTACAAGGAGGCACAAAAGACGAGGGAAAAGTGGCCACATAATATAACATAACATGTTTATTTGTAAAACGCACGTTCACCCGTAGGTCTCTTGGCGCTGAATAACAGATGTTTATTGTTACCCAACTCAATGGTACTCATTTTATTGACCTCAGATGGATGAAAAGCTGAGTGGACCCGACGGGATTTGAACCTGTGACCATGAGGTCGAACACAGGCCCCTGCAGTAGATGCATTAGTCCACTGAGCCACCATACCCGGCAGGGTCACCAGGCGTGGGTCGTCGGCCCTACAACCCCAGAAAAGAACTCCCCAAGAGACACACCATCAAAGTCGAGGGGAAGCTAGTACGAGACAACACCACACAAAGGGACATGCCCACCACCCCTTCACGTAAATGCAGTCAGAGATGGGGAGAGATAAAGAACCAAAACCCGTCTGACAGGGGAAAATGGATCGTTACACGAAACCGGTCACCCTTCCTGCAGCGGAGCAACCCCCACTATCAGACACGGCCATGTTACTCTAGGCCATACAAGCCTCCAGATAGGTGCTGGAAACTAAAATAGTATCGCTATTGCGCCAAGACCTACGGAAGGTGTATTAAAGAGTAGCCACGGACGGAAAACGCATTGCGGAAACTGAGGAGGCGTTGAAGGAAATAAGAACAGGAATGGCAGTATTCCGAGAGGCTAGCAAGAATGCACTCTGGCGCATCGATGATGCAGAAAACAGGGCCCGGAGGAACAATCTTAGATTATGTGGGCTACCCCGAGGGGGTCGAACAAGCAAATATGACAAACTTCCTGTCTACATGGCTGAAAAATATTATCAAGGCTGAAAAATTCTCTCCCTGTTTTGCGATTGAAAGTGCACAAAGGGCACAGAGCGCATTACCCCCACCGGGTGCGCCTCTGAGACCAATAATAGCAAGGTTTTTAAACTTTCTGGATACGGATATGATCCTGAGGGAAGCAAGGAGACTGGGTTAAGTGCGCCAAGATAATTAAAAAATAATGGTTTTCCCAGACTATAGCCAAGAAGTGCAATGCCAAAGGCGGACCTTTGACACAGTAAAGGCTAAACTACGAACTCACAATATACAATATATGCTAATGTTTCCTGCAAAACTTATAGTCATCTTCATGGGCAAGACATACTTTTTCCAGTCCCCAGAGGAGGCATGGGAGTGGGTGGAGTAAAGACCAGTCTTGCACCCAGTGAAGGAAAAACGAACTGAATCACGTCCACTAAATGCGACGCATGCCGGAACACCTGGAAAGACACCCGCAAACGCAAATTCGAACACCGCAAAAGCCAGGCCCATACCCGTCGAGAGGAGTAACAAGAACCGGCAGCGATCCTGGAAACAGAGGGGCACCTAAGGGTATCCAAAGGGACAGACGACTCCAGTGTAAGAGAATCCACGTCGAAATTTGAACACCAAGATGCATCCTCAGGTAATGAAACCACACACTTGTTGGTTGATGAGATCAGAAATATGGAACAAAATCCGGATATAAAATATTCAGCGGCACAGGAGGAAAACACGGACCCGCCAAAGTCAGGAGAATGAAAGAAAAGGACGCTCCTGCACAAAAAGCTGAAGAACTGCACCACGAGACATTATGTCTACAGACCCTACTCATTGGACAAAGACGCCTCGAATCCCAAGTGGCAACGTACATATGTTTTCGACAAAGCACATTGTTTCAATCCTAGGCTGCGATAGTTTGAACTCGTAGCAAACAAGTTCAGTTTCAGGGGGAGGGCAACAGACCTCTTCTTCCTCTCTTGCATACAAGTACTTGATGGTTGGGGGATCAAGTATTGTGAGAGGGCACTGGGGATAAGGAAGGGTGGTTAGTTGGGAGGGTTGGGAACAGAAGGTCCCACATGTTAATAAGCAGTTTTATTGCACAGTCTGGATGAGGCACTGGTGTAGATGTCAAAAGAAACATTCTAAGTACAGGACGCAAAGGCGAATAAGAGAGACAAAAAATAAACATCACATATGTCGGCCACCATAGATAGCCCAACCCTCACATGCGTGACATGAAATGTGAATGCTATGACAACGAAAACTTGAAGGTCTAGAAGGCTGAGCAAGAAAAACACCAAAAGAGAGATACACCAACAACAGTTCCAACTTAATTTGAAGGACCATCAGATGTAAATAAGTCCTATCAGCCCACCCATGTGGCGGATCGTCGTCATCTAGGACTTGACGTCGGGTTTAAAATTCCAAAAGCATACTGTACAGTGATATTCTCACACTGTCGTTACACTGTTTTTAAACCTGACGTCAAGGTAGATACCAATAAACATATTTTTTTACCCTGACCGTCATCTTAATCACCACCATACATTTCTTTTTTTGAGCACTGCACTTTATCAGCACCACTTGCGGTGAGGATACATCTTTCCTTTGAACAAAGGTCTACTGATACTAAGCCACTACTCCTGGGCTTGGTCAAACAGAACCTGTTCGAAAGGTCCTAGATGACGACGCTCCGCCATATGGGTGGGCTGATAGGACTTATTTACATCTGATGGTCCTTCACCGTAAGTTGGAACTGTTGTTTGTGTATCTCTCTTTTGGTGTTTTTCTTGCTCAGCCTTCTAGACCTTCAAGTTTTCGTTGTCATAGCATAGTTTGTAAGGGGTATTAGCTTGATAGGTCGGTAAACATAGTCCCCTAGACCCTCCTTTTGACAGTTGTTTTTCCATGAAATGTGAATGGCCTTGGAGACAGAATTATAAGGGCACTGGTGCTAAGACATATTACACGCCTTCATCCAGATGTGGTGATGCTACAGGAGACTCATCTACAGGGTACCAGATGCAGGTTCCTAGGGAGAGGAACATACAGGGTTTGGCACACAAGGGCTACACCACAGGATCACGGGGGTATTGATCATGATAAGGAAAACATTCCCTTTTGATCCGACACCAATGGGGGCAGCCTAAATGGAACATACGCATGAGTGACAGGCATTTGGGGCAGGCAGAGAATTACCCTAATCTGTGTTTACGCCCCTCTGTGACTACAGACATGCACACTGCACAAAACCACAGACATTCTTGTGGAAGCCCCGGCCTCAATACATATAATAGGAGGGGACTTCAATGAATTGATGGATATATCTCTAGAACGCACTGGAGACAGAATACAGCAGACCCTACATACAGCAGTGAAAGACGCAGAAACCGCAGGCTCAACAATACTCCTTCTCAGGAGCTCATAAGGTGTATTCAAGACTGGATTATATCCTTATCCCAAAAGGGGAAATGGGAGAGATCCAAGAAGCGGAATACCTAGCCAGAGGGTTGTCTGACCACTCGCCACTGCGCATTAAGCTAGGGAATAGGAGACAGAAACTGACACCACAATGGAGGCTCATGGCCTGGGATCTCAAAAACAAATCCATTATCCATGGTCTCAGGGCTGACACTGAGCTCTTTTTTAAAGAAAACAAAGGAACAGTGGAATCGGGGGTCACACTATGGGAAGCCTACAAAACAGTGCTAAGAGATAGGGAGCAAAATTGTGTAGCGTAGGAACGAAGTAAAGAAGTGGAACAGATAGAAGGCATACAACACCAACTCCTGATGCTAGAAGAGCAGACATTCACACAACCACATCCACACACTACCCAGCAAATGAAAACACTCAGACAGGAATATAAAGACCTAGCACACAATGCGGCTAGAGACCAACATTTAGTCACTCTTCATCGACTATACAATGCAGGAGACAAAGCTGGGAAACTTCTGGCCTGGCTAGGAAAAAAAGAGAGGTAAAGCAGGTGTGTTCAATCCATAGTAGATGGCCAGGGACAGGAAAACAACATAGACAAATAGATCGGGGAAACATTTGCCACATATTACAAAGACTTCTATAAGGAGCAACCCTTAGCTCACACCTCCGAAATCCTGACCTGCTTGACAGACATAGAGATCCCATCTTTGAAAGAGACAGACAGGAAAGTACTAGACGAGGACTTGTGTATGGAGGAGGTGAAGGAAGCAATAATTAAACCTCACACAGGGAAAACCCCCGGGCCGAATGGCCTGCCTGTGGAATTATATTAGAGATGCTCGGACCTCCTGAGCACCCACCTGCTCAACCTCTTTACAGACACCTTCGAAGAAGGGATACTCCCCCTGACCTCTTACTGGCCACGATTGTGACCATACATAAAGAGGGCAAGGAAAGGAATAGATGTGAATCATATCGCCCAATCTCCCTCCTAAACGTGGAGGTGAAAGCGCTTGCGACTATTCTGGCCACAAGACTAAGAAATGTAATAACATCATTGATACACTGGGAACAATCGGGCTTCATTCCCGGAAGGGCGGCAAGGTGGAATCTCAGAAGAACACATAATTGAATAGCAGAGACTAGTAAGCGGGACACCCCACACATATTTCTATCATTATACACAGAGAAAGCGCTTGACACAGTGTACTGAGTTGAGTTGAGAGATGATTTATAGAGCGCTACTTAGCCCAAGGGCGTCAAGGCGCTAAAGATGGAATAAAGAGCTGTGTGGTGGAAGACAGGAGGGAAGATCAGTTGTAGGCCTCCCTGAAAAGCCAGGTCTTCAGAGACTTTCGGAAGAGGGGGTAGGAGGTAAGTTCCTTGATCTCAGCCGGAAGAGTGTTCCAAATTTTTGGAGCACAAGAGCTGAAGGCTCTGTCACCCCATCTGGCTTTGCTGGTTTTAGGGACAAGCAAAAGATGTTTATTGGCTGACCGAAGTGCCCTGCCGGGGACATATGGAGTTACCAGGGGTTTAATGTCTTCAGAGCCAAGCCCGTGCAAGGCACGGTGGGTGAGACATAAGACCTTGAACTCTATTCTGGCCTGGACAGGGAGCCAATGGAGGTCCTTCCTAATAGCAGTGGCTGAGGCGAGTTTTGGGGCATCAGTGACAAAACGGGCTGCTGCATTTTGAACTATTTGCAAACACTGTATCTGGGATTTATTAATTCCCAGGTACAGTGAATTACAATAGTCTAACCTTGAGAAGATTAAGGCCGTCGTAACCAGTTTACGGGCATCGGTGGCTAGATAGTGAACTAATCTCCTCAAGGTTCTAAGAACACCACAGCAGGTGGAAGTCGTTCTGCTAACTTGTTTTTGAAAGGAGAGTTTGGTATCAAAAATGACACCTAGGTTCCGGGCAGATTGAGAAGGCAGTGGATAGGTTCCTAAAGAAGAAGGCCACCAATCCATTGACCAAATCTCCTCTTTGCCTCCGAAAATCAACACCTCCATTTTTCCCCATTCAATTTAAGGGAGTTCCTCACCATTCAGTTTGCAACCAATTCCATGTAGTTCCTGAAATTACGGGATATAGTTTCAACCGTTTGTGAAAGGGAGACCGTGATCTGAGTGTCGTCAGCGTAGGAGAGAACTTCCATCCCAAATGATCTAACAAGCCTGGCAAGAGGTGTAACATAAATGTTAAAGAGCATGGGGCTCAGGGACGAACCCTGAGGCACACCGCACTGCACAGGCTTGGCTGGGGAAAAAAAGTCACCCAGCTTGACCTTCTGTGCACGGCCATCCAGGAAAGATTTTAAAAGACTGAGTGCAGGACCGTCCACTCCTATCTCCTTGAGCCGTTCGACTAAGATGGAGGGAGATAGAGTGTCGAAAGCGGCAGTAATTTCGAGCAGGACCAGAAGAGTAGCCTGGCCACTGTCGACCTTAGCACGGATGTTATTAGGGACGACAGTCAGGGCGGACTCAGTGCTATGGGACCTGCGAAAGCCGTGCTGAGAGGGATCGAGAAGGCTGGAGCTCTCCAGGAAGGCACTCATATGGTGGTTTAAATGGGCCTCTAGCATTTTTGCAGGTGCTGGAAGAAGTGAAATAGGCCGAAAGTTTTTAAGGATCCTAGGATCAAGTGAGGCCTTTTTAAGGAGGGGCTTAACTATGGCCATTTTCCAGAGGGTCGGGAAAACACCTTGGTGGATGGCTAGATTGGTGATTTCCAGGAACGCAGGGAGTAATACAACTCTACACTCTTTGAAGACCTCCAGAGGGCAGGGATCAAGAGGGGAACCTAATTTAAGCCTATCCAAGTACCAGTTGAGTTGCTCTAATGTGATCGGGGGAAAAGTAAGGGAACAACCCTGTGGTGACTCTGCAGGGTCTTCGGTATGAGGGTGGGAAGGAGGGACAAGGGAGGATCCTAACGCTTGGTTGCAGGCTTCTAAGTTGGAGTGAATATCAGCTATCTTTGAATAAAAGAAGGCTGATATCTGATCCCAAAGCTCCTGAGATTCTGTTACCGGACTGGGGGCTTGCAGAACTGACAGGGAGTCAACGATTTTGAATAGTTCCCTGGGAGAGGTGAGGGAAGTAGTCAGTTTAGAGAAATGTGATTTTTTTTCAGCGAGCACCGCCGCTTTATAGTCTTTAAGTAGGAGTTTGTGTTTGATCCTTTCAACCGGGTCTAGATTGTCTCTCCAGAGCCTCTCTTGTCTCCTACAACCCTGCCTCAGAGATCTGAGAGAATCGGAGTACCAAGGGGCCGAGGGGCGTTTCCTAGCGGAGTAGGTCTGTTTAATGGGAGCAAGTTTATCCACCGCTTTTGAGATAGCGTTATGCAGATCAGAGGCCGCAGAGTCAATGTCATTTGTAAGGGATTGGGGTTGGGTGGGCAAAAAGGGGGCTAATAGGATACTATTTATTGCTCTAAAGTTTCTTTTGAGTTCCCACTTGCACAGACCTGGTGGGGGTAGAGAGAGGTTGGGATGTGTGAAATCCAGGGGAATAGCCATATGGTCTGACCAGGACAGAGGGAGGGGGGTCCCGGACTCTACCCTGGGGTCGTTAGTGAAGACCCCGTCCAGGGTGTGGCCAGCTGAGTGTGTGGGGCCTTTTACGATCTGGTTAAGACCGAGGGATGACAGAGAGTCCATCAAGGAGACAGTGTCAGTAGAGTCCTCTGTATCTAAGTGAAAGTTAAAATCTCCAAGAATGGTGAAATTAGGTCTATCTATGTAAGGTTCAAGCAGCTTGAGAAGCTTCTGAATGAACGGAGGCCGAGGGCCAGGAGGCCTATATATCAAAATCCCTGCAAAGGAAATTGATGGGGAAGGATTGAGTACAAAATAAAGAGCCTGAAAGGGATCGGATGGCAGGGAGAGGGGCTCAGTTCTGCATCTTATGGAAGATCTGTGTAAAATGGGCAATCCTCCACCAATTCGCCCGACTCTATCCATTCTGGAGAGGGAATAACCCTCCGGGATAGCATCCAGAATTTCGGGTCCAGAATGGTCTGCAGCCCAGGTCTCCGTAATAAAGACCCAGGGAGGACTTTTATTGGAGGAAAAGTCTCTAAGGGCGTGATTATTTTTGATGAGGGATCTGGTGTTCATAAGGAACCCTGTCTCATTAGAGGGCTGAGGAGGCTTGTGCCTTCCCAATATCTGTTGTTTATTTCGGGGGAGATGTGGGCGATGGCTAGTTTCCTTTCCCGAACATGAACAGGTAAATGCTTCAACGAAGCTTCATAAGGAACCCTGTCTCATTAGAGGGCTGAGGAGGCTTGTGCCTTCCCAATATCTGTTGTTTATTTTGAGGGAGATGTGGGCGATGGCTAGTTTCCTTTCCCGAACATGAACAGGTAAATGCTTCAACGAAGCCTTCTGGGGGGACCAAATGATGGCAGGGTTTAAAAGAGAGCAGAGTATGTAGTGAGTAGATGCATTTACCAGAGGTGGGGGGAACAGGCTCTGCAACGTCACCGGCTTCCGGCGCTGACGGGCGCAGACTGGCAGGACTCTGGCACGACTCCGGCACAGGTCCGGCACGTCCGCCGGTCGCGTCCGCTGCGCGGAGGCATGCCCGCCCCCTTAAGTACGCGACTAGAGCGCGTCACGAGCACTCCAGCACACCCAAGATGTCTGCCGTGCTAATCCTGGCCGGGACCACCTCGAGAGCGTCAACACTCGGCTGCGAGTGGCCCCGTCAGCAGGAAGGAAAGTAAGGGGAGAAAAAGGCTTTGCAGTCAAGCCTGAGCCCTTGAGAATAGGTTTTACAAATCGTACATCAATTTTTAAAATGCGTTCGTTTTTCAATTAAAATTGTAGCTACAACATGCACAACCTCCCGGCTTCCGCCTCAGGGGGATACACACACACACAGACAACTATCAGGTGCTAGACTCAAGGGGGGACCCTTAAGTACACGACTAGAGCGCGTCACGAGCACTCCAGCACACCCAAGATGTCTGCCATGCTAATCCTGGCCGGGACCACCTCGACAGCGTCAACACTCGGCTGCGAGTGGCCCGGTCAGCAGGAAGGAAAGTAAGGGGAGAAAAAGGCTTTGCAGTCAAGCCTGAGCCCTTGGGAATAGGTTTTACAAATCGTACATCAATTTTTAAAATGCGTTTGTTTTTCAATTAAAATCGTAGCTACAACATGCACAACCTCCCGGCTTCCGCCTCAGGAGGATACACACACACACACACAGACAACTATCAGGTGCTAGACTCAAGGGGGGACCCTTAACTACGTGACTAGAGCGCGTCACGAGCACTCCAGCACACCCAAGATGTCTGCCGCGCTAATCCTGGCCGGGACCACCTCGACAGCGTCAACACTCGGCTGCGAGTGGCCCGGTCAGCAGGAAGGAAAGTAAGGGGAGAAAAATGCTTTGCAGTCAAGCCTGAGCCCTTGAGAATAGGTTTTACAAATCGTACATCAATTTTTAAAATGCGTTCGTTTTTCAATTAAAATCGTAGCTACAACATGCACAACCTCCCGACTTCCGCCTCAGGAGGATACACACACACACAGACAACTGGGAGGCCGCCCTGGCCAGATTTGGCCTTGGACCGAAGTTCAGAAAGGGGGTGGCACTACTATATAACTCTCCAAGAGCAGCAGTGAGGGTAAACAGCAGGACTTCAAAGGAATTCCCAATTGGCAGGGGTACCAGGCAGGTGTGCCCCCTGTCCCATCTGCTATTTGCACTAACGATTGAGACACTGGCGTGTCAAATTAGACAGCACTCTAGAATCCAGGGTTTCAGAATCACAGAAGAGGACACTAGTGAAGAAAAAATATCCTTATACACTGACTACATTTTGCTATACGTAACGAGGCTCGATAGATCAATACACACAGTCTTCCAGACCATTGAAGAGTATGGTAAATACTCTGGCTACAAGGTAAAATGGCACAAATCATTGGCAGACTGCCCCAAACCCCTGAAACACTGGCCTTATACCTACCGGGGAACTTAAAAGACAGTACAAGAGGGTTTTAAATACTTGGTTTTTTTCTTACAAGCAAGAACCTCTGCTATGAATATAACGTACTGCATATAGTGCGCAAATTTAAAAAGATGTAAAATATTCCCACTCACGAAAATGGGGCCGGCTGCAATGTTCAAAATGATTTCATTGCCCCAGTTCCTATACGCCTTACAGAACACATACCATCCCCTTAAGAAGACAGTGTTCAGAGATATCGAGGCTGATGCTTTGGCTGGGAAAACACCCACAAATAGAGCTACATACTTTACAGATAAACCCCTGTAATGGTGCCTAGTAGTACCTGACATAGAGGCGTAATATTGGTCCGAACACCTAGTACGCATACATGACTGGATACATACAGCAGGGGACCACCCCACATATTGACTAGAAAAAGAAACACTGACACATCGCACTTTCACCGACTACCTGTATGGGGGAGCAGGGAAACACAAACTCCTCCCGGCCACACAAACTATGCTGGAAACATGGGAAAGGGCTACGAGGACCCTGGGATGGGACCATAGGGTGACCAGGGTAATGTAACTCTGGAAAGTGAACTGGAATTAGGAAAACTGAAACGATTTGGACAGTGGGAGATATTGTAGAGAAGGGGACACTAAAATCCTTTCCTACCCTGCACACTGAATACCAACTTCAGATCACCCAACTCTTCAAATATGCACAGATACGATATGCCTGGGCTGTGGAATCCCTGAAAGTAGGAAACCTCCCGGAATGTGCGCCACTAGAAGGTCAACTCTTGCAAGAGGTCCTTACTCACAAAGCAGCTGCGCTTTCATACAAAACGCTAAACAACAACATGCCGGAGCACCTAGTCACACTAAGAACCACTTGGGAGGAGGAGATGGGGGGAAATGGAGAATATGGACTGGGAAGCTGCTCTTATGCACCCCAGAGAGGTGGTGATCAGTGCACGATTCCGACTTATACAATATAAAATACTACATAGGGTATACTATGAAAGGGCCAAGGTCCATAAAATAGGAAGAGGAGCTGGAAACCCAAATTGCCTGATGTGTCAGGGAGATAAGGGATATTTCTACCACACACTCACACTGTGGTCATGTCCCAAAATACAGGCATACTGGGGCACGATTATTAAAGAACTTGATGAGGTGCTTCAAGTATCCCTCCCTATAGACCCAACATTTCTTATATGAGGAATAAACAGTGAAGTGGACATATCAGGACCGCAATTACTAATCAGCGCCCTGGGATTAGTGGTGGCAAAAAGAGATATAGCACGACACTGGGGAGTGCAGGATACACCAACATTACAGGAATGGAGAATAGGGACGGACCAATGTATGACAGCGGAGAGGGCAACGTGTAAAAGTAGGGGGTGCCCAGGCAAGTCCTGTAAAATATGGGGACACTGGATGAAACACTTCGGACTAGATTATATGGATGAACTCCCACAAGAAGCAAACAATAATGTGATTTAGCCTCCATGAATGGGGAGGGGGGATTAAAGGGACCAATGTAGACAGAGGGTGGGAAGAGGAATACGTGATTGTAAAGACATACTGAAAAATGTGTATGTGCGGGGACCGAACTGAGAACCAGAATGGACAAATGTCTCGGACATGTACAATGGTTATGTTGTTGTTAAGAAAAAATCAATAAAAATACTTTATTTAAAAAAATAAGGTAAAAGTCATGGCATTACCAATCATTCAAAAGTGCCAGAACGAAAAAAACAGAAAACAAGTATTTTCGACTTTAATCAACCCTACAAAAGATTTTTCCAAAGATCAATCTATTTCTCTACCTTACCACTATAACAAGTCAAGTCAAGTCAAAGTCGCTTTATTCGAGATTCACTCATAAAAGCACTTACAATAAAAACATTTTTAAAAAACATGTCAGTTAAAAGTAAGACTTAATTGACAAACAAATAAGTTAAAAACATAGATTTCAGTACAGGATAAAAGTTTACAAAATTAAATTTTACAGGTAAAAAAGCAAACAGACTTGTAATGCAATAAAAAAAGACAATCAGTTGCCTAAAGACCTCTGTCTAATAGACCATGCCCATCCTAAAAATTTGGCGGTAGCTATTACCAAAGGCAGTAAAGTGCTAGTGCGTATAATTCTTAGAGCTACAGCACTGCTAGTGGTACCTAAGTTCTTGCACATTGGTGTAAGCCAGATGCGCCTGGGTTCTGCATAGAACATACAAGCAAATAGGAAGTGGCCAATTGTTTCCTTGTGTGATCCGCAAGCTGGACAGTTGCTGGTAGATGAACCTCCCCACCTGCCTGTCAGAGACCTAAGGGGAAGGGCACCTGCTCTAATTTGGAAAAGGAGCTTCCTGTCCCTTGGTGAGGTTATAGGGTCCCAATAGAGTTCAAGGCTGGGATTCAGCTTAACTTCTAGGAATACTCCAGCCATAGAGGCTGCACTATTACCACTCCAGTTCCGAGCGGCCACCTTCTCCCAATAGATTTCTTTTAGGACTTTTTTAGTTGGGAATGAGGCTCCCACTGGTTTTCCCAGAGCATACAAAGACCGAGGTCGCCCAGCGTTGCTCTAAGTACATTCAGCCAGCCAATTTTGTGGAACACATCCGCTTTAATGATGTCTAGAAACCCCTCGGCATAGTGTAAAAGCTCAGGTGTAGTCCAGAGCCTCCGCCAATATAAAATTGGACGAAGCCTGGCCAGATCTACTACAGCCTTCCTGCCCAGATCGTACCTAAGTGGCAGCAATGGAGTACTTTTAGGGAGGCCAGTAATAGTCCGGAAGAACTTATTTTCTGATAATTGAAGTGACTGGAGCTTCTCAAAGCCCCACAGCTCAGCACCATAAAGTGCAGAGCCGAGGGCCTTGGCCTCATGCACCTGCAGTACTGGTTTTATTGGTTTGGTCATGGATTTTCTATGCTCCAAACCAAGAGCACCAGCCAATTGTCTGTGCCTTAATACTGTAATATCTATATGCTGGGACCATCTAAGATCTTTTGATACATGGATACCCAGATACGTAAAGGCATTAACTACCTCTAAGGGCCGGCCATTCATGACTAATGTAGATCAAAAACTTCGGTGGGGATTAAAAACCATAAGCTTAGTTTTAGCCACGTTAACTTCTAAGCCAAGCAGAATTGGTCAAAAATAGATAGTGCTTGCTGTAAGCCACTCGGAGTCTTAGATAAAATCAAAGTGTCATCTGCAAACATTAAAATCGGTATCTTAGTACCAGCTAATGAAGGAGCATCGACGTTAGCAGATAACATACGAGTCACAACACCATTAATATACAAAGTGAAGAGCGTAGGAGCCATCGAACACCCCTGCCGAACTCCCCGTTCCACCGGGAAGTCCGCAGTGACCATTCCCTGCCCCCCCCGGGTTTCTTAGGAAAATTTGCTTCATGTAGCCTCATTAACATTGACAATAGTTCTTCTGGTAGACCCAAGTTCTTCAATACCAACCACAGCTTGGACCTAGGGACTAGGTCAAAGGCAGTCCGCAAATCGACAAAAGCCGCATACAGGCTGCCCTTGCCCAGCAACACAGTCCTCCACTGCAATAAAGTAAAACGGAAAACCTGGTCCACCGTACTGGTAGATTTTCGAAACCTTGCTTGGAATGGAGACAAAGCGTTGTTCTCCTCTGCCCAGTCCAGAAGCCTATTGACAACCATTCTCCCAACCACCTTTTGGATGGTGTCAATTAGGCTTATGGGCCTACAATTCCCTGGTTGGGATCGATCTCCTTTCTTGAATACAGGTATTATGACTGCACCTTGCCAAGATGTCGGTACAGGTGCGCCCTGGGCAACTGCATTGGCAAGAAGAGGATGTACTTGCTCCAGCGCTCTTTATCATTAATAAATAGTCCACCGTCACCCCGTCTAAGCCTGGGGCTCTACCACTAGACACTGTATTAAGGGCCATCATTACTTCAAGATTATATGGATGAACTCCCACAAGAAGCAAACGAGAATGTGATTTAGCCTCCATGAATGGGGAGGGGGGATTAAAGGGACCAACGAAGACAGAGGGTGGGAAGAGGAATACGTGATTGTAAAGACATACTGAAAAATGTGTATGTGAGAACCAGAATGGACAAATGTCTTGGACATGTGCAATCGTTATGTTGTTGTTAAGAAAAAATCAATAAAAATACTTTTTTTTTTAAAAAGGTAAAAGTCATGGCATTACCAATCATTCAAAAGTGCCAGAACGAAAAAAACAGAAAACAAGTATTTTCGACTTTTACCAACCCTACAAAAGATTTTTCCAAAGATCAATCTATTTCTCGACCTTACCACTATAACAATTACCTGAAAAGGAATCTCTTCAAGGTGCACTTTAGCAACAATAAATCAGGAACCTCAAGCTCCTCCCAGCCCCAGTACCCAATGGAAAGATGAGCCCCTGGTTGCCTGAATTGTAATGTATCTTCCTCTACTGGTATGTACAGCACTCCATTGATTGAAATGTAGATGTGTGCTACATAAGCTAAATGTATTTATACTTATATAGCTGCAAATGGGCCTCTCATTAGTACCCACTGCCTAACATCTACCACACTGAAACCTTCTAGCCTAATTACCTCTACAGGTGCGAGTTTCTTTAGAGTCATGGTATTTCTTAATAATGTTCCTTCGTGATGGTTCATTTTAATTTTGGATTTAAAAAGCACGTTAGGAAGTGCACTACCAGAATATAAAAATTTTCACATCTACCTATCAAAAAATGGACTCATGTATATTAACTATCTGTAGAAAAACCGAAGGAAATAATGGACGGAGCATTGACAATACAAGCACTCACCCCCAGTCAACTGATCTGGGTTTAATCCATCACCATTCTTTAGCCCACTCTGCCACCCCAGTTCAGACATGGCCATATGCAAATCAGTCTGACCCTGTGCCTCATGGGAACAGTCCAGCATGAACTGCCAAGCCATGCCTTACCTGGACCGGAAACAAGCTACCGAAGACCAGTTTCTGGCATTCCAGCCGTCTTCAGCCCGGCATGCTTGAATCCAGTGGCAAAGGGAGCAAGGGACTCACGTCTGAGCATACCCTGCCAACTTATGGCGAACAAAGAAAAACCAAAGGAAATGATGGACGGAGCATTGACAATACAAGCACTCACCCCCAGTCAACTGATCTGGGTTTAATCCAGCACCATTCTTTAATCCACTCTGCCACCCCAGTTCAGACATGGCCATATGCAAATCAGTCTGACCCTGTGCCTCATGGTAATAGTCCAGCCCGAACTGCCAAGCCATGCCTTCCATGGACCGGAAACAAGCTACAGAGGACCTTTGTTTTTTCTTTATTAACTAACTGTATCATGAAGGTAAGCACACTTTTACGATTCTTATCTATAGATCCACATAGCCAGATCATATATCTATTTCAAGGTACGTCTTTGTGGCATTAAGAATACTAAATCTATACTCAGCTACATATGTTTACCTTGACCTTCACAATGTTGCAGAAGTTGATACTCTACAACGAAAATTCTTGTACCTCAATATTCCAATATACCACTGGACAGGTTGCTTTCTACTGAGATGTCATCAGTGATGTCACTGACCATGTCATGAATGATCTAATATGTGACATCATCAGCAGTGCATTGCGGGTGCGTGAAATATAGTTAGTCCAACTAACTATATAGGAGCAATTTCAATGGTTTTGTATGAGTGAAATGTCCAGCAAACTATAACACCCCTAAAACTTTTTGGGAGTGAATTTCAAAGTTTTTTTTAAAGCTAATTCCTAACTATATAAGGCCTGAAACCTATGTTTTTTTCAGTGAATTTCAAAGGTTTTTTAAATGCTAATTCCTAACTATATAAGGCCTGAAACCTATGGTTTTTTAAGTGAATTTGCAAGGTTTTTTAAATGCTAATTCCTAACTATATAAGGCCTGAAACCTATGGTTTTTTAAGTGAATTTGCAAGGTTTTTTAAATGCTACTTTCTAACTATATAAGGCCTGAAACCTATGGTTTTTTAAGTGAATTTGCAAGGTTTTTTAAATGCTAATTCCTAACTATATATGGCCTGAAACCTATGGTTTTTTCAGTGAATTTGCAATGTTTTTTAAATGCTAATTCCTAACTATATCTGGCGTGAAACCTATATTTTTTTCAAAAAACTTCAAAGGTTTTGTAAATGCAAATTCTATTAGCGAATAACGTTTTTATATGTTAATATCCTTCTGGTACCACCTGAGCAGCCATCTCATTTCTCAGTAGAACTGAGGCACAAGAGAGCACAAAACAAGAGTGGAAAACGCAAAAAGGGGGCTGGGTAGAGACTCCCTGACCCCCTAGCCCTTCTCAGGTTGTCCCAGAAGGACCCCCAAGGGCAAAATTATTATTATTATTTTTTTTATAAAATCGCGGGATACGCGCACGGTACGCGTACATATGCGCGCCTATACGCGTACCGTGCGCGTACCCCGCGATTTTTCGATTTTTTTTTTTTTGCCCTTGGGGGTCCTTCTGAGACCCCCTGAGAAGGGCTAGGGGGTTGGGGGGTCTCTACCCTGCCCCCTTTTCGAGTTTTCCACTCTTGTTTTGGGCTCTCTTCTGCCTCAGTCCTCCTGAGAAACAAGATGGCGGCCAACTCTTCCTGGTTTGGACAGTTTGGAATGTTGACAGTCGACTGCCAGCCAATCAGGATCGCGCTCGCGCACGTAAGGGTACGGGCACGTACGCGTACGGTACGTGTACGGTGCGCGGACCCGTAAGCTCATATAGATATATATGTGTTTTTTAACCTAATTTTCATAAAAACCACTGGAGCAATTTTCACCAAACATACCAAAGGCACATCTGCGTACCAGTCCCTACAATTTTGCAAAGTTTGGCGTTATTCCGTTCAGCGGTTCGGGCTGTAGACTTGTCAGACCGTACTCTGGAAATTAACATGGGGAAAACACGTTTTGGGACCCCCCCTTTTTTCTCAGCCCCCACTTCACGAATCCCCCTGAAACTTTCAGGGAAGGAGCGGAGCGCAGCGAGACCATTTTAAGGAAAATTACAGGCAGATCCCTCAACCGGCGCTAAAGTTATTCCCAATAGAATGTTGCGGATTTCCTATGGTAGCCAATCCTAACTATATATACCTACTGGCTATCGCCAGTAGGTAATATATACATATATATATATATATATATATATATATATATATATATATATATATATATATATATATATATATATATATCTATATATATCTATATATATATATATATATATATATATATATATATATATATATATATATATATATATTCAGAGTGAGTGCACGCTGGCTGGAAGCAAAGAGATAAAAAGACTGGATGTGCGCCAGAGTTGTAGTTACTAGCATGCTATGATGGCATTAGTATCAGTCTTTTAGGATGAAAGGCCCCGAAACCAAAGCCACTATGTGCATTCATTTGGACTCTAGAATGTTGCCAGCTGACCCATGTGGGATTAAAAAGCTTTGCTCTTCAGTGAAGGACCATCGCTATCAAAGACTAAGGCGGGAGATTTCCATAAATATAGGCCTGTCCATGGCACCTCACATTTGTTGCCCAAAGAACTGAAGACAGCTTCCTCAAATAGTTGCCTCTTTCAAACAGCATGAGACTGGTTAAGGGCTTGATGGCAAGAGCTGTCTCTCACAGGGAACCAATGCAGTCACCAGCATATAAATGCTCTTATTCCAAGGCAGGAGCCAATGTGTATCCGCGGCGAGGGTATCAATGGCACTGGCTATCAAAGAGGAGTACTATATGATACACAGCAGTCCTTGTCTTCACCGATTCTGATGTCTATACCCGGGATCACCCAAGAATGGTAACTTCGGGGAGCAGGGCGGGAGGATGTCTCCACTGGAGCCTCACCCAATCCCTAAGGTCCTGCTGAAGCAACCTATAGTGGATAATTGGGGGCAGATGTCTGGTGCCTAGTGTATCCAGAAGAGCCAGGAGAGGTGGTGCCGGGGGGAGTTGCAACAAGATACTGGGGGCTACATAGTAAGCACTGAAACTTGGGGTAGAATTGCCAGACGTGTCTCCCTGGCCTTCAGCTTTGCATTCCACGAATCTGGGAATGAGTTTGTAATTAGGAGGCCTGCTAGCTTTCCTTTCAGCAGTCCCCTGCACTGAGGATGTTAGTCAACCCTTGTTGACAGGGACTGTGACTGAGGGTGTTCAAGGTAGGATGTAGGTGCTACACAAGAGTAGAGCCTCAGTATCACCAGAGTGAACTCTGACTATGTCCCTGATCCGGCTGTAACAAGTAATTAGCAATACACACAGGAGGAGAGAATGACTCAAACCACATCCAAGAGATACAGGGGAATACAGATGTGGATGAAGCCTCTGCAAGGATACATACATGTGTGAGAACAACTTGAGAAATTACTGTTTTGAAGAAATAAATGATGAAAAACGGACAAATATGTTCAATACGTCCTCTAGGCCATCAACCTGGGCAAGAGAGGTCTGGCTCCAGGCAAAAGAAACTTTAGTATGTTTAGAGGTTGAACGTGTATGATTGTGATAGGTTTTCATATGACCCACAGATGATACCTGTGACCAAAAGAAAAGTACAGTACACTGGCATTTTGGATGTTTTGTTTTCAAATTTTCACCCCAAAACTAAAACACATACATGGGAAAATGGATGTAGGTAAAACCGTGGCAGCACGAGGTTCTTGCGTGAGGAAGCCTAGAGATAATTACCATGTTTTGTGGACAAACTGCTGAAAATTTGACAAAGGCCATGGTGAACGTGTCCTCCCGGCAGGTCAATCAGGGTGAGGCAGGTGGCTGGCATCAGCTGATACCTTAAATTGCAAAGAGTTAGAAAGTATATTGTTGTTGTGCGTTCTATATAGTCATAGGTTTGTCGTACTTAACCAAATGCAAAGTGCAACATTAAACAGTGATCCTGCCACAATTCAGTGGTCTGCACAAATATTTCATTACTGGATGTTCAGACCCCATCCCCTAGGAAATTTCACATGTTTAACGCTCCCAAAATTCAAATATTCTGGCCAATATTTCTTTGTTTAGTGTTTCAAAATCAAAGTTTGCCCATTTGAGAAATGCAAAAAATGAGTAAACAAATTTGATACAAAAATTAAATAAATATCCAAATTTTTTATTATAATTTCAGGGTACAATGAAATATGGATGCAGAGGCTGGCGTAACCTATAGACCTAAAAGTGCAGAAAATAACATATAGCTTGTATGGGTGAACAACCTAACACCTATAGTTTGAGAAACGCTCTGACACAGCAGTGTGCTTACACCTCGGCGATACTTGGTGCTAAGGAATTGCACATGAAAGACAAATATGATGAAATCTGGTATAACTTTATTGAGCGCTATGATTAGAGTTGATAGATGGATTCCCTCAATTTCTTATCTAATTTTTCTCCCTCTATGTAGTTGTTTCCGAGTTCTCTTGGGATAGGTTGTATTTCTGATGCTTAGTAATCTCGCAATTCTTTCTTTTTTTAAAGTTTTTTTGGGCCTTAAATGAAACGTTATATAACAAGTTGATAGATTCTTTCAAAATCCTAACACACATTTTTTTTTTATAACATATCATTTAATAGATATCAGACCTTGTGATTACTTGGTTCTTTGTAATTAATATAGGTAACATGACAAACAAAATGATTAGGAGGGGGAAGAAATTGTGTTTTGACATCAAGCTTAATGTGCTGTTGAGGCTGGATTCCAAAATACCGATAGCAACATTTACTGTCTGGAAATTATATTGTGGCCTAACACTGTTAACAAAGTATCGCTTCGATCAGGTTTAGATGTTCTATTATTAACTGGAATAGGGCGATATTTTTGTAAACAATATTTAGGACACTATATTTTTGTCTGACAACGTGCAGGCCACAATAATCTAGAACCATGTGATTTACAATGAGCTGAAGTGAGCAAATTAGTAATAAGCGAAACCAATGACATACGTAACTACATCAGTGACAATTTTATACAGCTCTGTTTCACACCATCAGCCATTCTGCTTGGTGTCTGTTAGAGGACATAGGTATGAACCTAGATAGGTTGAGAAGGGTTTTGATTAGGCCTGGGCAAAATTTCGATTACTCCAGAGTAATCTGAGTAATTTCAGTAATTCCACATTATTCTTTGACATAGAATTACTGATAATTCTGTGATAACTCCTTCTCGCTTAATTAAGAAAAACTTGGGGGGGGGTAAAAATTCAACTCCAAGAGCACATTCAGCATGCACGAGCGGCTGCTCACGCTCGCTATACATCTGCTGCACTTAGCGCTGTTTCTTAGCACAAAATGCTTCCTCACATCCATTTTGGACATGAGGGGGTATTTTTGAGCTAAGAAAATATTGCTTACGAATATCCGATCTCAAGAGCACATTTAGTGAGCGCAAGCAGCACCTTGTGCTTGCTTTTCTGTTCTGTTGCATTTAGCGCTATTTCTTAATACATAATGCATCCATGTGCCAATATTGGACCAGAGGGAGCATTTTGCACCAAAAAATGCTAAACGCAGAGTTCCTCTTCTTGCATAATCTTGTGAAATTCTTAGGTAATTCTGCCTGATTACACTACATGGAATCACTCAAGTTAAGCCCACCTCTGTTACTGATAGCTAAACATAGAATTGTCTGCAGTTGGGGTAGGGGAAGCGTGCCAAAGTTTAACAAATAGATTCAAGATCCCATATTCTGGCAAGAGCAGTCCATTACGTATGCAGAACTACTTCACTATCCTCTAGGAGGAAAGACATATTGGACCCCTTGAGAGCATATTTAATGACAACTCCAATATCTATCTGTCCCAGATGTATACCTTTCTATTATCCAGAGTTCATTTTGGCTTAAAGGGTGAATGTACGCTGGATTTTAGGGTAACCCAGGGAATAAGACAGGGGTGTGTCGTAGCTCCCCTTCTATTTTCATTATATATAAATAATGTTGACTCTTTTCTCAGAATGTCAAGGTTGATGCCCCAAAGGTAAGTGCTCGTCCCACCCTAGTACTCCTTTATGTGGATGATACTGTCCTTATTTCAAGGACGTGAAGTTTGAGGTTAAAGCGCACAGCATCTAGTTAGATAGTGGCGAGATAATAACTCCTTTTTGCTACAAAGGGAGAATAATTGGATGTATTTGCTTAATTCTCACATACCATTTGGTCTTAATGACCGGACAGAATTTACTTGTTATCTTTAATCGTTGTTTTTCTCGACTTCAGCCTTGTACCTAGAATGTAGTATGTGTGGTTTTTTATCTCTATTCACACATATTATTTTATTTCATTTTATTTTATTTTACTTTGTTTCAATTCTATACACTTTTATCCTGTTTATTTCAATGCACAACTTTACTGCTACACATTCTCGAACTTTAGACACTGCTATTTGTATTTTTTCTATTGAAGTCAGGATTAGCTGATTCCCGATCACATGATCGGGAACCGGACCAATCCACACACGAGTAACTGAATTTGTCTGTATCCTTTTTGACTTGAATACATCTATTGGCGGTCTAGTGTGACTGCTTGATACCATCTCAGAGACCCAGCTTCTCGTTATGAGTTCGCCGTAGAGACGCTGCGCGTCCCACTAGTAAGTGTTTCAATGCCGAAACAAGGAGCTTTCCGACATGATGCTTGTATACAGATTGATCTGATTATATTTACGTTGTTTTTGTTTCCGTTTGAACTATTGTGTCAAACGATTATTTGATGAGATATCCATCGTCACTTTTGATCCATGTGAGTGCCCGGTGGCAGTTGTTTTCTTTTTTTTTTCATATCATGGCACACAGTCACTTTGTTTTTTTTTCACTGAGTCACCCAGCATGAATTATTATTGTTTGTTCTTACGTTTTTTATGCTATGTGTAACACTCGCTTGTATTTTGATTATATCGTGATTATACCTTGTTTCAGCCTACTGTCCCCGATGAAGGGCACCGCCCGAAATGCATTGGACGGATGAAATTATGTTGATGGACATGAAATTAATATGATGAATTTAAATTGATTCTGATGACTTATGAAGTAAATAATTTCATTGGAACACATGAACTTTCGACTGGTTTGTCGATTATTTGAACATTAAGGAATCCTTATTTCAAGGACGGCAAATGGTCTGCAATGTCAGATAGAAAAATGTGCTCACTTCATTAATGAAAAAGGATTTAAAGCTTAATTTGACCAAAACTTTCACCATGATTTGTGGCAAGAATAGAACAGGGATTAAAAAAGCACCATGTGGGTGGCACCGTAATTGACAGAGTCTCAAGTTTTATGTACTTGGGCTTATTGTTCAATGAGTATGGCACATGGGGTACGCATATTAACTTATCCAACTTACAATTTACGCGAACAATCGAGGGTATATTTAGATTTTCAACAAAAATAGGAAATAAACCAAATACATTATATAGAAGTACATCTAGTACAACTGCATGTTATGGCGCAGCTTTGTGGGAAAGGTCTAATATTGCAACCCTCCAACTACAAGAGAATACGTTTTTAAAACGCTTGTTAGCAGTTCCAAGTTCCACACCAAATTGTCTATCCCTTATATTAGTGACTTTATAAGAACAGATGGACTTACTCTATGGCATGAAATATGGACGAAAGAGGAAACAAGGTTTACTAAGGATATAATACTGGACTGTTTAGCTCTTGACAATAGTAGAAAAATACCTTGGCTTAAATGTATTCAATCCGTATTAAAAAGCTGTAAATTAACCCTAGAGCATAAAGAACCTATGTCTATACAAGGATATAGTAAAAAAAGAGTTGAAAATAAGGTTTTATGCTGCAATGGATTTGGTAAGGGATGCTGAATAAAGCTCGAAACAAAGTATCATTTCCTACCATGAGCGTCCACCTTTTATTGGCATTCAACCGTATCTGATTAAAGTAAGAAATACCCAACATAGGTTTTTTTTAGCAAGACTACGGCTTAGCACCCTACATTGTTTAGTCGCATTTCCCAAGTCCAGAAAAATGTACCATATATCACCAAACGGCCCATGCGACGGAAAATCAACTCAGTCCACTCTGCATTTCCTATTATTCTGTAATTTTTACAGGGACATTCACAAACTCATTTTGAAACCTCTTTGTTTAGCTAATTAATGTTATCATTATAAGCAAGCTTTTAATTTTATCTGTAGGTTGGAAATTGACAAAATTATGATTGCTTCTAGTAATTTTATACAAATGTCCATTAAGAGAAGAAAGGCTTACTCCTATCTAGAGGCATTAACTTATGAACACTATGATGATTAAAGTTGAGTTATAATGCCCTCTATCCTAAAAGCATGTGGCTATCTTGAATCGAATGTACTGTATGAACTCTTGATAAGTTTTATAAATTAATTACTTTTAACCGATTTTAATGTACTTTTTATAGGCTAAATTCTTTGGATTATTAATCGAAAAATGGACTGTATATATGCACACAACTTTGAAGATGTACAAGAATTAATGGCTTTTTTATTAAACATAATATGAAAAACCAATTAAACCAGGGGGTCTGTCACAGAGTAAAGTGTACTCAAAACCAATAAGACTCAAAAGCAAAATAGTTAAGAGCCAGGTAACAATACCTTGGAGTCTACAGAGAAGTACTCAAACCCAACACACACACAACCACCAGGAATGGTAGGTGAGACCCAATGTCCAGAGATGGATTCCCATCAAAGTCTTGTTAGTGATCAATATTATCATATGGTAATCCAAAAGTTGGAATAGTGCGTCTCTAGATCATTGAGACAATTTCCATAACCAACATTTAGGACAGGGTTTCGACCCGCATTCACTAGTAGACCATACATGTGATCACTAAATGGGATATGTGCAGTGCAAAAAGTAAGTGTGGTGGTGATATTAAAAATAGAATAGAGGACAAACAGCATACAAACTTTAATGGCCGTTAGTCTCTTTCTGATTAAAACCAAGAACAGCGCAAAAAAACAGTTCTAACAAATAACTGCGTAGGGGCCGACATGTTTCTGCCAAAACGGGAACAATCTCCTAAGGCTTTCTTCAGGGCCTCTGTTCTAAATAGTTTTTGCCACTGCTAGTAAGTGCAACACATAAACCATACATAATACTGTGAATCAATCAAACCATTAAGGATATGTGTTACTATTCCTCCATGTCAAATGGTATATTGTTCACCTACAACAAATAAAAATGGTGTAAGTGCATTGGGTATAAACATTCTACTGAATTAAACATTAAACAAAAACTCTCAGAGTTCTTTACTCACCCATAATGACAGGGGATAGGACCTCACCTCACCTGGACCAGGCTCAGGATAGAGGAGGCCACGCACTGTGGAGGCAAGGGATAGGGTACTTGATAAAAAGGGAGAATACCTAATGCAACACCTTTCTGTATCTAAGTAACACCTGTAGTTAACCCCACTACCTCCCTCTCTCATACTGCAGCTCCATCTCAGGCTCAACCACGAACCCTCTAAACTATCAAGAAGTTTCATTAAAAACAGTAGGTCTGTGCATCCCCTTCCTGTCAATGGACCTAGTAGTTACTGTTGTTTGTAAACCAACCATAGTCTCAACGACGGGGAGGTGAGGAAGGGTGTGACACATTGAGACTATGGTTGGTTTACAAACAACAGTAACTACTAGGTCCATTGACAGGAAGGGGATGCACATACCTACTGTTTTTAATGAAACTTCTTTGATATAACTAGAGATGGGTAATTGATAGTTTAGAGGGCTCGTGGGTGATCCTGAGATGGAGCTGCAGTATGAGAGAGGTTGTAGGTGAACAATATACCATTTGACATGGAGGAATAGTAACACATATCCTTTATGGTTTGATTAATTCACAGTATTATGTATGGTCTATATGTTGCACTTACTAGCAGTGGCAAAAACGATTTAGAACAGAGGCCCTGAAGAAAGCCTTAGGAGATTGTTCCCTTTTTGGCAGAAACATGTCGGCCCCTACGCAGTTATTTGTTAGAACTGTTTTTTGCGCTGTTCTTGGTTTTAATCAGAAAGAGACTAACGGCCATTAAAGTTTGTTTGCTGTTTGTCCTCTATTCTATTTTTAATATCACCACCACACTTACTTTTTGCACTGCACATATCCCATTTAGTGATCACATGTATGGTCTACTAGTGAATGCGGGTCGAAACCCTGTCCTAAATGTTGGTTATGGAAATTGTCTCAATGATCTAGAGATGCACTATTCCAACTTTTGGATTACCATATGATAATATTGATCACTAACAAGACTTTGATGGGAATCCATCTCTGGACATTGGGTCTCACCTACCATTACTGGTGGTTGTCTGTGTGTTGGGTTTGACTACATCTCTGTAGACTCCAAGGTATTGTTACCGGGCACTCAACTATTTGGCTTTTGAGTCTTATTGGTTTTGAGTACACTTTACTCTGTGACAGACCCCCTGGTTTACTTGGTTTTTCATTTTGGCTCAATAGGGGATGATAACCTGGGCAGGTCTATGAACGCCCCTTAGACCCTCTAATTCCCGTGTTGTTATATATTAATCATAATATGTCTTTTTTATATTTGTTATTAGAATGCTTTATGGTCATGTATAATGTACTGAATAAAGCTTTTTGAATTTGAATTTTACAACTCCAATATAATCCACAGGGATAGACTAAAAAAAGTAATATGAGATAGCAGTATGATTAAAACAAAAGCTATGTACACACACTCATGTATACCCCCACCCCTTTACATATGTGCTAAATTCTGGGAAAGGGAGAGATCTCAAAAGTCCAAAGGTACATGCATAGGACAAAAGTATGGCATGTTGATAAGAAGTGAAAAGGGGAGGAAGATAGAATGAACAAAAACCCTAAGCTGGAATATAGTAGGTTTAAGAGACGAGAGATGATTTAAGGTGGTCTGATATGCTAAGAGAGTATGACGTGGCCGGCTTACTAGAGACCTGGGAAACTGTTAATACTCTCTGTGTGGATGGATACACAACCTACTATGAACCTCCATGGCCTTACCTAGCTGGTAGAGCAAAGGGTGGTTTAATAACCCTAACCTCTCCTAATGTTTTAGGCACCCACTGTAAGTTGGATTCTGGCTGTAGTAATTGCCTAGTTGTTCAAATTAGGCCCACAAATGTTCCGAAATTACTTATTGTGAATTTCTATAACTCTTTTGAAAGAAATTCTGTGAATGACCATATATGCATTCTATATTGTTTTTTAGAATCTTATAAGGAGAAACAAACTACTGTTTATTCAGTGATTATTTTAGGGGATTTTGATTAGGGCTCCCGGTTTTATGGTATTTATTTTTCTGCCATTTCCGTCTGTATTTATCCATATTTATTTTTTGCTAATTTTATCTGTATTTATCCATATTTATTTTGGATTTTGTGGAAAATGTAAGCTAAAATGTGCATATTTCCACATTTATTTAACCGATAAATATGCACTCATGCTTGAAGGTCTGCCAGGTTTCAGTGCTGTGGGCACCCGCAGAAGAAAAGTCAGTGCACTTATATGAAAAGATGCAAATTTCAGCCTTGTGCATTTTTGCTGCTGTTAAAGCCTCTTTACTAAAATTCATTTATTTTTTAACCCGCTTATCTATCAATCCACAGATCGATTGGCCTGGCAGTTATGGCAGACAGTATTTAGAATTACTCAAAAGGCAACCCATTTTCCGCTTTTTTATCCACATTTAAAAATAAATACAGACAAGAAAATGAATGTTTTCTGTCTGTATTTATCTGTAAAAATCAGTAAAAACGGAAAACAGGGAGCTTTATTTTTTTTTAAAAATCTTTTTATTAAATTTTTTATTAACTTTGCTCAAGGACTCATACATTACAGAGCAGTGTTCAGGCAGTATATAAAGGAACAACAATAAATTGTACATTCGAAGGCATACAAGGTAGCATAATGGACCGGTAACAGTTATCTCTCCTGTCCATCCCCTCCCCTCATGGCTCTATACCTCGACCAAGGACCCCAGACCCTCCTCCATTTCATAGCACATACCCTGGCCTTGTAGATTGTTTCCTCCACCCTCTGGTACCAATCCAAATCTCGTAGCCACTGGTCCCATTGTGGGGGAGCCTGCACACCCCAGCAGCTGGCTATATTCCGCTTCGCCACCCCGACTGCTGTAGCCAACCAGATCTCGTCATACCTGGGCCATTCCATGGGTCCTTTAATGATCAGCAATAGCAACCTGGGGTGCACCGGGACCGGCGATCCCACTACTGTCGCCATTGTGTGTGCTACTTTGGTCCAATGGGCAATCCCAAAGTATATGAAAAAAGGATCCCTCCCCCTGATACCCTCTCACACACAGGGGCGACAGAGCCCTAATTTTAATATACATTTGTGTACAACAAATTGTCATGTCACTGATAATGTTGGCCCCGAAAACTGCTCAAATTTGCATTTTGAACATAGACAGCAAGGATGGTTTTCAGAAGATATTTTTGCCGATCTTGGCTCATCATATCCAAATATCAATAGAGGTGAAGCTGGTATCCCCTCTTTTAAGGGAAGGAGATCAAATTCTATAATCGATTACATTTTTATTACCACAGCCTTGCTATCTCAGGTTGTATCCTATGCTGTCCAAGGGTCGCATTTTAGCGATCATAATCCCATACATTTTATACTAGATGGGGGTACCAATGTAATCCCTAAATTGGGGGAGGCCACTATTGGCCCATATGTAAAGGTAAAGGATCAGGGCTGTAGACTTAAATGAAGAATGGTAGTCCCGGAAAATGTTATAAGTGATCTAACTGAATCAGTGGAAGAAGAGTTTGAACTCTGTCTAGAGAGTACAAAAAAGGAGGTAGAAGCCCTCATAGCCTATGAAAGGATTTGTAAACAGGTGGTTAGAGCTCTCTCATAGCAAATAAGGGAAACTAGGATAGGAGGAGACAGGTGGTTTGACCATAGTTGCACTGTTGCCCATCAAAACCTACTCTTTGCCCTAAAGCAAAAAACCCCAAGATAAAGTTTTAATAGTTGAATTTAGGAAAACGTACAAGCATGTTGTGGGAACTCGCAAAGCAGTAATTAAACAAGGTGCATGGAATGATCTGTTGTCAGTGGTTGTTCTTAAGAAGAGTGACAGGTTCTGGGAAATTGTTAATAAACCGTTCTTCTCTGGTGTCAGTAACTGTTCACTAGACTGTAACATACCGGAGGTGCAGTGGCTAAGTAATTTTAAACGTATATATGGCTACCGGGATGACGAGGGAAGCATTGGTGTCAGCCTCTGGATGCGGTTGTGAATGTATATAGTATGGTTTTTACCAGCAATAACACAAATGACAAGTAATAAAGCCCCGTGACCGGATGGTGTCCCGGCCGAACTTTTTAAGGTAAATGTATCACTGTGGTCTAAAATATTAACTCATGTATTCAATTCGGCCAGTCTGTATGGTCTGCCGAGATCCTGGTCCTAGTCTACCATCATACCTGTTTTGAAGAAGGAGCAGAGAGGAGACCCACAATGTTATCGGCCAATACAGCTGTTTGATTCAGCAGTCAAAGTACTAGGGAGAGTGATCCTCAGTAAATTAACAGAGTGGCAGGAAGTGTGCAATGTACGGTTTTAGGAAAGGTAGGGGCACCATGCATCAGTGCCTAAACTTGCATTTGCTATCAGGGAAATATACCATCGCCAAAAAGGGGACACTACACCTGGGCTTTCTGGATCTGTCCTCAGCTTTTGACCTACTAAACAGATCCAAACTATGGGTTTTGCTACTTGAAATGGGAATGGACCAGAACATTGTGAACTTTTTGTCCGATCTGCATAGAGACCTCACTACTAAGGTGAGATACGACCAAAAGGGTAATCATACACAGAGACGGACAGGAATGCATTTCAGCTCCTTTATTGTTTACTCAATACATTAATAATCTAGACTGTTGTGTATAGCCTGTAAAGATATTCCTTGTGTGGGGGAGCGGTTAATCCCAGCTCTTTAATATGCAGATGATGCTTTTCTATTAGCGCGCACAGTGACTGGGCTCCAGTCTCTCCTAAGTTCCTTTGCAGTTTTTATGAGTTCGCTGGACTTAAGCGTTAATTTTACTAAATCTCACACTATGATTATGGGCTCCAGAACGAAAAAATCAAAAACGCATTATTGTGAAGTAAACAAAATATTTAGAGTGACTACTTTTTCGTACTTATGGTTTTGTTTGAGGAAAGGGGTAGATGGGCACCGCAAAAGAAAGCCAAAAGAAACTCTATGGTAAGATCAACAGTAGCGGTTCTTGATTTTCCATGCAGGTTAGGAGCTAAGCTGGTTCAAGCTATGTTAAATATATACAGAGCAAAATGTATTGCTATCTCTAACTATGGGTCTGAAATATGGGGATATATGGGGATATATGGAGGCGGAGGAACTCCAAATAGTAGAGAATAAATTTCTTAGAAATTTGTAATCAGTCCCACAATCAATACCTTCTTATATTATTCATCAGGAATTGGGTATTGGTTTTGTGTCAGATCGGATTGGTATGGCTCCCCTACTCAAATGGATAATGATCTATACCAATCCCGAATTAGAGATGAATCGTGAGAATGTTCTAGACTGTTTATCCCTGGATAGAGCCAGCAGTATTTAATGGCTATGTTATGTTAAGAAGTTCACACTGAAATTAGGGTGCCCAGAGATGTTTGATTGGCCAAATAAGCTATCAAAGGAGCATTTATCTTGGGTCAAGAAACACTTCTTCTGTATGATACAAGCTGAAAAAGAAGTCAGAGAGTTGATGGAACTAACGGTACGAGCCCATTCATTCCTGAAAACAAACCTTGCAATAGAACCCTATTTAATTGAAGGTAACAAAGCCCTACCACCGTTTTCTTTTAATAAGATTTAGATTCAATCATTTGCATTTTTTACTGGCAGAACCACAGGGGTGGTGAAGGGTGCAAGATTTGGGTTCCTGCTCCTGTGATAATGTTTCCACCCAAGATACGTTGCACCTTATCATGTTTTGTGACCACTATCTGCATATCCACAAACGTTTTTTAAAACCTATTTTAAAAAGAACAGGTTTTGTGCAGGTAAGGCCTGTTTTTTTAATATAATTACAGACATTGAAGAAAGTATGGGAAACTTTTAATATTGCCAGTTTTTTAGTTGCGGCGGTTAGAGAAAAGAAAAAAATGGGGCCTCAAGATATGATTTAAAAAAAATATTTTACAACTATAAGGAAAGAATGCTTAATTGGATGCTCTTAGTGTATAGGATCAATTTCGGTATGAATTGGCCCAAGATTCTTTTTCTATATTATAAAGATGGGTTTTTTTATTCTTAAATTTTGTGGTATATAAGAAGATATGAAATTAATTTTGTCTTTGTGATATTGTGATTTTAAAATTATTTGTAGTGTACTTTTATGGTTTTAATCAACCGAATTTAGGGGGTCATTAGGATGGCGGGAGGACTTTGTCCGCCTGCCATCCTATCGGAGTTTGGGACCGGCCGCCATAAGGGCGGGGGTCCTGTGGGGGAGATTAGGATGCGCCCGCCACTGTGGCGGGCGCATACTGCATTTTTAGCATTGTGGCGGGCGGTGCTCTCAGCACCGCCTGCCGCAATGCTAAAAATGCATATATGCATTTGCATTAACAAAGCGGCAGGCACCACGCGGTGCCTGCCGCTTTGTTAATGCAAATGCAGGGGGGTACCACAGGTATCCCCCCGTGAGCACCCTCCACCTGTCCTTCACTCTGGGGGCCCGCAGGGGGCCCCCAAAGTGAAGACCGCATGTCTCAGCCACGGAAAGGTATCTGCTTTGGGCCATGCTAATATGGCTGGCAATGTCTACTAGACACCGCCACCATATTAAACCTTTTCCGCCCCGGCCGCAAGGCGACCGGGGCGGAAAAGCGGCGGACGGTCTTTCCGTCTGCCGCAGTCCCCCGCCATCCTAATATGGCGGGGGGAATTTAGGTGCGGATGGCGGGCGGGTTGCCCCTTGCCAGGCTGGTGGTGGCTACCGCCAGCCTAGCGGGGGCAATCCGCCCGCCATCCTTACGGGCCCCAAAGTGATTATGACTGACCGACTCACATTGCAATTATTAAGCTTGGAGTGCTCACTAAAATTATGCCTACTAGTTAAGCGTATTAACATATCCCTAATGCAACATACAACAGTGCTCCTTTAGTAGTACCATTAGCTCATTGGTAACTGCCCAAACATTAGCCAATCAGTTGAACGAGCTGGACACTTCACTCTTCCTTCAGGAAAGCATTCCTGAACTTTCACTGCACACGTGGAATAGATAAGAACATTCAATGGGGTCTTAAGAAGGGGAGAAAAGATGAGTGCAAGTGACCATGAAAGACTGGAAAGCTGTAGTTAAAGGTGAGTAACTTTTTTTCTACAGCACTGGAGCTTCATCGATGCACATGCCTGAATTAAGAATAACAAGCAGTTAAAATGTACACATATTGAACTATCATGGGAAAATGAAAAAGACTGCTTACCTCATAACTGGTAATGAGAAGCTGCTGTTCCCATTGCTGTTTCACGAGCCACATTCATGGTGTGGCAGTAGACCTCAATTAATGTGTGATGACTGTTCTAAGTGCGCTGTACAAACGTCCTGCAGAGAGCCACTTGTGTATAAAGCCATTGTGGACTGCACACTTCCTGTGGAATACACTGTCATATTTCTGTTAAGAACTTAGTTGTGTTTTTTTGGTGGCATATGGCAATGCAAGTGTAGTGGGATGTATAGACGGAAGCATTTGATTATATGCAGGTTAGATTTGAGCTACATAAATCCATGGAAAGAAGAGACCTTTCCAGTAGGATGAAAGAGTTTGAGAAAGAAAGAGTGCAATATTAAAGGCCCTAACAGGAGGAGAGCCATAAGGAATTTAAGGTATGTATTTTGGATTCATGTGCAGTGTGCCCTTGCCTCCAGAGAAGTGAAGAGGTGGTTTACTGACCATAAGGCCTGAATGTATCTCATAAACTTCAGGGTTTATAACTATGAGGTTTTCAATGACAAATACTTTAGCCTTGTACGTATCTGTTAATGGAAGGGCCATGAGTTAACCCAACAGTGTTTAATTCCCAGGTAAATGGAGGGTGGCACCTTAGAAAGAAAGGGTGAGTGCATTACCTCTAGTGTAAATGCATCCCTGCATGTGGGCACTCTGTTGTGGTTCGTTGTAATAAAACAATCGACTCCAATAAATATAGCCAATAAGTGTTCATTTGATTTCAAAAGATCCAAAGTTTACTTGAAGGCTTTAAACTGATACATTCTCAGTTTTCAATGTCCAAACATTTTCAAAGTTCATAATCAGTGATGAAACCAAGGTTAACCATACGAGCTCTGATGCATTTCGAGCCGGTTGGCTCTTTGTCAAGGAGCGCTACAAAAGAATGCAAAATAACGTTCTCATCAATATGTGAAAATACGGCAACTCAATAACATAGTATAACATGGTGACACTTTTGGTGCATGCTTATCGGGTGGTGCGGTGTAACATGCTTAAGGAAACGGGGTGAAGGGGTGGGTTGTGTACAGGCTAAGTGGGGTGGGGGATCGGGGGTGATGGTCATCACGGGGGAAAAATTGAGTGGAATTAGGAAGCGCGTGGGTTGTGGGTTAAGTTTCGAGCGTCAAGTTCTCAATGGGAAAAATTAGTTCCTAAAGTGAAAAACGTCAAAAAGTGAAAACGTGCTCGAGGGTTGTGTTGGGGGCGTTAATACGACGTGCTTTAAGGGGGGGATCAAGAAAGGTTTGAAAAAATGCCTCGTCCAAGCGAGACTTACAATTTAAAGTTGCATTCCCGCAGTCGGGGAGTCTGAAATCAAAGAGCAGGAATAAAAAATTACAAAGGTGGCTGAAATGCGATAGCGCATTCGCGGGTTGCTACAGGGAGAATGTGGAACTTACAGGTCCGGTCGGCGTCTCAATGCGGAGTCTTCACTGGGCGTACTGCTGGGCTGGCAGAGTTCGTGAAACTCCGTGAGGCTCACAAGCGGAGTGCTCGGTGAGCTCAGATTGGATGGGGAGGGTGGCCATAAACATAAAAAACAGACTAGGGAGTCGGTCGCCATATGGGCGGCCATCTCAGAGTGGAGTAGGGTGAAAGACGTGAACAGGGTGGTGGAAGGATGGTGATGGGTTAGTGGGGGAATGTGTGATATACAAGCATGGCAGACCATTACAGGCAGCGATGTGCATAACAT
The DNA here is from genome assembly GCF_964263255.1 of Lissotriton vulgaris. Classification (NCBI taxonomy): domain Eukaryota; kingdom Metazoa; phylum Chordata; class Amphibia; order Caudata; family Salamandridae; genus Lissotriton; species Lissotriton vulgaris. The sequence goes on along the minus strand of NC_141685.1, from coordinate 1,151,334,554 downwards.
GTACCGAGAAGGTGCTATAAATAACAACTTAATTCCAAACGGTCATTGAGGCCATGGGGCTTCATAGCTTGAAGTCTGTAAATCCAAGATGTTTCTCTTTGGAGAAGTGTTTTGTTGACGTCTCTTCCTTCCATTTTGTCATGCACAACCCCCACTTGGATTCTTTGAAGTTGGGCTATAAGAACAGAAAAAGAGCTAGAAGCTTACTGTAACCTCAAACCACTAACAGATGAACTCATATAGGGTTGTATTTAAGGTCTGAATTTGCTAGATGCAATAAGAATGAAAACAAATGGTGAGGTTGAAAGGATAGTTTATGAAGATCTAGTTGAGTGCACCTAAAGCAGAAGCATTTCTCCTTAAACAGCAACTGCCTGATTCACAAATGTAAACTTACACTTTGGTATAAGTTTACGATTGTTTGCTTTCACCAAGGGATTTATGAGTAGTATCTTTACGAGTGTGGAATCCCCGCACAAAAAAAGATAGGTCTTTTTATGTGTGGAGACTCCTGCACTCATAAAGATACTACAACTGTCGGCATTCTAGTGGAATGCCTAAATCAGGGGTCTTCAACCAGTAGCTAATGAGCTACTGTAGATCTCCAGCTACCTCTGAGTAGCTCACCTGTGTGCAGCCCAGCTTATTAAATTAGAAAGCTTTTTCTTGTTTGAATTATTATACTTTTTAAAAAAAAATATTCTACACTAATAATATTAGAAGCTCTCGATGCGTTTCATTGAACATACTTTTCTCAGTACAGAAAAGGTTGTATTCCCCTTGTCTAAATGCTCAGAGGTCAAGCTGTGAAATTCTGTCACATCCTCTTATTGCACAGAGCTAGCCCTCCTCACTTGATCAGAAGACCTGGTTTATAAAAGTGATCAGTGGTCTGGAGAAGACATCAACGAAGTTGATGAACCAACAAGGTCTCATCAAAAAACTGGGACTATGAGAATTATTACAAATTACTTTGTATGTTTGTATGTAGAATATATATATATGATAACTTGTGGGGACCACTTGGCCAGAGCGAGGTATGAGCTTTAAGTGTGTGATCATTAATCCGCTATTATGTGATGAAACATATTGCGGTTTTAAACACCAACAGATACATTTACAATTAAATATCACTGCAAAAAAATTGGCGCAATGATTTGATTTGAATATATGCAAAAAAAATTATTTATGTACATAACTGACGAAAGTCTGTTTTCTAGCTCCATAGATGTTCGGGAGCACTATGGTCCTTTTTCTATTTCCAGTAAATACACCTTTAAATGGTGGGTTTGTAACTTGCAAATTTGGCTTGTGAAGAAGAGCGTCTGCTCAAAATGCGTCGCCAATAACAAAAACTACTTGAAACACGAACCCTGGTGTGCGAGTCTTTTTCTATGAGCAAAACTGCCTGTGGAATTTCCAAACACACACACATATATATATATATATATATATATATATATATATATATATATATATATATATATATATATATATATATATATATATATATATATATATATATATATATATATATATATATATATATATATATATATATATATACATATACATATGTATATATATATGTATACATATGTATATATATATATATATATATATATATATATATATATATATATATATGTATGTATGTTTGGAAAATGTGTGTGTGGGTGTGTGTGTGTTCTCATATATATATATGTGAAGTACAATTTAGATGTTTTAAGCAGACTGTGAAGTGAAGATTACACTAAGTAATTCAAACTTTATAAGCAGGCTGTCAATTAAATATTACTATGGCCTATTTTGTTTGTAGTTCCTTGTGTGCCTGCGGGCACCTCCCCTGCCACCCTTCATATCATATTTGGAGATGCCACTGAGGACAGGTCTTGTAAGTGGACCATCAATAGAACTTTTGACTGTTAGTGTAAATTGTGTTTGAGGTCCTCTGATAGATTGGCCCACAGTAAGGTGATGGAACTCTTCCAAAACTGTAAAGCTTTCTTGAGGTGTGGCGCAATCATGATGATGCCTTAACACTATCGCTGCTAGGGTTATTCTTCTGCTGTGCTGGGCCATATTATAAATGGGTGTGGTCATGATGAGCTCAGCTTGTCATGAGCACACGAGCACCGTGCCTCATGACGAGCTGAGCTCGTCATGAGCACGGAAGGGGTTAAATGAATTTGCTACTTTGCATCACTGACTGTCCAATTGCTTTTGAACTAAACAAAAAAAGGAGGAAGCAAGTATAAAGCAGGAACAAATCATACCATGAGGTACAAGTGAGTTTCAGTGCCAGATTCTGGGACTGAAAAGCAATGGGCCAATGGATGTATAGATCTGTCAGTAGACAGTGTTACAAGATTTTTTGGGGTTAGAGACAATTTCTTGAGGCACTTGTACTACTCTTTGTGGTCTGTTTCATGTCTTTTGAGGCCCCACCAACCTTAATCAATCCTTAATTACAGTTTGTATTAAATGAGCTTCTATGTAGTTTTAAAGTTGCCCAATAGATTAACTAGTGTGAATAGCCTAGGGAGTAATAAGCAGTAATGTTCTGTGACAGTAATGACACTTAATTATCCTAGGAAATAACAAATAATATTGTGACCAATCATTATCAGCTTTAATATAGACCAGATTTTGAGTGAAATTGAATGAAAGGATCCATTGTATAAAAATAGTCATATGGTAGCCAGCAGTTAGGCGGGTCAGGAGCTTTCTTACCTCTCCAGTGATTTTGTCTTGCTGCACGAGTGTGCATGACAACAAGCTTTGGGTTTCCGCCTTCGGGGAGTGACGAGGGAGCTTGGATTGAGGATCCAGTTTCTTTCCTGATCTGGCTGGGACAGACACATGCAATACCTGCAGCTTCGGAGGGAAGCCGGGGCAGCTGCAGGTTTCCTAGATCGTTGCTGAGTTGGCGTATAGGCGGAGGCTGCCTCGTGGCTCTCCAGAGACTGGGGAGCCTGGTTTAGAATTTGCTTCCGGGGCTTATTCAGTAGTCCAGGAGCTGGCTGAGGGAGCCTCGGTTAGAAGCCTGTAACCCTTCCAGCATGGAGAAGCAGCCTAGATAAACCACATTCGGGGAAATGGAGGAGATGGCAAGTCACATGTGTATTCAGTAAGGAGGAAGTGAGGTGGAAGGAGAATCCCAGGGGTCGCCACCAGGTCTGCGGCTGTAGGTAAAACATCAGGTAAAGGGAAACCTTGTACTGAGGTAAGGGAGCTCAATGTGGACCAAACTACCTTAGAGGGTCAGACAAATAGGTAAGCTTTGAGGAACAAATACATCTTAAAAACCCTGAAGTAGCAGTCCAGGAACCTTTAACACTACCCCTTCAAGACATTCCTGCCCCGCTGACCTCCTCAACAGGTCTCATAAACAGCTAGGGGAACGCAGAAGCTAAAAAGATATTAGACAGAAAGGAGCAGAAACGGTTCACCGTGTAAAGATGACCCACCTCTCTAAGGTCTTATTTTACGGGGCAAACCGTAATCCTGGTGGACTCCGGTCTGACTCCTCCCCATGAATTGGGAAAGAAGGCAGATAAGTGGGTCAGGACCAGGGTGAAGCAGAAAACCCAGAACAATAGTGGTGACAAGCAGAAGCAAGATTCTTCAAAAGCTCAAGATAAGGGTGGGGACAAGGGTAAAGACAAAGGGTCTTATCAAGGCCCCAAAAACCTGCATCTGGGGGGTGTCACAACCTAACAAAGGAAAAGGCAAAAAGAAATCTCGGAGTTACTTATGTAAGACAAAAACCCATTGGACGAAAGATGTTGATTGTCCAAAAGCCAAAGAAACTACTCCTACCACCACTGGCCCTAAGGCAACTGTTCCCCAAGTGTAAGTGGTGGTACAGGGAAAAAGTAATTAGTGGGGTTAATCTTGGGATCTGAGCTGGGCTCTGGCTTAGTCAGAACTCCAGCTCAGGCTGTTTTAGTCTGTGATGGTGGTATAGATATTACCACCTTACTTGTCAGTCCCAGTAACCTGGGCAAGTAAAGACAATAGCCTTAGATCAATGGAACAGAGGCAATGGCCTACCCTGACACAAGGGCCAGTGTCACCGTGGTGACAGAAAAACCTGGGTCTCCTGGATAGATCATACTTGGTGAAATGTACAAAGTGACAAATGCAAACAATATCAGGACTGACTATTCCTTAATAGTTGTTCATTTCAGCTTGGGCTGGGTAACTGGACCTAAGAAGGTTGTGGTAAGTTCGGACCTATCAGTAGATTGTTTGTTGGGCAATGATTTGGAACCTTCAGCCTGGGCTGAGGTTGAATTTAGGACTCATGCGGCAATATTGGGAATCGCTGCAGGTGTGTTTCCTGTGACTAGGTCACAAGCCAAACAGACATCCACTGAACAGGCCCTGGACCCTGAAACAACAGAACAGGTGCCTTCCAAGAGAAGGAGTGGGAGGGGTAAGGCTGTGTCTTCCCCCCAGACTCAGAGTGAGGATCAGTCTCTTGAGGGAGATTATCTCAATCCTGTGAAGGAACTGTCCCAGATGAGCTTGAGCCTGTTCAGGTTACGTTCTTGGGGACAGGGGGCTCTTCCAGGGCAGATGAGTTTGGAGCAGCAAACCTGCCCCTCTCTTGAACCCATCAGACAGCAGGCTTGTGCTGAGGCTGCTGGGAATGTCAGTGGGTCCCACAGGATCTACTGGGATGAGGGACTCCTTTATTTAGAGGATAGAGACCACACGCCTGGTGCTACCAGGAGGTTGGTTATACCTCTGAAGTTTAATGGTTTGCTTCTCACCCTAGCACATGACATTCCACTGGCAGGACACCAAGACCGAAGTAAGACTTGGGACAGGCTTGTCCCTCACTTCCACTGACCCCACATGTCTGAAGACACCAACGAGTTTTGTCGCTACTGTGCCACTTGCCAAGCCAGCAGTAAGACAGGTGGCACCACAAAGGCCTCCTTCAAGTGGTGGGGTTGCCTTTGTGAAGGTTGGGATTGACACAATTGGTCCCATGAACTCCCCTACAGCATCCTGGCACAGTTATATTCGTTGTGGTGGTGGACCATGCCACTAGGTACCCAGAATCCTTTTCCATTAGGACCACTACAGCTCCTGTGGTGGCTAGGGCCCTCTTGGGAATTGTTTCCAGGGTGGCCTTCCCTAAGGAGGTTTTAACTGACAGAGGTACAAACTTCATGTCAAGATATATCACTGCAATGTGAAAGGAGTGTGGTATAAATTATAAATTCACCGCCCCCTACCATCCTCAATGCAATGGGTTATTTCAGAGATTCAACAAAACCCTCAAGGGCATGATCATGCGCCTCCCAGAAAAGCTTAGGCGAAAATAGGATGTTCTTCTGTTCTGCCTTCTCTGTGCCTACAGAGTGGACCTGCAGACGGGGATTTGCTACAGCCCTTTTGAGCTTCTGTTTGGGCATCCAGTTAGGAGTCCCTTGTGTTTGGTGATGAAGGGATGGGATTTATCTCTCAAACAGGGCCTATTGGACTATGTACCTGGTCTCCGCTCCATGGTGGCTGAGTACATGAAGATGGCAAATAAAAACCTGGAGGCCAGTCAAGAATTGCAAAAAGCTTGGCATGACCAAAAGGCTGTCCTGACTGTTTATCAGCCAGGCCAGAAAGTGTGGGTGTTGGAACCTGTTGTCCTTATGGCTCTCCAAGATAAATGGAGTGGACCACACACTATCGTTGAGAAAAAAGGTGAGGTCACCTATCTGGTAGATCTAGGTACTCCCAGGAGCCCTCACACGCTGCTCTATGTGAACAGGCTCAAACCTTTTGTAGACAAGGCTGACATGGACTTGCTCATGGAAATTGCTGAGGCGCAGGAGAAAAAGAGTGACCCACTCCCTGATATCTTCTCACAAAACCCTGATGATGGGTCAGTTGATGGTGTAGCCTTGGTAGGCAGCCTCACTGACCAACAGCAGATTTATTGCAGGAAGGTCATCAATCAATATAGGTATATGTTTTCTTTGACACCCAGTCAAACTATCTGGCATACCCATGAAGTCGACACAGGTGACAGTCTAACTGTCAAATCAACAGGCAGCCTGGCCATGTCAGAGATTGAATCAGGACAAAGGTCCAAAAGATGCTGGAGTTGGGAGTAATTGAGCCCTCAGATAGCCCTTGGGCTAGTCCAGTGGTCTTGGTACCAAACCTTCACACAAACGTTGGTAAGAGAGAGATGAGGTTTTGAGTTGACTACAGGGGACTCAATGCATTCACTAGGACTGATGGTCATCCATTTTCTAGGGAAAATGAGCTCATTGACACTTTGGCCTCACATTTGACGTAACTGCTGGCTATTGGTAAATCAGACTAGATGAGGATGCTAAACCCAAAACAGCATTCTCAACCCCTAGTGGGCATTATTAATTTATTGTGATGCCCTTTAGTTTGAAGAATGCACCTGCCACATTCTAAAGGCTGGTAAGCAAAGTTCTCACAGGTCTGTAAGCATAAAGTTCAGAATATTTTGATGATATAGCTGTCTTTAGCTCCACCTGGGAGGATCACCTGGTCCACCTGAAGAATGTTTTGGAGGCTCTGCATAAAGCAGGCCTCACTATCAAGGCTACTAAGTGCCAGAAAAGGCAGGGTAAGGTTGTGTATTCGGGCCACCTTGTAGGTGGAAGCCAGGTTCAACCACTTCAGAGCAAAATCTAGACCATAATGGACTGGGTTGCTCCAACTACCCACACTCAGAGCTTTCTTGGGCTTGACTGGGTATTACAGGAGATTTGTAAAAGGATATGGGTCCACATTGACTCCCTTGAATGATCTCACCTCCATGAAAATGCCCAAGAAAGTCCAGTGGACAGCTAGCTGTCAGAAGGCATTTGTTGATCTCAAGCAACCTAGGTGTACTGCTCCTATTCTGGAGAGTCCTGACTACTCCAAGCAATTTATTGTCCAAACAGATGCATCTGAGTTGGGGGTAGGGACTGTATTGTCACAACTTAATGCAGAGGGTCAGGATCAACCAGTAGCTATTATTGGCAGACTGTTGACCCCCCAGAGAGAAACGTTGGTCAGCTGTAGAGATAGAAGCCTTTGCTGTGGTTTGGGCCCTGAGGAAGCTGAGGCCATACTTGTTTGGCACTCAGTTCATTGTTCAGATAGACAATAAGCTCCTCTTATTGCTAACACAGACGAAGGGTGGAAACCCCAAAGTTTTGAGGTGGTTCATTTCCCTACAGGGGATGGACAATACAGTGGAACATAGACCTGGGAGTAACCGTGGCAAGGTAGATGGACTCTCCAGATATTTCCACTTAGAAATTGAAGACTCAACTGGGTAAGATTAGTCTAATCTCCTTCCATGGGGGGGGGGGGGGGGGGTAGGAGAGTAAGATCAGCTTCTAAGGGTTAACCCTACTTTTTGCTTGATGTTTTGCTGTTTTTGACTAGTCTGACTAGGATTCTGCTAATAAGGACACCAGTCTATCTGCTTTCTCCCTAAACTGTTGTTTTCAGTACCTAGGTACATCCCAGATCTGATATGTGGTACCCTTGTCAGTCCCTAGTATATGGTACCCATGTACCCAGGGCATAGGTACCCCTGAGGTCTCCCGTGGGCTGAAGCATGTATTATGCCACCCATGAGAGACCATTCAAAATGGAACTACAGGCCTGCCATTGCAGCCTGTGTAAGTTGGTGCATGTACCACTTACTACAGACATAGATTTACTATATCTAAGGGTCACAGCACTTAAAAAGTATAAGTCACCCCTATAGCAGGCCTTTACAATCCTGAGGGCAGGCTGTTTTGTTTTAAGTGGGAGGACACCCCTTCAGCCTATGGAGATCCTTCTCCCGGGTTGTCAGTGAAGCAGCCATATACTATATTGAGGGGCATAGCGCAATGACAATCATGAAAACGGCTGCGACGAATCCTATCCTGTTTGGTATCATACATGTTGAAATCATATCCCCACACCTTATACGGTGTGGGAGGTATGATTCCGAGCACTGGGAGAGCCCTCAATGAGATTGTAAGTGTTCCCAGTACCAGCCTACTAGTCCCGGACAGCAAAAAATAGTTACTGCCGACCAGAGACACATTTCTGCACTCCTGCTGCTGAGCCGAGCTCGAGCAGGGGAAGGCAGAACAATAGGCATCCTGTCACAGGGAGGTGTGACTACCTCCCAGACAGGATTTAGTGTATTAGGGTGGGTGGGTGTGCTTGCCAGCGCCTGAAAGTCTGCATGAGGGGCACATATGGTGCCCCTGTGCATAGTCCAGTTCAAACCAGTCCTGGGAGCCATTGGTTCTCGCTCTGGCATGAAACTGGACAAAGGACATGGTAGTAATATTCCCCCTTCCCAGACCCTCCCCTGGGTGGGTCCCCTGAAATCTTCCCAACCCTTTTCTTTAGGCACTTAAGGGCTTACCTGGGTGTACGTCCCTAGATTCATCGTGGGATAAGATTCAGAACTGAAACCACTGCACTTCTACCGTCTGGGCACTCTGGACTTGCATGGATTTCGGTTAGGCCTTACTTTGTCTCCCTTCCAGTCTGCTGCATCGTCTGTTCATGTGCATCATACAGGAACCAACTAAGGACTGTGAAGCACCAAGGACAACTGAAGTAATCTCCCTTGGAGTGAAGTAGTCACTCCCCTGCATTCACAGGCATCACAACGAAGACGACCAGTCTGCAGATCCCTAGCTCCTCCAGACTGCATGGGCTCTGCAACACAGGTGGTGGTTTTCTTCAGCTCCTGAAGCCTGCTCTACCCTCTCACCAAGTTTGAAGCCAGTAGTCCTTGTGGGGGTCACAATAACCAAACCCCTAGGTACCAAGTCCCTTTGGCCATACAGCATCGTATGCATTGTGGCCTGCATCTTTTGTTGAGCTGCTTGAAGTCCTCTCACGACTCCTGTGCCTTTGGCCTGTGGGTCCATTTGAAGGTCACCTTTGATTTTCCTTGGGGTCCTCTGATTGCTCCGGGCCTGCCCTGACTTCCCTGCTTGTGGTGAGTTTCCTGGACCTTGCTGGTCCCAACCGTGCACCTTCTTGACTTCCTGTGGGTTGCATTTCCCAAAGCTTGTTGGTGCTCCCGCAGCACTCGACATCCTTTGTGGGGCAGCTCGTATCTGGGTTCTGGTTATCCCCAGCATTGCCTGGTCCTCGCAGCTGCAGGGTCAAGGGCACCGTCATTCTTCCTGAAGCACCCGACATCCGAGGGCATCCATCTTCCAAGTCTCCTGGTCACTCCTGAGTGACATAGACTCTGTCCCCTCTGCTTTCAGGTACTCCTTGTCAAGAATCCACGTTTGGATTCCTCCGGACATTTCTTCTCTTCTAGCTGCTGCACTTTCCTGAAGTCCTCCATTTGGTTCGACTGTGGTTTCTGACGCCACTTCACACCTATGCACCCGGCTTGCCTGGGATAGGTAACTTAGGTACCACAGTATCCACGGGTGGAGCGTCTCTCCAACCATTTGTCTTCCATGGGTTTCTTCAGGGTCCACTGGGAAGGGTCCCTAATCTTTAAGATTCCAACTGCGACTTGCACTTGTATGGAGCATGCGATTGTGTTCACACACAGCACACGACCTCCGTGGGGTCCCTATTTACTCAACTATAAATACAAAGTATCTAGGAGTCAAAAAATGAAAGGGGAAAGAAAAAGGGGGGAAGCTCAATTCATCAAAGACCCATGACAAAACAGAAAGGGTTTTTTATATTTTAAATAACACCATGTGATATATTGTATGAAATGTGATAAAAATGCACATGATCAAAACCGACTGGGAAAAACAAACCCAAGGGTAGGTGAAACTTTTCCCATCAGTTGTCGATCTATTCCGCCACTTTTTACATCATGTGGGTTCTCCTTACCCAGGAGTCAGTGCAATCACAGTCCAGAAGATGTAGAAAAGACTGCGAGAGCCAAAAGACCCTTGTATCTACAAGGTTGGCGGTGCAGATCAAAGAATCAATGTGAGGGGACAACTGAGAAAAGGCAGTGCAAAAGTGTAAGTAGTGATAGAATAAAATTGGATCAGGCTGAGTAGAAGTGTAATTTTTAATGGTTTCTCTCAGCTCTCCAGGACTAAAAACAATTGAAACAAACAGATTTAACAAAATATCTGTTCAGCAAATAGTGGTCGACATGTTTCTGCATAGATGGATAGTGCCAATGCATTCATCAGGATCTAGATGTTGCTACTGCTGTTGAATAAGGGGAAAAATATATATAAAAGGGGATTATATCACCTGCATTTCAGGTTGAATACTCCACCACAATCTAAGACGTCGTCATGTCAATTATGAAAGTTGCCACCCTAGAGCACTTAGGAACAACTTGCCCTTTGGTTAGTGTTCAAGGGTCAAAAGGAATTGCTCTACGAAAGAGGCATTTGAGGTGCATTCTGCGAAACTGTCTGAACAACTGCGTGAGAAGAAGTATCCTAACAAGATTATACGCCAGTCCAAGAAAAGGGCGTCCAACAACAACTGTGACGCCCTCCTTGAATTAACAGTACCAAAAGAGAAGACTGAAAGGATAACATTTGTCAACACCTTCCACACTAAGTCAAATCAGGTTCAAAAGATTGTGAGAAAGCATTGGTCTATTCTGAACACCGGTGATGACAACTTGCCAATGCCGCTTTTTGCCTTCAAAAGAGGGCAGAATATAAAAGACCAGCTTGTACATACTAGACCCAAAAACAAAATCAGCAGACAAGTTGGCACAATGTGGGATCTTCCCCCGGTAGAAGGTCATCATCCTTGTGGTAACTGTTCCGTCTGTCCTCAAACAACCAAGTCCACCACCATAGATATTGGGACAAGCAGACCATGGCAACAGCGGAAGTTCATGAATTGTAACAGCGAAAATACCATCTATCTCATCACATGCCCATGCCTCAAAAGGTATGTAGGCATGACGACAAGAAAAGTAAAAACCCGTATTTGTGAACATAAGAGTACAGTGCGGTGTCGTAAGCAAGCAACTCGCCTAACATCGCAGTTCTTAGAAGCAGGCCATGGTCCTAATGATTTTACCTGGACTGTATTGGAACAACCCACGATTCCGGACCACTGCCCTGACGTGAGCAAATTTTTATTCAAGAAGGAACAAAAGTGGGTTTACAAACTTAATAGCGACAAAGAGGGTTTGAATGAACCGATACCATGGATGTCGCAATAGATGATAAAATCAATCAATGCTGAATTAGCTGTTATAACATACTATAAGCTTTGTAAATCAATGTGGACACATGTGATCAATCAAACTGTTCTGCAATTATTCACAATCGGGTTTCAGTAAACACTAACATATTACATTGATGTAAAATATCTCCAAGAGTTTTGTTTAAAAGCGCAGACTCATAAGTTTTGAGTTTCTGATCTGGGACTACCTTCACACAAGAAAATAAAATTCATTTCCCGCCTCGAGCCAGATCTTTGAACCTCTCACTCCGCGCTCTCAACGTTACGGAGTTTGACTGTATGACCTACGTTGATGGCTTTGTCCGTAAGTATCTGTCAGCCCGCAGCGAGTATCTCATACTATGAGATTCACGCATATTTGGTAAACAATTCTCCTCCCTTTGGTCCACCACAGGAGATTATTTACAAAAGCAGATAATTTGTTTTCCTGCATTTTGCCAGACCCGTGGATGCCTTGAAGGTTCGATTTTCAACAACCCAGAGGTATAGTTTGCAATCCCCATATGGCGAAATTCTCGATTAACATTGTTTTGCCTAATTTTCCAAGCGTAGTTTCTTATTGTTGGTAACCATGTTTGGCCAGCATTGTGTCTGATCCTTAAACCAATTGCCTCTACCTCCGTAGGGTGTAAGTTGAGTCACATTAGTATGTAAAGCCTTTTGATTCTTCTGAATCTTACCGATTGTTTGTCACCTCTCCAGTTGAGGCCTCCACCTTATCTGATTGACCACGACTTCCTAGCGTGGCGTTCCTTTCCATGTACAGAGCCCGGCTGGGCCGTACTCCATGGTAATTTTGTCTCTAATTAATCCCTTTGTCTAATTGTTAGATAGGATGATAATCTTCGTCCCTACCATGTACTTAAGTTGAATTATTTTACATTTCCTCACACAGATTTGCCCCATCCCCCTCTCCCTGTGTGACGTCCTGATGAAGACCCCGTGAAAGGACTTTAATTAGCCTGCAGATAGGGGTCGAAACGTCGACTATTTTCCTTTTCGTTGAAATTCCGGCACACCCCCGATTCATCTAATATTCAGATGTGACCGTTGAATGTTATTTAGTGAACATGCTTCAAATTTCGCCTTGTACTTGGGCATTTGTATTATAATTGTTTTTATAATGTCTCCAATTTTGTAATACACTTGTTACCTTTTTGATACTGTGTTACTTTTCCTTGTCCTAACACTCCTTTGAGCACTACTTTCCCTCCCTTCCCTCTCTCCCCCCCTTTGGGGCTTGCAATTATAATTTATGTGATCATATACTGCCACTGGCAATCACGTACTGTTTGGTAATAAATCACAATACCAATCGAAAAATTGCTTTATTATATTTCTTCGCCCTATTGTTTGTCTTAAAATAATTCCAGTGTATGTATTTTGCAATACACCTTCCTTGCGGGGACCCCTTTTACATATGTACCACATAGCGCCCAGGTCCCCGTGTCTGCATGGGTTCAACCCCCCTTTTTGTAACACTTACATTAGTGGACATCATATACCAGGCCAGCTTCCCACTGGCGGTCACCAGTAGGTAGTTATAATTAGTTAGGACCTAGTTACCATAGGAAAATTGCAACATTCTATTCCCAATAACTATGGCACCGATTAACGAATCTTCTCGAAATTTTCAAAACCTATGGCACCGTCGATCTGCTCCTATCTTGAAAGCTTCGGAGTGATTCGGCAAGTGGGGGCCGAGAAAAAGGAGGGGTCCCAAAATGTGTTTTCTCCATGCAATTTTCCATAGGAAACTTTAAACACGGCTACAGCCCAAACTGCTGAACGGAATTACACCAAATTTGGCAAAAAGGTAGGCCTTGGTTCAGAAAGAGCCCTTTTTGTTAAATGGTGTACATTTGTTCAGTAGTTTTTTAAAATATTATTGGAAAAATAAATATATATATCTGGCCGGAACCTAATCACACATCTCATCGTGAGATCTGATTGGCTGTCAGCACTTCATCCAAGAAGTGTTGACAGCCATCTTGGGACCAATATACATGATAGCACCTCATTAAAAAACTATGCAGTTAATAGAAGTTTTTCAGATTTTAGTTACATTATAAATAATTTGTTGATGGTACCATACTCATTTTAGGAATTGTGGTGTGTTCTAAGGTGATTTTAGCATGTGAAAAAGCATTCTGCTGGGATATCATGAATCATGTTTGAGAGAAAACTATTTTCTCATGCTTTTCCCACAGAGGTTTGGATGGTGATCTATAAGCTAAACTGAGAGTATATTTTTCTGTAAATTCACATTATCTTTCTCAGTCATGTGAAAATGAAGTCTGACATTCTCAGTAAAACATGTACACCCAACAAGGGCAGAGACTGTCAGTTGATTCCTTTGTGTTCTACTGCAGCTTCCCAGAGTGTTCTAAAGAACAACTAGAGCGCTAACAGTCCTACTTATGACAAACATATTGCACACATGAAGCCATCTTGATTGGAATAAAGTGGTAACTCTTAAAACATCTATTTTAAAAAGGAACAAAATGAGGGGGTTAATTTTGCCATAGAAAGGATGATTAGTGCTGCAGAAAGAAAAATGAGGGCACATTTTGAATGACTTCTCAAATCCTCTTTTATTTCATTAAAAAATTCTGACATGTAGACTAAAAAATGCACTTATCTGCTGTTTGTCACCCTGGAGAGGAGAGGAGAAGGACTCACGGACCCTCGGAGCTGACCTGCCCTTTATCCTCTTGGATACCGCTGCCTCGCGGGTTGCAGCGAGGGGCCAGGTTGAAAGGCTGTTGGCTGACAGAGGAGGCGGCAAGGAGGAGGGCGTGTACAAGCAGGGACCCGAAAGACCAGGAGTCCCTGCGCCGCTCAGGTGCGCACGGCCGCGCCCCCAGTGAGACACGCCCCCCGCCCAACCAAGAACTAAAAGGCGTGTGCTTCCTCTTGCCTGCGGGGCACCTTATCTGCTGTTTGTTACCCGGGAGAGGAGAGGAGAAGGACTCACTGACCCTTGGAGCTGGCCTGTTGCCCTTTATCCTCTTGGATACCGCTGCTCCCGCTACCACTCGCCGCACCCGCTTCGCGGGCGCCGCTTCGCGGGTTGCAGCGAGGGGCCAGGTTGAAAGGCTGTTGGCTGACAGAGGAGGCGGCAAGGAGGAGGGCGTGTACAAGCAGGGACTCGAAAGACCAGGAGTCCCTGCGCCGCTCAGGTGCGCACGGCCGCGCCCCCAGTGAGACACGCCCCCGCCCACAATGGCCACTACTTAACATGCTGCCTGGCGCACAGCGGGACGCGTGCGGGACGCCGAGCAAAGCCCGGGCAAATGGCGGGCAGTCTGTGGCAGTCAGGGGCTGACAGAGGCTGGGCTGGGCCAGGTCCATAATATCTTCTATACTGGCCCTGAAAGGTACCGGGACACTGTCAGAGGGTAAAACACCAATCATGTCTACTCGATCTGGGAAACCGCTCAGAGCTGGAGGAGAAGGTGTTGGGGGGAATCCAATGATAGGTACTATGGATAGGTTTATAACCAGAGTAGCGGCAGTCATAGAGAAGGAGATTGCGATGACGGAACGTCGCCTCTCCGGGGATCTTTTACCAGCCAGACGATCCTCTCTTGGCTCTGCGGCCAAAGTCTCGTCACCTCCCACAGTTATGGTTCCACCCCCACTTATTGTAGAAGTGCCTGAGCATTCCCGGTTGTCCGAAATAGGCGAAAGTATTGATAGGTTAGAGAATTTAGAAGTACAGTTAACACCAGGTGTTGCCAGTGATGAGACTACGGGAGGGTGCGTCTTACCCTTATTTTCTCCTGTTACTAGCCAAAACTCCCCGTTGCCAGACCCTGCTCCACCTGTGGGTATTTCAGTGCCTTGCGTGTTTCAGGGTGCTTCGAAACGTGCCAAGAGGAAAAGAGTTGTGAGCACACGTAAAGGTAGCCACCCCATACTTTATAAGCGCTTCAGGAAACAAGGGTTAAGGGCCACGGGTGCAAAATTAGGTAATGGCCAGAGCCCAGAGCACTTGGAAGGGTTGGGAGAGCCCCTGTCCCAGGAAACGGGACTCGATACTAATGACAAGCTACCCCCAATTCAAGTCCCAGTTTGCCTGGACCAATTCATCAACGCACTCAATCGCTCTTTGACACCGCTCATAGACCAAATTAAGAGGGTGGAGGCCAGAGTAAACAGTCTTGAGCA
Source organism: Lissotriton vulgaris (assembly GCF_964263255.1). NCBI lineage: Eukaryota > Metazoa > Chordata > Amphibia > Caudata > Salamandridae > Lissotriton > Lissotriton vulgaris. Next base: position 1,151,319,173 of record NC_141685.1, on the reverse strand, counting down.
GTCGACTCTTGACAACTTCTTTTCACTCAAAACTCTGATCAAACACTAGACTAGGAATAGTCAGGACCCCACATGTGGCAAGTTGGGAAAAGGAGCAGCTGTTGCAGCTGCTCCGCTACAGGATTCAGTCACGCAAAAAATGGTGTCTCCAATAGCACCAAGTGTGGCACCAACTCTTACTAATATTGCACCATCTATGTCCAAACCAGGTCCTGCCCCACATTCTAATCCACCGCAAGGGAACCCCACTAACGTCCCTAAAGTGCATAAGATAGCAACGCAACCAAAGGCTCCAATGGGTGGGCGCAATCCTAATTCTAAACTTAAGCAATTACCCTTAAACAGTGCCAAGACCAAGAGAGACGGGGCAGCTCCGTCAGTTAACCCTGTCGAATCCCATTCGGCAGTACCTGCTTCAGCTGCACCCGCCTTGAAGAAATTGCCTCGCATTCCCTATGCTGACCTCCCCCGGATTGCCACCCCTATGTTGTTGTACTGGTGAAGGTCCCACTCTTGAAAGATAACCAACTAGAGACCCACCAGGCCTTAAAAAATAAATGCCTCCGCTGGCTAAAAACAAATAGACCACTCCCTGCGGGCGTAGATGGACTAATCCTCGGTGTCCGCAGGGTGAGCTGGGTTGGCAAGAGCAAGAAGCAGCTGGAGGGGGACTGTGTCATTATCAACTTCCAGGATAATAGAGTGGCCAGACTGATCTGCAGTCAAGATCAAACGGTGGGGGGCACTGGAGTTAGTGCAGTGGACCTGACTTATTTCTACCCGAGGCCTGTAAACCACGCCATCTTTAGGCCTGTGTTGGGGGAAACGAGCAAGGGTGCTATTGGTGGAATACACAGTATGTTTGAGCCCCTTCCCTATCCACAGACTGGGTGGCTTGGTCAAAATTGTGGCCCCAGGAGCCACTGACTTGAGGCCTAGACAGGGGGGAATTGGGCGAGTCCCCATACGGAACTGTAATGACACCTACCTCTCCCTCCCTTAATGAAACCCAAACTACACCACCGGTTACTTTGGACCCTTTGGGGGACCCAGTTTCTAGTGGTCATTGGGGAGTATTGCCACGTTCGGATAGGGTGGCTCCATGTCAAGAGATAGTTTCCCGTTGCGCTCCTGCTGTGACGGACCAAGTTCTAAAGGTCCTCAGCTGGAACGTTGCTGGAATAACAAGAAAACTGGCACTGCCCGACTGGAATGCATTAGGGGAAGAGTATTCCATATGCATTTTCCAGGAGACATGGAGTAGGGAGCCAGTACACAGGGTGGGGTACTCTGCTTATGCCATCCCAGCTGTTTGCCCAGATTCGGGCAGAGGACGGCCTTCGGGGGGACTTCTTATTTGGGTAGCTTCATCCCTTAATTGTAGGGTGGTGGATACCAAGACTAATAGCCCAGATTTGCTTAACATCACATTGAAGGACACCAGGGGTCGTGTTGTTTTGAACATATTCAATGTTTATGCCCGTGGCACTAAGGGGGGGAGGCAGTCTCCCACAATTGCACTGTTGGAGGACTTGTTAGGGGCAACGCCATATAAAGCCTGCAGCCTGGTTGCAGGTGATGTCAACTGTACGTTCGAGCCCTTGGGCTCGGACGTTACCCAGGATCAGGATGAGGAGGATGGTAGGAGGGGGATACCAGTCCTAGAGCTGCCCCCGATCAAAAAATGGTCAGAGGTGGCACTGCAGCTAAATGCCCTTAGTATAGAGTATGGTCTGAGGGCTCTAAATGGAAGGACAAGCTCGGACAAGGGGGGTGCCCATACATATAATAGGCCCAATCACACATCAAGAATCGATTACATCCTGCTTGATGTGTGCTTATGGAGCTCAGTGAGGGATATGGTAATAGTACCTTCAGTTGAAAGTGATCACAATCTGTTGTCCCTCACTCTAGCCCCATGGTGGTCTGTTAGTAGTGGGGTTCCTGTACCTAGCTCCACAGTTGACCTAGGCGAGTCGGAGGTATCCCTTTGCGGTAGACGCCTGAAGTGGTCAAAACTTCTCTTGTCTGCCGGAAAACTTGAGGCTGTGTCCCAACTTCTGGCCCTAGCCCATCACAATTTAGGCACAGTTGAAGGGGGCCTGGGGGAGGTATGTGAAGTATTTTGCGACCTAACTGGGGCCTTGACAAATCTGTTTACTGTGCTCCAGAGGCATAGTGGGGCGAAAGAAAGGGCCAATAAAAGAGACGGCTGGTATACCCATAACTGCAGGGAGGCGAAAAAAAATCTAGTTGAGGCAGTCAAAGCAAAATCCCAAGTCAGGACAAGGGAGGCTAGGAAGGTCTACTCCAAGTCGATTCAGATAGCAAAGAAGGAATGGGAGGAGAAATTCTGGGTGGACTTGCTGGCTGCTAGCAAAGATAAAGACGCTAGGGGGTTCTGGAAATTGATAGGCTCCCGTAGTAGACCCGATGACACCCTGAGAACTTGTATCATTCCACCCCAGGACTGGTTTCATCATTTCGGGGCCTTATATTCAGCGATAGAAGGGCCCCTAAATGAGCCAGCTGTATTCCCCTTTTCGATGGAGGCTAGTACTTTTGGCTTGTTCACACCGCGGGAGGTAGAGAATGCCATTAAGACCATGGTCCCATTGAAAGCTGCTGGCCCGGATGGGCTCCCAGGGGATTTTCTGCGGGCCTACCCATCTGAATGGGGCCTAATGATCTCGGCCCTCTTAAATGCCATCCTGGAGGGCGGCCCGATCCCTGACTCGTGGAGAGGGGCAGTGGTAGTCCCCATTTACAAAAAGGGAAGTAGAGACATCCCAGGGAATTATAGGCCAATAAGCCTGATTGACTCTACACAAAAAGTAGCCGGAAAAGTCATCCTGGGGAGAATCCTTCAATGGGTGGATGAGAATCAAGTTCTATCGGACTTCCAAGCAGGCTTTCGCTCAGGAACAGGCACAATTGAGCAGGTCTTTAGGCTAACACTTTTGCACTGGAAGGTGGTGGAACTAGGCAAGGGCAGTCTCTATTTGGCCTTCATCGACTTGAAGACTGCCTTTGACCTAGTTCCCAGGGAAGAACTTTGGAGGGTTCTCCACCGATTGGGCCTGCCCCCGTACATTCTGTTTCTTCTCATGAAACTCCATATGAACAATTTCGCCCAGGTTCGCTGGGGGAGAAATGGCGAAACAACAGATAGGTTCCCGGTCTGTAGGGGTGTTAGACAGGGTTGCGTATTATCTCCCACACTCTTCTCCCTATATGTAAATGGTGTGGTGGAGCATCTGCTACAGGAACCTGCGGACGCGCCCTGTCTGGGGGGTGTGCGGATCCCAACATTATTGTTCGCGGATGACACTCTCCTTATCTCAAAGACCCCCCAGGGGCTCCAGAAGTTGTTGACCCGTTTTCAGGACTTTTGTGTAACCAGAGGGCTGGTGATAAACGTAGAAAAAACGAAATATTTGATACTACGTCCACCAAGGAAACTAGGTCGCCCTCCCACTTTGAACTCGGTCCCTCTGGAGAAAGTGACCGAATTTGATTACTTGGGTCTACGTCTGAATGATAAAATGAGCTGGTCTTCTCACATCGACAAGATGGTCCTCTGTCACAAAAGGGTAGGGGGTGCTTTACTTAAGGAATACCATGCATCCCCCAGATCCTCAGTGGCGCCTGCAATTGAGATCTACAAGGCAAGGGGGGTTACTTCTGCCCTGTATGGCGCGGAGCTATGGGGCTACTGCAATTTGGATTCCCTATCCAAGACTGAAAATAAGTTCCTGAAGAACCTCCTAGCTCTTCCCTTGAGCACCCCCACAGTTCCAGTGCTCTTGGACTTGGGCTGCAAAAGCATCAAAGACCAGGCCTGTCTTCGCCATTGCTTTTATGGTCCCGGATATGGAGGGTCCCGGAATTAAAATCCTATGCCGACGGTTTATCAGAAGTATTGAACATGGGGGGCTGGAATAAGATCAAGTGGCTGAGGGACACAAAAACTCTTCTGGGGGAACTGGGCCTAGGAGACTGCTGAACCACAAGATCTTCTCCTCCTAAGGCAGTCCTCAAAAAGCTATATTGGGACTGGGTCTCTTGCCAACTAATTGGGAATCCACATCACTGCAATTCGACTGCAGCGTTCCTTAAAATAAAGGATGTGGTATTATACGAACCCTACATGGACCTAATCACTATGCCAGCGGACAGGGCCCTTTACTTCAAGTTTAGAGTTGGCACCCTTCCGCTAAGAGCAACTGTATCTAAGTGGAAGTCCTATGCTCATTTATCCCCCTTTTGTGCTTGCTGCCCAGCCAGGCCTGAGACGGTGGCACATGTACTTTTTGAGTGCCCAGACTATATCCATCCAAGGAGATACTGGTTGAAACCCCTCTTCAAACGCCTGGGAACACGCATGCATTCGGTGGCTCTCCGAATTTTATTGACTGATACCTCCCCTCTTACAGTTTGTGGTGTCTCTAAATTTTTAAAACGTTCTTGGTTGATTCGTTGCAATAGATTGTCTATTTCGGTTTACTTCCTTTTTAGCTAATTTATTCTAGGGTGATCCCTAAAATTTTACCTTTTTTAAAACGTATGACATACCTGTATTTTTTTGTAAATGTTGTTTTTTTAATGTATGTTATGCTTGTAAGATGTCTTTGCATATCGAATAAAGCTTTCAACCAACAACAAAAAAAAATGCACTTTCAATAACAGCAGCAGACTTCCCTGGTGAGCAGTAGCTTTACTACAGTGATCTAATAAGCAACTAGAGTGCTAACATTCTGAATGTATGGCAAATGTGTGACACACCTGAATGCCTTCTTGATGGAATCAAAGTAAAAAACTGAAAGTATTTCCTACTGAGGAGGCTGTAATAAATGAGGAAATTAGGAAACCTCATAAGAAATAAGTCTCCTGAGATGGCCACCAGAGACAAAAGAGCCCAAATGTAGCACAAATATCACCCAGATGTAGTCCAAGTATAGCCCAATGACAGAATGTCCCAGAGTGTTTGAAAGAACAACTAGAGCGCTAACAATCTTACTTATGACAAAAGTATGGCACAGCTGAAGCCATCTTGATTGGAATAAAGTGGTAACACTTAAAACATTCAATTTGCAAAGGAACACAATTAGGGGGTTCATTTTGCCATAGCAATTATGATTAGTGCTGAAGAAAGAAAAAATAGGGCACATTTTGAATGACTTCTCAAATCCTCTTCTATTTCATTAAAAAATTCTGACATGCAGACTGAAACATGCACTTTGAATACCAGCAGCAGACTTCCCTGGTGAGCACTAGCTTTACTACAGTGATCTAATGAACAACTAGAGTGCTAACATTCAGAATTCATGGCAAATGTGTGACATATCTGAATACCTTATAGATGAAATCAAAGTAAAAAACTGAAAGCATTTCCTACTGAGGAGGCTGCAGTAAATGAGGAAATTAGGAAACTTTATTACAAATAAATCTCCTAAAATGGCCACCAGAGACAAAAGAACCCAAATGTAGCACAAATATCACCCAGATGTAGCCCAATGACAGAAGTGTGCAAAACACGTTTTATTTGTTTGTGTTTTTGTAGTTTCATATAGTTCAGACTTGTCAGGTATTGGAGTGCTTTACATGAGCATTGGTTACATCACACAAGAACAAATTCATTTTGGTTTTAGACATGGGGAGATTAAGTGATTTGATCAGAATCACAGAATGTCGAGCTGAAGCAGAAACTCCAACCTGTTTCCCCAGTTGCAAAGTCTGCAGCTCTGAAAGTAACACCACTTCCTCTCCCCTAAGTGAAACATTTAATCAAGTGGTCAACTGGATAAAAAACATAAAGATAACAAATAATTTAAAAGTGCTTTGTCGCTATTTGAAAACCCAGAAACTATGTCCTCATTTTAGTTTTTTAGAGCACTAACCATAATTTTGATGCAAATAAGACCTCTCATATATATAATTCCTAAAGGAAATGCTCTAGGTATTACAGTTTTGATTACATCAAGATGACATCAGGCGTTCCACATTTTTGTAATAAATATAGAATGTTAGCAATCTAGTTGTTCATTGGAATACTGTTGAGAGGCAGAGGCAAGGGGCACACACTGAAAATTGAAGGCAGATAGGAGGGTGCAGAGGCAACAATTTGACCACACTGGGCAGGCAGGAAGGGCAGTGGCAGCACAACAGACTATAGAGGGCAGTGGAAAGGGGGGCAGAGGCAAAACACCAATAATACAGGACGGGCAAGAGAGGCTGTGGCAATATAATAGACCATTGTGGGCAGAAGGAAGAGGCCGTGGTAGTACAACCATACATGCCAACAGACCCGATTCAGCCAGGAAACGTCCAATGTTTTTAAGCCCAAATGGGCTTAATTTGATCTGTCTCCTGTCTAGTCTCCTCTTTTTCAATGTAAGTCAAAGGGAAAATCAATACCCAATTTTTTTTCAAAATCTCCCTCTTACCAAGTTCAAAATGTTAGCAAGTATGGTACATTGGATTATGGAAGGCAGGAGGAATTGGAGTAGGGGCATGGACTTGGATAACAGAGGACATGAGGGACATGGAGAAGTGCACCAAACTGACCCAATAGGGCAAGAATCAGGGTTTGCAGCAGCACAATACACCACACAGGGCATGCGGGACGAGAGTGCAGCACAACAATCCATAGAAAGCAATAGGGAGGGGACAGGACCATGTACATGGGCAGCAGAGAACAGAGGGGAAAGAGGCAATGGTAGCTAGTTGACCATAATGGACAGACAGGAGAGAAAGCTGCAGTATAACAGGCCATAAAGGGCAGGAGAGATGGATCAGGGGCATTACAATGGAACAGACAAGCCAGGAGGGAGGGAATAGGGGTCTGCACATGGAAACAGAGGGCTGGGGCAAGGGGGCAGGGCAGGAGCAGAAAGATGACCATGGAGGTTAGGCAGGATGGGCACTAAAAGCAAGACACACCATGGAGAGCAACAGTAATACTATAATGGCATACACACAGACCATGGAGGGAAGGTGGGAGGGGGTCCGGGGCAGCTAGCTGATCACACAGGGAAGGTGAGAGGGGCCATGGCAGCACAGAAGACCATCCATGGCAAGCGGGAGGGTTAGTGGCAGCACAATGGCTATGATGGGCAAGAAGGAGGGTGCATGGGCATGTACAAAGGACCATGGAGGATAGAAGGTCAGGACCTGAGCACAGACAAGAGAGTTCAGGGGAAGGGGCCTCACAACAGACCACATGGGGCAGGCAGGAGGAGCAGTTGCAGCACAACAGACCAGGGAGCGCAGAAGGGTGTGGCAGTAAAATGGACCATGGGGGACAGGAGGAAGGGGATAGAGGCTTGGAATGTGGACAGGCAGGGTGGAGGTGGCAGGGACAGGTTACAGTCATCTGACAATGCTAGGCTGGTGGGAGGGGAGTGGCAGTTCAACATAACACTCAGAGTAGATAGGAGTGGCAGGTCCATAGAACATGGTGGGCAAAAAGGATAGAGCAGGGGCATGCACACAGACATCAGAGGGCAGGTTGACGGAGAATAGGGGCAGCAAGCTAAGCACAGAGGCTAAGCAGGAGGTCAATGGTGGGGAATAGAATTGGGCAATGGAGGGCAGGAGGAGTGGACTGGTACATCATGCTAAATTGAGGTCAGTGGCAGCACATTCAGACAACAGAGGGCAGGGAGGAGGTGGATGGAGCAGCAAGCTAACTGTTCAGAGAAGGCGTGAAGGCCAGTGGCAGAACAACGGCCACAAAGGGCTGTAATAAGGGAGCAGGGACATGGACTTGGACAATAGATGGCTAGGAGGAGGGAAGTCAGGAGCAGCAAGCTTGGGTGGGGGCAGCACAATGCCAGGCCCTGCTTCCAAGCCCCCACCATCCATTGTGATATGCATCTTACTTAACGTTAAAAAAAAACTAGAAATTTGCTGAAAAAAACAAAGATTACAGAGAAGGTATAGTTAGACTCAGATTTCACTCATACACAACCAGTGAAATTCTGCAGTTATAGTTAACTGAGCTAACTATAACTTACGCCCCCGCAATGTACTGCTAATGACTTCAGACATTACGTCATTCATGACATGGTGAGTTACATCACTCATGCCATCTCAAATGAGCTGTGAGTGGAATGGAAGTATAATCGCTAGAACTTTATTTAGGGATAGCGTGTGTATATTAACAACCCTTTTTTTTCTTTTCTTTCGTGTAAGAACCATTATAATAAGCAACATGCCCAGATTAATTTGGCCGATAGCCTTTCACTTTAAAGTAATGTGTAGTCCATTGTTTATGTTGATGTCTGCAATCCTAAGTATGTTTATTATGAATAAGTCACATTGACGAACATACAGGTATGGCGGTCACGGGGCAAGATATGCTGAAATGACATTGTGTGCATATTTGAGGTTCCGTGATTCTGAATACGTTTCATAAAGGTCGTCGTATCGTGGCGATTTTGGTAACAACGAACCGCAAATGAAGAGTGCGGTATGTACGAGTGTTTTCGTCATGTTCGATTGATGGATTCACTGTATATTCAGGGATTTCGTTCTGAACCTTCGGGTTCCATTTGGTGTACGGCAGCCATTTTGTGGTTGCCCTCACATAGGCCGATGACTACGGCCGAACGAGTCTTTGGGACATGTACACCTTTAGCTGACTTCTGTGTGACCTGGGCGAGCTGACTCTATTGCCCGAAGCTAACCTTGTTGAGCCAGTTCCTTGTTCAGCAGCTGGTCAAGATAGAGTCAAAGAGCAGGACATTGCTGAGTTTATGGTACACGCACACACCCTTCTATCTTGCTTCTCATCTGTTTCTGTTCCTTCTTTTATGGCCTATTTATGGTTTGGGTTGAGGTCTTTTTATTATGGGTCCGTCCGGCCTGTCTGAGCAAGAATGTTGGGTTTTCCTGTGTAATTGATGATGGGCTGGACAACTGAAAAGTGGGCTTGTCGTTATGCGATACCTTTTGCAATGTCACATTTGATTGGCTAGTTTGTAAATAATTGTTGTTTGTCAGGAATGTGATTTTTGGCATAAAAGACGATGTCTCACAATACGAAAAGTGTGCAGTCTCTAGCGAACCACCCGTGTCGTGCTTCGTATACTTCTGTTCCTGGTTGCAGCCAATAAATTTGATCTTTGACGTCACCGAGAAGTATCCTGTGTCTCTGTGTTCTAAGACAGGTGAACCCGAAGACATTGGGCGTGCCCCTGGCGCCGCTGGGTTCTAAAACCCGGTTCTTCATATTAACACTTGTTTTCTTTTCTTTATTGTATCAATACATGAATTTTCACATTGTGACTAGGCCAATACGGCCGCCAGCTTTTTGGATTAAAGTAATATGTAGTCCCTTGTTAATGTTGGCAACTTTAGGCATTTGTACATTTAAATAAGGATGCTATGATGATGTCTTGTATCGTTATCAAGGTTCGGACGAGCCGAAACGCGTGGATCATGTCCTTTGCAGATTAAATACTTTCAAACTACCACCCGAGTGCTGATTCCTTCCTAGTGAGAGTGAGAGGAGTTTAAATACATATATATAAAATTCACTGAAAAAAACACAAGTTTCAGGGACATTATAGTTAGAAATAAGCATTTAAAAAACCTCGGAAATTCACTGAAAAAACCACAGGTTTCATTGACGTCATAGTTAGTTGGACATTTCACTCGTACAAAACAAGAGAAATTCAGCCGTTATAGTTAGTTGTGCTAACTATAACTCGCGCCCCGCAATGCACTGCTGATGACGTCACATATTACATCACTCATGACATGGTCAGTGACATCACTGATGACAACTCAAATGACATCACTGACGACATCATCCACGTGATCATCTGATGCACCTCCTCAGACCCTAAAATACAGACTACCATTCACAAAACCATAGACACACCAATACTAGTACAGTTACAATATTCTGTGCACTATGCATGCAGACCTCTAACCAGCTACATACTATTGATACACTCTTCTAAATACCCAGTTAGTACCTATGCAGTCTAGGAATCCTTCTGTCTGTCGCATGCACTTCTCCATTCACCCATCCAGCACTATCTACGTATCCTATCACTCCACCAATACCTAAGCACTTATAAAATCAGCACGCACTTTCTTTGCAACACTGAAATTATGCCAGTTATTAGTCGTATACTTAAGGAATGGTAGTCACTAACACAAGTGCAGGTACAATATTTTGTACAATATGCATGCACACCACTAACCAGCTACAAACTATTGATACGCTCTTCTAAATACCCAGTTAGGACCTATGCAGTGTAGGAATCCTCCTGTCTGTCCCATGCATTTCTCCAATCACCCATCCAGTACTATCTACTTATCCTATTACTCCACCAATACCTAAGCACTTATAAATTCACTATACACTCTGTTTGTAATACTGTAATTATTCTAGTTACTAGTCATGAACTTATGGAATGGCCTAGCTACTAACACAAGTACAGCTATAATATTTTGTGTACTATCCAAGCCGACCTCTAACTAGCTACATACTATTGATACACTCTTCTAAATACCGAGTTAGTACTCATGCAGTGTAGGAATCGTCCAGTCTGTCCCATGCACTTCTTTAATCACTTATCTACCACTATCTACTTATCCTATCACTCCAACAATACGTAAGCACTTATAAATTAAGTGTTCACTCTGTTTGCAGCACTGTCATCATTCCAGTTACTAGTGGTATTCTTATAAAATGACCTAGGCACCATCACAAGTACACATAAAATATTCTGTGCAAAATCCCTACAAATCTCTAAGCAGATACATACTATTGGTCCGCTCCATTAAATACTGAACTAGTACCCATGCAGCGTAGGATACTTCCTGTCAGTCTCATGCAATTCTTCAATCACCCATCCAGCACTATGTTCTTATTGTATCAGTCTGCCAATACCTAGGCACTTATGGGGCAGATTTACAATCACCCTGCGCCACTAGTACGTCACTTTTCGTAACATAGTGATGGCGCCAGGCACTCCTTCATATTTACAAGGAGAGGAAAAGCCACCCTGCATGGTTTTTCCTCTCCTTGTAAATACGACCCCTTCATACACAGAACTTTGTGTTGCTGTGGGTGTTGTTTGGAGATTGGAGAAGCACTCCTGTTTTTTCTGCTACTAAGAAAACTTCAGTTTTTTAACTTATTTTTAGACTAAGCGTGCTACGGCGGTAGCACATTTGTCCCAACCGTGCCACTACTTAAACCTCCTATCTTAAGTGAACCAAAACACTTAACCTCCATGCACTGTTGCTGGAGTGGTTCTATCTCTAGAACAACACTTAAACTTATACAGTCTCACAAAATAAACACACTGATCACATGATTACTACATGTATTTTCATATATTTTTCAATTTTCAAGATGGTGTATGTTTCAAAATATTTCTATTTGCGAAAAAGCTTAACAAACATCTGCAAAATTACAAAATTAAAGTGGTATACAATCTTGAAGAACATACAATCTTGTTGGCTTCATGGAAGATACTTCTTTGTGCCCGATGCATTTCGAGCTCTAAGAGCTCTTCCTCAGGGGCCTAGAAACTAAACATGTAAATGAATTACTTTTAAGCCTTTGCTCAATGTTCAGGACATTCATAAAGTTCACTCTGTGCAAAGCTTTACTTATTAATTGGTCATATGTCGTGGAAGTTAAAAGAAAAAACAGAAAGCCCCTCTCCACACCACTGTGTTTGTGCTCAATGAAATGAAAATCACTGCTCCTATACTCACTTGCCTTGTAAAGAAATCTTCAAAACACCTGTTTGCGAAAAAACGGGTTCAGCACAACCGTCTAATGAACTATACACTATAATCACTGTGAAGACCAGCCTTCTAAGCTGTCTTACCTTATTGTGGATTAAACCAAGACTCGCTGTTCCTAGTTTCGTCAAACCCGATTTTGTACTGGTCCTGTAACCTGAAAGCGGTAGAAATAACGTGTTCACCAAACTCGTTTCCGCTGAACGCCGAGATACAACACTGTGTTACAACTCCCTTAGAGATCACACAACGCTCCCGATTATCACTATACATCCCTTACTCATACATGCTCCTCCAGTATTTCCTTGGCGATTTAACACTCTCCAACTTTCCGCCACAACAGGTACTCAACAACGAAGTGCAACCATTGCCGCTTTGAGCTTCACCTTCTACTCGGATTATTTAAGAAACCAAAAATGGACTACCTGATCCATTGTTACGGGCGGCATCTTGAAATGGGGCTCGTCACTATACTCCACTGAGCTAAACTGAACCAAGTCTAAATGATGTATCCCCCGGGTTTCAACATAACGTGTGAGAAATGAACATGAAAAAGAGTGATTTGAGGTAATGAAGAAATAACACAAACATTCAAAAAATTCAAAATATCAAAATCACGACATATAAGTGACAGCATGATGATAACATAGAAATTAACTTGGTTACCTAAATGCACAAATCTATAGAAGCAAGCATCATTCCTACAGTTACAGAGTAAAAGATGGCTAATTCATATGTAGACTTCATAGGAAACAAATCAGATCAACTTTTTCATTGAGCCCCCTTGGCTCCTGCGTTTCCAATTTCCTAATCCAATAGATCTTTCTTTGGAGGAGGGATCTGGTCAGATCCACCCCCTCATAAGTTCTAACTTTCTCCAGTATTGAAAACCTGATCTGGGATATGTTGTGATGATTTTCAATCCAGTGTTTGGCTAAGTTGCTTTTCATATTTTGGTTTCTAATAGTGCTTTTGTGTTCTGAAACTCAAATTTTTAGTTTCCTTTCAGTCTTCCCTACATAAATGTTGCCAAATGGGCATTTTATGTAATAAATCAGATTATTGGAATTGCAGTCTCCATCATAATGTAATGCAATTGAATGCAAAGGAATGATGCTTGCTTCTATAAATTTGTGCATTTAGGTAAGTTAATTTCTATGTTATCATCATGCTGTCACTTAAATGTCGTGATTTTGATATTTTGAATTTTTTGAATGTTTGTGTTATTTCTTTATTACCTCAAATCACTCTTTTTCATGTTAATTTCTCACACGTTATGTTGAAACCCGGGGGATACATCATTTAGACTTGGTTCAGTTTAGCTCAGTGGAGTATAGTGACGAGCCCCATTCCAAGATGGCGCCCGTAACATTGGATCAGGTAATCCATTTTCGGTTTCTTGAATAATCCGAGTAGAAGGTTAAGCTCAAGCGGCAATGGTTGCACTTCGTTGTTGAGTACCGGTTGTGGCGGAAAGTTGGAGAGTGTTAAATCGCCAAGGAAATACTGGAGGAGCAGGTATGAGTAAGGGATGTATAGTGATAATCGGGAGCATTGTGTGCTCTCTAAGGGAGTTGTAACACAGTGTTGTATCTCAGCGTTCAGCGGAAATGGGTTTGGTGAACACGTTATTTCTACCGCTGTCAGGTTACAGGACCAGTACAAAATCGGGTTTTGACGAAACTACGAACAGCGAGTCTTGGTTTAATCCACAATAAGGTAAAACAGCTTAGAAGGCTGGTCTTCACAGTGATTATAGTGTATAGTTCATTAGACAATTGTGCTGAACCCGTTTTTTTCCAAACAGGTGTTTTGAAGATTTCTTTAAAAGGCAAGTGAGTATTGGATCTCTGGAGGAGGTTATCGTCCCTCGAGCTTTACGGTTCTCCCGTTATCTTCTGCGGGGCGATTTTAACATTCATGTGGATTCTGAGAATACCACTGAAGCTACTCGCCTCAGTGAGACTTTTAGCATGGCTCACTTCTCTCAATGGGTTGATGCCCCCACTCATGTGGGAGGTCATGTTCTTGACTTGGTATGTACCAACTTTGACATCAGTCTGTCCCCCCCGATGCCTATGTTGTGGTCCGACCACTGCCTGATTAAGTTTGCTTGGCAGTTAGATGAGGATCTGAGGAAAATTCCTACTTTGGTACACCGCCCACGGATTAATTTGATGTCCCTATCTGAGTCCCTTTCCGACACCCGTCCGGTTCCAATGGGGGAGCTGGAAGCGACTGTTGACGCATTCAATCTGTGGATAGCGAATGGTGTTGCTGCCTCCACTAATGTGGGGGGTGTCCGTCGGATGCGATCGAGACCCTCACAACCATGGTTCACGCATGCTCTGCGCGAACAGAAGTTGGTCTGTAAGAAATTAGAGCGAGTCTGGAGACAAGCTTACCTGCCAGCTGAAAAGAAGTCCTTACGTGCAGCCCAAAAGGACTATTACGCTGCGATTAAGACAGCTAAAAGCAGGTACTATTCGGACAGAATCGAGAAGGCGGATAACAACAGTAAAGAGATCTTCTCAATCGTCCAACATTTTCTATCTCCAAGTGCTGCCCAACCCCGACTCCCTTCTTCCACTCAATGGTGTGAAGAATTGTCTTGTTACTTTACGGACAAAATTGCAAAAATCCAATTGGACTTAGAAGTGGCTCAAAAGTCCTCTATGACCCCTCCTGTCCTTTTAGTATCGGATCGACGATGTTTAGAGGATCAGTTTGTTGCTTTCCTCACGGCCTCGGAACCGGACATACGGCAAATCCTGGCGGTGTTAAAGTCCGGATCTCCTTCAGACCCCTGCCCAGCCAGGATTTTGGGAGGGATAGCAGATATTATTAATCAAGAGGTGACGCATATCATTAACCTCTCCCTTTCCATGGCCTTGATTCGCAAAGCTGCTCCCTCTGCTAAAAAAGGCTGGTCTAGACCCAGCTATGCCATCGAGCTATCGGCCCATCTCACTGTTGCCAGCTCTGGCGAAGGTGTGCGAGAAGGTGGCTTTCAAACAGCTGGACAGCTTCATCGAGTCCTCCCACGCCCTACACCCTGCCCAGTCAGGGTTCAGAACGGCTTACAGTACCGAGACAGCTCTAGTCGAGGTCTCGGAGGCAGTTCGAGAGTGCTTGGACGGGGGTGGCAGAGCGGTCCTGATTTTATTGGACCTCTCTGCCGCCTTCGAAACGGTGCCCCATGCCTTGCTTATTGCTAGACTGCGAGCCGTCGGCATTTCAGGGTTGGCCCTTGACTGGTTGTCATCGTTTCTGAGCAATAGATCTCAGCAGGTCTGGATGCCTCCCTACTCTTCGGCCCCGAAGAGACTGACAACTGGAGTTCCGCAGGGTTCCACGTTAAGCCCTTTATTGTTTAACGTCTACATGACCCCTTTACTATATCTGGCGGAACAGCTGGGAGCCAAGATAATAGCTTACGCAGACGACACACAGCTGTTATTCACCTGGCCTAAGGGTGTGTCTGATCCATCAGCAGTCCAGCATTGTTTGTCTGAAGTATTTCGGTGGCTTGCACATGCCCAACTTAAGTGCAACGAAGACAAGTCCGAGGTCTTATTCTTCGGCTCTTTTCCTGATAACTTCAAGGATCAGATTTGGCCCCCGGACCTGCCCTGCCCCAGTTCGACGGGAGGCCCAGCTAAGAACTTGGGGGTCTGGTTCGGTCAGGATCTGAAGTTCTCGGATCACATAAAAAAATTGACCGGCATCTGCTTTGGTACCTTGCGAGCCCTGAGAAGATTTTTCCCTCTTCTGCCCAGGGCAGCTAAGGAGACTGTTCTTCGAGCCCTAATTTTATCTCGGCTCGACTATGCTAATGCCTTATTTAGTGGCCTACCTGCGTACATGGTTCATCGCCTTCAGGTGATACAAAACGCTGCAGTACGTCTGCTTTTCTCTCTCCCTAGGAGGTCGAGCGTGCGGAGCCACCTACGAAGTTTGCATTGGCTACCAGAACCACATCGAATCTTGTTCAAAATTCTTGTGTTGGCAATCAGAGCAGCTCATGGCCAGGGACCGATGTATTTGCAGAAACGGTTCTCATTCTATGCCCCTAACCGTGCCCTACGATCGGCCAATCAATGCTTATTGGCCATTCCCAAATACAAATACGCCCGTTTGGGAGGCCAATCAATCTCAGTTAAGGCAGCTTCTGCTTGGAATGCCCTCCCCTTGTTCCTTAGAGCCTCGCCAACCATTACTGTTTTTAAGAAGAAACTTAAGACTCATCTGTTCAATGCCCCTCTTTAACAGATCGTTCTGGTTTTGATCTATCACTCCTGTTGTCAATGTACTCACCGCGCCAGGATACCCCGTGGTAATAGAGCGCGCTATAAAAGTTTTTATAAACATAAACATAAACATATATGTTAGCAGTGATTTTCATTTCATTGAGCACAAACACAGTGGTGTGGAGAGGGGCTTTCTGTTTTTTCTTTTAACTTCCACGACATATGACCAATTAATAAGTAAAGCTTTACACAGAGTGAACTTTATGAATGTCCTGAACATTGAGCAAAGGCTTAAAAGTAATTCATTTACATGTTTAGTTTTTAGGCCCCTGAGAAAGAGCTCTTAGAGCTCGAAATGCATCGGGCACAAATAAGTATCTTCCATGAAGCCAACAAGATTGTTTGTTCTTCAAGATTGTATACCACTTTAATTTTGTAATTTTGCAGATGTTTGTTAAGCTTTTTCGCTAATAGAAATGTTTTGAAACATACACCATCTTGAAAATTGAAAAATCTATGAAAAATACATGTAGTAATCATGTGATCAGTGTGTTTATTTTGTGAGACTGTATAAATGTAAGTGTTGTTCTAGAGATAGAACCACTCCAGCAACAGTGCACGGAGGTTAAGTGTTTTGGTTCACTTAAGATAGGTTGCTGTGGGTGTTCCCACGCAACATCCATAAAACAAGACACATCTCCAGATTTATGAGAAATCGTAAATCTGGAGATGTGTGTGAATGCTGCGCCATCCTAGAGTGGTGTAGCATGGTGCAACAAGGAGAATTGTTTTCATTTCTCATTTTTTCCTCTTTCAATGTATGCTGCATTCCATAGCATACATTGAAAGAGGAAAATGCCTTTACTGATTGTTTTTGTGCAGGAAGGTGTCCCTTTCTGCACAAAAACAATCTCCGCACGACACAGACATTCTTGCACCATGGTGCAAGGGTGCCTGTGTCACCACATGGCTGCAGTTTGTGCAGCAGTGCAGAGGGAAGCACTAAGTTACAACATATTCATGTACATAAGTCACATCCCTGTGCTTCGGAAGTGCCACAGTGCAGTGCAGCTAAAGGACTTGCAGCGTCACGCTGCAGTACTTCCTCATAAATCTTCACCTATAAATTCACCATACACTACTAATGCATTCTTTCAGTCAATCATGCTGTATACATATATTCAACCAAGCTTTCACACATTACCTTGCAATTATAGTTCTTTCTTTAACCAGATAAGGTAGTTCTGATAAGAACTTTTTTTTCTTTTGTATTTTTTTTATTTTTATGAACAATTTTGTATTTTTTTTGGTGTTTTTTCAAAAAATAAATAAAAAAGAACGAATAACTTTTGGAATGACATATCATTCTAAAAAAAAAAAAAATTAACAACAATGGTTGCATTGCGCAGCACAGACTGCATCCACCGACTGCTCACCGAAGCATATACATTTCTTACACTTCACGCAGTGTTGCTCGAGAAAGGCGAATTCTGGTCGAATGTCCATTGCAGGTGTTCCTGAGGACACTCCAGTCCAGACATACTTGCCACAGCAGGTGAGGGGTTCAAAGCAGCGCACTTCATTTCCTCCCGGGCAAGATTGAGAGGATGTCTAGTCCAGAGATGCTTGTAGATAGAAGCAGTGCTACAAGAGTATTTTTTTCACTGCCTCTTGACAGGACTCGGTTACAAATTCTGCACGTCACCTTTCTCGCATTTACTTTCTTCTCTCCAGGTGGAAAGGTGAAGTATTTCCACACAACAGATTCCGGCCTCTGTGGACGTGGTGCCTCCTGCAAGAATTCTTCTTCGGAAGATACTTCCTTCTGCTGCTGCTGCTTTCCAGATGCCATTTTGTTTGATATTTTTTGAAAAACACCAAAAAAACAAGCAAAAAAGAGTTCTTGTAGGAAAAGAGATGTCTCTCTAAAGATGCTCCAATAAGAATGATTAAAATGGGTGAGGTCCTTCAATTGGTACAGTGGGAAATGTTATGAACCAATGAAATCTTTTTTTTGAGGTCATATGGATTTGCGCACTCTGCGCTCATGAAGCACGCACCCGACGCAATTTATAGAAAATGTATTTAAAAATAATATAAGTTTATTATAAGTACAAATATATTATTTTTATGAATATCTTAGATAATCTCTTGCCCCAATATGTATTTTAAAGACACATACATATCATTTTAGAACATAAATTTTTTTGGCGGGAATCACGCACCCAGCGCGCCCCAGCAGGTACATGACGTCACGCGGGACTCGCCACCGCACAAGCATCGCATACCATAATGCGTATGTGTTGCGAATGCACGGGAGCAGGAGTCGTGGACTGATCGCATACCAATTGCGCACATCACGTATTATTAAATGTATATGATGTAACTGAAAAACACGCAGCCGTTGTACACTGTACATGGATCCTTCACGACTTTTCCAAAATGGCGGCTAGAATCCGCACACCCACCGTGATGTGTACGCTTTGGGTGCACGACTCTGAATTTTTTGGGGGAAAAAAAGAAAATAATATAAATATATTCAAATAAAAAATCTAACAAAAAAAACTAAACAATATTTCAGTTGGAATTTTTTTATGTTGTTTTTGCAATTTTCAGAAAAATATATAATATTACTTAATGAATAAACTATTTATAAATAAACAGTTAAAAAACTGTAGAAAATCAGTCCAAAAAAATAGGTATAACTACTATTACACTTAAAAATTAGCATTTAAAAAACCTTTGAAATTCACTGAAAAAACCATAGGTTTCAGAGAAGTTATAGTTAGAAATTAGCATTTAAAAAAGCTTTGAAATTCACTGAAAAAACCATAGGTTTCTGAGACGTTATAGTTAGAAATTAGCATTTAAAAAACCTTAGTAATTCACAGAAAAAAACATAGGTTCCAGGGGTGTTACAGTTAGCTGGACATTTCACTCGTACAAAACCATAGAAATTCCTCCGTTATAGTTAGTTTTGCTAACTATAATAACTATAACTCGCTCACCCGCAATGCACTGCTAATGATGTCACATATTGCATCATTCATGACATGGTCAGTGACATCACTGATGACATCTCAAATGAAATCACTGATGACATCATCCACGTGACAATCTGATACACCTGATACACCCGCCTAGCAGACCCGGCAGCAAGAAGGCCCCATGGTTCACCGACGAACTCAAGAGCTCCAAGAAGAACTGCCGAGCCCTCGAGAAAGCCTGGAGAAGGGAGCCAACACCGGACAACATGACCACCCTCAAGCTCGCCACCCGGAAGCACCATCAACTGATCCGCGCCACCAAGAAAACAGCATTCAAGGACCGGCTGGACAACAACGCACACAACTGCAAGGAACTCTTCAACATCGTAAAAGAGCTCTCCAACCCCAACGCCGGAAACAACGACATCACCCCGTTGCAAGACCTCTGCAACTCCCTCGCCTCTTACTTCCACAACAAGATTGCTGACATACACAACAGCTTCAGCCCACAAACCACGCTCCCCACGACCACACCAACGCCCCCCACCACCACCCTTAGCGCCTGGACCCAGATCAACACAGAAGACACCATCCGCACGATGAACTCTATCCACTCCGGATCTCCGACCGACCCCTGCCCCCACCACGTCTTCAACAAGGCCGACGCTGTCATCGCACCCCACCTGCGGGACATCAACAACACCTCCTTCGACACCGCCACCTTCCCTGAGAGCTGGAAGCACGCCGAACTTAGCGCCCTGCTAAAGAAACCAACAGCGGTCTCCACCGAACTCAAGAATTACCGCCCTATTTCGCTTCTCCCGTTTCCAGCCAAGGTCATCGAGAAGATCGTCAACAAGCAGCTGGCCGCCTTCCTCGAGACAAATGGATCCCTCGACCCCTCACAGTCTGGCTTCCGAGCCAACCACAGCACCAAGACCGCCCTCATCGCTGCCACCGATGACATCCAAGCCCTGCTGGACAACAGAGAAACAGCGGCCCTCATCCTCCTAGACCTCTCCGCGGCGTTCAACACTGTCTGCCACCGCACCCTAGTGCAGCGCCTAAGCGACATCGGAATCCAGGAGAAGGCACTAGAGTGGATCATCTCCTTCCTCGCTGGAAGGACACAGAGAGTCCGCCTTCCACCGTTCAGATCTGCAGCCACGAAAGTCATCTGCGGCGTTCCTCAGGGCTCCTCGCTCAGCCCCACCCTCTTCAACGTCTACATGAGCCCCCTTGCGGCCATCGCACGCCAACACAACCTCAACATCGTCTCCTATGCCGACGACACCCAGCTGATCCTCTCCCTGACCAACGACCCCGCCGCCGCCAGAACCAACCTCCACGAAGGGATGAAAGAAGTAGCCGAGTGGATGACGACCAGCCGCCTGAAACTGAACTCAGACAAGACGGAAGTCCTCATCCTGGGTTCCTCGCCCTCCGCCTGGGACGACTCCTGGTGGCCCCCCGCCCTGGGCACCACACCCAAACCGACAGACCACGCACGCAACCTGGGCTTCATCCTGGACTCCTCCCTCTCCATGACCAGACAAGTCAACGCCGTCTCCTCGTCCTGTTTCAACATCCTGCGCATGCTACGGAAGATCTTCCGGTGGATCCCCACCGAGATCAGGAAGACGGTCACCCAGGCCCTCGTCACCAGCCGACTGGACTACGGCAACGCCCTCTACGCTGGAACCACCGCCAAGCTCCAGAAGAGACTCCAGTGAATCCAGAACGCCTCAGCCAGACTCATCCTCGACGTCCCCAGACGCAGCCACATCTCCGGACATCTGAGAGACCTGCACTGGCTCCCCGTCAACAAGAGAATCACCTTCCGTCTACTCGCCCACGCACACAAAGCCCTACACGACCAAGGCCCGAGCTACCTCAACAACCGCCTCAACTTCTACCCTCCCAAACGCCACCTCCGATCGACCAACCACGCCCTCGCCGCCGTCCCCCGCATCCGAAGAGCAACAACAGGAGGTAGGTCCTTCTCCTACCTGGCCGCCAAGACCTGGAACACCCTCCCTACCGACCTTCGCCTGACCCAAGACCACCTCTCCTTGAGGAAGTTCGAGCAGTAGCGGCCCCCCCCCCAAGCGCCATGAGACCCTCTGGGTGAGCAGTGCGCTTTATAAATGCCTTGATTGATTGATTGATTGATATCATACACTAGTATAACCTTTCATCACTCACTGTAAAATACAGAGTACCATATTTGAAACCATTAACACACCAATACCAGTTACTACATACCCACTCACTGATTCCTAAGTCTACACACGCAACTACCCATTAAACAACAGAATCACTTATACATGCAGACACTAATTAATAGAACACTATCAAATGCACTCATACACATATATAGACATTGACACATAAGCAGTCATCTTAGTGGGTTATGCAGTCATCCTACTCACTCATGAAAAAAATTAATCACACTTACATTTACCACTTACACAATTATACACACAACACCTCATTTATTCAAACACATAGTAACTCATAGTTAATATGTAGGCTTTCCTGTTTTCAGTTTCTATTTTTGGTAAATTCTGGTGGGGTTTTTTCAGTGTTTTCAAGTGATTTCAATACCTTAAAAAAAACAGTTGTTATCAGTGGTTACACATTTTCGCGCCACTAAAAACAACAGAAAAAGTGTTTTTCCGATTATTATGGAACATTTTGCTTTTATCATTGCTTGCTTTCTGCACTGATAGCACATGGTATATATACAGTGTACATATAGTGTATATGCGGTCCAAATAGATTTTTGCAAAATAAACTTCCTGTGGTACACCATACAATACTTCTTCAGTGAGTCTTTGGGCATTTGCGCTTGCTCTTTCTTTCCCATATAAACTTCTGTAAAAAGGACCTCTCAACATTGACACTTGGGACGGGCAACGCAAAAACAGTCAGTGCACAATTTGTTAACTCTGGCCACTGGCATTTCTTTCTATGACAATAATGGTGCACTTGAGGATTGCAATTCTCAGGGCAGGTTCTGCAACATTTGAGTTGAGCTGGGCGCTTATGCCCTCAGAATTATTGAGGCGGTCAAAAAGTAAGCTGCACTTTTGAAACTACGGAGGAAATTCCCATTTACTGAAGGGATCTAGAACTTGTACAGAGTACCACAGTGAGGCTTCATTGACTTCAAATGCCATTGATGGTGAATGGACATTTCTATGCATCAATGCAGGCCATTTCTCATACGTTGTAAAATAAACGTTCCTGAATTGCCCTTCAACATTGCTTTGCTTACCAAGTGGCACACACTCTAACATGGAACATGCCAAAGTCACTAAAGGTGTTGCCCAGCCTACTCTCAAGGAGATGTTTCACATCTACACCAATTATGCTGAACACTTGGCAGACAAGGGTTTTTTCAGACTCTAGTGTTTTTTATTATGTCCACTACAGCAGTTATGTATTCCTGCATAAATATAAGAATGCAGTAGAGTGTACTTTTTTCACATCACTATCAATATGCAACCAAATATCCTCACATTTCTTGCCTGTGGCATCATCACTCAGCAAAAATTCTGTAATTGGTTGCCAGTGCCACATGGATAATATAGCATTCATAGCCCCTTGCACTGAGTATCATCAGCTAAGGAACACAGTTAGGATGACTCTTTCTTTGATGCCACACAAATTACGAAATGACAAATATTTGCATTTTAGTTCATGTGCATAACAAAAAAGGTGCACCAGAATGGACTAAAAAGTCAATAGCATCCCTCATTACGCTGATGATTGTAAAGATGCTTTCACCATACTATCTAACAAGTGGCAAGGATCTCTTACAGGGAATCACTCCAGCTCAAGTATCAATTTTGACAGGTCATTACACAACTTTTTCATATATGTAGCTGAATCACTGCAAATACAAACAATATCACTCCAATCTTTGTTGAACTTGGAAGGAACGTTTTTGCAAAGCATTCAAAGTAACACTACATTCCATGTTTTCCAAAAGTCTGGTGTCTTTTTTTTCACCACTATCCTAGATGCTTGGTGATAGCGCTCTTTTTACATTTACTTGTCACTATACCTGCATTGCATGTGTTATAGCCTGAGGCGTTGGCAATTCACCTACTATCAATACTGACCCACTATAAACTGGGGGCTGATGTATTAAGTGTTTTACCCATTCTCTGTGGGTAAATGTGATGACACATATTAGGAAAGATTCTTATGAAACCGGCCATTTTACCTATCAGTGAAAGAATCAAACACAGCCAACATATCAAATATGATTTTGATATTTCCTGATTCTCTACAGTTTATAAAATAATTAAACAAGACCTAAAACAGGCTTCTAAACTGTGTATCTTTAGACCAAAGATCTCAAAACTGAAAAAAGAAAAAGGCTGAAGAAACAATATTTTAGTGGCATTCCTAAACGTCAAAACTCAAGCAGAATAATATTAGCCCAGTCTTTCTTACAGCTAGCTTGTATAGCAAAGTTAAATTGTATTGGCCCCTTCAGAAAGAAACAAAATGACTCTTTCACTCTCTTTTTCCTTTCTTTCAATGGCATTTAGTTTGTGGATGTGCAGGTGTTTTTTCAGTGTTTATATGTTTTCACTGGGGAGGGCTATTTCTCTTTCAGTGGGGTTTTATCAGTTATTATAGGTTTAAACCTAAAACCTCACAGCCTATTAATATGTTAAATCACCATTACAATTATACACTCATTCATATAGTTACTCTCACAATCACTGACTCTTACATATACTTATTTATATACACCAACTCTCACATACAATGCCTTTTATTTTTTTACTTTGTTGAAGATGTACAGCTAAAACACATATTCGCTCACCACCACACAAATCAATACACTCAGTCACCCAAACAACTGTTTCCACATTCACTCTTTAACCTATACACCTAGTCAATCAACCATTCACACATCTATGCATAGAGGTACACACACCCCATCCAACCAAACACAAACTCAGTGTCACATACAAACTCACCCATCTAATCAATAACTAATATACACACTAATGTAGTTAGTGACCAACTGATGCAGCATGTTATACAACAACAGAGACAGTGATGCACACATTCACATAGTTTAGTTACTAATCTATGTATTAAGTGAGACACTTTTAATTACTCACTTAAACAGACAGTCAGACAGCTACTAAATCCACCATCTAGACAGTTATATATCCACTCAATCTTCAATACAGATTGGTATATATATAATACAAATTTAAATTTCAAACTAAACCACATTCACTGGATGATGTCATCAGTGATGTAATTTGAGATGTCATCAGTGATGTCACTGACCATGTCATAATGATGTAATATGTGACATCATCAGCAGTGCAATGCGGGTGCTCGAGTTATAGTTAGCAGAACTAACTATAACGGAGGAATTTCTATGGTTGTTCACGAGTGAAATGTCCAGCTAAGTATAACACCCCTAAAACCTATGTTTTTTTCTGTGAATATATCTATACTACTATTATAAAGGAAGAACTTTGAACCTTTGAGGCGGGTAAACTCGGGAACCACAGCGCCAATCCACACACCCGATACATCGTTGTAATCGTCAGGGTGTGCAGATGGACATAGGCTATATAAACGTAATAAATATACGTTTTTTTTTAAATTTACCGAAAAAAAGTAGTCCCTTTGAAGAAGTGCCGGCTCCGACGTGCGTGCCCGACGTGAGGAGCGCAGGGAGGAGCGGCATCCAGGAGCGCGGTGAGGAGCGGCGGACACGCGGTGAGGAGCCGCAGACAGGCGGGGAGGAGCGGTGAGCGGCGGATGAGGTAGGTTATTTATTTATTTATTTAGGAGCGGTGAGCGGCGGAAAAATGAAGCAAAAATAAAAATCGTGAGCAAGAGGAAGCAAACGGAGCATTACAAAAGTGAGCCAAACAGTGCATTACAGGAGGAAAAAGTTACGTGTGCAGGTTACAAAAGCGTACATCTTGAGCAAGAGGAAGCAAACGGAGCATTACAAAAGTGAGCCAAACGGTGCATTACAAGAGGAAAAAGTTACGTGTGCAGGTTACAAAAGCGTAGAAAGTAAACATAGAGGTATAGGAGGAAAAAGTGAAGTGTGCAGGTAGCAAGAGGAAGCAAACGGATCATTATAAAAGTGAGCCAAACGGTGCATTACAGGAGGAAAAAGTTACGTGTGCAGGTTACAAAAGCGTACAAAGTAAACATAGAGGTATAGGAGGAAAAAGTGACGTGTGCAGGTAGCAAGAGGAAGCAAACGGAGCATTAAAAAAGTGAGCCAAACGGTGCATTACAGGAGGAAAAAGTTACGTGTGCAGGTTACAAAAGCATACAAAGTAAACATAGATGTATAATACTGCAATATATGGAGGAAGGCTCCGGGGGACCCACGGACAACGTTGGGGCGGGCTGCTAGTATATATATATATATATATATATATATATATATATATATATATATATATATATACATATATATATATATGCCTTAGCTGCAACTTAACAATGCCAAAGTTGCCAAAATCGAGTGCACACTGGAGCCAATAATTATATTTTTTTGTTTAATCCGGTGGCAGACTGATACACGCGTGTCTGCGTTTCCGCATTCCTCAGTGTCAGTTGCTCAATACATTTCATGTGTTTAAATAATGTTACATTTCTCAAACCAAATCAAAAAGAACAGTGACATTTAAAAGGGTCCTCGCATTGAACATGAATTCACTTAAAATGGGCAGGCATCTCGGATTACCACTTTCATCATGTTAAACACTTTTCTCAATGACTTATTTACATATTTACAAATTTGAAGAGATGCCAATTGATGATAAATCATTTTACCAATAATGCTGCTTTGTGCATCTCAAACAGTGTACTTTTTCTGCATTGCGTTTTATCGCAAAAATTGATAAAGGTAACTCTCAATCATGTAGTTTGTCGTTGTTATTCGTGATAAACTTATTGTGCCCTGCATGGGCTTGCAACACTCTTCTCAATTAGACATTACATTGCGTGAACTTATTTTTGAAGCATGAACTCATTCTGCCCTGAATGGGCACTGTCCATCCATAGGTTGCCTCGTTAAAACATTTTGATACAATGCTTATGCCAATGAACTTCAAAACAGGAAAATTAAAATAGTCAAAACGAATATGTAATCAAAAGAAATTTTCAAAGGATTTCTCATCCAGTTATTTACAGTCGGGTAGCACAAACTTACAATTGGGCAGATCTTATTACCAATTACACCATCACTTGACTTCAGACCAAGACACCGCTAGCCTATGTGGACCCACATTTCTTCCTTATTATTCAGGTAGAGAGAGGAGAAAGAGGTGGAGACAGAGTGAAACGTTTACGCACCCTGGAGTCTAAATATATAATAAAGCTACAGAGTAAGGCTCCATGGGGACTGAATAACAAAGTAAGCTAAATAATGTTACGTTATAAGTGATAGAATAATACCAATCTGAATCATAATTGCTGTTTAAACACAAATGTAAACGCAGTCATAATGATGACACTGATGTCAGCCTAAAATAAATAGTGCAAGAAGTGAAGCCCCAAGCCACTAGTACGAAGATGCACAAGTGTGGTGCGATATGCGCCGGGATAAATGATGAGTATGCCGAGTATCACTACCCTCAACAGAGTCCTAGTGCACTCACGCGGGTCAATAAAGTTATATTGACAGCGCAATTTTACCCTCTAAATGATAGAACAAGGGTCAGAAAAGTACATCGATGCCACTGACGTCAGTGGACCAATGACCGATGGTGTGTCCATATTGACCACACAATACACATTCTAAGGTTCTCAAGGGTCATGCAAGCCCAACCCACTATAAAGGGTAAATATACTCTCTGTCATTTACGGCCATACCGGCCCTTATTGAAAGCCAGATACATCTCACAATGTGACCGTGCATCCACAAATCTATAGTCCCAATTGGTTAATATACAGGGTACATGCACAACACTTGACATTCCCAGCACAGAGTACACTACCATCTTCACCCTTTCAGGCATAGAGTGATGCATAAATTATGCAAAAAAAGAAGCAGAGAACTCTGGGTAGTTCTCAGGTTTAGGTGGAAAGCAGTTCCTGTATAGAGCACTCTCAACACCAGCGACACTCTAAATTTGCTCGCCTCAAATGTCTGCTTTTCTATCAAAGTCTTTAAGTGTAAGATTAGCACAGTGCCATCCACATCAAGATAGAGAGGGGAAAAGTATTTTACATTTTCCACAGCAAATTCTTTAAGCATAGGATTAGCACAGTCCTATCGATGCCGAGCTGTAAAATGGCCAAAGCCTTTTACCATTCCAGGAACAGTATTACAGCTTTGGATTGGTAAAATACCATTCAAGCCAACCTGCAATGAATAAAAGCAATCCCTGATCCCTGAAATAAATGAAAGCAACCCCTGAGACAGGGAGTGCGACTTTGTCCCTTGGACAAACTTTGTTGAAATGTTAATGTGGTGGTCCAATCCACTGTGGCCGCACCACCGCTCAGAAAAATAAGCAGGTCCATGGGCCCTCTAAACTTTCAAGCACGAGTACGGAAAGTTGTGGGGCAGTTATACGTTGTTTTTGAGTGAAGCGGTTTGTTCACGAAAACAATTTCCGGGATGCACAGCACCCACTTGGGTAAGACTGTAACTGCTTAATACTACATGTACCATGATGCCTTGAGAAAATTCACTCACCTGAGATAAATTAAAAGGACTGTGTTAAGCGCAAGTTGTTTCCCTGTGCATTCTGTGTTTGGCTGCCTGTGATCAAGGACTGCAATAGTCTGAAACGCGTAAGGCAAGAGGCTGAGTTTTCTAGTTATCACGCTTTGCTCTTCAGGCCCTGAAACTGGAAGTGCAACTTCCCCCCTTGGACAAACTTTGTTGAAATATATATATACATCTACAACTCTCATCGCATATCCTTCACCAGAAGAACGAGTGCAGACCACAAATAGGGGCAAATCATATTATTTGGCGTTTATTGAGTTACATCTGCCATGACGCTTTTCTGCTGTTACCGGCCTTGATCACATGACAACGCTACAAATGGCGATCAGCTCTTTTGAAGTGACAAGTGCTCCACATGTGGTCAATAGACATGGTTGAAAGTCTTTACTACCGTGCAAATAAGGCATAATATAGGGATAAATCTGCATTTGATTGCTTCACATTGATATTTCCATACCCATATTGGAATCAATGCAGTGTAAATATTTCCATTGGTCATTCACATTTTATCACTGCCTGACACAGTGCAATTCCAATAATGCTGCATTTACTCACATATCATTAACCATATGTGCAACTGAAATAAGTGAACATATTTACTATATTTTACCAAAATCATTCCCAGCCAGTATTTGTTCTCTAGTCTATTCCTTTAAAGTGACAAGTGCTAGCTAACTACCGGATATGGTGAACTAATACATTTGATAGATCATAATACTTGTATAAATATTTTTTGTCTTCTCCCATTATGGATTTTGGCTTCAATATATTTTCTCTATATATTTTCCTACATTTGGCTGATATAGGATATCTCTTGTAATCAGTCAAATACATATATAGCAATTATCATACATTGCCATATATACCATACCTCGGTAATGATTATGTGCAAAATTCTAAAGTGTGTATGTGCCTTCACATAAAAATATTTCCCAGGCATGATTCTTTTAAAGTGCATAATACTTAAAGTGCTTAATTTGTGAAAATTGCATCAAATAGCTGCAGCTGCATATTATATACGTACATTACAATCAGTAACATATATATAAATCAATAATTCATAGGTTCCTTTATCGAGCAGTTTAAGGAGCATGGAGTAAATTCATATTCAGGTTTCCTGGTAGCTAAAGTGCATATTTGTGGAGGATAAAATTAAACCATTCAAAAAGTTATTATACAAGATGTTTTAAAATCACAGTACAAATAACACATTAGTAAACCCCTAAAAACCTTAAAAGATATATATACATGCACATTCCTTCAGGGTATTTTTACATCACAGAGCAATCTCCCCCAAATCATTCTTCCTTGCATCTCACTTTGTCATGAATTATCTAATTCACAGATATGTATAAAGGTCCTCACTTGTATGTAGCCCTGCTGGTAACTTTGTATCTAACTCCAAGATGTGCCTTGTCTCCAACCTTTTCAGCTTCTCCTCCAGATTACCTCCTCTTTTTTGGGCCAAGACAGCATCAATTGTAAAATATTTAAAATGCTTACGATTGCTATCATGAACTTCTCTAAAATGTCTTGCCACCGGGTAACTGGGATCTTTATTGACTATGGCCCTAGTGTGCAGTAAAATCCTTTTATGTGCCTGCAATTTAGTGCTGCCTACATACTGGAGGCCACAGCTGCATTCCAGATCGTAGACCACATGATCTGTTTTACATGTAAGGTGTTTACTGATCGCCTGCATTTTACTACTAAAAGCTGTCTGGTATGTGGTTTTATTAAAACCATAATTGAAGGCTTTGCAGGTCGCACACTTAAAAAAGCCTTTTTGCAGTAAACCAAGAGTCTGTTCGTATATCCTCTAGGCTTCTTTTTACTAGGGCATTCCCCATGGAAGCTGTCTTTCTATACCAGAGTCAATACCTGTCTTGGGGGTCACGGCACTGAGGCGCAGCAACCCACAGGAGGCCCATGATCCGCGCTGTTCGCCCCCGCCGCCGCAGCACACAAGCGGCCGCTGAGAGGAGCTGGGGCAAGGCGAGGACTACACTTCCAAGCATCCCCTGCCTGACGGGGACGCCGCCGGACAGGAGACACTTCCGGACGCAGGCGCATAAACGCCAGCGCTTCCCCCGGCAGAGCGGGAGAGACAATACCTGTCTTGGGGGTCACGGCACTAAGGCGCAGCAACCCACAGGAGGCCCACGATCCGCGCTATTTGCCCCCGCCGCAGCAGCACACACGCGGCCGCTGAGAGGGGCTGAGGCAAGGCGAGGACTACACTTCCCACCGTCCCCTGCCTGACAGGCACGCCGCCGGACAGGAAACACTTCCGGACGCAGGCGCATAAACACCAGCACTTCCCCCCGAGTCGCGGGACGCGTGCGGGCATCGGCGGGCCATCTGTGGCCATCAGGGGCCAGAGGAGGCCGGGCCGGGCCACCCCCCTGACCACTGATTCCTGAATCATGGGTAAGCGAAAATTATATACTTCCCAAGAGCAAGGGGGAGGAGAGGCGAAAAAACCTAGAAAATCGGCATCCATCATTTCCTACTTGACATCAGCAGTAGGAGCTCTATCCACAGAAATTGAATCTGCTGAGAAAGAACTGGGTCTGACACGAAATACTGAGGGTGGCCCTATTCAAGATCCAGTTGTTCAGAAACCCCACATTCCTTTGGAGCCTGAGATAATTGTCAACCGCCCCAAAGTGACACAGCCAGAAAGTTGTACCAGACAAGAGGTGAACGCTCCCCAAACCACAAGTCAACTTACAAGACCGCCCCCGAAAGTTAAAGGGGCTTCTAATAAACCATCTAATAAACCTAGCCCAGCCTTAAAGAAATTGCCCAAGGAAAATCAGAAGCATGCTAAGGATAATAAAAAAACTGCATCTAATGTCGAGTTAATGTTAACGAACTTAAAAGATCAGAACATCCGGGACTTGATAGAAGAACTATTTTCTGACAGACTAGAGAAAGTGCTGACTAACATCGCTAAGGACATCATTTACACTATGAACTTGTGTGTTTCTGATCTGTTGGGGAAGTGTGACCGTATTAACACGTTTTTATCCCAACACGAGTGTATTGATAGACAAGTAGGATCGCCTACTCAATTAGCCAAAACTCCAGTGGTGTGCACAAAAGAAAATGTTTTAGTAGATCATAGGTCACTGATAGAAGCCCAGTTGTTGGTTAAACCCTCACTTCTTCATACTGATAAACTCAGGGACCAGCGAAATACTAATGAGGGCAGGGAATTTTATTCTAGCTCATCAAGTTATCCTGAGCCCCAAAATATCCCGGCCTCTAATACCCAAAGGGGGTTAGAAAGTAGAGATCGCCCTGGAGGTAAAATACTAGTTCAACCAAATATTAATCTCCCTCCTGAGGCCGCTCCGCTGGTGACTGTACTAGTTGGGGTGCCACCCGTAAAGTTGGGAGAGAAGGAAACACCAGAGGCTCTTATGACTACCACAAAGAAATGGTGTGATTCCAATTGTTCTGGATGTAGTAATATCTCACAGAATATTATTATGGTAAGGCCTGTGGGGTGGCTTGGGAGAACTACAAAAGTATTAAAGGGGATTGTGTTATTGTTAATTTTGACAACCCCCTTACTGCCTCCCGGATGTTATGGGATGGCTCGGAAAGGATAAATGAGGACGGTAACATCAGGGCAGATCCCCAGGGATTTTTCTATCTGTTCCCAGGCCTTCAAACAAAAAATCTCTTACCCCCCCACAATACCCTAAAGCAGGACATGGATGGCAGTCTTGTAGTGGCCTTACAATAGCCCCTTCAATAACAAGAAACACGCCAGTAGCCACCAGTTTAAACAGCCCTCATAATGTCTGGGATACAAGGCGAAGGGTAGTCTCATTCTAACACACAGGTTCTCTCCACTATCACACCTAAATAAGATTGATTGACTAGGGTCATCTGCCATACCCATATCACAACACTCTCATGAATCTGACCCTATCACAACGGCTGACTCCAATTTTAGGATACTTAGCTGGAATATCGCTGGGTTAAGGAAAAAACGGAAGGATCTATCCTGGCTGAGTTGGCCTTCAAACAAAAAATCTCTTACCCCCCACAATACCCTAAAGCAGGACATGGATGGCAGTCTTGTAGTGGCCTTACAATAGCCCCTTCAATAACAAGAAACACGCCAGTAGCCACCAGTTTAAACAGCCCTCATAATGTCTGGGATACAAGGCGAAGGGTAGTCTCATTCTAACACACAGGTTCTCTCCACTATCACACCTAAATAAGATTGATTGACTAGGGTCATCTGCCATACCCATATCACAACACTCTCATGAATCTGACCCTATCACAACGGCTGACTCCAATTTTAGGATACTTAGCTGGAATATCGCTGGGTTAAGGACAAAACGGAAGGATCTATCCTGGCTGAGTTTTATTAAAGCCAATGATGTGGTAGCTTTTCAAGAGACATGGGAGCTGCAAAATAATTTTTGGGTAGATGGCTTTACATCCTTTTTCCAACCAGCACGTCCATCTGTTTCAGGGAGAGCCAGGGGAGGACTATTGTTACTGCTCTCAGTTAAACTAAAAGGAGTAGTCAAGAATATAGACTCTGTTTCACCCAATTGTTTGATCATTGAAATCTCCTATGAGATTGATAGGAAAACCCTGTTAATACATTTTTATAACTCAGGGGAGACTGATTATCGTTATGAACACTTGTGTTTTTTAGAACAGTTTATTGTAAACTATAAAGCGAAACAAACCACTTTAGTCAATATTATCCTTTTGGGAGATTTTAATATTCACTTTTGTAATTTTAACTATCAACTTAAATTTGCGCCACCCCCACATTTTGAACACTCTCAGAGGGGAATGGCTCTTGGAGATCTTTTATCGAGTGTCGATCTTTACGAGCCATCGTTCTTTGATAGTCGCGAGAGGGTAGTAACCTTTAAATCTAGGGAAAGTGAGTCGATCATTGATTAAATATTTTTAACTCTTGCCTTGATGGGTCATGTAATTTTCTACAACGCAGTCAGTTCTCCTTTTAGCGACCATAACCCGGTCAAACTGGTGCTGAAAGCAGGTTTTTCCCACTCTGTTAACGCTAACAGTGCCAGATGCCAAGTAAGTGTGAACAGTAGCGATCAAGGGAGAAGGTTGAAATGTGCAAAAATAGTACCGGGCCAATTCTTAGACATCCTCCGCGAAAAGATGAGCGTTGAGTTTGGAAAATGTGCAGATGGTGCCACACCGGCCGGGGCGAGCATTGTAGGTTTTGAAGCAATTTGTAAGCAAATTGCTACTGATCTAACTGCTCCTGCTAGACCAATAAGAAAAAAAGCAAAAAGATGGTTTGACACTAAATGCTCTAGGGCCCATCGTATTTTAATGGAATCATTGAAGGTTTTACCTAGAGATAAAATTCGGATAGCTAACTGCAGAAAGGAATACAAATTATGTACCCAAACACGCAAAAATGAAATTAAGTCAGAGGCATGGGAGAGCCTTATGTCTGAATCAGTCCTAAAGGATAGCTCCAAGTTTTGGGCTATTGTTAACAGTCCGTTGCTACAAGGAGAGAAAAATGAAAAGCCTGAAACAAACATCTCGGAGGAAAATTGGGTGTCACATTTTGAATTACTTTATGCCAGTAATGAAGTATTTGATATCTTTACTCCACCTGCTGGTATCTCACCCACATCTAACCTACTGTTTATAGAGGGGGACGTGGAAAAGGCAATAATTAATACTGCTGCAAATATGGCCCCAGGCCCAGACAGTGTCCCTGCAGATCTATACAAGGGAACTGTTAAATTTTGGGCTGCAATTTTAACAAAAGTTTTTAATTCTACTGTTACTCATGGCTTCCCTGCATCATGGGCCCTTTACACTAATATTACCATTTTTTAAAAAGGACAGAGAGGGGACCGAGATGTTACAGGCCCATTTCCCTTATGGACTCCTCTGTAAAAAAATTTTAGGTAAAGTTATTTTGTCTAAAGTGTCTGAATGGGTTACACAGAAAAACATCCTTATAGAATCTCAAAATGGATTTAGGCTGGGCAGAAGCACTGTGGATCAGTGTCTTAACCTGTATTTATTAATTAATAAATACACAGTGGCCAGTAGGGGGTCTGTCTACTTGGGTTTTATGGACTTGTCCACAGCCTTCGATCTAGTCAATAGGTCGAAGCTGTGGACAATTTTACTGGACTTGTAGATTGATCCCAGTTTGGTTTGTTTTATGGCAGATCTTCACCGGGATTTATATACTACTGTCAGGATGACTCAAGATGGTATCTGCACTAGGCACTTTAAATCAGGGAGTGGGGTCAGGCAAGGGTGCATCCTGGCCCCTCTCCTTTTTACACTATATATTAATGCCCTAGAGAAAAGCCTGCGAATCCGCTACCCTGGATGTCCCGCGTATAGGAGGCAGTACCATCCAAGTCCTCCTATACGCGGATGACGCTGTACTACTAGCACGCACCCCGATAGGACTACAGAGGCTGCTGAACTCCTTCGGGGAATTCATGGCCTCGCTGGATTTGGTGGTTAATTCCGCCAAGTCCCATGTCATGGCCATGGGCCCCGAAGGAGTAAACCAAAAACATTTTATTGCAGAGGGGTAGAGGTCCAAGGAGTAAGAGTTTTCACATATCTGGGGGTACTGTTTGACAATAGCTGTAGCTGGATCCCCCAGAGGCTAGAGAAAAAGAATGATCTGGCACGAGCAGGATCAGCCTTTTTAAATTTGACACACCGCCTCAGGGGGAGACCATTTGATGCATTGTTGGCAATTTATAAAGCCAAATGTCTTGCATTGACACTTTATGGTGCCGTGATATGGGGTTACATCCCGATGGATGATGTGAAAAGGGCTGAAAACAAACTGTTTCGGTGTCTCTTATCAATACCCTCAGTCTACGCCAACATTTGCTGTCCACCAGGAGCTGGGGATGGGGTTTTTTGGTGATTTGATTGGTTTGGCCCCTCTTATTTGCTGGATCAAAACTTGGCTTAAACCAGAGCTAACATTAAACCACCGTATTTTAAAAGATTATATCAGTTTAGATCGAGGACACCTAATAAAGTGGCTACTTTTTTGATTTTAATTAATCGAATAAAGTGATTTGATGATGGTGATGATGGCTATACGAGATGGAAGGTGTTTTAGGTAACAAATGACCTTTCACTGGGTCATTTAATACAATAGGCCAGTTCCGTTTAATGATACCCCTGAGTTGTTTTTCCTGCTTGGCATACGTTAGAATCAATCTTGTAGGTTCATTCATTAGTGTACTCTGCATCATCTCATCTGTGCGTCTTTAGTTTGTGCTACATTGTAGGAGGTCAGACTTGGACCGCAGTCTAGATTTCCTTATGGCTGCTTCTATAATTTCTATTTTATATCCCATTGTGAGGAATCTCTCCTTGCTTTCCTGCTGATTCATGTCCTCATCACTGCATAGCCTCCTAATCCTTAACATTTCTCCGAAAGGGATACTTTGCATAAGGTGTGCAGGATGTGAACTAGTAGCGTGTAAAACCGTATTACCTGCAGTTTGTTTACGATGCAAATATGTTTTAATCTGATCTGCACATCTAAAAAAGTTACCTTCTCTGAGCTAATGGTGGCAGTAAAATTTAAATTCATATTATTTACATTGATTTGTGAAATTAAGTCCAACGCACATTGCTCTGTTCTGTTCCAGATTATAAATAAATCATTGATAAACCTAAGCCAGGTTATTATTTTGTCCTTGGGTATGTGGCCATATTATTGTTTGAGGACCAGCTCCTTCCACCACCTCATATGCAAACAAGCATAGGTGGGAGAGAAGCTAGCCCCCATTGCCACACCTCAAACCTGTTGGTATATCTGATTTTTAAACATGAATACATTATTTTCAAGGCAGAAGAGAAGCATGCTGATCAACTTTCAGCTATGCTGTGCAAATTTTAGAGAACGATTATTAAGAAAGTGCTCCACCGCTCTAATACCATCCTTGTGCCTAATACTCAAATAGAACTATGTGACTTCGAGACCAATAAGCATATACCCTGATTGCCATTGTATATTTTGAATTTTTCATAAAAGGTCACTTGTATCTTGTACATATGATTGGAGGCTTTTCACAAGCTCTTGTAGAAAAAAGTATGTATATCTAGACATGTTTTCCGAGGGACCATCACATGCAGCTATGATGGGCCTGCCTGGTGGCTTTTGTATGTTCTTGTGGACTTTAGGAATCAAATAAATAACCAGCATTTTCAGATGTTCTTTTTACAAAAAATGATATTCCTCCATGCTTAAAAGGTCCAAACTTTTCCATGCTAGTAGTTTTGCATAAAAATCATCTTGGGTACTTTTCGTTTTTGAAGTGAACTTTTCTTATAGCATTCAACGTCATTAAGCTGTGATAATGCTTCTTCCATATAATTATTAAGTGGCCATAGGACAATGTTACCTCCTTTGTCAGAATTTCTGATGAGCACTTGTTTTTCTTTTTGAAGTTTCTCGAGTAGTTGATAGTACTTTCTTTCATGATTTGTAAGTTCGTTCTTTTTCTTATGCAAGTTAATGTTCATTAAAAATGTCCAAGGAGTCCAGAGGCATCATTGGGGTAAATTTGGATTTGGGTTTGAAAGAGGTATTGGGTTTGGCAGAGACTTCATATGTTGTTATAGCAGGAAAGTCAGTCCTTTGTTGTTGGTCACTAACATCTTCCCCACTATGTAAGATTATATTTTCCCTTTGCAGATCTTGAAGGTCATGAAGCAGGGCTAGATATCCTCTTAAATTCGATGTATCTTGTGATGTTGTATTTATTGCATCGATGTTAACATTCTTAGTGGGCTTTTGGAGTATATGATGTTTCTTTAAGTTCAATTTTCTTATAAATTTGAAAACATTTATTCGTGTTTGCGTATAATTGAAGTTGCTCTCAGGAAAGTAGGACAATCCCAAAGAGAGTACTTGATGTTCGGCTGCAGTGTGGTCCACCTGCGCTATATTAGGTATAGTATTGGCGCTATGGTTTGTACTAGAATGTTGTTGATCTTCCACTACCTGCATTTCCAGTAACCTCACCCTCGAGCTGGCTTCTTGCTTGCTCCGCTTTCGGCAGGCGTTTCTACGCTCCTGTCTCCTTTTGTTGTTCCGCTTTTTGCGGGCCTGCTGTTCCTCGGGAGGAGAGTATCTCTCCTGCTTTGTCTTAAAAAATCTAGTTCCTCACCTAATGATAATTTCATTGCATTGTGACCAGATCTTGCGATGTTTGTTTCAGGTTCTGATTCGCTTTCCAACGCCGAACTGAGATCAGAGGCCGATTTAAAATTGGCATGGCTTTGGTTATAATCTTTCTGATGTGCCATGTGTGTTTGTTTACTGGTCCTAGCATTTCTCAGTGAGTTGTATTTTCTTGAAAATGTAAATATCTGACTGTTTTCATAATCTCCTTTATCTCTTTTAAATTTGTAGGTTTTGGTTTAGAGTGGGATAAAGTGTAGTAGAGTACAGTTTATGGAGTGGAGTACACTGGAGTGAGGAAGTGTTGAGTGGAGTAGAGTGGCATGTCGTAGACTATAGTGGCGTGCAGCAGAATAGAGTGGTGTAGCATACAGTTGAGTAAAGTGTTATAAATTGGACTACCATGTTGTACAGTACAGTGTAGTGTAGTGTCGTCCAGTATTGGAAAGTGGTGCAGACTACAGTAGAGTAGAGTGGCATTCAGTCTAGTTGAGTGGAGCGGTGTACTGTACAGCACAGTGTTGCAGATAGTGGTAGAGAGGATTGGCATAGAGTGCTGTACAGTACAACGGAATTAAGTGGCGTAGTGTGGAGTGGCGTACAGTGGAGTAGAATAGATTACTGTGTCAGAATAGAGTGGAGTAAAGTGGGGTGCAGTGGCATACAAAGGGTTGCGTACAGTGGTGCATAGTGGCCTACAATATCGTGGAGCAGCACAGAGTGAATTACAGTGGCATACAGTTTAGTACAGTATTATACAGGGGTGTGTAGAGGTATAGACATGAGTAAAGTTTCGTAGAGTGTTGTAGAGTGGAGATGAAAAGAGTACAGTAGTGTGTCAAACAGTGGAGCTGAGTAGAGTGGATTATTGTATAGTAGCGTAGAGTGAGGTAAAATCTTGTATAGTGGAGTGGCGTAACATAATGTGGAGTAAACTACAATAGAGTGAACTGGTGTGTCATAGAGTAGAGTGGCATGGAATGTAGTGGTATAGCGTGGGTAGTAAACTTTATACATTGGAGTGAGGTCTACTACAGTAGAGTACAATGCTGTGGTGTATGGTTCAAGGTTCAAGGACACTTTGGGGCACATGCATCATTGCAAATTGCATTCGCAAATGGTGAGATTCGCAAAAATCGGCCGTTTGCGAATGCAATTTGAATTTTTGGGATGCATGAAGGGTGAAGGCCCTCGCAATTTGAGAATTTGCAAATATTTGCGAATTCTCAAATTGCGATTGCATTTAAGGAATCGCATTTTGCGATTTCTTAAATGCAATGCATGAAATTTAAAAAAATTGTGAATTCGCACTTAGGGGGTGCAAATTACCATGAGGTTGAACCTCATGGTAATTTGCGAAAACTTAGAAAAATGCACTTTTGTGCATTTTTAAAAGTTTCATGTTGTGCACACACATGCCCTTAGGGCATGTGTGTGTGTGCACAACATATGTGCACAGATTGATTTCAGGGGGCAACAGGGTGTCCTTTGGACACCCCTGCATCCTTGAAATCGCATTCTCAATTTGCGATTCGCTAATTGCTAATTGCAAATTGAGAATTTCTTCCCATTCATTCCTATGGGCCTCTAGGCCCATAGGAATGAATGGGGAGGTATTCCTTAATTGCGATTCGAAATTTGCGAGTCGCAATTAAGGAATAATAAGAAATCGCAATTTATTTAGCAATTTCTTCATGCATAGCCATTTGCGATTCCTTATTAGCGATTCCTTATTTTTCGCTAATAAGGAATCACAAATGGCAATGGTGATGCATGTGGGCCTTTATTCGAATAACATTGTATCCATAAATGCACAAAAACACAACAACAGACAAGTTAAAAATGTACAAATTAGAGAGTCATGATAAAACCATAGCAGCATACAATATACAGTATTCGTTAAATTCATAAAAACGAATTAGTAGATGTAAAACGCTCAAGGGTTAGACATCATTTGACGTGCTCGAACTGCAGTTCTCAAAAAAATGCCAATCCGAAAGACAAACTCTTCATTGTCTTGCGTAAGTAATTGTAAATAAGCGTTTTCCAAGCTAATGGGAATATGCTTTTTAAAATACAGAGTTAAAAGCCACTTAATATACTTTAGATAGTATTTGCAAAAAAAAAATGTTGCAAAATAGATTGAGTACAAGCAAGGTCAGGGTGGTAACCAAGGGGAAAATGTAATACAATACAAATTTAATCGTGCCAGCCCTTAGACGAAACAGAAGGCTCTTCTCACAGTGGCTTATTGCCAGGGTGATATAATTAGCCAGCGGGTGTGGAGGATTTTCGGTGGCCATGTAGCTATGAACAAAGAATTTTTTAGATTCCTTTTCGAACCTTTCTGCTCTATATAAAGAATAGACCGCACTCATAAGCTTGCTTTTGTTTGTGGCTATAGCTGTAGTAGGATCTGAATAGATTCTTCCCTTATTAATGCTAAAAAGGCTCCGATACACCCCTGAGAGCCATGGTATATCTTTCCCTTTCGCACATCCTATACAATCACTAATGATCTCGTGTTAGGGATGCAGCAATGTGTTTCAAGATCGATAACCAGAAAAAGGCAGGGCGGGCCCTAATAAAATCTGCAATAAAATGTAGTTTAAGTTCCTTATGACAGGTGTATTGGGGTGTCGAGATAGGGTCTCCTAATAACTTCCTGCAAAATCTATTCTCTTCCTGTTGGATGCAGGTGCTATTGGCGAAGCCCCAAACCGTAGTTGGGTACGTAGTTATTAGCACACATTGGTACTTAGAACATTTTTAAATGGCTAAAATGGCACCTGTTTTCTTTGGCCGTGGGAGGCTAAGAATTGTGTTGGAGGCCTTTGAGAACTTGCTCCTGGAGCCATGTGCTCACTCCAGGAGCCGTTCGCAGCAAAGACCACCCCAAGATAAGGGAAGGTACTGGTGCTCATCAGCTTCTGGTTGTCCACAGATATAGAGCTAAGTTGGCGTTTCTTTGGACCACATGACACTATAAAATATTTTTTTTAAATTAGTGCATAGGTCTAAGCTGCCCATATAGTTAACAAAGACCTGCAGTAGCGTATGTAGGGAATTCGGAGTGCAGGCCATTAGGACCGCGTCATCCGCGTAGGGTAGTACAGGCAGTGGGTTGCCATTGATTTTTAGAACGTCTTGGGTTAGTGATTTTAAGGTTTTATTCAGTCCATTAATGTAGAAAATGAAGAGAAGGTGGCCAGAACGCAACCCTGCCTGACCCCCCTGTCCACATCGATGGCTTTGGTAACCTTGCCCCACAACCAATCCTCACACGGGCTTTGAGATCTTTGTGCTGGTGTGCCAAGAAATACACCAGGTTCTCATCCAATCCATACGTCAAAAGGATAGACCAGAGCTTTGACCTAATAACAAGTTCAAAAGCGGAGGTTAAATCCATATTGGGGAGGTATGCGCAATGGTCTATTTGCCCATAATTAAATTAAGAATAAGACATTGTTCGTTGGTGCCCACCTTACTTCGGAAGCCCAGTTGACAGGGGTCTAAAATTCAATTTTCCTCGGACCACTCTAAAATCTTATTATATAGGACTCTACCTAAAATTTTTAAAGTGTTATAAATTAGGAAGTTTGGCCTATAACAATTAGGTTGGGAACGATCCCCTTTTTTAAAAATCGGGACGATGATACTTGTGACCAGGAGCTGGCTAGATGAGCATACATTAGATTATTGAAAACTTTTAAAAATAGGGGAGTCCAGAAGTCTGGCTTATATTTATTGAGATCAATGGGTAGACCATCTAGTCCCGGGGCTTTATTAGCCACACTCTGATGGATCACTTCTTCCACCTCAGATAGGGTCATCTGTATTCTGGTTAGTGCCCTCGGCTCAAAATTATCTGCCTCTTATCCGGGTGCAGCATACATTTCTGTGAAGTGCTTGTCCCAGGACTCACTCGCAATGGTACAGCTGATGGGGGTAAGAAGCTGCCCCATGATCGCAAATCCCTCACAGCTGACAGCTGACCTAAATATATCACCTTTTTTGGTGTTTGCAGTTATAACTAATGCCTCCCAGTGGTTTTTTTTAAATGTCCTTTTTCCGAATGGAGATTGCAGTTTTGAACCTCTGCCTAGCCGATTTCACTTTCGTAATACACCTTGGATCAGATGATAAGGCTCTGCACAAATGTTTGTTGGCCTCAGAGCAATCGTGAGCAAACCATCTAGGATCATGCTTCACACGAGAAGTGGGTTTTGACAAAAATAATTTTTATGGCTGAGCAAAGTTTATTGACCAGCATCAGGGAGTGTGTCTTGTGCTGATAAACATTAGTTTATCAGATGCATGTTTTCCTTTACCACCATCTGGAACAGATCATTATGATCTACGACCCTCCATATTAATCTCAAACTATTGGTGGAAGGTATTATATTCCTGGCCCCGCATTCAGAAGTGAACATGGGCCGTAGGGCTAGACTTGAATGGGATTGTGGTCCCCCTGGCTCGTGGCAATAACTTCAGCTTCCATTAGATGGTCGGCGAGGTGGGGAGATATAAAGAAAAAATCTATTGTGGAAGATCACCCCCTTCCTCTAAATGTTGGCACAGGGTGGTTATTTTCGTGATTTGCTCCAACGATGTCCATGACATCAGTAAAATTATGTAAGCTCAAAAACGTGGCCAACTCAGCGCCCCTGCGACAGGTAGAGCTAGAGTTGTAAGACCCTGAGCTGTTTGGTCTCTCCATTAGATTTGCATTAAAATCACCCCTCCAAATGAATACCGGTCATTTTTCATGATTCTAACCAGCTGGTCACGAAGCACGCACAACTGTCAGGAGCACTTACCAAGGAATTTTCTTTGTCACATACTAGGCCAATTACTCCGGTTTTAAAGGTTTATGATACCAAAGTGGGAGCGTCAGTCCTCTATGGAGCGGAACTGTGGGGACTTAGTAACTGAAAGAAGTTGACGGCTGCGCAAAGTAAATTCCTGCGCAATATTACAGGCCTCCCGGCTTCTACCCCGCTGATTCCTCTCCGTTACGACCTGGGAATTTATTGCCTCGAAGACATGGCCAGATACAGATCAGCTGCCTACTGGAGGAGATTATGGGTTACTCCGGAACTCTCCCAGTATGCTCGAGCCTTTCTCGAGGTTAGAGATGCCGATAGGGCTCACAAAATATTATGGTTGAGGGAGGTAAAAGCAACATATACGGTCATGGGCCTATCCCCATTGTGGGATGACCCAACAGGGAATACCTTTCCACCTAGAAAAACATTTAGAGACCTGTACTGGAACATGCTTGAGGTAAACAGATGTGGCCGTTGTATTGAACCATCATTTACGGCTGCATTTCT
Organism: Lissotriton vulgaris; assembly: GCF_964263255.1. Classification (NCBI taxonomy): domain Eukaryota; kingdom Metazoa; phylum Chordata; class Amphibia; order Caudata; family Salamandridae; genus Lissotriton; species Lissotriton vulgaris. The sequence goes on along the minus strand of NC_141685.1, from coordinate 1,151,276,856 downwards.
AGGACTGAAACACTCTCCAGCCCTCGAGGGTTATTGGGATTGGATTACCATCAGGAAGAAATACCATCAGTTCCGGGTGGGGACACTACCACTCAATGCCTTCACTGCGAGGTGGCGCGGGGGTCAAGGCTTTGTCTGCCCCTTCTGCCCCACCCAGCGGGAAGGCTTTGGGCACATCTTATTTGCCTTCCCTGAATATAAGGCCCCTAGGATATCCTGGCTAAAACTCATTTGTGTTCAGTTAGGTCTCAAAACAGGTTGTGAGTCCGTCAGGATCCTTCGAACTGATAATTCCCAGGCTGTGGTTATAGCTGTGTCTAAGTTCCTCCACTGGATGTGGATCATCCGGTCCCGTAAAATGAGCCTACAGTGACATTTTAGTGGAATTTTCTTTTTTTAACGCCTTTTCAAGGGCTAACCTCACCTGAAATTATAGAATGTGTTTAATGATCAATTTATACGTTTTAAAAAATGTTTTTAACTACAGAAATGGTTTTAAAAAAATAACATTTGTATAATGAAATGAATTGCATAATAATCTTTTTAACTAGATTTAACTAATATTTGTCTATATGTATCTAATCTATGTGTTAAATTTCTGTTGGATGGCCAACAATTGATGCGGCGTATAATGGTCGTTATTAGCTGTTAACGGAGGGTAATTTTAAATTCTAAGTATTTGAACATGTCTAGTTGCTGTAAATGTCTTTTATGATCCAAAAATCGAAATAAAGACTTATGAATTGAATTGCTGATTCTTGCTGGGAATCAAGGTGGGAATTGCATAATAAAATTCCCATTAGGGAATAAGAGTTAAAATTATTGTTATAAAAATAATCAAGTAAAAAGATACTCTTATTTTATATAATATAAATTGAAAGTTGTGACTATTAGTAGGAAGGACCTTGATGCTGCCCCCAGCAGCAATGTTGATCCCAATAAATAAGCCCCCCCCCCGAGGGACGACCACATTTGGAACTGGGGGCTAAAATATTGGGACAGTGAAACTCATTAATGTAAAGATCTTGGATAGCCCAGTTCTCCTGAAACATGACTATGTCCTGATCCTTTATCAGGCGTAGCTTGTCCGTGTCACCAAGCCTCTGCTGAAGGCGGGCTACGTTCCAGCTCAAAATGCTTAAGTCTGTATCGGCCTTAACTTTAAGTGTAGTTGACTGATTGTCTTGCATATCAATAGGAGGGGAGGGGGAAAAATCCTGAAGATTTTTCAAGGGGCAGGACAATATTCCACTAGGGATATATGTCAATCCTGTGTGTATACAGGAATTGAATTAAACACATGGGGCCAGATGTAGGTAACCAAATACCGGTCGGTAGCGGCCGAAAATCGGTATTTTCGGCCGTTACCGACCGGTATTTGGTATTTGAGATGTAGGGGACAGAAAACCGTCCGATTCGGTAAATATACCGAATCGGTAAATTTACCGAATCGGTAAACTTTCCGAATCGGTATATTTACCGAATCAGTACATTTACCGAATCGCAACGGTTTGCGATTCAGTAAAATTACCGAATCGGTATATTTACCGAATCGGTAAATATACCGAATCGGTAAAATACCGAATCGGTAAATAAGAAGTGGCAAAAATGAAAATCGAGATGTAGGTAAGCTCTTAAATACCGAATTTGCCTGAAATTCGGTATTTAGGAGTCGGTATTTACCATGGATTGTAATCAGGTGGTAACCAGGTGCAGACTATAAGAAACGACCCAAAATGCAATACTGTTTGCACAATGGCGGCCGAAAATCGGTATTTTCGGCCGTTACCGACCGGTATTTGGTATTTGAGATGTAGGGGACAGAAAACCGTCCGATTCGGTAAATATGCCGAATCGGTAAATTTACCAAATCGGTAAACTTTCCGAATCGGTATATTTACCGAATCGGTAAATTTACCGAATCGCAACGGTTTGCGATTCAGTAAAATTACCGAATCGGTATATTTACCGAATCGGTAAATATTCCGAATAGGTAAAATACCGAATCGGTAAATAAGAAGTGGCAAAAATGAAAATCGAGATGTAGGTAAGCTCTTAAATACCGAATTTGCCTGAAATTCGGTATTTAGGAGTCGGTATTTACCATGGATTGTAATCAGGTGGTAACCAGGTGCAGACTATAGGAAACGACCCAAAATGCAATACTGTTTGCACAATGGCGGCATTCTATGTCATTGCGAGACGGCTACGGCTACAGGAGGAAGGAGAGAGGGAATGGCAGAGACAGGAGCAGGTCTACAGGCAGAGGATCACCTTGTTCATGCTGACAGAGGCAGAGATTCTCCAGAGGTACAGGTTGGAGCCAGACACCATCTTGGACCTCATCAGGGACCTCCAACCACTGTTGGAGCACACTACCCCAAGGGCACATGCCATTCCACCCGACGTGCAGGTGCTGTGCAGCCTACACCTGCTTACGTCAGGGAGCTACCAGAGTGTGGTTGCTGCGGTAGGTGGGGTGACCCAGAGCAGCCTGTCCCGCTTTTTCCAAAAATTCCTTGACGCCATGTTACAGAAGATGGACCATTATATATCTTTCCCTGCAACCCATGGCGAACTGCTCCAAACTAAAATTGACTTTTACCAGATGGCGCATTTCCCCAATATAATTGGCTGCATTGATGGCACCCACATTCCCATTTGTCCCCCTGCTGCCACCGAATACATATATCGCAATCGTAAGTCCACCCACACCATCAATGTGCAGGTGATCTGCAATGCCAAGTGCGTCATCACTGACCTGGTGGCCAAATTTCCTGGGAGTACCCATGACTCCTACATATTCCAAAACAGCTGCATCTATGCACGGCTGACAGCAGGGGAATTTGGCGAAGGATACCTCCTAGGTAAGACACATTGTGCGACCCCATTAACACCAATTGCAGTAAGAAGTATATGTATGAATGAGAGTAATGTATTCCCATTTTCTTTTAGGGGACAGTGCATATGCCCTACGCTCCTTGATCCTCACCCCCTACCTCAACCCCTCAACACCCAGCCAAAGGAGATATAACAGGGCCCACAAGGGCACAAGAAATGTTGTGGAGCGTACCTTTGGCATGTGGAAGAGCAGGTTCAGGTGCCTGCACAAGAGTGGAGGTGCCCGGCAGTCTACCCCCCTGACCTGCTGCAAAATCATTGCTGCCTGTGCTATGTTGCACAACCTTGCTGTGAAGAAGGGCACAGAGGTGGAGTTGTCAGACTTTGAGTATCCTGACGACGAGACTGCTGTGCCTGAAACACAACCTGCTGGAGTGTCAACACCAAGTGATAGCAGATACAGACGTGAGGAGATTACACGCAACTATTTCTGAGTGAGTAATGAGACACAGACAGGTTGTGTATGGGAACAACGTATTTTAATGTTGCCACAACGTTCAAGCACTTCAGTGCAACAAAATAAACATCATACACGTGGGGACTGTATGTCCCGGGTTACTTCACCCATGACCGGTAATGTCACTTGCGCCCGCGCTTCCCAGAGCCACTAGGGTGTTGGTCGCTTGGTTCAGTGTGCCCTGTAGCCTCAGCTTGGCGCCTGGTACTCCTCCGTGGCTCCCCAACAGTGCTAGCCATGCTGCTCCGGCTACTAGTGTCCTCAGCCTCTGCCACGTCCAGGGCAGGATTCTGTGCAGTTTGGGAAATCAACAGTGCCTCTAGTGCACTCGTAATTCTGGCCATGCCCCTGGTGACCTCTGCTGTATTTTGTGTCAAGGCCTCCTGCATATTTATGCCCCTCCTGCATAGCAGGGATGTGGCAGTGGTCAATCGATTGATGGCAGTATTGTGGGCACGGGCATCCCTGTGGCTTGTGTGAGACTGACTTTCAAGTTTGAAGCATAGCTGCGTAATTGAGTTGCTCATCTGCTGCATTCCTGCTGCCATGTCCGTATTAGTTTTGGCAACCTCTTTATTTGACTCCACAATGTCTCTCATGCCCTTCCCCATGTCTCCTATTTGCACATTCAGGGCTCGGAGTTGGCGTTGGCAGGCTTGGATGGATTTGCCCTGTATCCTTTGAATGCGCACCATGCTCCCCTCCAGCCCACGGAACACAGTGCCCTCACCACGTCCACCTGCACTGCTGGGTCTGCGTTGTCTTCTGCGAGCAGTGACTGTCTCATTTGTGGCCTGCAGTGTTGCAGTACTCACATTTACGGTGACTTGAGCCTCACCCTCATCCTCTGCTGCCCCATTAATGGTAGTGGGGCCACGGCACGCCTCCTGGCTGCTGGGCTTACAAGAGTGGACTGGAGCAGTGATGGTGAATTTTCTGGTGAGAAAACTAAGGGAGGGGATTGGGAAATCTGTGGGGAGTGCAGCAACTCTGGGGTCTGTACATTGTCATCTTCATGGGAGATGCCAGTCATGTCACCTTCCTCCTGCGAGGCTTGCACTTGGCTTGGACCTGCTTCCTCACTCTCCTCCCTCGCTGGTGCAGTCTCTTCTGAGTCAGTGGGTCGACTGCCTGCTTTGGCCCCTAGGTATAAATAAGCATATATCAACTGATTGCTACTGTGTCACAGTCACTACAATAAATTCTTTACACATTTCATTTTCTTTTATCTGCATTCACTTCACTAACTTGCTGCTGTCTGCGCTGTTGCACATGGTCTTACATTTGCTGACTACATTTCCCATAATACTTTGCTGCTGTATAGTGATAGCAGTACTGGACTGGGGTTTGCTTGTTCACAAAGGGTATAGGGAAGCAGGTTGGTATGGGGTGTTGTGCAGCGCATGCGTCTTACCTTTTTTTGTTGCAGCTCTGGCTGAGCTGTCCAGATCTCCCAGTCCGCAGACGCTGTCTGCCTCAATGGTTGAGGCCACCAACTCCTCCAGGTCAGTCAGGGGGGGGCGCTGTGTTCCTGCCTCCACCGGTTAGGCCTGCTTGCTTGCGGATATCTGGCATTTTTTTCTTGGTGAGGCTCCTGAGGTCATGGAATCGTTTTTTGAGATCCTCAGTATTCCTGTTTGTGACTCTCACAGCATTCACTTTTTCTGCAATGGCCAGCCACATTTTCCTTTTGGCAGACTCGGGAACAGTGAGGGAGTGCCTGCCAAAAAGTTTGTTGTGCACCCTCACTGACTCCTCCACAAGTACCTGCAGCTCCATGCTGCTGAACTTTATTTTCCTCTTTCTTTCTGCCTTCTGGCTTTCACTCCTGCTTGCCATTTTTCTGTTGGTAAACTTCCAAAAACTCTCCCTGCTGCTCTGTGACTCTGCTCAGCTCAGACTGCCTCTCCAGAACCTTCTAATTAGTTGCAGCTGCCTGTGTAGCCACTTCCTGGTAGGGAGGGGGAGGGTGGTAGCACCTGATTGGCTGTTTTATTAAGTTTCACTTTTTCTTGCTTTCCGATTCGGAATTTACCGAATCGGTATTTACCGAATCGGTATTTACCAATTCGGTATTTCCCATTCATTCCTATGGGCCTTTTGGCCCATAGGAATGAATGGGAAATACTGAATCGGTAAATACCGATTCGGTAAATTCCGAATTGGTAAATACCGAAAGTCCGATACCGAATTTTACCGATTCGGTAAAAAATACCGATTTTTTACCTACATCTGATTTACCAATTCATAAATACCGATTCGGTAAAATTCGGTATTTATGAATCGGTAAATCGGATTTACCTACATCTGGCCCATGGTCTTTGGGCCTAAATTGTGGTTTGTAAAAATAACACAAAGGGAACGCACAAATTATTGAACTTTGAATGAATATTTGTTCACAAAAGCTTAAAATACAACGAACCAAATGAGGCCTGTGGAAGTTGATCACAATACAGTCCCCATCTATATTATTGGGAGATTGACCAACCCACCCAACTTGGCGGACCATAAGGATCTCGTTCATGCGTGATGGTTGGAACCCTTTGTGATTAATTAGCCAGTCTACAGTCTTGTTACGGATATCAGCCCAAGATTCCCTCTGACCCTCTGATAGAACAGGAACACCGTCCAAAACCAATACGTAAGGGCAAGTAGCTGGGGTACGTTTAAAACGTCTGCGTTGGGTCTAAGGCATTTGCTCCTCGTGCTGTCTGTTATGTTCCGACTTAGGACATGTGATGTAGATGGTATGTTGCCAGAAGCTGAACGTTCAGACTGAATGCTGCATAGGCCCAGAGTTCTCATAATAGGCTCCCTATGTGGGTCCTGTAAGTTTCCATGCTCAGTGCTAAATTTCACCATGAGGGGTACTTTGGGTTTGTGGCAGATAGTGCGATGGTTGGCAGATGTGAGTACTTCATGCATGTTTGAAGTTGACGAATTGGATCTGGAGTTGGCGTCTACCGAAGTTGGAAAGCCCGCCCCCGCAATATCATCCGGTTTTCGGGTCTCATTGATACCACAGCTATTTAAAATGACCATGGCAGTGACCAGATGTTCTACCTTTTCCCAAAGGGGGGTTAGATTCCTATCAAGCAGTTCTTTAAAGTGGGCTAATGCTTTTCCCAATACTTTCTTCAAAATGCCCTAAACAGCAGTAGCAAATACGACATCCCCAGAAATATCTTTCATTGTTTCTGGTAAGACGGCATCGGTCTGTGTACTAGCTGGGTTAGTTGATGACATAACATGGTTCGCTGCATGGGTCGCAAGGTTGGCAGGTCTACGGCCTTTTATGCTTTTGGATTTTAGGGTGGCAACACCCCGCTTCCGTTTGACTGGAGGTGTTCTCGCCTTAGACTCATCAAGGGGTTTAGCAACCAATCCTCTAGTGTTTATGCTAGGTCCATTAGGGGTTGCCATGGGTACTGCATCCGGGCTTACCAGGGGGAAATTCTGAGACAAAATTGGAGGCATTGAAGGAAGAAGTAATTGAGGACTGCCAACCCGAATTGAGAAATGCCTAAAGACAAGCAACTATGTAGTGTGCTGGGGTCTAAAAGGAGTTCAGCTCTCATGATAAATGCATCTGGGGTCCCTTCTACTCCTTGGCGCTTGCTCATGATGAAGATTATATTGGGCAGAACCAAGTATGACATTATGCAGTCTAATAACTGGAATAAGGGTGAGCGCAACAGTACCTGAGAGTTGAGTAAGATTCTCTTTTGCTGGTAATCGGGTATCAGATGTCAGAGGGGGGCCCAACCCAGCCTCTTCCAGGTTCCAACAGGCGTGGACAGGCCCGCACTTGGTCCGGGCACGCCCACGCGCGTCTCGCCCTGCCGGAAGTCCTGGACGCTTTTGTGCGTCTCCAAACAGGCCGCTGGCGCCTCCCCATGCACTTGTGGTGCTGGGGAATGGAGTCCCCACTCAGCTGTTGAGATTTGTCTGACGGCAATGAAATGCAAAAATACAGGCTATGGCATATAGAAAAGTGTCAAATAGTAGAATAGAGAGCTGCACAATTGAGTTCGCGGGCATAGAGTGGAGTATACTATTGTATAGTAGAGTATATTGAGATAGAGTGGCGTAGAATGTTTTAGGATGCCATAAAGTGAGGTAGACTTATATAGAGTGGAGGAGAGTGTCATACAGTGGAGCGGCGTAGAGTGGTGTGGCATACACTGGACTGGCGTAAAGTAAATTACAATTAAGTTGAGTAGCATACAGTGGAATAGCATACAGTGGAATACTGTACAGTGGAGTGTAGAAGAGTGGAGTTGCATAAAGTGGAATAGCATAAAGTGGAGTAATGTGCAGTGGGGTGGTGGAGAATGGAGTTGGGTTCAGTGGATTGATGTAGAGTGGAGTGGTGTACCTTGCGGTGGCGTAGAAAAGAACGGTCAGGTGAGGTAGTATCCTGCCGCATTTAAGTACGGCACAGCCACTTCGAAGAGACCACCATTGCTCTTACAAAGTAAGTGTTGAGTACTCTGCTAAATGCCAATTCTTTTTCTCACTGAGTGCTCATTAGCACAGAGTCCCCTGCGTTTTCTCAGAAGGCTCATGAGGCCTTGGACTTCTAGAAAGCAAGTAGGCCATCTGTTTCCAGCAGTTCACATTATTTCCTCCTTCTCCTTTTTTATAAAAACAATTTATTACCAATTCCAATGGATTACAGGACCAGTCCTACATATTGTGTGAGGTCTATGTTTCATGTTGTGTATGTCCAGTCCTTGTCCACTTTTTTTACAGGAAAACTGAGCTTACACTATATAGTTTTTCTGGATTTTTATAGACACTGTATGTATCACTTTTATAGGTCACGATCTTCACGTCGAATATTTATCCAACCTAATGTACCTTAATACTTTTGTTTTCCTTTTCAGGAGAAGATAGAGATATTACTTTATCGCCAAACCAATTGAGCATAATAGGCACACTATACATATCATTTGTATATAGTATTGCCAATGTTCTTGACAGTATTTCACTGTCCTTTGTGTGTAGGGTAGGGATCTGTGTACCCGTCCTGAAGAAGAATCATTTGGCTTCAAAACATGTTGACACAGACACACAGGAGGTGTACATTAATACATTAAACCTCCATCTCACTGTTTTTAAGAATACCATCAAGGGGGTTTAATAAAAATCTTTCTAGTCCCCATTTGCCAGGTATTTTTTAACATTCATTCACTAATCACTGCTGACCCTACCACTCACACCCTACACATAGTGGTTACATCAAGTGCTCCCGTGTATCCGTTGATTAGTAGCACGCCACGCTCCGTAGAGAAGTTCATTTGTGGGAGGGGGATGATGTTACATGTTTTAGATGTTTTTGCTTTTTAATTAATAAATATATATTTGTTACGATTCATGTGTTAAGGTAGTATATGTGTAAGACACAGGGGGGCGATTATGGACAGCGTTTCCGCCTTCAGGATTACGATGCTGATTTCCAGCAGCCTTTCCAAGTCGGCCTGTCTGACACAGAAAGGTTGTCGGAAACTGACTGACTATGTGGGCCCCTGGCAGGGCCCCCTAGCCTGCGCGGGCTATGGAGGATGGCCGACGGGGTACCTAAGGAACCCGCTGTAAAACCCTGCACTGTGTGTCAGGTAACATGGGGTGCCTGCAACAGGGTACAGGGTTTTCCACAAACACCCCTTTTCCCCATAGGAGACTGTGTTATGGCCGGTTGTCGGGCGGAACATGTGCTCCCATAGGGAACAATGTGACTACAACTGAACAGTGTTCGGTTTCATATTAATAAAGCAGTCGGAACCGCCGACCACAAGTTAGTCGGACCCGATTCCAAATCGATGTTAGCGGAGGCTTTCCGTCCGACATCGTAATCGACCCCATAGTGTATGTAGGTCTTGTGTCTATTCAGGTATTGTTAGGGGGTAGAGGCTGATGTTTAATGTGCCTCGGGTCTTAGATAGTTAAGTTAGATTTGCATAGCTGTAGTTATAGGACAACATAGATTTGATTAGGTTTTAGTATCCGCAATTCTTTGAAAACCTACCTGTTCCGTCTGGCGCACGGCTAGCGGCCTTGTTCCTGAATGTTCTTCTCCCACCTGGTCTAGAGCGCCAAGAAACCAATTGGTGTACGTGCGCGGTACCAAATCTTTTTTAATAATAATAATAATAATAATAAAAATATCATATGTTTCTACAAGGAAAAATGATATAAGTATTCCATTGATGGAAAGGAACACTATTTCTAAGGATGTAGACATTGATCTGTGATAACTGATAATTTTACACTCAAATCTGCAGACACATCACCACAGCATGACATGAGCTCTGATGTTCTACAGTTTATAACATGGTATATACACATGGAATGAGATATTTGTTGTATCTGAAATTTATTTACAAAATTCAAAGATTGCACACAAATTTTTTGAATTGTACATTCTAAAAGGAAATGTTTGCGGTAGATGATGAGATAAATACATTAATTTAAAGGAGAAATGACGGTAGACATATCACACAAATCCAAAACAAGGTGCTCCATATTGCCACTCTCCATCAGACTAGTATTAGTTAAGAAGGATGCTTAATGACAGAACAGACGACCAAGAACAACTGCATGTCACCAGCTGAAGCCTGCTGTGGCTTTATAATAAGGTGGCATTCTGATAAACACCTATCAATAGAATTAATTGGCCAGAATACACTCACCAATGTTCACAGGGAAAATCATTGTCATACTATAGGAAACTGTACCTCTTCTTCCCCTGATGAGTGTTCACCCTCCTTTTGTTATTGTGGTGGTGGAGTAGGAGGGTGAGGAGTGATGGTTGTTGTTTCCACACCACTGACATGAGATGATGAAGTACAGCTCATTTTCCCTATGCCATCAGTGAATGCCAGTAAGGTTTTATGGTAATCCTTGGCAAGGGCTTGCGGGTTTTGCAACACAGCAAGGATGTTGCAGTTGAGGGCACTAGTAATTGATATGTAGGAGTCCATCTTGGCTTCCCGTTATTTCCGCAAGGCCACCAGTCCTTGTTCGAAGGACTGGATTGAGTAATTGATGTCCCATATCTGGTATTGTACATCACTGGTATGAGGATTTTGGTCTTTGTCCCCACCATCATCACACCAACAAAGACTGTTAAGGAGGCATCTATTCCAGGGAACCAAGAATGGGTGGCTCTTACAGCCCATTCCAACCCACTATATCCTCCATCCCCAGCATGACAGTTTCCACCATACAGTGCTGGACTCCTACCACTCTCCTTTGAAACAAGACCTGGTGGTCATCAGAGTCCATGCTGCCAGTATGGTGGCTAGGTGGATGATAGACAGTCTGGGATGGTTCATTTAGAAACCCAACAAAGTCCTCTTCCCTTGCCAAGACCATAGGAAGATTGTGTATAGTGTGTAGGAGTTGATTGTAGGTGTCTTTATCCATAGAGGCCAGGGAGGAGGCAAGGTCAGGCAGATCATTCTCGACAAACAGCTGTACAGGAGATGATGTAATTTCCTCTGTGAAATGATGAGATAAATGTTAGCATTCTTCATTTACTGATTGTCATTTAATTGAACAGACATAATTTATGATAGACTAACATTACAATTTGCCCTAGACAGTCACTTTATCTTAAATATATGAAAGCATATCAATATGTCCAAATTGTAGTGTACGCTATTTATTACCCAAGTGAACTTTAATCACACCATCAATATCAATGTGTAGCATTACGATTGTGGGAACTGATATCCTTGCTGTTTTCTTATACAAAGATCTTCACTTACTGCCTCCTGATTTTGCAGACTTCAGCCCATATTTTCCAAAATTACACACACTGCAAAGCAGGAAGAGAGTGCAGGAATAATCCATTTTTACCATTAAATGGCACATACCTGCTCTCCGCCAGGGCCGGCTCACAAATTAATGGCAAGCTCCAACGCAGGCACTCTTGCACCATCACTATAGATTTCTCAAGCCGCACAGGGCCATGAAAGTTCTTATTCTGTTGCTTCTAATATTGACCTGCACTGCTCTTGAGTACCCTTGTGTGCAGCTAGTGTGACACAAAAACTTGTCAATTATGGGCCTTGTTTTTAATACCCTTAGGACCCATCTTACTTTACCAATGCGAAGCAATGCTGATGTGCTCTCCCTTTCAACGTGCTTACATAGGCTTACACCTAAATTACAATTTAATGTTAGCGTCTAAATCCCTAGTAAAGCAGTACTACATGTACCCAGGGATATTAAGTTACATGCAACTGGAGTCCATCCACCACTCATTGTGGCACACATGCTGGCATTTACACATGACTATGGCCTGCCAGCACAGCCAGTGGATACACGGCAATTTGGACTAGCTGTGATATACCTCTTGTCAGGCCAAGAACACATTTTGTACGGCATATATTTCACCCAAGGTAGGACCAAAACAGACTAGGCAGGGTGCAGTGTTGTTTCGCTTATTTGCATATGTACTTGGCAATTAGATATGTCTTGGTTATGATTAAATGATATGTGCAGTTTGTCAACACTGTGAGGTCTACATCTCCCAAAGGATGGAATTGGCTTGCCTGATGACATATCACAAGTGGAAATTATTTACTGTGAACAAATAGGGAGGAATACTTGGTTGTGTAATGAACTGTATGATAGCACACTATTCAATGGACAACTTGGTTTTGAAGTAGGAAATCTGTACTTTTCACCTTTTTAAAATGGAACAATGTCCTTAACCTGAGCACTTGGTGACTGTTGTCTGTATCTTGGTCACATGACCATGTGTAGCCTTGTGTTTGTCTTTGTGCATTGTACACAGAAAGTGAGACAAAGCCCCATATATGTTGGCATGATGGACCAGTTCAGACTTCATAAGTGGGAGGAGGTGTCACCTAACACACTTGAACATCACCTAGCCTGAGATGAGTCACCAAGTATTGGAGATTAGTATTTTTTCAGCACAGACATACTCTGCCCCGGACAGCCAGGCACAATAACCACAGCACCTCAGGGGGGTGGGTAACAAGTCAAGTACCTTATCCAGTTATTGCTTGAGCACCAGGGAAATTATATAGGTAGCTACTGTTCATTCAATCGCTGGAGTTGTGGAAGACTCAGAAACACTGCCATGGGTATCTGCTGAAAAGACTCCTACTCTGTTGCCCTGCCAACCTGCTGCCAGATTGAAAGTAGAGGACATAGTTTTTCAACCCTGAACCAACAGATTATCCTCAGGGGTTAGTTGGTTTGTCTCTTAATCAGGGCCTCAGGGACAGGAATGCCTCAAAGCACATTTCTCCAAACGCCATGACCTGTGTCTGCTGTGAGTGATAGCCCCCCAAGTAGTGCAGCCAAAATCCTGGTCTTTTGAAATTGGCATCTGCCAGCCCACCTATGGTCCTGTGCAGCAGAACCTACTCTACTACACACATCTCCTCACAGCCATATCTGGAACACTGCAGGACACCACATACCCAACACAGGAACTCCCTATACTCAGCAAACCAAGATTTAACTTCATACTTAACAGTTGTGCAGGCCTCAATTTTTTACTGGATTGGGACAACACTCATTTCACTTGTACCATATTTTTGTTTGGTCATAATCCTGCAGAAATAACCACAGTTATTGGTTTTGCTAATTCCCACTTTTTGTGGAAGAAACATTTAAGTTACATGTCTGTGGTTATCAAGATTGGTTATCTACAACTTTGGTACACTAGTAATTGTCTGACTGCACTATTTTTGCCAACATTGCTGTTTTATTGTTATTTCTATTGTGCTGTGTTTTGATTTAAAAAACGTTTGGATTACTACTTTTATACTACTCGATTGTCTCTAATTCAGGCCTGACTGGTTATGTTAAAAATACCAGAGTGTTTGCCACAGGTCTCTAACTCTTTTCAAAAGGGGTACTTGTGTTACATTTTTATCTATACACCCCAATATTTGTCATATGCTGTAATCAAAAAATGTGATGACACGTAATCAGTTCAGACTCACCCTGTACATCTTGTTGGTCCTCTATGACAGCACTCTCCTGGCCCTCGACTCAAGCAAACAACTCCCTTGGAATGCCGGAAGTCATCTGTTACTCCAATGGATTTAACTCCTCCTGGTCATCCGATCCTCCTTCTGGTCCTCATTGCAGCCTTAAGGTTCCTGGCCAGTTTTTAACTGGTCGTGCATTTCTGGTCATTCCAATGCTTTTTACATTCCACAACAGCCCTTCTTGTTGGTGCCACATAGTTGACCTTGTCAACTTTGATTGGCATAAAGCATCCTTTATTTGCTAACGGGAATTTCGCAGTGACAATTAATAAGTGGTCATTTTTGGAAACCTCACTTATGAATATTTCACTTTCTTCTTTAGTGAAGTTGGACATTCTCTTCCTTTTCCGACATACTTTTGGTGCTACTTGTGGATGGGTGATCTCCTGTTGCTCTTTCCTTGATGCAAAATGTACATGAGCAGATGTTGTTCTACAGAGAATTGTGTCACGCGCTTTCCGTGACGCATTGCACTCTTGTGTAAGTAATGTTGACTTGCGGCATGTAAAGGTCTCTTACGGCATGCAATTTTACTTTGTGTCACATAAGAAAACAAGTTACTTACCTGTAACTTTGGTTCCCCAGTATTGGTAACTTTCATAGATTCCCATGCTTTGTATCATTCCCCGTCGTCGGAATGGGAGCCTCGGTAAATAGAAAATACCATAGTAGTAAGCACAAAGTGAAAAAATAGGCCTAGGCCTCATCTCATTTTGTAGCTTATCCACCTCTTTTTGTAAAAGAGACCAAAATTCTGCAGTAGCCAATCAGAGCAGCCTCACCCCATAGAACCTTCCTGAGAGAAGCTCAGAGCCTCAGATTTTCGTAGCCGTTGTGAACAGCTATTCACCAAGACCAGAAAACTGAGCTTTCCCAGGGGAGGTGGGTGGGCGCATGGGAATCTATGAAAGTTACCAATACTGGGGAACCAAAGTTACAGGTAAGTAACTTGTTTTCTTGCCCCAGTATTGGAACTTTCATAGATTCCCATGCTTTGTATCAGAGTAACCAGCAGTAAACAGAAAAAGCATATTTTGCAACATATGAACCTGAAAATGTGATACATCTCTGATCAGAAAAGCAGAAACACATTAGGATCATAAAATACGACAAGAACACAGCAATACAAAATATGCGAATAGGAAGGCGGGATAGAAAGGAAAGCTCACCGACTTATTGGAAAAGATTCCTCAGAACTGCTTGGCCCACTGCCGCATCCTCCTTCACAGAAGAATCCAAACAGTAGTGGCGGGTGAAGGTGTGGACACTGCTCCACGTTGCTGCTCTGCAAATGTCCTTGATAGGGACTCCTGCGAATAGAGCCGCAGATGAAGCCATTGATCTGGTAGAGTGAGCACGAACTGCTCGCTGCAGAGGTTTCCCAGCCGCCTGGTGGCAAAATTGTATAGCACTGGAAATCCAACGGGAAATACAAGCTTTAGAAACTGGACATCCTTTGCGTGGAGCACTGAAGGAAACAAAAAGCTGTGAAGATTTTCTGAAATGTTTCGTTCGTTCCAGGTAGAATTTCAGGCATCTGTGAATGTCCAGAGAGTGCAAAGTTCTTTCCGCGGGTGTAGAAGGCTGTGGAAAGAATGGTTTCAAGACTACCGGCTCATTTAGGTGGAATTCCGAAGGTACCTTCGAGATAAACTTAGGATTCGTCCGTAGAATCAGAACATTATTCTTAAACTGGAGAAATGGTTCCTCAATCGTGAAAGCTTGGAGCTCACTTACTCTTCGAGCCGATGTCAGGGCCAAGAGAAGAGCCAGTTTCCAGGAAAGAAACTTAAGGTCAGACTTATGAACAGGCTCAAAAGGGGCTTTCATGAGAGATGACAAAACTAGATTCAAATGCCAGGCCGGTGGTGGCGGCCGGACTGGAGGAAAGACCCTGAATAAACCCTTCAGGAATTGTTTGATAATCCTCGCTGACCATAGGGAAGGACCTGAAGATGAACGTCTGAATCTAGAGATGGCTGCCAGATGGACTTTTACAGAAGATGGAGCCAATCCAGATTTCGCCAGTGAAAGTATGTAAGGCAAGAGTTTGTGCGGAGAAGAAGTATATGGGTGTAAACCTTCCTTCCGGCACCAAACACAGAATCTCTTCCATTTAGCACGATAGGTCTTGTTGGTACTAGGGGCTCGAGCCTGAGCCAGAATGTCTCTACATTCCCCTGAGAGATCTAAACCCTGGAACTCTCTGAACTCAGGAGCCACGCTGTCAATCGCAGTGACTTCAAGTCCGGATGTAGAACCTGTCCGTGAGACATTGTTAGCAAAGTTGGAACAGGATGCAGGAGAACTGGCTGGTCCTGGGAGAGGAGAAGAAGTTCCGAGTACCAAAATTGTCTGGGCCATGCTGGAGCGATCAGAATCATCCTGCACGGTTCCACCTTGAGTTTGCTGATCAACCTCGGAATCAGTGGAATGGGAGGAAAGGCGTAAACAAAGGCGCCTGACCAGGCAATCAAAAGCGCATTCCCCAAGGATTCCCGATGGTGAACCCTGCTTGCGAAGTACAGGCATTTGGCGTTCTGGGGAGTCGCAAACAGGTCGATGGATGGTGTCCCCCATCGTGCTAAGAGCTCCTCCAGAACGGTTTGATCCAGTTCCCACTCGTGAGAGACTGTTCTCTGGCGACTCAAAGCGTCTGCCCTGACATTGAGTGTCCCCGCTAGATGTTCCGCTGAGAGGGAGACATTGTTCTGGATTAACCAATTCCACAGCGTCTGGGCTTCCTTGGAGAGGGTGGAGGATCTTGTTCCACCCTGTTTGTTTATGTAGTGCATGGCTGTGGTGTTGTCCGTACGAACCAGCACTGCACGGTTGTGAATCCTCGGAAGAAAAGCTTGCAGAGCCAAACGGATAGCGAGAAGTTCCAGGAGGTTGATATGGAACTTGCTCTGTACTGGACTCCAATGACCGCTGACCTTTAGCTCTTGGAGGACCGCTCCCCATCCTTCCATGGAAGCATCTGTTGTTAAAATAAGGGGAGATGGTGGAAGTCGGAACGATAATCCCTTGGAAAGATTGTCTTTTAGCAACCACCAGCTGCCTGCTTTTCTCATTTCCTGGGTAACGACAATCCTGTCGTCGAAGGATCCTGTGACCTGCCGCCACTGTCTGTCCAATTGCTCTTGTAGTGGACGCATCCTGAGCCTGCAGTGCGGAACTAAAGGTATGCAAGATGAAATCGATCCGAGAAGCGATTTGTACCTGCGAACTGTCAGTGTCTTTCGAGATTGGAGAAGACGAGCTGAACACATTAGTTTGTTCTGGCGTTCTTCCGATGGAAGGGCTAAGCAACTGTCTGTGTTCAGGATGGCCCCTAGGAACCTCGCTGACTTGGATGGGCATAGAACCGATTTTTCCCTGTTGAGTCGAAGACCTAGTCGCTCGAACAGATCTTTGCATTTCCGGACTGCATTGGACGCTTCTAGAACAGATGGAGCCTTTAGCAGCCAATCGTCCAGGTATGGAAACACTTGAATAGCTTGCTTCCTGAGAAAAGCTGCCACCGGAGCCAGAATCTTTGTGAAGATCCGCGGAGCGGACCGGAGACCAAATGGCAGTACTTTGAATTGAAAGTGGCTCTTGCCCACTGTAAATCGAAGATATTGCCTGTGAGCTGGATGAATTGGAACGTGGAAGTAGGCGTCTTCCAAATCTAGGGTCGTCCTGAAGAGTGACCATCCTGAAGGACAACTTCATGAGATAAGTGTTGAGCTGCCGTAGATCTAAAATTGGACGCCACTTGTCCTTTGTCTTCCGAACCAGGAAGAACCTGGAATAGAACCCTTTCCCCTTCTGCGAAAGGGGTACAGGCTCTACCGCCCCCTTGGTGAAAAGTTGGTGGGCTTCGAGATGAAGGAGCCTGAGATGTTTGGGAGGGAAGGCATCCGGCGCTCTCGTTGGAGGAAGGTCTTGAAACTCCGTGTGTCCTTCTCTGACAATCTGTAGGACCCACTGATCCGATGTAATGATCATCCAGTTGTTTAGGCAATGGGCAATCCTGCCCCCCACTGATGTGAATGAGGGAACAGGAACAGTGGAAAGAGCCACCTGGCCGCTATTGTTTCCTGGTGTTGTCTCTCCTTTGCTGCCCCTGACGTCCTTTAGGCTGCTGGCGAGAGAAAGAACCCCTTTGAGAGTATTGAGGCTTATACGTCTGGCTGGACTGTGATCCAGAAGAGTAGCGATTTTGATGTCCTCCACGATAAGAAGAAAAACCTCTACCTCTAGCCCCCCTGAAAGGCACTTTACGATACTGCAATGTACCTAAGGACTTAGCTGTATCCGTGTCCTTTTTGATGCCTTGCAGGGCCTCATCGACGTGCTTGCCAAACAGCATCTCACCGTCGTATGGTAGATCCAAGATCTTATTCTGCACCTCTTGCCTGAACCATGTGGCCTTCAACCACCCTTGGCGTCGCAGAACCGCCGAGCCGGCAAGTGCTCGGAATGCGGTGGTCGCTATATCCATTGCCACATCAATGACCTCCGAAGAGGCTCGCTCCCCTTCGAGCAAAATCTTCTTCACCTCCTCTTTAGAAGAATCCTGCAGTTCTTCTACAAATGGAGCAAGGTCGCACCACATTTGCCGATCATAGCGTCCCAGAATCGCTAAAGCATTGGCTGCTCTAACCAGGAGACTGGCCATAGCTGAAAATCTTTTGCCTACATTGTCTAGGCGCCTGCCCTCCTTATCCGGCGGTGTAGTCAGCGGCGTAGAAGGATTCTTAGATTTGCTCTGGGCGGCCTGAGAAATGACCGAGTCCGGTTTCGGTTGGCCAAGCAAACATGCCGGACTGCCATCAGGTGCCTTGTACTTCTTTTCTAGTCTTGGTAGCACCGGCAGGACTGTGGCCGGATTATGCATAGCCTTCAAGCCCTCAGACCAGACATGCTCAATGATCGGTATGGACCTTACTGATTTTCTGAATGGTTCCTTAAAGTCATATAAGAAGCAATCCGATTGAACCGTGGTCACTGGGAGACCAAATCTTTTGGATGCCCTGTCCATTAGGTTGTGAAACCCTCCAACGTCCGCTGGAGGCGAAGTATTGTTATCTGGATCTGTGTTGTCCGGATCCATAGGGTCAGTAGTATTGTTGATCTTGATCAGGATCCGCTTGTTGGTCTGCATCTGAAGAAGCAGCGTCATCATCAGTATCCTGCACCTGCACCACCTCTTGTGGGCGCACTTCCGGCGCAGTGGCACGCTCTCTTGGAGGCAAAGAATGGTCTGCCACAGGTTGTAATGTCTGAGGCGGAGGTGTTGGGGGACGCACTTGTTGGGCTTCTGGAGGAGCAGGGAAACGTTGTCGGTAGTCCTGCAACATAAGTTGTAAATCCGCAACTAAAGTGGATGGTATTGCCACCATCCCTTCAGGTACCTGACGCGTAGGCTGCTGTGAAGGCATGTGCCTGGTAGTAGTGCGCTCCTCCGCATAATAATGTTCTGGAACATAGTGCTGTCGTTCCATCTGCTCTTCCTCAGAGCTAACATCCTGAACCTTAACCTGGAGGTCAGATGGGCTATAGGCTTGCCCAAATTCACTAAAAGTCTCTTCATCAGAGTCCTCTTCTAACAGTAGGCTAGGTGGTAATCTCTGAACCTGACGAGGAGACGTCATCTCTGGCGTTATTTGCCTCCTTTTACGCGAAAAAACATGTTTTTCAGAAAATTCTGTCGTCGACGAGGTCGTCGTCGACGGCAAGCTTTTATGGGTCTGCGTCGACGGTGGAAGTGCAGACGTAGACACTGTCCTCGTCGTCGGAGATTGCGTCGTCGACGAGGTGAAACTCATCGTCGACGATGATGGTATCGTCGACGGGATCGTCGACGAGCTCGTCGTCAGCAACATGGTAACCGTCGTCGTCGACATCGTCGTCGTCGAAGTCGTCCTCGTCGTCGACACCGCCGTCGACGCCAGCTTTGCAGTCATTGTCGTCGATGTGGAGATGGTCACTCTCGTCGACGACGAACAGGAATCCGGAGCCTTGAAAACCGTCGACGGTGTAGGCGTCGTCGACACAGCCGTCGTCGACGAGCCCGTCGACGAGGCAACCTTGGCAGAGTTGTCCTTTTTAACACTCGTCGACGACGTACCTGACAGTTTAATCGTCGACGACTTCTGCCTCTTGTCGGAAGCGACCTCCTGAACAGGAGTTGAAGGCTTCTTGACCCCTCGATCTTTCTCCGAGGGAGGAGAAGAGATTGTTGAAGACTTTTTCACCTTTTTTGAGGACTGTTGTTCCTCAGGCTTACCCTGCCTCTCCTTTTCTCCGTGGTGAGGAGATTTTTGGGCAGCAGGCCTGTCAGACCTATCAGAGGTCCCTGGTAAGGCCTTGTGACGGGACTCGTCTGAAGCAGAAAGGGGGGACCTACCCCTCTTCAGAGACTTCCTGGATGACACCATCGACGAGGAGCCCTCACTGTCCGAAGAGATAATATCCTTCCGGTCCTTCATCTTTTGAAGCCATGTGAGGAGACGTCCTTCCCTGTCCCTCAAGGTCTTTGCTGAGAAGGATCTGCAAATCGGACAGCCTGTTGGTTTATGGTCCGGATACAAGCAGTAGATACAATCCTCGTGTTTGTCCTCGACAAACAACCTTTTTTTGGAGCAGGTGGCACAGGCTCTAAAAAGGGCTTTCTTCTCAGACATGATGAAAAAATATCCAAGTAGTTGAAGAAATAACAAGAAAAAACTGAAGAAAACTGAGCAGAGCTCAATGGAGACTCCCTTGCACAACGTGCGGTAGAAAATCTGAGGCTCTGAGCTTCTCTCAGGAAGGTTCTATGGGGTGAGGCTGCTCTGATTGGCTACTGCAGAATTTTGGTCTCTTTTACAAAAAGAGGTGGATAAGCTACAAAATGAGATGAGGCCTAGGCCTATTTTTTCACTTTGTGCTTACTACTATGGTATTTTCTATTTACCGAGGCTCCCATTCCGACGACGGGGAATGATACAAAGCATGGGAATCTATGAAAGTTCCAATACTGGGGCAAGGTGAAGTTGCGACAAAATGTTACATGTGCGTCACACTGCGTGACGCATTTCTGGGCCCAGCATCATGGTGTGCCATATGGTAAATACGACTTATCCGTGGTGCAGGATTCTGCAAGAACAATGCATTCGAGTGCAATGCTGCTTAACACAGCTTTGCGTGATGAATGATAAATATTCCCTTTATGTCTAGGATTTTCAATAGGGCCATCATGGAGTGGACAGCTACATCAGCTATCTCAATATCACGTTTCCTACAAGTTTCACAGAAGATTTTTTATTTTATTTAAAACTTTTCATAATGCACACATGGCTAAAGGATTCCACAGAGAGGTGGAAGAGAAACAATAGGTGGCTGGAAAACGTCATTCAGGAGCAAACATTTGGAGTGGAGACAGCAAGAGGTTAAAGTAATTCAGGATCAAATGCTTGGAGGAAGTGGGGGCTACTCAGCTGATTTCGGAAAGATCTAATGTTGCTAACTGCCCAGACACACGGGGAGTGAGTTCCAAAGGATGGAACTTTCACGGTGCAGCAAAAAGAATGATAGGTAACTAACAAGATCATAGGAGCTCATATTCTTTGTTCCCATCAGGATGGAGTCTATGCAATGTCATTAGTTCAGTTCATGCAACAGAGAAAGTTAGTACTTTTTGGTTAAAAGACTAGCTGAGGAGGGCTGGCCGAACATATATGCAGATGGAAGAAAATAATGAAAGAACTGTGAACGTCCAAACAATGCAGTAGTTCAAGATCAAATTTCACTGCACATAGGTACAAGACAAAAATCTCACTTCAAGGACTTTCTTACTGGCATGGAAAGTTCTGGGGTTGTGACTCTAGCTCAGAAAAATAGCAATGAAAAAATCAAATCTACGCTGACCAATCTTCCCTTTCAGTCTATCACGCCATGTCTGCAGAGTTTTAACAAACTACTCAAATCAGTGGTAGCTACCCTCTGAGCAACAGGACTTCAAATCATCTTTCATATCTAAATTTTGGGATTCTGGTCACAAGAGAAAAATGCCATGAGGTAACACGTTGAACTCAGTGACAGCCAATTAATGAAGCCACGCTAACAAGCAGGAAATAACAAAAGCTGGAATATAACAAAAAAACAAAGGCATCTGTAAAACCAACTGGTGCCGAGACAAAATATTGTGGTAAAAAAATCAAGGCATGGAAACATCGTCAGCAAGAATATCGTTGTCAATATTATCGATTTTAATGTAAGTTATCAATATCAAATTGTCAATATAGTTTATAAAAATATAGTGGATTTTAATTTTGTCTTTTAATTATTGTTATGTATGTTGGTATATATTTTAAATGTATATGATGTAAAAATGTATAAATATTGTTTATGTTTTTTTATGTATTTGTAAAAAATGTTGTAGTTATTAAATTAAATTAAATTAATTTTTGTTAATTTTGGTACTGTAGCAGGTTGTGCGTTTTTAGGGCTACAAGGTTGGAATTAATTAATTATAATAAATGAATGATTAATTTGTAATTAATATCATTTGGTTAATTATTAATTAATTATGTTAATAGTGAAATAAAAAAAATGGTTACATTTTATGTGTGGGTTGTGGGATTTATAAGCAGGGCCAGCTTCAGTACATGTGGCACCCTGTGCGACAATGTTTGTTGGCGCCTCCCCCATGACAACCTCGCCATGGATTCCCTCACTACCACCATTTGACAATGCCCCCCAAAGTCTCCATAACTCCCGTCTCTTAGATTTGTTTGGTTTTATAGCGCCAGTGTTCCAGTTTAAGGTGACAGAACACTTTACATGACACATACATTGCACAGAGACAATCATAGGTGTGTAAATCAGTGTATAGGCAATGTTACATAAAACACATGCCTACAAGGTATAGGAGTCACATGTCATCCATGTTTAACACCACTGTTAGGGGTTTCCCTTAATAATAAGAATGGATTTCTACCTAAATGAACCCTTTTTGAAATATTAGGATAAGGAAAGACTGGGCAAAAAAACATGTAGCTGTAATATATTCCTTGCAGTTTGCATGAAGCTCTTTTTGCAATATTAGGATAAGGAAAAATTGGTCAAAAAAACATGTAGCTGTTATAGTATATACACTCTTTGATCTGATTGGGACACGTTCTTTGAAGCAGCCATTTTAACCCTCTGCACTAGGATGAGTCAAAACTTCCCCTACCAAACAAAGCTCCATTCTCTCTCCAGGAAAAACATTAATCACCAGAGTTATCTTGACATTTTTATTGATGCTTGAAAATTGCTGGGATAAGCAAGATGGCATCAGGTGCTTTTAAAACAATAGACATGACACCCCCACCTCAAGTCAGCGCCCGGTGCGGTGGCACCGATCGCACCGCCCTAGAGCCGGACCTATTTATAGGGTATAGGGTGGGAAGTAATCTGTGTGCTTGCCACATGATTCAGGAATGTTCAGTGCCCCCAGGGCCACAATCAGTTTTAACAAGATTATGGGAAACATGAAAATAAACAAGCACTGGAAAAGCCAATAGGTTGGACATTGGTGGTCAGCCTTTTGATTTTGTCAATGAATGTATTTTTTAGACTTGGTCTTCGTAAAACTGTCTTGATGTGGGAGCTGCCAGGACCTCGCCATTATAATTAATATTGGTAAAAAACAAAAAAAAATTTTGGCCTCAAAAAACACACACAGCCACAATAGTCCCCAACACTAAACAAAACCACTTTGTGTACTGAAATGCTCATTGAGAAAGAGCAAAATGCTGTCACTCAACATGAAGCCAGCTGATAGAGAGAGAGAGAGAGAGAGAGAGAGAGAGAGAGAGAGAGAGAGAGATAACATTTTAATAAAAACAAAAGTTCTTGGCTAACCCCAGACCTAATTAGGGCCAAATTCTTACAGAAAGTCTCAAAAGTGCACCCATGGTGTATGTCCTTGCATTAGTGCAGATTTAAGGCTTTCATGAATTCACAAGAATTTACATAAGTAGGCCAGGAAATCATACTCATAGAAAATATTTTTGCCAAGGCAAATATGCATGTGTAGATTTTCTCATGCGAAAACCTGTAGAGCTTTTACAAGGTCACTTTCTCTTCAACAACTTTTACCCAACCCTGGGAGAGCTTTAACTTCTGTCTGGGCCAGAAATACATTTCCAACCTTTTTCAGTATAGGGAAAGATAGTAGAAAACCTGTTAACAACCCCAAAACATGCAAAGTAGTAGGTTTGCAGAGGCTCAAAAGAGCATTGCAACACCTGGAACTATTGCTTACCACTAACTCCAGCCCCAGTATGCAGATCCGGGGAAAGGTGGCAAAATAAGGAAATTGCTAGTATTCAAACCCTAATATAGTATGAGCACTGGCATAATCGGAGAGGATATTATCAGAGTACTTCATAATGAGATTGATGGCATAATTTGTGGTATCGAAGCGGCAAGTGGATTTTTTTTTACAGAGTTATGAAGCAACTTGTCCCATGGACAGGTAGATATTTTAATAAATTCTATGCCCTGTTAAGCTTATATTATTTAAGTAGTCTGGGCATGACAGTTCTTTAAATTCTGAGGATAAGCACTGTAGGAAAGGTGCTGATACCTCTCTAAATACTTTTTTGTAGCCGATTTTCTTAGTTTCTGCATCTCCAGTAAATTCCGGATTCTGTGAAGCCAGTCGCTGTGTTCTCAGATTATGTCTGTGCCCGAGTGAGTGAGAATAGATTGATGTGCTGCAAACAATGCTAAGAGTATTTGTCTACCCCTCACTGAATGTAGTGTATGTGCTGATTTGTTAGGAACCCTCAACAAATGTACAATGGGAGACATGTAAGATGTGTCAAACATGGCATCTATGACATCCAGAACTTGGTCTCAGTATCTAGAGAATCTGGGACGTCAAGAAATTGTTTACGGTAGCTAGACAATTTAGGACAGTTCCAGAGCAAGGGTACAAAGGACCCAGTATTTTGGCTGCCTCCCTAGCAATGTCCTGACTTTTTCGGGGCCCATGTGTGTAGTCGGGCAGGAGTTAGATACTAATATTAAGTGATTGTTATCCTTGTTTCTCTCCCTGCGACCTTGCAAGCTGTGCTACGGACCCTCTGAAGTATATACTCCCATTCTTTATCTGAGAGTGGGTGCCTAAATTCTCCCTCCCATCTCTGCTGCCCTGCTGCTCTCACCAGTGGGAGCTCGGATTAGCATCTTGTATACATCAGAGAAGAAATGCTTATCATCAGGTTTGGAGAGCAACCATTTTTCGAGTTTCTTTGGCTGTCTACTCGCGTGGGACTGCATTGTTCGGCCCAACACCCGGTGGTGCAACTGGTTGTAATGCAGTCGCTCATTTTCGGCAAGGTTATACACTTTTTTAAGCGGTTCGAATAGAATAATTCCCTGAAGTTTCAAACAGTAGACCTGTCATCTTGCAACAAGCTTCTTGCCAGGACATTTAGCTGGATCCCTGGGCTGCCGGGGTAAAATCAAGGCTGGAGAGTTTTGACTCACTTGGTCTATTTTGACTGTGTTACCAAGGTTCTTTCCATTTGTGAAGAAGACCTGCAATGTATTGATATAGAAAGCAGTCAACATATAGCCGAATTGAGCCTCTTGGTAATATTGAATTATATTAGGAAGCCCCAGCTCACCCTCTCTTAGATGACAGTATGCCTGAGTGTGATGTATAAGTGGTCCTCCCCCCCCCCCAAAGATGTACTTGTTTTTTGTATTTTTTTTAAAACAGATTTTATTGATTGCACAGTAAATACATATTATGTAATTCTCTGATATCCAGAGAATCACCAGTATCAAGTTATCAATTACGAATGTGTGCAGTTTCTGTCAAGGGGCAACCATACAAGTAAAAGAAAAACAGTGAAACTGAGGAACCACTGTCCACCCACGACCCCTCCCCCCTTCCCCCCCGCGCGCGCCGCTGCCTGCTCCGCCTGTATCATGCTTGCCTAGTATAGCGCCTGCCATGTGCGCCAGAGTGTCTGTATCACTGTCTTGGCTGTTGAGCTGTCAAGGGGGTTGGATATCATTGTCCTCAGGTGGCGGATCCAACTCTAGGCCCCGATAGTCTGCCCACCTCTTCCATATCTTGTAGTGCTTTCGAGGCCAGCCCCTGGCTACGTAAATGGGCTGCTCCAGCCCCATACAAAAGTCCATCCCATTTTTCCAGGCTACGAGCGACGGGGCCTGGGGCGCCTTCCATGATCGTGCAATGTCTCTCTTAGCCAACGTTAGCCCCAGTAACAATAAGTGGCGTTATACCTATTGCCCCCTACCCCAGCCATAACGTGGAGGAGTGCTAGCTTAGGATCCCTCTGAAGCACCCAGGCCCGGACCTCATCTAGGCACCGGAACACCCCATTCCAGAACTTCCTTAAGACCCTGCAGTCGCACACTGTATGCATGAGCGTGCCCTCCTCCGACCCACACCTAAGGCAATCTGGGGATGCAATCAAGCCTGCCCTCCACAGGCGCTGTCTGGTGTAGTATGTACGATGAAGATATCTAAATTGGATGAGTCGCAGGCACGTGGAAATGGCTGCTCCCCTGGGTCCCTCTAGTGCCTCCACCTAGTCCTCCTCATCTAGCTCCCCAACATCCTTCTCCCATGTGGTCCTAAGTCGTTGCAGGTCAGTGGAGCAGTGCCGCACCAGTGTTTGGTAGATGCAGGACAATTTCTTATCGGGCAACTCCCCCATGAAAACTTTAGCCTCAAGGGGGCTGAACTCAGACAGATCCTCCACCCCCACAAATGATGGCGTGAGAGCATGCCGAAATTGGAGATGTTTATAGAATTGGGTACGTGGCATTTCAAATTCTTCCCGCAAAGTATCAAAGGATTTAAGTACACACCCCGACATAACGTCTCCTAGGGTAGAGATGCCAATCGCATCCCAGCCCCGGAAGCCCACCAGGGTAGCCAGCTGAGGCAGCCTACCATTTCGCCACAATGGGGTTTCTTGAGTAAGGACATTCCACCATCCCATCCTACGCAGAGCCTGTCGCCATATCTGGAAGACCACCTGCATAGTGGACAGCAGGGACCTTCTGAAGGGTGCAGAGTACAGCAGCGTGTGAACAGACACAGTGCCCATCAAGGCCCGCTCCACAGCATAAGCGGGGTCCCTCCTGTCTGCATACGTTGACCGAAAGCAAGTTCGCAAGGCAACACGCACGACAACCTCCTCCCACAGGAATCCGCTCAGTGCCGTGTTAAGGCGGCGAAACCAGCCTAGTGGGACCAACACCGGATGGTTTTGTAATTGGTATATCAGGCACGGGAGCGCCACCATCTTAAGGATGGTAGATCTACCAAGAATGGAGAGCGGCATTCTAGCCCACACCTTCAAATCTTCCCGAGTGCGCTCCCAGACCGGGGCAATGTTTCGCTCCCGGGCCACGGTCGCATCATCAGTAAGAAACACTCCCAGATACTTCACGCCATCAGTGGCCATCTGGAGCCCCTCTGCCCATTCCCCAACCGGCTGCGGACCTCCCAGGATCCAGAGAGTAGATTTCCCAGGGTTCATGTAGAGGCCCGAGGTTTCACCAAAGATTTGTAGGATTCGCATAAGGCGAGGCCCCGATCGCTCCAAGTCTGTGAGGAAAAACAGCACGTTGTCTGCGTAAAGGGCTATTCTATCGGTTACGTCGGCCGACCACCGAAATCCCTTCAGGAGAGCGTCGATTTGCACCCGCGCCGCGAGGGGTTCCATTGCAAGTGCAAAGAGATATGGGGATAGGGGGCAGCCCTGTCTCGTCCCCCGCTGAATGCGAAAGGAGCGGGATACCCCCCTCCCACCCGCACCGCGGCCGTGAGGTCCGTGTATAATAACCGCACGTATGCCAGAAAGCGAGGGCCCAGGTTCAGGCGTCCCAGTAGGGCAAACAGGTACGTCCAGCTCAGGGAGTCAAACGCCCTGTCCATGTCCGGCAACAACAGCGCTGCCTGTTCTCCCAATTCCCGCCACGCCGAAATCGCGACCTGAGCCCGTATGATATTATGGCGAGTGGCACGTTGTGGCATATAGCCGGCCTGGTCTGGGTGAACCAGGTCCGTGATATGGGGCGTAAGTCTATTGGCGAGGGCTTTTGCCAGTATCTTGGCCTCAGTGTTAAGCAAGGAGATTGGACGGTATGACTCGTGTTTCTCCGGAGGTCGCCCCGGCTTCAGGAACACAACTACCTCCGCATGTCTCCAATCCGGGGGCAGCGTGCCACTCTCGCACGCTTCTTCAATGACTGGACGGAAATGAGGAGTCAACTGCGTTGCGAATTGCCGAAAAAACTCGCTAGGGAACCCATTGGGACCTGGCGCCTTACCCGGGTTCAACTCGCCCAGTGCCGTGGCCAACTCGTCGTCCGTCAAAGGACGGTCTAGATCATCGCGAACGTCATCCGTGACGGCCCTCGGAGGGAGGTCATCTATAAACCGCTGCACTACCTCTGCCTCTAAGCACTCCCGGGGCGCGTACAAAGTCTCATAGGACGAAGCAAAGCTACCGGCTATTACATCAGGTTCCAAAAGTGGCTCCCCATCTGGGGTCACTATGCGGGGCAGGGGCTGGGCATGCATAATGCCCTGACACAGGCGATGAAGCATCTTGCAGGACTTGTCGCCCCATTGGTATATGCGACTGCGTGAAGCTAGCCAGGCCTGTCAGGCTTCATCCAGCAGCACCGCAGCATATTGTTGTTGCGCCAATATCAACTGCCGCCTCGCCTGTCTACCAGCATCCTCACGCCCCCTACGCTCCAGATCCTCCAACTCTGCCTCGCGCCGCACTAGTTCCTTATGCTTCTCCCTACGCGCCGCCACGCACCACGAGATAGCGTGGGCTTCATTGCCTCCCATAGCATCGCAGGAGAGTCTACCGTACCCACGTTAGTGGATAGGAAATGCGCAAGTTCACAGGTCATGTGTCAGTCAGTCAAAATTCCTTTAATCGATAACTTATAAAAAAAGACATGGTACAATCAAAAAATAACAATTAAATACTCAATTAAAAAGACTTGATTATATATATAAAATACATATTAACCATTTCATTTTATACAATTTAGCATAATTTTGACACATGCATAAATATAGTATTAAAACATTTAAAAAGAGACTACCATAAGATTGTGTTTGACCATAAAACCAATTTACCCAAGTAAATAAAGTATTCTAATCAGGGACACTTAAGGTCAGTGCTGGAATATTGTACTTTTTCCTAATGCGAATAGCAGCAACCAGGAAATTTGCGACATGGAACATTATTCGGGGTGAATTTAGTTGCTGTAGGTACACAAGTGCTGGCCTAACTTGTGTAAATCCAGCCTCCCTCAGTATTGGGAATAAAAACTTCCTTCTACATTCATGAAAGTAGTCGCAAAACATAAAAAAGTGTAATGTATCCTGGTTTGAGAAATTATAGCATTTGCAGGGGTCTGCCTGTTCTGGGGAACACCAAGTTCGAAAGGAACCCAAAGAGTAGTGTATCAGGTTGAACCGAAATCTGATCAAGAGGTACCGATGGTATGGGATGTTCACTGTAAACAGATAGGGTTCAGGGCCTGGACAACTAATCAGGGCATAGTTGGCTCTCGCCATTGTTTTCACCAGTTCGATCTCCTCTCGCTCTAGTGATAACAGGTCTAACATAGCAATTTTTGTCAGTGCGAAGTCCTTTTTAGTTATAGTTTCAGGTGAGGAGAAAAGGACCGCGCGCTTTATTTTTTGAAAACCAGATTTTATATATGCCAACCATGGGATTTTATTGGCTTTGTCCAACGCCAAACAGTTTTTCAGTATAATATGGTTAAGTGAAATTTCCTCATTTAGCCAGATCTTTAACCAATATATCAAAGGTGCAATTTTGATATGGCCAGTAACAAATCCAACTCCCAGTTCAGTATGAGTAGAAAAGGTAGGGGTAGACTGAGGAACAGAGAGAACCCCTCTCAGGAATTTATTCTGTTAACTGGATTTTGCTCTGGGCTGTGTAACCCCAAATTTCACAACCATATGTTGCAACTGGCCAGCATTTGGCTTTATAAACCATTAAGATTGCTTCTACAGGTCTAGCCCCCAGCTTTTTAGTAAACCCTGTAAGTCCTGATATAGTCCTTGCAAACGCCACACTGCGGCTATTATTTTGTGACTGCCAGGTTCCCTTTTCGTCGAATACAACCCCCAAATAGGGGAAAGTGGGTACCCTACAGACCTCTTCCCCACTACAGAAGAAAGTCTTTATTCTGTTGTTCCGCTTTGCCCTCCCAGCAATCAGAACATGAGATTGTTTTGCTTTTATTTTTAAATCCAGGCTCTGCATAAAACTTCCAAAAGCGTCCAACAGCTTCTGAAGACCTACCCCGGTCGTTTATATATAATGTAAACAGCAGGGGAGCCAGAATACACCCCTGTCTGACCCCCCTATCTGAGCTAAAGTGTCTTGTGCATCGCCCCTCAGTGTTGACTCAAATTTTTGCCGAGAGGTCAGAATGAAGGACGGGTGCATCAATTCCAACCAAGGGTGCATCCAACCAAGGGTGCATCAATTCCCATGTCTAAAAGTATATTCCAGAGCTTTGACCTATTTACAAGGTCAAACGCGGAGGAGAGGTCCATGAACCCCATGTATAGTGACCCCTCCTTAGCCACTGTATACTTGCTGATTAAAAGGTCATGTGAGTACGGTATGAGTCCTGCATCAATTGCCATGGCGACATGCGCCACCGAAACGGCTGCCGAGTGCAACCAGTGTCGACAACAACATAGACCGGCGAATGATCGGACAGCGCCTGTGGTAGTATCTCTGCAGACAAGACCCTGTTAGCCATCGCTCTCGGAACAAACACGTAGTTTAGCCTTGAGAAGGAGTCCCTCGCTGAGGAGAAGTACGTGAAGTCCCTACGCGACCCATGCTTGTACCTCCAGGTATCAACCCAATCTAGACCCGTGACCATGGCTCTTAATCTGGTGGCCGGCCCTTCCTTCCCCACCGCATCATGAACGCCAGCAGTACTTCGCCATCTGTTGTATGAGACCTCCATGACTTCGTTCCAGTGCCTTCCCACAATGGACAGGGCAGCGGGCATGTCCACCCATAAAGACATCAGCCTCTCTACTAGGGCCCACTGCAAGGGGAGTGGTGCGTATACGCTGCCTATGACCACTGCTTCACCCCCAATCTCTCCCTGCACAAACACAAACCTACCCTGCGCATCCGTCCATGTGCGTCTATGAGCAAAGGGAACCCTACGATGTACGAGAACTGCCACCCCTCGTGATCCCCTTGTGAACCCGGAGTGGTAGGTATGGATGAAGCCATTGCGCTGAAGGCAGAGTGCTTTGGTGCCCATCAAGTGCGTTTCTTACAACAAAAGTATGTCAGTTCCCCTTCTCCTGGCCCATGCAAACACGGCTCCCCACTTTACCTTATCCAACATCCCCCTCACATTCCAGCTCATTATACGTGTCCCACCAGGGCCTTGCCGTACACCCTCACTATCAAGAGACATTTATGCAGTAGCACAGATTACGGCCCTGCCCTACGAGAGCAGCATTGGCAGGTCCTACAACAGATCGCAAGCAGCATATTCCGCGTGAGCCCACCCCCCATTTGGAACAAAACCAACCCCCAACGACCCCTCCCCCCCACCCCGCACCTCCCAAACATGGAAGCACCTGTCGTGGTCGGGGTGTGGTCTCGGCCCCAACTGGGAGCCAAGTGCCACCCCCTCCAATGGATCCCCATACAGCAGCCCATGTGGAACTAGGCTGTCGTTCCCTCCTCAAACCAAACCAAGTGTGGCCACCAGCCATGGCCACGTAGATGTACTTGTTTTTTGCTTGATTGGATAGGCTTTAAAATGGGGTGACAATTGCAGGGGGAGAATTAGAAAGACAAATTTAGGGACAGGATTAATTTTTACCACTGCAGTTCTACCCAGTCAAGACAAATTGTTATGGGATTACATGTCTATGTCCTGTCTGGTTTGGTGGAGCAGTTCAGACTTTAGCTTGGCCCCAGTGGGGCCGGTGCAGACACCCAGAAGCAGGGTCCCACTCCACTGCCATGCTGTTAAACTGAGAGGGGGTGTTGAGAGTGCAGCAACCTGGTTGGGGGCAGGTAATGCGGCAGTTGGACTATCCTCACCTAAGCTCCCCTGGAGCAGCAGCAGCTATGTGCTTTTCTTCACCCCTCCCCTGCCAGGCCATCGCCTTGAGGGCATATTTGGCTGGGGAGGGGGAGAGTAATTGAAGCGACCTTACTGAGGGCCTGTTGTTAACACCTCAACTCCAGTGTCTTTCAGGCCGTCTTGGAGGGGGTGTATGTCTGCATAGGCCTCGCTGTGAGACACCTTTCCCAGTGAGGAAAATTGGAAGGATGTAATGTTAGGATCAGAGCTGTTAAATTTGGAACTATGGACATAGATTTGAGTCCCAGGTCAGAACAACATCCTGTGATTCTGGAAAAATTACTCCATTGCCCAAGGCCTAAATTAAAAATGAATGTGATCTTCTGTAATGTGACCAGGGCTCATATAATTGCTGCCCTTGGGCAGATTTCACCCTGCATAAACCTCTAATGAAAGAAAATAACCTTCTGTTTGCTCATTTTTTAGTCTGCAAAGGCTAGAATAAAATAATGAAAGGGGCTACTTCATATAATAATAAGAACGTATGTATTTCTTCTTAACATGGCTTTTCTGCCACTGTTTAGTTTTTAACTATCAGTCATGGATCATTAAGGCAGCTTTAGCCCACATTTTAAAGTGCTTTCACCTTATGTTTTACCAGTGGCAGCCAGTAACTTTCCCAGGGAGGGGGTGGGCACACACGCACACATACACCTCACTCCCACCCACCTATTCACTAGCAAATGCTCATACATTAATACATGCATGCACCAAACATAAAAAAACACGTAAAACGTACCTTAACTGCAGCTCTCAGAGAGGGAAGCCTCGGAGGTCCCAGGAGGGGTGGGACTGCTGCCATCCCTTATTGGCTTACCTAAGTTTCACTGGCCCCATCCCACTTTCTGACGAGGTTTGGACTGCTGCTCTCCCTCACTCGCTGACCTAAGGTCAGTCAATGGGAGAAGGCTGCAATCCCACACTCGTCACAGAGTGGAATAGGGTCAGTGAGATGCTGACAACACCCAACTCTGTAATTAGGTGTCCCTAATTGGCACCCGTCCCTGGGCACTTAAGGGCTTAAAATTAAGCACCCAGGTCAGAAGCAATCAGTGACGCTTCCTCTCGTCACAAGGGGGAGGGCCTCAAGGCACTTTTGTGAAGCTGAAGAGGTCACCTCCAAAGGCCTGTGAAATCCCCAACCAGGCAAAGTTCAGCTCAGGCTTCAGGGAACCTGCACATTTAGTGCATGTCTAGCTCCTGCCTGACCTGAACAAGAAGAGTGTTTGAGACCTTTGTTCAGCCTGACATACACTCTTTTTGCTGGAAAAAGGTGGGGGGCATGGACCCTCAGTGCATATGGACGGGGTGCTGTTGCATTTTACTGTTTAAAATACATATTGATTAGAGGAGATATTGCCAACTTTCGGTAATTTTATTCAATGTTGTAGTGGCCAGGACATTAAAATACCAGTAAAGCCGGATAAAAGATGCCAGGTGGGAAACATAGCCAGATCAAGAGTTGTGACCTTTGGGTCACTTTATTTCACCTAGCCCGCCCAGCCAAAATGTAGTGCTTCTAGTTTTCATCAATCTTTCCGGCTTTATGAGCTTTCAAATACATAATTTATCAAACATTTCTCTAAAAATTAGTTCAATGAGACTAGCCAATTGCTGTTTCATGAACGGGCGTGATCCGGAAACATGTGCAACTTTTTTGGGGGTGAGCTGGGACGAATTGTGATTCCAACCTGACCCTGCCTGTTATTGTGCTCTCTGCCGTAAGACCAGGTGTCCAGCACCTCTCTTTGGCTTGCATGGGGTCAGTATGCCACATGCTCCATCATCCACTAGTGGCAGTTCTGCAAGGCCAAGGTCAATGGGTCTCTCTATTTGCTGGCATTGGGAGCATTTAGCTAGGGCTTGTGTCACAAAGCTGTTCCCTTACTGTTATTCCTGGGACCTCTCACGCTCTGGTTATGTCTGATGCAGTACCTGCTGGCTGCACCTCGCAGAGCGCTGATCCTGTATCAGTGTACCCAGGAGGGACCATGTTGTCACCTATCCCGGTGTAATTTCGCCATATGGTCTGCCTGTTTTCAACAAACTTACAATTTGGATTGTGTGTGGACAGGGGTATTACATATTATAACGGTTGCACAGGGCAGCACAGATAGACCCAAGGGTACTATGTCTACTTTTGCATCTGCAAAAATCAGGGACTGATGGGAGGGGGTGATTGTGGGAAGGTTAGGTCATACCTCCTTTCCACAAATCGCAAGATCCAAAGGTCTGACATGATAGCCCTCCATGCTTGTGTAAAGAAGGATACCCGTCCACCAACAGATGGTATGTGCTCCAATAAGGAAAACTTAAGGCTGCTCCTTACACTGGCTGGGGATGAGAATGATGAAGAAAAGGAAGGAGGAATAGATGGTGCACGTTGTTTTCCTCTGCCATGCCCTGTGTAATGCCTATATAGGGTGTTTGCATGCTGATGATGTTGTTGAGCAGTATATTACTGGTATCCTCGAAAGAAAAATCCTCTACTAAACCTCTGAAATTTCTTAATTAGTTGATAATCCCTAAATTGTGTTTTCAGACCAAAGGATCTAGCTGTGCCTTTGCAGTCTTTGAATCTTTCAAATCCTCAGTCCCATTAGCACCATCAAGTGGTAAGTCCACAAGTGTTGTTTGGGTGTTCTGATAGAAGCCTGCATTCCACAACCAGGCATGTCCTTGCTGGGAGAATTAAGTCCCCATATTCCCATAGCTCTAACCACTGAGTCTGCAGTGTCAAGGACGGACTGTATGGCCTGCTTTGCAGTGGCCTGACTGTAGTTTACGAGCTCTTTGAAGTAGGCATGAAGCTCATTTGACAGGTTGGGGGTGACAGCATGAGCAGAGTCCATAAGGCATGCACATATCTTCCCATAGGGAAAATGGCATTTATAGACTTGAGAGCCACACTTCCAGACGTAAATACCTTTTTGCGTACTGTCACATCTTCTATGACTCCCGGTCAGATGATGAGCATGGAAACGATTTGGGAGTCAATTTTGAAAAACAAGAAGCTTCTATTACCAGGCTTTCTGGGGATGGAAAGGCTCACAAGAAGTTGGGCAGGTTTGTAACAACAGGCGATCTGCCTGGATTCAACTGTAGATGTATCCTTCTATTAACCCCTTCGATGCTGATGACGAGCTCAGCTCGTCATCAGCCACGGGTGACGTGTGCAGATGACGAGCTGAGCTCGTCATGTATCGCGGTTAATCGAAAACAGCCGCACAGCGCAAAAATCACCGCAGCAGCGATGCGGTTAAAAAGACAAGATAGGCTCAGTCAGAGCTTGGTTAAAAGGAAGAAGTGATAGAAGTTGCAAGTCAAGTATTTCTGTGTATTTCTCACTACTGAGTGATATGATGTCATCTCAGAACTGTTGTGGAGAGCAACCCCCACACTGGAGAAGTGTTGAGGCCACTTGCATCCATCAAGCCTTCAAAGTAAGGGTCTATCATTATGTACTCAGCACCTTTTACGGAAGGTATATATATATATATATATATATATATATATATATATATATATATATATATATATATATATATATATATATATATATATATATATATATATATATATATATATATATATATATATATATATATATCCTGCTCCTGTTGCACCCAAAGACGAGAGTCACTTAGCGGGCGGGTGCCGTACTGCATGTGGTGCCCCGCATACACATAAACGCTTCACAATCCTTTTAATGCAAAAAGGAAGACAGCACTCATGGGACTTCAACTCAGCGGTGATTTAATCTTTCTGTAGACAGACGCGTTTCGGAAGCAATTCCTTCGTCAGTGTCAACAAATAATGCGCTGCGCCGTGCCATTTTAAAGTGTCATACATTACATCATGGAAACAAACAAGGGCTGGCCTGAACGCCGCATGGCGCGCCATCTTGGAAGTATATACTTCCCAAAACTTCTTTTATCAAATATGCCACAGTTAAAAACAAGACTTATTTTCGCATTAATATCAAAACCGATATTAGATTTTACAGATTATACATTTAATTTCTACTGTGGTAATATTGTATTATTCTCGCCGTGGATCGACAGTGGCAACCTCTGTCATGAGGTTGCTCGCCCAACCAATGTGCCATGTTGAATACCGCTGTGTATCGGCCTTATAGCAATGTAAATTTACTTAAGAAAAACAAATTAAATCAATTCAACAGACAATCATACCATCCTGAAACTTGTCATTTAAAATATTTATAGAGGCTTAGCTACCCAAGTGTACTGCCAATTCTTCCCCACTATTTAGTCCATTCGGTGACTTGGTTTGCAGATCGACAATATATCGGGACTCTAGCCTCCTCAGTCTTAATACTCTTTCACCTCCTCTCATACTCAAGGGTACACATTCTACACAAAAATACTGCAGCAGGTCCCTGAAAAATGGCATGCCACTGGATAATTAAAATCCTTTTTCACAATGGCATGCATATGTTCCAATATCCTCAGTTTAACACAATTGATGGTGCTCCCTATGTATCTAAGTCCACAGAGTCACTTAAGACAGTAGACTGCATATGTTGTTTGGCAGGTCATAAATTTATTGATGTTCTTGCCTTCCTTCATGCCCTTCACTTCATAGGATAATACCCTCCTGCTGAAGGTACACGCCTTGCACCTTCCACAGGGGTAGAATCCTTTCATTTCTTGCAATGTTCCCTGTCTTACTGAGATGGTGTCCAAGTGGCTGTGTACTAAGCTATCTTTCAATGAGCGAGCCTTTCTGAAGGTGGTCAAGGGGGCGGCCGGAATATTGGCACCGATAATAGTATATGTTTTCAACACATGCCAATTATTTCGCATTATGTTCCTCAATGTGTCAGCATCTTGAGAAAAGGTTGTTGTCAGCCGAAACGTACCATTTTCTCCTCTTTGTGTCTTCTGTTACTGTAAATTATCTCTAGATAACAGTTCTACTCTTTTAAGGGTGCTCTCTAAGAGGCCTAGATTATATCCCCTTGCTGTAAATTGCTCGATGCTATCTCTGGCTGCCAAATCAAAGTCACACTTTCTAGAGCAATTCCGGTTCAGTCTAAGAAATTCCCCGTAGGGGATACTGTTTTTCAGTTTTTGCGGATGACTGCTTGACACATGTAGCGCACTATTTCCAGCAGTTGGTTTCCCGAATAAGGCAGTAGTAACTTTCCCATCCTGAATCTCTATTCTCAGGTCCAAATAGCTTGCTACCATCAAGCTAATCTCTCCTGTGAATCGTAGATTGACCTAATTGTTGTTTAGATGTGCCACATACTCCTCTGCCTGACTTACCGAGTCTCTCCACACCAAAAAAAGGTTGTCAATGTACCTGTACCACAACACTATATTGGTGGTCCAGTTCTCATTGGTGGGGGCCCAGGCCACCTGCTCCTCCTGTCCTACAGTCCTCCCCACTTCCGCGTCAGCTTCCACGGTGCCCAGTCACCAGAAGCGGCCAGTCTCCATAGCAAGGCATTTCTAGACTGGGGAAATGCAGACCCTGTATAGATCTATATCTTTATATACAACCCTCTGTGCTTCCCTTCCCAGAACACTTAAGGCAACGACAGGGAGAGCTTGAAGGGCACTGGCTGGTAGGGTGCCGGAAAACCTCCCAGAGTATGCCATCTGTCTCATGGGGCCAGCTGGTGCACCCAGGGGGTGGGGGACATAGCCCCAATGAATATACAGAAGATGGAGTTCAGGAGTAGTGATAGATCAGTCCCAGGTATTGGAACCACTGGATAGGTGTGTTCAGATAGGGGCCTAGGAATTGGCTCCATAGGTGTAACACTGGCTGGAACCGGCACCAGGTCAGATGGAACCACTGGCACCGAGCCCACTGAGGTTGCTGGTGTCAATTTAGAGCTGGGAGCCGGATCATCTTCAGCATGTTGCTCTTGGTCCAACACCGGAAGGGGAGACGTTGGAGGCCCTGGCGGTTTGCTTCTTGAAGAATGACTGGTATCATGTTGTCTCTTTTTCTTATGTTTTCTCTTCAATGACTGAAGAATAAAGTGATGAAGATTATGATCTTGGACAAGATTTTCAACGTCCCCAACATTCAACCCATGCCCTGGCCATACACATCTAAGCTTCTTGTTTCTTGAGCACCTTGGGATGTACTGTTTTACAGGCGTCGCAGGTCTTGACATGGTAGTCGGAAAAAAGAGAACTGATGTCAGCATTCCATGAGGGAGCTTTACGACTACAGTGATTTCGCACAGTGCCATGTGCGATTTTGTGTTGGAGCTGGACCCCTCTACCGACATGGGAGGGGTATTGAAAAATTTCCAGGTCAAGACTGATGCCTGGGGTAGTCAAAAGGTGAGGAATCTAGAGGTAGAAATAACCATACAAAATAAGGATTGCATATCAAACAGTGACTGTCAGTCTGAAGGAGTCATCCATTCTGTAAAAGGAACATCCTCTATTAAATATATTAAAATAGTAATATTATAATCTTAATCGCCAATGTCGTTGATGGCGTTTTGTAGTCATTCGCATTTCTAGGGTCATTGTGAGGACATTAAGTGGTAAAGACCGAGCACATCAATGAAAAGATTAATATTAAAATTGATCCAGGAACAGAAATGCACTAGGTATTCTACTCGTCAAAGTTGTGAAATAAATCAAAAGGTAATTACTTTAAGACGGACAGTCAGTAAGTAATTCGGAAAGGAGTACTATCAGTTCTGCTTGTAATAGTGATACTGGAGGCACGTCAAAATCTGTGTCCTCTAAACAGGAACTGCCCAGTTTAGAATCAATTAATCTTCTAGCCAGGGATTTTTCTCCAACCCAGACACAAAATCCATCACCCAAACAGCTAGTCAGTCAGCTCTCTTCCTGAAGCGCAGTTCAGGCATTCTCTCTTGGTGGCCTTGCTAAAAGGTCACAGGTTACTAGTCCTGAACCTGGCATGGGGCATTGGTGGTGGTTACTCCATCGTGGAACACAGAGACTTTCTTATTGCCACTGGAGTGGATACCCTGGATTCCTAGTGGAGAGACCTTGGAGGGCCGGCTGGAAGTCTTTGACCCATCTTTATACAATAGTGGCAAACATGAGCAGTATATTTAAGTAGGTCAGTTCTGAGACAAGTTCTGGGCAGTTATGACCTTTTGTTTATTCTAAGACTAATCCAACCAAGTTCATTGTCACTAGGTATGAGAAGGACGATGGTGTGGAGTTTGGAGTCTCCATGCAGGTGAAACCCGAAACAAGGGCACCAAGCAGAAGAGGCTGCCCCACGTTGCTACCCACTACCCTATGGAGGTGACCCTTCCAGAAAACAGTGGTTCAGGAAAGTCCAGGGGAAAACTCCCTAGCTTCAAAGGTGCACTCTGATAGCTCTCTTTAGCACATCTCAGTCTGACCTACAAAGGATCACTGGAACATCGTGAGGGGAGCCCTGCAACTTCACATTTGCTGCCTGGGCTCTACAGCCTTTTATCTGCGCTGCCACTTATAGCAAATACAAAATGGAGCCCAAGGATGGCAATGGCCACTTGAATCATACATACTCCGTGCAAGCATCTTCTACACATTCGAAACAGAAGACACGTATGACATCAGCGTGCTACAAGGATGGATAAAGGATCCAGTTGAAGGGGACTGGCGGACCACTAAGGAAATAGGTGAAAGGTGCCAGCAGGTAACCAAGTCTCCCCATGCGTCGACAGTTGAAAAGGCCTGAATTGCTAGTATAAATGGCAATGGTGGCTGGTGTACAGGGACTTTCGGGCGGTGATTTACCACCTGTTGTGAGCCCTGCCACACAGGCACCATACATACTCACTGCACCGAATGCTGCTCCTGAGCCAGTCTGTATGAAAACATGGTCTTGTTTTCATTGCAAGCCGAATGGACGCTTCTTTGCCCAATGATCTGACAAGAGGATGTGGGCTCAGGGTTCAACCTGCTGCAATGTTTGAATTGTGCATGTGAGGAGCATAATTCAGCTACGTCCCGACCCCCCTTATACAGTCACAATCCATGTTATTTAGTAGACGTACGGCGCATGCCTTTAGCATTGCCTGACACCAGCTAATTTGATTCTTCAGGGCGCTCATCAGCAGGTCCCTGTGACCCTTTGAAATCCGACGAGAATAGCAGAGGCTGGATCCCAAGTTCTGTCCTGGCTTTTGATAGTCTTGGAACATTCAGCCCTATCAGAATGTAAGAGAGGGCTTGAGGAGTGCCTTCCTTTTCTTAACTCCACCCCTGCTTTTCTATCCGGTTACCCTGTACTGTACGTGCACTTTAACTCGGCACGAGGTTTCTTGAATTGCACACCATGGAGAGTGACTAGTAGACGGCATGGCAGGAGACCTTTAGAGTAACAGAACCAACGTACGTTAAAAACGAGTTTCAAATGTTTTGTGAATGCAGGTGTGAGGACATACGTGTATGCAATGTGCATGTGTGTGCCTGCATGAGAGTGTGTGTATACCTGCGTGACAATGAGAGAGATATAGAAGCACACGATTGTTTTGAAGTGCTCACTGCAGAATGAATCTCTTCTGGCCACTTGTGTGTATTTATTGCACTTGCAATCTTAGTATCAATGATTTGTGCTGCACAGTCTTTATAATTACCCACCGGCTGCCGAATGGACCTTCACTCTGCTACAGCACTGTGAGCTTTTGAAGGCTGCCCATATCTATCCATTAGCTGAGCTCAAGTCAGTAAATATAATCCAGGAGCAACACTCAGTCATCTGACCCTTCTAAGAGTGCCAAGTGTGCAACCTATACTCTGTACATCAGCTCATGGGGAACTAGGCAGAGCAGCAACTAACTATACACAAAGACAGTGAAAAATATACACAACTATACTAGATTTTACTGTCTCTATATTTTGGAGGGGAGGCGGGGAAAGGTATTACAGTTATTGATACCACTATACCTGCATTTTTGAGGTTCCATAAGCTACTTTTTGAGGCAAAACTGCTCAAACTCGACCTAAGAAAGAGAAAGTGGTTTACACTCGGACCAGTGAGTGACAGAATGAGATTATGTGAGTTTTAGTGGGATGACCCTGGCATATTGGTGGTAATTCATGGCCTGGCACCCCCCATGCAGCTCTACAATCTAAAATTCGAGGAAATGGCTGGGAATATGTTGTACAGTGGGAGAATCCCCCCACTTCAGGGAGGCTTGGCCTGCCTGACAATAATGTTCTTTTTGATTTGCACACTACAGGATAACACAGCCATAATATATTGATTGGGTCAAATTACAAAAGATATGTTTGTACATTTGTGCATATGCAGATATATTGATACTGATTAGTACTGAAATTAGGGCAGTCTGCTTTAATGCTGTTCTGTGTAAGAATTTCCGCATGGGGGTTTTAAGCACAAATAATTGATTGTGTGCGTTAATGCAGCATTGGTGGGCTTATATGTTGCTGAGTTGATTTGCAATTAAATGGTCAAAGCACACCTTTTTAGGTCGAAGCGGTTTGCTAAAGACATCTTGTGACATTCAGAAAGCTTCCCTGTGTATGCACTTCCACCCATTGCTTACCATTGGATTTGTGGATTGTAACTCACACTTTCTGGCTTTTTATTTGCTGGCTTTATTTGTTTTATGTTTAAATGTGTTTATTGTTGCTGGAAAAGCATGGTAAAGTAAGCGTTTCTCTGCTGAGCTAGCGTCAACATTCAGCTACTCTCAGAACTTATGCACCTTTTAACATGAAACATGAAATCCTCCCCCTCCCTTCGTCCCTCCCCTTCCCCCGGTTCCTGCATTGTTAGAAGTATATCCCCAGTCTTTAGATCATGAGGATAATTTAGTTTAGTTTAGTATGTGGGGGTGGCTCCGTCAAGTGCAGCAACCTAAGGTATCTAGGGCAAGTGAGCTTGGTGAATTAGTGGGAGAGAAGTGTTATAAATGGGCGCCATATCTCTCGGAATATGTCTCCTTCAGGATTAAGTGTCGATACGAGCCTCTCCATCCCCAGCAAATCCCAAATGCAGTGCAGACAGGACAGTCTAGATTGGACCTTTTCCATACCCCATAAACCCAGTATTGATTGGCGTAATGTTCCTGCCTCGTTTAGATTGGAGTGGGTAGGTTATCGGGTTTGGGAGCACTTGCAGTGGCGTCACTAGGGGTGTGTGGACCGCACAGGGTGACACCATCACATAGGGTGACACCAAAATGCAATTCTGTCTGTCGAACCTTACCCGGCCACTGACCAGGATTATTGTCCAATTAGGCTACGACGTCAGCGCGCGTCCGGACTTCGATGACGTTTGAAACATCACTCACGTGACGTGGCTCCCAGACCCGCCTTTTTCATCACTGCTCTCGCCCACCACTACACGTCGAGCTTAAAATGTAAGCACTGCCACTGCTGTTTCTTCGTTCATGATCATCACCAGGTATGGCCCAGGAAGTGCTGCTGGGTGGGGTGGGGGCAGGGCGGAGCGCGACTCCTCTGTGGCAGTAAGTAGCAGAAGAGCAGCCAGCCTTGTGAAATGTAAAATGTGGCTTCCTCTTCTGTAGGATGGCTTCTTTCACTAGGATGAAGGGATTGGTGAATTATGCTTGGCTTCTCCTTGTCCTTACTGCATTTCATACTCTAAGCGTAGGTGCAGTGATTGGGAGGACGGTGTACATGTTTTTAAAGAAAGCGATCTTCCACAGCGAATTTCCCACCAGCGTCCTGTCCATAAACAACCAATATTTTTCAGATTTTGAGCATGGCCACTCCACCATATATCCGAGCTGTGTGGCCTGGTAGTAGCACAATATGGGTGGGACGTCTAAGCCTCCCTCCCTCGGGGGCCGCTAACTCAAATCCCACCTCATCCGAGGACGCCAATTCGCCCAAATTAAGGTCTGGAAGGCCTTCTGTAAAGATTGGAGGGCTTCCAGTGGGGGACAGAGGGCAAAGTCAGGAATAGGTATAGTATTCTAGGGAGGACTGTCATTTTTAGTGCAGTGATGCGCCCCAGCCATGACAATGAATATGGTTGCCAGCGGCCCAGGTCCGACTTCACTTTGTCCACCAGTTCTTGGTAATTGAGTGTTGCGGTCTCCTGAATAGTCGGGATGAGTTGGATACCCATGTATCGAATATAAGGTCTCCAGCTGATCGAGAATGCCCGCTTGAGGTGTTCCTGCGTATTCTGAGAAACCATCAGGCTCAGAGCCTGCGATGTGGTGATATTAATTCGGAGGCCCGACACTGCTTCAAACCTCTTGACCTCCTGTAGGAAGCTCAGGAGTGACGTCCAGGGGTTATTGAGAGAGACTATAACATTGTCTGCGTAAAGTGTGATCAAATGTTCCTTGCCCCAAAATCACCCCCCCACCCCCACCTCTGGAGCGTCCCACACTCTCTGCGCAAAAGGCTCCATGTAGAGCGTCAACAAGAGAGGGGAGAGAGGGCAGGCACGTCGTGTGCCACTGCAGATTGGGAAGCTTTTGGAGTTTCTGCCGTTCACTCTGACTGAGGCTCGGGGTCTCTCGTAGCCTCTAAGCACCCACGAGCGAAACCTGTCTCCTAGTCCAAAAGGTCTCAGAACCTCTGCTAGATAGGGCCAGTGTACCCTATCAAATGCGTTCTCCGCATCTATTGAGAAGAGGATCATCTCTCACTGGGAGCAGGATGCCTTACCCATAAGGTGGTGAAGTCACTTGGTGTTGTCTAGGCATTGTCTATTAGGGATAAAGCCTGACTGATCAGCGCCGACCAGCCCAGCCAGGAATGGGGCAAGCGTGCCGCAAGTATCCCTGTGAACAGTTTTGCATCTACATTTAGGAGCGATATTGGTTGACAGGAGCCACATAATTTCTTGTCCTTGCCCTTTTTCACGATTACAGTGATAGAGGCCTCCAACATTCATGGGGGGAGTGTTGATGAGTCAGTGATTGCATTGAATACCTATGTGAGGAAGGGAGCCAACAGTCTACAGTATGTTTTATAGAAGGCGACCAAAAAGCTGTCAGGACAGGAGATTTGTTAGGCTTTAACCTAGCAATTGCGGATATGACCTCCTCGATTCAGATATGGAAGGGAGGTCCTGCACTGTGTACAGCTCCGTATAGAATGCACCGAACCTAGTTGCTACAGCCTCATCTCCTGCTATCTCCTCCCCTGTGTCTGAAGTCAGAGCCTCTATGGTGTTAGCCGGTCGTTACCCTTTCTGTTTGTTCGCCAGCATCCTCCTGCTCCTATTCTCTCCCATGTAGAATGCGTGTTTAAGACGTAAAATCGAGTGTTCCGCATGGTTGAGGTAAAGACCAGCCAATTGTTTCCTGGCTGGCTCTAATTGCCTCCCAACCCTTAGGACCCCTGTATGGTAGTGAATACGCTCTAGTTCCCGGACCTGTTGCTGGAGTTGTGCT
Source organism: Lissotriton vulgaris (assembly GCF_964263255.1). Classification (NCBI taxonomy): domain Eukaryota; kingdom Metazoa; phylum Chordata; class Amphibia; order Caudata; family Salamandridae; genus Lissotriton; species Lissotriton vulgaris. Next base: position 1,151,232,884 of record NC_141685.1, on the reverse strand, counting down.
CATTTATCGCGCCTCGCTTTACTGCTGCTGCTGATATGGCAATCAATACCCCTCTGATTACCACCTTCAGGGCGTCCAGTACCATCGCGGTTGAGGATTTGGGGTGGTTGGTTTACTTCTAGGTAGTCCCTAATGGTCTTTTCTACCCGTTTGACAGTTTCTGGGCTGCGTAAATGTAAATGTAAATTGATACTTGTATAGCGCACTACTCACCCGCAAGGGTCTCAAGGCGCTTGTACGAATACCGCTGTGGAACCCATCCTGGCTTTCCCTTTGAGGCGGCCACTCCTGGGCACCCCCAAGTTGGAGGCCAGGCATCCTTAGCGTTGCGGGGGCCGTTGTGGAGATTAAGCAAGCTATTGCCCAGAGTTGCAGAGTGGGACTCCATGATTGGAATTGGCACCGAGGCGAGAATTATCAAGTCCGTGAAATTTTTGAGCCCAAGACCCGCCGAGGCGGGGAATTGAACCCTGATCCCGGGCTAGACCTACCTCTTCATTAGGGTCTGCCGCTCTAACAATTGAGCCTCACTTCTCCAGCGTGTGGTGTTTCCCTCAATCTCCAAATTCAGGGTTTTCGGCTTTGGGGCGGATGGGCGAGGTCTAGCTGCACTGCTGAGTGGTTGGCGAGGGCCTGGGGTTCAATGCCTCCTGCACCTCTCTGGAGCCCAGAAAGTAATCAAGCCTTGCGTAGGATCTGTGTGCATGAGAATAAAAGGTATGATCTCGCAAAGCCGGATGTTGGTCACGTCACAAGTCTCTCAAATCCAGTTCCTGTATTCAGCGAGTACCCCTGGCACTAATTGCCCCTGCTGCCCCTGTCATTGGGTGGAGCGGTCCAAGTTGTTATGAAACACCAGGTTTAAATCGCCCCCTAGGATACCCACTTATCCTGTGTAACCATTATGTCTCTTATTGCATCCTGTAAAAACTGCTCCTGCTTCTCAATTGGGGCGTATATAGAACCTAGGAGTATGGAGTGTGGGCCAAAGTGTATTTGGTACCCCAAAAGGTGACCACTAATCTCCGCCACCTTTATCCCCCCATTCCCTTGGAAGGAGCGTGATAACAACATCGCTACTCCCGCCATCTTTTGTGTCATGGAGGAAAAGAACTGCTGTGGAAAGGCTTGAGACTCGAGCCTTTTCCAATCCCTGCATAGAAGACGTGTTTACTGTAAAAGGTATACATCCGCCCGGGAATGCTCAAGATAAGACAGTATTGCTTTCTTCTTGACCAGGTTATTTTAGGCCTTTGCTGTTGAGGGTCAGTACCCTTAGGTTCTTTGTTGACAATGTCATGTCAGAGGTCCAGGGCTTCTCATAGTTACTCCTACAGGCCCCTTCTGTCTACTCCCTCCAGATCCCCATATGTCTCAACGCTATCTAGGAGTGAAAGAATAAGCTGACTCTTTAAAAGGAACCCGTGAACAAACCCAAAACAATGACAATAAAAAAACATAGTCCCTGGTTTAGAGTTGGGGAAAAACAAGCCATCTCGTTACCAGCTGTGAAGTTCCTGGACAGATCCTGGATGATCTGTTCCATCTCTTGGCTGCGCGCCCCTCCCCGCTTCCTCATTCTTTGCCATGTAGCCTCAGGCAAGTGCACCAGATGTAGTGTCCTCAGCCAGCTTACCCAGAAGAGCCTTCCATTCAGCGGCTGTGGCCTCTTGATTTGGGCCAGGGCCCCTGTGGCCATTGGGGACTCTCTGCCACCTCCACCTGCCTTCTTGCTTTTGTCTGCTGGTTTGTGTGTTCAATCGAGGTTCCTCTGGATGCTCTATCTGGAGCAATTCACATGCCTCTGACAGGGACCAGAAATGGCGAAGTTGTCCCTGCCACTGAAACACCAATCGAAATGGGTGACCCAATAAATAAGTCACTTTCTTGTCTCGCAGGAACATTGTGAGTGGTCAAAACTCTTGCCTTTTTTGGAGCATGGAAGCAACGAGATCCTGAAACAAGCAGACGGATTGGCCCAGAACTCTTTTGACTGTGATTCACGCAGCTTTTTAAGGATCTGTTCCTTTAGGGTGAAGCTATGGATGCAGGTTAAGATATCTAATGGGTGGGTCTTTTCCCTGGGCCCCAGTTGCCCACTCTATGAGTCCTGTCCAGATGAATGACTTCAGTTGATGTGTCGCTAAGGATGTGCTTGGTCATCCACATAAGTTTCAATGCTTTTTCCTTCTTTATCTCTAGGCATTCCGTGTATTCAAATGTTGTTCTGTCTTGAACGATTTTCCAAATCCTCTGCGTGTACCTGAAGGTCCAGTTTTTGCTCTGAGAGGCGGATCATTTCCTGTTGCATTTGTTCTACTTCTTTGCCTCGGGAAGTGTCCCTCTCTTCTAGCGCATCCACCCTGTCTCCAATGTCTGTCACTTCCTTCAGGACTGCCTGAAGCTAGTTTGTAAGATCCCTTTAAACGGCTCGGAGGTCTTCTCTCAGGCCTGAGAACAAGGCCTCCAGATATGGACATGTAACAAGTGCCTCAGAGTCCTCTACTGTTGGGTAGGTCGTCCTGCTCGGGCCTCTCTTGTTCTCTCCCTCCTGGAAGCTCCTGGTTTTTATGAGCATGTCTTTAATAGAGCCCTTTTTTCACCCTAGCAGATGCCATTAGTTCTGAAGTGACACAGTTCCTGTATGGGAAAAGGAGTGTTCTACGCTGGATCCCAGGCTTGTGGTGGGAACCCAAAACTCAGGCAGACACTGGGGGGTGATCTGGAGAAAGCCCCTGTTTCACTTTCACTCTTGTAGTCAGAGGCTAGCACAAGTGGGCTCCCGCGTGCCGAGGTGGGTGAGTCCCGGGGGCCTGCACACCCACTGCATCTGATCCAACTCCTCCACACAAGGCGGGTGTGAGGCCCCCGGTTGGGGGGCCTCAATCAATCAGGGGGGCCCAAGCGGACTCTCTCGTATATGCTACGCTTTCCCCAGCCTCTCTCTTGCAGTCCACCAGGGCCCAAGGGCATCACTCGGTGATCTCATCTCTTTCGTATCCAACCGCGATCTAGGGCTCCCACTCCACTAGCCGGCTGACGCAAACGGCACGGTCTGCAAGGCAGGCCCGGTCTCTTCCCCTTGCAGGAGGTGATGCACTGCTACCACTCCGGCGAGCCGTCTGCCGCTCCTAGGACTCCATCTCAGGCTCTTGTGGCTGCCACCCGATTCCGAGCTATGCATCTGGCCGGTTTATACAGCGCCCATTGTCCCAGGAGCTCGTCTCTCCGAGGAGGCCCACCGCTTCTGCGGTGTGGCCAACCCCCTGTGTCTACCAGGGGCAGCTGGTTGCCAATTGAGGTTCTTCTCACTTCTAGTCCGCTTGAGTCGACTGTCACACCAGTCTAGGGGCGCTCGCTCCCAGTGGGCTGCACACGCCTGCTATGGCCACACCTCTGTTAGTCAATCGTTCTCAGCTGCTACCTTCCGGGATCTGCCGTCCCACCTCAGACCACGGGTCCACTTCGTGGCCCTTGCTTGCCCTTTATCCGCCTCACACCGGTCGCCTCCACTTCTATTCAGGTTCCAGACGATAACCACACGCCGTGGGCTTCCCTCCACGGCCATGATCCACGAGCCGCACAAGGTCCTGCACTCTGTCTCCGTGCCTCTCGTCATCTCAGGTAGGTGTATCAGACTTCCCCGACATGGGCCAGTGCTTTTTAGCCACTTTCGTAGGTCGATCGTAGCTACATTAATGCTGTCGGTTGTCAGCAGGTGGGGGAGACGGTAGAAAGCGTCTTACCGTGCTGCAATCTTGGCCACGCCCCTATTACTTTATTTGCTTTAGATTGTCCAGGGTGAGTTTGTCCCTCCCAAGGAGTAAAGCCTTTTCACACCAATTCCCCTTGTATTCTTCAACAAGTGCTCCTTTCTGTAAACAGCCCTGTAAATCTAATTCTTATCTTGTCACATTTGCTGTGCATTCAAAGAATGAAGGTCAAATGACAGGCCATGACTTTTGAGGGAGCTTGGTGTTTACTTTTCTTTCCATGACTTCAAAGTGAGAGGATTTATGTGACAACCTTGCTGAATACTGGGGCTAGGAAAGGTTTTTTTTACAGCACACAACACTGAATTGAAATATGTAAGCATTTCCGAATTAGAAGGACACAAATGAAGCACAGTTTGTGTTAATTCTGAAGTGGGTTGGAAAGAAATACTTTAATATGAGAAAAACAAATCACTACATTAGGTCATGCCATTTCCCCACTTTATCGTTTGTGCTCTGTATTGTTTTATTAGTAAAACTGCATGTTTGTGCAAATGTAATAGTCATTTCAATTGAAAAGCTGTTGTCTGTAATTGGAGTGTGCTACCACACCATGCATACTCCAATCTACTCTGCACCACTCCATGTCACTGCACCCTGCGCTACTGCACTCTACTCCACTCTGCAGCACTATACTGTACGCCACTATACTTTACACCACTTAACTCTATGCCTCTCCAGTCTAGGCAACTCCAATGTTCTCGTCACAACTCCTCTCTACGCCACTCTGCAACACTGCACTCAATGCCAATACACTCTACACCAATGCACTTTACTCTGTAACACTCAACTCCACGCTCCTACACTCTACGCCAATCCACTCTAATCTACTCTGTGCCACTGCATTTCTCGACGCTGTGTTGTATGCCGCTGAATTCTATGTCGCTGCGCTCAACGCCCTGCATTCTACGTCACTGTAATCTGTAAAACTCTATGCCAATGCTCTGAAACCATTGCCACTCTACTCCACTCAACGCCAATGCACTTTACACAACTGCACTCTACGCCACTATACTCTACTCTGCACCACTGCTCTTTATGCCACTGCACTCTATGCCACTATACTCTGCAATACTGCACTCTATGCCAATGCACTCTACACCTCTCTACTTTGGATCACTGCACTCAACGCCACTGCAATGCGCATCACTCCACTGTACACCACGAGACTCTATGCCACTCTTCTTTGCACCACTGTACTCTACTCTGCACCACTCCACTCTGAAGCATTGTACCTTACTATGCACCACTTTAATCTATGCCACTGCATTCTACGATGCTGCATTATAAACCGCTCAATTCTATGCTGCTGTGCTGCACTCTACATCACTATCCTCTGCAACAGTCTATACCAATGCACTCTAAACCAGTCCACTCTACTCTTTGCCACTCCACGCCACTGCACTCTACTCTATACCACTGTACTCAGCACCACTGCACTCTACGCCACTCTACTCAACACTACTCTACTGTACGCCACTGCACTCTATGCTAATGAATTGCATACCTATGCACTCTATACCACTGCACGCTATGACACTCTATTCTGAAACACTACATTCTATGCCAATGCACTCTACTCCACTCTACTCTGAATTACTCCACTCTATGCCACTACACTCTGCAGCACTCCAGACCACTGCATTCTATGGTTCTATATTTTACTACGCAATACTCTACTCTGCATCACTCTACTCTGCACCACTCTATGCCAACGCACACTGTACCACTCAACTCTGCACCACTGCACTCTACGCCGCTGTACTCTACACCACTCCACTCTTCGTCACTGCACCCTACTATGCCACACTCTTCTGTATGCCATTGCATTCTATAATGCTGCATTTATGCAGCTGAATACTATTCAGCTGCACTCTACATCACTGCACTCTACGCAGACCCCCAGGATTTAGGGATTTCGCGAATTGCAAAAAAAAGATTAATCAGCACTTTTGTAAAAATGTTGCCTTTTTACAAAAGTGCCCGCAAAATATGTAAAAAAAAAAAAACTGCAGTTCACTCTCTTTTTACTGGTTCTGTGCTGCCACTGAGCCAGTAAAGAAAGGGTGAGTAACAAGCCAGCAGGCAGCAGAGGTGTTATATGCTTCTGCTACCTGCCTTTGAAATGCAGCTAGCCCGCTCCTGAGCAATTACCATGCCACCTCACACGTTTGTCTGCTCCCTGCGGACTAACCCCTAACCTCCCATATCTCCTATTTTTTTTTTTACCTACCCTCAACCATCTCTGCGACCACCCCCACCCATCCCAGCCCTTGACCCCTGCTGCCCTGCACGCATCAGTTGTCTTATGCCAAAAAGAGCAGGTTTCATATTGTAATCTACTCTCTTTGGTATCAGACACCCTCCGGTTCCAAACTATGCGCTGCTGGAGACTCGGCAAAGTTACAGGCTGTGACATAGCACAGTCCAGCAGTGACAGAGCACAAGCCTTCAGTATTTTTTCGGCGGGCGCATCCTTTGCCCACTGCAAAAATACCACACATTTTGAGGTTTTGGGCCGCAAATGCTGCTTTTCTTTGCTGCGAATTTTGCCAAACAAAGCAATAAAATCCTGGGGGGTCTGTCTACTTCACTGTACTTTGCAACACTCTATGCCAATGAAATCAACACGAGTCCACTCTACTCTTACCACTCCACTGTACACCACTCTACAGGACTGCAGTCAATGAGACTTCAATACGCGACATTCTCTGCCACTCCCCTCTACTCCACTCTTCGCTATTCATCTCTACGACACTCCAAGGCATTCTTTTCTATGCCACTAATGTTTAGCCATGCTAAACAGAAGCCACACTGGTGTACAACATGGCTAAAACACATTGGCAAAGCCAATAACTCTTGCTTAGGCAAGACTGATTGGCTTTCCCAATGCTTCTTAGGTTGCATCACTGTTAGTGTACAGCTGCGCCTTACTACAGGGAATGAAATAACATGTTATATTCTCCCTAATAGAGCTGGCCCTCCCTATACCTTTAGTGTATGGAAAGCTAGCTTTCATTATTCTATTATTAGTGTGATCATGAATGTATATTATAACAATTGCAACGAATGGTATAAGTACATTATAATTAGGAATATTGATTGTCCCTTTTGAACACGTTTATTCATTGCTAATCATTGGGGAGAATTACGAAGCTCAAGGAGCCCGTCAGGTGGTCGGTTGGATCGCATTCCCCACAATTGGGACGGTGCCTTCTCAGGCACTGCGGTGGGGATTATGGTAGACCTTTCCGCCAGCCATTTCACATCGATTCTTCTGACGTGAAAAGCCTGCCGGAAAGGCTTTTTTGGAGTCCTTAGTAGGGCTCTTGTCCCCCGTGGCCCTCCGCTACGGGCCCTGGGGGCAACTGTGGTGCCCCTCCTATTATGTTTCTTTTGGTACCCCAATATAAGCTTGAGTAGTCTTCTAATACTTCACCTACATTTACCGTACCTTTGCACTACATAACTGATTTTGGTATTGACCTATTATCTAGTTAAGCGCTGCATAAATGTCGTCTGGTTTTCACCGAAAACTATCCTCATTAATTATGCATGAGTCTTCTCAGAATCACAGCAGAATTACAATCTTCTGCATAGTAACTATGTATAAGGGTCAACCTGTCGGTCATCCTCGGCCGACATGACACAGCTAGGTAGAATGCCCTGAGGGTACCTTTAGGGTATATATACACCATATCTTTGCCAGGGCAGGCATAGGAGAAAGACTTCCATGCTGACACACTGACGTGAGACGCTGAGGTTACTGCACGCAGACACTCCAGCACGCAGTGGTCTGATATTCCTTGCGAGGTGTCCGTCTCAAGACCAAGGCGGGGTCCTTCATTCACTTGCACCAGGTAATGGGTTGGCCTCATCCTAGGGGGATTCTTGGCTCTACACCTACATACATGCTAGGTACACTTAAGTACATCTAGTTAGGGTTGCATCATAGGAGTACGCATTATTACTGTCATGTATTTATATGCTTGCATATATTCATTGTCTTAGCACTATGGTAGAAATCTAGCATCCATTTACTCGGTTGGTGTTTATAATCATTTTTAGCTGTTTCTGTCTTATGGTTGTTTCAGCACACCAATTTTACACCAGAATGACACTTGCTCAATAAATACTTATTGAAAACGCCCCCACCATTTATTATGTGTATCTCTCCGAGACAAAGTGAGCATAAGTGACTGAGGGAAAAGTACTGTACTGTTTCCATGATCCCTGATGGGAAAGAGTTGTCATGTTCAATAGTTGCCAGGAACTATTCTCTCCTTGATAAGAAGAGTTTACAGTGGCACTGTCAGCTAGCTGGTATACAGGCGAACATATTCGGTGGAGGTGTCTGGAATCAGTCTGGACACCAATCCCACAGTTTAATTTGTCTAAACACGCAGATTTTATATAGAGTTATCGGAACTACACAACACCCCAACACCCCAAAACATCCTTGCATCGTGTGGTAGACATCGCATGGTGCCTGTCACAGCATGCAGGGATGTTCGTAAACATGCCTCGTTGCATTAGGGCTCCTTTTCCGGGATACACTACAAACCTCAATGCAAAGAGGCATGTTTCCGACTGCCTCCATGGTAGTTGGATCCTAATTTGGCGGGCCGGACCACTGACTACCTCTCGGTTGGTCCTGTTCTCGCAAAGAAGACCGTCGGAAGCTCGTCAGACCGCCACCGTAATCAGCCCCTAAATGTCTATATTCATCATTATTAATGTTGTATTTTTTAAACTGTTAATGCAATTGTGCTGAAAAATGCAAAATGTAATTTTCTCAAACTTTTCTTAGTGAAGGTCATGCTTCCACAATCCTGGTGAGGGGTAGATTTAGCTGGCACATTTTGGAAGTACAGAAATATTTGTTGAGTTTTTTATCATAGCTGTATATCCTTTCAAATGTTCTGTAATGCAGTATTTGAAGTTTTTATTTTTTTCTTGGCAGAGGGTTGAGGGAACCCATCAAGTACGTAGGGGTTGCTTGCTCACTTATTCCAATTTTGAGCAGCATTGCGTCCCATCAATTTCAAAATGACCAGCACCATTGATAAACAGCTATTGTTGCCACTACTGTCAGCTCCCTACAGACTGGCAAGATGACCGCAGTCATGTGTGATTAAGAGGGCACATATTATCATGCTCGAACATTGAGGGAGAGCATCACCAAGCCTTTCCTGCATCCATGATTTAAAACTACACTGCCACCACTATCAAGCTTATGTCAGCTGACTTCAGGACAGTGGTCCTGTGACTGAGGAAGGTATGCTTGGTGTGTCCCTTCAGACCACTGAGTCTGATTGTGGATCTTCAATACCATTTACTAAACCTAAGTCCCAGCACATATGAATGAATATCACACTGGGCCACAATAATGCCAACATTCTGCAGAGACTTGAAGTTGGATAACTCTGAACAGGGATGCACATTTTCCAAGCCATGGAGGGGACATCCTTGTCCCAACATTTGCTTTTCATACTAGCGAACATCACAAAAGAGTTATGACAGTTCAAATATTTGGTACCTAGTCTACCTAATGTGGTCTACTAGGACATTAAAGCAAACCGGATCTCGCGGTTACTGGCAGCTAAGAATTTTGTTGTCAATGCAATAACTGCAAAGCCAAGAGGAGCCTCGCTGCACCTAATTAAAAAGCCTACACTAGATGATCCAAGATATGAGATCAGACTGCTACATATGATCTTGACTTGGTGCCAACATAACTGAGGGATATAATCGCTCTTTGTGTACACCCTTTATTCACAAGATCCCTACCGAATTACATGTGTAAAAGCAGAGATCACAGATTGTCCACCGGTGCAACCAAACTCTAAAATGCTTTGCCAGTGGAGATTAGGGAGTTCCCTACTCTTATCCAATTTCAGAAGGCATTAAACGTATTACTATGTATAAAGTCTCTGTGCTCCTATCCATGCACCCCATAGTGTGCTTTTCTCTGGTCCTGGCACTTCAGATGCAAATTATGGTCTTATAGGTAGGCTAAGAATTACTGATCAGCATGAGCTTAATGGGCGCACCTGTGAGAAGAATGTGATCATGGGGTCAGATGTATGTAGTGTATGGTTTGCGATGACCAAATAGCAAATATTTGCAATTCACTATTTGGTACTTCCAAACACCAATATACAAATGTGTGTTTAACACATTTTGCAATTCCCAGTGGATCGCAAATAGACATATCTGATTAATATTTATGAGATAGGTCTTGGTTTGCGACCCATTTGGAATCGCATAAATTACCCACTACGGTTTGCTGCCATCACGGGGATGGTGGCTTGCTGGGATCAGCAGACCACCACGTCTGATTTTCCTTCAATAAAGCACTTCTTTTTGTTTTTTTATGCAGCCCGTTTTCCACAAAGGAAAACTGGATGCATTTCAAAAAGAAGAATGAAAAGTTTTCATTTCAATTTTAAGAGTAGGCAGTCTGTGGGACCACTGCCCATTCTTAAATATGTTTAAACAAGTATTCACAAAGGGGAAGGAGTCTCAGTGGTGTGTTTGACAGTAATGCAGTCGAAAAACATTCACACATACTACTGAGATTCAGTATTAGGAAGGGACGCCCTAAACATGCCCCTGCCTAATACCGAATCGCAAAGGCTATTTGTGATTCAGTATTAGGTTACTGAATCGCAAATTGGGCCTCCGTACATTGAAAAAGACCTTTTTTCGCTCGTAAATGGCACAATTCCGCAAATTGGGCCGCTTGTGGAAAAAAATTAACCTTTGTACATCATAAAACTTACTTTTGAAGAAAATACCACATCACAAGTTTCTATTGTATCATGTTTCTGTAATTTGCACTACTTCAATGGTAGGAAACAAAGCACAAAGGGCAATTCAGTGCACTGCATGTACTGAAATTACTGGTACTGTTGGGACAGAAGAAATATGCCAATGAGTATAAGAGAAATTTATAACAAAGTTAGACTTGGTAGTAGTAGGCAGAGCTAGTGCCCATGTCCTATTTGCTTGATAAGAGACCAACACATTTTCAACAGCAATGGTGGGTGTCAAGGTTAAGTCGGGGTAGCAGAGGATGGAGGATGACAGAGGTGTTAGTTAAGGTTAAGGATAACACCCAACCAGTGCTTAATTTGTAAAAGAATGAGTACTGGTGCCCACAGCTCTGCTCAGTAGCCTGCTGCAGCACTATTGCTTGTCGGTGCACCAATTACTAAGGTTGAGTAGTCTGGAATCCATCTCATGCCTCTTTAATCGGCAACTAGACACTTTGTCCCTTTATCTCAATCTTTTAGGTTCCTGCTGTCTCCCTTTGTGATGGGGTTTCAGTCTTTCTCTCTCTTTTTCCTGCCCCTTTGTGTGTATTTTCCTCTCTTGCTCTCAGGAAATGTCTGATGAGGAAAAATAAGTGTTGGTCACCAGAGCTGAGTGCTGGTGGCCCCCACTGGGAACCACCATCTCAAATTAAGCACAGCTCCCAACCCATCACATGTGGGAGGTGGGAAGAAAATTTGAAAGAGAGTGTTGTAGGAATTAAGGTTGATAGAGTGTTTTGAAATATGTTTGATGGGGGAAGAGTTAAGGATGAGTGAGGATTGTTGAGATAGGATTTAAATGTATGGTTATAGGTCTTGTGATATTACCACTGTTACAGTCCCATCAACAATAACTCCTTTTTAACGTTAGTTATTTCGTGGAATGTAATTATTTTTTAAATGCACAGCTCTTCTAATTCTGAGGATGAAGAGAGTGGCATCATCTGTCTGTTGTCCTGGGTCTCACTCATTATCATTGTTTCTAGGGTAAAAGTGGAGAAGTGTGGCTCACTGGTTAGAGGAGGCAGACCTGGAAGAGGTCAGCCCGGGACCAGGGTTCAATTCCCGACTCGGCGGGGTCTTGAGTCCTGAAATGTCCATGGACTCGACAATTCTCGCTCCGGTGCCTACTCGATTCACGGGTTCACACTCTGTGACTCTGGGCAATAGCTTGCTTAATCTCCACACCGGCCCCTCGCGGCGGGATGCCTGGCTTTCACCTTGTGGATACCCTGCCGGAGTTATCTCACAGGAGAATACCAGGACGGGTTCCCTAAGCAAGCGCTTAGAGACCGGTTGGTGATTTGCGTTATATAAATTCCTGTACATTTACATAAAAGGAAAGGACATTACTTAGAGAGGTCCAATTCACAACTGCAAACAGTACTATGGGGTAGATGTAATCTTTCCCAGGTCTTTCTGTACTGCACAAATCTGTCTGCAAAAGAAGATTAGGTCAGCTGACACCCAGCCCAATGCAATGTTTACTTCTGTGCAGAGGATAACTGGAAGGTTAAGTTTAATCCACATACCTTGTTTAAGGGCAGTGGTAGAATGTTGTTTTCCTCGACCGCTGCACTGTCACATGGCAGGTGTGTTTAGTTATTTCCAAAGGAAAGGTGATACGCTTTTTGAAGGCCTACTTCTCACCTCCAACGTGTCCCCCAGGGCGTGTCTTTATTTGCTCCTGCCCCGACCAGGAGTGTGGGTGTTTAGTGGCTAACGGCCACATGCATCATTGTTGCCGTTTGCGATTTCTTAATTGCGAAAATTAAGGAATCACAATTAAGAAATCGCAAATGGTTATGCACCAAGAAATCACAATTTTTTTTGCAATTTCTTAAAATTCCTTAATTGTGATTCACAATTTGCGAATCGCAATTAAGGAATCCCTTCCCATTGATTCCTATATGGGAAGTCATTCTCAATTTGCAATTTGCGAATCGCAAATTGAGAATGCAATTTCAAGGGTGCAGGGGGGGGGTCCAAAGGACCCCCCCTGCACCCCTGAAATATAACTTTAAGTGCATTTTTCACACACACATGCCCCTAGGGCATGTGTGTGTGTAAAAACAAACTTTAAAAAATGCAGTTTTGTGCATTTTTGAAAGTTTTCGCAAATTACCATGAAGGTTAACTTCATGGTAATTTACCTCTACCTATTTGCGAATTCGCAAATTTAAAATGTTCTTGCATTGCATTTAAGAAATCGCAAATTACGATTTCTTAAATGCAATTGCAGTTTTAGAAATCGCAACATGATTGCGATTTCTAAAATTGCGAAAACATGATGCATCCCAATTTTGTCAATTGCATTCGCAAACGGCCAAAATTTGCGATTCGCAACGTTTGCGAATGCAAATGACAATGATGCATGTGCCCGTTAGTGCCCTTTCTACTGAACTGAATTGAATTCAAATACTTTATTGTGTCAGCCTGACAAAAGAAGCCACACAATATACAATACGTAGTCAACAGCCATTAAGCATTTAATAACACAATTGAAATAATTACATGCTAAAAACATTTTTTTTTATAAACTTAAAAAGAACCCCACTGCCAGAAGAGTCCATTCATAATTTAAGAGCCGGCCAGTGACAAAGTGCTAGTGAATGGAAAATGTTAATATCTATACTACTATTATAAAGAGAGAACTTGCACCTTTAAGCCAGGTAAACTCGAAAACTACACCACCAATCTAAACAGCCAAGACATCTTAGAAAACCTCAGGGCAAGCAGAAGGACATAGGCTACATAAAAATAAAAAATAAACGTTGTTTAAAATATTTAGAAATAAAAATAAAGTAGTCCCTTGCAAGTAGCGCCGGCCGCGACGTATGCGTGAGGGAAGTAGCGTCGTTTAACCGAGCAACAGGAAGAGCGAGGACATGAGCGCCGGGAGGAGCGTCTGCGTGAGGGGAGGAGTGGAGTTCACCAGCAACAGGAAGAGGGAAGAACATGAGCGCCGGGAGGAGCTGCGGAGCGGCGAGAAGCGGGGGAGCAGTGGCAGCGCGGGGAGGAGCAGCGGATGAGGTAGCTGACAAGCGGTCAAGCAGTGGAGAGGTAAACACTCCAGCGTAGGGAGGAGCGGCGGATGAGGTAAGTCGGGACCTGGGGGGGGTTACAAAGCCGGGGCGGGAGGCGGGCGGGAGGCTCAAGGCGCAAGGCGCAAGGCGGGAGGCGGTAGGCGCTATGCCTAATGTCGGGGCGGGAGGCGGGAGGGATGCGGACTGGGCAATGTCGGGGGGGAGGGTGCACAGAGGCTTAACATGCTGCCCCCAGCCCCCTTCTGCCCCGGGCAAAGCCGGGGCGGGCTGCTAGTTTATGATAAATGCATTGACGGCAACTGGCCGAAGTGCCATTTAATTAATTATAAGAAACGCTGCAATGAAAATGCTCTATAAAAATCATCCATAAATGAGTATTTAAGCGCTCAATCGTATACAGATTTTTTGTGACTCCTTTTGCAAAGGTTCCAGAAATTTTTGAAATGCCGATGAAGTGCTCCAAGTATACACAAATCCCCATTTCCTGGCGAAAACAAATGTCAATGACTATGTTTGTGAATTTTAGGTAATGCAAGCACAGTTAAGGTAGAACTTTTGTAGCCTTATGGCTAGCCGGTCGACCTCGAAGCGGGGGAACCGGGTCCGAGTCTCGGCAACGACGTTCAACATCTTTGATTTTGGGCAAATTACCCACATCCTTGCGATGGATTTTTCCCTCCGGTGCTGGGCCCCCATGCAAATGGGTGTGGTCATGACGGAACGGTTCCGTCATGAGCACAGCTCGACTGATGCTCATGACGGAACCGTTCCGTCATTAGCAGCGAAAGGGTTACATAATCTACCCGTGCCTACCAAAAATGAATGTGTCCTTCAGTAATGAAACTGGTGCTATGTAAAGCACTCTGATACCCAATGTCTCGGGTCTAGTTCGTGCTATATAAAACTCAATTTATTTTTTTAAAGACCCTGGGTTTCACAAAATAACAGTGTCTAATGAAATTATCTAGTTCTTCAATCCACTTATATAGAAGGAGACTTGTTTAAAGATGAATTCAGAGTCTGTGAGCATGCATAGGATCAGGCATCCTTACAGTGTATTTTACCATGAGCAATAAGATGCAGACAAAGGTAGTCTCTTCTAACCTTCAGGGAAAAGGTGCAGAACATAAAATGCATTTACAGATTCTATCCCCCCAAATTCACATCCGCAGATAGAAGAGCTACTTCCTCCTTTTTTCCAGGGACTAGTATACAGTTTCACCTGTAGGATGCCTCATCTAAATCTGATACATAGAGATGTTCTAGGAGCTGGAAAAAGCATGTCCAGGTATGGTTCAAAAGGAGGAATTGGTTTGATAATCTGGAGCTGGGCTATCTTTTTCCCTATCCCATTGTTGAAGATATGAAGCCAAAACCTTTCCTTTACAATTTTGCCGCTTTCCGTGGTTATCCTTGCTGGTTCAAACAAACATTCAGCACAGCCAGTAGCTATCAGAGTAGTTGCCATGTCATTGTACAAGGGTCGTTTTATAGCTTGGCTTGGGACCAGACTTCCTGCATAATGTACAAATAAATCATCAACTCCGGTTTTGTCCATATTCTTACTCAATATTGGAGGGTGGGTAGTGCTGCACACTGCTCAATAGACCTAAAACCCATATCATGTCTCAAAGCGTCCATTGGGGCTAACCAACTGGAAGCCCATGATCTGGAAGGGTAAGACTAGTAGGTCTTGGGGGCTGAAGCTTCTGACAGGTGGTGACTCTGGCTTCCAGACCATTGTGGTCGGAATGAACTGCATCCCTCATCCGTGCAGAAGTTGTGGAACTTGCGCAAATCAGTGGCTGGGATATAGCTGGTGCGGTTGAAAGCCCCTTCCGTAGTCACAAAATGAGCGAAAGGCAGACTGGGAACTGAGGGGGTGGCAGCTGAGAGGCCCAAGGACTTGGCCGTAGCCCATGAGTCATTAAAGCACTCCAGCATCATTTCTGCCTTGTCTCCAAAGAGATGGGTGCCATCAAGGAGCATGTCCATGTGCAAGGCCTGGTCATCTGCAAAAAAAAAACAGATGTTCTCAGCCAGGTGTGGCGTCTAGTAACCACAGTTGTGGAAATCGATCAGCCCAGCAAGTCAGTCATGTCTAAACCACATTGGATGGAGAATTTTGCTGCATCTCTCCAATCTGATACTGCTTGGGAGAGAATGGCCGGGGCCTCTTCCGGGACCTGTGGCAACAAGTGCACAAACATTTACTGCCGAGAGTGGAAATAACATCGCAATAAGCATGCAGTGTTCACCGACCGCAATGCAAGGCTGGGAGAAGAATACATTTTCTTGCCCCATCTGTCCAGCCTCTAGATTCCCTGTACGGGGGAGCGGCAGGACATGCGCAGAGGGAAGTAGAGCCTTGGACCACCAAGCTCTCTGGGGTGGGACGGTAGTGAGGAAGTTTGGGTCATCCAGGGCAGTGGCGGATGGTGATTGTCTTGTTCACAGTATCCCTTGTGCTGGACTTGGACCATGTTCCCAGGAGGGTATCTATGAGGGCTATGCAGAATGGGAGCAAGGATTCCAAAGAGGAAGCTCCCTGCTGTATCACTTCAGTCAAGATGTTAGTCTTGGCCGCGACTGTGGGGACCTGAAGGTCAAGGACCTCAGCTGCCCTGCACACCACCACTGCATAAGATGCCACACTAGGAGAAGAAAGCATGCCAGTATTTGTGGATGTATCCAGTCCATTGGCCTCCCCTGATTCCTCCTACCAGTCCATTTCCTGATCATACAGCTTGTATTCTAAATGGTCCAGGGATTTCTCCCATTTGTCACCCAATCATATCCTTTCCAAATAAGGCTCAGGGGACGATATAGGGCAAATGGGCACTGTCAGCGATAGAATCAGTGTCGGTCATCGCGTTACCGGCTTCATGTCATCTGGAATCTGAATAGGGCTGGCACCAGGGAAGGCCGCAATGGTAAATTCGGTGCTAATCCAGATCCATGGCTGGACCCAGGGGGAGGCAACGGCACAGGGGCCAGTGCCACCGGTGCGGAATCCAATGAAGCCCCCTCTGACCCCAGAAGGCGTGCCAAAGGGGTCAGGCCACTCAAAAATGAGGCCCAATGGCTCATAAAATTCTTTCACTTGAGAGAGGATCGCTTTGGCTCCAGGAAAATGGGGAGGCACTGAGCCAACCCTGGAGTAGGTTCTGGAGGTCTCGAACGCTGAGGCTACCCCTTCAGATCAGCTGACGGACAGGGAGAATTCAAGCACGCTTCAACTTCTTGTGCCTCTGTAGTGCTAGAGCACTCCCATGTATAGTGACCTTTGACTACCACTATTTTAATTGACTTTTGGTGTTTTACTTTATCCTAGCTTGAATGTACGCTGCATGTGACTGTTTTCTTTGAAGATTTCTGTTGTGTCTCCTTCTAGCTGTAGCTGTGCTTTTACAGCGTAGAACAGCCTTGCCAGGAAGAGAATGTGTGGGATGTGCATTTCAAAGCATGAGAGTGAGAGAGAGGTGTGGAATGTACTTCTTGGTCTCGGAGTCCAGTGTTATAAGCAGTGGTGCTTAAATGTGCAATATGTCATACATTGGGAGATGAAGTGTGTAGTGCTATTAGCAGTGATGCACAAATGTGCATTGTGTTGTACATTGGGAAATATTATGAAGTTCTTACTATTGGCTTTGACATGCTCTCATGCCATCTTGAATTCTGTCAGCTAGCTTGAGCTTTTGCATGCACAGGCAGGCCCCAGAATACTCAAGTTGTTTAGGCTATTCACGTTCAAGGTTAATTTGTTTTCTGTTCTGGTGAAGACTTTCGTAAGCTTTGCTGGGATAATGTGAGGGAAGTGTGCTTGGTAACTTTCAGAGCAGAGATTGTTGTTGCCAGAGAAATGTGTGGAATATACAGCTTTGTCTCAGAGTCAAAATACAGGGGCCTGGCCAGCTTCTGTCTTCACCTTGACACAGAGCAGTACAGTCAGCTCCGTTTTTTGTAACAGATGAAAAGGGGTGAGGTTTCGAGAACCTTCGCTTCAGGTTAAACCTTGCCTCAGGCTGAGTAAAGGTATTAAAGGCGGGGGATCATGGCACCCTGATGGGAACTTGCGTGTGAGGCAGACGTGTTGTCACAAGGGAACTTGGGTACCGATCGAGAATTCTGCCTGGGCTGTCAAAGGGCTCCTCCAGCTTGAGTTGGCAAGGATGTTGAGTGAACGATCGGTGAGGTGTTTTATTTATGATTATTGACGTTGTGATGTGAGGGTGTCTATGTGCACATTCAAGTCTCCAGTGGCTATAATTGTTATTGTGATGTGTGAGTGTCTCTGTGCACATCCAAGTTTTCAGTAGTTGCAATCATCGGATGTATTTAGTGTATATATCTTTCTGATTTCTTGCAGTGTACGTCCATAATAATCTGCTTGCATTTTGCATTCCACTTATTTTATTCCATGCATTTAACAGTTGCATTTGCCTACTTATAAGTGTGATATTATTGCTTATATATATATATATATATATATATATATATATATATATATATATATATATATACACACACATATGATTGTGGTTCATTTGACATCTGGGAAAGCCTATTTGTTACAGAATGTTCCACAAATAAAACCCTATGCCTATTCTGGAAACAGTTTTTGTAAAAGTGAAATCCATTTGCTAGTGGTGTGTTATTTTTATTGCTTTGTCGTGTTTGAGCCTCTGTGTGGGAGGGCAGGATTTTCTATTATTTGGGAGGGCAAATCAATACAGCCTCTTACCTGAGTGTTCCAAGGATCGTGTGTGGGACGAAGAGGACTTGGGAATCCTAAAGTGGCTCAGGGACCTTCTTCTCGACCAGGACTAGACGTCTGAGTGTTGGGTGTGGTGTCGCCTGCCAGGCCACAAGCAGCTTAAGACACCACTCCTCCAAAGCCTTCGAAGCCATGGCCTAGCAGTCGGAGCATGACTTTGAGTCATGGTCATGCTCCAGACACCACAAGCGAACCAAATGCAGGTTCATCATCGACATGGCGCGGCGACAGGCGTTGCACGGTGTGCACACCGAAGTGTTCATAGAGGACATGACAAGTGACACACCGACAAAAAAGTGGTCAACAAAAAGTCAAAAATCATTTTTTTGTTAGGATTGATGTGCCAAGAGGGCAATAGGAAATATTTTAGTATTATGATAGAAAAACTCTGTTCGAACAGCATCAAAGCTCTTGTCTACAGGTCGTACCACACCATTGCTGGAGAGTTGGCCTTGAGACTGTCATCAGAAATGGACTGTGACCACTGCCATCACCTTTGCGAAGAGTCGTGGTGCAGACATAAGGCCAAATGGAAGACCGACACTGGTAGTAGACAAATCCTACGGTGAAGCTAAGGTACTTTCAGTGCGACTGCAGAATTAGGATACGAAAAAATAAGCATTCTGCAAGTTGACAGACACCATCCAGTCTTGCATTTCCAGCACAAGTAACACCTTCAACTTCTTTCTTTTTTAGGAACCAGTCAGAACCCTGAAGTCTAGGATCAGATGAAGACCGCTGTACTTCTTTGGGACCAGGAAGTACTGAGTAGCACCCTTGGGCCCATTCCAACACTGGCTCCATCTCGACTGCTTTTCTTCTTCAGTAGAAGCTTCACCTCCTGTTGAAAAATCTACAAGTGGTGGGGTGAAAGGAGGCACGCAGAGGGATTAAGGGGCAGAGGGACCCACTGAAATGGCAGGGAATATCCCTTTTCACAATTTGCAGGACCAATTAGTCTTACTTTATGGCCGTCCAAGCCTGTGGAAAAAAGGATACCTGTCCTCCAGCTGGTGCCGTGTACTCTGACTCTCTGCGAGGGAACTAGGGTTGCTCGCTTGTGGTGGCAGTGAAGGAGGTTGAGGAAGAGTGAGGAGGGAAGAGGGAGGGATAAGGCACATCTTCTTCCATTGCCATGGCCTCAGTATTGTTTATAGAGTGGACTAGTCTGCTGTAGTTGTTGTGAGGTGTGCTGTTGTCTGCCTGGAAAGGTGAAGCGCCTTGAGCCGGCGTGAAGTTTCCCAAATGTCCCAAAGGGCATTTGAGTAAAGGAGGATTTTGGGACCACGCTGCCCACAGAAGTCTTTTTTTAGCTGTTCCATTTTCTTAGATTTCCTGTCCAGTGGATTGGTAGGGAATGCACCTGGTGATAGCTTAGAAAAACAGGAAGTGACAGCTTAGGCAAACAGAAAGCCTGAAACACAAGGCGTTCTGGTGTAAGGTGAGATGACAGAAAGACTGGGTCACCTGGCCTGGTCTGACCCTTCTTGCTTTCACTCTGTGTAAAGCCATAGACAATGTACGTTTCTCCCACACAGCGAGGATGGGCTCAGTAATAGCCTAGTTAGAAGGAAGCAGAGGCTCCGCAGCATGGGAGGTAGTGGGAAGTACTTCTGTTAATACGTTGGCCTTATTTTCAGCTAAAGTGAGTTGGAGGTCCAACACTTCTACTGCCTTCTTGATGACTGAGTGGTAAGTAGTGACTTCAGGTGGAGGTTCTCCAGCTGGGATTATAGCTTACATTGCAGCAAGGTATTAAGGCCAGTAGAATCATTAAGACCTGCAAAGTCGGGGTTCAGGGTTTTAGACTGCCTATTACCATTACCTGTATCCTGGAAGGGATCTTTGTTTGGGCTAGAAACCACCCCCAAAAACTGTCCCTCCTCTGTGAGGTGCTGAACCTCCCTCACTTTGATTCAGCAATGGTAGAGAAGGGCGAACTAGCACACCACTGCTCTGGGTTCAAGGATCTAGTGCCTAATGTGCAAACCTAATCTGCATTCACAATGCTGCAATTGCAAAATTGGTGTGCTTGAAACAGAAAAATTGTTTTTTTGTATGCACTAAACCCATTGAGGAGTCGGAAAACTTTTACCGACTCCTATAATCGGATTGCAAATGGACTCCAATTTGCAATTTAAAATGGGAGTGTTGCAGGCATCCCTTCCAAACTGCGAACAATATTTGATGTATTAATTACTGACTCCCATGTTGGGGTGGTAATGGATTTGCAAAACGGAAGGAATCCCAAAGAGACTACTTCCCCTTTGTCAATTAAAAAAAAAGTTTGTTTGAGAGGAGGCAGTGGTCTAAAGGACCACTATCAACTCTCAAACGAAGTTTTAAAAAAAGTAAACTTTTTTTTTAAATGTGGCCCCAACCAGGCTGCATTTATAAAAAGAAAACAGCTTACTTTATTTAAATGCAATCACAGACATTGTGGTCTGCTGACCTCAGCAAGCCACCATATGTGTGATGCCATCCAATCCCAGTAAATCCAAATTTGCCACTTACTTTATTAATAATCATGAGGTAGGTCGGGAGTCGCACGCTCTGGCTCGAAATTTGCAAACTGACCTATCAGTGCATAGGTCAATTTGTAAAATTCAATACTAGTCACAAAAATGCTGGTCGCTATTACGACTAGATTTTTGTGACTAGTGTTTCAAACATCAAGCCCCTTGAAAGAATCTAATAAATGTTGCCTGGGAGGAACAACAGTTACAAAACCAAAAATGAAGAGGCCAAAATAGAGTCAAAGTCATTTTGGAATGCTTTAACTTCCTGAACATGTGGGGTGTATGGAGGATCAGGTGAGGAAATGTTCTAGAAACTGTCCACACCATCCACAATTTGTAAAACTAACTTGTTAAGAGATTGAAAGCATGGTCCTCCTTGTTAGTGTAGGTGACACATTGGTATGGAGTTTTTTTGACAGTATCAGGACAACTTTCTACAAAGTTAAACTAAGGAAAGGTCTGAGGCGCCAAAGAATGACTTTGAGGTCCAGAGCGTTACTATAACTTAGTTTCTCCTGAAAGGTTCAAATTGTGTGATTAAAATAGTGCAAGCAATGTATTTCCCTGCTATACTGAGAGAGGAATCTGTTGATATCAGAATCAGAGGTACAATGGCATCAACAGTATAGTCCTCTGAACGGTTAAAACCTAGGCTCCACTAGAGAACTTCAGTAGACAGCAAAAAGCTTTCAACTGAATGCATGAAGCCTTGAGTCCCAACAGAGTTTTCTAAACAGATGTAATCAGCACCTGAGAAACAAAGCTCTCATAATGGCCCTGGTAGCCCTCTCCTTATTTTAATCCAGCTGGGTTTAGGTGCTTGTGAAAAGTATTACCTTATGGAAATCAGACCTAGTTCAGTATTTGTAATTTCATTACGCGTTGCAGCAGGCATTTTTAAGAACTGCTTCATAAATAAATCTTTAGATGCTTAGTTATGACTCACTTCGCCCCAACCTTTGGCACTAAACTGTGATGACTGGACAGTCACTGCTCTGTAAGCCCTAAGTGTATGACTAACTGCTCTTTCCTGCACTTCCTAATAAATAAGAAAACGGATTGGGCATTTTGTGACAGAACTATTGTGCTTTTGCTAATATGTCTTTTTAGGTCGAGCCTGGGCAGCGCATTGCCTGCTCTGCGAGGCTTGCTGTATTCAGGTATGGACTTTAAGGTCCGCTCATTTCCCTCCCATCTTTTCAATTGGCTCCTGTTACTGTCCTTTCAAAATTGTTGCTTTTGATTCATGAATAGGTTTAGTAGTCCCTCATTGGTACCGCCTTGTCTGCATTTGTAGACTACCATAAAGACTGAACTTTTTACTTGTGTTGTTGCACGGCCCTCTTTATCTAGTCTGTGAGCACTATTTTCTTTAATGATTTTCCCTAATTCCACTCACAAAGTACTTTCCAACAATGCAGCACGCCCCGCTTTTATATTTTTATTAGCAATGGCGCTGGTCCTCTTTAACTATAGCGGACGTGCTTCTTTATTTATTTAATATGCCAGTGCGGTCCGCTTTTAATATATCGGACGTGCTTTTTTATTTAATTTGTCAGTGCGGTCCGCTTTAACTATGGCGGCCACGCTTCTTTATTTATCTTATTTGTCACAGCGGTTCGCTTTAACTTTAGTAGCCACGCTATGGAACCGTTGTTTTTTGTTTTGGGTGAAAGCGCCCCATGCTGTGCTTTCACTTTAATGGCGACCACACCCCTTTCTTTAGACGTGGCTCGCTGTAACCTGAATATGGTGAGTAGCGTCTAAGGAAAGGGGCATGGCCACCTTTAAAGTGGTCTCACATTTGCGAGAGTTTGAGCTATTGGCATTTTAAATGACAATGCCTTTTATATGGTGTTGGTTTTCAAAACACATAAATAAAAGGCAAGCTTAAACTCTTGCAAATGCAAGACCTATTGCATTGCAAATGCTTGTCAGATTTAGCCGCTGAGTGAAAGACATGCTGAGGTGGCCAGTGTGACTCGGCTATCTTAAGCTTTTCTTCTTGTAAACAAAACAGTTGTTAAATCACAGACTACTGTCTCATTATCATTACACTGCATTTTGAAACTGTTAACATTTGTAGATATACACAATTCAAGAAAGGTACGTACAAGCAGATGTAAACTGTTTTCAGTCTCTGCAAATATTAGTAGGTCATCTATAAACATTAACATAGGTCTAACCCTCAACCACAGGTGCATCAGGTGTAAAAGTAACACATTTCCCTAACAAAAAATCACGCAGTTTGCATAGCTGGAGTCCAGAACAAATCGGTGTAAAATAATGTTCTGAGAGGTCTCTTTTCTTCATATTTGGCCATAGCTTTGTTAACAGAATACAATTCTGTAATAGGGCTCGCAAATAAAGGATCAACTTTCAGCTCCAAAGGAGTCAACCAGAGTTTAGATCTAATAATAGTGTTGAAGTCTGGATGCATATCCATAAAGAAAAACAAACAATCTTTGCTTTTCAATGGCAAACCATTTTACCATTAGAAACATTAGATAAACACTTGAACATTGGTGCTACCGAACTATACCATGCTCGAGGGTCAGAAGTTATGGTTGCATCCTCCCCCACTTCAATGAATGATACATTTGATCCAGCAATAAAAGGACAAACTATGAATGTTTCCTTCCTATAAACTGAAACAGTAATATTATTATGCCATGATTTTGCACTGTGGGTACTAGTAAAGTTTCTACCAAGAGCCATTATTTATTTTACTATTTATGTTTCAGATTTCTATAGCACTTCCTTACCCAAGGTATAGATGCCTTTTACATGTTAACAATACCAGCAACACAAGGTCTTACATAAAGCTGATAAAGGTTCTGTGAAATACTGGGTCAAGATTAAAGAGAATAGAATAATTTAGGGGTTGGCATTGAAGTTTAAAGGAGGGCAGGGAAGGGGGAAGAAGGTTGGTGGAAAGGGAGGCACTAAAAAACTTGACATCAGATGACCAAATCGAAATAAAATAGCCGATAAAGGGAGCAACGTAGTAATTTGGAATAAGACTGCTTACGTAGTAGAAGCACATCGTTAACTATGAGATACGAAATACTATGAGAAATTGAAAATAAATCCTACAGGAGCAAGCCCAATGATGAAGCATGACCCCCATTCGGTGTGTGAGGGCTCCGCCTTCTGATCATTAGGAAGCTCTCCCTTTGTGTAGGGTTCTAACCTTCATTTTATCTACCTTCTTAGGAACAGCCCCCTCTTCTTGTATGACATTCACTTACCAGTGTCTGTTGTACTGGTGCAGAAATATCAATGTTGCCTCAAGTGGATTTGATTAATCTATGTTTGAGTGTAGATGCTGGTCCAGGCATTCCTCCTGTGCCTCTATCCTTGCTCCTTTATCTTCCCATTTTCTATTTTGTTCATGAACACAGGTCATACGACCTTTTACCATTCTCATCAACGGTATGACCGGTTACACCCATGACATTAATCGTCTCCTGATTGTGCTTCAATTTTCTTTCGCCCATGGGCCCTAGTTTGCATTGATGTCTTTAGATTCAGAGTCAAATTGGTCCTCTCTTGTGTGTTCTCCAGCCAGCACTGCGCATCTGGTGTTATACTTCTTGTTTGTACAGCCATTAGTTATTTCTAGAGTGACATTTGCAATTTGAAACTCCATACAATTCGTAATTACAGAGTCTGTATTTTGCGATTCAATTTATTACTGATACACTATTTGAGAGAGCCTTAAGTTAATACATGGAGGTTTTCAATGCACAATGAACAGTTCAGTATTTTTTCAAATTCAGACCCAAAAAATTCTTCTGACGTACTTCCGGTCTCAAATCTCTTTTCTGAGGTCGGATACAAAGGCATTCTTCGAGCTGCTGATTATAAATAGTTATTCTGCAATACTCAACACAGTTTATCACTTTTGTGTCATGCTTGCAAAGTGTAACTTTGTTCTAATAAATCAACTGCCATAGTGCATTTATACATTCAAGATTCGATTTCACAAAGCAGTGGGCAAGAGGAAAATGACAACTTTAAAATAAGAGTCTATTATTTAATTTTACTTACCTGAAAATCAATCAATTTAATCGGTATCCCGTCAAGTGAAGGTAGGGAGCAATTTCTCCAGTTTTCAAATCCTTGTTTTCTATTGACAAATGTCTTCAATTTGTAAGCGTCCATTGTGCCTCTACCTAGTTTGACTCCATTCGAACTGTATCACAACACCCAGGGTAATTCTGAAAGTACAAGTATCATCTTTGCTTTGCATTGCTTTACAGTTTACTAATCTCTTCATGGGATAGTGAAATACGAGGGAATTTTTATAAATAATTATTTGGCCAATCCATTGATAAAGCTTTCCCCACGATCAAGCTCTGAGAACCTGGAAGCATCATTTTGGCTTTGTGAATTTTCTTCCCTGGTCTAAGACGACTGGAGATTGGAAAGAAAGGATTCATGTGATATTTACTTTCTTTCATGGAGGTTACAGAGATTGAACATAGTCATGGGCCTCATTTAAAAAAATCTCCCTCAAAACAATCCATTGTGACAGATGCAGGAATGGAAGTATTGGGAGCTCACTTGGATGACCTCTTAGCTCTGGGGCAGAGGTCACCTTTATTTAAGAGATATCGCATCAACAATGTTGGACCTGAGGGCACTCTACATATTTCTCAAATCCTTCCAAATTTGGCAAAATCAATTATTCTTCAGAGAGAGAACTCCAGGTCCAGGGTCTCATCAGGGAAGGAAAAACCAATCTATGGCAAGGAACAACTATCCAACAGTAGTGCATCTTCCAGCCCTATAGAACTGGGAGATAGATGCGCTATGCAAGACGCTCATGGAATGACACGAATGAATGCTGCAAGTTGACCTTTTCAAAGCCAGAGAAACTCCACATGTTGTCTTGTTCACTGATGCAGAACCAAATGCTGTGACTTTGCATCCAGACCTGATCTAAGGGCAAATGCTCTTTTGATGCACTAGCCCTGGATATTCAACTGATCTTTTTCTCTGACTGTCCTGCTTCCAAAAGAGGTTGTAATTGCAACATGGCGATGATTCTAATTGCTCTAGACTGGCTCGGGTAATGGGTGATATCCGGATCTGCTTCACCTTTCTCATAACCATTAGGGAGGTTTCTGTGCAGGTCAGATGCTCTCACCACAATGCCAAAAAAAGCAATGCTCTCGACTCTTTTGGAATTTTTCTCCAGTATGTGGAAAACATATTTTTCCTAGTTACACTGTCCTATGCACACGCTGTTCCTATGCCTACTTATGATAAGTAGGCATAGGAACAGCGTGTGCATAGGACAGTGTGACTATTTTATTTAGACAGTTTTGGGGTCCACTCAGAGGGCTCAGGGTGTTTTCCCTCACCTTTTTGCACAGGCTAATTGGTCCACAACTCAAACTACTCAAACTCCGGATGCGCCATCACCTCACATCGAAGAACACCACAACATATTTTTCCTGTAATGTACTGGCATGTACAGCATACGGGTCACAGAAAATGCACTAAAAGGCCTGCACTAAACAGAGCAGTCTTTCTGAAATAAACACAGACATCATTTCCACTGGGCACATAGTGCTTTCAATGGCCAACCTGGCTGTGGCTTTGCTGTCATAATCATATTTCTTCCTCTGCCTCCAAATGAGACAGTGAACCATGAAACTGGCAGACGGAGGAATGGCCACTTTCTATCAGACACCTTGTTAATGCCTAGCACTGAATCAGGCCCTGAGGTACTAAGATCATCATAAACCTCTAAAGGTCAAGTCAATATCTTGTGCTATTAATTTATACATAAATGTATTGTAAAATATCTCATAAATTCGATATAATGTCCTTAGAGTATAATGTTTGAAACACATTCCTAATCTTTGTCTTAAACATGTCCATCTCACTGTTAAAAGACTTAATGTATTAGAGTAAAAAGCAACTAATAGTTTCTTCTTTTGCCAGGCTTCGATCTGGGTAACTCAAGCTGCAGTCCTGTTCATTTCCTTGATTCTCTTAACTGTCTAATTGCTAATACGTTAACCCCAATCCTCAAAATATCTCTTTCTTCAGGAACTGTGCCTACTAAGTTCAAGTGTGCAGTGGCTGCCTCACTACTGAAACAAAAGTACCACTGATTCCTTGATCCTGATAATTTCTGTATTATCTCTCGCCTCCTGCTTGCTAGTAAAATTCTTGAAGCTTGTATCTGTCAAGCTCAGAGACTTTTCAGTAAGCACAACTCTTTCTGACGACCTTTCCTTTCAAGAGGAAGTTGCACAGTGTCCATCCACCCTAATGGCTCCTCTAGACAATCTCGCAATACTGACAGATGCCTAGGGCAGCAACTTGCCAATCTTTTTAGATTTAAGAATAGCATTTCGTACCCATGAACACACCATACTTGGAGGATACCTGGCAGCCTTGTTTTTAAGTTGCTTGCTCCTTGGGTGGTTCAGTCTTTTGTTAGTAATTGATTTCAGGTCAGCTTGAACGCCCTTACTCCACTGAGCCTAGGAGTTTGACATGTATTTTGTCAGGTCATGCTCTATCGTCAAGCGCGTTCATTGTGTATGTCAAGCCACTTGCCTGTAACATTCAGCCCCATGGCTTTCATTCTTAAATGTACAGTATGCCGATCACATTCAGTTTCTTCTCTGTCCGCACAGGGAGTAGGAGGTCAGAACTGTACAATTCAATTAATGTATTGATGACGTACGATGCTGGATGTTGGGCTGTAACCTCAAGCTGAAAACAGACACAACAAAAATCATGGTTGGCTGTGGTACAATGGGCCTCTAGGGACCCATCTTCTGCTTCTTAGCACTGGATGCCTGCCCCCCTCCCCCTCTTGGTGAAGGTAGTCTAATATAAAGGAGGTTAAGCCAAACAGACTTGCTCTTAGTCACTTGGTTGTCTGACGTATCTTCAACCTGCTTTTTCCAACACAGGCTCTAAGCCACATTCTGTCTTGGCAAATAACCTCAGCTTGTGTGTTACATTCCACATTGGTGGGATTCATGCTGGACTATTGTAATGCACGGTACATGGAAGTTGTGGTCCTCACCTCCATGTACTGTCGAAAGTGCCAGCATGTGAGCTGCCAGTGGCAGCAGCTTTTACTATGCCTCTCTTTTTCTTTGTGCTCTTTGTTGACTTATAATTACCTTTAGGATCGTGTTTGAAATCCTTTGCACCCAAAAAAATCTCTATTCAGTCAGTCCCGTTAGTTTTTAAAAAACACGATCAGGCGCAACGTCCCAAGATATTCCTTGCAATCCTTCAACGTGTCTTTTCTGAGCAGTGCTCACTTTAAAGTGCAGCAGGCATGCTTAAGGCCTTGATGACGCCAGACCCCCAGAACGAGGGACACCATATCTCTTTCTTTAAGACCTACATCCAAACATCAGTGTAAGAGAAAATCATATCAAATGGCGCTTCTTTCTCCTCAACTATCAAGGCAATGATTAGGAGATAACGATTTCTTCCTCTCTTTCATGTGCATGACTACCAAACCCCCCTATAAAGGTATTCTTGTGCTTCACAAAAGTCAAACCATGCCTAGCTTTATGAACATTTCTCGGTTAGGTTATGTTAAAGTTTCATTGCCAAATGTATTTGTATATGTATTTGTATGTCGATTTGTAGAGCGCGATTGCTGCCCGGGGGCGTCCAAGCGCTAAAAACCAACAGAACAGGAGGAGGAAGCCAGGGCGTTATCAGACGGCAGTGAAGAGGAATGTTTTTAACTGTTTCCTAAATGAGGTAAGATTGGGGTTTTTCCTTAGGTGGAGGGGTAGGGTGTTCCATAGCTTGGAAGCATTGTAGGTGAAAGTCCTACCGCCAGTTCTGGATTTTTTTATTTTGGGGATTGTGGCCGTGAAGGTCTGGTTGGAAGCAGATTCCTAGTGGGTTGATAGTGTGACACAAGGTTACGGGTGATGAGGGGACCCGTTTTCCAGAACGCCTGGTGTGCAATGCATAAGGCTTTGAATTGTATTCTTTGGGGAATGGGTAGCCAATGCAGTTTTTTCAGTCCGTTTTTGACAGATTGACATCGAGGGATCTGAAGCAAAGTGCGCGCGGCGCAGTTCTGCACCGTTTGTAGTCTCCGTATTGTGTACTCTGGGGCGGCGAGGTAAAGGGCGTTGTTATAATCCAGTCGTGACTGGATAAGGCCCTGGATGGCTACTTGTTTTGCCTCCATCGGTAGAAGATGGAGTACCTTCCTTAGCACTCTGAGCAGGCCAAAGCAGGTGGCTGCTAGTTTGGTGGATTGGGTGCCGAAGGACAAAGATCTGTCTAGCCACACCCCAAGGCTCTTGATACTGTCCTTTGGGGCCGGGGGGGTACCCAGGCAGGGTGGCCATATAGTGCCGAGGGAGTTGGGGTTGGCAGGGCCCAGGAGCATAAGCTCTGTCTTATCCCCATTCATTTTTAATGAGGAGGAGGACATCCAATCCTTGACTTCCTCGAGGCATTTCTTGAGCCCTCCTTTCGAGGTCTGGTTAGCCTCCTGTGCCAGTGAGACCACTAGCTGAGTGTCGTCAGCATATGAAATATCTTAATTCCATACTGACGAACAACTTCAGCCAGTGGCCTCATATATATGTTGAAGAGCGCCGGGCTCAATGAGGAGCCCTGCGGGACTCCACATTTTAAAGGTCTGCTGGTAGAGGAGGATGTTCCGTCAAATACCCGAAAGGATCTGTCCTGTAAAAAGGATTCAAACCAAGACAAAGCTTTGTCTTTTATACCAATGTTTGCCATGCGGTCCAGCAGTATGTCATGGCTGACCGTGTCGAAGGCCGCGCTTGAGTCAAGAATGATCACTGCCACTGATCCTCCCTGATCCAGGATGGTTCTGGATTCCTCGGTGACCATGAGGAGCGCGGTTTCGGTGCCATGTCTTGGTCTGAAGCCCGTTTGAGTAGGATCAAGAAGCTGGTGGTTTTCGAGATATTTGATCAGCTGGCTATTGATGTGTCTCTCTAGGATTTTACTAAGCCAGGGAAGGAGAGAGATTGGCCGGTAGTTGCTGAAGTTCGATGGATCCAGCTTGGGCTTCTTTAATAGTGCTCGGACCATGGCTTGTTTCCATTGTAGCGGGACTACGCCAGTAGAGATGGAAGCGTTGAGGAGGTCCATTATGACGGGCAGGGTGATAGCCGAGGCTGACATAATGATGTCTGGCGGGGCTGGGTCCCCCGGAGACCCGGATTTGACTTTTTTTGCCAAGGACTCGAGAGTCGAGAGATTAAGAAGGGCAAAGTGGTCGAGAGTGGGGGAGGAGTTCAGGTCAGAATTGCTTGGAGTGGAGGGGGTGCTGGGTGGGGCAGGGAATGATTCATAAATGGTGGTGATTTTTTGCCGGAAAAAATCTGCCATGTTATTGCAGTGTTCTGCGGTCTTGGTCTCATCTAGACTGGGTGGTAATTTGGTGAGGCTTTTCACAATACGGAAAATTTCCCTGGGTTTAGATTTCGCTAAGATAATTTCGTTGGCGAAATAGGCTGTTTTGCTGGCCTTGATTTGTTCTTTGTACATTTTGAGTAGTTTTTGGTATTGAATTTTGTTGTCTGGCAGAGAGTCCAAGCGCCATTTCCTTTCCGCTTGTCTACACTGACGTTTCATAGTTCTGAGGGTTTCAGAGTACCACGGAGCTGATTTGTGACAGCGTTTAGTGGTGGTTTTCCGTTTAGGTTGAGAAAGATCGAGTGACTTGGTAATCCAGTCCTCATAAGAAAGGTTTGCGATGCATGGGTCATCGTTAAGCGGTGGTAGGTTGCTGGACAGTTTTTTGATCCATGTCTCGGTAGGGAGGCGGGACCACGGTCTGGCTATTCTTATAGTGGGTTTGGAGGCTGGGGGTTTGGGGGTGTGCCATAAAAACGGGACCAGTAGATGGTCAGTCCAGGGGAGGGGGAGAGGTAGACTAGTTGTCAAATTAGTACAATTACTGAAGACCGGGTCAAGCAAGTGCCCTTGATCGTGGGTAGGGGAGCTGACCAGTTGGTGTAATTGTAACGCAGCCAGGTCGTCAGTAAGAAGAGCTGCCGTATGATTTGCATTGGACTCGAAATGAAAGTTAAGGTCACCCAACAAAGTGAAATTGGCGGTACTGCTGACGCGGTCTGCCACAATCCGTGCTAGTTGGATGTGGAATTGTTTTGGAGGGCCGGGAGGTCTGTATATGAGGGTGCCTGAGAAGCAGTTGTTCGGCGAAAGCTCCAGACTAAACGCTAGGCTTTCACAGTCTGGAATGCTTTCTGCAATGATTCGGCAGAGGAACTGCTCTTTGTGAACAATTGCTAATCCTCCTCCTCTGCCTTTTGGGCGGTCTTGGCGGGAGATTTGAAAGCCAGGGGGAATGGCTGTAACCAAGGCTGGGTCTGAGTCTTCGGTGAGCCAGGTTTCCGTTAGGAAAACGATATCGGGTTTGTGCTCCTCCATCAGGAGTGCAAATTCGTTCTTATGCTTGGGCAGAGACCGACAGTTAAGCAAGAACATGCGGTACTCGTGGCGCTGGTCCGAGGGTGGTGGGGGCTTGAGGGTGGATTTGCAGAGGTTGCATGTGTACGGGAGACATTCAACGTGGTAAGGGTGCTGGTTGCAGTTCTTTTGTAGGAGTCTTAGCTCTAAGAGTTTTTCGGAGCTGTACTGCCTGGGTTTCGTAGTCAGGGGTGTAGGGGGGGTGGCCCTAGGCCCGGACTCGGCGCGGACGAGCGCAGACGAGCTTGCCTTATGCGCGCCTTCGGCACGCATTCGTCGCGCCCGCTGCGCTCGTCCGCTGCGCTCCCTCCACATACACATAATTTATAGGCGGGAAAGGGCAAGAGGGGGGCTGTGGCCTCGCTGGGGGCGTGACCGGTTGCACGCCGGTGATGGCGGCAGCTGAGGGGAGTTTGTCGAGGGGCCGCAGCTGTGTTAAAATCCACAGCGCGGTGTACCAACGACCGTCAAACAACAAAGTGAGTGTTTTAAAATCAACACAGGACTAAATTGTGACTTGCAAGTGAAATACAAGACATTTTTACAAATATCACACAAATTGTTACAAAGGACGCTCCCGGCTGTGCCTCAGGAGTGAAGGTTTCTGTCTGAGCGCTAGAAAGTCAGCGCTATTTATAGTTCGGGGGGCGTGGCCTCGCTGGGGGCGTGACCGTTTGCACGCCGGTGATGGCGGCAGCTGAGGGGAGTTTGTCGAGGGGCCGCAGCTGTGTTAAAATCCACAGCGCGGTGTGCCAACGACCGTCAAACAACAAAATGAGTGTTTTAAAATCAACACAGGACTAAATTGTGACTCGCAAGTGAAATACAAGAAATTTTTACAAATATCACACAAATTGTTACAAAGGACGCTCCCGGCTGTGCCTCAGGAGTGAAGGTTTCTGTCTGAGCGCTAGAAAGTCAGCGCTATTTATAGTTCGGGGGGCGTGGCCTCGCTGGGGGCGTGACCGGTTGCACGCCGGTGATGGCGGCAGCTGAGGGGAGTTTGTCGAGGGGCCGCAGCTGTGTTAAAATCCACAGCGCGGTGTGCCAACGACCGTCAAACAACAAAGTGAGTGTTTTAAAATCAACACAGGACTAAATTGTGACTCGCAAGTGAAATACAAGAAATTTTTAAAAATATCACACAAATTGTTACAAAGGACGCTCCCGGCTGTGCCTCAGGAGTGAAGGTTTCTGTCTGAGCGCTAGAAAGTCAGCGCTATTTATAGTTCGGGGGCGTGGCCTCGCTGGGGGCGTGACCGGTTGCACGCCAGTGATGGCGGCAGCTGAGGGGAGTTTGTCGAGGGGCCGCAGCTGTGTTAAAATCCACAGCGCGGTGTGCCAACGACCGTCAAACAACAAAGTGAGTGTTTTAAAATCAACACAGGACTAAATTGTGACTCGCAAGTGAAATACAAGAAATTTTTACGAAGGACGCTCCCGGCTGTGCCTCAGGAGTGAAGGTTTCTGATAATGATTGACTTTAATTACTAAAGGTTTCTTATATCAGTATTAAGCGTTTTTTAGGTCGAGCCTACCATACAGCATATGCTTTCTGCTTGCGAAAGATCTATTGCGCTCTTACAATGGGTTTACAGTTCGTCCATTGCTTTTGATTGGCTGACTTGTATCTTTGATTGCCCATATTTAACAAACTAGCTCATTCAACTGGCATCTGAGGCAGAAGCATGCCACTATTCCTAGAGATCCATACATCTTCTCCTTGGGCTAGTGCAGAAGAGCAAAATGGCTGAACCCTGTGGAAAATAATTTAGGTCTTGTTAAGCATTTCCCTTTACATTCTGAAACTTCTTCACACTTTTTAATTTCTGTCAGAGTTTTCAGAGTAAAACATATTTGAAAAATCAGCCATGCCATTAATTAATGTTGAAAACATTGTATTAAATAAACAGTTCAGTGATATCATTAGATATGAGAATTGTGTTTGCTTTTCCTCCAGTATTTTGAAATGTTTTTTCTCACTTTTCATAAACAATGCTTTACATGAAAACTTTGGCAAAGGTAACAGCTCGGTACTTGCATTATAATGGCGGGACCTATTGGCTTTGTCAATACTTTTTTGACATTTGCCACTTTTTATCGACAAATGATGCCCAGGGTAACCATGCACTCTTTTGTCCACATGATGGATACAGTAAATATTTTAATTTAAAATAGGAACCTACACAAAAGGCTTGCTGAGCTAACTCACCATTTTTCCACAATTCTAAACAGGTTGAGAGTAGTATTTATACCTTTATTTTTGCATTTTTCTAAGTGGCAGTCCATATGTTTGTGCTTTCTAAATCCTTGTTGTGTATATGGCAATATGGATAATCATTAGTAAATTTAGGGCATATTTACATGCCCTTATCGCCACGGGAATGTCACTTTTTCAGACGTTCCTGTGGCACGAGGGGCTTCGCTTTATTTACAAGGCAGCGTTAAGCCACTTAACGCGGCTTAATGCTGCCTTATAAAAAAAGGCCCCCTTTTACCCTATGCTTAGAGTGAAAGGGGAGGTCAATGGTTGTTGCGGTGGTGTTTCCACCGCAACACCCATTGATTCTGACACTGCCCCCTATTTACAAGGGAGGCGTAAATAGGAGACAGCACCAGAATTAAGACCAGGTATGACCTGGTCTTACTCTGGCGCAACCAGGAGAAATGTTTCATTTATCCTCGTTTTTGCTGTATCTATATGTTGTGCATTGAGCAGCAAACATGAAATCAGCAAAAGGCCAATGATTGTTTATGTACAGGAAGGTCCCCTTCCTGCACATAAACAACTGTTTTTTAAAAAAATGCAGTTTTGCAACTTCTGTGTGTGCTGCATTAAGCAGTACACATAGAAGTTACACAATGGCATTTAAATATTGTTTATGTGAAGGAATAGGGACTTTCCTGCAAATAATCATTCTTCCCCTGCACGCAGACACCCTTGCACTATGGTGCAAGCGCAGGGGGAAGCACAGGGCTGCACCATATCCTTGTAAATATGGTGCAGCCTGCGTTACTGAAGTGGTGGAGTGAGGAGTTAACCAGGAAGGCTAACGCCTCACTTCGCCACTTCCCTTGCACATATGCCCCTTAGAGAGCTATACATTTCTGAAAACTAGACCAGCTTCACAATTCAACTCGAGAGCCATCTATGTAAATAGGTTGTTTCCCCAAACAAGATGCTCCTTAAATCCATACATTCTGAATATAAATTATAAAAAAGAGAAATTAGTGACACAGTTTATATAATTATTTTCTATTACAGTCTGACTGTGAAAGTAACTAATTGCTACGTACGCCAGTTTCTTTCAGTAACACAAACGTATAACTTATATAGTTTACCGAAAAACATGCAACCCCAGTGTCGGCAAATGAACAATGGTTTGAAAATATTTTTAAACGTGTACCCTCCATTCTTTGCTTGATATAAATAAAATGGTTAAGTAAAAACCCTGCATTTATTAAAATATACAAGAATCTGCATTTAGGGATTGGAATCATCCATATTTACCCACAACATCACAAGATTGTGATGAAGGACATGTTTTAGTTGCTGACACATAATGATAAAAAATAATCATAAATGTCACACACTGGCACACCCCTCCCGATTAAAAGCATGGGAATGGAACCTGCCAAAACTGTGACCACATAAAGTCATTTGTATGGTTCAAAATATTAGAATGTTTTGTAGTAAAAGGGAATGGGAAATAGCAGATTGAATTAGCTGTAGAATTCAATAATCGAGAAGAAGAGAAAGAAAAAAGGCTGTGTATGATAGACCACAAATGATGACAAATGTTAGTTTTCATTTTGAAAAATGGTAGCAAGTTCAAGCGCACATAAACTGGAAAATGTTCATGTATTAGATAGCACATAACAAAGAAGTGTGCTAATCCCTGTTTGTTAAATCAAACCGTGGTGTTTGACAGACCTATAGTCTGTGTTTAACTACTAGTATCAATATCGCAATGATGAACAATGACGGATAATATTTCTGCTAAAGATTTAACACAGACCTTAAAAAGGGAAAAATATAAAATCATAACACATAGATCAATTTTCCATTTTGAGAAAAAGGGAGGAGGGCAATTGATAGGCATCCCATTTAATGTCTGGTAAAACATGGCAAACTTTGTCAAAGGAAAAATGATCACTAAGGGGTCCATTACCCGCCACCGTAACGATACAGGGGTCCGACCGCCAGAGGTGCTGCGGTCCCGACACGGTAATCAGGATGCCACCGCGACAGTGGCGGTGGCATCCCGCATATATTGCATTGTGGCGGGCGGTGCTGTAAGCAGCACCCGCCACAATGCAATATATACATGTTGTGCATTGGCATGCACAACGTGACAGGCACCGCGCGGTGCCTACCACCTTGTGCATGCCAATGTTGGGGGGGTGAGTGCATCCCCCCACCCCTCTGGGGGCCCGCAACAGACTCCCAAATTACACACTGCATGCCTTTCCATAGCAGAGTCTCCGCCATGGAAAGGCATTAAACCGCCAACATCATAATATGGATGGCGGTGCCTGCAAGGAACCGCCACCATATTGCAGGCCCTTTCCGCCCAGCAGGCAATCGTGACCATTGCCTACCGGCGGATGGTCTTTCCGTCTGTCGCGGTACCCCCGCCATGCTAATGTGGCGGGGGTAAAAGGATGTCCGGCGGGGTATTTTTGGCGGGCGGATCGCCACCGCCGGTATTCTTTTATTTAGATATCTGTAGTGAATTGTGTGGTGTTTTAGGGTAGGAAATAAAAAAGATTAAATGTATGTAATAATTAATGTTTTTGATTATACATATTTTCTATTAAAAATAGTTCTTTGTAAATTATTTTTAAATAAAAAATCTTTCTAGTTATTTGTTAGATTTTTATAATATTATATGTTTCTATCTTTTGTAAATTTTTATATATGTTTGCTTTTTTTGCTTTTTTAAATCTTTTGTGTTCTAGTTGATATTTTGTTTGTTTTTAATTTTGAACTGACTACAATGGGAATATTAATTTTTACTTTCCCTACTGTTGCACTCACTGGAGTGGGAATAGCAAATTTTACCCGTCCGCTATCCAACACTTTCCCTACTGTTGCACTCACTGGAGTGGGAATAGCAATTTTTACCCCCTCTGCTATCCAACACTTTCCCTAATACTGCACTCACTGGAGTGGGAATAGTCATTTTGACACCTCCGCTATCCAACACTTTCCCTACTATTGCACTCGGTGGACTGGGAATAGTATTTTTTACCCTTTTGCTATCCAACATTTACCCTACTATTGCACTCACTGGAGGCTTTCCTGCCAGAAACTTGCCATTGTTGGGACTCTGAACACTTGGAACCCTCGCTGATAATCCGGCTACTTCTCCTTCGTGGGGGCTTTAACATCACCATTGGAGGTCATTGTCTTGGAGTAGTGTAAAACGACTGTGGGTGTCAACACAGCGAGCAGGGCTGCGAGCGAGCTGCGGGACTGGGACTTTAATTCCCAGGAGCGCTCGCCAGCCCGTATTGACTGCACCTGGGCCGCTCTCCCTGCCTGCTCCTCCCAACCAACGCGCACTTAAGCCCCAGCTTCGCGGATCTCATCGGGAAGCTTTGATGCCAGAAACTTGCCATTGTTGGGACTCTGCACACTTGGAACCCTCGCTGATAATCCGGCTACTTCTCGTGGGGGCTTTAACATCACCATTGGAGGTCATTGTCTTGGAGAAGTGTAAAACGACTGTGGGAGTCAACACAGCGAGCAGGGCTGCGAGCGAGCTGCGGGACTGGGACTTTAATTCCCAGGAGCGCCCGCCAGCCCGTATTGACTGCACCTGGGCCGCTCTCCCTGCCTGCTCCTCCCCACCAACGCGCACTTAAGCCCCAGCTTCGGGGATCTCATCGGGACGCTTTGCTGCCAGAAACTTGCCATTGTTGGGACTCAGCACACTTGGAACCCTCGCTGATAATCCGGCTACTTCTCGCGGAACCGGCTTTGCGGGTCCCGCTTCGTGGGGGATTTAACATCACCATTGGAGGTCATTGTCTTGGAGAAGTGTAAAACGACTGTGGGGTCAACACAACGAGCAGGGCTGCGAGCGAGCTGCGGGACTGGGACTTTAATTCCCAGGAGCGCCCGCCAGCCCGTATTGACTGCACCTGGTCCGCTCTCCCTGCCTGCTCCTCCCCTCCTACACAGTCCCTATAAAATATTACGCTACTCCCGCTGTGCGGGAGCGACCGGGAGAAGCCCGGGACAAGGGCGGCCCGTCTGTGGCCGTCCGTGGTCGGTCGTGGTTGGGTTAGGCCTCCCCCTCTGGAGTCGGTCGTGGTTGGGTTGGGCCTCCCCCTCTGGACCTCGGACTTGGGATTTTATCTCCCTTCATTTTATTTGTCATTAGGTACAGTGGGCTGCTGGTTTACTTATTCTGTTGTTTTACTCACCCTGCTATATATGCTGTGTTATTCTCTGCCTGTATAGCCTGACCCGCCCTAGGTATGCCTCTACGCTCGGGTAAGGACCGCTCTGTTACCCTGCAGACCTCTAAGGGGGCGGTTTCGGGTCCCTTGGATGCTTTTATTATCAAGGCCACGGGAATTTTGGAGAAGGAGATAGCCTTTGTAGAGAAAAGGCTATCACTAGACCTTGTTAATGGTAAACGTTCGTCTCTGGGGCCTATTGCTTCTGCAACCAGCCCGTTACCCCCTCCATTACCTTCTCCAAATCCCACCAGGGTTCCTGTTTTAGTGGATGTTCACTGTGAAGCTGAAGGCCCTTCCTTGTTGCACTGTAGTATCGACTCTGATAACGTCGATACTATAGGGAGTAGGGTGGAGGGTAGTGTGCTGTCAAACAGTCCTTCATTGATAGTCTCGTCCTCCGAAGGGGACTCTCCGAATAGTAATCTTCCTGGCAAAAGGAAGCGAAATAAGGGACGGCAGAGAGGAGGTGTGTCTAATATACCAAAAACGGCTTGCCAATCTCTGCTCGTTAATAATCACGATATAACGAGTGGCTCTCAGTACCTTCTACTTCCTAGTGCTCATGCCACTTCTCCCATTGCTCCATCAGGGGTCCCAAATCTTTGCCCAATAAGCATGAGTAGTAGTGATATTGACATACTTGCAAAAATGGAAGTCCTATTTAAGACACTCTTGTTGCCGGTGTTAGAAAGAACCAGATTGGTGAATTTAAAATTAGATGGTCTTGAGAACTTGGTAACTGCTAATTCCTGCTTACTTAAAAAATTGGTGAACGACCACGCAGGACCGTTGGTTCCTGCCATCTCCGGTAATACTAAGCCCCAGGGAAAAAATCATATTCCTGCTCAAGCTCCCCCATCTGTCAGGCAGTCCCATACTAATTCCAATGGGTTGGGACCTAATACTGCCCCCAATTCATCTTCGTCCACCGTAGCCCATGCTCCAATACATAAGAAGGCTAGCTCTAAATCCAGCGGCCAGCCTCAGCCAAGCACCTCTAAACAAGCAACTAATATGCAGGCCCCGTCCTCTAAGAAGGGCGAGCCTAAACCTCCCTCTCAGCCCACAGGAAACCCCGGTGTTGCTGCTGGGCGTGTAATGGCTAATACTACTCAACTCTCAAAGAAAACCATTAAAAGGGGACCCCCGCCAGCGGATCTACCAATTGATGCTACGCCTTATACCATTGTCCTTACAGGTGTTGCACCCCTAAGGGAGGGTCATTCTGAATCCCATGGCGATCTTATGAATAAGGGCGCTTTTTGGTTAAATAAAAATCGCCCCCTCCCACCCTCCTCTTCAACCAAGATTCTGACTGTTCGTAGAGTTGATTGGGTGGGTTATTGTACGAAGGATTTAGAAGGCGACTGCATTCTTATAAACTTTTGGGACCCTTGGGTGGTAGATCATATTCGTAGGGAGGCCAAGTTTGAGAGGTTGGGAGATGTGCAATCCTTTGGTTTGAATTATTTTTATCCCAAAAGACTTGGTGCACCTCGCCTTAATTGTTTCCCAATGCATAGACCTGTAAGGAGGAACATGATAGAGAGGATACCCCACTCCCCTTTCTATCCCTGTCTGTCAAACCGGTTCGAATCACTGTCCGGCCTAGAGGGTATTGACTGACAGGAATCAGACAAAGGGTTAGAAAATATTTGTATAGAAGCTGAAGGTACCACTTGTTGGCATACAACCCAGAACAGTGTTTTAATGAGGGTCCTATAGGGAAAGAAAGTGATATTGTAAGCCCAATAGCTTCTAACCAGACATCTAGCTCCCTTCCTGGAATGGTTGTAACAACAGAGGAGGATTTGTGTGTATTAGAGTCTAACACATCTTTTAGTCAGGTAGGGCCGCTCAAGGTCGTTTCCTGGAATATTGCGGGATTAAAGGGTCAAATTGATTCTGAAGAATGGGCAGGTTTTATCGACACCTTTGACATTGTCATCCTTCAGGAGAGCTGGGCCCCTGACCCCATATATCGGGCAGGGTATCTTAATTTTTTCAAGCCAGCGATCCAGGGCCCTAAGGGCAGAGCCTCAGGAGGTCTAGTGGTTTGGGTGAGGAAGTCCACTGGGTACAGACTGACAAACATTCTAGTAGCTAACCCTGATCTACTAGGAATTAAGTTTAGTAGGGCTAATGAACAGGACATTGTAGTCATAAACATCTATGCCTGTGGACGTCCAGGTGGTCGTAGGCCGGTCATCATGGACGATCTAGATCAGCTTCTCGAGGCAATAGGTAATGACAAATTTATCCTCGTAGCCGGGGATCTAAATTGCTCGTTTGAACCCCTATTTAGTGTGGGTAAGGATCTGGGGACAGCAGAAGACGCTGTTTGGAATATCCCACCCTTATCTATAAACAAGGGAGTAAAGGCTACTGAAGCGGCACTCCTCTGGCTAGGGCTGTGTTTGGAGTGGGGTCTGCGAGCAGTAAATGGGCGCACGACCTCTGACAAGGCAGGGCATCCCACCTTCAACAATCGGGTCAGTATGAGTCCATAAGAACTCCATCCGCATCTCAACCATCTCAGACGTCAACCTCGCTAGCGCCGAGCACCTTCACTTCCAGATCCACACCGACCCCAAGACCACACTCAGAGGCACCCTCCTCTACAGGCCACCAGGACCCCGTGCACAATTCAGTGAAGACATCACTGACTTTATCACCCCACACGCCCTCCCCTCCGAGGATTACATTCTATTGGGAGACCTCAATTTTCACCTGGAAAAAAGCAACGACAGCAACACCACTACCCTGCTGGACAATCTCGCCAACCTCGGACTCAAACAACTTGTTAATACCCCCACTCACCACGCAGGTCACACTCTCGACCCTATCTTCACCTCCAGCAAACATATCTCCTTCAGTCACACCACAGCTCTCCATTGGACGGACCACAGCTGCGTTCACTTTATCTACAAAAAGACCTCAACCCACAACCATCCTCAACCTACTCTGCGAAGAAACTGGAACAAAATCACCATCGACCAGATCTCCTCATCGCTTCTTCAAAACCCCCCTGCCCACTCTTCGAACCCCAACCAAGCAGCCATTAACTTCACTCAATGGCTAACCAACAGCGCCGACAGCCTAGCACCCCTGAAAAAACGTCAAATCAAACTAGGCAGCAAAAACGCCCCCTGGTTCAACGATGATCTTAAGAAATCCAAGAAACTCTGTCGCTCCCTTGAGAAGACATGGAAAAAAGACCCAAACACCAGCACCAGGGACGCGTTCAAAAACGCCATCCGCATACACCACCAACTGCTCCGAAACCGCCGAGAAAGCCTCTTTCAAAGACCGACTTGATAACAACGCCCACAACAGCAAGGAATTATTCAACATCGTCAAAGAGTTTACCAACCCCACTGCCAACTCAAACGACATCACTCCCTCTCAAGCCCTTTGCGACTCCCTAGCTTCGTTCTTCCTTGACAAAATAGCAGACATCCACAACAGCTTTGACAACCATCCTGGAGACCAACCCACCCTACCTTTTGCCGTACCCCCACCCCCCTTGAACATCCTTAATGACTGGAACCCAATCTCCACTGAGGACACCATCCGCCTGATGAACTCCATCCACTCAGGATCCCCCACAGACCCATGTCCTCACCACATCTTCAACAAAGCTGACTCCGTCATCGCACCCCACCTCCGAGATGTCATCAACTACTCCCTTAACTCCGCCACCTTCCCGGAAAGCTGGAAACACGCCAAACTCAGCGCCCTTCTGGGGGCGTGGCTTGGACGCCGATCGGGATGGTGGCGTGAGCTTGCAGCTCCGCGCAAGGTCCCGCTATTTCTCCTGAAAACTACACCCGGGGAGATCCCCGATCGGCGTAACTTGTCTGTGAAGTATTGGTGAATCATCGGAGAGCAGCCGAGAGCTCTTGGGAGACTGAATATACCGCCGAGACCCTAAAAAAGAAGTCGGAGGTGCTGTCCGAAGAGAGAAGAAAATGGCGGCGGAGAGGGACGGTGGTCTCTGAGCCGAAGCCGAGGTGGACTGGCACCGGACTGCGGGGTGAACCGCCTTCGGCGAGATTGGTGTTACGGGGGCGCACCCGCACGGACCTGTGGGGTGAAGCTGGGGGTCTGGAGGCCAGTGTTGGACTGGTGTACAGTTTGTACGCACCCGCTTATACCTCCCCCCTTCCCCCCTCGTCCCGGCCCTGGCGACAGTGAAGCGGGCGGCCCTGGCACTCCTGGTTATTGGAGTCCGGCACAGCGGAGGTGCTCCCCCACGATAACAGTTGGTGCGCACGTTCCCCGGGCAGAGGATATCGGGATTTGGAGAAGACCGGGAGTGTCCATGTGACGACGCCAGAGGCACCTAAGATGGCGGCTGCAGGCGGGGCAGCCATTACGGAGCAGGGCCGGGAGGACTTAACCGCGCTATCTCATGTAGGTGAGGCCCGAGCTTCCCCGCTGATGATGGAGCAGGAGCAGCGGTTGAACCAGCGCCTGGATACTAATTTAGAGGCCATAACCTCGACTAAGGAGGCATTGCAACAGGACATTGCGCAGGTCGCCATGGGGCTGGGTCTCCTGAGGGCGGATCATGCTAAGCTGGCGGACAAAGTAAAGGACCATGAGCAGCTGCTTCTAGACCTGAAACCGGCGGTAGTGACCGCGGAACATAAAATTACGGACATCCTCAGCCGTTTGGACACGTTGGAGAGACGTGGGAGGATGCCGAAAGCTGTAATCGACGGAACAACGTACGGGTCCGTAGGCCTGCCGGAGAAAATCGAAGGGGATGATGCAGTGGCTTACATGGAGAACTGGTTTCGGACGGTGGTGGCACCGGAGGGCCTCTCATCCTTCTTCTCGCTGGAACGGGCACATAGGGTGCCAGCTCGCCCGCCGGCACTCGGTCGCCCTCCTAGACCGATGGTAGTGAAGCTCCTACACTATAAAGATCGGGACCTGTTGATCCAGAGGGCTCGAGCATTGGGCCCATTTGAGGTGGAAAATAGCCGAGTCACGATCTTCCCGGACTATACGCAAGAAGTTCAAAAGAACAGGGCATCCTTCCTGGCAGTGAAAAAGGAGCTGAGGGAGGAGGGCATCCAGTACTCATTGCTCTTCCCGGCTAAGCTGCGAGTAATCCTGGATGGGAACACTCAATTTTTCCAGACTCCTGATGAAGCGTGGTCGTGGCTAGAATTGTATCGTGCCGGCACGGACAGGACTGGTAAAAGTCAGCGAGAGAGGCCTAAACCGCTTCAGGTCCGGAAATCCCAACGAATCCGCTCACGTAACAAGCTTCAGAGAGCGAAAGGGGAAGCTCAAATGGCTGCAGACAAAAGAGGTGCGCTGGCAGCGACGGCGAGCATCACGCGGTCGCAACAGGAGAGCGACCTGGTTGTATCGGACTCTGGTGAGGACGGAGGCAGGACCGGAGAAGAACTATCGGAGGCGGAGAGCTCGAAGGGCCCGGCGGTCACCCCACAGACGTCTGACGGGATCTTTAATGGATGACTCGTATATGGGACTTATGACACTGTACTTCTCGCAGAGAAATATTCAGTTGGTACTAGAAGGGCTGGCAGGTAGGGTGTGGCATTAGCAGTGCGGGATGGACGGCGCGGGGCGCGGGCTCCGCCTGCCCTGGGTCGGCGATAATTCACCCCCTTGGGGCCCTTAAGGCCTTCTGTGGTGGCGACCATTGATTAGTCTGATGTGTGTTAAGTTTAAGGTTTGGATCAGGGCTGAAACTCGGTTATTAGGCTCTGTCCTGGGGAGTGGGGTTTGGGGAGTTTTTTCTACAATTCTTTTGGGGGGTAGCAACTGCTGCGATGTGGGTAATGACTGGCTGCACCTGAACTGGATCGTTATGGATTATCATGGGGACGTTACCTAACTTGAAATGCCTAACATGGAATGTCCGAGGACTGTGAACCATGATCAAACGCCACAAAGTGCATGCTTATTTGGTGAGGCGGGGTGTTCAGATTGCAATGTTACAGGAGACTCATTTAACTAAACAGGAATGCACTGCGTTACAGAAGAGATGGCGAGGTCAGGTCTTTGGTACCACTTATTCCGCGTTCGCTA
This sequence comes from Lissotriton vulgaris, assembly GCF_964263255.1. Lineage (NCBI taxonomy): Eukaryota > Metazoa > Chordata > Amphibia > Caudata > Salamandridae > Lissotriton > Lissotriton vulgaris. The sequence continues at coordinate 1,151,188,919 of NC_141685.1, read as the reverse complement.
GAGGGGTCCTGATATGGGTTCGAGCGGGTGTACCGTTCCAGATGTTGAACCAGCTGGTGGATCCTGAGGGTAGATATGTGGCGGTGGAGGGGAGGTTATATGGCCGGGATGTGGTTTTGTGCTGTGTATATGCCCCGAATGCTGACCAGGCTCGCTTCTTTGATGGCCTATCGTGCTCACTGGCCTCTTTCTTGGCGGGTCCTGTGATTCTGGGAGGGGATTTTAACTCAATCACTGATGTGGCATTGGATAGGTCGCACCCACCACTGGCTGATTCCCCAGTACGTAGACTAGCTGCACACAGGAAGGATTGGCAGGAAAGGTGGGGACTGCTGGATGTATGGCGGGAGCAACATCAGGATAGTAGGGATTATTCCTTTTTCTCGGCCCTCCATGCTCTACACGTCAGGATCGATTCGGTCCTGTGCAGTGGTTCCCTGGCTGCAATGGTCACCCATACGGAGTACCTGACCAGGACCATCTCGGATCATAATCCTTTGTTGGTGCACGTACAATGGCAACGTGCGAGATCCGCGATTCCAACATGGCGGCTTCGGCCGACGCCTTGGAAGATTCGGTGTTTAGTGACGCGGTCCAACAAGGCATCGACCAATACTTTGGGGAAAATGAGGGTACAGCTAATAGTAGGTCCACTGAATGGGATGCGATGAAAGTGGTGGTGAGAGGAGTGTGTATGGGTAGGTTCTCGAATGCCCGAACTTCGGTGTTGAATGCGCTTGCCAAAGCGGAAGAGAAGTTGAGGGGTCTGGAACAGCGTAGACCGGACCAACCGGACTTACAAGCCCGGTTATTGGAAGCCAAGGAGGTAGTGGCGACTGAAACGAAACGGCTACGGAGCTATGATTATAGGCAATATGCCATCAAAGCACATGCTGAAAGGGATAAGGTAGGCACGCTCCTGGCCAGGCTTGCTAATCCTGAAATCAGAGGCTGCCCAATCTTGAGCATAAAAACTGCATCGGGGGAGATGGTTTATTCGCAGACAGCGGTGATGGAGTGTTTTCGGACCTATTATGCGGAGTTGTATGAGTGCCAACTGGGGGTGGAGGCCCGGGAGATCAGTGATTACTTGGAATCGATGCAGCTTCCGGTGCTGGATGGCGACGATGCGAAGGACTTGGGAGGGCCTATCACGCTCGCCGAGATCAGGGCGGCCATTAAACATATGGCGAGGAACAAAACGCCCGGGGTGGATGGCTTGCCGATTGAATTTTATCAGAAGTATGTAGATAATTTGGCGCCTAGATTACTGGTGGTGTACGGGGAAGCTAGCAGGTTGGGGTGTCTGCCCAGATCGATGAAGGAAGCGTTGATAGTACCATTGCTGAAACCCGGCAGAGAGGCATCAGATGTAAGGTCATATAGGCCGTTGTCCATGTTGACGGTGGACTACAAGATATTGAGCCGTATTCTAGCCACCAGGTTGGCTCCACATATGACCAGGTTGGTGCACAGGGACCAAGCAGGGTTTATCCCTACGAGGAACACAACGCTTAATATTCGTCTTCTAATTGGGATATTGGACGGCACGGCGGACGCAGACGGTGACCCGGTAGTGTTATCTGTGGATATTGAGAAAGCCTTTGATAGCCTGGAATGGGTCTACTTAGAAAAAGTCCTGGTGAAGTTTGGCCTTGGCGAGGGGTTTCGTAGATGGACGAAGGTGTTGTATTCTTCGGCCACAGCGAGGGTACGCCTAGGCACTCTTGTATCCGCGGATTATCCAGTTTGTAGAGGGACGAGACAGGGGTGTTCGCTATCCCCATTGCTGTTTGCACTAGCGATGGAACCATTAGCAGCACGAGCCAGGTCAGGAGTCATGTACGCGGGGATCGAAAGAGGTGAGCAATCGCACTATATATCTTTATATGCAGACGACTTGCTGCTGTATATGGCGGATGCAGAGCAGGCTCTGGAGGGGGCGATGGATATGTTATCCGAGTTTGGTCGGTTGTCGGGCCTCATGGTTAATTGGACAAAGACTTGCATCTTTCCGCTTAGGGCGGACACACCGTGCCCACCTCGTGCTATAGGGGTGGTCTGGGAGCCATCTTGCTTCACTTATTTAGGAGTCCGCAAATACCATGAGGTCGCGAATCTGTTGGAGGGTAATATTGGGCGATGTATAAGAGCACTGAGAGGCTGTATATCCTTTTGGGCCTCCCTCCCCTTGTCGGTATTGGGTAGAGTAGCTCTATTGAAGATGGTGGCGCTCCCAAGATTACTTTATTATTTCCGCACGCTACCCATTTGGATTCCTCAGAGGATCTTTAAGGACCTGCGGACGATGATAATCGACTTCCTCTGGGGGCACGGACGATGTAGAGTAGCATTGAACACCTTGCTTCGACCCAAGCTTGAGGGGGGGATGGCAGTCCCCGATTTTGAGTTGTACTATTTGGCTGCGCAGCTTCAGGTTCTCACGCAGCTCGTAGCTAGGGTATTCAGAGGGCCGGAACACGAACGAGGGAATGGTATACAACGTCATGTCCTGGCTTACATTATCATGCAGCAGAAACTAGAGTTACGAGGCCTCACTATGGAGGAAAAGACGCTCAGGTTGTGTTGGCATAGGAGTTTGAGGAGAGCGAAGGCGTCCCGACCTTATGCACCGGAGATACCGTTGGGAATGTTGACCGCGCTGCCGCATGGTGGCAATTGGTCTCTGCTGCTGGAATGGGAGGAGCTGGGATTGCAGATGGTGGGTGATCTGTATATCGATGGAACGTTGGTCCCCTTCCAGACGCTGCAGGAACAGTTTGGGCTGCCGGAGGGGAGCTTCCTCTTGCATGCGGCAGTGGTGGCGGCAATGCAAAAACACTGGAAAGGGGGGCTCCTTGAACCGGAAACGACTATGGCTTGTCAGTATGTCGTGATGGCCGCAGGTACTTTTAAAGCGGTGACCTGCCTCCATAATAGGATGTTGCATGAGGGGTTGGATCCGCTCCTAGGCCTCAAATCGAAATGGGAACTTAGCATAGGTTGGTCCCATTCCGGATACGGTGTGGGGACATATCCTGAAGCGCACATGGAAGGGAACAAGGAATGCACGCTTTCAACAGGTACACTTTTACGTCCTGCATAGGGCTTACCTGACCCCGGAGAAGATTAAACGGTATTTCCGGGTGCAGGAGGCACGATGCCCGAGGTGCCTGGCACTGGAGGTTGATATAGATCACTTGTTGTGGGGCTGTCCAAAGCTGGGGACTTACTGGGTAGAGGTTGGGGAACTCCTAAATGCAGTGACCGATCGGGAGGTGGATTTTGACATGGCGGCATGTTTGTTGCTCTGGTTCCCACACACGAAGAATACAAAGGTGACGAGTAAATTCATTGATCTGGGGCTTATACTGGCGCATAGGGAAATCACTTGGCATTGGAAGTCCAGGGAGGGACCGTCAGTGAGGAGATGGGTGAATGAACTGTTGAGATGGTCTGAATGTGAGAGTGTGCTCCGTATGAGACAGGCAGTCAAGATTGACAATGAAAAGAGCCTAGAAATGGCGAGAGCGTGGGAGATGATAGTCCAGGCGTTGCGTGATTCCATGGTGAAGGACGAAGACTGAGCTATTTGTGTATACGGGCTCCATGAGGCTTATGAGTATAACGGTATCAATCGATCTGTAGCGAGACCCATTGTAGAGATAGGAACATGGCCCACATCGTTAGCGGTTGCAGGGGGGGGGGGGGAGGGGGTTGTTGGGGGTGGGGTTAGGTACCGAGGCCCAGGTCGAGAGGCAGCAGTTATTTCCGGGGTTGGACGTGTCCCCAGCGTGACAGGAGGGCCCAGATAGGCAGTGGGGAAGGGACAGGGACACATGAGACTGACATGATAGGGGCCCACCATTGGATGGACTGGGGTCCAGGATTACGGGTATCGCTTGCATAACTGGAATGCTAGTGACTGCTGGATGGTGTTGGGGAGGGTTAGGAGTTTAGGGGGGTAAAACGCAGATATACAAAGCTGTTAATGACCAATTATCCCTCAGGGATGCTCACTATGATGTTCTTGCTGGAAGTATGGATTACCACGCCGCCCGGCCTCCGGGATACGGGCTGAATGGCTGTGTACGATCTATGGTTTATTTTATCCATGCGTGGGGACACCATGAGTGTGCTGGTTGATTTATTATATGCAATGGTTTCTAACTCTGCAATAAAAACAAATAAAAAAAAAAAAAACTCAGCGCCCTTCTGAAAAAACCCACAGCTGACCCCACCGAACTCAAAAACCACCGCCCCATCTCGCTCCTTCCATTCCCGGCCAAAGTCATCGAGAAAGCTGTCAACAACCAGCTCGCCGCCTTCCTCGAAACCAACAAATCCCTAGACTCCTCACAGTCTGGCTTCCGAGCCAAACACAGCACTGAGACCGCACTCATCGCAGCAACAGACGACATTCGAACTCTACTGGACAATGGAGACACAGTCGCCCTCATCCTCCTCGACCTCTCCGCAGCCTTCGACACAGTCTGTCATAGCACCCTGTTACAACGCCTCAGAAACATAGGAATCCAAGGAAAAGCACTGGAATGGATCACCTCGTTCCTTGCCGGAAGAACCCAGAGAGTCCGCCTCCCACCATTCAAGTCAGAGGCCACTGAAGTCATCTGTGGCGTGCCACAAGGATCTTCACTCAGCCCCACCCTCTTCAACGTGTACATGAGCCCCCTCGCGGCCATCGCACGCCAACACAACCTCAACATCATCTCCTACGCTGATGACACTCAACTGATCCTCTCACTCACCAAAGACCCTAACACCGCCAAAACAAACTTACATAAAGGAATGAGAGAAGTAGCCAAGTGGATGAAGCTCAGCCGGCTGAAACTGAATTCCGACAAAACAGAAGTCCTTATCCTAGGTACCTCCCCCTCCGCCTGGGACGACTCGTGGTGGCCAGAGTCCCTTGGAAAAGCACCCATCCCGACGGACCACGCACGGAACCTGGGCGTCATTCTGGACTCCTCACTCTCGTTGACCAGACAGGTCAACGCCGTTTCATCATCTTGCTTCAACATCCTTCGCATGCTCAAAAAAACATTTCGCTGGATCCCCACCGACACTAGAAAAACGGTCACCCACGCACTGGTTACAAGCCGCTTGGACTACGGAAACTCCCTATACGCCGGTACCACCGCAAAACTTCAGAAAAAACTCCAACGCATTCAGAACGCATCAGCCAGACTCATACTAGACATTCTGCGTAAAGACCACATTTCTGGTCACCTGAAAAACCTCCACTGGCTCCCCGTCAATAAGAGGATAACATTCCGCCTCCTAACCCACGCACACAAAGCACTTTACGAACTTGGACCCGAATGCCTCAACACACGACTTTCCTTCTACACTCCCTCCCGCCAGCTACGCTCCTCCCACCAAGCCCTTGCTGCTGTACCTCGCATCAACAAAACCACCATGGGAGGAAGATCCTTCTCCTACCTGGCAGCCAAAACCTGGAACTCACTTCCCACTCACCTTCGCCTCACTCAGAACCACCTAGCATTCAGAAAGCAACTTAAAACCTGGATATTCGACAAGTAATTCCCCACCCTTCTCCAAGAGCCTTGAGACCCTCTGGGTATGTAGCGCGCTATATAAATCATTTGAATTGAATTGAATTGAATTGTATAGACTACATCTTAGTTAAAATAGAATTTTGGTCTCTGGTGATTGATATGGAGGTTGTGGTTCGCCCAGAGAGCGATCACAACCCCCTCTCGCTAGGTTTGAAGCTTCAAGGTGATAGTGGCGGGCCTCCCAAAAACCCCAGTCTAACGTCCGAGGCTATTTTGACAAATGACGGAAGAAGGGTTAGATGGGCCAGGGTAATCGAAGATCCTTCCTTAATAAATGACATAGAGAAGGAAGTCTCGGCAACATTGATTGCCATGAAAGCTCTCCCATCCCTCTCGGAGGTTATCCCTCAGATTAGTGATCTGCATGACCAATTCTTTTCGAAACTTAAAACCCTTTTAACGCAACCATCAATCCCAAGAAAAGGAAAGGCACCAGGCTCGCAAAATAAATGGTATAACAAGAGTTGTAGGGGAGCACAGCAGTCTAATCAGGGCGATAAAAACTCGAGTCACTGGTGACATTAAAATGGCACGGCAAAGATATAAAAAAGCCCAATGGGCCGCGAAGAAAGAGTGGGGTGAACACCACTGGACCGAGCTTCTCTCGGCATGTCAATCTTCCAACCAAACTAAGTTCTGGGAAATTGTAAAGTGGGGTATGAACTCAGACTCCCGAATTCCAGTTAATCATGTTTCTCCTGATGACTGGGTGGCCTTTTTCTCATCTCAGTTCAGGGCTTTAAATATTGATTATCAACATACAGAGCAGATGAAGGGAGTACACACGCCTTCTAACTTTAGCCTCACGCTCGTTTTTACCACATCCGATACAGAGAATGCCCTTAGTATAGTACAATCAGGGAAAGCTCCAGGGATGGATGCAATACCGGCAGACCTTTTTAAAATCAACACACACATTTGGGTTCCCTACATCACCATGCTTGTTAATGCCATTGCTAAAGGGGCAAGGATCCCGGATTCTTGGAAAGGGGCGGAAATTTTACCAATCTTTAAAAAAGGTGAACCGATCGTCCCCGGGAAATTACCGCCCGATAAATTTAATCGACTCAATCCAGAAAATAGCTGCTAGGATGGTCCTTGCTAGAATCCAGGGGTGGATGGAACAGGATAACATTCTCTCCCGAATGCAAGCCGGATTTAGATCAGGCACCAGTACAATAGATCAGGTTTTCAGACTAACCATGTTGTACTGGAAGGTTGTTCTGTTGGGAGGAGGAGCAATCTATGCCGTCTTTGTGGATCTCAAGTCGGCTTTCGACCTTGTGCCAAGGGAGAAAATGTGGGCTGCTTTTAGATCTATGGGCCTGCCGCCAGAACTCCTGGACATGGTGGTTAGGCTACACAAGGATAACTTTGCCAGGGTGAGATGGGGAAAACAAGGGCAGGTGACGGATAGCTTTCCAGTAACACGCGGCGTCCGTCAGGGGTGTGTGCTGGCCCCTACCCTTTTGCTTTTGTTTATCAATCAGGTGGTTACGTTTTTTGCTGACACCCCGACTGATGTCCCATCTTTGGGCGGGGTAAAGTACCCGATGTTAATTTTTGCGGACGATACCTTGCTTCTCTCAAAAACCCGGAGGGGGCTACAGACAGCACTCAACAGGTTTGATGAGTTTTGCAAGGCAAACGATCTGCAAATTAATGTTGGTAAGACCAAATTTATGGTCTTTAGTAAAAACCGTACCATTAAAAGCTCGGTTAGTCTAAATTGTGCCTGCATTGAACAAGTGGAGATAATGACGTATTTGGGCGTGACATTAGACTATCGCCTTTGCAGGAAACCTCAGGTTGAGGCATTACACCTTAAATTTGCACGCCTCACGGGTTGTTTAATCCAGGAGCATAAGAAGTCCTTCACCAAACGTATTGCTCCAGTACTTAAGATCTACGAAGCAAAAATAAATGCAGCCACTCTGTATGGTGCCGACCTTTGGGGATTTAAAGATCTAACCTCTTTGGTCAAAGCCCAAAATAAATTCTTGTGGAATCTGGCAGGCCTCCCACAATCTACTCCCATTAAACCTTTGTTGTTAGACTTGGGCTGTAAGCCCATTAATGAGTTGGCTCGGTATCGTTTGGTGGCATTGTGGCGACGGCTCTGGACTTCTCCTGAGCTTAGCCTCTTTGCCAACGAACTAGCCAAGGTAAAATCATTATGGGGCGCTTAAAACATTGCATGGCTAAGGGAAGTGAAACAGGTGCTGGAAGAGATGGGTCTAAACTAGCTTTGGGCCTCCACGGGGACTTCCACGTTCCCGTCTAAACAGGATTTTAAAGATCTGTATTGGGCTTCTGTCGAGTATTCAGCTGTTGCTCAGTCTGATGCCACTAGCCTAACAGGTCTTTTTCTGGCCCATAAAGTGACCCCTTCCCTAGAGAGTTACTGGGATGTGATCACTAAGACTCTCGACCGGAAATTATACCACCAGTTCCGAGTTGGGTCACTACCCATTAACTCTTTTACAAAAAAGTGGTCTGCCAACTCAAATGATATCTGCCCTTTCTGCTTAGACCATCCGGAGAGTGTGGGCCATTTTCTATTTGCCTGCCCTGCATATCATGCCCCAAGATTGAAATGGATCAGGCCTATTTGCTGTAGGCTAGAAATTAAAGGGAGCACCGAAGCCATGAAGATTTTTCGTACTAACACTTCTGAGCTGGTAGTGGTTGGTGTTGCAAAATTCCTTGGGTGGGCATGGGTTATTCGAACTAGGAACCCAAATGTATTTTAATTTGGAAAATGTTTTATGTGGTATCATATTTATAGTCTTTATTATACTGTTTAATACATTTTAAATGATGACTGTAATGATGATTGTTTTTATCAAATTTTCTTCCTATCCCGTCTTTGATATTTTTGTCTTTTATGATTGATAATCGAAATAAAGACTTATGAAACTGAAACTGAAACACTCACTGGAGGGGGAATAGTTATTTTTACCCCTTTGCTATCCAACACTTTCCCTACTGTTGCACTCTGTAGAAACCAAACTTTAGGTTTAAAAACTATTAAATATTTTGATGTTTTCATTCATAATATATAATTTTATATTAGATTTTATGTTATAGGTGTATGTATATATCTATATATATATATATATATATATATATATATATATATATATATATATATATATATTTGTACATTTTTTATATATTTATAACATAAAAATAAATGAAACTTCATAGTTTATTAATTGTTTTAAAGTAAATATATATATATATCACATGTTATATATGTATGTTTACATTTTTTTTAATTAAATGTATTTCTTATATTGGTTAAAATGTATATTAAATCCAAATACATTTTTTTAAAGTTAATTTTATTATTTAATATATTTAACATTCTGTGTTTTATATATATATATATATATATATATATATATATATATATATATATATATATATATATATATCTATATATATCTATATATATATATATATATATATATATAAAATCGATATTCTGTACATCTATGGCCAGTGGTGGAGTTGGCTGCTGTTGGCTGACGCTAGGGTAATTGGAGGTTGGGTTGGAAAATTGCAGTGGGGGTCCCAGGGTGTGCCTGGGTTTATTGCACCCACAACCAAGGAAATCCCCAGTTCTAGAATGCTTGATTGGATTAGAGGGGCTGGGTAATGTGCTTCATTGAGGTTGATTAGTTCTTGGTGAGAAGGAGTGAAGGCGAGAAGGTGTCCCCACCCAAAAGACTATGGGACCGCTTTTGAGTTCGCGGAAACGTGATGGATATCATGTTCACCGCATTACGATTGTATTAAATTTAGGGTTTACGTTTTTATGGCATTTGTGTTTTTTGACATTTCTGTCTGTATTTACCTATATTTCTTTTTTGCTAATTTTATCTATATTTATTTTGGGTTTTGTGAAAAAATTAAGCTGAAACTAGTATACTTGCACATATATTTAACCAATAAATATGCACTCATGCTTGAATGCCTGCCAGGGTTCAGTGATATGAACACCTGCAGAAGATAAATCAATGCACTGAAATAAAAATATGCAAATTTCGGTATCAATCTTGTGTAGATCGACTGCCATTCAAGCCTCTAAAATTCCTTTCTTTTTTAACCCCTTATCAATCAATCCACACAGATATTGGCATGGTAGTCATGGCAGAGAGCATTTAGAATCACTCAAAAGGTAACCCAATTTCTGTTTTATCCACATTTAAATATAAATACAGACAGGGAAATAAATAATTTTCTATCTGCATTTCTCAGTAAAAATAGAAAACAGGGAGCCTTAATTATATTCAATGACACTTGTAATACCTCAGACGGAATATCTGTCACGTTTGTGTTGGAGTATCCCATCCACCAAACTCTGAATTATGCCCTAAATATTTTTGATGTTGATAAATTGTTTTGACTACTAAATAAAGTCAATCATTCAATAATTTACCAAACTTACCAGTCCTTTTAACTAAATATATTGAGAATGACTTGGGTGATAACCTGCAATCGGTGAAGACAATGAGCTAATTATCTAGTGTGAAGCTGCTGAAGAAAAACAGGAGGTGCAAACTGTATAGATAACTACAGCCTTAGAAGAGAATGAAAAACATGTTAGTTATAAGGCAAAATACTAATGCAGATGGTGTTGGCTTGAACCCAAATAAGGAGGCAGATTTAATGATGACAGGTAACGATTATACCTTTGATTACCCTGACCTAAAAGATTATGATACATTACACAAACAAAAAAATTCAAAAGACACACCTCAGAAACTAGGGTGGGTGTCAGCTACAAGGTACAAGGCGACTGGTATGGTAGATAAAGCGGTTCTTCTGCCTGGCATTGTTAGTAACCCTTTTATGTATCATTATGAGTTTATCGACCTCTTCCCTAATGTTATCAAAACCAAACCTCTGAATTGGTTGTGGCTCCTTTCTCTCTTTAATGCTGTCCTGAATCTAGGGTTAATAACATCTCAGCTAATGAGTTTAAAGACATTGCCAACAATTGGTGACCTGCATCAAGTCACAAAAGAAGAGTTTGCTTCCTTGAATATCAGTAGACTCATCTTGAGTAATCTAGACAATCTAAGTATCATGGGCATATACGATCTGCCATGCCAGGAATCAATAAAGTCTAGTCCAAAACTCATAATTAACTTCCCACCAATGTGCATTAATGCAAGTAGGCCTTGATGGTTTAACAATCCCCGCACACGTCACCCGTGGCTGATGACGAGCTGAGCTCGTCATCAGTATCGAAGGGGTTAAATAATCAAGACCTTCTTTTACATGCCTAAGTCAAATATGTGTAAAATACATCAAAAATATAACATTAATAGGGAGAAGAGATAGCTTAAAATGAGTTGATGGGCAATGTGCAATGCAGAGCAAATAAATAATAATACATGATTAAAATACTGGATACCCGCATTATATAAATTGCACATTTTCGCCATATCTTTATATTTAGTGTTATTCCATTTTGCAAGCAGAACATTTAAAGGAAGTACGTTCATTCGCAGTAATGTTCGAAAGCAATGGATTCCATGATCTAGGTTCCACCGCAGATATTTTTGAGCTTTCTGTAACTGGCAGGACGCGATTATCACCTAACATTTACCCTTTTATTCACAATGTTTTATGTCCAACCTTTAACTTATTACTCCCGATGAATGCTTTGAAAAACTTTTAATTTGGGTATAAGACAGGGAGTCCAGTATTTCCTGCTTTAGATCAAACTGATTTATAGATATTTAAAATCTCTAAAAAATACAAACATTTCCCTAATTCTGAGCCAAGTATTTTTAAGCACAAAAAGCCCCTCAATGTATCCCCCTTACCCTTCTTTAGCTGGTGGCCCATAGGATCACACTGGCCAAGCCTTGCACATCACAAAGTATTAAGCCAAATTCAAATCTTGGAGTTGGAACAGGGACTGACAAGTTAAAATGACACAATTTCTGCAAAATGTGATCTTCCATCCTCTCTTAGGGGCTGATTACGATGGCGGGAGGCCGGCCACCGCAGGGCCGGCGGTGAGGACCGCCGGGCCAGCGGACCACCCACCATCAACCTGAATATTCCGACTGCCACAGCAGGATGGCGGTGGGAATGGGAATGGTACCGTGGCAGACGGAAAGACCATCCGCCGTGGTCCCGCAAGGCGGTCCTTTTCCGCCCGCCTTGTGGGACACGGTACAATAGGGCAATGGTAGCTGTGCCGTGCAGGCACCGCTGTGGGCATTACAATGCCTGTCTTTTTCGGCGGAGATCCAGCCGAAAAAAAGACAGGCAGAGAATGCCTTAGGGGGCCTGTTGCGGGCCCCCTGGGGGTGGGGGAGGTGCGGCACATGGGGGGTACCTATGGTACCCCACTGCTTTTGTATATACAAGGTGGCAGGCACCGCACGGTGCCTGTTGTCTTGTACATTCAAATGCACAACATGTATTTTTACATCGCGGTGGGTGCTGAAGCCCGCCCCAAAGTAAAAATACAGGATGCGCCCGCCAGTGTGGCGGGTGCATCCTAATTCGTATAGCGGAACCGCCGCCCCTATGGCAGGAGGTCCCTTTTGCAGCTGCGATGGCGGACGTGTGAGCGAGAAGCTCCATGTCGGCTAAAACATAACCCTGCTATAACGGCCTGCTGGCGGGTGCCTGGTGGCCGTGTGCCCCCTCCCGGCGCAGGAACTCGGTGGCGCAACTGCGTAGCAGTGACACAGTGATAACAGATGCGGGGCTGCCCAGTGCTGCGTTGTCTTTGAAGAGCAGCGGGCTGGTATTGGTGGCGCATCCGGGCTCTCTGCAGCAGAAGCGCAGAACAGAGAGGCACATTCTGATTACTACATGAAGATGAGGGAGTGGCATCAGAGCAACACGTTTACATCCTGTGGTTAAGAGGCAGGCCCCGTGACCGGCAAGGGCCCCAGCAGAGTGAGCAGCTGCCAGTGATGCAGTGCGGACAACCACTAAGACCCAGACAGCCATATCTACTAAATATATAGCCTATAAAGGAACTTGAGGACTGGGCTTTCGAGGGGTGTCTAGCTAGTGAGGGGGCAGCCCTACCATAGACGAGTGAGAATAGAACTGGCGATTCCAAAGCCTAGAAACATGGGTACAACTCAACCTAAACAGGGGAGACACTGCAGGCACCAAGCGATCAAGGACTAGAAGATCAAGGGGCCTTAGACCAGGCTCTGCATGTGCATCTAGATAGGATACTCGCCGCATTAGTAGACACGAAAGCAACACTACAGCAAGACATTGGAGTGGTGTCAGTGGATCTAGGTTCACTGTAAGCGGAACACCACAAACTAGTGGACAGGATGAAAGAAGTTGAACAGAAAATGGACAAGTTTTTCTGCACTGCACTCCCCCAGTCACACCGCACTCTACCACTCACCAGTCTCGAGGAGTGGTATACCATACTATTGTTTTTTTCAGTGGAAGAGATCTATTAACATCTTGGTCTCTTTCTGTCTGAAAAAAACACATCTGTATAGATGGTTTTGGAAAAATCCCAGATGATGAAGGGCTGTTCCGAGTGGTGACTGATGGGTATCTCTGACCATCTATCAGGTTGCCATTGAATACCATTTTTTATAGGTCAGCATAGGGGTCGTTTGTTGTTTGTCTGTTTTTCGCACACTATAACCCCACCTTTTCTTCTAGACCCTCTGGTACTCGTTTGTTGTTCTGTATCTGTGGGGGCTGTTCCCAGAGTTTGGTCTTTAAATATTCCCCCGGGTCCTACCCTACCGTAGTGTTGTTGTTGAACGCTACAACCAGAACAATTTGCCACATTACGCAAACTAGATGACCTAAACACCAGAGTCACTGATATGGAAAGGCGAGCCGAAGACACAGAAGGGCGCAATAGGCGTAACAACATATGAGCCGTGGGAATTCCCGAAGGGACAGAAGGTACAGACATGGTAACATACCTGGAGAGATGGCTGCAGAATACGGTGGCTCCCGGGATGCTTACAAGTTTTTTCGCATTGGAGAGAGCCCACAGGGTGCCCTCGCGCCCGCTGGCACCGGGCCAACCTCCCCAACATGTGGGGGCGCACCTCTTGCATTACAAAGACTGAGATGCCCTCATACAGAATGCCCAGAATAATGGGTCTTACATGATTGCAAATAGCGAAGTAACCATTTTCCCAGACTACACAGCGAAAGTGCAAGCTCAACGAACTTCCTTTCTCAAAGCCAAGAAAGCATTGAGATCTGAGGGCATCACGTAAACTTTATTATTTCCAGGTTAGCTGTGAGTATTCCTTGATGGTGAGACGCACTTCTTCGATTCTCCGGAGGAACTGTGGTCCTGGATAGAGACATACTGGATTGGGGCTCCGATGCACCAAATGGGTAAAGATACTCCAACTAAATCCAAGCCACAATGGAAGAGACTCAGGCATTCATCTAGACAGTTCCAGGTATGGAAACCCTCAGCTTCACAGACAGCACAAGACAGAAAGGCGGCACTTCAGGCGGTGGCAAAGGTGATAACACTACAGACGGAGAAGGATAGTTCAGGGAAAACATCGGAACACAGTGCAGCAGAATCAGAATCGGGGGACTCGGCCAGAAGCGAGCCAGAGCTCCCGGGGGTAATCCCGCAGACGGTGGATACCATAATAGGACAATAACCCGGGAGTGAAAATCTTGGAAATTAAGAAGGTATGAAAGAAAGGGCTGTCTGCCTGGCTGGACTTGAAAAGTGTCATTTACAAGTATGCAGGGAACTGAATGTTGAGGATGTGGTCTTTGAGTGGGGGGACTGGTGAGGGAGGTGGCACACCCCACCGGAGGGTCTGAGGCCTTGGTATTGTTCAATTGGGCCACCCGCAAAGGAGCACTAGGTGATTATTTCCTTGCACACCCCCGACTAGATAGCCCTCTCTGGGTGGGTAGAGAGGACAATCTTAGATTCATGTTTTACAGTTTTAGCAGGTTTGGGCAGCCAGCCGCTGCAAAGCTGCCCTGGGGTGAGGGAGTTACTTGTTTGGGATATTTGGTGGTCTCCGGGTGGTTGTCTTCAACATGGGTCAAAATGGGGGAGGGGAGGGGGATCAGGGTGGGGGGGAGAGAGACAGAGTCAAGCAGGAATGGTCAATTTCTAATATGGCGATATTGTTTCACAAAATGAAAATGTTGACTTGGAATGTGAGATGGCTGGGATCGATAGCCAAAAGACACCAAATTCATAGTTATCGCATGAGTAGAGGAATACATGTTGCAATGCTACAGGAGACACACCTCACACTGGAAGATAGTACACAATTGCGATGTAAATGGAATGGCCAAATATATGCCACCACATAAGCTGCATTTTCAAGGGGAGTACTAGTATGGATTAGAGCGAGTACTCCACTAGAAGTAGACAGATCTATAATTGATTCAGAGGGCAGGTGTGTTTTGCTCCAAGGTAGAATGTCGGAGAGAGGGATCACAGTAGGGAGCATTTATGCCCCAAATCAAGACCAAATCCAATACTTATCAAAATGATCTACACAGCTGGCCGCACTTGACATGTCCCATGTCCTGCTAGGTGGAGGCATTAATTGTGTGGCAGATGTAGCACTCAACAGGTCTAACTCACTCCTCCATGGTACTCCTATAGCTAAATTGACTAAGGGATTTAGGACATGTTTGGAGGGTTGAAACATGGTAGACATCTGAAGGACACAACACTTAAAAGACTACTCTTATTATTCTCATATGTATAGATTGCACACTAGACTGGACATGTTTACCTGTTCGGCCCACTGGGTGCCGCTATTACACATATGGAATACCTTGGTCACACTTCATCCAACCACAACCCATTATTGCTTTGCATACGCCCCATACCAGAACCCACCCTAACTCCCACCTGGGGGCTAGACCCCACCCTCTTGGAAGTTGTTCCTTTTTGCACATCGCTGCAGACAGCGGTAGTGGAATACTTTCAGGTTAATCAGGGCACTGTCAGCTCCAGGGCTTTGGTGTGGGAAGAATTTAAAAACTAGTAGTGAGAGGGCACTGTATGGGCCAAAAAGTGGAAATGCAGAAACAACTGCTAGGTAAGCTCACAAATCTAGAAGCCCAACTGCACAACAGAGAATCCAATCTGCAGGCAGATGCCGAAGCGTGGCATGGATTAATGGAAAAGAAAAAGGAGTATGATGACACACTTGAGAGATTGCGATGCCTAGATATGCGCGAATATCAGGGGAGAGTTCATGTGGAAGGGGACAGAGCAGGTTGCCTGCTTGCATGGCTGGTGTGTCCTGAGAACAGGGGATCACCCATTTCCCGGATACAATTGGGAGATGATCAGATAATATACGATCCCAAAGAAATAAACGCATCATTAAAAGTTTATTATTTCACACTATATAGGGAACCGAAACTGCAGAGGCGGGAGTCCTTAACGGAATATTTAGCATCCCTACCTCTGAAAACATTTAAGCCGGATAGACAGGAGAACTTGGGAGGACCAGTAACTGTGACGGAAATCTGTGCTGCGCTTAAAGAGATGGCTAAAGGGAAGACCCCTGGTCCACATGATATACTGGTGGAATTCTACTTGTGATATGCACAAACATTGGCTCCAAAGCTGGAGGCGATGTAGGCGGAAGCATGGGAGAGAGGGGAGCTACCCTCCTCAACCAGAGATGCGTTAGTTATACCACTCCCAAAGGCAAAAAAGGGGGACCTGTGTACGTCAGACTTCCAACCTCTATCCATGTTAAATGTCGACTTTAAAATTTTGAGTAAAATCCTGGCCGCTTAGTTTCTACCCTTTATGACTAGGTTGATTCACAATGACCAAAACGGGTTTGTACCAACTAGATCCACCTCTGGGAATCTACGGAGGCTTTTTTCATATCATGCAACACCCCGAACGAACACAATACCAAGTGGCCTTTATCCTGTCTGAAGATCTGGAAAAAACTTTTGATTTGATGAGATGGGACTTCTTAAAAGCTACAATTGTACAGATGGTGCTAGGTGAAAAGACTAAGGGCCCGATGTAGGTAGCCCTTTACCGATCCGAATCGGCCGAAAATACCGATTTTCGGCCGTTTCCGATCGGTAAAGGGCTACCGAGATGTAGGGGCACATTTTCGGTAATTTTACCGAATCGGTATCATTACCGAATCGGTATATTTACCGATTCGGCAATATGTACCGAATCGGTAAAATAATTACAGATTCGGTAATATTTACCAATTCGTTAAAATTACCGAAAAAGCAATGTAGGTAGAAAATTTACCTTTGGCACATGGCTTACAGAATCGGTATTTTACCATGGAATACAAATCCATGGTAAAATACCGATTCCTGTGTACATGCACATCTGTGCATGTACACATGTGCCATGTGACAGACAGACGTGCCCTTAGGGCATGTCTGTGTGCCACATTGCACACATGCCCGTTTTGGGGGTGCTAGAGGGTGTCAAAGTGACACCCCCTGCACCCTTGTGAATTCTTTAATTACTGATTCGGTAAATACCGAATCGGTAATGCCTAATCATTCCTATGGGCTTCAAAGCCCATAGGAATGAATGGGCATTACCGATTCGGTATTTACCGAATCGGTAATTAAAGAATTGTTAAGGATTCAGTAACGAATCCAGATGTTGGGACCTACATCCCATTTACCGATTTTGAAATACCGAATCGGTAAGATTCGGTATTTCTAAATCGGTAAATGGGATTTACCTACATCGGGCCCTAAATGGGTGAGAATGTTATATACACACCCAACTGCACGGGTTAAAACAAACCACGTGACCTCGGAGGCGTATAACATATATAGGGGTACCAAACAGGGCTGCCCACTATCCCCATTACTATTTGCGATTGCAATAGAGCCGCTTAGGATAGCTTTTCAGCCACAAAGCCAGACCTTTGATATACAGATGGGCAATGGTTCACATATAATCTCCCTTTATGCGGATGACTTATAATATCTAAAAGATGGAGGCCACAGGGCGGAACAGGCACTGGATATGCTAGATTCATGTGCAAATCTGTCGGGACTTAAACTTAACAAGGCCAAGATATACGCTTTCCCGCTAAATAATTAGAGCACTTCCCCAACGGACCTTCCTGTGGATCCGACATGGTCCCTCCGATCCTTCAGGTACCTCAGTATTCAAATATTCCACAAACGAATAGATCTAAAGGAAGGCAACTTGAATCCGGCCCTAAGGTCATTGAAAACCTGCGTACAGTTTTGGCGTTCGCTTAACCTAAGGGCATGTATAGCTTTCTCTAAAATGATCATGCTTTCCAGATTATTATACCACTTTGTGAACTTACCTGTCATAATTAGCCCCTTCCATGCTCATGACGAGCTCAGCTCGTCATGAGGTAGCCTGGAGGGTAACTGGACATAATATCGACTACATAATATCGAATGGACAAAATATCGACGGAAAAATATCGACATTAACTAAATATCGACTATAGGAATATCGTTGGACAAAATATCGACTGTAAAAATGACCCAAAAATATCGAATACAAAAATATCGACTCAAAAATATCGACCAGACAAAATATCGAAATATAGTGAAAGTAAAAAATATCGCGAAAATGTTGAAAAAAAATGATAAAAAAAATATATATATATATAATATATAAATAAATAGTACTTAATGTTTAGGAGCGGGTTGTGGGTTTATAGGGGAATAGGGTGGGAAGTAATTTAATAATAATCAATTATTTAATATATGTTTGGTAATTGTTTTAATTAGATTTTAATTGGTAATTAATTAATATTAATTAGTTAATTGTTTAATTAAGTATTTTGCATATAATTTAATTGATTAATTGATTAATTAATTATTATTAATTATTGTTTTTATAAATTGATTTGTATATTATTTTAATTGATACATTGGTTATTAATTATTAATAATTAGTGATGTATTTTATTAAGAATTAGCATATTATTTACATTTATAAATTGGTAACACATTAATTATAATTAGTTAATGATCTAATTAATATATTGCATATTATTTAAAATAATTAATTGGTAATTAATTTATAATAATGACTTAATTACATTAATTGGATACATTTAAATGTAATGTTTAAATTTATGTTGATGTTAATTAATTAATTGGAATTAAACAATATTAATTAATCAATTTTATTATTATAGCTAATGTGATAATATATTTTATTTTTGTTTTTGTAAAATATTTTTTTTTTGTTAATTATATATTAATCTTTAATGTTGTGTTCATTATTATTTATATTGTTCAGGCTCAGTTTAATAGTTTTTGGTATAGGTTAATTTTTTAGGGTTCAGGGTCAGTTTTCAGTTTGTGGGTAAAGGGGTATTTGTAGGGTTCAGGGTCAGTTTTCAGTTTGTGGGTAAAGGGGTATTTATAGGGTTCAGGGTCAGTTTTCAGTTTGTGGGTAAAGGGGTATTTGTAGGGTTCAGGGTCAGTTTTCAGTTTGTGGGTAAAGGGGTATTTGTAGGGATCAGGGTCAGTTTTCAGTTTGTGGGTAAAGGGGTATTTGTAGGGTTCAGGGTCAGTTTTCAGTTTGTGGGTAAAGGGGTATTTGTAGGGTTCAGGGTCAGTTTTCAGTTTGTGGGTAAAGGGGTATTTGTAGGGTTCAGGGTCAGTTTTCAGTTTGTGGGTAAAGGGGTATTTGTAGGGATCAGGGTCAGTTTTCAGTTTGTGGGTAAAGGGGTATTTGTAGGGTTCAGGGTCAGTTTTCAGTTTGTGGGTAAAGGGGTATTTGTAGGGTTCAGGGTCAGTTTTCAGTTTGTGGGTAAAGGGGTATTTGTAGGGTTCAGGGTCAGTTTTCAGTTTGTGGGTAAAGGGGTATTTGTAGGGTTCAGGGTCAGTTTTCAGTTTGTATGTTAAGGGGTATTTGTAGGGTTCAGGGTCAGTTTTCAGTTTGTGGGTAAAGGGGTATTTGTAGGGTTCAGGGTCAGTTTTCAGTTTGTGGGTAAAGGGGTATTTGTAGGGTTCAGGGTCAGTTTTCAGTTTGTGGGTAAAGGGGTATTTGTAGGTTTCAGGGTCAGTTTTCAGTTTGTGGGTAAGGGGTATTTGTAGGGTTCTGGGTCAGTTTTAAGTTTGTTGATAAAGGGGTATTTGTAGGGTTCTGGGTCAGTTTTGGCCTTTAGGGTGAAGGGGTATTTTTAGTGTTTTGGGACAGTTTTGGGTATTTTAGAGTGCTGATGTATAGTGTAACATAAAACACTGATACATTAAATCTATTACACGAAAATAGACAATATTATAACTTTACATTAGTACGTTTTATTTTGATCAAAACAATATATGTATTAGCATGTTTCTAGACAGTAGCTAGAGTGGAGTTGGAATTCTAATTATTAATTGGTTGGTGTCCAGCACCATCAGTAATATTACCTACACTGGAGTTGGATTAATAAATAAACATTGGTCAGTCTCCACCACATTTTATGGTATTAGCTTGAGTGTAGTAGGAATAGTAAATAATTTTTTGCTAGTGTCCTGCAGCTTCTATGATATTAGATTGACTGGAGTAGTAATAATACATATAAAATTGGTCAGTGTGCAGCACATTTGTATACATTTGTTCATTACTGTATTTTAATATTAAAAAATAATGCAACATGGATGTTTTCAAATAACTATTAAACAATTTTTTTATTTTTTATTGTGTACTACAATACAATCACAAACAAATATAACATCACATTTTTTTGACTTTTAGTATTCACAGATTAACATCTTTACATTTATATACATGTTGTCAATGTAAAAAAAAAATTTGTTTACAACATTCTTTCAGTAAATTTTACATATTCCCATCAGTCACTTACAGTTTAAAGTAGTTATATAGAAATACATAAAACAATGATTTGTTATACATTTCTTACATTAATATTTAATAATGTTAATATTAAATATTAATATAATAAAATATATATAATACATTTTTAATTTTAACAAGTAACATGACTATTATTACATTTGTTAGGATAAATTGAAATACAAAAAAAAAAATTTCTTGGTGTATATTTCAGAAAATGTTGTTTTTACATTAAACATAAAAATCGATTTGGTTGTAAAGTTTATAATTGTATAGGGAAACAATATGTTGAATTATAATATCTGGTATTGACCAAATATTAGTAAAGCAATTATATACTTTTGTTATAGTTAGAAATTATTATAAAACTTTTTATAATAATCAATAACAATAATAATTATTTTATTAATTATTATTATTATTAATTAATAAACATAAACATTCATTTATTATTTTCAAAAATATATAAATTCACAGATAAAATAGATACTTATTTTCAGGCCATTCTTTATATAGTAAATGGTTCTAATTGTTATATTAATAACAATAAATAAGTTATATTATTTATCATTATTAATTATTACCATAAACATTTATAATGTTTAATTAAAATTAAACACAAAATTATTCATATAAATATACACAATAACAAAATATTTACATCTTTTATTCAAAGTCTTACATTATTATTTAATATTATTAATATATAATAAATATTATATATTAATTTATATTAAATATATTTATTTTTCTTAATAAAGGGAAATTGTCATGAGTATAGTGTATTAATTTGTTACATTATACATGTGTATGTATTATATATTTTACATATTACATTGTTTATTCTATTATCCTTTTACACAAATGGGTTAAGGGGACTACTTTTTTACCGCGTAAGGTTATTGCGCTCCATTCAGGACTGGAGAAGCTCGCGGTTGGGAGTTGCTTCGCGTGGAGAGAGGTAAGGTTATTTTTAACTACAAATTATAAGTAAGTCGTCATGTTTGAGGGTATAATCAAACTTTGTAGTGTTTTTTGGTGTATGTATTAATAGTTTAAGTAGCGTTTGGGTGAAAAGTCTCCGTGATAGATGTGTCGTGCTTTTTTTCCTTCAAGTCTTATTTGAAGTGTTCGGAAATGTCTTCTTACATGGTTAATGTTCATTGTTAGTATATTTACAAATGTGAAGGGGGTATTTGTGGGTGGGTTTCGTTATGTATGTTCTTTTACAGGTTTCGGTTCCTCGCATGAAAACTACATGGAAGGAAGCGTGTTTTTTAACGGAGAAACAAATGTTTAAGTTATTATGCTTATATTTTGACATTTATCTCCTATTTTTCGTGTTTGCCAGGAGCGGTTTTAACACTTTTTAAACCTTTTTCGGGTTTTTTTGAGGGTTTCGATTCGGATTGATACATTGATATGCGTGACCGTTTTTTTTAAATTGTGTGTATATAACTTTAAATCCTAAAGTGTCCACACTACTGTTTTCGGGATTTCCTGGAGCGTTTTTTTACGTTTGACATTTTATTTTCGGGTTTTTGAGGGTTTCCCATATTGGAATAGGAAGATATTGGATTGGATTGTATGGATTGCTTTTTCCTTGATTGCGTCTCTCATGTCCAAAAATTGTAAGTATTTATTTTACAATTTTGATTGGGTGGGAAATGTCGATTTTTAATGTTATGTGTATGTGTTAAAAAATTATAAACATTGCATATTTGTTACAAATTTTTTTACATAAATTTCATAAGTTTGTCAAACAAATATGTTTTATTTATAATTCATTATATATGTTTATGACATGTAATTTTTACTATTATTGTAAGAAGACATTCGTATATTTAGTTTACATTTTTATAGTATACGTTTTGCTATTATTGCCAGGTATTCTAATCCTCTAGTTGTAGGGTATAGTGTGACTTGACTTTGAAGTAGTCGGAACATTTGTTTGGTTTGTTTAGTGAGTTTTGGACCTATTTGTGACACTGATTGTTCCATTCTTAGTTCCTGATAGCTTTGTTCTTTTTTCAAAGCTTCTAGAAGGTTATGGAATGTGGGTTTGCCTCTGTTTGTAGTTGCTTGGAAAGCATTATGCCACCCTTCCACACTGTTGTTGGTTTTAGCCTCTTGGTTTAAAGTACTAAGATAGACATTCCACCAAGGTATTTGGAATTTGGGCTGGCGTCGATGTCCAGATCTGTGCAACCTTCCCACCCAAGTGTCTTCAAAATAGTCTAGCAATGGTGTTAGTTTATCCTCATTCCTCTTGTAATATGCGCTGTCAATTAATAAATTGTAATGTTCAGCAACATCTGTAACAGGGACGTAGGCCAGGGCTATTAACTTTTTAACTTGATAGGCAAAGGTGCTATCTGTAGAGTATAGTATACTTAAAGTAGATTTTTGGAGATGCCTCCATATACTCTGATTAAAATGATAATAGCAACCCTGGATTGCTGTGTGGGGAAATGTTCTCAAAATGCTATTAATCATAGCTAATTCGAAATCAATAATTATTTTTTCGGGAAAATAATTATTGATTTCCGTTTTGAGAACATTTAAAATTTCGGTGTAAGTTGTTTGCTGTTTGTTGGGTAGCAAACAGTAAATGAAAGGTATGTTAGAATGATGGTATAAACCGTGGATGGAATACAGTTGATAAAAAGGTTTTGGGCAGGGTTTAAATGTTCCATCCATCATCCATTGGGGACACTGTTGGATTTTTCGTAAATTACTTGCAGTTGCAAACATAATTATTCTGTTTGTACTGCTTTCATTATCAAAAAGAATAAATTTATCTTTATTGTGTGTGATGGCCATTTCGGGTGAAATAATAATTTCCTCAAAACAAGTTGGGTTGGGTTGGGTTGTGCTAGTGAGTCGTTTAGTGCGTGCAATTGTGCGTTTCAGGGAGTCAATAGAGGGTAGTTGACCTGAAGCATGGGCTGGGATTTTTACTAGTTCTTCTTTAAGGATTTGTGTGGTTGGTTTGTCACTTTGTGTGCTAGCACTTTTTTTTTTTTTTTTTTTTTTTTTTTTGAAAACCTTTATTTATCGCAAGCACAGTACACAGCGTCTGCCTACAACCACTGCGGGCCGGCCGCCATGACAATATACAATCTTCCAAGGTACCCCGTGCTAAATTAGATGACAAAAATAGCGACACTACAATGGACTGGCGAGGGACCAAAGGAAAAGGATAGAGAGGTTTCATTTTCTAATTTTGACGAATCGCCCTAAGGTCAGGTCGGGTAGCTGGGTGGGCGAACCACAGAAAGGGATAACCAGAAATGAACCATCATTATAAAAATACTGACGTGAATCATTACAGTAAGGATACACAAGCGCAAAAATACATGTCGCCCCAATTGGCGCCCGCCCAGTCAGTATATCACCTCAGGAGTTACATTCTAAGTTGTCCACGGTATAATAGGATATTAGAGGGAACATTGTATAGCAGCAATAAAAGGATACGATGACACATAATAAGTACATTATTACATGGGAGAATTCGTGGGAGGAAAAGCGCCCTCAAACAATCGCATTGAAGGGAAGTAAGAGCAAAAGATGTAATTATTCAGTGGCTATGCATACAAATCAATATCTTGGTCGGAGAAACAATAAACCATATAGTAAGACCTAGACGCAAAGCGCAAGAATCGCCCCGGACAGAACCAAACCCAACCCCCCATCTGACCCAAGATAGACAAGAAGGAAAAAAGAAGTAAGAGATAGAAAGAGAAAAAAGGGCCATAGGAACAGAAAAAGGGAAAGAAAAATAAAGACCCCACCCCCCCACCCTGCACGTTGAGAGACTACGGCCCTCCCTCCCCACTAACGTGCCTGTCGCCCCAAGTGACCCACAGAAGGGAAACTCCCAAGAAAGAAGAAAAAGGAGGGGAGGAGCCCACCAAGTACTAAGTCCCCCGGACACCCCAGCCATACCACATCTACTACCCTATACACAATAAGAGGAATAACAATACAGCATTGAATAAAGTAGGGAGAGACCACCTATATCGCAACAGGACGCACTGAGTAGGTGGCCCGTCCCGAGTCCCCACCCGCCAATCAAACCCAGTCCGTCACTTCCCCACACGTATATCAGCGAAAGCAGTGGGCTACGAGCGTCATATAGACCATATAGAGACACATTCGTACACTTTATAGGAACGCTGCAGTCCGAGATATCGTTAGCCAGGAATGCATAATCTACCAAGTGCAGTCCGCTAACCCTGGCCAGACCGTTCATGCCTCCCCCGCCAGTGCCCTCGTGGGGCAACCTCCACTAGGAGAACAAAGGAACAAGATGGCCGCTCCTGGCAGGGAGCTGTTATTACAAGACAAAATGGATGGGTCCATTCCCGACCAGATCCATAAAAGTCCCGAAGTGGTGCCAACCGGTGTAGCAAAATAAGAAAAGTCTGAAGAAAGGCCAGCAGAGCGTGAGCAATCAAAGCAACCAGATTCTGCGTCTGCGGCGCTATTCCCAGCGGTAGTAAAGTCAAGGCAGAGTTTACGAGTTCCGAAAGAGATGGATACAGTGTAGCGCTGATGGAAAAAGCAGGTATTAGAACGCTTGCGCCAGCACTGTCAAGGCGCCAGGATATAGGGCACTCGTGAGGTAACATTGTAGCCCGGTCTGGGCTCAGCACCAGCAGAGCATCTCGGCGAGGAAATAAGACCAATGGTGTAAAATCCACCCCGGGCGTGACGGCATCAATTCTCTTGCCCAGCGACAGAAAGCCTTCACGCATGTCCGCCCGCAAGTTGTATAGTGCACCGAGGATAGAGTTGTAAGTGAGAGCGGCCGGGGGATTCATCTTCTCCACGAGCTCAGGCACAGCTCCAAAGTCAGTATAGTGCCCGGGGCCACACAGATCAGTCCAGTGCGTATCAAAAGCGGTGCTGGTAGTCAGCGCAGCCGGTCCAGCCATCGTAGCAGCCTCATTGGGGGAATAGCGCATAGCAAAAGGGACTCAGGTCGCCGTCTCAGAGCAGATCTTCAAGCAGTGGGCGATCAATGATATAGCTCACATGAATCAAGCCGGAGCGTTAGCAGGCTTATAGGGAGGCTACGGTGTTCGGATGTCCGCCATTACAGGGGTAGCGCCGCGCACCTCACCTGTGGATCTCAAAAGGAGCGGCCTCCGCGAGGACTCCCGGTCGGCTTGCACTCAGTGAACGGGGTGAGGGTAGGCGCATACATTAACAAACAGAAGCGCCAGTCAGAACGCCAGGTTCGCTCTGCATCAGCAACCCCTCGTAGCTCCGGCGGCCGCCATATCTGCATCCCATCCTTGGTCTCGGTCACGGGGGTAGGGACGGACTCCGCCAAACACTCGGTAATATACCGGGATCCAGGCAGGCAGGGACATCGGTGGAAGCACCAGCCAGTGCCGCGCTCGCTTGCCGTCCTCTCGCTAGCACACAGAGGCAGGATAGAGTTCAGGATATCGTCGCGAGGGACGAAGGACCGAGGAGCCGAGGGACTACACGTCCGCTCCCGTCGCCATCTTGGCTCCTCCCCCCGTGTGCTAGCACTTTTAATACTTTCTAAAGCATCTCTAATTTCAATTTCTGTGACATTTGGGGGATGATTATGTTCTCTAGTAAATAGCACATTAGTTTCCTCAGTAGTGGCCCTCCCATAAC
Organism: Lissotriton vulgaris; assembly: GCF_964263255.1. Lineage (NCBI taxonomy): Eukaryota > Metazoa > Chordata > Amphibia > Caudata > Salamandridae > Lissotriton > Lissotriton vulgaris. The sequence continues at coordinate 1,151,162,837 of NC_141685.1, read as the reverse complement.
ATTTGTTGGAGTAATATTTGGTACACTTCCAAAAAACCTTTCTACCACTTTGTCTCTCCTGATTATACACATAACCCATGTAGCATAATAGTAATTTATTTTTCTGAGACATGACAAATTCTGCACCTTCAGTCATTTTGATTTACTTGTTCTAGGAAAGAGTAGAAAGAAACAAAATCAGAACACATTTTTTTACTTTTGTGGTGCTAACATCATTATTGATGCATTTATACTTACAGTTAATCAAAGTCGTAGTCACAGAAGCAGAAATGTCTTTTAAATGATGTTCTTGTATGTATGTCTTTATTTGCTGTTGGTATGAAAATATAGAAAAGCAACGTTAATGTTTACACATAACAAACGTATTTCCTACTCAAAAACAGTTGTCATTTTTGCTTACTAGTGCATTTGATGTAAACATTACATATACTTACTTGTTTAAATAGTAGAATAGTAGTAATTGCTGGAGTACATCAAGTTAGTACAGGTCTGATCTGTAGAGTAGATAGAAGAAATAAAAGCAAAATATTATAATTTTAATATTGAACCGTTTGGAAATGTAACAGATTTAAACGTATACTAACTTCTAAATATGTCGTTTTCTTTGTTGTAGGTAGAATAGCTGTATGATGTATTCAGAATATCTGTAGAGGAAATATAAAATAGATAACATTTTGTTAAGAACATAGTCTGTGTTATTTTCGGCAGTTTTTGAGAAATGACAAGTATACTTACATTTTTTACAAGGCTATTCTTGTATATTGGTATATTTTGTGTAGGATGTTTTCATATGATATGTAGAATAGATGTATGATGTTTTCTGAATATCTGTAGAGGCAATTCAAAATATATAACATGGTGTTAAGAATATAGTTAGCGTTTTTTGTGCCCACTTTTTGCCACATTACAATTATACTTACATTTTTCAGAAGGGTACTCTTGTGTTTTGGTATAGTTGATGTTGGATCTTTCAAATGATCTATAGGGAAGATGTAAAAAGCAAGATATGTTGTTTCGAAATGTGCATTAATGAAATTGGCAGTTTTATAACAAACACATCTATACTTACATGTGTAATTAGTGTAGTTTTATCTTTTTTGCTGTAGAAATAGCACAATTTCAGTATATCTGTAAATATAATGTTTTTAAAAATTAAATACTCTTGTAAATTAGTGTTTAAAAACAGCAGTTGGTGTATAACAGAGAATTATTATATACTTACTATCTGATTTTGCACGTGAAGAAATATGACCATGTAATAGGAATTGTGTTGGAGTAGTTTCTATCAGAAAAGTAGGAAGAGATGAAAATAAAATAAGTGTAAGACTTAGGAGATGTAAGGAAAATAGTGCACTTCTAATTTTGTTTTCTACAAAAATGCTGTGTTACTTACTTGATTAATTAGCTAGTGAGCTGGATCTTTAAAGATGTTTATTCTGCAACAAAATCTTCAGAGTGTTGGCATCTACTTTCCAGAGAGGTAGCAGCAACAAATGGTAGAATGCATGTATCCCTTTTATAGTATATGTGTTATGTGTGCTTTGATTTGATTGGTTGTAGGATGTAAGGAAGCATAGTATAGGCTAGTTTGAATTTTTTTTAGTTAATTGGAGTGTTTGTTGATGTGAGAATGGTGGTATGTAGTTATTCCCGCATTAAAGCAGGTTCGTGTTTAAATGAAATATATTTATATGTGAAAATAAGTAATGAAAATGTTAGTTAAATGCAAAGAATATGTAGAAAATGATAAAATGCATGTAATAGAATGTATAGCAAATGTGGATTAATAGTAATTTAATGTAAGTAACAGGTATTATATGTGAAATGTTTTTTTTATTGAGAAATGACTTTTATTGATGATAAAGATGGTATTTTAGAAATAAAAGTGTACAAACATGAACTCGATATTTTTTTTTTTACGATATTTTGGTAGTCTATATTTTTGTAGTCGATATTTTTGTAGTGTTAGGGCTAATTTCATGTCCAACGATATATTTGTAGTCGATATTTATTTAAGCGATATTTATGTATTCGATATAGTTAGTACTCGATATTTTTGTAGTTTGTGTAATAAGTATAGAAAGTCGATATTTTTGTCGTCGATAATTTTTCTACGATATTTTGGTAAGTCGATAATGTGTCCGTCGATAATATTTCAGTGATCCAGCCTGGAGCTGTGCTCATGACGAGCTGAGCTCGTCATGAAACAATGGGAAAGAGGGGGCCTGCAGCACAGGAGGGGAATTGCCTTAGCAGCCATAGTGTTAGACCTCGTGGTTTACAGATCTAAATCAGACCCTCCGTGAATTAATATGGGATGGTGGTATCTCTAGAGGTACTACAGTTGGCACCGGATAAGGGGGGACTAGACGCCCCCGATTTTGAATTATATTACCTAGCAGTCTCACTCCAATGGATCGCTCAGTGGCTAGATGGTAGAAACCTGGAAGTGCTGGAGGAAGAAGGATGGCGAAACAGCCAAAGCCAGCTGCTGACCAAGTTTTCGCATCTGGCGGTACCTGTACCCAAACTGAATGTTCTCTTACAAGCAGCACTATACTGTTGGAAGGGATTTCGCAGACGTACATATGTGGTTGATCCCTATGCGCCCCAGATACCACTAGTTGGGATACGATTTGAGGACCTTATTAATTTATACACAAGACCCCAACTAACTGAATGGACAGCAGCAGGGATCATTATAGTGGGGGACTGCTTCCATATTTCTATAGATGACCTAATGTTGCAATCTGATCTCCCACACGGGCAATTCCTGACCTATTACTCTCTCACTCTGACATTTGGGAACCTATTGCACAGTAACACAAAAGAACCACAAACACATAATGTTCTCCGGACACTAATAACCTCAGTGGTGGCCAAACACTTGATTAAATGGTTCTATAGGTCACTACTTGACTCAGTAAAAAACCGCTGGACCGCACTCGTGGAAAGTGGGATGAGATTATAGGGATAGAGTTGACAGACAAAGAATGGTACAGAGTATTGGGGAGCCCTAAACAGGTCTCCAGAAATTCCAACTTTAAAGCGATCCAGTTCAATCATGTACACATGGTATATTTACCGCCACATAGACTTAGGACCAGATGTACAATCATGCAATTTAGTGACTCGCAAATTGCGATCAATTGCGAGTCGCAATTTGCGAGTCGCTAAATGCCATGTACAACAGTGTCTGAGACACTGTTAGCGATTCCTAATGGGGTCGCAAATTGCATGCCTCATGCATATTAATGAGGCACTCTCAATTTGCGACCCCCATTAGGAATGGCTGGCCCTCCCAGGAATGATGGCCTGCTCGGCTCGGCAGACCTCCATGTCTGGGACTGCTTTTAAATAAAGCAGTTTTTTGTTTTTAAATGCAGCCTGTTTTCCTTAAAGGACAACGGGATGCATTTAAAAAAAGAAAAATTAAACGTTTTCGTTTCATTTTTTAAGGGCTAGTAGTGGTCAATGGTACCACTGCCTGCCCCTAAAAAATATTTTCCCCTGCATTCACAAAATGGGAAGGGGCTCATGGGGACCCTTTCCCATTTGTGAGTGCTTTACCATTCTCTTGAAGAGGACGGTAAATTGCAAGTGTTCCGCAACCGCAATTGCGGTCGCAAAACATTCTTACATAGGCCTCTGACTCGCTATTAGGAAGGGACGCCCTTGTAACGCCCCTTCCTAATAGCGACTCTCAATTCCTATTTAGCGAGTCGCAAAAAAATTGTGACTCGCTAAATAGGAATTGTACATGTCCCTATTAGATTTTGCATGCACAAACGGGTCGCAACTCCGTTTGCGCATGCGAAATAGGGTCGTACATCTGGCCCTTAATATCATAAATGGGGACCTGACACAGTGGTGCCCAAGATGTGGATTGGAGGATGCAGGATTTGCTCACATGACCTGGGAATGTGTACATTTGAGAGAATTTTGGGAGAAGGTGCAACACATGATCAAGAAAACCCTAGATCGTGCTCTCCCGAACACGGTTGAAGTCTGCGTTCTTGAATTGTTCCCTGCACCGAAAGCCAGAACAATAGGTAATAGATTCAAGCACTAATCCCCGGATAGAGACATGGGAGAATGGCATTGAAACTTCGGCTAAGGCTGAACAGAGAGCATTACAGAGGAAAGACACAAAAGGTACTCGTAGACGCCCATTAGCAGACTTATGGGCATAAGTGCTGAGAGATTGGGAGGCACGACATGTCCCTGATGATGAAGAAGGGGAAGAAGAGGTAAAGGATCATCTGGAGGATAGATCTGGGTCGACAGAGTCAATCAGAGCCCACGAATGAGTAAGTAGTATAGAGGAGGCCATGCCTGAATCGAGATCCCCTGTTCGGGGTGACCCCCATCCCCCCCTAGGCGCAACATGCACTCCCTCACTAAACTTGGAATTTCACACCAGACAAACCCTATACCCCCTGAGATACACACAAGAGATTGCCCCAGGGCTTGGGAAGACATAAGGAGACACACCACCAAAAACGATTGTGAAAGTTGATTATGTATAGTTAGTTCAATTATTAATAAAGTATATCTTGACAGATGAGCATAAGTAACTCCCTTGAGTGCACATGAATCAAAGTACAGACTCGAGGTGTATGAAAACGTTTGTCTGTTAGATACACCGCCGTCCACAGAACGGAGGCTGGGTTTCACCAGTATAAGAATGAAGTAACATGTAAACATGTAAATGTAAATGTGTTTGTATTTATATAGTGCCTTCTACCCAGAGGTCTCGTAGCGCTGTATTCATACCGCTGTGGAACACTTCCTGGCTTTCCAGTGAGATGTCCACTCCTGGGCACCCCCAAGGTGAAGCCAGGCATCCAAGCACTTCTGGGGCCGTTGTGGAGATTAAGCAAGCTATTGCCCAGAGTCACAGAGTGGGACCCATGATTAGACTAGGCACCGAGGCGAGAATTATCAGGTCCGGGGTGATTGAGTCCAAGAGCCGCCGAGGCAGGAATTGAACGCTGGTCCCGGGCCAGACCTCTGCATCAGGGTCCACCGCTCTAACCATTGAGCCACGCTTCTCCATGTATGTCACTTCACTCCATGTATGTCATTAAATGTACTGTGAATGCCATATGACGGTCTGTACCTGCAGAATATTGTGATTATAACAAAAAATAAAGTTTTTTTTTTTTTTAAAGTAAAGCAATTTGCAGGTAATTGGAAGGAAGATTCCTGGAACCTTTTTCATGCAGGGGAATTAAAAGACTTCCTGACCAAGATTGAGGGATTGTTCCATATTCGTAACAATGTGCAAAAACAGATTTGAGAAAGCTAGCACATAACGAGGACTCTCTATTACTTATGGAGATGGAAATTCTATTGGGCCCAGTCGCCATAGATGCTTTCATACCCAAGATGAAAAAATATCATCAATATAAGTGCCCCATTCCTCCTGCTCTATAGGGGTTGGAAGAGGTATATTGCATGATAAAAGAGAACTCCCACAAAATGCCATTAATGACAGCATGAATTCACACGATTCACATAAATCACGCCACTATGAAAGATTTCAAAAACACGGATTGAGAAGAAGAGATTCAATTGTTAACATTTGCCTAGCCAGGAACAACTAAACAAGACTTTCTGCACAAATCCAACCGCTAAAGCCCAACAAGGCAAGCACCCAGAAGATTCTTGACACAGAGTTAGAACCCTCTTTGCTCTAAGGGTTGAACATGATCCCTTACAGGAATGTACAATATGGGATCCAATGACTTTCAAATAAAATGCTCAGTGAAGGAACCTAATAGAAAGCATATGAGCCAAAACCCGTAACATTTAACTCATTAGACTAGGAGCTCATAATTCTTACAAGAAAATATCTTATTTCCACAATAAGCATCACATACCATATAAAACTGAAATAAAATTTCCATATATAAACACCAGTAAAGATTCTATAATGAGGCTGGCCATTGAAAATAATTAATTTCCTTCAGTCTATTTTCCTTTACTGACAGAAAAGTTTCTTATCACTACGCTTGATCCATTACTTATTTTCTTTCTATGCTTTTAACTTGTTATATTTATTAACGTTGCTTCGTCAATTCCCTGTGCGCAATAGATGGATCTCTAAGCATTTGTTTTAGTAAAATCTTGCAATCAAACTAGTCTGAATTAGCATCGTTAGACACCTGTAAGTCGTTCAGGACTACTACTGAAGTAGATTTATTGTTCCTGCTCAGACTGACAAAAGCCTTGGTTTTCTTCTGCTGCTACGTTTTCCAGCGCTCTGTTGACCGCAACTATCGTATTACGGTTGTTGTTCTCCTGCCCCTTTGGTTTGCCATCCAAGAGTTGTTTGGCGATGGGACGTCCGCCCTGCTTGGATGTATTATAGGTCTAGGCGTGTCCCCTTTTTTGTATGATTTTATCTCTTGTCAAGTGGTGTCATCTCGCTTATCTTTTCGCGTGATAATCTGAAGATAAATTCTTGCAGGATCTATTCTGAACATCATCCCAAATTCTATCTGTCGGTGTTGAAATTCGCCATTGTGGGCCGTGTTTTATTATTATTACTAGGTCATGGCCTTTATACAGACTGCACCAAAATCCTTGATATAATAACTTACCGGAAGGGAAACAGCTTACTAGCAAAAATTCCTATGCCTTTTCAGTTCATGGAAGTATTTGACTCCACCATCATCTAGTGCCCTGAAGAAGTCCTACATCAGGATGAAAAGCGTCGGCTGTACTGTGTGTTGAGTCATTAGAACTGGACTCTATATTTTATCTACCTAAAATGAAAATGGAATAAAAAAAAATGAAGAACTTTCTTCTCTGGATGTGGACTTTATAACTGTCCATATTGATTGAATTTTGCTGTGTGGTGCGCCTGTGCTTTTGTTCTAAACAGCAAAAAAAATCAAAATCTACCTATCAATCCTAAATACTCTGGTGGAGCTAGCCTCCCCAATAATTTACATGAAGGATACTTAAATAGACAGTTCCGCAAAACAGCCTACCAAGCATTGCATAGGCCTAATTTGCACCATTATGGATGGCACAGACACTACAGAAAATAGAAGGGCCAGCAATACGGTTTGTTGTAAAAGATCATTCACACACACAGGTCTGGCAGACGAAAATAACAAATCTGTTAAAAAATGTAAAAAGGGCAAAATGATAGTCTAGACTTAACATCAAAAAATTAAAATAATAAGGAATAATGGCATGTGGAAATCTACTTTTCTGAAATCTTAAATGCCATTCATATATAACTTGTTGCAAAGAACATCCAGGGGGCATCAAAGAAAAACAATTTAATACCTAAGTTGTTTTTCTGATGTTTGGCAGCTCTTGCATATCCCTTATATGAACCTCTATGCAGGTGCTAGACTAGGGACCTGTTAAACGTTTGGCTGATGAGAGTACCTTGTCTGCCAAACCCTTGGTCCACCCACCTCATTTAGAGATGGGTGTACCTTATGTTTTCCATGCATGGAGAAACTCCTCGCTCCATCAAAGAAAAGTTTCCCCCGACAGCCGGAAAGAATGGGGCTCCGAGGTAGAAATGTACATACCCACTTATGTTGGGTGACGGTGCAATGTCTTTTTTTTTCGGTCTGTCAGGAAAAAACCTGGGGAGTGACAAAAGAAAACAATATACCCCACACCATGGGAGAAAACTACTATAGTGTGAGGGAAATTAGTTTTGGTTTTCAGAAACAAACTACCGCTTTGGGAATTCATTTCTGAAAAACAAAAATCTGGAAAAGTTTGATCAACAAGTGTGTTTGTTTTCTGTCAGTTGGCAAGTATTTCCTAACAGTCACACACTGTGTCGGCTGTCCACAAAACACTTGTACATTGAAAGGAAACACCGGCTGTCATAGTCCATCATGGTGGCAGAGGCCCAGCTCATTGCTTGGCACATGGACTATATCAGAACACTCCACAGAAGAACAGAGGCAATTGCTTTACCTCTTACTGAATGGGCACCAAAGCCTTCTCAAGATATCTACCTGCCAATTTGTGGGATTGCTTGAAGAGGGGGAGGTCAATCTGGAGATGTTTGTCTCGATTGACCTGTCTGTAACAGCAATAAAAGCAGAAAATGATTATCATTTAACCTGATCCGAGTGGTATGTGCAAGGAGTGATTGAGCTCTTGTTAATGTTCCAATCTATGAAGCCTCTACTAATCCTAAAAGGGTAGAGGTTGATGATAAAAGAACATAAAGTATATTGTCCTAGTCAAATTAAACTCAAGAGCCCACCTTGACACATGAAATGGTTTCACCTTGGTCATAATTTTAGGCTTACAAAAGATGGCAAACAGCGGAGAGCCTGAAGCTCCCCATCGCATCGGTCTAAAATAAAAGCTATGTCGAAGACCATCTTTCTGGTCAATAATTTCAGAAATCAGGAATGCATGGGCTCAAAAGCAGAACTACTTTAAAAGACCACGAACAAGTTCTAATCCACCTAGTGAATCATAGGATTTGAGGTACTTCTTTTGGGGGTCTTTGAGGAATCTAGTTACCAGAGGAATCTTGAAGAGAGAGCCCTAATCCAGAGAGAAAATACATGCAGAAATTTCAATCAGACAGCTCAGTCAGTTTCAAGCTGTTTCCCCACTAGCAAAAATATAAACTGAAATGTATGTTATAGACCTATGGGCAGGAGTTTTCTTGTTATCTCTGCATCACGAAGCAAAGAAGGACCATTGACAGGAGCAGACTACACTGTTTAGCAACTGTCTAGCACACAAACGAATATTGATTACCCTTTTCAGGATGTGGTAGGATGATACGGCCATGCTTTCAAACTTCAGACTACTCAATTTTCTCTGGAAATAGAATTATGATGCCACAGTCCCCATTCAGGAAAGAGAGGCTGGCAACTCAGACTAGGAACATTTGGATATAACCGACACCTCACCTACCCAGGTCAATAAGACCCATGGGCTTTGTGAGGCCTAATTTCACAGATAATTCCAAATCCATCCAATCTCCTCTCAATCTGGGAACCTGGTATTCTATGGAACTGTGTCTGTGACATTTTTGTTATATGGGCTTGAAAAAGTTCTAAGCTAGGGATCCCTCCATCTGAAAGAGAGAATCTAGCCGCCATTCATAGTTGAATGAGAGGAACCTGCTTAAACAGTCTACCTTCCATTCTAAATCCCTGTTAGAGGAGCAACTGACAGACCATTTCCTCTGTCGTTGGCCACGGACAAAAGGAAATGGCCTATTTGCACAAAGCTTTGGCACCAACTCTTCCCTGCTTGTTCACATAAACAAACAAAACAGTTGTTTTGCCCATGCACCTGCTTCTTTTGCAGAATCAAAAGATGCGTTTTCAGAAGTAAGCAATCGGCTCTCAATTCGAGCTACTAAATGTGTAGCATAGAGTCTCCTAATTAGACTATAGCATATTTAGACCAATGTTCCCAGATGAGCTCACCAACCTATGAAGTATGTATTGTCATATTTATTATCTGAGGCCATGGCTGGCAAAATGGGTCCTTTGAAGATGGTACTGAGAAAGGTCCAAAACTTCAGGCTCAGAGGAGAAACAAAGGGACTGTCAATTTGATCGGAGAGTCCAAATAACTGGCTACACTACAACGGCGTTGGACAGGTTATATCAGAGTTGTTCAACCTGCATGTGGATTTTTGGACATTTGGTATTTCGTTTTCTCCTTGTGAGAGGAGGAAAGAGGGTGCTGCGTCTTTCATTCCTTGTCATGATGTTCAGGAGAGTAGCCTTGGAAGTTTAATGATTTCAATGGAATCTTTGACTTCTTCAGAGAGGCATCAACGGCTTTAGACGTTCTCTTCCCAATTACTTTTGCATGCATCAAGTTCAAACGTCAGATACTGAAGCCTTGTTCAACTGCAATTGACCAGGCCCAACACATGTGGGGGTCTTCCTACTGTATCTGTTTCTGGCCCCTGTCGTACAGTTTTTTGTCCTTAAAGTTTATTCATTTTATGTTTTTAAACTGAAACATCAAGTCATACACGGTCACAGAAATGGTACACCCAGTACAATAAAGTACAGAGGACTTATATCTGTATGTAATCGACATCCAAAGACAACAGTAGTAGTATTAGGAAGAGGTGTTCCCTTCCTAATAGCGTGCACAACCCTATGTATAGATGATTTGTGTCTGTAATTGCGGGCACAAAACATTCGCAAATTACCACCCTCTTCAAGAGGGTGGTAATGGCGTCGCAAAAAGGAAGGTCTGGAACCCCTTCCCCTTTGCAAACACAGGGGAAAATATTTTTTAAGGTTAGGCAGTGGTCCCAGGGACCTCTGCCTGCCCTTAAAAAATTAAACGAAAATATTATTTTTTTTTTTTAAATGCATCCCATTTTCCTTTAACCCCTTCGATGCTGATGACGAGCTCAGCTCGTCATCAGCCACGGTGGTCGTGTGCTGATGACGAGCTGAGCTCGTCATGTTACGTGGCTTTTGGAAAAAAGCAGCGTAGCGCAAAAATAACCCCCGCACGCATGTGGTTAAGGAAAGCGGGCTGCATTTGAAAAAAAAATGCTCTATTTAAAAGCAGTCCGAGACATGGTGATCCACTGAGCCCAGCAGGCCACTATATCTGGGAGGGCCTGCCATTCCCAATGGGGTCGCAAATTGCGAGGGGCTCATTAATATTCATGAGCCTCTCTATGTGCGACCCCATTGGGAATCACTAACAGTGAGAAAACCACTGTTGTACATAGTAAACTGCGCCTCGCAAATTGTGCCTGGCAAAAGAGGCGCAATTTGTGAGGCGCAATTTACTTGGTCGTACATATGGCCCCAAATCCTTAAGTGAGGAAAAATACAGAGAAAACCCGGTATGGTTCTGAATCCTACGTCTTAAGAGGCGAGAGGAAATAAGAATGACTAAATCATGACTGACAATTAATTAAACCCATATCAGTACAGAAACCAAACAATTCTAAAATACACTTAAAGTTTTAAAATGAACAAACCCTCGACTGTGCTATATAAAGGATAAATGTTATGCAGTTGTTAGCAATGAAACTATCTAACTTCTTATAGGTAGATTTACCATTCTACAACATAATTAATCTCATGAGTTTAGTAAATCAGTTTAACAATAAATCATTCTCTCCACTAAAAAAGGTCAATGCTGTATCCTTAAAGGTCTCAAGACTTAACCTATGTGCTGACCTTCTGTTGCTAAAGAAGTGAATCAGGGGGGCGTGGCCAACTGCTGAGAAGAATGGCCGCACGCTAGCGCAGCTCTGGCTTCATCCGACCCCAAAAGCCAAATATCTGTACAATTATCCGGCTGCACGAGGCATGCACACAACAGGAACTGTGTGGGTAGCGGGAGAACCCGTCCTCGAAATCCCGATCGCGACCGGAGAGAGAATCCGGTGCCAGCGGCATCGCGGCCTGCGGCGCATACAGCAGCCGCGGACCCGCGTGAGTACAGGTCCTGAAGAATAGAGCAACCGGACCACGCGGATGCGCCTGCACCTGAGTTGCTTTTCCTGGCGCTCCATGCAGGACACCAGAACAGACGTGACCACCAACAGAAGAAGCAAGTGTGTAATTTACATCACTACCGCTACCTCTGATCGCCACATCAAAGGGGGAACATCAGCCTGAGCACCTCAGGGCCTGGACAGACCAGGCTCACACACTGGCTGAAACAAGGAGAAACGGCCCTAAAAGACTCCGGATCACTTCAAATACCCAGCAAAAGTTGGTGCATGGTCGATTAGACACAGGGTGACAGACCTCCGGCTTAAGGGGACAAGCACCGTGCCGCGAACACTCTGTGACCCCTTGACGGCAAATCCACGGCCACACACCTATCCAAGAGAGAGTGAGCGGCACAACTCAGGGCCAGTGGCACACTCACCCATAAGCCCTGAACTGGCATAGAACTGTCGTAGAGATTTGAACCGGCGAGGTAGATGCCACGGTAAACACGATCTTGGGGCGCAGAGGGCACCACAACTAGCCATACTACACTGGTAGGCGGTGAATACTCCAGGCAGCAGGAAGGAACTGCTCAGCGCAACAATGACAATGATTAAGGGGCGGTCGCGGCTCACACAAACAAAAAATTTATACATTTTCCTGGCATAAATCGCAAGAAGAGGGGCGGCAGGGCATGGTGCAATGCAAGAAGCCCCACATAAAACGAGCAGACCAAGGGGGCGTGGCTTGGAGCGCGATGGAGGAAGACGTGCTCGGATAGAGCTCCTGCTTGAGCTCCCCTCTCCCGGGCCGCTTCTCCGACACAGTTCTCCTGTTTCAGCCGCAAACTGCTGGCGGACCCGCATCAGACCCCCGCCCATCCACTGACCGACTGCGAGGCAGATCGGACACCGGGGCCCGCACTGGCACACACTGGGAAGCGGTGACCTACATTGTCGCGACGCCCCTGGGGTCCTCAACCACGCGAGGCCGGGGCTCTAGCGCTGTGACTGTGCCTGACTTTGCGGCCTATGCGCTGCCTGGCCGGACCTTGTAAGGCCTGTGAGTGGAGACTACGGGGCCAACTGCGCTGCTGGCCGGACCCTGACACGTCACTGAGCCCTCCCTGCCTGCAGCCCCCGCCGACGACTGTGGTGGAGAGCCGCGGGGAGCTGGGACCCCGGGCAGAGCCGCCGCTTGGAGAGCTGGGCGGTGTGGTGGCGTGAGAGGCAAAGACCAGCGCGGCGGCCCCCTGGAGGCGACGCCTGACTACACTGAGACACTGCCCAGACGTCGCCGGTGAGTGACTGCGGGGGAGCACGGCCTGAACACGGGCGGCGGTCCCCCCGCATATATTACCACCTGGGACCTGTCGACTGGGGCGCTGGGCCTGGGAACGCAGCCTACTCGCATCCTCGTTGGGCCTTACACGACCTGGGGGCCGAGACTGTGTGATACCCCCCCTCTCTGCTGACCCCCAACAGCCGCGGCAACTCCCTCCTGGGACACGGTGTGGGTGCTACACCTTGACTACGGCCGCCACGCGGCAGCGCTAGAGAAGACCAGTGGGCCCCTGAGGTTGAGAGCCGCCCGGAACACGCTACATCAGAGGGACGGTACCACGGGCCCCTTTCTCCCCACCCGGGCCAACACGAGGGTACAGGGAGACATGCGGCACACGACGCAGTGACCCAAAACGCAGGAGGGGCCGTGGTTGAGGAGGGTGATCCTGCCCACCATCCGCCATCATTGAATAGCGTCGCGGGGAGCTGACACCCTCATTGCCCCCACGCCTGCGACAACGCTACACCGTGAGATGCCCAGGGGGGAGAAGACTTGATAACTGACTAGTGGGAACTTTTAGAGGCAACCTGAGGACCCCCCCTGAAGGCAGGCACCCCTCTGCAACCTAGCTCCTTAACTTTTGCAACAGCCCTGAGAGTTGCAGTAACGAAGCGACCGCCACGCGCGAATGCACCTGCCCCGCACTGCCCGGACATTTGCTCTATGAGTGCTGCAAGAGGGGCTGCTCGAACTAACTCCTGCACAAGCCTACACTTGCACACGCATCTGGGGGGTGTCCCTCGTCGTCTACTCTGCCTGGCTGTGCGCCCTGTTGTAACTTTTGTTGCTGGACCTGCTGCCTGGACGCTGCCTGACGCCGGTGCACAAACGCCCTTGTACACCCGGCCCATATCTATGACCTCTGACCCACCACACGTTTGAGCATCTGAACGTTGGGGCTCCGCTCTGAGACGTCCCCTAACGGCCATTACAGGACACCCTTGTCACCTACCCTACTCGCCTGACCATCTACGGGTGCCTGCTGATGCTTGCGACGACTTCGCAGCCGCGGTACTACACAAGCTGAGAAGTGCCACTGCCGCGGCCCCCTCTTTCAGTTTGGACTGTATTGGAGACCGCTGGCTTCCCGGTAAACTGCGTACCTACCACTTGGAGCAAGGCTTTGGGCTCTCCCACTGGCGTGCATGCCGAGCATAGTTGCCACGCCTGGCCCATGTCTGGAGGGGTGAAGACACGGACCGGAACCGGAGGCACGATACCGAAGGGGAAACTTTCCAAGGCGGCGTCCAAGATGGATGCAGAGCTGGTGACGTCCAAGCTGGACAATGTGTTAGCCGTCATGGAGCGGCTGGAAGAATCCATGCAGCAGACTCGCACCTCTCTTGAGACTAAGATAGACAGTGTGGCGATCGACCTGACTCACCTCAAAGCTGATCACAAGAAACTTCAAGATCGCACTACAACCTTGGAGGGGGTGGTGGCGGCGCTGGAACCCACGGTGAACCAAGCGGACAAACACATCCAAGATCTGCTCAACAGAGTGGAATTTTTAGAAGAGCGTGCAGAGGACGTGGAAGGACGGGCACGGAGAAACAACATCCGGCTTGTAGGCATCCCGGAGAAATGGGAAGGGATGGACCCCACTCGGCGGGTAGAAGACTGGCTATGCGACCTGCTGCCTGAGGACACACTGTCTCCTCACTTTGTGGTGGAACGTGCTCACCGGGTGCCCACAAGGCCCCTCCCCCCTGGCTCCAACCCCAGACCTCTCATCTTTCGTGTTCTGAACTACAGAGACCGCGACACGATCCTGCGGGAAGCCAGGAAGCTTGGTGACATCCAGATAGAAAACGCCACAGTGATGTTTTTCCCGGACTACACCGTGCAGGTACAGAGACAACGCCATTCCTTCCTGGCAGTGAAAAGACGACTGCGGCAGGCGGACCTCAAATACTCGCTGCTCTTCCCCGCAAAGCTGAGGGTGGTGGCACAGGACAAAATGCACTTTTTCACCAGCCCTGAGGAGGTGGAGGCCTGGCTTGACGGAGGAGTAACTGAGGCGCCTAGGAAGGCGCATGGAACCACTACGACCTCGCGCACACGCGGATCGAGGCGACGCCGCAGGCGCAGAACATCTACACCCACCCGCGCCCAGGAAATGCCGCACCGCTCTCCACCTACGGACCTGATCCTGCAGGAACAACAGGATGCGCTTCGCAGGGTTACAGAGATCAGCAATTCTCCGGCTCCATCCTCTGCCCCGAATGCCAGCCCGACCACATTCCCGGGTGACAATGAGGCGATCTACGACCTGCCGGATTCCCAGCACTCTGCGGACCTCCCTGATGTCACACCACAGACAGTGGACCTTCTCGGCTGAGAGGGACCCGAGGGACTTTCTCCCCCGCGATGCAGGACTGGTATGGCTACGCAGCTGTCACCCTGACTTGCCCTGAGGTGAGCGAACTGCAGAACTGTCTGGTGCGGGGATTCCCCTGCCCTGAGGAGTCGAGAACTATCAGGATGCAGTGAGTAACATTTTCTCATATACGCATGACCCTGTCTGCCACCTTGACAGGCCCGACACCTTAGCTGCAACCATACACCTACCAAGGACCTCTGTACTGGCCTCTCCGGAGACGGGGACCCTATGGGAGCCCTTCCCCCATTCTCTGGCATCGGAGGACCTTATTTGAAGCACACAGGGCAGGTGGACTTGTGGGCCTGCCAGACAGACACGGCCACTCCTTGCTGGCCCAGGAGAGGTGGCACTTCTCTCATCAACAACGCTGACACACGGACTCTTGTTGTATAAGCCACTTACCACCCCCTAGAACTGTATAGTTTACTTAAGCTCATTTGAGTGTTTGGACGGCGGCATGTTGTGCAGCCGACCTTTTGGTATTATCTATCATGTTGCCTTTTTTTGGCTTTTTGTGTTCCCTTTCTCTCCTACCCTTTTGCACCAAGGGCGGTCATTGCATAATGTGCTAGCAGCTAGAAATGGTCTGAGGGCTGGGATGGGATTGAGGGGCTGGCGGGGAGCCAGGCCTGAAGGACAGGACCTGGCAGACATGTGTGGGACTTCCATGAGCAGTGACTATGGCTGAAATCCGGATATGTACCTGGAATGTCAGGGGCATGCACACACCCACTAGGCGGTATCAGATCTACTCTTATTTAAAACGCCATAGGATAAATGTAGCGCTGCTCCAAGAGACACATCTGAACAGGATGGAGGTGCGAGCGCTGCATCGCAGGTGGCGTGGGCAGCTCTATGCCACAGACTACTCTTCATATGCACGCGGCACCCTAATATGGATCCGTCCTGGGACCCCCTGGGCAATCACAGACACGCATATAGACCCTTAAGGCAGATTCGTGGTGGCGCAGGGTAGGTAGGATGGGCAGCAGGTGGTATTGGTCTCCCTCTATTCCCCAAACACTGATCAGGGTGGTTTCCCGCGCCTCTCTGCGACTATGGCGACCTGGCATGCAACCCCGTGGATACTGGGGGGTGATCACAATTGCGTATTAGACACGACACTAGACCGCTCCTCCCCACCCCCAACTGGCGCACCAACACATGGTGCCATGAAGGCACTGCTTGGATGGGCCGCACAGTGGGATCTCCATGGCGCTTGGCGATCGCACAACCCTGCAATGCGAGTGTACTCCTATTACTCGGCCGCGCACAACTTACACGTACGTTTGGACAGATTCATGGTGTCTGCCGAGCTTCTCCCACTTGTTACAGACACGCGATACATGGGGCGCGCACACTCAGACCACAACCCACACTTCCTGACTATTACCTGGGAGCGCCCACACCTACCCATTCCCACCTGGCGGCTCCAGCCGGTGCTACTACTAGATGCGGCTTTCTGCGACTCCCTTCTCGCGCAAACGGCCCAATACTTTGAGGAGAACTCTGGCACGGCATCCTCTCCCCAGGTTGAGTGGGACGCCTTTAAAGTCGTGATTCGGGGCCACTGTTTGGAAACACAGGGACACATGAGGCGTCAGCTGGAGGGCGACTTAACGCGACTGGAGACTGACCTGCTTGATCGGGAACGGGAAGCGGTTGATGGCACTGCTGACCTGCTGACCGAGGCCCACGCGGAACATGTGCGCCTCCTAGAGCGGCTGCGCAACCTCATCTATGCTGCGCGCTCGGCGCGAACATACCACTTAAGCGATAGGCCCGGCAAATTATTGGCCTGGTTGATTCCGCAAGAAGACCGATCGGCTTCGGTGGCGGCGTTGCATGTTGTCGGAAAGGGATTAATATACTCCCAGAGCCACATCCATGAGGCGTTATCGTCCCACTACGACGCCCTCTATCGCTCCCGGCTTCGCGATCCCCGCCCCGACGTAATGGAATACCTCTCCCCCGTCCAGATGCCGCAACTTACCGTTGCACAGCAGGACGACCTGGGGGCCTTGCTCGCGCCTGAGGAGCTACGTGAAGCCATATTTAACCTATCCAACGGTAAATCTCCTGGCCCTGATGGGCTACCAGCCAAATTTTACAAGGCTGGTTCGGACATCCTTATTCCGGAACTTCTAAAAGTGTACACTGCGGCTGCGGAAGACTCCTCTCTCCCTCCCACACTAAACAAAGCCAATCTGATCTCCATCCCTAAGCCCGTCAGGGATGCCACACGGGCGGGCTCTTATCGCCCCCTAGCCCTCCTGAATACAGATTATAAAATACTGGCCTCCACTCTGGCTTGGAGACTGGCCCCCCTGGTTCCCCTCCTGGTGCACCATGATCAGAACGGCTTTGTTCTGGCGCGCCACACTTCTTATAATATCCGTCGCTTGTTCCGGTTGCAGGAATATGCTGTTCGACACTGGCCACGAGCGGGGTGCCTGGTGTTGGACCTCGAAAAGGCGTTCGATTCTGTTGGGTGGCCGTATCTGAAGGCGGTAATGGAGAAATACAAATTGGGAGACGGCTATGAGACTATGGTCAATCTGCTGTACTGCCGGCCTACGGTCCGAGTCCGCACCGGTCAATTACTATCTGACACCATCAGCGTATGGAGGGGTACCAGGCAGGGCCGCCCCCTGTCACCCCTGCTGTTCTCATTGGCCATGGAGCCCCTGGCCACGATCCTCAGGGCCCAGGGACAGGAGTGGGGAATCCCAATGGCAGATGGACTCCATGTGATCTCGCTATACGCAGACGACCTGCTATTATATGTCAAAGATCTGGCCAGTGTCCCGGAATCTCTGACGGATATTTTCAGGACCTTCGAAGACATGTCGGGACTGCGGGTCAATTGGTCCAAGTCGGGAGCCTATTCCTTCAGTTCGGATACGCCTGAAAGTGACATCCGCATCGGTGGAGAGAGGCTGCAATGGTACCCCACCACGTTCCGTTATCTGGGAATCCATGTTTACCGGGCCCCGGCAGACGTCCTAGAGGGGAACCTGCTACGGACGATTGCCTCCATCCGTGCCCAAATTGGCTTCTGGAAGACCCTGCCCCTGAATGTGCCTAGTCGTGTGGCGCTGACCAAGATGATAGTCCTGCCAAGGCTACTGTACTACTTTGCCAACATTCCGACGTACGTACCCAACAAAGTGTTTCGGGAACTGGAGGTCCTGCATCGTGGCCTTGTCTGGAATGCGGGCCGACCCCGAGTGGCCCTGACTAAACTGTACATGACCACTGAATCGGGAGGCCTGGCGGTTCCCAACATGGAGCTATACTACCTAGCGGCGCAGTTGCAATGGGTGTCAGGATGGCTCCGCGGCAAGAACCTGGGGGACACTGCCTCGGATACTACTGTTTGGACCCAGATGCAAGTTTACACACTGTTCCATCCTATGACCCGCTCCCCCTGTCCCTCACAATTACACCTAGTGGTGGCACGCAGATGCTTTCTGCGATGCCTACGGCTTACCCGTGCGACGAAGCCATATGCCCCGATACTCCCACTCCTGGGTACTCCCGGAACGGCGGGAACACTGACAGAGGCCCTCTTGGCCAGCTGGACACGTGCTGGGGTGGAAACACTGGGCGACCTTTATGCGGATGGCGCGCTGCTTTCTTTTGCGGATCTCGCCACCAGCACGGATCTCCCTGCTGGACAGTTTCTATTACACGCATCCCTTATCCACACACTAACAGCCTCCTGAGGCGATATATTGGAGGAACTGCCGATGCACTATTTTATGCAGTATCTGCATGTCATGGGCAACGGCTCACATATCATACATTGGCTAGCACAGGCCCTACTGCTACACACGCAACCTTCCACACTGCCACTCAGAGAGAAGTGGGCGATCGACAGAGGGAGGGATTGGACTGACAAAGAGTGGGCGATGATACTATTGGGCCGACTAATATCCCACGCAACCCCCGTTTCAAACGTATCCAATTCTATATTTTACACCGAGCCTACCTCACGCCCGACAAAATAAACAGATACTTCTCGGCCACTGACACTGCCTGCCAACGATGTTCTTTGATAGGGGCGGATCTCCTGCACATGCTCTGGCGCTGCCCTGCCATACAAACATACTGGGATGAGGTCACGACATTACTCACGCAGTGCACTGATGAACATGTACCGGGGACGTGGGAAGCCTGTATTTTAGGGCTTTACAAGCGCACGAAGCCCAACAAGGTACAGGCGAGATTCTGGGATATGAGTCTAATCACTGCTAAGCGCTTACTTACCAACTTACCAAACATTGGAAGGCCAATACCCCCCCCCACACCCGACATTGGCACACATCCTTCATCAATTGGGCATGGGCAGATGGTACGGTGCTCCTCTGAGAGGAAACAGCAGGACTTCGGAAATTCCCCTCTGGGACGATCTCCTTGCGTACTTCCAGCAAGCCTGTCAGGAACAAGGGATAACTTGAGCTGACATCACCCTATTCCACCGCAGCGACGAGGGGCATTGCGGAGGGCCACCACACTCGCCCCCTTTTCCACCCCCTTACCAACACACTGCCCCAGCGGCTGCTGAAGCTTCTACCCCTTGTTCCACATAACACATGCTTACACAGCGCCAACCCCGCACTCATACACTCACTCCTACCCGCTTACAGCACACGCCCTGCCGCAGACGACGGACCGGCGTATCTGACGCGCCACATGGCGTCTCCCACACGATAGATTCTGACCATATCCCTCGGAGAAGGATCCCTCCGATAGCTGCACTCTGGAAACATCGCGCGTGCGCCTCCACTCGGACCCCCCCACACCCCAGTAACCGTCCCGCCACACCTCGCCAAAGCTGCAACTAACCCCCCCCCCCCTAACGCGCCAATGGACACCCTTGTTCTTTCCCCTCCCTTCCCTAGTTCTTTCACCACTGTGTTGGTTCCGGTCCTTATTTATTTACTGGTCACGTTCCCTGACCAAGCCCTTTATTGTTGCTGACGGAGACACCCTACACGCCGTGACAATGTCGCGGAATGACATGTACCTGTAGACACATTGCACCTCCGTTGCCATTGCATGCCACAACATACCACACACACGGGATGCGGGCCATACCCAGGATAATTGCCCTCTGACACCGGGCGAATGAACCTGCACACGGACCCCCACCTCTGGCATCCATACATATGTCGCAGGCACTGGAGGGTTCAATTTACACCAGGCCAACAGACGCCTGGGATTCCGCTGTGGCGACCGTAACATGGCGTCGTCGACTATATGCGACTAATACTTTGCATTAGTGAGCTATACCACTATACACCTGTCCACAGCATGGTGGCATCACAAGCACAAGGTCTTCGGTACCTCTATTCCCAGTCCACACACTACCCGGTAGTTGTTGCCGCCTTTTGTTTGCATTGTGGACTTGGACTACAGCTCATATGGTTCAGATGCCAGAAATGCAATGATGTGTTTAAACCGACGAAAAAAAAATCAAAATCTACAGGCCTGATTGTTATTGTGCTGTGTATTGAACAATGTTTCCGTGTTTTTCCTTAGCTACACCGCCGGACCCCAGGTTTGCCGGCTAATTGGCTGTGTTAACTTACCAGTATTTCTTTTGTATGTTCTTCTCTGATGCCAGCCGCTGCGGATTGCAGGCTATGTGCCATATGCAAATGTGTTTTTTTCTTTGAACAATAAAGGTCTTTTAAAAATAAAAAATAAATGAAACAAGCAGACCAAGATTCCCCCACATTGCGCGATGTAATGGCGGCGATCATTGAAGTGCACACAACACTGGAGGGTCGCATTGATGCTGTTTCCTTGGACATGTCGCTACCAAGGGCAGACGTCCGGAAAATGGTCTCTAGGGTCAAAGAGGTGGAAGTTGTCACCCGAGTGTTGGAGACAGATGCGTCGACACTCAAGAAACAAATCTCTGACCTACAATCTCAAACTAAGTCCCTGACGGAGCAACTTTACGACTATGAGGGAAGCTTGAGGCATAACAATGTCCACATTTTAGGTGTGCCAGGAAGGCCAAAGGTCCAGAAAGGATCTCTTTAGAGAAGTACTCATAACTACTCACCTGCAACCCAAGAACCTCTCCAACTCAATCGAGCGAGCTCACTGCGTGCTGGGGGGGGGGGGGCCTAAACCGAGGTCGCCCCCGACCAATCATGGCATGGAGGTTCAACTTTCGAGACCAGGACATCATCCTCCAAACAGCTACAGGTGCACGGCCACTCAAGTATGAGAACAATACTATCTCTTTCTTCCCAGACTTTACCGCAAAGGTACAAAGGCAACCAAGGTTTTCTGGAAGTCAAAAAGGCACTTCAAGAACGGGAAAAAAGATATGCGATGCTCTTTCCAGCGAAACTGAGAGTTGAAGATGGTGGGAAGAACTGGTTCTTTTCGGAACCAGGGGAGGCCCATGGCTGGCTGGATGGATGGTGACGAGTTGAAGATAAGGGACACTCAGACCTAGAGGATCGATGACCAGAGACAATGCAGAAACAACAAGACCCCACGCATGGAGATCATAATCAACACACCAAAGGTGGCTCATGAACTGTTTCCAATGGATTCAAGGCTGCAATGTTGGGTTGAAGACATACCCTGAGAGAAGTGAGAGATTGGGATTCCTACACACAAGTTTCGACGTACTGCTCCAGAACAGTGTTCTTTCAGTGCGCATTACCTAGGGCAAACCATCTGGGACAGTATGCGGTCGGCACTGTGGTGTACCGGACTGTGGCGACAGACAAGAGGAGCGGATGAGTATAGACTAACCTTATAAACTGTCTCCTGCGGCATACTTTTTGATTGTATATGGCAGGGGGAGGGATGAGAAGGGTTGATACCACGACACCTGTGATATAGGGCTCGGTGAGCGATGGGCACTCTGCACTGTTGGGGAGGCGGGCCACCGGACACCGTCATGCAGGGAGGCAGGGAGGGGGGCATGGGGGGGGGGAATGTTCAAATTGTTTATGTGTTCATTTTGGTTTTTGCACAACAAAGAGCAGCTTTACTAATGCGAAGGGCAGGGTTAAACACACAGCCACAGACTCCAAGAGTAAATGAGCGGGTGGCCACAAGGGGAACATGTCACAAAAATAGCCCAACTAACTAGTCTGCTGAAGCTTTAGGCGCACTGACAATAAAACCCTATACTAAAGCTCACAATCATATCTTTAGACACATATGCCTGGGACAAAGAGGACCAAACACAGGTCCCTTGTCGAAATGATGTCTGGCAATACACAGATGCAGTTGTGATTGGTACTGGAAGTAAAGATCTAAAGTTCCTCACGTGGAACGTGAATGGGTTGGGTGACAAACTATAGAGAGGCATAGTCCTCCAGTACCTACAATGCCAGGCACCCGACATAGTCTTCCTACAGAAGACTCACCTATTTGGCAATTCGTGCAAAGCCCTTAATGGCCGAGGCCTCAAACTTATTACACATGCAGGCTTCACCAATTATTTCCGGGAGACGGTTATCCTTTCCGCAAAAGCTGCCCCTATTTGGTCAATGACACATGGACTGACGGGCAGGGTAGATTTGCAGCAACTGCAGGTGCGTGGGAAGGGAGACCCCTCAATCTAGTTTCAGTGTATGCCCCCCCAGCACTCCAGCAAGCCACATTAAATGACCTTAGTAAACTCATCATTGATCTTCTGGTGAGGACAATAGTTATTGGAGGGGACTTTAATTTAACTATGGCTGGGCTGGTAGACTGGCAACCCCCCCACAGTGGCCCAACAACGGGGTCCAAACTAGCAGATTTCCTCTTGACGCTCAACCTGGTCAATATCGGGAGACAATCCAACCCCAATGCTTCACAATTTACCTTTCACTCGGGGCCCATGGTAGCCAATCTTGTATAGACTACCTACTCACCCACACGGAGGATCTTCCCGACTTCACTGAGTCTCAATTTCTGGCGAGGGGAATCTCCGATCACTCTCCAGTGTTTTCAAGAATGGAAATAGGTACCCAACCAAACTGCAAAACTTTAACGATTAATCCATGGGCACTAAAAATACCCCATATCAGTGCAGAGCTGCTAAAAGAAACAGACTCCTATTTTAACAAAAACATTGGTTCCAAGACCTCACCACAAACGATTTGGGGAACATATGGGGCTGTTATCAGGGGCAAAGCTCTGGACTTAATGGTGGGGCACAAAAAGGAACTCACAAAACGACTTGAACAACTCAACGACGAAATCCTGACGGGCGAAAATAAATTTGCTCAAGCGGAGTACGATTCCTTTGAGCAGACACTAGAGGCCAAAAAGCTAGACTATAGGCAACTTCTCACTGAGGCAGCGAGGACTAGGCAAAAGACTTGTGCCACAAAATATACCAACTTGGGGAACAAATGTGTAAATTGTTAGCTTGGCTCAAAAAAAGAGAGCAGGAACAGAGGTGGGTCCGCCAATTGAGGACAGATGAGGGAGCAGAAATAAATGACCCACAGGAAATAGCGGAAACCTTTGCTGACTATTTTGAACACATCAGTTGCGGAAACCACATCCCTCGATGCCCGTAACCTCCTTGCCACGATTCCGGTCAATGGTCTCTCCTCGGCTGAGCGGGACTCACTCGAGGAGGACCTCACGCCTGAGGAAATCCAGATAGCCATCCAAGACAGACGGTCGGGTAAGGCCATGGAATGTGTGACATTATTCCGCTGTATTTCTCCCCGCAGGGAATTACAACATGGTCGTTACCACGACAGCGTTGTGATTCCGCATAACATTACTCCGCAAATCGGAACAACTTGCGGAGGGGGGCGCTGGATGTTGGAATAGTATAATTTACTATTCCAACTCCAGTCTGTGCGGACAATAGAAAGGTGTTGGATTTTAATTCCAACACCTCCCCAAGCCGTTGTTCCGACTTGAGGAGTAATGGTGTGCGGAATCACAACGCGGTCATTCTAACAACCGTGTTGTGATTCCCTGCGGAGAGAAAGATTTGTGGTAAACGTTGTTTACCAAGGTCATGCGCACTAACGGGCTTCCTATTGAATTCAAGATGGCGACAACGAAAGTGAAGTCCCATTTATGCCATATGTATCTAGATAGCTACAATAAAGGTCATTTGTCAGTGGAGATACAGCTTGCCAAGATAGTGGTCATACATAAAAAAGGTAAACCAGCAGAGGATTGTAAATCCTATCGTACAAAGTACAGGCTAACAGACTCATCCCCTTAATTACTAATTTGGTACACCCTGATCGATCATGATTCATGCCAGGCCTTAACACTGCCTAAAATCTACGCCGCCTTCACGGGGTGATGGGTAGAATTTACAAGATCTACGAAAACGCAGCCCTGCTATCGCTGAACGGCAAGATGGCTTTTAATACCATCAAATGGTCTTTCCTATTCGTGGTACTGGAACGCATGGTTTTCAGCCCTAACTTTATCAGATGGATCAAGCTCCTGTATACAGAACCGCAAGAGCAGATCATAGTAAACAAGCGTACATCACGACAAATTCACTTGGAGAGAGGTACCAGACAGGGGTGCCCTCTATCACTGTTAATTTTTGCTCTAGTACTGGAACCGCTAGCGACATGGGTTAGGGGTGACCCCTGGATACGGGGACTGAAATGGACAGAGGAACATAAAGACAAGATTTTCCTCTATGCAGACAACATACTCCTATACATGGCGTTGCCGTCCATCCACCGTATACTGCATATATTTAGAATTTTTGACAGCCACTCAGGCTATACAATAAATTGGTCTAAATCCCTCCTCTTCATATTATATAGGGAAAAACCTAGGTTAATACAAAAATACGGCATCCCCGTGGCAACAGACAGGTTCCAATACCTAGGAATCTATGTCACCGCTGACCCCATACGGTTATATGACACCAATTTGCAAGGTCCTTTAAGCCAACTACAAGCCAACGTCAGGCACTAGCGCACCCTGCCACTGACGCTACTGGGGCGAGCAGCGCTTCATAAGATGCTGGCTCTACCCTGGTTTTTATATGCATTACAAAGCACTCCATTCAAGGTGCCAGATTCCTAATTTGCGAATATCGAAGGTGAAGTGCCCATATTACTATGGGATGGGAGGGCTCCGCGGATCGCCATGTCGAAATTAACCATGGGTTGGTATGACAGCGGGATCGCACTGCCTGGCATCCCAAATGACAGTAATTAACAGATGGATACACGGACCGCAAACAGACCTGTGCCTTAGTATGGATAGATGGTTAATGGGACAGGGAGGATACCAAAGAGTACTGTATACCAACCCCAAAAACCTACAACTCACTGGTCCAATGGCTCGCACTGTCGAAATTTGGCATTTAGTCACAAAAAAACTCGGGTGGCACAAGAAGGTCACAGAAGTAACCCCGCTTTGGGAGACCGAGTGGCTCGGCTGCCTGAGCACTTGCCCCGGATTTGATAAAAAGGTTCTTGTAGGTAGTTCGGAAGTGAAAACATGTGGACTAAAAACGGAGTTGTAACCTTAGCCACACTGCAGAAAAAATACCAGCTGGCACAGGCCGAAACTTTTAGGTACTTACAAATCAGTCATGCCCTCAAAACAGCAATACGCGAGGGCGGACCGTTACCCGAGGCCTCCCCCCTTGAAGACAGATTACTGTTAGATCCTATCCCTAAGAAAGGCATTTCCCTAAAATATAAAAAGCTGCTCAATAATAGACCAGACCAACTGACACGCTTACAATAGCAATGGGAGACAGACCTGAGTGACCTTGAGGACGGTGACTGGCGAGATGCACTCGTCTCACCCCGAGAAGTTGCAATCCCCATGAGACTCAGACTAATTAAACTTAAAATCCTACACAGTCTACTTTCGGCTATAGTACTGGCTAAAATTGAGAAGAGAGCTGACACACACTGCATACGAAATTGCTCCCAAGAGGGAACCTTCTTCCACACGAATTGAGAATGCCCAATTATTCAAACATATTGGGCAGCAAGCACTTCAAAAATGGAAAGTGCTGGGGGAAACAGCTCAACAGGCTCTTGCAAAACAGAATATAGCGCAAAAATGGGGAATCAGAGACCCACCATTAGTGAAAAGTTGGATGGCGGACATGGATAAGGATATGAAAGCGGAGAAGTATACGTCTTCAAAAATAGGGGGTTTCCCCAAAAAATTGGATCAAAAGTGGGCAGCATGGAACGTATACAGAGGTGATATATGTTTGTCCCCAGCGGCTGAACTAAACAGGAGAGAGCCAGGGAGGTTGACTAGCCAGTTGAATGCATTGGGATAAGCCCATACGATTGGAAGTGGTTCAAGGTGTGAAATTTAATATTTGGAATACTAATGTTGTAACCCGTCATTGGCCTGCCAATAACAAGTCGGCTATGTCTTTGCTGTTATGTTCAATAAAAAGAGTTTAAAAAATAAACAAATACATAAAGAAGTGGTTCAATATACAATGTGAACTAAGCCAGTTATGTTTCGAAGACTATAATAATTCACTCAGGATCAAAAAATCTGAAGCATAGCCCATTCAATCAATTTTAAGCTGCTAAACTATTCTATTTAGTGAATAGGGCTGTGATTAATCTTTATAATAAGTATGCCCAACAAACCATACTCATCAATATGCATCTGACTTTCCAATGTAACCAGATCAATAACAAAAGACATGGGCTTAATCTACTGCAGTTAGGAGGTTTTAAAGATTTAGTGTCCGATTTACTACTGTAAACTTAGACCAAAAGTTTAAGTTTACGACTTTCGGTATTCACAAAGGTAAACTTAGGCCAAAAGTCCAAGTTTACAACTTTCGGTACTCACAAAGGTAAGTTACGAGTAGTATCTTTATGTCAGCACTCGGAGTGGCATTTCTGCACTCGAGGTGGAATCTCCGCCCCAAATGTGTAGTCTCCACACTGGTCAGAGGTGGAGATTCCAATCCGAGTGCAGAGTAGAATTTACGCACTTGGGTGGGGGGAGACTCCGCACCCGGATTGGAGTCTCCACACTCAGTCGGAGGTAGAGATTACACTCAGAGTGCAGAGTAGAATCTCCGCACTCGGGGGAGGGGGGTTACATTCCACCCGATTGCGGAGATTCTGCCCTGAGTGCGGCCGAAAAGATACTACTCGTAACTTACCTTTGTGAATATCGAAAGTAGCAAACTTAGACTTTTGAGCTAAGTTTACCTTTGTGAATCGGGCCCTTTAAGTGTAAAACCGCACATTCTCAGCATATCCAAGGCCACATTAAATGTAGTTGCCAATGATTGTCTTGTTTAAAGGCTACCCTACTGAAACTCCTGACATAATATATATTAACTATTCTGCAGCCATTGATAGGAACCAAAAGCTTACAAAATCCCCATCTAACAGTAAAGCTTGACTATGTAAACACATTTTCAACTGAATGTCAACTTCAGCAACAGGAATAGTCTAAGCCATACTTTAACAATGTATAAATTTAAATATATATATAACCTCCAACAATGGTTTAATCGAGCAGTCTGAAAGATGGTGTAATCAGCAGCCTGAAAGATTTTTAGGTCTCGCCTGAGACAGTGCATGCACTGTCCCTTGCGAGACATTTTTTTTAGCGTACATGGTGCTTAGAGTCCCCCAATGCTTATAATTGGTTGCTTTTATTGTCAGTGCAATTTGCTTTCTTTTATTTGGTTAGCGTGTATTGTCTCCACTTTCACTTCATCTCTTTGACCCTTGCCTGTAGCATAACCAAGTACTTGCGTCCTTCCACTGCTCAAGCTTTCTGAGCGACCTTTTTCTTCTACTTGAAGCACTGCCTAAAAAGTGCCTGGCTCGCAGCTAGAGTTCAGAAGGTTTCGTCTTCCAGGCTCTACCGAGGAAGAAGACGGGTGGAACCAAACAGCCAAGACTTACCTCATACTGCAGAGGAAGAGGCTCAGTCAGTGGCATAGCTAGGCACTCTGTCGCCGTGACAGTCCCTGCCTTTGCCGCCCTCAGCCGTGCTGAAGGGCGGGGTGCTGGTGATGAATTCTGCGTTTGCCGCACTCTCCGCCCCCACTTGCTACTCCACTGGGTTCAGTTGATTTTGCATCCTGAGGGGCAGCTGGACAGAAGTGCTTTAATATACTATGTACAGTTACATATAAAGTGAATAAGAAAAGGCTATTGCCAGCTTGATAGACAAAGAACAGGGAAGTAAAGGGATTTGTTGAAGTTCACACAATTTAGTAAAGTGAAGAAACCGGAAGTGCAACTCAGGTTGGAATTTTAAAATCACCAATTCACCTAGCATTTGAACCTCCTCTTATCAAATGGACCACATATTGCATTGCATCTAATAGGCCACACCCCCTCCATTAAGCCATATTCACACTACTCCAAATCTTCCAAAGACACATCTGCTACCTTAGACTATGATGCATCATGTAGGCCAGATGTAGTAGCAGCTGCTACCAGACTGGGAGGGAGAGGCGAGGGAGGGGGTGGGTTAACTAAAAAATAAAAACTACCTGCGAACGGCCAGCTGACGCCTCCCCTGCGTCCTCTTCCTTTCAGCAGTCCAGCCGGAAGCAGGAAGCACAAGGCACACAGGCTCCCCTGAGCCAATCACAATGCTACAATTGATCTGAACGCCTTGGATCGCTACTCAGACTCGAACAGGGAGCGTGTGCATGTCCTTACCAGGCTGTGTATGCAGCCAGGTAGGAACATGCACATTGCTCATGAACTGTTTGGTCGGCCCAACAGGGCCGGACAAACAGTTCATGCGCACTTTGGGAGTACAAACCACTACTCCCCTGCTCTGGCCAGCCCTGCCCTACACTGCACACAGGCCACTGACTGCATGCAACAGGAAAAATAGAATGACAAAAACAATACCTTATTGTCATTTTATTTTTATTTTTTGTGCAGTGGGGCAACGCTTCTCCACCTTAGCGAAGGAGCTGCCACTAGCCAAATATCTTCCACAGGAACATGTCTCTTCGTATGACCATTTCTCTAACTGACTGCGTTTTCTCCTGTAGATTACAGCCCCTGCGCAAAATCCCATCACTCTCCAATAGACTACGGGGCATATTACCAAGCAATAGCGATAATTATCGCTATGCATGGTTAGTGGCTAAAAGTATATCGCTGCGCTCCGACGATTTTTACCACTGAGATACATTGATATTATCAAGGTTTATCTCAAAAGCACAAGTTACTACTTGTGTAACAATATATCTGTAAAAGACATTAGTTAGTGATAGATTCCTTACCTTAGAATATCCCCAGGCGTCAGACTGGATCCGGAAATTTTTTGTGTAGCAGTACCCTTGCGCGTCGGTAGGCGTCGTCTGCGGCTCCGCGTCCGTCGTCGGCGCCGAAATGACGTCGTCTCCGCGTGCTGACGTCAGTTCTTAGACAGCTTTTCCGTGCCAGAAGCGCTGAGCCATGTTAAAAACCAACACTGATGCCATTGAAACCAGGGCCGTGAAAGGGGATGACCTTAACCCTAGATATCGGTTCGCAGAACGGGGAGGATGGGTGGGTCAGTAAGCAATCCATCACTAACTACTGTCTCTTACAGATATATCGTTACACAAGTAGTAACTTGTGCATCTGAAAGAGACACGTTAGTGATAGATTCCTTACCTTAGAATAGATACCCCAGCAATACCAACCCCGGTAGTGGGTCTGCGAACCAATAATCACACCAGAAAGTCCTGGAGGACGGAGCGGCCAAAGAAGCCATCCCTCCGGACTTGACTGTCCAGGCAATAGTGTCTTGCAAACGTGTGCAGCGAGGCCCACGTAGCTGCCTGGCAAATGTCCTGCAAGGGCACTCCCTGGCCCAGGGCAGTTGTTGTCGCCGTGGCTGGGTGGAGTGAGCCCGCAATCCAACAGGGGGCTCCTTTCTAGCCAAGGAGTAGTATGCCTAGATACACAAGATGATCCATCAGGAGATGGTCCTCTTGTGTACAGCCTTCCCCTTCTTAGTGCCCACGTAGACAACAAAGAGTTGGTCATCCACCCGGAACTGGCGTGTGCGATCCAAGTAGAATGAGAGCGCACGTTTTGGGTCCAGACGGTGGAGCCGCTCTTCCTCTTTAGAGGGGTGCGGTGGCTGAAAGAAGGTTGGCAAGGTGATGGACTGCCCGATGTGGAAGGCTGTAACAACCTTGGGCAGGAAAGATGGCTAAGTACGCAACACAACCTTGTCTGGATGGACAGAAAGGAAAGGAGGAGTACAAGAGAGGGCCTGGAGCTCACTCACTCTCCTGGCAGAGGTGATGGCAACCTGGAAAGCAGTCTTCAGTGTAAGAAGGCGGAGAGGTCAGTTATGAAGTGGCTCAAAGGGAGCGCACATCAGAAATGTAAGTACAAGGTTCAAGTCCCACTGAGGCATCACAAACGGAACAGGTGGAAATGTGTGTGTGATGCCTTTTAGGAATCGATTTACAATAGGGGACTTGAACAAAGATGGTTGATCAGGCAGCCTCAAGAAGGCTGAAAGGGCAGAAAGATAGCCCTTGATAGTACCGAGAGCAGAGCCCTGCTGGGCAAGAGAAAGAAGGAAGAGAAGAACCTCAGAAAGAGGGGCAGAGAGAGGATCCACAGCCTTTGCTGTGCACCATGCCACAAATCTGTTCCACCTGCAGGCGTATACCGACTTTGTAGAGGGACGCCTGGCTGCCAGAATGATGTTACAGACTTCAGGAGGCAAGTCAAATGGCCTCAACTGTCGCGGCTCAATCTCCAAGCATGGAGGTGGAGACTGGACAGGTTCGGGTGGAGGACCGTCCCCTGCTGCTGCGACAGAAAGTCCTCCTGAAGAGGCAGACCAACCGGGGGATCGACTGACATACTGAGTAGCTCGGGATACCAGTACCTTCATGCCCAGTCCGGAGCCACAAGGATGACTTGGGCTCGGTCGCGCTTGATCTTCTTCAGCACTCTGGGCAGAAGTGGTATAGGCGGAAAGGCGTACAACAGACCGCAACTCCACTTGCGACGAAAAGCGTCCCAGAGCGAGTGCCGCCTTGGAAATTCCAACGCGCAGAACTGATGACATTGCGCGTGCTCTTCGGTGGCGAATAGATCTAACCAAGGCTCTCCCCACTGCCGAAAGAGACCTTGCGCCACGTCCGAGTTCAGACGCCATTCGTGATCCATCAGGCACCGGCGGCTGAGTTTGTCCGCCCTGGCGTTCAGAGAACCTGACAAGTGTTGAACCACCAGGGTCACGCCCTGATGTTCCAGCCATTGCCAGAGGTGCAGAGCCTCCTGGCAGAGGGTCCACGACCCCACCCCGCCCTGTTTGTTGCAGTACCACATGGCGGTGGTGTTGTCCGTTAATACCTGCACAACACTCCCTCGGACAGAGGGGAGGAATGCCTTCAGTGCTAGACGAATCGCCCGCAGCTCCAAAAGGTTGATATGGAGCCGGGACTCCGCCGGAGACCATAGGCCTCTGATCTCCGCCTCTCCCATGTGGCCTCCCCAGCCCTGGAGGGACGTGTCCGTCACAACTAAGTGCTCCGGTTGGGGAAGGGAGAGAGATCTGCCGCTGACCCAATCGCGGTCCGTGAGCCACCACTGCAGCTGTCTCGCAGTGCCCTCCGAGATCAGGACGTGGTCGGACAGGTTGCCCTGATGCTGGGCCCACTGAAACTTCAGGTCCCACTGCAGAGCCCGCATCCGCCACCTGGCGTGATGCACCAGTAGGATGCAGGAGGCCAACAGCCCCAGAAGCCGCAGCGTCAACCTGACCGAGATCCGGGATAACGGCTGAAAGATGGGAATCAGAGCCTGAATATCCCGGACCCGCTGTTCGGGCGGATAAACCCGAAACCACGCCGAGTCTAGAACCGCTCCGATGAAGAGGAGCTTCTGAGAGGGGCACAGGTGTGACTTTGGCACATTGATGGGAACCCCAGCTGGTGCAGGAGGTCTGCCGTCGTCTGGAGGTGGTTGACGACTGTCTGGGGCGAGCCCACCTTCAACAACCAGTCGCCGAGGTAGGGGAAGACTGAAACCCTTAACCTGCGCAGATGAGCTGCGACCACCGCCATCACCTTTGTGAACACCCGTGGGGCGCTGGTAAGGCCGAAGGGGAGCACGGTGTACTGAAAGTGCTCGTGGCCAACAGTGAACCGCAGGTAGCGCTGGTGGGCCGGCAGGACGGGGATGTGTAAATAAGCACCCTGCAAGTCCAACGCTACCATCCAGTCTCCTGGGTCCAGGGCAGCTAAGACCTGAGCCAGTGTCAGCATCTTGAACTTCTCCTTCCGGAGGAAGCCGTTGACGTTCCGTAAGTCCAAGATAGGGCGTAGGCCCCCTTTGCCCTTCTTGGGCACCAGAAGTAGTGGGAGTAGCAACCACACCCTACTTCTGGCCCAGGAACGCGCTCGATGGCCCCCTTGGCCAAGAGGGCCATAACTTCCTCCTGCAGAAGTCACAAATGATCCCCCGATACCCTGTGGTTTTGCAGTGGCATGGCTGGAGGAGTCGCCTTGAAGGGGAGGGAGTAGCCCCTTCGGACGATCTGCAGCACCCACCTGTCCGACGTGACAGTGCGCCAGTGGAGGAGGTGATGGCGAACCCTGCCACCCACTGGTGTCACATGGGCCTGAAAGCACGGACTAGGAGGGTTTTGAGGCGGATGCTGCGGGGGAAGGTGTGGACTGACCTCGCCGTTGTCCCCTACCTCCGCCACAGCGGTTTCCACGGCCGCCACCGCGTTGGATATTACCCTGCGGAGCGTGGCTGGCAGCACGTGTGGGTACACCCCTTCCGTGGCCACGAAAGGAGTGAAAGGCAGCCGATTGCTGGTGTGGGGCCGAGAGGCCCAAGGACTTGGCCGTAGCCCTGGAGTCCTTAAAACGCTCAAGCGCATGGTCTGCCTTGTCGCCAAAAAGGCGACGGCCATCGAACGGCATGTCCATCAGTGTGTTCTGGACATCGGCCGAGAAATTGGCTGACCTCAACCAGGCGTGGCATCTGACCGCCACCGTCGTTGCCATCGCTCTACCCAGTGAGTCGGTGGTATCCAGTCCACACCGGATAGAATATCTGGCTGCATCTCGACCTTCCACAAGGGCTTGGCCGAGTTTGGCCCGTACCTCCAACGGACACTCAGGCAGCACTTCCGCGACCGTTTCCCACAGAGAGTGGGTGTAGCGGCCCAAGAGGCATGCGGTGTTGGAAGACCACAGTCCCAGACTAAGGAAGGAGAAGATCTTTTTGCCATACTGCTCATACCTCTTGGATTCCCTGTCCGGCGGAGCCGACAGGAATGTGGTCTGGGAATTGGAGGCCTGGATGACCAGGCTCTCAGGGGTGGGGTGGGTGGACAGGAAAGATGGGTCACCCGGGGCCGGGCGGTGGCGTCTGGCCACGTTCCTATCTACGGGCGAACCCGTAGCGGGTTTGGACCAAGTGCCCAAAAGAACATCAGTTAAGGCCTCGTTAAACGGCAGCAGAGGCTCGGCTGAGCATGACTACGGCTTAAGGACCTCGGTGAGGAGGTTAGTCCTCACTGCCGCGACGGGGAGCTCAAGGCCCAAGGCCTTGGCTGCCCTCATCAACACCACACTATAGGTTGCCCCCTCCTCCGTAGCCACGCTAGGAGGGGAGACAAAACCAGTGTCAGGCGAAGTGTCTAAACCACTGGCTTCCCCGAATTCACCTGCCCAGTCCTCATAAGACTGGCACTCACGTGTCAGAGGGTCCTCAGACCCCTCCCAATCCTCCTCAACACCCATCACCTGGTACTCAGGGTCAGTAAAGGATGGGGCCTGTTCATGGAAAGTGAACTCACCAAACGGCGTCTGAATCGGCGCCGAGCAGCGCTGGAACCTGGTTGAGGGGGGCGTCGGGGACGGCGGCGCCTGAGGACAGCGCCGGGGGTGACACCTGTGGGGTCGGCGCCGGGGAGGTCGTTAAGTCCACCGGCGACAACCCGGATCCGGAACCGGATCCAGTGGGGCCCTGCGGCGCCGGGCCTGAAGGCGTCGGCGGCGTCGGAGCCGAAGCACCCGACGGCGTTGGGGCCGAAGCCCCCGACCCGCTAGGACCCCCAGACGGGGCCGCTGGGCCCGAAGGCGCCGCGGAACCCGTCGGGGGAGAGAGGGACCTCATGGCCATGAGGAACCGCTCGATCTCCCCCGGCGTCGCGTTAGGTCCAGGGACCGGAGAGTATGAAGCCTGACGGAGCCGTGTGGGCGGTGCCACCTGAACCCCCGGCCGCGTCACGCGAGCGTCGGGGGGAGTCGGAAGAGCGATGACGTCTCTTTGACTTCTTGTGCTTACCTGACGACTTCGACCCAGAGGAGTGATGTCGACTCCCGGAGCTATGATGGCTATGCTCCCACGACCGGTCCCTTGACCTCCGTCCGGACCGGGACCTCTCTCGGCGCGGGGCCGACTGCCGGAGTTCGAGTCGCTTACGGGACCGCTCCCGTCTAGCTTTCGAAGTGAGGGCCTGGCAGTCGAGGCAGGTCTTGTCGTCGTGGTCGACGCCGAGACAGTGGAGACACCGACGGTGAGGATCCGTGACCGACATCAGTCGGTCGCAATCTTCACATGGCTTGAAACCAGGCATCCCAACTTTGCACCATCTCTCACTGCATCTTACCCTTCCTCTATCTCGTTGTTCATCTAATCCCATCTTCTCAATCCTCAGTTCTCGCATGTCATTCCAGCCAATCCTATCTCACACACACACCTGTCTTATTCAGTTTTCACCCCTTATCACTCACCTCTCTTCCCTCATACCTCTCTCGCAACCTACCCTCTTTTATTCCATCCTTTCTCAAAACATCCAATGTATCACCCTTCTTGTCTTATCACTCCTGTCTTTCAATACCATCCTCTCACCACAATTCTTCTTCGGTTACTTCACACACACACTCTCACAACCCATTCTCTCCAATTCAATTTCACTTATTTCTCTAAATTCTCCAACCCCATCCTTACACACAATCTTTTTTCAGAATTTATCGCAACGATCCTCTCTCACCACCACCCCTCTTTCAGGCTAACCCTTTTCTCTACATCTTTTCACCCATCTTTCTTGCTCCATCTTCCTCTTGCCACTGACTCATGATCACTTCACCTTGCTTCCCAGTCTTTTAGAAGCCTATCCTCTCCCTCTTCTTCACTCCCTCTATACTCTTATCCCATCATTCTGCCAGTTACTTTCATTTTTTTTTCATTTAATCCTATTACTTCATTATGTCACTCAGCTAATCTCACCTGATTCCTACTCACCCTATATACTCTCTCACCATCTTCTTTCTGTGCTCATCCTCTTTCACCCCTTTTCTGAAACCCTCCTCTATTAGTGCATCATCTTCTGAAACAATTCTCTGACCCATCTTGTCACTTCTACTCACACCACCTTCTATTTGAAAAAGTACAAGACAAAAGTGGTGTTATTGTTTTTCACTAAATTAACCAAAACATGTTGCTGAATAAATTAACTAACATGAGCAGGTTTGGGAAAATTCGTCTTTTTGCCCCTCTTTGAAATCTATTCACCAATGCTGAACCAGAAAGACATGCAGGAAAACATGTATACCACTTTCCCCACCAGTGGCTCCACACTTATTTTTTAAAAAGCTCTTATTATTAGTTTCACAACAAAACAGCTGTGTACAAACAAAAAAATAACAGTTTACCAACTGTAACCTCTAGACCCGCAGTTTACATTTCAATAGCCAAGCTCTCATTCATGTCTACCCTTAATACAGTATACCAAACATTAGGCCTCTTTTAGCATTCCCTCATTGTCCTGACAGTTACATCTCGGATTTCCCCACAGCAGCCCGACCTGGGCGGCTATACGATTAGCCCCTTCTATTTCCCCGTCTTCTCCCATGTGTTTCCAGGGGCCCCAGACATTTTCAAATTTACGATTGCAGCCACAGGATTTGTAGACTACATGGTTCTCATGGACCAAACAGGGTTGGACTCCCACTCGGCCTTCGTCGGGGTCCATTGGCTCCACTCTTCGGGCAGAATTGCCAGTTTAAGTTGGAAATTTCCTCCCGCAGGGCGAGGACTGAAGAGTGTGGAAGTCATTGTGCTATTACATAGAAGCAACTGCTGCCTTAAAAGTTATCCTGAGGAACTCTGGGCTTCTTACTCAGTCATGATGTTGTGTTCTCCCTCTGCCCTACCCTGGAGAATCCAAAGATATTGTAGTAGATAGACGCATCACTCACTTATTGTGACATGCTTCATCATTGGCGCCTATTCACACCCTGGTAGGATGATACTACCCGGGCGGACTCAACCATAGATATAATGGGAGTTCTTAGATAAAGCAGTACTGTATAAACAAGGATCCAGATGAGTGCTATGTTAAAAATATCTCAAGATATACCCAAATGCTATGCATTATTTGGAGGGTACCTGGGGTATGGGTAAATTGTGAATTCTGAGGTTTTACTGAATTCAATCGTTCAGTTATACCCCTGTTACTGTGCCAACATGTTTCGGCCCTCGCTAGAGGCCCACAGGGGTCTGGGGCCTTCGTCAGGGCTATATTTTATTGTTTTGGCCCTCCTTCTTTATTGTGCATGCACACCATGCACAAGCGTGAGGCCTAATGTGCTCACCTGTCTTGGTTCTGTCTTCAGTAGATTTTCAAATGGTATTATTTTTCAAGGGACATGCTGTTCAGGAGGGAGGTGCCGTCTTGTAGTTAAACATTCGTCAAAGACTCCAGCACCGTGGGATTACGGTAGTGACCCTGCACTGACGAGTCACTGTACCAAAGGATGGTAAGTGCCTTGCTGGGAGAAATTTGAAGAGGTGATACATTGCTGCATGATTGGAATAGCAATGACACTGAGAACTATGGGCCATATGTACCAAGCCTTTTTTGATTCGCAAAGGCCGAAATTCGCTGAATTTCGGCCTTTGCGAATCGCAAAAGGCCGTTTTGCATGTTTTGGTATGTATGAAATATTCGCAAAATAAGGAATAGCAAAGATGTGCGATTCCTTATTTTGCCATAGCATTTAAGGAATCGCAATTTTGCGGTTCCTTAAATGCTATGTATGTAGCATTTTTGGGCTGCGAATTATGGTTAAGAATTCGCAAATTACCACCAACTTGTAGTTGATGGTAACTTGCGAATTCTTCAAAAAATGAATCATTTGGCATTTCTGAAGGTGGCATGTGATGCACACACATGCCCATAGAGCAGAGGTCTTCAAACTTTTTGATGCCGAGACCCCCTTGTAAAACCTTTTTAGGGGTAAGGACCCCCTTCTGACAAAAGTTTCTAGAAACTGGTACTCATCATCATCTTTTGACAATCATAAATGCGCCTGTTAGACCTCATCACATCCATCCATCATTCATCCACCCACACTTTCATACATCCATCCATCCTTTCATCCTTCCATCCATCCATCCTTCATCCATCCACCCTTTCATCTTTCCATCCATCCTTTACCCATCCACCCTTCCATCCATCCACCCATCATTCATCCACCCACCTTTTCACACATCCATCCATCATTCATCCATGCAACCTTTTATCCATCCATACATCCATCCACCCTTTCATCCTCCCATCCATCCATACAAGCATCCTTAATCCATCTACCCTTTCATCCATACATCCATCCACCCACCCTTTCATCCATCCACCCACCCATCATTCATCCCCCCACCTTTTCACACATCCATCCATGCATCATTCATCCATGCAACCTTTTATCCATCCATACATCCATCCATCGGTCCACCCTTTCATCCTTACATCCATACATCTATCCTTCATCCATCTATCCTTCACCCATCCACCCTTTCATCCTTACATCCATCCTTCATCCATCCACCCTTTCATCCTTCCATTCATACATCCATCCTTTACCCATCCACCCTTCCATCCATCCACCCATCATTCATCCACCCACATTTTCACACATCCATCTATCATTCATCCATGCAACCTTTTATCCATCCATACATCCATACATCCACCCTTTCACCCATCCTTTCATCCATCCATCCACCCATCATTCATGCAACCTTTTATCCATCCATACATCGATCCATTATCCATCCACCCTTTCATCTATCCACCCATCCACCCACCCTTTCATCCATCCATCCACCCATCATTCATCCCCCCACCTTTTCACACATCCATCCATGCATCATTCATCCATGCAATCTTTTATCCATCCATACATCCATCCACCCTTTCATCCATCCATTCACCCATCATTCATCCACCCATCTTTTCACACATCCATCCATCCATCATTCATCCATGCAACCTTTTATCCATCCATACATCCTTCATCCAGCTACCCTTTCATCCTTCCATCCATCCACCCTTTCATCCATCCATTCATCATTCATCCACCTACCTTTTCACACATCCATCCATCCTTCATCCTTACATCCATCCATCCACCCATCATTCATTCACCCACCTTTTCTGTGCCTCTCTCATGGGGGGGTGGGTGGAGCGGGGGTCAGTATCTTTCTGCGTGTTTTTCCTTCTTTCCTGATCATGGGAGGGCATCTCTGTGCCTCCCTGCTGGGGGCGGGGGATGTGTCACGGGACCCACAGCTCCAGGCGCGCAATATCCATTGACCTCAAAGGGCAGGCTACACTACAGCCTGCTCCCCCAGCCCCCCTCCCCCACTTCCCCTCCTCCCCCAGCTCGAAATGGCTTCAGGGACACACACACAGCCACACCCGAGTACTTGACAGGTCTTTAAAAGACCTTTTACTTGTTAATGAGGCTTTGATGTTTTTCACACCTCGGTGTGAATTAGGCCTCGCCTGAGCACCCTCGATCAGCTCAAGCCAAGACCAGAATCTGCGACCCCCTTCAAAGGACTCCACGACCCCCCTGGGGGTCGCGCCCCACAGATTGAAGACCTCTGCCATAGGGCATGTATGTGCGCCATATGCACACTCATGTACATTTCAGGGGTGCAGCAGGGTGTCTTTGAGACACCCCTGCACCCTTGAAATAATTCTCAAATTGCGATTAGCAAATTGCGAATTTGCAATTTGAGAATTATTTCGCAATCATTCCTATGGGCCTCCTGGCCCATAGGAATGCATTGGAAATTATTCCTTAATTGCGAATTCGCAAAATGCGAATTCGCAAATAAGGAAGATTAAGGAATCGCTAAAAAAAAGCGAATTTCTTCATACATACCATTTTGCGATTCCTAAATAGCGATTCCTTAAAAATCGCTATTTAGGAATCGCAAAAGGGTTTGTTGATACATATGGCCCTAGATGCGCTGATGGAGGTCCAGCTCTGACTTGCATCAGATTGCGATACAGATTGGCAAAGTGCAAAGCTCCATGTGAATTTTTCAGTGGGGCACAGACATATATCATTGAGTGCTACATAAAATAGTGAGCAAGGGTGCTACTTTAGTAAGAATTTCCTGAGACCATGCATGGCAAATTAAGAAGGGGCTCTGGACTTCTCACCTGCCTATAGAAAACGTGAGGGCTCAACAAACAGGATGGGAACTTATAGAATTTTGGCAGAAGTTCTCATTAGGGCATCTGTCCAACACCAATGAAAAGAGCAGAAGAGGAGAGGAACACACATAGATGGAGAAGAAGACAACTTTCTCAGATGGTAAACATAATTTATTGACTGACCTCTAAAATATATAAGAGAGATGCTCGACTCCATAAGATAATAACATGCCACGGTCAGATACAGAGATCCTATCCAACAGCAAAAGAGAGTATCCGTAGATTGATTTCATCAACAATTCTACTTGGTGAAATGTAATGTGGCCACTTTTGAAAGTGAGGTGAGGGACCCGTTACCAAAGTTCACTGGAAAGGTAAGGACACAACCGAGCCGACTAGGAAATGAAGGGGGTTTAACAGCCCAAATGCAGCTCAATTATTTTTGGGCATAAATACGAGATTGTAGAAAGGTGAACCCTTTCACAACAGGCTGGTGCTCTGGAAGCCAGGCATGGAAGTGTCACAGTGTTGAATGTCGCAAATAGGACTAACTCTGATTCTTTCTAGCCCTTCCTGTCTTTTACTTTGTCTCAGCAAGACCATATTTTTAAAAATCACGTACTTGTACTTTTTAAAAGAAAGTGACCACAGCTGTTTACCACAGTTGGTGTTTCGATGCAACCATAGATTTACAGTAATGATACCAAAATGTACAGTTAAGTACTTTCCTATTTACAGAAAATAGGTACCACAGCAGTAGTGCATGTAGTTATCTTTTCATATATGTTGAAATGTTAGTTCATAAGAAATCTTCAATATGACCCTATCCCACTTCTCCGAGCCATAAAGCTGTAGCACTGTAAACACCATATAAGCATACACAGCTCTTACTGAATTGTGAGGAACTACATATGCACTATAATGAGCTACATATGTAACAGGTTTTCATTTCACCATATGATGCGCCGTTTTCTCTGTCAGTCGCCAAGCACAAATTTTGAAAATGTATTGTCTCAGCCTATAAATCTAGACTTTTGCTGCATCCTTTCCTTGGTCTTTAGAAAGTTAAAAAAATGAGTGAATCTTTTAGATGTAAGTAAAAGCAACAAAGGGCTTTGGATTCGGGAGTACAGAACAAGTTAGTTACATTAGGCAAGGTCTTATCTGGTAGAGACTCTATCTAGCTGCAGCTTCCTTACCTAAATATTCCCAAGGCATCAGACTGGATCAGAAATTTCCAAGCAGCATTCCTACGTGCTGGTAGGTGGCGCCATTCAGCTTCATGTCCTCGTCATCCACACCAGAAGTGTTGTGCGTGGTGGCTAAACAGGCATCACCCCAGTCAACTGACATCAGTTTCTTTTGGTGACGTTCCTTGCCAGAAGCTTGGAGCCACAAAGAATGCCAATGCACTGGTGTGTAGTGCTAAGGGCCTCAGAAGGGTAACCCTATAGAGAAATCAGTTTGCAGTGCGGATAGGATGGGAGGGTCAGCAAGGAATATGAAGCTAGATAGAGTCTCTACCAGAAAAGAAGTTAATTAAGGTAAATAACTCGTTTATCTGATACATACTTCTAGCCACATATTCCTTACCTTAGAATAGATACTCAAGCAATACCTCCTCGTAGGTGGGTCTGTAAGTAGTTTAGACCAAAATGTCCACTAGCTCAGAACGGGTAAAATGCCTGTCATGACGGACCTGACTGTCCAGATAGTAATATTTGGTGAATGTGTGGAATATCACCCACTTTGCTGTCTGACAAATGTCTAAGACAGGGACTCTGCGAGCTAAGGCAGTGGTCACAACCTTAGATCTTGTGGAATGAGCACACAAGCCCTCAGCGGGTTGCTTTTTGCCAATGTGTAGCACATTTTTATGCAGAGCACTATCTAAAGGGGCCACCCTCTTGATGGCCCCTTTGGCCACAAAGGCGACCACTTCCTGAGCAAGGAGAGCTGGTCTTCCATCAGCCGGTCAGAAGTGAGTGACGTGGATAGAGAGGATTCCAGGAAGTGGATGTAGTAGCTCCTCTGGACGACTTGCTAAATCCACTTGTCTGATGGTATGGACTGTCAGTGGAACAGGTTATGACTTTCCCTGCCTGTGCTGGTATGAGTCGTTAATACCAATGGGGTAACCCAGTAACACACAGACCCTGGGGATAATTAAGTTATGCAAACAGAGTTTCTGCCACGAAAATCAATTTAAACACTTCTTATTCTGTTATCACAAATGGGAGAACTCCAATTAATAGTGCGAAATGTCACAACACTGATTCTCTTATACTATAGACCACTGGCAACAAATTAAATGTGGGCAGAATTTATTTGAGGAAAATCATAACTTTCCAGGATTAAATAATAAAGCCCAGAACATGTACATACAAACGAGCAATCTGGGTTTTACACAATGTTGAAAGCACAAGATAGCTGAGTACGGTGAAGTTATATACATAAATCACAATACATTTTATGCATAAACAATAATACGCATATAACATAATCAATCAGCTCAGCGTTGTTTAAACTATGAGAAACCCTAACTCGGCCTAGCATCTATTCTCATGAATATAAGGTCTATTTGGGCAGTAATGCTTGATTTTGTATACGTCGATCCTTTCACAAGTGTGCAATTTATTTAATGAAATACCAATGGATGGATGCTTTTCTCATTTTTAGACCGTAAGGGAGCATGCTCTGCCCCTAATTTCCCTATCTGATTGACTTCTGTCAGGATTGCCACACTTGGGCTAACCTCTCAGGGATATATTGGTTACCTTGTACTGCCGGTGAGGTTTACATATATTTTTGGCAATTCACTGGGACAACTTTAGACGAAGAGCAATACGCTTGTACTTTTGCATTTGTCCTAGACTAAAATAAGAATTTTTTGTCACACATTGATCTCTAAAGAACATTCAATCTTCTTTCCACACAGGCAACACACTAATGCTGTTCGTAGTCCTGATAAAGACCCCATGGTGATGTGTTTTGATACACACACAGCTTCTAGGGTTGGAAAAGTTGACGTATACAAAATCAAGCGTTACTGCCCAACTAGACCTTATATTCATGAGAATAGATGCTAGGTAGAGTTAGGGTTTCTCATGGTTAAAACAACGCACAGCTGATTGCCTATGTTATATGTGTATTATTGTTTATGTATAAAATGTATTGTGATTTGTGTATATAACTTCACTGTACTTACCTATCTTGTGCTTTCACCATTGTGTAAAACCCAGATTGTTCATTTGTGTGTACATGTCCTGGGCTTTATTATTTAATCTTGGAAAGTTATGATTTTCCTCAGATAAATTCTACCCACATTTCATTTGTTGCAAGTGGTCTATCGTATAAGACAATCAGTGTTGTGACTTTTCGCACCATTAATTGGAGTTCTCTCATGTGTGGGGACAGAATAGGAAGTGTTTTAAATTGATTTATATGCTGGTATGAGGGCAAATTAAAGGAGTTTTGAGGATGTGGCTGCCAAGAGGTGGGGTGGGGTGGGGTGGTGGACTGGCCCAATCTCTGGCTGGTTGCTTCACGTGGCCTGTGGAAACCACACTCGCTGCTACGAAAAGGCTAGGATGGAATTACCATAGCCACAGAAGGGACTAATTGCAAACTGAGGATGGCAGGGGCCATGGACAGACCCAAAGATCTGGATGTAGCTCTGCTGTCTTTAAAGCAATCCAGCCCTGAGGGCTTTTCCAAAAAAAAGGGGGAGCCGTCTATGGGTATGGCTCTAAGAGAAGTTTGGACATCCACCTAAAAGCCAGTGGCTCTCAACTAGGCTTGGTGTCTGAGTGTCAATGGCAACATGGTTGCTCTACCTAGCATGGCAGTTGCGTCCAGCCGACATCTGCTAACAAATTTTGCTGCATCTCATTCATCAGTAACTGCTTGAGGAAATATGGCTCGGGCCTCCTCTAAGACAATAAGCAGCATTTGCACAACTGGTTCCCACACAGTGTGGGGGTATCGGCCCAGAAGGCATTCAGAGTTCACGGACCGCAGTGCTAGGCTGGCAGAAGAGAAAACCTTGCTACCAAAGCTAGGGTATCCTATGCCGACGACACCCAACTCATCCTCTCCCTCACCAAGGACCCCCTCACAACCAGGCTCAACTTCAAGGAAGGAATGAAGAACGTTGCATCCTGGATGAGCAGCAGCTGCCTGAAGCTAAACTCAGAGAAGACAGAGGTCCTCCTCCTCGGACCCTCCACCTCCTCATGGGACAACACCTGGTGGCTCTCTGCCGTCGGCAGCCCCCAATGACCACGCTCAAAACCTAGGCATCGTACTCAACTCCTACCACTCCATGACCTGACAGGTCAACACCGTTGCCTCCACTTGCTTCGACACCCTCCGTATCCTCCATAAGATTTCAAATGGATCCCGACCGAATCATGAAAGACCATCAACCACGCACTAATAACCAGCAGACTGGACTACAGAAACGCCCCCTACACCGCTGAGATCAACAAGTCTCTGCTCCACAAACCCGAGACCATACAGAACACCGCAGCCAGATTCGTCCTCGGCATCCCTCAACACAAACACATCAGCAAACACCTGTGCAGCCTCCACCGGCTCCCCGTCGTAAAGAGAGTAACTTTCAAGACACTCACTCAAGCCTACGAATGCCTACACAACACCGAACCCCAGTATCTCAATGACAGAATCTCCTTCCACATACCCAAGAGGAACCTACAATCCCCCAACCTCGCCCTTGCCGAAAACCCACACATCCCCAGAGCAAGAATGGGTGGACGATCCTTCTCCTATATTGCGGCCAAGACCTGGAACGAGCTCACGATAGACATCAGATACGCCCCCACCCTGCACATCTTCAGGAAAACCTCTAAGACCTGGCTCTTCGACTGACCGGAACTACCTCCCCCCGCCAGCGCCTTGAGACCCACACGGGTGAGTAGCACGCTTAAAACTCCCTGATTTATTGATTGATTGATCTGTTACAGACATCTGCCTGTGACAGCCACCACATGGCTTGAAACCTGTAGGTTTCTTAGGGGACAACCGTAGCACACCAGGAGAATAAATTCTCAAAAATATCTTTGACAAAAAGTTTTAAAAGGGTCAGTCAAAAAATGACTGGGGTATTTCTCTCT
This sequence comes from Lissotriton vulgaris, assembly GCF_964263255.1. Lineage (NCBI taxonomy): Eukaryota > Metazoa > Chordata > Amphibia > Caudata > Salamandridae > Lissotriton > Lissotriton vulgaris. Next base: position 1,151,118,099 of record NC_141685.1, on the reverse strand, counting down.
GGATCTACACTGACTGGCATGGAAAGAAAATCTGATGTCAGCATTCATGGGTGGCGTCAATAGAGGATCTTCGCATGTAATTTCCAGCGTGGACGCTGCTGAGCTAAACAACTCCACCTACCGTCATGCAGGGGTACTACTTGAAAATTGCCGGATCCAGTCTGGCACCTGAGAAATATTCTATTCTGCGTCTAGAAGTCTCTATCAGACAACATATTCGGAAGGCTGCTCTTTAGCACAACAGTCACAGTCTGGAGCCTGGAGCCAGCTACTGGCCAATTTCTCTTTTGCTATTTGTCTCCTAAGTCTTAGAGAGCTGAGATAACCTCAGCTGTTGCACTATGTTGAAATCTGCTGAATGACTTTCAGTTGTGCTTTTGCCTTGGGAAAAGCACTGAGATTGCCGCCGTCAATCATATGCACATAAAACTAAATGCTGGTGGCGCTTCGGCTTTGATCCTCCTCGACTTTTCGATGGCCTTTGACAGTCCCCCATCAAATCCTTCTGAACGGACTGTCCACAGCTGGGACTAGATGTTCTGTCCTAGCCTGGTTCTCTTATTTTCTTACCTCCAGACCACAGGCTGTTCGATTATCTTATTTCTGTTCTGTTTTCAAGGGTCTATCCTGTGGAATGCCACAGAGCTCTGAGTTGATTCCTACGCTTTTTAATCTCTAGATTGCCCCTCTGGCTGAACTAATCGCCTCCTTTGGCTTTCATTTTTATGCATATGCTAAAAACACACAGGGTATTCTCAGGTTGTACCTATATATCAATATCAATCAAAAAGAGTTTAGATATTTGCTGGTCCCTTGACTGGAGGCTGACAGAAATAGTTCCTTGCATTTCTCAGGTCACCAGCCCAAGAAAGCTAGATGTAATCTCTCCTTCAAGACTCACATCAACAAACTGACTTCTACTTGTTGGTTTATACAAGACCCTACTAGACCAAAGTTCTGCAATGCATCCAGATCCTCATACACATCCTCAGTATACTCAATAACAACCCACTAGCGGAAGCTACCCTAGTTCGGGGGTCCATGTGTTGTCATGGTGTATTGGGGGCGTGGACCCTTCCTTTAGAGACTTCCCGGAGGATCCCTTTCCAATTTACTGCTCCTCTCCTGGGGGTCCAGCTTAGGACAGTCCAGCAAAACCGCAGGTCAGTAGTATGGGCATCTTACGTACCCCCTCTAGCCTCCTCCATTCTAATTACACCCCTCTCGCAGTCCACCAACTTAATCACCTACTTCCGCAACCTGTGCAAATCTAGAACCCCAGCCAATTTCCAGCACATTGTCAACTGTCTGCGAGCAAGGATCAGTGCCAAATCTGTAAAGCAATTGGTAACCTTATGTCCAGTGCTACCTTTATGAATGCCCAGCAGCCACAATTGGGGGTAAGGTAAAAAGGTCCGTCCATAACATCACAGTTGACCTGCAGAACTGTGTCCCAGTAGAGGCCAATCACCGGACAGGTCCACACCATATGGTAGAATACTGCGTCCTCTGAGGCACAGAGGGAGCTAGTTGAGGACACTCCGGGAATATAGTGTGAACTTTCCATGGGGTGAGATATGCTGTGTGCAATGCTTCATTTGTGCCAGTGGTTTCCGGTCCTCAGCACCATCACTTATTTCACATGGCCGGGCCACGAACATTTTTCTTCTATCAGTGGTGGGGTCCAAATAATTAATATAAATAAATGAACTTGTCCTTCAGGTTGGTTGCCTGGTGTGTCTTCACAGGCATGGCCACCCTGGTCCAGGCATCATGATGATCATACATCATCACGTTAGAGATGTCAACACGGTGTCTGTCATGTTTTCTCATATTTTGCGGATGCAGATTGGATAATTGGGTCTCAGGCTTGCCCCCAGCTCCCGTGGCTGAGCTGGGCAGAGGCAGGCTAAGGCTGCGCTGGAGCAGGACGAAGTTTTCTGCCAAGGCACTACACGTGAAGAGGAAAGTAATTGTCCATGCCTTGCTGCCCAGAAATAAAGCTGGCTGGCCATATTCTACCCTCATCCTTGTGTCAGTGACCCACCACCAATTCCAGTCAGATCAGTCTGCCTATCCGTGGTATGTGCTGCACTGCAGCGTCTAACAGCTAACACATCCTAACTGCCGAGCTACGTGAGTCATGCAACATTAGAGGGTCTGGGAGAAGGTGAGCAGCAGGCACCAGCCCGCTTGCCTGGTCTGCACGAATACATTACAGTACCAGCCGTCACCCTCCTCTGAGGGGCTAAACAAGGGAGACAGAGAGCAGTCACAGTGCTGAGGCCTTTGATGCTTTATTGAGGACTCCCATAGACGGCGAGGCGAAGACACAGGCACGGAAGGGACGCAGTCTTACCAACAATGGTTCTGTAATATTTGCAAAGCACTGTGCATGCACATGTGTGTGTGCACGTGGATTGCTGTGCAGTAGTGCATGCGCACACATTCACTGATTAAAACATTATTGCAGTGGCGTAGGTAGAGCTTATGGCGCCTGGGGCTATCCCTCAGATTGCTGCCCCTGGGGGCGGGGGGAGGAATGCTGGGGAAAAAGGACAGCACACACTTGAAAGAGGTCCAAGAGACACGTAGTATAGCCGCTAATAGTGACCTCGATCATGCAAGTTACATGCACATACATTTCACGGTCCAAGGCTTCGCAGTTGAATACACCGGTGACCGGCAGTACTAAGGAGAACACACAGACTGCATGATCTATCTGCGGACTCAGAAAAACCACGTGTGACATGAGGTGTGATGAGAAGGCAGGGTACAGTGCTGCATGGTAATTGTTACTTCAATGCTGCACACTGGAGAACTGACTGTCATCCTTGGATACATGGAGAATGTGAGAAAGGACAATTGTAAGAGCACTTTTCAAAGACTTCAAATAAATAAGAGTTATTGGAACCTGAAGCATGACTACAGTAACAGTGAATAGGCTTCTTTGCAATTTAAATAACACATTCTATAATTACTAACAGAGTGCTCTGGTTATCGGCCTTGAAAGGATGATTAGCTAAGATCCACTTTACTGCAATTCAAACTTCTGACCTGCAGGTCAAACTAGAGGTCTTAACTTGCTGGGCCATCTTGCTGGCTGCTGACGTATTACCACTCCTCCACCCACTCCTGCATCGTAGTGCAGAGTGTGCACATTTTGAAACATAACCAATCGGTCCAGAAAGAAGTGTGGAGGAGCTATTCAGTTTCACAGTCATGCAGCTTTTATATTACCAAAGAGAGAGAACGCACAGATTGGCCCCACCTTCAGGGGCTGGAGCCTATTTTTGCTGCTAAATTAGCTTGGGTAAGGTGCCACCCGGTGTTAGTCAGAGATTCCAACTCCAATCTATAATGGTTTTGGATATTCGTGCCGAAGAGGAAAGAAAGAGTTGCTGTGCTGCAGAAGACGCAGGGCCTGCGCCACTAAAACATTTTAGAAATGCAGTGTTCCAACCTCACGAGCGGGCGGTGGGGAGGGCAAACGTTTAAGCATTATCCAAATTTCACAGGCACTTTTGTAAAATGCGAGGCATTTTTACAAAAGTGCTGATATTTTAATTTTTTTTTTGCAGTCATGACGTCCTGAAGGGTTTGATTTACACCTTAAACAATAAGCATGCTAATTCATCGGTTTCTATGAAATGGTAAATGCAATTCATCCCGAAAGTTTCCAACAGACAGTTTATGTGGCATTTAATCGTTTTTCTATGAAATCACATACAACCCTGTGCAGCAGGTAGGCACAGACTATGTCTGGTGCTTTGAAGAGACAGCCATTGTCCCTTGGTGCTGGGTATCTGTGAAAGCATGCAGAACTCCACAGATCGGACCCAATGATGGCTCTCTGTGATATCATTTCCAAGCAATCACCTGCTCGCACACAATCACCTCCTAACTCCCACGCAATCACCAGGCCTCGGGTCATCTACTGCATGCATTAGCTAGGCTGTGAAACAGTGGAGGTCTGTAGCCAATCAGTTCATGGACTGTCCAGTGCAGCACATGTTAAAAACAATTTCAAGATGGTATGCCCCTACCACATGTTTACTGCAGAATGTGTAAGGTCATGCTGTATGGTTGCTAGATATCACAGCTCAACACTGACACACAGGTTCACCATAAACCCACGGCAAGTTTAATTCCAGAAAATAAAGAAGCTATAAACATACCACAAACACACCCTCCTTCACCCCCACTCAGTGGAGTGAGAATGCGGAAGCACATTGGAACAACTGTGCCTGTAGCAGAACCCACAAAACTTGTGTACTTTGACATCACTTACTTCTTGTGCCTGGCGTTCTCAGAAAGTGCTGTGGACCCTTCCTCTGGGCTCTTCTGCCCTGCCCTGCTCTGCCCTGCCTGTATTCCACGTCCCCGATCAATTAACTGCTTCGAGCCTAGGGCGGGACATCATTGCTTTACCCAGTCTCGCAGATTTGTATTGTGTCTCTCTGTCTGCAGCTCCGTCGTCCTGCCACCAACTGACGCCTATGCCCGGCGCACAGAAGCTCGTGCGACGTCACGGGCCTATGCTAGGGTGGTGTTGGCGTGCGTGCGCTGCCTCTTCATGTGCTTCTCCCATCCATCTCCGCTTTACTCCGTCTCACTGTGTGCTTCTTTACTCCCTTCTCTGTGCTGCTCTGTCTGTGCTTCTTTGCCATCGACTCCGGTCTTCAGGTTGTTCTGTCTTGCCGTCTGCTTCTGTGCTCACCCCCCAAACCTTCTCCCAGTGCTTTCTCACTGTGTGCATCTCTAGCCCTTCCATGCTGCTTACTCATCTCCTTGTTGCTGTCTTGCCGCGTGCTTTTATGCTTTCTGCCACTTTGTCTTCTCACTGCGCCATATCCTTTATGCATGTGTCATTTCTGTTCTTATGCACATTTTGCTCCAATTTATGAAAAGAGCTTCCACTTTTCTGTATGATCACGTTTTTTTAAAAAAAACGTTAAGAATTAATCCTATTTCACCGCTTTATGCACCTCTCCTTTCATGTGTATCGTTAAAGTAGTTTGTCAAATGATTTGGATAAAAGCACTGTAATCAGTAAATAAATATACAAATAAATTAAGGTTGAGGGTAAGACAATACGGGAATGCACAACTCTAAAGCTATGTGGTATTAGATTCATCCCAGGCAGTGTTTACAGTGTGTAAAGAAGTCTGTTTTATTCAAACCTCTCGAAGCTCTGCTTTTTGGGGCACGCACAATTTTGCAGCACATCCCGTAAAATGACAAGAAAGGAAGGAGTTCCATGGCGATCAACTGCTACCAAAGGGCCCTTCAGGAGTCTGTTTACATTACACTAACCCAGCTACAGCAGTGGCAGGATACCCTTAGACTGCACTGTTCTTAACCCCTTCACTGCGGCGGCTATTCCGCCGCAGTGCTAAGGGGGCGGGGGGCCGCGCGGCGCGCCCATGCTGGTGACGGAACCGCTCCGTCACCAGCCGCGGTTGCGCTGTGCTTATGACGGAGCGGTTCCGTCACGGACCCGCCCGCTCAATAGAACGCTCAGCGCAGGCGCGGAACTGTCCTCTTATATAAAGTGTGCCTGACATGCTGGTATTTTCCCAGTGTATAAGGCACATTGGGATGCACATGCACCACAAGACGGCTACTCCTTTTGGTATTTCAAAGTGTTGATGCCACTGAACGAACAGTTCACTCTAGATATGGCAGCTGATCCATGAAAAGTTTTTTGGTCAGGTAACCTGTGTTGCATGATAGATCCAATAGTGGAGCCAAATTAAGGATATCTGTCAGCAGGGGTGGAGAAGTCATGACTGAGCAGTAAACCTTTTGTTTCAGTGCTGCCACTTATGTGATGGAAAAGAAACACCCTTGATGTCCCTACATGAACGTCAATTCACCAAAATGCCTGGGGTACCAGAAGTGACATCACATGCCTTTTGACCTTCAATTTCACTCACACTCACATGCTTACACATACACACGAGTTCACACTTACAGACTCTCTCTCATGTGAACATAAACCCGCTAGCATGCAACCAACGTACATTTAACATCATTTTTTACTCACCTTAGCTGGCAAGAAATGTCATATTCCATCTAATTGTATTCCCTTTTCTTTTTACACTAATAGTGAATAAATATTCACTATTAGTGTAATTAAAAAGCTGAGAGTAAAGAAAGAGCGTGGAAACCCAATGGACGTCTGTATGGATGAGTTGCCACTGTGTGCCTGGCACTGATTTTGCTACCTCGGAAGCCAGGGGTCGCAAAGGCAGTGTCATGGTCACAGCTGCGAGTCGACCTCGGGTGACCCCTGTGTTCCTGCCGTGTTAGTGGGGGCGGACGGTTTCAGGTACAGATGAAGTGAAACTAAGGTGGTTTTGGACGCTTTTGGAGCACGTCTAGTTATTTACTACACGAGCATAATTAAAACTACTCTCCCCTACTGCTAGTATATCCTCCATCTTCAAACCTCCTGGTAGTAGGCAGGTGGAAGAGAGTGGGGATGAGGAAGCATGGATGTGTCTGGATTTTTGACACACATCGTATTGTACCACCATTCCCTAGCTGTTTGGCGACACTCCACTGACAGTCAGTTCTCGCTGTGCAGAAGTTTTACCTGATACTACGCGGTACAAGGAGAACGATTATTTTCCTGATAAAACCGCCAGGGTTCTATACTGTCAGCTAACTTATCTAAGCATGCTTTTGTCCAGTCACGCGCTACATAACAAACAACGAAAAAATAAACTCTCCCTAATGTGCTCTTGGCAACGAAACACATTCATGAAACGTCTGGCGAACAAATCATTTGGTGTTACCTGAAGCAGGATGGGATAAATGCTTTCAACACAGACGAGACTGAACTGATAATGCCAACATGAGGCAAAGCTAATGTAGAGTCCCAAGCGGAATCCGAAGAGGAAAACGTGCATCTTCAAGCCGGGGTAGTCTCGTTTCCATTCAAAAGTGTAAGCGATAAGTTCCTCGGCCTCCTCCCACGTCAACTCTGCATATATTGTGTCTCTCTGCCTGCAGCTCCGTCGACCTGCCACCACCTGACGCCTCCGCCTGGCGCGCAGAAACTCGTGCTGCGTCAAAGGCCTATGCTAGGGTGGTGGTGGCGCGCTTGCGCTGCACGCTGCAGGCAGTAATTAACAGCAGCAGGTGACAGTGCGCATGCGCTTGTAATTTAAACAGGACAGCCCGCGCGGCACTGGTGGCCCGTTAGGCCGCCGCAGCGGGCCACCAGTGCCGCGCGGCCGCCGCCCCAAAAACAGGGCCGCCTGGGGCGGACCGCCCCCCCCCCTAGCTACGTGATAGCATTATTGCGAAGTGAGTGCAAATGGTTGCTTTGACCTGTTCCAATATTATATTCGGCACCCCAATGTTCCAATTAGCCAAATCATTGTGAGCTAAAGTTTGAGTATATATATCTCCAGACCCCTATGAGGACTCCACTTACATCCCCTGCTGGACCACTGTTGCTTCAGACGCTGAGACCTTAGGTGCTCTGGGTGGAGGGGGGTGGGGGGGTTTGGGGAGTGTTTGAGGGGGGTAAGGCAGTCGGGCCGACATGTCATTGAAAGGTTCCAACCAGTCCCAGGATGCCGCGGGGTCAGAGAAGAAGTAAGTTTTACCTTCAGCCTGCACCCTCAAGAGGGCAGGAAGCAACAGTGCATGAATCAACCCTAGCTATCAGAGCCTTATCTTCATGGCAGTAAAGGATGCCCTTCGGTTTAGTATCTGCAGGGTGAAATCAGGGTAAAGAGAGACCGTGGTGTTTTTCCAGGGCAAAAGGGCCACAGCTTCGTGCATGCTGTATAAAGGAAGTCTCAGTCCCAGCAGCCGGGCTATCACTGGGCTTGGAGGCGCCCCCGGCAGGGGTGGTCTGTCCTATGTGCACTATCCAGCGCATAGAACCAGGTTAAAACCTTCAGGGCCACAGCCTCCTGTCGCCAGTTCTCCAGGTACCAACCTTTTCGGGGAGGCCGACAACCCTGATGAGTTATGAAGTTCCCTCCCCCGCTGGTCTTCAATCCTGGCCTCAAGTCAGAGAGAGTGCATCTCCAAGTTGGTAAGGCAGCAATCCATGTTCGCTGATTCTGGTATTAGGTTCTGAAGGAAGGCCTCAAGGGTAGACACCTGTGCCACCACCTTTTTCAAATCCTCTTGAAGGAGGCCCAATTCAACCACTGTAGAGTCGTCTTGCCCTCCAGTCCCTTCCCAGAAGGATCAATCACCACCATCATCTTATCAAGCTTGTTATTGAGGGGAGAGGATATGGCACCCAAGGCTCCATGTTTGATCCCCTCCTCGGGAGCGCTCGCCACAATATGATCTTTTAGGCTCTGTGTTCAGTCTATGTTGCAGCACATACAAAGGTGGCAGTCTCCCACTGACAGTCAAAATAGACTATATCTCTGCTGTATATGAACAACATGCACAGGTAGGGATGAGCCAGTTGTATCCAATCACAAGTACTGCAGGTGGAGGGTTTTGGGGGGAGTTGGTCGATCCGATGGAGCCACCACCCCCCAGTGTTGAATCAGTATTGCAAGTCCGCTAACAACCAATCATGATTTTCTATGGGTCATTCAGACCTCTTCAATTCAAATTCAATTCAAAAGAACTTTATTCGGTTATTATACAAGAAATAACCATAAAAGCACAATTTATAAATCACAGTAAAATTCCTTGGTCAGGCCTCTTACATTCCAAGTAATACAATTTAACTTAGACAGTTATATACAAAACATGTCAAATTGTTTTTCAGTGGAAATGAAGTGAGCTTGGGAACCTTCAACTCTCTGGTGTGAACACATTACCGCACAATTGGAGTCTACCGGGAGTGGGCTGACTTGGATATGAATCAGGCAGCCAGAGAAATAGTATGTTCTGCAACAAACAATTAGAAACATTAACCTTTCCCTCCCTCCCCCCGCCCACACCAACCCCCAAATAGGTTATGATTGACTCCTCCCTTTACCGCCATCCCTGCAATACCTACAACAACTGAACAAGCATCTGATTCTACAAAATAACTTCTCTTCATTCAGTTTCACTTAAAGTTCCATCTTCCTCTAGGGGAACACATTTCCACTTTCATCATCTCACTATTCTTTAGCTCTTAGAGTTGATTTACAACTAGACGCTTATTAATGCCACAAGTAGGTATTCAAACACTGTCCTGCACACATCCATAAAACCCATTTTTGGTTTCATACCCTCACCACATATCAGCTAAATACGTTACATATATCTATCTCAACAGACACTTCTCACAATTAATTGACATTCCATGCTTTCCCAATCTCTGCAGAACGTCACAAAATATTCTTTCACATTCTATCTTCATTACTGCCAGTCAAAGAATATTGGGAAGGATGAGATTTCTCATTTCTGCCTAAACCTGTGACAGCAAACACTGAAAACCAGATGCTGCTGATGCTAGGCAAAAATGCCCCCAAAACATGACAAACGATGTGAAGTGATGGAGCTGCATGGAAATGTATTTTACGGTACACTGACGATAAATCAAACACAATGAAGATATTAGCCTCCTCGAATACAGCTAAATGTTTGATAATATTGGGTGACATTTGCATGTCTACGTAAGTATTCTGATTTAAGTCGTGCCAGTCTATACACACATGCAGATGTACCCTCCATGTTTGGTTGCTAACAATGCAGAGGCCAACAACTCAAGAAATGTAATGGCTTCAATAACTCCCCGGTACCCAAGCTATTCCTCTACTTCCAGTTTTTGCCCAGTAACTTATTCTGAACTCTGTGATTATTGGTGTATTCGACCACTTAACCAAGGGCAAATAAGTAAATACTCAAAATGTATATGTGACTGACACTGTATGAATGCAGCAAGTAACTGATCACCATTCTACATTTCTCTAAACTCCCAATGAAAACTTGTGTCTACATTAACTCTATGTCAGAAGTGCATGTTCAACATCCCCAGAAATATCTCATGCATGTCTTGAGCCTACTATTCCTCTCCTTCAATTACAATTGCCACAAGACTCTCCCGTTTCCAGTCAACACCCAGGTTGGCCAATAATGGTGCTAGTTGAGATATAGAGATGACTACCCAGCACTTACATATATGTGACAGTAAGCGTCTTCCGTTGCTTCTCGGACATCACCATCTCCAGGGAGTTAGCAGGAAGGAACATTGGTGAGTGGCATATGTTTTGTGCTGCCTTGACTGTCTCAATTATATTTAAAAACTATCATAAAAGATCATCAGAACAACTCACTACAAAAACTTAAAATGACAAACTAACATAGGAAGCTAGAATAAAATACCTTTGAGACCTAAATGCATGACACCAATTTTACAGAATCCAAGGCCAGGGGCATTGGTCTTTACTTCCCCTTACTATCTAGCCCAACTAAGAAGGAAAGGATGTGTATGTATGCCATTTAAAATAAAACTAAGATCTAGAGGCAGGGTATCAGGTGTCCCTTTCCTTCTTCAACCACAACAGGATAAGAGAACAAGCATTAGTAATGTGATAAGGCTTGCATTGTTGAAAGTTAGAGCAATTACTTTTGTCAATCTGCTTAAGAAATAGACGCAGTATTTTCAGAAGCGTTGCCTCTGCACGGTCAGCTAAAATAAGACCCTGCCCGGGATGCTGGTGTCCTCTCGCTGGCTGCCATTGGTAAAGCTAAAGAGCGGCATGCTGCGCTCCCAAAAGTTTTTAAATACATTGTTGGGCTCCCCCCAAAAAAAGTTGTTGGGCGAGCCGTGCACTAGAAAAGAAAAGACATGCACCCACCATTGTTAAAGATCATGGTCAGAGTTCTGCGCTGGGGGAAAAATATGTTTTATCAGTCAGTCATAAGCTTTTATTCGATATGCAAGATATCTTATAAGCACATTTATAATACAATCAATACAATGTACAAAAAAAATCATTGCCACAAGAAGTCAGTATAAAATATTAAAAGAGATAAAAGGACGTAAAAGACCGTTAATAAATTAACTAAAAAGAGAATTAAACAGCTACTGACAGTCTCTTACATCGAATAAGCCAAAACTGCTTTAAAAATTTAGCTGTTCCGCACACAATAGGGGGGAAATATGTTTTATTATGCACGCTATAGCAACAGAAACGTTTGAAAAACACACCCAAAATTACAATAAACAATTAGAAGAACAAAAAACATGTCAGGGAGCAGTACTTTGATGTTGTGCCTACAACGGCAGCCATGCCGAAGAAGTTTTTAATAAAAGAGTGCTCACAAAGTGTAAATTAAACATACTGAGAAACAACCATGTAACAGGGGGTGTTCTTATGGGAGGTTACAAGAGTAGAAAAGGAGGGACTACTAAGCAAAGTAAACAAACACAATGAAGCATTTACAAAGGATAGTATCAAGAGTCAATTGAAAACATGGGCGGGCAATGGGCAGAGCTTGAAGCCCATATCCTGAACAAAGCATGTCTCAAAGAGACAGCGTAAACGCTGCCTAGGGAAGATCTAAAGAAATTAGCTGGACAGGTGATTTCTACTGTGTGCCCTCTTCGTAACTGCGTTCAAGGCTTCCGACCACTTGCCACTCATCTCATCGGAGATGGCAGAAAGTATGGGGCTCTATTTGCAACTATGACAAGGGTACCAGGGTTGCTGTTAAGTCTCAGGTCTCTTCAACCTCATTTGTTTGAGGGCAAAGGAGGTCGGCAATAGACAAAAGTAGTCTTATTAACTTGGCTGCAGCGTTTGGCATCCGCTTAGACCTTCAAAAAATGTTAAGTTAAAAAACGAAATGTAAATGTGCTTTGGGTCTTTCTCTCTTACAGCTGTAAGAGTTTGAAACAATTCAATACGGGGTGTTTGTTATTTTGTTAAATTTCTTCTCATGGTTGCTAACAGCAGGAGAGTTTAAAAGCACTTTTGCAAAGTAGATTAGTCCTGTATGTGTTGTGCTATTGAAAATGACATTAATGCCTTGCAGTAAAAAGTATAATAAATAACCCCTGCCTCCTTTTGGTGCTAGGAGGTGACCCTCCCTGATCCACAGGAAAGGCAGGGAAAGAAGCAAACCAGCAACTGCAACCTTGAGAAAGGCAACCAAATCAATAGTATTGGAAAGAGCTAACTCAGTATTTAATACAGTGGAGAAATCCACTTGCAACACTTACATTTCACATTTGACATTCCTACATCGCCTTTGAGGAAGCATTAAAGCAAGAAACCGCCAAGTGTCAACCCGTAGAAACTAACTATTTTAAAATTCTATCAGAAGCCGAGAGTATCCCTTGGAGCCTGTTACGCTCCCCCCCAAAAAGCAGCTTTGGTTTGGCAATGGGCATGGCACGGCTACGTGCGACTGCTACTACTTAGTACTTGTCTACCGTCCGTTACTCGTGGTGTGCCGGGCGGCTGGGACACTGCTCTGCCTGCCTTTAAAAACTAATTCCAATATAAGCGCCTTGATAAATAATTAGTTAGGGGTGCTATACCTCTGGCGCTTTTAGGACTTCCTGGATGTGTATCACTTTGATTTAAGAGTGTACACCGTGAGAATTTCTTGTGTTTTCTTAGGGTATATATGTTTTGTGTATTTATTGTATATATTGTACATGTGATGTATATATTTTGTATATTGTATTGTATATGGAGATGAATGCAAGCTAGGGTGTTTCATTGTTGTATAGTCCTTAGTATATATGTATTACTTTTTTATATTATTAATTTTTTTCTGTGCCCCACCTTGTCACTTGACACGTATATATGTTGTTGTGATTTGTGAATATAAATGACCTTAAAATATTATATTGAACATCAGGGTAATTAGTTATACCTTGTATGTAAATAAATGGTGAATTGATCCCTCTGTACTATTTCTTGTTTATACACATCGTTTGATGTCCCTTGCTCACGTATAGGAGGATGATTTGGGCATAACCCCAGTTTTTTTGTAGCGTTTAATAACTAATTAGGCCTGGGCCTGGTGCTGCAGCTGCCTGCCCTCAACGCCGTGAGCTGACTTAAATGACTCATAGGGTGTGGGTGTGCTAGGGCGTGGCAATCTTAAAAAATCTGGGCACGCTGCCGAACAACCCCTTACCCCGGCAGAACCAAAATGCAGCCCAATCAGTGTCCCACCCACGGCAAAACTGAACTAAGGGCCGCTATCAACATAGCATATGAACAGTACAACTGCCTATGAATCGCCTCTTGGCTCAGGTTCAGTCTCACAGCTAGATAGAAAAGATAATCGTACCAAGAGCCCCCCTGCACTTATCGCTAAGAGTTATGACGTAGTTGTTGAGGGGCAGTGGGGGCCGTGACCATCAGCTGCTCACCTGTCCCTGCCTCCCCACTCTCCTCTTGCAGGTAGATATGGTTGCAGAAGGGCGAAGCCAAACAGGATTTCACGCTTGCACTATGATACAGTTTTTGAGAGACATCAGCCTTACGGCTGTAACGGGTTGGGAGGGGCAATGAATAGCTGTGAGTTACACGACTTAGGGGCTAGAGTGGCGACTTTGAAGCTAAGGAACCGGGTTCGAGTCTCGGTGGCAGGCTCAAACATTCTGTGATTCCTGGGCAATTTACTTATTTTCCATGTGCCTAATAATAAATGTGTCCGTCTGCAATTCAGCTGGTGCTTATGTAAAGCGGTCCGATTATAACCTTCAGGTCGAGTACACGCTACATAAAACTTCCAACAATAAAAAATACTGCGGGGGACATTATTTTGCTTTACGCCACAGGCCGGACTTCCCTGACGTAGCCTCTCCTAAACTGTTACTGGGGTTACTGTGCTTGGAAACACTGGAGCCAAATACTGCAGCCCTCGAAGTGAAAATCTGCAGCACGTCTTTTAAGAGTTACTTTCAATTGGCAGGCTATATAATCAAGGCAATATGTGACATGCAGCAGATTCGTATAGACCCAGCCCTGATAATTAAGTGTAGGTGCTTAGCATCGGAAAGCACCGGCACAAATTAAGCACTGGCACCTGTACATCCTGATGCCGTTACCAAACAGATGGCGTTGAGCAACTGGGGAATTTATTTATTTATTTATTTATTTATTTATCACATTTGTAAAGCGCTCTGTTACCCAGAGGTGTCCTGGCGCTAGCGTGATTGGACCAGTGTGTGTGGGTGTCAGAGAGCTTTAATGCGTAAAGAGCCAGGTCTTAAGCTCTCTCCTAAAAGCCATAAGGTCCGAGGATTGTCTGAGGTTGAGTGGCAGTTTATTCCATGCCTCTGCCGCACCGAGGGAAAAACTCCTGCCGCCCCAGCGTGCTTTCTTAACTCTGGGGACTGTTACCAGCGCCAGCTCCCCTGATCTCAGTAAAAGAATTATGAAGCTCCAAATAGTGTCAAGCTATGTTATATTATGTTAATCCGATTTGTACAGCACACTATCTCCCGGGAGGGTATCCTGCTTGGCGCACATCACATAATAAAAAGAGGGCATCACTAGAAGAAAACAATGAAAATGTTACAGGTCCCACCTTGTTCTTGGTTGTTGTGTGACTGTGATCGTGTGGATCGTGTAGATAGGTTTGGGTTTGACTGGAAGAGTGAATGAAATTTGTGTCAATTTTTTAATGCCCCTTTGTGTCCTTAGGCTGTTACTATTTATCTCTATGTATGTGCTTTTTTTAAAAAATAAATCCGAAAAAGGAAAAAAATTATGAAAAAGAAGTTAACTATGTATTAATTTTCAGAACCAAAATATTTTTCTATGCTAATAAAAATAAATATTTTCACATTCAGCTTTCCTCTGGGCTCTTCCTGCTTAGTTTGGAATTATTCCTCCCTTATGATTGGGAACTCCCCCTTTTTCATGTTTTTCTGACACCCACCTTGATTACCCCCAACGCACACTGTACAAGTTCACAAAAATACGACATACAACATAAACAAAACCGAAACAGCCAATGGCCAACCACTCCTCACTTGACATACAATCAAGAAGAAGTGCCACGAAGAAGACTGCAAAATTGAGGTACACATTTTAGAAGAAGACAAAAAGTTCTTCCTAGGCACCATATCAATTACAACAAAAAGAAACAGAAAAAACATACAAGTCTTAATTACACCCGAATTACAGAAGAGATTCAGATACACCTCAAGCACTCCATGGAATATCACTTCAACAGCAATAAGAACAGTATAAGGCCTAAATTGAAATCATTATCAATTATTCTCTTCGCAACATAACTTACCTAAAAAGAAATACTAGTGTATACGATTGGGTTATCTGTTTCCCCCCCCAACCTCTTGGGATCTATTAGAGACAATAATAGATATTTTGCTTTGCTAGAAAAAAAACATGAAACAACATCCTTTCTTCAACAGCAGACAACCCCTATCTATACTACTATTATAAAGAGAGAACTTGCACCTTTAAGCCAGGTAAACTCGAAAACTACACCACCAATCTGAACACCCAAGACATCTTAGAAAACCTCAGGGCAAGCAGAAGGACATAGGCTACATAAAAATAAAAAATAAACGTTGTTTAAAATATTTAGAAATAAAAATAAAGTAGTCCCTTGCAAGTAGCGCCGGCCGCGACGTATGCGTGAGGGGAGTAGCGTCGTTTAACCGAGCAACAGGAAGAGCGAGGACATGAGCGCCGGGAGGAGCGTCTGCGTGAGGGGAGGAGCGGAGTTCACCAGCAACAGGAAGAGGGGAGAACATGAGCGCCGGGAGGAGCTGCGGAGCGGCGAGAAGCGGAGGAGCAGTGGCAGTGCGGGGAGGAGCAGCGGATGAGGTAGCTGACAAGCGGTCAAGCAGTGGAGAGGTAAACACTCCAGCGTAGGGAGGAGCGGCGGATGAGGTAAGTCGGGACCTGGGGGGGGTTACAAAGCCGGGGCGGGAGGCGGGCGGGAGGCTCAAGGCGCAAGGCGCGAGGCGGGAGGCGGTAGGCGCTATGCCTAATGTCGGGGCAGGGAGCGGCGGGCGGGAGGCTCAAGGCACAAGGCTCAAGGCGGGAGGCGGTATGGCCAATGTCGGGGCGGGAGGCGGGAGGGATGCGGACTGGGCAATGTCGGGGGGGGGGTGCACAGAGGCTTAACATGCTGCCCCCAGCCCCCTTCTGCCCCGGGCAAAGCCGGGGCGGGCTGCTAGTAATTATATAAACAGATTACGGAAAACACCTGGGAGAAATGAACAGTATTATTTCCCAATCTGAAATCAATTTGCTAAACGTCCTCACTATGAAAGAATTAGCTCTTAAACAACACATTGAACCTATTACTCAGATGAAACCACTAGGAAATCCAAATCGAAATTTACTAAAGTTTTCACCAGCTGGTAACACAATAGACCAGGTCCTTACAATTGTCGTAAAGGCTCTAGATCCAAAGCAGTATGCCATCATAGGTCCCTATTTTAGAACATTACTCCGGAAGAGAAATTGACAACAATACAACTCAACATAATTCATAGAAAATAATAAAAGAAGCAAATAAGGGTGTGAACAATGTGTGGGTAAACCCCAAGGCACCGGCACAATGACAGATTTCACTTTTTATGAAAAAAAAGAAACTTAAATAATTCCCCACACTGATCAAAGTCAAAGTCAAAAAGTCTTATATAGCGCACAAATCACCGTTAGGTCTCAAGGCGCTTGAAGACAATTCCACTTCCTGGATCCTATTTCATTTAATTAGAGAACAGCCATGCTTTTAATTCTATACGAAAGCAGAGGTTGTCGGAGATGGATATAAGGTGGGCCGAAAGCTTGTTCCAAAGGTGGGGAGCAAGATAAGAAAAAGAACGGCCTCCATTGCGCACAGTGCGGATCCACAGAGCAATTAAGAGAGGTTTTGAGCTAGACCTCAAGGTTCTGGCAGGCTGGTATTTTTTCAATTTTTTTTCAAGATAGCCAGGGCCATTGCCGTAGAAGCTTTTATGTGTTAGGCATAAGATTTTATACAGCCCTCTCTTCCTAATTGGAAGCCAATGAAGGAGTTTCAGATTGGGACCAGATGGTGATCTAGGGGGCAGGTCCAGGATTAATCTGGCTGCAGCATTCTGCAAGATCTGTAGTTTGGAGAAAAGATCTTCATTTAAAGAGGACAATAAGGCATTTCCATAGTCCATGCGACTTACGATAAGGACCTGCACCAGTGGCTTACGGGTTTCAATTGGTAGCCACTTAAAGATTTTCCGTAGTTTCCGTAGAGTGGCGTAGCAGGTGCCCAATACTCGGTTCACATGGGCTTTCATGGAAAGCTTATTGTCGATGGTAATTCCCAAATTGCAGATGGTTTGTTTTGGAGATGGACAGGGGCCGAGTGACTGGGGCCACCAGCTGCTTGACTAATAATCTTCGGCCCTGCTGAACAGAATCATCTCGGTTTTACTGTTGTTTCACTGTAATTTATTTTGGCCCATCCAGCTGTCAATGTGGGTCATACAGTTTTGAAACAGGATCCTAGTGTCAGCAGGATCAGGGCCAAAAGTGATCAGCAGCTGGATGTCATCTGCAAATGAGACAGCCTCAAACCTATAGGATTTAATTATCTTGGCCAGTGGGGTGACATACAAATTAAAAAGCATAGGGGCCGATTACGATGGTGGGAAGTCTACCACCGCAGGGCCGGCGGTGAGGACTGCCGCCCGGCGGTGGTGGATTTCCCGCCATCACCCTGAATATTCCCACTGCCAAATTAGGATGGCGGTGGGAATAGGAAAGGTACCGCGGCGGACGGAAAGACAGTCTGCCGTGGTCCCGCAAGGCCTTTTCCGCCTGCCTTGCGGGACCAGGTAGCATGGGGTAATGGAGGCGGTGCCGTGCAGGCTCCGCCGTGGGCATTATGATGCCTGTCTTTTGCGGCGGAGAATGCCTTCGGGGGCCCGTTGCGGGCCCCTGGGGGTCGGGTGATGCACATGGGGGTACCTATGGTACCCCCCTGCATGTGCATGTACAAGGTGGCAGGCACCGCACGGTGCCTGCCACGTTGTACATACACATGCAAAACTTGTATTTTTACATTGTGGCGGGTGCTGACACCCGCCGCAATGTAAACATACAGTTGCGCCCGCCAGTGGGGCGGGCGCATCATGATTCGTTTTGCGGGACCGCCGCACCTATGGCGGGCGGTCCCTTTTGCAGCAACGGCCCGCCATCGTAATCGGCCCCATAAGGCTCAAGATAGATCCCTAGGGGACTCAAATACATACTGGTCTGCTGCATGCAGCCAGTGGACCAAGATGAACTGTGGTAAAGAGATCCTTAAGATAACTATTAAACCAGTCCAAGACCTTCCCTCGGACGCCCAGCTCCCAGAGCTGCTCTAGCAGGATGTCATGGGAGATGGTGTCGAAAGCGGCCGACAGGTCTAAAAGAACCAGCATAGCTGATTCTCTTACATCCAAGGCCAGCCTGATATTATCCACCATTTCAACTACCGCTGTTTCAGTACTGTGTGCCGCTCGAAACCCTGATTGCAAAGAATCAAGAAGCTTATAGCTTTCTAGATAACTTGTTAGTTGTTTATTTACCAGGGCCTCGAGGACTTTCCCGAAATAGGGCAGCAATGAAATGGGGCGGTAATTGCCTGGTTCACTAGCATCTAAAGTGGGCTTCTTTAGGATGGGTCTGACTTGCGCTATTTTCCAATTCCTTGGTACAACAGCATTTTCCAGAGACATGTTAAAAATCTCAGTTAACCTCGGTGTCAGCCATGAGGCTACTTTTCTAGAGATCTGGGGAGGCAGGGGATCAGCAGGACTATGACTATGAAATGGCTAAAAACCCAACTAAATCTTTGGGAACAACTTTGCTTGATCACCAGAGACAAAAAAGGCCTTCTACATTGATCTACGGCCACCCTCTGTCTCCTTCCAAAAGTTCACAAAGGAAGCTTTCTAACCGAGGTAAACCCATAATCTCAGGAATTCATTTCATTTGGTCTGGCATAAGGAAATCCGGGATAATACAAACTTTCAACTATAACCAGGCTTTAGCAGTTCACTGACAGAATATCGACCTCTAAAATATCCCCATACCACAATATCAAGTTTTTAATATCAATGCCAAATATAGACATCCTATATTTATAATGGTAAGTACAAAAATATCGAGAAACAAAATATTGATGTAAAAATATAGTTGTACAAAATATTGATATATATATATATCTATATCTCGAATACGCCCAACACTCCACCTTTCAGGAAAATAGACGAAGCGTACCCATTATTTCAGTGCTTATTATTGTATTTTATTGTATCCCAGCACCGCCGCCATTACGTGTTTCGGTCCTCAACGGACCTTGATCACATGACACGCTGCTTGGCATTTTCCACCTTTTTAAAGTGACAGTGCAACATTACTATAAATAGACATGGAAGACATACTCCATAACTGTTCATTATACACAACGTGTAATGAGAATAAAGTGCATAAATGCAAATGAGTGTGCAAAAGAAGCCGTAATTTCATACTGATAAACACATGATACAAATTAGTACTTCAATTAATACTGGTTGCCATTGTGAGTTCCAGGGATCAGTTTTGAACATTCTAATACTTGCTATCCCTATCTACTAAACATCTCATTCTTTGCATATATTTGCTGTAAGGGCTCTCCACGTAAAATATCCAACATTATATATAATCATATAAATATGGTTAAACGTAACATTGATCAGAAGTTAAAAAAATGTAGTTTTTAAACCAATCGATCAAATGTAAAAATTAA
This sequence comes from Lissotriton vulgaris, assembly GCF_964263255.1. Lineage (NCBI taxonomy): Eukaryota > Metazoa > Chordata > Amphibia > Caudata > Salamandridae > Lissotriton > Lissotriton vulgaris. The sequence goes on along the minus strand of NC_141685.1, from coordinate 1,151,098,413 downwards.
AACCAATAAAAAGTTAATAATTCATCGGTATCAATTTAGCATCAGGTAATCATAGTGTTACATATGATTGTCAATATTTTGGCACCCATATATTGCACAAAAATATAGCCCAAGTGGGCAATCAAATATATCACCATGTCAAAATATAAAGTACTTAGTGAATGATAAAAAGTGCCACCACCCTTATTCTTCATAAAAATATATCTATCTATCTATATATATATATATATTACACACATGATGATATCCAGCGATGCGCTCCGGAACAGCGAAAGTGCGGTAGAGGCACGCTTTGAAAATTTACCTAATGCCACTAATGAACCGACTATGAATACTGTTACCAACACCAACAAAGATGTTAAATCACTTTTAAAAACGTTGGAGAAGCTCCTGCGTACTGAAGTGGTGGGAGAAAAAGTCACTCGAAAAATACCGTGATGCCAACAGGGTTCCACGAGGTCTAAGGGTTCTTATTGTACCAACATATGAAAATTCGAATCCCCAAATGTTGCAAGAATGGGCAGTTAACAACTTACAAAGCTCAATGAATATGATCCACATATTAATTAAATATGCGGAGATCGATCGTGATGCAATTTTGGTGGAAATTGACAAAGTTAACACTCTTTTGGAAGCAACTGGCAAAACTGACCTAATCCAAAAAACTAAATTGGATATTGATGTTTAGACTCTTCTGCAGAGAGATTTCTCAGGAGGGGTTATTCCATGAAAATACTGAAGCAGGTTCTTGCTAAAGCAAAGTCCCTTGACAGAAATACTCTGCTAGAACCTAAGCCCATCAATTCAAACCATCAAACGGATTGCTCTGGTAGACTAATTACCACCTTCAGTTCTGAAGAGAGAGCGATCCGTCGTATAATTTGTTCTGAAAGGCCAATTGTTCTTACTGATAACATCTTGAGTCCTATTCTTCCAGAATTGCCATCTATTACATTTAGACGAGCACCTTCTATGCGAGATGCTCTAGATAGACCAATGCCGGATGTTCTGCCTAAAAAAAAAATTTTGGTTACATAAAACTGGTTTTTTCAAATGCACTTCTTGTCGCGCATGTACCTTTGCCCGTAATTCAACACATTATACATCGGCTTTTAGCGACATTAAAATTCCTATAAAAGAACACCTGACTTGTAGATCAGATTTTGCAGTCTATAAACTCAAATGTACCTGCAATTTGGAATATATTGGGAGTACGAAACTCCCTGTGCATAGACGTATTTTACAGCACATACGTGCAATTGTGAACAGCAATAGTGACTATCCTGTCGCAAGACATTTTAAAGCTGTTCATAATAACCAGTTAAAAGACCTAGAGTATACTGTCTTATGCTCAGTACCAGTCCCCGGCCGGGGCGGTGATCGTGAGCGTCTATTAAGACAGAAAGAATCACATTTCATTCTTTTACTCGATACCAGAGCTCCCAATGGTCTGAATCTTAAAGAAGATTTACATGTCTTCCTATAATTCATCTTAGACTGTAATTCATGGGCATCCAATTTAAATCTGTGTACAATCATCTATTTATTAACCGTATTAAGTTGTCTATTTATGACTTCAAAGCTATTATAGACATTTGTGTGTTGCAGTTTCATATTGGGTACTCAAATCTACTTACATTCTGAAAGTTGAACTGTTTTTGACGCATTGAGCTGTACTCCCTTTCACAGTATTCAGCATTTTGCAATTTATTGTTAAACCTACAAATTAACAACATGTAGGTTTTGTTTTCAAAGTTTCTCTGCCGCTATTTTCGATAATTGTTTTTAATAATACACTGTTTTTTTATGATTTAGCACGGTTAAATCACGTCTCTATTTTTTATACATGCATTTCTTGTTTAATTTTAGGCCATATTTTGCAACATGATTTTCTACTGCCAAACTACAACACCAACTTTAGAAAGAAAAATTGCCTTAGGACTACAATGAACTTTGAATTTTAATGAAAATTGTTGATAATGGGCATCCTCTAATGTGGATAAGACTTAAATATTAATTGAGTTTTTGTCCATTGAATGCACTTTATTATGATGTATTTTGATTAAGACACTTGTCGATCATTCTTTTCATTAACTTTTCACATCGATATGAGACATGAATTTGATCCATATAAATTGTACATATTTATGCATAAATGAAATTTTGTGAGGATGGACATTTCCAACTATGGATAAGATTTAGACGTTTGTCAAATTTTGACCCATTCTCCATATTTGATTCTTTAATGTATATAGATTAAGAGACTTGTCGATCATTTTTCACATTTATGTGTGATATGATTTTTTTTTATTGTACATATTGTATATATATTGATCAACATGACTTTACAAAATGTCTTTCGATGTTAATCAGACTATTGTACAGCACTCTTTGAGTCCGTTAAGGTGTGTTGTTTAGGCATTATGATACTTTGACTCTTGCAACATGGCGCTCACTTTGGTCCCTCTTTTATTTTTACCCTTGCACTTATTTGTCTAAATCAAATCACCTGTGCACTTAATATACATTGTGGTTACTCCCCGGGGTGCTTTATGTGAACAAGCTCCTTTTAGGAGCGAAACGCGCCATGGACGACACCATGTCTCTTTATTTCACTGTGTAAAATAAAAACTCACTTTTCACTGAAAAACATCGTTGCTGCCTCTTTTTGCCAAATTTGAAAAGGAAGTCACGCTAAGAGGTCCTTACCTGGTTTATTTTCACCGCGGATTGGTGAAACAGGAATATTGTTGAATATATATATTCGGCGTGTGGGGGGTTACTCGAGAAAACTACTTCCTACATTGACTTGTTCCTTCAGGAACATGTGCTGGCATTACCTTCATACATCCAGGACTCCAGCGACTTAATGAGGAAGTTGATGGATTTTGAGTGGCAGGATGACTATTGGCTGGTAACCCTAGATGTGGCTTCCTTATATACCAGCATTGTGCACAAAGATGGACTCAGGGCCACAGAATTCTTTCTAGGCAAGCGACCAATAGAGATGTTGGAACATAACAAAATGTTGCTTGCTATGATGAATTTTTGTTTACATCACAACTATTTTATGTTCCTTAACCGCTATTACCAACAAACGCGAGGAGTCGCCATGGGGGCGTGTTTCTCTCCCAGTTACGCCTGTCTCCACATGGGGTACTGGGAGAGACAGGTCCTCATGGGCATTCATCAAGACACCTGCACTCGCCATGTCATTCGATGGTATCGATACATCGATGACATTCTCATGATTTGGCGGGGTACATTGGAGCAAGTCACCTGTTTCATTGAGACCTTGAATTGCAATTCGTACAATCTTTCATTTACATCACACATTAGTCAGGATGTAGCACATTTTCTAGATGTGACACTAGTGGTCAACCAGGGCAAACTAGAGACCAAGTTGTTTAGAAAGCCTACTGCGGGCAATACTATATTGCATGCAGAAAGTCACCATCCCCCACATTTAATTCGAAGCATCCCCTACGGGGAGATGCTTAGAATTAGGCGTGTTTGCAGTACTGAATCTCACTGTAGGGAGGCACAAACAGCTAGCAAACTTAGGTTTCTGGCCAGAGGCTATAAGGAACATCTTATTGATTCAGCAATCAATAAAGCTAATGCCCTTTCCCGCACGGTTGCATTGACCCATAGAAAACATCAGAAACCCAATGCAATTGATTGTGAGCAGCCAGTCAGACTTATTTGGGCTTATAACAGTCAGCATGGAGCACTCAGGAAAATTGTCAATCAGAACTGGAATCTGATTAAACTGGATCCAGTTATAGGAGACCATATGTGTAACAAGCCTGCCATCACTTACAGGAAAGCATTTGCAATGCAAAATGCCCTGGTCAAATCCAGCCCTGAAGTGATCCCTCCTAAAAACTGGTTGGCGGCAAGCCGTGGATTCAGAAAGTGTTCCAGTTGTAAGGCCTGCACTCAGGGACTCAATAAGACCGAGTTCCTAACAGCCTTTTCTACAGTGCCACGTAAAATCAATAAGCAGCTGACATGTAAATCTGAATATGTGGTGTATGTGCTGGAGTGCCCGTGTGGCCTGCAGTACATTGGTAGTACCAAACTGCAGGTTCACAAGAGGGTACTCCAGCACATCCGTGCTATCAACACCAGCGACGCCACATACCCAGTGGCCAGGCATTTCAAGGAGTTCCACAACAACAACAGTGGGCTCCTAAGATACTATGCCATTGACGCCATTGGCCCACTGAGAAGGGGAGGGAATAGGGAAGGGATCTTGAGGGCTCTCGAGACCAGGTACATTCTGGAAATGGACAGTAAAAGCCCCAATGGGCTTAACTCCACTGAGGATTTTTACACTTGTCTATAGTTCCATATATTCCCATCCCCATGATTTGTGCTGCTTACCACGTTTATTTATTTTTTTGTCATGTCTGGGTCAATTCTCATGTGCCTTTTATTTGCTGTTCGCTGTATTTTCTGCTCTGTAGCTAAGTTTTGACTGTAATTTAGATAACTTGATTCAGCAATATTAGAACATCATTGCTTTTTAACTTTCACTGGTTTATTTGGTGCACAGTATTTCAACGTCTCAGGGTAATACTGACCTAACACCCTTAGCAGGGTATGAATGTTTTCTGACAAAGGTATGTCTATTCATTAGGCCTTACCTGTCTATCCGGCATATATTACCATTTTAAAACCTCTATGGTAATCAGTGACAAACGTGTATAGTATACTCGTTGTATATAGATGTATATATATGAACTAATGTGTATATATTTTAAGGTTTTGGACATAATTTTGGCTTTTTGCATTCATGCAGTGATGAGCGGTAGCCAAACAGCGTACACATAGATTAATGCCTATTTGCACTTATTTGTATATATATGAATTATGTCTCACAGACAACTTTGATTGACTACCATTTGCGTAGCAGTGCATAATAAGAATTGTTCGCTTTATTTATTTGATTTTTAAAGCCTTTGATTAAATGATGTCGGATACTGAAAATGTATTTATACAGGAATTATGTCAGCAATTGCACTTTATCTTTTCATACCCTGCGTTGTGATTTGGCACATGTATTTGAAAAAATGTCTGCAAAGGTGTTTTCAATTGTGATTGTTTAAATAATGACCAATCAGATTTGACGTTGAGTCTGCACCGGCACTTTAAATTTACGCAACTTCTTTCATGGCGCCATGTGACCAAGCCCTCTGTGTAGGGCGAAACGTTATCTTGGCGTGGTGTGCGAAGAAATAAAAACTCACCTGCACTCTGGGTCTTCCTGTGTCCTTGTTGGGGTTAGCTGAATACTGATAGCTGGCGCAGCGAAGCGGCACTCTTGGCGATATATATATATATATATATATATATATATATATATATATATATATATACTAGCAGCCCGCCCCGGCTTTGCCCGGGGCAGAAGGGGGCTGGGGGCAGCATGTTAAGCCTCTGTGCACCCCCCCCCCCGACATTGCCCAGTCCGCATCCCTCCCGCCTCCCGCCCCGACATTGGCCATACCGCCTCCCGCCTTGAGCCTTGTGCCTTGAGCCTCCCGCCCGCCGCTCCCTGCCCCGACATTAGGCATAGCGCCTACCGCCTCCCGCCTTGCGCCTTGAGCCTCCCGCCCGCCTCCCGCCCCGGCTTTGTAACCCCCCCCAGGTCCCGACTTACCTCATCCGCCGCTCCTCCCTACGCTGGAGTGTTTACCTCTCCACTGCTTGACCGCTTGTCAGCTACCTCATCCGCTGCTCCTCCCCGCACTGCCACTGCTCCTCCGCTTCTCGCCGCTCCGCAGCTCCTCCCGGCGCTCATGTTCTCCCCTCTTCCTGTTGCTGGTGAACTCCGCTCCTCCCCTCACGCAGACGCTCCTCCCGGCACTCATGTCCTCGCTCTTCCTGTTGCTCGGTTAAACGACGCTACTCCCCTCACGCATACGTCGCGGCCGGCGCTACTTGCAAGGGACTACTTTATTTTTATTTCTAAATATTTTAAACAACGTTTATTTTTTATTTTTATGTAGCCTATGTCCTTCTGCTTGCCCTTATTTATTTATTTATTTAATTTATATGGCGCGTTATAACCACAGGGGTCTCTAAGCCCTGAGGTTTTCTAAGATGTCTTGGGTGTTCAGATTGGTGGTGTAGTTTTCGAGTTTACCTGGCTTAAAGGTGCAAGTTCTCTCTTTATAATAGTAGTATAGATATATATATATATATCACCAGCAAAAAAAATCCTTCTGGACTCCCAGGGAGCCACGGAGAGTGGCGCACACGCTGGCGGAAATAACCAGCAAATACAATACTTCCTCGTAACTTTTACAATCCGCCCGCTCTCAGGAACAACAGATCCAACGACAAGTCAAATAAACTGCTGTTTATTAACACAATGCCTTTCGCCAAACACAACACGTGATGCATTCCAATTAATAAACGATTAATTGAAATGTATTTTATCATTTTAAAATGATATACAAATTTACAACTATGGGGCCGATTCTGATCTGGGTCGGAATGGCACCGAACGCGATCCGGCTGGAAAAACTACGAGCCGAACGCTTGTTTTCTGGCCGACTCGTACAGCTGTACGAGCGAGCAAGTTTGATGCGAGCGACGTGATATTCACCGACCGAGTCGTTTCCGGGTCCGACCCGCTCCGTACGTCTCCGCCGTAAGCTGACCGTGGCGTGCAATGGATGCGATTTATGCCTGAGCCAGTACGATGCAGGCGTCTGACAGCCTGTGCAAGCCGGAGTGTCGGGCTCGCAAAAAGTACAGGATGTTGCCTTTGGGGGTCCGCGTCAGACTCCCTGTCACCCGCAGCTCTACGACTCGGACACAGGGGAGACCGATGGGTCTCCCGAACACAGGCATGTACGGTGCGGATGGCACCGACATGTACCCACTGTAGTGGGCACCCTTGTCCGCGACGTACCCATTCAGTCAATGGTTTCCATGTACGTGTCGTTCGGCCGGCTCCCTTGACTTCTATGGGAGTCCTACCGAAACGAGTCCGACAGCATACTGCTGCATCGTACTCGCTCAGTCGGATTGCAGGACTCCAGCTCGGTCGGAAAAAATTACTATTCCCACTCCAGTGAGTGTAACAGTAAGGAAACTGATTACTATTCCTACTCCAGTGAGTGCAACAGTAGGGGAAGTGTTGGATATCGGAGAGGTAAAAATTACTATTCCCACTCCAGTGAGTGCAACAGTAGGGAAAATGTTGGATAGCGGAGGGGTAAAAATTACTATTCCCACTCCAGTGAGTGTAACAGTAGGGAAAGTGATTACTATTCCTACTCCAGTGAGTTCAAAAATAGGGGAAGCGTTGGATATCGGAGAGGTAAAAATAACTATTCCCAGTCCAATGAGTGCAACAGGACGGAAAGTGTGGGATAGCTGAGGGGTAAAAATGACTATTCCCAGTCCAGTGAGTGCAACAGTAGGGAAAGTATTGGATAGTGATAGGATAACATTTATTATTCCCACTCCAATGAGTGAAACAGTAGGGAAAGTGTTGGATTACAGAGGGGTAACAATTAATAGTCTCATTACAATTAGTTCAAAATGAAAAACAAACAAAATATTAACAACAAAAATATTTAAAAAACAAAATAAAGAAAAAAATGTACAAATATGTTAAAAATTATATATTTAATATTTGATCAAAAATAAAAAAAAACATTATAATGTTAGATTACAAATTATTTAGAAACAAAATATTAATTATTAGATAAACTTACTTTTTGTATTTCCTACCCTAGAACACCACACAATTCACAAACCACATCAACATTTAAAAAAATGTATTTCCATAATTAACATAATTAATGACCAATTAAAGAAATATTATTAATTAAAAAACAAAGTAAAACTCATAAAAATTAACTAACTTCCCACACTTTACCCATATAATCCCCACAATGAGCAGCTGAACTAAAAGTGTAAAAAACAATTAACTACAAAATGAAAACGTATTTTCAATTAAAAAAGTAATAGAATTTAAGAACTAATTGTAAAGTAAAATTCATTTACCCCCTCCCTTTCTCCCTATAAAAGTAAAACTCCCACACAAAAAATATAAACAAATACCCTGATTACATTTTAATTAATTCATTAATAATGATCAACTAATTATTAACTGAATAAACATAAATTACTTCCCACCCTTTACCCCTATAAACCCCACAACCCACGCCTAAAAAAATTACACAATTGCCATAATTAATTTTCAATAAATGTATTAATATAAATTAACAACTAATGATTAATTAGTCACAAATTATTTCCCACCCTTTACCCCATAAACCCCACAACCCGCACCTAAACAGAATTATGCAATTTCCATATTTAATAGTCAATTAATTAATTAAATAATATTAATTAACAGCGAATTATTAATTAATTACAAATAAATTATTTCCCACCCTTTACCCCTATAAACCCCAAAACCTGCACCTAAAATTAATTACACAATTTCCATACTAAATTTACAATCAATTAATTAATATAAATGATCAACTAATTATTAATTAATTAAACATAATTTAATTCCCACCCTTTACCCCTATAAACCCCACAACCTGCATCTAAAATTAATTACACAATTTCTATAATTAATTTTCAATAAATGAATTAATATAAATTAACAACTAGTTATTATTTAGCCACAAATTATTTCCCACACTTTACCCCATTAACTCCACAACCCGCACCTTAAAAATTACACAATTACCATGATTAATTACCAATTAATTATCAATGCTCAACCAATTAATAGTTAATTACAAATACATTATTTAAACAAATCTCAATTAAATAAATATTAATAAATAAAAAAATCATTAATTTATTATAATTAAATTACTTCCCACCCCATTCCCCTATTAACCCATAACCTGCTACGGAACTAGAAAACGCAAAATTTAATGAAAGTGAAAATCAATAAGTAGTATAAAAGTAACACATATATTAAAAAACATAAACAATACTTAAACGAAAAAACAAACATTTAACATATAAACTAAAATTCATATCACTAATTTAAAAATCGGTATTTTAAACAACTATATTTTTGCAAACCACATTAATGACTTCTATATTTTTGAAAACGATATTTCTTACCTTAAATTCGATATTCTTAACCACAATATTCTTGCTGTCGATATTTCTGTTTCACGATATTTCCAACTCAATATTTGTGTAGGTCAACATTTCCAACTCGATTTCTGTCTGCATACCACCTACCTGCAACACTATGAAACAGTGATGGGAGCACCGTGTGCTGCAACATACGACAATCTATTTATGTATCATATGGAAAAATCCTGGCTATGGAATGGGAACTTCACTGGCTGCACACCCCATACAATACACTGAGGATGCTACGCAGGTGATATTCTCTGGACTTGGAAAAGCCTGAAAAATCTATTCCAAGATTAAGGTTAGCAAAATGAATCATAATCATTTTAATATTAGCTAACATACATTTTCACTTAACAAATGAAGTTCTCGGATGCACTAATCTATATCCAGTCAAATCGATGTGCATAAGGAATCCACTGATTTCTACACTTTATAAATTGTCAACTAAAACACCAAAATACAGAGAATGCCTGAAGGGAATTTATTATGTATCAAAATTAATCCTAGAGAAACAAAAGTATTTGAAGCAAAAGTAACCAACTATCAGATTTTGAGAGCAGGGCTACCCATTAAAAAATATTTTGGATACAGGAATACAAGTTCAACAACAGTGCAGAAAAAAAAGAAAACAAATATTTATTACCACAAAAGGAAAGAGAACAAAAAAAGCCATATTAGACTGGGGCATATTTACGAGGAAGTGGCGGAGCGCAGCATTAGCCTCTTTGGCTTAGCGCTGTGCTCGGCCACTTCTGAAATGCAGGCCTGCACCATATGTACAAGGATACGGTGCCGCCCAGAGTTTCCTCCTGCGCTAGTGCTAATTTAGCCTCCTAGGCCCAACGCAGACACCCTTGTACCATAGCGCAAGGGTGCCTGCGTTGCAGGGGAAGATTGTTTATGTGCAGGAAGGTGTCCCTTTATGCAAATATACAATCTGAAATGCCGTTTTGTAACTTCTATGTGTGTTGCTTAATGCAGCACACATAGAAGTTGCACAGCATCTTTTTTTATGATTGTTTATGTGCAGGATGGGACACCTTCCTGGACATAAACAATCAATGGCTTTGTGCTGTTGCACAACACAGCACACATGGAAACAGCAAAAACGAGGAGAAATTAAACATTTCTCCTCTTTGCACCAGGGTAAGACCATGTTTTCCCTGGTTTTAATTTTGGCACTGCTCCATATTTACACCACCCTTGTAATATTAGGCAGCGTCAAAATTAATGGGTGTTGCGGTGGAACGCCCACCACAACACCCCTTGACAGCCCCTTTCACGCTAAGTATAGTGTAAAAGGGTGCCTTATTTACAAGACAGCGTTAAACCATGTTAAGTGGCTTAGCATCGCCTTTTTTAAAAAGCGTGCCCCTATCGCCACACAATGTCAGAAAAAGTGCCATTGTGTTGGCGATAGGGGCTTATAAATCTGCCCCTAGGTTTCAAGAGGTTTGATACCAAGCAGCATGGCTGTTGAAAAGAATTGCCATCACCTCATTAAAAACAAACCACCACTGTCACACGTCCTGCTGTCTAACACGTCAGTAGCTTTCAAGAGGGATTGCAATATAAGATAAATATTACAGACATTATAGTTTATGGATCAACGCATTAACCATAACATTCTTGCTAAAAAACTAAAATGCTTCTACACATACTAAAACAGCTCAATGTGATAATTTGGCACCAGCAGAACAAAGTAATTCAAAAAACACTAAAATCTTGATTTTTGTCTTTTGGAGCCTTCACAGCAGCTTCATAAGCCGAACCAAGACGACAAGTAAACTTTGCCTTAGCTACACCAAGAAATATGAGTACTGGGGTCTCTGTGTAATCCTCAGACTTCCAACACTAACTTGGCACACTTCTGAGTTAAATTGCTTGCTCTAACTTGCAGGTGGTCAATACTATTCACCCTCTAAACCCTTAAACCAAAATGTAACTTTAGTCAAACTTGTGAGTTTGCAGCCTGCTGACTACCAATGTTACCACAGAGGACAAAATAACTTCAAATTTGATTAAACCTAAACAGCGCATTTGTATTCTCCTTCGTCAGTTTGGGCATCGATTCCGGGTTACAGATAGGCCCTTTGGTTGGAGTGTTGTTGTAATTGATTATTCAAGAAATGGGGCAAAATTATGTCCCTCTGCTGCCTCCAGCATCCCATCAGTTCTTATGTTATTTCTTCTAGACTTCCCACCACGTCCTCAATGCGGTCCTGCACAATTTTTCCTTGAGGCTGGAGATTAAGGGCCTAATTATGAGTTTGGCAGTCTGAGGACCGCAGAAACTGCCAGGGATCAGAGATCCCTCGGGGTGGTGCTGCGGTCAGAGGGTCAAAATATGGTTGATGGTGCCCTGCACCACAGCCAAGCATATTACAACTTTCCTCACCGTCAGCGGTCTCATGGAGGTTCTTACTCCATGAAACTGCTGGCGATGAGTCCATGCCGTGCAGGAATGTACACTGGCGGTACCGTGGCAGTGCAATTTAAGGCTCATATATGAGCCTTTAAACTGCACCACTGCGTGACCACCACACCGCCCACCAGACCACGATAATACTGATAAACTGGCGGGCTGTGTTTGTGGGCGGTAGTGTGGCGGCTCGCTCCCACACCGCCAAACTCATAATAGGGCCCTAAGCATTTCTGCTTTCATCTGTTTAACCTCTTTCATTCCCCACTCTGTCATTTATCTTCTGAAATTCTGCTGTGAGCAGGAGTATATATATGTGAATTTATTAATTGTGTCTACTTTGTTTTCCAGAGTGGATTTCAGATTTCTTAGGGCCTGGAACATTTCCATTATTGTGGGTTCTACAATGGTTGTGGATAGTACCATCCGACAAACCATCTGGAAGTGTATCGCGCAGTCAGTATTTTTCCAACTTATTTTGTTTCTGTTTTATGTTACTCACTAGGCCCTTCTGGAGTGATGCAAATGCAGAACCATTGGGTCACAATCACAGGCCTAGGTCACATGCCAGGATGTGGAATTTTATATATTATATAAATATATTATATAATCATCCATGGGCTGAAATGCTTCAGACATATACTAGTCATGTAAAATAAATCCACTATCCACTAGTCCCTTTTGGTACCAGTCAATAACAGTCTCCCAGGTTATACTGAGGGCATATATCAGGATTGGTATTCTAACAGGGCTGGGATTTTGCCACCTTTCTGCAAATCCACATGCAGGGCTTGGAAAGCAGGAATCAGTAGTTTTAAGGTTGGAATCCCCAGTGAATCTTTAGACTCCCAGAAACTTATATGCGTAAGGGTATTCGCCGGCTTCTCTCTAATCTCTTCCCACCATGGGAAAGATCGGAAATGTTCTTCTAACAAGCACAAGAGTAATAAATCTGTCTCAGTGTAGGGTAAAAGGGTGTGTAGTGAAATAGAATATGCAATCATTCCGCTAATTGTCGCATGAGCAAATATATGTGTGTATATTTTCTCATGCAAAAATGCAATGCACAAATGTTTGCCAGGAGTACCATTTGCAAACATACTTCAGTAAGCTCTTGTGAATTCCTGAAAGTTATAAATATGCCTCATTGTACTATTTATTATGGCAATATTTCAAAATTCCAAGGCCATCTGCTCATGTTTCTTGTAGGTCCACTCGTTCCCGCCCCATGTGGGATGTTCCACTAATAAAATCCAATCCTCTAGCAGGCTTCAAAGTAGCTCAGCAGCCCACAACTAAAATAGCCCACCATCCAAGGCTCTTACCTACCGCTTCCTGGGCTCCTCCCCCATTCACAGAGACTGTCCAGCCGTAAGGAGCTCTATTTTTGTGCAGCCAGCAATTATTTCGGGATTTCAGGGATGTTTCTTCCTTTCAGGCAGCATCTCAAAGACACGCAGGTGGCCCCTTCCGCTGGTCCGTGAGGATCTTTACTGCTCTTGGGTTTCGTTGGGAGGGGGAGAGGAAGTCTGACCAGCATACGATCCCAGCCCTTTCCCACACATTATGCCCCCCAGGGCAGCAACAGTTCATTACAGGCACTGGCAGCCAGCAAGATGGTTGTTCAATTCACAGGAACATTTCTTGTCTTCAAATGGGTTAAATGAGGACATGTATAAAGGATAAGTTGACGATCCCAAGTGTGGGCCACAAAGCTTCACTAGAAGGCAGCCAACTCCAAAGTAGGCAGGACATGCATCCTTCATACTTAACACAATAACATGCCCCTGAAAGAAGGCATAGATTGGGAGCACCACTCGGGCTATCAAAACCAGGATGCAGGAACATTATCGTAATATTGAAACATCTGACTCAAATTCCCTCTAGAAGAACTTTGCATCAGCTGCCTGGAGCATAAGAGATATTTTATGTTCCATGCTGTTGAAAAGATACATCAGATGAAATATGAAGGAGGCTACTAGACTGGATACAGTTAAGCATTTACTAAACAAAGATGTGGAAATGTATTACTGGCAAATGCACCTGCAATTAGCCAATACAGCAGTTCTATTAGTTTGTGTTAGACCAAAGAAGTTCCTTCACCAACGATTAGCTTGCGTTTACATTTACTGGTATTTGTGATGATATATTTTACGTCAATGTTGAAGGGTATTCTACTTTAGAGTTTCTCCTGTCCCATGACTTTCCATTTTACGGATTGTTCTTTTATTAACAAAAAATCCAGGATTATTTCATTTTTTTTTTGTGTGTTTTCTCCAGTTAGCTCCCTTCTTTTATCTTCTTGTTAACATTTCTATAACACAAACTAACTTAAGCTGGATGTTTCTTTTATTCCATCACTTAAAGATTATTTTTTACATCACTACCCTTGCACAAGATGTTGTTACTTATACTTGTACACTCTCTGAGGCGAGACTTTTTACTTCATACCAAGATGCCATGTATGTGATTTGAGAGCAACTATAACTTTTTGAGTCTCCAAAGCGCATGAACAATTTCCAAATCAAGATTGTAGGCGCCCCTAAATGGCAAATAAACTTCTCTTAACGCCATCTGATGCTAAGTGCTCGGCATAGTGCGATTGGCAATAACAATTACACTTGACAATACATAAGAATTAATTTCTCCTACACTATCTGATGGTAAGTGCACGTCATAGTGTCTGACTAGCAGCAGCAATTGCACCTGCCAATAAATCATGAACTAGGCTCTCAAATGGCCAGTCAGGAAGCCCCTCGACTGCCATGCCATAATAGACACAGGTACGCTTGAATGTTCCAAAAACTAGCATTAAGACTTATAAAGTCCACATTCACCCCATACAAACAGAACGAGAAACAACCAAAGCAGACCGCAACTGAACTACCGCAAACAGACAACATGAACTATATAGTTATACTATTACACCTCCAACTCCATGTGCATATGCATACTTACATTTCTAAAGTGGGACTGTTTCTAATTTGATGTATTGACTGCCAATATTGATCATGCAAGCTGGCGTTTGTCGCTGATAATTAACTTACCAATGCTAGTATTTCCATATATCAACAGAGAGGTACTTTAAATGCACTCTTTGTAACATATTTCTTCTTTTTATGTTATCCACTAAGGTATACCACTATGTGTCCAGATGACTATGCAGCCCCTTTTTTTTGTTGTCTGAAACACAAGTGTGATACGGTTGAAATGCACGACTTGTAGCAGACCTTAGTATAAACAATAGTTCCTTCCCTGTAATCTGTGGTTCTCCAGTATTGCGTTTTTCATAGATTCACATGCCTGAATAATTCCCCGTCGTCGGAGTGGAAGTCCCACGGTACATAAAAAAGCAATAATTATGCCCATAATAACCAAAAAACCTTGGTAACATAAACTAGGAAGTAATGTAGCCCTAAACTACAAGGAAAAACTTCCACACCTAAGACTATCATAGTTATTATATACAGTCCAAACTGCAGCCAATCAGCTGACAGCACCCACTAGAATGTTCTCCTCAGAGGCTCAGGCTCTCAGATTTTCTCACACAAGGGTGAACCAGGAGATA
Organism: Lissotriton vulgaris; assembly: GCF_964263255.1. NCBI lineage: Eukaryota > Metazoa > Chordata > Amphibia > Caudata > Salamandridae > Lissotriton > Lissotriton vulgaris. The sequence continues at coordinate 1,151,083,282 of NC_141685.1, read as the reverse complement.
AGAGTATAAACTAGCCTCTTATGGAAGGTGGGCGGGTTGCATGTGAATCTATGAAAGACACCAATACTGGAGAACCACAGATTACTGGTAAGTAACTATTGTTCTTCTCCAGTATTGGGGTGTCTTTCATAGAGTCACATGCCTGAATCAGAGTAGATAGCAGTACAGCAATATAATGGTCATGAGACGCTCTTTGTACCATAGTATCTACATATATGTAAAGATATATAAATACATACATTTTGCAAAAACAAAAACCAATAATGTCATAATCCTGCATAGATACATTTCTGTTTAATATATGCAGAACAATTTTAAAAACAGAGAAAAAGTATGTTAATAAGTGTCTAAGAAAGAGCATAGTGGAGGAGAGAGAACAGAGGCTCACCTTATTTAAAAAGATTGCGGAGAACAGCTTGTCCCACTGACGTATCTGCATCACTTGAAGCTTCCAAACAGTAGTGTTTGGTAAAAGTGTGTCTGCTGGACCAAGTTGCCGCTTTGCAGATTTGATGAAGAGGCACACCGGCAAAGAGAGCGGTAGATGAGGAGATTGCTCTCGTAGAATGCGCTCTTGGGGTTGCCGCAAAGGTCTTCCCGCCTGTTGATGGCAAAGACAAATCGCAGCGGAAATCCAACAAGCTATTGTCTGTTTAGATACAGAATATCCCTGATGTAACCTCCCATAGGCCACAAACAGTTGGTCTGATTTACGAATTGTTGCAGTCCGTTGTAAATAGAACTTGAGACATCTTCTGATGTCAAGGGAATGTAAGGGTCTTTCCGCAGGTGTTAGAGGATTTGGAAAGAATGTTTTCAAAATTATTGGCTCATTAAGGTGAAAGTCCACAGGTACTTTTGGCATGAAACTGGGATTGGTGCGTAGCACTACTGAATTTGAGGTCAATTGAATAAAAGTCGGCTTAATAATGAATGCTTGAATGTCACTGACTCTCCTTGCTGATGTTAGAGCCAATAGCAAATATACTTTCCACGAAAGGAACTTTAAATCCACTTTATGAATAGGCTCAAAGGGGTGCCGCATAAGTTGTGCAAGCACCACATTAAGATGCCAGGATGGAGGTGGACACCGAATAGGGGGAAACATTCAAAATAATCCCTTGAAGAACTGCTGAATGACTCTAGTCGAAGAAAGAGAATTGGATCCATCCTGCCGGAACCTTGAAATAGCTGCTGAGAACACCTTCATAGTGGAATGGGATAAACCCGAGTGAAGAAAGAAAGGTAAGATCTGTTCTGGTTTTGCATGAATCGGATGTATATTGACGGACTGGCACCACATGCAAAATCAATTCCATTTGAGCTTGTATGTCTTAATCGTAGCAGGCGCTCGAGCATTAGCTTAAACTTCCTGACAGTCCGCAGGAATATTTAGGTGTCCGAATTCAAGGTGTTCAGGAGCCAGGCTGCTAATCTCAAAGATGCTAGGTCCAGGTGACAGATCTGTCCGTTCTCGATGGACAGAAGGTTCGGTATTGGTTGAAACTGAATGGGATTGCACTCTGAGAGGAGGAGAAGTTCGGTGAACCAGAATTGGCGAGGCCATCTAGGAACAATGAGAATCAGGCGGCAAGGTTGTTCCTTCATCTTGCAGAGAACTCTGGCAACCAACGGAATCGGAGGAAAGGCGTAGGCATATATCTGTGACCAATTCATCGAAAACGCATTCCGGCATGAGTCGTTGTGGGGAAGCCAACTTGCAAAGGATGGGCATTTGCGGTTCTGACTGGTCGTAAACAGGTCCAGATCGGGATGGCCCCACTCCCGAAAGATTTGATTCAATGTTGGTTGATGCAGCTCCCACTCGTGATTGGATATTATTGATCTGCTGAGGGAGTCCGCTAGGACATTGGAGATCCCCGGAACATGAATAGCTGAAAGGTTGATCTGGTGACGTATCGCACAGTCCCAGATCTCTTGGGCTTGTTGAGAGAGTAGGGCCGACTTCGTCCCTCCCTGCTTGTTCAAGTAATTCATACTCGTAGTGCTATCAGTTCGAATTAGTACTGAAGCTTCCAGAATGACACTTCTAAAGGACTTCAGGGCCGTTTAGAAAGGAATTCGCCTTGATAAGGCAGTCGTCCAAGTATGGGAAGATTTGAATGCCTTCCAGACGAAGGTGTGCTGCCACCGGTGCTAGGGCCTTTGTGAACACATGGGGTGCTGACCGTAGTCCAAAAGGAAGGACTCTGAATTGAAAGTCCCTGCCAGCCACTCTGAACCGTAAGAATTTTCTGTGTCTGGGTAGGATCAGCACATGAAAATAAGCGTCTCGAGGTCGAGGGTGGTCATGTGATCCCCTGCCGAAAGGAGTTGAAGGATTTGTTGAAGTGTTAACATTCGGAAGGATAATTTTTTCAGGTATTTGTTGAGGGCGTGAAGGTCAAGAATGGGGCGCCATTCTACCGCCTTTTTCATTATCAGGAAAAATCTCGAATAAAATCCTGTTCCTCTTTGTAAATGAGGGGCCTTTTCGATCGCTCCTTTTCAAATCATCACATTTATTTGGGAAAAAAGCTCCTTGAGATGAGCAAGAGGTGGGCCTTTGGGAGACGAGTTCAGAGGAATCTTTACGAATTCCAAAACATGGCCTCTGCCACTATGTCCAGGACCCACTTGTCTGATGTGATATCGGACTATTTCAATTAAAATAGGGATATTCTTCCCCCAACTTTTAACGGGAGGGACTGCAGAAAAGGTGGCAGGTGGTGAATCTCATTGTTTTTTATCTGAATCCCGTCCACGGTAGGAGGGATTCCTTTTTGTTTGCAAGTAGGAGGTATTTCACTGTCCGTATGACTGCTGCCTGTAGGACGGATATCTTTGATTACCCTGAGCGGATTGGTATGAGCTCTGTTGGTTGTAACCTCCTCTATTGGAGAAGGATGCACGTCCTTTGGCACCCCGAAAAGGCTGTTTTGCGAAATTGAAGGCTACCAAGAGACCTTGCTGTTTCAGTGTCTTTTTTAATACCCCGAAGGGCCTCATCAACATGCTGGCCAAATAGTGATTCCCCATCAAACGGCATGTCAAGTATTTTTGCTCGAACCTCTTGGGGAAAATATGTTGACTTCAGCCAACCTTGCCTCCTTAGTACTGCCGCACCCGCTAGCTGTCTAAATCCTGTGGATGTGACATCCACTCTGCATCTATTATCTCCTCAGAAGTACGCTCCCTTTCTTGTAAAATCTTCAAGGCCTCAGACTTAGATGGTTCCAGCAGCATGTTAATGTAGGGGGTGATGTCCAACCACATCTGCTTGTCATAACTCCCTAATATGGCTAGGGAATTAGCAGCACGGATGGTCGTCGCTGCCATGGTGGAAACTTTCTTCCCAATAGAATCCAGCCGTCTGCCATCCCTATCTGGCGAGGAGGGGTTCCTGGCAAGTCTCTGCAACACTTGGGCGATGACAGAGTTAGCTTTCGGCTGGCCTATAAGGCATGCAGGTGAGTTGTTTGGTGTCTTATATTTTTTCTCTAATCGAGGTAAGACCGCAAGAAGTGAAGCAGGTGCTGCCATGACCTTCAAACCTTCCTTCCAGATAAAACCTATAATAGGAATGGTCTGTATCTGTTTGCGTGGCTGGTCCTTAAAATCATAAAGAAAGCAGTCATCCTTCTTTGTCTCCATTGGTATGAGAAACCTTTGCGTCGCACTCTCCATAAGGAGAAGAAAGCCTCCAATATCCACCGGTGGAGAGTCAATGGGAGCTGGATTTGAAGGCAACGGAGTTTGAATTTGATAATCGTCCCACTCCGTAAGAATAGACCTATCATCCACTACTCCTTCCTCCCTTTCATCGTCAGTGGTGTTAACATTATGGGAATGATGAGACGATGCTAGAGGAGGTGGTCTAGGAGACCTTAAAGAATAAGTAGAAGCTTGAGGCATGAGCGTTGATGGAATAGACTCTGCAGATAATAATCATCCAACATATATTGCAGATTATTCAGCAAGGCTAAAGGCATCTGTACTGTGGGAACCGTGTCAGGAGCTGGAGCTACAGGTAGGGAAAGGGTCTTCATCCTGGTCCTCCTCCTGATACTTAATAAGCAATTCCGAAGAGCTTCTGGCAGTGCGGAATCTGTCGTCCTTTTCGGACTCGTCTTCATCCTCCCCAGAGTCCAGCAATTGCTCAGGCAACTCAAGATGTACCTTATGCGGGGAGATATGTAAGGGAGAGAGGGCTTCCAAAGAAGAGCCACGTCTTTGTAGCAAAGGAGCCGTTGTCGTAGGCGGTGCAGAGGAGGCAGTGGCCGTTGTAGCAGACCAAACTTGCAACTCCGTGCAGGATGATAAAAGAGGCGTCGACGAGTGGGCAGTCGACAGTATCGTTGTCGATGGTGCTGGTGTCAAGAAAGTAACCGACGATGAGTCAGCTGTCTTCGTCCACGAGACAATCTTCGTCAACGAGGAGGTCGTCGACGATGAGGCAATTTTCGTCGATGACTACCTTGTTGGTGGCGAGTCAGTCTTCGTCGACGAGGAGGTCGTTGACGAAGAGGCAACAGTCGACAAGGCAGTCTTTGTCGACGAAGCAGTTGTCGACGATGCAACCGCCAACGAGATCTTCTTAACTTTCGCTGTCGACGGAGCGCCGGCGATAGATGTACTCTCCTTCGTCAACGAGATGGGCTTAACAGAGACAGAGACTAGTGTCGACGGAGATGAAGCTGATGACATGATCATCGACGGAGGAGCCGTCGACGACTGAGTTTTTCTCTGAGGTAAATCTTTCTCACAAAGTATTTTTGATGCCAGAGACTTTCCAGTCTTTCCTGGGGGCTTAGGTTCATATCGTTGCGGATACTCGGCGTGAAACAGAAGAATATCGTTGTATATGAGAGGCCATATTGGAGCAAAGATGTATTTATACAGTTACTAAAAGAAACCGGATGGCCCTATACCTCGCTTAAACAAAAAGGAAAAGACCGAATCCGTATAGGCAGTATTGAAAACGTCTGGATAAAGACTTGATGACCATAAAGTACTGGGCTATCCTCTTCGTATAACAAATTGCTCAGCAAGGCATATTTACTCCTTAAGGCTTTGATCTTCATTTCCCTTGTACTGTTCTTGCAAACAACTTCAAATAATTCTTCAACAGGACATAAAAAGCCAATAACGCCGTTTCTAGATCGAGTAATACCAAAAAGTCTAGTGCCCCTGTTGGAACCTATTCAAACTGAGGGTATAACAAAACTAGAAGTTAGAAAAGTGAAATATCAACTCATGTATCCGGATAATCTATGTTGCACAATGTCATGTTTTGTTAGTTGCGAATGACGGTCACCTGACGAAGGCCACTGGCCGAAACGCGCGTAGTTCTTTTCCACCGCTTTGCCTACTTCATTGTTACATCGACCGAAATTTGTATTTTCACATTTCTTTGTTTTGTATACGTATTTATGTTTGTAATATGTTAATGTCTACAAAAAGTATGTAAAATAAAATGAAAAAAAGAATCAAAATATTTATATGAGGGGGAGGAGCCAAGCTCGCGACCGTGATGGCCGCACTGTAGCTCGGCTCCGTCAACCTTCCTGCCTGAACCGTAAATCCTGTACTTTATCCTGCCCCAAGGAGACACATTCGACGGAATATGGGAATATGAAAGGCTGCTTGCACTCACCGTTTGTCCCGGGAGCTCCTGGGTGCCGCGGATCTTGAGCTGTGCCCTTGTTTGATCCGGAGCCTCCGTGGCGTGCAGGCCGGGGACTCGCCTGCGTCGGTCGGCCGGAGCAGGGTATCGACGCCAACCCCTGGTGGAGGAGAGGAGTCGCTGAGGAGGCCATTGTGCGGTTGGACCGGTGGCGACTGACCGGGCCCGGTCTGGTGGCCCAGGGGCCCAGCTGCGGGGTGCGGCCTCCCTCGGACGGGGGTTGACCGTACAGGAGGCTTGTCCCCCCTTTGTTCTCCTGTCCGGCCATCTTGAAGCCCCACGCCCGGAATCGGCGGGCGGCGCCCACGAGACGGTGGCGCCGGCCACCCCCTGTGTCTTGGCGACCCATCTTTCTGCACCAAGATTGCCATTAGCGGGACCCGGCGAGACTCCGCTGGGCCTTGTTTGACGGCCCGGACTGGGGTTGAGGAACGGAGCGGCCTTGTTGCGCCGACAAAATGGCGGTCGGCGCCCTGGGTCTCGGACCTGTTGGGGGCGGCGAAACTGGTCTGTCGAACTGCACGTTGGCTGAAGAGTGGGGGAGTGAGCCCACGATTGGCGATGTCTTCGCCGCCATGTGTTCCTGGCGCGCGACCATGGCCTTTGCCGCAGCTGTGCAAGATAACGGTTCTGCCGCCGGGCCTGCTGGGCCGCCCCCTATGTATGCGGCCCGACCGAGGGAATGTGCTGATTTGTCTCTCCCGGCTGTTGAAGGGAAGGCGACCGCCGTTCATCTGGGAGTTCATATGTCTGTTGCCTCGAGTCTTCAGGAGGTTTTGCTTGAGGTGGACGTGGGAGGGGACCCACGCCGGGGTCCGTCCAGGTCAGTGTTGCTGGGGTACCCGGCGGCTTTTTGACTCGAATTGATTTGAGGGGGTCCCATGGTTGTTCCGTGGGGGACACCTCCCCCCTTTGGTCGGCGGGACTGCACCCACGCTGCCTGCTGCTCCTGACGTTGCTCTTCGCCAGCTTGGTCCGCGGCCGCCATTGTTTGTATTGCTGCTCGAGACTTGGATCCCCTGTTCTGTACCCTTGGCCTGCCTTATTCCGATACTATGTACACTCCGTGCCTAACTGCTTGCTGTATTCTCCTTTACTGTGTACTAAAGTAGTGATCAGGAGAGGACAGGGGTGAGATGTACTCGCCTCGGCGGACTGCTAATTAATGTGTGGAGATGAGGACTGCTCGCAGCTGTAACAGTATGACCAATTCCTCTTCATGTTCCTGATGTTTGAGTTTGTGTCGATCTCATTTCGATGCAGGTTCTAATTGTGTTATGGCGGGAGGTGGGAGCTGAAGGTTCGATTGCATATCTCCTCTCCCACTGGTTTTTTCTTCCCCCTTTCCTTCCTATTTTTGTCTGTAGTGTTCTTTCTCTTACTTTCTGATTCTTCTGTATTTCGGGTTCTACTTAGGGCGACAGGCACGCTGCCGGGGGGGTAGGCCGTAGCCTTCTGCAGGGGTGCAGGGTGGTTTTGGTGGGATGGGGTCTGTATATTGTTTTTTTTTTTCTTAGTTCTATGGCTCTTTTGTATCCCTTTATCGGGACGCTGTGTCCGCACGCATACTCCATGGGGTGTTCGCTGGCAGTGTAGGACATGACTCCTTCGCGTTAATGATAATGATAGCACACTTACACGTCCTACTTGCCTCGACCCCGATTGTGGGTCTTGAGTATTGTGTGCCTTATTCGCCATGGGGCGCGTACTGCGGCGCCGCGTTCTTTCTTCATTGTTTTTCACATTCCTTCTTTTACCCTTCCTCTCCTTTTTCCCCTTCTTTGGGTTAGTATAGCGGATGGCTATCTTTGTGTTGCTGTTCTGACTCCTTTGATTGGTACCAGCACATATTCAAGTGGTGACGGGTGGACGGTGGGCAGCGGGGGGAACTGATTTGAAACGGGGGAACTACGCGTTGCCTTTGCCAACTGTTGCTATTATTTCTGATTCTCACTGCTCCTTTGTACTGCTGCTTTACCAACTGCCCGCCATAGGAATTCGGAAATTAACAGTTGCAATTGTTCCTGCTATACTTCCTACTATATTATAAAATTAACCTTCTCTTATCCTACTCCTAGCGGTTATTTTGGGCCTTTTAATGTTTACTGATTGTTCATAGAATGCTGAGGAACTGCTGGAGACTTTCTATCCTGATTTTGTGCGCCCATAATGTGTTGTGGCCGGCCTGATTGGTTGTAGGCCCGTATTTGTACACTTCTGCTTGCACAATAAAGGTTTAAAAAAATATATATATATTTATATGAAAAAGAATATATAAAATAAAAACAAAAACAAAGATTTTGAAATGTTATACATGGTTTTGAATTGGTTATTAATTGAAGGAAGTCGCTTTGATACTAAATAATCAAATGGGCAGTCATTAACCTTGTGTTTGCTAGTGAGAGTATTCTCTCTTTTTCCATAATTGGCTTAGGCAGAGCCTTAGACTTTGAAGGTGGAGGAGCCTTTTTTGAGGAAGAAGGCAAATCAGAACTCTTAGAGGGTTGAACTTTTCTCTCAACCTTAGCGCCAGGAGAACAGCCATCCTCTTCCTAGAGGATTTAGATGAACCAGAAGCAACACTTTCCACCTCGGATAAAGGGTTATCATGGTCTTTAATCTTCTGTAGCCACAGAAGTAGGCGCCCTTCTCTATCTCTGAGGGTCTTCTGAGGGAAGGTCCTGCAAATCTTACAATCTCTCACCTCATAATCCGGATAAAGGCAATAAATGCACTTCTTGTGGGGATCTTCAGAAAACAGCCGGAGCTTCCCACAAGATTCACAAGGTCTAAAGAGAGATTTCTTTGAAGATGACATTCTGAAGTGAAGAAATTCCAGAAGAAAAGTGAAGTAGTGAGCAGAGCTCAGGGAGACGCCCTTCACACGACATGCGGTAGAAAATCTAAGAGCCTGAGTGTAGGAGAGTAGGGTCTGCAATCCTATGATCACCCGGACTTTTTGCTTTTGTTTCACTGGTTTACGACTTTCTCGGGCTGTGGGCCTGCCACTCAGACCCACCGCCTAGCTGTTCTCTCACTAAATTGATGTGTGTACCTTAGGTGCATGACCCAATTGGAACTGGGCCACCTTGTCAGACCCTGTAACTCAGGGCATAGGTGTACCCAGGGCCTACCAGGAGCTGAAGCATGTATTATGCCACCCCTGGATGGCCATCTAAATCTGACACAACTGGCTGCACGACAGCTGGGGCAACGTGGCGTACTCGCCCGTTGCTGTAGGTATAGTATCCCTATATCTAACCTTAAAATGGACACCCGAGTTCCTATCAGTCACTCCTATGGCAGGCCTTGACAATCCTAAAGGCAGAGTGCATGGAACCGTGTGAATTGGGCTCTGGCACGAGCCGAGCCCGGTTGCAGCTTGCGGAACCAAGACCCAATGGCTGTTCCATGATAACGCGTATCATATCGGTAACTTCGGTATAGCGTTATCAAGACATGCCGAGTAAGGTGTCATACGAATCGGGATGCTGGCCCCTCACCAATTCTGGCGACGAGGTTAGCATTCCGCCCTTCTAGAGGGACACGACATGTACATAACTGTGAACCCCGGTTAAAGTTAACTGAAGCCTCAGCTCCACAAAATGGACGCTGCCACCACATACATGAGTCTGACCTCCTGCTGCTGGGAGTCCTTCCAGCGAGGAGAGCTTGGACAAAGGGTTTCCTGTCAGGGGCGGTGTTCGCACCATCCCAGACAGGGTTTTGTGTATTCTGGGTAGGTAGGGCTTTGCAAGAAGGTGACTGCGGAGTGGCACCCCGGTGCTCACTACGCATCTGCCGGCTAGAACCAGTTCCAGGGGCGCGCAGCCCCTGACCTGGGGAAAGTCCGGCAGGGGAGAGGGGTGTAACTACCCCCCTTCCTGGTCCCACCCCTAGGGCAGGACCTAGTCATGTACCCACCCCTTTCTTTAGGATAAAGGCCGGAGCGGGGACCCTTCCAAATTAGATCATCTTTGAATCAAGAACTACTTTCTACGAAAGGACATTCGAGGCTCTTTTCAAGATTTCTCCCTTGTGGCTAAGGAGTAGTCACCCTGCACCCGCAGGCACCATCTAAGAACTCTGCGGTTTGCTGCAAGTCCTTCCTCAGGAATCCGACGACCCAGCTCGACGAGAAACGGCTTCCCTGGCACCTCTGACCTCTACCCACATCGTCAGCTCAGCTGAGATCTGTGGGTACGAAGAGACCTCGAGGGACCGGCCATCATCAAAACCTGCACGCTTTCTTAAACCAGCACGATCACCGAAGGAATCCTCTGGTGAGTGCTCTGGGGTCCAAGAAGCCCCGACCCTGAGCAGCTCCAGCATCGAAGTGCAGTCTCCCAGCATCTCCACGATCTGCGTGGGGCCCTTCTGCTTTGCCGCTCAGCCCGTTGTCTGGTTACTAGCCGCTGGCTTGTGACCTCCTTTGACGACATCCGACAACCAACGCTGTTGGTCTGGTTGCACCAGACCGGCCTTTGCTCCCTTTTACGAGAGGAGCAACCCGGACCCTCCTGGTCCACTCAAGACGCCATTTTAGGCCCACCAGGTGGCCCTGAAATCTTCCAAGGCTTGTTGCCCCAATCCTGGGCCCAGCGACGCCGACAGCATCAACCTTCGTGGGACAGCTCGCACCTCCATCCTGGTCGCCGACAACGCCTCCTGGTCCGTGAGACTGCAGAGCCTAGCGTCGCCCACTCACCTAGTCGAGGTGACGGCCATCCGGTACCCTCCTGGTACCCTCTGACTACTGGCTAGTAGTACGAACTTGGTCCCCTCTGCTTTCAGGTATCATCGATCTCTGATCCAGGCTTGGATCTCTACGAACTATTCCTCACTGGTCGCCGGCCAGCAACTCCTTCCTTCCGGCTCCTGGCTCGTCAGCAAAGACCCCCGACGCCTGTAAGACTTGTGCAGCCGCAGCCCTTGTGGCTAGGTAACTCCAGCATTTCGGTGCCCGCATAGCCTCCTTACTTAAGGGTCCCGAGTCCCTCGCTTCCGACTTGCCTTATCGGGTCCGCCCGAGACCACTAAACTTTCTGTGCCCTCGGGCACTTGTATTGATTGTGCACTTGAAGTATTTTCCTAAGAGTTTTGTTCTGTGCTTAGTACCCTGTCCTCATAAAGAGTACAGGGCTGTTGTGATTCTAATAAATATACTGTTTATTTTCATAACACTTGTGTGGTGTCCTTTCACTTGGTGTTCAAGGGGTATGTGATGGTATAACAGCTGGCTTAACACGCCCTCTAGAGTTTAGCCCGAAGACTGCTCGTATCCACGCTACTAGGATAGCTGGTCTAAGGTTGACTTACAACCAATCACCATAAGGGTCGTTTGGACCGATGCATAGTGGTCGCTAGAATAGTGAACACTGCATATCGGGCCAACTTCTCACATTGGTGAGCAGCGGTTGGGATTTGAGCTTGCTGTTGTTCTACCACGCGTATCCTAAGAATATCTTGTGAAAGATCACATAAGTACTTCAGGTACATATAACTTAGCTTAGAATACTCTGAGTTCTACTGAACCAGCTGTTGTAGCTCCTCAAGGCTTAGCACACCTTGGCTACAACTCTTAGCAAGGGATCAGTAGGTAAACACATAGTGTAGGTAGGTGCATCACTTACACCACACTAGAAGCAGCATGTCAGACAAAGGAGGAAACTCTGAGTCTCCCCTTGTGTCATTCGACCTTCCACAGGTCACCTCCAGATATGCTGCACTTAGCTTCCAAGAGATGCGACAGATCTGTACATCTCGGAAGCTAAAACAGGGTGCAAACCCTACCATTCCGTTTCTGATTGGTCTCTTGGAGACTTATGATGCAAGGAGGGCGGGTAACACCGACCCTTCTCATCCAGAAGTGGATATGCCCCCCCCTCGAGGGAACCCGAGGTGACCCTGACCTTATCCATCTCTCCGCAGAAGGTGAAGAGGAGGACGAGGAGCCAGAGACATCTGGGGACGAGGCAGACAAAGGTCCAGTCATAGTTAGCCAGCTAACCCAGGACAACTTAAGCCGGCACGAGAATGGCACCAGGAGACTCCTGGGGCATCTCTCAGGCCAGCTTAACATTGGGAATGGACGAGTTAGGTCTCTGTCGAGAGGCTCTAATAGATCCGTTCGAACCAATGGCTCTCAAGGCTCTGCTCGAAGAGGGATGACATCCCCTCAGAGGAGAGTGTACGAAGCGAAGGAGCGGGAAGTCAATCTGCGGATCGAAAGGGAAGAACTTGCCCTAGCCAAAGAGAGACTCGCCTTTGCTAGAGAGCAAGAATTGAGTGGGACAATTCCCACTGGTGGCAGCATTCCCCCACGGGAACCCAGGAGTTTAGACACTAAGCACCTGAATAAGATAGGGCCCCCCTTTAAGCAAGGGGACGACATCCACAAATGGATTACTGCTTTGGAGCGGGCCTGCACTGTACAGTGCGTCCCCCAGAGTCAGTGGGCAGCTATCTTGTGGCTCTCCTTTGAAGGTAAAGGTAGAGATAAGCTCCTCACTACTAGAGTCGAGGATGCTAACAATTACCAGGTCCTGAAGAACACACTGATTGATGGGTTCGGCCTACCCACTGAGCAGTACAGGTTGCTGTTCAGGGATACCCAGAAAACTCAGTCTCAGGACTGGTCTGATTTCGTTGATTGTGCCACTAAGGCTTTGGAGGGCTGGTTGCTGGGCAGTAAGATTACTGATTACACAGGATTGTATAATTTGATCATGCGAGAACAGATTTTAAACAATTGTCAGAACCAGTTGTTGCATCAGCACCTTGTCGACTCGGATCTGACCTCTCCCCAAGAATTGGGAAAGAAGGCAGACAGATGGGTCAGAACAAGGGTTAAGCAAAACCAGGGCCAGCACCAGGGTGATCAGAAGAAAGCAGACCAGAAGGGTAAAGATTTGAAAGGGGTACAAACTGACCAGAAGTCTTCGACAGGTCCCCAACAACCCAAAGAGGGGGGGGTCAGGCTTCCCAGAAAAAGAAGAATCAAGAAGGCCAATCGAAAAGGTGGTGCCAATACTGTAAAAGTAAAACTCACTGGTTTAGTGAGTGCACCAAGAAAGGAGGGCAGACTCCTGCTACTGCAGCCCCTAAGGCACCTGTGTCCCCTAGTACAGCCAGCAGTAGTAGTGCGCCTCCCAAGGGACTAGTTGGGTTAACCTTGGGTTCTGAGGGGTGTGACAACTTAGTTGGTACGCTCACTCAGGCTGTCCTTGTCTGTACGGGGGATGTGGATATATCCCCTGATGTCAGTCCCAATACTTTGGGCAAATACCGACAGACGCCTTTAATTAATGGAAGAATGGCTCAGGCCTATAGGGACACGGGTGCCAGCGTCACCATGGTGACGCCTAACTTTGTGGACCCTGGACAGATCATGCCAGGTACAGATTTCCTGGTGACCAATGCCAGCAACGTCACTACCAGTCATAGTTTGGCGATTGTTGCTTTCTCCTGGGGAGGGGTAAATGGCCAGAAAAAGGTTGTTGTTAGTTCAGACCTCCCAGTGGATTGTTTGTTGGGCAATGATTTGGAGTCATCGCAATGGTCAGAAGTGGAGCACCGGACTCACATGGAGATGTTAGGCTTGCCAGCACATGTGTTTGCTGTGACCAGGTCACAGGTCAGACGATGCCCCACTGAACAGGTGCTGGATCCTGGAACAACGGACCAGACACCTCCCAAGAAGAAGAGCAGTCGGGTTAAGGCAGCGCCTTCCCCCTTGCCCCAGGTCGAGGATCAAGTCTCAGAGGAGGCTGACCTCCAGGAATTGCGGGAAACTGAACCTAAAGAACTCGAACTTGATCAAGTTGAGTTTCTGGGCTCAGGGGGACCCACACGAGACGACCTGGGGAGGGACCAGTTAGACTGCCCTTCCCTTGAACCCCTCAGACAGCAGGCTGCTGCTGAGGCTGCTGGGAACGCCACAGGTACCCACAAGGTATACTGGGAAGATGGACTCCTGTACACTGAGGCAAGAGACCCCAAGCCTGGCATGACCAGGAGGCTGGTTATACCCTTGTCTCAGCGTGGTTTCCTCCTTACCTTGGCCCACGAGATTCCCTTAGCAGGACACTTAGGCCAGACGAAGACGTGGGACAGGCTTGTCTCACACTTTCACTGGCCTCACATGAACGAAGATACCAAGGAGTTTTGTCGCTCCTGTGTCACTTGCCAAGCCAGTGGTAAGTCAGGTGGCACGACAAAGGCCCCCCTTATACCAATGCCTGTGGAGGGGGTGCCCTTTGAACGTGTGGGGATTGACATTGTCGGTCCAATGGAACCCCCAACAGCATCAGGGCACAAGTTTATACTGGTGGTAGTGGATCATGCCACCAGGTATCCTGAAGCTATTCCTCTTAGGACCACTACAGCCCCTGTGGTGGCAAGAGCCCTAGTTGGAGTATTCTCCAGAGTGGGCTTCCCTAAGGAGGTCGTCTCCGACAGAGGTGCAAACTTCATGTCGAGCTACTTAACTGCTATGTGGAAGGAATGTGGTGTCAACTACAAGTTCACTACACCCTATCATCCACAATGCAATGGGCTTGTTGAGCGATTCAACAGGACCCTGAAAGGGATGATTCATGGACTACCTGAAAAGCTCCGGCGTAGATGGGACGTCCTGATTCCCTGCCTTTTATTCGCTTACAGAGAGGTCCCACAGAAGGGGGTTGGCTACAGCCCTTTTGAACTTTTGTACGGGCATCCTGTAAGAGGACCCCTGTGTTTGGTGAAGGAAGGATGGGAGAGACCTCTCAAAAAGCCTGCAACCAGCATAGTGGACTATGTGCTTGGTCTCCGCTCGCGGATGGCTGAGTACATGAAGAAGGCATCCGAAAACCTTAAGGCCAGCCAAGAACTCCAAAAAGCTTGGCATGACCAAAAGGCTGTCTTGACTGTTTATCAGCCCGGGCAGAAGGTGTGGGTGTTGGAGCCAGTGGCCCCAGAAGCACTCAAGGACAAATGGTCCGGGCCCTACACCATCCTGGAGAAAAAGGGAGAGGTCACCTACCTGGTGGACCTTGGAACTCCCCGGAGCCCCCACAGGGTGCTCCATGTCAACAGGCTCAAAGCATATGTCGACAGGAAGGACATGAGTTTGTTCATGGCCATAGATGAGGGACAGGAGGAGGAGAGTGACCCTCTCCCCGACCTGCTCACTCAGAATCCTGACGATGGATCGGTAGACGGTGTTGTCTTTTGTGGCAGCCTCTCCGAACATCAACAGGAGGATTGTAAACAGGTTCTTCAATCCTTCCGGCATATGTTCTCTCTAACACCCAGTCAGACCAATTGGTGTACCCATGAGGTTGACACTGGTGACAGCTTGCCCGTCAAGAGTAAAATCTACAGGCAGCCCGATCACGTTAGAGACTGCATCAAAAGTGAAGTACCGAAAATGTTGGAGCTGGGAGTCATTGAACCCTCGGATAGCCCTTGGGCTAGTCCCGTAGTTCTAGTGCCGAAGCCTCACACCCCGGGCTTTAAGAAAGAGATGAGGTTCTGCGTAGACTACAGGGGTCTCAATGCAGTCACTAAGACTGATGCCCACCCAATACCAAGGGCAGACGAGCTTATCGATAGATTGGCTTCGGCCAACTTCTTAAGTACGTTTGACCTGACAGCTGGGTATTGGCAAATCAGGTTAGCTGAGGACGCCAAGCCTAAGACCGCATTTTCTACCCCTGGTGGGCATTATCAGTTCGTGGTGATGCCCTTTGGTTTGAAAAATGCACCTGCCACCTTCCAACGGTTGGTGAATCACGTTCTCACTGGGCTGGATGACTTCTGTGCGGCGTATCTTGACGATATCGCTGTCTTTAGCTCCACCTGGGAGGATCACCTGGTCCACCTGCGGAAAGTGTTAGAGGCTCTGCAAGCAGCAGGTCTCACTATCAAGGCTACCAAGTGCCAGATAGGGCAGACACAGGTTGTATACTTGGGCCACCTTGTCGGTGGAGGCCAAGTTCAACCACTGGAGAGCAAGATACAGTCAATCAGGGACTGGGCTCCTCCAACCACCCAGACTCAGGTTCGAGCTTTCTTGGGCCTGACTGGTTACTACCGAAAGTTCGTCAGAAATTACGGATCGATTGTGACTCCGCTCAATGAGCTGACGAGTAAGAAAATGCCAAAAAAGGTTCAGTGGACAGCGAGCTGTCAAAAAGCATTCGATGGCCTAAAACAGGCCATGTGCACGGCACCTATCCTCAAGAGTCCAGACTACTCCAAGCCATTCATTGTCCAAACAGACGCTTCTGAGTTGGGTGTGGGAGATGTTCTATCTCAACTGAATTTTGATGGTAATGACCAGCCCATTGCTTTTATAAGCAGATGGCTGACCCCCAGAGAGAAAAATTGGTCAGCTATAGAGAGGGAGGCCTTCGCTGTGGTGTGGGCCCTGAAGAAACTGAGGCCATACTTGTTTGGCACTCATTTCAAGATTCAGACCGACCATAAGCCCCTCCTATGGCTAAATCAGATGAAGGGTGAAAACCCCAAACTGCTTAGGTGGTCCATTTCCCTACAGGGGATGGACTTCACAGTGGAGCATAGACCTGGCACTGATCATGGCAATGCAGATGGGCTCTCCAGGTATTTCCACTTAGAACAAGAAGACTCACCTGGTCAAGGTTAGTTTATTGTCCCAACGTTTGGGGGGGGGGGGTCATGTAGGAGAGTAAGGTCTGCAATCCTATGATCACCCGGACTTTTTGCTTTTGTTTCACTGGTTTACGACTTTCTCGGGCTGTGGGCCTGCCAATCAGACCCACCGCTTAGCTGTTCTCTCACTAAATTGATGTGTGTACCTTAGGTGCATGACCCAATTGGAACTGGGCCACCTTGTCAGACCCTGTAACTCAGGGCATAGGTGTACCCAGGGCCTACCAGGAGCTGAAGCATGTATTATGCCACCCCTGGATGGCCATCTAAATCTGACACAACTGGCTGCACGACAGCTGGGGCAACGTGGCGTACTCGCCCGTTGCTGTAGGTATAGTATCCCTATATCTAACCTTAAAATGGACACCCGAGTTCCTATCAGTCACTCCTATGGCAGGCCTTGACAATCCTGAAGGCAGAGTGCATGGAACCGTGTGAATTGGGCTCTGGCACGAGCCGAGCCCGGTTGCAGCTTGCGGAACCAAGACCCAATGGCTGTTCCATGATAACGCGTATCATATCGGTAACTTCGGTATAGCGTTATCAAGACATGTCGAGTAAGGTGTCATACGAATCGGGATGCTGCCCCCTCACCAATTCTGGCGACGAGGTTAGCATTCCGCCCTTCTAGAGGGACACTACATGTACGTAACTGTGAACCCCAGTTAAAGTTAACTGAAGCCTCAGCTCCACAAAACGGACGCTGCCACCACAGACACGAGTCTGACCTCCTGCTGCTGGGAGTCCTTCCAGCGAGGAGAGCTTGGACAAAGGGTTTCCTGTCAGGGGCGGTGTTCGCACCATCCCAGACAGGGTTTTGTGTATTCTGGGTAGGTAGGGCTTTGCAAGAAGGTGACTGCGGAGTGGCACCCCGGTGCTCACTACGCATCTGCCGGCTAGAACCAGTTCCAGGGGCGCGCAGCCCCTGACCTGGGGAAAGTCCGGCAGGGGAGAGGGGTGTAACTACCCCCTTCCTGGTCCCACCCCTAGGGCAGGACCTAGTCATGTACCCACCCCTTTCTTTAGGATAAAGGCTGGAGCGGGGACCCTTCCAAATTAGATCATCTTTGAATCAAGAACTACTTTCTACGAAAGGACATTCTAGACTCTTTTCAAGATTTCTCCCTTGTGGCTAAGGAGTAGTCACCCTGCACCCGCAGGCACCATCTAAGAACTCTGCGGTTTGCTGCAAGTCCTTCCTCAGGAATCCGACGACCCAGCTCGACGAGAACCGGCTTCAACCGGCTTCCCTGGCACCTCTGACATCTACCCACATCGTCAGCTCAGCTGAGATCTGTGG
The DNA here is from genome assembly GCF_964263255.1 of Lissotriton vulgaris. Taxonomy (NCBI): domain Eukaryota; kingdom Metazoa; phylum Chordata; class Amphibia; order Caudata; family Salamandridae; genus Lissotriton; species Lissotriton vulgaris. The sequence continues at coordinate 1,151,065,619 of NC_141685.1, read as the reverse complement.
GTGCGACGAGACCTCGAGGGACCGGCCATCATCAAAACCTGCACGCTTTCTTAAACCAGCACGATCACCGAAGGAATCCTCTGGTGAGTGCTCTGGGGTCCGAGAAGCCCCGACCCTGAGCAGCTCCAGCATCGAAGTGCAGTCTCCCAGCATCTCCACGATCTGCGTGGGGCCCTTCTGCTTTGCCGCTCAGCCCGTTGTCTGGTTACTAGCCGCTGGCTTGTGACCTCCTTTGACGACATCTGACAACCAACGCTGTTGGTCTGGTTGCACCAGACCGGCCTTTGCTCCCTTTTACGAGAGGAGCACCCCGGACCCTCCTGGTCCACTCAAGACGCCATTTTAGGCCCACCACGTGGCCCTGAAATCTGCCAAGGCTTGTTGCCCCAATCCTGGGCCCAGCGACGCCGACAGCATCAACCTTCGTGGGACAGCTCGCACCTCCATCCTGGTCGCTGACAACGCCTCCTGGTCCGTGAGACTGCAGAGCCTAGCGTCGCCCACTCACCTAGTCGAGGTGACGGCCATCCGGTACCCTCCTGGTACCCTCTGACTACTGGCTAGTAGTACGAACTTGGTCCCCTCTGCTTTCAGGTATCATCGATCTCTGATCCAGGCTTGGATCTCTACGAACTATTCTTCACTGGTCGCCGGCCAGCAACTCCTTCCTTCCGGCTCCTGGCTCGTCAGCGAAGACCCCCGACGCCTGTAAGACTTGTGCAGCCGCAGCCCTTGTGGCTAGGTAACTCCGGCATTTCGGTGCCCGCATAGCCTCCTTACTTAAGGGTCCCGAGTCCCTCGCTTCCGACTTGCCTTATCGGGTCCGCCCGAGACCACTAAACTTTCTGTGCCCTCGGGCACTTGTATTGATTGTGAACTTGAAGTATTTTCCTAAGAGTTTTGTTCTGTGCTTAGTACCCTGTCCTCATAAAGAGTACAGGGCTGTTGTGATTCTAATAAATATACAGTTTATTTTCATAACACTTGTGTGGTGTCCTTTCACTTGGTGTTCAAGGGGTATGTGATGGTATAACAGCTGGCTTAACACGCCCTCTAGAGTTTAGCCCGAAGACTGCTCGTATCCACGCTACTAGGATAGCTGGTCTAAGGTTGACTTACAACCAATCACCATAAGGGTCGTTTGGACCGATGCATAGTGGTCGCTAGAATAGTGAACACTGCATATCGGGCCAACTTCTCACACTGAACCTCTGAGGAGACAATTCTGGCGAGTGCTGTCACCTGATTAGCTGCAGTTTGGACTGTATATAATGACTATGATAGTCATAGGTGTGGACGTTTTTTCCTTGTCGCTTAGGGCTACATTACGTCCTGGTTTATGTTACCAAGGTTTTTTGGTTATTATGGGCATAATTATTGCTTTTTTATGTACGTGGGACTCCCGCTCCGACGACAGGGAATTATTCAGGCATGCGAATCTATGAAAGACACCCCAGTACTGGAGGATCACTCTCACCAAGTCTGCAATCATAAGGAACTGTGTGCTGCTCCAACACATTAAAGTGCAATACGTGTGAAACAATAGGTATGCTGGTACAAACACTTTCATGTTAACATTTTTACTTGCACTGTTCAAGCTTGTACAGTACCATGATTTCTCACACAAGGTAACTTATCTAAAACACGCTTATTAATTATTTTCTCCAAGTATACACTATATTTTTGCTCAAAGCCTTGGCTTTAAAATAAGCAACACTAAGATTTGTTGTTGTTAAAATGTGATGATTACTTACACATATTCAAGCTGATCGACTGAAAAACAGAACACTCTCCTCTTGAATCTGTTTTCCTAAACTATATGCTTCAGAATTAAGGATATTATAGCCATTATTCGAGGTGTCATCTGCACCCTACTCACTTTAAAATATTAATGCTCCCAAGGAAATGGAAGAGAAAGAAGATGGCTGCCTTCCGAAAATGTTTAAATGGGGATCCAGACAGTCACCTTCCGTGATTATGGCCAACAGTGGAAAAATTCAGCCACTCAGAATGTATTTTTTGTTTTTCCTGATGTTTGTGAACATTGACGGAAATATAAGAAAACTAGTGCATGCTAAATGGTCACGTTGTTCTATGCTTGTAACTTAAAAACGTCTGAACAAAACTGTACCGAACCAACATAAGGCACTGAATAGAGAGGCAAGTACCGCATGCTCTACAAATCAGGAGTTCTTTCATTCTGATTTTTTTCTGTTATTCATATCTGAATTTGCATATGGAGAGACTGATATGAAGTGGAAAAATACAAATATTTTCAGACCATTTCCCGACTGATGTCTGCCTCTTGTTCACTAATCTGCACAACATTTGGAGGGATGAAAGTCTGAATCGTGTACTATGTATTTCCGAGGTTGGGTGCAAACTGGCAAGGAGGCAAAGTTATTAATGATACAAAAATGTGTTTTTCCAACTATTCAACCTTATCTATACATGCGCGGATAGTATCTATCTATGCACACAGGATCACACCCAAATATAGGATCCGATTCAGGAGGAAAAATTCCACGCTGAAGGCTTGTGAGAGAGTCAAATTCTTGCAGATTAGTCAACCATATCAAAAGTTCTAACAGGGAATACAAACTCGTTTTTCGGTCTCACAATAAGATGGGATTTCCATAGGACAATGTTCTGCATGCATATCTTAGAAATGTCAAACAGAAGCTCGCCAAATTTTTATGGCAAAACTTTCTTTTGGGGCCTATTTTTGGTTTAGTGAAAATCCATTCATCAGAAACATAAGGCAAAATGCAAGAATCCAGTGCGATTGATTGCTAAAATATAGTCACAGAAGCTTGCATCATGTTTTTTAAGGTTTCAAAAGTTTGTAAACCTCTTCTGAAATCTGTACACCTGAGAGATTTGCGAACTTTGAAATATTTTGCAAACTTTTTAACATTAAATTTACTTAACATACACAGAACACTGGGACACATATTATTCACACATAAACAAACACCTGACACACCTGTGTGATACACTCTGACTCATTTGAAGATGCCGAACACAGACAAACTATAAGCTGTACACAGGCCCAACACATATAACACATAGAAACACTAGACACCACTCAAAAAGCAATTCAAGCACTCAACACACACACATACTCCACGTAATATAATTGTTTCAGGACACTAATAAGTCACATACTCCTGACCTTTCAAGCACACACATCTAACACACACACACACAACTCCATATCCACACAAACTGATATAGTCGCTCAGCGCACACACAACACACACAGTCCATACAAAATGTACATTCTAGTTCTAAATACATACACTTCACTGTACACACTCTTGAAACACACATCTCTCATTTTCTACATAATACTCATAAAACACAATGATTTGTGACTGCAAATACATGAAAATGTACATACACCTTCACACACACATAAAGTATACACACACTTCACAATGGCCAATCAACAAAAAACATACTCAGAACCATATATGCATACTGAAACTTATAACACACATTCCTGATTCCACTCCCAAACCACAAACACCTAACACGTCTACTAATACATCTTTATTGCTTGATTACTTAAAATCATTGCAATCACAACAACTTCACATTGCAATCCTAATAACTAGATTAATCATTAAAAAATTCCTTTACAAAAACATATTCCCAGCAGATATTATAAAAACTATCCGATATATATAATTTTAAAACTTATCAAAAGGTTAAGATCCATTCACATAGCATCAGTAATTTCAAGATAATATACATATCACAAAAAATCTGTGAGACCATAATTTTCTCAGGTACATTTCATGCATAAATTACTTTTCAACGCTCTAATGTACATTTATTGCCTTAACCATCTACGGTCATAGTAAAGTGCATAATTTTACTATAAAGTGCTAATATGCAATTTTTGCACTAACCATCACATTAAGTCAAACATAAAGTTTGTCAATTTACAATAGTAGTGGCACGTCTGTTTTTAGGATCTCTTATAGCATTATTATTAAGTGATAATACCTGTGTACCAGACAGTACTGGAGGTCTACCTTATTGTATCAAACATATTTTCAACCGCCATTAAAAATTTTGCTAAATGACACAACAACGGAATCGATTCCCCAGGTAAAGACATAATTAATGCCTGACGAGCAGATCTAACCCCGCTCTTCAAAAAATAAGGTCTCAAAACTATACGTTGAAGCTTGATCAACTTAGGGCACACACACACTATATGGACTAGAGTGTCCTGTGGCCAACCACAAAGTCTACAATAAGAGTCCGGCCACTGCTTAATCCATGATTGTGTGCCCTCCTTTGCTGGGTTTAATCCCATACGCAGTCTTAAAAACATATTTTTAAACTTTGCTGAGAAAAAAACATTCAAATATGGCTGAATACGTAGTGATTGGTATGAATTAATCACATACCATGCATACTTTATCTCTGCTAAATCAATTTTATCTAGTTTAAACGATTCAGTTTTAATACGTTTTTAAAAATTAACTTATAATTGGGCATTTTCAGGTCTTGCAGGTCGATGTCTCTCAGGGAGGTTAAAATATAAGATCTCCATTGAACCGCATAAACAGACCTTTCTATTTCTTGTCAGCAAATTTTCCCTAAGGAAGATGGATCTGATGCAGACAATGTTGCCATGCATTTTAAAAATGCTCCTTTTGATACCAGGTTCTGTCTCTGGAGACCAAACTCCATTCTTATTCCTGCTTGACACACTGATTTAGCAATCCCAACGGTTGCTTTAAAAACCTTAACCACCAATAGGTCAAGTATTTTTAAGTCTTTCCCTCTAGTAATAGGAGAACCATATATGAGAGCTGGTTGTAATTTAGCTTTGATTACTTTAAGAAAAAATCATATGCTTGGCAGTTCAATGACTTTTTAAGACATTTAAAAGCATGGATCAGAGTAACAGCCTTAGCCCTTAGATCCTTAAGATTAAATTTAAAAGTCACACGGTTGTCAAACACCACCCCTAGGTATCTATATGTTGTAACAGTATCAATTGTACCTGCTCTTACCTTCCAGGAATTCAATTTCGGCTTTGCTACACCAACTTTCCTTACTTTAGTTTTTTTGACATTCAATTCCAGACCATTCTGTTGGAAGTAGTCATCAAAGGCGGTAATAAGTCTTTGTGAGCCAATAGGGGTATGACTCACAAGAATAGTATCATCGGCATACTGAACATAACTAATGTTCTCCCCCCATCCTAGGAACATGGCCTTTTTTCACATCCAAATATTGGGAGTGATCTGATAAAAACAAATTAAATAGACGGGGCAAGAACACATCCCTGCTTTAGACCATTATATGTTCTTATTTTCCTTGATAAGGAGTTGCCATCACCCAACTTGACTTGGACCCAGGTATTGGTATACAAAAGAATGATAGCATTCAACTATTTCCTCGAGATGCCACGATCCACCAATTTTTTCCATAACAGCACCCAATCTCGTCTTTTTATGCATGCTTCACAAAAACACACTTTTGAATTCTGACTTTATATACACTTAGTGATATACACTCAAACTTCTATGCATGCACACAAAATGGATAATAAACTCCTGATACACACAATTCACACACTCAACACATACAAGGAAAGCAAGGTTGATGGCCACCCCATACAATCACAACACAAATTCCTGGCTCTGCACTTCTGACTGTACAAACTAATTCCTCACTCCATACTCTTAATGGTGCGCTCACTTTTCAGAAATGTTACATTACTGAAAACTGTATATTTCAAGATTTTTAAAAATAAAAAACTAATTTCAAGAAAAACAGAAGACTTGTAATGGGGCTAAGTTTAACTGTAACAAAGGCTTGTCTATTAAAACTAAAAAGTTAGGCAATTTATAGTTCAAGGCACTTCATATAGATGACTGAAAGATTCAGTCAAGAAGCACAAAATCACTTCTCACTTTCTACATCAACTGCTCCTTGCTCTAGTTCAGACTTCAAAGATGGAACTCTTTTTAAAGAAAACTACAATACCAGAATCAGCCTGAGCAGTACCGTACATTGTGACTTGATTCCTGGCAACAGTTGGGGTTAGTTCGTTGAAGTTGTCCAGTCAACACCCACATCCTTATTCAGACACCTTTGTTATTTGTCTTTTGATAAATTAGGGCATGTATACAGAATTAGTTGGCGATCCCAGGTGTGGGCCGCAGAGCTTCACTAGAAGGCAGTCATCTGAAAAATAGCCAGGACATGCATCAATTCATATTTTCCACAATAATATGCCCTGATAGAAGACATAGATTGGGAGCACCATCTGGGTTCTGGTGTTTTACTCTCCTTACCAAATCTTAGATCTTTTTACATTGAGGTTTTCCTTTTGCAGATTTGCGGCAGTGTGTTGTTTCCTCTACAGCCGTTACTGGAGATGTGATAGAATTCACTTTTCGATGCCCCAACTGCCCCTTCTCATATGTAAGTTAGCATCATATGGCTAACTAATGAAGTTCGTATATGCACCTGTGTTGAATTATTCTGCTTGCTACTTTATTATTCAAATGTACGTGTGACCATATTAGTTCCTTAGCTTAGCCTGTGCGCCACCATTTTGTGTATTCCTTTGTGACCGCGAGCTTTACTCGCTCATCTACCCCTCCCGCAGGAATAGAGAATTTCCCTAAGACAGCAGTTTTCGTTTCTCGGCTTACTGTGGCCGAAACTAACAAGTCTCTTTATCAGTAATGTTCTCATGCACCAGAGACGCTGAAGCCTAGCTCCATGGCCTTGAGTAAAGATAACGATGTATCTCTTGCAGGTGCAGATGCCTGCTGTATGATGGCATTGTTCGCTGGTCTGGGTTTCAGTACTTTTCCAGAAGGGGCGTACCCTAATGAACTGTATTGCATTATAATGTATTGCTGTGATGCAGAGAGTCAGTCCTCTCGTTCGCACTCCCAGGAGTGAGGTCGGACAGGGCCCTCTCATATGAGTGTTGTTTGGCCTAATAAAGACTTTGTTTATTCTTCTCCACTGTCCGGCTGACTTCCTATATAATTACTATAGGTGAGTGCGGTAAGTCACTCGGGTGGATTTGAGCCACGCTTATCAGATGGCGCCCGAACAGGTACCCCGCGATAAAGATCTTTCTCACCCGTAAGGGGGTAGCAGAAGACCGGGGACCCGCTGGTCGGCACGGTGGGCCCGGGTACCCATCTGATGCCGAGCTTGGTTCTCGCAGCGCTGCCCCACCCTGCTGATCGGGAGAGGTCCCGGTTCGGATCTTACGCCGGGGTCCAGAAGGCGGAACTCGAAGCTGACCGTGTTGGTCCTGGCGGCCGGAGGTGGAGAACGGTAGAGGTCGGTGCCGCCTACGGAAGGTGAGTGGTCCACCTGTGATTGTTTAAGGAACTGGAGTGTTCCGGGAGACTAGGGTGTCTCCAGTGGTTTGAGGAGCCGGTGTGCTCCTGGGGCTAGTGTGCTCCGGGGAACTCAGAGTGCGAGCAGGCACTCTGACAGACTTGACGAGGTTGGGGGAACGTCTAGATATATTGTTTGTAGTGATCCGACCGGGTGGTACTGTGGTGAAGGCATGGCTCATTGCGGGTGGACTCCGGTGCTTACCCTGAACTCCTAGAGTGGTGGTTCAGTGGAGGTGAGACCTGGGTCTCCCGTGGTAAAGTGCGCAGTGATCCATAGTGCCGCGCGGGGAGCGGATTTGTTTCCCCATCCTCAGAACAGTTAGTGTACTGTTCGGTCTGCGGTAGGGTCCAGGTTCCCCAGGACTTGGTCGACGGGCCTTGTCCCATTTGGTAACACGTGTTTGGAGGTATAGTATATGTGTGTGTGTGATTTCCAAATGCATAATTGCATGTGTGTGTGAACGAGCTCGAGCTAAGTGATTCAAGGTAACGAAGTTTGTTGACAGAGAAGTGTTTTAAAAATGCCGTGTTTTAGCAAGTTACGATGTTTTGGATGTTGTTGTCGACCCTCAGATACTAGACTGGCCGAGAGCCAACCTGCACCCCCTGAGGGCACTCCAAGCTTTGATATGTACGAAAAGCATGGATTGGTCCCGCTTTTGTTTGGTACTTTGTGGCACCGGTACACCGCTGACAATGTGGATTTACAATGGCCCTTGACGGATTCTTTTGATGAAGCTAAGTTGGATTATTTACAGGACAAATTGTTTGCTAGGCGTAGCCGTCAAAGCATGTTTGATTCTTTAAGGGTGTGGCAGAAAGAAGCCAGGAAGCGAAAGTTGAGAGACGAGAAAGAGGCTTTTAAAAAGTCCACGCAGACTATGGCACAGAAAGCGAGAGAACAGGTTGGGAATGAGAACGCGCTGCGTTTAGAGCGCGCAGATAGGCTTTGCAGGTTGAAAGAAAATAAAAGTTATGTAGTACGAGAGGATGACCCAGATGAGATGGAAGACATTTTGAATACCCGACCACCTCCCCCTTACGCCCCGCAGTCTTTGTATCCCTCCTTGCCAGCTCCGGCCCCCACAAGTGGGGTCCCAGGTCCATCAGCGAGTGCCCCTCAACTTAGCGCAGTTTCCTCGCCCCGACACCTCTTGTTTCTTTGCTCCAGACCACTTCACCTGCACCCTCCCAATTCTCTTTAGCACTCCCTACTGTTTCAGCTAGTACCACCCCCAGTCAGGAGATGTTAACGCCGAGCCGAGGCGCGGGGAGCGGACTACTCACACAGGTACGGAAGTTGCTTACGCGTTCTACAGTTGGTTTAGATGAGAAGAGTATAGTGGCTAATCAGGCATGCCAGTGGGCGAGGAATAATATTTACTCGTTTGAAGATATTTGGTCCACAATGAAAGATTTTGAGCCCTTGATGCAACAACACGCTCTGTGGCATATGTCGAATGTATTGATACCGCTATGGGAACAGGGGTATGGAGGTGTGGCTCCGGCGACTTTGCGAGACATACAGAGTGGAGCTTTCAGAACGAATACTGGGGTGAAGGAGGTGATGCGTAGTTTAAAGGCTCTACTACAGTATAGAAATGAATTGCCCTTTGCAGGTACGCCCCATTTTCCAGGTATACACCCAATGCGTGAAGTGCACCCTATTTTTCATCCCGAGATCCCAGAAATGGTAGATCCCGTTACGAAGGCTGTCACCAGGGACAGGATAGATGCACACTTCCAAGAACAATGGGTGTATACGCCATGGAAGAGAAGTGAGGTATTATCATTGAAGGCTCAGCTCCCAGATTCTAGGAAGAATCCGACTGCCTACTACAAAGAGCTAACGGAAGCTGCGTCTTCCACTGTAATGACTTTGGCAGATGTTGAATTGTTCTTTGGGCTTTTGGTCCCAGTTGATGTGTGGCAGCAGGTAAAAGGTACAGATCATTCGGAAGAGTTAGGAGGTACGTGGCAGGAATTACAGGACTGGGATAAGGAACGTAAGCCAGGAGAAAAGCCGAAAGCTGAGATTCTGGCCTTGCCGGGGCGCATAATAAAATACATGCATTCTCTCATTCCCCCGAAGAAGGTAGATTGGGACAAGTTGACGGCTTGTAAGCAGAAAAAGGATGAGGCAGTCTCGGACTTCTTTACGAGGTTTGAAGAAACGTTTATGGATTTTAGTGGGCAGGATGTGTCACAGGATGGAGGGTTGCGGCTTTTTGTCAATAGGTTTGTCATGAACTTATTGCCCGAAATTTCAGCGAGATTGCAAGCGTCGGAGAGCACGTGGACAACGTCCTCTCCTTCAGGTATCCTCAGTATGGCACAGTATTATGAGCACAGAGAAAATGAGAGTAAGGACAAGCAGGAAAAGAAGGCTAAGGATTTGAAGACAAGGGTTTTGTTGCAGCAAGTGGCTAGAGGCAGAGGAAGAGGTGCGGCGCCGAGTCGTGGTGGCGGTTTTGGGAGAGGTGAGAGTAGGGAAAGGCTGGGACCGAATCAGTGCGCGAAGTGCAAGCAGGAGGGGCATTGGTGGAGGGATTGCCCACTGATTCAGTCGAATGCCGGTCCAGGGCGAGGACGAGGAAGAGGTAGTGGTGATTTTGGGAGACAGGCTGCACGGTCAGAAGGAGGCGGGAGACCGGGAGGCAATTACTTTGACAACAGTGCGGGCAGACAACAGTTGCAGAGGGGCGACGGTCAGTACTACAATGATGATTACTCAGTAGACGATCTGACAGGGTTCTCCCACAACTAGGACAGCGTAGGACAGAGCGAGGGACCAGTGCCTGTGGAAGTTGATCAAAGGGGACCCTATGTCGAGGCAGACTTATTGGGGTCTCAACAAAAATTTCTAGTTGATACGGGTGCAATGAAAAGTTCAGTGGCTCATTCTCGGGTCCCTGGGTCGGCTCTGTCTGGCAAGAATAACATCTCTGTGGGTTTTGCAGGTACCCCGGTGATTAGCCCCATTTCTAAACCCCTCACGTTAACGATTGGTCCTTTTACTGTTGATTCACCGTTCCTATTGACTTCGAATTGTGGAGAAAATTTGTTGGGCTTAGATCTTTTGAAGAGGTTGCACGCCACTATCTATTGTTCCCCGGATGGTGTGTATCTTACGTTAGGCCCAAATGTCGCTCGCCCACTACAGTGTTTTTCCAAAGATGACCCATTACCACCTGAATTCCAAGGAATACCCGACAGTCTCTGGGCTGTAAACGACACAGATGTAGGCAAAATGGATATAGCCCCAGTGACAATAAGAGTAAAGGTGGGAGCGAAATTGCCCCGGGTTCCACAGTACAGGATTCCTAGGGAGGGAGAAAAGGCCCTGTTACAAATAATACAAGATTTGATTCGGTCTGGTGTAGTGGAAGAGACGGATTCGAACATATGTAACAGCCCTATTCTACCTATCCTTAAAAGACGATCGCCAGATGCTACAGATAATACTCCTGATGTATATAGGTTCGTGATTGATTTGCGTCACGTGAATAGAGTAGTGGAGCCACAATACCCGGTGGTCTCAGACATCACTACGATATTGACGATGATTCCCCCTTCTGCCAAATATTTCTCTGTTCTGGATCTGAAGAATGCTTTCTTCAGTATTCCAGTCCACGAGGACAGCCGTTATCTATTCGGATTCTCATTGGCTGGCCGAAGCTTCAGGTTTAAGAAAATTCCCCAAGGGTACACTGAAAGTCCGAGTATATATAGTCAGGCTCTGAAGGCACAATTAGATGAACTGGAACTTCCACCTGGCAACGTCATGTTGCAGTATGTGGATGATATCCTGATAGCGTCGGACGACGAGACGGGTTGTCGAGATGCTACTGTTAAATTACTGCACCATTTGGCAAAAAGGGGGCATAAAGTGTCCCTTCCAAAGTTTCAATACTGTTGAACGGAGGTCACCTACCTCGGTCACCTCCTTTCGAAAGTGGGGAGGAGATTGACGCCAGAACGCATAAAAGCTATGACTAACATGAAGGTACCTAACACGCAGCGAGAGGTGCGCGCGTTTCTGGGCATAACATCGTACTGTCGCCAGTGGATACCTAACTATGCGTTACTAACGAAACCCCTACTGTATCTGACTACCAAAGAAGTGCGCGAACCCCTACCCTGGACCCCTGGATGTCAAGAAGCGTTTGATTTACTAAAAGATGCTTTATGTTCTGCGCCCGTTCTTGGAACACCTGATTACCAGAAGCCTTTTGTTCTTTACGTACATGAGGCGGAAGGTTGCGCGTTGTCTGTTCTAACTCAGTGTTTTGGGGGGAAACAGAGACCCTGCGCTTATTTTTCCGCAATGCTTGACAATGTGGCAAGAGCACTGCCGAGTTGTCTGAGAGCCACGGCGGCTGCTGCGGTCTCTATAAGACAATCGGCAGGGCTCATATTGGGGTCAGATCTCACAGTAATGGTACCGCATGCTGTGGACATTTTGCTAAACAGAACACAGACGCAGCACTTAACTAGTGCTCGTCTTACCGGTTATGAGATGACTCTCTTTGCACCTCATGTGACGATCAAAAGGTGTGCTACATTGAATCCTGCCACATTGTTACCCATTCCCACAGATATAAAGGACAATGACATACATGACTGTCTGTTTAGGACAGAAGAAGAGACAAAGGGGAGGGTGGATCTGACAGACAAGCCCTTAGACGAACCGGACGGGGAGTTGTATGTGGATGGGTCTTGTTTCAAATTGCCAGATGGTACATCGACAGCAGCATATGCAATAACAACGCTACAGACAGTAGTAGAGACATCTAGGATTCCTTACAATTCGGCCCAAGCTGCTGAGATAATTGCCTTATTGAGAGCATGTGAATTGAGTGAGAAACTGGACGTGAATATTTACACTGACAGCCAATACGCCTTTGGCGTGGCTCATAATTATGGGCGACTCTGGGCGGAACGGGGATTTCTGACTTCACACGGCCAACGCATACAACATGGCCCACTGATACTACGACTGTTAGCGGCACTGACGTTACCCAAAAGATTGGCTGTGATAAAGTGTAGTGCACACAAGACAATAGTGGATGATGTAGGGCGAGGCAATGCCTTTGCAGACGAAACTGCAAAAGAGACTGCTCGGACAAAATTACCACGGATGTTTGTGGCAGGACCAGCTAGATGGGTCCCAGATGTTAATATGTTCTCAGATACTGTACAGAGTGTAAAAAATATACAAGAAAAAGTGACAGAAGATGAATTGAGGGCATGGAAGGATGGGCAGGGGCGATTGGATGCGGATGAATGTTGGACAGATGTGACCGATAAGAGACGATGGTTACTCCCAAATGCATATGTCCTCCCAGTAGTGACGATGGCTCACGGGCCTGCACATATTAGCGCGAAAGGCATATGCAAATTGTTGGACCCAGTGTGGAGCAATAAAAATATCTCCAAAGTGGCGACCCACCTGGTCCGACAGTGCATGGTGTGTTTGAGGCACAATCCTGGGAAGGGTACCCCTGTCCCAGCTGGAAATTTTGCACCTCCCTCTTTCCCTTTTGAGGTGATTCAGATGGACTATATTGAAATGGAGAGGGTCAACAACTTAAAATATGTTCTTGTGGTTGTATGTGCTTTTAGCAGGTGGGTGGAGGCTTTTCCAACTAAAGACTGCACGGCCATTTCTACTGCAAAAATGTTGATAAAGGAGTATTTTTCTCGCTTTGGATTACCTAGGGTGATCTGGAGTGATAACGGTACGTCCTTTAATGCAGAATTAGTCAAACAAATATGTAAAGGCTTACAGATTTCCCAAAAATTCCACTCAGCCCTACACCCTCAGGCAGCGGGTCTTGTGGAGCGGTTTAATGGAACGCTCAAACTGAAAATGGCCAAAATACAGGAGAGTACAGGTCTCCGCTGGCCAGATGCCCTTCCTTTAGCCTTGCTTTCTACGAGAGTAACAGTGAATTTGAAAACGGGCGTCTCCCCCTATGAAGTGATATTTGGCCGCCCGGCCAATATCTGGGGAGTGCCCAGGCCTAAGTGCTTCTCCGAAATTCAGTACCCTTTGTTGACAGACTACTTGTATGCTTTGACTAAAGATCTTCGTTCTATTCATCAGCAGGTAGCAGACACCCTGAAGCCGTTGCCGGAGGGGCCCGGACACTCCATCAACCCAGGCGATTGGGTCGTCGTCCGAAGATATCAACGGAAGTCCTGTCTGGAGCCCAGGTGGTTGGAGCCGCGCCGGGTGCTCCTCACGACGCGTACGGCGCTTCGGGTGGAAGGAAGGAAGGCGTGGACCCATGCCTCGCACATGAAGAAGGTCCCGCTGCCGCTACCCTATGATCAATGGGTAAAGGAAGGCATTGCTGACGAGGAACACGAGCAAATACCCAGATATGTTCCCTTCTCGGATGCTTCACTGATTGGAGAAGAGCAAAGCGGAATTGAGAATTCAGTGAGCTCTACTACTCCCGTTGCTACTAGTGAAGAGACATCAGAGAGTCCAGCATCTGCCATTGATACACCTGGTTTGTTCATTGATCCCAAAGTGCCAGGGAGCACTCGCTATTATCTGCGGCCCTGAAGAAAATAAATAAGAGTGACAAATGTAATGGACTAAACACTGGAAGAAGGGCTTAGTGGACTTTCTGAATACGAAGATTTAGTGGTAGGGATGGACTTGTAAGAGCCCTGGTGTTTAGCCGAAGATTGTGTTCTATGAGACTATAGAGTGGTGTGGGGCCCGGATTAAGTGCTCCCCTGTTGTGTGTTAAGCGACGTTGGAATAAGGTATGGACGGTAAAAGCCTGCCTGTGAGGCTTTGAAGGACACAGGGAGAAGATCCCTTTTTAGGGTTGAAGAACCCCTCTGCCCGGTTTTGCGGACTGTCTGGGACTATTTTTTTAGTAGAAGTGTTTTTTTCTTTTTACATTTTTGATATATTTTTGAACGCTCTTGAGAATGTACCCTTTTGGCCGCCCCATCCCTGATGAGGAGCAGCCCTTTGCGGCTCCTCCGAGACCCGTGCCTGATTCCCCTTGGTTGGCCCTTTCCCGGAAAGGAAAAATAGTGGTCATCATTGTTGTTTTAATTGCTTTTATAGTGACTCTTGGTATATTGTTTTTCCTGGATAAAGCCTACCCCGTTCATGTGTTTGCACCCACACCTACTGCTGTTCCTGAACATAACATGATTACTGTGGATTATGGTGAACGAATGTTGAGGAAGGGTTACAAAGAAAATGTTTTTATTAAGACTTTGCACCATGCACATGCCACCACCAATTTAACTGACTGCTGGGTCTGTGGGCTTCTCCCTTCTGCTGCCTACAAGAAAGATAGGTTCCTAGCACTTCCTTTGACTCCTGTGAATAGTTGTGTGGGGTGGTATACTCTCATAGGTCCTGTTAAATATTTTCAGCAGCCAGATTTCCTGACTCCTAGACTGCAGAATAGGGGGTCAACTATGACAATGCGAGTGCGACCTCTGCCTCCATCTTCCCTTGGACGTGTATATACTGACGGGCGTTTTGACCAGACATTTATAGAGACGTGTGAGAAAAAGTTGGGCCGGTTTCTGATACCCAATGATACTGACAAGGTTAGAGAAAGTTTCCTGAAATTGAATTCCTCACTGTCTTACAGACACCCCCCAAAGGGAAATAGCAGTGTCAAGTCTCTGATACCCCTGGCTGTGGTGGGTCCTTCACCATTTTTCTGTATAGAGGGAAGGGGCCCAATAAAGGTTGTTAACAGCTCCTGTAATGTGACTGCATTGATACGTTTGCCCCTTAGCCCCTCTTTGGTTGCACCCCCCAGTATCTATTTTGTGTGTGGAGATAATGGATACTTATGGTTGCCCGAGGGTTGGGGTGGGGTGTGCTATTTAGCCTATATGATTCCTCCTGTATATGTGGCCCCTTCTGATTACCACAGAACTCATCGTAGATTTCCTAGTCCACAAGAGCAGCGTAAAAGGAGGGAGCTTCAGGTAGATGACGTTGACCAGACAGACACTTCGTACCAGCAATGGACTGATTTTTCTAAGGGCCTGCTACCTTTCTGGGGTCCGATATTTAACAGTAGAGCCATTCGACGACTGTCCAGGGTAATGGAAAAGGTAGTCCTTACTGAAGCTGACATTGCGACTAACATGTCCGTTGAGATTCAGGCTATGAGATTATTTACGATTCAAAATAGGATGGTGCTTGACGTCATCCTGGCAGATAGGGGCGGGGCCTGTCGCGTCATCGGGACGTCTTGCTGTGTGTATATTCCTGACTCAGCTCCGACTGTTAACTTGGCAGTACAGAAATTACATAGATTAGCGACTGAACTACATCAAGATAACGGGACATGGTCCTTACAGGGGTGGCTCTGGGGGGCCTTCTCCTCCTGGGGTTGGAAAATATTGATGGGTTTGGTGGGCGTGGTGAGCGTCATACTGACATGTTGCCTTTGTGTATATTGCCTCCCTCCATGTTGCTCAATGTGTGCTACGAATTTGCGTCCACAAAAGAAGGTGTCGGGTCAATATGCTACTTCAATGATTACTGAAATTCCTGCTGATGCAAGTTGGTTGATGTTTATTTCAGAGGATGTTTTAGACTAAAGGAGATAAAAAATTTTAATGTGTTCTGCCCCTAGAATGGATATGCCGGCACTACCTTTTGGCAAATAAATGTGGCCGCAGTTAGCCAATGATGCTAAAAGGAGGGTCTGATAGAATTCACTTTTCGATGCCCCAACTGCCCCTTCTCATATGTAAGTTAGCATCATATGGCTAACTAATGAAGTTCGTATATGCACCTGTGTTGAATTATTCTGCTTGCTACTTTATTATTCAAATGTACGTGTGACCATATTAGTTCCTTAGCTTAGCCTGTGTGCCACCATTTTGTGTATTCCTTTGTGACCGCGAGCTTTACTCGCTCATCTACCCCTCCTGCAGGAATAGAGAATTTCCCTAAGACAGCAGTTTTCGTTTCTCGGCTTACTGTGGCCGAAACTAACAAGTCTCTTTATCAGTAATGTTCTCATGCACCAGAGACGCTGAAGCCTAGCTCCATGGCCTTGAGTAAAGATAACGATGTATCTCTTGCAGGTGCAGATGCCTGCTGTATGATGGCATTGTTCGCTGGTCTGGGTTTCAGTACTTTTCCAGAAGGGGCGTACCCTAATGAACTGTATTGCATTATAATGTATTGCTGTGATGCAGAGAGTCAGTCCTCTCGTTCGCACTCCCAGGAGTGAGGTCGGACAGGGCCCTCTCATATGAGTGTTGTTTGGCCTAATAAAGACTTTGTTTATTCTTCTCCACTGTCCGGCTGACTTCCTATATAATTACTATAGGTGAGTGCGGTAAGTCACTCGGGTGGATTTGAGCCACGCTTATCAGATGTTTACATTTCTAAGTATCACTATCCTTTTTGAGGTGTCTAGTAACAATGTAAGTCAAGTCAATCTTTCTTCGGCTATGTATAGCCATAAAAACAGAACGAAAAAGAAAACACACATCCAACATATCATTAAAAAGAGGAATCTAGACAAATCCTAATACAATATTAACAATAGGAACTTAATGAAAAGATCAAATATCAATATAAACACACAAATGGCAGAAAAAACCTAAAGTGCAATGTGCTTTGTGTATAAAATAGGTCCCAATATCCTCCATACGTTAAAACAATGGGAATAAAAACAACAAACGTAATGTTTCCAGCGGTAATCAACCCTTATCCCGCATTTTTTATCCCGCATACCATTAGCCCACATACTATAATCCTGCAATTGCTTTCAGCCCGCATATCATTATACCACATTTTTTTATAACGCATGTGCTTTTATCACGCTTGCCTTTACAACGAATTACGTTGTAAAGGCATGTATGGTAAATGTATTTGCGTTGTAAACCACGACGATGAGAGAGGTAAGTGGGTTTGGGTTAATTTTTAAGGGTGGGGGTCGTGCTGGGGTAGTGATTGTGTAGTGTAGTGTTGTGTTAGTGTAGTGTTGAGTTGTGGTGGTTGTTTAGTGTAGGGTCGTGCTGGGGAAAGTGTAATAGGGGTTGGGGGTAGTGTTTTAGGGGGTAGGGTAGTGTTGTAGTGTTTGCGTAGTGTAGGGTCATGCTGGGGGTAGTGTTTTAGGGTTTAGGGTAGTGTTGTAGTGTTTGCGTAGTGTAAAGTCATGCTGGGGGTAGTGTTTTAGGGTTTAGGGTAGAGTTGTAGTGTTTGCGTAATGTAGGGTCATGCTGGGGGTAGTGTTTTAGGGTTTAGGGTAGTGTTGTAGTGTTTGCGTAGTGTAGGGTCATGCTGGGGGTAGTGTTTTAGGGTTTAGAGTTGTGTTGTAGTGGTTGCGTAGTGTAGGGTCATGCTGGGGGTAGTGTTTTAGGGTTTAGGGTTGTGTTGTAGTGTTTGCGTAATGTAGGGTCATGTTGGGGGTAGTGTTTTAGGGTTTAGGGTAGTGTTGTAGTGTTTGCGTAGTGTAGGGTCATGCTGGGGGTAGTGTTTTAGGGTTGTGTTGTAGTGTTTGCGTAGTGTAGGGTCATGCTGGGGTAGTGTTTTAGGGTTTAGGGTAGTGTTGTAGTGTTTGCATAGTGTAGGGTCATGCTGGGGGTAGTGTTTTAGGGTGTAGGGTAGTGTTGTAGTGTTTGTGTAGTGTAGGGTCATGCTGGGGGTTGTGTTTTAGGGTTTAGGGTAGTGGTGTAGTGTTTGTGTAGTGTAGGGTAATGCTGGGGTGTAGTGGTTTAGTGTAGTAGTGTAGTGTTGTGTAGGGTCATGCTGGGGGTAGTGTATTAAGGTACTGTTGTAGTGTTTGTGTAGGGAAGTAAAGTGCTTAATGGTAGTGTTGGGGGGTCGTGCTAAGTAGTGTAAATGTAGTAAAAGGACTGTAGTGTAGGGTAGTGTAGGGTAGTGTTTGGTAGTGTATGGTAGGGTTGTGTACTTTCATTTACCTTTAAAACTTTTACAATGAGTATACCTTTAACATGCATGCTTTTACGTTGTTAAGGCATGCGTGCTAAAGGCATATTCGTTCTAAAAGTTTTAGTTCTTTTAGTTTGCGGCCTTATAGTATATGCGGGATGAAAAATGCGGGATGATGGTATGCGGGATGATTGTATGCGGAATTTCGTCATACATTCGTTTCCAGCTAAGAAACCATATCCCTTTCTAATAATCCAAAGAGCCTCTTAAAAAGTTGATAACAGCTTGAGTGATACGCCTTGAGGCAAGTTTTTGCAGGAATGTAAAAGCTAACTTATGCTGTATAATATTGAATTCCCGACTAGGAGAGGGGAGTGAGTATTATGGAGTGGGGAGTCCTAAAATATTATAGATGCTTTCATATGGATGGGCTTGTATATGATATCAATGTTCATGTGTTTATTCTTGCTGCTCGCTGATTGATGGTACTTGGAAATCAATAAAGTGTGTTTAAAAAAATAATATTGGATTTCTGCAAAATTGGGAGTAAGAAAAGCTTTGGTGGATAACCATATAGTGGACAAAAAAAGTGTAAATTACAATGTACTTTGTATGGAGGAATTATCAGCAGTGACTGCAACCAAGATTCCTGCTCTGGGAATGCCATCAGGAAGTGGAAGATACAGAAGCGGAATCTAGTCAATAAGAATCTATACTCTGTACTAAGAATATGACGTATATATCACAGGGCCTGAAGCTGTTTTTAGAAGAGAATAGCTAACACTAGCTTGTAAAAACCTGGATAGCCCTAAGGAGCGATTAAAAAATAATGTTATTGACCAAAATAAAGAAAATAATAATGTTATTGTCAAACTTTTTGCATTTGATTTTATGCTCTCAGGGTTTGAAATGAACTCAGAGATTTCTAGGGTATTAATAACAGATTTTACGTAGTTAAGCCAGGGGACAGCTGAGACTTCATCCAATGACAGATACTCTAATAAAATATCCTTAGTAAAACTTGCTTCAGGAGTATACCAAACCCTAAACCACAGCAACATAGTCCTTATTCCGATAATATCTGCAAAAGAATCCAGCCCTGTTTCAGAGTGGTTCATAAAGGATGGAGTGGATGTTCGGACCTCCAGTAGCCTAAATTAAAACTTATTTTCCACACATTGAAGCAACTCCACTCCTTTGTTTCCCTATACCCCTGCCCCATAACTCCCTATTGCCTCGCACTTGCTTTTGTAAATGTATAAATTCCTTCACTGGTTTTTGACACCAGTTTTCTAGTAAAATTCACTGCAGAAGTTGTAAATTCCTTAATTTTAATAACGATCCCTACTTCCTTTGGGAGTTTAGGGTGATACACAAATATGTGAAATTTTAAACCTTGGCTATCTCTACCCCTCCCATGTGCTTGTTTTTCTGTTTTCTGGCCCAGTTTCATAATAACTGATTTTGATAAATTCGTCTTAAGATCCAAGTTATTCATAAACCAATTAAAAGCATTTCAAAAGATTTGGAGGCTATTTGCGGTTCTTGATATAAGTACTGTGTTGTCCGCAGAAAGCAAGACCGGGATTGGCTGGCTCCCCAGTTGTAACATTTCTTTCCCAAAACAGGAAAGATGCTTATTCAGGCCATTTATATATAGCAAAAAGAGGAATAGGGACAACACACACCCCTGACAGACTCCTAATGTGGATCTTACTTTAGGGGAAAGTTCACCACCTACTGCAAATCGAGCTGTAACTGCAATGACGCGGTGCATCCTGCAAAGCAAGTCTATGATAGCTAGATCCAACCTTTTCGCCTGCCGAATAGCCCAGAGTTTCAGAGCTAAATGTATTGAACCTTACCTGGCCTTCACATTCTTCCTTAGGATTTAGTGAAGATTAAGGGTCTGTTCCACTGTTCCAGCACCGGGCAAAAACCAAACTGTACCCTGGAAAGAATCTTATTATTCTCCACGCACGTTTTTAATTTGGAAACTAAAATTTTACTTAAGATCTTTAAGGAGCCATCTAACAGAGAAATAGGGTGGTTGCAGCTAGGGAAATTCTTATTCTCTTTTTTAAAGTTCAGGACAACTACTGCCTATCTCCATGAAGGCCCTAAGTGCTCTTCGAGCGCTGCTCTTATAACATTTGTACACAACTGGGCCCAGAAAGACATGTTTTCCTTATAAATATCCACTGGGACTCCATCCGGGCCTGGTGCTTTTCCTGCTGAGCTAGTCTTAATTTCATGAATGACATCTTTTAGATCTATAGACTGACTCAATAATAGTAAGGCCCCTTGATCACAAGATATTACAACAGTACTAGGCAAATTCGATTTAGGTCTGACTGGCATAAAAAAAATTGTAAAATGGTGAACCCAAGGCTGAAATGGAATGAGGGATTTAATCACAGGTTTTTGATAGCCAGCAAATAGAGGGTGGGAAACAACTTTCCAGAATGCTGCACTGTCACTTAAATTGCCTGCTTTCTCGAAATCTTCCCAGGATTTGGCTCTAATCTCAGATTTCCTGGTATCTAAGATAATATTGTAGCCAAAATTATTTCATCCCTTGAACATAGATTTTATTTTGGAGAGCTGTTTTTATTGTGTAAGAGCTACTGTGAATGCACGATTAAACCAACCATGCTTGCCTTTACATTTAACTAAATGTATTTGGAGCAGCCTCGAGGAGATAGTAGTACAGACCTGATTAAAGGCTTCTATGATATTCTGAGGTGCTCAGTCGTCGGAAGTCAAGCTGGTTGTCCCTGGCCAGATCTTCCAACAAGTGTTCTTTATCAACCTTTTCCCATTTACTTCTAATTCTTTTATTTTCTTTATATACTAACATCTGACTCACAGCACTATTAGGATTATCAGTTAAATTCAAACACAAAGTAGCAGTGAGTGGGCTGTGGTCACTGATAGAACTCACAACAACCTTGTAACCCTTCAGCAGGTGCATCAGATCAGAGGAAAGAATAATGCAATCAATATCACTAAATCTTTATTTCCTTTGTAAGGAAGGGGCAAGGTGCATGATTAGACCTGTAGTTGCTTGCTAGATTCCTATGAGTTATAATCCCATTTAGGACTCCCCATATGGATTGTGCTTAAAAAAGGTCTGTTCTCCATCTAGATCTCTTAGACCACACAGAGAAATGTTCCCTAATGTACACAGACGAAGGTTGAAATCCTCCACCCATAGGAATAGGACCTCCTTACTGGGTCCTTCAAGAAAATCTGCTATATCCTCATCTACATCATCTATAAACTTAGTAGAACTAACCTCAAAAAGATTACAATAGTAATTAATTAGCAGAATATCAAAAGAATATGGAATCCTTAAAGCATTTGATACAATGTGGTAATATGAAGTTCTTTCAAAGTAAATTTGGTAAGTGTGGCAGAAACTAGGGTTGCTAGACCCACTCTAGCTCAGCCTGCTCTAGATGGAGTAACTGGACTATGCACACAGTAAAAACAGTTAATGCTAAATTAAATTTGCATCACAGTTTCCTGGATACATATTATATCATAGGGCCTGATTATAAGTTTTGCCGTCCAATGGACCACAAAACCCATGGGGGCAGTGCGGCAAGCGCCGCACTGGCTTACTGACTGCCACATTCCATCTTTGGCAGTTGGACCGCCATTGGTTCGCCAAGGATCTGTGATCCCTCAGCTGTGGCACATTGGTGTGAAACCTGCAATATAGTGGTGGTGCCACTGCGGTCCCCCAAGCATATTCCGAGTTTCATCACAATCACAGTTTTCATGGCAGTCAGCCTGCCACAAAAAGTGTGGCGTGAAGAAACTAAGGTTTCAGGGTGCTAAGGGCCAGAGGATGCATGCAAGAGGGACCAGGGTGTGCTCCCGTGTCTGAAATGTGCTTTTGAGTTACCACTGTTGTGCCTTTCTAAGGGTCACCACCTGGGACCGCCAAAGGAACGCACACCAGACCAGAAGAAAACTCCTAATCTATCGGGCAGTCCACAGTCAACCTTGGCGGTGTGGGAGTGGGGCGGTGGCATGACAGCCCGCTCCACACCGCCAAAGTTGTAATTAGGCATATAGTCTTGTATAGCTGCTAGCCAATCCGGATTGGAACATTTTGAGGGAATGCCATCAGCATTCCAGGATGGCATATTGATACAATGATTTATTGTGGGTGTGTTGGAAATCAGCCCTTCCATGGTAAGCTTCACCGCAGTTTGGTGAGCGATCGCCTCCCCTATATTTCACTTTGGACATTGATCTTCATATGACTGTTATGTAATATTTGGTTCAAGTCAATCCTGGCTGTCAGAAGAAGATAAAACTTCAAAGCAGTCGCTTGTCTCGATTATATAAATCCTCTGAGCACTGGGAGAAATTACATTTGTTACAGTAAGAGGTCAATAAAAATATCTCAGTGGTAGAGCTTTAATTGAGCTGTGTGAAAAATTCATTCCATATAAACATAGTAGAAGAGATCTGACAATACTGGGATTATTCAAGTTAACAATTACACAGTCTTCTTAGGATTCTTTTCCATGTATGCCCAACCATGGAGTTCTTCTAACTGACAGAACTTCTGGTGCTAAATCATGAGGCCACCTTGCATTGGATGATAACCAGTACACAGTTTTATTTTTGAAAGAAGAAAATCCTCCTTCTGTGTAGTAGATATAGTTGGGACATTCTTCGGAATTAACATATAAAGGGAGTATTTTGGTGGAAGTTGAATAAAATCATTTTTGGGCTTAGTTGGAGGCATCTGCAGGCCTGAATCCATTTGGTTCTATCAATGCTATGTAGATTATCTGTTTCATTGGACATCATACTTACCTTTTGTGTGTATTGACTGGATCTGAATCAGCCTGTTGGGGTTTGAAAAAGGATTGTGTAGATGAGGTCAATTTGCTGTATAAGGTGGACTGACTAGAGGAGGAACCTGGAAGGTCACTGTCCTGTTGGGCGTGTGCGTTTGCTTACTTTGGTGTCTATGTGGCACATGCATCAAGGTAGGCAATTGCGATTCCTTAATTGCGATTATTAAGGAATCGCAATTATGGAATCGAAATTGCCTATGCATGTAGGTTTTGATTAAAAAGGGTACTAGTAATGCTTATTTTGCCCTTTATGATTAAGGATGCCTTGCCATGGGCCAATTCCCCAAAGAAAGACTATGCTTTAACAACTGTGATCACTAAGTTCAAAGCTGCTTTTGAAAGAAGACACATAGGACAAGCATCTCACAATGGATTGTTGAATACGAGTCATTCTTCAGAAGACCTGGGGTTCTACTTTGCCCATTCTTAACAACTGATGTTGGTAATCTATTGGGCGGTGAATCTGCAGCTGTCATTTTTTATGAAAGGCTCCACAGATCATTAAGGGCTGCCTTACATTTGGTGGCGAAAGATCTGCCTTGCCTGCTTCACTTTTCAATGTCATACTTCTGGCAGGTCAACAACAAAGAAGCAGCTGTAGCAAGTGATGCTATGATGGGTGCCAGAACTTGGATACTTATCTATGTTTTCATCAAAGCATACATGCTTCTAACGATGAAGAAACCTTTGCAATTGTCATTCCCTCTGGAATCTCTGTAGAACAAGGGACAGGGAAAGGGTGTCATGTCTCCGTTGTAGAAAATGAGGGTCCTATGCTTGCAGATGTCCTTAATTGAAAGGAAATGCAGCGGCTCAATACTGAATGGCAGATTTGGATCTAACACACATCTGCAACATGTCTGCTACAGTTCCTTCACACTTCTTGATACTACTAACAATTACACAAAAAACACAGCAGCTGTGTGACTGAGAATGGACGTCAAGACAGAGGTGCTAAACACAATGCAGCCAGCGTCAATGAAAACGAATGTAGTAAACAGAGGTCCAGCAAAATTGTGGGGAAATCCAAATGTGCTGGGTTCAATAAGGAGTGTTTGGTAGGACACTAATCAGTAGGTACTATGGTGAATGAACAAGATAAAGAAAGTTTGGTCGGGTCTAAGTCAAAACGAAGTAAAAAACCAGTGAATATAACGAAATAGCCATAAAAAAATGAAGAGTCTTAGCAACAATTTTTAGTCGCAGAGAGAGAACCACAGTGGAGAGACCGCATTAGTAATAAGCACATTACAACATGATACTTAAAAAGCATGATGTCTACAAAGTCTACAGTGTAGAATAAGAGAGAAAATAATGTGAGTATGCATTTATGTCATGTAGTCTGGGCTCCTATTTTTAAGCAGTGCTGAAATAAAGAATCACAACAGGCCTGTGGTAAGAAAGATGCCAAAAAGAGATAGACACAAAATAATGTCCACAAAACACGCTTACCTCTGTGAGATATGTACAATTGTAGGAGCAATTAATTGAAAATCCTAATCAAAACTCTATGTAAGAAAACCTTGCCCAACCAAATCTAAGCTATAGAACCTAGTAAAATAAAAGGAAGGTAAGTACTGCAAAGTTTGTGACCCACCGAGAAAAGTCTAATCAATATGCCAGTGGCAAGTCCAAAGGACGCTTTAATGTCCAATGTAGGGTTTACAGAGTTCTCCACTTTCACCTGTGCTCTTTAATGTGTACGAAAGGTCATTACAGAGCTGATTAGACATTCTGGCGGTTCTTTATTGATATACGCCTATATGATGTACAGTTGATTGTGCATCAGAGCACTCCAGGTTCTCTACTAGACCTGAATGTGTGCACATCAATTATCCAACAGTGTATAACAAAATGTTTTTAGTTATTTTCAAACTGAATTATAAAAAACAATGGCAAATGGCATGCATCCTAGTTCTCCTACAGAAGAATCTCTATTGAAATTAGAAGCACTGAATTGTCCTACCCAAGCTGAGCATCCGGGGGCACTTAGACAATGACAAATATTTTTCTCACTGAAAGCAATTCAGTCTCCTAGTAAAAAAAGACTATATTTTCACAAGCAAACCACGTTAAACATGCAAAAGACACCAAATAAATCAGTTGTAACGAAATAACTTTTCCACAAATGTAAGGAAAAAGTAGGGCAAAGTAACCATATAGGCTGCAGTAAGTAACATGGATCAATTACACTGCCACTTTAGGAAATCCTAATTTTCCAGTGTCTCATGATTCCCTATCAATGACAGTGGCTCCAATTCCTTTTTACCATCAAAATCCTTACTGAAACCATTACAATTATTATTCTTTACCTGGGGAGAAGGGATTTCTTAGCATGTCAATGAAGATCCCCTCAAGGTGAACTAGGATTAAGAGTAACTAACTATTACTCCTTTTCAGGGATCTCCACTAATAATCATTAGCACAGAATGGACTGACAAACTCAGGAAGGACATCGTTTTTTCTTACAAGAACAGGTATATCCGTTCCTTACTGAGAATTTTTATACTACACCTAGAGAAGATCCCTCGCAATTTGAACAACACAATTGGACTAGTAAAAAAATCATCACTTTTTCGGATACCACGGATTCAGAAGGAGAGACCTCTTCAAATCAGTCCACCCCTGACAATAGTTTTTTAGGGAACAGACGGGGCAACTTCCGCCCCAGATATCGGAACCAAACCAGGAACTATACCCAGAACCAGGACCCTCTTCAGAGATATTTACAAACCAGAAGCCATCAATACTGAAGAAATAAGATTCTATACCAGTTTTCAATTTGTCTACTGAGAATAAGGATAGGACTATGGAAAATCTTCTCTCTAAGGGACTATCATTTGTTCCTTCTATATTCATGAACAAATTTGAAGATCTCTTCATGCATTTATCAGACGCATAAGACAAAAAAGATTCTTCATAGAACGTGAGAAGAATGATGACAGCAATTCCTCTGGACTTAAACCGCCGTTTAGCTTCCTCCCTACTTTAGAGCAACTAGGACCGGAAGTAGATTTTTTTTTAAAGGCAGTAATATCTAAAATAACTAAAGTTACCAAATTAGTGCCCAGACCTGAATCGAATTTAGCTCACAATGAAACGATGGCCCTTCGCCATCTTAAGGATACCCGCAATCTCACTATTAAACCATGTGACAATGGAGGTGGCATTGTCATCTTTAGCACATCAGACTATAAAGAATGAATGAGACGTATGCTAGCTGTCCCAGAACACTATGTTCACTCTAGAGGGGATCCTGAGAGCAAACTTGAACAAACATTATTGAACTTGGTAGAGAAGACCCATCAAGAGGGTACCATCTGTCAAAAAGAAGCAGAGTACCTCACGCCTATTCACCCCGGACTGCCTGTCACCTGTGGTGTCCCTAAAACGCACAAAGACACTCACTACCCTCCTCTATGTCTGATTGTTTCTATGATTGGATCAGCTACAGAACCTTTGTAAAATATATTGATACATTTTTAAAACCTTTAGTGAGCAAACTCACATCATATATTAAGGACACAGGACATTTCATCTCCAAGACAGAGGGTCTTCCTTTCAACCCCAAAAGAGATCTGTTGGAGGTTATGGACATAGAAGCGCTTTATACGAATGTCCCTCAGAAGGGAGCCCTTCGAATGATTGGTGGCATTCTGAGCAAAGAAGAAACACTGCCCAACTCTAACTTCATCTTGCAATGTCTGGAACTAGTCCTCTCATATAACTTCTTCGAATTCAATGGGGAATGCTACCAGCAAACGAAAGAGGTCAGCATGGGGGCGCCTCTGCTCCCAGTGGGGCCAACCTCTATATGGGAGATTTTGAGGACAAGCACATCTACAATGAGTGTGTTCCTTTCTTTGAAAACATCTCTAATTGGTCCCAATATATAGACGACATCTTCTTCATATGGCATGGCAATGAAGAAAATCTCAAAGAATTTAGCCTTTGGCTCAATCTCTGTGACCCTAGCCTGCAATTTGTATGAAAATTGAGTTTCTCAACCTATGGATCGAGCACCAGAATTTACAACTCCAGGTGTCACTGTTCACTAAACCGACGGCTAGGAATACTATCCTCCATTTTAACAGCTTCCCCCTCTTTGTCAGAAACAGGGGATTCCTTTCAGCCAATTTTTCTGTTTACAGAGAAACCGTACGAACATCAAACAGTTTATCTCCCAAGCTGAAACATTTAAAACAAAACTATTGGATAGAGGCTATCCGGAAAACCTAGTCAAATATGCTTACAAAAGAGCTAGATACTATAATTGAGACAGTATGTTTGAGCCCAAACTGAGGCAGAATAAGGACTAATTTGTCTGCGTTACCAGACATTCACATTTTTCCCTTAAGGTGAGACAAGTCAGCAATTCTAAATGACATCTCTTGAATATCAACAACGGTGAGGATAAACTCCCTCAACCTACCTTTGCTTTTAAGCATAATTAAAACGTACGCAACTTACTAGTCAGTGCCAAAACTAAGGAGGAAAAACCTTTTATGCAAAAATCTTTGTATGGGACACAGCCTATCAAGGGTAACCACAAATGTGGCTTAACACACATGTGAAAATGCCATTGCGTTTGATATTATTACACTAGGAGTAAAGACCATCAAACTTGAATACATGACCAACTGCAGACATTGTACATCTTAATATATGCCCCTGCGTACTGGGTATGTGGGGGAAACAGAACACAAATGTAGAATACGAATGGGTGAACCCAAGTCCAACATTCGCAACCAAAAAATTACTGCCCCCCTGGTCCAGCACCTGCTCTTACATAAACATCTTGACAGAGAACTCCATTGGACCATCTTGGAGAAAATACATCCAGTGAAAGGAAGGGACAACAAAATACACCGCAAAAAAGAGAGGTTTTCTGGATTTTTTTCCTCAATACAGAAAAGGGAGGATTAAACGAAACAACCCCTTGGGAATGCTCTCTATAAAGACTCCAGTCCTCTTAGTGGATCCCCCTGTTTTTAGACCATCATGTCGACCATCGGACCAACCTTGTGATCTATACTTTGATGCTGGCCTTGGTCCGGTTTTGGCCCACCTGACATTTCCTTTTCCAATTAAGTTTCTTAATATTAGGCTTGGACCCATTCTCTTCATTCTTCCATTATCATTTTTTTAAATATTATTTTTCATTATTTTCTATCTTTTACTTTTAATCTCCGATTTTTTATTTCTTATTTTATTATATCTTATTTTCTTGCTTAAAAGTCTTTTTCATTGTTATATTTTGTTTCCTTTTTTCTGATTCTATTATCTATTTGCATGGAGTCCTTTGATCTTTCTTGTGATTCCATTCTTTCGTTATGGACGAAAACACTTAAAAGAAGGAAGCTTTGTTTTCCAATATGGCGCTGGACTTAGGTCAACGGACTCGAGACATTCGCAGGTCCGCATTCCAATCATTTTGTGTACTATTTCTGTTTAGATGGCGGTCGGACACCCCACTGTGCGTCGGGAGCATTTCCTTCTGGCTGCAATGCACTACATATGGCAGGAGCTGCATTCATGTTCATTTTGCCGATACAGACGGTAACTACCCACCCTAACCACGCTTAGCTCGTTTTTTAATTGGGTACGACTGTGTTTTTTAGTTAGCTACTTTGCAGGAAATGGGACATTTCTAACTAGCACTTTCCCTTTAGCATCCCTGTCCACATGTGCATCACAAGAACCCGCCCGGGCTAGTGGGACCAACTATTGTTCTTCAACTGCTAGCTTCTGTTTCTCTTTTTCAAATTAGAGTTTTGGTGAGATTTATATCTTCTATTTCGTAAACTGTGCCTTCATATATGCTGTACTGTACCTTTCCCACCCAGCATTGTGGGATAGACCAAGAGATTTTCTCTCTCCCTTCTTGAGGACCTGATCCCTGATTCCATTTCATATTGAATACCGCATCCTCATGCCTGCAGAGCCGACACTGACCTTAGGAATTACCTTCAAGGTATGATGGGCAGAACCCTCCATCCAGAATAGATATATATTTGCCTCTTTCTCACTGCAAGTATCAAATATGTCTATCTTTGTCTACTCTGTCAGAATTGCCCTAGGAAAACGGCTAGTTTAGGGCATCCCTGAATTACTTATTTTTTACAGAGAATGCCCTTGTATCTCTTCATTTTTTAGTCCACCCAGATGGACAGGTAAGTACCTGGAGCCCTAGATTCTCTGAATCAGATGGCATCAAAGGTGTTGGGCCCCTATGCCATCTAGCCGTCACCCCTTTTGCTCCTGGGACCTCGAGAAGGGTACTTTGTATCCCTATTAGGGTCACCCTATTGCTCTTTAACATGACTCACGGGCAAGTTGGGGCTCTTTCTTCTTTTTGTTTCCTCTCATGCTACTTGTGTTTGGCCCAGATTCTGTTCCATGTCTTATTCTAGTAACTTTCACATGAGTTATCTTCTACACTATTTCTATCCTTTGTGTTGTTGTACAGCCAGTATTTATGTTTCATGAGCCCAGTTTTCCCGCCCATTAAGGAAAAAATATTTCCAATTGTTTCATTTCTTCCAGAATTTGTTCAGACACCAAGTATTACTGATTACCCCCTGCTTTCAGGGCCCGGATGAAGGTATGACCTGAACTATAGGTCATCACCGAAAAGCGCATCAGCACATTATGTTGTTAAAAAGGGGTTCCAAAGACAACCAGTAACCAAAGACCCTTTTTGTTGCCCGGCGGTATCGCCTCTATGACCCACCAATGTTAATCAATGAAGAAGCAGGCGCTGGAGACTGGAAGGCAGGAAACGAGGATTTTATTCTCTCCGGAGGAGAACACATCAATTCAGACAGCAAGTATCGTCACGAGGTGCTCTAACCACATCTCTGAGGCCTGGCCTCTTATACTAGGGTTTATGATCTTTATTGCACATAACACATTCTCGTAACACTTTGGTACTTGAAAGAACATCCTCGGAATCTCCCCTTCGGACTCGTTCCCACATACATTTACAGTTGGATTCCCCACCCCGGTCACAACAGGTGATGGTTGTCGCACAGCAGGGCATTCCGCCGATTCACGGAATGCATGAGTTTGATCGGATCTCATAGGGTGGGGGCTTTGATCGGCTCGAGGGTCTCTTGATGGGGAGGGGAAGCTTCCTACTGTATGGGGTAATAAACAGCATCCGCAGGGTCAGGTGGCGGCCTGGGAACAAGGAGGACAAACGGGGACACAGGAAAAGGGGGTTTGCATCAAAAGGATTTTGAGGCCATGAAAGGAATGAGGGGAGGTGTCGCGCTGGGAACAGGATGGGATTCCGTGGTGAAGCTGCGCTGAAGAGGGGTTTATGACCCAGGGCATGAGAGAGCGGGGGTTGTCAGTGTGCGGGGGGATGCTTGCGAGGTTAAGAGAGAGAGAGAGACGCGCTGGCTATCAGCGAGGGGCAGGGAGGCCATGGTGCTCAAAATGGCTGCCGCTTACGCGCACGAATGGGCTCGAAAAGGGGGCAAGATGGCGCCGATAATGTTCACCAAGTTTGTATTAATTTTCCACAATGTGCTGACCACCAACAGGACAGAATCAGTATATTCGCAGTAGTAACCAAACTAACACTCCGGAGAACTGTACCTATGTATAATATTCATCGAACTATATTATGATACTCTAAAAATATTATGT
This sequence comes from Lissotriton vulgaris, assembly GCF_964263255.1. Classification (NCBI taxonomy): domain Eukaryota; kingdom Metazoa; phylum Chordata; class Amphibia; order Caudata; family Salamandridae; genus Lissotriton; species Lissotriton vulgaris. Next base: position 1,151,034,765 of record NC_141685.1, on the reverse strand, counting down.
TTTTAAAAAAAAAATCTTGTTGATATGTATACTACTCAAAGACTTTGAGGCCAATGATTAATTGTTTAAATGGACTACACATTGTAGGCATTCCTCTGAATATATCTGAGGGATGGTTTCTCCAGATTCACTTAATTTCTGTTTTTAGTGTGTGAAAATGACTTGAGGTATGAATGTGGTATGTATGGACGTGTGGGATCAGATACTTTGACATATTTGTTTTGTTCTTGGCATTGTTTTCACTAACTGCCCAAATCATTGTGCTGTGATTATTTAGCGTTTTTAATCAAAAGAAATATACTTACAATCTATACTACTATTATAAAGAGAGAACTTGCACCTTTAAGCCAGGTAAACTCGAAAACTACACCACCAATCTGAACACCCAAGACATCTTAGAAAACCTCAGGGCAAGCAGCATAGGCTACATAAAAATAAAAAATAAACGTTGTTTAAAATATTTAGAAATAAAAATAAAGTAGTCCCTTGCAAGTAGCGCCGGCCGCGACGTATGCGTGAGGGGAGTAGCGTCGTTTAACCGAGCAACGGGAAGAGCGAGGACATGAGCGCCGGGAGGAGCGTCTGCGTGAGGGGAGGAGCGGAGTTCACCAGCAAAAGGAAGAGGCGAGAAGTGGAGGAGCAGTGGCAGCGCGGGGAGGAGCAGCGGATGAGGTAGCTGACAAGCGGTCAAGCAGTGGAGAGGTAAACACTCCAGCGTAGGGAGGAGCGGCGGATGAGGTAAGTCGGGACCTGGGGGGGTTACAAAGCCGGGGCGGGAGGCGGGCGGGAGGCTCAAGGCACGAGGCGGGATGCGGTAAACGCTATGCCTAATGTCGGGGCGGGGAGCGGCGGGCGGGAGGCTCAAGGCACAAGGCTCAAGGCGGGAGGCGGGAGGCAGTATGGCCAATGTCGGGGCGGGAGGCGGGAGGGATGCGGACTGGGCAATGTCGGGGGGGGGGTGCACAGAGGCTTAACATGCTGCCCCCAGCCCCCTTCTGCCCCGGGCAAAGCCGGGGCGGGCTGCTAGAAAATATATAAATGCATGCGCTTTCTATCTATTGACTGTGATTTATCAAATGCATTTTAAGAGATTGTATAATTTATTTTATCCATTTATCATAACTGGGCATTTAGCGAATATAGCATCTCCATGACTCATGCGCGACTCTTGTTGAGCACAACTAAAAGGTGAGTCAATTTTCCGTCTACTAAAGTAACTTCCAGGCAGGACATTATTTATTACATTGTAGACTAGCAAATCATCCTGTTAAGAGAAGTGGAAAAGAAAAAAAGGAAAAATTATTAACTAAGCCTACATGTTCTCAGGGAGGACTCCCCAACTTGGGCATCCACTCTAGAATAAGAATCAAGACAGTAGTGCTTTGTAAATGTACCTGTTTACAAATATTCACAAGGAGAATAGTCCTCAATACTGCAGTAGATGTAGCTTTACTCCTAGTAGACAAAGCTTTTGTTCTAACAGGCAAATCTTATTAGTTTTTCAGGACATAATAAAATACAAAAGAATATCCATGAACAGATATACTACTTTAAAGTAACCAACTTGCAAGTAAGGGGTCATAGCTGGCAAACAAATGTTTGGTTTTCCATACATCCTCGGTTTTGTCTAAATAAAATTTTAGTTTTCTCTTGAGATCTGATGTATGGCAAAATATTTCAGATGGAGAAGCTGGATTATGTAAGATATTAAGTAAAGCAATAGTTCAACATTAAAATCAGAGATAACTTTTAGCAATAAACTTTGGGTGTGTCCACATAACCACTTTGTTCTTGTGGAACACTGCAGATGTTTTATGGAACATAAAGATTGAATTTAGCTGATCCCTTCATTTAGAGGGGATAGATAAAAGGAAAGATGTTTTTCATATAAAATGAAAAGCTTTGTGAATCAGCTCAGATGGAGGAATTATGAGCCTTGGCAGAACAATATTCAACTTCCAAAGACAGGAAAGTCTCCTGACTGAAGAACAAACAATTTCATTTCCATTCAAGACGTCCTTAATAAACAGGACCCTTAAAAATGAGGTTTGTGAAGGACATTTTCTGTAAGCAGTAAAGATGAGAAATGCATCTTTACAGAAAAGAATTGCAACTATTACTGACAGGTAGAGGAATTTAGATGTATTTATTTATTTATTTGAATAGTTTTATAAAGCGCAAACAAGACCCACAGGGGTATCAGAGCACTGTACAGAGTTGGCGCAAGAAGGGATACAAACACAATGTCAAAGTAGGTGAAGTTACAACATAGGGGAAAACATTCAGGTTAAGAGTAAGGGGTATCAACAGTGCTGTTGAAAATGAAGAGTAAAACATCACAAAATAAAACGCACCAAAGAAGTGCAATACGAATCAGGGAATTTTAACAAGAACAAGTGCGAGATCACCAGTTAATGCAATTAAGGAGCCGTCGAGCACTAGATCAGAATAACGTAAAAGCATACAATAACGCATCAGTGTAGTACAACAAGAATAAGGGGATTAATAAAGACAAAAGAATGATCAAGAGATGAGGGTGTTAACGTTTGTTCAGGAGGACCCATTTTTTAAAAGAAGTAGTGGAAGGGTTTGATCTGATCTCGGAAGGCAAGGAGTTCCAGATTCTCTGAGCCAGACCAGTGCAAGCACGGTTGTAAGATCTTTTCTTTGTGAATCTGGGAGGTTTCAAGAGAAGGGGGGACATGCTTCTGAGGTTCCGGCTGGCGCCTGATAGTTCAAGCTTATTTGCTTATTTGGTAGGTAGTACGGGGTGTTGTAGCGTATGGCTTTATGAGTAAGGCAAGCTATCTTGAATCGGATTCTGGCTTCAATAGATAGCCAATTTAGCTGCAGAAGGTTGAGGGAAATATGGTCATATTTTCTCAAGCCCGTTATAAGTCTAGCCGATGCGTTCAGGGTAGCTCTGAGTGGGGCCAAGCTAGCCTTGGGAAGTCCAGCAAGGGTCCCCAGCCCATATTCCAATCTAGAGATAATCAGGGATTGAACCGCAGGCCTGAGATCTTCGGGGGGAGGAAAGGTGTGACTTTAAGTGTATTAAGTTGGAAATTGCCTCCCCAAGTAGTAGCACTGATGTGCGCTTGCATGTTTAAGTGTTTATCCAAAGTGATACCTAGAGATTTGGCAGAGTCTACAACGTGATGGGTGCAGTTCAACGCAGTGAGGTGTTTAATACAGTCAATGGTAGGAGCCGAGTGATTGGGTGGGGAGATCAAAAGAAATTCAGTTTTGAGAGTATTTAGTAGGAGATGGTTTTGAGCTAATCATTGTTGGGTTGGTGCAAGTGCAGCATTTAATGTTTTTATGTCCTCTGGCGAGGAGATCTTCAGGTACAGTCACGTGTCATCCACATACATGTGGTATTGAATGTTTGCTTGGTTCAGAATGACAGCAAGTGGGTCCATAAAAAGGTTGAAGAGGGTGGGTGAGAGAGCGGATCCCTGCGGGACTCCAATCATGACAGGGGTACTGGAAGCAAGGGAGTGTTTAACTTTGATCCTTTGCATGCAGTTGTGCAGGAAGGAGGCAAACCAATTTAGGACCGTGCCTGAGAAACCCATCCTATGTTGAAGAAGATCAATCAGGTTTTCATGTTTGATGGTATTGAATGCTGAGTACAAGGCCAGAAGGATCAGGGGACAAGGAACATTTTGGTCAAGGGCTCTCAAGCCGTCATCAACAATGTGCGTTAGTGCCGTTTCAGTACTATGCCCTGATCTGACACCTGACTGATGAGAGTCAAGGAGTTGATATTTCTCAATGTGGGTGCAGATCTGCGAATGAATGCATTTTTCTAGCAATTTAGCTAGAGTCACACTGTTGGTTATAGATCGGAAGTTGTTTGGATCTGATAGGTCCGCATTGGGCTTCTTAGGAGTGGGAGTAACTTTCCCAACCTTTAGTCAGTCCGGAATCTTTCACTGTAAGAGGGATTCATGAATGATCCTGGACCAAAGAGGGGGAATGGCTGAGTTTAAATCTTTATAGAGCTTAATGGGTAAAGGATCACCAAAACGGTTGAAGGGTTTAAGGCATGCCATGTTGTGAAGGAGCTCAGTACAATCTGGTAGGAGAAATCTTTTCCAAGAGGTGTTGTTTTTGAGAGAGCAACCAAAAGGCAAGGATATTGTCGAGGATTCTGCCAGCTCCACTGATCCTGCGGGAGGTTTCTTAGGTAACAAAGTTGGGGTGACAGGTAATAGTTGCAACTCTATTGTCCTTGTTTTTTCAGAGAAGTGAGCTGTGAAATCATCACCACTAGGGAGCAGGGATGTGAGAGTGGAGATCTGGTTGGAAGACTCTTTAGATTGTTCCTTAATGATTTTAAAGAGTTTTTTGGATCTATTTTTGGCTCCATCCAATTGAGTTCTGAAGTGGTCTGTTTTCGCCAGGCGGATGTGTTTGTTGTAATAGCTTCTCACTTTTATAAGTTGAATGAGATTTGTGGTGGAGGGCGTGTTTCTCCAGAGTCTCTCAGAGTGTTACAACCCCCACTCACCTGACCAACAGGTACCGCAGGAGGGAAGAGAGCCTCCCCTCTCACCTCTGGACCAGTCCTTGACACCGACGATGACAGTATGGGCGATTGGTCCCAAAGGGAAAGGGAAGGGGAATACACCACCCCTGGTGTGCTGGGACCCAAAGGAAGGTACTAGGAGGGATGTCAGATAGGGCGGGATCACGCGAGGAATACAGACAGCTTCTGCAGGATAGCCTCAAAGACAGTAGGAATGAGTGGATGGTCTGCAAGACAAAAGTGAGGGGGAGACTATAAGAGGGGAATTAAATGATGTAGGAACTAGACTCAAGTTAAAGTTATTGTCGGATATAATAAAGGGAGAAAAAGAAAAAGGCGCACACATTCCCCATGGGTGACTCAGCATGGCAGGATATAGCACAATCCTGTTGGGCGTCTAGGAACCGATCCAGAGGTTCTAGAGCTACCTTCTGGATGCAGCTCAGAAGGGAAGGATCAGGGGTATTGGTGCATACAGTACAGAACAAGGCGCTGACTTCTGATGGCGATCTTTCCAGAAAGGGTGAAAAGAAACAAAGATAAAAGCCAAAGTCGTGCTCACGTTGGAGGCGGTGCTGCCGGCAGGTGGGTTCCAGGCCCTGCAGTTGGAAGATCGAGGGCCTAAGGGAAGAATATCCGAGCCTACATGGCTGTTAAGAGTTGGAAGGGTGTCCATCATCCCGGTTGTTGGGGCGACCCGTTGGTGACGCAGGGTACTGAGGATAAGAGGGAAGGCATGGTAAAGGCAGAACAGTGGTGGGGACAGCCGCAAGGTGTGTGGTACTCAGGTCAGTTAAACCCTCACCTGTGTGAGACAGAACCGAGTTGTTCGGGTTCGTGGTGTGGGGAGTAAAAATAACGTCTGTTAAGTTGGGTAGATCTGTGGGGTGCTTGTTTACAGATTGGAGCGCAGGAAAAGGGGAGGAGGGACCATCTATCACCTCGGGAGCAGAAAATGTGGGTGGCCCAGTCTGGCGCCGAGTGGGAGGGTTAGAGTTAGTTAGTGTGTTCTTAATCCTCAAGAAGGCAGAGTTAAATTGGTGGAGCTTCAGGTCCGAGGCTTGAATAAGGACATTACCATTATAGTAAAGGGAGATAGTCAGTTCAGCCTTAAGGGCAGGGGATGGAAGCGTGGTTAAACGAAAACCATGCAGAGTTTTGGTCAGCTGTTTGGAACGAAGAACAGAAGTTAGGGCCTTTCTCCACTGCTCCACTCTTCTGTTGGTGTAGAAGATGAGGTCTGTCACTGTAGCACCCTTACTGGAGATACATGTGTCCGATATAAGTGTTTTGGGGCAATGTTTGAGGAGATTGTTTTTAAAGGTCTTCTTCGCATTTATCGATAGACTGGGGGGGGGAGATGATCTTAAAAGAGTTCACGCCTGATTGAACAAAAGGGTTAGAGGCATGATAAGTATTTTGTGCCATGGTGAATGTGATGCGCAGGAGGAAGCGGTTGAGGGAACAAAAAGGTTCAGGATGTAGATATACGAGAGTGGGAGAGGAAAGGTAGACCCAATTAGCAGGTGGCTCTGGTAAGAGGAAGGGGATAGTTAGCTTAGCTATTTCTTATTGATAATACAACTGCAGGGGTGAAATAGTAAGCTGAGGAGCGGTAGACTGGGTATGGGGAGCACATTAAGCAATGGGAGAGTAAAGCTGAGGAGAGTAATACCCCAAAGGGGGCGTACTGGGTAGCGTAGGAAGAGTAGTCAATGACCTAGTTTTTCAGTGAGTCATCCAAAGAGTGTCCTAGTAACCTAGTTAAAAGACAAGTAGAAAAGAAAAAGTAGGATATGGGCCCAAAAAGGCGAGGACCCTAGAGCTGACTGAGGACTTCCAGATATGTAATAAAATTGCCCATCAAAAGGTGAGTATAGTAGCCTTGGCGATGCAAGAGGGTCGAGAAGAGACAGAATCAGAAGCTGTGCCTACGTAAGGAGAGAACTAGGAGGACGAGTCCCTGCTTGCAGGTACAATGGTGTATCAGACGAGCAAGGTATTATTTCACTAATTTCGATTATATCCTGCTCGAGTCATTTACAACGAGCCCGAGAGAACCTAGCTCAGGTGTTGAAAAAGTCAAGGCTCAGGCAATCTTCAAGACCATTTTGAGTAGTGGCCATTTTGAAGTAGGGGCCTGAGAATGAATGACAGACATGAGAGGCCCCATTTTGAAGTTCGTAGTAAGCCACCACAGTCTAAGGGAGGCAGATACCTCACGGCCCAAAGCTCAAATTGAGCCGCCATTGTTGCAGGGAAGGTTAACGTAAAAACACAAACCCAGTCCGGGGCGAACACCGGGTGGAGGCTTCACTCCTCTGCACCCAGACAAAAGGCAACTAGTAAGGAGTAAGGCAGAGAAACGCCTTTCTTCTTCAGTCAAAGTCAAGGCATCAGCGGCAGGCAATTCAGAGCAGAAAGAGCCTGCCAGGGACTTTTCTCTCTGCAAAGGGTAGCTGCCACAATGTATCAGGTCAGCGCGACAAGCCCTCCAATCACGGAAGCGCGCAAACTCTTCAGGCAGATTGGGAAACAAACAGTTAAACCCCTCATGTATCCCAAAGTGGAGCGCACGGGAGCATGAGCTATGCACACTCAGCAGGTCACACAGACGAAGGTCGTCATTATCTACCCGACACTCAAACCTCCAACCGGGTTGCGGAACATGCCAAAGGTGTAGCAAAGAGGTTGGAATTCCGGGCCGTGGTAAAAAGCAGAAGCATTCAAGACAGAGAAGAGATCTGCAATAAGGGCTGCAGTAACCGGCAGAAGCACCTCATGGCAGCAGTGAGGTCGGCGGCCGGGGGAGATACGCCATGCCCTAATTCAGCAAAGAAAGTCAGAAGCCCGAAGCTCCAGACATCCGATCCCGGAAGCACAGGCTGGACCCAGCCTAAGACTGGCCAATTCCCCCTGGGGCGCCTTACAAACTCACGTTGGCCCAGCCAGTCTGAGGGCCCAGGCGGAAGCACCGACCGACCATATCCAGCGTAGTCGAGTCGGAAGAGGTCGATTCTTCGCAGGGGCGCCCTGCCACCATTTTGCAATCGCACCCCTCTGTGGGTGCCAAGGCAGAACGGGCAAGTGTGTCGAGTCTGGAGCAGCTAGCCTATCCACCATGGTCATCGAGGTGGAAAAGGACGATTCCTCGCTGGGGCGTCCTGCAGCCACTTCACTATCACACCCCTCCAAGGGCGCCAAGGCCGAAATGGCGACTGTCGAGACTGAAACGCCTTTCAAGGGATCCCCACTGCAGGTGAGCGGCTCCGCAGTACAAAGTCAGTAGTCGTGGTGAGCCGCCTGACAGAGTTGAATGATAATGCGGGCTGAATGGCTTGGTTAATGGGGGATATTTACCGATTATGGTTATCCCCGACCCGGGAGCTCAAAGGCTGAGCTCCGACCTGGTGGTCATATTGCCTGGAGCTGATTCTTCTGTACACACCAAATGCAATTTCTCTCCCATTTGAAAGCATATGAAGATCTCATAGATATATGTTTAGAATGCCCTTACACTACTAAGGAAAGTTCAAATGCCCATATTGGATGAGTGCAGGAGCCAGACTACCAAATTCAATGGTGCAAAAATGGGATAAAGGCCCCGGCATCTTAAACTTGTGAAGGTGATCTGGTCTTCATGGCAGCCACCTGTAATGACCCCCTCAACAGTTGCAGAAAGTTGGTCAACCACCATTGACAGACTACCCTGGTGCTGTTAGGCTTATCCTGGCCCTTCACTACAAGAGATTGACAATGACTGCCGCTATTAGGGAAATTGGAAAAAAGCCCTCCTTGCTCAGTCACCATACAGCTTTCCCATATGGTAGTGCCCTGAGAGATGGGCGTTTTGTTTTTTTCTGCATTAGCAAAGAGGTCTGAGGAAAACCCAAGTCGCAGAAGATGTTGTACAGAACAGCATACTTTACAATTCAATTGTGGTGCTCTTTGAAGACCCCAGTCAATTGGGGAGGCATCTTTAACAACTGACTGAGGTGGAACAGCCTGATGAAAATGTACACCACATGTGAATCTTCAATGAGCACCACTACTGAAGAGACAAGGCTACTTGATGAGACATAATAAATGAACATGTGGAACCAGTTCTATGCCAGTGACCCCAGAGAAATTAAAGCTGTCTTGCCATAGGATGATCTGGCTTTAGGAGATTGCTACACTTTAGATGGATCAAGGCAGCAGCTGAGTTTAAATCTTTAGGAGTACTGTTTAATGACCGCTGAAAGCATAGATCAACTTTACAACATTGTTTTGTTTACATTTGTTACAAAATGCTGGGGAAGCTACGTCTGTTACATGGTAACAGAGTATTGTAATAGTCTTTACCTTTGCGACTATGCCATATCTAAACTCTAGCAGATCCAGAACTTGCGGTAAGAAAGGGGGAAAGTCTGAGGAATTCTGAGCACATATCCGCTGATAAGAGATACCTTTATTGATTTACGCAAAGCAAACGGTATATCTCATGGACTTGTACCTAATGCACATGGGCTCCTATGAAAACACAATTCTTGCCTTAAAAGCGGATTCTTCATGTTCAGCATTGCACATCTCCTGTAGTCAGCTGCCTTCTTTTGTACCACTTTTCCACAGTAGAAACTCTAGCATGCTTGAAGGTGTTCCTTAAGATGTCAAGGTCCGAATTATGGAAAAATCTTCTCTTTCATGTCTGTAGTCTCCAGAATAACCATTCATTCAGGAACGTTCTCAATGTTGTCTTTTTGCTGGCATTTTATATTATGGCTTTTGCCATCACTCACAGTCTAATTAACTTCCTATTACTTATTACTTGCCCTTAGCAATGAGATGCACACAGGAGTGGTGAACATTTTCAATCAACAATTGGTCTGTGACCTCCTTTGCTGTGTTGATAGGAGGATCAGCCAGTCTTGTGTACATTTCCACAACATCAGTGACCATTTCTTCTTGAAGATCTTGTTATCAAGGAATAGACGGGGAGAGTTGGTAACAATGAGGCCTTGCAGTGCTATATTGCCTCTCAAGTATTTTGTATGGATAGCTGCATGCATGATAGCTGCATGCATCGCAGATCTTAGTTGTTGTTTCCTTATATTGGAAAGTTTATTCCATTCTTCAGTCTGATTCGTGATTGTTGTCAGTGTCGAATCTAGGAGGCTAGATGTCAGGAAAATAGATTGGGCCATGTCCTCATCAAATGCTCGTCCCACACTCTCTGTGCGGGTTTATAATGTTATCCCTCAAAAGTAGCATGTGCCAGGCCTCATGGGCATCAGATCACTGTACAGAAATTCACATTTATTTATTTTCTACAGAAACAGTTTATTGTTGAAGAGAACAAGAGCACAGTAATCCATATATATCTAAACGCAGTGTTTCTTTACAGTAAAACGCATATAGCAGTCTTCATGCCACATATTTCCACTGTACAAATACACTACACACCACAAAATTCCACCCCACTCAATTCCACAATTAACAATTCCAATCCAACCCACATAATTCCACTCCACACCACATACATTCACTCCAAACCAAATCACAATGGTAGAAGACATTGTCATTTACAACACCAATAATTCTAACTCTCGCAATAGCAAGGCCTATTGCATTGTAAATGCTTGTTCTCACACATATTGGGTATAGCCAGTTGCCAGATTTATTGTAATTGTATTGTCAGTTTTGGTTTTATTCTGAAAAATACAAAAATGTATTGTACAAGAAAGAATATGTTTTTATTAAAACAATTGCGTGCACAAAATGTTTGATATTTACAGACTTTTTAAACTCGCTTTGAGTTTTAAAGTTTCTGAGCTTATTGCGTTGTTTTATTAGAGGCCCTTTTGATGGAAGTAACATCTGATTTTACCACAATTAGTCCATATTCTTTGATGGCTAATTGGGATACAGCATGTTTCTTTTGTGTGTCTATGTCATATATTTTAGACACTGCTACATGAGATGAATTGTTTTTATTATTGAAGTTTGACTGATTCCTTTAGCACTGTTAGGTTAATTATGTTGAGTACAACATTTTGCTTCACTTATTGTATATATATAAGGGTTTTGGAGGTGAATGTGTCCATTTATGACTGTTTATTCTGACACAACTCTATCTATTGGGCACTATAAATTACGCAGTTGCTTTGATCTCCCTTACAACTAAGACTGGACGTTACGTAGCTTGTTTGTGCTAGTAATAGAGAATGTCATTGTTTTCCAATGTCTTTTTATTGGCGTTTACATAGATATGTATACGTAATAATCAACATCGTATTTGAGATAGTATCCCATCTTTCATATGGCAACAATTATCATTTACATCCAAACTAAGAACACACATGAGATCCTGCAAAGCAAGAAAATAAGGTCCTACAGAGCTGTAATATCATATATACGTTCAATTACACACAAAATAAGTAGTCACATTGGAGGCAGGTCCTCACTGCAAGAAATTCAAATTAGTAACTTCAGTTCAGTGGGGAGGAGTTTAACATCTACTCCTGTGGCTGTTTAAACGCCTACATGTCATTATGAACTTCAACCTGACTTCAGTCTAGTAATCTCTGTTAGTACTAAGTCAATAAAAAAAATGCCACCCATAAAAAGAAACACAATAATACAAACATTCAACTATAACGAAATCTACCCCACCAGAGGTCCGCACGTTTTACGAGCCACAGTCTGGCTGAAAAAAACACTAACTGTCTATGACAGGGGAGTAGGCGAGAGGGGGGGGGGGAGAGGCTCTAAAGCGAATGAGTGCAAAAAGAGGAACCAAGACATCTGAGCTGGTGTCTCTCGCTAGCCCTTGGAATCCGTTGGAGTTGAAATCGGGTTCTGGTTTGGTGCGTGTCGTGCCTCCTATTTCTTTACTGCATCTGCCCAGGGCTCAGCCAACGGCGTACGTCTCTGAGTAATCCTGTCCTTCCAGAGTAAAGCTTGTTCTTCTGCCCTAAAACAGCAAGTGACATCCTCCTCCCAGGCCACCACCAGCCATACCTTGACTTCCAGGCCAATGCTAACCTTCTATTGGCCAGGACAAGAGCCAGGTCAATAAACTTATTTCCAATATTGCGTGCTTTGGGTCTCTGCAACAATCCCAATAGGCATATTTCCAGAGAACACTCTAGAGTCCTGGCCAAGACATTATTAAGCGTATCTACAATCCTACGCTAGAAATCCGCCAGTCTGTCACAAGACCATATCATATGGTGAAAGTCTGCATCCAGTTGTGAGCACCTGGGACAAGCCTGATCTTCCCTCCCATAGATTACATTTAACCTGTGTGGAGTAAGGTAGGTTCTGTGTAGAATGTTAAAATGTATGAATTTAAAAGCAGCGTTCCGCGATACCTTTTTTGGTCCACTAAGGGCTTTCTCCCATTCCTTCTCAGTCAGTTTTCTATTTAACGCATTCTCCCATCTCTCTAACAGTCTGGGCAAAGAGTGCGGTGCTAATTCCCGTATTGCCAAATATAACCATTTTATCAAATGTCCTGCCAAACCCAAAGTCAACAATGCCTGTAAGGAGGGATGGGTACCCGGTTCATTCCCGGCTATGCCTTATAATTCTGTCATTGCCTCTCTAAGTTTATGGTAGTTTAAAAATTGACCTGGTAGGAGATCGTGGTATTCCAAAAACTTGGTTAATGGGAGCAATTCCCCATCTCTATAACAGTCACTGATGACCATATTCCCGCCTCTTCCCAACCCACCAATTTTTGCCCAGTGAGGGGTGGACCCATTTCCTCCTGTGGGATGCCTGTAAGCGGAATACTTGGTGCGTAAAGCAGGGTTCCTTTAGAGCGTGCTATGCATCAGTCCCAGCAAGCCACTGCCACGGAAAGCAGCACCCCCATTCGATCAATCTTCTGCCAACGGTTAAGTAATCAGGGGAGTAGACGCATGTGTAATGCTCCAGGTGCAAGCGATAATGTAGTCACGTCCCTCCCGTCTATCCACCTAGCAAGCCATTGGAGTTGGGCCAGCAGGCACTAGGCCTTGAAGTCTGGGGCCTCCAGTCCCCCACTCATTAAGGGAAGTTTTATAGTCTCCAGCGATACTCTGTGACGACCCCCATCCCATATCAGCTCCCGGAGTATCTCATCCAGAGTTCTAAACCAGTGTTTGGGAATTATTACCGGTAGGTTGACAAAGTAATATAAAAGTCGCGGCAATATCACCATTTTAGACAACACTACTCTAGCCATGAATGGGAGTTTAAGGGAGGGCCAAAAGGCTACATTCGCTCAAAGCCCTCTCAGAACGCCCACAGGTTACCATCAGAGAGGTCGGCTTGCGTACGATAAATTTGTATCCCCAAGTATTTAAAGGAGACCGATGCCAAAATGAGGTGGGGTGGGAAAGCTGGCCGCTTAAGGGGAGTAGAATGAAGCGGGAACACAAAAGTTTTTTTGGGGTTCAGACGTAAGCCAGAAAGTTCTGCAAATTCCTCAAATATGCGTAACACTGTATGGATCCCTCTGTGGCCATCTCTTAAGTATAACACATCATCGGCATAGAGTGAAATAATATGGGAGGTTCCATCAAGAGGTATCCCCAATCTACCCTCTTCTTGTGGAAATCGCACCGCCAGGGGTTCCTTCGCCAGTGCAAAAAGCAATGGCGAGATGGGGCAGCCTTGCCTGGGGCCCCTGTGGATAGGGTACGGTGTTAATATCACAGGACCAGTATGTGCGGCTGCGTATGCAAAAGGCGAACCCATTTTAGCCAGCCATCCGCATCCTCTCCATAACTGCTGACAGAAAATCCCAGCTTAGGGAATCAAAGGCTTTCTCTAAGTCGATCGCCACCACCACAGCATCTGGGAATTCGCCTATCCCCGGAAGGAACATCACATGGAACAATCTCCTAAGATTTATGGACGTAGAACTGCTGGAATAAAGCCATTTTGGTCCACATGAACCAGGTGTCATATGAGGCAAAAGCCAGTTTGCCAGTGCCTTGCTCAATATTTTAAAATCCATATTTACCATGGACAATGGTCTAAACTCCGTCAAGCGGGAATGAGCATGTTTGGCTTTTGGCAGGGAAATCACCAGCGCCTCTCTGCGACAGGGTGGCAGTTGTTGGTCGTTTAGCGCAACTGCATACATCTTTTCCAGCTCTGGGGCTAACATATCCATATATGCGGTGTAGGAGGGTGGATAGCTGACTATGGTTACCTCAGATGTTTTGCCTTGTTTTTAGCTGGTTTTCAACTTAGTTGGCCTGGGATCCTGCTAATCAGAGTCCCAGGCTGTCTGCTCTCTCTGTAAAATGGACTCCATGCACCCTAGGTGCATAACCAAATTGGTGCTGGACACCTTATCAGCCCATGTACAGTGCACTATAGGTGCCCAGGGCATAGGTGCATCCAAGGCCTACCAGGGGCTGCAGCATATCTTTTGCCACCCCTGGCTGGTACTTAAATTGACACAACTGGCTGATCACTCAGCTGGGGCAAGGTGGTGTAATCACCCCTTGCTTAGATATAGTATACCTATATCTAAACCTATATCTGGACACATATATACCTATAAGTCACTCCTATGGCAGGCCTTAACAATCCTGGAGGCAGAGTGCTTGGTTTTATGTGAGATGGTGCTCTAGCATGAGCTGAGCCTGTCTGCAGCTGTCGGGACCAACTCCCTTAGCTGTTCCGGGATATTGCCATACCATATACTCTTAAGTGCATTATAATCCTCGCGGTTACTTGCTAACTTTGGTTTGGCTTTATCAAAACATGTCGTGTAAGGTGTCATACGCTTTGGAGTACTACCCCCTCGCCAGTCCTGGTGACGGGGGTAGCATTTCACCCCTCTAGAGGGAGAAGACATGTTACTTTGCTAAAACGCAGTAAATCCTAGCCAGAGCCTCAGCATCACAAAATGGATGCTGCTGCCACAGACACAAGTCTGACCTCCTACTGCTGACCGAAACTTGGCAGGGGAGGCCTGGACAAAAGGTTTCCTGTTGCAGGGAGGTGTTACACCTCCCCAGACAGGAGATAGTGGATTGGGCCAGGGTGGCCTGAAAGTACCTACACACTGCCTGAGGAGCACAAGGTTTACCATGCATAATCCAGTCAAACCGGTTCTGGGGCACTCCAGCCCCAGTCCTGGCGCGAAACTGGACAAAGGGAAAGGGGTGTAACCACCCCCTTCCTGGGTCCCACCCATAGGAGGGACCTAGCAGGTGATCCAGCCCACAGATTTGGAATAAAGGTGGGAGCAGTGCCAGCGGACAGCAGATTATCCTGACTGAAACTTTGATACAGAACCCTGTACCCTTCGACATCCCACTCGGCGTGGAAGACTGAAGAATCTCCCTTGTGGTCAAGGAGTGACCACCCTGTGCAAACAGGCACCATCCAGCGCGTCACCATTTGCTTTGTTGCAGTTCCCGCCGGAACTCAAGCAACAGAGATCAACAAGACCCAGCTTTCCTGCCTTCCAACAGGCCGATCCACAGTTCCAGCGAATCTGAGACCCGTGGAGGCGACCTGAAGCGTGGGGCCGGCCATCTTGAAAAAACCACGAAGTGCTGACCGTGCAGCTCCAGAGGCTCCCTCGACGCTGTGCATTGGGGTTTGAGAAGCCCCAGCCCGAGCAGATTTTGCGCCAAAGCTCACCCCTCCACACTCACCGAGTGCTGCGTGGGGCCCTTCTGCATTTTTCTGCTCGACGCGTTGGTCCAGTCGCTTGCCCGTTGGCTAGTGGCCCCAGTACTGATGAACCTTTGAATTTACACTGCTAGTCTGGTTGCTCCAGACTGGCCCTCGCTCCCCTGAAAAGGAGCACCCACTCTGACCTTGCTGGTCCGAGTAAGAAGCGATCTTCGAATCCTGCGTGGGTTGCGTTTGCCAAGGCCTGTTTGCTCCGATCCGGAAGCCGACACCGCCGACAGCGAGAGCCTTTGTGGGACAGCTCGTGGTCCACTTTTGGACATCCTCGGTGCCCCAGAGTCCACGTGGCAGCGGAGACAAACTTCACAACAACCACCTGATTGCGCCCGACATTGCCTGGTTCCTTCCTGGTTCCACCCTGGTCACTGCTGAGTGACCCAGACTCTGTCCCCACTGCTTTCAGATACTCTACATCTTCGATCCACCCTTGGATCCAACCGGACTCTTCTCTCCTGGACGCCTGCAGCATCTTCATCTCCAGGCACCATCGAACTGCGTGACGAAACACGACAAACTTTGCCACCTATGCACCCGCTTCCTGTGGGTGAGGTAACTCATGAACGCCGGTGCTCCTGTATTGGTATACACCTCTAGTGTCTAAGTCTAAAGTTTGGTAGTTCTAGTCCAGTCGGAAGACTCTTAAAACAGTAACTCGATAACTTTTACGCACCATTGACTTTGCATTGGTGCATGCTTGTGCTTTAAGCGCTGCACCCGAGTCCCGCGGGCTTTTCCCAACTTCACCACTGCTAGTCCCGAATAGCCCCAGCGATTCCCAAGGCCCCAGGCCTTACCACTGTTTGATTAGTGATACTTATACCACTTTTTTAATATATGGTTTGAGTGGCCACCGGCCTCATCCACAATTGTGCAACTTTTATATGTTTAACTGTGCTTTTGTTTAAACGCTTGTGCTTCTAGACTCATAAAGAGTATAGAGGATTATTCTGAGAATAAATACATATATTTTTTATAATATATAACTTGTGTGGTGTCTTTTCATTTGATATTACAGGATTGTATTTGGTAAAACAGCTGGCTTCACATGCCCTCTTGAGTTTAGCCTGAAGGCTGCTTAGTCCATGCTACCCCTAGGATAGCTTGTCTATAAGGTTGACTTACAACCACCACCATAAGGGATTGTTTGGACTGATACAAGGTGCCCACAGAATTGTGGACATCATATATCAGGCCAACTTCTCACATGCAGCATAGAATTCGGTCGGCAGGCCATCCGGACCCGACGTCTTCCCCCTAGCCATCTCCCTAATTGCCTGCCTGATTTCACCCACTGTGACTGGCGATGCTAACGAAGTTTCCGAATCACGTTCTAAACGTGGAAGCTGCAGACCATCTGGGTATGACAGTAGGTTGCCATCCCGAAGCACTCCTGGTAAGCCATAAAGCATCTCGTAATAATCTCGAAAAGCCGAATTAATAGCCCTTGGAGAGGAAAGTATCTGGTCTAGCTCATCAGTTATACTGGGAATAGGTGTACCTCTGCTCTCTGGTTTAATTAACCAGGCCAGTAATCGTCCAGCCTTACCTCCCTCCGTGTGTTGTCTCGTTTGATATGTTTTAAAATCCAAAGCTCTCAATCCATCCCAGGTAGAGTTATGGAGGCTCTTCATTTCTGCCAATTTATTGTGCGATCTAGACCCTGCTTCTATTTCCCTGTCAAGAGTCAGTATAGTACCTTCCTGAGTCCAGTCTTCTGCCCCAGGCAGTGCACTCGGGTCACCACCTTCATCGCCTCCCATTCAACTAAGGAAGAACTGTCCGTACCATGGTTTTCTGCAAAATAATGCTCCAGTGTCATTGAAAGAAGCCAGCAGAAACCATCATCCAGCAACAACACTGGGTCCAGCCTCCATTAAGGTATCGGTGTCTTTTCTGGGGAGGTGGTGATTCGCAGTAGCAGGGGGCTATGATCCGACAGCGATCGACCCAGGTATTCAGCCCCTGACATCGTATTTGACAGTACAGCAGAGCAGAGGAACATATCCAATCTAGTGTGTAAGTCATACAAATGTGAATAGTAAGAGTATTCTCTGCGCTGCGTATTTTGTAGTCTCCATACATTCAGCAGGGATGTATGACGTTAGCACGCATACTATTACCACGCATACCTTTACAACGCGGTATTTACAGCGAATACCGTTACAACGCATAGCGCTTTGAGGTGCTGGATAGTGGTAAGTATAATTTTATATTCCAACTCCAGTCCCCGTGGACACTAGGGAAGGTGTTGGATATAAAATTAAACTTATTCCCTATCCTAGAGCGCCCCCCAGCGCAATGCGTTGTAATGGTATGCGTGGTAATGCCTGCGTTGTAATGGTAGTGCGTGGTAAAAAATGCGTGCTAAACGTTGTATACCATTCAGCAGTTCCCACCCAGTAGCCCAACTCCTAAGTCCCTTTGCAGTACTGGTGGCCAAGGTACCCCTGAGAGGAGGGGTGGATCTATCCCAACCCAAGTCCCACACAAAATTGAAATCCCCTCCCACTATCAGGCTGTCACAAGATATCCCTGCTAACTTACATGATAGAAGGTCCAAAAAGGGAAGCTGGTCCCGATTAGGGGCATACACACTAACCACTGTTATCTCCTTTCCATGTAACACGCCGGAGATGAATACAAACCTCCCCTCTGCATCTATGAGTTTCCGAATGAGGGAGAAGGGGACACCTGGGCTAATCCATATCAGTGTTCCCTGCGCATAAGCCGAATAAGCAGTCGCATACAATTGCCCTTGCCATCTGGTGACATCTAACTCAGAGAGATGAGTCTCTTGTAACAATGCAATGTGGGGCCCCCTGCATTTAATGTAATTCAGGATACTGTAACGTTTGGAGGGTGAACCCATGGCCCTGATATTTCACGTCAGGAATTAATATTCCTCAGCCCGATCAGTGTGTACTGCCATCTGTCTGTTCTGACATACGCACTCTGCCCCTCCCCCCATCCTTGCCCCCCCGCACAAGCATTGCAGACCATCTGGTGTAAAACATAAATCCCAACTGTGTAACTCCTCAACCCAAGAGTGGTCTGACAACTGTCAGTTGCCTAAACTTAAAGCAATACTGCATAACAGTTACTCACAACAAACCGTCAAGGCACAAGCCTACACGCACTAGTGCCTACAGGGGAGCGTGGTCCACGAGAGCTTAGCCAACAATTACCAATCCAAAATGGCCTCACAGCCTAACAGGCCGTTCCAGCCCCGCCCAGGGGAGCCCATCCAGAATTTCCCCAAAATTGCCACAACACAAAGTACCAGAAAATGAAATGTCACTTATCCAGGAGGTCATCAGCAAATCTAAGAGTCACCACAGGTACGGAACTGCTATCCGCTCGGGAGGTATCTGTCTCAGAGTTCTCAGTTCCATACTTATGCTCCGAGACCCTGTCCAGCGAGGCTTCCCTGCTGCGCATCATGGCTGACACAGCTTTCAGTGCTTCCACTCTCTCTAGCGCTGTCTGAGAAGGGCTCGGTGTCATCCTTGTCTACCGCCGCTGTCCCCTCCGCAGTCGTTTCTCTTGGGTGCATACTGCCGACTGGTGGCCATTGCGCGATTTAGGAGCACCCTCTGTTTTGTAGGCCTCAACCCATTCCCAGGCCGCCTTCGGGGCTTCGCAGAAATGTGTTTTCCCATCTAGCATTATTTTAAGTCGAGATGGAAACATCAGTGCATTTTGGATCCCCTCATCATGCAGGGCACGTTTCACCTCCAGGAAGGAAGTGTGGCGCCGCTGCACTTTCATTGTGTAGTCTGGAAACAAGGACACTTTATGATTTTCCACCAGGTAGGGTCCATCAGTTCGAACTTTTTTCAATAGCAGATCCCTGTCCCGGAAGTGGAGCAATCTAGCCACCACGGCACGAGGTCGTCGCCCTGGCGCGGGTTGCGTAGCCGGCACCCGATGTGCACGTTCCAGCATGTAGAATTGTGAACCTTCCGGCGCCACGACGTCTCGCAACCATTTCTCCAGGTAATGAACACTGTCCGTTCCTTCCATGCCTTCCGGCAGAGCGAGCACTCTCACATTATTTCTTCGATTGCGCCCTTTTGCAACCTCAGCCCGTCGTTCTAGTACATTAGTAGGAGAGAATGTCATAATCTACTTTTCTGTAACTTAACAGGGTCTGTCAATGGATTTTGAAAGGAGCTATCCAGTTAAGAAAAGAAAACAGGTCTCTATACCTAGACCTGCACTGACAACAATTACCAATAAAAGGCAGTCCATATCATTTTATTTTCTTTGATGATGTCTGTTTGGATTTTGAGAAGTATTGGGGACATCATTCAGCAAATGGTCCCTCAAAGACATATATTTGTAGTGAATGACAAAAATGTTGACTCCAAAATATTGTGTGACATCAATATTGTGTCAAATATGTTGTCATTACAAAGAAAATTGAGCGACAAAATCTAGAAGGTAAAAAGATTTCTTTTTGTTTATATCATTTTAAAATTATTACTGTACATAACATTATTTAATTTAATTTGTTTTTATTTAATATTGTTTTAAATTAATGTGTGTGTGTGTGTGTGTGTGTGCGTGTGTGTGTGTGTGTGTGTGTGTGTGTATTTATACACAAACACATTTTCAGCGGAAGCGAACAAACTGCAAAAAATATTGAGGAAGCTTTGGGGATGACTAAAATTGGATCCAGGGATTGCGAGCATGATAGGAAACCATCCATGCATAACATTTAGAAGAACTCACAATCTAAAGGATAATTTGGTACACAGCCACTTCAGCCTGAAGAAAGAGAATTGGATGAATCGTCCTGGCTTCTGAAACTGTAAACAGTGCAAAGCGTTCAAAATTTCTATAAATAAGCAGGAATTTGTCATCTGAAAATTTGCAATATATGTGGTAGAATGTCCAGGGAAACTAAAATATATTGTGAGCACAACCTGTAAAATCAAAAAAAGTAATTGGGAACAAATAGGATTCTATTAAAATGACCAGGGGGAAAAATTTGAAAGCTGTGGAAACAGGAAAAGAACTCTGTGGCAAAAAGAATCATGATGTATCATGCTACTTCGCACTTAACACCTTAAGGAATGAATCAAGATGAAGAAGTATATGTGAACCTTTGATGGGGATGAATACATATAAATAAATGGAAAAGGTTAAGTTAATAAAATAAAAACTAAATAGATTGAGAGAATGAATACAAGCCCATGGGAATGGTGAGACAAAAATGTTGTCACAAGAGTCTATCATCTAATAAATTGGCTTAAAAAACTGATACCAATTAGAAAATGTGAAAAAACACACAAACCACTTCAACAAATACCGATTGGAGTGTTATGATGGAAGAGATTACAATATGAATAATATATGGAGAATAGAACATAAAGCAGTAAACCAAATGTGGAATGAGCAATCAGCCCGCTGGGGGGGGGGGGGGGGGGGGATTGGGGGGGGGAGGGGCTACAATAGGAAATCATCAAAATGATAATAATTTTTATTTTAAAATGGCACCTTTTTAAGATCCACATAGAAAAAAAGAGAAAGAGACGGGAAGAAAAGAGAAAGGGAAATAACCAAGGGTTTGTGAAATGGGTAATGCCCATGTCCCTATGAGAACACCATGAAACCAATCATGCACACCACAAAACAGTGTTTTTCATAATAAAAGAAAAAACTATGCATCAGGAACTGTTTGTCATAAACAGGGAACTATAACCACCAGAGTTCATTGTGAACAACTTGGAGGTGAATGGCAGAAAGGCACTCAAACATTTGGTACTGCGTTTGTTAAAAAGAGTAATTAATGAAGCATGGGCCATAAGAAAAGGGTAAAATGTCATGAGTGATGGATACTCTTAGGGATTGAAAACAATAATCACTAGTGAATATAAGCGCATGCAAGCAAGCAATCCAAACAAGAATAGCTACCTGATGAATAAGAAGCATCATTCTTTTTTAAATATTCCCTCCATTTTCTTTCTTTTGTTATCTTTAAAAAAATAATTGTAATCACTGTAGCACTACTGTCACTTTTTAGATAATTTTTGCACTTTGTTGCACTGTTTCACACTTTTTTAAAGTTTATGAACTACAACTCCCAATGCATGTGAGATTAAAATGGGAATGAGGAGAATAAAGTTATGGGATAAAAACACTGAAAAAGGACTAAATCAATAACCAGTGAACAAGGTCCAGTGGGACCAAAACGTGTTGGGTTCAACTGACAATTCCTTTATGGAAAAAAAATCTTTCAATAAAACCTTGTACAATCGCCACTCGTTAATGTGCGACTCGTAATGTTACAAGAAGTAATATTTGTGAAGAGAATGTGATAGCCTGTCCTACCGGTTGATCACACCACTGATAATTAAGAGTGCCGATACTAATACACTTTGGCCCGCTATATATATATATGGGGGGAACATACTTTAAACTCCTCATTGGGATTAATCAAAATACTGGTCAAACATATAGAAATCGCTCTGGACAAAATAAAAGAACAGTTAAGAACATTGGAAAAAGAAATCGAAACCTTGAAACTTAATCCAGAAATGACAAAATTTAAGGAAGATCTAAACAAACAAATAGAAAAACATGAGGAAGTGGTGAGATTAAGGAAACGGACCAAATTTGTGAGAGATGCCCATGACTATACACAAGGGCGAATTTTTACATTCGCCCGCAAATATGACCCTTATAAACAACAAACTGGAAGCACAACCATATCATCCTCCAGCCTATCCTCCCTCACATCAATGGAACAAAGTGATGATGATTCCACTTTAGACATAGCCCAAAGGGCTTTTTTAGGGGATATGCGCCTCGTTCTCAAACAACGCCAATGGGAACAGAATCAGGGGGCGCAGAGATACACACAAGGCAGAGGAAGAGAAAGGGGGAGATCATGGCAATCCAGATCCGCAAAATCCCAACAAGGAGAAGTCGGAGGAGAAACCGTTACAAACGAAAAAGTAGGTACGGAGACCCGGGGAATGAAACAGAAGAAGGGCAAATAAACGAGGAATTACAAATAATAAACCTTTCACAAAGGGAAATTACACAAGCAGAAACCTCCCTCCTGAAAAAAGGAAAAACTAATGTCCAACTCAACGAATGGATATGGCTCAAACCAGGATTGACATGTATCTATACTTTAGAAAAATAAAATCAGTATGGAAAGAGAAAACAAACCCAAAATCATGAAAACTCGACCAGAGTTAACATCTACATTATCGGCCAAGGAGGCGGATACATACCTGGCTCTCATCAATATAAATGCGGAAGAGGGAAAAGAAATCCTCTTAAATACAGTAATACCACAATTGGGAGCTGGAACTAGCAACCTGAAAGCCAAATCAAGATTCTATCCACAACTGACACCAGGAAACAAGATAGATATGTTTCAGGAAGCAGTTACCCATGACTTGTACAAAATTCCAAAAATGAAATGCAGTGACAACCTATCCTCAAAAGAAAGAGAAGCACTAAGATCTTTAAGTAATGATCGGAGTTTTGAGATAAAAATAGTGGACAAAGGGGGGAACGTGGTGTTGTGGGACAGGGACCTATACACCACGGAGGCCATGGAACAACTGAATAACTCCCAATACTAGATCAAAAATTAAGTCAATGGGAAACAAAAGGCCTAATGGACTTTGACAAAAAAAAATATTTGACAGTCGATTTCCCAAGAACGGCAACACTATATTTTTTGCCCAAAATACATAAAGATCCCACCAAACCACTAGGGAGACCTATCGTGTCTGCCAAGGGATCATTGTTTGAACCCCTAGCCAACTTCATCGACTATTACCTAAACCCCTACGTAAAACAACTAAAATCTTACATAAAAGACACTACGGACTTCTTATGTGTCCTAAAGGAACTGACCTGGCAACCAAACTTTCTAATGATCACTATGGATGTGACGGCGTTATATACCAATATTGACAATGAACTGGGTCTAAACGCATGTAGATACTATCTAAAGGAACGCAACATTCATTACAGAGATCATGTAGTGTAGTTCCTATTTTCCCTATAGGCCCTGCGCATTGGAATAACATAAACAGTAGTATAGACGTAGAAGTGCGGTCTTCTAGGTCTCTACTGACTATGCTAAACTTAATTGGGTTTGTTACCAACTAGCTCAGAGGTCACTGGAAACTTTCTTGAATGAATAGGAAGTGATCAGCTTCCCTGGCACAGACAAGAAGGGATTCAGTTTTCCAACAACCGCATAAACATGACAACTTTGCTCCTTAGAATAAGAGTCAATCTCTAGAGTCGTGTGAAACAATAGACAGTTATTTTACTCAGTCAGTTGTGCAGATTACTTTCTCCAAGATGCCGAGAAATAGAGAGACGGGCGTTTTCAATAAAAAGGTATTATTTATTGAACAGTCTTTCTTCTCATTCAAGAGAAATGAATTGCCACAATTGCAAGACTAGTTATTATAAAAAGTGTGTACAGTAAAATGAGGATTGCCAAATAATACTGTAAAAGCATTGATATGGTTTCTTATCCATACAATGGTTAAAATGAATAAAATATATACATTCATATATACATTTTAGCTAACGTAATCAACTGGTGCTTCTAACTACGCCTACCCCAGTGTACCTGACCTAAGCCTAATACGTGGGAGGGAGTAAGTAAGTAGCAGTTTTAGTTAAGTTGGTTTTGCCAAGGTTTGCTTCAAGAATTCTCTCTAAGGGTTTAGTCAACACCATACCTCTGAAATAGAATGTTGGGGGTCTTGTATCTCCTTCCAGGACTCGATATCCCAGTCACTCGAAAGAGTGGGCTGGAAACGCCGGAGCTGGATTTTCTCGGCAGGACAAAAGACAGCGTCTCTCTCAACGCATCAAGGAGGAGGAGGGGCAGCGTCCGTGGGCAGCTTGCATCTGCTGGGCTCTGCAGGGGACAGCTGTTCTGCTCCTGTATTCACCACACCATCGCTATCATCGATGTCGTTGAGGCAGCGTTTGCTTAAGGCAACGTTGGTAATATTTATACCTGAAAGGTGCCTTGTTTGACGTAAGTTTTTGGACATAAGACGTCAATAAAGATGTCACTAGGAAGTGATTATCTCTAAGTGCTCATTAGAGTTCTATTACTAATCAAAACATAGCAAGCGGGGCTTTCCCAGGTTGCTGAGCTTTATCTTGTTGAAGAACTCGGAGTGTAATCTAGGAATCTTAGATAGTGGCTTCTGCTGTGTCATCTGCTCTAATGAGCTGCAGAGGAAGAGATTCTGAAATGTGGCTCTGATCGTGTTAGGCCAGAGACGAGTTTCTGAAATATCGCTCTTGATCGTTTATGCCATTATAGGGGTATGAATGGATTATATCCGTTTAGGGGCTTAAGATCACAGTATTGATCGGGGTCCTAGATTAGAACGCGACAATCACAATGACATGTTGATGGAAATGATCCACAAGTTACTTACAAACAACATTTTTATGTTTGGAGAATTGATGTTCCGACAAAAGAACGGAGCCGCAATGGGCTTTTCCTTCAGCCCAAGCTATGCTTGCATAGCTATGGGCTGGTGGGAAGAGACAACAGCATGGAACCAAAAACATCAAGAATACACCCAACACATTGTGACATGGAAAAGGTTTATAGACGACCTGTTTATAGTGTGGGATGGGAGTGAAGAAAAGTTTCAGGAATATTTTGCAATACTGAACACTAGCACCCCGTGTCTAAAATTCACATACACAATGAATAAAACAAAAGCAATCTTCTTGGATACGGAAGTGTACATAAGTAACAATCATATAGAAACAACACTTCACCGAAAAAGCACAGCTACCAATGCGACCCTCGAAGCTACAAGCTTCCATCAACAATCATTAATATCCAGCATACCGTACGGAGAATTCCTCCGCCTCAGGAGAATCTGTAGCGAGGAAAAGGAATGGAATAAACAGAGTACAAACACCATCAGACGTTTCCAAAAAAGAAAATACAACAAGAAAGTGGTCCAAAAATGCTGGGAAAGAGCAAACCAAAAATCAAGAGTGGATTGCATGAAAAAGAAAACAGATCAGGCCAAAACAGAGGAAGAACCAATCAGACTGATTCTGAGTTATAGCCAGGAATCTAGTAGGATAAACCAAATCCTAAAAAAGAACTGGAAAATGTTGCAGCTAGATCCAATAATCGGCAAAAGAATGGGCAACCATCCAGTCATTACCTATAGAAGGGCAAAGAACTTACAAGATCAACTGATCCATAGCCACTTCAAAAAAACAACTAGGAAAAAACTGTGGTTAAAAACCAAGGGCTTTGTCAAATGTTACAACTGTAAAGCGTGTGAAATTGCCAAGCCAACTACGGAAATAACAATGCCCAACAAGAAAATGTGGCAAATCAGGGAATGCATAACATGCAGCAGCCAATACACAATTTATATGATCGAATGCCCCTGCAAACTAAGATACATTGGGAGCACTATCTGCGAACTTAAAAAACGTTTCTTAGAACACATTTGTGCAACAGTACATAAGGACAGGAGCAACGCTGTTGCAAAACATATGGAGGCCCATCACAAAGGGGATTGGAAAATGCTGCGATTTTGGGGCATAGAAATAATGACTTTGTCTGACAGGGGAGGTCACAAGGAAAAACTTCTGCGGCAAAAAGAATCCAGACATATCCTCCACTTCAGGACAATGACCCCTTTTGGTCTTAACCAATCTGAAGAACTGTACATACATTTGTAATGTTATGAGGACATTATAACTTCCATAAAGTTCCTATACAGAATCCCGTTTACATACACAACCTTACACAACTCACAATTCCCCCACAGTGCTACATCAACTTACCCATAGTTTGGGGATTACCGCCAACATCAACCAATCCCCCATCATTGACATTTATACACACAATCGTATTTCACTCAGACCCATTAAAGGGGAAACGTTTGTCATCTACTGATTGTTGCAATACAACTTTGCCCACTGGAGGGCGGTAACACATACACTGAAACATCACGCAATCACGAAAAGACCATGTAGCTAAACACGGAATAAAAAGATATATATCACATTCCTCATATACAGCCTGATTCATCAAGCCGAAATCGGCTCGCAAAGGGCCAGATTCTGAGAATCTGGCCCTTTGCGAGCTCTATTTTTGCATTTGGGATTCATCATCCCAAATGCAAAAATCGGTAATAGCGATGCCGCAATTTTGCGAAGAATTACATTTAAGGAATCTCTATTTGAGATTCCTTAAAGGCAATTCATCATCCATTAAAAAATTGCGAATTCGCAATTTCGGCCCGCTATTTACCACGAGGTCAAACCTCGTGGTAAATAGCGAAAACTTAGAAAAATGCTTTTAAAAGCATTTTTCTAAGTTGCATGTTGCACACACACATGTCCTTTGGACATGTGTGTGCGCAACACCTGTTTCAATTTTCATTTAAGGGGTGCTACAGGGTGTCCTTTGGACACCCCTGGCACCCTTTAAATCGCTATCTTATTTGCGATTAGCCAATTGCTAATAAGTAGTAAGGAATAAGGAATAATCCCCATTCATTCCTATGGGCCTTTTGGCCCATAGGAATGAATGGGGAGTTATTCCTTATTTGCGATTAGCAATTTGCTAATCTCAAATAAGGATCGTGTAGGAATCGCAAATCTTTTTGCGATTCCTACATGAATCCCGTTTTGCGAGTCTGTAATAGCGATTCCTTATGAATCGCTATTATAGACTCGCAAAACGGGTCTATGATGAATCAGGCTGATAGTTTGTAAAGACACAGGACCAATATGGTCATTTAAAATTATTATGTGATGTAATAATATGTTACTTTGTATTCGATGACAAAATAGAGCACTCTGCAAAATTACGGAGTGACTACAAGGCCCATAATTCCTTGGGGGCGTGGTATACACAAACAACAAAAAAACGTTGAGGTGTTGGTAATGCCCCTTTTGGGGGAGTGGCTTTGTATGCATCTTTATTGATTTCTTATAAGTTGTGGAAATGCACTTTGCAAACTGACCGTGAACAAGACAGCGGAGGCTGTCGAAACGCGTTGGTTATTGCTTTGTTTTATACCCCAATGGATTGAAGAATAAATTAACAAGAACACTGTTCTGTGTGGTCTGCGATTAATTAACTGCGACTCCAAGTTTCCTCTACCTTGAGGAATCATTGTTATGAGGTGTGAGGTGTAGTGGTTGGGCTCAACCGCAGGAGTAACGAGGCCACGGTTTGCAGCGCCTACCGGGAGAGGAAAGGGAGCCATATGGTTGTATATATATATATATATATAATATATATATATATATATATATATATTTATATTTATATATATATGTATGTATAAATTTTAAGTGTGCACATTTTTTATGTAGGTGTTTTTCCTTTTAATATAGTTTACAATTTTTTATTTCTAATGACAACTGTTTTAAATTGAATTAGTTATCTGTAATTTAGTCGCAGGTTGTGGAGTTTGTAGTGTAGTTGGGTAGGAAGTTATTTAAATGTTCAGTTCAGTTCAGTAAATTTTTATTTCGATGATTAAAAAACATCATAAAAATACATAATACAAAATCACCAGTTACATTTCTAAACCATACGATATTAAAAACAGAATTAATGCAGTTATAAAAACATATAAAATTATATACGTCCTAAGTCAACCTCTCGTATTTCTTAGGTTAACAGCAACTTTTAAAAAACTCATGATAGAGCATAAGGTACGCATGTCAGTAGCTCTTTGCAGAAAAAGTAGAGCAGTTTTAGCATGACAAAATGTTAACTCTTTTAAAATATCTACAAGAAATCTGCGGCGAGGGGTTCGATAAAAAGAACATAAAAGTACAAAGTGGAGGGTGTCCTGCGGAGACCTATTGTCGCAGCCGCAGGCACCCTTCTGCTCAATTGTTAAGGTAAAACCAGATGGGTAAGCTAAAATATTAGGTAACAAGTTGAGCCTAAAACGACACATTAAAAATATATCTTGCTGATTATACATTAAGAATAAATACGATTCCATACCCTCTCCGTTGCTTACTGAACGATGTGCAACTACAGATGTTTTTGTAGAGTCAAGCTGTTTCCTTCCCAGATCATATTTTCCTAATAACAGCTTTTGGGTCCGATATTTACAAGAAGTGTCAATCAAAGATAGATCGCTGAACAGTTTCTGGTGATCTATGCTCTCTAAAGTATCTTTAACGTATTTTAGCTAGGGGATTTGAAGGCACTTGTCTTTCTGTAGGCAGTCTTTGACTATTTGCCTACTTAGCTCTGCTTCTGGGCTTACCCAGATTCGCAGCCAGGTCAGGATGGGTCTCACTTTTATCTGGTCGGTAATATATGGAATACCAAGCTCTGTGTGTGCAATTGCTGCTGGGATGCTCTGTGGTGTCTTCAGAATCTTGCGTAGAAACTTATCTTCCTCTAGTTGTAACTGATGTACATCCCTAAAGCCCCAAACCTCTGCCCCATACGTGGCCTTGGCGGTGCTAACAGCTCTATACAACGTCCTTATATGCTCTGGTGACCAGCGGCCCAGCCTACGTGCAAAGTTTAAAATAGCACTGTTTGCTGAGACCAATTTCCTACACCTTTCCTCAAGTAAGGAGGCAAACCTAATCTCTCCATCAAACAGAAGACCCAAATATGAGAATGTGTTAACAGTTTCTAGCACATGAGTTCCTATTTTGAATACATATTTCTTAGGGGGTTTTTCCCCTGCCACCATTATAAAGGATTTGGTCAGGTTCACGGAAAGATCTAGGTTCTCCATGAACTTTACAAATCCATTGACAAAATGTTGCAGACTCAATGCTGTTCGTGCAAGCAGGACCGCGTCATCCGCGTACAACAGTACTGGTATATGGCGCGATCCTGCTTTGGGGCAGTCAGTCTCCGAAGCCATCAATGTGCTTTCTAGGTCATTTATGTAGAGAGAGAATAAGAAAGGGGCCAGGATACACCCCTGCCTCACTCCGCTAGTGCAGGGGAAGGGATCGGTACTCACCCCCCCGCACTATAGCGAACCTTGGCAGTGGTGTTCCAGTGCAATTCTTTAAAAATGTTTATGAGTTCCGGGTCAATACCCAATTTGAACATCAAAGCCCAAAGTTTATTTCTATTTACGTTATCAAAGGCCACCGCCAGGTCCATAAACCCCATATACACCGTTCCGTTGCTGGCTTTTGTGTATTTAGCAACTAGGAGGTAGAGATTAAGACATTGATCGCTAGTTGATTTGCCCATTCTGAGTCCCTATTGGGTATCTGCTAGGGTGTGGTGCTCTTCTGTCCACTCAGTAAGGCGGTTTAAGACTGCCCTTCCTAATAATTTAGCTGGCACGTCTATCAGCGATATTGGTCTATAGCATTGCGGATTATCCCTACTACCTTTCTTATAGATAGGGACAATCAATGCTGTAGCCGAAGATCGCGGGAGCCCAGATTTTATCGCTGCATTTAATACTCTAGTCATGATGGGCGCCCATAATTCAATATTACTTAGATAAAGATCTGGGGGGAGTGCTGTCCGGGCCTGGTGCCTTATTTCGGGTCAGACCTTTAATTGCCTTAGTAATTTCCTGTAGAGAGAATTATAATTCCGTGGATCGCGCCCCCTCCCAAGATTCAACCCTACCTGTCTCACCCTGGTGATTATATAGACTCTCAAAATGGGTGACCCATTGTTCGGGGAGTATATTGGTGCTGATAACAGGGGAACTGGAGTCTTGAAAACAGGGACTATTGATGATTTTCCAAAATTGGGTATAGTCCCTATTTTCCCCTGCTTCCCTCAGGTCTGCCCAAACTTCCTTTTGGAGTGTGATCTTTCTCTGTTTGACCTGCGTTTTATAATTACGCCTACACAGGGCACTTTATGCTTGTCTCTCGGGAGCGTCTTAAGGCCCAGTTTTAGCTCCCTCAGTGCCCGCGAGCAATTAGAGTCAAACCATCGTGGAAGTGCTGAGTCCTTTAAAGAGCGTTTGGTTTTTAGTAATCCATCTACCACCTTAGTTAGAGACTCAAATGCCAGGACCCCATCTCTGCCCTCTATTGTGAGTTCTAGGCAGGCCTCTATTTGTTCTTTCCCTCTTTCCATTAAGGTGCTGTAAAATTCTTGAGCATTGATCTTTGCCCATCTTTAGCGCCTCCCTTGATCCGTTGGGCGCTTCTCAGTGTCTGTAAAGGCATTCCTTGATTTCAGCCCATTATATAGAATTTCGAGAGTTAGGGGATTATGGTCACTGAAGGGGCTCCAGTCAGTTCTCACCTCTTTAACCTGCTCTTTTGCAAAGGTGGATATTGTAATGAAATCTATAATGGATGAGCAGTCTCTGCCCTTAAATGTTGGTGTGAGAGTGTCTCCTGAACTCAAAGCCAACAGATCAATAGTGTGTGTAAGAGCAAACCTGTCAAGTAGCTTCATAAGCAGTATTCCCTCTTTATTATGTTCAAAATGTGGTCCACTTTCTACAGGGCAAGAGGACCAGTCAGGGCTCACGGGGAGGAGTTTTGGGCACAGGTGACAATTAAAGTCGCCCATGAACAAAATAATTGGTTCTGGGTCCTCCTTCCTTTACTCAGTTTCTTCATTTAATCTACTCTCTAGTTCCTGTATTACTGGGTAGTTCCCATCAATCGGCCCTGAGTTATAAAAATGTAATATTAGGAACCTCTGACCTTGTCCTTGGAATGCCGCTGCCTGTAGAGTGTCTGATGCCCAAGGGGGTTGCGTCCATATGCCTTTTAAGTCCAAGTCAACATATAAGGCTAGCCCTCCCTTCGCCCTGCCTGATCTACCTTCCTGCGCAGGCACAGAGAAGCATTTATAGCCATCCAACTGATAGGGAGAGATGTCTCGTGACCAGGTCTCCTGAAGCGCTATTATATGTTTCATATTATATATCATACTCATTTTATTAGATTTTTCATTTAGTAAATATTGTTTTAAGATTTAACAATTTTATGTTGCTATATATTTAAATGGTTGCTTAAAAATTATTAGGTTTTGGAATGCTATCTGTAACACTTTCCATGTTTTTGTTTAAACGAGAGTGGGAAAAGTAAATGTTACCACTCCAAATTCCAACACGTTCCCTGCTTTTGCTTACGTTGGAGTAGAAATAACAAATCTAACCACTCTGAATTCTAACAGTTTTCCTATATTTGCTTAAACAAGTTAGATTACATAATATAACTCCTTAGAAGTTTCACCAGTATTGATAATTTCTGCGTGTTATTTATTATCGTGTATTTTACAATGTTTATATTATTTAAAGAAATATGTAATTGTTTGTTTAGCTTTCTTTAAATATAAATTGTATTTGCTTTATTAATTGTGATATATGTAACTTATATTATGTTTGTAAATTTAAATGGAAATTATTGTTAATACTATGATGGTCATGTTTTTTTAATTGTTCATTTGTTTCATTGTTTGAGTAGAATTTGCAGCAGTGTAGAAGAACTGGAGAAGTGTACAGAAGAAGCCCTTAACAGATTTAAAGCTAGAGGGTATAATGATCAAACTCTCAAAAGGGAAGTTAGCAAAATGAAGCAAAGATCCAGGGACTCACTGTTAGAGCAAACTAGTGAGACCACTAGGTACACCGAAGACCCTGAGAACTCGGCTATCAGGTTTATAACATCGTTCAGCTGCCAAGACAGGAAGATTAGGTCCATTCTGACAAAAAGTTGGCCTATTCTCCAAACTGATGGTGTTTTGGCTGCTGAACTACCTGATAATCCCAAAATCACGTTTAGGAGGGGACCCTCCTTACGTAGTCATGTCTCCAATTCATTTCCCGAATTACTAAAGATAAAATCCTGGTTTCCACCGCGACTTGGGTTCTTTAAGTGCTCAAGTTGCCGGGCGTGTAAATTTGGTGTTAACACCAGCACCTACATGACCCCATTTAGTCCGGTGCCATTGCAGATTAAGGGCAATTACAATTGCAGGACAGAATATGCTGTCTATGTCCTGGCATGCACATGCGGCCTGAGATACGTTGGGAGTACTCGGCTTGCAGTGCACGCCAGGATACTACAGCATCTTCGGGCGTTTGTAAACAATGACAACGCGTATCCAGTGGCGAGGCACTTCAGGAGTGTGCATAACAACAACTTGGAGTGTCTCAGCTACTTTGTGTTGACGTCTGTCCCTCAACCGCGCAGGGGAGGGGACAGAGACAAGATGCTACGTCAACTGGAGTCCAAAATGATACTTGAACTGGATACCAAGGTGCCGAACGGGCTCAACACCACAGAAGACTTGTATCACTTTTTATAGGGTTGATCAATTAATTATGGTCAGTAAAAACATGCACACTAGCCCTCAACTATTCAATGGAAACATCATTTACCTAAGAGGCCGCTCTCACATTGTAATATCTTTTCATATTGCCCATATGTTATTTCCTTTGCTGTTCATCTTAAAAGAAAATTTTCGTCCTTCACTTTTATTTTTCTTTGACCTGTTGAGAATTTAGATATGGATTAATAAACCAGTCTACAATATTAGTTTTGCACTTGTTATTATAGGTGTTAGGGGCACAAATAGTTTAAAAGTAGATATTTACTAGATGTAGGTGCGATATCTGAGAACAGAGGGGCTGCCATCATTAGTAGATGTTCCCGAAGCATGATTATTAGCAGAAGGGGCTGCAATCAATTTTAGATGTCCCCGCAGGATTGTAAATAGTGTTCATGGTCTTAACAGTACAGTATTTATTAGCATTTCTTGCACAGAGTGTCAAGTTTACATTGCGTAGGTTTGCACATCGTTAAAGGACAGTTTTTTCAATAACAATTTATTTTTGTATTTAAAATGTTTTCAAGTATTTATATTATACTTTTAAACTAAATTGCCTTTATGCACTGAGTGTAATGTTTACATATTGCGATGATTTGCACATGATATACATCGATAGTATTATACTGTTTTGACCGTGTTGAAGCATTTATGCAGAAACAATCTTGCCATAACCTATGAATTTATTCAGTTGAGAATTTGTATCCGTGTGATTTTAACATTGGATATAG
Source organism: Lissotriton vulgaris (assembly GCF_964263255.1). Lineage (NCBI taxonomy): Eukaryota > Metazoa > Chordata > Amphibia > Caudata > Salamandridae > Lissotriton > Lissotriton vulgaris. The sequence goes on along the minus strand of NC_141685.1, from coordinate 1,151,001,506 downwards.
TTATGATTTACCTCTGTACTCCGGTGTGCCACACAAACATAGTAGTATTTCTTCTATGTCGAATTTAATCACATGGAGTGCACTAGCATTTTAAAATCCAGGCATTGTGGGTAAACATTTGACTGTGAACAAGGGCATCTGCCCGAAACGCGTCAGTTCGCTTTGCTGCTAAGTTTGCCTCAATAAAATCTTTCTTGCCTTATATTGGATTCGTTTGGTCGTCTGTACCATTCCTGGGAACTGGAGTTGCAGTTTAGCTACTTTTGTGCATATATATAGATATATATATATATATTTATATATATATATATATATATTTATATATATATATATATATATATATATATATATGTGTGTGTACACTATTAATGTAACTATTTTGTTTCTAATAGTTTTTAAATTACAGTACATTTATGTTTTGGTAATGTATATTTTATTCACTTTTTACTTTTAAGCTACGGTCAATATATTTAATTTAGAATGATAATAAAAATCTATCATAATAAATTATACATCCATCAATCAAGATGTATTTGTAAAGTGCTGCTTGTCACCCAAGAGGCTATTCAGGTGCTGGCTGAATGTCTGAGTCGAAAAGACAGATCTTGAGCCCCTTCCTGAAGTCTGTCAGTGAGGGCGAGGTTCTGTGGTGGAGGGGTAGGGTGTTCCAGGTGAGATGGGAGAAGGAGTGACCTCCGATACTATAGCGGCAAATGCGTGCGATATGTGGCAGGGCAAGGTATGCAGAGTGGGGGTTTAATTAAATGTATTTTAAATTATGGTTTTATATTTTTAAAGTATTTGTATTTATTTTTATTTACATTACTTGTTTAAACTATTTAAGTTTCATTCAATTATTTCCTAGTTAAATATTTTAGATACATTAATTATAATGCTACATCTATTAACGTTTCGATATTCTTACTTTTTTTGTGATATTCTGTTCCACAATATTTTTGCATAATAATTTGGCAGTTTCCATATCAAATACGTAACCCTCAATATTTTATACACAATATTTTTGACACAATATCTTGTGTCATGCTATTATTCTCGATATTCTATCATGCAATCATATTTGCTCTGGATTTGACATGTATTGATTGTGCTTATTACAATTATTGTATTTTTCATGCACATTTGTGGCTTTTATTAATTACAATTGCAATTTTATCTGTGTAAGTTTGCATTGCTGCCCCGAAGAAGCATTTGCTGCAATCTGTCCACTATTGTGCTGCTTAATCTGCAAACGTGGAAATAAAGATAATAATTGAGAACGAGGATGACTTAAAACATTTGTTGTGCTAATATCCCTCTCTTTTCAGATTCTCCAAAACAGGCAGAGCTAGAAAATAATTTGACACTTTTTGTACTTTTGTTAGTGGTTGTCAATGTATCCGATTTTTTAATTGATGGGTGAGATTGGTGTGAAACACCAAGATAAACCCAGTTACCTACACACTTCTGAAAGCTAGACAACTCTCCACAATTCAACGTGTAGTGTGTAGTAAAGGTTTTTCCAAAGGTACTAATTGCTGAATTTACAAAAAGTGAATATATTATGGAAAAAAGAGAAATTGAAATAAGGTTTACATCTGTAGATTTTAATTCCTTCTTTCTTGTCAGTCTCATTTTTTTGATTCTTATTAAATGGCCTGCCTTCCTCTTCTTTTGTTTGGCCTTCCCCTAGACCAGGTCTCTCTAACCAGTCGATCGTGAGCTACCAGTAGCTTGCAGATACCTTCAGAGTAGCTCACAGCCTTGAGTTAAATTATACATAAGCACAGAGTGACATTTTCTTTTAAAGTAAAGGGAAGGCTGTTTTTATTTTACCTTACCTAATTATAATCAGGCCGAGATTCCCAGGGCCTGATAATGAGCAGTGATCAGTCAGATTTATGACTGAGGATGGGGAACAGAGGTGAAGAACTGAAGTAATGAGGTAATTACCTTTTAAATATTATTTCTTATCAACTCAATTTTGGAGTGTGAGAACAAAATGATGTTTCTGAATACTTTTAAATGGGAGAAAATTCAAATGAAGAGGTACTTTAATTATTAAGTTAACTCTTCATTTTAATTTTCTCCCATGTCAAAGTGTCACATTTACAAACAGAAGGCTTCTTATTCCCAGTGGTCAATTAAACACTGTGCCATATTTATAACTAAAAAATACAGTCAATATTTTTCAAATGGGAGAAATTTAAAGTGAAGAAAAATACTTCTTTGAAACATTAAGCCTTAGAGCCTTATTATGAGTTTGGCAGTCCTCCTGTGGTCCCGGCACTGCTGCGCCAACAGGAGGACCGCCAAGCTCATCATGAGCCCGCCGCTGGATTACGAGTGTAGTCCAGGGCAGCCGGGTGGTACTGCGGAGGTCTCAAGGACGCGACTGCGTAAAGCTCATAGGGGAGCTTTAACAGTCCAGCCGCAGTGACAGCACCTGCAGCACGTTCCTGCACGGTGTGGCATGCAAGCCACACCGTGCAGGAATGGGGGTACAATTCCGGGGTGGCACAACATGTTCCCCCCCACATGCACCCCCATGCCCAGAAGCATTGGTAGTTACCTCTACGCCACCCTTTTCATGTTGAACTCACTGCCATTAAATGGGCGGTGGAAAACCAACTCGTAATATGCTCGGCGGTGCTGACATTGGCACCTCCAGCATATTAAGGCAGGTTACAGACCTCTGGCTCAGTGGGATCCTTGATCCTGATAGAGCTGCTGGTCTCCTTTCTGTCCGACCACCACACTCAGAATACTGCTAGCGGACCCACAGTGGTGGCATTGGTTGGACTGCCACTGCGAGTTCGAAGGTCCTGAGGACCACCATACTTGTAAAAAGGCCCTTAGGGCCCGATTACAAACTTTGTAGGAGCGGTGGTGCAGCAGTTTGCACCGCAGTGGCACTGCTCCGATAAAACTTGTGGCCCCCACCCGCCAGATTACAACCTTCCTGTGGTCTGGCGGGTGGGCAGCATGGCGGTTCCTCCGCAGTGCCCATTAAAAAGTGGCGGTGCCTTTTAAAAAGGCACTGCAATGGGAACCTACCAAGAGGTTCCTGCAAGGCATGGACTCGTAAGTCCATGCCGTGCAGAAACCTATGTGCATGCACACAGGAGAGTACATCTTATGCTGCCCCTGTGTGCATCCGCATATGCATGAGGCAAAGGGGGCCCTGTAGGCACCCTCTCCGCCAGGCTTTTCATGGCTTTATTTTTCTGTTGTAAATATGGCACTGTGTCTACACGCTGCTGGGAGCAAGATGCCTGCTGTTTCTAAATGGAACACGTTGATATGGGAGAAAATATAAATGATGAGTTTTATGGAATCCATATACACATAAAGTTAACACTTCCATTTAATGTTCTCCCATTTCAAAGTGACACCATTACACACAGCAGCCATTGTGCTTATTTTCCCAATCTCTGCAGGCATGTAGAAAACAGATTAAAATTGCTTTCTTACCACTAGGGTGTTTCTGAATTATTTTCTGGCATTCATTAAGACCTTGGGAAATTCTCATGATCACAGGTATTCTAAAATCTACTAACTTGGAAATGACATACTAAGCAAGAGAAATGAAAGATTAAAAACTCTCTAGGAAGAGACTTAAGTAGCTGCACTTGAAGTTGGAACATTTTTTAAAATATAATTTATTGTTTTGCAAAATAACACAAAAAGAAACATACATGCAAAAATCCAACAACACACCCACAGTTGTGTTTCAGTATTGTGTTCTAGGGTGTGCTCCGGGCATCAACCATCCATCCTCCTCATTGCAACCGTTGTCTGCTATGCTGAGGTCCCCACCCCTGGGGCATCCTCAAAGTCCTCCTTGAGGCTGTGGTATGCCCTCAATTGCCCCCATACCTTCTCAAATTTCTTAGAGCCTCCCCATCTTTCGTACACCACTCTCTCCGCCTTTATTCATTGATTCAACCACTCCCACCACATGGTCCTAGTGCGTGCGACAGCTCCTCCTAACCCCTGGTTAGATCTCATTTGGCTGCAACAAATCCCAACATGCAGAAGGTGATTGCTTCCTAGAGCGATCCACATCAATGGGTATGCCTAGAATAATTAATTGTGGTGATCTAGGATTGGAAGCTCCCAAAACTGATTTCAGTTCACCAATTATCCCTTCCCAGTATTCCGAAATCCCCCTGCCTTCTCAGAGTGTGTGATGGAATGAACCATCGACCGTACAGCAACATAGGCACATTGGGGTGCTTGTTCTTCCCCTTTTATAAAGCCAGGATCTGTTATAGTATACCCTGGGGAGAATTTTGAACTGTACTAAAGGCAGAATGGCTCTAATGGACACTTATCTGGGGTACATCAACACCGCCTCTCAGTCTACATACACCAAGGCCCCAACGTCCCAATCCTTTCGCAGTCCTCCCCAGGTGGTCCGGTGCTCCATTGAGTATAATGCGATAGAGATGGGAAACCGCCTTGTGGACCAGCGCCTCCCCCAACACCCTGTCTTCAGGCGGGAAAGACGTGGGGAGGTCCAGACGCAGGACACGGTCTCCCCTGAGGGCGTGTGCAAGTTACAGGTATTTAAACCATTTGGGTCTCGGCTAGAGCATGTTCCTTCTGCAGGGCAGCTAAGGACTTAACCTCCCCCCCCCCCCCAGTACATGTAGTAGGTTCTCGATCCCAATGCGTTCCCAGTGGCTGAAAAAGCTAGCCTCCTGGTCTCCGGCAACATCATACCCCTCCAAAGTGGGGAAACTAGGGTAACCATGCCCTTCCAACCCATAGCATTGGTGACATCATCCCAGGCCTTCAGAGTGGTACTAGTTGGTTCGGACATGTAGCTAAATACTTTATTGTATGATTAATAAAAAAACTTCACAATAATAAAAAGAAACATTACAATGTAATAATACCTTAAAACTATGGTGAGGTTAAAACTTAAGAGAAAAGAGGTAACACAATTTATTCGCGGAAGTTGATGTAGTGCCCATCGCTTCCACCAAACATGTACGATGGCCAGATATGCGTACATAATTGCTCATGTAGCCCACAAGGCAAGTTGTATAGTGCAATATATAAACTAATTTGCGAGAGTATGATCAACACCATTAATTAATTCCATAAGGCTGTGGTACAAACAAGGAAAGGATAAGTGCAAGATATGAACAGAGCCACAAGTTTATACTGCATAGAGGGGTCATGCAAAGATACATTTTGCAATAATGTCCATCGTTTTAAGCAGCATTCATGGGAAGACCTTTAGAAACAGATAGTTTGGCATTTCTATGGAACTATTGAAAAATGTGTGGCCGTTGGGATAGCTTAAAGTGCAGAGATTTGACTCCGTCTGCAGTGCACATTGAATTGAACCTTCTTTGGCAGAGGTGATCTGATGGCAATATTTTACAATAGCCGTTTTTTACACTTGATTTCTTGGTGTACCAGGCCAAACTCCAATCGAAGCTGGGTGTGTTGTGTGTGCTTCGGTAGGCCAACACCTTTCCTATAAGCTGTGGATTGGCACTGCTCAAGGACAGGTAGAAACATCTTGGGGAAAGGCAAGATGCTCATACTTTATAGTCGATAGCACTTTAGCCTGGATGGCTTTGCAAATTCCTACTGTAGTAGGACTATGTAGGTTTCGATTAAGTGTTACCAATGCAAAGGCTGTTTTTGCTGCTTTTTCCTTTATTGCCCTGGGCTGTAAGAATGCTTCACTTATGTGAGACAGCCATACACCCATGTAATTACATTTACTTGTTATTATATTAGGCAGCCCAGGGTTCCATCTCTGTTGATGTTTTAATATAGGCTGCCCAAAGATCAGGACCTTGGTTTTTGTGGCGTTAGCTGTTAGATAGGTCTTGGTGTTATAAGAAAACAGTATGCTTAAAGTCCTCTGCATCCCAATGCAAATGTGGTCCAGGATGACAAGATCAACTGCATCTTGTACAACCATTCGTTTTAATGACCCGATTTTTAGAGAGAAGTTCCCTTTGAATAGTTCCAGCCCTAGATCAGCAGTATAGAGGATGAAGAGAATGAGTGCTTTAACACAGCCTTGTTTTATACCTTTATTTGTATTTAGTTTTGGAGAGGCATGGGTTAGTGTCAGTTTGATTTGGACCCAAATATTTGTGTATAAGGCAATTATTGCATTGAGGAAGCTATTCGGTATCCCCACTCTGCAAGCTTTTCCGAATGATGTTACGGTTTATGCCATGAAATGATGTGCTGTAATCTACAAAGCATGCGTATAATGGGCATGACCTTTTTTTTTTTACTGCTTTACTTGCCAGGAAGGACATAGCTATTACAGTGTCCATGGTGGACACCTTGGACCGAATCCCTGTCTGGTAGTAGGGCATGATGTTATTTTCTGCTACCCAGTCCTACAGTTTGTACAGGAGGATGTTTGGGAAAGCTTTCCTCTCAACGTCAAATAGGGCTATTAGTCTATAGCTTTCTGGTTTTGAGCTATCACCTTTTTCATGGATTGGATGCAGAAGGGAGACCCTCATGATGCTGGAATATTAGATGATAGGATACAGGCTTGAAAGAGTTTGTGAATTCATTGCACCTTGAAGTCTATGCCATCCCAAAAGATCGTTCTAGATAGACCATTAGGTCCAGGCGAGCCGGGTTTGCGTATTTTTTTAAGCATGGATTTTGTTTCCTCCACTATTAGATGGATCGCTACCTTGACATGGTCGCCCAATTTGTGGCCTGCTCACAGGTGCTGCCGGTCCCTCTTCCCATGGACATAATGTAGAATGGTCTGCCCCTCCATAACCACACAGTGAAACCAGTATGCTGGATCAATATGCAGGCAGTGACCCATTCTTTGAGGATGGAAAGTTCTGCTGTCCTGTGACAGGCCCCAATATCCGGGAGTGCCAGTCCCCCATTATACACAGATCGTTATAGTTTCGTCAGAGCTATCCGTAGGGTGGCAATGTCGCACAACAGAGTATGGAGCAACTTAGAAGTTGGGTCATGGTTAATCTGGCGAAAATATATTTTGCACCCTATGTAGTTTCACAGGTGACTGTAGATCCCAATTGGGCCAGGAACTGGAGTTACTAGAAGAATTGCAATAGAGCGTGCACGTTCTGGTTTTTACACAGACACATTTTTTTTATAAAGGCAAGTAGAATATATCTGGGAGAGAATACCCAAGAAGAGGTATAAACGTTAAAAAAATTGATTCTCAAACACCAATTTCCAAGAAAATTCCACAGAGTGAAAACTAAGGCTGTGGATACACCATAAGTTATTATCAAATTCCACAATATTTGTAATTGTGGGGGCAATATTACTGCATGGGTTTTCCTAAAAAAGTTGTACTGAGCTTGAGTATAGGGAAACTCCCAGTGGTAGCTGATAGAACATTTTCGAGAAAGCATTTCACTTTTGCTGGTTCTTAGAGTACTTGTGAGTAACAAAATGCCCTTGAAGAAAGAAATATTCAATTTTTTGTATCTGAGGGAAAACATCCTGATTTGCCACTCCTAGACACCGAGGGAGAGTCAGAATGGTTATTTTAGACCCCCAAAAAAGATCAGGACCAATACCGCCACACGAGGTACCCGTTTTAAAAATTCAACAGGGACACCCAGAATAAAAGTGATTCAGGTGCCTCCTAGTTAATTTTAAATCAACAATTCTCAATCCAATCTACGTTTCTGGGTTGCCCTCACAGAACAAATGGACAACTGTCTGTGATCACGAAGCCTCTCCATCACTAGACAGAGAAAGAATCTCCAGATAAGGACCCCTTCTGGTGTCCGTTGGCCATTGCAGTAATCGCCCAACGAAAAGAATGACATGATGATGAAGCATGCCACCTTGGTGAGTGAGGGTCCATGTATCTTATATAGGATGCTCCTGTTTGCATGAACAGCTCATGTGACCAGAATTTGGCCATGTGCAAGTGGACCTACTTTGTGAACCTGCACAACTTTTTTTGTCGATAATTGCTTGGGAGGGCCTATGCTGGACCGAATTCCCTTTCATCACCCCCTATATTTCTATTTTCTCCCCAAATTTAGCAAGATGATGTGTTAATCACCCCTGTGGACTAGAAAACGAATTAGTAAGCTTTAGCCATGGCAGGAGGGGTGCCCCAAAGTGAAGTCAAAGGGCCCTTACACCAATTCTCAATGGCTTACCTGGGATTCCAAATGATTTGTAGAACTGCAGTATATTAAAAAGCTATTAAGTTACTGGTGCCAGTGATAGATCCTAGATAATGTACCAATCCTAGGAGCACAAACACCATTTACTGTAACTAAAAGTGCTAACCTACCTGAATATGCATTTTGTGGCAAATGAAAATGACATAATCGCAAATGCTGTCTCTTGACTCACTAGCAGCATACCTGATTCTTATTGCATGCTGTCCCAGCACCTATTTTCAATGTTGTGTTTTACTCGGGTTTAATGTGATTATTATGTCCATTTCAAGTTACAATTGAATATGTATTGCATTTTAACACATAAAATAGGTATGTATTATGCGTAATATTGTTTGTGTTGGCTTGATAATTCAGAAATAAAATTATGTTGATAATGCCGAGTCTTACACGTTTAGACAAACTGCCATAGAAAGTGGTATGTCCAACGACGAGCAATTTAAAGAACGGTTCCTCGGTCATTGTAAACTACATCATTCCAACATGCAGACAGACGTTCAATAAAGCCAGACATATTTAATCAGCTGTTTTATTTCTGTGCAGGTAACAGTGCAGATCGCATTTTAGGGCAGACCAGACCCCTTTCTTGAATCCCAGTTCAGCAAGGCTGCACACAACTCTGTGCATCGTTTGACAACGTCAATCAAGTGTGGTCCACTGAAACTTACTTTGAGTTGACAATTCACAAAGGCCTTACAATAAGACCGAGTAACCTGCAGCTAAGTAACAGTTGCATGTAAAATATCGATTAACGCTGCATTTCAGAGAGAACCATATTTAAAAGTGGGAAAGGAAGGCTCACATTAAGAGGACTTTTCATCGCGTGTCCACTTGAGGACAGAGTAAGCACGGAAAATGGATATGAGGAAGAAAATGCCTTTAGAACTCTTTCGGGGGTAAGAGACAAGCCTCAGTGAATACACTCTTACAAGGTGTTTCGTGTTTTTCTTCACATGCCAACATTGTTGAACCAAAGCTAAGGTCGGATTTTCTGAGAACGCATCCAACTGAAACATGGTGCTAGATAAATGAAGAAACAAACGACGCACTTAAACTGTTTGCATTTCTTCTTTGCTCTTTGACGATTGTTCCTTCTACCTCCGCCGGAGCCGCTTGTGGCAAATTATGAGCCTGTACGAGTGCGAAATGCCTGGCCATGTCTGTGCTCCGTCGGCCTCATGCACGGTGACAGTGCACCTACTGAACACTGACACTGCTGACTGAACTGCCGACTGATATTCGTATTGCTGCCGAGGCCATACTGGATTCACAGTCCGTCTGTTAACAAACTTTCCCTAACTTGGGCCACGCTGTTTAAAGCCACCCCAATGTTTTGAAGAGTGTCATGAGTGGCCCCACATGTCCCAGCTACATTGTTGCCCATGTATCCTAATGTTTTCCATAGGACATTGAGGGTACACGGTTGTTTCCACTGCATACCCGGTCTAGCACTCTACACTGGTCCAGGGTTGGTGTGCATTTCTGTGCCGTTGGAACAGTCTGGGAGCTGCGGCACCTGGGCGCCTGGAAAGGGATGCTATAGTGCTGGAGTATGATCCTTCCTCCTCCAAAGCTGCCTGTGGTGTCATCGGACACGGTGCATGTGTTGCTGGGCTGAGGTCCTGTATTGCCAGAATGACTGTCTCTTCTGGCTCATAGGGTGGAGCAGCTTCCTCAGATATGTCATCTGTAAACAAAGGAGGGAGAATAGGATTAGGGACTAGTCAGTGGTGTACATGTCATCAGCGATGATGGGACAGTGCCTGCACTACACTGAACATGAACAGCACGCACAGAACAGGACAACATTCTTCCACCACATGGAAGATGTACAATACATAAGCACATCAGAGGTATATGGCTTGACTTTAGTGCCACTGTTGCACAAAGGTATCATCACATACTACAGTGTTACTACATGCCATGCACACGTCAGTTGTGCCACATGCATGGAAGCAAGACAACGGGGTTGATTGAGAGGGTGTGGCTTGCACACCCTCTGTGTGTGCCTGCATAAGTGAGTTAAATATGTGCCTTTCTCTAGCAACCAGACCATATGCTCCATTTAACATTTCCTTCGACCTCCTATACTGTTTTGTTAAAAGTTGGGTGCGGTTTATTGGAAGAGAACTTTCAATTGTTTCTTTGTGATGTATTTTTTCTCTCCTTCCTTTGGTCTGATGTTTCAGGTCCACTCAGCCTGGCTGTGACTCAAATAATGTGGTTTAGAACTTCTGCAAATCCAGCTTGCCACTGCATGCCTCTAGAGCTGTGCAATCTTCTTCTTGCTGTATTTGCGAGTTCGTTTGGTCTGTAATTTCATTAATCATCGCCGCAAGACTCATGACACTTTGAAAGTGGAAGCAATTCAATATTAGCAAATTCGCTATATCCAACAGCTTTTCGTTGCTAAAGATAGCAACTTCTTAATAGTTCACTCCTTTCTTTAGTGCATGTGTTGGAATTCACTGGTTTTCCGTGAAAAAATTAGTTGTTCTCATTATGTGGCCCAAGATCTCCAGAACAAATTGTATTTGAATGAAAATGTATAAAAAGTACTTTTTAGCAAGTTGTACTGCTGTGGCATTGATATACATGTGACAAAAACATGAAACTATCACCCTCTTCAAGGCTGAAATAATATTTCTCGGAAAAAAAAGATGTAATGTTTGCTAAGTCAAGTTTCCTCAGTATTGGCAATTCACTTATAAACTATGAAGGTTACGAATGGATACACGCCAAATTAGTTAAATGCTGAATTGGGAGAAATGGTAATCTTATTTTGAGCATGTTGAATTCTTGTGTATTATTTTACCTGGTGGAACTGGCAACGATCACTCAAAAATGCAAGTGCTTTTATACTGGGCAGAACTCAAAAACCTAAATGCTTTCTAGAAATTTTAGAAGTTTCAGATTTTGATTGGGTTTACCATCTTATCACCGGTTTATAAAGTAATATGTTGTGTTTGCTGCCACCCTCGATATGCCAGAGCAAGACAACTGCATCTTTTGAGAGGAAAGGGGATATAAACAGTATTCCAGGCTTTCAGCAAAATCATTCTGTGCAACAGTGTTGCAATAACTGACAAATGCCATCTTTTTTGGTGAGAATTGGCTCCTCAGTTGCAGCTGGAGCAGTGATGTCTCAGATAAAAAAAGGAAGCATAATACAACCATCTCCATAGTTCTCTAAGTGAGTAAATGCTGCCTAGACAACATGCTAATTTTGCAAGGAAATACTGGCACAAAAATATGTCTTTGAGACAAGGAGTCATTTCCTTAGGGCCAGATATAGAAAGAACCGTTTCGCGAAAAGTTGTAGCACATTGCACACCGACTTTTACTGAAGACATTATGTTTTTGGCCAGAGGGAAAGACATGAACGGATCTAGCACCTCTTCCAGATCTCTAGTTTGCATTGGGGTTCTGCTGGGTTGTATTTGGGTTCTGCTGGGTAGTATTTGGGTTTTGATGGGTTGTTCTCTGGGTGACTTTCCAAAAGTCTCTTGCAAATGACTGGCCAAAAAACGTCCTCAGCCCGAGGCAGTGGCCCACTATGTATCCACTTCTTATTGTGCTTCTTGTGCTTTTGGGTGATTGGTGGTAGATGTGTGCGTGAACACTGTCAGAGAAAGGCCTTCTGCACTTTTCGTTGTTGGGCAGGAGAGTCTCATCTCTCTGACTTGATAGTTATTTTCCTCTCAATTACCTCGGCACAGTGCAAAAGCTGTACATAACTGTGAGGGCAGTGAGGAAGTAAGAAGACGGGCCTACCAGGTCATATGTGGACTGTGACGGGGGTAGCCTGAAAAGGGAACTCAGCTTTACTTATTGATTTAAGTCTTAGGAGGTATCAGAGCAAACTCAGGTTTGGTCCTCTGAAATGCACCCGGAGTGACACACTAGCTCAACTTTTCAGTGTAGCAATCTGAGGTTCTGTAATTCTCGAGTCTGACTCCATTTTGTTCTGTGCCACCATTTTGTGTTGCCCTCACGTAGGCCTGTGAAGGTAGCCTGGCGAATAAAGTGGCCTGGCCTTCTTTGTTCATGTATACATTAACTAAGGTTTCTTTTTGACTCTGAAATGAACTGTAAGAAACTGACCTCTTCACCTGAAACTGACCTCGCACAGCCAATTTCCCTGATCGATCTTTGTCTGCGATTGGCAATCAATGTTCAGGACATCGTTAACTTTTAGTTTCCTTGCACATGCCTTATCTTGTTCATCATCTGCTACTGTTTCTTTTTATGTTTCTTCATTACAGGGTTATGCTTTCAATTATAGGTTTGTCCGGCTTTTGGAGGTTGAATTTGGGACATTCTTAATGATTAACTTTTGGGTTGGGATACTGTACATGTAATCAAGCCATGCCCTGCAGTGCCATCTAAATCAGATTAACCTTTGTGAACTATGTAATTATAATGTTTTGCCGATATCCTGCTAAAACCCCAAAGGCTACTCACTTGCTGACCCTCCAGATTTTCCATTTGTTTAGGAATGTAATTGGTACAACTCCCTTACATGCCTGGGGCAGGATAAAGAGTATATAAGACTTGAAGTAAGACCATTTTAGCAGACTGCCTCATTCAGTTGCTAAGGCTTCTGTGTGACGTAGTCTCACTCATTTGAGTTTAATAAAGATGTTATTTTATATTCCAGCTTCTGTGTCAACTTCTTTGTATTAGTGAGACCCCTGAGAAGTGGATTTTTGATTTCTACAAATGGCGCAGCCAACGCGGACCTCATCAGAGAAGTGGCTATCTGAAGGAGTGATCTTGTCAGAAGACAGACATCTACTGAGGAGGACAGGACAGGACTCTACTAAGGAGGTACTCTGTGCACGGAGGTTCTGGGGATTCTTTGTCTCTGCAGCCCAGTATATTTCTGATCTTCCTGATTTTGATCCTCCACATGATGTCACTCCTTACTGAGAACCTTTTTGGCGTGAGTATTTAAAAAAAAGACCGTTAGGTCATTTAGAACTTGGCAGTTAGAATTTGGACAACCATTTGTTTGGTATAGCTTTGGAATTTTGGAATTTGTGTTGGCTAACTTTGGATTTGTATAGGTTTGTATATGCGAATTGCAATTTGAGTAGGCAGGTAATGAGGAGATTTTTCTCTATCTGATTTTATTGAACGGTGCACGTACGAAGAGTACTTTAAGCACTACTTTGGGTATAATATTGCATATTCCGCAGTATTTTTGGCATGCCTGTTTTCAAAGCTCACATTGAAGAATGTGTTGCTTTTTTTGGAGGTACCATAGTGAGATGTGAATTAAATAAGCCGGCTCCCTTGAGGGAATATCTAAATAGGTTTAGGTATAAAAACATATTTCTTCCTTGGTGATTCTGTATCCCCAGGGAATTCAAATATGACAAAACAACAATGCAAGGATCCTTTTCCTGCGCAATTTTATGAATGGAGATATGCAGAGCGATTTTTTTGGTGTTCTGCCAGACAAAGCTAGTGAATTGAGTGTATTTTGGCTTCTTGGAAATGAAACAGTCTGTTGGGCTGTTTTTGCAGTCTTTTGGAAAACTATTGAGAAGCGTTTCTTGTAAATATGACTTACAACTAGTATTTACAAATGGTTTGGTTTCAGTACAGTCTGTGGGCTGTCCTTTGTTTCAGTCCTAAGTGTTGATCTGTGGGTTAAATGTGTGTTTAAATGTTTATGTGGTTTTCCCATTAGTTCAACGTCTGTAAGTAAATAGCGATGGCGCTATTTATGAAATTAATGGCTAAAGTGCGCCGTATTGTGTGTCCTGAGTGTTTGACCCCTTTCTGTTTATGTCTGAAATGAGCTCAATATGTGTTTGTGGTCTTTCTTGTTGTCTTCAGTCTGTTATGCAAAATGTTAGTTAATTAATATTAATTAGAAATTAAATACAAATCCTGAAATGAACCATGTGATATGCTAAAATAGCTATATGTTGCTATATAATTTATAGAGTAAGCAATTATACACATGTAAAAACTGTTAAATGCTTAAAAAAAATAAAATTTAAATTCACATTCACTAGGAATAAAAAAGCCCTCAAAAACGAAATTGTGTGTTTTACAAAAAATAAACTCACAGCATTTTCCTTAGATACATTGTATTAGATATTAACAGGCAAACACATCATCTGAATGCATTGGATTTTGCTGTATTACACACGCATTTTGAAACTTGAAATGTCTTAGTTTTAGTTTGCTTAGGCTTGTGAATGAAATCGTCTAAACTGATAGGCAAGAGATGCAGCTTGCTTTTATATGTGGAATTATCAAAAATGATTGAGTTTATTAAAAATAATTAATAATTATGAAAGATAATTATTAAAAATAAGTGCTTCTAAATTCGTTTTTTAATATTTATAAAGCTTAATACTCATACTATGACCTCCTAGCATTAAAATGTAATTTAAGTTGTGTTGAATCGCAAAAATGAGAACATTTCCATATGGAATTTTACTTGGCGCAGGCGTAAAAACTCATTTTCTGAGGATGATTAATATGTAGCACAATTATAGGATATTTATTTTTAAGTGCCCCAGGTGGCAAAGTCGAAATTGGGTGAGGGCACTATTTAGGCAGCATTTTTTTTCATTTAGAGTAGCTTTTAAAGTACCTTAGGCTTCAGTAAATGCATACAGTTAGGTATAATACAAATTTGCAGGTTGTTCTCATGTGGGGTTTCTTTTAATGGCTCAGTGAGCCAATGTGCCCGGTGCAGAGGTTTGCGTTTAATATCAGGGTTGAAGGTTTTAACTCTAGCTGGGTCTACTGAGACGTTCATCCATTTAAGGTTGATGAAATGAGTACCATTGCATAGGGTGGTAACAAGCATTTGTTCTAAAGCTGGTATGTTGTGTTGTTGTGTTCTGTGAATTATTCACAGTAGATGTTTTTGAGTCTGGGAATAGGAGTGGAGTGTGACCCCTAAAGGGAGTAATATATATGGTATGTGGTTTCGGATAGGGTTGGTTATTGCAAGTTAGAAAGAGTTAGGAAGGCTTTTTGTCTTTGACAGCTTCAGGGTGAAGTGAGAGAGGGCTGAGGAGAGGCAGATTTTGACCTTGAGGTCAGTAAGGTGGGGGTTAGCAGTATGTTGAAACAAGATGAGTTTTTGTATGACTCCTTTGAAGAAAAAATGTTCGTGTGTTTTTCACGTTTTTGCATTTTGTCCTTCTATGAATTGTTCCTGCTGGTCCTGTGTGTCAGAAGCGACACAGTAAGTTGTATTTGACAGCTGATCACCACTAACTGGTGACCAGTTGTCAAAAAGAGGGTGCGGAAAGTAAAAGAAAGTAATTTTGGTGTAATTTCGATTTTAAGCCTGACAAATTAAGCAGGCCAGAATATTGGGTTTTGGGCTGCAGGTTCACAGTGCATGAAATACATGCAATGGTGTTGTGTGTCACCGCTTATTTACATGTGCTATTTTAATTTGTCTATGCTTTTTGTGCTTGGTATACAGCACGTATATCTGATGGCTTGACATGTGAGTTTTTTTTATTTTATGTATGTTTTTGTTTTATGTTGTTGCTTCTGATACTATTACAAGTTTCCCTGTGTTGTGAGGGGATGTTATGACAATGTACATCTTTGAGCAACAGTTGGTTGAACTTTCTCTGATACTAAATTTCACAGATATGATATTTTCATACTGTGAACAAGACAGACAACACTTCACCAGTGCATGTCTATTTGGCTATAATGGTATTGAAGGAAAATTAAAAGAGTTATACAGGATCAAAGTGTGTCACCTGCTGTTAGTCACGTTACTGCCCCTTCCCTCAAGGAACAGGCAGCCCTAGATTTATGTATCCTGATTGGACGTAAGGATAAATTATAGATCTGTGACTCTTGTACAAGGTGACCTAATTTCTATATTACATTAGTCAGTTTTGTTCTGCTTCCTAAGTAGTGTATGGCTTTGTTCCTTAAAGGAAACCAGGTTTCATTTTTCCCTGAAGAAGGAACTGGAACATTAGCTGAGATTACCGTATATGGTGTAGCGGCCAGCGGTAGAGATAACATTTGTGAACTATTTTGATTTTTGTGTATCACCCGTACTCTTGGTGTTGTGTCACATGCCTGACTATCACCCAAGTAATTTCTTGTTCTTCCTATAGATTTTTCTTTTGTCGCTTCTCCCCTGACCGATGTCACATTGTGCCTAGCTATTGGGGATTTTAATTGTGTCCTAGTCCCATTTCCCTTTTCCGTATTCCTTTCACCAGTTAGCCCATTTATTATTGTTGGTGTATTGTTCAGGTTCACACTTCCAGACTGCAGTGATGTACCAGGGACCCCCATATTATGTATAATTCCCTTTTGTATGACCAGATGGGTTTTTCAAGAATTTTACTTCATGCCCACTTGGATGTTTTTTTAAAGTCTGACAGGATGGTGATGGACTCGTTAACTGACTCAATACTATAGTAAGACAAGTTTTCCACCTCAATAGGAGATACCTTACATTTATTTTTATGAACATGACAAATTTTCAATGGCTATTTTAATTTGTTTTTTTACCCTTTTGTTCCTGCTGCTTTAATTTTCGATGGGATCAGATGTGTTCTAATCATGGAAATACCAGGACTCTCTAGTTCTTGTCTTTTGTTTCCACATTTGATCATTAGCCTGTGTATTGCATAGTGCACCTGATGCACAGTTATTAAAGGGAGGTTTCTACATGTCCCTGATGGTCTGTATCATGTGATTTCTCTTTTGAGATGTTCTAGATAAGGAATTTAGGAACACCTAGACGTAATCATTGAGAGAAAAATGTTTACCCCATTAGACAATGCCACAGTGTGAGGACATCGATTTAGATAGAATTCCCATGGCGTATGGCCACTTCCTCGCAGATTGCAGGCCACCTGCTTGCAGTCCCCTTGTTAAATACAATGAACTGTTTTTGTACTGAATTGAAGGAAACTAACAACTGTGTCACATTTCCTACGTCACTAGGTTCTGCAGGATCGAGTCATGACCTGCAGAACACTTTTTTAAGCCTAATTCCCATCAGTGACAGCTACAGATGAATGGCAGACGTCTTGGCCCTACAGTCCCAGCACCCAGAAAACTAGCAAGGCTGGACAGTGATCGACAGCGCGCCATCAATGGTATCTCCGAAAGTATTGTGCTTGCTTCATCAGAAGGCGTTGAACATCAGAAAAGAAGGAGGAGCTGGTTCAGTGCAAAAGAGCGAAAGAGAAGGATTCCTGTTATTGATGGCAGGGTTAGTCTGATGCTTGAGTTTTCTACCTGTCATGTGCTGGTAACCTCTGACAGTGTGCAGTCCCTTGAGCCCCTAGGCCTGAGTTTTGGCCACACACCCCCTTTTATTTTGCTCCAACGGAAGGGCAGTGCACCGGAGGATCCAAGATTGGCAAAAGGCACTACATTATGGTGCCCATGAAAGAGCAGCCTGAGCGTCCTCTGACACTGAATAATGAGTGTTGGAGCCTGAGAATGTAGACCCGGGTCTGCATGAGATGATCTGTGCCCATGACCGATGAAGAGCACATTATTTGTAGTGTCTGCCGCAGAGGAGAGACACTGGTGCACTGCCTTGAGACATTGAGACTTTCGAGTGAGCTGTGAGTGTTTGCCAGGAGGGCACTCCAACTAAGCAGTACTATTTTCATGAAGAGGCCTGAATCGAGAGGCCCAATGCGGAAGAAGACAATGGAAGCAGATTTGATGGACGATAGAAGCCTGCCAGAGAGGCTTTGAACGGACTTTGGGCACAGTTGCACAAGCGATTCCAGTGCAATTGTATAAAGTAAATGTTAATTAAGTTCTCATTTGACTGAATTGCCATGGAAGAGGAAGTGGCTCAACCTCTAGCATCCAAAAATGGTCCACCAGAAGTGAGTCTTTGTGCTACTATGTGTGTTCGGAGACCTGTCCTGAGAGAAGTAGAGAATAATAAGATGATGTTACAGCAACACCTTGATAACCTAATGAATATCGATATAGACCTAGATTCAGATTAACATGAGTCTTAGGTTATTGCCTACGTAATGGCAAAAGGAGGGTTCGAGGTTCTGTAATTCTCGAGTCTGACTCCATTTTGTTCTGTGCCACCATTTTGTGTTGCCTTCACGTAGGCCTGTGAAGGTAGCCTGGTGAATAAAGTGGCCTGGCCTTCTTTGTTCATGTATACATTAACTAAGGTTTCTTTTTGACTCTGAAATGAACTGTAAAAAACTGACCTCTTCACCTGAAACTGACCTCGCAAAGCCAATTTCCCTGATGGATCTTTGTCTGAGATTGCCAATCAATGTTCAGGACATCGTTAACTTTTAGTTTCCTTGCACATGCCTTATCTTGTTCATCATCTGCTACTGTTTCTTTTTATGTTTCTTCATTACATGGGTTATGCTTTCAATTATAGGTTTGTCCGGCTTTTGGAGGTTGAATTTGGGACATTCTTAATGATTAACTTTTGGGTTGGGATACTGTACATGTAATCATGCCATGCCCTGCAGTGCCATCTAAATCAGAGTAACCTTTGTGAACTATGTAATTATAATGTTTTGCCGATATCCAGCTAAAACCCCAAAGGCTACTCACCTGCTGACCCTCCAGATTTTCCATTTCTTTAGGAATGTAATTGGTACAACTCCCTTACATGCCTGGGGCAGGATAAAGAGTATATAAGACTTGAAGTAAGACCATTTTAGCAGACTGCCTCATTCAGTTGCTAAGGCTTCTGTGTGACGTAGTCTCACTCATTTGAGTGTAATAAAGATGTTATTTTATATTCCAGCTTCTGTGTCAACTTCTTTGTATTAGTGAGACCCCTGAGAAGTGGATTTTTGATTTCTACAAATCCTGTAGCACCACTCGCAGAAGGAGCAACCAGTTTGATTTTATTGTCTAACAGCGGCTTGGTATTGTGACGCCTGGCATTGAGATTGACTCAATCTGAAAGCACAAGAAAGATTTCAGAACTAACAAGAGCTTGATCCCCAGAGAGGCCTGGCTCCCAAGCCTTTGTCCCTTCTTCCCTGGATTGTAACAAGTGGATCCAGATAAAAACCACAGGTGTGTGTTAGGGGGGAAAGCTGGTGAAGTGATCCAGTTATTTCACCTTCCCAGGAGTTATTTGCATCAAGTATGTCAAGTAGGTGATTGAGACCTCAACACAGGAGCACAAAGGTCCCTCAGTAGGGTGCCTCCCTACCTTAGCGGTAGCAAGGCTTTGCTGGGACCATGCCCAGTGGGCAAGACCATGTACTCCTCCTAACTCTTCTAATGAGGAAATCAAATGTCATCTATGGGATTTGTGCACCATTACTCGGCACATAAATCAGAAGGCCATGAAGGAACTTATTACTGATTGTAGCACACAGACCATAGGTGTGCATGAAATTACTGTTCCACACAAAAAGGTTCAATGTTAATGGTCAGTTACAAGGTGCGTATCCATTAAAACAGGAGCAATACATAATAAGCTACTTGAACTGAAGAAGAGGTGCAAGGGAAAAACGCAAAAAATATGAAAACGTTTGATAAAGTGTCTCTTGAGAAATTGCTGCGTGCAAGAAAATCAGTTTCTGATTCCCACCAATCAGAGAAAAAAGAAAAACTGATGCAAGAATCCTTAAGAGAGGGGTGGGAAAATGGATGACTCACACTTGAGTGTGCAGCGCTAGTGCACAAAGCTCTGAATTAGCAGTTTGGTACTAGGGTAGGATATGAACTATCACTAATAACATCTATAGGCTGGGATCCAAGATCGGCACAGAGCCATGTCACATGTAAGCATAAGAAAGACAGAGCTACCTGAACAAGTAACCAAAAAAGTATCTAAACATTCTGCCTGTGCAGCCAACCTGCCAGCCTTTAAAGGTACATTTAAACATGATCACCAGGCTCTTACAGGATTTCCGTACCGTCTCCCACAGACAGACTATGTGCAAACACTTGGTTTCAGGACCCAGCACAAAAACCAAACCATCTAGGTTTGAAAAATGGAATGGGTGTAATGGGAAGTTTTAAAGATTTGCAAATGGCTACCCCAGTAGGAACATTTTGGCACTTAAAACAATGAAATAAATATATTAGGATGAAATTAAGCAAATGTATCTGCTTACTAAAGAACCAGGCCTTTTAACAACCATACAAGGGAAGGATAGTTTAAGGTGGCAGGTGGAAGCAGTCAGGGATTGACTTGAAACACGCAGGGGCTCATTTTAGGTTTTCCTGTTAGCCTGCTAGTTATCTGGTATGGCAGGGGTCTTGCACCCCCATTCTGAGGGATCCCTGCTGGTGCATCTATGATTATTTTGATATAGAGGGAGCACTTTCATCAAAACTGTTATACTGGTCTGCCACCATGTCATGGCAGCAGGTTGACATTTTTCTAATCTGGAGTTTTGTTCCAGAAAAGTAAAAAACACAATGGACAGATGTACAGGGTGTTTTCTCCCAGCATTTTAGGGCCAGCGCCATACTTTCCTGCAGGCAGGGCAGCCGCAGACAGGACAAAGATCAGACATCTCACTCTGAATAGGGTGAGCCTTCCAAAGCTCAGTAACTGGTAGTCCTCTGGGAGCATGGCTGCTAAAGGGTTAATTCCGACGGTAAGGCCAGCTGAACCTCCGGAATCAGTAACATGGTAGTTCCACTGACTTTAAGTGATGTGGGAAACCTAGGGTTTTACAACACCTCTCACGTTTCGCTGAGACCTAAATGATCTGCACAGTCATACAAGCAACATTCTCCTTCCAAAGTACTGAGTGATGATACCGGTAGAGGGTGGCAAGCAGGGCCATCTTTTGGCTTGGGCGAGCAGGGCCCAGGCCGATTACACAAATCTTTAGAGCTCTCTGCATTAAAGTCCTGCAGACAGCTGTCCCTTTACCATGCATCCAGTGCAATGGCGTGAGGTAAATAATGCCCCCTGCAGAATACAATGAGGGACTCTGGCGGCTCCCAAATCTTACACATATTCATTGGTCTTGGGTTCAATGGGGGCCCGTCTACACTGCAGGGGGCTTACCCTGGAAATAGGCTTATTCCATGCCATGGCAAGCATTCTGCAAAGCATGCAAAGGCATGGCTTAGTGGGTGAGAGGGGCCCTCTCGAAAACAAGGAACCCTGAGGGCCCCCCTGCACGTGGGGACTGAGGGAGGCCTCCGTGAGGACCCTGTTCCAATGATTCTGTTTCAAGCACTGCTGTTAATTTTTAACCTACCGCAGTTAGCATCTTATCAGTCCCGCCCATCTACCGCTGCACCCTGCAGCCACGCACCAACTTCCCCTGCCCACCCCAACAAATAACTGGGCACCAGCCTGCTGGAACTAAGATGTGGGTGATTCACATCAGTGGGGAATGGGTTCAGAGGCAAATCAGCGTACTAGCCAGCCAGGGACTAGGCTGTGAAAAGGACCCCCCTGCTGCCTCATTTTGTTTATCAACAGCTACACATTTCTTTCCGCGCCGGGCGCTATCTGAGCAAAGCAGGCTCTGTGGGCAACCCAATGAAAGCTCAAGCCT
Organism: Lissotriton vulgaris; assembly: GCF_964263255.1. Taxonomy (NCBI): domain Eukaryota; kingdom Metazoa; phylum Chordata; class Amphibia; order Caudata; family Salamandridae; genus Lissotriton; species Lissotriton vulgaris. The sequence goes on along the minus strand of NC_141685.1, from coordinate 1,150,979,815 downwards.
GAAGCCTACCACTGGCTCAGCTCGAGGTCCTGGTGGAACCTGGAGCCCATAGCGAGCTGGGCTTTCATGTGGCTTCTGCCTGCTGCCCTCCCCTACCCTGGATGTGGTGTTAAGGCCAGAGCTGTCGACTGGACCTGGGAGGCTCAACAAGCTGTGATTCTGAGCAAATCAATTAATTTCCTTATCCCTATAAACAATGAATAGTGACCTTGTGTAAGGTAAAGGGTACTTACTTTTAAAAACATAATTCTCAGTGTAGCTATCATGTGACGTGTTAATGTCAAGGCTTCCACGCACTAAAGAAATTAGCTTTTTGAATTTTGAAGACAGTTTATCATATTTTACATGATGTTTGGTCTATCATTTAGATTGGAAACATTTCCATGGCTTGGTTCGTGCACGGGCTCTATAAGATCGAAGCCAGACCATTGGCTTAGCTTGCCCACCTTTTCATAAAGGTGTATTTAAAAAAAGAATTTTATAATACAACGTCCACGTATTTTGTGATACATTTACTCCCAAGTGTGCAACTCTAATTGTGCACCTCTTTATATACACGAAAACTAAAAAAAAGTAGTGTACATTTGTTCGTTTCAGTGCAACAGTTTGCAGAGAAGGGAAGTAGGATTGATTCAGTGTTTGGCATTGTTTTGAAGCCAGAACGAGTGTTGCAGTCAAAGGAAGAGTGTTTTTTTAGATTTTTTTTCTTTCAGTACCTATCTTGAAGGGGGAACCGCGTTTACAACGCAACTTTTACAACACAGTACCTTTATGACGCAACCATTACAACGCAAGTCATTACAACGACTTGCGCTGAGGGGCGCTCTTGGATAGGGAATAGTTTTAATTTACTATCCAACACCTTCCCTACTATCCACGGGGACTCGAGTTGGAATAGTAAATTAAACTATTCACTATCCAGGGCCCCCCAAAGCAAGTCGTTGTAACGACTTGCGTTGTAAAAGTTGCGTCGTAAAGGCATGCGTTGTAAAAGCATGCATTGTAACAACGTACATCCATCTTGAAGGGAGACATCACGTTGCTGCCTTTTGTAAAACCAAGCGGACGGTGTGCGCACCAGCTGGAAAAGCCTCGAGTGTGTAGTGGATGAATGGTTGGTTTGTTTGACTTATCTTTTAATGTAAATGCATACATTGAACTCCACTGTTGCTGGAAATACAGACAGCTGGAATGGCAAAAGGTTTGATAGGTGCTTCAGGGGCGGTTGTAATGTGGCAGCAGGATGGCATAGTGTCTCCTGCTACAGAGTACTCAGAAGAGATTATCTTTCGTTGGTGACTGCTGAAAAATGCTTATGTTACGGCAAAGGCATCTTGGATGCAGACATTCCATATACTAAGATAGCACTGGCAGACAGTAGGTGTCGGTGTGTCTATAGAGTGGTGTGGGGGAAGGGGACGGATGGATGATGAGTCAAATAAAAAAAAATAAACACTTACCTACAGCTTCACCACATCAAGCTCCTCTCCAGTGCAGGCACAGGCTCTTAGAGGCCACTGCTACCAATCCTGACACTGATTTCATGCCGCTGAAAACAGCATTGGGATTGGCCTGAGTGCAGATGATATGCGCTCCCAGTTAGACTGGGTCTCTGTGCCTGCTCTCTCCAATCCGGCAACCGGATCGGGTTGGAGAGAGCTTCAGTGCGCATGACAGTTTGGCCGGCCTGAGACACTGAATAGCAGCGCAACCACTCCTCCACCAAAAACTGGTGTGGGAGCACTCTACCTGTGGAGAGGCACCTGCGCGCCTGGAGAGATACTGCGATCCAAGAATACGGCAGCCTGCTCAGCAACCCCAAATAATTTTTCCTAATCTCTGCTGAGAACGGATAATAATCCAGAATCACGTGTCCAGAGATGGGCAGCACTAATCTGTACCCACCTGGTGAAACACTCAAGAGACTTTCCAAGTGTACTCGCTTGGCGAACTGAACTACATCTACCATGATGCCTAGGGGCGACTCTGCTGGGAGGTGAAGCAATGTGCTCCCACACCAGTTTCTTGTTTAAAGGCTCCCTCGAGCCGCTTTGAGCTGACAAGCTCGTGGAGAGGCACCTGCGCGCCTGGAGAGATACTGCGATCCAAGAATACAGCAGCCTGCTCAGCAACCCCAAATAATTTTGCCTAATCTCTGCTGATGACGGATAATAATCCAGAAAAACGTGTCCAGAGATGGCCAGCACTAATCTGCACCCACCTGGTGAAACACTCAAGAGACTTTCCAAGTGTACTCGCTTGGCGAACTAAACTGCATCTACCATGATGCCTAAGGGCGACTCTGCTGGGAGGTGAAGCAGTGTGCTCCCACACCAGTTTCTCACTTCTCCACCAGCCTGTCATCACCCTGGCCCCACCCCCCACCCTCCCTCAGCTCCGAGAGCAATCATAAAACGATAATAACCAAGGGGTTATTATTGTTTTATTTAAAGAACTGTTTGGCTGCTGGCAGGTAGGGCGACGCTCCTCCGCCATACGGAGGAGCCGCAGCTGGTGGCAGAACTTTAAATTAAAAGGATCATCCCCAAAGCAGTCCAATCACCTGCAGCGCACATCCACCAGGACTGGAAACATGAACGCATGATCAGCAGTTAGTAGTCGCATGCATTTGGTGAGTTTCCACCCCCGCCCAAAACACTCCTTCACAGGATTATTTCAACAATCCAGACTCAATAGGAGTATGAGTACCATACAGATCGCAGTACAGCACAGCGTGTCCACTATGCTGTGCTACAAAAATGTTATCGGTAGAGTGTTATCCTGCTGCTTCCTGGAGCAAGATAGCCACCATTTCAAATACATAAATAAATAATGATTAATTTGCGCAAAAGTGTGCTCATAAATGGATAGCTCATAATAATGTTTTTTGAGCCTCTTCGTGGATGTGTACAGGGCCCAACTGTTGATGGTAGAGAACATCATAGCTAGTAAACATAATCCTAGTTGTTGGTGATCCATAAAATCCTATCTGTCAAGCCTTGACGACTCTGCGCATTTTGGATAAAGAGGTTGGATTTGCTGTCACGACAATTTGATTAAAACATAGTTAGAGCTTAGAGAATCATGAATAGGGTTGCAGCTACTATCTTTGTCTGTGGTTCAATCCGTTCTTACTTGTTTAATCATTTAGTCAATCAACATGAACAGAAACTTACCACTTGCACCTGGGTTAGCAATCCAAATAAAGAAATAAAGAATTATTTATCTGTATCCTTGCTAGGGCCACTTCTTTGGGGCTTCTCTTTGGAACCATGATGTAATCCAATAATCAGAAAAATGATACAATAGTTTGGCTTGATGAAGCTATATTTATATTTTAAAAGAGGGTAAAAACTCCAAAATGGCTGTTGAGTGGCTCTTGGCCTGAACAAGGAACCATGTAAAAAGTCAGCTATTTGAAGCAACTGTTGCGCCCTTTAAAGTACGTACTGAAAATCCCTATGCCAACCCTCCAGGGTGTAGGAGATCCAGGGCTCTAATAAATATTGCAATGTTTAGATACTCTGTAGATTTTCAACCTTTAGCATGTATATCTCATGCAGTATAAAAAGTTATGATTTTGTGAAGTTTCTTCCTTTTGGACATGCTTCTGCATTTGAACATTATTTATGAGAACCCAGCAATAGCCTGGTTCTGTTGGTTACTGAACATATTCACTGCATAGACCTGCTGTATTTAGAAGACTCTAAAATGGTTTTCATGAATCATTTTTAGATTTCTGGTGCAACGTTACAGTTTCCTAAAATAGGCTGAGGTAAATGATTTACCAGCTTTCTCATTGTACCATGTAATAACCTATGTATATCCCTGGGTTAGATCCTTTCTAAGAGCAAAGGGTGCTCACTAACTCGTGGAACATCTGCTTTGTTCAGTTCCTTTGAATTTGGGGCAAGTTATGTGATAGGGTCAAAAGTACTGCTGCATCTATTTGATTATTCTTTATGGTTGAACTGATGCCGTTTGTACAGTCCCAAATTCCTCATTTACTATGATCACTACTATTGCTGGGCCTTTAATTAGTTCTATACACACCTGTAACTTCTCCAAGATCGACAATTGTACAAATCATTGTCTGTTGTCACATAGTCTGCTGTGAGAGAGCAAGTAGGCCCTCATCATACTTGTCCAGGTTATATTGAGTCTGATGCTACTAGCTGGGCACAAGTCCTAAAAAAAGAAGTGGGGGGACGCTGATGTCACGACAGGAAGTGACATCACAAAAGGTGGCTTGCCCCATCAGACTAATTGCCTCCCCTCGCTCACCCCTTAGATGAGATTGCATCAGAGAAGCCAGCGTGTGAGCAGCGTTCTGAATGGGCTCCAATCTCGCCCCAGAGAGGCCAAAGAGTGAATGTGTGGCTCCATTTGCTCCAGTTATCGAGCTCCCGGTAAAATAAGTGGGGGATGCCGTCCACCCGCGTAGTTCCCCGACTAGAGCCCTGACTATTAGAGATGTTATGGTCTGGTCTTCTTCACAATAGTCGGTGTGCAGGCTTAGTTAAGGGGATATACTTTCAAAGCAGAGGTGGAACCAAAGCTTCTACAGCTGGTTCTCCTGAATATCTGTGCACAGCTTAGAAAGCTTTCCAAAATGTGCTGATCACCTTGCAGCCGAAAAATTGTTAGGAGGAATTGCTAGTATGAATTCTGTCATGTAGAGCTCTATCTTTTTCTTTGTGTACCCTATTAAATTATCCTCATCTGAGTGATTTGACTAGCAAGTCATAAATTAGAGTAGTATGGAGGTCTATATAACCTATGTTACAAATATAGGATGATACGGTTGATCCTTTTGTCTGTAGATAATACAAGCTTATCGGTTCATGAGTATAGGTCTCTAATCATTGTCATTAATGAAGAGGGGGCTGTTGCTATAGAAAGATAAGGATACAAAATAAAGGTTGAAACCCTACAGACGAAGGAGGATCCTAATGATCAGAAGATAAAGCCCTAATACGTCCAAATGGGTGTTATGCTTCATCATTGGGCTTGCTCCTCGCTGGGGCGGTGTTGCAATGCCCAACGAGCCCCGCAGGGGAGCTATTTGTCGGAGACTTTCTTCTTTTGCCATATGATAACTGAGTAAATAGTGAGTGTCGGGTGGCATGATAGGTGGAGTGCTGAATGAATTAAAACTGCCTAAAGGGTACCTATCCAATTTTAATAAAGTGCTCACCTTGACAGAGATAAAAAGAATAAGAGAGTGCTGTCAGTTAGGAGGATCTATGGACCTTATCAGCCTCACAGTGAGTGTTGTAGGGTCAACATTTTTCACGCCTTAATGGTCCAGAATGGATCCAGGACATTTCTTAAGAACTGAGAAAATCACTGCCCTGTACCTAGATGGAATATATGACAAAAAATAGGTATTCCCAAACAGACTGATGTCTGCTATACCTGCTCGCATGCAGAAAAAAAGGGGGTATGTTCCAACCTAGAAAGAAAAAAAATAAAATGTACAAATGTATGAGGCATGTCACCTTTAGGCATATAGTTTGACACTCCCTACAGCATTAACAGTATGCCATTTATGTAAATATCTCAGTAAGTAGACACAGCATACCAGGCGCGCAAAGGTCGACCCCATGTGAATGGTGCGCGAATGACACAGCAAGCCAGGCAGGTGACTAAGAAGTGACAAACACTGCACACAAAACAAACAACACAATCGGAGCATTTGTGGATAATGTATCCCAGAAGGTTAGAGTAGGGATCTTACCCTGTTTACTAATTCAGTATTGCCCCTTAGATCTAGGCAGAGTACTTGTAGTGTTGGCTTTCTAGTGTTCACACTACAACGGCGGCCATTTTGAGTCGCGCGCGAAGGGCGCCATATCGGGCGCCGGAGCGGGGCTGAGTGGCAGCAAGCTCGGCCTTCTCTGTGAGGAGAAGAAATATATTAATAAATATAACGTTGCGCAGCTCGGAGTGTCCTGTCTTTAATATGAGGAACCTCACTTCCACAGTGGCGACGAAGGCTGGGACCTGAGGGACAGTCAACCACAGGAAGCAACCCACAGGAGCAACAGGGCAGGACAGCCACACAGAAGCACACAGGCAGGCCCCACACTGAGAGGCCAGAGGATCACGGAGAGCGCAGCAGAAGCGCAGGAAACCACCAGAGCCAAAGGAAAAAAGCAAGGAACCAGGTACAGGGGCAATGCTCACCCCGGAGCAATAGGGGTAGAACCACCCGAACCAAGAAGTGTGAAGGGGGCAGGAAGATAGCTGTCCACGGCCACCGCACGCCCAGCAGAGCACGCAGGGGCGCTACAAGGTACGAAGGGTGCCCCAACTGAGCAGAAGCACTGGCGGAATCAAGGGGCAGTGAGGAAGGTGATGTAGAGAGCCCCCACCTCCGACCGGAACAGGGAGAGGAGAACAGTGCGCCAGGCAGTCCCAGGAGCCAGAATACGGTGCCGGATAAGGGCGATACCATGTGCGCGCAGGCGACTTCGGCGACGGCCCCAATACCATTTCTACCCAAACCGGGTGAACCCCATAATGCAGTGGGATGACTGGAGAGAGTACTTCTTAAATTACATAGAGGTCCTGGAAGATGAAAATGAGGAGGCGTTCACGAGCAAAAGGAAAAGAAGAATTTTGCTGCACAACCTAGGCCCGGAAGGGATCAGAGTATTCAAGAACTTAGTACCCAAACCCCAGCAACACACAGACGATGATGTCTTCGCCCATGCGATTGAAGAACTCAACGAGCACTACCGGCCGGCAGTGTGCGTGTCGATAGACCGCTACAACTTTCAGCAGCGGAAACAAGAAACTGGAGAATCAATTGACGAGTATTTGGCGGCGTTGAAAAAGTTAGCAACGACATGTAAATACGGCGCACTCCATGATGAGTTCATCAAGGACCAAATTGTGATGCACACAACAAATAAATCGGTGCAGGACAAACTATAGGCGAGCGGAGATGCCTCACTGAAAGAAGTGATCGCGATAATGAAGAAGGCGGAGTTGACACGGAGATGCGCAGACGCAGCTAAAAGAGAACCAGCAACAAGGCAAATGGTAAATAAGAGAGAAGAAGAGGAACCCAAGGGAGGAAACAAGAACATGGGTGTGACGTACAGAGGACCCAATAAGTGGCCGGGGAGGCCAGGACCACAAGGGAAGCAGACGAAAGGAGTCAAGAATCCCTGCTACCGTTGTGGCAGTTTGGCTCATGAAGCACATGACAAGAGATGCCCAGCGTTCCACGCCAAGTGCATGTTCTGTGGCATAATGGGGCATTACGAAAAGGTATGCCGAAGGAAAGCAGGCCGCAACACAGTGAATTATGTAGACCAAGACCAAGAAGGCACGGAAGGAAGATGTCAAGAGGAAGAGGAAGAGGTACTATGCATAGAGGATCAAGTTCTAAGCGTAGGCGCCAGGAGGTCGAACAAACCAATATTGGACATGCTAATAGGTGGAGTGATGATAAGCATTGTGGCGGACTCAGGATCACCATACACGATAGTCCAGAGAGCAGTATGGGCTGAGAAATTCACGCCTCATTTGGGTCCGCAGTTGGAACCGCCGGGCATCAGACCAGTCACGTACCTCGGAGACCGCATCCCAATAGTGGGGTATCGACCATTGAAATTTGAGTTCAGGGGACGCAATGCTGCTTGTAAATTATACGTAGCGGAAAAGGGCCCATCGGTTCTAGGATGGATGGACCAGGGAGACCTGGGCATTAAGCTGGACCCCGGAGGAGCGGTACAGGTGTTGATGACGGCGCCGGAACAATGGCCAGACCTAGAAAAATGGAAAAGAGACTTCCCGAAGGTGTTTGGCGGAAAGGTTGGGAAATTGGAAAAATTCTCTCACAAGATCGTCCTCAAGATGGATGTCACACCGGTATCACACAAAGTGAGGAATGTGCCGATCGCAGTGAGGGAAGCTGTGTAACAGGAACTATGTGAACTGGAGAGGAACGGGATAATAGAACCCATCATGTGTGCGGAGTGGCTTGCACCTCTAGTGGCAGTCATGAAGCCTAATGGCAAGGTCCGGTTGTGCGTGGACCTGCGTGAGCTAAACAAATGCATAGTGGTGGAAAAGTTCCCGTTACCCCGCATCGAGGAAATTATGGCAAAAACGAAAGAAAAAAAATGTTACTCCACCATTGATCTAACGTCGGCGTACCACCAGATAGCGTTACACCCGGAGAGTAGGAAGCTGACGTCATTCATAACTTCCTTCGGGTGTTACCAATTCTGCAGAATGCTGTTTGGCCTCGCATCCGCGGCGGCCGTCTTCCAGAAACTCATGCACCGCCTCTTCAAAGACATGGAAGGGATCCAATACTTCCAAGATGATATCCTCGTGATGGGCAAGGACCAACGAGACCACGACACCAAGTTGGCCAGGGTACTGAATGTGCTAGAGGATAAAGGACTGACCCCAGAGTGGGAGAAGTGTCGTCTAGGGATGGCATCTGTCACCTATCTAGGACATGAAATCAGTGAACAGGGTATCACACCAAAGAAGGAGAACGTGAGAGCAATATGTGATGCTCCACCCCCCTCCAGCAAGGAAGAAGTAAGGTCCTTCCTAGGGATGGCTGAATATTACAGCAAGTTCGTACAACATTTTGCCACCAAGACCCGCCACATGAGGCAGCTTACGAGAGAGAAAACGGCATTTGCATGGACGGATGAGACACAGAAGGAGTTTGAATGTATCAAAAGGGATGTTGTCCAGGCCATACCCCTCCAGGGGTATGATCTTCAGGGTCATACGGTGCTGACAACGGATGCCAGCGACAAGGGGCTGGGAGCAGTCCTTATGCAAGACAGGGGCGGAGGAACGATGGAGACATTAAGCTTCGCATCCAGAGCCCTGACAGACACGGAAAAGAAGTTCAGTGTCATCGAAAAAGAAATGCTTGCAGTAGTGTGGGCCATGGGCAGATTTCGTCAGTTCTTGTGGGGCACGAGGTTCCAACTTAAAACGAACCATAAACCCTTGGTGAGAGTTCTCACGTCTAACGGATATGAAGCGCAAAGCCCAGAATTGCAAAAATGACCCTCAAATTATTGGAATATCGCTATGATGTGGAAATACATCCCGGGCAGCAGGAACAAGGGGTGGCTGACTATCTGAGCAGGGCTGCAGCAATGGAAAACGCCGATGAAGAGAAGGAAGTGAGTGAAGAGATGGCGGCATTGATGGAAGACCCGGAGAAGGTAATAAGTAATCAAGAGTGGAAGAATGCGTACCAGGCAGACAGAAACATCCAAGAGGTGATAGAACACATAGTTGGAGATTGGCCCGAAAAGAAGCATCTAAATGGGAACCTGAGGAAGTATTATGAAGTGAGAGAGGAACTGTCCCTGGACGACAAAGGTGTGTTTGTATACCGAGGGGATAAGGTGGTACCCCCGGAGGGGTTAATCCCGAGGCTACTGGCGATACTGCACAAAGGCCATCTAGGTATTGGAAAAACCAAACTGAGGGCCAAACAAGGATACTGGTGGCCTGGCATGGACATACAGACTGAACGCCATGTGAGAGAGTGTGACCAATGCCAGCGTGCTGACAAAACCATGACACCATTGAGGCCGGCCTTAGGAAAATTCGCTGCCCCGAAGAATCCTTGGGAGGAACTCTCCATTGATATACTGGAACCAATACTGGACGAACAAGGAACTCCAAAATACCTATGTGTCCTAGTAGACAGATACTCTAAGTGGCCTGAAGTACAGGTCCAAGAGGAGATGGATACGGAAACCATACTTAAGTTCCTCACTGCAACTTTCCTCAGGGAAGGCATTCCCAAGTCCATATTGAGCGATAATGGTCCACATTTCACTTCAGAAAAGTGGCTTAAATACATGGAGAGGAATGGGATCATCTCCAAACATACGTCCATATATCATCCAGCAGGGGATGGACAAGTGGAATGATTCAATAGAGTACTAATGGGGTCCATCCAAGCAGCTATCATGATAGGGAATGACTGGGAGAAGGAGATTCTACACATGATTTGGGCCTACCGCATCATGCTCACAAGTACGGGGTGCAGCCCCTTCCAGATTCTCAGAAGCAGAGATCCCTTTACTAAAGACAATTTGGCGTGGAAGGAAAAGACTGTTACTAGCAAATGGTCTCCGGCTGTAGTACAAAGGAACTTGGAAAAAGCTCAAACCATATATACAGAACATTATAACAAAAGGAAGAATGTAAAGGACACGTCATTGGAAGAAGGAGAATGGGTGAGGGTCAAGCTGGCAGTGTTGCAGAAAAAGGGAGACAGCAAATACAGCAGGACCCTCCAAGTCAAAGAGGTTTACGATCGAGCAGCAATGTTGAGCGATGGCAATGTGTGGTCCCAGGATCGCATGGCTCGATGCAACAAGATCTTACAATGGGCTCCCGAAGATCGGGAACAAGGAGAGACAGATCAGAGTACAACAGAGAATGAGAACATCACCCTGGAAGGAGACATGGAAAGTGCGGACCCGGTGTTGGAGCAAGAAGGCGGTGAAACACCCAGAGCAGAGACACAGAGGCGAGAGAGGAGAGAGCTGATGTGCAGAGAGAGTCCGGATACGTAAGAAGGTAGAGAAAAGGGGTCCGTGATGACCAGTGGAAGAGAAGCGATGTCCCCCCCGGTAAGATGCACGAGAGGGGGGCGAGTGATTGTGAAACCTTCCAGGTTCCGGGACTTTGAGATGTGTGATGGACAATAATCCCCAAGACTGCTTATTCATGTGATACAAAAAGGGGGAGATATGTAGTGTTGGCGTTCTAGTGTTCACGCTATGTCATCACGTAGCATAAACGGCCATTTTGAGTTGCGCGATAAAACTGAAAACAAATGTATAACCATTAAACAGGTAAAAAGAAATTTCCCAAAAACGGCAAGAATAATGCAGATGCTGTGATAGTACTCACGTGGTCCCACGCAAAGTTGCGCCCATAACCTGCCCCTCTCTGGCCGGCTGGAAGTGAAGGATGAAGGCACAGAGAGGGCGTTAAAGGGGTTGCCAATTTGAGCACAGCTGCAGGGCAAATCGCATCAGCTGCGGGGCTCGCTGCAATACTAGACTGAGTGGTACTGCAGTGCCGCCATATTGGAAATGTAGCATAGATTTGCCAATGTGCTACAAGTTATCCCAGGTGCAGGGCTCTCTTCAAGGCTCGACCGAGGAAAGTGACCTAATCCTGCATAGAATGTGTGAGAGGAGAGCCCGGCCAAGCAAACGCACAAATGTGTTTTCAATTTAGTTCAGGAACGGGGCTCTCGGTATGGCTAGACTGCAAAGTGCAACCGCCATATTGAGGGTTAAACAAGTCTGGCGTGAAGCCTACATACAGGTTCATCCGCAAAGAAGAGATCAAAGAGGTACAAAAGAGAGGCTACACACGTGTCGGAGCAGTTAATTAAAATAATAATGTAAGATGTGCCATATCTAATGACCTGTTGGTATTAGAAAGATGGAACGCGAAGGGGACTATGTAAAGGAAACATTAAAAATGTTAATAAACATTAATCCTTATTCTGTGGTGCAACCAAAGAACAGAGGAAAAAGTGCCATAATAAAGTAAATGTCTCTATTATGAATCACATTGAGAGGAGTGTGATCATGAGGTTGATTTACGTGTTACAGAGAAAGCACTGATGTACTACAACTATGCAGTGGTGGCTGAATCAATCAAGAGGTGGTGTGGTGGGTGGAAGGGGCGCAGAGGGGGTTAATAATAAAAATGAAAAAAATAAGCACTTACCTGAAGTGCCGACCACATCGCTCCTCGGTGTTTTGCTGCTTCGTGGTCACAGCAGACATTGGGACAGCAGCAGAAACTCCCAGTGCAATCCCCCACTGCGCTCATGCTCTGCTCAGGACAGAGAGTCTGTGCTATTTCTCAAACCCGGCTGCTCAATACAGTCTGGTTAGAGAAACCTAAGTATGCATGTGTGTTTGGCAGGCCTGAAACGGTCAGCCAAATACACACACAAGTGCACAAACCAGTCCTCCTCCCCCTCCCATGGCCCCAGACCGCCCCTCCCTGATACACTGACTCAGAGCTAACAAATGAAAAGTGAAACAATGTAGGATATTGTTTTATTATTCACCTGCTGGCTCTGAGCCAGTGGGGAGACGTTCCTCCGTCATTGCAGAGGAACCGCCCCTGGAACTAGATTGGAAAACACATGAGATCCAGCCTGATAGGTTCTCTAAGGGTACTTATGGCTGAAGTCCTCATATACAGTATGAGAGGGAGGTGTGGTGGGAGTCTGGGAATGTCCTGATTTAGGATTGAAAGTTAGTGAGGTCGAATACAGAAATGGGTTCTATTTTCATGTGTTGAATTCACTTCACATTAAATAATTGTTGAGCCCTTTGATGTGAGTGTATACGCAAAAAACAAAGTGACTGGTGATGCCAACGATCACACACCAGTAGTACTGTAGATTTTATGTCAAGTGGTCTATACTTGTTGGACTGGAAGTGTGCAGACATTTTGGTAGTGCTCCATTATCCTAGTTTTGACTGGTCTTGTTGCCATGTCCACATATCTGAGGTCACAAGGACAAGTGATGAGGTAAACACAGTTCCTAGTATTACAATTAGTGTTGCCCCTCTGTGTCCATGTATGTGTGTGATCCAGGTTAATCTCTTTGGTTGCTTTTGTTAGATGACACACTCCAGAGGACCCACAAGGAAAGTGTCATGCTGCTGGGGAAAGGTCTTAAAGTGTGATTTGCCATGATTGAATCCCCATCCGGGGTCTGATATGGTCCAGAACATCTTTCAAGTTCTGCGTGTGTCTGTACACAAAACGTGGACATCAGAAGTTACGAGAATGTGAATGCAAGACTGCCCAGTGTTTTCCTATGATTATCAGTATTCAGTTTGAATTGGAAGTGAAGGTGGTCATGCACATAAAGATGTCATCAACGGGTCTCACCGAGGTTCTAACAAGGCTTCCCAGTGATTGTTCCTTGCCCTTTTGTGTGCCTGAGTAACTATCTAAGCAGGATAGTTGCGAGCTCCAAGGTTGTTTCTGAGTTCTCTCACTTGAGTGTCGTAGTCTCCCAGGTTGCTACAGTTGTGTCGATGGCAGGGGAACTGCCTGTAAGGTAAGTTATCTCAAAGTGCCTTAGTATAATAGCTATTGTACAAGAGAAGGCTGTTGCAATATGTAGTTTTTTTGAAGTGGTAGTGGACAATTTTTCTCTGTCAAGTGAGATAAGGAGATCCAGAAATGAGAGTCGCTTATCTGAGATAGTTTCAGTGAATCTCAGATATGGATTGAGTTAGTTGATCCAAACATGGAAGTCATGACAGGTATCGATGTTCCCATGCCAAAAGATGATTATATCATCTATATAGCATCACCAGAGTGAAATATTTATGTTATAAGCATTTGTATCCGAGAAGATGTATTGTCTTTCAAAGTAAGTCATATACAAACAGGTGAGGATGGGAGTGAATGTATTTCCCACTGAAGTACCCTTTATTTGGTGGTAGAGTTAATCTTTGAACTGAAAGAAGTTGTCCTTGAATAAGATTCTTGCGCACTCGATGATAAAACTGACTGGTGTCGCTAAGGTCCAGGTCTATGACTGTAGGCTGGTCTCTGTCACTGCAATGGTTGCATCCTGAGGGATATTCGTATAAAGGGCCTCGAGAGTAACCAGTAGATCAATCTCGTACTGGAGATTGGCATCTTCGATTGGATTTAAAATTTCTCTGGTGTTCTTCAGGAAGGATGGGTTTTTTTCCACCAGGGGCTGTAAGAAGTGATCACAAAATGTACTCAAGGCTTCCAAAGGAGAACAAATGCCTGACACAATTGGTCTCCCATGTGGAGGAAGGATCCTCTTATGTATCTTGGGTAAGATATATAAATAAGGGGTTTAAGGCGAAAGGCTGATGAAGAAATCTGCTTCGTTCTATGTCACCCAACCCTTGGTTTCTGCCGCTGGGACTATATCCTGAATCCTGATAGATAGTCTCTCTGTAAGGTTAGACTTGATAGGAAGCTAGTATTTTTGTCTGCCAGCTGCCGTACAACTGTCATTAATGCCCATTTGAAATAACCTATCATTACTTGTCCTGCATTTCCATAATTTGGTTTGACAATGTAAGGTCGTCAGACTAAAAAGATTGCTTTATAAGTCCCTGTGAAAATATGAAGAAGCATCAGATTCTGCACAAGAAAACTGAAGATGGTTATCGGGCCTGGTATGAGCTGATAATAGGCATGGCTACAGAAAACCGTAAAAAAGTTTTGGTCTCAGATTACCAAAGGATCCTGTCCCTAGGCTAGACTTTTCCCCTGATGGGGTGATTGACTAAAGCATTTTTCTAGCATGTATGCTTCACTGCATGGAAAGTTGGGTTCATCAGTGGCACCCTTGGGGACAGTACACTGAATTGATGAGAAGAGTGATTTATTTTTCTTTAAAAGAGGTTCTGGAAGAAAGACTAAATATGTCAGACGTTGATAAATGTTCCTTAGTGTAACCTAGCTGTTAGACCTGTCTGCCTTTGGGTAGTCCCGCCTAATTAATTATTTATTTTGTCCCCTTTTTGCCCCTCAAACCTTTTTATCTTTTTATGTCCACTGGATTTTTGATATGTTGACCTAGGGGTTACTTGGCCCTCATAGTTTTCTTTTAAGGCCTAGGTGCCTTCCTGACTAGATTTACTAGACCCACAAAATGGTCGTCAGTAACTGTCATAACTCACACTTCTAGAGAAGGGACCATTGGATAACATTAAGAAGGTACTAGAACCTCCTGGAGGGTTGTGAAAGCCAGAGCCAACCTATATATGGCCAGAACCAGGGTGGCCATTTTAGAGTTAGTGGAGAGTGTCCAGAGGAGGTTGAGTGATAGTTGGTGAGGAGTAAAGCAGTAGTTAAGGGAGGAAAGCGCACTGTGAGGGGTTAGATCGACCCACGGGCCGGCTGCTCTACTGTGCTGGTCTGTTCCCCTTTCTACAGACTAAGCCCTAGCACCGATATCACATCCCTAGCTCCAACTATTGACCCGTGCCTGGAGAGTAAGTTGGTTGGCCTTTCCGGGATAAGCGGCTGACTGGCTGAGAAATCACCCAAAGAGGCTCCCATCTGTAGGGGGTTAATTTCTGCCTGTCCGCCCCTTCAGGAACTGAACTGGACTGTCGCCTTGAAGCGTGAGTGGAAGCAGTATTCCGACGGTCCACCCGAAGTTCTGAGTGCCCGAAAGGCAAAGGGAAGAACCCTACCGTGTAAGGGCCTGCTGCGTTGTCCCTGCCTCAAAACGGCTATTGCATCCACACCGGGTCGTTCAGGAGGGCCAGCGGGGAGAGCCGCTAAAAGAACCCGTCTAAGAGGCTGGCTTCGCAGAAGTCGGAGTTGAAGAACCAGTGACGCGGAAGAAGGGGGCGGGAGCCCGAGGAGGTTGGCCGGCGTCTGTTTCCACCCTTCTCGACGCCTGAGGGGATGGCGGAGCGCTGAAGAATCAACGACGCGGAAGGAGGAAGTGCGGGGAGATTCCGGTCTTGTCTACCGCCGAAGCTGTCAGCGCCAGGTCAGAGGGCTCCTCGGAACAACGTCGCTGAGGTGAGCGGAGGTAGCGGAGCTGCGGGGCTGGACTGAGGTGAAACTCCCGGTAAGAGCGAGGGGCAGGAAGCGCTGAGTCTAGCGGATGCCGATGGTGCCTGACTGAGCCTCGTGAAGAAGAGTCTGAGTCACCACCGGCTACCGACGTGGAATAGAGACCAAAGCAGATCGCTGGGATCGACTGTAAACCAGACTGGGGTACACGTTAGGCAGTACTTCAGCAAATAGGTGACAGTGCAGAAAGGGTGAAAGGTGGTTAATCCCCATCAAGATCTGTGAACTCCATCGTGACAATTGCCTAAGCAATTTCCCTGAATCTATTTAAGAGTGCTATAGGTTAGAACTGAGAAGGCATAGTACTAAACCTATTTATATGTGAAGACTGAACTACCTCATGCTGGGTTACTACTATCAGAATTGAATGAATAGCTCATTCTGGGTGTAGGAAATATCAATGCTTGCTAACTTCTGAGCTTATGACGCATGTCTTATTTGTTTAAGGTGCAGGAGTTGTTAAATAACTCTTCTTTCAGGGTAAAGGAACGTCAGGAAATGCCAGTAATGATTTTTCTTCTGTAAAAACTGTCTAGTTGCTGATTTCTTTTATGCAAAGCTAATTTATGTGCTGTGACTAAAGACTGCTAAGTAACCACGGAGATTTAAAGAGAACTTTTATAAAACAACTCGTATTTTTCCAAAAGTGGTGTAGTGTCCTTCTTTTTGAGTGGATGGACGTTATGTTACTGAAGGGTGTGACACAAACTTAGCACATGTACCTTGGAGTTAGGCCTGCCCACTTAGTGCCAAGCTACCCTATGTGACTTGGGGTTCCCTAGGTCCAACATATTTGGTGTCTAGCGGTGGGATCTAAACTGTGTTTGCGTCTACTCTGAAGTAACGAAGAGTACTTCACAGGACTACACCTGGAGTTTTCTCCTGGCGGACTTCCCAATTACTTCTTTTGCTTTTTCTAAATTTACTCCTGGTGGTGGGTGGAGGTCGCTTTAAATTGCCCCTTTTGAATCCATTCTTTCTGTGTGGTTGTCCCTACATTGCTCTTTAGCAAAATGGAATTTTCTCTGGAAGAACTGGAAACTTATCCTGCAGCCCAGCTTAGAGACTTTTGCCAAAAGATGGGAGTGTTTTCTAAGCGTGGTGCCAAGAAGGGGGAACTCCAGACCAGTTTGAGGGCTTGGGTGGCAGCACATGGAGAAGGGAAGGAGGAGGAAGAGGGGACGGACCGGGACACAGTCATAGGGGTAGAGGGATTGTTCCATCCTGAGATGGGAAACCTACTTCCAGGACCGATGACCTACTCAAGGAGGGGCAGTAGTGTCTCCGGAGGAAGCTTGACCGAAGCTGAACTAACGGACAGGAGGGAAAAAAGGCAGCTGAAGTGGGAGTTAGCCAGGTTGGAACCGGAGAGGGAGGAACAGAGGATGGCTCATGAGTTAAAACTTAGGGAGCTAGAGCTCAAGGCCCTACAGTTAGGACCCTCCACTTCTCCAAATGGTGGCAGCGAAACCAAAGAACTCACCAGGGAATCCAGACCCTACTTACCCAAAGACATAGTTGCCAGCTACAGCCCAGGGGATGATATCGCCAAGTGGCTGGCCGCCTATGAGGTCTCCTTAAGAGCCCATGGGATCCAGGAAAAACACTGGGGGGGTGGTTTATACAAGTATATGCCTCCTACAGGTCGGGACACATTATTGGGCCTGGAACAGGAAGAGCAGACCCACTACCCCACCATGAAAGTGGCGCTAGTTAAAAAGTTTGGGCTGACCCCCGAGAAGTATCGTCAAAAGTTCAGGGGAAGTCACAAATTAAGCACCCAAAACTGGGTGGATTTCCTGGACTATGCAAGAAAGGCATTGGAGGGCTGGATACAAGGCAGCGAGGTGAGGGACTATGAGGGGTTGTACGACCTTTTTCTCAAAGAGCACCTACTCGAGAAATGTTTTCCCGAGCTGCGTCAACACCTGGTGGACAGCAAGCTGACCAACCCCCAGAAGCTTGCAGAGGAGGCGGACATCTGGGCAAGTACCCGGGTGCCCTCAAAGGGGACTGGAGGGGATTCCCAAAGGGCCGGACAGGGCACCCCCCAGAAGAAGGAGGGGGGAGATAAAAAGCGGGAGTTCTCGAAAGGTCCCCAAAACAGTTTCCTGGGAAAGGGGACAGGATTCACCCCTAAGGCTAACCCGCCCAGAAACCCTCATCCTGGCCAAAGCCAGCAGCCAAGGGTTATCCACTGCTTTGAGTGTGGTGGTGTTGGACATTATAAGGGAGATGTCAAATGCCCAAAGAGACCACCCCCTCCCACCGGAGGAAAAGCCCCGGGAGTAGCCAGTGTAGCACTTGGGGAGGAGTTGCCCTTAGATAAGGGGGGTGAGTGGGCGGGTGTCACCTTAATGTCCCTGGGAGATCGGGAGATGGTTCTTAAGATCCAAGTGCCCCCAAATACTACCAAGTATGGGCAATGGATCACCATCAATGGCCAGAGAGGGGAGGCTCTGAGAGATACAGGAGCCAGTATGACTATGGTGAGGAGTCAACTGGTGTCTCCAGAGCAGGTGATTTCCAATGTACTCCACCCTGCCGCGATGGCTGACGGCAGAATGGGCCACTACCCTGTGGCCGAGGTTCCCTTTGAGTGGGAAGGGGTTGCAGGTTCACTTCGAGTTGCCGTAAGCCCTGCCGTGCCAGTCGATTGTCTGCTGGGGAATGACATGGAGCACAACGCTTGGAGAGAGGTGGAATATCGGACTCATTCGGAGATGCTGGGTACACCTGACTGGGCCTGTGTAAGCACAAGGTCTGCGACTGCCCAGAGAGGGAGTTCGCCTGGGTTGGAGCCTGGAACAATGGCCCAGCCCGCTGCCAAGAAGGGACAGACCCGAAGACAGAAGAAGCCTGCTTCGGTTTCCACGCCCCATGTGACAGATCGGCCACCGGCGGTGGTGAGCCAGGAGTCTGTGGAGGGGGAGATAGTCTCCCTGGAGGACCTACCCATCCCTGCTGAGTGGCATGTGGAGGGAGGGCCTACCAGGGAGGAGTTCTGTAAGGGCCAGAGGGAGTGCCCTACCCTTGAGGGACTGAGGCGACAGGCCGAAGCCCAGGCAGCAGGGAACGTTGCAGGGCACTACCACATTTACTGGGAGGACGGACTCCTCTACAGTGAACCCAAGGTACCTTTACCCAGTTCATCTAGGGCCTTGGTAGTCCCTCAACGATACCGAGCCTTTCTGTTAGAATTGGCTCATGAAATACCCTTGGCAGGAGACTTAGGTCAGGACAAGACCTTTGCCCGGCTTGTCCCCCACTTTTACTGGCCTCAGATGAAAGTGGCGTCTGACACCTACTGTCGGACATGTGTTTCCTGTCAAGCCAGTGGGAAAACAGGGGTGAAGCTAAAAGCTCCCCTGGAACCACTACCTGTCGTTAGCACCCCCTTTGAAAGAGTGGTCATCGACATTGTGGGGCCATTGGATCCACCAACTACAGCTGGTCACAGGTTTATCCTGGTTCTGGTGGATCACGCCACGCAGCACCCAGAGGCAATTCCTCTGAGGACTGTCACTGCACCTGTTGTGACTAGGGTCCTGATGGGGATCTTTACCCGAGTGGGTTTCCCCAAGGAAGTTGTGTCTGACAGGGGGACCAACTTCATGTCAGCCTAAATGCGGGCAATGTGGAAGGAGTGTGGAGTGACCTTCCGGTTCACCACCCCCTACCACCCCCAGTCAAATGGACTGGTAGAGAGGTTCAACAAGACCTTGAAAGGCATGATCAGAAGTCTGCCTGAGAGCCTGCGGAGGAAATGGGACGTCCTCCTGCCCTGTTTGCTATTCTCCTACAGGGAAGTGCCACAGAAGGGACTGGGCTTCAGCCCCTTTGAGCTTCTGTATGGGCACCCTGTACGTGGACCTCTCAGCCTGGTGAAGGGTGGATGGGAAAAGTCTCCCAGAAAGCCTCCCAGGATGTGGTGAGCTACATGCTGGCCTTCCGGAGCCAAATGGCAAAGTTGTGGAAGCAAGCTTCTGACAACTTGGAAGCCAGCCAAGCAGTAATGAAGGAGTGGTATGACCACAACGCTCACCCGGTGGAGTTGGAGCCTGGTCAGAAAGTGTGGGTGATGGAGCCTGGAGAGCTAAGTGCACTCCAGGATCGTTGGACAGGCCCCTTTGAGGTGTTAGAGAAGAAGGGTAAGGCCACGTACCTGGTGGACCTTAAGACCCCTCGACAGCCCCTACGGGTGCTGCATGCTAATCGCCTCAAACCCCACCATGAGAGGCCCGAGGTCATCTTGATGATGGTGACTGATGGAGGAGAGGAAGCGGAAAGCGAGCCTCTCCCGGACTTGTTCTCGTCTCAGGAAAAGGATGGGTCGGTGGAGGGAGTGATTCTCTCCCCATCCCTAACTCCTGAACAGCGGGAGGACTGCCGCCAGATATTGGAGCAGTACTCTTCGTTGTTCTCCCTTGTCCCGGGAAGGACCCACCTGTGTACCCATGATGTGGACACAGGAGACAGCCTACCAGTGAAGTCAAAGACCTACCGGCTGTCAGACAAGGTGAAGGCCAGCATCCACAGTGAGGTTACGAAGATGCTGGAGCTAGGAGTTATTGAACCTTCCAGCAGCCCCTGGTCCAGTCCGGTGGTTCTAGTGCCAAAAGCTGCTCCACCGGGCACCTCTCCAGAACTGAGGTTCTGTGTGGATTACCGGGGACTGAACTCAGTAACCAAGACTGATGCTCATCCGATCCCTAGGGCGGATGAATTGATTGACCGGCTGGGAGCTGCCCAATATCTGAGTACCTTTGACCTCACTTCAGGGTACTGGCAGATCTCCCTTACAGATGGAGCAAAAGAAAGGTCAGCTTTCTCCACGCCTGA
The DNA here is from genome assembly GCF_964263255.1 of Lissotriton vulgaris. Taxonomy (NCBI): domain Eukaryota; kingdom Metazoa; phylum Chordata; class Amphibia; order Caudata; family Salamandridae; genus Lissotriton; species Lissotriton vulgaris. Next base: position 1,150,959,331 of record NC_141685.1, on the reverse strand, counting down.
GGGACACTTCCAGTTCTGCGTGATGCCCTTATGGCTCAAGAATGCCCCTGCCACTTTTCAGCGGCTGGTGAACCAGGTCCTCTCCGGAATGGAGGCTTTCTCCGCTGCTTACCTGGATGACATTGCCGTCTTCAGCAGCAGTTGGGAGGACCATTTGCATCACTTGCAAGCAGTTCTCCAGGCCCTGAAACAAGCTGGCTTGACAATCAAGGCCAGCAAATGTCAGATTGGGCAGGGGTCGGTTGTGTACCTAGGCCACTTGGTGGGTAGGGAAACAGTGCAGCCCCTCCAGGCAAAGATTGAGGCAATCATGGCCTGGGAACCCCCCAAGACCCAGACTGAGGTCCGAGCTTTCCTGGGCCTCACAGGTTACTACCGTCGCTTTGTGAAGGGGTATGGCACTATTGTAGCGCCCCTCACAGAGCTCACATCTAAGAAACAACCTCGACGGGTAGTCTGGACAGAGGCTTGTCAGCAAGCCTTTGAGAAATTGAAACAGGCAATGTGTGCAGCACCGGTCCTGAGGGCCCCAGACTTCTCCAAGGAGTTCATTGTCCAGACAGACGCATCAGAACATGGCATTGGGGCAGTGTTATCGCAACTCAATGAAGAGGGTCTGGATCAGCCTGTAGTCTTCCTATCCAGGAGACTACTTCCCCGGGAACAGAAGTGGAGTGCAATTGAGCGGGAAGCTTTTGCAGTGGTGTGGGCTCTGAAGAAGTTGCGGCCATACCTGTTTGGCTCGCACTTCCTGGTTCAGACTGACCACCCACCCCTCCGTTGGCTGATGCAAATGAAGGGGAAAAATCCCAAGTTGTTGAGATGGTCCATCTCCCTTCAGGGAATGGACTTCCGGGTGGAACATCGGCCTGGGGAGGACCACGCCAATGCAGATGGTCTCTCTAGGTATTTCCGCCTTAGTGATGAGGACTCCCAAGGGGTTGGGTAGCTCTCCCCACTTTCAGCTGGGGGGGATGCGTGTTAGACCTGTCTGCCTTTGGGTAGTCCCTTCTAATTAATTATTTATTTTGTCCCCTTTTTGCCCCTCAAACCTTTTTATCTTTTTATGTCCACTGGATTTTTGAGATGTTGACCTAGGGGTTAGGTGCTCTTGGCCCTCATAGTTTTCTTTTAAGGCCTAGGTGCCTTCCTGACTAGATTTACTACACCCACAAAATGGTCGTCAGTAACTGTCATAACTGACACTTCTAGAGAAGGGACCATTGGATAACATTAAGAAGGTACTAGAACCCCCTGGAGGGTTCTGAAAGCCAGAGCCAACCTATATAAGGCCAGAACCAGGGCGGCCATTTTAGAGTTAGTGGAGAGTGTCCAGAGGAGGTTGAGTGATAGTTGGTGAGGAGTGAAGCAGTAGTTAAGGGAGGAAAGCGCACTGTGAGGGGTTAGATCGACCCACGGGCCGGCTGCTCTACTGTGCTGGTCTGTTCCCCTTTCTACAGACTAAGCCCTAGCACCGATATCACATCCCTAGCTCCAACTATTGACCAGTGCCTGGAGAGTAATTTGGTTGGACTTTCCAGGATAAGCGGCTGACTGGCTGAGAAATCACCCAAAGAGGCTCCCATCTGTAGGGGGTTAATTTCAGCCTGTCTGCCCCTTCAGGAACTGAACTGGACTGTCGCCTTGAAGCGTGAGTGGAAGCAGTATTCCGACGGTCCACCCGAGGTCCTGAGTGCCCGAAAGGCAAAAGGAAGAACCCTACCGTGTGAGGGCCAGCTGCGTTGTTCCTGCCTCGAAACGGCTGTTGCATCCACACCGGGTCGTTCAGGAGGGCCAGCGGGGAGAGCCGCTAAAAGAACCCGTGTAAGAGGCTGGCTTCGCGGAAGTCGGAGTTGAAGAACCAGTGACGCGGAAGAAGGGGGCGGGAGCCCGAGGAGGTTGCCCGGCGTCTGTTTCCACCCTTCTCGACGCCTAAGGGGAGGGCGGAGCGCTGAAGAATCAACGACGCGGAAGGAGGAAGTGCGGGGAGATTCCGGTCTTGCCTACCGCCGAAGCTGTCAGCGCCAGGTCAGAGGGCTCCTCGGAACAACGTCGTTGAGGTGAGCGGAGGTAGCGGAGCTGCGGGGCTGGACTGAGGTGAAACTCCCTGTAAGAGCGAGAGGGAGGAAGCGCTGAGTCTAGCGGATGCCGATGGTGCCTGACTGAGCCTCGTGAAGAAGAGTCTGAGTCACCACCGGCTACCGACATGGAATAGAGACCAAAGCAGATCGCTGGGATCGACTGTAAACCAGACTGGGGTACACGTTAGGCAGTACTTCAGCAAATAGGTGACAGTGCAGAAAGTGTGAAAGGTGGTTAATCCCCATCAAGATCTGTGAACTCCATCGTGACAATTGCCTAAGCAATTTCCCTGAATCTATTTAAGAGTGCTATAGGTTATAACTGAGAAGGGATATCACTGTATCTCTTTAAGAGTGCTATAGGTAGAACTGAGCAGGCATTGTACTAAACCTATTTATATGTGAATACTGAACTACCTCATGCTGGCTTACTACTATCAGAATTGAATGAATAGCTCATTCTGGGTGTAGGAAATATCAATGCTTGCTAACTTCTGAGCTTACGATGCATGTCTTATTTGTTTAAGGTGCAGGAGTTGTTAAAGAACTCTTCTTTCAGGGTAAAGGAACGTCAGGAAATGCCAGTAATGATTTTTCTTCTGTAAAAACTGTCTAGTTGCTGATTTCTTTTATGCAAAGCTAATTTATGTGCTGTGACTAAAGACTGCTAAGTAACCACGGAGATTTAAAGAGAACTTTTATAAAACAACTCGTATTTTTCCAAAAGTGGAGTAGTGTCCTTCTTTTTGAGTGGATGGACGTTATGTTACTGAAGGGTGTGACGCAAACTTAGCACATGTACCTTGGAGTTAGGCCTGCCCACTTAGTGCCAAGCTACCCTATGTGACTTGGGGTTCCCTAGGTCCAACACTAGCCATACATGGTTCAACAACCATTTAATCATATTGATCCTGCCTTGATGACTGCTGTACCGATTCTTGTTAGTTCTTGTTTAGTTGTGGCAGTTTTAGCATTTTAGTTATGTCCACTTAGAACCATACTGATTTTATTTTAGTTTGTTCATTTTATCTAATGATGGTTTGTATTTTTGCTATTTTTTAAAACTTATTCCAAATGATTTGGAAATTAGCTGTCATTGTTCATCTAAACTTCCTTTATTAGACCTCTAGGTCCCTCGTGAAGTCTGTTTTTTATCTTTACATCTCCGCCATCATGCTCAGCCTTTTGGAGATTTACCAGTTGGCCAGCTAAACACATTTTCCTCAAATCTCAACCTACCTACTTAAACACCGGCCCTAAAATCCTTGAATTGGCTACCTCTGGAAGCCAGAATCCATTGGATAATAGCATGTATGATGCATAAAGCCCTGCATCACAAAGCTCCCAGCTAGCACAGAAACTGACGATCTCTGGTGGGATCAGATCTTCAAGAAGTGCGGAAAGGCTATTACTGAAACCACAAAGATTCAAGAAGAAGAAAACATATAACCAAACTTTTTCAGGGCTGGCACCCTGATTTTCGAATGCTTTACCCTCAGAAGCCAGACTGAACCCCTTGACTGCTTCCTTTAAAAAGGAGGTAAAATCTATTCTCATTGCCAAATTCACCTGAGTTAAGGTCAAAGATATATCGCGACCTAATGTACCCTCACTATTACCTCACGATGACAAGGACCTTCTAAGCAATCTAGACATTTTATATTCCTTTTATCCGACACAAGGGGATAATTTCTAGCTATACCTTACCACTGTGCCTTTACAAATTGTTTGTATACGTGTTTTAACTAGCCTGCTATTCATGTCAAGAGAACTGTATTTACTGTAAAATATTTTACCACTGTGCCTTTACAAACTGTTTGTATACGTGTTTTAACTAGCCTGTTATTGATGTCAAAAGAATTGTATTTACTATAAAGCGCTCTGATATCCGCAAGGGTCTGGTTCACGCTCTATAAAACTTTCAAATTCAATTAAATTAATTTAAATGCTTTGATGGTGCCTCACTTACTGCTGTACCCATTTTTAAAGAGTTGGTATCTTGTTCAATTATATAAGTTTTAGCATTTTAACAATGTTGGCTTAACACCTTACTGATTTTATTTCAGATTGCACATTTTATCTACTATGGGATTGTTGCACTTTCGCTTTATTTTAAACTGTTTAGAAATGAGCTGGCATTGTTCCTCCAACCTTTCCATAGTTTTCAGAGCCCTTGTTCCTCATAGCCTTTTTACATTTTTTACATCTCCGCCATCTTGCTCAGGCTTCTGGGGATTTACTAGTCGGTGGTCTTGAAACAATTACCTCATGAGTCGATCTACCTATTTAAATGTGGCCGTGGTGCAGACGCACCAACAGCAACCAAAGGCAACTCCTTTTGCACCCTTCCACGTCCGGCTATGCAGAAGTTTTTTAAATCTGATTCACCCTGCTGTATAAGTAAGTCCTTACTAAAAAATACAGCTGCTCAATTATTACTTTGTGCCAACATGACCAAAACACCAGATGCTTCCACGCTTGACTTATTAGCAAAGCTTTTTATACCGCAATCTGCATCACAACCGGGCTACTATTCTAAACAGGCCAGTCACTTATATTACAATTAATGGCATAGTATGCAATTCCAATCCTTATTTCGAGACTAAACCCAAAGCTCTCAATTCAGGTGTCGCCAGGGGTCGACACTAACCTCCATTTGTTCAACATCTATATGCGTCCTCTGCCTCATCTGCTCAATTATTTTGGAGCCAGTTTACATGTATGTTGATAACAACCAATTGATCTTTGAATTGTACCGCATTTTTCAGAATTTCTTTGCACTAGGCAGAAAGTCTATCTGAGGCTCGATGGTGGATGTGAGAACATTTTACGAAACTGAACCCACACCAAAACTGAGCTTTTCGTTACCCATAGGGATTCCATTGCCCCAGAAAGCCAACACTAGAAGTCCACTACATCCCTCCTATTCCACCTACTGTTCCTTGAAATCTAGGTACGTATGAATGTTGACTCTAATCTGGCAGTGAACACCCAGGTAGCAAAGGTTGCTTGTTCATGTTTCTTCCAATTGCACTTTCTTGACTCTATTTTCACTTTTACTTAAAAAAATAAAAAAAAAACAATTGACGTTCCTGTGATGAATGCCTTAGTCCAATCTTGAACTGTCTATGGTTATGCTATCTATCTGGCTGCTTTGCAAAAAAATGAAAAGGTTAGAGTTGATATAAAACGCAGCAACTCACTTAATTTGCGGCATATTTAGGTCAGATCATACGTCGCATATCTTAAGGCAACTCCACTTGCAGCCTTTTCATGATAGAGTCAACTTCAAAGATATTGTCATAATCCACTGAGCCATTTATTAGGGCTGCCCTGGTGGCTTCTAAATTCGCTTGGCACAAAAACATCAAGGTCATTCAATCATATATAAGTAAAGCTAATAGAACAAAAAGTAAGCAGTAGCAGAGAAGATGTACACACCTAGCGTTTGTCACATCATTTAAAAAATGGGCCTGCTTTCTTAAGCTTAAACATTGAATCGAGTATTGTTTTGAATAAAAACTCTATTGGCATCATGAACAGTTCCCTATTACTTAAATATTCATTTGAATACCAGCAACAAGATCAATTAACTCGGACGCAAAACCAACCCCAGAAAAAAACGGTTTAGCCAATGACATCACTTTTAATCTTGACAGAGTAAATGACAGGCTAATTCAAACAGCTAGCATTTTAAAAGAGCGTTTTGAATTACATGTCATTTTGTGGGAAGATTGCCGTCAGAGCCTACCGAACGTCTGCCTCCCCGAAACACAGCTAGAGGTCGGTAGCCTAGAGCTTGAATGGGGCAACGGCAAGGGCAGGCTGCACAGAGAGTAGCAGCAGGTGCATAGGACGACATAGGGATGGGGCAGCCGCAGGAAGACGGACGCCTCACTGGCGGCGTGGCGGAAACAAAGGTGTATTTGTTTGGTTACGGAAACCCACCGACAGGGGGGGGGTGTAGAAGGAGGGCCACTCACTTTGGGATGCCTCACGGCTGGGTGAGTATGCCTGACAAAAATAGGGAAGCAAACGGAGACGGCACTCGCAGCCCAGCCCCCGCCAGATGGCAGGGCACAAAAGAGACTAGTAATGTAGCGAGTTAGGGCTAACTCCGGGGAAACGCTACCCCCACACGCAAAGGGGTGTGGAAAACAACAAAGAACAATCTACGAGCTGTCAGGGTGATTTACGACCATGCGAGATGCAAATGAGCAAGAGACAAACCAGTGATTTATGGCCAGACGATGATTTATGATGCCCATGCAGAATGATTTATGACAACAGAATGATGACAGATTTGCGACAGAATGATTTATGACAGCCCGATGATTTATGACCATGATTTATGGCTTCTGATTTATGTTGACCAGGCAGACTGATTTATGACAACAAAATAATAGCCAGTTGTGGCAGAATGATTTATGACACCCGGTGATTTATGACCCATGATTTATGATGTACAATGACAGCGAGTGATAACCAACTTGTGATCATGTATGATAATTGATTTATAACCCCGCCACCAGAAGGTGTCCAGGGGAGGGTATAAATATGACGTATGTAGTGAGTAATAAAACTGCGGCCAACAACCACCACAAAATACAATGACTGTTGGCTGTGTTCATATGCAGATACACAAGTATGGTACGGTTCCCGGAATGGGCGCAGTGCGGGTGTTATTGTTTTGAATAAAAACTCCATTGGCATCATGAACAGTTCCCTATTACCTAAATATTCATTTGAATACCAGCAACAAGATCAATTAACTCGGACGCAGAGTACCTGCTGTAGCAAAATCAACCCCAGAAAAAAACGGTTTAGCCGATGACATCTCTTTTAATCTTGACAGAGTAAATGACAGGCTAATCCAAACAGCTAGCATTTTAAAAGAGCGTTTTGAATTACAAGTCATTAAATATAATGCTGTGGCGAATGGTAAATCAAAGCATCTCCTCCTATTTTATGAAAAGTAAAACAGATGACAGCAAATGCAACCTGCTGAAAAATGCAAAAAGTTCAGTTGTACCTTTGCCAATGCGTATTTGCGACTTTTACAGAGTCAGTTTGAGCATGTGTCCATGCCGTTTTTTGGCAATTCTGTATGATTACCTAGGACGACATTAGCTGCTATAAACAGCTACTGGCATCGGGCATACCGTCAGTAAGCACTGTGGAGCCTTCAAATGAATCCAGCTTTGTTTCATTGAAAGATTCGTTCTCTACGACGAGGAAAGTAGTATTAACAAAAGCCACTAGATCCAGATGTCAAACCACAATACACTGAGCCACTAGTAACCATGGAGCTGGACACTGTTGTCCAACTTTCAAGATGGGGTATGCATGAGACAAAAACTACGGCAATCATGCTACACTGTCTTTAGCTATTGGTTACTGTTCTTACTTCCAGCACCAGGTCAGGCTGAGGTTGCACCCAATTGGACCAAGGGCTGGAGGAGGAAGTCCATGCTGCCAGTTAGCTCCTTAGGGATAAGTGAATTTAGAGCCAATGTTTAACAGCAACATTCTCAATGTATCCTTCAGATTTCACATTGCCTTAAATAAAAAACAGTTCTCATCTTTTACGGGATATATTTGAGTAATATGTGCTAGATTCCCCAACAATTTAAAGATTTAATTAGATGACTGTGAAGTTAGTTGTGGCATCCACATGATAAACCATAGGTCCTTTTTAAGCTGAAGGCATAGAGAGTGTGTTTTTATGAGTAAATCAACAACCAAAAACATTTTAGGCAAATACATTACTCATTAATTAAATTCAATGTTATACGTGTTTATATTTAAAACATTGTGGAAACACTGAACCTTCACCATTAGTGAAATGTAGAGCACAAAAGAAAAAAGTGACCAATAATGCAATTGTGACATCCTAATACCAAACAGAACATATTCATATTTGTTGGCGTTTTCTTGATGATGAGGGCACTGGGTATTTTATTTAATGGGTTTTATGTCAGAATGAGTTTCTTTTTTAGAGACATATATTGTATTAGTCTTATATTTTCAATTTGTTTAGCTTGTACCTAACAGTAAGCCTAGGCATTTCAGTCTAGGTGATAGTTTGGCAATATTTTCTACATGGCTGTACTGGCTGTGTCTTATTGATGCATGGTTATTGCTTTCTTCGTTTTGATGGTAGTATGCCATTGTTTCAATGAAAGTGCGCAAATTTACTGAGTCTCATAGAATCCTTGTTGAGAAGGCTCACTGCCAAGTTAATTAACGTTAATCTTTAGTATACTAAGTTTTAATAGACACATCATTCCCCATGGGGTGGTGCTTCAATACAACATTCTGACAAAGAGGATGAGGACTTGGAGTAATGAAGACTTCAGGTCAGTGACCAGCCAATTAACTCCTTGTCCTGGTCGTAGCATAATGAGGATGTACTGGAGCAAAAAAGTAGGAAAGTAGGAAAAATATACTTAGAAGAAATGAATACTGCAACACCCTACATAGTTTAATAAGAAACAAAAAACATCAAGGATGTACAGAACTTACAGATGTATGAATGTCAAACAAGTTCTTAAACCTCTCCCCCACACATTTGCAACAGAAATGAGTTAGGATGGTGTGAGGAGATGTCCAGTTGGCGGGTTTGTATACGCCCTTCAGTGAAGCCCTCTTGAAAGCTGACAAAGAGATGGCCACCATCTTCTCTTTACAGACCTCGATGATTAGAGGGGTAGCAATATTTGTCAAACGTCAAGCAGGCAGCTGTAAACAGACCAAGGCTGATAAATGGGGTAGGTGGGCCATTGCATCACTAAGTATCGGGGTAACTATAGTGATTGTGTATGCATCAAATCAAGATGATCCAGAGCTATGGGAAGAGTTAGAGCTAGAGCTTGCTACATGGCCGACCCCAGTAATAGTATGTGGCGATTTTAATATGCATTTGGAAAGCTGTATAGTAGCAGGGCAGAAATATAAGGGAAGAAAACCAAGGGTCAATCAGGCTATTAATAATTTTAAGTCCAGCCATGGCCTGGTAGATGTGTGGGCAGATAAGATGAATCTAGATCCCGGATATAATTATTTCTCATACCCGCACCAAAAATATTTTCGATTCGATTATTTTTTGGTCTCTGCTAATTTATTGGGGGGGAGCAGAGCTTAAAAAATTGCCATTAATCTTTTCGGATCATAATCCCCTTATACTTAAGTTAGCAGACCAGGATCTGAAAAAAGAACCCCGGCTTTGGTCATTTGATAGAAAATTATAGGCGGACGAGACATTTATTAAACACATTAAAGAATGGACTAGAGGATTCTTTGAAATAAATCGGTACAGTGCCTCGCGTTTAACTGTGTGGGATACATTTAAGGGGCGCCTAAGGGGGAAATAATAAGCTATGTGGGTCAGCAGTGTAAAATGCAGAAAAGGCAGGTCACCTCCTTAATGACCAGGATAGCACAGTTAGAAACAGAACACACCAAAGAAGTATCCCAGGGGGAGGGCAATAGATCAATGACAGTTGGGAACCAGATAATAATTGTCAAAGCAGAGATTAACAACTTGTTTCAAACACAAGTAGCCCAGGCATACCAAGCGTACCGAAAAGTGATGTACGAATATGGAGAAAAGACGGGTAGACTTTTGGCCCTCAGGAGCAGACAAAAGACTTGCAGAAATAATATAACTGAAATTAAAAACTCAGAGGGACAAATGGAAACATCTACTGTTAAGATATTATAGGTTTTTAAGCAGTATTACAGTAATCTATACCAGCAGGATCCCTGTGATAATTCACCAGTAATAGAAAAGGAAGGCTCTCTGCTTAGTAGATTAGATCCGGATATACGCGCAGAATTAGAAGGCAAGATTACATTGGAGGAAACGGTTTCAGCATTAAATTCATTCTCCTCAGGGAAGGCCGCCGGCCCAGATAAAATCCCAGTGGAGCTATATAAATTACTTCAAGGTGATTTGGCTATACTCCTTCAGGATCTTTCCTTGGATGTTCAATACCGGGGGATTCCGCCTAATTCCTGGAAGGAAACAGATATAATTGTATTTTATAAAAAGGGGAAACGTCCGTCAGCACCTGGGTCATACCGACCCATCTCCCTGATAAATTCAGATACAAAGGTATATTAAAAAAATTTAGCGACTCGGATCCAGAGAATCATAGCCAGCTTGGTCTCACCCTGGCAGCATGGATTTGTGCCAGGAAGGGGAGCAACGGATCACACTTGGCGAGTAATATCTCTGCTAGATCTAGCTGGAGCAAGGGGGGGTGGGCTGGCTGTGATTCTCTTGGATGCCGAGAAGGCCTTTGATAGAGTGCAGTGGCAGTATCTGTGGGAGGTGTTAGCGGAGCGAGGGATGGGTCCAAAAATGATAACAGCAATTAAGGCAATGTATCACAAACCATCTGCTAGACTACAAATGATGTTAGTTGCATCAGATCCGATAGAGGTAGCAAGGGGCACTCGGCAGGTTTGCCCTTTCTCCCCTATCTTGTTCGCCATATATCTGGATCCATTTATTAGACAGATAACTGAGAACTTAGCGATTGAACCTTATGTGATCAATGGATATGAGACAAAAATACTTGCCTACACGGACGATATTGCGGTAATTACATCAAACCCAGAAACAACAATAGTAGAAGTTGAGAGAATGGCAGAGGAATTCGACAGTAGGTCAGGCTACTGTCTGAATAAAGGAAAGACACAGATAGTCTGCACCGGACGGGGACATTTTCAAGATCAGCGTCAGACAGATAGTGCATCCTATTTGGGAGTAAAGATGGGGCGGATATGGACACATTATGGGCAAATATTTTTTGACCCAGTGCTACAGGAGATATCCACCGAGCTACAATGGTTGGATAATTTACATTTAACGTTAGTGGGCAGGATCAATGTCTTAAAAATGAAGATTTTCCCAAAAATTTCAAGCGATCCCCCAAGAACTGCCGCCCTGCTCATTTCAGAAAATAAATTAAATTTTCTCTAACTGTATTTGGAGCTATCAAAAAACTAGGCAAGCCTTGAGGACATTAACTTTGCCAAGAGAGAGAGGGGGTTGGGCTGCTCCAAATCTAAACTATTATTACTTGGCAAATTTTGGGTTAGAAATGGGAGATCTATTGGGAGAAGATGAATATGTGAGTGAGAATAGTGTGCCATCAATCTGCCAATTAGCTGTAGGGAGAGAAGTATCAGGGCTCCTCCTCAGACAGTTAGAACCTAGCTACTATAAAAAAAATCCCATTCTAAATGTCTGGAAGCAGCTAGATCGGTTTGGAGAAAAGTATGTAACATTATGGGAATTCCAAAATGTAACCGATATACCCCAGTATGGGGAACATCGATCTTTCCAGCTGAATTTTTGGATAGCATGGCTAGAGAGTGGGCGCAGGAGGGTATACAGACTGTTGGGGATCTATTTAACGAAAATTTTGATATGCAGTCATTTACAGAACTGGCTCAGAAATTTGAGATTGGTATTAGAACATATTTTAAATATATCCAAATGAGGGGATGTATAAAAAACCTAGTCAGGAAACAGGAAAATCTACGGGTAATAACGCTAATGGATAAAGTATATCGCAGTCACACTTGAGGTACGTCTTAAAAGCACCCAAAAAGAAGAGACATCGGTCTCTGTTCACCCGATACATGCTCACTGAATGGATGCGTACCATAGCGCCAATTTAGGCAACCCTCACAGTAACTCATAAACGGCCAACGGTGCACAGTAGTCACCCTTACACACGCCCGGATGTACCATGTTACAACGCATACCGTTACAACTACCTACTGTTACAACGCGACCATTGTAACAGGTGTATACCCACACGCCCACCACCAGTAATTGTGCCAGCATGCTAAGTATAGCAATTCCACTGCATGCTCTCTAAAGACATAGACGATATTGGAAAATCACAAATAAACTGAAGATCAAGTGCATGCCACTATAGTCAGACAATGAGAGAGTTGACATTGCCAAGGACTGTGGGGTCTGTAAAGTTTTGCCATTTTCTAGTTGCGACAAAATCAACCTTGATTTTGTAATGTATGTACCTTGTGTGTCTCCTACCCCCATCCCTCCACCCTTACCCCCATCTGTATACATATTGTCTTTATATTTTGCCGGTACACTGTGACCTCCCGTATTGCAAAGAAACAGGTTAAAATTTTCCTTTTCTTACACTGTTTATAATAAGGCATTTTTCTGTTATAAACATCCACGTTTTCACCTTTCACTCTCGGTCCTGAAGAAAGCCCATAAGACCTATCTAGGCAACTTGGGCTGAAACATGGCAGCCATTTTTAATCACTAACTTTGAGTGCGTTAGAATCCCTAATACATTCGCGGAACGCACGATTTTCAATACCCTTTGACGGGCTACCCGAATCCAGACCCAATAAAGCGAAACATCTGGCTGTCCGGGTATTTTAACGAATTTGAGCACTGTCCACATCCCTTGATCACTACTGTTTTAACCATGGGTAAGAACCTCCAGGTGGAGGCTGCATAACCATACTGACCCGATGATTATGCACACACGTGAATGAAGAGAGGAGAATCAACATATACCGCTACCAAGATCTTCCCATCACGTGCATGAGGGTTTTTTACCTGAGACACCCCACATACCTCCTGCATACCCTGGTTGTGCAGGACAAGTGATCCTTCCCCCTATGATTAATTGAGATATAGGTTAACATAAAGAATAGTATGATTTTGGGGACGCAATGCTGTAAGGATGTATTTTGGCTTGTATAATCTCTTCAGCATATCTGTGCCCTATACTTCTGCTCTTTCTAAAATGTATGTATGATTAGTACTAATGTCTATATTTATGATCTGTTTTTGGAATCTGTTGTATAAATTGCTAGGTTGCTTGGAAATGTACCTAATGGCAAATCAAAACTTTAAAAAAAAAGAGATGGCCACCATCTTTGTGGTTCGACCCTGTAGAGGGCCCGGCATATTAACTCCAGTCATATAATAAACTAAAACAGCTAGACAAATACAACAATTGATTGTTGGAGTAGGAACGTGATATTCTTGTCCTGTTACACTATTAGTGACTAACAGGGAATCAAAGTTGCAGAAAGAAGTAGTGGGAGTAAAGTACATGGGAAGAACCCTTTGAATATCTAAGGAATTAGGTCCTATTTCCTCGGCCAAAGCAGGAGAGGGGAAAAAGACAGGCAAGACACATTTCTGTTGGCAGTAAAAATTAGAAGAAATGTTATGAAATAAATAAAATCTGTCAAGAAGGAGGTGATTCAAAATCAGGCATCAAGTTCTCCAGTGTAACGTTCTGAACAGATTGTTGTTAAAAAAAAGCCCTTCAACACAAGGAGTTGTAAATCCACAGAATCAAGTGGCTCAAAAAGAGACACCTGAAAAGATTTTGAGCAACCAGAGAAAGATCCCAAGGCAGTGCTGAGCAATGTATCACAGTATGGTGTAGGACAAAATTCAGAAGATGATGGTAAACCAATTCAGATGCTGTCAGAAGTTCTGAACCCTTAAAAGCCTGAATAGCAGCCTGTTGAGTTCTCAAGGTAGACAAGAAATCTGTCTGGAGGAATCTAATACCTTCACATGATCACAGCAGCAGCTTTAAATCCTGTACAGGAACACCACCCTTCAGAATTATGTGCAGACTAGTTAGAAAGAGCCACATCACTAGAACAACTTCAGCCTGCAAATTTATTGTTTAAAGCTCCAGAACCCCAGGTGGTGCAAAAAAGAGGGAGAAACCAGAGAGGGGATGAAATGTTGTAAACATCCAAATTGCTGAAGGTGTAAATGGTAACAGCTTCGATGAGGCCAATATTCAGCCACTAAAATAAACTCTGCATGATCATCCAAAACCATTCAGATGATTCTGTATATCAATTGAAATGGGGGAAATGCATTTAGTAGACTTTGAGGCCAAGGGACAGACAATGCATTGAACCGCATGAGGTTAGGGCGGGAAGAAGTGAGCAAAACAAAAAAGAGTGCTACATTCGCTGCTGAGGCAAAAAGGTCTAACCAGCAGCGGCCTAACCAGTCCAATATCCCCTGAAACAAACCAGGATTCAGATGAAGGACTACTGAGGAATAAAAGATCTTTTTCATGTGATCCGCCGCAGGTGCAATCTCCCTCCCAGGAACATGAACAACTGTCAAGATATGGACATTTGCTTCTTCCAAAGACAAATGGTATGAATCAGGACCGTAAATTTCGGAATCCGATTATCTATCACTAATCAGTTGAATAATACTCGTACAATCTGGTTGTCCGCCCAGATACAAACAGATTGAATTATGCATGAAAGGAGAAAAATGCAACTAAACATTTTGGACAGCTGCTAGTTCCCTCCAATTGGAAGAGTTGTTCTATCCACTAGATCCTAGAAGCCCTGATCATAATCTTCTCACAGGCTTGCTCCCCAGCCTATTCCACTGGCAACCGTCATCATGATCACCAGATCTCTTGGTACAAACTACCATAGTAAGGACTGGTGGATAAGTGGTTCTGTAGGACCCAGTGCTTAGTAGTTTTCTGAGATGGGACTCCAAAGACACAGACGTTGTTGGACATGTGGTCAAAGTTGGAGGTGAGCCCAAGGGATAACCAGAAGATAAGGAGCAATGATACCCTCCATACTCAACCAGTCTTGAGCTATTGCTTTGGTTCATTCAAAAAGGGAAAACTGATGGGAAACCATGCTTTTTTTTTAGAATGGAGGATCACCTGAACCCCGTCCATATTGAACACTGCACCAATTAATTGAAGATCCTAAGAAGGAAACCACATGTGAATTAGCAGACTGAGAAGAAACCCATGGTCCTTGACTCACATGACTGGAGGCAAACAACCATAATCTTACAGGGAAGCAAGGAAACCTACTGACATGCCCATGGGTAGAATGGAGTAAAGTGTCATCAATTTTAAGGGCAGATGGTTGCTTACCTCTAGTCATGTCATTAGGTTTCCCTGCTTCTCTGTAGGATTATGGTTGCTTACCTGCATGTGCCAATGCATCGGATTCTCAGAGGTTTTCATACTTCTGTACACTAAAAACGTCACCTAATATGTACCTTAATACTTCCCTCACAATATAAATGCATATGATGTTATGATTTCCAATGTTTTAGTGCCTTCTATATAATGCCTGCAATTGTATTGGAGCATGATATTTTGCAGGAAGTGTTGTTGTGGTAGACCCTATGGATGTGCTCCTTGACAAACAATTAGGAACTAAGGGCCTGATTATGATGGAGCATCCTATCGGGAATGGGACAGCCCAACTAGCTGTTGGTGGTCCAGCCAGAGGGATTACGATGCGACCGCCTTGTGTATGTTTTGTATTGTGGCGATTGCTGGGGGCTACAAGACAATGCCGCAGTACAAAAAATACACATTTTGCATATCCCTGCACTATGTGGCAGGTACCATGCGGTGCCTGCCACATAGTGCAAGGATATGTCAAGGGCCCATATCGGAGGGACGGGGGTTAGGGGGACCCGTTACAGCCCCCCAGTGTCCCTTTCTGTCTGCCTTTTCATGGTGGGTAAACCACCATGAAACGTCTGGCGGAAACTGACATTGTAATGCCTACGTCGGTGTCTGAGCGGGCACCGCCACCATTGTAGGCATTACACTCCGTCCAACGGGCTCCTTGAGCCCGTCGGATCTTTGGCGGTCGGTCTCTCCGACCGCCAAACACCGCACGCCATTGTAATGTGGCGAGCGGACCTCCACGGTCCGATGGCGGAAGGACCGCCACCGACGGGCTGATAGTGGCGGCCCTACCACCATCATAATCAGGCAATATGTTCTTACCTGCAATTGTAAGACCAGGAGCATATACAACTATTCAGGTCAAGAGCTCACTTTTATTCTTTCCATACCAGAGTAGATTTCATGATAGCGGACGGAGCCATTTATCTTTAACAGAAGAAGCAATGTTATAACCTAAGAAGGTTTTAGATCAAACCTTTGTTTTACAATTTTATACCTTTGGTGATTCTCAGTCTAAGGGAACAATCTGGTGGCTAATGAGAACCTTCTGAATGACGTAGCATTCCTACAATCAATAGGATCACTTTTAATGAAAAATAGAAGTATTTGCTCACCTGCTTATAATTTGATACACTACCTGAAAACCACACTGCAAGGCGTAATGATCAAAATGAAGGCACATAATAAAATAAACAAAACCTTGGAAAAAATACATTCAACAGCAACATTCAAACCAAAAAGTGCTGCTGAACCAGTTTTTAAATTTCCTAAGTACAACCTCACATTAGGCACGGAAGCTGGAATTTAGCTTCACATTAAAGAAACAACAAGCATTTACAATGCAATGGTCTCTGCATTATTAAAGGTAGAGCTAATGGTATTGTTTATTGTTTTTTAAGTTTTTTTCTAAATCATAAATAAATAGCATTGTCTTTTTAATTTGCAATAGCTTAATCGTTAAATAAATGGCATTGTCATTTACAATGCTAATAGCTTAATCTTTTGCATATGCATAACCTATTGAATGTACACATACATAGCCACACACACATACAGAGCCACCCAGATAGAGTTGTTCACAGTCACCTACACACACATAGAGCCACTTACACAGAGCCACCCTCACACAGACATTGGCACTTACACATAGTGTCACCTACAAAAAAGCTATTTACACAGAGTTACATACCTACACAGAGGCACACATTCACACATACAGTCACACACACAGACAGAGCCACACACATAGACAGAGCTACACACACACACAGAGGCACACACAATACTTGACTTGACCACTATTTGCAGTGGCGATCATCTCGGTTTTCCTGCCACCATGTGATATTGCCTCCTCGTCTGGAGACCCTGTGATGGGAGCACATATCACACAGTGGCACCGTGTGAGCTGGCAGATAAGTTAACCCAGCCCAAATTGGCCAATCCCTTCTCGCTGTACCTCAGCCCCTGATCACTCACATCTTCCCTCATAGCTTCCTGGCCCATTCTTACTCGCCTATTCGCCTTGTGATTCGGGTCCCTCGTCACGTGCATCGGTTTTCTTTGCTCACCCCCAGTCCCTTCCCCTTGACCCCAGTTATCATGACCTTGTCAGATCTC
This sequence comes from Lissotriton vulgaris, assembly GCF_964263255.1. NCBI lineage: Eukaryota > Metazoa > Chordata > Amphibia > Caudata > Salamandridae > Lissotriton > Lissotriton vulgaris. Next base: position 1,150,942,125 of record NC_141685.1, on the reverse strand, counting down.
ATTCTCAGCACTCCCAGAGCCCGCTAACCATTTTATTATCTGCCTTCTTCTTAATAGCCCAGAGTTCACTGTACCTTTTCTCAAGGGTGCTATGGGCCCTGGTACAGGAAATGCCCCATCGCCTTTATTTTGGCTGAACTGAAAATACAGTCAAAAATGGAGTTCAATGGATCCGTAGAAAGCCCAACAGGGCCCTGTGCTACTACACCAGCTGCACTGTCGATAACTCCGCTTCAGCTGCATTTTACCTGACTTGTCACTGTCAACAAGCAGCACCATCGCGCTTTTGACCGATCTTCTCTTACTGACACAACATGCCACACAGAAACATAACTTGCTCGCCCCCTTTCTCTTCCCCAGCACCCTAAAAGTCTCTTCTCAATGCCCCAGCACCAGTGCCCCCAGTATGTTCATCTGCCCGGAGTTCAGATAAGGTCTTATATATGTCGCCCATACCAATTGTGCAGACCTCTCAACCTCCAGTGACGGAGCATACAACTGAGGCATGAGTGTATGCAAGTGTGCAGAGAGGTCCCGGCGGCAGCCCATGACCTGTGCAAACAATGACCTGGCTCCGACCGCGATGGAGAACCGGGTCACCTCCAAGCATCGACCCGCTGACACAGGGCAGACGGCAGTCAAGAGGATCCACTGCTGCTGATGGCAACGACCCCCATCTCAGCAGTGAAAAGGCTAACTAAACCTTGCACGTATAACATTACAAACACATGTGGCTAAGTCCAATAGGCACGGAAATGTGGACTCGATCCCGATCCAGAGCCCCAATGACTCAAACCACCCGGGCCCATGGACAACATGTTCAATGACACTATGAATAAATAAAATAAATACTGTGGGGAATGAACCAATCGTGACACATCACGCGGCCAGGAGGAATCGGGCACAGCGAGCCGCTCGGGTCTCAGCAGCAAAGTCCCGTCCCGGGGGGAGGTGCCGAAAGTGGAGGGTGGAGAGCTGCATCTGAAAACCCCATTTAGGAGGTATTTGTCCCTGAATTCCTCCAAGCACGTCGACAGACTCAAATAGAACACCCGCGAACTTTCCTCCTCCACCACCAACCGGACCGAAGCTGGGGCAGCCCGCTACCCGCCTGACCTCGAGGGAGGGTCCCAGAATATACCAGGCTCTGCTCCCAGCAAAACCAGATGCCTCAGCCCCCCCCCCCTCCCTCCTCCCTCCCCACCACGAGTTTCCCCAACACCGTCCACCAAGGCTGCACACACAGCAAAGACGCATGCAGATGGCCTCGGTAAACAAACCATCACTCACCGTGTGACCCGTCGAAGAAAACCCGACGCGAGACCAGACGAGCCCAAAACAGCGTCGGGCAGCACGAGTGGCTTACGTGTCTGTGTATATGCATAGATATACATTGTGAGTGTGTCTGGCTGAAGGCCCATTTATTATTCCTGCTAGTGTGGAGGTCAGTCGTGTGCCGATGTCTGCCAGGGAACATCTGTCGGCCCCTGGGGGCACGCGCAAGCATTGTGATGCGCAGGATTACAAATACCTCCGGACCACGGAGAGAACAAACCCGCCATGACAATGGGCCGGCCGAGCTGCTGTGCCCTCCGCAGCCGCTAACAGATTGCCATTATTGTCCTCACTGCTCGCCCCCACCCCCTCTCTCTGCCACTGCCAGACCAGAGCACTGGGTGTCCCCGTGCTCCTGGAGATCTGAGAGCCGCTCCGCCTTTTAACTCGCCGAACTCTGCAATTCAGACATCAATTCAATAAAAGAAGGTAAACAAAGCAGCGGGACGCATTTAAAAAAGCTCCAGGTTCCGATTCTAATCAGTTTCAACAATGCTGATAACGGCACAAACAGGGGAGCAGAGGCTTACCTCATGTCCTGGTAGACGCTGCTCGACCAGCAAAATGGCGGCCACAAGCTTCCGACCATTTTCGGATTCGGGGCCGTGTATTTGTTGTTTTGAGTGGCGGATGACGTCACTGGCGAAAGAACAGCAAAATGTATGCCCCCGAATACGAAAAAGACGGAGCTTCTTTGGAGGGACGGCTCTCTCCTCCAATGGCTGGCCTCCGCTTAGGAAGCCAGCCAATGGAGGAGAGACGAAAAGAGAGGCGGGATAAAGCAGCCACGCTAAGTAACAGTAATTCTCTGGACTTCCGGCTTGGCCTACGGTCTCTCGACCTAAAAATCACTTGAGAACTAAGAACACTGGGTCAAATTCTGGAAAACTTTCTTAAATATAAAAAGACAAAAACATGTATCCCTCCCATTACATCTAAAAATGGTACATTGCACATGAAAAATGGCAAAACAGCAACAATTTTCCAGAAACTACTATGCACTTTGTATTCACCAGAATGTAATATCAATGTAGATCTCTGTACTAAATATGTGGATAACACTAGTTTTTTAATCATTATTAGAAGACGTTAGACAACAAGATTATAAGCCTACAGGAATCCGGGAAATTACTAAGTAGATTTTGGCCATGCCCAACATGTGCTGGCCGATAGGTTGCCCTGTTACTTTCTATAAGACATGCAGACGCACTGATTCCGCCTTCTCGAACCTATTCTAACATTTCACAACTTTGGGAACAGTCAAGGGTTCTGTTACAGACATCACTACAGCCATAATACACAACAAAGCTAAAAAACAAACACCCAAAGGACTGTAGACCAATATCCCCAATTAATCTCAATTGATAAACCCATCTTAGACTGGGATTATGTAGAGGAAAGGTCTCTTGGTTATAACACCTGTATGCTTTGCAACATTTTTAAAAAAGCTAAGTACATATAGATAGCCCCACGGCTGCTACAGCACTGGACCCAGAAAATGTTTTGGCAAAGTAGTATGGACCTTCATGTAGTCAGTGCTAGTAAAACTCAAATGTGGATGTGCATTAGCTTTGTAGGCTTTGACTTGAGACAAATACAACATAATTAATGCTACAAAATCTATTTAACCAATATTATGAAAACTATTAGGTATAAAATATTAAATATACTATCCCCACTCAAGTTTATGCAGCAGTAGGGAAAAAATTGGACTTTGGAGAGGTAAAATGTACTATTCCCACTCCACTCAGTGCAACAGAAGAAAATGTTTTTGGACTTTGGAGGGGTAAAATTTACTATTCCCACTCCAATCGGTGTAACACTAGGTAAAGCATTGGATTTTGGAGGGGTGAAATTTACTATTCCCACTCTAAACAGAGCAACAGTAGGGAAAGTGCCGAACTCTGAAAAGGTTAATATTATAATTAAAAAAATCAGTATCAACTAATAAATGTTATTCAGTTATTAAGTAGCATCCCACCCAGTACCCCTACAAACCAAGCAGCCCGCACCTAAATTATAACTAAAAAAATAACTCTTCCAAAACTTACATTAAAATAAACTAAATAATTAACAATTAATAATTAATTGTTAATTATTACTTAACTTCCCATCCTAGACCCCAACAAACTTAGCATCCTGCAACTAAAATAAATGAAAATAATAAGTATGCCACAATTTACATATTTAAAATGCAATTAAATAATTAATGTATAAATATATTTAATAGTTATTTAATTATTAACTCCCCACCCTATACCTCTTCAATCCTAGCATCGTGCAAAATAAAATATAAGTAAAATAAATCAGTAATTTATAGTTTACATAATTAAAAATCAATCACATAATTAACGATTAATAATAAATTATTCATTATCACTTAACTTCACACCTTACACCCCTACACTCATAGCAGCCTGCACCTAAAATCTAAGTTAAATTAATAAGTATTCCATACATTAAATAATTCAAAATCAATTAAATAATTTTTAATTATTTGTTATTTATTCATTAATTCATTCCCCCCCTATACCCCTGCAAGTCCAACAGCCTGCAAATAACATATAAAACAAGCATTGGCGTAGCCAAAAGGTCTCGCCTTTGGGACCTTATAAGTGTTTAGCAATACAACACTTGGGGGCCGATTCCGATCCTGGAAAAAAAACGTCTGTACGATTTGTATCCGGAGCCCTCTCCGTACGAATCGTACCCGTCCGTCCGAGTCGCGTAGTATGATCCGTATTTCGTCAATCCGTCCGAATCGTCGCGATCCGTACGTATTGCAAGGCCGAAACCGTGAACCGTACGATTCGTACACATGCCGTATGACCCGACGAGTACGAATCGGACTGGGGTATGAGGACGCGATTCGTACAGTCCACGTCAGGTAAGGGCGATTCGTACGGAAAAGCACACAATCACATACACACCGTACGGTGCGTACACCCCATGATCGCAGGGGTACGGTGCATACCCCAGCGACCATGGGGTGTACACACCGTACCCCGCGATTGCAGGGTGTACGAACTGTACACCCAGCGAACATGGGGTACGGTGCGTACACCCCATGATCGCGGGGTACGGTGCGTACACCCCATGATCGCAGGGGTATGGTGCGTACCCCTGCGACCATGGGGTGTATGCACCGTACCCGGGGGGGGGGGCGTTCCGTACCTGTTTCGAGGCGAACTCTGCTTCTCCAGATGTTTTCGGCTCCCGTAGAAAAAGCGGTGTACGGTGCGTACCCCACACAAATCGTACTTGCCGGGTCGGAAAAAGCAGCTGCGAACCGTACGGATGTCGCGTACAGCGGGTTCCGAGGGAGATTTGTATGGGGATTTGATTTGTACGGTCTCTGTACGATTCGTACGGAGTCCAGCTCCTGGTACGAATCATACTTCGCCGTACGTACGGGGGACGCAGCAGGGTACGATTCGTATGGAAAAAATGCTCCATACGGCTATTCAGAGCGGTTTTTCCCGAATCGGAATCGACCCCTTGATGTTGTTGCACCAAGGATATTGTGCTGGATAACTAAACACTTATAAGGTCCCAAAGGCGAGACCTATTGGCTATGCCAATGCTTGTTCTTCTAGATGGTGCCTACTCCAAGTTGCTTGATGGAAGAAAATACATACTTAGACCATGGGGTGTCATTGTAGCCACTATCCTTTAAATTGGCCTTAAAACATGACTCAGAGAGTCCTGCTTTGCATTTATTATAAGCTCCTAGTATTTCAGGAAATATGCTTTACTTGCTTGGTCTTGTCATTACAAACAATTCCAGTAATTTCTGGGATCTGAACAAACTCTGAGGTAAATGAACATGTTTCCTGAAAGTATTGCACTGTATCTGCTTCAACGTTGGAGGTAAGTACTCAGGAAACGCTTGATGGTTATAAATCAGGTCGCTGATAAGGATGCTCTTGACACTTATAAAATCACACTACCTGCTAGGCTCTGGAATTTAACTTTGAGTCTGCACAGCGCAAATGCTAGAGTGGCGTCTCTGCTTTATGGCTGAAAGGTGGTACTTTGGTGTGCATCTATCTGTTAACCAGGTTCCCAGACAATTGCATGCAGAGACATAGCATAGGTAGGTGGGACCCAAGCTCTTTCATTTCTTAGATGTGTGTGTATATTTACCAAAAATCATGACCTCTGAATTATTCTGATTTTCTTCCAACTTGTTACCTAGGTTATATGTATGTATTTCTGCAGTCCAATGCAAGTCTGATGTAGTATAACAATATCATCAGCATATTGAAGGATTTGTAGCCATTGATCCAAAATTGTTGATGGAAATGATCTGGCCCTGAGCAGAGCTAATGCTGCACCAATATTGTTTTTTAAGGCAGCTGAACAACAGGAGTGCTAAAATGCACCCGTTTGCACCCTACCTTGGTGTTTATGCTTTGTGAAGTGCTAAAACCATGGCCCACCATGACTATTACTCACGTATTTTACTCTAACTATTTCATAGCTCTTACCTCCCTATTATGGGCAGGAGGCAACAAAAAGCCCCAGGGCTCACACGTCAAACTACAGATGCCAACTTGATGTTCCATGTTCCAAGTTGTTCCTGGCATTCGGATGATTCAGTCTACAGGGTGGGAAGAGGCTACAGGTCTGGTGGCAAGGTGATCTGCCGACAAAATCTGGGATCCCTTAGTAAAGCAGTGTGGAGATTTCTGCCTGCAAGTGTGCACTGTGGTTGTTGGTGCTGCCATCAATGCTATGATCATCTTAAAATTCATCAGCCTTGACTACAGCCGTGGAGGTTCCTGGGGTCTAACCCTTCTCTCCACTGACCTCTGTTGCTGGGTCCCATGCAAAAGGTAGTATCTCATGGCCAGTTATATTGCTGTTATCACAGAATAGGGCGTACACCATCAGTCCTTTGGACGCTAGGATGGTGAGTTGGAAAATACATGAGTTATCATTTTTAGATTAGCCAAAGAAAAGTTAGATCACAACTAGAAATTAGATTTCGATATTGTTTCTTCTGGATATCCAGCTAGTTTAGTCTGAATCTTAGTCTTTTCCTTACGGAACAGATGGAACTGTGGGCCCTATGAACAATGGTATTTTAAGCAGAAAACATATGTTTAAGTCCGAACTCACTTTTTTTTAAGCCTGTCAGAAATTGAAGCATAGTGATGAGAATGGATCACTTCCAGCTTTGCTTGAGGAGTAGGTGGGATAACTATCTCCATAGGGAGAAAAAAAAATTCCCCTCATGATGCATTTACACTTCATGCTACGTTACGCTTTTATGCTATCTAGCATTCTGCACGAGTACTTTCAGGTGCAGGTCTAAGTTTCAAATCCTTTGGCCTTTTGGTGAGTAGGCGTGAATGAAAATAAAACACGCTAACTGCAATTACAACTACCAACACATCACCTGTATTACTTGCTCATTCAAGAAAATACAAAGGAGAGGCATCCACCAAAATATGAGCCTACATGCATTTATTCCGTTCCAATGTTCCAGCTGTACTTTCCACATTGGATGTATTGTTCCACCTACCCGATGAAGAAGCTTCCTACACTCAGGCAAGAGTCAATGAGTATACCAGCTGTGCAATGTACAATACGTTCTTAGTGCTAGGCCCTACTGCATAGACAGATCCAAGATCTTCCTATTACGCCCATACTACTAGGTAGTCATAGTTCACAAATTAAACTCATTTGGAGGGTCGAAGTCTTTATTCACACCAACCAATTCACATGATCGACTGTGTGCTACACGGAATTGCCAATGTCACATGGTGAAGACACTTTATCCTACTAGGAGAGCTGGAAATTCTACCACAGTTTGTTTCCAGCCTTGTGAGTAGACGATCTGATCTGTTTTACCCCACTATTTGTCTTACAGCATCCCCATGTCATGGGAGACACTAGTCTAATGCCTTTGTCTGTTCTGCTTGGGAAGGGAAATGAAGGGTTTGTCAGAGTAGTATTCTAGCTGAGCAGGTGTCAGGAGTAGAAGAACACAGCTGTTCAGCGTGTTTGCAGTGGATTCGATGAAACACTGCAGAAATACTTTTATTTGATTTGTTACAATCGTAAAAGGGTGGAACTTACCACCATGTGATCAACATCAACTTCTTTGATTCAGCATAAAACAACATAAAACGACACATGCCCCCGTTTCATAAGCGTCTTTGCACAGGTATACATGATAGGTAAAAACAGAAAGATCGTTTTTAAATGTACAAAGATACAAATAAACAGGGGTGACACTATTGTAAGGCAGTGGCCCTCTCATTATAATATGGAGGCCTACAAATGACTGCTATAACAGGGGGTGCTGCCCACATAAGGGCTTATATTTCATTAGATGTAACTGTCCCCTCTTGTCTCAAATAAAATGCTTGCAGTGCATTAAAATATCAGAGAAGGGGAGGGGGAGGAGGGTAACTGTAAAGAGATTGAGGAAGAAACAGTTAATGGGCATGAAAAATAAAAATATACTAAGCGGTCAAACTCAAAGAACAATCATGATTATTTTAAATGTCTTACAAGCTTAACAGAATACAATTGAATGAACTTCAGTGTAACATCACTGTGTCGTTGCAATTTTAATATTTCAAAGCATTTCGACTAGTCTTGAGTTCTTGTATTTTCCCCTAGCAGAACATGTTATGTTATGTTCTCAGAGGGTAAAGCTAAGACGACATTGCTTGACAGGTACAATAATACATTTTAACCAGGTAATACCCTCGGTTAAATCAAGTCAGCGTTTCATTTGGAGTCACGTTCTCTTATTATTTGCAAAAACATGATGGGCATCCGTAAAGAAATAATGCACCTAGATTACCTAGGGTCGATCATTTTTCTTCAGAAATATTTTTCATATGTGCAAAAAACGTTGTTTAATGCAAACTGCATGTTATTCTATAGCATTTCTGAGCATTTAAATGGGAAAAAACTGCCCATGCCACTCGACCTAAATTAGAGTTTTCAGAGATGAACATAGTACATAAATCTACCAGACAACCTGGTCCCGATGATTCGTCTTTCATTACGTGTTAAGTTGGCTGGGGCAGCATACCTTAACTTCATCTTTAGAGACCAATGTCATACTGATTCTGACATGGCGCCCTGCTTCACTGGTACTAACTGTGTAGCAGATTGGCAAGTTATTACCCTCATCTTAAGAAATTAAAGTCCACTCGTTGTGTACCAATCAACATTCAACCTTCAACTAACAAAGACCCTCTAAATTTCCTACAAATGTATTGAAAACGTGTAATGTGAAGCCTGGCGAGTAAATACTGCAAAATACATGTTGTGCCTCTCTGTGTGCATCCGCATTGCTTGAGGCACAAGGAGGCCCTGTAGGGGCCACTTTTTTCCCTCATCGACATGAAATTTTAAAGGTGGTCGCACGGCCTTGAAAAGTGTGGCGGTGAGGAAATTCGTAACGTGCTTGGCGGGGGCCACAGAGACCCCACCAAAGCATATTGCAGCCTCAATACCACTGCACCACAGCCAGGTATCTTTGATCCCTTGGAGTTGTCCCAGGGCAGCCCGACCACCCTGGTTCTAATGGGGCAGTAGGAACACCGAGCGCCCACCACGCCTCCGCGAGTCTGGCGGTCTGTGGACAGACTTGTAATAAAGCACTAAGTGTTAACCCCTTCCATGCTCATGACGAGCTCAGCTCATCATGCAACACAGTGATCGTGTGCTCATGATGAGCTGAGCTCGTCATGACCACACCCGTTTTTATTGCTGTCCAGCACAGCAGGGGAAACTCTCTAGCAGCGATGCGGTTAATTAGATATTAGACATATGATTAAAGTCACACAGAACATTGTTTTTGACCTTTTCGTTGTTGATGTTTTTTTATCCCACATAATGAAAATGCCAATAAAGATTGTTTAAAAACAGAATACAACAGATACTGAGAGTTCTCATTCAAGGATCACCTCAACTAAAGGACACACGCACATACACACTCTTAAGATATGAGTGGCTTTAGTCATTTGTTCCTAGCAAAGATTATTGACGTTATTCTCAGGAAGAAGGCCTTTAATGTCACTATTCCGTCCCACAAGATTGACTGAAATGATGTTTACACAAGTTTCATATTTGTTGAGAAATATAACTTTGTTAACATGTGTTTATCAACTAAGTACAACAAACCACTATTGCCGGGTGTAGTGAGATAGGGCATTATTACCAATTATGTCCTAATCTTTTGTGATCTTTAACCACATTCTAGATTTACTATTGAACAGATGGTCCCACGCTAGACATAGGTACTTCAATACTTTCATAGCACTGTAAGACTTTTCTCAAAATAACAAGCTGCAATATTCATATAGCTTGAGGTTTTGTACAGTGTAATATTTCACATTCTCCCTTCCCAAATCAATCTCACTCTAATAACAGTTTTCTTCTTATCCCCAGGAACTAAAATCACCCATAAATCACTTCACAGACTATGTCTTGGGTGTCCTTTAAGGCTTAGGTGAATAGCTTTGAGAATAACACAAAAGAATTTTAAAAAATGTCATGTGTCCTTGAATGACAAATAACTGTCTTTCAACACCAATGACTAGACAACAATATAACATCATACTAAATTAACATGCAGGTTATACTACAGGCAATAAAAAAAATTACATTTCAAAGCCATTACATACATCCAGTTATGAGCCAAAGTTGTCTAGATTGTAAGCAAAAATCCAATACATTTTGTATATGGCACATCAAAAGAAACATCTCCATCTTAAGTCAGGATTTTCAGAAAATGAACTCCCAGGTCTCGGCTGTGGTATCCTCCAGCACCATGAACAAGCACAAGATTAGATCTACCCTATCCTTTCTTTCTCAGAACGGCTGATAATCCGCTATAACTAAAATAATTGCTTCCAGGCAAAACTATTTTAAATCTTTAGATCTCAGTATATCTAACTAACTCTTGCACTGACTTCATTAAAAAACCAGCAGCAAGGCTAGCTGCCTCAGCGCCACATTTTACTTCAACTAAAGCCATTTGGGTGAACCTGTATAATTTGGCAGTTCATAGCATAATACACAGTAAAATACAACCTTGATTCACAAGTGTGGGCATGGAAATGCCACAGAATTTCTAAAAACTAAGATCTCTAGATATTTTCCCAAATCTACCTTGTGATCAACTTCTACCAAACTTCTTATACTGCACTGCTAGAATACATTTTGTATGATGGGAAACCTTTCTCAATGCTGGCTCATCACTGTTGTAACCTACTGTTATTAAAAAAACATTTGCTCTTATTCATTGCTTAGAAAAAAATCTGAAACCCATCTCTTTTTGTAACTATCGTAGTGAATGCCGATTTTGTTCTTTGCTCCAAGCTTCTTACTTACTTCCGAGATGCATATTGCTTATTCTCTTAGACACTGCTACTGATGAATAGATTCTCCCCTAAGGAAAAGATAAATTCATATGGTAGGGCTCCAGACCCATGTGCTATAACACAACAATTTTGCCTTTACCTTCCAATTTCAGGAATGGAAGAAACTTGTGAAATTCTGCAATTGTACAGGTTAAAAATTCGAAAAGGACCAAATCTCATCTGTTTTATCAACATAGATTGTAAATTGAAGGTTAGTAATTTGTGAACAAGACCTAGAAAAGTTATATGATTTTACCTGGTGTTAGATGCTGGACGAACATGGAAGATAATGGAGCACCCAACAATCCTAAGTAGTTCCCTCGGCCAAGCAAACTACCGGCTAGAGGTACTTCCCTAGTGAGTTAGGGGTCCCAATACTTGCTTGTAAAGCCTTCCCCTGCAACAGTGCAATGATATACGAAAAACACTCAACTACCAAGTTTGAATCACAACACTACACTTGCAGGACAATTCACTTTCTATGGTCAAGAAATGGAATAACTTTCATTGTTTCAAGTAGTTATATTAAACTTAAATGCCTTGTCTTCTCCAGCCAATCAAAGCCCATTGAGCTGGCCCTAACGAGTAACGATAACTTTATATGTCTTCAGCAAAAGATTTCCAGTCTTCACAGAAAATTATCCCACAAAACTCCAACAGGACTCCAATTATAGGACCAACTCAGAAGAAGGTACATTCTGAGTTGCAAACATTTTGCATGGTGACACCCAACTGATCCTCTCCCTCTCCAACGAACTCATGACTGCCAGCAACAACTTCCACAGCGGGATAAAGGCCGCCGCCACCTGGATGAAAATCAGTTGACTCAAACTGAACTTGGACAAGAACAAAGTCCTCATCCTGGAACCCACCCCCTCAGCTTGGGACGACTCCTGGTGGCCCTACGCACTGGGAACCCCGCCCACCACCAAGGACCAGGCACAAAACCTCTGCATCATACTGGACTCCTAACTCACAATGAACCGTCAGATCAACGCCGTCTCCTCATCATGCTTCAACACGCTCCGCCTACTTCGAAAGGCATTCAGATGGATCACCATTGAATCCAGAAAAACAGTCACCCAGGCACTCATCAGCAGCAGACTCGACTATGGCAACACACTCTAAGCTGGTGTCACCCGGAAACTCCTTAGGAAACTACAGAACATTCAAAATACCACAGCCAGACTGGTTCTCGACATCCCCCGCTGCAGCCATATCACCGAACACCTCCAAGAATTCCACTGGCTCCCAGTCAACACAAGAATCACTTTCAAGCTCCTCACGAATATCTTCAAAGCCCTTCATGACACAGGACCAGCATACCTGACACAACGCCTCTCATTCCACGTACTCACCAGACGCCTCCGCTCCGCACAGCTGACTCTAGCCACTGTCCCTCGGATCCACAAGACTACATCCGGAGGAAAATCCTTCTCCCACCTCACCGCCAACTACTGGAACACCCTGCTTCTGCACCTCAGACATTCGCCGTCACTGACCCAATTCCAGAAGGACCTCAAGGCCTGGTTATTTGACTGAACCCCAGTGCTAAGATGGATCAGCAGGAACCTTTTCCACCCCCTCCAAGCGAGTGGAGACCCTCACGGGTGAGTAGCCATGCTTTATAAACCCTGATTGATTGATAGACCGATTTACTATTTCCTTTTATTTTCCTTAGAAAAGAGGTGCATCATAATGCTTAGAGTTTCAGGAGCTCACATGCTCAGTGAGCTCTTTATAGTATGGCCATAGCCAACTGAGGAATCACTAATACACTGACCCTAATAGATGAATTTTACTGCGACTTTTTTGTTTTCAGTTAAACAGGTCTTTTTAAGTTGAAGCCCATCAGACAGCGCAGCTGTCTGGTTTGCTAAAGAAATGTTGGGGACATTCGGAAAGTTTCTCTGGAAATCCATTCCACCCATTGGTCACCATTGGCTTTGTGGTTTGTAAATCACATTTGCTTACTTTCTATTTGCTGACTCTATTTGTTTTAGGTTGTCCAGCTTGAGTTTGTCCCTTCCGTTGCCCAAACCCTATTTACTGTATTCTTCCACCAGTGCTCGATTTCTGCAAACAGGCCTTTAAATCTTGTTCTTACCTTGTCCCATTTGCTGTGCAATCAAAGACAGAGGTCAAATGTCAGTCTCTGTCTTCCAGGGAGTTTGGTGTTTACTTTTTTTTCTCTGACTTCAAAGTGAGAGTATTTATATGACAATCATGCTGGCTACTCAGGGAGTGCTGTACGATGTGATTTTGTTTTCTATCACAAAACAAAAGTTACATGCCTGTAAATGAACTGTGCACATATTTCAGAAAATGGAAATCACAAATGATGTACATTTTTGGGTAATTTTGAAGTGTGGTGAAAAAAATATTTTAACACAATCCAAACAAATCAATACACTAGGTGATTACATTTCCATACATTTATGTGCTGTATACTTTTATCAGTAAAACTGTATGTCTGTTCAACTGTAATGGTAATTTCAAATGAAGATATGTTATCATTAATGGCAGTGTGCTAACACACCATGCATAGTCCACTTTACCCGACTCTACTCTGCACCACTCCACAACAATGCACTCTACTCTGTACCACTTCACACTACGCCACTCTGTGTCACTGCACTATACTCTACACCACTCCACACTATGCTGGTCCACTCTAGACTGCGTCACTGCACTCTACTCTGCACCTCTACGCCACTTCACTCGACACTTCTGTACTCTACACCCCTCTACTCTATGCCAATGCACTCTACTCCATACTACTCAACTATGCATAACTGCATTCTTCACCACTGCACTCTACGCCAATTCACTGTAATCTACTTCACCAATGCAATTTACGGCACTTCACTCTATAACACTCTACTCTTGTCCACTGCACTCTAAGTCACTTCACTTAACTCTGAAACATTTTACTCTAAGCCACTCTATGCCACTCCATTCTATACCACTGTAATCTACCTTGCACCACTCCATTCTACACCACTCTACGCTACAGCGCTGCACTCTGCACCTCTTCCCTCTCTCCTGCACCATTCCACTCTATGCCACTGCACTGTACGCCAATGGACTCTACACCACTTTACTCAAAGTCAATGCACTCTACGCCTATATACTCTGCACCACTGTACTTAAGTCATTTCACTCTCGTCCACTCTACGACACTACACCCCACAATACTCCACTCTAAGACGTTCTACTCCATCAAGCTCCACTCTATTCTATGACACTTTACTCCGCTCTTAACACTTTATGCCACTCTATGACACTACTCCACTCTACTACGCTCTACGCAACTTGCTCTACACCACTATACTCCACTCTATTCTACAACACCCTACTACACTGTTCCACTCAAAGTCACTTCACTCTGACACTCTATGCCACTCCACTCTACTCTTCAATATTCTACTCCACTCTATGCCATTCCACTCTCCTACACTACTCCACTCTATGCCACTCCACTCTACAACAATCTACTCTGCTCCATGTCACTCCACTCCACTTGACATGACACCCGTCACACCACTTCACAACACTCTATGCCCCGCCACACTACAACACTCTCCTTCACTCTACGCCACTCAGCTCTACTCCACTCTATGCACTTCAACTCTATGACACTCTGTTCCCTCCATGACATTCCACAACACTCTACACCACTTCACTCTATGTCATTCCACACCACTGAACTCTACTCCACACACACTCTACGCCACTCCTTGCTACTTCACTAGTTTCTAAACCACTCCATAACACTCCACTTCCCTTTACCCCCTTAACATTTAGCCATGCTGAACTGCAGCCACGCTGGTGTACAATATGGCTAAAACATATTGGCAATAGCTCTTGCTTAGGCTAGACCTATTGGCTTTACCAATGCTTATTTTGTAAAGGAGCTATGTAGTCTCCCAAGACATTGCCATCACAGCTCCACAACGGAAGTCAACACACTGCAATCTTACCTTCACACTGAAGAATCACTTATAAAAGCGTCATCCTCTGTCATAAAGTAATTCTGTGCTCATTTTGCGTCATTTACTCTTCCAAACAGGAGAACATACACACTTGATAATCAGTAGCCTGAAACTAGCACCTTCATATTACTTACAATGTAAAACAAACAGTATCTTTGTTTATCTACAGATTTAATAGTGTATAAATTAAACTCAACTGTCTCCCTCTTCCTGACTTGAGGCATGGCCTAATTACTATCATTAGGGTCCTGGTGTTTAAGGATTAAATCTTTCATGACAAAAGGGTTATCCTTGCCATTAAAAGGAAACACAATTAAAAATGAACTTCCAAACGTTACCTGATATTGAGATTAAATACGACATCTTGTACTGATGCTTATAGGAGTTTTCTGGCCTCAACATTTTTCAACCTTTTTGTAAACCAAGGCCTAATCTCGCCATAATTAATACAATCTTTGAAACAAAGATTTGACTATAATTGCTTTTATGGTAAATTGGTTGAAAGTTTAGGGGTTCTCCTACTGGTTTTCCAACAATGTGTCTGCAGCCTTATTAAGCTATCATATATCAGGCAGACGCTTTTGGGCACTGTTACGAATAAAAAGTCCTCATTTGGTGAAGGATGCAAAATGTGGTACTTTAAACCCTGCAAAGGATCGCTCACATATATATGTTGTATTAGTAGTTCTGGAATTAAGTTTTGACATCCATTGCAACAATTGATGCTGCTTGACCCAGGATGCCTGGTGGGGCAGACTGCTCAAGGTGGGATTGAGTGAGAACGTAATCTTTTTGATTTTGTAACCATTTAATTTAATTTAATTTAATTTAATTTAAAGGAGCTTGTAGAGCGCCTGGTGACGCCTCCCGGCGTGTCCCCGCGCTGTGGAGAGAGTGTGAAGAGGTGTGGAGGAGAAACCCATCACCCAGTAAAAAGGCACGTTTTCAATTTCTTCCTAAACAGGATTTCATTATTCTCCATCCTGATATCCAAAGGAAGAAGGTTCCATTTCCTGGCCGCTAAAGTCCGGAAAGATCTGCCTCCCATTCTCGCTTTTTTGGGGCATGAAGTTCTAAGCAGGCCCATACCTTTAGATCTAAGCGACCTGCTAGGTTCGTAAACAGAAGCCAAATCCGACATGTAGGCCGGTGCTCTAAGATGAATTATTTTATGGCACCAAAGCATAGCTTTAAAATCAATCCTCCTCCTGATAGGAAGCCAGTGGAGGGCTACGAGAGAAGGGCGTGATGGTGCTCGGCGAGGGAGCCTTAGGACCAGGCGAGCTGCCGAATTCTGTAGCACCTGCAGCTTTTTAATATTTTTCTCAGATGTACCCATGAGCAGCACGTTTCCGTAATCAATACGGGACGTTATCAGTGCTTGCGTCATGGTGCGCCTGGAATTGATGGGTAACAGGTCAAGGGTGCGGTTCAAAGTTTTCATCACCCCAAAACATTTACCCACAGTTTTCCTAATGTGGCTATCAAAGGACAATTTATTGTCCACCCACACACCCAGATTCTTCGCCTCTCGAGAGGGGGAGGGCAAAGGACCAAGGCAACTGGGCCACCACTCAGTCGTCCATTTAGCTTCATTGCCTCCTATGATGAGGACCTCTGTCTTAGTTCCGTTAAGTTTCAGACAGTGGTCATTCATCCATGTGGCCAGTTTAGTCATGCAGGCATTAAAATTATCGGCTTCCTTGGAAGGGGCTTGGGTCAAAGATATGAGGAGTTGCGTGTCGTCGGCGTAGGAGACAAGCTCCACGCCGAACGACTGCACTACCTCTGCCAGTGGGGCCATATATAGATTGAACAGGGTGGGACTCAGGGCAGAGCCCTGAGGCACCCCCTGCTCAAGCCTCACCCTATCGGAGAGAGAGCTCCCCCTTTGGACTTGAAAGCTTCTGTTAAGCAGAAAAGCTTTCAGCCATCCCAGTGCCTTATTGGTGACTCCCGCTTTGTTTAGACACTGTAGCAAGATGGAGTGTGCTACAGTGTCGAAAGCGGCACTGAGATCAAGCATGATGAGGGCCATTGTCTTTCCCTCATCTGCTCCCTCACGTAGGGTTTCTGTGGCTCTCAGGAGAGCTGTCTCCGTAGAGAAACCTGATCTAAAACCTGACTGGGATTTATGGAGAACATTGTGGGTCTCAAGATGTTCCATCAGTTGGGTGTTAGCGATTTTCTCTGCCAACTTGGCCACATACGGTAGCAGGGATATAGGTCTTAAATTATCCATTACGTCCAGACTGATGTTGGGCTTTTTCTTAATGGGTAGCACTATTGCCTGTTTCCATACCTCCGGGAGACAAGAGGTTGAAAAAGATGTTCGTAGCAACCATGCAGGATAAAGCTGCCCTTTATAGGCATGGGAAACATTCAGGGGAAGGCAGGCTGGTCAGAGGGTGGTACCATTTTTTTATTTTTAAAAATGTTAATACGTATCTGCTTCGCGCTCGTCAGTCCTTTGTCTTCTCTAAATCTCTAGTTGTCAATATGTACTTAGTGATGGTGACACAGGAAAAGTATAGCAGGTGGAGATGTAGTGCATTAGCGCTTGATTTTTGAAAAAATATGAGGTTCTAAGAAACAATGAACTGCTTGAAAAATGTAGGTGATTAGAGTTTAGCATTGTTTGGGGGACCAAGACCTAATAGGCAGACAAGTTATTTATACCACTAGGCAGTCCCCTTTACCAAGGACTAAAAATCTGAGACAGTGGAGTGGATATGGGTCCGTGGAGAGGGGTATGTGATATGGCACTTCTGCCAATAGAGATGATGTTTGTTCCCGAGGTATTATCAGAGGCGTGGAGGCGCTGTCTACAGCATATGGGAAATGCTCCACTGGTGCCCCCTTCTGGAAGACACTGGGATGCTGAGGACACAGGAAGTGCCAAAATGGTGGCTAGTGTGATGCATGGCTGGTGTTTAGTACACCACAATGAGTAGAGCTAACATAGAAAAGATAGCAGCCATCGAATCTGAACTGCGATGAAGAACTGTGAAGCACTGTACCGGTTAGACTTTGTGGAACACTTTATGAAAAGGCTACATTTTTTGAAGATAGCATGAAGTTTGTTTTCTTTCCCATTGCACATGCAAAGTAGAGCAGCGACTAAGGGGCCTTTGCAAAACGTGGGGTTCATGTGATTTTCAGAGAATTACTAGGATACCTGAGATCCTAACTTGAGCCCTGTAAAATGGAAAGGGTCTGAAGAAGGCCACTTCTGCTATGATGATTCTATACTGCCGACTGCATTCATATTGGGAGTTTCTTGGTGTGTTCATTTGAGAACCAAAGGACTTTTTACGAAAAACTAAAAGGGCCCTTTATATCTTCGGGATACAGATCAAGGGTTTAAATTCACTAGTGATTGCCAGTGAACTTGATTCTAAAGAGACAAAGCAGTTAGTTTGATGAAACTCCCTTAAAATGAAGCTTATTCTCTTTCATAATCTTATCAAATGATCTGTGCTGTTAACATGGTTTTATGACTTAAAATTAGTAAATGGATGCTTCATGTCGAAACAAGATGATGATGTATCAAGAAAGCACACTCGGACAGTAGTCATTTTGGGAGAGGTTTCTACTTGGGACTCACAAGTTATTCATCCTCTTCCATGACCATGAGCCTTCAGCCTCTGATTGTTTGCAAGGAATTTCAAATGATGGTTCTGGAGTCTACCAGAGCAGGGGTAGGGACGACCATAAAATTAATTATGAAGTAAAATTAGCTTTGGATGCAAATTTCACAAAAACTAGATTAAGTGCTGTCATCAGAGAAATTGGAAAATATTTAAGGAGGAATGGCCTTCCATTATATTATCAGAATATTTGATGAGTCTTGACAAGTTTGAAAAATATCAAACTCAACAAGCCCAATCCATAAAGATAATCAATCATACATTTGCTCCCACGTGCGTATCACATTGCCTCCTCTCTGCAGCGCCGGGAATCCCTCGGGCAGCCATGCGCTTTACAAATACCCAAAACATAAACATAAACGTATACAGGTGTTATAAATGTACATTTCCAAAACGAAAAATGTAAGGCTCTTTTTTTATTTCAAAACATTTTAATAAGCTATTTAAGAGACAAAAACTACTGAGCAAAAAGAAATGTATTAAAGAATATACAGTTCAAATCAAACAGGTGAAGTGCTGATGTATACATATTTCAAGGAGAACATACATATATATTTAAATAAATGGTCTACCATAATGTTGTAAGGGGTTGGAAGACAAGATTATATGAATTTGTGTTTCTTGGTGGGGAATATCATTACATAGTTGTGTTTCACAATATTAGGGACAAGTACTGAAGACGCAAGGTTGGTCAAACCAATTCTTGTTGCAATTGTAGATTAACTTGGTAATTTGTTGCAGTCCAGTTGAGAGCAGAAGTATCTAGAAGAAACTATGGAGTATAACTGGGGAAGAAAAAGAAGGAAAAGGAAGGCAACAACCATTAAATAAGTGCACCGGGGGCGAACAGTGATAGTGCACCCTATTACAAATTACAAGCTGCTCTCAGGGCTGCTGCCAATTCCAGGTACCCTGGGGGCAGAATGTATGACGTTATCCCGCATTTGTTTTCCCCGCAGGGAATCACAACGTTGTGATTCCGCATACCATTACTCCACAAGTCGGAACAACGACTTGCAGAGGGGGGCGCTGGATGTTGGAATTGTATTATTTACTATTCCAACTCCAGTCTGTGCAGACACTAGGGAAGGTGTTGGATTTTAAACCCAACCTACCCCCCCCCCCCCCACCCCCCTCCGCAAGACTTTGTTCCGACTTGCGGAGTAATGGTATGCGGAATCACAACGCAGTTGTTGTAATGACTGCGTTGTGATTCCCTGCGGGGAAAAAGTTTTGTGGTAAACGTTGTCTACCCTGGGGGCAGCACATTTAATGAAATACGGAGCAGCTGACTGTAGCAGCTGCTCCGTCTTTCTCTGTCCAGGAGGCTCCCACCTACACTTTAAAGAGGGAACAGAGATTCCCTGCAGTTAGGTGCAGTGAGTGACTGCACCCACCTGCGGGGGATATCTCTTGGGCCCGTAGCACACCCTTTCTCCCCTTAAGAGGGCTGCCCTCATGGTGCGCGCACTCAGTGTATGATTGGGTGGAGCACTTCCAGAGTCTCTACAATTCCAACCTAATCCTAGATTCCATTCGACACAATTTGGCAAGTCCGTCCGGGCTCCAGAAGACATGGAGAAGTGAGTACAATCTGCATTGGCTCAGGGCTGAGATCAATGTATACATGTACTATTTTCACATATAGTGAGTGTCCTGAGTTCTCTGTGAGAAAGGATCCCTGCATGGTTTATTCCCATATCCATTTAAGTGGTAAGGGAATTTTAATATTATATGTGTTAATGGTTTTAGCGATCTTGTATGCTACATGGCCTGATGTATTCAGGCTGTGGAGCAAGATAGGGAAATCAGTGGGCTTGGGGGGGGGGGGGGCTTATTTCGAGATTTGGTTTTAACATTAAGAAAACAGTAAAAGTCTATGTCAGAGAAAAAAGCACGTGGTTTGGAATTCTGTGAACATAGGTGGTCGATTCTCTTTATATATGCCATTTAGCAACAAAATTAGTTTATTAGCCGAAAAACTCGGTCTTGGTTGTCCATGTCCCAATGTGAGCTTTGTCTCGCCAGGAAGGTGGTTAGGTCGTTGTACCAATTGCAAAATGGTACAACTGGTTCCGAAATTTAAAATCTAATCTTAATTTTTCAAAAAACATTCTAGCCCATTTATATTCCATAGGAATTCAGAGGTATTTGTATCTACTATGGAGGAGAAGTATTGAGATAATTTCATTGGAATATTAGTTTGTAGAAAACAGGATGGCCACAGTCTGATCAGGCAGCCGGCGCGGAGCACTGTAGCATTTTCTGCAAGTTGCGCTCCCTCGTGTTATCCCACACTGCTCTGCAGTGATTTTGAGGCCTTCTGTTAGCTCAGAATTCTGAACGCGGCGCTTTTAAAATGTAAATCAACCTTCTGACCACAGAATGCGCATTTAAGTTAATTAAAACTCCTGCTTTTGTTAGAAAACGTTCACATCTGAAAAGGGATTCTGTGTTGTTTTCAAAGCTGATGTGTTTTTTTGTGCATGCATCAGTACAATGTCGGCTGTCACTCGGAAATCATGTAAAAGGAGACGGGAATATAACACAATGTAAGGCAAAAGAACGTAATCACGACAACCCTGGTACTATATTAATGAAAAACATAATTCGCGTAATATTCTACGCATGCTAGTCTTTTGGATGAAACGGTGATGAAAAGTCAAGCAACGCTCTTCTTACGACACCTGCTGGTACGAATAGGTAGTTCTGCTAAAATACGACTTGACGGACAGGTGGTTGTACAGAAGCAACAGGTTACAAAGAGGAACAGGGAGGCTAAGGCTTATGGTCTAGAGTTACGTACTACGTACGCCAGATGGAATGTAGAGCAGGGGCTGTTCTTCGTGGAAATCGCATACGAATGTTGATCATTTCGTATGTTGGTACTTGGTAGAGCTGCAATGCGCATGGCGTATTTCTGTAAACTGATTTATTCATGGTACTTTTATAACCACCTAGCCATGTCTAGGGGAATCCATCATTTAGAAACGTGTACAAGTTAAAAAAATATGCATCGACAAACTCCCCCTGACCTTTCCGTAGTACCCATCACAACAGACGTGCAATGAATGCTGATACAACATGACGTCAACGAAGCAATATGACCTCGAACTGCAATGCCTCAGAGCACAACACGCTGACACAAAAGACGCAATATCAGACCGCTTGACCAATATATTCCTGAGAAAATACTTCTGTACAGAAAAAAACGACCACATATCCTAGTCGCTTTCCAAAGAATGATTGTTATCCACAATCGCATTGTAGGTGTCGTTTAAGCCTCAAAGTATGTTTAGACCGCAGGAGAATACTTTGCTTTTAAGTATTCTCAATTCTGTTGAGCAAGACGGCTCGGTAACACCGCACTAATGAATGCAGATCAGTTTGTTAATGTTAAATTCAATATGCATGTTTTGAGAGAGCTGATTGCATTTGAGAGAAACACGATGTACGCCTGTGAAGTATCTTATTTAAAATCGTGCAATGAGATATGAAAACCAAGCACTTAAAAGTCGAGCATAATACCGTGAACGCAATCCTTGTGTACAAGAAGCCACCACAGGCTTCTGAGAGAGGGAAGCCAGAAACTGAAATTCTTTAATCTTCAGTGGATTAATAGGTTCACTTCAAACCACCTGAAGCTATCTATGTTATTGACGTTGCACAAAACAGAGTAAGAGTCAAGAACTGAGAAACTGGCCAACTTTGGGAAGTTTGCGGAGTTGCCGAGCTTTGACTGTGGGATGCAGTCAAATGTTGTGGTGAGAGATTTTCTTGCAATATTTTTTTGCAAGATGCTTTTTCAAATAAATGTTTTTTAACATGTGTTCTACTGTAAAACCAGTTTAGCAAAGATTTTCTATCCGTTTAGTTGTTGTAAGCATAGAGAAGTTTAGCAAGTTTAATATCGTCAAACACCCTCTAGTTAAATTCCCCTTGCTGTTGACTTCAAAAAATCCTTTTACAGAAGGCCATCTGCACTGACATGCAATCTTACTGACTAACTTATTTATTAAACAACGTATTTACATGACCACTGCTCAAAAACATGTCCTGCATGGACACATGTTCTCATAAAGGCAACCAAGAAAACTGACCTTGCACACTGGGAAGGTTCCATACCATGGTTCCTGTTAGAAAAGTCATATGTATCGAAACAACCCCTGTCTCTTCTCATATGAGTGGATACCAAAATGGGCTCAGCAACCGATTTCATACCGAAAAATATCCAAGGCCCCCAGGCAAGTGTCACTGCATACAAATGGATTGAGGCAGACATTTTGGGGTACACACAAGGCAGGATGTTAGACCTTGGTCGAGCGGCGACAGGGAGTACTGGACCTCAACCATGGGGTTTGGGTTGTGTGCTACTGGTGTCATGAGGCCTTTACTAATATGACTCTGTAAACTGGGCCAAATACAAACCCCTAGGCACCTGAATATGAGTGTTGTGAGGTCATGCAGTCACAGGTTCCTCACAAGGGAACCGTGGGGTGCTCGAACTTAGCACTCATGAATCAACTAACAGACACAATTTCTCTAATGTTCAGCCCAGTGCTCATCTTTTCAATGAAAGTACTTTCAATCACACAGTTGTACTAAATACTACACAGTGCATTGTGTTCATGCAATTGGTATTCATGTTGGGCATCCCAATACAAAGAAGCCTGTGCCATCAATATGTCTCTCTGAAAAACATTTTCTCTGAGTCTACAAGAATAAGAGCGCTGTACTTTACGGTGAAGTTAATACAAATTTCAGAGCCTTTGAGCTTTTGATCACATAGACATTCATGAAAATGATACCTTTGGAAACATGCATTTTGGACTGAACATATACAGGAGGCTATCAGATGGAGAAAAGACGACTAGCATAGCATTTTACACATGGATTTCATCAACGTCAAATTCCACATGTAAACATGCTGACACAAAACATTTCTTGCTCGTAGTCAAAATGTGAATCCCTTAAATTAATGGTTAAAATCTGTCAGATGATATCAAAAAATTATTTGTGGAAATGGAGCTCGGTAGGACGTCTAAAAAATTATGCAGAATCGAAATCAATGCATTGCCCTGACTACAAACTGAGCAAGGAACCGTTACATTAACTTAGTGCATACTGCTAAAAAGTAAATTCTCGATGGTACATCGTGCATAAGTTTCCTTGGAAAAATGCACTAACTTTAAAATGTGAAAAGTTATCGTCTTCGCTGTCTCTGTTCTGAGAAATTAGTTTCTTTTCGTAATCTCAGGAATAAGATAGAAGAGAGGTGTAAAATGTGCCTTCTAAAACGTTTATCTGTACTTGCAAGTTCCTACTGCACATTAAAAACAAACATTCTACCGGAAAATTATCTCCATGGCACCTGTCCTATTAAGAGAACCACTTGCAGTGTAACCAACAACTGAGATATTCAGGCCATGCACACTAACCAGGTGCTTTCGATTCGTCCCTCCTGTATTTCTACTGCATCAGGCACAAAAGGATCAGATACTGTTTGCAACAAGTAGAAAACTGTTCCTTCTTGAGATCCCTATCGCACGCTCAGAGACTTGAAAAAAACACTTCCTGCATTTCTGAAGAAGTTTAAATACCCACTTTTTGTTACGCACTGCTTTCAAAATCTTCACTTAGTAACACTCCATGACTCATCTTTACAACATACTACAGTGTCTCTCCCCTACATATTGACCAGTCTAACGCTTGAGAGTAGTTCTAGCTATTTGCATTCAAATCGTGTGCGCAAGTAGAGGGTACACACCTTTCCCATGAACAATGGGTAACTACTGTTGCGTCCCTAAGTACACAACAAAGCTCAACTGGAAACAGGGCCAGCAAATCCTCGACCACTGCAGGAAGATTTGACCAAGGTGGACTGGCATGCCACAGGGTGACTCATTTCAAGCGCAAATGCTTCGATGCTGTAGTCTGGCGGCATACAGCTCTTTATAAACAAAATCCAAATAAATAAGTCAATACATAGAAACAACTACCTTGGTAACAATTGACCAAACCTGACCCATACAGGTTGAACCAGAAGCATCTTGGTTTCAAAAAGAAAAACACATTCATCATCCGTTTCCTATTGCACAAGTGAATACATGCCATACACTACTAATTAAGTAATCATCTAAGCAGCTGAAGCAATTGCTTATGTTCCTTTACATGACTATTATTTCTGGTAACTATAATCAGTATTTCATCTCATTTACGAAGAAAATAATAAGTATAGTATCCTCATCGATGTCACGTCGTCTCGCCTGACTCCACTTTAGGACAGGACAGGCGAGCAGGAAGAAGGAACAGGAAGTGGGAAACAGGAAAGGGAATTAGCCTGTAAGCCAGTGCGAGGCTGGCAGGGAATAAAGCAACACGTTAATCCATAGCCTCCGACTTGGTGTATTTATTCGTGTGGGTGAATACGACAATGGCGACGAGGGTGGGATGTCATTAAAACCCACCAACAGCAACATCACCCAGCCAACCAGAGTGGCCGATCACCAAGTCCAGCAGCCTGTCTCACCGGCGGCGCGGAAGAGCGCGAAAACCAAGCCAGCGCGGAAGAGCGCAAAAATCAAATTAGAGCCGGAGCTGCCAAAATCAACTCAGCGCCGGAGCTGCCGGAGCTGTCCTCTTACGCACTCACCAAAGAAACCCAGCGATACATGGACCCCGACACCGCCAGCTAGGAGCAGGAGCGCATATGCCAGAGCGCTGCCCCCAAGCGGTCCCAGCCACGAGCAGCCAGAAAGGTACGAGGCGCCCGTGCAGCGCGAGGAAGGAACTGCCCGCATCCGCGACGAAGGAGTAAGGGTGAGTCACACCCGGCAGCCTTCCCTGTGACGCGAGACCCGGCAAAGGTCCAAATATACACGGCAACAACATCAAGTAAGGAACAAGACGTCCCGCGCGGCGGCCATTTTAAAGTCAGGCGCCGGCGCATACCAAAACCACGAACTCACGATGACGGCCATTTTAAAGTCAGGCGCCATGCATTAAGCAGAATTCTCAGCCAGGGTAAAATAGCGCGAAAGTCGCGCAAAGACGCAGAAAGGCCTGGAAACCTCCTCAGAAGCCTGCAGTCAAGGTACAACAGAACAAACCTGCCAGTCGCAACAGGGAACACGCACAGAGACGCAGGAAAGCCTGGAAACTTTCTCAGGAGCCTACATTTTTGAGGACTATATGATAGGCTCCCGGGTGGAGGACTCCAAGCAAAAGATAGTGGCGCTGAGGAACCTGATAGGTCCAGACATTGCGCAGATCATCAAAGAATTACCTAACGTAGCGACCGCTACCTATGATGAAGTAAAACTCGCTCTTGACAGACGATTCCTCCACAAACGCAATGTGGATTACGAAAGACACACCTTTCATCTAGCCACTCAAGAAAAAGATGAGTGCATGAGTGACTTCATCATGCGCATCAGAAGACTAGCACAATATTGTGATTTTGACAACTTCAAGACAGAAGATGCCTTGAGACTCCGCATCATTGGTGGATGTCATTCTGAGACCCTCCGTCGACGACTTCTAAAGAAACCATATTCCTTGGAGGAAATCGAGGAGCTAACCCGGATAAACGATCAAGCAGAAGATTATGCTAAACGAATGGGTACGCACAAATCTGACCAGAAGGACCACGCACTACGTGTCCAGACACACAGATCATCTAAGCCATCCAGACCGACGTCAAGCTCCCACAAATCTCATACCTCCCGGAAAACGCCGTCCAAAGGAAGCTCACGACACTCCAGGTCCGCCAAGTCAGCGCCCACCTGCTACAGATGTGGTCAAGATTACCCACACTCAGGACAGTGTCCAGCAATTGGCCAGCGGTGCCATCGCTGCGGGAGAGACAATCACTTTGAGGTAGCATGTCAAGCCAAGCAGTCAACTCACACATCATCGACCAGAGGCCGTGACACTCGCCATCGTGACACTCGCCACCATGCGAGAGCCATTAAAGGGAGGGAAAGTCACTCCTCCAGCTCATCAAACTCCAGCGTCCAGTCAGCCTACTCTAGTCAGTCAAGAAGTCGCTCTGAGAGCATTCATCGGACCAGGCACCGTACAACCGACTCATACCGGTCACGCAGGGACACATCCAGTGAGTCTTCTTCATCACGCACCCCAACATCTCAAGATAGCGATGAATACATCTGCATGGTATCAGATCCTGACCGCCTAAAACGATACCCGAAGCTGGACATCCTGATAGGAGAACATCCTGCAAAATTCGTCCTGGACTCAGGGGCTTTGCTAAATTACATCTGCGCCCTTGAATATTACAACATGAAACAGAGACCCAAACTAACACCTGCCGCCGTCCGCATCTTCACGTGGATGTCACGCAAACCCCTACCATGCCTAGGCCGATTTCACACTACCCTTACCTTCAAAGACCGGACGGTCGATGCGTACATCCATGTGGTAGAGGGACCAGATGTAGCAGACTGCCTCCTCAGCCTACCCACGGCAGAAAGACTCAAGCTGGTAGAACTCCTCTACATGACGGAAGATGCTCCTGACATCGTAGCAAAATTCCCGAACCTCTTCAAGGGCCTCGGGAAACTGAACCACTTCAAAGTAAAACTTCATATCAACGAGAAGGTGACACCTATCGCCCAACACCACAGAAAGGTGCCGTTCCACCTCCAACAGGCCGTTGATGATGAGTTGCAAGACCTACTCCAGACTGACATCATTGAACGTACGTCAGGACCCACGCCATGGGTGTCACCAGTCGTGGTGGTCCCCAAGAGAGGACAAGACAACAAAGTCCGCCTGTGTGTCGACATGCGCGCGCCCAACACTGCCATTGAGCGGGAGCGCCATCCTGGGCCGCACATCAGTGACATGATCACGAAATTGAATGGCGCCACTGTATTCTCCAAACTCGACCTCAATAAAGGTTACCACCAATTGGAGCTCCATGACAAATCGAGATACATCACAACGTTCACTACGCACCAAGGCCTGTTCCGTTATAAACGCCTGAACTTCGGCATCTCCTCGGCCGCCGAGATCTTCCAGGAGGCCATCAGACGGGTCATACAAGGCATCCCCAACGCCTTCAATTATAGTGACGACCTGCTAGTGTTCGGCAAAGACCAAACTGAACATGACACTGCGCTGGACATGGTCTGCCACGCGCTGTTGACCGCAAACCTGACCCTCAACGCCAGCAAATGTGAATTCCACAGAGACACCCTGAAGTTCTATGGACACATCTTTTCCAAAGAGGGGATGCGACCGGATCCCGAGAAGGTAGTGGCACTTGCAGACACCCCAACACCTCGAGATGTGAGCGACCTTCGCTCTTTCCTCGGTATGGCAAGCTACTGCGCGCGCTACATTCGCGACTACGCCACGATCAGCTATCCCCTACGTGAACTCACTCGCCAGGGTCAACCATTTGATTGGACTGACTCGTGCCAACAAGCGTTTACCACCATCAAACAAGCTGTTGGGTCCGCCACAAATCTGGCATACTTTGACACTAAGAAAAAGACAGAAATCACAGTCGACGCCAGCCCAGTGGGCCTGGGCGCCATCCTGGCCCAATACCGTGAAGACTCGGATCAACGCCACATCATTGCGTACGCAAGCCGCAGCCTCACGGACACTGAAAAAGCCTACTCCCAACCGGAGAAAGAAAGCCTGGCTGTGGTGTGGGCGTGCGAACACTTCCACCTGTTCGTCTATGGCAAGCACTTCACGATCATCACGGACCATCAGGCCCTCATCACCGTCTTCGGAAATCCTAACGCAAAGATGCCACCGCGCATCGAACGGTGGGGCCTGCGCCTGCAAGACTACATTTTCACAATCATACACAAACCCGGAAAAGCTGAAAACCCAGCTGATTTCATGTCGCGCCATCCCCTGGCCGGGGCTCGGACTGCACCATCTGTGGCCGACGAATAACTTCACTTCGTCGTTGACGCGGCCTGTCCACCCACAGTCCCCATTGCTGCAATCCAAGAAGCATCCACGCTTGACCCACTCATACAAGCTGTCATGGCTCGCATCCGCACGAACTCCTGGAGGGATGCGAAACACTCGCCGCAAGACTCTGACCACTTGCGCCAAGATCTTGCCGCGTTCCAACGAGTGCGTGACAAACTTTCCATCAGCGACAACGGTCTTCTCTTGCGAGGGGGGAGGATCGTGATTCCACTCAACCTGCGTCAAGGAGTCATCAACTTGGCACATGAGGGCCACAGAGGCATCAACGCAACCAAGAAAGCCTTGAGAGAACGCGTGTGGTTCCCCACACTTGATCACATGGTAGAAACAACCCTGAAAGACTGTATGACTTGCCAGGTGGTCAGTCGGGAAGAGCTCCCAGCACCATTACAAATGTCAGACCTCCCGGAAGGAGTATGGCAGCAAGTAGCAGTTGATTTCTTCGGACCACTGCAATCGGGACAATACATCATTGTCATCATGGATGAATACTCATGATTCCCCTTTGCACATCTAATACCATCCACTCGAGCAACGACAGTAATCCCGGTGTTGGATGAAACCTTCGCAGCATGGGGCATTCCGTTGCGCGTAAAAACAGACAATGGACCGCCATTCAAAGGACATGAATTTGCAAATTTCGCAACCCATCTCAACTTCAAACATAAGAAAATCACCCCATTATGGCCACAGGCAAATGGCATGGTGGAACGATTTATGGGAACACTCAAAAAGGCGATCCAACAGACCGAACTGACTCACAGAGATGTTCAACAGACACTAAACGAAGTGCTAAGAGCATATCGAAACACACCACACAGCACCACCAACCAGTGCCCAGCCACTGTGATGCTAGGAAGGACACCTCGAACCCGAATACCTATGGTGGACTCCACACCTCAACAACGGCACGTCACCGTTGATCACAACACACTAGTTGAGATAGACCACAGAAATAAACACAGAATGAAGACATACGCGGATCAGCGTAGGCATGCCAAAGACACTAACATCCAAGAAGGAGACTGGGTGATTGTCCGAAGTGATCGGCGTGCCAAGGCAGACAGCCGATATCTCGACATTCCTTTCCAAGTCATCAAAAAGAAAGGAACCATGATCACGGCCAAAGCAGACCACAAACAGATAACGAGGAATATCTCACACTTCAAAAAATGCAATCGGAACACCCGGCGAGAAACATCGTCGAGTCAAACCTCAAGTGAATCTCACAACCAAAGTGACAGCAGTGACCAAGGCCCTTGCAGTCCGGCAAGGACAACGGAAGTCACAAGCCACCAGAGTCAAACGTCAAAGCGAGAGAAACGTCCCCAACGTCTCATCAGGAAACCTCGACGACTGGTGGAAGAAATGTAGTAGAAGCAAGACTCTGTGAAACAGGGGAGATGCCACGTCGTCTCGCCTGACTCCACTTTAGGACAGGACAGGCGAGCAGGAAGAAGGAACAGGAAGTGGGAAACAGGAAAGGGAATTAGCCTGTAAGCCAGTGCGAGGCTGGCAGGGAATAAAGCAACACGTTAATCCATAGCCTCCGACTTGGTGTATTTATTCGTGTGGGTGAATACGACAATCATGAATGTAGTAAATCGTCCATACGTTTCATCCTATGTCACCATATCATTCAATGTTAGTACGAATCAATACAGTAGTGAAATGGTAAATAGTATACTCCAAAATCAATCTGCAAGAGTAGCCATAAAAAACAACAGAAAAGTATACAGAAGACAGCATCATAATTAAACCTAATAATTATTTCTGTAACACATCTAAAAAAAATATTTGTCTGTCTCTGTCTTTAATTTGATATGAAATGGTCAGGAATTCTTGGCGACAAGGATACTCCACCGCAGCAGCGACAGAGTATCATCCCTGCTTAGAATGTGCTCCGCCCCCCCCTTCCGGTTAATTATGGCAGACACTACTACTCTGTTACCGCCATGATGAACCCTCCTCCGACAGCCTAGGAGAGCAAGGGCCGTCAGAGAATTGACGACATTTCCACCCACCCCAGTAAGGGGTCGATTATGATGGCGGACGGATTGCCCCCGCCGGCCCGGCGGGGGCAATCCTTCCGCCATCCTCCCTGAAAAGACCCCCTGCCACTTTAGGATGGTGGGGGGGTCAGCGGCGGACGGGAAGACCGTCCGCCGCTTTTCCGCCGCAGTCGCCTTCCGACCGTGGCGGGAAAGGTCTAATATGGTGGGGGTGTCTATCAGACACCGCCAGCCATATTAGGATGGGCTTTGGGGAATGCATTTCCGAGGCGGCAATGCCGCCACGGAAAGGCATACAGTCTTTGCTTTGGGGGCCCGTTGCGGGCCCCAAGGGTGAAGGGGGGTGGGGGGTGCACATGGGGGGTAACTATGGTACCCCCCTGCGTTTCAAAGTACAACATGGCAGGCACCGCGCGGTGCCTGTCATGTTGTGCTTTGAAACGCACAACATTCATTTTTAGCATTGCAGCGGTCGGTGCTTTCAGCACCGCCCGCCGCAATGTTAAAAATGCGGGATGCACCCGCCACTGTGGCGGGTGCATCCTAATTCGGTGCATGGGACCTCTGCCATTATGGCGGACGGTCCCATGCTACGACAGGAAGTCCGTCCGCCATCCTAATCGACCCCTTAATTTGGATGGGTGGACATGTAGTCATTTTTTTACTGTTTCTCACCGCCAAGCAAAACCTAGCGGTAAGGAACATTAAAGCTCCCTCCCCACCTCACCATGGGAGAAGTCTCTCATGGCGAGGGGAGCATTACTTTGTGAGAAAAAAAGGATTACTGTTTGTTACAGGGCGGCGACGTTCCATGACAATGCATTTATATATGAACGCCTGCTAGGCGATTATTTATCAATTCGGTGGACGGAGTAGGTTTGGCCTGGCAATTAATTAATTTGGGCCTAGAGATCACACTCAGAATCTAATTAGATGTGTAATCTTACTAAAACTCGCATTAAAACGCTGGCCATTGTCCAAACTATTTTTCTTAACTTTTGTTACAATGAATGTCAATAAAGCAACAGATGACATGGTCGAAATGCGCTATTCACTAAGAAAACATCCATCAGGCTAATTATGTAAAGGACCCAATGGTCAGATTTAGCATCTTTCCAAAGCAACCACCGGTAAAAATATATATATTCCAATCAATGTGATTACTTCAGTTAACCGATAACTCACTTAGAATTGGCAAAAGGAGGTATTAGAGGACTGAATATGCAATGTCCAAATATTGTTGCTGAATGGTATGACAGGCAAGAGTATATTACTGAAAGACTGACACTGGAATATATAATTAAACAAGTGTTGCCCTTCGTCTTTGAAGATTTCACAAATTCTTAATTCAGCTCTACTAAGGCCCAGTTTTCTGTTACCTTGGTTGGTATTTCTTGATGATTTACCAAAGCCAAAATACTCCAACAAATCACGTTGAAAATACACGGCAACCAGTTAAACCTGGATAATCATTCTTGATTGTGCCTATTATTTAGCAAGTGCAATAACAACAAGGTGATGGATGGAATATCTAAATTAATCTCAACCACTGATAATTGCTCAGGCCACATCCCAAACCATCCTTTTGTACCCATCATGACACCTCAGTTTGGACCCAGCCATAAGCAAATCAGTCTAGATCCCGCTCCAATGGGAACAGTGCTGCCCGAACTGCCAAGCCCAGGGCCAGACTGGCCGTAGTGGGCACCAGGCAATCCCCCGGTGCGCTGCATGGGTGAGGGCGGTTTTGGGCCCCTGGGGGCCGTTTTTGTTACAGGGCCGTTTTTGCAGCATAGCTACAAAATCGTCCCTGTAACAAAATCGGCAGAAAACCGGCCCTGACAAAGAGCTCGGTGGCACCCCCAACCGCCCGCGGGGGGAGGAGGGGTGGCCGAGCACTTTGCCAGGGCCGGTTTTTGTTCTCAGTCTGACCCTGGCCAAGCCAGGTCCTCCTTGAACCAAAATACACACAACCTATGACTAGGTACTCCCTTATTCTGGTCTCTTCAGCCAAGCATAGCTCGATTCCAGTGGCAAAGTGAGCACAGGACTCAAACAACAATAAGGTGATGGACTGGAATACAAGCAACCTAGGCTTGTCAGTTCGGGCTGGACTGTTACCATTGGAGCAGGGTCAAGAATGATTTGCATATGGCTGGGTCCAAACTGAGGAGATTAATTCAAGCATTACATCCATCACCTTCTTGCCATTGTTTTGCAAAGCCATTTTAAAACAGACAGGTCCATTAGGGTACAGTAAATTAGCAAGTGTACAAATCGCACATACTGTGCTTGATAGAGCAAATGCAAACTAACTACATATATATCAAAAATCACATACATGCATCCCTTTGTACTTAACTGTTTTCAGCGCACAGTTTGTTTTAGAGAGGTTGAACAGAGACATTACGATCCTATTTTTCAGTCAGTGGTCTTTAAAACACAAGGGTAAGTCTCTCTCTTACACACTCTCCCAAATCTCTGACAGCCATAAGGATGTGCCAATGTGTATTGCATATCTGTTTGCTTTGGAGTGTATTGCAGTATGCAGTGATAAAATGAATCAATCAATTCACACGAAGGTTATCATGACGTTCTTTTTCTCTTGGATTGTTCCCTCACTTTCTTGTATTCTTTGTTTCTAGCAGAATTTAAAATTGTCGAAGTTATACAAGGTCACTGATTTATTCTGTGCAAAGCTTTATATTCATTAATGGATTTATGTATTATAATTAATCTTATGTGTGTAAATAACTCTTATGTGGGTCAATTTTCATCAAATTTCAAAAAGGCAGGCAACAGTTTTATGAGTCCTTGTGTTACATCAATAGGTTAAATACAAGTTTTGCCATTCAGGATTAAAATCTATTGTTTCAATAATTAGGATCTCTCATTCCAAATAACGACATGACTATCAAAGTACCACACACCAATATATTTTTCCATGGTTTCTTCAAACATTTCTGTTTTTTCTCGGTGCCTCAGCACAAGATAGCATAGGATGGGATAACAGAAGAGCCCACAGTTATTTCATGGATCTGTAGATCTAATTCTCCATTCAATACAAACAAATTATTCTCTAGAACAAAATGTGTTATTCTGCTATGCATTTTGGGTAAAGAGAGGAGGCCAAGTCATCTACTAAAGCACCTAACCTTCTAGGTGAACTGCAATGGTATACATTTCAATCCATCAAGCTTCACCAGGATGTAGTATGGAAGCCAAAGCAAATCATGTTTTTAATGTTAGGCACATCCTTAGTTTGATGGACTAAGGAGGTTAATGCTTTTACAAAGAGGTGACAGCAAAGATGGCATCATCATTTTCACATGATTAAACTAAATGCTAAAATGGGTTGACTTGGTCTTCCTTTACAGGAAATTCTGTGTCTTAGGTAAGTGTTCTAGGGTTGTAAAACTAAGAATACATTAATTATGGATATATTAATATTGTGATATTGAGTCCACATTATTACTTTTAACCAAATGTTGATCCAGTGGGGGAATCAAATATGGAAATAACTGAAAAGCAGTCATGCACAGATAAAGGAAAGCAAGTATGAGACTCTTGATGCAAAACTTGAGAAGGCGTGGATCAGGGTATGCTCTTTTGTGTTAGAAATAGCACTACTAGATTTAAAGCTGTCTCTCTTTTTTAATTAATTAATAATAATAATAACAACATTTGTAAAGCACAAACAGCTACCTCAAACAGAGGTATCCCGGCGCTAAAGTGAGACAGAAGTGCGTGCAGCAATAACTCTTACCGATAGGCTAGTAGTCCTTCAGTTCTAGGCTAAAAAAACAAGTTTTCAGTGCTTTCCTGAAAAGTGGCTCAGATTCTATCTGTCGCGGGAAGTTTGGCAAGGTATTCCAAAGCTTAGCAGCCTTAACCGTGAAGGATCTGCTTCCAATTTGTGCTTTCTTGAATCTCGGAACACACAGTCGGTTCGGGAGTTCGATCTCGGGAGCCTATTCTGTTTATAGCTGCATAAGAGCAGTTTCAAATAGCTCGGGCATTTACCATGTAAGGGGCGGAAAGCAAATGTCAGAGCTTTAAATTCAATTCTCCTGACCATGGGCAACCAGTGGAGCTTCTTAATGTGCGGAGAGATATGATGGTGGTAAGGTACTCGCCTAATCATTCTCGCAGCCGCATTTCAGACCATTTGTAGTCTTTTAATCATATATGGAGGTAAACCTACATAAAGACTGTTCGCGTAGTCCAATCTAGATATCACCGTGGCATGTATTACGGCTCGGCGACAGTCCTCAGGCAGTAGATGGATGAATTTTCGTAAACTTTTCAGTTTGCCAAAACAGGTGGAAGGCACCTGCATGATCTGAGCTGAGAGCGAGAGATCTGTCTCCCATTTTACCCCCAGGTTTTTAGCAGAGTTTGCCAGGATGGGAGAAGGGCCCATTTCCTTGCGGCCACCAGTGGTCCGCGGGTGGCAGGAGGGTATTTCCAAAAAATAGTACCTCTTGTTTTCACGGCATTAAGCTTCAATTTGTTATTGTTCATCCATAGGGAGATATCTGTCAGGCAGCCCTTAAAATTCTCAAAGGCATAGTCCGCTTGTCCTTTAAAAAAAAACATCAGCTGGGTGTCGTCGGCGGAAGATATTGCCTTCACACCCCAATTGGCTATGAGAGAAAACAGCGGGCCAGATAAATATTAAAAAGGAGGGGGCTGAGGGCTGACTCCTAAGGGACTCCACACCAGATCTGCTTGTGTTTGGATTTGAGTGCTTGCTGGGCAATCTGTTGTGTCCGGTTGGAGAGAAACGATTACATCCATCTTAAAACCAGCCCCCCACGCCGATATCCTTGAGTCTATCAGCAGTATCAATGTCCTGTTTCCATGACTCAGGTAAAGAGCCCGTTGTTAAGGAAGTGTTCCAAATATGGATCAACATCTTTATTGTGGAATGTGCCACGACCTTCCAGAGTTTCGGTGGACAGGGGTCCTCTGGTCCAGATTTACAGTTAAGAATCAGCGCCATTCCATATTGCAACGTAATCGGGGAGAATTTGCTAAGCAAGGCTTGTGGATGGTTACTCTCAATAGTATCAGTTTTAGTCGTTGGAGCAAAATCCGTGAAGGAGTTGTGGATGGTCCGAATTTTATTGTCAAAGAAATTGGCGATATTCTCACATAGTGAGGTAGAGGATTGGGCTTCAGTTTATATTTCTTGAGGCTTAAGGAAGACATTCACAACCTTAAATAATTCCCTGCTTGAGTTCTCTGCTGTCTTATTACTCTTTGCTATGTAGTCTCTTCTGGCCATTTTTATACTTTTGTGTAGCTCTTTAAGGGCTTCTTAAATGTAGATTTAGCTGTCTTGCCGTAGTTAGCACGCCACTGGTGTTCTAGGCGTTTACATCTACTTTTGTCCAGTTTAAGGGCTTCAGAGAACCACGGGGCCAATGGCAGTTGCCTCCGTGATTTAGTGAATCTGGGCGGAGCCGCAGTATCTACTGCCGTACAGATACAGTTGTGAAATGCCAGAGCAATCTGCATTGGGGTCAAGTGTGAATATAGGTTGGCTCTCCTGTAATGTCGGTCCTAAATTTTCTGATGCAAGCTTTTTCCAGTTCCTTTTTAGGACCATGTGTGAGCCAGCCTGCTGCCTTTCTTTGTACAGGCAGATTGAAAAAAGGATCAAGTAGTGGTCTGACCATACCACCTGGCAAGGGTTCGTCGTACTCAAGGATGGCATGTTCGTAAACACCAGGCCCAGGGTGTCTCATCTTTATCTCTATTTGAGGTGATGTTATTCTTCCACATTTGCTTTCATCTCATCTTCTTTGTCCCATTTCTTTTTTCCAAATATAATTTTTACAACAAAAAAAAAATACGTTTGCTTTTCTGAACATTTTCTTCATTTTGCGAGGAATTGATGTTAGAATGGGGTGGTGTCATTGTTCTCAAGTCACTTGTCAACCCAATATGTATTACCCATGTTAATGGGCAAAGGTGAAAATATGACTTGACTCATAATGTTTGTGATGTGACAAGAAATTGCAATGCTATTTTCAAACTGATATATTTATGGTACTCACAGGACCCGTAAAATGTCTTCACATTTTCACAAACGACATCCTCATTCAGTAGGGAAGTAAATTCACTTTTCAATGTTGTTAACCCGTATTTTGTTTTTTGAGCCTCTACTGCTCTCATCCAGTTGGAAATCTCTATAATCCCTTCTTCCCACTCTGCAAAGTTCAAAATGTATTTCTAAAAACAAAGGATAAATAAGGACCCTTTAATTCCCTTGTGTTCCTCCTTTCATCTGCATAGGTCACCAGAGCCACATTGTGTTATTGAACTTTGTACAGTCCAAGTTCCTAAGAGCCTTATTGTTTCTAAATTATGCATTTTAATTTAATTGAATCACTACAACCATAGTCTTCTCCAGAGTACCACTGTCCTTACTGCAGGCGTTTACTCTAAAACTACTCAAAAAAATATATCTGACTTTAAAAAAGGATGTATTTCTGCGGCTGCCAGACAAAGCAGTCACTCGCAGAACAGAATACTTTCTTTGAGCCATTACTTCTAATGTGGATGCTAGGTGTTACAATCACAAGGGGCGATCTTTCTACAAACGAGGCTTCTAAGTAAAATAACCCCTATTGGCAGGATTCCATTCCAAAGCAATGTTGCGAATGGTGTCATTATTTGTTTCTAAAATCTACTTCCAATGTAGAACTTTGGCTTTAAACAGTGACAAATGTAAAAATAATTGATCCATCATACTCTACAGCATTTTTTTTCCCAAGCTTAGAAAGCTTCCTTTTAAAAGAGATACCAAGGGATTTAGGCCTAGTGGCCTAATCAGCAACAGCAGTCAGCAAATGAATTCTGTTTGAGAGATCAGTTTTAAGTCCTTTCTTGTTGGTGACCCCTGATACATTTGCTTATCAGAACGAATCTTCTGAAGCTTGCTAATGTTTTGGCCAACAAGATATATTCTCCCAGTAGTATAGCCCTTAACTTCAGTGTACGATAAACACCTACTTCTGCTACACAAGGTCAAGAAACATATTCTACAAAAATGAAGAGCGCAGAATTAAATCCAAGGGAGTGAGTCTAATGTCGGGCAGTAAACACAATCACTAGAATGCAATTTAATGGCTTCTACTTCACCAACAAAATAAAGCCGCAATTGACAAAGGCTGGGCTAAAAAAGTACAGCTATTGCAGTCTCTACGATAGCTACCACTACAACTAGCGGCCTTCCTAGAAGAGGAATTCCACACATCCTTGAGAAAAATGTATCATGGACGGGTGTATCCCAGATATTGACTTTTAACTCTTTTACGGCTTGCTGCAAAAGCCCT
Organism: Lissotriton vulgaris; assembly: GCF_964263255.1. Lineage (NCBI taxonomy): Eukaryota > Metazoa > Chordata > Amphibia > Caudata > Salamandridae > Lissotriton > Lissotriton vulgaris. The sequence goes on along the minus strand of NC_141685.1, from coordinate 1,150,904,414 downwards.
AAAAAGGAGAATTATATTTCTTATGGAGGTTTAAGCATTTCATCCCCAAAATTAGTCCATCATTCACTCCTAAATCCTCGTGGTAATTAGGATTTGATTATTAAGATCCACCTCCTACATTGTTTTGTCAGCTTGACAAGTGCAGGATGTATATACTCCCAGTTGGTGTGAGGGAAGAAATGTGAGTAAGCTTCTCTGGAAGACATGAAAAAGTATTTCCTTCTAAACTGAAGATGGCAGATTTAAGCACTGCGAAGACATCAGAGATTTTCTAGTGTCAGAATAAGTTGTACTTAAATAGAAAGAAGTCTTCACATATTAAACATCCCATCAAACAAAAAAGTCAGAAAGCTGTATTAGTTCACATAAGCAGGTGTCCCTCAAGGCTCTATCATCTCACCCATTGTTTTCAAAATCTACATGACGTCATTCCCAGCAATGATCAACCAGTTTCACCTCACATGTTATAACAATTTTTGTTTACGGAGTTTTATAGAGCGCAAACTTGAACCAAAAGTATCAGAGCGCTTTACATGAGCACCTGTTGTGTTTCAGACAGACGCATTCATTTTTTTTTCGTTAGGCATGGGGAGATTACGTGATTTACCCAGAATCACAAGCTGTTGAGCGTCCCTTCCAAGACTCAAACCCGTTTCGCCAGCATTGAGGTTGACCGCTCTAGCATTAAGGCAACATTCCTCCCCAACTATGCAGATGACACAAATGCTCCTTAAACTGAAGAGCCCCAATTACATTGGAAACTCACAAATCTTCAGTTGTCTCAGAGCCGTTAATCAGTGGACAATATGGAGACACCTGAAATTAAATGCTTCCAAAACGTTAATACTCACATGTGACAATTGGGAACATTATGACCCACTCTGTGCCTGGCCTGACGACCTGGGGCCACTTCCTAAAGTATCTAGAGAAGTAAGAAACCTTGTAATTACTATGGGCTTCAATGTATCTGTGAATGCCCAAGTGGACAAATAAGCAAGATGAAGCTTCATTATCATGAAAACTATGTGATGCAACTTCCCCCACCTGGGATTTCCACACAAGTTCCAGGCTACTATTTCTCTTGTACTGTCTAAACTTGAGTATGCCAATGGCCTCTACCATAGTTATCATTATTAGGGCTCCTGTTTTATGGTATTTATTTTTTTGTCATTTCTGTATTTATCCATATTTCTTTTTTGTCAACTATATCTGTATTTATCCATACTGATTATGGGTTTTGTGAAAAAAGTAAAGCTGAAACTGGTATATTTCCACATTTATTTAACCAATAAATAGTAATGCTTGAATGCCTGCCAGGTTTCAGTGATATGAACACTAGCAGAAGATAAATCAATGCACTTTTATGAAAATATGCACATTTCAGTATCAGCCTTGTGCATAGCTACTGCTGTTTAAGCCTCTTTACTAAAATTACTTTCTTTTTTAACCCCTTTACCTATCACTCCACACAGTTATTGGCCTGGCAGTGATGGCAAAGTGTATTTAGAATCGCTCAAAAGGCACTGAATTTCTGTTTTTATCCACATTTAAAAAGGAATACAGACCAGAAAATAAATGGTTTTCTGTCTGTATTTATCTGTAAAAATCAGCAACAACAGAAAACAGGGAGCCTTAATCATTATCAACCATGAAAAGACAGCATTAGAGTCAAAACTCTACTGCCAGACTACTCCTGCAAGTAAAGCCACAAGCCCCCATCTCCCCTGCCTCAAGGGACCTACATTGGTTGCCTGTTGCCAGAAGTTCCACCTTCAAGCTACTTTGTACAGACCCCCCCAAGATTTCACGATTTGGGAAAAATGTGTGATATCGGCACTTTTGTAAAAATGCGGCTATCTTTACAGAAGTGCCCACAAAATATGACTGAAAAAAACTGCAGTTTACCCTCTCTGTACTGGCTCTGTGCTGCCACTGAGCTAGTAAAGAGAGGGTGGCAACAGGTCTACAGGCAGCAGATGTGTTAAATTCCTGTGCTGCCTGAATTTGAAATGCAGCTAGTTCCCTCCTGAACAATTAGCCTGCAGGCTGCCTCATACATTTGTGTGCCTCGTGTGTACCCTGCAGGCCACTGAAAGGCTGTCCTGTTCCCCACCCTTCAAGGCACTTCTATCCCTGGGCTCCCCATTGTCTCTCGTTAACCCCTAACCTCCCCATGTCTCCTAATTGTTGTTTACCAACCTAAACCTTCTACGACGTCAACCCCCCTCCGCCGCTGCTGCATAAGTTATCCGATGTCAAATAAACCAGGTTTCATATTGTAATCTGCGCTCTTTGGCATCAGACACCCTCCGATTCCAGGCACAGTGCTGCTGGAGATGTTACAGACTATGACATACCACAGTCTCCAGCAGTGACAGAGCACAGGCCTTCTGTATTTTTGTGGCAGGCAACATTTTTTTGCCCAACGCAAAAATACCATGAATTATGAGATTTTGGGCTGCAAATGCTGCTTTTCTTGGCAGTGAAATTTGCCACCCAGAGCCGCAAAATCCTGGGGGAGGGGGGTCTGTTTGTATCACCCACTAACCAGTACATGCACCAGGACCAAGAAAAAAAACATAGGTGGTATATCTTTCTCTGTTCAAGCAGCCACACTATGGAATTCATTACCCCTAAACATAAGATTCACAGATAACTATCTTACCTTCAGTAGACTACACAAGAGTTGGCTCTTTCCTACATAACCACTATACTCAACTTAATGTATAGCATATCCCTGTGCATGTAAACATTTATAATTTGATTATATGTATGAATCCAGCTATGTGTATTTTTTTGTATAAACATGTATAATAACTATGGTTTTTAAATATATATTCTTTAGGTCTGCTAAGAAATGTATATATAACTTATAGTTAATTATATATATTAATCTAAGCATTACATGTTTAAAGATCACTGCATAGTTTGGATTAGATGCTTACGGGTCCCTGTTTTATTCATCTATCACAATATGTAAATATTATCATAACTATTTTATCTGCAAGTGCTTCGCTACTGAAGTATTGAGGAAAAGATGCAATTTACAAAAAATGGTTATAAAAAAGAAAATTGGCTTAAAGTACAGCAAAACTTGAAAGTCTGAGCTTGTATAATACAACTTTAAATCTAGATATATTATCTTCCTTATACATGTATACCCTTTCTATGTAATTATGTGTTTATATGTTTATTACTTTACTCCTACTGTAAAAGAAATATATATATATATACATGTATACCCTTTTATGTAGCTATGTATCTGTATGCTTATTACTTTACTACTTTATTCCTACTGAACAATTGGAAAAAAAAGAACTCTCTCCAATACACTACTTTGTTTCACGCGATACCTCTCTCAATATATCGTCTACTTTCACTCTCTGACTCATGCCAAACCTCATTCTACTACTATGGTCTCCAAAATAAACCTTCCGAGACTCTTCCCTTCCATCGCTCCTAGGCTCACACAAAACCTACTATGGTCTCCCAAGCAAACCTTTCTAAATTCTTCCCTCATATTAACCACCTTTGTCTCATCCCAAACCTACTCTGATTTCCCTAAACCCTTTCTAGAGACTCTTCCCGCCTCCATTTCTCCATTTACTCATCCCAAGCCTCATCTTACTACTATGATCTTCCCAAAAACACTTGCTAGACTCTTCTCTCTTCTATCCCTCCATTATCCTATTCAATCCAACTAACAGACTTGCATGTCCCCACTCGAATTAAAACATATTTTCCTATACTAATCCACCACTAATCCTTTTTGGGTTCCGGAGTAGTGTGCTACTCACCAAAAAGCATTTCGACACCTTCTCAGGGGTAGTAAGAGCTATATAAATACAATTAAAATATACTCAACAAACAAATCGTAAGGGTACATGACAGCCTTCCATGACCGACAAAAAAGTAATACCAAAAAATTTCAGACAATAAAATAATGTGGACTCCACTGAGGAAGGAAGTGGACCGTTAGGGGAGCATGTTTTCTCATATACATGAAGTAGTTGGTGTTGGGATTGATGAAGTGAAGGTGTTTGGGAAGGACAGTGTGATGTTAGCTCCAGTACAGATCTGGGGATATGAACACAAAGAAAGGACTAGAAAGGAAACCGTTTTTTCTCATTTTAATAAATGGCAAACTGTTCAACGCTGGAGTCCTTTTCGTTATCTCCTCTTTAGTCGGCCTCTTATTTGAGTGTACCTCTGAACAGTTCCGTTTATCTACGCTGGAAACAATCCTGGTAGACGAGGCTTGTGCAGAATTCACACAGCTGAATCCAAATGCTTTCGCACAGGAAACTACAAAAGTGTTCCAGGAAGTCTTGTGTTTTTTGTTTTGCTTTTGCAAGAACTGGCCTTCTTTGATGCATATTCTCCTAGAAGGTCTGTTCCCTGGAGCTATGTCGGGACCAAAAGTATCGCCAGTACTCCCAACTTTGCTGAGATAGTGCACACTTTGGATCAGAACCTACATCTAGGGCAGCTTTGCTCTACTTCAATCAAACTGATATTATTCCATAGGAACCTATTATCAGACGCTTGAACAACTGAGTCAGAGCAGCCCTGCGTGTTTTGATGCGTGGATAAATGATCCATTGAGCTTTTGAATTAATCTTTAGTGGTAGGGCGTATTAAGAGTTTACTAGCATTGCCCTATTATCCTTGTGTTCCCATACCTGACATTGCTAGTTTCGCTCGAATCCATTATGAGATAAGCAGAAAGGATAGCAAGTAAGGGTTCTGGGGGCATTCTAATGATTATAGAACACACAAGCTCACTGATCACGAACAGTATATATACTCAGCTCTATTCTGTTAATATGGAGCTGTAAAGTGCCACACACAGCATGAGGTTGACTTGGGAACTCAGCTGAACAAGCTGCAAAACAAGAAGGGAAACCAAAAATAACTAATAAACCAGGTACACAAAATTGAAAAGGTGTATTGGAACGTCTCTCTCCTAAATACCAGTAACATATTTATGCCAGTTAAGGGTCAAGGGAGAGCCTTTCATAACACTGTGCCTTTAACAGTGAAAATCCTCCCTCCAAAACTCTGATTGCTCGTAGGGGGGCTTCCTAATGTATGTCTAGTAGAAGAATGTGGGCCCTCCCTTCCTGTGATATATTGGAATTGTTTAATTTGTAAATTCCTAATACTGTCTTCGAAAATACCATATGAGTCATCGCTGAAATTTCAAGTTCCACACTCTTATTTAGATCGAGCCACTTCAGTGTGTGAAGAAACCCAACAGAAGACCTGCATCAGGAGCAGCACCCAGCACACTCGGGGGCAGGCGGAATGCTGGGTAAGTACTGGTTAAGTACTCCAAGTGGGAGAGGGGTGGGGTAGGGGTCCCAGCACTCCTCACTTCTTTTTTCTGTCAGAGAGATGGTTATCTCCATAAGTAAGGAATGGGACAGGTACCTGGGGTAATAACTGTAATCAATTATCATTAGGTAAATGTCCAGTTTTTATATAGAACTTACTACAGATAAAAAGCATTTCTAAGCGTTCACAATTTTAACAATGGTTAATGAATCACAGAGATACATTTACGTCCAATGGCGAAATAGTCTCCAAAACAGTATACTTCAGAATTACTAGTGCAATTATCTTATACCCCTGTGCCTCCCACCTCAAAGCACTGCACATCTGAATTATACAGATAATCCAACCACATCCCTGCGCAACAAAATGTGCTAAGAAGAACATCACTGGCTAGTGACACCTAAAAAGAACCCACCAATCTAGAGAAGTGATCAGATAACTTGCCATATTTGATCCGACTAGGCAAGCACTGTAGGTTACTACGAGTCCTTTCCAGAATACTTAGACCCTCCGTGATGACTACAGATCACCTGCCACACACAAGACTGCTAGGGCAAGGAAAAAATGACATCACCTGGGTACAGCTGAAAACAGTGTAGTGGGAAAGAAAACATCACAAATTAGCACCACTCAAAATCAAACTAGCACAAGAAAGTGGCATCACGTATCAACGTATCATCATGAACATGTCCACTTTGTATTATATAACACATTAACCACAGAAATGCATAAAAATATGCCTTGGCGAACACATTTCACCGCTCTCCCAGAATTAAATTAGGATAGTGAAAAGTACACAGAAAACACGACTCGCATAATTAAAATGAGTACAAGATCTGAAACTCTACTCCATCACAACCGAGCAATGTGACTGAGGGGCGGCACTAAAAGAGCGCAGCTTCCATAACATATTGGCTCGCAGTGAAGTTGTAAAAGATCCCTCTCTCAGCCATCACAGCTGTCTGCAATCAATGCATATCAAGACAGAGAAACATTAGCATGCTATGACTACCTGCCGATAAATTAGGGGTTATGCGCAAATAAAATAAAAATATCAATTATAAGTACAGGGATGGCTTAATGTTCCTGTATATAGGGAATGAATTAAGATATTTTAAGTGAAGCATCTTTAAAAGCATGAAAAAGAAAATGCAAGTGGTATAAAACTGCAGAGTAAAATATATTAAGGAAAATCATGTCTGAACGTGCGCTATACCTTGAACTGCTTTGTTGAAATCTTCATATTTAGGTCACCCGCCCCCGCCGCTTAGAGCCACCATGCATACCCCTAACAGAAGGTAAACCAGAAGAGGATCAAAAAGGTGAAGGGCCCAAGCTGCGGAGGGGGATTCTGGCATGACTTCCTTTCATTCCGTGCATGGAAGGTGCCAGAATCGACACAGGGGTTATCCGATTAGAAATGCTTTCAGATGCATTCTTCTGCCCTGCCAAATGGATCCGGCCCGTCTCCTCATGAGGCTATTACTAAGTGCAGAGCTCAGAAGCCTTTGGAGGGCTATCCATAGGGGGCTTGGTGTGCTGTTTCAGAACATGGGAAACATTTAAAAAATGCAATAAAACAAAACACCAATAAAGGCTCCGAATGAAACAAAAATACCCAGAATGGAGGAAGGTGGAGCAATAGACGTGAGGTGACCCAAACCCTTTTTCTCCGTGCTCCTGTCTCAATAAAATAAAGCGCAGAGAGGAAAGGAAGCAGACGATGTTTTTGTTTTAATTAGGGTGCCTTTCGTTTGCCCTGGAGCTCTGGGGGTATCGCTAATCGGGAGAAGATGCCGATGAAAACAAAACACAGGCAAAACGGGGTATTGTAGCAGAAAAGGGAGCAGCGAAGAAAAAGAGCTAATATATGTATTGCACACTATAAAAAAATGATTTTCCACTTACAAATAAAAAGTGAACGTGTAATGGTGGGTGAAGGAGAAACAAATGAGTTATTTGAAGAGGCAGTGAAAGATGCCGTGGGGATTGGAGAAGTTTGAAAGGGGCACTGACATATGTGGGAAGAGAAGAGATTTGTGGAGGTGTCATTTTTAAGGATATGACACCTAAGTGATGCCACAGAAGTGAGGGGAAAGGAAGCAAAGAGGAGACTGTTCATTGAGGCTGAGCAGGGATTAAAAAAGGAAGAGAATGGGATGTGTTACATTGTTAATCAATTAAACATACAATAATCAATAAATACACTCATCAAAAAACTTAAGAGGATCAAATTGTAACCGCAGCATATATGCAAACCATTGCTGGAACTGATGCTCTCTAGAAAACTATTCATCCACACATTGTCCCTATTCCTACTCAACACTAGCACCTTGCATAAAGCCTAGCAGAGTACCACCAGACCTCGAAAAGCCTCTATAAACATTCCTCAGCTCTCTCTTTAGTATGCATGGGCACAACAGCGGCAGTTCAACACCAAACAAGACTCAGCTAAAGCGAAAAGGCAGAATGATCTCACCTAAAGTTCAATATTGATTTTCATATCCTACAAAATTTTTCAAAGCCCCAATCATGTTTTACACATATAAATACATTACACATTCAGTAGTGTAGCCAATGTGTCATGGGTCCTAGTGCAAGGAAGAAAAATGCCCCCCTTCGCTATAGGAATTATAAAATACAGCAATAATCAGGGTTCAGTGGACCCTTCAGGTCTCTGGCCACAGTGCCACTCTACCTGTTGCACCAATGGTAGCTACACCCCGGTATACATTGTTATATAGGAAACATTTTAACGGGAGTGCCTTTGATTTGTCTTTCTTCATGATGAAGACAATCTTGTAGTTGACCAGACAGACATTCGCCATGCAGAAGTGCATGCAGGCATGGGGCTTTCTCTAGGTTTTGATTCTCAAGGGATGCTGAAGGAAGATATCTCTGCATCTGTTTTGTTGTTATATTTTAAAGGCAAGTCCAGCCTCACTGGTTGTGAAAGTTGTTATGATAGTTGCTAGAATAATTATACATCTGTAGGAAGGGTATGTTTGGTATTGCTTTTGAAAAGCCTTTGCAAAAGAGCCGACGGCCCCCTGTTCAGTATTGGTTTGGTAACTGCAGTCCTGTATGAGGCTAAAATGCAGTCTGAATCCCAGATTTAGGCAATGCCCCTGCATCATTGCCAACAACAACATGAAACCCGTCAAATGAGAACTAGCACTAACCTCGCAACCAACCACCCTGCCATGGCCCTGACAGACCTCCTCCCCATCTGGAGCTCAGTGGCGCCATAACAGAGTCCTTATTGAACACTGTTCACAAGCAGCATCGAAGTCTGGTGAGGAGACATAGTTAGTCGTCTCTCAGGTATTTCTCCAGCCGAACAACACACCGGGAAGGAGCCCACTAGGTGAACTGAGTTTCTATAAACACAATAGTGCTGTAAAGTTCTTTCTTGTCGCAAGCTAGCACTACACAAAACACATAAACAGCAATCTATGAGCTTAGGGTTCTCCTGGCAGAAACTCGCTATTCTTTCTGTGTCAATGAAATCTGGGTCCCCAGTGCTCTTGCCCTGAAAATCGACTACATCTTTTCACAGGAATCCTGCATTAATATCAACAGTAAGCACAACACAGAGCAGCCAAATTTAGCCATAATTGTATCCTCTTACCTCTGTTAGCCATGTTATATAACCATTGGTTCAAACACCTTCTTGTGCCCTACTCCTGGTCTACAACTGCCACAATTATGTGTCTTGTTTTACTAGCCCTGTGCCAGGCCTCTTCCTTCAAGCAACCCGTACTTGACTTCTGCTCCTCATTGTCTGTGACAGCTTGAACCTGGTAATCTTTAGTAATGTTCATCCCTGGTTGGAGGGCCACAATCATTCTGCAAGCATAACTTCAACTGAACCTTTTTATGTAGCTGTAATTGACCACTGCTCTTCCCTTCCCACCCATGTAGTTGGCCATGCACCCATCCAGACATTATACAACAAACTTCCCCTTTAACATCCCACTTCATTGTCACTAGTGGTCTAGTATTTAGTCCCTGTCAGTGGTCATGCCCAGCCTACATGCACTACCCCACCAACCAAATCAGGGCTGGCCTGGGACAAAAAAAGAGGCCAGAACAAGAAAATAAAAGAGGTCCCCAGTAGCGAACTAGATAACTAAAAGATTGGCCCACATTTACAAATCGGGGCAGGTTTTAGCTTGTAAAAAGACACTTCTAGGTGTTTCACAAGGTATGGGAGACTACATAGGTAATGCCTCTTGTGGTAATATCAGTGAAATCAGCAGTAAACACTGGCCAACCTGGCCATAAAACAGCCAAAAAACGGCCCTTATACTGACCTATCAGACCAGCCCTTCAGGCACTGCCTGATTGCCCTATAGGCCAGTCTAGTACTGAACCAAATGGACCTACAACATCAAAGCCAGTACGCAATTTAATGGTCTGTCATCTAGGAATCTCCACCTCATAAATCCTTAGCAAAAACCGTGAAACGAAATGTGAAAAGTGACAGGCAAATAAGACTGGAGAGTGAGAGAAACAAAATATGTGAAATGAAATGAAGGTTTTTTGCAAACTGACTGAAAGGGAAACTTGGAACCTGTGAGGCACGATGACTCAACATAAAGCAGACTGCAGTCACATGGTGGGGGCGCAAAACTAGTCATCAGAGCATGGAGAGAGCTCTGGGCACGCCACTGCATACGGAATAGTGGTTGCTCTTGTCATCAGAGAATTAAGAGAAGGTTCAGGGAATGCATCCTCATAGAAGACCGGTGGCCTCTGTCACCAGACTGCAGAGAGAGTTCAGAAGCTAGAGTTCAGACCATGCATACTCATGAAAAGAGGCGTAGCTCTTGTTATCAGAACATGCAAGGGAGTTCGGACCATGCATACTCATGAAAAGAGATGTAGCCTTCGTCATCAGAACCTGCAGCAGGAGTTCAGAGCATGAATAATCATGAAAAGAGTTACAGATGGTTCTGTCGGGTAAGGTACTTGCTTTTAAATTGATGAAGTCTTGATCATGCAAAAACAATAATAGTAGATAGCATACATTTCTTTGTAAATTTTACATTGGAACACGCCAGACAAACAATATATATATATATATATATATATATATATATATTTTTTTTTAAACATCTTTCAATTTTATTAAATCCGCTCAGTACATTGTTCACATATCCAAATTACAATGGATTCAACACATTTTGCGGAAAAATTAAAATAAATGGAAAAAGAACGCCTAACATACCATTATGTTCGTATATGCACTCTCAATATCTTATGATGTTGTTACCCACTTACCGAATAACCATCTTCCCTTTATTTATACATTCAACCACCAGGGTACTTCCTCCATACAATTATCTCTTCATTAATATTCCTCTGTATAAATTCCATCGTCCCTATATCTCTTCGCACTTCCGCAGGCAACCTCTGGCCTCGTATTTACCTTTTCTGCCCCTGAGCAGCCGTCTAAATCTTCCTCCCATTCCCGGAAGTCTGGCGGTCTGGTTTCTCCCCACCCGCTGGCTATATTCCTTTTCGCCACTATTGCTGTGATTTTAAGCATATCACTATATATTTGGGCCACCTTATTTCACCTGTCAGACACAGTATTAGCCACTGAGGTTCCAGTGGGATCCCCTCTTCAGAGACCTCTGCTATAATTTGTGTTACTTCCTTCCAGTAATTATAAATTTACCTGCACTCCCACAGAATGTGAAAGAAGGAGCCCATTTTCCCACACCCTCTTGCGCAGTATGGAGAGGCACCCTGGCCCCACCTGTGTACTAATGTCCTGGCAACATAGGACCTGTGGAGGATTTGCAGCTGAATAAGACGGAACCTGGCTCTCACTGCCACTTCTCGCAAACTCTGCAATGCCTCCTCCCAGTCGTCATCCTCCAACAGTCCCAAATCTAATTCCCAGACCTGTCTCAGCGATTGAATCGGATTTGGTGAGTTATATACAAGTTTCCTATATGTTAACGAGGTGGCTTTAGTTACCATATGGTCTACTAACAATCTGTCTTCCAGTGGGGCATATTCAGCTAATGGCTCCCCTTCTTTAATATGTTTACGCAATGCGTGACTCAACTTCAAATATCTATATCGCTCTGTGTCAGCCAGTCGTATTCGGTTTGTAGGTTTTCAAATGTCTTCAGGGCCTGCCCTCTCCAAATATCTCCCAAGCTCTCAATCCCAAGTAATTTCCATTTTTGAAATCCTGTTAGCCCTCCCACCTCCCGCAGCTGGTCCCTGTCCCACAACGGAGTCTTCTCTGTCAACTTGCCCTCCCATCCTAAGTGTTTGGCGGCCTCTCGCCAAGCCCACACCACCGTCTGCATATGCGGTGGGAGTACTCTTTCCTTGCTTCTACAGTACAGTGGCACAGGATAATCCCTCTCCCCCATCACCTAGTGGTCTCCATGGAATGCCGGGTCATTGCGATCCGCGAATGCCCAGTCGTTTACCACTATTAATTGTGAAGCCTAGTAATATTTCCGGATATCTGGGATTGCCAGCCACCCCACGTTTGTAGCTTACATAACGCTATCCTAGCACAGCCTCCATCCCATAGGAGTTTGCGTAGTTCGCTGTCAATATTCTGGAACACTTTTTGGGGTATTTTATATGCGGTATTTTGCATGATGTAGACCAGTCTGGGTAGGGACATCATCTTGAAAAGAACCGCCCTTCCCATCAATGATAGCGGCAGCCTTCTCCAGCATTCTACATCACTCCTCAGGCGCTATATTTGAGGATATAGATTATCAGCCAGGAAACCCTCTTGTATTGTGGATATATTAATACCCAGGTAGGTAAAATTCTGTTTGAGCACTAGCGGCATCGTGTCCCTCAGCCTCTGCGGGATATCTCCTTTCAAGGGGAAAATCAGGGATTTCTCCTAATTTATCATATATCCCGAGTAACTGCCAAACAACTGGAAATTATGCAGAACCCAATGGACTGATCTATATGGGTTCACCAAATATAGGAGACCATCGTCCGCATACAGGGAGATTCTATCCTCCCAATCCCCTCTACCCTCTATGCCTGTTATTATCGGATCAACGACAAACAATATGACAGAAAAGTCAATGCATTTTCATAGGGAAGAGGAACGGTTCCTATCATCAGAACATACAGAGGTGGTCCAATCCATTCATCTTCATAGCGATGAAGGCTGACTACTGTCCACAAACTCACACAAGTGGTTTATAACAAACGTCTTCGTAGTGATAACGATAGCTTCTGTCATCAGAATATGTCGCTTGGGTGTAGGGAATGCACCATAATAAAAAGTTTGGGGCCTGGCTCCTATCAGAAAATGCAGAGAAGGTTCAAGGCATGCATCAACATTGGGAACAGTGGTGGCATGAGTCGCACAATATGCAGAGGAGTTTAGGGCATGTATCCAAACAAGGAACTGAGGCTGCTCCTTCCGCTACACAGAGAGGACTGAAAGCATGTATTACCATGCATTTCACCAAGCAGGTAGAGTACCGAAGCAATGCCACTGTACCCATTTTGTCAGCAGTGACTGGGGTCGAGCATGCAGCACAAACAGACACTGCTAGTGAAGGATGACATGAGACTCCTCTCCTGGCCTGTCAAAAGAGCAAGGGTGTAGCATTACATCCATGCAAGGTCATGGTCACCTGCCACCACATCGTACAATGAACTCTACAGCATGCAGCGGCCAGCGGGTGGTGTGAGAGTATATTTTCAGCCTGCAACCACACACTGAAGGCTTTTTTACCTTTCAGCAAAGCATTGGGTAAAACCTGCAGCCTGCACCTACAGAGCAGAGATGCAGGGAAAGGCATTGCGGGAGGGCTCTCTTCCCTCAGCTGTCAGCGGAGCCTGTAAGCGCGCAGGAGGTGCAGCGGGCACCATTGAACGGAAGGAAGGGGTGGGGTGCTCGGCGCCTGTCCGCAGAGCCTGCATAGCAGCCAGCAGAGGAACGTCAAGCGAACTGTCTTTAACCGTCAAATACATGTCGCGACCCTTCACCAGGCAGAATGCGCCTCTGCCCATCAACAAAGAAAGAAGGGAAATAGTCTGCAGCAAGCAGTCACTAAAGAGGCTCCTGAGAGCATGAAAGGCAGGACCGGACTACCAATCGTGCGGAAGAAGGGGCAAGCGCTGCCAAATCGCACAGTAGCCGGGAGCCGGTCACCATGTAAAGGAGAGCGCTGCTGCTTCTGACTTGGGGCTAGCGGGCAGAGAAAAAAAAGGCGAAAAAAAGAGAAATTTGAGATGAAGACAAGGGGGAAATGGCACACAAATGAGTGTGTATGACTGAATTCTGAAGTGAGTGTCAATATTGAAGACAGCTGATCCGCATGATAAAGTGGAAAGGGGCGTGGATACATGGGTGTGCTTGGAAGTTCAGATTTAGAGCCTGACTGGCTGAGTCACAAGTCAAGCCCATAACCGTATTACCATACATGTTTTCTGTGACAGCAATGCCCTCTGACTCGCACCACGTGCCCGCAGCTACCACATTTGACAGCCCAAGAATGCCAGTGTTAGGGTGTGTTTATGGCTCGTATTCTGCAAAGTAAACTTTATGGAAGCGGAAGCGCATCTGCCATCTCTGCCCAGTCAATCGGCGTGCTGTTCTGAACTCTGGGTGACCGTGGGAGTGCAATCCCCCCCCCCCCCCCCCCCCCCCCCCCCCCCCCGACTTAACTACAAAGCGTCTGCAAAACGCGAGATTTCTTTACCAAGCTTGAGCGAGCAGGTACTGGGGCTTTTTTAAGCGTTCTGACGCCTAGCACCATTTAGGCGCTCTTTTGTTTGACAGGTATATCCAGCGCGAGACCCCCCCCCCCCCCCCCCGCCGCCCCCAACCCCCCAAAAAAGCCATCCAACGGAGAAACAAACATTTAAAGCGCCTTATCTCGACTGCACTTTCACTGCTCTCTACCAATCACATCAAACGGCAAGATCACCAAAAGGATCTGGTAACAAAATGTGAAGGGGTGCTGTCCATGTACAACACCCAAGAAGCCCGACTAGGACTCTGCCTGGCTAACACTGTTGAGGGACAGGCCCCGGGCTACGCCATCCATCTGTCTTCATTGAACGTCAACGCCCCCTCCAGTGGGGCTGACCGCAGTTTCATCTTAAACCCTTGTTGCGGTGAGACGCCCGGCGAAACATTCGCCACAGTAACAGATGTGACCTCCAGAAAAGTCAACCCGATGCCGAAATATTGAGGATGAAAGGAGTGACCAGTCCAAAAGCAGAGGGAACTCACGAGATGGCACAGAAAGGTCCAAAGCAGGAGCACGGACGAACATTTAAACACACTCTCAGAACACATTGACAGCCTGCACGGGCTCTCTCCGTGCCAATCAAAACCCTTTCTATAGTTGCATTCTCGAAGGCATTGCAGTTATATTGTACGAAACAATAGCTCATCCTCTAATACGGACAACAGACAATGAGAGTTGCATTGCCTCCGAGCTTCACCCACAGGATCATCGATTTCAGTGAGAATACACAATTTATTGACATTTTAACTTAGCATGTTCTCTGACTCTGTGCAGGCAACAGAAGAACTCCCTGCGAACTCACTAACCACGTCTGCATCCGTTTCGGTACTCTACAACAAGAGCATAGCATTCTCTACTGCGCCAAGGCTAGTTTTCACACCACGTTAGTGGACACTCGTGTAACAGCCAAACCGACGTGCTGGTATACATCACAACATGCACAGCAGCTCAGAGAAACAGCGCACTGCCTTTGTTGAACCGCCCCACTAATCAGGGTGTCACCTGAGCATGTTATGCCTTCGCTCAGCCTTTCATCCGCCTATATCATACAGCAAAAGTTATATCTAATGACAGCGCTGAGAAAGTCACTGTAAACCCCGCCAGTAATCACACGAGCTGCATGAGAGCTATGGATGACCTGCGGAGGAACTTACTTTCTTGAGACATGCTGATGACTGTCTCCGTGGTGGCATGGTACTCGTCCTCCTCCAGGAAGTCGTCCTGTGGGAAGGAGTCCCCCTGGAAGTCGTGCAGGTCCAGGATCTGCTGAAGGGGGGGCGCCTTGGGCAGCAGCTGGTTCACCACCTCCCGGCTGATGTTTGGAGCTTCCTTCATCCTGAGCTTGCTCAGGATCTGCGACTTGATGCTCTCAAGCCGCATCTCTTTGCTGTGCTTCCTCCACTTGCACACCGGGCAGCCCTGGTCCTCTCTTTCGGCTTGGGACTTCTCTTCCAGAGGGGCCCCTTTGTCCAGTATGGGTTCGTCCCCTCCCCTGGAGAACTCCATAGACAGCACCAAGGCGCAGAGGAAGAAGGGGGACCGTTGCACCAACATTGCCCAGCTGCGGCGCCACCCGCACCTCACTGCCTGCGTTACAGATCCAAACGTGTGCCGGTGCGAGTGACGAGCATCCAATGCGCTCTGGGCATGCGGGGCTCAGGGGTGAAGTTGGAAGAATACTATGGGGGATGTACAAGCAAATGGACTCTCCCCCTTTTTATATCCCAAGTGATCTCTGTTGTAAAAAGCCTTGATTGGTGGAGAAGGTAACAAAAGAGTCCTGGAAGGCCCTGTCACCAAGTTAAAAAAAAAAAAGAGGGAGCGAGAGAGGGAAAGGGGAGCACGCCGAGAGTTTCGTGTATCACATTCCAGCTTCAGTTTCTCTGTGTCAGTTTTAAATGTGGGCACTTACTTTTGAACAAGGAGCTCGGGGGCGGAGGGGAGGGGTGGGGGTATCTCGCAGCTCTTAAAGACACAAAGTCCCTTTTCCCCAGCCGGACTGGCCAGTGCGCACACCCCTTCTCTTTTTGTAGCTGAAATGTCCTTTCTTTAATTATGCATCTGCTATCTGCAGCACACGCTTATCAAGAAAACACGCGGATAAATGCACGTCTTATTGTAGTAAACGTGTTTAACCTGTCTCATTTGCAAACATTTTCCATATTTTCAGACACAATCAAATTCATTACAAAAATATGCGAATAGTTTACCTCTCACCTTAGTGCCACTGAGGCACGGCGCTGACGACGGCTGACGTGAATACCTGAAAAAGTGAATTGTCTTAGTTCAGAGCGTGTGTCACAAATAGACAGACCCAATTGAACTCACATTTTCCCCAGATAAAACACTGGGCAAAAAAGAGTCACACATTTATTTATTAAAGAGTTTTGTAAGAACGCTGCAAGTTGTCTTGTGGTACTTAGAATTCTATTTTGCAGTACATTCTTCAGTAAGGTTTATGTTAAGGGCATACAACAAGTATGCGATACATGCATAATCTATCTATTTATGCATATTTATATAGCGCTGTTATTAACCAAAGGTGTTAGGGCGCTTTACATGAGAAAATTTAATTACATGGAAGTTGCAGATTGTTTAAGATAGACATTACAGCTATAAATAATTACAAAGGTTGAAAGTACTACAACAAGGTAGATCATTACGTAAAACAGAATGCAGAAAAGTCAAAAAGGTCGAGGTAGTATACAGAGTGTACAAAAGGTATACATGGCTGTATAAAGGTTGAGGTAGTATAGAGGTCTGTGTCAAGAGTTGATTACAATGTTTCAGCTAAAATACCCTTGGAAGAGAAAGGCTTGCAGGTCCGTTTTGAAAGTCATCAGAAAAGTAGTTGTGTGCAGATTTGGAGGTAGTGAGTTCCAGATTGTAGTTGCCCTACCTGAAAAGGATTGTGCCATCAGTCTGCCCCTTTCAAAGGAGGGTGTCAAGAAGCATTGCTTTGCCGTTTTGCGATGGTCTGGAGCCGCCTGATAGCTTGAGCTTGTCAGTCAGGTAATAGGTGGATCTGTGCAGGGCTTTATGGGTGATGCAGGCAGACTAGCAGATAGCCCTTGCTTCAATGGCAGCCATTAGAGAGTGATCAGTATAGGAGTAATGTGGTAATTTCTTTTGGCCCTGTAGACGAACCATTGTTTCGAGTGTAGAATCGTTTTCAGGAAGGGGAGATAGATTTTGGGGAGACCAGTCAGGAGAGAGTTACAATAGTCTATTCTGGAGAGCACCAGTGTATGAGCAAGAGATTTATGATCTTCTTCTAGGATATGTTAGATTGCCCACTGAAGACATAGTTGATAGCAAGCGATTTTGGCCCTGGTGCTTATCAGATAATGTAGGTTGAGTCTTTTGTTTAGGATGACTCCTAGAGACTTGGCACAGTCAACCATGCAGGATTTAATGTTTAGGACAGTGGTTCCCAAACCGTGTACTGTGGTTCCCTGTGGAGCCATCAAACCTAGTCAGGGGAGTAGCGCACCAACCACTTTAATGCATTTAATGTTGAAGGGTCTGTTGGCTTCAGTTAGGATGTTGTGTGTGTTCAACTAGGAATGCACAGAGGTGTTAATTTTGGAGGAAAGATGAAAGGAATTCAGTTTTAGAAGGGTTTAGCTGCAAGGTATGAGAGGTCATCCAGTCATGAGCAGTTTATGGTGGTGGCGAGCGAGATATCGATTTGTGAGGAGAACTATAAATACAGCTGTGTGTGATGATCCATGACTTCTTAAGGACTCCCAGTGGCTTGATGTATAGGTTGAATAGGACTGGGGCAAAGATGGACCCCTGGGGTACATACTGGCCACCGCAATCAGTGAGGAGAGAGAGTTATCAATTTTTACTTACTGCGACCTGCCCAGGAGGAATGAAGCAAACCATTTCAGGACCATACTATTAATGCCCATTCAATTTTTGAGTGTGTTTAGGAGCGTGTGGTGTTTGACCATGTCGAAGGCTGTTGATAGGTCAAGCAGTATCAGGAGGCAAGGGCTGTCTGTGTCTAGAATAAGAAGAGCATCGTCAACCACCTGTAATAGAGCGGTTTCTGTGCTGAAGCCCCGATTCAATCCAGATTGGAATTCTTCAAGGAAGTCATAGTTTTTGAAATGCTGGATAAGTTGCTTTGCTACACATCTTTCAATGATTTTTGAGAGGAAAGGCAGGTTGGAGATCGGACAATAGTTATTGAGGTCATTGGTGTAAGAAGAGGTTTTTTTGTTAGATAGGGGTGACTTGTACAGTTTTGAGTAACAAACCACAGGAGGATACCCATAAACCCAGTTGAGACCTGGGCGAATAGTATGTAGCGTGCAACAATGTCTCAACAGGTATTATTTAGTTGACAGTTTTACTTATAAAGAAGCCTGCACATATCAAGTTGCATCGGATGGGGAATAAAGAGACAGGGAGACAAAAAACTAAAGGTCAATAAATGCAAAAATTGTTTTCATGTATTTGGTCAAAAGACAAGACATCAGCACTCTGTTACATTAAATGTCATGTAACCTGTACAAAACTGTGCACAAGTGCTCGTGAAAAAGGTAAATGGCTCAAGTGACAAATGAAGGATTATATACAGTGGGAAACGGAGCAAAAAAAGAACAACAATATATACAGTGAACTCTTATTGTCTCCCATATATTAATGAGTACAATTAATTTTGTGCGAACTATGGCGGCATCCTCATGGTTCTTTTTTTTGCCCCGTTTCCTACTCTATATAATCCTTCACTTGTCACTTGCGCCGTTTACCCTTTTCACGAGCAGTTGTGCACAGTTTTGTACAGGTTACATGACATTTAATGTAACAGAGTGCTGTAGTCTTGTCTTTTGACCAAATACATGAAAATAATTTTTGCATTTATTGATCTTAGCTTTTTGTTTTTCTGTCTCTTTCCCCCCTCCCTTGCACGTTGCTTTATAAGTAAAACTGTCAACTAAATAATATCTGTTGATATGTTGCATGCTACATTGTACAGTTTTGAAGCAGTCAGGAAATGTTCCTTGGCTGAGAGAGATTCACCAGTTTTGCCTAGAGGGGAAGCATGAGCATAAAGGTCTTTTGCAATGTGACCAGGGATTTGGTCTACAAAGTGGTTCAAAGGTTTTTCTTTTATGATTATCATAGGTAAGTCTTCCTCTGTAATGGAATTGAATAGTTACAAGTCTCTCTGGATATGCATGCATTGCAGAGAGGTAGGGTGGACATCATGCTATAGTAGCCGCTGAACTTTGAAGTCAAAGAACTGTAGATACTCTTCTGCTCCTGATTGTGGATCTTCAAATTTGCTGAACGTGGATGAGTGCTTGGCGGTTTTGAGCAGGTCGAAGAGTTGCTTCGGTCCGTTCTTGACTGAGACAACAGGGACCTAAAGTGGACGGATTTCTCCCAGAATGTGTTTTGTATTAGGACCTGGCATTTCTGAGGCAGTAAGGTTGGTGGTGGAGGGAGATTATTTATGCTTTCCTTTCCTTGTAAAGGGCCTTATTGAACCATGGCGCTGATGGTTTAGGACGTATCTTTTTGTGTTAGATTGGAGCTACCTACAACGTCAAGTACATTAGAGAGGCATGCACAGCTGTGAGAGGTAGCGTCATTCACATTTGTGGTAGGGCCAATTGTGGGATGTATCTTCTGAACAGTGTTGCTAAGAGTAGTGATGTCTGTTTCTGGTGTCTCAAAACCAGGTAGTTACTTGTTTCGGTTGTCCCATTACCACAGTGTGAGAGAGTCATAGGGTGAATGGAATGGGGGAGTGATTGGAACAGTCTACTGGGATTGGATCCGTCAAAGAGAGTGTCATCTGTGGAGATTATTAGGTCTAGTATGGAGCCTTTAGTGTGTGTTGGCTTAAGGTTATGTTGGATCAAGTCATTGTTGAGGAGAGCAGAGGCGAATTGGTTAACTGTAGAGTCTTCTGGGGTGCCTCAGTGAAGGCTGAAGTATCCCAGGAAGATCACATGAGAGAATTTGGCTTTAAATACAGCACAGATGTAATTCTGAGAGCTAGGTTTTCTTAATGGATAAATATTTGGTTGAACCCATACCGCTATAACCTCGAGGATCATCAAACAAATGATGAGGTGGGTGTAGATTGCACAGAGTTGTGCTGCAAGTGAGGTTTAAGAACTGGGTAGGGAGTAAAGTCTAAGGCCATTAGACCTATTTCCATGTGACAGGGTAAATATTGTCATCGGCGATTAAATGGTCAGGTTACTTGCTTTTTTAAAACAGTTTTTATTAATATTTTCCAATAGGTCAAATGGTGTTAGCATTGTCATGTGATGTCATGGCATACAAGCATAGTATTCGTCAGGCTTATGCTTCCATATCATATACAGTAACCGTCTATTAATTGCTATCAATAATCTCAAGCCCCCCTTTTGACCTATCCTAGCAACAACAATATAAACAGATCCCAACTGCCCACCCCTTCCTCCCCAGTGAAGAATCACAATGGTTATCCATCAAAAACAAGCAATAGCAACACAAGTGAATGAAAAAAAGAACAACATTTGTAAACCTATCCTAATGATCACCATAGCTTTAAGCCGGGATTAACACAGGTCTCATTCTCTGGTGAATACAGCTCAGGTCATACTGCCATTTTGTCAATTGGGGCAGCGGCTCAGGTCATCTGCCAAGGGTCCCAGCCCCGACTGGATACAGTGATCCTCAGCCGCGCCACACTGTTCCCACCAGGAACTGCGGGCGGAGAGACTGCTACTTGTTGACACCAAAAGCACATCGATCACTCCAGAGTCTTTCTCTTTTCCTCTTTTGGTAGACTCCCACTACATCAGGGTCATGCTGCACCTCACTCCTCCAGCCGGGTTGGAGGGTTCCTTTTCTCTCTCAGAAGTCAGGGTGGCTTCTAGGAACTCCAAGACAGGTGAGCAGCATTTAGAGCAAAGGGCAGTCTCTGGTGTTGAACCCTCACACTTGGGAAGCTGGCTATCAGTTAGACTGCAGCTCTGTCCTCTGTGGAGCACTCCATTATTTGGTTATGGAGAAGTTGAAACTGGAAAAACAAGTGGGTCTGTGGGTCCCCATGTTATACAATAAAAATATATAGGAGATGTGAATTCACTGTCAGCACTTTCAGAACTGATTGAGGTGGTTCTCCTTTCAAGAGTCCTTGCTAGGCTGCTCTATACTCAGCCATTGTGTGACACTTTTCACAGCAGGGTTATTTTAAGCCATGAGCAACCACAACAGAAACACAAACAGGTGTGAGGTTTCTGCATCTTGCTGCCATTATCGAAACAAGAATATGATCATGAGAAAGATAAAAAGCTGGTCCTCACCTAAGGGGTCCCCTTCCCCTTGCTGACAAAGTGCAGTCCCACCATTCATACCCACCATTTATCAAATGGCAGTACTGCAGGATGGCTAACAAGCAGCTCTTTGCTCAGTAAAAGATCTAATTGAATATTTGAAGGAGCCTTGTCTCTGTTCGCTTACTTGAGTGTCTGGTCTCTTCCCGGTAGCTTCAGGAATGTCAGAAATACACGTTCACTGTCTTGAAAAACAACCTCACCTCTATTCTGTGCAACAAATAAGGCTTGGATCATCCAAAAAAGATTCCTCACTCCACCATTATTCTGGCTCACTTACAAACAAAAATCATGTACCAGGCAGATCAAATACACTAAACGAATACACTTGAGAAGTTAGTGCTAGGATCTATGGAAGTGCACAGGAGAGGGACTTTACACCAATGGGTCTGTTGGTCTCCACTGAAGAACAACGTATAAAAAGGTCTAGTCAAAACTATGGATTCACAAAACATGGTAAGATGTCACCACCACCTATGTGCTAAAACCATGACATGGACAGGAGTCCATTGTTGGTTCAGTAACAGCATGCCTCTGCAGCTCACAAGGCTGGTCCAGGACCCCATTCATGTCAAGGACAGGCCTGTGCCGTTTTCCACACATTAGATTAGTTGCAAACAACTATGGCAAACCGTAAGGCCTAAAGGGGCAGAATGCTTTGGTGGTAGTCCCTTTGTTGTGGCTGAAAAAGAAACCCAGTCCGATAAAGATGGGAACAAACTGGCCAAAACTCACAAGAAAGATGAAAATACAAAAAAGGATAAGGCCCCAGCTTTAGGAAAAATGTAATCTCCTATATCACTGTAGAAAATACAGAAAAGCCTTCATTTAATAGATTACAAAATACATTGTACGGAACGATAAAAGAAAGAAAATTAGAGATGCCATTTCTAAACCTGACCTTACCACTAAAAAGGAGATACTAATTCTATCTTCACTTTTTGCAACAGCACTGATTTGCTATGTATCACATATTACAAACACCACACACATATCAAAACAATTACGAAAGAATATTGAACGAACCAGGCAGAGAGCAGTATTAAACTCATGGCAAAAGAAGAAATGTAACGTTCATTTATTCAGAGCATCTAAATTACTGGGCAAAACACAAAATAAAAATGAAATGTCGCCAAAGAAGAAGAAAATAAACATTTGACAACTGACTGATATGATATACATTTTATCGTTTCAAATAATGAAAATTGTTACAATGGAGAACCAGCGGAGATGTTCCAGCGCTTAATTAATTCAGTTATGGTCTGTATCTATTCAACAAATAATAAATACCACATGAATAAAATAGATTTAAAATGTTACATATGACACTAAAATAAGTAAAACAGTGCAAATAGTCGATGTCAATGCCTTGAATTAGTTACAATCCCTGATTAGGCGATGATTTAGAGTTTTTTCATTGTAGTGCAAACTTTCGCTCATTTTTGTGGGACCTAGAAAAGTTTCCATTGCGACTGTGCCGGTACGTATTCGGTGCTTTAGCCGAGAGGAATTCAATTAAAGTGCAATGTGCGAGGCATTACCTAACAGTTCTTTCACCTTGTGTGCAAATTTTGCAAATCTTGCCAGTTCCGTTTGAATGTCCAATCTAGAGAGAACTTCCATCGCATCTTGACATGTACGTGTTCCATATTTTAGAAACAATGGTTTTAGTAAAGTGCGGCGTGCCTGTGCTAAACAGTGGCATATGCAAACCAAGTGAGCTATGGTTTCCTCATACTGTTGGCACAGTCGGCAACTACTGACCACCTCTAATGATTTCCAGCGCATGTTAATGTCTTTTATCGGCAGCACCATAAGTCTCACTGCTAAGATTCACTTTAAGATTGACTTATTTAAGGCGGCATCAAGGTAAGGCTGCTTAAGGCGGTCCTCATAGGAGGTGGCAAGAATCCTAATGTTACTACTGGAGTGCCTCAGTTCCTTCATATCCTCTTCCTTAGAGAGTAATCTAACTTGTTTTCTTAAAATCGATTTTAGGATACCGGGCTGATGGATAAAAAATCTGCCAGTTGGACATGTCATGATGCAATTCAGTATAGGCGGTTTGCAGGCTGTTCGACCACGAGTTATTTTCTTCCTCAAAAATAGTTTTTAAGATTGCGTTCATTGAGTGCGGGGGAGCCGCACATACCCCTAGATAGAACCGCACAATGGAGGCCAATGCTCGTAGCTCTGTTTGTTCAGCCCGAATTCCAATCAGAGAAGAGCATTCCGGGCATATGTTGGTATTTGAAAGATTTGCTTAAAAGCTCGACAATTGGCTTGTTCCAAGATGTTACTATAAGCTGCTGGGAATGCTAGTTGGCCATATGTAAGAGAGGGTAACAACTTAGCCTTTGTGACCTTTCTGATAGATTTGGTGGCTGGACCACTTAATTTAGAATTCAGCATGCATAGGGCATACAACACCATCTTAGCTTTTGTTTCCATGGAAGCGGTGTGTGCCGTGGGTTCCGCATTGCTCATGAGCCAGACCCCCAGGTAGTTATATTTGGTCGTTGTTGCAATATTCAAGATGCCTAGTCTCCAGTGTTGTCTAAGTTTATTGGCATACTTCCCAAATATTACCACCTTCGTCTTCCCTGCATTTGCCCATAGGTCGTTGTTGTGACCCTCCTGACTCGCTCAGAAGCGGTCGCTCCCCACGCTCCCTGGCTCTTGGTATCGTAGCGCTATTACGCTCATTCTGATCACTGCTGCTGAGAGTTGATTTGCGCATCGCTCGCATTGCTGGCATTAATATTTGTGATATTTTTTGTGATTGTTTGTGATATCGTAGCGCTGTATTGCTTTTGCATTTGCTCTCATTGCCTGCATTGTCATTTGGAGCTGCCTGGTATCGTGGAGCTACATTGTATTGCACTGCTCGCATTGCTTTTTAAGTCATTTGTGCCCGATTGTGCCTCTGCCCATATCTTGGAGACACCACAGACTGTGCCCCAGTCTCGCCCTGTTTCGCTTTTGTTTTTCTGCCATCTTGTTGTTGCTGTGCCTCATAGCCCGTCTCTCCACCCCGCTCCCGCCCCCCAGCAGCTCCTCCCTCCCACAGATAGCTTTAGATCGTCCCGTCTGTTCCTGCGCTGTGACCCTCCTGACTCGCTCAGAAGCGGTCGCTCCCCACGCTCCCTGGCTCTTGGTATCGTAGCGATATTACGCTCATTCTGATCACTGCTGCTGATAGTTGATTTGCGCATCGCTCGCATTGCTGGCATTAACCCCTTAGATGCGTGAAAACATCCCTTCCCAGTGCTGCGCTGTCCATTGGAATTAGTGCTGAATGGACGTCCAATGGTCGTGCGCAGCACTGGGAAGGTAGTGCTGCTGACGACCGTTGGCCGTCAGCAGCACTTAAGGGGTTAATATTTGTGATATTTTTTGTGATTGTTTGTGATATCGTAGCGCTGTATTGCTTTTGCATTTGCTCTCATTGCCTGCATTGTCATTTGGAGCTGCCTGGTATCGTGGAGCTACATTGTATTGCACTGCCCATATCTTGGAGACACCACAGACTGTGCCCCGGTCTCGCCCTGTTTCGCTTTTGTTTTTGCTGCCATTTTGTTGTTGTTGTGCCTCATAGCCTGTCTCTCCACCCCGCTCCCGCCTCCCAGCTGCTCCTCCCTCGCTCCGCCCCCCTCCACTATCCACATATGACGAAGACATTTGCACGCAGCGGACGTGCCCCATACGCGCTGAAGGGGCGCCAAAGGTAAGCTCGTCTACGCCCGTCCGCGCCTGGACCGCGCCCAGCGCCAAACCCCTTGGCCCCTGCAAAATCCACTCCACCCGCATAACATATGACGCCGCAACCCTCTCAGCACTCAACCCCGGACGTCTCCCAGACTGCTACCTAGCCGCCCCAGGACATACCCATGGACCCTTCACCTGCCACTCCTGCAAGTTCGACTGCATCAGGAACCACACCAAACCCACAAACTCCAAACAGAGCTACGTAACTAACCACCTGAAGTGTATCCTGCTCAACACCCGCTCGTCTACGCCCGTTCGCGCCTGGACCGCGCCCAGCGCCAAACCCCTTGGTCCCTGCAAAATCCACTCCACCCGCATAACATATGACGCCGCAACCCTCTCAGCACTCAACCCCGGACGTCTCCCAGACTGCTACCTAGCCGCCCCAGGACATACCCATGGACCCTTCACCTGCCACTCCTGCAAGTTCGACTGCATCAGGAACCACACCAAACCCACAAACTCCAAACAGAGCTACGTAACTAACCACCTGAAGTGTATCCTGCTCAACACCCGCTCGGTTCACAAACACGCAACTGAACTATGGAACCTACTAGACACCACATCGCCGGACGTCGCCTTTTTTACAGAAACCTGGATGAACGCCTCATCAGCGCCCGACATCGCCATAGCCATCCCGGACGGCTACAAGATCATCCGAAAGGACCGCATCAACCAAACAGGAGGAGGCATCGCTATCGTCTATAAGAAAACCATCCACATCACGACCAGTTCCGACGATACCCTCGCAGCCGCCGAACACCTTCACTTCCAGATACATACCGACCCCAAGACCACACTCAGAGGCACCCTCATCTACAGGCCACCAGGACCCCGCACATAATTCAGCAAAGACATCACTGACTTCATCAGCCCACACGCCCTCCCCTCCGAGGACTACATTCTACTGGGAGACCTCAACTTCCACCTGGAAAAAAACAACGACAGCAACACCACCACTCTACTGGACAACCTCGCCAATCTTGGACTCAAACAACTTGTAGACACCCCCACCCACTATGCCGGGCACACGCTCGACCCAATCTTCTCCTCCAGCAAGCACATCTCCTTCAACCACGCCACAGGACTCCATTGGACGGACCACAGCTGCGTTCACTTCAACTACAAAAAGACCACCACCCACAACCACCCACAACCAATTCCCCACAGAAACTGGAACAAAATTACCACCGACCAGCTCTTCACATCGCTTCACCAAAACCCTCCTGCCAAATCATTGGACCCAAACCAAGCAGCCATTAACCTCACACAATGGATCACCCACAGCGCCGACGAATTAGCACCCTTGAAAAACCATCAAATCAAGCAAGGTAGCAAAAAAGCCCCCTGGTTCAATGATGACCTTAAGAAATCCAAGAAGATCGGTCGCACCCTCGAGAAAGCCTGGCGAAAAAACCCAACCACTGACAACTTGGCCACCTTCAAGAACGCCACCCGCAAACACCACCAACTAATCCGATCCACCAAGAAATCAGCATTCAAGGATCGACTCGACAACAACGCCCACAACAGCAAGGAACTATTCAAGATCGTCAAAGAGTTTACCAACCCCTCCGCCGGCACCAACGACATCACTCCCTCTCAAGACCTCTGCGACTCTCTAGCCTCGTTCTTCCACAACAAAATTGCTGACATACATAACAGCTTTGGCGACCAGTCCACCCCACCCGCCTCCGAACCAAACACCCCCTCCAACAACCTTTGCGCCTGGAACCCAATCACCACTGAAGACACCATCCGCTAGATGAACTCCATCCACTCAGGATCGCCAACCGACCCATGTCCCCACCACATGTTCAACAAAGCAGACTCCATTATCGCACCCCATCTCCGAGATGTCATCAACTGCTCCCTCAATTCCTCTACCTTCCCGGAAAGCTGGAAACATGCCGAACTCAGCGCCCTCCAGAAGAAACCCACAGCAGACCCCACTGAACTTAAGAGCTACTGCCCCATTTCGCTTCTCCCATTCCCTGCCAAAGTCATTGAGAAAACCGTCAACAGTCAGCTCGCCGCCTTCCTCGAATCCAACGGCTCCCTCGATCCATCACAGTCCGGCTTCCGAGGCAAACACAGCACCGAGAGAGCCCTCATCGCAGCAACAGATGACATTTGAACTCTACTGGACAAAGGAGAAACAGCTGCCCTCATCCTACTTGACCTCTCCGCAGCCTTTGACACAGTCTGTCATAGCACCCTTATACAACGCCTCAGCAACGTCGAATACAAGGAAAAGCATTGAACTGGATCCTTTCGTTCCTCGCCGGAAGAACCCAGAGAGTCCACCTCCCCCCTTTCAAATCGGAAGCCACTGAAGTCATCTGCGGCGTTCCACAAGGATCATCACTCAGTCCCACCCTCTTCAACGTATACATTAGTCCCCTCGCATCCATCGCGCGCCAACACAACCTCAACATCATCTCCTACGCAGATGACACCCAGCTGATCCTCTCCCTCACCAAAGACCCAAACTCCGCCAAAACCAACCTACACGATGGGATGAAAGGAGTGGCCGAGTGGATGAAGAACAGCCGTTTAAAACTGAACTCGGACAAAACGGAAGTCCTCATCTTAGGATCATCCCCGTCCGCTTGGGACGACTCATGGTGGCCACCGGCCCTAGGAAACACACCGAAACCAATGGACCACGCACGTAACCTGGGCTTCATCCTGGACTCCTCCCTCTCGATGACCAAACAAGTCAACGCCGTCTCATCATCATGCTTCAACATCCTACGTATGCTCAAAAAAATCTTCCGCTGGATCCCCACCGAAACAAGAAAGACGGTCACCCATGCACTGGTCACTAGCCGACTGGACTACAGAAACACCCTTTACGCCGGAACCACAGCCAAACTACAGAAAAAACTCCAACGCATTCAGAACGCCTCAGCCAGACTCATCCTAGAGACCCACCGCCAAGCTCACATTTCCGGCCACCTGAAAGACCTCCACTGGCTCCCCGTCAACAAGAGAATAACGTTCCGTCTCCTCACCCATGCACACAAATCCCTTTACGACCTAGGAGCCGAATACCTCAACACGCGCCTGAACTTTTACACCCCCTCCCGCCAACTACGATCGTACAATCAAGCCCTCACCGCGATTCCTCGCATCCAAAGATCCACCATGGGGGGAAGATCCTTCTCCTACTTAGCGGCCAAAACCTGGAATTCTCTCCCCACCCACCTCCGCCTCACACAGAACCACCTCTCCTTCAGAAAACAACTAAAAACTTGGATATTCGATAAATAACGTACACCCCTTCCCTCAGGCGCCTTGAGACCCTCTGGGTGAGTAGTGCGCTATACAAATTTTGGCTTGACTTGACTTGTTGTTGTACTTGGTTAGAGCTTCCAATAGTAGTTGCATGCCTGATTTGGTGTGGTCCAATAACACCATATCGTCGGCATACTGCATTAATAATAATCTAGTCGAGCCAATTTTAGGAGACAAAAGGTTAGCCTTGAATAATGCATTGCCAAGGTCTGCCGTATATAAGCTAAAAAGGAGGGGTGCCAGTATGCAGCCTTGTTTCAACCCTCGATCTGTTGGGATCTTTTTAGGGGGGACATTGTGACACCGACCTGGGCGTTGCTGTTGGGGGTGTCGAGGATCACCACAGCCTCTGGAACTCCCTCCCAACCGACCTGCGCTTGACCCAAGACCACCTCTCCTTCAGGAAGAAGCTGAAGACCTGGCTGTTCGAGCAGTAGCGGCACCCCCCCACCCCCAGCGCCTTGAGACCCTACGGGTATGTAGCGTGCTCTATAAATGTCATTGATTGATTGATTGATTGCGCTGCTCCTGCTGTTGACACCGGCCTTTCTGTTTTCCTGCTGCCTGCTGCCCCTGAACACCGCGGCGCGGCGGCGGACCGGGGACTACACTCCCCAGCGGCCCTTGCGTCAGGAAGGCGTGCACGTCCTGTCCCGCCCCCGGAGGTGCCCTCAAGAACAGCGCGAGCCCCGGGGGAGGGGGGGACATTGTGACACCGACCTGGGAGTTTGCTGTTGGGGGTGCCGAGGATCACCGCAGCCTCTGCGCTGCTCCTGCTGTTGACACTGGCCTTTCTGTTTTACTGCTGCCTGCTGTCCCTGAACACCGCGGCGTGGCGTCGGACCGGGGACTACACTCTCCAGCAGCCCTTGTGCCAGGAAGGCGTGCACGCCTTGTCCCGCCCCCGGAGGTGTACTCAAGAACAGCAAGAGCCCCCGCATCGCGGGACGCGCGCGGGCGGCGGCGGGCTAAGCCCGGGCAAAGGGCGGGTTGTCTGTGGCCGTCCGGGGAAGGAGGAGGCAGGGCAGGGCCAGACCCTTTACACCTACGAATGGGTAAGTGCAAGAAATTTGCTAATGCTGAAGAGAGGGGGAGTAAAGCTAAGGTGCCAAGACATTCAAACACCATCATGTCGTATCTTTCATCTGCTGTGGGGACACTAACCAAAGAGAGTGCAAACGCAGAACACGAACTGGGACTGATATCCCCTTCTCTTTCCAATGTAACGAATCCCCAGGAGATTCTGTTAACCGTTGCCGCTGATGTCCCCCCTATTCCCTTGGACCCAGTGGTTATTATTTCTAATCCTACCCCCACTACCACAACAGGTTTTGGTTCAACACAAGACAATATTCCAATACCGCATACACCACGAGTACCCAGTTTAATGGTCCACCTCCACCGAAGCGGAAATGGGGGAAAAATAATAATGCATCAGGCACATCCATCTTACCATCGGATGCACTCGGAGAAAAGCTGGAGGCTCTCTTAGTTGCCAGGATCGAGCCTCTGCTTTTGGGCATCGCTAAAGACATTGTGGACACATTGAACACTTGCTTGGAAGGTCTCTTAAAGAAATGTTCTTTGATAGATAGACTCGCAAATGTCCATATCCCGCCCCCAGAGGTCCCTAACATAGGCAGAGCAACACAGGGAGATGGTTGCAGGGAGGTGGTTAGTCCCAGGGGAGCGGATCCATCATCAAGTGAGGCGGTGCTTGTTGAAGATGGACAGCGGGTCCCTAGAGCCCCTCTCCTGAGTCGGGAGGCATTCGCTCCTAACCCTATAGACTTGGTATGTGCCGGGAACCAGCATAGTACACCTACCCACAGGAGGGCGGTGGCCAGTAAATCTCATTTAGACCTACCCCCGGAGGCTGCCCCACTCGTCGCAGTTTTCATTGGGGTCCCCCCACTCAAAGAGGGAGAGCGGGAATCTGCTGCTGACCTTATGGTTAAAGCTAAGACCTGGTGTGCTGAAGCCTGCTGTGGGGAGAACATCTCAAATAAGATCATTTTTGCTAGGAGGGTGGGTTGGATCGGGAAGCAGCCAAAGCACACCCAGGGGGATTGTGTAGTAATTAATTTTGATAGGGCAGACCTGGCAGTTAGACTATTCTGGGATGGTTCTGCCATATCACCGAGAGATCAGCTGAGACCGGTTCCCCTGGGGTACTTTTATCTTCCCAAAGTGTGGAGCCATGGGAAACATCGATATCCAGTGTGAGACCGGGCTTTGAGCCCAGCTCAGGGAGGTGGTAGCTCTCGTGGGTTTACATTCCCACACCCTCCGAGGCCTGAGATTGCTCCCCAGGCACTATACCCCCGGGTAGCTCAGAGATTGACAGAAGGCCGTGGACCGATTCTGAGTAATCGTTTCGCCCCCCTGTCAGGACTTGAGGAAATCGATTGACCACTAGACCCGATGCTGCCCCCTACGGACGGGACTCTTGACCCTGAAGAGGACGCAGCTTGGAAAATCCTTAGCTGGAACGTGGCTGGTATCAGAGCCAAAAGAGAAGATGAAGAATGGGTTGGCTTTGTTACCCGCCACAAAGTCATTGCACTCCAGGAAACATGGGATACCACACCTAGTTTTTGGTTAGATGGTTTCACAAGCTTTGATGTCCCTGCAGCCCCCAGTCTTGCTGGCAGACCTAGGGGAGGCCTCATATTTCTCTTTTCATTAAAACTTAAAGGGACTTTAAGAATGGTTAAAACTGCCTCACCAAACATTTTAATAGTGGAAAGGGAAATCACTCCTACCCGGAGAACCATTTTCATAAATTTTTATAACTCATGGAACAGGGAGAATGGCAACAATAATATTGCTACCCTGGAATCCTTTTTATTTACTGTTAGTCAAAATAATCATACCAATTCTGAGCTCGTCCTTTTGGGCGATTTTAATATTCATGCCTGTAGTGACCTGTGTGGCATTAGTAAATATGAGGGGTCGGCTGGGTCAGAGGCTCCCCACTTTGAGCACACTAAAGCTGGAGAGGAGCTAGAAGATTTGTTGGCCAATTGTAATCTATTTGAGCCAACTTCTTCGGAAGGGGGGACTAGAACAATTACTTACAAGGGCTCGGAACCCGGTACCATCATTGACTATATACTCTTGTCCCCAGGCATTTTAAGCAGGGTTACCTCCTACAGAACAATTGCCTCTTCATACAGTGACCATAACCCTGTTGCACTTGAGGTGCCCTGGGGGGACTTCATGGGACCTATGCCTTGCCAGGCTAAGTCAAGGCCTGTTTTACGCTTGGCGGATCAGGGGAGAAAGCTAAAGTGGGCAAATGTGGTACCCGAAAATTTTTATGATGAGCTCCTCCCAAAAATAGCAGGCCATATTTCGATCTGTCAGGACACCATGGCCCCAGATTACGACATACTAGGGGCCTTTGAAGCAATTTGTAGTCAAATCTCGCACAACTTGACGACGAGAATAAGGCAGGGAACCAAAAACCATTGTCGCTGGTTCGACTCGAACTGCTCCAAGGCGCATAGAGCACTGATATTAGCCCTAAAACATACACCGAGGGACAAGGCGTCATTACCGTCTTAAGGAAGGAGTATAAGCAAGCACTCAAAGGAAAGATGACATCAAGAAAGCCACTTGGGAGAAACTACTTTGCTCGGACGTCCTGCGGGAAAGAAGACAATTTTGGGCCATAATTAATCAGCCTTTTTTTTCTGACTCGGCCAACACTGATATGGATTGTGTCATCTCGGATAACAGATGGCTGGGCCACTTTAGAGCAGTGTATGGAGACACGGCTACAGATAGCTATGTGAATCCAATGTTAGCCCCTGAGGCTGGTCCTATATACTTTAACCAGAGTGAGGTGGAGAAAGCCATCTTAGCCACAACGAAGAACAAAGCCCCAGGCCCAGATGGGGTCCCTGCAGATTTTTATAAACATTCGCCCAAGCACTGGGCTAGGGTTCTAGCTAATGTTTTCAACGCTGCAAATGGTAACTCACGGCCTACCACTTGGCCCACTTCTATCATAGTTCCAATCTTTAAGAAGGGCCAGCGTGATGACCCAGGGTGCTACAGGCCCATATCCCTTCTGGACTCTGCAATTAAGATCTTAGGCAGAGTCCTCTTGGATAAATTGAGGGATAGTATTGAGAGCTGTGGTGGGTTATCCAATATCCAGTATGGATTTAGAGAGAAGAGAGGCACTTTGGAGCAGTGCTCCAACTTACACCTGCTGATCTCTAAATACACGATAGCTAAGGAACGGTCATTATTTTTGGCATTCATGGACCTCTCCTCAGCTTTCGACTTGGTGAACAGGGCTAAACTGTGGGCCATCCTTTTAAAGATCGGGATAGATGGGGCACTGGTCAAGTTCATGGTGTCTCTCCACCAGGAGCTGTTCGCTGCAGTTAGAGTTACTAACAAGGGAAGGTGCACGAATCGTTTTAAATCTATGCATGGGGTGCGGCAGGGCTGTATTCTGGCCCCCCTCCTCTTCACTATCTATATTAACGGACTGGGCAGGCACCTGGAAGAGGTGGAAGGGGACGTACCGCATGTAGGAGACTTAAAGATCCCTGCTCTCCTATACGCGGACAACTCAGTCCTCATAGCCCGTACTGGTATCGGTCTCCAGCGTCTGT
The DNA here is from genome assembly GCF_964263255.1 of Lissotriton vulgaris. Taxonomy (NCBI): domain Eukaryota; kingdom Metazoa; phylum Chordata; class Amphibia; order Caudata; family Salamandridae; genus Lissotriton; species Lissotriton vulgaris. The sequence continues at coordinate 1,150,871,255 of NC_141685.1, read as the reverse complement.
TGGATGCGTTCAGAGCTTTCATGGACCAACTGGATTTAAAGGTAAACGTGAACAAATCACACACGATGGTGGTCGGATACCATAGAAGCAAGGGCAAACTAAAAACCTTCAAGTGTAAGGGCGAAGTGGGTTCTAGAGTGGCAGTCTTTCCCTACCTGGGGGCGCTCTTCGACGAGAGGGGCTCGTGGGGTCCCCAGGTTAGGGCAAAAAGTCTATCTGAGGCCAGGTCTTCTGCGGCCCTCTTGGGTTTCTCAAAAAGGTTGAGGGCTAGACCGATGGAGGCCCTGCTGAAAGTTTTTAACACCAAATGCATTCCACTAGCAATGTATGGTTCACCCCTATGGGGCTATGTACATCTCGAACCAATCCTGAGGGCGGAAAACAGGTTTCTACGCTCCCTATTGTCCGTCCCCCAGTCCACCCCAACTTTTTCAATCCATGAGGAGGTGGGTCTGGTTCATGTTACGGATAAGCTCAATCTGGCACCCTTAATATTCTGGCTAAAGACATGGCTCACCAAGGAATTAACTCTTAACCATGCAATAATGAATGATGTCATGTCCCCAGATCATTCTAAAAAAGTTCCATGGCTGGATTATTTGAGGAAGTCTTTTGAACAATTGGGCCATCCTGAACTTTTCACATGTCCATCGTGCATTAGGAAGGAGGATGTAGACTTGACTAAAAAGCACTTCATGATGAGGGCAAGACTAGGCCGCGAGGAAAGGGAATTGCATTACCTTTTACTTAATTCCACCTCGCTTGAGCCTTACCTCAGTATTGTTACCAGGCCTTTTCACAGGTTTTTACTGATCAAGTTCAGATTTAATTTGATTCATTTTTACCTGGGTAGTTATCAGTCATGGGTCAAACCAGAAATAGCCTCACCTTGCACCTGTGATAATTTTTCAAACCAAGACACCATGCATTTTGTTATGTTTTGCGGCTTGTTTTTAGAGATACAGAAAAAATATTTGTTGCCAATTTTAAGGGAAGCCGGCTTCCTTCAAGTGAGGCCAGCATTACTTTACCTCCAGTCATTGTGCAACACTTGTATCATATTTTACATTGCAAATTATCTAGTGGCGGCATCTAGAATTAGATCACGTAAAGCACCACTGAGTGTATTGTAAGAAGTTATCATTAATTGCACACCTCATGTAGCTTAACTTTTGACCCAATGTATTGATTATAACCCAATGTACTGATGTAAGTGTAATATATATTTTTATATGTACATAAATGTTTTATATCTTTTTATGATTTTAATGAAATCGAATAAAGTATTTTGACTGACTGGCTGCATTTGTCATGAGTTTCACCTGTATCCATGTTCCGGTGTAAAGGCTGATTATTGCTTTTAGCAGTATCAGAGGTAACCCCCAGTTTTGCAATTTCAGCCACAACAGGCTCCGGTTAACACCATAAAATGCAGCAGAGCAGTCCACGAAACATGCAAAAAGTGGCAGGTGCTTTTTCTGAGTGTACTGTTCTGCTAGGTAAGCGAGAGCTAAAATATTATCCATCATTCATGCTCCAGGCCTATAACCGGATTGGTAGGCTGGAAGGATTTCATTGATGTCGGCCCATTCCTGTAAATCTTGCAGGGGGAGGCTTGCATATCCCTTTGCCTTGATGTCCAGGAGAGCAATCAGCCTATAGTTGATTGGGTCCCCAGTGACTCCTTTTTTATGAATGGGTTGCAGCAGGGAACCTTTCCAGGTCTCTGGGAATGTTGAATTGGGCAGTCAATAATGGTAGAGTGGTGTAAGTATGATACCCCAGAAATTGCAGTCTTCTTTGAAGAGATGTCCTGGTAAACCATTGAGACCCCGTGCTCCATCCCTTCTGATGTTCTTTAGGTTTAGTGTGATACAGTTCGCTTCAACATGGTGAGCTGATGTTTCTTTGCAATTCGTGGGTTTCCCCGTTACTGGCTGTACTGCTGAATCTTCGATGATTGGAGCGAGGTTATTTCGCAAATCATTGATGATATGTAGATGTAGCTAATGAGGCTGATGAGGCTGAGCCTGACTTGGCACACAATAATACAATGCAGCCACGTGGGCAATCCATGAATAGCTGGAAACCATGTTGCGCCTATCGTGGCCGTGCGCAGAGAGCCTATTGATGTGTTACAACAATACTGCCTGTTTATTTGGGGTCAGCAGGCTGTGGATTTGCAACCATTGGGACTCTTGCTGTTTTCTTATGCTGTCCCATATGTTTTTCCTGTGTATTTTCCTAGCTAGGAGTTGATTTTGGAATGTTTTGGCCTTTCCCTCTCGTTTATGGATGCGAATGGCTGATCTCAAGGCCCGCTAGCTTTGCCGCACTTTTGCGCACCAGGGTTGTTGTTGGCAACAGATTCCTTTTCCAGATGTTCGTCTGTGGTTTATTTGTCTGAATTGCAAAAGCTCATACACCTCTGTCGCCAGTTTGATCCAATTTTCTCACACGTTGCCTGCTGTAAATTTGTGAGCAAGACTGGGCCACATCGTTTTCCACCTGCATAATGCTGTTATATCTATTGTGTTCCATTTTATTCTCCTCAGTAAGGTGTGAATTTCCTCCCCCTTAGTGGAACCCACTATGGCAACGAGCAGTTGCATGGCCATTTGTAATGCAAAGATTATGGCCAGTGGGAGATGATCGCTCGTCTGGAGCACGGGTTTGTGAGTTTCTGACACATGTCCATACAAGCATTTACACACGAAGATATGGTCGATTGTGGTTTTGATTTTTCACAGTAGTTCTGTGTTTGAAGCCGTCTTGGGGTGGTTGAGGATTTGTGTTGCTTTTAATCTATATACATTTAAAAATGTATTCATTAGCTTTCCTGCTGAGTCCATTGGCAGGGCATTGTTGGATGCAGTCCCTAGGTTGCGAGTATTAAAATCACCGACGATTATAATCCCGCAATTTGGCTGGCTGCTTAGTAGCTCTTCCAGTGCATCCAATAGGGCCCTCATGGCACTGGGTCTTGATGATACCTTACTGTTAAAGTAGATGTTCACAAGTAAAATCTTTAATGGGCAGCCATTCAATTGGAAGCCTTGCAAAAAAATAGCTTGGGCCATGCCTGTGTTAAGTAGGGGGTGTAGCTTTTATGTTACAGCTGGTTCGTGTGTATATAGATAGTCCCCCCCGACGGTCTTCCGAATATGTTATGCTTTTTTGCTGGCTGTTGAAATTCTGTAAAGCCTGGAATGGCCGCCAGGTTAACAGCCACAGTTTTCCTTTTGGAAAATCGGGTAGAGTTTCTGTGGCTCCACGTTCTTTGTTACAAAAGCCTTTTTTACATGTGTTTTTTGGCTATTGGGCTAGCTGGTTCTCTCAGACCCAGCTGTGTTTCCTTTATTCAGCTCTGTTGTTTGTTGGTTTTAGCTTGTTTTTTCAAGCATTTCTTTGCTCTCCGTGATAGTGTTTTGCAGGGTTCTATGGTGAGTTCCAGGTTGGTTGTCCCACTGACGTTACTGTGTAAAGTATCACCTGTGCCGGATTTCTCATGTTTAGGTGTGCTTTGATGCATCACTGCTGCTAGTTGTGAAGATGACGGAGGAGTGTCCCTGCACGGGGTGGGTGTGCCAACTTGATTTTTGTTCTGCTCGGTGAGCTTTTCTACTGGGCATATATTGCCCATGCAGAGGTTCATATTACTCATTGCTGTTTGTTTTGGAACATTAGCGACGCTTGCTACACTCGCTGGGTCATTAATTCCATTTGCATCCTTCAATGTTCTTTTGGGAGTTCTTTGTTGGGACTGGGCTGTAGTGGTCCGATGTCTTTGCTTAAGTTCTGTAATAATAGATGTTAAGACCTCTGAAAGTGAGCTAAGCTTCTCCACTATAGGTAGACACGTACACCTGGTGGGGGGTAGTGTTCTCAACAGGTCTAGTTTTCCAGTTAGGAGTGTCGATTTTAGCTTCTATGTTGATCATGGCCATCGCAATTGCCTGCATGGTATCCAATTGTATTTCCAATTTTTGATTTTGCCAGGTGAGCGCGTTGATAGCCGTTGTTAAAGTGGAGATGATTGAAGACAGTAGAGAGTTTTGATTGTAACATCCCATCTGGGGTGTGCACTTGGTTTCGGCAGTGGAGTGGAGAAGGTTCTGTTCTCCTGAGAAGCTGTTTTCTCTCCGTTCTTCTTCCATCGGGGGTAGGCTTTGGTTGAAGGTGAAGATTTTGATTGCTGATAGGCTCCGTACGTGGGGAGGGGACGGAGACAGAACATGCAGGATGTTTCTGCTTTCTGCCTGTGGGTCCGTCGTGAGATCCCCGAACGTATGATGGTAATCTTTACCTTTGTTTATTGACTCTTGCGTGGAAGATATTTCTAAGATTTCCAAGGTTCTCAGGCCTGATACTTTGAGCCTCTTTCCCTGGGTTTCCGAGTGCTCTAATGCTGAGGAGATTTCAAGGACTTCTAGGACTCCTTGCAATTGTGAGTCTTGGGTTTTTTCATTGCGCTGAGTCTGGCCTGATACGACTTGCATCTCCTCCTGGGGTGCTGGGTACGAGGGTGGAGTTGAGGTTTCAAACATTTCCATGTCTCCGTGCCCAAGCCCTTTTTCCACCTTCTCCCAGTGTGAGTTCGAGTCTGTGTTGGTGTTCTCGGCGGGGTGTAGGGTTGCATCTGTAGGTCTCTCGCTGCCCTGGCTTCTTATTTCCTGAGTCGTTTCCTGGGTCATTTCCTGGCCATGACTCTGACTCTGACTTGCGCCTTTTGGCTTGTAACATTGTGTATTAGTGCGTTGCTGTATAACTTATTTTTTTTCCAGTCTGTCCTGTCGAGGCGTTATTGGGATGAAATATTTGCAGATTGACTTGGTATTAATTTTGGGGCTTAGATTGGTTGAGTGTTTGCTTCCTTGTTGCCAGTTTTGTTCTATTACCTGAGCTGGTACCTTTGGTGAGTTTGCTCATGTTCGTGTTTGGTTTGTTCTTTCTCCTGTGCCTCTCTTGCTGTGAGTGAGGATGATTATGCCTGGGGTTGTATTTGCCTTTCGCTGCCCTGACCCCTAGTTTGTAAGGGAATTTGTACTTTAATTTGTAGATCAGTTTCCAGCTCTGTGTGGTTCCTCTTCCAAAGCCGCTCTCAATGGCTTCCCTGCTGTTGCAGCGTGTTGGCTGATTTCATTAAGTTGAAGGGGGGATTGGAGGTGGTCCGGCAGGTGATCCGGCAGCGAGCAGACGGGTGGACAGGCAGGTGGACAGACAAGCCAGCGGCGGCTTGGGGTGTGGCGGCGCTCACGGCTGGGGGTGGCGGGCGCTCACTTGTGTCCTCACTTGTGTCCTCCTATGGGCCAGTGTGGCCCTTCTTAACCAGAGTTTGATCGGGGCTGGAAGCTCTATGCGCAGTTCTTACCAAGAGCTTCAAAGTAAGGAAACCAGAAGGGGAGAGGGAGGGGTGCCTGCTGTCGTGGTTGAGGGCTGTTCTGGCTGTTTTTAATAGACCAACCACAGACCAGCGGTCCAGTGGTCTCTGCTCTCTGAACCAGGCGTGGCATTGGCATCAGTCAGTTCTCAGTCAGTTCGCGGCCACCCCCCATTCACGTCCACCGTGACCTTCCCTTATTTTATTAGGGGGGTGGGGTAACTTCCAGTGCCACTCACCGCTGACCTCAAAGCCCAGGCTGCAAGCTGTCAGGCTATCAGCAGTCGCTCTTCACCCGCTCTTTGCTGTTTGTTAATAGGTGCTCTCTCGCTCCTACCTTTATTGTTCTTCTGGTTCTTCAGAGGTTCCTTAGTTCCTGCTCCTGGCAGCAAAGGCAGACAGCAGAGCTCCTCCTGCTGCTCAGGGGGGTGGCGGTGCGGTAGCTGGCATGGTAGTTCTGGCCAGGCTCACCGCGAGCCACTCTCCCCTCGCGGGTCCTCCTCGCAGAGCCGCCGCACTGCAGCAGCTCTGCGCACCGAGTTCCACTCGTATTCGCTCAACCTCCGTTGCTACTTGCCCTGCGGGCCTGCGGAGGGAGCGAAGAGGAAAACACAAGCTGCTCAGCAGCGTTTCTCTCGGAGCGACAGCGGCGGCAGCGTTTCTCGGGAGCTGTACCTCTCACAGGCAGTTAACGGTTGTTCGCGGCTTTAGGCAAGAACTGGATCCGCAAGAACTGGATCGGATCGCTATTCGCAAGAACTGGATCCGCGAGAACTGGATCTGACTGGTCCAACAGTGACCAAACACAGATAAGACGGGCTACAAAACGGGCTATGGAACTAACAAGCGCCCCTCCTATAAAATTGGAGAAGAAATTCACAACTATAGCCTAGGGCCAGAAGCCCAAGCCTTTTATCCAAAATTTGCCATGATAGAGAAAAGCAATCAGCTCATCAATGGGAATAAATATTAAACTCCATTCAGAAGCCTGTTGTATGGCAACACCCATTAGTAAGGAGTACTCGGACAACAATATTGATAGAACCACTTTCCATAGAATGGACCACAGTCAAATACTAGTCTTTTCTCCTGTGTTTGAACCACGTGGGACACATAACATCCTCATTAGAGGAATCATTTTAAAATTAGTCAAAGCAATACTAGGCCTAGATCAATAACCTCCCAAGATATACTTTCAGTTAGAACATTAGCTAAGAGTGGCAGGATCAAGTAAAACCATTTGAAACGTTATATTCCTGAGGGGGCCTGGTAGACATAATGCTAGCTTACGAATCAACCTTCCTTAATCTGAATATAAAAATATACCAGAGCCAACAATTTTTATAACTCCAGAAAAGACACCGTAATTAAATGTTAAACCAAATAAAGTAGCTATCAGATTCCTGTACGACTCAAATGTGCAAGAGAGTGCAACAGAAGAAATGGTGACTCTTAAAGTAAAGCATCTAATAAAAAGAGGTACAAACGAGGTAATATTGCAAGATAATAAAGCGATAAGCCCTGAAAGGGAGGACTGGTCTTGGGTATCAGAAACGTTCGCTAGTCGGCACTCTAAGCAAGCATAGAAAATTATGAGATATGCATGTCCTACAAGCAACAATCCAGATGAAAAGGGGAATGACACTGCATCAAATATAAGTACGCTATGTACAATTGTTTCCTGGTACATAGCAGGCTTAAAAAGACAGCTAGAGGCCCCCCTTTATTACAACATGATATTTGTTGCCATAAAAAACCCGGGCAGATTCAGAGATTGGTCACTGATAAAATATCGACACTCAAAATATCAGCATACAAAAATATTGTGACTTAAATATCGTCATGCTATACTTATGTAAATTACAAAAGTATCTAAAAACATATTGTCACTAATATCGTTGTCTGAAATATCCTTTTGTGTAATATATATATACATTTAAATAGTAAAAAAATATAACAAATATAATTATTTCTGTAAAGTAACACATATATATATTACTATATATATTACATATATCTATTTACAAATATTAAACTAATAATTGTAATTTATATTATAATTCATTTTTTAAATGTAATTATATCAGATATATATATACACACACACATATGTAGCCAATATTTTTTTTAAACAAACCAATTTAATTACAAAAAATATTACATTTATTAGAAATATATTACATATTCAAAACATTAATAATGATAAATATAATTTTAAATAAAAACATGATACTATAAATTTTAACAATATAAAGTAAACTATACATTTGATAATTAATACATATACTATACTCACTACAACTTATACAGGGATAGGCATAGGGCCTTATTATGACTATGGCGGTTCATCAGACCGCCGTAGCCACTGTGGCGGCGCGGGTACTGCCGCACCAGCACTCAGACCGTTCATTACTGATTGGGCAGTCGGACTGCATTGGCACCACTGCAACCGCCAGCGATCATAGATCCCTGGAAGCGTTGTGGCGGTCTTGAGGATGCAATTTGCTTGGCAGTGCCAGTCAAGCATATTACGATTTTCCTCTCAGCTGCGGGTTTTCATGGCGATGAGCGATGAAAAGTGTGGCAGAAAGGAAACAAGACCCCTGTTCCCTCTGCGCCAGGGGATGCATGCAGGGGGACACATGGTATGCCCCTCTGTCTGCATGCACTCCTGCAGGGTACGGACTTGACAGTCCAGGCCCTACAGGAATCTGCAATGGCATTCCCATGGCGGTGCTTGTTACGGCTCTCCTATGAGCTTTTAAACAGGCACCGCCATGGCCAGCTGCCGCAGGACGGTCCAACCTGGATTACAATCGGAATCCAGTGGGCGGTCTAATTATGGCGCTCCATGCACTGCCAAAGCCATAATAAGGCCCCAAGTGTTGGACTCAGAAAGGGTCAAATTTACCAGCCCCACTCCACACAGTGCAACAGTAGGGAAATTGTTTGATTGCAGAGAGGTAACATTTACTATTCCCACTCCTGTCAGTGCAACAGTAGGGAAAGTGTTGGATTGTGTAGGGATAAAATGTACTATTCCCACTTCACTCAGTGCAACAGTAGGGTAAGTGTTGGATTGCAAAGGGGTAATATTTACTATTCCCACTCAAGTCAGTGCAACATTAGGGAAAATGATGGATTGTGTACATTAGGGAAAATGTTGGATTGTGTAGGGATAAAATGAGCTATTCCCACTTCAGTCAGTGCAACAGCAAGGAAAGTTGGAGAGCGGAGGGTTAACATTTACTATTCCCACTCCAGTCAGTGCAACAGTAGGGAATGTGTTGGATTGTGTAGGGATAAAATTAACTATTCCCGCTTCAGTCAGTGCAACAGTAGAGTAAGTGTTGGATGCAGAGGGGTAAAATTTACTATTTCCACTCACGTCAGTGCAACAGTAGGGAAAGTTGGATAGTGAAGGGGTAACATTTACTATTCTCACTCCAGTCAGTGCAACAGTAGGAACAGTGTTGGATAGTGTAGGGGTTAAATTTACTGTTCCCACTCCTGTCAGTATGACATTAATATAAATATAAAAATATTATAAATCTTTATAAATAGTTTTAATAAAATTAAACACATTAAATATGTATTGCAATGTTCAATAAATATCATAAACTACTACAATATTATTATAATTAAAATATAAAACTATATTCCCAGAATATTATTAATCAATAAATACAATGTTTTTTACATTTAAGAAGCACCACACAATTAACACGTACAATAATAAATAAGATACTTATAAAACATTAAATATTTTTAAATGTATTATTACTTAAATAACTGTCTACCCTATATTTCTATAAAGTACTCATCGCATATCTAAAATTAATTATTTAATTGATATTACATAACTAAATATTAACTAAAATATCAATAATTAACTATTACAAAAATACCTCCTCAACATTTATCCAAACAAGACAAATGACCCACACCTAATATATATATAAAAATATATTATTTGTATAATTTCCATAATTAACTCTCAGTGACATTTAAAAAAAATAAATAACTATAACAAATGTAATAATATTTAATTAACTTCCCACCCTTTACTCCTACAAATGCCACAACTCACGCTTAATATATAACAAGGGGAATATCTCACTTACACATTTTACATAATTATTTATCATTTCAATAATTATTCTAAATTAACATTAATTAATTATTGTAAATAATTTCATACACACCTTTTACCCATACAAAAACACATAAAAAAGATGTATTGTATTACACAATATTCTTACTTAATTATCAATTAAATAATTAACAATTAATTATCAATTAATTATAATAAATTTACTTCCCACCCCATACCCCTACAAAACACACTACCCGCACTGGAAACATAATTATTTTCATACAATTAACACACTTATCATTTAAATAATTAATATTAATAAAAAATTATTTATGAATTAAATACAATTAGTTTACTTCCCATCCCATATCTCAACAAAATCTGCACCCCGCACCTCAAACTTATAAAAAATAAAGACAATATAAAGAATGATCAATTAATTAAAAAATATTAATATAAATAATTATTAATTCATTATTATTATTAATTTGTTTCCCATGCTGTACCCCTATGAACCTCATAACCCGCTATGGTGCTAAAAATGAAAAAATGTATAACATTACATTTCAAAACTTCTAACAATTAAAAAACGATAATAAAAAACATTAACAACAATTAAACAAACATTTTATAAATTAAAATACATACTAAAATACATGAAAATATTTAAAGAACGATATTCCTACAACAATATTTTAGTAAACTACAGTAATGATTTCAATATTTTTGTAAACTATATTCAAGATTTAGATATTGTTAAAATCGATATTACTTAACTTAAAATCGATATTCTTTACAACGCCATTCTGGTATCCAATATTTCTGTGTGATGATATTTTAGACTTAATATTTCTGTCTGAACATCGAAGAGATTCCTATGAATGGCTTTCTAACATTCCAAGTACCAGCAGAACAGTCAAAGAAAGGCAGGCCTAATGGTGTCAACTCACTTGGATTTCAGTTTCCTTAGCTGCTTATGCAGAAAGAAGCCAGGAGCTGGGAAGACACGTTCAGAACATTGGGGCTGTTTACGATGGCAGTCGTACCAGTGTCCGACCGCCATTGTTTCGGGATCGGGACCACCAGTCTGACAGATATTTCTAAATTTGGTAGGCAGGTACTTCATCTGGGTGAAGGGGTAGTTTACTCTATTGCCCAGACAGAGTACAATCCGTCCTCCAAATATTAAATCAGCTGCATAGTCATGTAAAAAAGGGAGGCATTACTGGCTAATATAAGTGACAAACAAAAATCCAAGTCTAATCAGGCTATATTTGTTTGTGGTGATCTAAAGAGCCCAGATGGAAGAATGGATTCAAAAATGAACACAAAGAGGAAGTAAACTCATAGGGTACACTGGCATTGCATGTGCAAATGAGCAAACACACCAGAAGGGAAGTCAGACCTACTAGTTACTTTAGTGGCAATCTAGCCCATCGTATGTTTAATGGTGAACTAAATCAAACACCCTAAAAAAAAATGCATATCATTCAGGAACTTAAATGAGTTTAATTGACCATGCTTTAAAACATGTAGAAGGCTGGCATGCAGTGCATAACTGGTGTGTAGTGCAAAAGATCGAAAACTATCACAATCCTCTTCTAGTCCAACTGTTTATAGATGTGTAGTAAAAGAGCCACTCTTGTGGTTGAGCACCCCATGATGACCCTCGACTACCGCCATCTTAGACTGACTTTAGTGTGTTATTTTACCCTAGACTTAATATAGGATGGCCTTGTATCAGTGGGAGCCGTCACGGAGTAGAACAGTACATTATATTATGAGTTCTTACTATTGGCTTTGACATGGCCTCATGTCATATTGCTCTTTTTTTTTTCAAAACTGTTTTTATTGAGAAATCGCATAGAAAACACAGCACTCCGTACTCCGGAGGAGCTCTAACCATTGCAGTACAATATAAGTAGAGATTCATTCAGTTATTTAGAAAATTCCCCCCCTTCAACCCCTGCCCCGTTCCCCAACTTCCCTAACCCTTCCCTCCCCCTCCCTCCCTTTGCACAACGTCTCATCAATACTGTACAGGTTAAGCGTGAATGCATTAAAGTATACATTATGCCACTAACATACCCATCACACCTGTTCCTCTATATCTCTCGTTGGTGGTGGAGGCTCCAGCCACAGGCCCCTGTAATCCGTCCACCGTTTCCATATTTTATAATGTTTTTTGGGACAGCGTCTGGCCACGAACACCGGTCTCTCCAGTCCCATGCAAAAGTCAAGGTCTTTTTCTACACAATCACTTTGGGAGCCCTGAGATCCTTCCAGGCCTGTGCAACATCTCTTTTTGCTAGTGTAAGGCCTAGTAGGAGCAGATGCCTTTTATAGATGTTGCCCCCCACCCCTTCCAACACATGCAATAATCCCAATTTCGAGGTATGGGGGAGGTCCCATCCCAGCACCTCTGATAAACAATCCCACACACCAGTCTAAAATCTCACCAGACCACCACAGTCCCACACCCTGTGTAGGAGGTCACCTATTTCATGACCACAACGCAGGCACGCCGGGGACTCAATTAGACCTGCCTTCCATAGCCTCTCCCTTGTATAATAAGCACGGAGTAAGTATTTGAATTGTATTGGCGTAGGCGTACAGCTATAGCCGCCCCCCTAGGGTATTCGAGAGCCTCCCGCCAATCCTCCTCAACAAGCTCTCCTACGTCTCTCACCCAACGGTCTCTGAGTGGCTGCAGGTCTGAAGAGCAATGTGTAACTAGTGTCTGGTATATACGGGATATTTTCTTTTCTTCTAGGTCCCCCATGAATACCTTTTCCTCTATTGGGCTGAATTCAGGTAAGGTGTCTAAGCCTGTAAGTGTGGGTGTAAGGGCAACTGCAGATATCGGAAGAACTGTGTGCGGGGCATGTCAAATTCGGTACTAAGGTATTGAAAGGATTTAAGTGTGGTGCCCTTCATAACGTGGCCTAGTGCTGAAATGCCTATTGAGTCCCCGACATTAGTGACGGCAGCTGCCCATTGTGCCAGAGTGGGGTCTCCCTTGTTAGTTTCCCCCACCATCCCATACGGCGTAGCGACTGTTGCCAGATCAGAAAAACAACCTGTGTTGCGTTCGGTAGTCTTTTTCGCAGTCGTGCCGAGTAAAGGACAGTGTGAAGGGTATCTGGTTCTATGAAGTACCTTTCAAGGGCGTACGCCGGGTCCCCTCTATCGCCGTACCACCAGTCATTGAGGACCACCAGATGTGAGGCTTGGTAATATGATAGCATATCGGATGTCGCTAGTGCCCCACAATATGTGGACAGGAAGCAGGTTTGTAGGGCTACTCGCGACGCACCTCCGGCCCATAGAAACTGACTCAGAGCAGAGTTAATTTGTCGAAACCACTGCAATGGGATTGGGTACATGTGATTCTGCAGTTGGGACAGCATGCGGGGAAGAGCAACCATCTTAAATATTGCAGATCTACCATATATATTAAGGGGCATACGGGACCAGCATTTCATCTCTTGTTGCACCTTATCCCACACCGGAACCATGTTACGCTCCCAAGCAATAGCCGGCGAGGTCGTCAAAAACACCCCCAAGTACTTAAGGCCCCCCGCCGCCCTCTGCAGCATCGTGGCCCATGGCCCAATCTCAAAGTGGTCTCCCAGAGTCCAAAGTGTGGACTTCCGCGGGTTAAGGTACAGTCCTGAAACTTCTCCAACGATTCTCATTATCTCTAGGACCCGTGGGCCGGACCGATTCACATTTGTAAGAAAGAAAAGGACATCATCCGCGTAAAGTGCGATTCTGTCCGAGGGTCCTGCCACCCATTCAAAACCCCATCCGGACCCAAGCCGCTAACGGTTCCATTGCTAGGGCAAATAGGTACGGCGAGAGGGGGCACCCCTGGCTGGTACCTCGCCCTATTGGAAAGGTCGCCGAAGACTCCCCGGCCACCCTCACCGAGGCCGTTAGGTCGGTGTACAATAGCCGAATATAGGACATAAATTACGGCCCTATGTTGAGACGTGGAAGGAGTGCGAACAGATAGGTCCAGCTCAGGGAGTCAAAGGCCCGGTCAATATCTGCCAGTAGAAGTGCTGCTTGGTCTCCAGTCTTACTCATCGCCTCTATTGCAACGTGCGCGCGTCTAATGTTGTGCCTTGTCGCCCTGTGGGGCATAAACCCGGCCTGGTCCGGGATAATGAGTTCTGTGATATGTGGAAGTAGTCGGTTTGCAAGCGCCTTGGCTAGTATTTTGGCTTCAATGTTTAAAAGGGAAATCGGTCGATAGGACTCATGTCTGTCCGGAGGTCGACCCGGTTTGCAGAACACTACTATTTCTGCATGTCTCCAGTCAGCTGGTAGAAGGCCCTCTTTTCTCGCTGCCTCCAGGCCTGCTTTGTAATGAGGCCCCAACTGAAGATGATAACGTTTGAAAAACTCACTTGGAAAGCCATTGGGCCCTGGAGCCTTGTCGGTATTAGGCTCCCCCAGAGCCGTACCCAATTCCTCAGCCGATAGCGGGGCCTCGAGGCGTTCTCGTACATCGTCTGGGAGTGCATGGGGTGGAAGGTCAGCTATAGATTTATCGACGTCTAGCGCCGGAAGGACATCTTGTGGGGCATATTGGGCCGCAAGGTAGCCAGCGAAGTTATTCGCTAGCTCTTTAGGGGCTGAAATGGAGGTTCCAGTATCATCTTTGAGACCCGGCAACTCCTGTGCCCGAAATACCCTCTGACATAGTCTGTGGAGCATTGTGCTAGATTTGTCGCCCCATTGATATATTCTGCTTCTCGTCGCCAGCCAGACTTGCCGAGCTTCGTCTAACAGCAGGGACGCGTATGTTTGTTGCGCTAATAACAGCTGCCCTACTCCCTCGTGGTGGCCCGCGACCTCGCATTGAGTCTCCAGTCGTTCTAGTGTCGCCGCCGCCTGCACTAGCTCTTCCTTCCGTTTACGGCGCGCCGCCGTACACCAAGCTATATCTACTCCACAAAGTGTGGGCTTCAGGGCCTCCCAGGCCGTCCGTACATCTGACACTGTACCCAAGTTCTCTTCCCAGTATCGAGCAATGGCTACCTCCATATGCTGTTGGTAGGCTTCTTGCTGCAGGTTCCAGGTGGAGAGGCGCCACCGAAATGGTTGTCTCCCCTTGTCTAGGGTGATTTCTATCTCTACTGGGGAGTGATCTGACAATCCGCGCGGCAGAATGGACGCCGAAACAACCCTGTTCACTACCGCGGTTGGGACAAATATATAGTCTAACCTCGAAAACGAGTGGTGAACCGCCGAGACATAGGTGTATTTACGTTCATGTGTGTGGAGATAACGCCAAGTGTCTACCCAGTCCATGCCTCGCACCATATCATGTAGTTTAGTGGGGGTATCTGCTATAGGGTCGCCCCCGGGTCTAAGACGGTCGAGCTGACATTGCATGACATCGTTCCAGTCTCCCCCGATCAGCCCATATGGTGAATAATTTTTCAATCAGTGCCCACTGTAGTGGGGGCGGGGCGTATACACTCCCGATTATTATTGGCTCGGTACCTACCATCCCTTGTATAAAAACATAACGGCCTTGTGGATCTATCCACTGTTTCGAGTGAGTGTAGGCCAGTCTGCGATGCACCAGGACCGCCACCCCCGAGACCCCCTTACGAAACCGGCATGGCAGACCTGGTCATAGCCGTATCTCTGTAGGCTCAACATTGTGTTACCCAGTAAGTGTGTTTCCTGTAACAGTAGGACATCCACTTTTTCTCTCTTCCCCAGTCTCAACACCGCACCCCTCTTAATCTTGTCAAGCATGTACCGTACATTCAAACTCAGCACTTTCATTTGAGCTCTGGTACGTTTTGGCTCAACGTTATCAGCCCCCATCTAAGCGTAGTTGCAATTGTGTCTGTAGCAATGGGTACATCTGGCCGAAACACCCCAACAGTATCTTTTGAGACAATCGTGTGCAAAACAACTCCCTTCCCGCATCCCTCCTCCCCGAATCTCCCCCCCCCAGTCCCCTTCCCTCCCTCCCTCCATATCCCCGTTCAACTGGCATCCCCGCAAACCTTCCCCAACTCCCCCCTCCCCATACCTCAGCAACGTCGAAGTACCTGTCGCGGTATAAGACATCTCCAGCCCCCAACAGGAGACTCGAGACCCTCTATGCCAATGGATCCCCACCAACAGCCCCAGAACGTCCCAACTGCCTCGTTAGAGGCGCTAACCTCCCCAAACTGAGGCATGTGTCCGCCTTTTAAGTCCGTCCCTCCCCACCCAACCCACATCCCGTTTCAATAAGTTTATACTTGTCTGCTAGCACCAGTGTTATTGTACGCTAATATCTTCTCCAGATAGGCCTTCAGCAACCACCACTCTATCCATAACATGGCACCACCATGCGACGAATAACCTGTGTCCCATCGTTCCTCATGGATCTACTTTTGGAGAGTCTGGAGGGTTCGTTTCTTCTGTGCTCCCTCTTTTAACAGGGGAGCGTTTCGATGAGCGAGATCTCCAGTTACTTCTGCTTCGTGAACGTCGGGGCGTTCGAGGTGGCATTGCTGAGGAGGATGAATCCGAGTCTCTAGCCGGTGGAGTATGTGGTCTAACCCGTACTGTCTCATCTGTCCAGGTGAACACCTCCTCAGGCGAATTGAAAAACAGCGTGCAGGACTGATAGACCACCGTAGAGGTGCTGGATAAAGCAGGGCATATTGAATTTTAAGGCCCCGCAGACGAGCTTTAGCTGCCGTGAAGGACTGTCGCTGCTGCTGCACCAGCCTTGTATAGTCCGGGAATATCAAGATCCTCTGATTATTCCACTGGAGAGGTTCTTTCAATCGAGCTTCTTTCAGGATGGTGTCCCGATCATGATAATTGAGCAGCTTGGCAATGACTGGCCGTGGGCGTTCGCCAGCCGGCGGCTTTTGAGTTAGCGCTCTGTGGGCCCGTTCAGTAACGAAGCAGCGGGAGAGAGACTCCGGCGGGAGCCAGCTCTCTAGCCATTCGGTGAGGAAGGCCTCCATGTTGCCCTTTTCGCAGTCTTCTGGAAAGCCGACAAAGTGTAGATTATTGCGCGGAGCCCTTCCTTCAGCGTCCTCAGCCCGGAGCGCCAGGCCCTTCTGTATGCCTTCCATGTGGGTCACTTTCCTCTTTAAGATCACCACATCATCCTCCACCCCGGTGATCCGGGTTTCTGCTTCGGTAATGCGGGCCACCGCATTTCGCAAGTCTTGGCGTAGCAAAGTAACAACCGCCCCAACGGCCCCTATCTTGGCGTCCAATGTGTCCCTAGGTTGGGTGATCGCTGCTAGGAGCGCTGCATTGTCTGGCCCCTGAGCCTGGGTGCCCCCCGAAGCTCCAGAGTGTCCACTGGGGCCAGTAAATTTATCTATGAGCCCCTGTTTCGAGGTTCCGACGCCGCTCCCGCCTCTGGTCATGGTCAGTGTTGGTTAGGACAGCCGTCCAGATCTTTCCTGCGCCTCTCGTGTGCCTTGCTCCACGCCACCGGGGCCCCCCCCCCTCGCTCGCACTTCTCCAAGGAGGCTTCCTCCAAGACCCGGTGGCCTCGCACCTCCGGCGCCACGGGCCCAGACAGTAGGTAGCCGGCAGCCCAGGTCTCGGCCGCCAGCCACGACTTACAATGTCCGTCTCCGGCGTCTTCCCTTCAAATTCACCACAGTTCGCTGTACACGTTGATTCGCCGAGGGGCCCTCCAGTTTCAGGCAAGCAGGACTCGGATACGTTCACCCGTGACTGTGAGGGAAGGCAGACTGATTGTGCCACAAGGTGGGTGTCCCTTGCGGCCTCTGCAGCCTCAAGATGGCCGTCCCAGGGGCTCGCCGTCTCCGCTACCAGATGACACGGATTTGCCAGTGTGGTGTTCGCTATCTATGGGCCGTCGCAGTCGCCAAGAAAGCAGTGGCAGCTCGTCCGCCCCGGGTCCCGCACTCGATCGTCGCAGTGTCTCCCTGGGTTTGTTATCGGCAGACCGCGGGCACCGGGGGTCCGGAGGCCCCTCCAGCTGTCTGTCTCCACCGCCAGGTAATGGTCCGCTAATGCCCTGTGCCTACAGTAGCCCTGGACTCATCCAGATTTACTACTACGGCGCCAAAGTATCCGTCAGGACCGCCGGCCCAACGCCCGCACAGCCACCGTCAGCCGTCTTCTCTGCCGGGCGTCCCCAAATTCGAGGTCCCCGGCGCCGCTCGCCGCAGGAGGCCGCGCTGGTCTCGAGTGTCGTGTAGCGTCTTCCGATGTTGCAACACGGCTCAAACTTGCGCCACGTCTGCTGGGCACCTTCCGCTACACTCCACCACACCGGGATTTCGTCGGGTGCGGGGGAGGAAGGATAATTAGGCGGATATCTCAGCGGCGGGACGGAGCTCTGCTAAGCTGCGTCCGCCATGATGGCTTCCTTAGCCACGCCCAACATGTCATATTGCTCTTTGACTATTTCGCTTTACGGCAGTGCTTACTATTTGCTTTGACATGGCCTTATGTCATCTTGCTTCCTAACGTACGAGTTACTTACCTTCGGTAACGATGTATCTGGTAGAGACGATTCTAGCCGCAGATTCCTGAACGTAGAATTATCCCCAGGCGTGAGACTGGATCTGGAAAACTTTTTCCACAGCATCCCTGCGCGCCGGGGGGACGGCATCACGGGGCCTCCGCCCAGGCGTTGTCCGTGTATGTGATGTCAGCAAGGTTACATAAGTTCCACCCGGCGTGCCTACGTCAGTTTTCTTCGGAGAACTTTTACGCGCCACAACACGGAGCCAGCAGGCAAAACTGTGAGAGTGTAGGAACAGTGTGCGAAAGAGCAGAAAAAGTGGAAAAAGGAGGGTGAGGAACAACACCATAAACAGCAGTGCCAAGCACTGCAGTACCCAAAGGCAGGGAACAGAATAAAGAACAGAGCCCAGCCCTGAGCAGCAACCCTGCCAGTACGGAGATAGCCCCCCTTGGAGACAAGAGCATATGTAAAAATGTCATGAGAACATGTAGCAGGACTACAACCCCAACCAAAAACAATGAAGAAGAACCAGTCCTGGGACAAACCAGGAACGGCAAAACTCCAAGGCAGCCCCATCACAGAGTGTGACAATCCTCAGAAGGAACAAAGGGCAGAGGCACAGCCAAAAGACCCCAACCTAGAGGATAGCAGAGGGCCCAGAGCCCTAGTAATAAAGGGGAAGGAGGGGGAAGGAGAGGGGGGGGGGCGGCGGAAAGTAGGCCCCAACCTGGAGCTACCAGAGCATAAGGGCACCGCAGTACCTATAAACCTATCCTCCAATATGCCAAAAGGGGAGGAAAGGGAACAAATAAACAGGACGAAAATCCTGTCAGAAAGAGGGAAAGAATGGACTCTTAGAAGTCACAGCCGCCCACAGGGAGGCGAGTGCAGAAGACCAAGCCAAAAGCCGTTGGAGAACAGGGATGAAGGGCGGGGCCTGAAGGATTCTGCGGCTAGAATCATCTCTACCAGATACATCGTTACTGAAGGTAAGTAACTTGTACATCTGATAGAGACTACTAGCCGCAGATTCCTTAACGTAGAATAGATACCCTAGCCATGCCCAGAGGGGCGGAGGGTATGCAAGAGGAACCCACCCGCCTGGACATAACAGAGAGTCCCACAGGGGATGGTTCAAGCGTACAGGCCGAAAAGCCCCGCCCCCCCAGGCAAGGGGAACCCCTACACTTAGAGGACCACCGACCCCAGAGGGGATGCGAGAAGACAAGAAAAGAGGCAGCCCGTCCTCACTCAGCAGAAGAAAAGAGGGCAATGTGAAAGAAGGCCAAAGTACCCAACCCCATACGAGGCAACAGAACCTCCACCCAAGGCCAAGACTATAAGAGGAACACCGAGGGTGAAGAGTAACCTAGAGACTCCAAGGAGAAGAGGAAGAGCAAAGGCAAGCCCCCCCACCGGGAACACACCCAGTGAAGAAGGCAGCCGAGCCTATCACAGCCAGAAGGCAATAGACCAGACAGAAGGCGCCGCCAGCAATAAGCAGGCGGAAGCAGACAGGGAGCCCAAGGTCACCCAGGAAGAATCATCCAATGCTCCGCAGGGACAGACTGTGCCCGAAAGGGGGACAAGAACACAAGAGCCATCTCATCCCCAGGGAGGAGAGGTAGACCTGAATGCAGGGGCCACTGGAAGAAGCGGACAAAGCAAGGATGACTGTCCCACTAAAAGGCCAAAAAGGCACAATGGTGCAGAAAGACAGTTTGTCGGAACCGGCAAGCACAGCCAGACGCCGAGAGCACCATGGAAGGATGCACTCAGGGCAAGCCAGACGTCAGCCGGAAACAGAGAGCAAGAAGGTGAAGAAGAGTCCGGACACGCTCCAGGGAGGAGTCCGCACACACAGCCCAAAAAGAAGTGGAACCAGACAGAGCCAAAACGCCAGGCCACAGACAGTAGGCCACACTAGGCGAACAGCGCAGTGACTCCGGAGAAGGACACCCTGAGGCGCAACTCAAGCCATTCCAACAAGAGGATTGCATCCGCAACATACTGTAACACCACGGAAAGCAGAGGCCCAAAGGCGACCACAGCTCCCTAGAGCATGACAGAGCTATATAACAGCTACCCCTGCCCCACATAGGGCATGTTACGTCCCAAGACAAGGGAAGCATGACAGAGCTATATAACAGCTACCACAGCCCCACATAGGGCATGTTACGTCCCAAGACATGAGAACCTTTTAGGAAAAACGTCCGCTGCAGAGGACAACAGAAATACCTGCGGAAAAATCTGCAGAAGGCTTGTCAAGGAGCCAAAGAGAAAAAACAGAAGGCCTAGTCTCAGGGCCATCATGGAGTAGAAACCCGAAAACAAAAACACACAGTCAAGAAGGGCCGGCTAGCTGCCAACAGAACCACAGTCCCGACAAGGAGGACTCGAATGCACATGAAGCACACAGACCACACAACTGGGGCGACCCGCCCCAACGGAAGAACACCTCCCAAAAACCAGATCAACTCACAGGTCACTGAGGGGGAGAAGGAGGGGGAGGAGGAGGAGGAGGAGCAGGACTAAGCCCCGCCAAGAACCTCTGAATGGCTGAGTCCACAGGGTCCTGGAACAAAAGAGCGCCATCCAAAGGAAGGTCCACCAGCCGTTCCCGAATGTTCTCCAGCAACACACTGTCCCAAAGCCAGGCATGGCGATGAAGTGCAGCCGAAGAAGCCATGGCACGACCAAGCACCTCCAAGATGTCCAGAGCAGAGCGAAGAATAAGCGCCACCAGCTCCCGGCCATCCAACACATGGTGCCTCAAATCAACACAGGCACTCTCCTGAGAAGCTGCAGACATAATGGACTCCACCAAGTCCCATAAGCAAGAAGTGGCCCTAGCCAAAACACACAGCGTGTTAAAAGCCCGCAGAGCCGCACTGGTTGAGGCAAATATATTGCGCCCCCAGGAGTCCAGCCAGCGGGCCTCCCGTGACGGGGGAGACAACAGCAGCGGCAGAGAGGGAAAGGCATTCTGCAAAAGAGGGCCTCTGGTAGAGGAGTGGAGGGAAAGACACACCGGATCACGCAGCGCCGGATGGTGGCGGTGAAGTAGGTTTTGGGGCACTGGGTCCACCGTGGCGGGACGGCCCCAAGTCCCCAAAAAAGAAGAATGGAGCGAAGCTTTGAAGAGAAGCAGCAGCTCCCTACCACCAGAGCCCTGATGGAGAACCTACAGAAGATGATCCGCAGGGAAATGGGCAGCTGGATCACCCATGTGCAAAATTCCCACAGACGTGGAAACAGTGCGAGCGAAGGCTGCACCACCCACCTCGGTGGGGGAAGCAGTTCCTCAGTAGGTGACGGCTGCAAGCTAAGGTAGCCGTCCCCCAAGTCCACCAGAGGAAGGAAGGGCCAGGTCCGGAAAGGAGGAAAAGGGACCGAAGAGTGGGGGATCTGCGGTGTCTCCGGAGAAGACCACGGCCGCAGCGACGGTGAGGAGCAGTCCTTAGACGACGTCGTGGAAAAAGCCACAACACGTCGGCCGTCTCCGGCACCAGGGCAGCGAGGGAGCGGCGCCGGAAAGGCATTGACACGACCTCAGACGAGGCAGCCGCCTGCGTGGAGGGGCATGAGGGACCTGGGGAAGAACGAGGGGTCCCCCGCCAACCTCGGCCCGTTACTGGATGAGAAGGGCCCTCCGCCAGCCCCTGTGGCGCCGCCAGGGCCAGCAGCCGCCGGAGGCGAAGCGGCATCACCTCGGCCTTGGACGAGGCCACCGCCTACCCCTAGGACCGAGTGGGGCTCTGGGTGTGACCCGAGTCCCGGCGACCTCCGGCGACACCACAGGGACTCCAGCTGGAGTTTGCGGCGAAGCAGAGGCGCTGTGGGCCGAAGGGGGGACCCCCGAAGGGCCTCACCCCAAAGGCACCACATCCTCCGAAGCTGGATCCGGCCTTCCGGCGCCGGGCCGGAGCCGCCGGCAATGCAGCGGAGGGCCCCGCACACTGCAAGGGATCCGCTGACGTCCCAGTAGGGGAAGAAAGAGGAGTAGAAGCCAGCAAGGCCTGCAAAGCCGCTGCATACCATCTGGGCTCTAGTCACCCCCACAGTGGGGGGATGACACGCGGGGCCGCACCACCCGCAGAGAGCGCGCGCCCCCAACAGGCCGAGAACCAGCCCTGAGGGACAAATTGCGACACTTACCGACAGGTTAGCGACGCTTTTGCTGCTTGGGAGAGGGACGATGTCTAAGACGGTGGCGACGGTTTCAAAAACCCTCCGCAGGGGCCAGGCGTGGTGACGATGCCGACCTGGACATGCGAGCTGAGAGAAGTTTCATCTGGCACTCCCGCCGGGACTTCAGTTTCATCTGCTGGCACGCCTCACAATCAGTGGAGTCGTGGTGTTCCCCCAAACACCACATGCAGATGGGGTGAGTCCGTCGTCGACATCTGGTGCTCACAAGACGAGCACGTG
Source organism: Lissotriton vulgaris (assembly GCF_964263255.1). Classification (NCBI taxonomy): domain Eukaryota; kingdom Metazoa; phylum Chordata; class Amphibia; order Caudata; family Salamandridae; genus Lissotriton; species Lissotriton vulgaris. The sequence continues at coordinate 1,150,848,860 of NC_141685.1, read as the reverse complement.
AAAGGCCTAAACAGGCACGAAAAGGAAAAAACTGACGTCGGTGCGCCGGGATGGGACTTATGTGACCTCGCTGATGTTAAATACGCGGACAACGCCTGGCCGGAGACACGTGATGCCATCCCCCCAGCGCGCAGGGATGCTGTGGCAAAATTTTTTCCGGATCTAGTGTCGCGCCTGGGGATAATTGTACGTTAAGGAATCTGCGGCTAGTAGTCTCTATTAGATTCTACCTTGCTTTAAGCTTCTCTGTGTGCATGGCAGCGTTTGCATAACTGACCGAATTTTCATAACTGATGCCTTGTTCTGAGCTCGCACGTAGCTGCAAAGTGGGGAGGGCATGTTTTTCTACTCCTCACTTGTTTTTCGCTCCTCACCGACCAGAGTGAACTGAATATTATCTGTAGAATGGGCAACTCATCCTCGAAGTCAAAATATAGAGGCTTGGCCAGCCACTGTCTGGGCCTTGACACAGACTGGTACCAGCCAGCTCGATTTTTTCCAATGAGAAAGGAGCTGGGTTTTCTAGAAGCTTCGTCCCACGTTGAATAATGGTATTAAAGCTGGAAGCTTTAGTGGCTCAGGTGGAAGTACACCACAGAATAGACGTATTGCTGTGGCTTGTTGATGGAACTTGAGTCCTGATTGAAACTCCTTCCTGGGCTGTTGACGGACTTCCTACAGCTTGAGCTGGCAAGGATGATGCAAATTCAATTGGTGAGGTGTTCCTAACCACACTCTCTCTTTCACTCTCTCTTATATATATATATATATATATATATATATATATATATATATATATATTTTCTATTCTTTGCTAGCTGTGTACATATTGCATTCTATTTCAATTGCATTAATAAAGGTGTATATGTTGTTTTACCTACATTTGGGTGTGTTTTCTTACCCCACCTTAAGGAAGTGCTGAGTCTTGCCTTGCCTGTTGGGGGCGTTGGGTTAGGGTGCGTTCTTTTAGCGAAAAGCACATTCATTACAAGATGACATAAGGAAACTAGCTCCAGAATTTAAATACTGGTTAGCTAATGCGAATCTGACCCTAAAATTCATATAGAAGACTCTGTGATGGTGACCAGAAATGCAAGATACCATTGCACTGCATATCAGCCAGCCAGCTACAAATACATCACTTTAAGGAAATTCTTAGGTTAGAGACCCAGGCATGCCATGAAACCATCTGAAAAGTCCCCTGCGTGGTGACGGACGTGCACCCCTGCTCTGAGTGCCTCAGCTGCAAAGATGTCTGGATTACTGTTGCTGACTTTTGTTGTCATGGGCCAACACGGATCATGCCTGTGCTCCATGACATAGGCCTGTCTCACGGATTGCAGTCTTGTTGGCCCAAAGCACTACCTTCACAGTGATGAAACGCTCCTGCCTTTGTCAAGCGTTAAGCAGCATGAGCATGGTGGTGGCAGCATACCGTGCAGTGATCAGTAGAAGTGAACAGCCCCTTTTTATATGTGTCACTGGAGTGAGGCTCACTCGTGTAAAGTTCCACTGTTGTGTGCTTAATTCACCTTGGGCATACATCAAGGTAGTATATAGTGATGTGCAGTGTGTGTGTTGTATGCATGTGCTTGATGTATGTGTGCCTCTGAATGGTACAATACATGGAATATTTTTATTCCATTCTGGGAGACCCAGGGCTGTGCAGAGAGCTGTGTGGATAAGAAGAACCAGGATCTACAGCATACTTCAAAGGGTGCTCTTTTAATTTAAAGAGGGGTCGCTGAGAAGGTCCCTGGGCACATCTCAGGAAGGTGATGGGGCTGATAAGAGAATCACAAAGCATGGGCCCTGGGGCAACCTTTTGATAGACATATCACTATGGCTGACAACCAGGTGTGAACCTCTAGTCATTCCCATGGCCTGATTTGCGGTTCAGCCAAATTTGGAGTCATTGCTGCTGTGACAGACTTTCTGGAGGAAGGACAGGGCAGAGGAGAGGGTACTTCAAAGGTAGCAGACCCCCAAAGCTAACTTCAAAGACTCAGACCCTATATCATACTTGATGTCTGGAAATGGACTATAAGAGGAGCTCAAGGCCCCCAAAACTTTAAACTGTCAAGCAGCTAGATAGGCTGTGCGATGAGAGGAAACTAAGGCAAGACCTCTGCCTTGGCAGGTGACGGGACCTAGAGGCTTAGGCCAGCCATCGGAGGAAGACAAGAATTGTAGCCTAGTGGATGCTGGCTAAGATGTCGGCAAGGTGACCCATGTGGGCCAGAATCTTGATTCAGGATCAGAACCAGAAGCCGTCAAAATCCCCCTGCAGCGGCAAATGTGTGCTACTCACCAGAGGCAGCCACTGTTGTAGAGTCTCCGAGACTCCAGTTGGACAATTACTGCTGGCGTGGTTGGTGTGGTTAAGACTGAGCGAAGGTAACGCTTCAGTGCTGGGAATTATTTGACTTATCAAACAGAGTGAGGGGTGGCACGAGGAGGGCGAGGGGTTACTCAATGGGAAAACATATTTATGTACTTACCTAGCCGCCGGGTCCCGTGTCTCTGCTTCTTGCTCCTGCTCTGCTCGTGGGCCAGGAAGCCAGGAAGAACAGTCAGGCTCCCCTGACCAATCACAACTCTGCAATGCAGCGTTGTGATTGGTTTTGAGCGTCCTGGTTTGACGCTCAACCAAGGAATGGGGGCCTGGGCTTGTTCTCCACGCAGGCTGTAATGCAGCCTGCATGTAAAATGGGTAAAGTGCGCATGTCTGATATGGGCGGCCCGAGGAGGCCAACCAAACAGTCCTTGCGCACTTAGGAGTGGGCAAACCACTCCTCCCCTGCCCTGCTCCGTGAGCAGAGCAGCCCCGCCTGCAAAGGAAACATGAAATTATAACAACTAAAAGTTATTAGCATTTTAAATTTCCTTTCCTTTACACTGCCCAAAAGCAGTGGGCGACGCTCCTCCGCCATAGCGAAGGAGCAGCTACTGCATTAAACACAAGAGCCCTAACTTTTGTGGGCTGTGTGTATTGTCTATGTATGGCGTATTTTACTTTGAGGTCTTATATAAATACTCTTGTTGCCCTAAAAGAATGTATTTGACCGGACAATCATTTATTGCTGCCATTGAACATATTTTGAGCTGTGCGCCTGTATTCACCTCCCTGTGTCTACCTCCCCCTTCACAGGAAACCTTGTTTTTTTCTACCTGCTCTACCATTGAGAGTCAAGTGCTGAAGTGGTACTTGGGCCAGTTACTAAGGATCCATAGTAGGCCGGGTCCTGAGATATTAGGAGTAAAAGGCCTCAACCCCCACAGTTAGGCCCAGAGGCTCCTACTTGCCTTGTGGACTTCTGAACAGGGTTCTGAAACCATTAAAGTCTTTGAAAGAACTATGGGAATCATTTCCTTACATTTTGAAATAGCAAACAAGCAGATCCATCACAGAAAACCTGAAAAAGGCATAGTCATAATAATCTGAAGCATAAAAAATGAGCTGGTTGGGCTGCTAAGGCAGAGTCATGAGTGCGTGTGAGGAGATGAAGCCCTACAAAACAGTACAATGGAAAATAAAGCACTTATAAAAGTCAAAAAGAAGGTAACACAAAATAAACTTTGGGGTGAAGTAAAGTAAGCCCTGATGAAGAAAGACAGTAGGAAAATCTTGGAATGTTTTGGGAGATTAAACCATGAATCTAGGCCTAGCATATATGTATATAAGAGACATATGGATGATATAAATGTAACCTTGTGACATATATGTGTCTGAACATCTAATTCCTAAATGTCATAACTAAGCAATAGTCATCTGACTTAGAAGCCTCAGGAGCATTAGTAGTTCATAATGTTCACAGCACATGCACAGTAATGCTTAAAAGTCCAATGTAATGAAATCCTATGAATTCTTATTGATTCTTTGCTCTACAATGGACTATCCTTAGGCTGTAAGGGATTGAGACAAACCACATTGTTTTAACTTATGTAACCTTTTTGTACCCTTATTTTACTGTTTCATACTGTACCGTATCGATTTGACTTTAATGCGGTTTATGGGACTTGTTTCCAAATAAACAATCTGAAGTTTAGAAAGGAATATAGTAATTTGCAGACTTCAAAACTGGGATCTTATTAGTAAACTAAATGAGTCCATTCTGCACAACGGGGAAATAGGTGGCTTGCAGTGGAATTTGTGGTAAGATGGAATCTCTCACAGAAAAGGCTAACCACAGATTGCTCATCCTGTGAATAGATGCCAAACAGTACCTCCCCTGGTGGTGGAGCTGTGGATTGGGTCAGACCTTTACTGGAAATTCTGAGTTTGCAGTGGGGTAGCAAACAGAGCGAGGGTGCTGTCGACTACTCGCATGTAGGGGGGAAGCCACACCCCCTTGCTATGCCACTGAACAAAGTGCCCGCCCCGCTGGCCTAGCTGTCCAGGTAATAATGCTTTGTGAAGATGCGTAGGGACACCCACATACCAGCCTGCAAATGTCCAGAACTTGCACATGATGTACCAGAGCAGTAGTAGCAGCCTCTGCTCTCGTAGAGTGAGTGCATAAGCCTTCTGGAGGAAGCTTCTTGGCCAGCCAATAGCAGCTTTTGATTACTTAAGTAATCTGATTATCTCCTCCTCCCCTTTCTTATCTATCGTCACCAACCCAAGAGGTCTGCTAAACCAACCTGTATAGGACCTGGATAAGGGCTAGGCAGAGAGAGTGGCGGGGATAACTTCAACCGAGGAATGCAAACCCTGATCGGAAGGACACTGCTGTACCATGCAGTGCATGAGATCACTCAGCCAGAAGGCAGCAGCTGCAATCTCTCCAACAATGAAGCCTGACACAGAGGCGCTATAATGAAGCATTCAGGAATAGCCTGTAAGAGCACATGGGCAGCAATAATAGAACCTAAGAACAGAAAAGACCGGGTGCACATTTACTAAACTTTCACGCAACGTATGGCAGCAGGCAAAGTTGGTGTGTTGCGTTGTGTGTGAGGAAGAAGACAGAAATGTTCTGTATTTAATATTTCTGCTGTCTCCTTGTGCAGGCGTACTGTGTGCAGCCTAGCTCCAACGTAGGCACCTTTGCACCATAGTGCATGGGTGTTTGCAGGAAGTGACACCTTACTGCACAAAAACAAACCTTTCCCTCTTTCTGTGTGTGCTGCATTCTGCAGCAAATGTGGAAAGAGGAAATACATAGAAGAAATAAAGAGTTTTCTCCTTGTTACGCCTCACTTAGGAAGGCTTAGCATTTTGATGCATTCCCAGGTTTACAAGTCTTTGTAAATCTGGGAATGTTCCAAAATCAATGGGTGGGTGGATGGGAACGCCGAAATTGCACCCATGGAATGTCTCCCTAGTTGAAATGTAATGTAACGCAGCACAAGTGGCTGCTTTGCATGACATTTACTTACAAAGTCACACAAGGGCACTCAAATGAGGCTTTATAAATGTTACTGAAGCTTTTGCGTTGTACTCGCGTCATCTTGCTTGACACAAGAACAATGATAAGGCTTCATAAATATGGACCCTACTGTATACCCATGACAACAGTCCAGCCTGAAGGACTAGAGGCAAAAACTCAACCCTCCCTTGTAACCGCTCGCATTCTGTTTACTTCTGCATAATTCAGACGCGTGCGCCTCTGCTAACAGTGCTTTGTTGCCCAATATGCCTAGCACCAGAGTGGTAGTGGTGACCGGAGGTAATAAAGGCTTCGGATTGGCAATTGTGCGGGCTCTCTGCAAGCAGTACAAGGAGACGTGTACCTGACTGCCCGAGACCCCTAACTGGGGGAAGCATCTGTGAAAAAGCTGCAAGAGGAGGAGGGTTTGACATCTCTTCTCCTCCAGCTGGACATCACAGACATGCAGAGCATCCGAACACTGAAGGACTTCATGAAGAAATAATATGGTTGAATAGATGTTCTGATCAATAATGCAGGAATTGCTTTCAAAGTCGCTGATACTACACCATTTCATATTCAAGGGGAAGTTACTTTGAAAACCAACTTTCTTTGCTACCAGGGAAGTCTGCACAGAGTTGTTACCAATCATAAAGCCACACAGAAGAGTTGTAAAGGTGTCCAGCATGTCTAGTCAGCATGCTTTAGCCAAATGCAGCAAAGATCTCAAAGAGAAGTTTTGCAGTGAGTCCATCACAGAAGATGAGCTGGTAGCACTCATGGAAAAGTTTGTTGAAGACACCAAGAATGAAAATTACAGCCAGGAGGGCTGGCCCAACACAGCCTATGGGGTGTCGAAAATTGGAGTAACTGTCCTATCCTTGATTCAAGCTAGGACGCTGACTAAAGAAAGTGGAGCAGATGGAATACTTCTTAATGCATGCTGTCCTGGGTGGGTAAAGACAAATGATCCAGCGCTGCTCTCAAACAACCCTCAAAACCATCACCAAAATCCCCAGGAGCTATCACACTTCACTTGTGGGTGGGGCCCATAGCACCGCGAGTCACTCATTCACACAGATCACACTGCTCCCAAGATCAGTGAGGCCAGAGAGGGAGCGGCTGGATAGCGAAGTACCCTACTTCATCTAAAAGTTAAATTCTATACATTATATACATATGCATTTTATTGATATCACCATGGTATTTAAATCTCATAAACAGCATTTAAGGCACCCCACTGTTTTGGTCAATGGATCAGCTAGTAGAAGTTGGTTTATGGACAAAAAAGACCTGCTTAATTCTCCATTTATTTAATTTTTATTTTCTCCTTAAGTCTTCTAGCATGACATTTTGCTTAAAATGTTAATCTTAATTCAGAAAAATTAGTTTAAACATTTCTCTGATTACTTCAAGTAAAGGATAAAATAAGTTCAATTAGTTTACATTTATTATCAGAATAGTTCAGAAGTGAGAAAAATCAAAGACATATTACCCATCTTCTTGGTCATAGAGGAAAGAACAGGATTAAACGACAAAGTTCCCAAAAACAGCCGCTCTATCTTCCTCGATGTTCACCTCCCATCAAGACTCCGACCCCATCAAAAGTTAAAGTCAGGAAAAAATTTCAAAGTCTTTGCACCCAAAAATGGATCAGTCCGACAGAGTGTCGTGGTGTGAAAATAATTCAAAAGCAAGCTTTTTTCTCTCTTCCAAACGGCCTCTTTTATACCCTTTTTTACCTATCTAACTAAAATTTGAAACTTTAGAATCCACACTCATTCCTCATTGGTCCATTCAAGGGTTGGTGAAGATCACCTCATCTCCTCATTGTCCGAATTTTGCAAAGTCACTTCCATAATTCTCATACGGTCATAATTGTTCATGTTTGCAACATTTTCATCATGTCCTTACTTCGACACTTCGGTAAATTTTCCCAGGCTCACAACTTGAGCATTCTCTTTTAGCACCATTCTGCTGTTCAGGCCACGCTGACCTTGACATCAGTAGCCCAGGCACAGGCTGCTCGTACATCTCTCGAGCACAGTCGCGCATGCGTAGAATTACATTTTCTCTGAGTCTTGCAAACCCTCCATGTTTTGTTAGGCTGCATGGGCCATAACGGGAACTATTATAGAAACAAACACAATTAAACGTTAGATTTTGAAGTAAAACCCTTCTGTTCACCTCCCACCATTCTAAGTTTACCCTGTTAGTGATTACCTAGCCTTAAGCCACAAAGAGGCGTTGTTTTCTTACCATTCTTCTTCGTTTTTGCCACAATAAATACTTATAATAAGCATACATGCATAGCTTTGTTAAATTAGAAGCGTTATTGCACTATATTAGCATGACAAATTCACATGATTATTTGTATTACAATTTGCAACACAAGCAAATTAGTATCTCACGTGTACTTTTCTGTGTGTGTTTTCTTTTTTTCTGTTGGTTAGTTCTAAAATCCACTCGATTAATACATATTATAGTTACGAAAAACTAACTTCACGAGGGGTATACAACATTTTTTATCACAGCCTCGCTCCATCAATTCCCCCCCTTGGTGATCTTATCACCAAATAACACCAAAAATGTTTGTAGAATTTTTCAAAAATATGTTTCAGGTTCTTTTCAGTTAGTATGACTTTAACTCTTGTATCTTCCATTTTCTTTCTATTATGGTAAAGTCTTTCTCTAAACTCTTCCAACTCTATTTCCCCTTTCTCATGTTCTCTTTCTTTACTTTCCTCAACTGTCCTTTTTATGGACTTTTTAATGTTTCTCCTTTTTCTAAGTTTACAAGCGAATCTTAGGATTAATATCATTACTATCTTTACAGTCAGTGGAATTAATACTTTCCCTATTATTGACCTACCTATTTCAAAAAAGCATTTCTTTACAGCTGAAAAACTGTTACCAAGTTTCTCAAGAACACCATCAACCTCTAGTGGAGCAACTTCTTTATGCAATTCTGTAATATTTGTAATATACCTTTGAATATTTTGACTTTTGTCCGGAATATAGGTACAACAGTGTTGTACCTTCAAAATTCCACAGACTCCTCCTTTTTTTGCCAATCTTATACCAAGAGCAAGTCGATTTTGCATCACCATAGCTCTCATAGCAACCATTTCAGTATTTACCATTAAAAATCCTCCTGCAGTATCTGTTGATAAACGATCTACTATTGTTGACAACTTTCGAATTTTGTTTGCATTAAAAGATATGGCCACTGCTGGTATCAATGCTCCAAAAACATCACCTATTATTTCTAATACACTGTCCCTTCTCCTATGGGTTAATGGTTTACCAATTTCATGAATTCCATTAGTTCCTCTATCTACATGAAATATTTTAGGAAAGACAAAACCTACATAACAGGATCCATACCAATGGTCCGGTAATCTATAGTACGCCTTGTTACCGCACAAAAAATAAATTCCAGGAAAAACAGTATCACCACCTTTAAATCCCATTCCCTTTTATAGTCAAGTCAAGTCAGAGAATTTATATAGCGCACTACATACCCAGAGGGTCTCAAGGCGCTAAGGAGGGGGAGGAGGATTACTTGTCAAATATCCACGTTTTAAGTTGCTTTCTGAAAGCTAGGTGGTTCTGGGTAAGGCGAAGGTGAGTGGGGAGTGAGTTCCATGTTTTAGCAGCCAGGTAAGAGAAGGATCTGCCTCCCATGGTGGTCTTGTTGATGCGAGGTACAGTGGCGAGGGCTTGGCTGGAGGAGCGTAGTTGGCGGGAGGGGGTGTAGAAGGACAGTCTTGAGTTGAGGCATTCTGGTCCGATGTCGTAGAGTGATTTGTGTGCGTGGGTTAGCAATCGGAAAGTGATTCTCTTATTGACGGGTAGCCAGTGGAGGTCTTTCAGGTGACCAGAGATGTGTTCGTTGCGTGGGATGTCTAATATGATTCTGGCTGAGGCGTTTTGGATTCGTTGGAGTTTCTTTTGGAGTTTAGCGGTAGTGCCTGCGTAGAGGGTGTTTCCGTAGTCCAGTCGGCTCGTGACCAGAGCATGGGTGACTGTTTTCCTGGTTTCGGTGGGGATCCAGCGAAATGTTTTTTTGAGCATGCGAAGAATGTTGAAGCAGGATGAGGATACGGCGCTGACTTGTCTGTTCATTGAAAGTGAAGAATCCAGGATAACGCCTAGGTTCCGTGCGTGGTCTGTCGGGATGGGTGCTTTTCCAAGGGCTTCCGGCCACCAAGAGTCGTCCCATGCAGAGGGGGATGTACCTAGGATGAGGACTTCTGTTTTATCTGAGTTCAGTTTCAGACGGCTGTGTTTCATCCATTCAGCAACTTCTTTCATTCCTTCGTGTAGGTTAGTTTTGGCGGTGCTGGGGTCCTTGGTGAGAGAAAGGATCAGTTGAGTGTCATCCGCGTAAGAGATGATGTTGAGGTTGTGTTGGCGGGCGATGGCCGCGAGGGGGCTCATGTATACGTTGAAGAGGGTGGGGCTGAGAGAGGATCCTTGTGGTACGCCACAGATGACTTCGGTGGCCTCGGACTTGAATGGTGGAAGGCGGACTCTCTGGGTTCTTCCGGTGAGGAACGAGGTGATCCATTCAAGTGCTTTTCCATGTATTCCGATGTTGCTGAGGCGTTGTAAAAGGGTGCTGTGGCAGACTGTGTCGAATGCTGCAGAGAGGTCGAGCAGGATGAGGGCGACTGTGTCTCCATTGTCCAGTAGAGTTCGAATGTCGTCTGTTGCTGCGATGAGGGCGGTCTCAGTGCTGTGTTTTGCTCGGAAGCCAGATTGTGAGGAGTCGAGGGATTTGTTGGCTTCGAGGAAAGCGGCGAGCTGGTTGTTGACAGCTTTCTCGATTACTTTGGCCGGGAATGGAAGGAGCGAGATGGGGCGGTAATTTTTGAGTTCGGTGGGGTCCGCTGTGGGTTTTTTCAGAAGGGCGGTGAGTTCAGCGTGTTTCCAGCTTTCCGGGAAGGTGGCGGAGTTGAAGGAGCAGTTGATGACGTCTCGGAGATGCGGTGCTATGACGGAGTCTGCTTTGTTGAAGATGTGATGAGGGCATGGGTCTGTGGGGGATCCTGAGTGGATGGAGTTCATCAGGCGGATGGTGTCCTCAGTGGAGATTGGGTTCCAGTCGTTAAGGGTGTTCGCGGGGGGAGAGTGTTCAGCAAGTGGTTGGGTGGGTTGGGCTCCGGGTTGGTTGTCGAAGCTGTTGTGGATGTCTGCAATCTTGTTGTGGAAGAATGAGGCTAGGGAGTCGCAGAGGGCTTGAGAGGGGGTGATGTCGTTGGAGTTGGCCGAGGGATTGGAAAACTCCTTGACGATGTTGAAAAGTTCCTTGCTGTTGTGGGCGTTGTTGTCAAGTCGATCCTTGAATGCTGTTTTCTTGGCCTTTCGGATTAGTTGGTGGTGAGTGCGGGTGGCGTTTTTGAAGGCGTCCTTGGTGCTGGTGGTTGGGTCTTTTTTCCACGCTTTTTCAAGGGTGCGGCAGAGTTTCTTGGACTTCTTAAGATCATCGTTGAACCATGAGGCCTTCTTGTTGCCAGGTTTGCTTTGACGTTTTTTCAGTGGTGCTAAGGTGTCGGCGGTGTTGGATAACCATAGGGTGAAGTTGGCGGCGGTTAGGTTTGGGTCCGAGGAGTGGACTGGGGTGTTTAGAAGGAGCGATGAGGAGATCTGGTCGGTGGTGATTTTGTTCCAGTTTCTTTGCAGAGTTGGTTGGAGGTGGTTGGTGGGTTTGGGCTTGTTGTAGGTGAAGTGAACGCAGCTGTGGTCAGTCCAGAGGAGATCCGTAGTGTGGCTGAAGGAGACATGATTGCTGGAGGTGAAGATGGGGTCGAGTGTGTGACCTGCGATGTGGGTGGGGGAAGTGACCAGTTGTTTAAGTCCGAGGTTGGCGAGGTTGTCCAGGAGGGTGGTGGTGTTGTGGTCGTTGATCTTTTCAAGGTGAAAGTTGAGGTCTCCCAGAAGGATGTATTCTTTGGAGGGGAGCGCGTGTGGAGTGATGAAGTCCGTGATGTATTCACTGAATTTTGCGCGGGGTCCTGGTGGTCTGTAGAGGAGGGTGCCTCTGAGTGTGGTTTTGGGGTCAATGTGGATCTGGAAGTGAAGGTGTTCGGAGTTGGCGAGGTTGGCGTCAGAGCTGGTTGAGATGCGGATTGATTTCTTATGGACGATAGCGATTCCTCCTCCTGTGTGGCTGGTACGGTCTTTGCGAGTGATCTTATAGTCTTCAGGGATGGCAATGGTGATGTCTGGTGCGGAGGAAGCATTCATCCATGTTTCCGTTAGGAAGGCGATGTCTGGAGAAATGGTGTCTAGTAGATTCCATAGGTCAATGGCGTGCCTGTGGACTGATCGGGTGTTGAGAAGGATGCATTGTAGGTGGTTGGGGTCGGGAATCTGTGGTGTGGTCGTAGCGGAGATGTTGTCGGTGCCGCTGAATTTGCAGGAGTAGCAGGAGAAAGGTCCATGGGTTTGTCCAGGGGCGGCTTGGACGCAGTTGGGGGCGCGACCGGGGTTAAGGGCTAGGAGGGTGGCGGGATCGTAGGTAATGCGGGAGGGCTGGGCAATGCGAGGGCCAGGGGGTATGGCGCTGGGCGCGGTCCAGGCGCGGACGGGCGTAGACGGGCTTACCTTTGGCGCACCTTCGGCGAGACCGCTGCGCGAGACCGCTGCGCTAGAGTACATCTATCATATGCGGATAGTGGAGGGGAGGGGCGAGGGAGGAGCAGCAGGGAGGCGGGTGCGTGGTGGAGGGGGCGGGCTATAGGCAAAACAACAACAACACGGATAATGGCGGCTAAAAACGCGAGTGCAGACCGGGTTGGCAGAGAGTGATTCTGTCAATTTCAGTTATTAGACCAACGAAGCAGCAATGCGGGCTAGGCAGCACAGGCACACCGATTAAATGAGCAGATGCAGGCACAATCGAGCTAGCAGGTAGGCACGCCGAAAATAATGAAAATACAGTTAATGGACACAATAGGGTAATGCTAAAGGCACTTTCAAGCGCTAAAAGGGTCAGCAGCGCGTTAATGAGATCCACAGCGCAATGCAAACGATACCAGTCCCAATTAGGCAGGAGTCAGCAAGGGCAGCAGGGAGCGACCACTTCTAACGAAGTCAGGGCGGTCACAGCGCTTAGGTGGTCGGGAGAAACCTAGTCTCTTAGTGGGAGGGAGGAGCAGCAGGGAGGCGGGTGCGTGGTGGAGGGGGCGGGCTATAGGCAAAACAACAACAACACGGATAATGGCGGCTGAAAACGCGAGTGCAGACCGGGTTGGCAGAGAGTGATTCTGTCAATTTCAGTTATTAGACCAACGAAGCAGCAATGCGGGCTAGGCAGCACAGGCACACTGATTAAATGAGCAGATGCAGGCACAATCGAGCTAGCAGGTAGGCACGCCGAAAATAATGAAAATACAGTTAATGGACACAATAGGGTAATGCTACAGGCACTTTCAAGCGCTAAAAGGGTCAGCAGCGCGTTAATGAGATCCACAGCGCAATGCAAACGATACCAGTCCCAATTAGGCAGGAGTCAGCAAGGGCAGCAGGGAGCGACCACTTCTAACGAAGTCATAGGTATCTTCACATTGACTTGGACCCACAAAATAATTATCATACAATGTGTTATCTCTCCGAATACATCATTTCCCTAATTGTGGTGTATATATACTTGTTGCCACATTCACATTATTTCCCTCAATATTTTCATCCTCAAAGGTCCACATTGTTGATTTGGCTTTCTTTGCAGTTGTTTTTCTTTTGTATTGGACTCTCCTTTCCTCTATCATATCCAAAAAGGCTTTCTCTTCATTGCGCATTTTACAAGTGAAATTATGTTTGAACGCATAAACAAAAGTCAGTTCTTGCGTTTCTAAAAAATATTCACTAAATACTTTGCTAGGTTTCATTTTGTTCAATTCAGGTACGACTTTCAAAGTTGCAAAGGTGTCATCAGAATTAGAATAATAATACTCCAATTTACCTGTTTTGTAAAACAAACTAGATAACACACTACAAGTAACTCCATATGTCAAAGGGAGGTGCTGATAAGTCACGCCCTCTGACATAGATGCAGGAAACTTCATACATACGTAGCAGTCGCTTGCCTCCATCGTTTTCATATATTCAGACAATAGTTTGGAAAAAGTATTTTTCGAAAAATCACTTATAGAATTATACTTATGCAAATCAGGATTATATACATGTTTCACATCACTCTTCGACTCGTAAGCCTTCTCTTTTGCACTTTCATTTACCTTTGTATTATTAAATTCAGGTTTAAAAGGAATCACAATTGCTAATATTAACCATACCATTAATAATCCTGTACATATTAACCACATTCTACACCATTTTCTAAAAATAGCACACTTCGATTTTTGTACATCATTAGTAACCATTTTTTTTTACCACACCAATTTATTCACAGTCTTTTTCACCTTTATAGTGTCCTTTCAACTCCTTTTACACTTGCGGTAGTGTCTCTAAAGTCAAATTCCAGTTTAATCTTGTCTCTTTTCTTTTATCTTTCTCTTTTGTTTCCCAGTTTATGTAATCCTTTGTCTCTTTATTTCTTTTTTACTCACTTTGGCAATTCAGATTTTCTTGGCTGCTATTGATTTCCTCTACTGGAGGCAGTGCAACATTGGTCCATTCAGGTGACTTGTACTTTTGATTTGGTCTCCTTACTCTTTTTGGCCTTTGCAAAACCTCTTTCCTTTCTTCAAACAACTCCTTTTGACTTGTTATCTCATTTACTTGTTCTTCTCGACTTTTGGCTTTGTTAATCAGTTTAATTTTTAGACCATCATTTCCTTTCAGCCAATTGTCTCCTTTATGTGGTCTCTTACTTTCAGGTTCAACAATACCACGTACCAATCTTCAAGCTCTTTTTCTTGAGCTCCTCCTTAATTGTGTCTCATCATCACTGTCATCAGACTCAGTTTCAGATTTCTCGTCACTTCCTCTTATTTTGAACTTTATATTGTCTGTTTCATTCACTGAATCTGTGTTTTCTTTTGTCAATTCAGTTACTCTGTTAGGAACTCCTCCATAGCTGGTACTTGGAAGCTCATCCTCATCGTGAGTCTTTTCCTTCTCACCAGTTTCAAAATTTCCGTTCCTGCTTCCAGAGTTTTCAAACTGTCCTTCAGAACTTATTTGGCTACCAGTTTCTTCTTTGCTTTGATCAGTGTCCAAACTGGTACTATGCCATACCACATCCCGACTTTCAGGTCGATCTACAGAATCTGGTACTTCACTCTCTCCTTCAGATGCTGAACTAGTATCTGATATTTCCAGATGGTGACGAACAGGTTGCGCTTCAGTCTCTGGGTTTTGATCTGGTTCACCTTTAGAATCAGAGTCAGTAGTGGTTTCAGCTTCTTCTGTTTGTGGATTTTCGGGTTCAGGCACGCGAATCGTGTGGCTGACGTGCACCCAACTCTTTACACCAGCACACTTGACTGCAGTGGTGCTAACCAGAATAACCTGCCTCAGCTTCTCCCAGCGAGGAACTAGACAGTTTCTTCTCCTGTGCACTTTTATCCGAACCCAATCTCCAGGGACTAGATCATGAGCTAGATATTTTTCTTTAGTGTTAGCATCAATTCCCACCTGATGGAATACAGAAGTCACCACATCAGACAGGTTCTTGCAGTAATCCAGTATGATATCATCATTTGTAGCCAACAGTTTATCAACTGGAATAAATGCTTGTCTCATTACTCTTCCGATTAGTATTTCATGAGGACTTAATCCTGTCTTTCTATCAGGTGTACTCCTCAGGGTCATCAAAACAAGTTGCAAAGCATCAGGCCATTTCAATCCAGTGGCCAGACACATTTTTGCAATTTGGTTCTTTATTGTTCCACTTACTTGTTCAACTACCCCAGAAGCCTCTCGTCTGTAAGCACAATATAATCTCTGACGAATGTCCAGTGCTTCACAAATCATTTGAACAAGTTAATTCTGGAAATGTGTACCACGATATGACTCAATGGTACTGGGAAACCGAAATGTGGAATGATTTCTCTTGACAAGAGTTTTGCAACAGTCGCTCCATCATTCTGCCTGGTAGGGAAGGCCTCCACCCACCTTGAGAACAAACACATGATTACAAGTACATATCGAAGTCGGTTGCAGGGTGGCAACTCTATGAGGTCTAATTACATTCTTGTAAAAGGACCTCCCTCCCGTCCTATGGTTCCCAAACTCAAAACCGTTTTTCTTCTTGGGTTTAGCTGTTGGCACACCAAACATCACTGACAAAGGCTTTCAGCAATCATCCTAAACTTGGGGTTGTACCAGGTTTGTCTAAACATTCTAATCATGGCATCCCTACCTATGTGTGCTTGACCATGATACATTTGAGCCATGTTAGAGATCATGCTATCAGGCATTACTGGTCTTTCATCTTTGTAAACCCAAATGTCATCCTCCTCTCTTTGTCTACAACCTGCCTTCAAACAGATGTCTTTTTCTTCCTCAATCGATTTTTCCTGCATTTGTTTTACTTCCTGCCAAGTTTCAACCACTGTTGTTAGCATGATAGGACTTGAAACATGTTCTTTTTCCCTGTCACGATTTATAGATGCAAAATCTTTAGCACAATATTTAGCAATGGAGTCAACAAAACGATTGCCTCCAGTAATGTAGTCATCTCCTTTCTTGTGAGCTGCACACTTTACAACAGCAATTTTCTCGGGCAACTGAATTGCATGAATCAGCATTTTCACAAATTCAGCATTTCTAATGGGAGATCCTGTGGAAGTTAAATAACATCTTTGGGACCACAGTTGGCCATAGTCATGGACAATCCCAAAGCCAAATTGACTGTCAGTCACTATGGTTACTCGAATTTCCTTTCCCAGTTCACATGCTCAAATTAAAGCAATCAGCTCCGCCACCTGAGCAGGACAAATTCCTTTCATACAAGATGCTTCTAAGACATCTGCCACTGTACATACAGCATATGCAGCACTCAGAACACCTTCATCAGTTCTCAAACATGAACCATCCACAAACATCACATAGTCAGATGCAGGTAGTGGTTCATCCTTAATGTCAGGTCTCGGCTTGGTACAATACTCAAGTACATCCAGACACTTGTGATCAACTTCATCTTTCACTTCTAATCCAAAGTGTCAGGTAACAATGTAGAAGGATTCACAATTACACATCTTATCACGGTCACTTTATCTGCACCCAGGATTACCTTCTCATATTTAGTCATCCTGTTGTTTAACAGGTCATTTCTACACCAGCGGCTCCAGTAAGATTCTTCAATGTACAAGTGTGTCCTAGTAAGGAGAATTTCCACCGAGTGTGGTACATATACCTTCACTGGATATCCCATCACTATATCTTCACTCTGCTCCAAACTCACACTCGTAGCAGCTGCTGCTTTCAGACATCCTGTCAATGCCTTAGCAACTGGATCCAACACTGCTGAAAAATATGCAATGGTCTTTCTCATTTTTCCATGTATCTGAATCAAAACTGACAATGCACATCCCGCTCGTTCCTTGCAATACAGTTCAAATTCTTTCTCATAATCAGGCATACCTAGTGCTGGTGCTTCACATAAACTGGTCTCTTATTGTTCAAAGGCTTCCATTTCCGTTTTGTTCAGCACTATAGGGTCTCTCACATCTGCTATAGTCAGTCTTTGTAAAGGCTTTGCAATCAGTGGAAATCCACTGATCCATTGTCAACAGTACCCTACGATCCCTAGGAACATCCTCACTTGTTTCTGCGTTTTGGGGGGCTTCATTCCTTGAATTAATCTGATTCTTTCTATGGTAACTTGTCTTATTTCCTTTGAAATCTTGTGACCTAAGTACTGCACCTCCTTCTGACAGAATTGTCATTTTGATGGAGATACCTTATGTCCTCCTTCTGCCAATGATTCATCAAAGCGATTGTATCTGAAGCACATGCATCTTTGGGTCTTGATGCAACCAGTAGGTCATCAATGTATTGAACCAGTACAGATTTTCCTGGCATGTCTAGACTCTCTAGTGACCTTTTTAGCAACTGATTAAAAATAGAAGGACTCTGTAATGGGGCAGGTGGGGAGGGAGTGACAGAGTCGGAGACCTTGATTAACGATTTCAAAGAAGGCTTTATTTTTATATAAGCTTTCCTCCTCCTGCTTGTCAGTCTTTCTCTTGCAAACTCGGCAGCGTCCGTTTTTACGTTCTTGAGGGGCTCCAGTATGTATACGCCGGACAAGTCTGCTTCTCCATGTAGACCGGTGATCCAAAACCAAGAAACAAAGGAGAAAGAAAGGGGAGTTACTGGGATGTCCGGGATATGTTTAAGCGGGGCCAGGAGTGAGGGAAACCAAGTGCACGGGTGTTTTGTACAGTAGAACTATAGTGCTCGAGTGCTCGTGCGGGGGAAGGGAATCGGAAGACTGTACACTTATATACACGTTTACAGGCAGGTTTCTACTCGGCAGGCTGAACTCGCCGTCCCACCCAACCCGCTACTTTGCCCCGTACCTGTGATAGCCACACTTCTCCCACGGGAGCGTGGCGGGCGGCTCGTGGGGACGTTGGCCTCCTGGCTTGATGAAAACACCTGGGCTCGTTTCGTCCTCTTCTTGAATTTGAATTTGAATTTAAAACATTTGTACAGCGCTCGCATACCCAGCGGTTTCATGGCGCTAGTGGTGATCAGTGGGTGGCAGCAACAGGGAGATTAAGGGTAAGCTTGTGTAAACAGAAAGGTTTTAAGATTTTTCCGGAACAAAAGATAAGAAGGTGAGATGCGTAGGGTAACCGGGAGGGAGTTCCAAAATGTTGGAGCCAGGACAGCGAATCTCGCTCCGCCCGCCCTCTGCTTTTTGAAGCGGGGGATGGTGAGGAGGGCCAAATGGGCCGAGCGAAGTTCTCTGCCTGGGCAGTATGGCTTAATGAGAGAACGGATGAACTCGGGAGCAGTGCCCGATCTGGCCTGATACGTGAGGCAGCCGAGTTTAAACTGGGCGCGTTCTCTCACAGGGAGCCAATGCAGAGTTTTGAGTAATGGAGTGACCCGATGATATCTGGGTAGGCCATGGATCAGGCGGGCCGCCTGGTTCTGCACCAGTTGTAGTCGATGGATCATGTATGCAGGGGCTCCATTATAGACTATGTTTCCATAGTCTATACGGGAGAGTACCATGGCCAACATGATAATTTTCAAAGCTGAGGGGGAAAAGAAACGAGAGACTTTCCTGATTACTCTAAGGGAAAAGAAACATGAAGAAACTACGGAGCTGACTTGCGGGTGAACAGTGAGCTGGGGATTAAGAAGGATTCCCAAGGTTTTCACTTTGGACACAGGAAGTGGTGGGGCACCAAGGGAGGGGGGCCAAAAGGAAGGGGACCAGGGACTGCAGCCACCTCCGGTCAAGACCAGCTCGGTCTTGTCCGGGTTGAGTTTGAGGTGGCTGCAGTTCATCCAATCTTGAATGAGAGTCATGGTTGTTTGGACGTTCAGAGCAGATGAAGAGGAATGGGGCAGATTGAAGATTAACTGGAGGTCATCCGCGTAATTAAACACGGTGACCTCCAGTTGCTGTAACATAAAAATGAGGGGAAAAATGTAAAGGTTGAACAAAAGAGGGGAAAGTGATGAACCCTGAGGGACCCCGCATTCTACCTTGCGAGAGGCCGCCGCAAAGCCAGTCAAGCGGACTCCCTGTGTTCTCCCAGCAAGGAAAGACTCCAGCCAAGAAAAGGCTAAGCCTTCTATGCCCGCCGCCCTGACACGGTTAAGGAGGATGGTATGGTCCACCGTGTCAAAAGCGGCGGATAAATCTAGGAGAATCAGGGCTTGCGGAAGGTTGATGTCGATACCTTCACTCAGCTTGTCCATGACTGAGATGACCAATTTTTCTGTAGAATGCAGGGGACGGAAACCAGCTTGGCGGGGGGAGAAGCAATGATTCGCCTCAATGTGAGTGCTCAGAGTAGAAGTGATGTGAGTTTCCAGGACTTTTACAAGGTAAGGGAGGAGTGAGATGGGGCGGTAATTGGAGGGAGTGGAGGGATCGGCGTCCAATTTTTTTAAGATTGGGATGACAACTGCCGATTTGTGTGAACTGGGAACGTGACCGTGAATGAGTGAGTCGTTAAGAAGGGTTAAAGGGGGGGTAGGGCAGGCTGAGTAGACTTCCCTGAGAGTACAAGCAGGAGCAAAATCCAGGGGAGAGCCTGATTTGACCCGTTGGAGCAAAGGGAAAAGGGTGTCAGCAGTTAGAAGTGGAAAGTTAGTCAGTTTAACGGTGGTGGGGGGAGGGGAAGGATCAACAAAGGTGGAGGAGGGCGGGGGGATGTTGTGTTTAATTTTAACAACTTTGTCTATAAAAAACTCGTTGAGCGAGTCACAGAGGGATTGGGACGGGGGGATGGTTGCCGTGGCTCTGGTGGATGAGGCAAGTTCATGGACAGTGGAGAAGATTTCCTTCGATTGTGACTCTGCAACCATTATCCTGTTGGTGTAATATTCGGCTTTTGCTTCCAGGATGCTCTTTTTATAGGTTTGCAGAACGGCCAAGTAGATGGTTTTTAGGGCAGGGTCGTAAGTTCTTCTCCAGACTCGTTCGGCCCTTCTTGCAGCTAGTTTTTTTTCTTTAAGGTCGGAAGTAAACCAACGATTGGCTGCGTGGGCCCGTTTAACTGAAAGCCGCTTGAGGGCGGCAAATTCATCACCTGCCGCCGTGAGCCAGTTGTTAATTGCGGCCAACTGTGGGGCGGCTGTCAGGCCCTTTAAATCAGGACAGGTCTTGGCCAGGGCTGAGCAGAAGGAGGGCATGTCTACCTTACCCCATTTCCGAACCCAGGTATTTTTGGGAAGGGGGGGTTTGACCGGGGGTGCTAGGGCAAGGGAGAGCGTGATGGTGGAGTGATCTGACCATGGGCAAGGGGATATAGTAGGAGGTGTGGATGGAACATTCAGTGTCCAGATTTGATCTAGCATGTGGCCATGTAGGTGGGTGGGACTGTGGATGAGCGGTACAAAATTCAAACTTTTCATAAGGCAGGTGAATTCCTTAGATTGGGGGCTTTCGGCAGGGTCATTGGGCCAGTAATTGAGATCCCCTAAAACTAATACAGAAGAATTGTTAACTACCAGAGTGGCCAAGAGGGTCTGGATATCGGAGAGAAACGAAGGGGTAGGCTGTGGAGGGCGATAAATAAGAACAAAAGTGAGGGGAGTTTGGTGGGAAGTAGAACGAGCTACAAGGAGATCGACATCGGTGATAGGAGGGGAGGGAAGGATTTGAAAAATGAAATCAGTACGAGCTATTAAAGCCACTCCACCACCCCGCTTGCCCTCGGGACGGTCCGCACGAATGGCGGAATATGTCGATGGTAAGGCGGCAAGCACATTGGGCAGGGAGTCGGTCTTGAACCAGGTCTCGGTTAAAAAAAGGAGATCTGGTTCGTTTGAATCGATATAATCAAATAGCTCGTATTGATGGTTTACAGCAGACCTAGTGTTTAGGAGGGTAGCCGAGGTAGTAAACAACTGGGCAGAGGGAGCTGGGGATGAAGGGTGGACAGGTGGGGGCGTGGGGGCTGATGAGGCTAGATAAAATACTAACCCAGGGGGGGAGTGTGGAGGGGAGCTATATAGGCCAAGGTGTTGTAGAAAGGTAGAAGTAGAGGGGTTAATACTGCCGGGGGCCCAATAAATGCATAGCTGAGACGGAGAATAGGAGATAAAACTAGCAGCATCTCGTGCCCCTAGCCCCAGTCGGCCGCGGACGGGCGCAGACGGGCTTAACTCAGGCGCAACTCCGGCGCGCCTTCGTCGCGCCCGCTGCGCTCGTCCGCTGCGCTGCCTCATATTGCGTGTTTAAATAGGGGCGGAGCGGCGGGGGAGTGGCAGGGCTGTGGTGGAAAGCTAAGCCCAAGCCAAGATGGCGCCCGCTGCCGCTGGGAGCCCGCGAAAGACACGATCAGCCCCAGCCGGCAGCTCACCCCTGAGAGCCCAAAGATGTCGGTACCTGCATAAGTTTAAGGTGAGTTAATAACAATTAAAATACAATTTTAGCCAAGGTATCGCCTCCGCTCGCAATCAGCGGGGTGAAAGATTAGGGAAGCAGCAACTCGCCAAGCAACCGACCAATCAACCCACTGCCACCGGGTCACTGGTCGGACACCGCTACTTGCTTAAGGTACCTCGACAGCACACTCCTTCTCCTCTCAGCAACACCTTTCGTCCTCCAGGGAAACGCCGTCCGTCCCTTTCCGGGTTCCTCCTCCTTTTGTCTCAGCTGACTCAATGACGTTCCAGAGGGGAGGAGTCTCGTCGGGTAGGAGCGCGGAATTAAAGGCGCCCTGTTCCTTTCCGTCCTCGTATTCTCAAAGTTGTCCGTCCTTTGGTTGCCATTCTTCATGTAGATAAGGAGGGTCATGCTGTTGAGAGGGGAAACAAATGGGTGTCAAGGGGACAGCTGACCACCAGTCTCGTGTATCGTCTTGTCCCTCACAGGAACGACCCGCCCCGTCACAGACTCTCAGTATACCCCTGAGGAATTCAGCACCATGCCAAAATTCGATCTCCAAACCGGAATGCAAATATCGGTTGGCTGTCAGGGTGTAAAGGAACTGTAAAGAACGCATTACATAAGTCAATGACTGTATACCATTCTGCATCATGTGGAGTTTGGTATAAGATTACTGCTGAGTTTGGAACAATGGGACAACATGGGACAGCAATTTTGTTTACCTTTCGCAAATCCTGTACTATTCTGAAAGTTCTGTTTGGCTTTTTCAGTCCCATTATAGGTGAAATACATGGACTACTCATTTTTTCTCTCAAAAGTCCTTGCTCACGCATTTTATCAATAACGGGTTATTCCTTCAATTATTTCTGTTGTCAATTTATACTGGGTTGTATTTGGATAATTTACTCCTTCTTTTACAGAAATCTTCACAGGACTCACACCTCTCATTAATCCAATCTCATCTCCTGTAAAGTCCCACACCTCTTCTCTGACTGTTTCCTTCAGTTCACCAGGTATCTTTTCTTTGTCAAACATAGGAAACACTCCATTTTGCTCTGAATCTATCATCAACATGGTCATTTTATAAATCTATCTTCATCTGCAAGTTTGGAATCCAATGCCATCTGGTGAACAATAAATGGCACAGTTCATCTTGCACAGTATGTCCCTTCCAAGTAGGTTAACAGGACTACTGTCACAGACCACAAATCTATGCATATCCCTAAAATTGCCAATTTCAACTTCAACTGGTTCAGTAAGGGTTGTTTTAATCTGCCTATTCACTACTCCTACTACCTGGATAAACTCACCAGAGAGAGGAAGGTTCTGAACTTCTACTGATCTAACGGTAGAACAGGTAGCACCCGTGTCCACTAGGAAGGTAACATTTACACCATTCACCTTTCCATTCACAAAAGGACCAGATTGATCTACCTCTAGAGTTGCACCAAGCACGCACTCCTCTTCCTCTCCTAGGCACTGTCAACAACTTTCATCTGATTCATTTCCATCTGACCTCAGCCAATACTGTGGAATCGCATTCACACGAGGTGGCCTTGTTACCTGTTCTCCGCCGTAGAATCCTTTCTCTGCACTGTATTTCTGCAGATTTACACTGTGTGGGAGTGGTGGTTGTGACACCTGACTCTGCTGATTAACTACCTGATGCTGTGGCGATAATTGTTGATTTATCTCATGCTGCACCTGTGGATTCAATGATGTATTTTTGTGGTTAACCTTTGGAGGTAACTTACACTCATTCTTCCAATGCCCTAACTTGCCGCAGTTGTGACATGGCCACTTTTTCTATGCCTCTTCTAAATTTGCTAGTCCCTTTCCTTTATTGTTTAAATCTTTTATTGAGTTTTCAAAACAGGATAGAACAGACAGACCACATATCCCCATCAGATGGAACAATGCCCAGCTCTGCTCGTGTGACCCAAACATAAGAGTGCGGTTGTAAAGATACTGACGATGCCAAATATGTAGAGTCTCTGCAAAGGGGAAACATAGTCCGATACCCCCCACGCCCCCTCCCCGTACACAAAGCAAAAGAAAAGGGGAAAGGGGAATCATCACGCCACCAAAGGAAGGCCAGAAGCTGGTCCTTAGTCCCGCATCCTGCGCCTGCACCTCGGGCCTTTGGTTCCTCGATTGGGGTATCTGCTAGTCGCAGCAAGCGTAAGTAGCGAGGGCAGCTCAGTTCCCTAAACTCCCCTGTGAGCAGAGTTAAAAATGGCCTCCAGAGTGCTGCAAACTCCTCTCCCCTCCCTGCCCTTGCCAATGACAGCTTCTTCATACCCAGTATCATCCACAACCTGTGAAGCCAACCAGTGTGCGGGGGGGCTGCACGGTCCTCCAATGTGCCAGGATGTTCTGAATGGCCGCCTCCAGTACAATCGCTATGAGCCTTCCTCTCCTAGACTTCAAGGGATACATCAGAGCATTAGGGAGTCCTAACGGATTGTAAGCGGGGAATCTGGGAAGCTGGGTATCCAAATGTGAGTCTATTTCATCTAAAATCGAACTCTAGCAGGGTTGCAGACAGTCGCAGCTCCAGAGTAAGTGCTCAAGTGTCCTAAGTTCCCCACACCCCCTCCAGCAACGGTACTAGTGCGGGGATCCCAGTGATGTAGGCGTTCCGGTGTATGGTACCAATAGGTAGCCACTTTGGTCAAGGTTTCAGTGAGGCCCATGTAATAAGCCAAGTGTCTGGCCCTATGGTATATGCCGCTCCATTCCTTGTGCGTGATTTGCCTTCCCGGGTCACGCTCCCACCTGGTCCTACCCGCGTTGTATGTGTATATGTTTGTGAGGAGGAGGTGTTGGTACAGGTCGAAAATCAGTTTCTTATCAGAGGAGCGCGTAACCAACCACTTTTCATATGGGGTGAGGAGGCGCTGCGCGCCGGGCCTGATCTCCAGATGCAAAGCCCAGTGTCGGACTTGCAGATAGGGTAGACGGTCGGACTCTGGTATACCATAGTCCTCTTTCACCTTCTGAAAGGGAAGGATACCATTTAGGTCGAACAGACGTCCCAGCACTCTGCAGGGTGAACGTCTCCAGGTCGCAAACGCCCTGAGGTCCAATCCCGGGGAATAGTCGGGGTTATCGAATAGTGGAGTCATCGGGTAGGGAAATGAAGTGAGTTTGTGTCGGACCGCCACTCGGTCCCACACATCTAGAACGGTGCTCGTGATCTGTGATGCATAGAGGTTGGGGGGCGGTGGCACCTTGGAAGGAAGGGAACCCCCTGTAGGGGCCTGCCCGCAACAGCCTGGTCCTGAAAGAGCCATTTCTTGCCTGACTCCAGCTGGTGCCCCTCCACCAGGGTGCGGAGTTGTGTCGCCTGGTAGTATAAAAGGAGGTCCCACACCCCAACCCCGCCGTGAGCGGGAGGAAGTATGGCAATCGCATGTTTGAAGCGCGGACAGCGACCATTCCAGATAAAGCATGCCAGGTCGGACTGTATCCGATGAAGCCAACCCCCTGGAGGGCGTAGAGGAAGGGTCTGGAACACATAGAGGATCTGCGGTAGCAGGGTCATCTTAGTGTCTGCAATTCGCCCGAGCAAGGAGAGCGAGTGATGCTTCCATCTCCGGAGTTCCTTGCTAAGGCGCGAGCAGAGCCTGGCGTAGTTCGCTTCAGCAGTGGCCCGGACGGTTGGGGCCAGCTGAACTCCTAAATAGGGGATTGTGGTATCTGACCATTGCACATCAAATTCGCTTTGTGCCTCCGAGAGGGTCTCTGGCGAAAGGGAGATGTTCAGGGCCTCTGATTTCTCCACACTGATCTTGAACCCCGACGCCAGCGCGAAGGTATGGAGTTCGATAAAAAGCGCTTGGAGAGATTGCATCGGCTCTGTAAGGGAGAGTAGGACATCGTCAGCATAGAGACTGATCTTATGTACGTCGCCACCGAAGGGGATGCCCTTAATAAGGGTGTGTTGTCGGACCCGCTGAGCTAATGGCTCCATATATAGAGCAAAAAGGATAGGGGAGAGCGGGCACCCCTGTCTGGTGCCCCTGCCAATTGGAATGCACGGGGAGGTGTGCCCATTGACCCAGATCGTGGCGTTAGGCCACGATTGCGGAGAATCTCTCCCGCCCTGAAGCGCTGCAACACCAGTTCCAGATAAGGCCAGTGCACCCTATCGAATGCCTTTTCGGCGTCGATGGTAAGGAGCATACAATCTGGCCTCGTCCGTGACCCTGCCTCAATGAGATGGAGGAATCGTTTAGTATTATCGCTGGTCTGCCGTTGCGGAATGAAACCTGCTTGATCCGGCTCCACCAGCTGCTGCATATACGGTGCAAGTCTGCTCACAAGGACGCCCGTGTAGAGCTTGAGATCTACGTTTATAAGAGATATCGGCCTGTAAGAACTACACCGTCTGGGGTCCCGGCCGGGTTTAGGTATAACCGTTATCGCTGCTTCCAACAGGTCCGCCGGGCTGGTCGAAGGTATTAAAGAGGTCTTGTAACAGTGGGGTCACTTGCTGACAAAACGTTTTATAAAAGGCCGCCGAGTAGCCATCCGGGCCAGGTGATTTCCCCAATTTGAGGCGCGATATCGCCGAAATCAATTCCTCCAGACCAATGGGCCGATCGAGGAACTTCGCTTGCGCCTCGTTCAGGGACGGGAGGAGCGCGCCTCCCAAGTATGTACGTCCTGCCTGTAGGTCAAGCGAGTCAGCCTTGTATAAAGTTTCGTAAAAGTCCCCAAAAGCTGCGGCAATGTCAGCATTGTCGGCGGTGAGCTCTCCCCGACCGGTCTGGATGGTTCGTATGCCCGGTCTTTGGTGTTGCTCTCTCAGCTTATTCTCCAGTAGCTTCCAGCAACGATCACCCCCACTATAATACGCATGCCGGAGGGCAGCATACTCTGCCACATCCTGGTCCAGGGCAGCCAACATCTTTCTCTCTGTGCGTAGTTGACGCCACGCCCGGGCCGCCCCCATGCGTTGGTGCATCTGCTCCAACTCCGCTACCCGTTGGGCTATCTCCGCTCTCTTCTGAACGCGCTCTCTGTTGTTGGCTGCGGCTATCGAGATGAACTCCCCTCGCAGGACCGCCTTGAGCGCAGCCCATTGTGTGGCCTTAGTGGTATCAGTGTTGGCATTGTGAGTTAGAAACTGGGTGATGGCGGCTTTAATCCGCTCTACTATTGTAGAGCCCTGGAGCAAGGCATCCCGAAGGCGCCAGTACAGAGGCGGGCCAGGTGCGTTAGGAAAGAGGAAAGAGGCCATTACCGGGGAGTGGTCGGACAGGGAGGCCGGGAGGATGTCAACATCTGTTGCTCGGAGCACCAACTGTGAGGAGCACAGGAAATAGTCAAGTCTAGCGTAGGATTTGTGGGCTGCCGAGTAATGGATGTCGGCCGTGGAGTGTGGGTGAATATGCCTCCACAGATCAACGATGCCAAGGTCTGAGAGATGTACGTGACCCGCCTTGGAGAGTGATTCCACCTGCCCAAAATGTTGGCCGGAACGGTCCACCGTGTTATGAAACACTACATTAAGGTCGCCCCCCAGTAGCAAGTGTGGTTGTGTGTTAGCTGTGGCCGCCCCCAGAGCTGTGTGCAGGAATTTTTCCTGACCCTCATTAGGCACATATATGGTGCCCACTAAAATTGTCTGACCCGCTATAGGAAAGCGGTGTATCAACAACCTGCCCTTGATCTCCGCCTCCCTCTGTAGAACCTGCCCACTAAAGGACCTAGACACCAGAATTGCTTCTCCCGCCACCTTCTTAGAAGCGGACGAGAAGTATTGCAAGGGGAAGGCCCGGGACTTAAGGCGATGATGATCCTTCGGCAGCAAATGTGTCTCCTGTAGGAGGCAAATATCCGCTGTGGAATGCTCCAGGAGGGAGAGTACCGCCCGGCGTTTTATCGGGTTGTTAAGTCCCCTCACAAATAAGAGAGAGAATATTCAATGGGGAAGACATCATAAATGGTTAGCAGGAACTGCGTAGCTCCAAACCCAGCGCGTGGAGGAAAAAAGGAACTCAAAGATACGTGGACAAGGAGGACCCCCCTGGCCCCCCCCAGCCCCAACTCCCAAAACTCCAAACCCCCAGCCCCTGAACCCCCACCCCCAACACCCCCCCTCTGCTCCCCCCTCCCTTCCCTCCCCAGCCCCAACCAATAACCAAAGAGAGCAAACCATAGTCCCAGGTCCAGTAACCAGTTCAGGTCTGTGGGAAGTCTTGAGGAGGGTGATGTGGCAGTGGTGACCTAGTCGGCCCCTGGGCTCGTCCCCATACCCTCACAGGCATGAGGCAAAGGATGCAAATCCCGCAGTCATGCTTGATCAGTGAACCGTTGCAGTGTCCTTGGCTACTTCATGTATGGCCGCTGCTTGCTCCTGGACCATGGTGGTTGCGTCCGGTTTAAGGTTTAATCTATGGGAGCGCTGGCGCCCCACGCGTTGCCATTCGCCCTGGTAGTGGTGCTTGATTTCCTCCTGCTGTTGTCGTGGAGAGGTGCTGCCATCTTGCTTATTGTCTATTTCCAGCAGGGAGCATGTGTCCTTGAGGGAGCGAAATTGGTGTCGTGAACCTTTCCATTTAAAGATGAGACGAAAGGGATGTCCCCAGGTGTAGTTGACCCCGTTGTCCCGGAGGAACGTGGTGGCCACCCGGAATGCCTTCTGTTTTTGCAGGGTTATGGCAGAAAGGTCCTGAAACAAGGCCACCGGGTAGCCCCGAAAGTGGAAGGGTTGCTTTGACCGGGCCTCTTTCAGTATCCGTTCCTTTAGAGGGAAGTACGGGAGAAAAGCCAGGAGGGACTCTAGAAAGGCCTTGGTGATTGGGGCCCCTCCGACATCTTGCCCGGAGGAACCAGTCGCCGCCGGCGAGGGTGGGCTTTTGTCTCCTTTGGGGGCTCTTTTGGAGAGCATGTCCATGATCGTGAGGCCTCCTCTGCGCCCAGCGTTAGCCATGTCGCCCCCACCTTCTGATCATCGAGGCCGCGGGCGTCTGGAATATCAAGGCGAGTCCTGCAGTGCTCGGGACCGCGCAACCCGTTCATGCTCCTTCGGATTCAGCGCTACACAGCGGGTGTACTGCTGCACAGGGGGAACCCTTGGGTGAGGCCTTGACGACTGGCTGATCCTGCCGCCCCCCACGATGCAATGGGCACCTCCAGCCACTGCTGTGCCCCTCCTCACCTCCTGTGTGCCGTCGCCTCCTGAGGGCTGGTCTAGGCCCCGGCAGCTCCTGATCGTGTGGGCCCCGGGTATCCGGGCGTGCCCCGGCTCTCCAGGTGTCTGTTTAGGCTGTGAGCCCCAATGCTGAGTCCCTATTTCCTCGCTCGACCAGGCCTCCACCGGCAGTCCCCCACGGGGCTCTCTAACTGCTGGGTTTATGTCGGCGCTTGACTGTTAAACCGGCGGCCTGTGCCCTTCTCAGGAGTCTCTCTTCGCTCTCCAACGTCTTAGGGGGGCACGACTCGGTGATGCCCGTAGGCCTCAGACCGGGGCCTCGATTTTCGCGGCGCCCGCGAGATGCGCGTGGGCCGCCGCTCTCCTTACTGTAGCGTTCTGGGTAGTGGGGGTCCTCCCGCCGACACCCCTCCTAGGCGATTGCGGGGTCCTCCTCGCCTGTCCTGGCCTCCGCTCGCCCGCTGTCGCACTCCTGGTCTGCTCCGGGGTCTCAGCGCGGCCCCTCTGTCACGCTGCCGGTGGAACGCCACGACCTGAAGTCGGAGCACAGGCCCTGGGTGGGACGCCACTCTGCGAGGCGCTCAGGATCACCTCCAGTGGGCCCCAGACCGGGGCCTCGACTTTCGCGGCGCCCGCGAGATGCATGCGGGCTGCCGCTCTCCTCGATGTAGCAACTGGCGTGCGCACAGCCTCCAGTCAGTTACAGGGTTCTCCTCGTCTGCCTAGAGTTCCACTCACCCGCTGTGCCACTTTCAGCTCGGTACCGGAGCCTCAGCACAGCCCCCCCGTCGCGCCGCCGGCGAAATGCCGCTGGCTTGAGGTGGGAGCCCAAGCCCCGGGCTAAACGTCGCTCTGCGGGGCACTCAGGGTCGTCGGATCTCCACAGAAAGCAGCCCGATGTCTCCACTGATCAGCAGCTGTGGATGCCTGTGCTTGTCGGGGCTCACATGCGGCTGTGGACGCTGTATCAGGGTTCGGGCCGGAGGAGCCTCGCACCGCCACGTCTGTTCAGGCCGCCATCTAGTCACGCCCCCCAGTCCCTTTCCTTTATTTGAGGTACTTTTCATTGTGGCCTGACTTCCATCATTACTTTGGTTCCGTAACCGAGTGACTTGTTGTTCTGCCACTTTCACTTGTGCCCACATAGCTTTTTCTTTAAGCTTTCTTTGTTTAGCCTCAAGCTCATCACTACAATATTTTGCATACCTCAAAACTTCGTCCACTGAGCAGAACTGCCAGCACATCAGGTTGTGCTTTATCATATCACCTATCTCCGGTCTTAAACCGAAGACAATTCGATATACAAAATGGCTCATATCTTTTTCGCTCAGTTCTTCATACCCACTATACTGTTTAAGAGCAGTCTCTCATAATATGAATGCACTGATTCTTTAGATTTCTGCAATGTCCTGTCAATCTTTACCCAATCTTTTTCTCTTGGAGGCATTTTATTCTTCAAAAACGTTATTACTTGATCATATTTGCGCATTACCTCAGGTACTGAAGCACCTGTTTTAGTATCCCTCGGATACTCTGTTTTTGGCCAGGCCACTGTTATTTTACATTCAGACCACAAATCCGCTGGTACCACTATGTCAAACAATCCATCCAAACCTTCCCACAATACTTTTGAGACTTTCACAAATTGATCTACTTGTCTGTACCATTCTACTGGTTTTTCTTGTAATCTGGGGAAATCATTTCTAAATGACAATATATCCTGCATAGTCCATGGCACATAACATCCTCCTGGTATTTCTCTCATAGGGAATTAATTCACTACAGGTTCTTTTTCTTTAACTGGAAATGCTAATGATGTCTTATCACTGCTTTCTTCCCTTTTCTTTACCCATTTGCTTCTCCATCGTTCCACATCTCCCCACTTTCTCAGCAATACAATCAATTATTTTATCTGAGTTAACCTTCCTGCAGTATTCAAATTGTCTATATCCTTTTCAGTAAAATCCACTCTATAAGGCTTTTGCAGCATTTTAATTTTTGTAAATTCTATTCCAAGTTCATTTGCTGTTTCTTCTAATGGTCATGCAGATTTTTAGCCCTCCATGTAATACTTTTGCACATAAACATTAGTTCATCATCTTGGTAGGTTTTTAGCCTTTCAGTTCCAATGATTAATTCTTCCATGTCTATTTTTAATCTGACCCAATTAACATTTTAGGTTCCTGATTGCAATGTTTTAACCCAATCACTTTACTCTTCAACAGTTGGTCCTACTGTGTTTTTATTAAATCACTTTTATCTATACTCCTTCCGGATGTTACTGATTCCGATTCCGCACCCATTGGAGACTTGTACGGAAGACTTTGATTTATGGTTAATTCGAGTGGTGTCATACAACTAGTATTCCTAACTTCAAACAAATCTGGGTAGACCTTTTCCCTTACTTTTTGTAAATTTTGGTTCAAAGGGATTGTTAACGATGGTTCTTTTATCCTTTGATTTTCAAACACAGGAATTACAGGGCCTATTGTTACAGGCAAAGTTACAGCTGCTATGTTTTTAGTGAGTTCCAGTATCTTTTCAGTCAATTCATTTGTAGATCGCATAATTTCAGAGGTACTTGGATTTTCTTCAGGTTTCTGCTCTTCTTTATTAGAACTACTCCTAATTTCAGAAAATCGTCTTGGAGTACCAGTAAATCTAGTCTCCATTGGTGGTGCATTTGGGGTCACTATTACAGAACTCAGTTGATATGGAGGGGGTCTTCTATTTAAAATCTCCTCCAACACCTAGACCTCTGTATCACTGATCCCATAACTCTTTCTCTCCTGCTCCACATTATTCCTCTTTTCCGTACATTTCCGTCTCACCATGTCATCAATTGTTCTCACCGGATACATTCCATCCCACATATCAGCATTTCTCCACCTTCTCATTCTACTCTCATGCGTCAATCCCCATAAACCTCTCAGCCTACACCTTGGTTCTCTGAACTCTTCAAATCTTTCCCGCTCCAATTCATGCATCTCGTCTTCCCATTCAAGCAATGCCTCAAATTGAGTCGGTCTAGGTTTTGGTTCAAGCTTTGTCATCTTCTCTCTCAAATTTTGCAACATCGCAGTACTAAATGAACCTACTTCTGGAAATGCCAATACTCCATCATTCTTAATATATCTTGCCCATTTCTCTAACCAAAAACAGCTGTGATAGCCATATTTTGTCATCATGTATGATGCAGGCGTTTTAGGCGGAGGAAGCAATTTTTCCTCTCTGGTAACTATTTCCTTGTCCTATTTAAACATGTTCTTAAGTTTGGTAAACCATGTAGGTTTCTCTCTTTCTTTTCCGTAATAAAACTCCATTCTCCTGCCTATTTCTTATTTCAAATAATCGTACGCTCTTTCTTGGATTGCTTCGCTGCACCAACCTATCACAGCGCGATTCACACTAACGCACCAATCAGAACACGTCACTATTGCGTCGACCTATGCTTGTACAGCTCTTGCAAATGCACCAATCAGGGTTCAAAAAGTTTTAGTCACGTGGACCTATCCCAGCGCGACACTTTTGACGTCAGCTCTACTCCGGCTTCTGCAGCTTCTGCTGACCCCTCCTTTACAAAATTTATCGGCACACTGTATTTACACTTTTATTCAACTAAACCCAGTTAGTAACCACATGAAACATTTCCATTTGTCTGTTTCGCTAAAACAAAAGTGATAGTTTACTCAAACTCACAAGAATTCTGTATTTCCAGTAGACAGAGCTTACCTCTTCTCTACCACAAAATTTTAGTTTTGCCGATAAAGTAGCACTTCCCTCTACCTTACCCTTCTCTCAAGCTTAGGGGAAAACTCTATTACTTTCTCAGGGATAAGTTTTAATCAGAATACTCAATCGATTCCTGTGCTTAAGCCCAAGATTTTATAGGTTGCCTTCGCTATACATTCACCACTTTCACATGTAAAATGTCCCTAACTTGTAATACACACCGATGTTACTACTTTGAAACAGACTATGTAATGTGCGACTTCACTTGCCACATGTTCCTCTCTGCCTGCAGATAGAGTAACCAGCTTCCTACTTCCCAGAAGCCTCAAAATTCCGACTACACATAACGTAATACAAACTCAACATATAATGTTAGTCATAATTTTCTGTACATCAAAACTCTATATACATTAACCTTATCAAATCTATACATTGCTTATCCAAACTAACCTATAGCAACCAGACTCCTGCTACCAAAAAAAACGGATCCAGCGCTGCTATCAAACAACCCTCAAAACCATCATCAAAATCCCCAGGAGCGATCACACTTCACTCGCCGGTGGGGCCCATAGCACTGCAAGTCACTCATTCCCACAAACCACACTGCTCCCAAGATCAGTGAAGTGCTTGGACGAGCGGCTGGATAGCGGAGTACCCTACTTCATCTAAAAGGTAAATTCTTTACATTATATACATATGCATTTTATTGATATCACCATGGTACAGTGGCGGCTGGTGACATTTGAAAGTGGTGGGCGTAAATACTGCACTGTGGCGAGCGAGTGCAGCAAGCAAGGCCGAACCACCTATGGGGGGTTCGGGGGGTTCTCACACGAGAACATTTTGAAAAAAGAGTGGGCAAATGGTGCATTCGCAAGCACATTTGAGAAAGAGGTGGCTTGGCGAATACATCTCTGGGAGTAGCCAGACAAGTCTCTTTGCACTTGCACAGATACATCTCTCTCCCTGCATTCACATAGGCACAGTCACCCTGCACTCATAGTCATAGACCCATTACTCAACCCTCCCTGACACTTACTAAGCCAGCATTCACCCATCCACATCACTCACTCTGGACTCACACAGGTACACTGCTCAACCTGCACTCACACAGACATCACTCACCCTGGACTCACACAGGCACACTGCTCACCCTGCACTCACACAGACATCACTCACTCTGGACTCACACAGGCACACTGCTCACCCTGCACTCACACAGACATCACTCACCTTGGACTCACACAGGCACACTGCTCAACCTGCACTCACAAAGACATCACTCACCCTGTACTCACACAGGCATCACTCACCCTGGACTCACACAGGCACACTGCTCACCCTGCACTCACAGTCTCACACAGACATCACTCACCCTGCACTCACACAGGCATCACTCACCCTGGACTCACACAGGCACACTGCTCAACCTGCACTCACACAGGCACACTGCTCAACCTGCACTCACACAGGCACACTGCTCAACCTGCACCCACACAGACATCACTCACCCTTCACTGCACTGCACTCAATAGGTTTCCTTTATTACAGCCTGTCTAGGTCTGACATTGCTTGGTGAAAGACTACAGTAGATAACACCACGTCTGCTGGGGCCTCTGAGCAGGTGGGGGTGCTTAGCACAGACCCGAGAATGCAAGCAACCTCCCTACAGACACTGGCGTTATTGTAGGCTGTTAGTCACTGCATGCGAAGACGTTCAGCAATTGCCCCCAGCCGTGTGTGCGCCCCGAGGACTGACATCATTCAACCACCATCAGTTAGAGCCAGGAAAACCAAAACAAACATCGACAGAATGACATTTTTTAAATTGAAAAGCGATCAGCTAAAATTAGATTTGCTTCAAGAAGATCAATATTCATCTATATAAATTACCCAGGGGAACGCTCAAAACGACATGCAGTTTAAATGACGTGTTTCTAAACTGCGCATATCCCACCCCTTCCAACAATCTATGCTCCATCGGCATATTCCTTAATAATTAAAAATGATAACCTACATTAAAGTGGCAAACGATTAATATTTGTTCCCTGATGTTCCCAGTTTCTCTCAGAGTTTATATTCAATTCTGATTAGATTTCAGGGCTCACTGTCTTCTGTGCCCCTCAGACACACCAATGATTATTATACATGCACCGCAGACTCGTTAAACCAATCAACAACGCGCAATTATAACAGAATGATGCCCTCTATACTTCTGTGCCACTGCTTGCACACACCTCTTGCTGCATGCAACATGCTGCTCGCCTAATGTTGTGCAGCGGTTTAAATGCCCCCTGACTAGCACGCAGACAGCAGCAGGCACGTCAAAAGCGCTCGAGTCTGACAGGTAGTGCCTGGAGGCACTACAGCTTTGTTATTGTTATTCAATAGGAAATGCAAAAAAGCAACTCAACTTTCACTCATTGGCCGTAAGATTAGCAGCACGAAGGAAGCTCGCTTTTCTCCTTCGTACACATGAAGTCATCAGACGTTTTTTAGTGATTTACAAAAAACATATTTATAATTATGATTCATGAACACAATGGTCAAGGCTTCTCCCTTGCTGAAACGCACACGTTCTTGTGAAAGAGCACGTGCCGGCCTCGATGCAGGCAGGCCTACTCATATCTTGTATACGCAAATAAGTTTCCTGGCTCCCCATAAACTTGTCTCCTAAAGGTAGTAATGGGCTAAAATCTAAATATGCTTTATTTTCATCTGGTATTCCCCTGACTCGCCCTCTCCCCCCTCCAACTTTCTCTCTCCTCTCTGGGTGTGCTGTGTTACTAGAAGCCCTTTGCAGATGTGTAAAGAGAGGTTAATTCGCATCTTACACACGCAAATGCTTTTCACCTACAGCAAATATTGACCCACTCTAAGTCCGTTTGTGTGGTAGGCACGCTTCATTTTGATTTCATTTCTGTAAGGGTGAAAGTGAACATCTGGGAACCGTCTTCCCCAGCTCTTGCAATACTCGCAGTCGTGCCGTGGGGGTCATGGGTCATGTCGTGCAGGCTCGGGGGTTAAAATATATTTTTTTAAACTTACCAGGTCCTCGCCGTCTGTGCCATGGGGTCCAGGTCCCATTGCTGTTGCCGCCTAGCCGCCTACAGGAACATCCGCCGATCCCTCACAGCCAATCCTGGCGCCTTAGGGCACAGTTACTCTCTGCCCGCCAAGCCCATTAGAAGACAGAGGCTTGAGCCTTTGCTCAACACTCGCTCTTCTAATGGGCATGCGCCAGCCACAGCAGGCACTAGTGCGCATGAGTGGGTACGGAGGAAAAATTCGACCTCCATCCCTACTCATGCGCACTTGTGCTGCTGCCCCTGGTCTAACAATGTGAATGCCTGTCAGTTAGCATGACGTCGGGCCGCCCACCCCCTTCAGACTCTGAAGGGGGTGGGCGGCCCAGCATCATGCTAACTGACAGGCATTGTCAGTTCAGTTCTTCTCCATAGGCATCTCAGACTGAACTTAAGTAAACTGACTGAGAGTTCAGTTTACTTAAGTTCACAAAAGCTGAGGGAGCTGCGGGCACGAACGGCTGGTGGGCAACGCCCCAGCGCCCTTAATGGACGCGCCGCCACTGCCATGGTATTTAAGTCTCATAAACAGCATTTAGGGCACCCCACTGTTTTGGTCAATGGATCAGCTAGTAGAAGTTAGTTTATGGACAACAAGACCCGCCTAATTCTCCATTTATTTAATTTTTATTTTCTCTTTAAGTCTTCTAGCATGACCTTTTGCTTAAAATTTTAATCTTTTTTCAGAAAAATTAGTTTAAACATTTCTCTTATCACTTCCAGTAAAGGATAAAATAAGTTCAATTAGTTTACATTTATTAGCAGAATAGTTCAGAAATGAGAAAATTCAAAGACATATTACCCATCTTCTTGGTCATAGAGGAAAGAACAGGATTAAACGACAAAGTTCCCAAAAACAGCCTCTCTATCTTCCTCGATGTTCACCTCCCATCAAGACTCCGACCCCATCAAAAGGTAAAGTCAGGGGGGGCGTGGCTAGCAGCCGACTACGATGGCTGCGTAGTGAGAAGGCTCCGTGGATAAAGCGGCCCTTCAACCGATCCGCGACGACTGCAGACTCCAGAGGCTGTGACCGGAGTGCAGGACCATACAGCTTTGCCCTGTGAAGATCCGGTACCGATACCCGAATGGGAACCGGAGGTAATCGATGCCAGCATCCAGCGGCCTACAACAGGACCCTGACACCGGCCTGTAGTGGTGCGGGAGCCCGACCGGAAGTAGGAGCAGGACGGTAGGGACAAACAGGAAGTTCGCCCTGCCGTCCCCGGGTCCGGAACTCCGAAGATTCTGGGCACCACAGCAGACTCACAGTAACTAACGGAGGTGCGGACGATCGGGGCATTACATCAGCCCCCCGCCGAGAGCACAGAACTCACCGGTGTGCGGAGATATTGGTAGTCGATAACGGCGCAGGTACGGCAGTGCCCCATTGTGAGGACTCCCCCCACGCGATCCTGCGGCAGAGGTGGAGCAGAGGGGGCCCGATACAGCACCCCCCCCCCCATTGGCTATTGGCAGGCCACACGACGTGGGCACCCAGGAGTGTGTGAGACTGCACGTGAACCTCAGCGGCAATTATAGGGTTCAAGCACGCCGGACTCCTGCAGTTATAGCGGTGCATACCACTTGGGCACCGGGGAGGACAAGAGAGGCGGTGTCTGGCTGGCAGCAGTGGTAGAAAGTGACCACGAGGGGTGCACACCGGAGGGAGAGCGTCAGGAGAAACCGGGTGATAACACAGACCTCCACACACGCGTCTGGCCCAGGATCCACAAGGGAGCCTAAGAAACCACAGACTGGAGATACCCAGAACCAGCACAGGACCCCATCATAGCTCATCTTTACAACTAAAAGGGATCCTCACAGTGAGCAAGATATATTGGCGCAGTAGTAGCGGCGTAATACTACCTGAAACCGAGGTGGGTGCTCTTCATACAATTGGGGCAGGGGTAGTCCCCACACTGGACTTCACGCACAGATCAGAACGGTACTGCAGGATCATACCCACACCTACAGGGTCCCGGGAGCAGCTTATCGGCGTGGGTGGCTAATTCCAGCTATAAGGAACTCTATGAAGCGACACAATGGCAGGCAGAGGGCCAAAACCTCAATCGGCGCAGCTAAAATTGGATAAATACGCCTATGAGAAAAGCAACCCACCAGCGACGGAGGGGCGTACGCCCACGGGGAAACCACAGGAGGGAGACGGGGCCAAGAAAATAACACTTGAAGATGTGATGAAGGCCCTAACGCAAGTGCAGACCACAGTTGGAACGATTTCTACTGATATCACCCTGCTGCGGGCGGACTTTCACAAAATGACGGAGCGGATGAAGGGGGTCGAGATAGTCACGAAATCTCTTGTGGAGGACACCTCAGAATTGCAACCGGCGATAGCTCGCCTCGAGACGGAAAACACACTGATTAAGGAGAAGCTGGACAATCAGGAAGAGCGCTCCAGAA
Organism: Lissotriton vulgaris; assembly: GCF_964263255.1. Classification (NCBI taxonomy): domain Eukaryota; kingdom Metazoa; phylum Chordata; class Amphibia; order Caudata; family Salamandridae; genus Lissotriton; species Lissotriton vulgaris. Next base: position 1,150,811,087 of record NC_141685.1, on the reverse strand, counting down.
GGAATAATGTGAGAATTTTAAGGATTCCGGAGTCTGAAGCCTCGCCAACGATGGATCTCTATGTGGAGGAACTGATTACGACCAGGCTGCAGCCCAAAGGTTTGTCCCACTTCTTCTCAGTAGAAAGGGCACACAGAGTTCCTGGCGGCAAACCGAAACCGGGGGCGGCCCCCAGGCCAGTCCTGGCCAGGTTATTTAACTTTAGAGACAGGGACGCGATCCTCCAAGCTGCAAGAATCGCACCACCAATCCGTGTGCATAACTCCACGCTTGCCTTTTTTCCGGACTACACTGCAGAGGTCGCCCGCAGACGGAAATGCTTCTTGGAAGTCAAAAAGACACTGAGAGCGAGGGAGATACCATATTCTATGTTATTCCCGGCGAGATTGAGAGTGGTGGCGGACAACAAGACTTGGTTTTTCGACATACCGGAAATGGGGCATGATTGGCCGGAGGGTTGGAGACAGGCAGAAGCACCCCGCCGCACAAATAGGAACAATCGGAACCATCTGCAGGGGGAGCTCACTGGATCTCAAGCATCAAGACGTACAACGATGAAACGATCGCCGGGAGCGGGATCGATGGACAATGAACACTGACTGGGGCGCATGGAAAATCAATTGCCAAGGGACCACCAACCGCAACGAACAATGCAGGTCAGGCTGTTATTGGACACTGGCTTGGGCAAGCCAAGGAGGGCATGAAGGGCTGATGCCTCCACGAGAACTTTACCCCGGCAAGCAAGTGCTATGGGTTTAAACGGGGGCGAGCACTCTGCTAAGTTGGGGAGGCAGGCGGATTAATGTCCGTTAAGCAGAGAGGGGGGAGGGGCGGGGGCACCGGTTTTTGTTACTTTGGCATTAAGCATTGAGGCAGGATGCGAAGGGAAAAACTCACTGGCAACGCCACTAAGGGGCAGGCACTGTACACTAATATTCTGGATACTATTTAACGACACTCACCGATTTATGCATGGCACACAACTCACCACCTGACACTCCTGGAGGGGAGACACGGGTAATACCAGTAGTACCCCTGCGGATCCTTACGTGGAATGTGCGAGGACTAGGGGACAAAATCAAAAGGGGACTGGTATTACAGGCCATAAAGAGATTAAGCCCTGCATTGGTCCTATTACAGGAAACTCATCTCACAGGTAGAGCGCATCAGGCATTAGATAGGCGGGAATACAAGATGACAGTGCACTCCGAATTCACATTGGGCTCCAGGGGGACGGGCATTTTAGTGCGGAAGACATTCCTCTTCATAGCTCTACACACGAAAATAGATGATCAGGGTCGTTTCGCAGCTGTCCAGGGGCAGTGGGAAGGCAAGCCGTTAACTATAGTGTCAGTCTACATACCGCCAGCACTCCAGTCAGTAGCTATACCTGCACTAGGAAAGTTCCTTTTAGATCTGCCAGCAGGGAACCTTATCATAGGGGGGGACTTCAACACAGCAGCAGAAGGATCAGTAGACAGATTCCCTGCCCAGCCCCACGCACCTGGGCCCTCTCGGTTCCACGGATTCCTAGAGGCTTTGGGACTGACAGGCGTGTGGAGATGTACGCACACCACCATGCAGCAATACACTTACTACTCCTCGACACACAATAGTCTTTCGTGGATCGACTATTTCATGATGCTCAGAAATGGGTCACTCACCATTGACAGTGTAGATATTCAACCCAGGGGGATCTCTGACCACCCCCTGTGCTCCTCACTCTCTCCTGTCAGGAAAAGACACGAAAAAGGATATACCCAATATACCCCGGGTATCTCAAGATCCCCAAAATTCGGAAAGAACTGATGAAGGCGACACAGTATTACTTTCAAGAAAACGCAGCGTCAGTGGCCTCTCCCACGATCCTCTGGGAAGCATACAAGACGGTATTGCGAGGACAAGCCATAACATCCATCACGGGACACAAACGAGCGAGACAGCAAGAATTGTCAAATTTAGAACTGGAGCTGCGTACAGCTAACGCGGCACACATGGCAGATCTCACGACGGAATCACTACACACATTGCAGTGATGTCAGCAGCGCTATGAGGCTCATCTGAAACGGTGGACCGTCGACAATATCACATACACCGCCCATAGAATATACGATGTGGGAGATAAGGCAGGGAAAATGTAAGCCTGGCTAGACAAAAAGGGGGTAGGCGCCAGGGGTATACTACAGCTCCGTGCATCAGATGGGACACTGCGGTCGCGCCCGGAAGATATAGTCAACACTCTAGCAGATTATTTCGGGAAGGTAAATACCCCAGACAGAACGGTGACACAGGAGGTAGCGGTGGACTCCCTCAGTCATATAGTCACCCGGACGTTAACACCGGAGGCGGCCGAGGAGCTGGAGGCAGACCTCACGGCTGACGAAATACAATTGGCCATTAGTGCGGTGCAATCCGGGAAGGCGTTAGGCCCCAACGGGATCCCCATTGAATGGTATAAGTTAAGGTCGGATACGCTCAGTGCACCACTTCTGGCAAAGTACACAGAAAGTTTGGAGATTGCTGAACTCCCCCTAGACCAGACGTCTTCAAACTGTGGGGCGCGACCCCCTGGGGGGTCGTGGAGTTCTAGGAAGGGGGTCGCAGATCCCCAGCTTTACTTGTCCCTGCAAAAAGACAGCTGGCCTAACTAATTGAGATCGTTATCAGCTGCTCGCCTGAATGAAAGGCAGACAGATCTCTCTTCTGTGCAAAGCGAGAATCGCTTGTGACTCCACTCACTCTGCTTTCAATGAGATCCTCGTGCTCCAGTAATCTGTCAGTATTTCTACACTTTGGGGCGTCCATCTCTCTCCTGACATGCCATAATAGCTGTTAAAAATACCGCACAGCCAGCATAGCTAAAACAAATGCATCACACCAACAATCCAAACCACGCATCCAAGAAAGATTCTCTTCTGCACGCACAACATGTATTCAAAGGCGGCACAAACATCCCTACAAATGTGTAAAACAGAGTATAGTTGAAACTGCGTCCTCTAAGATCGAGGCAGCCTGACCTTGCTCTTGACATCTGATGTCTATATTGGGGCTGAGTAGGTCGCAGGATCAGCCAGTACAGGAAAAACAGGTCTGTATGTGGCAAGATTCTACTGTGAGCTGTTACAACTCACTCTTTCATCCTTTCAAGGTCGATAATACAATTCAGTTTCAATTGGTTGATATGGGCAGACCTAAAGCTAGCACTAAAATTCGTTAGTAACTTTACGAGTCATTTTAGCTGAGACCTGTAGGTCAACTAGAGAAGAAGCTGTGGGACTGAAGGATGGATGGGTACGCATTTAGGTGGGAGATTTTCGGGCAGAAGAGGGAGAGTTGTGTTCCATGATTTTAGTAAGGAGCCAGCAAGGCTTTAGTCAAAATAACATTTTTGCCAGTGAAAGTGGTTTATTTCTTTCCTGCGTAGGACTTATCGGCCTGGAAATCCATCTTTCTATTTTGGAATGTTAAAAGTTTGCGTTTCCCAGGACAATATTTGCGTTTCTCATTTGTGCGAGTGCATGGCCACTTCAATTGTGTACAGACCAGCACAGTAATTGTAATTTTGCTACAATTTAAGGTTGCCTACGGTGGTTCCATTCTTTTGCTTGCCATAGTTCTATTTATTCTGTTGATGTGCTGGTTTGTGTGAGATAAATTAGCAGTTTGTAAGTAGCTGTTAGAAGGGTAACATTTGCTCAAATTGTAATATTAATCCTGTTCAATGGGGTTATTAGACCTTTTCCAAAGGTGGCTGCCAATCTTTTTTGGACGTTCTATTGTGTTTGTTTTTGGGCGTCCCGTTTTTAAATGAGAGCTGTGGATCTTGCGCGTCCTTGCAGGATGCCATGTGATATTCAGGGGAATGATGCTTATTTGCCGCAAATTCGCTCTTGTTGCAGGAGTTTGTAAAGGCAAAATATGACCAGTTAAGGATGGCACATTTGCAAGATGAGTTACATGGGTAAAAGTTGTTAGGAGCGTGCCTGTGTCTTTCACCAAAATAAAACAAATGTATTTCAAACTCTCCTGGTACTGTGTTGTGCTGAGCTTATTTTTAAACCCTGCTATACACATAATTCCATAAATACAAGCCTTTCTACACCCTTCCCTCATGTATCCCCCCTAGACTCATGCAATACCTCCTCTTTCTCCCTAATCCACTTCTAGACTCTTGCTCCTCCATCTCTTCTTTACTCATCCCAAACCTCCGAATGTTATGATCTCCAAAGACACACTTTTTAGACCCTTCCCTCTTCTATTCCTCCACTATCCTTTTCAATCCAATTAACAGACTCACGCGTCCACAGCTCATATTCATTTAGTATTTCCCTATTCTAATTCACCACTAATCCTTTTTGGGTTCCAGAATAGCGTGTGCTCACCGAAAAGCGCCTTGACGCCTTGTCAGGGTAGTAAGCACTATATCAATGCAATTATAAGTCAAGGGCCCTTCCTTTCCAGTGACAGTACCACCTACCCCCTACACTCACCATCAACAGCCCATGCCCTTTGCCAGGCTGCCCTCCAAGGAGTCTCTAGACATGCTCTGAGGAGTCTGTAGAGATGCTCTGCGGGCACCAGACATTGATAGGCCCTTCATTCACAAGTCAAAGATCCCTTCCATCTGTCCCACTTCCACCTTCAATCACTCACCCGATGCCAGGCTGCCCTCTGAGGGGAATTTAGAAGTGCTCTGCATGTTCCAGTCGTCCATAGGCCGGCCCTTCATTCCCAAGACAAGGGTCCCTTCCATCTGCACCACTTACACCCTCAGTCACATAGGTCCGAAGCCAGGCTTCCCCCCGAGGAGTCTGCAGACATGCTCTACACGACCAAGCGACCACAGGCCACCTCTTTCACTTTGGGGCTTGGAACCGCTAGCCCCAAGTCAGAAAACAGGAGGACTAGCAACCCTGGGCTATTGTGCTTGGCTTAACCTATGATCCAGAATGTTACCACAAAGGAGAACAAGGCAAACAAACACTCTCACACACTTTAAACATGTCTATTTCAAATTGGAATGCTCTGCTAAAACAGTTTCAATGATTTAAGGCTGGAAAGGAATGATTGCAAGTAAAATAAAGTGGCACAAGAATGCCGCAAAATTTCAATTATCCTGCCGCAAAATTTGTATTTTTGTGCCGCACATTTTTCAAATCTATGCTGTAATATCCTGGGGGGTCTGATCAAGGAGGTGTTCCATGGGCTTTGCGTGGCGTTCCCACAAAAAGCCCATGGATTCTGATGCTGCCCCCATTTACAAAATCACGTAAACCTGGGGCAGCTCCAAAAACTGACACCTCTCCAGTGGTAGATCACCCTGATATAACTGCACCTTTGCCTGACCCCTCTCCCTCAAATAGTTCCTCTGAGTTGATACCCATCTTCAATCTATCCCGACATCTATTACAGGACCCAGAGATAGCCCTTTTAAAGAAAGGCCTCTCTTTTGTACCTACCATTCGCCCAAATTTTATGGAGTTACAAACAGAATTACTCAGGTTCTTCAGACTAATTCGTCTCAAAGCCTTGTTTCAACTCCATCCTTCCACCATTTCCTTGGCCAACACCCCCTTCCGACCCCCATCAACATTCCTTCCATCGGCCAACATGGTCCCTTCAGAAGTAAGAACTTTTGAAAAACTAGTACACAAAGACCTCTGTGCTCTAGAAAAGAAAAAACTTTATGTTCCCTATAACATCTCGAGAGTTGAGAAAGACGCCATAAATTCCCTTAAAAACAATCCAGGACTGGTTATAAAAAGTGCCGACAAAGGCGGAGGAATTGTTCTCCAGGATGTTGAGTCGTACAAAACAGAACTTAAACGACAACTGGGAAATACTAATCACTACCAAAGATTACCTGGTAACCCTACCAAAAGCATCCAAGAGACTATATTTAAAATTACAACAAATGCTGTCTCAGAAGGCTTTCTGAGCAAAAAGGAACATTTATTCCTCAATGTTAAAAGCCCACGCCAGCCAGTAATCTATACCCTCCCTAAGGTCCACAAAAACATTGACACCCCCCCCAGGCAGACCAATAGTCTCTGCCTGTGGGTCCATTCTCGAACCTTTGGGAGCATATGTAGATATCTTTATAAAGGAATTCGTACCATCTACATCCTGCTACGTGAGGGACAGTATGGAAATGATCAACTTAGTAGAACATTTCCCATTTGACCCGTCATCTCACACCCTATGCACTATGGACGTAGAGTCGCTTTATACTAACATCCCCCAAACAGCGGCTCTTCTGGTCATCCAAAAAATTTTAGACTCACGGCCACGTCCACACAGGGTCCCTACTATTTTCATCCTCCAGCTCTTGGAACTGTGCCTCACTCGCAATTACTTTTTGTTTGATAACATTTATTACCAACAAATAAAGGGCACATCCATGGGGGCCATTTTTGCCCCCAACCTGGCAGTACTGTTCATGGATGCCCTTGAAACTGGGGTCATCCTAGCAGAGACCAACCCCTTCCACGCAGGCATTGTTCTATGGCGTCGTTACATTGACAACATTTTTCTCATTTGGAATCTTGGCATCCCAGAACTGCACTCATTCAATCACTGGCTAAACAATAATTGTGCTGATCTTAACTTCACTCTTGTCTTTGACAAACAGCAAATAGCCTTCCTAGATTTGACAATTTTCCATCATGATAATGAACTATTAACCCGTCTCTATAGGAAACCGACGGAACGTAACACCCTCCTGAGTTATGACAGTAATCATCCCAAAGCCCTAAAAGATTCATTACCATACTCCCAATTCTTGAGAATTAGATGGAATTGCTCAACAAAAGCAGATTACTTCAGGGAAGCTGGTACCCTTGCTAATAAACTCCAAGCACGAGGTTATCCTAGAAGACTAATTAAAACGGCATCCAAAAGGGCTTGGTATTGCCCTCGAGAAGCCCTCTTAACACCAAAGACAAGGGACAAAACTGAAAGAATAGCATGTGTGACTACCTTTTCGCCCATATCCAATAAAATCCGCAAATCCATTCTCAGACACTGGTCCACACTAAACGCAGGCCCAATACATGTAGAAAGGCCAATTTTTGCATTTAAGAAAAGCAAGAACCTAAGAGACCATCTGGTCAGAGCTGCCCTCCCTTCCACTGCGACCTCCACTACAATTGAAGCTAACTGGGGTCTTCCACCAATTCTAGGGCACGTTAAGTGTGGATGCTGCACAGTATGCGAGTTCACGATTGAGTCAAGGACTTTCAGTCATAATGGAGTGACAGTATCAATGAAAAGCTTCACCAATTGCAATAGCCACAATGTCATCTATGCGATTCTCTGTCCTTGCCCAAAAATGTACGTTGGACAGCCCACCCAGAAGGCGAAGACCCGCATATGCCAACATCGCAGTCGTATCCGATGTGGAACCCTGAATGCGCCCCTCGTCGACCATTTTGCTGAACTGAAACACTCCGCGGATGATATCAAATGGACAATCCTTAAGACAATCAAACTCCCACAAAGGGGCGGCAATTTGGCTCAACTTCTCAACCGCGAGGAACTTAAGACTATTATTCAATTTGACACTATCCACACAGGTTTGAACAGGAGTGAGGACTGGACGGCCCTCCTTTAGCCCTCAGAAAGAACAAACAATGAATTGAATTAATTCCTACTGTGAAGTCACGAAACAACACTGTGACCCAAACATAACTGCTATAACCTGAAAATTCGTAACGTGATAGCGATGTTTTTTATATGTTGTGCAAGCTGCTGATATTTATTTGTGAATTGGGGTTCCAAAACCCAAATGTCACTGTTTTTTCTTGCACTTAAACAATTCACCAACACCCCTTTAAACTCTGCACACGATGACCGCTGTAATTTGGTGCCCAAGTGACAACACTAAGCCCAATAACTGCCCATGCCTACATGGTTCTAGCTCATCTAAATTTGTATAAGCAGATATTATACAAAGCAAGTTCTTAATCTTTTCACCACCGTGGCACGCTTTAACCACTCCAAAATAGCGGCCATTCAAATTTGTATAAATAGACATTATACTAAACAGGTCTCTAACCATTCCACTATACAAAACAATTTCCTTACGTGGCACGCTTTAACCACTTCAAAATGGCGGCCATATATGAACCTGAAGCCATCATGGGCAGCGTTAACCCCTAGACACGTGACTACTCAATGCCCAATAAGCAGCCTCCTGTTTCTTAACACGGAAGCGATCCATCATACTGCGACGCGACATCGGCTTATCAACAGCCGGCAACCTCGAGGTAAGCCCGCGGCCAACTTTTGCCCTTAGAATGCCAAGTACTTGCCCAAATAGATCTATCCTAATACCCTTGTGATTTTTCACTCTAGCGGACCAGTCATCCTCTGGCGCTTATAAAGATTATCCGAACAATTGCCAACACTGCAATCGAATCCCTCCAAATTGGTGGTTAAGTATTTCTGACTCTCGCGTATCCCCTAAAACTGTGGTTGTAGCATCACCCTAATGAAGTTTCTCTTTCACCCCCTTAGCATTAAACTCCTTTATCCTGTCTGCGACCGAGACGGCCAACGTACTTAAACATAGACTCGGATTTCGAGACTTAACGGTAACAAGAGATCGAACGGGAATACAGCCCGTGACTTATAATACCGGCAGACATTCCGCCCAAAGCCAACCCAGCTTATCACTATTCTTTCCCTCCTTGTAGCTGTGTATGAACCAGATGCCCGATAAACCTAATCCCATTGAAGTTCCCAGCGCAAGCTCCATTGAAAACGTGCCAACTAAGGATATCTTTCCATATGACACGTGCAAACTGAATGGTAAAAAAAACCCTCTGATACCTGGCATCTTTTTACAATCAAATGAATTAAAGACGCCCGTTTCATTTAATTTACTCTTGTTTCTGCAGAAAAGTCACGACTGCAATTAACATTGTGCCAAACTTGACGCGAGCCTGATCCCTGTTACGTAGGATACAAGCCTCCATATCTAAGACAAACCTTAAAATGGTAAATTTGAAAAGAATTTCATTCCCTAATTTGTTATGGGCAATACCCCAACTCCATGTTAAAATACTGATTCACCTTTTCTAAGAGGGCAACGGGAGGCATTCCAGACAGTGAGAGATTCCACTAAGATTAAACCTCTATTACAGACCACGTCTCGGTAGGTCCCACCAAAACAAATACGCTGCCCATTTAATGCACTTCCTAATGCTAACTATCACTCACCACCTATACCTATCCCTCAGAAACCATTCTAAGAACATCGCCCCTTCACATGTATTCACGCCAATAACACTATAGTCCCTGGCCACTTGCAGCGCACAAAACTTTAGAAACACCTGTAAGTAAAGGAAAATGCTCACAAATGTTTTTCACAGAATTGCATGGAATGCCCACGCCTCTGTGGCTGCACCTATCACCGCGATTCCGAATGCTGTAATTGACTAGCTAGTGCTGTACATTGCTTTAACTATTTAAATATTGACTGTAATTGTATCCTCTTTTCCCCCCTTTTTTTGCTTTTCTAAAACAGGCATTTGCATGATAAAGGGTTTATTCAGGCAAAAGTAAATTTTGATAGTCCTGAAGATGATCCCCTAAACCGAGCTTGGGATCGAAACGTCCACTCCACTAAGAGTGACCCATACTTATTAACTCAATATAGTACTGTATGGCTGACTCACTCTAGGATACACTGTTTATTTAAATTCATGTCAGTGATCTGTAAGCTCTCTATGTTTGCCTGATATCTCTTGCACTTACTGTCTTCCTCACTCTTTTCTCACGTACGGCACAGGACTGTGCCTCTTGTTAACCTCTACTGTTTTTGGTTACTTGTTCTATTCCTACACTGTACTAACTTATTCAAGAAATAAATATTCCCTGTCCGGCTGGACAAGGGAATGAGAACTATATATTAGCCCATTGTGGTTTATATATTATCTTTTGCCTATTTGTATCCCTATATGCTAAGGACCACTTGTTCCCCTCAAAATACTTGATACCCATGGTCCCGAGCCATTAACTGGGTTCCCCTTGTTTACTCTCAAAAAACCTCTCCAGTGGAGGCGTAACGAGGAGAAATGTTTTCATTTCTCCTCGTTTTTCCTCTTTCCATGTGTGCTGCATTCTGCAGCACACATAGAAAGAGGGAAACGCCCCTCAGGATTGTTTTGGTGAAGGAAGGTGCCTCTTCCCATTGCTACGCTGGTGCTCGGCTGCAACTTGTGAAGGGAAAAAGACCGGAATCACCATATTTCATAAGAAGGTCAGAAAGGAAAAAAACACGGGAAACGTGCCAAAGGATGTCAGGTCTAACAGGAGCATTTATGGTTGTCAATAGATGCTTATGATGAGGAGAACCAGTTTCTAGAAAATGTTGTCAGAGGGGGTCCTTACGTCTAAAAAGGTTTGACAAGGGGGTCTCGACATCAAAAAGTTGGAAGACCACTGCCCTAGACCAACGTACTGCGACAATTGTGGCAATTCCGAAACCCGGAAAACCACCGACTGCCTGTACTTCGCACCGCCAGATTTCGCCCCTGAATGTGGAAGCAAATATCCTAGCGATACTTCTGGCAAATAGATTAATGTCCATCTCCCGCAGCTGATCCACCCAGGTCAGTCGGGTTTTATGCCTAACAGAAACACCGCTATGAACCTTAGGGCAGTCCATGGTGTACTGGCGCGGGCATCACAGCTATCAACGCCGGCGGTGATACTGTCATTGGACGCTAAAATGGCGTTCGATATGGTGGAGTGGCAATATCTCTTCGCTATGCTGGCGCGTATGGGGTTTGGCCCTAAATTTATAGCATGGGTACAACTCTTATATACTCACCCAGTGGCGCATGTCGCAGCAAACGGCCACATCTCTCACGCGATTCAACTGGCGAGAGGGACACGACACGGGTGCCCCCTGTCCCCTTTGTTGTTCTCACTGGTATTGGAACCACTAGCGACCTTGATTAGAGCAACCCCGTTATTGAAAGGAATCAGCTGGCGGGAGGGATGGGAAGATCGTGTCTCCCTGTACGCTGATGACATGTTAGTCTACCTCATGGAACCAGAGCGTGGCATACCAGAGCTTCTTGCTCTATGCGACACCCATGGGCAAGCATCAGGCTACACAATCAACTGGGCGAAGTCGGTGATTTACGTGCTACAGGGGCCGAGACCGGTTCTTGCCTCCGAATGCCAGTTGGTGGTAGCAGTGGATCCCTTTAAATATCTTGGCGTTCATATCACTAGGAACTCGTCAGAGTTCTTTGACAGAAATCTGAAGCCACCATTGGACCGCTTGAGGCGCGATGTGAAACATTGAGCAACTCTACCCCTGACACTGCTGGGGAGGGCAGCACTGTATAAAATGATGGCACTGCCGAGATTCCTATATGCGCTTGAGAACACACCATATCGGGTGGCGCCGCGCTATTTTCAACAAGTGATGGCCATGGTCGCCAACCTGTTGTGGGGTGGCCGCCCCGCACGCATAGCACATAACAAACTGAATAGAAGCTGGTATGAGGGGGGAATTGCCCTGCCGAATTTGCAAATATACTACTGGGCGACTCAACTTAAGACCATCAACCAATGGATACATGCGCCCCAGGATGATCCTGCGTACAGGGCCAATAGGGCGCAGTTAGGTACTCACAGTTTATTGGTGGTGCTGTACCACAAGGGGTTAGCAGCAAATCTCATGGGACCCACGCAGCACTCATTAACAATATGGTACGCAGCGCAGGCGAAGCTCAAATGGAAAGGAGTGATCACTAAACTCACCCCGTTGTGGGACGCTAAAGCACTGGGTCATCTAAGACGTAGCAAGGGCTTTACTCAATGGGACAACATCGGTATATCGACAGTGGGAGACTTGTAGAACAATGGTGCAGTGATTCCATTCCCCCAACTCCAGCAACAGTATGACCTAGGCCCAAACGAAACCTACAGATATGTACAAATTAAACACGCATTGTTGGCTGCCATACCGGCAGGCACCGAGATACCTGAAGCCTCCCCGCTGGAGGATCGGCTACTTACAGACTATATGCAACACAGTGACACATCACTCATATATCGTAAATTATCAACAATTTACCTGACCCCACGTCCAGACTGCGGGAGAGATGGGTAGACGAAGTGGGAGACATGGACGATTCAGAATTGAATGAGGCACTGGCGTCCCAGAAGGAGATAGGAATTGCGGCTAGGTTTCGTCTAGTGCAGCTCAAAATTCTGCACCGGATTTACTACACTAGAGCCACCTTACACAAGATCCACAGGGCACAGCATCCCTACTGTCTCCGCAGGTGTGGGGAGGAAGGTACATTTCTACACACCGTATGGGAATGCCCGAGTACAACAGATTACTGGAGACAGGTAATGCATACTATTTCACAAACCCTAGAGGTCTCTATTCCACCAGAACCTCGTAAATGTCTTCTGAATATATGGGATCCTAATGATCTCTCACGGCACGTGCAAACCTGGTGCACGTTAGGCATTACGGTTGCTAAGAGGGATATTGCACAGAAATGGGGGGCGGCAGATACACCTACACTGGCGCACTGGTGTAGGAATATGGATATGCTGATGATGACAGAGAGGGCAGTATATACGATTAGGACTAGTCCATGTAAATGGAATAAGATTTGGATGCCTTGGAATGTGTATAGGGGAGATTTGTATGACCCACTACCTGAAGACGACAACACCAGTTCGGATGAAGAGGGTGAGGATGAATGAGTCGGATCAAGTAGAAAATATAACTGAGGGTGCCGAACATGAGCCACGGTTCAGGCTAAAGAAGTGTTTTGCTGCCTCTGGTACAGTCAGTATGTCTAAGAACTTGTACGAACATATACTTCCCACGATATCATGATGTAAACACTGTCATAATTGCCAAAGTTTGTGTTTGATTGTTGTTGATGAAAATCAATAAAAAGGTTTCCAAAAAAAAAAAAAATCATACGAAATACTGAAACGCAATTACCTACCTGTTTTAAGTTCAGACCCCAGTGCAGGCCCTAGAAGCCCAGTACTGGATTACAAAAGTAACGCGATCATACCTTACCTGCAACCTGAATTTTCTCCCATTAAATAACATTGCATATTGTCATTGAAAAGTTTTGAAGTGTGGACTTTTAAAACAGCTTTATATTCATGAAAATTCACCACAGTAACTAAAACGTTTTTGCTAATCTGGTTTCAGCTTAGACCCGAGGACTGAATCTAGGATCTAGTCCTGGAACTACTAAAGTAATCTGTACTGTAATCAACTGTACTTTTAAGGTAACAATTCATTGAGCTCAGTGCTAAAGTGTGTCTAGACTTGAGTTGCCTTCAGCAACTCCTGTACCTATTGTGTTCACCAACTTTATTGCTTCCTTGCAAAGTAATTACATGAGAGTTTTCATATCTAGCAAAGTATATTTTTATGTCTGTTGGTTCTAAAAATAAAACAACCATATCTTTGGATATAAAAAAACATGTTCACCTCCCATCAAGACTCCGACCCCATCAAAAGTTAAAGTCAGGAAAAATTTCAAAGACTTTGCACCCAGAAATGGATCAGCCCGACAGAGTGCTGTGGTGCGAAAATAATTCAAAAGCAAGCTTTTTTCTCTCTTCCAAATGGCCTCTTTTATACCCTTTTCCCCTAACTATCTAATTAAAATGTAAAACTTTACGGTCTACACTCATTCCTCATTGGTCCATTTGAGGGGTGGTGAAGATCACCTCATCTCCTCATTGTCCGAATTTTGCAAAGTCACTTTCATAATTCTCATACGGTCATAATTGTTCATGTTTGCAACATTTTCATTCTGTCCTTACATCGACACTTCGGTAAATTTTCCCAGGCTCACAACTCGAGCATTCCCTTTTAGCACCATTCTGCTGTTCAGGCCACGCTGGCCTTGACATCAGTAGCCCAGGTACAGGATGCTCGTACATCTCTCGAGCACAGTCGCGCATGCGTAGAATTACACTTTCTCTGAGTCTAGCAAACCCTCCATGATTTGTTAGGCCGCATGGGCCATAACAGGAACTATTATAGAAACATTTTTTTTTTCAGGGGGTTGAGTTAGTTTGCTGTACACCCTCACAGCTTCTAGCTCCCCTCCCACCCCTTTTAACCAGGGAATCAGCCACGTTAATAAAACTCAGTGTGGACTGACTACTCTTTTTAATCCTCACTCACTTTCGCACCGACTACACTCTCTTTCATCCTCACTCACACTCACCATCGGCAAGGAACAAAAGAACTCCGCCAAAAGAGTGCCTTTGGGCACTCCGTCAGACATTGCAGCGCCGGTCTGACGAGGGGCAGTGAGCCGATGATGACACTGGACATCCTTCAGTCAGGGTGTGTTTCACACCTAACGCTCTGGGTGTGTGAGGCTCTCTAGTTCCGATAAGGGAACCCTTCCAACTTCTTGACTTCTAATCACTCTCTTCTCCACACATTAATACCCTCCCCGGGGAACTTTGTATTCTTCTGTGTGCACTATTATAGAAACAAACACAATTAAACATTAGATTTTGAAGTAAAGCCCTTCTGTTTACCTTCCACCATTCTAAGTTTACCCTGTTAGTGGTTACCTAGCCTTAAGCCACAAAGAGGTGTTGTTTTCTTACCATTCTCCTTGCCACAATAAATACTTATAATAAGCATTCATGCATAGCTTTGTTAAATTAGAAGCGTTATTGCACTATACTAGCATGACAAATTCATATGATTAATGTATTACGATTTGCAACACAAGCAAATTAGTATCCCACGTGTACTTTTCTGTGCGTGTTTTCTTTTTTTCTGTTGGTTAGTTCTAAAATCCAATCGATTAATACATAAAATAGTTATGAGAAACTAACTTCACGAGGGGTATACACAAATTGTTGTCACAGCCTTGCTCCATCACAGATAAGGCAGTGGACAAGGCCCCAAAAACTCCAGACCAGGAAGCTGAAACGCCGGTTTATCTAGCTCTTACCCAGTGATGCTGAGGGGCCTCTTGGTCAATTTGTTAGTCAAAAAAAGTGGGAAAGTGGTGGAACTACCTTTGGTGTTCCCTGAATACATTTTCCATAGTACCTATTATTATCACTATGACAAAGAGACCACAAAATGCTATTCATGACTTTTAAACACCATTTGTAGCTAGTCACATACGGTGACCTCATAATCCTAAATTGTTCTTTGTTTTATATTGTGAAGAAATATATAACCAACATTTTACATTTGTGTCTCATTGTCATGTCCCTCAAACCCAAGTTCCTGACCACAAGTGCATTTAACGTTTTGTGGATTTTATGAAACTATGCAAGTGATGTGTGCCTGTGGCTTATTAAGCTGCAAATAAAATGTGAATTTCTTCTAACTATTGACATGATCTCAAAAATGTTATGCCTTATCTGTCTGTGTATTACCTTATTAGATCGATTGATGCGCTGTGCTTCCAAAATGTGCTAGTTGCAACAGGATTGAAATCAAATTTTGTTTATAGTTTACGCAAAAATCACACCATTTTTTGTACTGTAAATGGTTTGTAGACCAAGAAATAAAACAGAAATAGGCGGGGAAAAAAGAGAACAGCCCAGCCTGAAACACCAGGGAAGCAGATCTTGCAGTGGACAGAGACAGACACATGGCATCGCAAAGCTCCCAGTCTCAAGGCCAGTGGGGAGCCAGCAAAAGGCAAACCAAACATCAGAACCAGTACCATACAGTTACACATAGCCCTGCAGAGAGACAGGATTAACAACCATGGGACAGGAATGCATGGGACACATCCTACAAGCACTGACCCCTGCAAGGAGCAAATGGGGAAGCCCAAGATAAGTTTACACAACAGGAAAAAGGTTTGGGGGCACTCATTGATCTACCAGCAAAGGGGACAGAGGTCTGCATGCAGGGCATGGACATGCTAACCCCAAGCCCAGCACACAGTGGAGGGCCTTTGTGGTATAGTGCCATGCTTCATGCCCTCACACAAACAGGGGAACAACGGAAATTAAATGGGGCTGTAAAGTCGCAAGCCACTACCAACTATCTCCATCTGCAAAGGGAAAACACGGAATCCGCTTGACATAATGCCTTCCCTCATGCCATAGGAATGACATGAATTGCACACAAGAGCAAGGCTGTCAGAATTCAGAGCCCAATATCCCCATACCCACAAAATATCATGCACCCACTATGTAAGCACTACGCCATTTGTATAGACTATTCTTCCTACTCAGAAGCTTGTATTTCACCCAATTTCGAGCATGAATAGGCGCCTTGACGCCCACTGGGCTAAGTTTGCACACGACAAGACTCCTTTCATTTCATTTCATTTCATTTCATGAAATTGGCTATAAAAACACTTATTTTTGATCCACAAATGATGATTCACATCAAAAAGTCAAAAGATTAAACATTCGAAAAATCACGATTATTGACCCTTGTGAGAAAGTTCTTAAGGTCCATGGTCATTGATTTTCATCAGAAAATGTTTTTTTTTGAATGTACAAATTATTCAAAATGCAACTGTTGTGCTCATGTTGAATAAACACTATGGGTAATAATGACCTATTGACTATCTCTATGTGCTTTTAATCCTGCCAAAAGTAACCTTAGAATAAATCAACTTGATTAGATACAATTTTTAGGCAGTTGTAAATCTCTTTCGCCTGATCCATAAAAATAGTTTCACCATGTATACATGGGGTACAGAGGTGTTGCTGCTGCTCAATAATGAAGCATGCCACTATAAATTGGGTGAGGCCTTTTTAGGTTTAAAGCATTTTATTAAGACAAAAGAACACGGGGAGAGGGAACAGGAGGTTAGGGTTACATACAGTACAATAAGAGAAAAATCGTAGTATCAGGAGCGTGCTCGTGGAACAGTTCGTTAGGCCAGAGGAGAAGCAATAGCAGATGAAAAAATGAAATGCAATTTATATCTCCACTCTGCGCATATCCAGCACCCCAAATCTGATCAAAGAAGGCAATGAAATTGACACAAAAAAGCACAGCCCATCCCCCTCTAGAACCCCCGCCCCAAAGAAAAAAACCAACTCCCCAACTCCCCCCAACCCCCGTCCAATGGCCCATTACCAGTACTACCCGCCCCAGAGCCACACCCCGCCTCACTAAGAACCCGCCCCCCACTCATTCTAGTCTGCCGGAGTCGCCGGCGGCGTCAGCCTCAGAAGCCTGAGGTACCTCGGGCAGGTGAGCTCCCTGAATTCGGTGGTTAACAGCGCAAGGAAGGGTTGCCACAGCTCATCAAATTGATCTATCTCCCCCGCCACCGTGAGCGACAGTTTCTCCATTCCCAACACGTGCCAGAGTCTATGTAACCAACCCGTGATGGAGGGGACAGTGGTAGTGCGCCAATGGATGAGGATATTCTGGACCGCAGACCCCAGCGCGATTGCGATCTGCCTGCCCCTGCGGGACTTCAGCGGATACATTAGGCCATTAGGGAGGCCCAGCAATACATACGCCGGAAAGCGCGGGAGCTCAATTTCAAAGTGCTTATCTACCTCATCCAGAACCTCCTTCCAGTAGGCGGCCAGCAAGGGACAATCCCAAAGAATATGTGAGAGGGTCCCCACCTGCCCGCAACCTCTCCAGCACCCCTTATCAATGTGCCTATTCATCTCATACAGTCTCTCTGGGGTGTAGTACCAGTACGTGGACACCTTGGTAAATGTCTCCGTAAGGCCGGTATGGTACGCAGAGTGTCTTGCCCGGTGTGCGATCTGGTCCCATTCCTTGTGGCTGAGTGCCCTGCCCAGTTCCCTGTGCCATCGTTCCCTCCCCGGGTTATAATAGTGGAACGGTGGGGGCTGTAGATGCTTATAAAGATCAGTAATCAATTTAGCATCAGAGGTTCGGGTCACCAGCCACGGCTCATACGGTGTAATTTGACGATCAGCGGTGTCCCGCACCTGGGGCTGGAGGGCCCAATGTCGGACCTGCATGTAACGTAGTCTATCCAGCTCCGTCAGGCCGAACTCCTGCTGAAGCTGCTGAAAGGGAACCACGCCTTCCGGCCCATAGACCTGAAAGAGCGCCCGGCAGCCCGCAGTCCTCCAATGGGAGAAAGCGCCCGGCTCCATCCCCGGGGAGAAGTCAGGATTATCCACTATGCGTGTAAATGGTGAAGGGAAAGTGGTAAGGTCCCGGGCCTCGCAGACTGCGTCCCACACCCTCAAGGGAACCCGCGTAATGAAAGAAGCGTAAAGGTTGGGGGGGCGGTGAGCACGGCGCAAGAATGGAACCTCCTGTAGGGTGCGGCCCGCCACCGCCTGGTCCTGAAAAAGCCAATGGTTATCGGACTCCCACCTGCTCCACTCCACAAGGTATCGTAGCTGCGCCGCCTGAAAGTACTTACGGAGGTCCGGAATACCAAGGCCCCCCGCTTCCGGGGCAAGCGTGGAGAGAACCCTCTTCATCCGCGGCTTGTGGCCTTGCCAGACAAAGCGGGAGATGTCGGCCTGCGTTTGTCTAATCCAGCCCACTGGAGGCTGGAGAGGTAGGGCTCGGAAAAGATATAGTATCTGGGGCAATACCGTCATCTTAACCGCCGCGATCCTTCCCAGCCAGGATAGTAGGCCCTTACTCCAGCGGCCGAGCTCCTCCCTGATCTTTTTACTGAGAGAAGTGTAATTGGCCGTCACCATCACTGGCAACGTGGGTGCCAGTAGGATCCCTAAGTATGGTACAAGGGACGATGACCACTGCATAGGGAAGAGTCGCTGAAGGTCCCTCCTAGTGTCCGCAGCCAAAGACACATCTAAAGCCACCGACCTGCTCATGTTCATTTTAAAGCCGGCCACACGTGAAAAGGCATCCAACTCGTGGATGCAGGCGGGTAAGGACCTCCTAGGGTCGTCCAGGGTCAGCAGGACATCGTCCGCATAGAGGCTGACCGTGTGGACATACTGGCCCATCCTGATCCCAATAGCATCCGGATTGTGGCGGATCCTCTGGGCGAATGGCTCCATGTAGAGAGCAAAGAGGAGTGGAGAGAGGGGGCAGCCCTGCCTCGTCCCGCGCTCGATTGCAAAACCACGGGAGCTGCACCCGTTGACTCGCACCGACGCTGAAGGATACTTATAGCAGTTGAAGACCATTGTGCGGAATTTATCACCAATTCCCAGTTTCCTGAGGACCAGCTCGAGATACGGCCAATGAACTCTATCAAAGGCCTTCTCAGCGTCCACTGCCAGCAACATCCGCTCCCCCCGGATCCGCGAAGCCTTCTCTAAAACGTGTGTCACCCGCTTGGTATTGTCGACCGTCTGCCTGCCGGGCACAAAGCCAGCTTGGTCCGCCTCAACCAAACCGGGGAGGTGCAGGGCCAGCCTGGACGCCAGAATCCCCGTGTACAGCTTGAGGTCGACATTTAGGAGCGAGATGGGCCTATACAAGCCGCATAAAGCCCGGTCCTTCCCGGGTTTCGGAATCACCGAGACCGTCGCACTCAGGAGATCCGGTGGGATGGCTCCCGGGTCGGAGAAGGAGTTAAATAGCCGAGTTAAGACAGGGGCCACAACCGGGCAAAAGGTCTTATAAAACAGGGACGTGTAACCGTCCGGGCCCGGGGCCTTCCCGTGCTTCAACCTAGCTATAGCGGAAATCACCTCCTCAACGTGAATATCCCGCTCCAGATATTCCGCCTGAACGGGATCCAGCGCCGGAAGGGGCACCGACTCTAGATAATCCTCGGTGTCCCGCGGCGAGGAGGGCTCCCCAGCGTACAGCGCCTCATAGAAACTGCAGAAGGTTTCCGCCACCTCCGCGTCTCCGGAAACGGCCACTCCGTCTGTACTCAAGAGTTCCTTCACCACGTTACGCTGTTGCGCGACCCGAAGCCGATGCGCCAGGAGCTTGCCGCACCTGTCCCCCCCTGTGTAGTAGGCATGTTTCAAGCGCAAGGCAGCGTATTCCGCTCTATCCAGGTCCAGCGCCGACAGGAGCTTCCTTGCCGCCTTCAGCTGCCTCCAAACCCTCGGAGCACCCGTACGGCGGTGGACCTGCTCAAGCTCCCGAACCTGAGTAGTCAGTTCATCCCTCTTCCGTTGCCGCTCCCTATTTTCCGCCAAGGAGATGGAGATGAACTCCCCCCCAAGAACCGCCTTCAATGCAGCCCACTGTGTCGCTAGTGAAGTGTCTGTATTACTATTGTGTGTCTGATAGTCCTGTATGACCTCTTCAATACGTTTCACCACCGTCTTCTTGTGCAAAAGGGTGTCCCTAAGGCGCCACACCCCCCCGAGAGGGGGAGGCCGCCGGCCACGCAAACGCGCCAGTAACCGGCGCATGGTCAGACAGGGTCAGGACCCCAACGTCCGCCGCCGTAGCAGCGGCGCGCATCGGCCCACTAACCAAAAGATAGTCCAACCGTGCGTAGGTTCGGCGCGCATGTGAAAAATAGGAGTAGTCCCTATCCGTGGGGTGCATGGAGCGCCAAAGGTCGTGTAAATCCATGTCCGCAATCCGGGCCTTCACAGCCTGGGAAAGTTCTCCAGTCTGTGGAAACCGCTGCGCTGATCTATCCAATATTGAATCAAAGACGATATTAAGGTCCCCCCCTAGAATAACATGTCGGTCAAGAGAGGCAGTGACATCCACCAGTACCGAGTCCAAGAAGCGTTCCTGGTGGTCATTCGGGCTATAGACAGAGCCAACTGTAAACGCTATACCTCCCAGGCGGAGGCGATATGCCAGAAGCCTCCCCTTCTGCTCAGCATATTTATATAGCACCTCCCCCCTGAAGGAGCTCGCTATGAGAATGGCCACCCCCGCGGTTTTGGTCGCTGCAGAGGAGAAAAACTGGGTGGGGAACTTAGCAGAGCGCAATCTATGGCAGTCACGGGACAATAAGTGGGTCTCCTGCAAAAGGCAGATGTCAGCCTGCGTCCCCTCAAGCAGAGACAAAATCGCCCTGTGCTTAACAGGATTATTCAGTCCCTTAACATTAAGGGTCACCACCTTCAGGGACGACATGTCTCCCAGGGACCAGGAACGCTATGCTGTGGGCAAGGAACCAGAGGGGGGGGGGGCGCGGGGCAACCGCGCGGGACAGGCCAGAGCAGGCCAAGCGTGGGCATGGACAACATCGGATGGGACTTCCCCAACTCTAGAACAATACCTAACCCCACCCCAAACACACCCATGGCAACTAGCCAAATGCCAACGCAAACAACCCATTGACTCAGTCAAGCCCCAAAATGGGCAAGTCCGTAGAAAATAGAAAAGTGGACGTCCGGCCACTCACCTCCACCCGCTCCCCCCCGACCCCCCCCCAGCCCCAAACCTGGCAACGAAGAAGCTATGTTCATCTTCCCCCGGAGTGAGTCTAGGCCATCAAGGCCACGCCGTTGGAGTCGGCCGAGTCCCTGGCCGCCGCCCTCAAGGCACTGGCCATGTCCGCCCTGATGGTAGGGGAATCAGGACGCCCAGCGCTCGCCGTCGATCGTCTCCTCGCTGACCTCCGTCGGCCCCCTCTCTCTGATCGCCTCCAGGACGGCGTGGCTCCATCCTCCTCTGTAGCCGTGAGCCCCAGGACACCGCAAACGTCTTGCAAGGAGCGTAGCTGATGTAGCACTCCGTTCCAGCGAAAGATCAAGCGAAAGGGGTGCCCCCAGGAGTACGGCGTCTCATGTTCGCGCAAGAAGTCGGTGGCAATCCTGAAGGACCTGCGCTTCTGCAGCGTGATGGCGGACAGGTCCTGATAGAGCGCCACAGGCCGCTCCCGGAAAGTCAGTGGCTGTTTCCTACGGGCTTCAGACATGATGCGCTCCTTCAACGGGAAGTCGGGCAGGAAAGCTAAGATGTCCGGCGGGGGCGCCGATGACTGGCGCTGTCGTCCAACTCTGTGAGCTCTATCAATGCGGATAGGAAAGTCCGCGGCCTCCCCCAGGATCTCCCGGAACAAGTCCTGCAAATAGCCCACCAGGTCAGTCCCTTCGTCCGCAGACTGCACACCACGCACTCGGATGTTATTTCTCCTTGACCTGTTCTCAAGGTCCTCGGAGTGGGCCTGGAGCTCAACGCATTGCTCCCGGAGACGGAGAACGTCCTGTTGTAAGTGGACAATCTCGTCGTCCCGGCGTTGGGCCGCCGTCTCCACCGTCTCAACCCGTTCACCGAGGCCCTCCACCTCTTTGCGGACCTCACGGACCTCACTAGCCACTTCCCGCTTCAGCGTCTGGAAGTCCTCCTTAAGGGAACTGAACAGCTCTTCCATGAAAGATCTCGTGACAGGGGGTTCTCCCCCGGGCGCGTCCGCCGAGGCCCGGGAAGACCCCGGCGACGGCTGTGCTCTGTCCCGTTGCTGTTGGGCCCTGCCAAGCATATCCCGCAGGGTGCGGTCCCCCTTCCTCGAACCACCTCTTCCAGACATTCCAAGCGCCTCAAGTGAAGAGCGGTCACAGGCCCGACCGCTCCGGGGAATGTCCAACCACCAGCAAGTACTCGCTATGGGGAGCTCCCGGCAAGACCGGGGACCTGCGCCACAGACGACAAAATGGCGGGTCGGTCCAGGCACAACAAGTCATGGGCGCCCAGTCGAGATGGCTGCCGGAACCTACACTGGGGGGACCCCGGCCAGTACGCTCCGCCACAGGGAGATAGCTGTGCAGAGGCGGAGGGTGCAGGAAACTGCCTTCAAGGGACTCCGGAGGAGGCCAACGACACCGACCCCTCGAGGACAAAATGGCGACTGGGTGGGGCCAAGCAGATCGCCCGAGCCCGGCGACACCATCGGGCCACTCCAGAAACCAGGCAATCCGGAAAGTTCCGCAACCGGGGCCGCTCGGTTACTTAGAAGAGTTGGCAGATCTGGCCCCGGTCTCAAGTCGATCGTCCTCCAACCCCGGGACCGGGGCCCTTGCCATGCAGGAGGCCACCGCCTCAAGTCCAAGCACCAGGGCACGCACTCAGAGTCCCCCGCGTAGCGTGCCCCCAGCCGGTAGCCCTCCTTCGACCTCCGTCGAGCGCCGGGACGGTCTCCACCCAGATCGCCAACTTTCAGCACTAGGCCCAGCCGAGGCGCATGGACAGCACTCCGATACGCTCCGCCTCCCGGGCGCTCCGTCGTTTCTCGATCTTCAATCGGTCTTTTGAAATGCTTCCACCGGAGCGATCAGGGCCAAAGCGGCATCAATGCGTGCACCAGGTTCTCCGCCACACTCCTCTCAGCCGCTGAACATCAGCGGGGGGAGAAAAGCTGAAGAAAAAGGGCTCGAGCCTAGCCGGGCTGGAGGAGCTGCGGGAAGAAGCGTCCGCTCACCCCGCCATCTTGGCCACGCCCCCGGGTGAGGCCTTTTTAAAAAAAATAAAGTAGGGATCCTGTTTAATGATGGAAAACCTAGTAATACATTCATCAACCTTTTTGTGTTAGGTGATCACAGTAGGGAGGCTGTTTGATGATCTTTCTTTCCTCTCTCCTTGATTATGGTAGGCATCTGGGTTCTGCCATCTTGAAACAGGGTCTGCTGAGTAAATGTATAGTAGGGCAAAGAAGAAATGATACAAAAGGAGATGAAGAGGCTGCAAAACACAAAAGTGAAATGTAGACTTTCTTCATTCACTAGCTATTGCACAGCATAAACATGGCACCAAAGCCACCACTCCCTCAGAACAATCCTAGACTTGAGAAGACGCCACCTGAAGAAGGATGCCATGCTTGAAGAAGACACCTGAATCTTATTAGAAGAGGAGGAGTTACTCAAGAACTCCTGAACTTGACCTGCTCTACAAGAGTCACGTGGAGGGTGTAGTAGTGGAGGAATCAACAGGACACACTGTACTGGTTTGTTTCACATAATTTATTGGACTCAATAGAAAGGAAAGAAACGTGGTACAAAGGGAGTACGTTCCATTCAGTCTCTCAGTGGGTTTAGCTGTTGGTGATTGGACTTCTTTTTCCTTCAGGAAGCTTCACTTCCTTCAGGTCGTCCAGGACTCCCAAGTTGAGTAAACAAAAAAAAAAGAACCCAAAGAAACAGGGGATTAGAAAAACGGGTCACTCTTTCTAAGAATTTCAACAGAGAGCCACCTTCACCAGGCAAAAAAGTGTGCAGCGAGGGAAGCTGTGCCATAACGCTTGTCATGAGGAGATTCTCTCTCTCTCTCTACCCCCCTTTTTCCGCTCACATGCAGTCCCTCATGCACAGTTCTCTATCCCCCAAGTGCCAGCTGCAGCCCAGCACCCCACCAGCTCCACCAGAAGCCCCAGGAGTTTTTTATCACTTGCCTTGAACCATGACCCATCTCCTGGGCTGTGATGTGGACAGCAAGGATGTTCGTCTCGTGTCTCAAGGTGCTGGGGCCCTCTACTGTGCAACACAGCTGTCTGTCTTTAGTCCCCTCTGCTCCGGCGTCTCTAGGACTCACGGGTACTCCCTGAGCTCGGTCCTCAGCTCCGTGGACTGTAGCAGGTAAACCTTCCTCGAAAACCACGGTCTTCTTTTCCGGTTTTCCGTTGTCCGCCTTCTCACCGTCTTCCACGCTCGGTTCGTCCATCCTCACTTCCTGGTTCTTTCCTCCTCCATTCCCATTCTCGTGCCCTTTGTTTTGTCTCACCCAAGGGTGTGGAGGCTCTCCCAAGCCCAACTTAGAGAAGGCAGGAGCGTTCTCTGTGGTTGAGACGCAGTATAGGCTGTCAGCCATGTTGGGATTCCGCGTCTCCTCACAAGGGACTCCTGTCTAACATGCTTCTGGGACACAAAAAGCAGATGGGCTCCTGACTCCAAGAGGGCTGGACTCTGCTGGAGATCTGGCTGGAGAGACTTAGTGCCCTGAGGTAAAACCTTCCAATGGAGCGACCGCTTTGTGTACCAGATCTCCACCTCATCATGGTCGGCCTGAAATAGCACCTTGGTCTTGGTCCTCTGCAAAATGTTATTTCAGTGGTGCTTTACTTTTTCCTTCATACTTATGGGTCTGAAGTGTAGTTCCTATATCCCTAATAGGCTCTGCATATTGGAATAATATACACTATAGATTTGACATAGGACTGAGGTCAGTATGTCTCTATCTAGTAAATTAAACTTAATTGTGTGTGCCAGCTAACTCAGAGGTTACTAGAAACTTTCTTGAATGAACAAGAAGGGATTAGTCTCTGACATCCGCATAAATATGACACCTTTGTTACCCTTAGAGTCAGAACAATATCTTCAGAGTCGTGGAAACAATAGATAACTATTTCACTCAGTCAATCGTGCATGCTTCGTTTCTACAGAGTTGCATAGAAATAGAGAGACGGGCGTTTCAATAAAAAGGTTTATTGAACAGTCTTATTTCTCATGCAAGCGATAGGAACTACTACAATCGTAAGACAGAATGCGAAGTATATCGTGCAAGTAGGTAGTCGAACTGCACCGAACCACACCGTGCTTTGCCATAGCAAGTGAAGGTATATTTATACCTTGAAGGCGTTTAGGAATGCCAGTATTGACGTAAGAGTCGGGCATATGAATGTCATTAATGAACCTTTAAGGAATAGATGTTCATGCATAATAATGAGTTTCTTGGAGAAATCAATATCCAGGCAACGGGAAGCCCCTAACGGCTTAAAAGTCTGGTTTTCCAAGAAATCGTTATGACGTAGATGAACGGATGTAAGTAGCCATGCCTGTATTTGGGTAGCATGGGCTATGCCTAAATAAGGACTGGATTTCTATGCTTATATATGGGCAATGTGAATTGTACCTATATATAAGGGCATGAATCAGGAAATTCATACGGAATCTAAATCCATACACAACACCCACTCCACTTTCGTATGTACTAAGTTACTAAATTCTAAACATAATAACATATCTAAAAATGTATCTACAAATGAAGTGCGTAAAGCATGTTACAAACACATTGTAAATAATGTATTAAAACTATTGCATTGGTGCTGTACACATTAAAGCGAGTATTCATTCATAGCATATTTTCGACATTTTGAAATGCAAACATAAATGAATCATAAAAATATACATTTATGAAATGGCTCATAAATACAGAAGAAAAAGGGCTGAAACCATTTCATGTCATCTTACATAAAACTGTTTGTTTGTGGACAAGGTCATATATTGTCTCTGGAAGTATTCAAAGAATTCTTGTTCTCTATGAATAGTTCTACTATAAGCAGATTACTTTGTGCCAAAAAAGAGAAATACAAATTTGAAGAAATAAAATTAATCATAGGAAAAAGTTCTTTGTTTTGTAAAAAATGAAGGTCAAATTCAAAGTCTCTCCGAACACTGTGTGCCAAAATCAAAAGTTAGTGTTAGGGCCTGGAGAAAACATGAAATCTTCTATGTATTTAGACAAAAAGTAATCTACCATTGTAGGCGAAAGTTGGATTACCTCGTTTAGAAGATTAACCGCACATAGATGTGAAGCATCGCCTTCAGCATTGGTTGCATCAGCAATATTCAAATTGGATGGTACCTGCGTGCCTATTTTTTCCTCTCGTGCATCAGCATTTTGCGTCTGTGAGATCTCAATGAATGCCGTCATCAGAATTGGTAGCCGCTGGGGATAACACAGAGTATGGGCCGTTACCGGTTCAAGCAGAGTATCGATATCCGTAGGCATGACTGATGGGAGTGTCAGACAGGTGTCTAGCACACATTCTTCTCCGCATAGCAGGCAGCGTAGAACAGGTAAGATGCAATCTTGCCAGATTGGTCCGAATGACAGAAACCATGTGGTATGTAATTCTCGTATACGAGGTAAACCCAGAATTTGAACGATGCGCTCACAACACTTCATCGCCAATAGAGTTGTCTCCATGGAGAACTGGATGTCGCTGGTGATTTGGCTTGCCATATCGCAGCAGTAGGAACAAAAATAGTATCCCTGCAGCGAGTCCCAAAAGGAGGGACTGTCCACCAAACACAGAGTGCACGAAGTTTGGAAATATTCTGAGGACTGCTTGAAAAGGTGCTAACAGTCCGTAAAATACGTTCTTAAATAGATGTACAATAAGGCTTGTATCAGACATGTTCAAGATACGACTTAACATTTCTGAGAAATGTATAGGGCAGCTTGTATTCAAAAGGGCATGTATCTCAGCAGAAGTCCTTGCGACTTGTAGATCATAGGTTTCTTTGGCCAAGGTCAGTGGCACAGTTTTTTGCAAAAGAATGGATTTCATTCTACTTAGAATATCAATTCGGATAGAAGAGATGTTCAGTGAAGGCCATAGAGGCGACTCCCTGACTGTCTTGGTTTTTGGAAACAATACTTGCATACAGCAAGTGACCCTAGATGACATAGTTACTAGATATGGTATACCTGGCAACCTGCCACAGCAGCTGTGATCTTTCAACATGAGGTAACTCCCATTCAAAAGTTGTCCAAAAATTGGATCAATCACTGCAGCTGGTAAACCTTGCAGGTGACAGGATAAGTTGTTGGAGGAACCATCACAGGCCCGTGTAAATTAATACCCTGACAAAGGAGAGACTAGCTTAGTGCATTTTCACAGTTCGAAACCGCTAAGAAACACCTCACGCCCCCCACTCCAACATCTGTGTGTATGGTAAATCCCAGGATGTCTTGATGTATTCTTTACCCAACTTTTCATATCTGCCTGCTGGTATGTGTTTTAGGCAATACTGAAAATGGAAAATTGTAACAAGCAGAGTGGTTGTTCCATATATAATCCATTCAGTAGCTGTTTTTTCTGCCACTGTAAATGGTAATCCTTCCAGTTTTTCAATGCTCAGCACCGTATAGTCTGCTCCCCTTTGTGCCAATTTGATCTGTTTATCAGTGAGACTGAATTCTGAAAGCAGTGACGTAGTATTGATTAAACGCCAAGGCACATAGCTTGAACAAAGGGGTTGTAACGTCCAGCCTAATAGCATGATAGAACGTAGTAGCGACTGACCATGTTGCAACATGACCAAGTCCTGTTCCATGATGTCTATGGCAGAAGACACTATGCTGTCCAATAAATATATCCTGGACGACAGAGTTGGTAACGCATTGTCAACTACAGAGAGAGATTTTTCTAAATTAATTCAATCAATTTCTCGTATTCGTTCTTTAGTCTCTGCTTGCATAATCTTCGTTATATGCAACATATATACCAGCATATATGAAACGTTTCTGATGCAGTTTTCTTGGTCCTAGCAAGAATTCTCTAAGGTCTGCGCATTCTTTAAGTAAAGATAAGTGTTGCTTTACATCCTTAAGTGTGGATCTTTGTAGCCAATCAAGGCAGAGCTTCCCTACACTATATGTTGTTACTATTCCAGGATGCTGTCTTTGGACATATCTTGGGTCTGGCCTATTGATTTTAAACCCTTGTGTTTTGTTCAGGAATCTATCTTGACAATTGTTTGTGTCTGTGGGCCAAATCAACCATTTATTCCAATCTGGATATGTTCTGTTGTGATGCAAAATAGTATGTACGTCGACCTTCCCCTCTGAAGTGTTATCACTCTCAGGTGTAGGTATGGATGGATTGTTCATGTCTTTGATCTTTGATAACCCAAGGCAGGACATCTGTTGGACAGTGTCATTCAAAAACATAATTTGCTCAGGGATGATGCAGGCTCTAAACATAACTTCAACACCCTGTAACTGCCAATCTTTTGTACCCCAGACAGTTTTTGTCTCAATGTTGTTGTTGTCTTTCCAAAAGTCGAAACCTAGTCTAGACAGTTGGGCAAAAAAGGCTGCAGAATAAATCTGTTTGGTGTTTGTCAACATAGTTTTCCTTCCTGTTTTGTCCACATTTCTAAAGTAAAATGTTTCTGGATTGGATACATTGAACCCTGAAAAGTATGGAAATTTCATAGCAAATGTTTTTTGAGCTACCCTTTTGTGGCATAGGACAATGTTCCCATTGGGTATACATTAATACATTTCTAGGACGTGCAGATTTGTGCAAGAAATTATGACCATAATGGTTATAACAATACATTTGTTCATAGTCTGAAGAACCTTCTAAATATTCATGATTTGTGAATACTGCAGACATTTCTAAATCTGACATCATATTATTAACAGTCTCGAAGTCCCAATCATCAGAAAAGGTACTATATGAAACAAAGTCACTCAATGAAATCCTGAATAAGTGTGGAATCTTCAACGGCTCCAACGGGCCAAAAATGTCATATTCTGTTTCGTCCCAGGCTATACTATCAGGTATAGGAACGGCTGTGATGTTAACTGCTGACAAGTCTCTTTGTTCACAATGGGATGATTTGTGTGGCTTGAGGAGTAAGTTGACGTTCTTACTTGCGGTGTCCATTTTGACATATCTTCCATTTATTAACATACCCAGAGTTATTACTAGAGTCAACCAAAGTAGAAGAAAAATGTTCCCAACACAATCCAAAGTTCAATCCATGGTGAAACCAAATATGTCTTTTCCAGGTGATGAAAAAGTTCTGTTGCTTGTTCTTTGAAAGTTCTTCTCGCTGGCGTAGTTTCAGGTTCGCTGGGATCCTCAGAAAACATATCAAAGTTAATGAAATAGCCAAAGGCAGTTCTGTCAATAGTTGGGATAGCATCCGGATTTGTTGAAATCACTGGAACCACTTGATCACTTGTTACTTCGTTGTAGACAGGTGTTTCATGATGAACTACTATTTGGGTCTCAAGAGGAACGAGTTCCATAGCTTTATTGCTTAGTCCTTCTTTTCTCACTGCATATTCTTCAATGGTGATGAGTCTCTCAGTTTGAACCTCTTGGATTGTAGCTAGAGGAGTGCGTCAGCTACTTGGTTGGAGTCCACATGGCCTACTGCTTAGTATTGGCCACATAGTGTGGTTTGATTAGGTCGATAGACACAAACCTGTTCTCCTTTTTACCAGCAAGGGGTGGCAGCAAAACTGTTCTTGATCCGTGGATTGCTAGGACAGGTACTGGTTGTCTGTAAGAAGGACCAAATTCCTTCTTGTCCGCAATCTTTTCTCTGACTAGATCACCAAGCTTTGGGATCCAGACAGGCCTTGCTGGGACGGTTGTTTTTTCCCCAGTGGTGGTTGGCTTCAGGAACACGTTGCTTTGCTTCAGTTCATTTAAGTCCTGTAAAACAGCCAAACGATCTTTGATATCAAATTTCTTTTGTTCCACCACTGATGTGTGACAATCAAGGTCCGAGACCAACATTCTTGTCCCAAAAGGACCTCATACGGAGTGATACCCCCTAGAGAACTTCCTGTCAAGTTGTAAAGACTACGTTGGACACTTATTCGATGTTTGACCCACCCGTCACCAGAACCTAATACCCTTTGCTGAGCCCAGGAAACACTGTGGGAGATTGCCGTCCCTTCTGCTGTGCCCAGAAACGCTGTGGGAGATTGCCGTCCCTCAGATTACGAATCCAGCAGCTCGCCGCTCCCGCTGCGCAGGAGCCGCTTCGCCTCGTGGGTGGTCCCACCAACTAAAGAACGCTGACTGCCCCCGCCTGATTGCCGTGACTGCCGATTGGGAGGAACACCTGAGGAGGCTGCAGGGGTAGCGCGGCAGGGACTCACTCTCCCAGGAGTCCCTGCTTGACCACGTGTCATCTGGTCAGCGCCCCCCTGAGTGCCCCGCCCAGCGCCGGCAGACCGGTAAAAGGAAGCAGAAACACTTGCCTTGTGTGTCCCCTTTGCTGAGCCCAGGAAACGCTGTGGGAGATTGCCGTCCCTTCTGCTGTGCCCAGAAACGCTGTGGGAGATTGCCGTTCCTCAGATTACGAATCCAGCAGCTCGCCGCTCCCGCTGCGCGGGAGTCGCTTCGCCTCGTGGGTGGTCCCACCAACTAAAGAACGCTGACTGCCCCCGCCTGATTGCCGTGACTGCCGATTGGGAGGAACATCTGAGGAGGCTGCAGGGGTAGCGCGGCAGGGACTCACTCTCCCAGGAGTCCCTGCTTGACCACGTGTCATCTGGTCAGCGCCCCCCTGAGTGCCCCGCCCAGTACCGCCTTGCCTATAACATCAAGAGAGAGCCCGTCTTGCGGGACGCAAGCGGGACGCCGAGCGAAGCCCGGGCAAAGGGCGGGCCGTCTGTGGCTGTCCGGGGCCAGCAGGGGCCGGGACGGGCCACCCCTCTAACACTACAGGTACAACCGAGGACTGTGTATTTGGGCCATATCATTAGAACTTTTTTTGTGATAAATATTTCCATGCCTGGATATTCCCCAATGGCTACCCGTTCAGGTAGATGTTCAAGGAAAGGGGGAAATAGTACGCTAGGGACTATGGATAATTTTATAACACGCGCCGTCTCTGTTGTAGAGAAGGAAATCATCCTGGTAGAACGCAGGCTATCACGAGAATATCTGGCTCATAAGCGTTCTTCCTTGGGGTCACTGGCGCAGGCTAAATCCCCAACGAACATTATTCCACTGGGAAACCAAACTAATTTAATCCCCCTTAATCTGCAACCTTGTGTCGTTGACCAGAGATTACATAGTGACAGCCTTGAGATCATCCCTGACCCAGTACCCATAAATAAAACCGCAGGTGACACTAACAGCAGACATTGCCTTCCAACCATAGTGCCCGCTCCACTGGCTTTGCCTTTAATAATGATACATGATACTCCATCAGCAGATGCCATACAATCCCCACCTCCGAAATCTAGTAGGGTTGCTGTAAAAAGGAAAAGGATTGTTACCCCACGAAAAGCCTATAGATTAAAGGCCTTAAAGAGAATCCGAAAAAATTACATGAATGGAGGAATGCATTATAAATCCCAAGTTACCGATCCCGTGAATACTGGGACTGAACCAAGAGTGCAACGAGAGGGTGACCTATTACTTCCAACTCTGGATAGCTCTGCCCCAGTCATTGATCTAGTAAACAGTTACAAAGATCCACCAGCAGTTAATCCATTGACTGACCAGATCCAACATCTTATGACTACCTTATTACAACCGGTAGTCGAAAAACTGGAAGTGCTCATGAAGCGCCTGGACAAATTTGAGCAAACTTCTTTAGATAACTTTTTTGCTCTCAAATCACTGGTCAAACTCCACTCCAAGATTGGAACAGACACTGTAATAACGGAATCAAGCAATACGACCTCTAAACCAGTGCAACAAACTCGTCCACCTAGGAAAGATAAAACAATAGATCAAAGTAGGCCCAATGCTATATTGGGAGGACCACGGGTGGAACTCATTGAAGCGCATTTAAACAGTGGAGGAAATCAACTGGTTGCTCCTCCTAAGCCTGCACCTCGAAAAATTAACCAGGTAACCAATATGATCACCCCCCAAAACGCAGCACCCCCAAAACCCACGGATGGAACAAGCACTTTAGCTCTTACTTCTACCAGTGGCAATAATAACATCATCCAATCATCTGACCACATCATAGCCAATCCTGTGCCGAAGAAGGCCCCCAATGCTCATCTTCCACCAGGGTGCCAACCATATGTGGTAGTGCTCACCGGCGTTCCCCCTCTAAAACCTAATAGAAGAGAATCGTATGATGAACTAAAAAATAAGACCTTATACTGGTTGAGAGAAAACAGACCCTTACCATATACTGTCAACTGTCAGGTCATCCAAGTGCGAAGAGTCAGTTGGTTGGGTACTAGGCCGAAAGACATTGAAGGGGATTGCATTCTAGTGAATTTCAAAGACCCCTCAATTGCACAGCTTGTATACAGCCAACAACCAAGAAGAGGTAATCTAAGAATCGGAACTTGCGATCTAAGTTATTTCTATCCAATGCAACGGATTCAAGACAACAGAGTA
Organism: Lissotriton vulgaris; assembly: GCF_964263255.1. Classification (NCBI taxonomy): domain Eukaryota; kingdom Metazoa; phylum Chordata; class Amphibia; order Caudata; family Salamandridae; genus Lissotriton; species Lissotriton vulgaris. Next base: position 1,150,778,379 of record NC_141685.1, on the reverse strand, counting down.
CCATCAAGGCTAGGGTTCATGAATGATAATAGATTCTCATTCTTTGATCCCCCAACTCCTGTTGACTTAACAATTCCACATAACATGGACATGGATAAAAACTGGTCATGGTGGGGCCATTGACAAAAAAACGACTATGGACTAAGTGGAACACTTTCCCCTATTTCCAGAGTGCATTCACTGGAATTATATGCAACATTGAACGCATGGACCTGTGTAACGCCCTTGGCAACTAAGACATCAGAATTGACACGGGTTGAGAAATCACCAAACAACATCTTGGTCGATTACCAAGGGAGGGACCCAGTTGTTCCTTGTACCATTCAGGATCAAGATATGTTGTTAACATCAAATAATGAGGCCCTAGATTTGGCAAGTGGGAATGAGCCCTTGGAAGCTTCTAATGAAGGGGTAACCCCAAATTTATGCATCAATGACCCTGGTAACCGAGTACAATGTAACCCTAAACGAGATACTAAAATCCTGTCATGGAACGTTGCGGGGTTGTCAAGGAATCTCTGTGACAGGAATTGGAGTTCTTTCTTGGAGGAGCATGACATCATCCTCCTTCAAGAAACTTGGGCAATCAATATGGTACATAGGCTTGGTTATAAGGTGTTTCACTGTGGGGCAATAGCATCAGTAAGGGGTCGACCGTCAGGTGGTCTACTAATTTGGATAAAGATATCCCTGAACGTTGTGGTTTCTCCTTTGTATTTTGCTTCTAATGATTTGCTTGGGGTAAAGATAACCACGAAAGACATGGGAGATGTTTACTTGATAAATATTTATAATAGACCAAATCCTCGAAATAAGGAGTCAATGGTTGTAGAGCAGCTTAGTTCATACCTGTGTAATTTAGAGCCTGATTCTAAAATAATCATAGGTGGGGACTTCAACTGTCAATTCGAGCCCGTATGTGGGCTGGAAAAACTGTTAGAAAACGAAGACAGGGCTAATGACATCCCTCCCTTAGACAGCGTAAAATCTGTCAAAAGTACAGTAGCAGCCATGCAGATCTACGAACTAACTGTATCTAATAACCTAAGGGCATGTAATGGGCGATTAGCTTCTGACAAGCCAGCAAATTTTACATACAGCAAGGGGTCATCTAAATCATTGATTGATTTCATGTTGATTACAATCAACCTATGGTATCTGTTGTCAGACTTTAAGGTTGGGATCAGACCAGAGAGTGATCATTTTCCCTTACAACTGGGGATGTCACCAGAACTATATTCTATACCAAGTGATGAGCCCGAACCTAACAGGGATGTGGCCGATGTTGCCGTCTCTAATAATAGGAAAGCAATAAAGTGGCCTATACGGGGCAGAGATTTGGGGGCCCTATTCAAATCAAAAATTTTCCACTGAGGAGAACGCGTTCTTTAGACGCCTATTAAAACTATCAGTAAGAACGCCTCTTGTCCCTGTCTATATAGACATTAATTTAAAACGCACAGACTACTTGTGTTGGTTGAGGCCATTGATCTATTGGGTAAGAATATGGTCTACCCCTGAACTCGTTGACTATAGAGCAGGCCTGCTGGAAATCAGGGAACTGGACACTTTTAATTCAATCAAGTGGTTAAAGCATATATCTACTTGGTTCACAAAAATAGGCCTATCAAACTTCTGGAACACCCCGACTATGTCAATTACCTCGTTAGTTACCTGCAAAGAATTAGTAAAATCTGCCTATTGGAATTATGTGAATATTAATGTATACAAACGTGCTACTGGGTCCTTAACCCACAAGTTTTTGCAATTTAAGGATACCCCTCTATTTGAACAATTTATGGATGATGTCGAACCACCCTTGGCTAAAACCGCATACCTACACTACCGATATGGGGTTTTACAGATAAACGCAAATACTTGTCGATGGGGAAACTCTAGAAGTACCGACCCTCTCTGTAAATTGTGTGACTTAAATCAAAAAGAAGACGAGGCCCACATCCTTTTTTTCTGCCCGTTGTATAAATTACAGCGTATGAAATGGATTAGACCCCTATGCAATAATTTGGGTTCACGCTCGTATAAAGAGGCAGAAAGGATACTTAGATCCTCAACCACTAGGCTTATAATATTCGGAGTGAGCAGGTACCTTCTTAGCGTCTGCTTGATTAGAAAGAAATTAGGAATAAAAACTTAGAATTTTAGTGTTTTTATAAACTGGCTTTTTTTAATTCTTGATTATTTATAACTATATTAACTTGTTTTTAACAATTGGTCTTGTATTATATGGAAGAAAGGTTGATTGCATTTGAATAAGTGATGTACTGCCCCAAAAACTGTAATTGATTTGTGATGATGCTCTGGGTCCTGCACACATTGCACTTTTTTTTTTGCTCCTATCTGTATTGTGAATGTCTTGTTCAGATTTTTAATATATGACTATGAATGTATTTTTTATGTGATGGCTTAATGACAAATTGTCGAATAAAAAGCTTTACTACTACTACTACTAATACCCTAGCTATTATAGATTGCTTTATGTCCCGGTTTTTCTCTCCACAACCAAATTTCCCTCAGGATGGAATGGGCCAGAATACCGCAATGCAACGCCCAAACTGGCCATGGCCTCTTTGTAAGCTCAAGAGCTAAACGCAGGACCTTGGTCAGAATGTAGCGTGCTGATGCGTATGTGCCGATAAAGATTCGCAAATCTTTTATAACAGTTTGTGCGTCAGCCGAGCACTGAGGCCAAATCCAAAGGAACCTTGAACACGAATCCACTGCGACCATGATATATTTATAGTTACCATCCCTTTGTAAGGGACCGCAGTGCTCCAGGTAAACACACGCTAATGGTTTGTCTGAGATTAACAGGGGCGTCTGCGCAGGACGTTTCACAGAAGAGACTTTCATCTTTTGACATATTTCACAATCCAAAACATAGTTCTGTGTTTGTTTCCTAATGCCTGGCCACCAGTACCTTTGTTTTAATAATGATACTGTGGCGGAAACACCTGCATGAGCAGAGGCAAGCCCTTCATGTGCTGCAAGGATTAGTCCTAATCTATGTTCCATGTTTGGAGTTACCCTATCCCCCACTCCAGGGATTCGAGCAAACATAACATTGTTTATATCAGTTATATATGAGTATTTGAGTGGCACCCCTTTAGGTAACGCTGCACCGCTTCCTTTGCTTGTAGCATTGACAGCCAGCATTATTTCACTGTCTATTTTTGTTTTTGAACAAGTGATTGCAGCTACGAAAGCCGTTTGCACAGCTGCCTTTGCGGCTTCATCAGTCAATGAATTCCCTTCAGCATGAACGCCATCACTTTGACGACTCAGCATGTGCATCACATGAGTGTTTTGTAGTCCTTCTCGTAACTGAACTACTTGTTCCCAAAGCGTTTTATGCTTGATTGTGCCACCTTTTGCATCTTTGAAATCGCGTTGAAGCCAATTCTGTAAATATTCATTGTAAGATTGGACACAATAGAAAGAATCGCACACTATGAGTGTGGTGTGGTAAATTAAATTACCGGGACTATTTTTCAATACATTAATAACAATAAGAATAGCTCATAAAATGAGAGGCAGAGTCCGTGGTATCTGAGTCATACGGGCTTTAATTAAGATGACTCGAGTCACTGAGAATCGGGTTCCATCACCACTAAGGTTCAGGAAGGGATATCTAACGTTTTATTAACATCACACATTATATATAGTAAAACCGTACAATTGCAATGAATACAGTAGGCGTAACAAGTACAGAGAGAGAGATAAGAACATATGGGCGTAAAAAAAGGCGTGTAAGGGGGCGTACACGTAGGTGTGCACTTGATGAGTCATAGAAGTGTCATAGGTGGGTGGATGCATAGAGAAAATCTGCAGGGTCAGCAGAAACACTTACCCTACATGTGCGCGCAACTGAACATGACGTGAGATTGACGTGTAACTGGGGAGAGCTGGGGGTTTGACTTTAGCACTAGTAGAGAAGTCTGGAATCTGGGATGTCAGAACGACCTGCGCCTTTGGCATATCTGATATCTTATGTTTGGAGGATGTATTGTCTGAAGTAAAGGTCTCTCGAGCAGAGGCCGCTCATCACTGAATGCTAGTGGGTGCATATATTTCTTCGTGCAATGCGCGGGGCCATGGGCATACTATGGTAACGGGTTCAGTAAATCACTTGCATGGAGACAGGAAGGCTGGGCCCTATGCTCTGCAGGCGGAAATATGTTTACCTATTTCACTAGACTGGAATGTGTTTTTGCGGAGGCTGAACAGATAACTGTAGGCAAAATACCGTCTTGGCAGGCAGGCCAGGCCGGGCACCGCTCGGCTGGGCAGGGAGTAAGGTAGAGGTCAGGGATGCATACCTAAACTGCAGCTTACAGAGACAGAAGAGGCTCGGAGCCTGAATTCAGGGCCTGGCTCGGCTGAGCCACAAAAACGTGTGCTTCGCGATATTTAAAAGTGCACCATGTAAATGCATTGGAAACGTAGGCCTCAGTGCGGAATTAACATTACATACATGGAAGGCCTAATACCTGGCATGCTAACATTAGACGGAAATGGAGGGGCATTATTAAAACAGGCACAGGAAGGGAATTACATGATAACAGGGACATACATGGGGCATAGGTACATGGATAGGGTGCGAGGGGGGGACACACTGACTACCTAAAAATTTCTGTTTCCTCATTCCCTCCTTGTCCCCTACTACGCCCTTTAGGATATATCTATTTTCATGAGACCATCTATTTGTTCATATAACATCATTTGCTCGTCTTTTTTTATTCGAGCACGGGAACGTGAACGTGGACGGGGAATACAAGCAGTGGCACACAAGCCGCAAATCGCTGGGCCACATTGCAGACAGAGACAGCAACTGAATAGTATGAGCAATATCATACCCAGGAATGACAATACTTTCCATCCCCAAGCTGAGATCACGCTCCAGAGCCAACCGGACCAAGTCCAGGTGCCAGGATTCTGGTGTATCTGGTGAGCTATTTTATGGAGCCTTGTTATTGCTGCATATGCTGATGGTGCGTTATTAGGAATAAACACACAACAACTGGAGCTGATCACTCTACAAGCTCCGCCCCTATCGGCCAGAATGACGTCAAGAACAAGGCGGTTCTGAAGAACAACAAGTCTCAGAGAAGACTGCTCTTCCGTTAAGTTTCCTAAGGCAGAAGTAGGTAAGCATGGGCGGAAAATCCGTTTCGCTCGCGGATTTTGCGGATTTTTGGGAAATTCGCAATCCGCGAGATTTGCGAATTTCCCGCAAAATCCGCAAATTCGCATGCAGCGGATTTTTTTTGCGGCGCGCGGCATTGGTGATACAATTTTTGCGGCGCGCGGCGTTTATCATCGTTTGCCGAGTTGTTTTTCTCGATAGTTTGCGAGTGCTGCGCCATTTTGGATCTTGCTGTGTGATCCCTCGGGAATTGGCGAGCGCGATTACGTCATCGCGGCTTGCCAGCGATAGTTTGTCAACGCGAGTACGGCGAGATCACGTCTCGCGGTACTTCGCAATTGCGAGATTTGAGATGCGGCGAGCAGCAAGAATCTCGCACAAGCGAAAATATAAAATTTGCAATTCTGCACAAGAAATCCACCAGCAAGCAGCATAAACCTTCTTGAAATGATGATTTTCATCTGAATAACTCCTTAGGTTGACATTTGCCTGCACTTTTTTAGCGAGGAGTCCATTTTGGGGAGGGGGGGAGGGGGGTGGGAGGAAGGAAGTGCCCCACAGTCTTCAACTTCCTGTTCCTGTTCAGCAGGCTCCTCCCAGTGCTTTGTCCATCTCCTGGTCACTTTTCATTTGGATCTGGAGCTGGAAGGATTACTTTTTGGTGATGCTGCTGGATCTTTGGATTTGAGGCCTTTTTGACTTTCTTTGGATCACTGTTGGATTAGAAATTTTACAAGTAAGTTTGTTTGGGGCATTACAGTTGCTGCAACTAAAATTTTGGAATTTTCGATTTTTGGGCTGTTTTGGGGCCTTTTGCCCAGGGGTACTCAGTGGTGGGTAGACTGAGTCTTTCTGTGGGTTGTCTTGAACTTAAACATCATGGAGGGCATGGATGGATTGGGATTGTGCTGATTTTTCAGTGATTTTCGTTTTTTGGGGCTGTACTTGTGGCCTTTTCACCAGGGGTATTTGAGTCTAGCATGGGCCTAGTCTTTCTGTGGGCTGTCTTGAACTTAAACATCATGGAGGGCATGGATGGAATGGGATTGTGCTGATTTTGCAGTGTTTTTCGATTTTTGGGGGTGTTCATGGGGAGGGACAGGCCATGTGGCTGGTGGCCATTTTGAGTGCAGCTACAGGCACTGGCCATGTGCTGGCAGGCAAGTGGCCATTTTGAATGCAGGCTTTGTTGTTAGGCCTGCAACCATTTTGCCTACTTTTCAACCTTTATTTATGCCCAGGGGTAGTGAGTCTTGCATGGGCCTAGTCTTTCTGTGGGTTGTCTTGAATTTAAACATCATGGAGGCCATGGATGGAATGGGATTGTGCTGATTTTTCAGTGATTTTCGTTTTTTGGGGCTGTACTTGTGGCCTTTTCACCAGGGGTATTTGAGTCTAGCATGGGCCTAGTCTTTCTGTGGGCTGTCTTGAACTTAAACATCATGGAGGCCATGGATGGAATGGGATTGTGCTGATTTTTCAGTGATTTTCGTTTTTTGGGCCTGTACTTGTGGCCTTTTCACCAGGGGTATTTGAGTCTAGCATGGGCCTAGTCTTTCTGTGGGCTGTCTTGAACTTAAACATCATGGAGGGCATGGATGGAATGGGATTGTGCTGATTTTGCAGTGTTTTTCGATTTTTGGGGGTGTTCATGGGGAGGGACAGGCCATGTGGCTGGTGGCCATTTTGAGTGCAGCTACAGGCACTGGCCATGTGCTGGCAGGCAAGTGGCCATTTTGAATGCAGGCTTTGTTGTTAGGCCTGCAACCATTTTGCCTACTTTTCAACCTTTATTTATGCCCAGGGGTAGTGAGTCTTGCATGGGCCTAGTCTTTCTGTGGGTTGTCTTGAATTTAAACATCATGGAGGCCATGGATGGAATGGGATTGTGCTGATTTTTCAGTGATTTTCGTTTTTTGGGCCTGTACTTGTGGCCTTTTCACCAGGGGTATTTGAGTCTAGCATGGGCCTAGTCTTTCTGTGGGCTGTCTTGAACTTAAACATCATGGAGGGCATGGATGGAATGGGATTGTGCTGATTTTGCAGTGTTTTTCGATTTTTGGGGGTGTTCATGGGGAGGGACAGGCCATGTGGCTGGTGGCCATTTTGAGTGCAGCTACAGGCACTGGCCATGTGCTGGCAGGCAAGTGGCCATTTTGAATGCAGGCTTTGTTGTTAGGCCTGCAACCATTTTGCCTACTTTTCAACCTTTATTTATGCCCAGGGGTAGTGAGTCTTGCATGGGCCTAGTCTTTCTGTGGGTTGTCTTGAATTTAAACATCATGGAGGCCATGGATGGAATGGGATTGTGCTGATTTTTCAGTGATTTTCGTTTTTTGGCCTGTACTTATGGCCTTTTCACCAGGGGTATTTGAGTCTAGCATGGGCCTAGTCTTTCTGTGGGCTGTCTTGAACTTAAACATCATGGAGGGCATGGATGGAATGGGATTGTGCTGATTTTGCAGTGTTTTTCGATTTTTGGGGGTGTTCATTCATGGGGAGGGACAGGCCATGTGGCTGGTGGCCATTTTGAGTGCAGCTACAGGCACTGGCCATGTGCTGGCAGGCAAGTGGCCATTTTGAATGCAGGCTTTGTTGTTAGGCCTGCAACCATTTTGCCTACTTTTCAACCTTTATTTATGCCCAGGGGTAGTGAGTCTTGCATGGGCCTAGTCTTTCTGTGGGTTGTCTTGAATTTAAACATCATGGAGGCCATGGATGGAATGGGATTGTGCTGATTTTTCAGTGATTTTCGTTTTTTGGGCCTGTACTTGTGGCCTTTTCACCAGGGGTATTTGAGTCTAGCATGGGCCTAGTCTTTCTGTGGGCTGTCTTGAACTTAAACATCATGGAGGGCATGGATGGAATGGGATTGTGCTGATTTTGCAGTGTTTTTCGATTTTTGGGGGTGTTCATTCATGGGGAGGGACAGGCCATGTGGCTGGTGGCCATTTTGAGTGCAGCTACAGGCACTGGCCATGTGCTGGCAGGCAAGTGGCCATTTTGAATGCAGGCTTTGTTGTTAGGCCTGCAACCATTTTGCCTACTTTTCAACCTTTATTTATGCCCAGGGGTAGTGAGTCTTGCATGGGCCTAGTCTTTCTGTGGGTTGTCTTGAATTTAAACATCATGGAGGCCATGGATGGAATGGGATTGTGCTGATTTTTCAGTGATTTTCGTTTTTTGGGCCTGTACTTGTGGCCTTTTCACCAGGGGTATTTGAGTCTAGCATGGGCCTAGTCTTTCTGTGGGCTGTCTTGAACTTAAACATCATGGAGGGCATGGATGGAATGGGATTGTGCTGATTTTGCAGTGTTTTTCGATTTTTGGGGGTGTTCATTCATGGGGAGGGACAGGCCATGTGGCTGGTGGCCATTTTGAGTGCAGCTACAGGCACTGGCCATGTGCTGGCAGGCAAGTGGCCATTTTGAATGCAGGCTTTGTTGTTAGGCCTGCAACCATTTTGCCTACTTTTCAACCTTTATTTATGCCCAGGGGTAGTGAGTCTTGCATGGGCCTAGTCTTTCTGTGGGTTGTCTTGAATTTAAACATCATGGAGGCCATGGATGGAATGGGATTGTGCTGATTTTTCAGTGATTTTCGTTTTTTGGGCCTGTACTTGTGGCCTTTTCACCAGGGGTATTTGAGTCTAGCATGGGCCTAGTCTTTCTGTGGGCTGTCTTGAACTTAAACATCATGGAGGGCATGGATGGAATGGGATTGTGCTGATTTTGCAGTGTTTTTCGATTTTTGGGGGTGTTCATTCATGGGGAGGGACAGGCCATGTGGCTGGTGGCCATTTTGAGTGCAGCTACAGGCACTGGCCATGTGCTGGCAGGCAAGTGGCCATTTTGAATGCAGGCTTTGTTGTTAGGCCTGCAACCATTTTGCCTACTTTTCAACCTTTATTTATGCCCAGGGGTAGTGAGTCTTGCATGGGCCTAGTCTTTCTGTGGGTTGTCTTGAATTTAAACATTATGGAGGGCATGGATGGATTGGGATTGTGCTGATTTTGCAGTGTTTTTCGATTTTTTTGTGCTGTATAACTGAACTGATGTTCCTCTGTCTTCCATTGTTTTTAGGTGCACAAGACTCAAGAGAACCACCAGTGCCAGGAAGAAGTCCTGCAGCGGTGTGTGTGTGCAGCATAACGTCACGCGACGTCACGTCTGGCCTCAGACAACTCTACAATTCGTGCAACTGCGGCCTGCTGTCTGACCTGCTCTGAAGAAGATGGCCCCAAAAAAAGGTCTCCGTAGCTCCTCTAGCAAGAAAGTTGCTAGTAAGGAGCAGAAGAAGCAAGTTACCAAGGAGGCTGATGTGCCACCCGCCACGTTTTTTGGGAGAAAAAAAAAAAGTACGCCTGCAGCAGCAGGATCTGCTGCGGACCAAGCTGGGAGCAGCACCCCTGCTCCATTGGGTTCAGTGCCTCCACCACCACGCCAACTTAAGTCAAAGCCCTTGAGTGCTTCAGAGGCAGTCAGTGTACTTCTCCAATCACCATCGACCAGTGATGTTGGCTCATCGCAAGAAAGTAGCAGCAATGTCCCTGAATCAACACAGGTTGTTGTAACTCATCTGACAAGTGTTGAACAACCACAGCCGCAACAACAACACCATGTGCAAGTACACGCCCAAGTACATGTGGAAGGAGAGGCAGCAAAAGGAGATGCGCAAGCAAAGGTGCATGGAGGTTCACAAGTGCCCACAATAGTTGTTCCTCCCGAAGTAGGGGCACATCAGGAAATCGACAATGAAGCCGAGGTATCATTGGAAGCCACTCCTCCTGATGATCATTCATTGTCTTCCACATCCCTAGCAAGGAAAAGATCAAGGGGGGTGTCTACATCTTCTTCAAGCCCACCTCGTTCTGATGCAAGTGATCTGTCTTGGGAACCACAACTGCGGTCTGACAGTGAGGCACACCATGATCTGACACAGGTACCTAAGCGTAAAAGGAAGGTCGCCGAAAAACTCATACCTATGGAGTGTGATGAGGCTCAACAAGAAGTGACAGATACTGCTGGTGATGAAGCCTCTCACGATGACGACGAGCCAGTCATCACAAAGGTCACTGCAGCCCCACCGGGCATGCAGCAAAGAGACATTTTGACCCTATCCCGAGAAGCTGCTGAGCGTGATGATGATGTCGGCGAGGAGGCAATGGAAATGGAATCATTAGATTTGGAGTTAAGTAGTACACCAAAACCTACCGCTTCCATATTTCTTCCTCGCAAGAAGGTACCCACCTCGTCCTCGACCTCAATTCGTGGTGGTGAAAGTGCAAAACATACTGAAGTTCGGCAATCCACATCCTCCACTTCATCTGGCATTAGCAGCAGGACCACCACCACCAGTATCGCCGCCTCCTCCGGCCCCCAAAAACATTTCAAGTCTCCAGTTTGGGACTTCTTTAGTGTTTGCCCAAAAATGGAAAACGTAGCCATTTGTAGCATTTGTAAGGTTCGAGTTGGTTGTGGTAAGCTTGGTTCTAACTATGGTACCGGAGGCCAGAGAGGTCATCATGAGAGAGCGCACGCTGTCCAATGGTATCCGCACCTAGAGGCGTCTAAGCAAGCCAGAATTGCACGTAATGAAAACGTTGATTTTTCATCTGATGATGACGAGGATGAAGAAGACGATTCAAACACTTCACTTACAACCAGTACCCCTGTCAGCAGCACACCCCATGTGAGGCACACTAAGAGTGTGGGAGAGAGTGAGACATCAATGCGGAAAAGTTCATCAGCGAGCGTAACTGGGTCGAAGATATCATCATCATCCCGTAAATCCTTGGTCCAGGGCAACATTAAAAAGATGTTGTTTACAGAAGCGCAATATGAACGCAACCACCCACTGACGCGTCTGTATAACACTAAGCTGGCTAAAATGCTTGCTCTGGACCTTCTCCCTTTTTCTTTTGTAGAAGGGGTTGGTTTTCTAGAATTAGTGGCAGCGCTCTGCCCTAAATGGAAGGTTCCTAGCCGGTTCTATTTTGCCCGAGTTGCGGTTCCAGCACTACATGAAGATGTTCTGAAGGTGATTGGGGCAGCTTTGCAGAAGAGTGCTGTTCACACTATACATCTGACAACAGACATGTGGACCAGTGGCGCAGGCGCTGATTACATGTGCATCACTGCACACTGGGTCTCTTTTTCAGGGGCTAAAGCAAAGCTAAACACAGGTGTTGACACGGACATTGTTTTTAAAGCTGCTCGGAAACATGCAACACTAGCCATGTTTGGTTTGGAGAAACGTCACACAGCAGAAAACATTTTGGATGTCTTTAAGACAAAGGTCCTTAAGTGGCTGTCCCCACTAAAACGCCAGGTTGGTTATGTTTCCACGGACAATGGCGCCAATATAGTTAAGGCCATGAGGCTGGGTGACTATTTCAGAGTGCCGTGTTTGGCGCACTGTATAAACCTGGTTGTCCAAAAATTCTTGGGTAATAAAGGCAGTGCAGCGTACAGTGTATTGGACACCTGCCGAAAAATGTGCAAGCATTTCAGCCATTCTTTTAAGGCCCGGAAGCAGCTGAGGAGCCTGCTATATCAACATCAAATGCCAGTGAAAGCACTCATCCAGGAGGTGGTAACACGTTGGAACTCAACCTTCTACATGCTTGAGCGTCTGTATGAGCAGTATAAGGAACTCGATCAATATTTCCTTACAGAGGGTACAGAGGAGCTGAGGATGGGAGCGGCGCAATGGAACATAGTTCAAAGCCTGACACGCATGCTTCGTCCTTTTGAGTTCTTCACGCGTGCAGTCAGCAAGGAGGACTCTAATTTGGGAAAAGCTATCCCATTGTTGTACATGCTGGAGGACCAACTGAAGGAGGTGTGTTCTGTGTTTGCAGACGATGACAAAAACCAAGACTCTTTGCTTCTGGCTGAGAAATTATTAGAGCTCCTACAAGGTGATGAACGTCTTAAAAAGATCCACTCAGAAGAGCATTACATTTGTGCTACTATTCTGGATCCACGCTACAAAAAGGCACTGGCAGGCCAAGCATTCTTTCCTTTTGATGATGAACATGTTCCAAAGTACAAACGTTGGCTAGCCTTGTCAGCCAAGAGGTTTGAAAGAGAACGGCTGGAAATTGAAGGAAATGGCAGTACATCAGCAGGCCATCCCCAGTCACAACAATCCACTTCTGCACCTGTGGCTGTGGCACAAGTGACCTCTCAGCCGTTAAAGACACCGGCAACCGGATCATCTGCACGAAACACAACAGAAACATTGGAGGCTGAAGAAGATTGGCTAGCTCTGCGTGGGTTTGGTTCCCAAAAGGTCAGAGGCACAGCAAGAGCTAAGCAAAGTGGAGGAACCTTGGATGAGGACCTTGAGTCGATGGTGAAGGACTATCTGAATGACTCAACAGAGGTCTATGTTAATTCTGACCCATTGGCGTATTGGCATGGGAAAAAAGAATTGTGGCCACAGCTCACCAACCTGGCTTTAAACTACTTGTCTTGCCCACTCGCAAGCGTGTCTTCTGAACGGGTTTTCAGTGCTGCTGGTGGCATTGTAACTCCCAAACGGAGCCGCCTCTCGCCCAAAAATGTGGAGAGGTTAACAATGATCAAGATGAACCAGCACCTCATACCACCAGATTTCAGAGTACGAGAGAGCGTGCCGGATGAAGAGGAGGTGGCCAGCAACATAGATGAGGGAATTTCTACTCTGTCAGGTGACACTGAGCTCACCCTGCCTGAATTCGCAGAGTATGATGACGAAGCCTTATTCTTATTCCTGGACCGTGATACCGAGCCCTGAAAATGAGACAACGAATCAATAACTTTCTTTTTCGTCCCTATTCACTTTTATTCCTGTGTGTCTGTCTTTCTTTGTTGTGCACAGTTAATATATTTCAAACTTTAATCAGATAATCACAAAATCAAGCCCATCAGCAGAACTGTCTTCACTGGTTTGCTAATTGATTTGAAGTTGCCGCAGTCTGCATTCCTCAGGTTCACAAGTTCAGAAGAACATGCTCCTCTATCCTCCTCCTCCAGACTCTTATTTCCATCAAACCAGAGGGCTGGTTTACGCCCAATGAAGAAAGACTCAGCACTTGTGGGGGTGTTGTTGTACCTCTTTGCAGGTGAGTTGACGGCTCTGGGACCATTGTTGGGAAGCTCTAATACCGGATAAAAGTGGTTTGGACCAAATCCCAGGAAGAAATTTTTTTGTGTTTTTGATGACTTGCTTGCCTTTTAGGTGCTCTTAGGGAAGGTTCCGTCTGTTTGTGGGTGAGTTTCGTGGTCTGAGAGCATTGCTGGGACACTCTAATCTTGATTGCATTTGCTTTTCAGGAAATCCGTGGTGGCAACCCCAACTTATGGCCTAGCTACGCAGCGCGTTTGGACCGAAGGCCGAGAAATATTGCAAGTATGAGATTTTGCTTTTGGCCTGTTTGGGGGTGTTATGCTTCTTGGCGGGTGGGTTGGCGGGTCTTGGGGCATTCCTGGGAAGGTCTAATACCGGGTAGAAGTGGTTGGGACAAAATCCAGGCCGATTTTTTTTTTGCTATTTCTGACATTTTGCTCAATGTAGCGTTTTCGGGGGCCTGTTTGGGGGGCTTCCTGGTGTTTGTGGGTGGGTTTCGGGGTCTGGGCGCACTGCTGGCTATATATACTTTACTTTGCAAGAGGTTTGAAGCAAATCCATGGTGGCAGAGGGGAGTTAGGGCCTAGCTGCAGAGCGCGCGCGGAGTGATTTGGGAAATTTGTGAAAAATTGACTAAGTCCCCATTTTTGTACTTTTGCTCTTTGGCTGTTTGGGGGTCTTCTACTCGTTTTCTCCTGGGTTGACGGCTCTGGGGCCATTGCGGGGAAGCTCTAATACCTGATAAAAGTGTTTTGGACCAAATCCCAGGCGGAACATTTTTTGTGTTTTTGATGACTTGCTTGCCTTTGAGGTGCTCTTAGGGGGGGTTCCGTCTGTTTGTGGGTGAGTTTCGTGGTCTGGGAGCACTGCTGGGACACTCTAATCTTGATTGCATTTGCTTTTCAGGAAATCCGTCGTGGCAACCCCGACTTATGGCCTAGCTACGCAGCGCGTTTGGACCGAAGGCCGAGAAATATTGCAAGTATGAGATTTTGCTTTTGGCCTGTTTGGGGGTGTTATGCTTCTTGGCGGGTGGGTTGGCGTGTCTTGGGGCATTCCTGGGAAGGTCTAATACCGGGTAGAAGTGGTTGGGACAAAATCCAGGCCGATTTTTTTTTGGCTATTTCTGACATTTTGCTCAATGTAGCGTTTTCGGGGGCCTGTTCGGGGGGCTTCCTGGTGTTTGTGGGTGAGTTTCGTGGTCTGGGAGCACTGCTGGGACACTCTAATCTTGATTGCATTTGCTTTTCAGGAAATCCGTCGTGGCAACCCCGACTTATGGCCTAGCTACGCAGCGCGTTTGGACCGAAGGCCGAGAAATATTGCAAGTATGAGATTTTGCTTTTGGCCTGTTTGGGGGTGTTATGCTTCTTGGCGGGTGGGTTGGCGTGTCTTGGGGCATTCCTGGGAAGGTCTAATACCGGGTAGAAGTGGTTGGGAGGGCCTGTTTGGGGGGCTTCCTGGTGTTTGTGGGTGAGTTTCGTGGTCTGGGAGCACTGCTGGGACACTCTAATCTTGATTGCATTTGCTTTTCAGGAAATCCGTCGTGGCAACCCCGACTTATGGCCTAGCTACGCAGCGCGTTTGGACCGAAGGCCGAGAAATATTGCAAGTATGAGATTTTGCTTTTGGCCTGTTTGGGGGTGTTATGCTTCTTGGCGGGTGGGTTGGCGTGTCTTGGGGCATTCCTGGGAAGGTCTAATACCGGGTAGAAGTAGTTGGGACAAAATCCAGGCCGATTTTTTTGGGGCTATTTCTGACATTTTGTTCAATGTAGCGTTTTCGGGGGCCTGTTTGGGGGGCTTCCTGGTGTTTGTGGGTGGGTTTCGGGGTCTGGGCGCACTGCTGGCTATATATACTTTACTTTGCAAGAGGTTTGAAGCAAATCCATGGTGGCAGAGGGGAGTTAGGGCCTAGCTGCAGAGCGCGCGCGGAGTGATTTGGGAAATTTGTGAAAAATTGACTAAGTCCCCATTTTTGTACTTTTGCTCTTTGGCTGTTTGGGGGTCTTCTACTCGTTTTCTCCTGGGTTGACGGCTCTGGGGCCATTGCTGGGAAGCTCTAATACCGGATAAAAGTGTTTTGGACCAAATCCCAGGCGGAATTTTTTTTGTGTTTTTGATGACTTGCTTGCCTTTGAGGTGCTCTTAGGGGGGGTTCCGTCTGTTTGTGGGTGAGTTTCGTGGTCTGGGAGCACTGCTGGGACACTCTAATCTTGATTGCATTTGCTTTTCAGGAAATCCGTCGTGGCAACCCCGACTTATGGCCTAGCTACGCAGCGCGTTTGGACCGAAGGCCGAGAAATATTGCAAGTATGAGATTTTGCTTTTGGCCTGTTTGGGGGTGTTATGCTTCTTGGCGGGTGGGTTGGCGTGTCTTGGGGCATTCCTGGGAAGGTCTAATACCGGGTAGAAGTGGTTGGGACAAAATCCAGGCCGATTTTTTTTGGGCTATTTCTGACATTTTGCTCAATGTAGCGTTTTCAGGGGCCTGTTTGGGGGGCTTCCTGGTGTTTGTGGGTGAGTTTCGTGGTCTGGGAGCACTGCTGGGACCCTCTTATCTTGATTGCATTTGCTTTTCAGGAAATCCGTCGTGGCAACCCCGACTTATGGCCTAGCTACGCAGCGCGTTTGGACCGAAGGCCGAGAAATATTGCAAGTATGAGATTTTGCTTTTGGCCTGTTTGGGGGTGTTATGCTTCTTGGCGGGTGGGTTGGCGTGTCTTGGGGCATTCCTGGGAAGGTCTAATACCGGGTAGAAGTGGTTGGGACAAAATCCAGGCCGATTTTTTTTGGGCTATTTCTGACATTTTGCTCAATGTAGCGTTTTCGGGGGCCTGTTTGGGGGGCTTCCTGGTGTTTGTGGGTGGGTTTCGGGGTCTGGGCGCACTGCTGGCTATATATACTTTACTTTGCAAGAGGTTTGAAGCAAATCCATGGTGGCAGAGGGGAGTTAGGGCCTAGCTGCAGAGCGCGCGCGGAGTGATTTGGGAAATTTGTGAAAAATTGACTAAGTCCCCATTTTTGTACTTTTGCTCTTTGGCTGTTTGGGGGTCTTCTACTCGTTTTCTCCTGGGTTGACGGCTCTGGGGCCATTGCTGGGAAGCTCTAATACCGGATAAAAGTGTTTTGGACCAAATCCCAGGCGGAATTTTTTTTGTGTTTTTGATGACTTGCTTGCCTTTGAGGTGCTCTTAGGGGGGGTTCCGTCTGTTTGTGGGTGAGTTTCGTGGTCTGGGAGCACTGCTGGGACACTCTAATCTTGATTGCATTTGCTTTTCAGGAAATCCGTCGTGGCAACCCCGACTTATGGCCTAGCTACGCAGCGCGTTTGGACCGAAGGCCGAGAAATATTGCAAGTATGAGATTTTGCTTTTGGCCTGTTTGGGGGTGTTATGCTTCTTGGCGGGTGGGTTGGGTTGGCGGGTCTTGGGGCATTCCTGGGAAGGTCTAATACCGGGTAGAAGTGGTTGGGACAAAATCCTCGCGGAAAAGCCTTTTGGCACTTTTTGTAACTTAGGGTTCGTTAGGGTTAGCCCTAGCAGCAGGATTGCATGTGTTTCGGGGTGTTCTCTCTTAGAGCACTCGTGAGAATGTGTAATTTTGGTTGCAAGTCATTTGAAGAAAATCCATGGTGGGAAAGGGGGGATTTGGCATAGTTAAAGAAAGCCTTTGCCACTATTCTTAACTTAGGGTTCGTTAGGGTTAGCAGTATTTCTATTGCATGTGTTTGAGTGGGGGGGATTTCGAGTCTTGGAGCGATGCTGGCTATGGCTAATTTTGCTTGGTTGCTTGCAAGTGGTTTGAATGCAATCCACGGTGGGTAAGGGGTAATTAGGAAGGGGGTACTTCGGCCTACTTTTACTTTCAAAGTAAGTTTTGTCACCAGTTTTCTGCTAGGCCTCGTTTTTTGAGATTTGATTGGGGGTCTTCTACATTTTTGTGACTGGCTTTAGTAAGGGTCTGGGTGGGAGCACTGCTAGGAAGATCTAATTTTGTTCTAAAACACAGTTTACAGTACACCTAGCTTGAGGGGAAAGATCCGCTACATTAATTTGCCCATACTTATTTATCCTTCAAAAGGTGACTCAGACAGAGTACGCACTTTCAAAAATATTGTACTGTCTACTAGGAAAATCAAATTGTGACTTTTTGCACTCCACAGCCTACATACCTTATATTTATTTATCAGTGGTGTTGTAATATTATATCACTTCCTGTTTTTCGTTGAATAATTACAGGCCGGGTTTCAGTCTCTGCAATGGGGAAAAAAGGATGGAGTCAGGCTTCACAGTAGCGAGCCACAATTCAGCATCAGGCAGGCAGTGGACAGGGTGTCTTCTGGTGACCAACAGCGATGGACGAAGCGTCGGCTGCAATGGAGGAGTGCCGCTAATAAGAGGATTTTTTTTCTGCAGGCAACTTACTTACCACTTCCAACAGGACCACTACAACCACATAGATACAGTATCCCTTGCCTTTTTCTCTGACTGTGACTGCATTTCTTGGATCTCTCTCTGCTTCTAAATTGATCCCTTAACACATCACTTAGTCCACTCCACTATCACATCTGCACCACACATAGTCATTTGTAAGTGCTCCTACGTAATTCGCAAGTCGCAGCACGCCCCAGGCCGTAGAGGGCTGGGATGGCCCCAATGATGAAGCATGTCACCAAGGGGCAACCCTGGTGAGTGAGGGGACACCTAGAAAAAAAGCAATTTCTCCTTTTCTATCTACTATACCTTCCAGACCAACCCCATTGAGTGTTGTTGTGAATGGATTTATAGTGACCAGCAAGGCTCTCGGGTATCTGGCTACAGAGACCTTATGTTGAATATCGTTATCAATAATTCCACACAGGCCCTGTACTGTCGCATTCTTTCTTCCACAGTTGTCGAAAGTACTACTTACTTTTCACTGACATGCATGCAGTAGTGCATGCACTTTCAAAGATTGATGGATAGGTTTGTACCCAAAGAATTGTTTATGTTCAATTGTTTGTCTATGCTGTGCTTTTTTTTACAGGGTGTCTTCTGGTGACCAACATCGATGGACGAAGCGTCGGCTGCAATGGAGGAGTGGCGCTAATAGGAGGATTTTTTTTCTGCAGGCAACTTACTTACCACTTCCAACAGGACCACTACAACCACATAGATACAGTATCCCTTGCCTTTTTCTCTGACTGTGACTGCATTTCTTGGATCTCTCTCTGCTTCTAAATTGATCCCTTAACACATCACTTAGTCCACTCCACTATCACATCTGCACCACACAGTCATTTGTAAGTGCTCCTACGTAATTCGCAAGTCGCAGCACGCCCCAGGCCGTAGAGGACTGGGATGGCCCCAATGATGAAGCATGTCACCAAGGGGCAACCCTGGTGAGTGAGGGGACACCTAGAAAAAAAGCAATTTCTCCTTTTCTATCTACTATACCTTCCAGACCAACCCCACTGAGTGTTGTTGTGAATGGATTTATAGTGACCAGCAAGGCTCTCGGGTATCTGGCTACAGAGACCTTATGTTGAATATCGTTATCAATAATTCCACACAGGCCCTGTACTGTCGCATTCTTTCTTCCACAGTTGTCGAAAGTACTACTTACTTTTCACTGACATGCATGCAGTAGTGCATGCACTTTCAAAGATTGATGGATAGGTTTGTACCCAAAGAATTGTTTATGTTCAATTGTTTGTCTATGCTGTGCTTTTTTTTACAGGGTGTCTTCTGGTGACCAACATCGATGGACGAAGCGTCGGCTGCAATGGAGGAGTGGCGCTAATAGGAGGATTTTTTTTCTGCAGGCAACTTACTTACCACTTCCAACAGGACCACTACAACCACATAGATACAGTATCCCTTGCCTTTTTCTCTGACTGTGACTGCATTTCTTGGATCTCTCTCTGCTTCTAAATTGATCCCTTAACACATCACTTAGTCCACTCCACTATCACATCTGCACCACACATAGTCATTTGTAAGTGCTCCTACGTAATTCGCAAGTCGCAGCACGCCCCAGGCCGTAGAGGACTGGGATGGCCCCAATGATGAAGCATGTCACCAAGGGGCAACCCTGGTGAGTGAGGGGACACCTAGAAAAAAAGCAATTTCTCCTTTTCTATCTACTATACCTTCCAGACCAACCCCACTGAGTGTTGTTGTGAATGGATTTATAGTGACCAGCAAGGCTCTCGGGTATTTGGCTACAGAGACCTTATGTTGAATATCGTTATCAATAATTCCACACAGGCCCTGTACTGTCGCATTCTTTCTTCCACAGTTGTCGAAAGTACTACTTACTTTTCACTGACATGCATGCAGTAGTGCATGCACTTTCAAAGATTGATGGATAGGTTTGTACCCAAAGATTTGTTTATGTTCACAATTGTTTGTCTATGCTGTGCTATTTTTTCTTGTCTCCCAAAACCTTTCCCAAAAACCCCCGTACCCATCCATTTTTCAAACCCTAACCCTCTTCCCCCGGGCTGTGTGGTTTTGATTGATGTGTGACTAAATTACAGCAATAAATCCACACACTTGCTGGGGAGGATAAGGTGATAGCAACAGGCTGGTGAAGAAATCCCAGGATATATTCTTACTCTGCTTGACAAAGAACCATTGCTAATGTGAAAGAACTTCAACCGAATTAGTAGTTATACTTTACCATTTGTTAGGCTACAATGTGGCACTGTTCTACTGTACTTCTGTCACCTGCTATATTCTCAGTTGTACCGTTGAATTGGTCAGGAGGACAAACCAGATTTCATTTTCTTTTTTTTCATAGGCATGCAACTGCCACTGTGTCACACCACTAGTACCACCGCTATGAGGAAATTTTATCGGACCAAGATTGCCAACCTTATTCGCTGTTTCCCGTGGAGCCAGCCCTGGGTCTAGCCCTACTTTCAAACACAAATTACAGGTAAGATAAGCGTTTGGTGGTTTGGGGGTATAATGGAGTATTAGTAGGAGAGACGAGAGACTGAAGGTAGTACTACTAAAGTCCTAGGACTCTTGGATTCACTTCAATTAGTCTGTGAGAGGCACTTAGTGTTGAAAACATTTGGGCATTTACACTTAAAGGAAGAAAATGGAACTAAACTTTCAGGAAAACAAAGTCACTGTTAAACCCCCACCCACCAGGCAAGCAGTAAGAAACGGGTATGCTCAGATAAAGTTTGAAAAAGTATATTTATATCCCTAACAAAATAATCTCCCGCAAGACCCTCCCTAACCCCAACGATTGTCCTTCAAAAGTCCCCAAAAACCCAACTCCCAATTCCCACCCCCCAAAAGTCTCTAAAAAAGGGGCAAGGGACACTATGGGTGGATGCTGTCAACTTTTTGGGCCAGGGCATCATGCTCCTGGTGGAGCAAGGCGTGCTCTACGCGGAGCCCCTCCAACTCCTTTGAAAAGTGGTGGAGCTCCTGCTGGAGGCGGGACACCATCAGGGTACTGCGGCGCAGGCGTGCCTTCAATGCCTTGTAGGTGCAACGGCTGTGAGAGGAAGCTGTAGCTGTTGTCCTTGCTACTCGGCGGTGGCGTTTGGCTTTGGCAGCCCGGCTCAGTCTGGGTGGACCACTGTGCTGGGTGGCACTGGCAGCCCGTGGGGGAACGGAGGCCGATGCAGACGACGTAGTTGTTGTGGTCGACTGCACACTTTCTTCGTCCTCCAGGGCCACCAGCCGCCGATATTCGGCCACAGTGGCATCGATCCTCCGTTGCCGGGCCACTCTAGCCAGCTCCTTCCTCCTTGTTCGTTTGGAAGGAGAACCTATATGAAGAAAGAAAGACATAGTCTGTAACCAATGCGCTTTAAGATTAACTCAATCATTCAGCAGAAATTTGTGTTGCACTACAACTAGCAACTTGCAAACGCATTACATAACTATTGAGGCCAGTATCTATCTAACCTCACACTTCTTCATCCTTGCTCTAACATTAGTGGGAGTTTAAGGAACAAATTCTACGAGCACTATGGACTTCCATTGGAGTCGACTATGAAAGTACACCAGTCTTATTCTTCTTCTTGTCTCTTGTTTTGGAAAATTGGTACGTTATCTTCTGCAAGCCGGCATAATGCCAGCGCAGTAAACTTGCACCCGAGAAAAAGAGACGCACGCCATGAGGAGTGACCTAGACTTGCGTTGCGTTACTGTACCCGTCCAGTACATGCAGGTGGTGAAGCTCTTACTTTTCTATTACGGGTGGCACTGAGAATACTCTGTTACAACTCAAGGGCTACTGCTTAATTAATTTAACTTTCACCCTACAGTGGAAATGAGTACTAGAAATGGAAAATTGAAGAAGATAAATAATCTGATTATCTATCACTTCACATGGGATGTTTTTGCTTATATATGGGATGACTTTAGGTGCTTTGCTTTTTATTGAGTGACCAGTGATACATCCACACATGAATGACTGAGTACTACTAAACTTATTAAGAGAGGTAGGGAGTGGCCACCGTAATAACCGGATCTATGCAGTGCTTGCAATACAAACTACTGCTACTATTGATGGTAGTATTTGGACAAAATTAAAACTTCTTTTCCTTGCCTTTCCTACACTGGAACGGACGTGCGGGTGCAGTGTTACATGCTCTTCAAAGTTACACTTAGTTCATCCACTGACCGTCTACTCTCTCTAGATCATGGGTACTCACAAACTTTCTCTCAGGGGCTACATTTACAGTGTAGTTTGGGGCCGAGGGCCGCACTGGTGGGGGCGGAGTCAGAGGGGGCGGGGCTAAAGCAAAACGATAACTTGTGACCATGAGGTTGCACACAGGTCCCTGCCGCAGATGCCCTCATCCACTGAGCCACCAGACCCAGCATTTACATACATCTCTCTCCCTCCTGCTCTCCCTCCTGCCCTCCCTCTCCATCTCTCTCTCCCTCCTGCCCTCCCTCTACCTCCCCCTCTGTCATCTCACTGTGTGTGTGTCTATCTGTGTCAGCCTTCAGCCCGGGTTGAGACCGCTTCCTCAACGCGCACACACAGACAACAACACCAAAGTACTTAACAGGTCTTTAAAAGACCATTAACATATTATTGAGGCTTTGTTTGTTGTAGCGCCCCTGCTTCTCCACCCTGACAATCACTGCTTGCCCGGCCCCACAGAGCAGAGGCTTTGTTCTATTTCACCTCTTTGTGCCCTTGCATCTCCACTCTGCTCTGTGGGCGCCGGGGGAGCAGTGATTGTCAGAGTGGAGATGCAGGGGCGCTAACAGGTGAAATACAAAAAAGCCTCTGCTCTGTGGGGGCCGGGGGAGCAGTGATTGTCTGCAAGGTCTGCGCACCGCCAAGGAAGGCTTGCCGGGCCACCACCGGCCCGCGGGCCGTACTATGAGTACCCCTGCTCTAGATACACATATGCTATCTAAGAGTCAGATAGTAGCATGATCCAGGTATATGGACACATACAGTTTCTGTGTCACCCACCCAGGCTGTTGTCCTTCCACCCATCATTGCTTCATCATTCACCCAGCCATGCATCTCATATTCTTGCCTTCCCAGCTAGTCTTCAATCTCAATAAGTAAGGAATATATAAGAGCTTACCTCTGGCCGCCACCACCACCGTCTCAACTCTCACAGCCGCCGCCTCCTCCCCTGAAGAATCGCCCTCCGCCTCCGTGTCGAGCACCACCACCTCCACACTGGCCCCGCCACCAGATGTTCCACCTACAAAGTACATTTAAGAATGTTAGAATAAAGCACTCACTAGTCTTTGGTCTAGGAATGAAGACATGTGAAAACAATGTAATTTGTGACTGTCTACGTTATAGTTAAAAAAAAATGTCCCTTTTTCCAGGGAAGGTTGTCTTGCTGCACTTTTTGGCACAACTGATGAAGGCTGTTTTTTTAACACGCACCATTTTTCTCCACACAGACAGAAGATGGACTTCTAACAACAAGATCAAGTTGAAACCAGGTGAGAGCTCGGCTCGACCACAAGAAATGTCTTCAATTAATCGTCAGCACTAACCACTTTTCCATTATCAGTTAAACGTTTAGTTTTATTATGACTTCATTTTAATAAATGTGTTTACTTTTAATAAAGCTTTTAAACTTAAATACAATCTGTGTTTTTTGGTCCAGACTAGAGTGACTGAGCGAAAGGTTTTGCAATTTTTGCAAGCATGAGTCCAGATAGAACACTTCAAAAGACATTATGGACAATCCGATGGACTGCACTAAGTTGATAGAGCTATTGCTGACTAGAATCATGGGAGTTTCGCCAACCGTGCAATCTTAGTTAGCTACACAGACAGACTAATAAGAATAATCTAGTAATACCACAGGGAGTCATAGTAGAGGCTGGATAAGAATTTAGATACAGTCTACAAGAAGAGCAAAGACAATTTTGAAAAAAGTCAAATGAGGAACGCTAGGAAAAATAGGTACTAGTCTAAAATGAAAACTTACTGGGGCCAGCAGAGGAGCCCTCGCCTGCCCGATCCTGGCCCTGTTGAACAGCATTCGCCGCCTGCTGCTCCTGTGTCCTCCTCTCGCCCCTGGGGGGAGCTGACGTACAACATGAAAGAAAGAACAGAAAACATGGATGATTGTTGCTTGTCAATGTCAACCAAATCAAACATTTCAAAAGAACAATAACAAAATATTTCCACGAAATTATATTGATTAGGGTTAGTTTTCATTTATTTGCGGACCTGTGACTTCGAAAGTCACGTAACTCACTAAACAAAGTACTGAAACGTTCACCTAGGACTGGCAGGCAGCAGTCCGCAGGCAAGACGCAAAGTGACAGACAAACTCCATTGTGATTTCAGTCAGATCAGTGACAACACTAACAGTTGCCTGCTACATTACCAGTCATTTAAATAGTCAAACTATCAATCCACCGCCACTATTTTTCTTATTGTCAGGGGTACAAAGGAAGGGGCAGATTTAAGCCCCTTGCGGCTCTTTTGCGCCGTTCTTGCGTGACTTTTGTGACGCAGCAGCTAAACAAAAAAGGGCGCCATGGTGCGGCGTATAATATTATAACAACGTGACGCATTTGGGAGATGCATCCCGTTATAAAGCCCTGCGCCATCAGGGGGCGTTCCGGCGCAAGGGAGGGCATTCCTGCGCTGGAACACATCCTAAAAGTGGCTGAGGGAAATCTACAAAATTTCAATCAGTCACCTTTAGGACAATGATGCGTCACACAAACCCTGCACCTGCTTGAAGCAGACGTACGGCTTGACCCAGCATTGGGGAGATAGGGTACCCCAGAGCATTGCTGGAGCTGCGCCATCGTTGCGACGCAACTCCAGCAGTAAAGCTTCGGTGACGTTTTGGGCCCATGGTGCGCCGCATTGCAAATACGGCGCACCATGTTTGGTGGAGGTAGCGGGCTGCACAATTAATGGCGCATCCCTGCTACTTTGCAGGGATGCGACGGTAATTGCAATTCTGCCCCTTAGGGGCATACTTACTTACGCGTTCTGGCGCATCTCCAGAGATGCGCCAGATCAAATGCGTCACGCAAAACTACCCTTGCGACACGGTAGATGCGCCTCATTTACAATGCGGCACGCCCTGGCGCAAGGGTAGGCACTTGCGTGACGCATCTCGTCACGTAAGAGCGGCGCATCGCTGGAGTCACGTCGCCAACGCAATGCAACTCCAGTAATGCTCAGGGCCACCCAATACTTAACATGCTGTGTCAGTCCTTTCGCCTGCTTCGAGCAGACATAAGGAATTGAATTGACGTAGCAGCGTCGCAGAAGTGCCTGCGTTAAATCTTGTAGATTTCACGCAGGCAATTTTGCGAGGCGCACAGCCGCCGGACCGCCCACCCTGCGTACTAGGAACGCACCCATTGTGGTGCAGGCCCATGGCTTTATAACGTGACGCATCTCCCTAGATGCCTCATGCTGTAAATGACTCGCAGGGATGCGGCACGTTTACGCCGCTGTTGCGTCACGCAAGGCAACGTAAACGTGGCGCAAGGGGCTTGTAAATGTAATCTGCCCCCTAGTGTCTAGCATTACGCAGTTCTGTAAAGTACACTCATACATAATAGTTACTCAGGCCAATGAGACCACGAAATAGAAAACAAATAAGCATAGTAGCAACGCCACTGAGAAGGAGAGCAGTGCACCTGAAATGCACAGAAGATTTTGAAATATAATTTAACTACAATGTAATCGTCATCAGCGGCATTATTGGCTTGCTCCATGTAAAAAACAAATATTTGCAATACAACAACACAGAGCAGGAGAAAACATCATAGTAGTGAGTGATTAAATGGCTACTACTACTCACCAAGCCCGGGGATCTCCAAGCCGAGCTGGTCCAGCAGGTCGCGCTCGCGGTCCAGGAGGTCCGTCCAGCGATGGGTGACCTGGCTGTAGGTGCGCTGGACCCCGTAGAGGTGGGATATGGCCCAGCACACCTTCTCCCACCGCTTCCGGCGCTCCCGCATGTTGTAGCCGCCGGCCGCGATCCTGCCGCCTCCCGCGATGGTCCTGGGCAGGAGGCGCTGGACGAAGTAGACCAGCGCGCCCACTTCCTCCGGGCGGAATATCTTCCGTCGCGTCACCTGCTCCCCCCTCAATCTCCCGCATGCTGTCCTGGCACTGGGTCCAGCACTACTCCCCGCCGCCGCTGCGGCCCTCAAGTGCCTGGGCAGCTTCACGGCGCCTGGCTTGACCATGGTCTGGGCAGGTAAGGTAGGAAGAAGTAGAAAATTAAGAAAGAATAGGATAGGGAAGAAGAAAAGAAAAGAGTTTAAAAAAGTAGTTTAAAAGTAAAGAAAAATAGCAGAAAAGACAAAAATATACAGCTAGGAAAAGAGAGGGATAGATAAGAAGCAAAATCGTAAAAAAAAAACTGAAAACAAGCAAAGGATGGCAAAGATACCAAGAGGATTAAACACCATGCCCAGACACAGGAAATGAATGAAAAACAAGATGGCCGGCGCCCGTTCACGAGCGCGAAAGTAAGTTCGCGCGAGATTTTCCTCGCGATCTCGTGCGAACCTCTAGATTTCCCGCGCGATCTCGTGCGAACCTCTACTCGCAATGCGCTTACTGCGTGAGATTATACATAGCGGGCGGAAACGGAAATACGTCACGCAAACAAAATGGCCACGCCCGTACTCGACCTTGGGGTAAATTTGCGTGTTGCGCTGCAAGCGGCTCGCGAATACTGCAAAAAAACTCGCGAAACAACAAGCCGCAAAAAAATAAAATGCTCATTCGCACGAATTGGCGGCTTCCGCGGTCGGTTTCGCACGACGCCGCGCCCCGCGAATAGCGCGAAAAAACCGAAAAACGATTTTAGCAAAAGCAATGAGCAGGTGCAAAAGGTCAACCTCATGATTTGTAAAGATTCTCTGTAGTGCTTCCTGAGGGGGCCCTCCAGAATTCGGTTGCCTGCTTGCAACTATTGTGTGACCCTGCTCTGACCTTAACTGTATGCCACAAAGGTCCTGATTTACAGCTAAAGGAGCAGACAAGCAGGTGCCAGGCTGGAACTTGAAATTCTTTCAGTGACACATTAATTAGCCCCTAATTCATTATTGTCAGTTGGGGCAGGGCAGGTGTTGTTAATAAACTAACCCCAAATTAATTCATGTCAGTTCAAGCAGGGCAGGTGGGCTTGCTTTTCCCCCCCATCTTCTACAGTGATGATGAACCAGAGGGTGGCATTGATGTAACAGAGAGTGGCATGGGTCAAAGAGAGGGTGCCAGTGGTGAAACAGAGGGTGCTGGGAGGCTGTGATGATGAACCAGACGTAGAAACAACATAGTCGCGACCGTTGCGAGCCGACAAGTAAGTTCGCAATTGCGAACTAGTACCAAATCCTCGCGAACTGGTAGAAACACTTGCGAACACAAAAAAAAAAAATCCGCAAATTCGCGAGAATTCGCGGATTGTGAATTCGCAAATCTGCAAAATTCGCGAACGCGAGATTCGCAAAATTCGCCCATACTTAGAAGTAGTCTCATTCACTACTGCTTCCAAAGTTCTGGTTAATCTACGTATTAATTTACTATTTTGAATGGGACCTATGAAGAAAAAGAATCCTTTATTGAAATCTGTATATTGCTCCAATGTTGTCTCAGTCTGATCGACAATTGGGGACTCGATCTCCCTCTTGTGTCTTACATGTACGAGTCGGGAATCTCGATGATAATCGGATGGGGCTAGAAAAACTGGTGGCAGTAAGAATGCAATATAACATGTTCCACCCCAATCTAAGGGCAGACGTACATAAGCTGTCTGACGACAAATAAAATAGGAAAGTAGACTTTCCTTTATCACTGAATTCGACCACAGTATTACAATCACTGTGTCCTAAGTGTACTGAGCCATTTTTTCTTACGCATAATTCACCTTTCACGGGTAAGACGGTTATAAACGGCAAATCTGAATTGGTCTCAGACTGGACGTTCAGAATCATGAGGTTAAGGGAAAAATTTCCTAATTCGTACACTTCATTTCCTAGATCGGTTCCTGTCCTTCGGGGAAGACCGTCCTTGTCTGGGAAACATGCTTTATTCATAACTGTATTCAGGTCTCCCCATATCCAATCGCCCTGGGAAACTGTGGACTTACTGTCTAATGAGGACATTAAAGCAAACCATGCTCCGCACGAACCATTGTGCGAAAACGGATAAGGAAAGAGAGGCAGAGCTCCCTTCATTTTCTGGTAGGGTGGGAGTCGGCCACATACCCAGCAATTCGTGACATTGCTGGTCTGGTGAGAATGGTGTAACATACGGATAAAAGTGTTGTTGCGCAGTGCTAGTCGATAAGATAGTTCGTGAGGTGGCAGGCCACTGAATGTGTGCTCTACAGTGTCATTGAAAGAAGAATGTACATGTGAAGGAGGAAAGAAAACATGTAGCGTCAAGCTTACACATATAATCGAAATACTTAAGAAAAACATGATAGTTAAAGTAACTATGCATCGACTGCGTAGATTTTTGCAATATTTATCTCTCATTTGTCTCTGTCTATCTATCTCACTATTTGGGTCTACAGTCTTATACATGTCAGGAACCTGTCTAACCGCTTCACCCGAGAGGGACTTAAACAATTAAACGCTGTCTGACTTACTAGACCGTAGCTTAGAACGATACCCCTGTTGCGGAGTTTTTTCTAGCAAAGGGAGTTTAGTGTCATCAGAAACCTTCGCGAAACAGTCTTTGGAATCCTTTCCCGAGCCAAGTTCATGAAATCGCTTCACGTGGTGGGCATGGATCCAGCCCTTTCGTCCTTCCACTTTAATAGCCGTCCTCGTCGTCAGTAGCACAAGCTTCGGTGACTTCCAACGCGGCTCCAAGGGGCTTGACCGGTCAAAATTTCTCACGAGGACGAGATCACCAGGGACGATGACGTGATCCTTAACCTGGGTGTTGTCTGGGAAAGCGGCGGCAACCTGTGAACGACAAGAGAGTAGTGCAGACATCAAGGAAGCCAGGTAATCTGTCAGCATATTACTGTCAACATCTGTGATTTTTCTAGGTATAGGCGTACCCCACATATTTGGCGGTCTACCGAAAACTACCTCATAAGGAGATAGTCCGGTTCTGGAATGAGCTACCATACGCATGTAAAAGAGGGCAACCGGCAGGGCTACCATCCAATCCACGCCTTTTTCTGCACAGACCTTTGCTAGTCGTGTTTTTAGAGTCTGATTGTGTCTCTCGACGAGACCAGCTGCCTCAGGATGTCGTACGCAATGGAACTTCCACTGGTACCCTAACAGAAGAGATACTTGTTTCATTAATTCAGAAGAGAATGGCTGTCCATTATCTGAGTACACGACACGGGGCAAGCCGTATCGCGGAAAAAATTCACGGACCAACTGTTTGGCAGTGGTCACGGCAGTGTAATCTGGGACTGGGTACGCTTCTGTCCATCTGGATAGGGCACATACAACTACGAGGACATACTTGAATCCTCGACATCTGTCCATCTGGATATAATCCATCTGGAGGACTTCAAAAGGGTGATCAGGAGGATGAAATCCACCTTGTTCCACGGGAATGCCTTTGCCTGGATTGAACTGACAACAGATCATGCAGGTACGCACTTTCTGTTTCGCTGCTGCACGTAAATGCTTGTTGAACCAGATCTTCTGTATACTGTCTAACATGGCCTTTTCTCCTAAGTGTGCTGGACTATGTGCTGTATTTATGATAGCTTGAACCATAGAGTCGGGGAGAAACCATGTGGCTTTTCCCTTTGTCATCCATCCCTGATCGGTTTGGACCCCTCCTTGTTCAGTCCATTTCTTGATTTCGTCTGGAGTGGCATGTGTCTGTATGTCGAGTACATCTTGTGAGGGATCCCTGACTGTCATACAATTCGTCAGTGATAGTACTTCAGTCTTTGTCGTGTCAGTTGGAATGTCTGTATGAGTCTGTGCTGTAAGTTTGGCTGTTCGATCTGCCAGGTCGTTACCCTGGGAAATAGTGTCAGTGAGTTTCGTATGTGCTTTGCACTTCATGATGGCTATGGCTGTAGGCAAGTGTATTGCATCTAACAGAGCCTGAATGAGGGGACCATGCTGTATCTTGGTTCCATGAGAGGTCAAAAAACCTCTCTCCTGCCAGAGAACACCAAAGTCGTGAACGACTCCGAATGAGTACTGTGAATCTGTGTATATGTTTACTTTCAGGTTCTTGGCTCGTATACAGGCTTGGGTCAGAGCGATGAGCTCTGCCGCTTGGGCAGACAGGGTGTCAATACGATGTGTTTCCATAACTTCAGTATCGGTGGTCACTGCATATGCGGCCACCAATTCTCCTGTGCTTGTTCTCATACATGAACCATCCACATAAAGTGTCAGGTCTGGGTCGGGTAATGCGATGTCTGTCAAGTCTTGTCTTGGCTTCGTCACTGTGTTAATGACTTCCACACAGTCATGTGGTGTAGGGTCTGCTGTGATTGAGGGTAAAAGTGTAGCAGGGTTTAATATGTTACAACGCCTGATCTCTATGTGTGGCTGGAACAGTGTCAATTCATATCCTGTCAATCTTGCTATGGTCAGGTGTTGTGTCTGTGTCCTGTTTAAGAGAACTTCCACGGAGTGTGGAACCTGTACTGTCAGGGGATGTCCTAATACTATGGAGTCGCTTTGTCTGATTGCTAGAGCTGTTGCTGCAACTGATTTTAGGCACGCAGGCAGAGCCTGGGCCACTGGATCCAATGTACTAGAAAAGTAAGCACAAGGCTTGTGTTTTCCTGCTTGATCTTGTGTAAGAACAGATAATGCTGTGCCATCGCGTTCAGTGACAAAAAGTGTAAAAGGTTTGCTGTAACATGGTGTCGCTAAAACAGGTGCTTGACATAGGGCTTTCTTCAGTTCATCAAAAGCAAGTGTATGTTCCTGAGTCCAAGGGAGGACAGTAGAAGTCGCTGCCTCCTGTTTTGTCAACTGTATAAGTGGTTTGGCTAGATATGCATACTGAGGAATCCATTGTCTGCAGTAAGAAGTGAGGCCAATGAAGGCCCGTACTTCCTTTTGTGTCTTGGGCTGTGGAAGATGTGCAATTAACTGAATGCGGTCAGGTGTTAACTGTCTACCCCTCTTGGACAGCAAGTGTCCAAGGTATACCACTTGCTGGGCACAGAATTGTAACTTTGAAGGGGACACTTTATGCCCCTTTTCTGCTATGTAATATAAGACTGTCAGTGATGCACGTTCGCAGTCTCGTTCTGTCCGCGCTGTGATCAAAAGATCATCAACGTATTGGAGCAGGGCAGTGTCAGTAGGCATGTGAATACTGTCTAGTTGTCGTTTCAGAGCTTGACTGTAAATACTAGGGCTCTGTGAACCCTTGAGGAGCCCTTGCAAATTTGAAGCTTCGGCCATTTAAACAGAATCCGAAAAGATACTGGCTTTCCGGATGGATCGGGACACTAAAGAAGGCGTTCTTGAGATCAATTACAGTAAAGAACGCTGCTTCGGAATCAATTGCAGTCAGTAATGAAGAAATGTCTGGGACCACTGGGTACTGGGGTATTATGCATTTGTTTTATTCTCGGAGGTCAATCACCAGTCTGTAGACCGGTGGTGCATTCGGGTCAGTACGTTTAAGAATCGGAATGATAGGAGAATTACATACATTGGAGTCAGTTTCTACAACCACTCCTTGTGCAATGAGTTCGTCAACAATTTTTAGTAAGGCCACTAGAGCCTCAGGTGGTAATTTGTATTGTCGGATTCGTGGCAGTACAACTCCTTGTTTGAGAGTGACACGGTATGGTGTAATGTGCATGTAACCTACTTCAGTCTGGCCTTGCACCCATAAATGCTGTGGTACATTCTGAAGTCTTGGATCAAAATCTCTCAATACATAATGTCCTTTAAAATCACGTAAAAACAATCTCACTCCTTCCGGAGAACAACAAATCACTGCTCCTAGTTCTTTCAACGTTTTTATACCAAGCAAGTTCTCTGGACATGATTTCGTAAGCAACAAGTCTGTAGTGCGGGACAATGGACCAACTTCTAGGGAAACTGGCTTTGACACTTCGTTAACAATAGGCTTTCCTGAAAATCCCAGGGAAATATTTTGTGTGCCTGAGAGGGGTGCCCCTGGAACCTCGTCATGACTGATGGTAGTTCTGCTCGCCCCTGTGTCAATCAAAAATTTTCTGTCTTTCCCTAATACATGACTATGCACATAGGGACCCTCTTGATCTACAGGAACCTCGATAAGGGGCAAGCCGACCTCCCTCTCTAGGCTGTTTCATGAATACTGTTGATAATCTGGGTATTCAGACTGTGCATACTGGTACATTTGTTGCGTGACATGTTGAGTGGCAGCTATGGGTTGGGGTACAGCTACTGTCTGTTGTGCGTTCTGTGGAGGTTGCGTGTTCTGCGGGATGTGTTCCTGTCTAGGAGGACGC
Source organism: Lissotriton vulgaris (assembly GCF_964263255.1). Taxonomy (NCBI): domain Eukaryota; kingdom Metazoa; phylum Chordata; class Amphibia; order Caudata; family Salamandridae; genus Lissotriton; species Lissotriton vulgaris. The sequence continues at coordinate 1,150,746,212 of NC_141685.1, read as the reverse complement.
GGTCTTTCTTTCGTCTTGCCTGTAGCTATATTGTGTTTCAGGACAGTACATTCATTTATATAGTGACCTGGCTGCTTGCAGTAGTTGCAGTTCCCTTTTACAGGTGCCGCGCTCTTTCTTTGACCATCGGCGGCTGGAACTGATTGTGCAACTAGTACTTTCATTTTAGTGTCATTCATACGTCTCTTTTCGTGTTCCTGTTCTTCTCTAATTCGGTTCTGGTGGTACTGTAACATTTGTAACATTTGGGAAGGGCTATTAGCTTGCCAGGTACTTTCAACCTTCAGAACTCTATTTTTAATCTGGGGTAAGGAATTCTCTACTAATTTGGTCCCAAAAAGATGTGGATACGATTCACTACTTGTCTTTAGGCCGCTATTAATAATGAAACATTTTTCAAATCTAGAATAGAAGTCACTAGTGTCTTCATCTTGTTTCTGTTTGCAGGCTGAAATAGCACCCCAATCTTCCTTTTTGGTAATCAATAATCTCGGCAAAACCTGTATCAATAGCTCGGGTAATTCTTTAGCTCTATCCCCGAGACAAGTACCAGGGGCTCTTGCTTTATCTTCGTCTTCTAATTCTGTCCAGTTAATCTTTTTCACTCCCACCTCCCACTCTTTTTCTTTGAGTTTTTCGTAAATGCCTGCAGGTAACAGAACTTTCAACATTTTAATTGTATCAGCATATGTATACTCTCCCATGCGGAGCATGGCTTTTAATTCACGGTGGAACCCTGCTGGATCTTTGTCATGACAGGGCAGTAATTTTTTCATTTCCAATAATTCCATTTTCGTCAAGGGTGTGTAAACAAATACTCGTTGAAGCACACCCGCGTTAGTTCTGCCGGGATGAACCTCACGTAAGGGATTCTGTCTGTCTATGTAAAAGGTCTTCCTTTCTTGGTGTGGAACAGGAACAAAATGTGGAGTCAGAAAAGTCCTGTATTTATGTCGTTGTTCTAGAATGACATTAATTAATTCGGTACCTAGACCTCTCCATCTTGCTAGGAGTAAATCGTCCAATAAATTATATAGAGGACCTGGATCAGAATGCTGATTCTCGTACAATGTGATGAGATGTTGAATCATGTACATACCAGCTAATCGCTGTTCTTCCGGAGGAAGACTCAAAAATGTTTGTGCTACTATGTCATCCTTATATATGTTAGAATTGCCGGCCCATTGTACTGCTGACCGGGCTAGTTCCTGTTCATGCATGGTACTAAGTTCGCTACTCCCTACTCGTCTTTTCAATGCTTGGTCAGTGGTTTGGAATATGTGTTCAAGGGAATACTGTTCTGTATGGGAGAAAGAGAACGTTTCTTGTATTCTAGTCGTATGGGTCTATCAAAAGGTCTCGCCCTACCTACGTAATTTATTCTACTAGTGTCCTCGATTGCTAAGTCATCATCCTCTGAGACTTCGTCATCCTCTTTCTCGGCTTCCTTTTCCGCCTTTTCTCTCTCGTGTATTTCAACAATTTCTTTACGAATTTTCCGGTACATGGCTTCTACACAACTCTGTTTATCATGTTTACCAGCAGCTATGTTGTCACTTCAGTTTGTCAGGACTTTAGTTACTTCTTTATTTTTACTTGGCTGGTCTTGTTCCCTTATCAAACAATTAATCAAAAACTGTAAGATCATACGTTGAAGCTCCACTTTTCTATGTGCCATGGCCTCGTGAATACTTTCTGGTCCCTCACCCGTTCTAACGAAGTGGTATATTTTGTCTAAATGTTCCTTTATGTCTGGTAGAATAAGCAAGTAATTTGTAACGCGTCTTAATCGTACTGAATATATAATCATTGAACCCTCCCCAGGTACTGGATCATAAATACAATCAGTAAGGTACGGTTTAAGGGATGCGTATGTAGCTGCTTTTGGCGTGCGCTGTAATGCTAGTTCTCGTAGTGATGATCGTTTTAACTGAGGTGGGGTGGAGGGGCCCCTTCCCGTTGCTCCCAAACTGGGATCGCCTAGGCTTGCATCGGCTTTTACTGGCTGTGCTGTCGCTGGTAATGCAGGTTGATCTTGGGTTACGGGTGTTGTATGAAAAGGATTGGTAGGACCGGTGGCAGGAGGAACAGTGGGGGGAGTCGTGTTATTAACAGGGTTGGGAGGATTAGTAGGAGTTACACGTACGTTTACATACTCTGGAGCAGCGTCATCTAAATAGGAAGAAAGAAAAATGTCCGCTGCGGTCTGTTTATGGCTACGGAGTTTAGTCGGGATCAGTGGTTGCGGCAAGTTACTGGGTACTTCCGGGGTCACTTTAGGTAGGCCCTCGGCGAGAAGGGGATACATGCCTTTAATAAGGGCATTTCTTTGTCGGTCTAATTGTTCTGCTCTAACTCGTTCACCTTCTTCTAACAATTCTTTTTCTTAGGCTTTTTCTGATGCTTCTCTACTTCTCTCTGCTTTCTTAATTTCTTTCTCTGTTCTTCTATGCGCTTCTTTACGCCACAATTTAATGGCATCTTTCTGGGATTGTCTGGCTTTCTTTTTCCACAGTGCTTCTTCTACTCTCATGATGCAATCAGCATCCCATGTCCCTGAGACAGGCCATCTATATTTCTCTTCCAGGTCTTTAGTATAATCCACCCATAAATCTAAGTACAGTATGGCATCTAAGCCATGCTTGTGGTACATAAAATGTCCGGGAGTGTCCCTAGGCGGGACGGGAACTGCCTCTTCGAGTATCCCTTTCCTGGTTCCTATCTGACGTAATTTCAAAAACAGCGGCATGTTTGAACTGACTTGAACGAAAACACATTAAGCACAATAATAAACTGCAAACAATCATGCATACCACGACATTAAAACATTGCGAACAGATACTACCTGGTACATAAAATAACACAATCCTGAAAATCTCGAAATGCAACACTATAATACTGGATGCACTGCTAGAACAGTACAGTCATACCGGTCTCCTAAAGAGACACGTCATACCGCATCCACCTAAATGGACACGTCTATACCGGGTCTGTGTACCCAGACCCGTCTTGACCGGGCTCAAATAAATGAACCCGTCTATATGCGTTCCCAACAACGGTACTCACCGGGAAGCAGAACTGAAGGCCTCGGAAACTCGACACTGGACTGGACTGCTACGGCTTCTGGCTGCTACGCATGCGCCTCGAAACAGGTGCGCCTCCGGATACCTCGGACCTTGCTCTCTCGGCTTGGGCTCTGGTCGGGACAGTCCGCATTCCTCACCGCCTCGTGTGGATGCCTGGTCGCAGTCTCCGTCTCCTCCGTGGGCCTGAGGGAGTTAGCAGGAAAACCCGCGAATGTGCACAGAAAGGGGTCCGTCACGGCTGTAGAAGGGGTCAGGGGGCTGCGTTACATTGCCGGCGCGTGGGGAAGGGGACTCGTCCCCATTCAGGCGCCAGATTATGTGGTAAATAAAATTACCGGGACTATTTTTCAATACATTAATAACAATAAGAATAGCTCATAAAATGAGAGGCAGAGTCCGTGGTATCTGAGTCATACGGGCTTTAATTAAGATGACTCGAGTCACTGAGAATCGGGTTCCATCACCACTCAGGTTCAGGAAGGGATATCTAACGTTTTATTAACATCACACATTATATATAGTAAAACCGTACAATTGAAATGAATTCAGTAGGCGTAACAAGTACAGAGAGAGAGAGATAAGAACATATGGGCGTAAAAAAAGGCGTGTAAGGGGGCGTACACGTAGGTGTGCACTTGATGAGTCATAGAAGTGTCATAGGTGGGTGGATGCATAGAGAAAATCTGCAGGGTCAGCAGAAACCTTTACCCTACATGTGCGCGCAACTGAACATGACGTGAGATTGATGTGTAACTGGGGAGAGCTGGGGGTTTGACTTTAGCACTAGTAGAGAAGTCTGGAATCTGGGATGTCAGAACGACCTGCGCCTTTGGCATATCTGATATCTTATGTTTGGAGGATGTATTGTCTGAAGTAAAGGTCTCTCGAGCAGAGGCCGCTCATCACTGAATGCTAGTGGGTGCATATATTTCTTCGTGCAATGCGCGGGGCCATGGGCATACTATGGTAACGGGTTCAGTAAATCACTTGCATGGAGACAGGAAGGCTGGGCCCTATGCTCTGCAGGCGGAAATATGTTTACCTATTTCACTAGACTGGAATGTGTTTTTGCGGAGGCTGAACAGATAACTGTAGGCAAAATACCGTCTTGGCAGGCAGGCCAGGCCGGGCACCGCTCGGCTGGGCAGGGAGTAAGGTAGAGGTCAGGGATGCATACCTAAACTGCAGCTTACAGAGACAGAAGAGGCTCGGAACCTGAATTCAGGGCCTGGCTCGGCTGAGCCACAAAAACGTGTGCTTCGCGATATTTATAAGTGCACCATGTAAATGCATTGGAAACGTAGGCCTCAGTGCGGAATTAACATTACATACATGGAAGGCCTAATACCTGGCATGCTAACATTAGACGGAAATGCAGGGGCATTAATAAAACAGGCACGGGAAGGGAATTACATGATAACAGGGACATACATGGGGCATAGGTACATGGATAGGGTGCGAGGGGGGGACACACTGACTACCTAAAAATTTCTGTTTCCTCAGTGGGAAATTGGCGATCCGTATTTTCAAGTGCCATTTTGAGTGCTTGTAGTTCAGCTCGCTGAGCTGTACAATCTTCTAGAGATTGCGTTTTTGTGACCATAGGTCTGAATTTGCCATCGCCCATACAACCTTTAACGATCACGCATGCAGCACTATAAGCTTGTTTCCCCCCTTGAGCGAGTTGTGCTGATCCGTCAATATAAATTATACATTCATACTGGTCTAGAGGCAGAATTTCAGTAGGCAGATGACATTCTTGTTCGTATTGTAGAAATGCTTGTGTTTTCAAATATGGATCAAAAGCGTATTCAACATCAGTTGCAGTAAGAGAATTAACCCATTGTATCCATTTCGGATGTAAAGCTTTAACATTTGGAATGCTTGCTTTTGTCACTGCCTCTAAGGCAGGTATGGGAGTTACGACTATAATGCGTTTCCCTTGTGCTAGAGCTCTTTCTTTTGCTACAGCGGTTTGAACAGCTGTCAGAATTTTTTCTGTAGAAGTGAATTTTATTTCCGCTTGTGTGTAGAAATGGGATTTGTATGCTATTGGTACTTTTTCACCTTCATTAAAAGTTAAGTAGGTGAATCCGCATTGACCCAGAATGGTTCGGATCACTAGACTGCGTACATTTACGAGTGCTTTTAAATGTTTGGTTGCTAACATGTCTGTTTGGAGTGAACGCAAAATTTCTGTGTGTTCCTTTTTCCAATGAATGGTTTTGAAATCAGGTTTGAATAATTCGTAGAGAGGTTTAACCCTTTCTCCGTAGTTCAGAATGTAACATCTTCCAAAATTCAGGAAACCTAGAATCAACTTTAAGTTTTTCTGCGTTTTTGAAGGTTGGAGCAGCGCACACCTTTCTAAAAAGTTGCCTGCCAGGCTTTTGCCTTCACTTGATAATTCATATCCTAGAAAGAGGATGTTGAGATGGGCAATTCTCAGATTTTTTTAAAATTGAATTTATACCCTTCAGAGGCGATGCCAAGTATAATGGTTTTCACCCTGTTTAAGTGCCTATCCAGGTCATTGTCTGTCAGATATATATCATCGACATATGACAATGCCTCATCATCATAAGTTTGTACTAACTCTGTTACCCTTGCTGAAAATAACTCAGGACTATTCTTGAATCATTGAGGGAGACAACAGAAGTGATGCTGTGTCCCCATTATTGAGAAAGTGGTCAAATACCTACTTTCTTCTGCAAGGTTTTAACCATTTGATATGTCTAATTTGGTTTTATATTTTTTACGCACAATGTTATTCATTAATGCTGTACTGTGTGCATTTTGCCCTGCAAATGTTTTGCAACAAGAGTTTAGATGTCTGTAATCCAATACTAGACAATACGTATTGTCTGGTTTGGAGACAGGAAACAAACGATTGTTCATTGATGAGGTGCAAGTTTCAATCACCCCTTGATAATCAAGTTGATCTAAGATCTCCCTGACCTGTTTTTTAGCTTCTTGCTTAACTGGGCAATGCCTTTGCGCAGTTGGTTGATTTTTCAACTGGATTATATGGTGAGGAGAATCCTCATCCCATCCTACATGATTTTTGTATAATGCTGGGGCTTGGGCAACTGCTCATTTCCTGGCATAAGTATATTTTAAATGTACTGGAATATGTTTAGAGAAGGCTGGCATAATGATGTCTTCTCCATGTGGGCACTCCCTGACAAATTCTGGTGGCCAGTCTTGCCCAGCTAGAAGTAAATCATAGCCTTTAGAAAGTCGCTCCCAAAAGAGTACTTTCACTTTTCTTGGTATGTCTCCCTCCATCCGGAGTGTTATTTCATATAACCTATGTGGAGAACTAACCCTGGTATCTGCAGTTACAACTTCAATATCCTCATCCAAGTCCACTGTCTCCAGAAGTCCCTTCAGGTTCTGGCGAGCTATTGTTACTTCGGCTGTGCTGTCCAACATGGTCTGAGCCCATTCTCCGATCTTGAGTTGTGTCCTCAAGATCCTCGGCATGTCTGATTTTTAGACCTGCTACGTTCTTTTTGGTGAATTTAGGTTTCTTGTTTTTCTGAACGTGTTGATCGTCTTTGGACTTCACGTGTTCTTTCTTGTTTTCTGACCGTCCTCTTCTTTTGGATTTCTGTGACAAAGTCTGAAAGTTACGAGAGGATCGTGTATCAGTATCTTGATATCTATCAGGTTTTCTCAAATTATCCCTATTCCTGAGGGCTTCTTTTGAGGAGACCTACCACGGGAATGAGAATGCTTCTCTTTTGAAGTTTGTTTGCTATTTTCCCCCTTCTTTTTAAAAGAAGTAGGAGTGTTTTTAGAAAAGACCTTTTCAGGACTTTCGGACAGTTGTGGTTTCACTGTATAATTCTACTAATCTTTGTATATATCTAAGTATTTCATCATCCAACATTGCTTCAATGTCAGGGTCAGGTGTGTAGCCGGCTAAGGCTGATCATGTTGCTCCTGGTCTACCTAGTGGACCAAGCCTGGTAATGTGATTTAAATGCTTTAGGGCACCATTAAACCAGAGCTCATGCTCCTGGTATGTGAGTGGAATTTCAATAGCCTTGAAAGGGATATATTCCTCTGGTGGATCATCTTATTTGTAGAAGTGAAACACATGTGTTACTGGATTTGCTTCAGGAAAGACTATCCATGAATAGAATACCTCTGTCTGGTGATATTCATGTGCCTCTATCACAAAAACGTCCCTCCACCTCTTGATGTTAGGCCATGCATTATTAGTTTTATAGTGATGGCTTTCCTTAAATTTGGTGGAATTATTACAGCATTCACGTCGGTTTCAGTAAAACCTGTAAGGTTTAAAACTCTTTCGGCTTTGTCACCTGTAGCTGCAGTCGAGGAGTTATCCTCATCAGCCATTTTAATGAAAGTTGAAGCAAGTTTCAAGGAAAAAAAAATATGGTGCACAATATTTTGGGACACTGCATCCTTTAACGTTTAACAAACCAAAAAGCTAATACATAGGATTTTTCGTTCTACTCAGCTATGGCGGATATTATCCCTTACCCACTCAAGGCGTCTATTGGAGTATTATGAGTAGGGGGTCTCTGAGAAAAGCACGTCTGAATTACTTCACTATCTAGCGTTAAATTAGTGCCTTACCAAACGTTGGGGGCCATGTAGTGCAGTTCCTATATCCCTAATAGGCTCTCTGCATTGGAATAATATACACTATAGATTTGACATAAGACTGAGGTCAGTATGTCTCTATCGAGTACAATAAACTTAATTATGTGTGCCAGCTAACTCAGAGGTCACTATAAACTTTCTTGAATGAACAAGAAGGGATTAGTCTATGACAACCGCATAAACATGAAAACTTTGTTTCCTTTAGAGTCGGAACAATATCTTCAGACTCGTGGAAACAATAGATAACTATTTCACTCAGTCAATCGTGCATGCTTCGTTTCTACAGAGTTGCACTAAAATAGAGAGACGTGCGTTTCAATAAAAAGGGTTTATTGAACAGTCTTATTTCTCATGTAAGAGATATGAACTGCTGAAATCGTAAGACAGAATGCGAAGTATAATGCGTACAGCGTAAACAGTAATATAAAATAATTCTGTAATAGCATGGTCTGTTGCTATGACATATATACAAATACATACATAAATAACACAGGCTAAAATACTCAACTGGTGCTTCTAAAATACACCTACCCCAGTGTACCTAACCTAGGTCTGGTACGAGGGAAGAAGTAGGTGCTGGTTTAGCATAGGCTTTAGTTTTGCCAAGAATTGCCAAAGGTTTCTCTAGGTTCTAATCAGCTCCATACCTTAGAATGAGAGAGGTTGGTATGTCTTTCTCGGGACTCGATTTCCCAACACCCCGCAAGGGGAGTCAGAAACACTGGAGCTGGATTCTTGGCAGGAGGATGACAGCTTCTGGTCAGTGCGTCAGCTGGGGAGTTGGCTTCCTTCGGTACTTGCTGTGGCGAGCTGCGTCGTGCAAGTAGGTGGTCAAACTGCACGAACCACACCGTGCTTTGCCATAGCAAGTGAAGGTATATTTATACCTTAAAGGTTTTTAGGAATGCCAGTATTGACGTAAGAGTTGGGCATATGAACATTATGAATGAACCTCTAAGGAATAGACGTTCATGCATAATAATGAGTTTCTTGGAGAAATCAATATCCAGGCAAGGGGAAGTCCCTAACGGCTTAAAAGTCTGGTTTTCCAAGAAATCGTTGTGGCGTAGATGAACGGATGTAAGTAGCCATGCCTGTATTTGGATAGCATGGGCTATGCCGAAATAAGGACTGGATTTCCATGCCTATATAAGGGCAATGCAAATTGTACCTATATAATCCATTTTAACAGTCACAGTGTCCCTTTGATCATTAAAGTTCTCTCTATTTTTTTAATGGATTTGGTAATTTTATTGTGCTGTTTTTGTGACTCTAAATTTGTTGATACTTCTTGAACTTAACATGAACTTTCCTGAGAACTGTCTGCTCACATTGAACCTGCCTTTTACCATTCAAGCAGAGTACATAGCCAATGTAAGAGTCATGGATAATGTGCTAACTATTCTCTGTTTGTCCTTGCGGGTAGTGTATGGATACACTGCTTCCAATTGGTTGGTAATGCAAGCAATCAAGAAAGTCATTTCATCACGCTTCGTGAGTGTTTTTCCCATGATAGCGTTAATAGTCTGTGGACTAATGGTTTATACCTGTACAGGAGTGACAGGTTCTGCTGCAAGCAGGACTGGAGCTCAAAGTAAGTTGTACGAACTGTAAAAGTCTCCTGTATAAGGTGACAGTGTAGTTTAACAATCCTAACACCCCAGCTTCTGTTAAGTTGTCAGGGAAGTTACAGAGAAGTGTAGCTTACCAAAACTGGTCATGTAGCCCCTTCATTGCTCAGATATCCCAAGCAGACATTTTTCAGCATATGTGGCAATTGACCAGCAAATCAATTTGGGTGTTCCTAGTAAGTTAAAGGGATTTCCAAATCTTTGTAAACTGCCCTGAAGCAGCGTCAATAGTCCTGAATTCCACCCATGAGTAAAATGTCTCAAAGGCATATATATGCTGGAATAGCAGCTATTACATAAGTAACTACCCCCCTCCCCATTGGAGATGTTGAATGATTGCTTACCTTTAACTGGCCCCTTATCACAATATGTGCAGCCATAATCAATGGAGTCAATTGAAAATTTGAATCAAAGAATTAAAAAAAACACAGAATAGGAAATAACCTTTTATGTGTCAAGATTGACAAACCTATGGAAATAGGTGCTTCCTTATCCCAAGTAGTCGAAAAGGAAAAACAAGGAAACTCTACTCACAACGGAACCAGGGGGATTTAAGTATTTTAAAAAGACAGTGGTTCCTGTGGAACGATACTTATTATTTATTGATAATGCAAATAGCGAAAATCGCATATATAAGCAGGGATTAAGTGGGATGTCAGATAGAAAGAGACTCAAATGCACTGGTTTGAGTTGTACAATCATTATGTTAAATAAGACGAAAATTAATTCCAATTTTTTTTTCCAATAATTATTTACAGTCTTGGATTGTGTCCCAAGTTAAATTATGAACCAAAGCATAGGAAAACATTTGTGAAATAATTTGTGCAAAGTTTCAGATAAACTTTGTTATATACAAAAAGCGACCAATTTCTTTTTCCAAATACATAACATCTATAGAATGATAGAATGTCAGTTCTATTGGTTCGCGATACTCAATTGTCAACGGCGTTTCGACCCTAACATGGATATCGAGTCTCTTCAATCAATCAATCAATCAATCAATCAATGTACTTGTAAAGCACGCTACTTACCCGTGAGGGTCCCAAGGCGCTGAAGGGAGGGGGGAGTGTGTTGCTACAGCTCGAAGAGCCAGGTCTTGAGGAGTCTTCTGAAGGTGAATAGGTCTTGGGTCTGCCGTATGTGGGTGGGGAGGGTGTTCCAGGTCTTGGCGGCGAGGTAGGAGAAGGATCTGCCGCCGGAGGTTGTTCGTTGGATGCGGGGGACAGTGGCGAGGGTGAGGCTGGCGGAGCAGAGCTGGCGGGTTGGGATGTGGAAGCTAAGTCTGCTGTTCAGGTAGGCTGGTCCGGTGTTGTGAAGTGCTTTGTGTGCGTGGGTGAGGAGCTTGAATGTGATCCTCTTGTCGGCGGGGAGCCAGTGTAGGTTTCTCAGGTGGGGGGTGATATGGCTGCGGCAGGGGATGTTGACGATCAGTCGGGCGGAGGTGTTTTGGATGCGTTGTAGTCGTCGTAGGTGTTTGGCTGGGATTCCTGCGTAGAGTGCGTTTCCGTAGTCCAGTTTGCTGCTGACGAGGGCCCGTGTCACCGTTCTTCTTGTTTCGGTCAGGATCCACGGAGGATGTGGAGGCTGTTGTAGCAGGAGGAGGAGACAGCGTTGACCTGCTTAGACATGGAGAGGGAGGAGTCGAGCATGAATCCTAGATTGCGTGTGTGGTCGGTGGGTGTTGGTGCTGTTTGCGGTGTGGTCGGCCACCAGGAGCCATCCCAGGCTGAGGTGGTGGATCCGAGGATGAGGACCTCCGTCTTGTCCGAGATCAGCTTCAGACGGCTGCTCCTCATCCAGTCGGCGACTACCTTCATTCCTTCGTGGAGGTTGGTTTTGGCAGTGTGTGGGTCCTTGGTGAGGGAGAGGATGAGCCAGGTGTCGTCGGCGTAGGAGATGATGTTAAGGTCGTGATATAGACGTTGAACAGCATCGATCTGAGGGATGAGCCCTGGGGGACGCAGCAGATGATGTCGGTGGCTTCAGATCGGATGGGTGGGGGGTGGACGCTCTGGGTTCTGCCGGTGAGGAAGGACGAGGTCCAATCAAGGGCCTTCTCTTGGATTCCGGCTTCTAGGAGGTGCAATTTTAGAGTGCGATGGCAGACCGTGTCGAAGGTGGCTGACAGGTCCAGGAGGATGAGGGCTGATGTTTCGCCGTTGTCTAGTTGGCGTTTGATGTCGTCTGTGGCGGCGATGAGGGCTGTCTTGGTGCTGTGGTTTTGTCTGAATCCAGACTGGGATGGGTCCAGGATGTTGTTGTCTTCGAGTGGCAGGTTAGTTGCATGTTGACGATTTTCTCGATGACCCTGGCCGGGCATGGGAGCAGAGAGATGTGCCGGAAGTTCTTGAGTTCCTTAGGGTCTGCTTTGGGCTTCTTGAGGAGGGCGTTGATTTTGACGTGTTTTCAGCTTTCCGGGAATGTTGCTGTTTCGAAGGAGATGTTGATGACCTTCCGTAGTTGGGGTGCGATGGCTGCGTCTGCTTTGTTGAATACGTGGAGTGGGCACGGGTCACACGGAGATCCTGAGTGGATGGAGTTCATGACCTTCCGTGTCTCGTCGTCGTTGGACCAGGAGGTCAGGCGGTTGGCGCTTGTGGTGTTCACAGGGGAGGTGGAGTCTGGCGTATTCGGAGCAGTCGTGGTGTTGAAGCGGTTGTGAATGTCAGCAATCTTGCGGTGGAAGAAAATGGCCAGTGAGTCGCACAGTTCTTGTGAGGGCGGGATGTCGTTGGCATTGGCGCTGGGGTTGGAGAGTTCCTTTACGATGCTGAAGAGCTCTTTGCTGTCGTGTGCGTTGTTATCCAAGCGAGCTTTGAAGGAGGATCTCTTGGCTAATCTGATGAGGTGGTGTTGTCTGCGGGTAGCGTCCTTGTGGGCTGCATGGTTGTCTGGTGTGCGTTCGTGGAGCCATGTCTTCTCCAGTTTTCAGCATGCGCGTTTGGAGGCCTGGAGCTCGTTGGTGAACCATGTGGCTCTCTTGCTGGTGTGGCTGTTGGAGGGTTTCTTGAGCCGGGTGAGGGTGTTGGCGCAGTTGTCGATCCACTGTCTGAGGTTGAGGGCTGCGGTGTCAGAGTTGGTGGGGTCGTTGGGTAGGTTGTTGGCGAGAGAGGTGAGTAGCTGGTTTTCGGTGACTTTGCTCCAGCAGAGGCCAGGCAGCTGTTGTGGGCGATGGTGCATGGTTGGTTTCTTGAATGTGAAGTGGATGCAGTGGTGGTCGGTCCAGTGGAGTTCGGTGGTGTGATTGAAGGCGATGTTGGAGCCTGTGGAGAAGATGGGGTCAAGCGTGTGGCCTGCGGCGTGGGTGGGTGTGGTGACATGTTGTCTGAGGCCGAGGTTGGCGAGGTTGTCGATCAGGGTGGTGGAGTGGGCGTCTTTGTTGTTCTCGAGGTGGAAGTTCGGGACCCGAGGAGAATGTAGTCCATGGAGGCGAGTGCGTGGGTGCTGGCGAGGTTGGTGATGGAGTCGCTGAACTGAGCCCGGGGTCTGGGTGGTCTGTAGATGAGTGTTCCTCTGAGGGTGATGTTGGGGTCGGTGTGTATCCGGAAGTGCAGGTGCTCGGCGGTGTTAAATGTTTCATCTGAGTGGTTGGCGACTTTGAGGGTTGACTTGTGAATGATGGCTATTCCTCCTCCGATTCCGTTGGCACGATCCTTGCGGGTGATCTTGTAGCCGTCTGGGATGGCTATGGCGATGTCGGGCGCCGAGGAGTCGTTCCACCAGGTCTCGGTCAGGAAGGCCACATCTGGGGCGGAGGTTTCGAGCAGATCCCAGAGCTCGATGGCGTGTTTTCGTGCGGAGCGGGTGTTGAGGAGTATGCAGCGGAGGTGGTAGGGTCCAGTCCTTGGAGGTTTGGTGTTTCTGTCGCAGGTGAAGCTGCAGGTGCGGCAGGAGAAGGGTCCGTGGGTCAGTTTCGGGGCGGCCAAAAACCAGGTGTGGTTTCGGCCGGTGTAGAGTGCGTGGAGGCTGCTGACATCGTAGTGGAGTCTGGTGTCGTGGGATCCAAGGGTTCTGGCTCTGGGCGCGGTCCAGGCGTGGACGGGCGCAGACGGGCTTGCCTTGGGCGTGCCTTCGGCGCGCCAGCGGGGTGTCCGCTGCGCGCATCCGCTTCTCGGTCGACATATGAGGAGGTTTGGGAGGGAGGAGCAGATGGAAGGCCGGAGCGGGGAGGCCAATGGGTGTGCTGGTGGGCGGGGCCACAGGGAGGCAGAGGCGAGGAAAGCCGGGTAGGGAGCGGTGGGGGGCGGGGGGAAGACGGAGGCAGAACGGGGCGCATGCAGCGGTAAATGCAGCAGCAGGTGGCGAGTGGCGGTGTGGGGGCGACCTGCCTGCAAGCAGGGTCCGAGGTCGCTCCTGATCACCGTCACTCAGCCACTTTTAGAGGATGCCTGGAAGGAAGGAGCAACTGGGAGGTGGGAGCGGGGAGGCCAATGGGTGTGCTGGGGGGCGGGCCGCAGGGAGGCAGCGGCGGGAAAAGCCGGGTAGGGGGAGGTGGGGGCGATGACGGCGGCAGAACGGGGTGCAAGCAGTAGTAAATACAGCAGCAGGTGGCGAGTGACGGTGTGGGGGCGACCTGTCAGCAAGCAGGGTCAAGGGTCGCTCCTGATCAGGATCTATGATGTGGGGGACATCTGGGAAAATAGAAATGTGTATTCAGAATCTAACACCAAACTGTAGTTTAAGATGTTGTCTTAGTGAATTGTGGGCTGGAATTTACCTGGTGTTGGAGTTGCTCAATGTTGGTGAAGTGCGTGGGAACCATGTGCAAGTGTAAAAAATACTCACTAAGAAACCCAGCCGGGTTCTATAAGAAACAAAATCAAATAGTCCATATTAAAGAAAAGAGAGGATACATAGGGAAAATATAAAGAGGCATACACTGGTAGTCTCTGTGGGCAGGTGGTTTATAGTAACTTACCCCTAGTGAATATGTGGCTTACGCAATTCCAATTGTCAAGATCAATGGCTGTCCTTTCTGCTTCAAGGTTTAAAGTCACTGTCCTTGTTTCTGCGGGCGCTGCGTAGCAGTCACCGCAGTCTGGAGGAGATTCTGTATTCAAGAATTAAATTAGTTATCAGAAATTGGCTGTGTCCAACTTTACAATTCCAGGATGTTAATTAAACTAATTGGGTAAGGGTCCCCAGTCTTGCCTGCTGCTTGCTGCAAGCCTGCCGCTCTGCCCTGCTGCCATCAACCAGTCCGTGGGGGACTGCAATGACAAAACTACGTGCCGGGACTCCATTTCCCAGAGTCCCCGGGGGCACAAGTAATCAGCGTCTCTGCCCAAGCGCCAGGAGGCACTTAAAACCGCAGCAGCACGGGTCCCCAATCTTGCCTGCTGCTTGCCGCAAGCCTGCCGCTCTGCCCTGCTGCCATCAACCAGTCCGTGGGGGACTGCAACGCCGAAACTACGTTGCGGGACTCCATTTCCCAGAGTCCCCGGGGGCACAAGTAATCAGCGTCTCTGCCCAAGCGTCAGGAGGCACTTAAAACCGCAGCAGCACGGGTCCCCAATCTTGCCTGCTGCTTGCCGCAAGCCTGCCGCTCTGCCCTGCTGCCATCAACCAGTCCGTGGGGACTACAACGCCAGAACTACGCGCCGGGACACCATTTCCCAGAGTCTCCGGGGGCGCAGTCATCAGCGTCACTGCCCAAGCGCCAGGAGGCGCTTAAAACCGCAGCAGCCCTTCCGTAGCGCGGGCCCCCAATCTTGCCTGCTGCTTGCTGCAAGCCTGCCGCTCTGCCCTGCTGCTATCAACAAATCTGTGGGGGACTGCAACGCCGGAAATACGTGCCGGGACTCCATTTCCTAGAGTCCCCGGGGGCGCAAGTCATCAGCGTCACTGCCCAAGCGCCAGGAGGCGCTTAAAACCGCCGCAGCCCTCCTGCAGCGTGCAGGCCAGGTCGCCCCCCAACTGCCAACAGCTCCACCTGTCTGACTGCTACTGCTCCACGCCGTTCGGAGCGCGAGTACGAGCCTTCTGTGCCTGGAATGCCCTGACCGCCGCTGCGCCTTGTGTCCTTCCTTGGTGTCCTCCTCCCTTTTTTTTTTCTCCATTCTCGGCCCGAGCCCTTCTATTGTCACCCCCACCCTCCCTCGTGCTCTTGCTTCCACCGTTTTCCCGCCTCTGCCCCCTGCGGCCCGCCCCCTTGCCGCCCTGCTACCGCCACCCAGCTGCTCCGCCCTCCCTCCCCGCTTTAAATGGCGGCTGCTGCTGGTCAGTAGGAGCGACCCCTGACCCTGCGTTCAGGCCAGGTCGCCCCCTACTGCCAACAGCTCCATCTGTCTGACTGCTACTGCTCCACGCCGCTCAGAGCGCAAGTTCGAGCCTTCTGTGCCCGGACTGCCCTGACTGCTGCTGCGCCTTGCGTCCTTCCTTGGTGTCCTCCTCCCTGTTTTGTTTGGGTTTTGTTGTTCTCCCTTCTCGGCCCCAGCCCTTCTATTGTCCCCCCCACACCCCCCCTCGTGCTCTTTCTTCCCCCGTTTTCCCGCCGCTACCCTCTGCGGCCCCACCTCCTCGCCACCCTGCTCCCGCCTCCCAGCTGCTCCGCCCTCCCTCCCCGCCTTAAATGGGGGACGCTGCTGGTCACTAGGAGTGACCCCTGACTCTGCATGCAGGCCAGGTCGCCCCACCCTACTGCCAACAGCTCCACTTGTCTGACTGCTACTGCTCCACACCGCTCGGAGCGTGAGTTCGAGCCTTCTGTGCCCGGACTGCCCTGACCTCCGCTGCCCCTTGCGTCCTTCCTTGGTGTCCTACTCCCTGTTTTTTGGGGGGTTTTTTGTTCTCCCTTCTCGGCCCCAGCCCTTCTATTGTCCCCCCACCCCTCCTCGTGCTCTTGCTTCCCATGTTTTCCCGCCACTGCTCCCTGCGGCCTGCCCCCTCGCGCCCCCGCCTCCCAGCTGCTTAGCCCTCCCTCCCCGCTTTAAATGGCGGCCGCTGCGTGACCGTGCGCAGCGGGTGCGCCGCTGGCGTGCCAAAGGCGCGCCAAACGCAAGCCCGTCTGCGCCCGTCCGTGCCTGGACCGCGCACAACGCCAGAACCCCTGGATCCTGTGAACGCCACAACACCAGAACGCACTACGACGCCAGCAGCCTCCAAGCACTCAATGCCGACCGAAACCCCAACTGCTTCCAGGCAGTCCCGAAACGGACCCACGGACCCTTTACCTGCCGCATCTGCAGCTTCACCTGCGACAGAACCTCCATACTCCCCAGGACTGGACCCAACCACCACCGCTGCATACTCCTCAACACCCGCTCCACACGCAAACCCACCATCGAGCTCTGGGATCTGCTCGACACCTCTGCCCCAGACGTGCCCTTCTTGACCGAGACCTGGTGGAACGACTCCTCAGCACCCGACATCACCATAGCCATCCCGGACGGCTACAAGATCACCAACAGGTCCCGCGCCAATGGAATCAGAGGAGGAATAGCCATCGCCCACAAATCTGCCCTCAAGGTCCCCACCCACACAAATGACACCCTCAACGCCACCGAACACCTGCACTTCTGGATCCACACCGACCCCAACACCACCCTCATAGGAATACTCATCTACAGACCCCCTGGACCCCGGGCCCAGTTCAGCGACTCCATCGCCGACCTCGCCAGCACCCACACACTCGACTTAATGGACTACATCCTCCTCAGGGACCTCAACTTCCACCTCGAGAACAACAACGATGCAAACTCCAACCCTCATCGACAACCTAGTCAACCTCGGCCTCAGACAACTCGTCACTGCACCCACCCACGCCGCCGGCCACATGCTGGACCCCGTCTTCTCAACAGGCTCCCACGTCACCTTCGACCACCCCACCGAACTCCACTGGACCGTCCACGGCTGCATTCACTTTACTTTCAAGAAACCAACCACACATCACCGCACCCAAAAGCCACCTCGCCGCTGCTGGAGCAAAGTCACCGATGACCAGCTGAACACCACCCTCGTCCAGAACCCCCCCACCGACCCTACCAACGCAGACACCGCAGCCTGCCACCTCAGACAGTGGATCGAAGACTGCGCAAACACCCTCGCCCGCTCAAGAAACCACACACGCAAAAAAGCCACCTGGTTCACCGACGAGCTCCAGACCTCCAAACGCACATGCCGGAAACTGGAGAATACATGGCTACAAAATCGCACACCGGACAACTAAGCAGCCCACAAGGACGCCACCGCAGACATCACCACCTCATCAGACTAGCAAAGAGTTCCTCCTTCAAAAACCACCTAGACAACAACGTACACAACAGCAAAGAGCTCTTCAGCATTGTAAAGGAACTCTCCAACCCCAGGGCCAACGACATCCATCCCTCACAAGAACTGTGCGACTCACTAGCCATCTTCTTCCACCGCAAGATCGCTGACATCCACGAAAGCTTCAACACCACGACTGACCCACCATGCCAGCCGCCACCTCCCCTGCGAACACCACCAGCGCCAACCGCCTGACCTCCTGGGCCAAAGTCAATGACGACGAGACATGCAAGGTCATGAACTCCATCCACTGAGGATCCCCGTCAGACCCTTGCCCACACCACGTGTTCAACAAAGCAGACACAGCCATCACACCCCAACTAAGGAAGATCATCAACATCTCCTTCAAAACAGCGACATTCCCGGAAAGCTGGAAGCACGTCGAAATCAATTCCCTCCTCAAGAAGCCCAGAGCGGACCCCAAGGACCTCAAGAACTCCTGCCCATCTCCCTGCTCCCATTCCCGGCAAAGGTCATAGAGAAAATCGTCAACATGCAACTGACCCGCCACCTGGAAGATGACAACATCTTAGACCCATCCCAATCCGGATTCAGATGCATCCACAGCACCGAGACAGCCCTCATCGCCGCCACAGACGACATCAGATGCCAACTAGACAACGGCGAAACATCAGCCCTCATCCTCCTGGACCTGTCGGCCGCCTTCGACATGGTCTGCCATCGCACTCTAAAAACACGCCTCCTAGAAGCCGGAATCCAAGAGGATGCCCTGGAATGGACCACGTCCTTCCTCTCTGGCAGAACCCAGAGAGTCCGCCTCCCACCCTTCCGTTCCGAAGCCACCAACATCATCTGGGGCGTCCCCCAGGGTTCATCCATCAGCCCGACGCTGTTCAACATGTACATGGCCCCTCTCGCACAAGTGGCCCGCCATCACAACCTCAACATCATCTCCTATGCCGACGACACCCAACTCATCCTCTCCCTCACCAAGGACCCACTCACTGCCAAAACCAACCTCCACAACGGAATGAAGGCCGTCGCCGACTGGATGAGGAACAGCCGGCTGAAGCTGAACTCAGACAAGACGGAGGTCCTCATCCTCGGACCCACCCCCTCAGCCTGGGACGACTCCTGGTGGCCGACCACAATGGGAACAGCACCAACACCCACCGACCATGCATGCAACCTAGGCTTCATCCTCAACTCCTCCCTCTCCATGTCGAAACAAGTCAACGCCGTCTCCTCCTCCTGCTACAACACCCTCCGCATGATCTACAAGTGGATCCCAACCGAAACAAGAAGAACAGTTACACATGCCCTCGTCAGCAGCAGACTGGACTAAGGCAACACACTCTACGCAGGAATCCCATCCAAGCATCTACGCCGACTACAACGCATCCAAAACGCCTCCGCCCGACTGATCGTCAACGTCCCCCGCTGCAACCACATCAACCCCTAGCTGAGAAACCTACACTGGCTCCCCGTCGACAAGAGGATCACCTTCAAGCTCCACTCGCACGCACACAAAGAACTCCACAATGCCAGACCAGCCTACTTGAACAGCAGACTCAGCTTCCACACCCCCACCCGCCAGCTCCTATCCTCCAGCCTCGCCATCGCTGCTGTCCCCTGCATCCATCGTACTACCTCCGGAGGCGGATCCTTCTCCTACCTCGCCGCAAAGGCCTGGAACGCCCTCCCTACCCACATACGACAGACCCAAGACCTACTCTCATTCAGAAGACTCAAGACCTGGCTCTTCGAACAGTAGCAGCTCCTCCCCCCCAGCACCTTGAGACCCTCACAGGCAAGAAGCACACTTTACAAGTGCTCGGATTGACTGATTCATTCATTGCTAGATTTACACTCGGTGTTTAGGAATTTCGTATTGTATAGGATAGTTAATATTAGCTTTTGAGAGCTTACTGCGTATGTCTAGCACCCCCTCATTCATTGCGCAGATCGGCTTACAGTGCTAGGTGTATAATAATAATGGGGAAAAGGAAAGCGGTGGAAGCAACCACAGGCAGGGAAAAAATCCCAAGGACACAGAAGGTGCCAAAATCTGCAGCTGAGAACTGCACGCTAGCCGCCATCGATACTCTTATTGAAGAGGTGGAGAACATGTTGGCTAATGGTAAGGAGTCTAATTCTTAAGGCAGTAATAAAATGTCATCATACTACAGAAAAAAGGATAAAACATCAAGTGGAAACGCCAGCAGCCATATAGTTACAGTCCACCAGGGAATAGGTAATGATTGCCCTCTTGTAACATTAGCTCCTAACCCCCAATAAGAAGGGACTAACATAAGTAACACTAATATTACAAGTAATGAAACAGTAGTCAACTTAGATACTGATGTTGATCCCCATGATGAAATTATAACAATCGAATGTTCTAACAGATATCCAGTGTTAGCAGAAAACCCAGAAACAACTATAGGTCCTCATTTGGGGGGTGGGATCAACCACCTAGCAGGAGTCTATCCAAACCATCCTCATCACATGCCCAGGTGCAAACACACGTTGCTGACACACACAGTTTGGTGATAGCGTTGACCAATAAACTGAGTATAGTTGAGGAAGAGGTCAGAGTAATTAAAAAAATGATAGAAACTCTTACCAGCAGTTTGTGTACAAGTGAGAAGGGTCCATCTCCTACATCTGATACGATCAAATCTGTACAGATTAGGTTGGAAAATATTAGTACTGGAACGGACAGGTCCAAGAATCAAAATGAAGGAGCAGAAAATGTACAAATGTAAAACCCTTATGGGTGGCATAGCACAGGCCATACCAGTAGCTTACGACCAGACCTAGGATATCCAGGATAGGAAACGCCACTGCCTTTCTGTAATCAAATCTGACATAAAGAGGGCTGAACGGTTGCAGCAAAAAGGAGGGGGCCTAGATGATATCAGGGTAACCTTGTATTCAAAAGTATTAGCTGACAATTTATTAACTCTGAACTTAAGGACTCACACATTATTTGATTCAAACATTTCCATCAGGCAAAATAAAACAGTTATATTGAACTGTGGGTCTTCTTCAAACTCTACTATGACCAAAATTAATCCTGGTGCCCCTGGTATTACTCCGATGCCCCAAAGTGGTCTTCGAGCAGTAGATTGACTAAGTTCATCTACTGACCCGATACCGATAAGGTTAGGGACACAGTACCTCCTCTGGGGGACTCGAGGGGAAGCAAGCTCGGCTGAGCAAACCGCTTATGATGATCCTGAGAGTGAACCTATTCCTAATCTTAACCTTAAACCTAATACACCTAGGGACAGTGGGCCAACTATAGCAAAGAATACAGTCTCTAAAACAAGTGCCATTAAACTATTGTCCTGGAACATAGCTGGTCTTACAAAAAAACTTCTGGAACCTGATTGGCAAGACTATATAGATAAATAACACATATGCCTTTTCCAAGAGACCTGGGCGCTGGAACCCCTATACAAGGTGGGGAATAGAACATTCAGTATTGAGGCAATTCAATCAAAAAAAGGCAGACCCTCTGGTTGGCTTTTAATATTGGTTAAGAATCAAGTAAATGCTGAAATAGACATCATACCGACCAACTCAGATGATATCCAGGGAGTACATTTAAAGTTCCCCAACAAATCTATGATCTCATTCCTTAATACATACATAAGACCACAAGACCACTCCAAGGAATCCCCACTAATTACTCAAATAGGAGGGATGATTGATTCAATCACAAATATTGGCCCCATTGTAATTGGTGGTGATTTCACCTGTTGTTATGAACCACTAAGGGGCTTGGAAACCATATTGGAGGAAGAGGATCTAGCATTGGGCATCCCATTATTAAGCACTGAAAGACCTATGAGGTGTACCGTCTCAGCCCTGCAGATTTTTAATCTCACTGTAGAAATAGGGCTACAGGCTTGCAATGGGAGGTGCCCCTCTGACACTGAGCGGACAAACACTTTTTCAAGGGGTTAGTCGTCCTCAGTTATAGACTACATTATGATAAGTGCCGTACATTGGGCTTACGTGACTGATTTTAGAGTAGAGGCTAGGAGGGAAAGCGACCACCTCCCCCTATGCCTAGAATTAGAAGCCAAATATTTCCAGTATCAATCTAGACCAGGTCAGCAGGTACCACAGCCTATGCTGTGTAACAATAGACAGGCAGTTAGATGGCCAATTATCCTAGGGAAACCTGAACACCTTACTTCCATTTATAATATTTTTAGCAACCTTTTATCTTCTTTTCTTTCCAACGAGGATTTGAACCATACACCGATTACTCAAATCCATGTAAAACTAGTGGAAAGAATCGAACCCCATCTCACTAGAGCAGTGATGGGCAAAACCTCTTCTAAGGATAAGTTGATTTCAGCCAATCCCTGGTTTAATGAAATTTGCAGAGAAGCTAAGAAGAATCTAATCAAGGCCTTGCGGCTGAAAGAACCAATTAAAATCAGGCAAGAGAGGAAAAACTATAATCAGATATTAAAACTAGCATGCAAAAATTGGGGCGATGCAGGCTGGGAAGATTTGTTAGCTGCAGAGATCATTCACTTTTTTGGCGGATTATCGCAAATGGCAACAAGTCTAGCAAGCCAGCCCAGGATTACTACTTAGATCCTAAAACATGGTTCAACCACTTCGCACATTTATATGAATGTCTGGGTTCCCCATCAAGTGAGAATCTACGTATAATCAATGAGTTGACAATGTCTAATGAGATCGATCCACTACACGTTAGCATCTTAGACACCAAGCAGGCTATAGCCGCCATTAAGTTGTTCAAAGCGCCTGGCCCAGATAATATTCCGGGGGACCTCTTTAGAGATGATCCAGAGGTATGGGCACCGTATATTAACTTACTGTGTAATGCAGTAAGCAGTGGGCAGCCCATCCCTGCATCATGGAAGTGTGCGGAGATCGTCCCTATATATAAGAAGGGTAGTAGGGACAATCCCGCCAATTATAGACCTATCAGCTTTAGTAGATATCACCCAAAAGGTCTACTCAAAGCAGATACTGGACAAGTTAAACGACTGGCTAATTGATAATGATATACTGTCCCCGTACCAGGCAGGGTTCAGAAAAAGAACCAGCACCATAGATCAGGTTTTTAGGCTGTTAACCATTGCCTGGAAATACACCAAACTAAGATCCGGCAATTTGTATGTGGCCTTTATTGACTTAAAGGCCGCTTTTTATTCAATTCCAAGAGATCTGCTGTGGGTAAATTTGCTAAAACAAGGGGTCCCAAAAAATATACTGGTACAACTCATAAAATTACACGAAGATAACGTTGCGAAAGTGCGCTGGGGCTTGGTTGGGGAATTAACAGAGGAGATACCAGCGAGGAGAGAGGTGCGCCAGGGCTGCACCCTGGCGCCTACCCTGTTTCTCCTCTACGTTAACGATATGGTGGACATCTTACTGGATACAAACCATGATTCTCCAAAGCTAGGTGGCTCTCATGTATGTGCTGTGACATTTGGGGATGACACCATCCTGCTTTCACAGACCCCAAGGGGATTTCAAAATCTCCTGAATAAGATTGTTGTGTACTGAAAAGAAAAACGATTGGAAATAAACCCATCAAAAACAAAATACATGTCCATTAGGCCACATAAAAGCTTTAAGAAGAACATAATACTGAATGGTGCAGTAATTGAGAGGGTCCACACTTTTGTTTATCTAGGGGTGACCCTAGATTCTAAGCTCTCATGGTGCACGCATATCAGAAAATCTGGGACGAACTTAATGCAAAATTCTGTGCCCATCCTGAAAAAACTCCATGCTACCTATACTAAGTCTATCACTCCAGCTTTGGAGGTATACAAATCCAGGGCCCAAACTGCTGCTCTTTATGGCTCCGAGTTGTGGGGCGGGGAGCAAACATCCACCTTAACTGTAGAAGAAAATAGGGTTTTAAGAGCTATGGTCCCCCTCCCCCAAAATACACCGGTGATCCCCTACATGTATGACTTGGGGTTAAAACGCATTGATGACCTTGTCATATTGGATTAGGTTATGGGTTACTTATGAACTCCACATTTATAGGCAGGCACTAAGTGAACTTATTGCACTTGACACCCATGTCACTTTCCCATGGTTGATCAACATACGTAGATGGCTCCTGGACTTGGGACTTAGTGAGTTCTGGCACCACCCAGAAAGGTTGACTCCAGATTCAAAAAGGGAACTCAAAAGGGTTTATTGGAATTCAATTGTGCACAAAGTTCTACAAAACAGTGGAGCTGGCTCACTCACAAATTAATTTTTGATGGTAAAACCCACACCCCGTTCTGAGGTATTTTAGATCAAATCTAACCTCAACTTGCCAAAATATTGTATTTGAAATTCAGGTACGGGACCCTCCGTGTTAAGTCCTTTACAACCAAATGGGAAAAGTCCTGTAACTGGGTGGAAGACAGTGAGTGCAAAATGTGCCAGCTGGCCATGCAGGAAAATATAGCACATGTTCTGTTATTTTGCCCCATTTATATGAGAGCCAGACGGAAATGGATTGTACCATTGGGTAGGAAACTGGGTGTGAGGAGATATAATGATATGCTACGCATTTTAAAAACAGATAACACCCAGCTTATTGTTTTTGGAGTTTCCAGATTTCTATTGGCTGTTAAATATATAAGAATAAAGAAGGGTTTGAAATGTTAATTAGGATCCTACAATAGTGGACAAAAGCTCATTAATTGTGTATTGTAGGACCAAGTTGTCGATTTCTTTTTATTGTATATATTATTTAATATTTTATAATGAATTCTGCTTTTAGCAACTTTTTTAAATTAATTGACCTTGCAACAAGGGGCATAAGCATCCCCGGGGAATACCATTATGATACATATGCACTGCACTTTATAACTCTAACTGGCTATTGCACTGAGAATGTAATGGTCATGCTTTTTTGCACTGTTATTCTGATTGTACTTTATTCTGGAACCGTGTATTTGCACAAATGTAATGATTTTTAAAATTTGCAACCTACTTTTCCAGGGATTATTGCACTGGACTGAAAGGATGTAATTATAGTACAGTATTGTTTGTTCTTTTATGATTCTATGAATCGAATAAAGATGTTTTGATGATGAATTAGGTAAGGATGCATTAGGAGTACTGACCCCTTCATGATTGCTCGCTGTGTCCCTATATAGCGCCACAACTACTACAGTGTCTAGATTCAGTTGTGTCTAAAGTGCTACGATTTTCAAGTTGAAAAGAAATGAGTGAAAGCCCAGGGTTTATTCCATTAGTGGTTCCAATCAGGTGCCAAGTTATTATGACTGTAACCCTTTTAAACCGCTTTATAATACATAATGGGCTGCTTTTGAGTGATCGTATCATCACTGCAATATACCATCCTTTCAAGTCAAGTAGTTGTATGCCGTTTTCCCTAACCCATTGTATACATTCTGTCGTCCTATCGTGTTGCTTGTTAAGGTCCTATCAGAGTAGTAATTTCAAGTGTTAAAGAGGGTTATATCATTTGCAGTCTTTCTGTTTGTGCCAGCGCTATCTAATGTCTGCGTGTTTTAAAGAACAGGGTCGTAACGCGAACGTACCTGTTTTGTATAGTCAAGGGTCTGCGCAGAGGATCCGCATCTGTCAGTCCTCCGTGGTTGTGATAACGGCGACCGAGTGTACTCGGAAACTATTTAAGCCGTATTAAATTACCAGAATTTTCCGGTTTCTCCAAGGCGTGCACGGCGGCGGCCGCGCATCGCCGTACACAGAGTGGCACTTATGACGTGTCACGCATCCCGGTCTTAGGGAAGAGAAGGGGAAAACCCTCTATCTCGTTATAGTTGCCCATGTGTATGCCCACGGAGCGGAAGAGAAATAATAATAAAAAAAATATATAGTAATAACTAACGATAAAGTTTTAAGAAGGTGAAAACTAAAAAAAAACTAATATTAAAAACAGAACTGTACCAATGTGGTCATTATGTCGGTTGAGTGTGTGTCTGATTTTTTCACATGTGTGTTCCTGTGTGTGTCATATGGTCAATATCGTTGCGTGCAAGGCAAGTTGTGGTTATAAGGCATAATCGTATGTGGGACCCATAGGTCTCTAACTATGATATATATATTTTTTTGTGAATATTTTTATTGATAACATTAGCAGGGCATATGCCAGATAAAAGGTACATACATTGGATATGGCAGGGCATTATAAATAACAGTGTCGGTTCATTCTTCAAGATATTAAAATGACATAATTCCATCTCCATTGGTACATCTCCACATTGCCCTACTCCCTCCCGTCCTCTAATCAGAGTCACTCTCTCCATCTGGCATTGGTGGATCGCACAGATAACCTCTATATTCATTCCAGGCACCCCAAATTTTATCCCATTTCCGCGGGCACCCCCGGTGAAGGTACACCACTCTCTCCGCCAACATTGCTGCATCAAGATCTGTACACCAGTCAACAGGTACAGGTACCTCCCCGGATCCCCAATATTTACCTATATTTCGTTTGGCGTACATTACACCTAGTGTTACCCAATCCTGAGCAGGGTGGGTAAGATCGTTTGGCTCCCATATGTTCAACAGACAGCGCCTCGGCTCCGGGACCACAGATTCCCCCACCACCTGTGACATTGTTCTCATAATCTTAGCCCAATACTCTGTTATCTGGGAGCATTGCCATATGGTGTGAAAGAATGTTCCCTCCTCCCCGCAACCTCTCAGGCAAAAGCGGTGCGTGGCCCTCCCTATGGTGTGCAAGGTGACCCCAGTGTAATACACTTGATGAAGTATCTTCAGCTGTACCAGACGGAGTCTAGAGGGCCACCTCCCGCGGGGAAGACAGTGCTGTTTGCCAGTCCGCCTCATCAAATTCCCCCAAATCAGTAGACCAACTGTGTTTCAGTTTCAGTGTTGGGTCCGGCAAGTTATTGACTAGTTTGCGATATGTGAGGGAAGTCGCTTTTTTGGGCATGTGTTCAGTAAGTAAACTGTCCTCCAATTGGGTGGCTTCTGGCACATCAGTGCCTGGTGGGATAACCGACCCCAGGGCATGACTAATCTGCAAATACCTGAATTTCTCGGTGGGCGCTAAATCATACTGGATCTGAAGCTGGTCAAATGATATTACAGCACCTCCCTTCCATAGGTCACCCACAGTGGAGAAACCGATCAGGTCCCATGCTCTGAAACCCTTGCTATTGCGAAGTCTGCCCAGCCGTCGTGTGGACCAAAGTGGAGTCATTTGGGTAATAGTGTCCTTGCATTGAAGACGGGTCTGCGCTTCATACCAAATGCCCACTGTGTGTGCTGTTGGGCCCAGGAGGGATGAAGAGCCCCTTTAATCATACAGTGTGGATAGAATTCCTGCCTCCCCCAACTCATACTTGTCCGCTTGGAATGCTGGTTCTGTTTGGGGCGTGTGTAACCATTGATTTATTATTTTTAAGTGGGCGGCCCAATAATATAACTGGATATCCGGAAGAGCAACACCCTGTCATACCAGCCCCTAATTAACTTGCCATGCGATATACACACTGGCTTATTACACCGGAGTAGGCCCGAGACTAACACATCTATAATTTTAAAATACTTTATAGGGACCGGAAATTGAGTATTTTTCAATGCATACAACAGTTGAGGAAGTGTCATCATTTTATAAACGGCCGTCTTGCCCAGAAGGGTCAGGGGCAGGTTATGCCAGTGTTTCACATCCTTCTGCAACCGCTCAAGGGGGGGCTCTAAATTTTTAAGGAGGAAGGCACTCGGATTGGGCATCAGCCACACACCCAGATATTTAAAGGACTCTTCCGTAACCTTTAGGGGGCAATCTGCTGGGAGCAGCAGGGGCAGGCCTTTAAGAACGAATAAGACAGATTTGGACCAATTGATGTTATAGCCGGATGCCCGTCCAAAAATTTCGCAAATATTCAAAAGCACTATGATAGACCGTCTGGGGGAGGTCAAATATAAAAGTACATCGTCCGCATATAGAGAGATGCGGTCCTCCATGTTGCAGTCCAGTTTAGTCCCCTAATCATGGGGTGTAACGACTGGATTCTCGGACCAGATAGAATCAGCTCATCAGAGCACCCCCAACCCAGCCGGAACGTAATCACCTCCCTCCTTAGGACCTATTTACAACAGGTATCTATGTCTCCTACCCAAGGATGGGGAATTAGCAATGTACAAGCCTAAGTTTTCTACGATATCACACTCATACCAATTAGTCTCGCGGCAACTCAGGCCCAGACCATTCAACCCTGGGGCAGTCCTGATTATATACCATTACACACTGGCCACAACCAGTGCTCTCTCAAGCCACAATCTGGTGGGTATATATACCAGTATCCTCCCTGGTACTCGCTTAACAAGCCACAATCCTGTGGGTATAAACACCAGTATCCTCCCTGGTGCTCGCTAAACAAGCCACAATCCTGTGGGTATAACGCCGCATCCCAACGACGATCACTTTCCTATGAATACCATTAGCTCTCCATATTGGGGAATTTCTTGCTATTTACTAAGGGTAGAATACTACAATATTATGAGTCACAACGATAACCAAATTAGATGATATGCGACTTATCCTCTACTTCAAGGGCTCCTCTCTCCCTCATTATTCGGTCACTGCTTACCTGATCGGGAGTTGCGTCAGTTCGCGTAATAGTAACTGACTAGAAGAACAGGTCACCTTTTCATATAAGAATAAGAGACACATGCCGGTTCACTAAGAACTGGGGTACTTTATTTAGCATAACAACAATATCAATATAACACTATACTATAACATACAGCCTGCAAAGGAAAATGAAAGGTTAGAATGTGCACGTTACAAAGAAAGGGTCGACGTCACCTTAGTAATATGAAGTCTGGACTCAGCAGTCATCTGGGTTCCCTTCTCGTCTGTGTCTTGGCTCGTCTTTAGGGTCACACCTCTGCAGTCACGGATACACGTCTGCACCGCTATGCTCTGTCTCCTTCGCCTCCCTCCAAGTCACTGGAACCTTCCTCTCATCAGCTGCTTTCTATCTAGCTGTTCTGCACTACTCCTCTCTCCTCTCAATCACGGACGATCTTCACTTCTCAGCTTCAATCTTATAACTCAGTTTCAACCACTCTGGTATTCGTTCTCTTAACTAACTGCTTCACTCTGAATGCTCTGATCTTAAAGGTTAAAGCTCGCCAGCTGCTCCAGCTAAAATAACTTCAATCTTTCTAAGAGAGTATCAGCTTCTCGATCTGTCTCGGACTTTAAAATGGCGACTGTCTGCCCTGAAATAATTAATGGCATTGATGCTAACGGCTGGCTGCCGCCTACAGACTGACTAATTCACTGCCTTATGCTTTCACTAATATGGAAGCTTGTCCCTTCATGGAAAGTTACAGCCAGTAACCTGCTGCCCACCAAATTCTTGTACCTCCCCGGACCAAGGACACGTTCCCAGCCGGCCGGCCTGATGTTGTGTCTTCAGAATGGAGAAAAATACAGTCTTTCGATAAGGGCCAGCCTGAGCCGGTTCTCTTCAAGCGAACAACACCTCATAACTAAAACATTACATTTGACCTAGAAGCATCTCAAGCTGCCGGGGCAGAAAGAAAGATGGAGTCTCTCCCGTTTGAGGCCTACAAGGCCCGAAATAAGCATAACTCCATCGAAGGTATACTAACACTCTTACAAAAGGACGGATTATCACTAGTAGTAATGAATCTATCCCCTAATATAAGTTTATAAGCCCTGATCTAAGGAAAAGGGTACAGAATTAATCGGCATGCCTTGTGAATAGGCTCTATTTACGGTTCTAATCCTTCCACTAGAATGATAGTAGACTGAAGTCACCTCCAATCACCTTCCCTCAAGGAAGGGCCGAAAAAGTCGGTCAGAACATTTCACCCTTGACTTTAGGCTAGTAATCATTCGCTAAATGGAACTAACATCTGTAGAGGAATAATTTGTAACAAAACTAACTGATCTATGTCTCGTAACAAATCGACAGTACTGGAATAAGGAAGGAATGCACTGAATAAAGCAACAAATAGCTACTAAAACGCTAATAGTAATCATAATACCCCCTAATATCTGTTGTAGAGAATGTAAGTCAGGTAACCAATTGAAGAGCCAGTCAAACCAGCCCTGGTCAATGTGTTTTCTAACCTCTTCAGTCAAGTCATGAAGTTTGTCAATATGAGCCTGAATGGATCTAGTATGGTCCGATAAATTAAAACAGCAAAGGCCCTCAAAGTCAGAACAGTCATGTCCATGTTTGAGTAAAAGATAATCAATGGCAGCCCGGTTTTGCAAAATAGCTCTGCGTTCACCCTGGGCATCTAGTAACATGTCAGATAAAATTGTAGAAGTATGATTAATGGACTTAACCATCCAACAGGTCATCTTTCCGATGGACTTAGCATTGTAGACAGCCAAGGCTGGGACACCAATGATTGAAATAGCTAAACTAAGGTATTCAAATTTGGAGTATAGATGTAGGGAAGAATCACAGTCCTCATGTAACATCATAGCATCACGAACAACACGGGAATATGTATTAGGATGTGAAGAAAACATCAATAAGCTTAGTCTAGTGATGGCACACGGGCCTCCGGAAATGTTTGCAGGAATGTAGGGCCAGGAGGTATTACCACAAGAGAAAAGCCATCCAGAAGGTAACAACATTGTACGATAATGGCTAGGGGCAACTACTAAACTTTTACAGGTCATATTATTTTTAACAGAAGTACATGATTTCGGAGGTCTTCGGGAGCACAAAGTTCATTCATGAGTTGAAAAAGAAGTGGCTGCTTTGAGTTTCAAATGCAGACATTCAGTAATTGCATTAGGATCGCATGTAAGAAAGAAACATAAATCACCTTCAGTAATATTATAGGTGGTTATTTGGGAATAAATCAGTGGAATTGGATCTAAAAGTACGGTACATAAAGGACAATATTCGTGGGTCGCAAAGTCACCAAGGATAATGTTGGGACGGGCATTTGATACATTAAAGATATGGATTAAAGTCTCCAACGAAGCAGGGACAGCAACCAAACAGGTCGCTAGAATGTCAGTCACCGAACGCATCGGTGTCAAGCAAAAATGTGGAGAATTGGTAACTCGTTTAGCTAAAGTAGTCCAAAAATTAGATGATGAATCCCACGCAGCAAAGAAACGCGGTACTCGGGTTATCGAATCAACCAAAGTCTGTGGGTTCCCTCCTTTCCTGACGTAGCAGGCCAAAAGGAGTCCAGCGCCGACATCCTGCAGCAACAGTCCCAGAGAGTGATCTGAAAGAAAATCAAATACAGGCATTATTCATTCTCGTAAGTAACATTTGTCAGCCGGGACAACTTCCCAGCTATCTTTCCCTGGTCTCATTACAAGAAGTGTGTTATCATGACCGGTTGCAATAATTTCAGCTTGTTCAGGGGGATTTTTAGGCGATTGCACCCATACTCTAGCTCCCGGGTTATCCGAAGAGCCAAAACCTTTTTGTCCTCGTACAGTTAGCAACGTTGGGGCAGTGCCTTTCTGAATCTCACCACTGAAAACAGGCATAATTAGCAACTGAGCAATTCGGTCTGTTTTGTGAATCGATAAGTCAGCCTCACTGCTATTCAGCAGGAGCACCTTAATCTCTCCCTGATAATCACTGTCAATGACTCCTCCGAGTACTTGAATGCCTTTTAAGGCCAGGCCCGATCTAGGGGCAATCAGTCCAAAATTTCCAGTTGGTATACAGACACCAACACCAGTTTCAATGATAACTCGATCTCTGCTTTTGATGGTGGTGTCATGCATGGCATGCAGGTCCAAGCCTGCGGAACCTGGGGTTGCTCTACATGGAGCCAGTGCTCCGGGGGAAATTTCCCAGTACATTACAGTATTGCCAACAGTATTAGGTTTCGCATCAACAGCTGGAGGAAATAAACGCATTAAAGGAGATTCAGCATTTAAAAAGGGACGATTATTTAAAATTAATAGTGCCTGAAACAAATAATCTCTCCAATTCTTATATTTATTGTCAGTTAATTTTCACAATTGATCTTTCAGCAAACCATTCATTCTTTCAATCAGGCCTGATGCCTGTGGATAATATGGTATATGAAACACCCATTCGATGTTATTTTCCACACAAAATTCCTGCACCAATCTTCCACGAAAGTGGGATGCATTATCAGATTGAATTTGAAATGGAGCACCATAATAGAGCATAATCAATTCTAATGTTTTAATGGTATTCACTTGGGTGGCTCGTTTACAGGGAAAGGCCACTAAAAGGCCACTGTATGTATCGACAATTGTACAAACGTATTGGCAGTTTTTACTCATTGGGAGTGGACCAATATAATCAATCTGCCAAATTTGAGCGGGCAATTTTCCTCGATGTAAATGACCTTTAACAATTTGAGGCACTTTTCGTTGCCTGGAATGTTGACAAATAGGACAATGCAAAATGGTATCTTTGAACAAATTTAAAGGAATATAAATTCCTCGATCGGCGGCCCACCTACTAGTGGCTCTCTCTCCAAAATGTCCTGCTTTCTGGTGGGCCCACTTCGCCAATCCTGCCAAATCAGAATCTTGCATGTCCACCACTGCCTCAGCAATTTTAGATTTCTCATCTGCAATGTTATGAAAGAATTTGCCAAGGGAGTCTATCGGGGTATGAGCATCCACATGAAAGATTGTGACAGTACTTTGTGGGAGCATTTCCCAAATTTCTTGCCATAATTCTTTTCCCCACAGTTCTTTTGAATGCAATTCCCAATTATGAGAATGCCAAGTCGGTAACCAGACCGCCAGTCCATTAGCAGTGGACCAGGAATCAGTAAAAATATGACATGTGCCAGGTAACTCTTGTTTCAGAACTTGATAAACAGCATATAATTCAGCAAATTGACTACTCTTTCCCTCACCAGTTGTACTCAGCAATTTTTGTGTGATGGGATTATAGGACACTGCCTTCCAATGCCGTTTCTCTCCTATGTACCTCGCTGAACCATCCGTAAACCACACATGGTTTCTGTCCTCCGCGGACAAATCATCAAATGGCTTACCCCATTTAACAGGAGATTCCTGTACTACAAGTACGGAGCAATCACTCCCAGTCTCAGTCGATGGCGCCCGCGCCACTTGCTCATGTAAGGATGCTACACCTTTCGGTCCCACACGTGCCCTGTCTTGTATGTACCACTTCCACTTAATCACACTCGCCTCTAGAGCAAGTCCAATTCGATGAGTTTTCGGCGAACTCAAAACCCATTGCATAATAGGAATTTCAGGTCTCAAAATCACATCATGTCACAAAGTCAATTGCTCCGTATCCACCAGAGCCCAATAACATGCAAGCAACTGTTTCTCAAAAGGTGTATAACGCTCACCAGCATCGGGTAACTTTTTAGTCCAGAAACCTAATGGTACTTTACATTTGCCCTGTTTTTGCCGCAAACTCCAATTCGCATAAGGACCTTGCATGGACACATTCAAATCCACAATACCCTCGCACACAGGCCATAAATCCAAAGCATACTGGATCGCTTCTTTTGCCAAATTAAATGCATCTTGTTGTAGTTTACCCCATTCAAATACATTCTTTTTGCGAGTGACTCGATATAAAGGGGCCAATATCTGACTCAAATGTGGAATATGCTGACGCCAAAAGCCAAATAAGCCAATGAAACTTTGGGCTTCTTTCCTGTTTCTTGGGACTGCAAAATCAAGAATTTTCTGTTTCACTTCTGGAATCACTTCTCTGTGACCCTCATGCCAGTTAATGCCTAAAAATTTCACATTTTGAGATGGACCTTGCAATTTGTCGGGATTGATTTCCCAACCTTTTTCACGCAAACAATCAATAATTTGATCTAACTGGGTCTGAACTTGATCTTGTGTCTCACCTTGGATTAAAATGTCATCAATATAATGACATATCTGAATTTGTGGGTGTACAGGCACTTCGGACAAATGTTCCGCCACCAGCCGGTGACAGATCGTAGGACTGTGTGCATAGCCTTGGGGAAGACTTCTAAACGTCATTTGACGTCCATTCCATGTAAAACTGAATTGTTCCTGACACTCAGGGGCAATCGGAATTGAAAAGAAAGCATTGGCAATATCAATGGACGCATACCATGTACCTGAATGTTTTTGAATTCGTTCAATTAAAGTAATGATGTCTGGTACTGCAACAGTCAGAGGGGGTGTATGTTTGTTCAATTCGCGGTAATCAACAGTCATGGGCCAAGAATTATCACTCTTGCGTACGGGCCAAACAGGATTATTCCAAGCAGAAGTGACCGGAGTTATAACTCCTGCATCCACCAAATCTTGAATTGTAGCACTAATTTCTTCATGACCACCTGGAATACGGTACTGTTTCTGAGAAACAATTTTTGTAGCCTGGGGAATTTTTATGGGGGGCATTCTTAAAGGACCAACCCGTACAGGTCTGGACGATATATAATGTTTAGTTCCAAATTGATAACAGCCGTCATCTAAATGCAAAGTCATTCCTTTTAAAATGTCAATTCCAATTATGTATTCCAAAAGTGGCACAACTAATACAGAATATTCTTTTCGGGGAATTCTGCCTATTCTCTTTTCAAGTGCAGTTTGCACTGCGGGGGTTTCCTTTCCACCTAAACCAGTAATTGTGAAAAATTGGCCTTTAAATTTCTTTGATTTTCCATGAATAAGAGTGGCCTCCGCTCCCGTATCTACCAATGCTCGGGCCCTTTGGATATTATGATATTTCCAGAAAAATTTCAATATCTACATAGGGTCCATTGTCTTTGTGAGCCCACCTGCGTACTGGAGCTTGACCTATTTCCTAGTCATTTTTACCGCGTTCTGTCAACCAGGACAAATCAGGATAAATACTCTCATATTTCTTGGGTGTCAAAACATCATGTTCATATCCATCTCCATTACGAAATGGATTCCTGTCATCTGTATGATATTGTAAATTTCGAGCGGAAAGTCTGCGTCGATCCTCCCTTCTCCTCAACTCAGGGGACTGATCCTTTTCCTCTCTATATCTGCTGTTAACACGATCATCTCTCCCCCTTTCTCTTTCCCCCTCGGTCTTTTTCACGGCGAGGGGACACATCACGCTCACGTCGTCGGTCACCACGACGATCAGAATCATCACAATGTCTTTCATCCCCACTGTCATCAGAATATCCACGATCACAATCATTCTTACGCACACGTCGGGCGCCCTCCTTCCGATCCAAACCACGCTTGCGAAACAAGTCCCACAAGCGATTATTAGGCTCACCATCAATGTCTTCCTGTTTCACACCATCAGCCAACAGTGCAAGAAACATATCAAGTCTAGAGAATTTATGCTCACCAGGAGTACGAACCTCGGGTCTAGACTGCCTCAGGTTTAAACCAGTCACCCAACTCACCAAGCTGACGAACAGATTCAAGCACCATAGACAAAGCATTGCCAGTTTGATTGATCAACAAAGTCATCATAACCTGTTTATAAGCAACAGGGGAAGAACGGATGATGCGATTACGCACAGAAGAAGTTAACAAACCATCCAACAGCCTATCAGCTGTACTTAGAAAAATCGCAGTTTTCATCACCTCCTCTTTCAGCCGCTGCGCCGCATCGCGCAAGGTGTACCACGGCTTGTCATTCACAGGCCAATCAGATTCAGTAGGGTACTTGTGATTACAGCCATCAGTCGCTAACTGGAGCAGACTAATTTGGCCACCAACATTATAATTCCGAAAATGATCCTGTACAGTAGAATCGGAACTCAAAGAGCAAAATTTCAAAGCATCTCCTGCATCTAACATGATACCTGCAGCGCCCAGCTCATAAAGGCGCACCATCCACGTAAGCAAGGCCTCACCAGGCCGTTGTCAAAATCGTTGCAAAATGTCACTCACTTCCTGTTGTGTAAAATCCTCCAAGCTATCCATAGCAATACCATTTGGATTAGCAGAAGTCTGTTGTAATTTACGTCGAAAGACCGGATGCGCAGAAACCTCCGGACGAGCATCCGAAGAAGCCCGATCCATAGATTTAAAAGAAGAATCAGAATGTAAAACGTCATCAGAACGGGAAGAGCGACCATGGTCGCCGGGATCATCATGTTTAGCACAAGAAGTAGACTTACAGTCACGTCCGGAGCGAGAAGACTCGCGCCTATCAGATTCCTCAGCCGAGGAACCAGAATCATTCGAGTCCCAGTTATTGCCATCCCATTCATCAGGGTTCCAGTCCAGTCCGGCTTTCGCCACGCCTAGACGCACCTTCCGTTTAGAAACACGACCACGACGATTCTTATATTTGTATTTCGCAATTCGAACCGCAGCCCTTTCAGCTATCGTCTGATAAGTTTCAAGTTTGTCGGCAAGCAATTTATTTTGACATCGCAAAAGAGTATGAGCATTCTGCACTTCAACAAACTTTTCTTCCATATCCACATATTGCTTCTGCAATTTCAAAAGCTTCTCATGTACAATCCTGTACGCAGTTAAAACAATCCAACCTCTGCGTCCTAAAATAGGAAGCTCCTCACCCTTCACTACTGGCGCTTTCTGCAAACAAGAAATCACAGTAGCCGGCTCCGCCAGCTCCAAACAAGAACTCCAATTCTCACTCAAACCAGTAGAATCGGCCCACTCACGGGCCAAGGCCTCGTAAGGCATTGATTCCCAGCCGGGAATTTCAACAGGCAATTTGAAAGTAGATTTCGATCTCCGTAAAAACATTTTAACAAACCAAAAAGATATATACAACTAATAACAAATAATATACAAAAGAAATCACGTACGAGCCGAGCGCAAACCAACAAGATAAAAACAATACAGCGCACACATGCTTCGTAAACAGTTTGTGACGCCAGATGTAACGACTGGATTCTCGGACCAGATAGAATCAGCTCATCAGAGCACCACCAACCCAGCCGGAACGTAATCACCTCCCTCCTTAGGACCTATTTACAACAGGTATCTATGTCTCCTACCCAAGGATGGGGAATTAGCAATGCACATGCCTAAGTTTTCTACGATATCACACTCATACCAATTAGTCTCGCGGCAACTCAGGCCCAGACCATTCAACCCTGGGGCAGTCCTGATTATATACCATTGCACACTGGCCACAACCAGTGCTCTCTCAAGCCACAATCCGGTAGGCATATATACCAGTATCCTTCCTGGTACTCGCTTAACAAGCCACAATCCTGTGGGTATAAACACCTGTACCCTCCCTGGTGCTCGCTAAACAAGCCACAATCCTGTGGGTATAACGCCGCATCCCAACGACGATCACTTTCCTATGAATACCATTAGCTCTCCATATTGGGGAATTTCTTGCTATTTACTAAGGGTAGAATACTACGATATTATGAGTCACAACGATAACCAAATTAGATGATATGTGACTTATCCTCTACTTCAAGGGCTCCTCTCTCCCTCATTATTCGGTCACTGCTTACCTGATCGGGAGTTGAGTCCATTCGCGTAATAGTAACTGACTAGAAGAACAGGTTACCTTTTCATATAAGAAAAGGGACACATGACGGTTCACTAAGAAATGGGGTACTTTATTTAGCATAACAACAATATCAATATAACAATATACTATAACATATAGCCTGCAAAGGAAAATGAAAGGTTAGAATGTGCACGTTACAAAGAAAGGGTCGACGTCACCTTAGTAATATGAAGTCTGGACTCAGCAGTCATCTGGGTTCCCTTCTCGTCTGTGTCTTGGCTCGTCTTTAGGGTCACACCTCTGCAGTCACGGATACACGTCTGCACCGCTATGCTCTGTCTCCTTCGCCTCCCTCCAAGTCACTGGAACCTTCCTCTCATCAGCTGCTTTTGTCAGGTTCCGCGAGCGCAGCGCGCCTACCACAATGGGAGAACTACATTTCCCATGAGCAGGTGGGGTTTCACAGGAAGCATATCACCGGTCCTGATGCGCTTCCTGTTGCGCGTTATTCTGATCGTTTGCTGCCTTCGGCGTGAGAGCGGACGCTCTGCACGCCATCCTTCCCGTGCCTCTCCAGCTACTTCCTGATTCCTGTGGGCTCCTTGTTTCCCGTGGGCCCGTAGGGACTCCGCCAGTATCCTGTCCTGGCTTGAGACGGAGTCCGCGCCCGCCAGCAGGTACTGTTGTCCTTTGCACCGACCGCTCCTGCGGTCAGCTGTTCGGTAGCCTGTCTCCTGGGGCTCGGAGCCTGGGTACTGTACCGTTGGGTCTTTCTTGGCTCTGTAAACTGATATGGGCATTTAGAAGTGGCGGAACACAGTGGCGGTCGAAACCACGTGTTACCGTCCACTCGGCATTATTACTGAAACTGCACTAGCGGGGCGCTTTGGTGAGGAAACCACGCGTTCCGTTTTATACTGCAAATCTCTGTGGAAACAAGGATCAGGGTGTGTAGTGAGGAAACTACAAATGTTCCCTGGTCTTGTGTACTGGCTTCCAGTGGGGTTATTGTGTGACAGAATACTGTGGTGGTCGCAACTACGTGTTACTGTTTGCATTTTCCATGTACTTCTTTTTTGAGTTGTTCTATTGAGAGCGGAGTGTTGTAGTTCTTGCTTCCTACACACTACCGTATCCTGATTTACTTTTGGTGGAGATCTTTACTTCTAGTGGATGCTTTGGACCCCCCTTGTACATTGAGTCCGCTGACATATTCTGTGGTATGTTGTGAGTGTTGGGTTAGTGTCTCAGTAAGGTGTGTATGTGTATGTTAACATAGGACTGTGTTCATTTACCTTATATCTATGTGTTCCTTAGGCCTTCCTCACAGATTATGGCAGAAGGATTGTAGATGTTTTCTAACCAAGGTCGGGTTTTCTTTCAGCCCAGGTACTTATTCATGTGCATGTTTTCTTAGTGAGACCATATGAGAGTAGTAGCTCATGCTAATAAGCACTTGACTGAAATCTGTCTTGTCTTCTGTTTCAGGCGTCCTTTCCCTGCTGACCCTACCTTTACCCACCCCACAAATTTTTTATTTTAGTTTGTTATTTTTCTCCCTCACCTAATGACTCGAACACCCTGTGTTTATACTTCAGGGTGTTGGTGACATTTGGAGGTGGAACCATCTTTGCATCGGCTGGATCCCGCGGAGTAAACCTGACAGAATAACGCGCCCACGAACGTTGCTCTGCCCGGTCCAGTTGTTGCAAAATGGCCACCATGGATGATGTACTGCAGGCTCTGCTAGTAGTGCAGCAGGAGCTGGCCTCCTCTAAAGCAGAGGCAGCCGCACTCAGAGAAAAAGTAGATAAGCTATCTAGGAACCCCTTTTCTACGTCTGTACCTCAGGTACAAGTAACGGTACCCCCCCCTATTCCTCTAGCTAGTCCAGAGAGGTACTCCGGGGATCCTTCCAAGACTCAGGCGTTTATAACGCAAGTCATGTTGCACTTTTCGTGTAAGCCAGCCTCGTTCCCTAACAACCATTCTAGGGTGGCTTTTGCGCTTTCATTTCTGACAGGGGATGCAGCCAATTGGGCTGTACCCTTGGTTCGGAATGACGACCCCATGCTCTCAGATTGGGCCACTTTTCGGACTGAATTCGAGAAGGTGTTCGATAGAAGGGCAACCACCCTTAGTGCAGATAGGGAACTCCTGGAACTAAGGCAAGGGAGGTCGGATATAATTACGTATCTCACCAAATTTAACCGACTGGTGGCTGAAACTTCATGGCCAGAGGAAAAGAGGATGTCCTTATTCTACCAGGGATTGAGGGACGGTCTTAAAGACGTCATTGCTCAGATAGATCCCCAACCAACCACTTGTGTAGACATGGTAAACTTGACTCTAAGATTAGAGGGTAGAATGGCAGACAGAGGAGGGGATAGGAGACGATGGGACAGGGGGCCCCTCCGGTCCGAATGGAGTCCACGTAGGTCTTTGCCTTCTGCAGATGCTCAATCTGAACCGATGGAAATCGGTGCAGTCCGGTCCCCACTAACCAGGGAAGAAAAAGAGAGCCGTCGCGTTGCAGGTCTTTGCTTGTACTGCGGCAAAAAGGGACATTACGTAAGGAACTGCCCTTCCAAATCCAGAAACACTGGTTCATGGTCTCGCAATAAAAGTGTAGCCATAGCAGCTGGCAACGCTCCAGAAGAAGCTGGTGCTCAGGGGGAAAGAGATCGGAAGGAACCGCAGCCCTGGAAGGTGCCATCGTTAACTGTGGTCACCCTACGTGAATCCGAATCTCACATACTGCTGCCCATGAGGCTGGAGTGTCAGTTGCAGGTTTACAATGTCATGGTTATGATAGACTCGGGGGCCACAGGGAATTTCATTAATAGCGGGCTTGTGACCTCCTTGTCCATAGACAGGGTACCTAGGGACACCCCGGAGGAAGTATTGGCAGTTGATGGGAAACCATTAATTTCCGGTCTCATAACGGAACAGACAGAGAGGGTAACTCTTTCAGTTGATGTAAATGACGGCAGGCATAGGGAAGAACTGGTGCTTAACATCATCGAAGCCCCTCAATACGAGATTATTCTCGGTATGCCTTGGTTTAGTCACCATAATCCCTCAATCGACTGGAAGGAGAAGTCGATAAGTTTCTTGTCTGAGGAATGTAAAAAGCATATGGAAGAGGGTGTTGGGTTCTCTCCGTCTGTTCTTCCTTTGGTGGTCGCAACAGCTGCTGAGAAAGACGTGTGTCTACCCCTGGAATATAGGGCTTACAGGGATGTCTTTAGTGAAAGTCAGGCTGAGAACCTCCCTCCTCATAGGCCATATGATTGTAGGATTGATCTAGTGGAGGGAGCCACCATACCATCCTGTAGGGTTTATGCCTTGTCGGACCCTGAGACCGCTCATCTGAAGGAGTACTTAGACCATTATGTGGATATCGGCTTTATACGCCCATCCCGGTCCCCTGCAGCCTCGCCCCTCTTTTTCATCAAAAAGGCCAACGGAGATTTAAGGGCCTGTGTGGATTATCGTATGCTTAATAAAAACACCATCCGAAATCGATACCCACTGCCACTTATCTCTGTTTTGTTAGACCAAGTACGGTATGCCAAGGTTTTTACCCGATTGGACCTAAGGGGGGCGTATCACTTGGTCCGGGTCCGCGAGGGGGACGAATGGAAAACCGCCTTCAAAACGAGATACGGATTGTATGAATACACCGTGATGCCGTTCGGGCTGTGTAACGCCCCAGCGGCATTTCAATACTTTTTGAATGATGTGTTGAAGGAGGTGGTGGATATCAGTGCTGTGGTTTACATTGACGACATCCTGATTTACTCGGAAAACGTCAAGGACCATACGCAACATGTAACTGAGGTACTCCATAGACTGAGAGAAAACCATTTGTACTGCAAGCTGAGCAAGTGCGAGTTCAGTGTGGACAAGGTTGAATTCCTGGGAGTCATGCTAAGCCACGAGGGACTGCAAATGTCCGATAGAAAGGTAAAGGCGGTACAGGAGTGGTCTACCCCTACCTGTGTGAAGGACGTGCAAAGATTCTTAGGCTTCGCCAATTATTACCGCCGATTTATAGCGGGGTTCTCCCAAGTGGCAGTTCCCTTGACGAGACTGTTGCGTAAAGGCGTGCAATTCGAATGGTCACCCGAAGCCACAGCAGCATTCCAGTATCTGAAAGAGGCTTTCACAACGGCTCCCATCCTGGCACATCCTAGACCAGAACATCCGTACGTTGTTGAAGCTGATGCCTCCGACGAAGCGATAGGAGCAGTGCTGTCTCAAAGGGACAAGGACACCGGTCAGCTCCACCCTGTGGCATATCTGTCCAAAAAACTAAGCCCTCCTGAACAGAATTATACCATCTCCGAGAAGGAACTGCTCGCCATTAAGCGAGCGTTTCAGGAATGGAGACAGTACCTTTGGGGGGCCAGATTCCCTGTCACTGTATACACCGACCATCGCAACCTCCAGTACATGAAGACCGCAAAGCACCTCACACAGAGACAGATGAGGTGGATGCTCTTCTTTGCGGAATACGATTTCACCATTACCTTCAGACCAGGGACAGACAACCTGAAAGCCGATTCCCTATCCCGGCGAGATCAGTCAGAGGAGAAGGATAAAGGAGACGCTAAAGCGTCAATAGTCAGTCCCGAGAAGGTGATTTGTGTGATACAGGCCAATACCTTTTTGGACCTCGTTCGACAAGCCAAGACTCATGACGCCTGGGTCAGTTGGGTCACATGTGGGGGGAATCGCACGCTGGTAAAGGGGTTGCCTTTTCAAGACAATAGATTGTTTCTTCCTTCTGTAGCATTGCGCAAAAAGGCTTTCATGTGGTGTCATGAGTCCCCGTTAGCAGGACATCAGGGAGTGCAAAAAACCAGGCGGCTCATGAAACGGCATTTCTGGTGGGACTCAATTAACACAGATGTCTCTGTATGGATAGGGCAATGTGAGACCTGTGCCAGGGCTAAAAACACAACCGGACAGAAAAAGGGGTTGTTGATGCCTTTACCTTCCCCTAGGAAACCTTGGCAGACCATTAGTTTGGATTTCGTCACAGGACTCCCTCCTGATCAGGGCAAATCAGCGGTGTTGGTAGTTGTGGACAGCCTCACTAAGTTAGGCCACTTCATACCATGTGGCAATTTGCCAACAGCAGGGCAGACGGCTCAATTGTTGCTAACCAATGTCATACGCTTGCACGGAGTTCCAGAGGTCATAGTATCTGACAGGGGCCCCCAGTTCATTGCAAGGTTCTGGAAGGCGTGGTGTCAGGCATTGCACATACAGTCTTCCCTCTCGACCAGTTTCCATCCTCAGACGGATGGGCAAACAGAACGGTTGAACCAAACCCTGAAAAAATATCTGCGGTGTTTTGCTGAAGAGGCTCAGGAGTCCTGGGTTTCCCTATTATGGATGGCTGAAATAGCCTATAAT
Source organism: Lissotriton vulgaris (assembly GCF_964263255.1). Classification (NCBI taxonomy): domain Eukaryota; kingdom Metazoa; phylum Chordata; class Amphibia; order Caudata; family Salamandridae; genus Lissotriton; species Lissotriton vulgaris. The sequence goes on along the minus strand of NC_141685.1, from coordinate 1,150,703,759 downwards.
AACGCTTGGCACTGTTCTGTGGGGATCTCGCCTTTCCATGCTACCTATGGATTTGATGCACGCATCCTTCCTGTGCACATCCCAGAGGAAGTGTCTCAACAGCCTACGGTCTTAGGGCAAGTACGGAAGCTTCATGTACTGCACAAGAAGGTCAGAGAGCATCTGGAGAGGGCTAAAGCAGGGTACAAGAAATGGGAGGACACACACCGTAAGGAGGGCCCCTCGTTCCAGGTTGGGGATAAGGTCTGGTTATCGACTCGCAACATTCGGTTCAAACTGCGTAGTGTGTTTCATCCACGATACATTGGGCCTTATACCATTGTGAAACGTATCAACCCTGTTGCCTTCAAGTTGAAACTGCCGGGTACTCTGCGTATTCATCCTGTGTTCCATTGTCACTTGTTAAAACCGGCTCATTCGGCAAGACGGAGGGCTACGCCTCCGGTGGTTGGAGATGCTGGGGCGGAATACGAGGTGAGGAGTATCAAGGACTCCAAACTGTGCAGAGGCATCCTCTGGTATCTGGTGTCTTGGAAGGGCTACTCTGTAGAGGACGATTCCTGGGAGCCTGAGGGGAACATTCATGCACCGGCGGCTGTGCGTACATTTCATCGTCGATTCCCCCTGCGACCTGGTCCTAGGAGGCGCTAGGGGAGGGGGGATGTACTGTCAGGTTCCGCGAGCGCAGCGCGCCTACCACAATGGGAGAACTACATTTCCCATGAGCAGGTGGGGTTTCACAGGAAGCATATCACCGGTCCTGATGCGCTTCCTGTTGCGCGTTATTCTGATCGTTTGCTGCCTTCGGCGTGAGAGCGGACGCTCTGCACGCCATCCTTCCCGTGCCTCTCCAGCTACTTCCTGATTCCTGTGGGCTCCTTGTTTCCCGTGGGCCCGTAGGGACTCCGCCAGTATCCTGTCCTGGCTTGAGACGGAGTCCGCGCCCGCCAGCAGGTACTGTTGTCCTTTGCACCGACCGCTCCTGCGGTCAGCTGTTCGGTAGCCTGTCTCCTGGGGCTCGGAGCCTGGGTACTGTACCGTTGGGTCTTTCTTGGCTCTGTAAACTGATATGGGCATTTAGAAGTGGCGGAACACAGTGGCGGTCGAAACCACGTGTTACCGTCCACTCGGCATTATTACTGAAACTGCACTAGCGGGGCGCTTTGGTGAGGAAACCACGCGTTCCGTTTTATACTGCAAATCTCTGTGGAAACAAGGATCAGGGTGTGTAGTGAGGAAACTACAAATGTTCCCTGGTCTTGTGTACTGGCTTCCAGTGGGGTTATTGTGTGACAGAATACTGTGGTGGTCGCAACTACGTGTTACTGTTTGCATTTTCCATGTACTTCTTTTTTGAGTTGTTCTATTGAGAGCGGAGTGTTGTAGTTCTTGCTTCCTACACACTACCGTATCCTGATTTACTTTTGGTGGAGATCTTTACTTCTAGTGGATGCTTTGGACCCCCCTTGTACATTGAGTCCGCTGACATATTCTGTGGTATGTTGTGAGTGTTGGGTTAGTGTCTCAGTAAGGTGTGTATGTGTATGTTAACATAGGACTGTGTTCATTTACCTTATATCTATGTGTTCCTTAGGCCTTCCTCACAGATTATGGCAGAAGGATTGTAGATGTTTTCTAACCAAGGTCGGGTTTTCTTTCAGCCCAGGTACTTATTCATGTGCATGTTTTCTTAGTGAGACCATATGAGAGTAGTAGCTCATGCTAATAAGCACTTGACTGAAATCTGTCTTGTCTTCTGTTTCAGGCGTCCTTTCCCTGCTGACCCTACCTTTACCCACCCCACAAATTTTTTATTTTAGTTTGTTATTTTTCTCCCTCACCTAATGACTCGAACACCCTGTGTTTATACTTCAGGGTGTTGGTGACATTTGGAGGTGGAACCATCTTTGCATCGGCTGGATCCCGCGGAGTAAACCTGACAGCTTTCTCTCTAGCTGTTCTGCACTACTCCTCTCTCCTCTCAATCACGGACCATCTTCACTTCTCAGTTTCAATCTTATAACTTAGTTTCAACCACTCTGGTATTCGTTCTCTTAACTAACTGCTTCACTCTGAATGCTCTGATCTTAAAGGTCAAAGCTCGCCAGCTGCTCCAGCTAAAATAACTTCAATCTTTCTAAGAGAGTATCAGCTTCTCGATCTGTCTCGGACTTTAAAATGGCGACTGTCTGCCCTGAAATAATTAATGGCATTGATGCTAACGGCTGGCTGCCGCCTACAGACTGACTAATTCACTGCCTCATGCTTTCACTAATATGGAAGCTTGTCCCTTCATGGAAAGTTACGGCCAGTAACCTGCCGTCCATCAAATTCTTGTACCTCCCCGTACCAAGGACACGTTCCCAGCCGGCCGGCCTGATGTTGTGTCTTCGGAATGGAGAAAAATACAGTCTTTCGATAAGGGCCAGCCTGAGCCGGTTCTCTCCAGGCGAACAACACCTCATAACTAAAACATTACATTTGACCTAGAAGCATCTCAAGCTGCCGGGGCAGAAAGAAAGATGGAGTCTCTCCCGTTTGAGGCCTACAAGGCCCGAAATAAGCATAACTCCAACGAAGGTATACTAACACTCTTACAAAAGGACGGATTATCACTAGTACTAATGAATCCCCTAATATAAGTTTATAAGCCCTGATCTAAGGAAAAGGGTACGGAATTAATCGGCATGCCTTGTGAATAGGCTCTATTTACGGTTCTAATCCTTCCACTAGAATGATAGTAGACTGAAGTCACCTCCAATCACCTTCCCTCAAGGATGGGCCGAAAAAGTCGGTCAGAACATGGGGTCCCATCGAATCCAGGTCGCCAATGGCTCCAATGCCATTGCAAAGAGCAAAGGAGACAGCGGGCAGCCCTGGCACGTGCCACGACTCAACGAGAAGTCCCTAGAAATATGGCCATTGGCTACTACATGTGCCAGGGGATGTGAGTAGAGCAATTTCACCCATGCACAAAATTTGGGACTATAGCCTAGTTGCCTGAGGACCGCGAACAAATAGGGCCATTCCACCATAACAAATGCCATTCGAGCATCTAAAGAAAGGATGACTGCGGGATCCTGAAGACACGGCATGCGCGCCATTACTACATGTACCCTCCGCAGATTAAGTGTGGTGTTCCTATTGGGAATAAACCCGGACTGGTCCGGGTGGATAAGAGTCTCGAGATGTTGGGTTAGTCGGACGGTAATCATTTTAGCCAGAAGGAATATGCCCCCACCGCTTTGTAACGCGGAGTAAATCGTTTTTTCATTACCTACTCGTGGCGCCTTGCCGCCATCTTGGGGGTGTTTGGGACCTTCAGCGTGCCACTTGCCTGAGCGCTCTAGTGCTCAGCCAGGAGATCAGGTGAGCCTCTACTTAAGGCGAGCACCCTGAGCAGCTCGACCTTTGAGAAAGGTGTACCTCTTATTCTTAATGCGTGTTATTGCTAGCGTTTAACAAAGCGTGCAGCGCGATTTCTATTTTTAAAAAATACCGCTTTTTTCATCTTTGTTGTATTTTATGTTCTTAGCCCCTGATTTTAAAAGCCATCATCGCGCCCACATACCTGCATTATAATTGTGCCCCCACCGCTTTGTAGAGCGGAGTAAATCGTTTTTTCATTACCTACTCGTGGCGCCTTGCCACCATCTTGGGGGTGTTTGGGACCTTCAGCGTGCCACTTGCCTGAGCGCTCTAGTGCTCAGCCAGGAGATCAGGTGAGCCTCTACTTAAGGCGAGCACCCTGAGCAGCTCGACCTTTGGGAAAGGTGTACCTCTTATTCTTAATGCGTGTTATTGCTAGCGTTTAACAAAGCGTGCAGCGCGATTTCTATTTTTAAAAAATACCGCTTTTTTCATCTTTGTTGTATTTTATGTTCTTAGCCCCTGATTTTAAAAACCATCATCGCGCCCACATACCTGCATTATAATTGTGCCCCCACCGCTTTGTAGAGCGGAGTAAATCGTTTTTTCATTATCTACTCGTGGCGCCTTGCCGCCATCTTGGGGGTGTTTGGGACCTTCAGCGTGCCACTTGCCTGAGCGCTCTAGTGCTCAGCCAGGAGATCAGGTGAGCCTCTACTTAAGGCGAACACCCTGAGGAGCTCGACCTTTGGGAAAGGTGTACCTCTTATTCTTAATGCGTGTTATTGCTAGCGTTTAACAAAGCGTGCAGCGCGATTTCTATTTTTAAAAAATACCGCTTTTTTCATCTTTGTTGTATTTTATGTTATTAGCCCCTGATTTTAAAAACCATCATCGCGCCCACATACCTGCATTATAATTGTGCCCCCACAGCTTTGTAGAGCGGAGTAAATCGTTTTTTCATTACCTACTCGTGGCGCCTTGCCGCCATCTTGGGGGTGTTTGGGACCTTCAGCGTGCCACTTGCCTGAGCGCTCTAGTGCTCAGCCAGGAGATCAGGTGAGCCTCTACTTAATGCTCACCCCTCCCGCGCTGCGTTGAAGCGCAGCGGAAGCGCCTGACTCACGCCTGAGTCAAGCCAGAGTCTGCCCGTCTGCGCCCGTCAGCGCTGAGGAGGCGTGAGAGGTGGGAGATTCTGAGCAATTTTTTACTGCCTACTCGTAACTCTTAGATTCAGGTATGTCACGTGACTTTTTGTTATCTTTTCAAGGGCCCCATGCCCCTTGTAATTGTGCTATACTCCCTCAAAGTTGGCATGGCCCTGTCTGCTGTGCCCATTGTCACACGTCAATAATTCCTGAACCCCCAATAGAGACACCTTCTGACTCTATTTTAGTGCGGGGTGGTTTAATCAACGCACGCTCCTTAGCGAAAAATGCTCAGAACATTTATGATCTCATCACTGAATCACGTTTGGACTGGCTTTTGGTCACAGAAACGTGGCTAAAGCCGTGGTGTAATCCTGCCCTAGCCATAGCCCTTCCTCATAACTTCCTCATCCAGCGTTTGGATAGACATGGACAACGGGGAGGAGGTCTTGCAATTATTTATCGAAACACCTATAAATGTTCCACTCAAGAACTGACGGATATAAAAGAGGCAGAAGCACTAGCATTCTCCTTGGAAATCCATGATACTTTTGTTTTCTCTGGGGTCCTTATCTATCGTCCCCCGGGCCCTCCCTCGAAGTTCTTGGACACAGTAGGCGATGCGCTGAGTGACTTAGCACTCAGATTCTCCAATTTTTCTGTACTGGGTGACCTTAACCTGCACCTGGAGTCCCCAAATGATTCTGGGGTTAGTTGCTTTATGGATACAATCGAAGTGCTAGGCCTTACCCTTGTGAACCGGGAACCCACCCACCAGGCGGGGCATCTATTAGACTGCATCTGTTCCAATTACCCTAACCTGACAGCTAAATCCCCTTGCCCTCAGGTATGGACAGACCATTTTTTTTATCCCTTTTAACATAGCTGGGATTTTGAAACCCACTATAAATCCATCGAAGGATAACAACAAACCCAAAATTAAAACTATCCCAGATTGGAAATCACTAGCCAGCAGACCTGACGTTATTGAGAAACTTAAAGACAGTATGCCAGTCCTAGTCGATCTTACCTCGACAGACAATCAGACTTTTTGTGACTGGATTGCTGGAGCGGGAACTCTGCTAAAACCATCCAGAAATGAGAACTCTAAAGCCAGGAAGACTAAAAAGAGCGCCCCTTGGTTTTCAACAACCTTAAAGCTTGAACTAGGTGAAGTTAAAACACTGGAACGGAGGTGGCGTCGAAATTACGACACCGCTGCACGTAACATCTATATAGCAGCAAGACGGAAGTATCATGCAGGAATAAAATCCGCAAAAAAAACACACTCTCTACAGGCCATATCTATGGCAGGCCAGGAACAAAAAGCCATTTTTAAGATTGTCAAGGATTTTATGAATCCTTCAGCTCTATCGCAAGAGATTCCTCCATCGCAGGATCTCTGTAACGCGATATCTGACTACTTTGATAATAAGATCCTGGCTATCACGAAGACCTTTCCATCAGGAGCAACTGCGACGATGGATGCTGAAGAGATAGTGGAGACGATATCTTCCCCCTGCTTTGATGATTTCGCCCCAGTATCCTTGGAGGAAACTGCTAAAGCGATTTTGGCCAGCAAATCGGGATCTCCTTTCGATCCCTGTCCCCCTCCGGTGTTGCATCTGTTAATAGAGATGGTTAATCCAGTGATCAACAGGATTATTAATTCCTCTCTAACTACGGCAAGCATCCCTAATGACTGGAAACTTGCAGCTGTTAAGCCTCTCCAAAAAAAGGCCCTTGCCGATCCTACCACCCTCTCCCACCTGCGCCCAATTTCCTTGTTACCCATTCTATTCAAACTGACTGAAAAGTTTGTCAATAGTCAACCGACTAACTTTTTGGAGAAGAATAACGTTGTCCATCCTAATCAGTCAGGATTCCGGTCAGAACATTCTACCGAATCAGCATTACTCTTCACCACAGAAGCATTAAAGGCAGCAATGGATCAAGGAAAGAAGGCTGTCCTTATCCTACTTGACCTGTCGGCAGCCTTCGATACGGTTTCACATAACATCTTAGTGGACCGGTTGGCTGCCGCAGGGGTAGGAGGACAGGTTCTGGCATGGTGTAGGAACTTCCTTACCAACAGACGCCAAGTAACAGTGCTAGGCCCATATCAGTCTGAGGCCAAAGACGTCAACTCAGGGGTTCCTCAGGGCTCTAGCTTGAGCCCTGTTCTTTTTAACCTATATATGGTACCCCTGATGAAACTGATCGCGTCATTCAAGATCAGTTCCATTTCATACGCTGACAACACCCAACTTATATTGGTGTTGGATAGGGAGCGGCCAGGTGCCGAGGAAAATCTTAAGGACTGTCTTGCAGCAACTTTTAAATGGATGACGAACAACCATTTAAAGTGCAACGCCGGAAAAAACGAAATTCTACCCATAGGGAATCGCAATCTTTTCTCCCCAACAATGTGCTGGCCAGCGGAAGCCGAAGCGCCCCCCAATACAATTGCATCCGCCCGTAATCTGCTCATCAAATTCGACAACCAACTCTCTTTCAAACCCCAGGCTGTAGCAGTAGCAGGCATGTGCTTTCAGATCATAAAAGCACTAAGGAAGTTTTTCGATCTACTTCCACTATCGGCGAGGAAAACAGTCGCAGTGGCCTTAATAAGTTCTAGGCTGGACTATTGTAATGGACTATACGTTGGAGCTAATAAAACTGTTCTCCACAAATTACAAATGGTCCAAAATGCGGCAGCCCGCCTTGTACTGCGTCTGCCTCATAAATCATCAGCCTCAGCGGCACTAAACACTCTCCATTGGCTGCCAATAGGTAAAAGAATCTTGTTTAAACTTCTTCTAATCACTTTTAGGGCATTTCACCAACGAGGCCCAACCTATCTACGCAACGGGTTTAAAAGATATCATCCAACGCGTTGTCTGAGATCTGCAAGCCAGAACCTACTTACCCTCCCTCCTTTCAAGCTGGCCTCAAAGGGTGGCAAATCCCTTTTTGTACTGGGCACTAAGGCCTGGAACAAGCTTCCTCTTTTTTTGCGATCTTTTTCTCAAGAAGCCCCCTTCAGGAAGGCATTAAAAACGTGGATTTTCTCTTTGCCTGACGCTACTTGTAGGACCTTGGTGTAATGTTTGTGTAGAATTTAGGACACCCCTTTCCCTTCCAACTCCTCCACCTGAGTTGTGTGAGCGCCAAGATACTCCTTGGAGTGTAAGCTGCGTGGTAGAAATGTCCTTTACATTTACATTTACATGCTACTTACCAGTATGCATCTGTTCTTGGCATGTAGGGCTGCTGACATTCATATCTGTGCATAGATCGCCGCCTAGTGTTGGGTCCGGATGATTGCATATTGTTGTCCTGAAAGAGTCTTCGAAGTATCACGAGATAGGTGGCTCCTCCCTCGGACTTCAGTGCGCATGGGCATCCTCTCCATCCTCAGATTGTTTTTCGCCATTGTGGCAGAGATGGAGTATAGTAAAGTAGGAGATGTCCATGCAAGAAAGAATGAATGCTACAGGTGCGACAGGCACCGGGGAAAAGGGTGGGTGATATGAATGTCAGCAGTCCCACATGCCAAGAACAGATGCATACTGGTAAGTAGCATATTCCGTTCGAGGCATGTGGGCTTCTGAATTCATATCTGTGCATAGAATGTATAGCAGTCTCACCCTTAGCGGTGGCTACCTGTGCCAGCTGCAGCAGTTTGAAAAAGAGTTTTTAGAACAGCCTGTCCTACAGCAGCTTGCTGTTTGGAATGTACATCTACACAGTAGTGTTTTGTGAAGTTATGTATGGTAGACCATGCAGGTATGTATGGTCCACCTGCTCTACATATTTCCTCTAGAGGAATGTTTCCCAGGAAAGCCATAGATGCCCCTAGTTTGCGTGTAGAATGCGCTCTTGGGGGAACTGTTAAGGTGCGTTTTGCTTTTTGATAACATATTTCAATGCACTTAACGATACATCTGGCTAACCCGGATTTTGAAATTGGGTTGCCTTTGTGTTGTGGTGAAAAGGCAACAAACAATTATTTAGTTTTCCTAAAATCCTTAATTCTGTCAATGTAGTAAAGAAGAGCTCTTTTGACATCTAGTGTATGTAGTGCTCTTTCAGGTACTGGTTGTGGATTTGGAAAGAACACTGGCAGTTCTATTGTCTGATTGATATGAAAGTGGGATACCACCTTTGGCATGAATTTAGGGTTTGTTCTAAGCACCACCCTATTTGCATGTATTTGGATAAATGGCTCTTGAATAGTTAGGGCTTGCATCTCGCTAACTCTTCTAAGCAAAGTAATCGCTACCAGAAAAGCCACCTTCCATGTTAGAAATTGTAATTCACATGAATGTAACGGCTCAAATGGTGGTCCCATCAGTCTGGTTAAAACAATGTTTAGGTTCCAGACTGGTGAAGGTGGGTGTTTTGGAGGAATGATTCGTTTGAGTCCCTCCATGAATGCTTTAATCGCTGGCACTAGAAACAGCGAAAGATGCTGTCTGTTTTGAAGATAAGCTGCTATGGCAGCTAAGTGTATTCGTATAGATGAATAAGCTAAATTGCAACGATGTAAGTGCAAAAGATAGCAAATTATGTTTTGTGTTGAAGCATCTATGGGTTTATGTCATTATTATTACAATAAATGATAAAACGCTTCCACTTTGAAGCGTAACATGCTCTGGTAGCAGGTTTTCTTGCCTCTTTGATAATATTCATGCAGTCTGGAGGTATGTTTAGGTACCCAAACTCTAGGACTTCAGGAGCCAGATTGCAAGCTTCAGCTGTTGCGGATCTGGGTGCTGTATGTCTCCATGGCTCTGCGTTAGAAGAACAGGTGTTAGATGCAGTCTTTGATGAGGCACCACAGAGAGTTCTAGAAATGTTGTGTACAACGTTTGCCTAGCCTTTGTTGGAGCAACTAGGATTAGTGTCATTGGATGCTGGCGTAGTTTGCGTGCCACCAGCGGTATTAGTGGTGCTGGGGGAAAAGCGTACGCAAATTTGCCTGACCAGTTCATCCATATCGCATTCCCCTGCGACTGCGGATTTGGTACCCTGGCGGCAAAGTACTGGCATTTTGCGTTTTCCTTTGTGGCGAACAGGTCTATGTCTGGTTGTCCCCACTGTTGGAAGTATGGTTGTAGCACTTTGGGATGAATCTCCCACTCGTGCATCTGTTGGCTGTGTCTGCTGAGCAGATCCGCTATTTGATTGTCCTTGCCTGGGAGGTGTTCCGCCATGAGAAAAATGTTTCTTTGAATGGCCCACTTCCACATGCTTTGAGCTAGGTGTGATAGTTGTGGAGAGTGTGTTCCTCCCTGCTTCTATATGTAATACATTGCTGTCATGTTGTCCGTCCAGATCAACACAGTCTTGTTGCACAAATGTATTTTGAATGCTTTCAGTGCCAGAAAAACTGCCATCAGTTCTAGTAAGTTGATGTGCATTTTCTTTTGTTGTGTTGTCCATAGGCTTTGCACTGTGTACTGAAGGACATGGGCTCCCCATCCTAACAGGGATGCGTCCGCCGTCATGACTATCTGAGGTACAGGCTCTTGGAACAGTCGACCTTTGCAAAGGTTTTGTGGATTCCACCAATGCAGAGAGTTGTATGCATGACTGGTTACCAACTGTCAGGATCGCGGTGACATACATCCGCACGCCCGCAAGAAACGCTCCGCAAACAGACAACGGGTTCAAGTACTTTGTCCAGAGCGAGAGGCAACGCAATATCGCAGCCAGAGCCAAGGCAGCCGCAGTATGTGACTGCCTCAGCCAGCGGTGTATAGCCAGAAAGACGCATCACATGACGCAAGGGACTACAAGCACCAGCAGGCTTTGCGCTGACACGCGCAGACACAGAGAGTTTAAATGGCTGCCGGGAACCAGAAAGGTGTCAGATATTGCCGAACCCTAGCAGCGCTAGTACCGGATGGGAGTAGCGAGCAGCTGGCATGTTGTCTCGCTGAGGATTACCTTTTGACTATTGAGCCGCGCATCGTAGGGGAAGCAAGCCTGTCCTCTTTCGTGAGTTTGACTTCGGAAACCGGCTCATTGTAGGAGGAGTTTGAGCAGTGTCTTGCTAGGCAACCCCCAAGACAACGGAGCTGCGTCTGTAACACTTGTGCCTTCTGCGGCCAGTAGCTAGCCCTGCCTCAGCAAAACGGAACTCGAGCGGCATTGTCGGCCACTGTTTAGCACAGTGCCCTCCGTTGGCGGGTCACCAGGAAGGTGGTTCTTGCGGTGGACGGTTGGTCCCGTGGTTCGCTCGGCATTGTCGGCCGAGGGGGTTCCGTGTTGGATTGCTGGAAGGCAAGGGTATCGTTGACATTTTCCTTATCAATTCTTTATTGTATATTTTCGTGTGCACTAGTGACGAAATAAACTAGCACTGCTACATTCACCATAACGTGTATGTGGTTACTTCATGATGGAATAGACTTGCTATTGTTACAGGTACACTGTGTGCAACCCGACCCCGAGGACACAAAGCATAACAAAATATCTGACCCCCTACAACTAAAAGTCTTCCTGGTCGGTGTAAGGAAAGATGGCTACCATGGAAGATATTCTGGAGGCCTTTGCTGTGCTTAAGGCGTAACTGGACGTTTCCAGGCAGGAAACCCTGGACCTCAAGGCACGACTAGACGGGGGTCAAAGGAACCCGTTTGGTGCAGGGGCGGCACCCCCCCCCCCCGCAGTCCTCTGTTGTAGTAGATCTGCCGGTTTCAATACCCCTAGTAACACCGGAGAGATACAATGGGGAGGCAAATAAAGTTCAGGTCTTCCTGGCGCAGGTATCTTTGCATTTCGCGTGCAAACCCCGGTCATTCCCCACCAATCAAGCCACGGTGGCGTTCATGATCTCGTACTTGGCAGGAGACTCAGCACAATGGGCGGTGCCTTTCGTGAGCAGAGATGACGCCCTACTACACGATTGGGAAGCCTTCAGAGAGGAATTCATGAAGGTGTTCGATCACAGAGCGGACTGCTACACCGCGGACAGAGAACTCTTGGAACTGCGTCAGGGGAGCAAAGGTCTGCTATATTACCTAAACGCGTTCCGACGCCTGGTGTCTGAAACTAAGTGGCCTGAATCCAAGAAATCAGCGATCTTTCATCAACGACTGAGCGATGAATTGAAAGACGTCATCGCTCAGATAGATCCACAGCCAGACACATGTGAAGGTCTGATTGGCCTGGCCCTGCCGCTGGAACATAGGATGGGAGAGCGGCGAGGCGACCACAAAAAGATAGACAAGTCACCACTGGTGGGAAGCCAGTTGGGTACGTCTGACACAGCTCCGTCTCTGGGGCCGGAACAAATGGAAATCGGAGCCATTAGAGCCAGCCTTACCACAAACGAAAAAGAGGCTCGACGCAAACAGGGACTGTGCCTGTATTGCGGGAAAAAGGGGCACTACGTGCGTGAGTGTCCAGCTGAGCCAAAGACCAGTCGTTTTTGTTCCAATAGGATGGTCACTGCAGCAGTCGCAGACCCAGGGGCGGAAAACTGAAGGACTCCAGGATTACAGAAGGGGTTTCTCGGAGTCACAGTTTCATCCCTTCACTGCAGAACATTGCACAGTTGCAACAGGGACATCTGTTTATTGCCTTGAAGATATACGTTCAGGGAGTTTGGATTACCGCAAGAGCCATGGTCGACTCAGGGGCCATTGGATTATTTATGGATGCGGGTGAAGCCCACAGGATGGGCCTGCAGCTGTTACACAAGGAACAACCAGAGGACGTGTACGCCTTGGACGGGCGTCTACTCATCTCTGGGACCATAGCACAACACACAGGAGAGGTGCAGGCCCGGTACAAGGAAAACCACCAGGAATCAATAGATTTCAACATCATCAAGGCTCCGCAGTACGGAATCATACTGGGGTTGCCCTGGCTCCAGAAAACACAACCCGTCGATCAGTTGGGATACCAAGACGGTTACCATGGATTCACCGTATTGTCTGCTGCGGTGTATTCAGAAGCGGAACGATGAAAGACCATTGACAGCAAGGTCGCGAGTGATAGCCATGGCAGCGGAAAAGGATGTGAGACTACCGGAGGTGTACCACAAGTACGGGGATGTATTCGATGAGGTCCAAGCGGAAGTTCTACCTCCCCATCGGCAATACGATTGCCAGATAGACCTGGCGCCAGGGGCTTGTGTGCCAAGTGGGCGTTTGTACGCGTTAACGGAACCAGAGAATCTACACCTGCGCTCATACCTTGACAATATGTTGAGCTTAGGTTTCATAAGGCCTTCCACGTCACCGGCGGCGTCTCCTCTCTTCTTCATACCGAAGGCCAACGGGGAGAAACGGGCCTGTGTAGACTTTCGAGAGCTCAATGCCATTACCGTCAAGAACCGTTTCCCCTTGCCACTCATCAACGTACTGCTCGAACAGGTGAAATCAGCCAGAATATACACCAAACTCGATCTAAAGGGAGCGTATCACCTAGTTCGCATGAGGAGTGGGGACGAGTGGAAAACAGCGTTCAAGACAAGATTTGGCCTCTTTGAGTATTCAGTGATGCCATTCGGGCTCTGCAACGCCCCTGCTGCGTTCCAGTACTTCGTAAACGATGTACTCAGAGAGATATTGGATGTCTATGTGGTGGTCTACATAGACGACATTTTGATATACTCCGACACTGAAGAAGCCCACGTCGAACACGTGTCACATGTCCTGGAAATCCCCAGAAGCAACAAATTGTTTTGCAAACTCAGCAAATGTGACTTCCACGTGCATACCGTTTAATTCCTGGGAGTGATGCTAAGCCGGGAAGGACAAGAAATGGCAGAAAGAAAGGTAAAGGCAGTGGAAGACTGGCCTGCTCCGCAAAGCGTCAGGGATGTACACTGCTTCATTGGCTTTGCAAATTTCTACAGGAGATTCATAGATGGCCTCTCTGGTCTTGTCGCACCGATCACACAGCTGTTAAGGAAATCACATCCGTTTTTTTGGTCGGACGAAGCCCAGGAGGCGTTCCTAAAGATGAAGCAAGCCTTCATCACTGCTCCGGTCCTAGCACATCCAGACCTGAACCAGGAGTACATCGTTGAAGCGGACGCTTCGTCGGTGGCTATAGGGGCAGTGTTATCGCAGAGACAGGCCGGATCAGGAATACTCCATCCAGTCGCTTTCATGTCGCGGAAACTGAACGATGCGGAGAGAAACTATCATATCGCTGAAAAGGAGCTACTTGCCATAAAGGAGGCGTTCACTGATTGGAGACATCTGTTGATGGGGGCCAGACATGTGGTGACGGTGTTCACAGACCATCGGAACCTCCAGTACATGACAGAAGCCAGACACCTCTCTCCCCGCCAATTGAGATGGATGCTCTTCTTCTCTGAGTTTCATTTCAAGATTAAGTACAGGCCTGGTGCGGAGAATCGGAAGGCGGACGCTCTTTCTCGTCAAATCGAGGTGGCTCCACAGACATCCTCGACGATCGGACCCATTATCCCCCTGACCACGATAATTGGAGCGGTCCAACCAGAAGCTTTTCTTCGAGGAATACGGCGGGGTGTTCAGTCCTTTGAGTGGAAGACCTGGCTGCGTAGCCACAGGGAGTGGCAGGTGAGAGATGGAATTCCCGTAAGAGGGAAACAGATGTTGGTCCCCACCCTGGGGTTACGGAAACAAGCTTTTAGGTGGTGCCACCATTCGACTAGTGCTGGTCATTCGGGAAATGAGAAAACAAGAGAATATCTTTCCCGTCAATTCTGGTGGCCGTCCATACAACCGGATGTCAAGAAGTGGGTCGGGGAATGCGACACTTGTGCTACCATGAAATCAGACCATCGCAGCCCACAGGGAATGCTGCAACCCCTTCCCACGCCCTCGAGACCATGGGAGAGAATATCGCTGGACTTCATAGTAGGGCTACCGCGAGATCAAGGATGCTCCGCAATCCTAGTCGTAGTGGACTATCTCACCAAGATGGGGCATTTTGTGGCCTGTAAACAGGTGCCATCGGCAGGTCAACTGGCCGTCCTTCTATTGAAACATTTGTGAGATTACACGGCTTGCCAACGGTGATCGTATCGGACAGGGGTTCGCAGTTCACTGCCCAGTTCTGGAAGGCATGGTGTTCTGCCCTTCATGTTCGTTCAGCCCTGTCCAAGAGCTACCATCCTCAGACGGACGGTCAACCAGAGCTGCTCAACCAGTCACTCAAACAATACTTGAGGGGTTACATTGAACAAGGTAAGGAGAAGTGGGTGGAACAATTGTGGCTTGCTGAGGTCGCATATAACAATGCCACACACTGCTCTACGCAGGTATCCCTGTTCTACGGCAACTACGGACATCATCCCAGGTTCCTCCCCTTCATACACCCGGCACAAACTCCAGGGCCAACGGAAACTACACGGAGGACGGCGCTCATTAAAGGAACGCTAATACAGTTGAAGAGAAACCTCTACCGTGCCAAAGAGGCGTACAAAAGGTCGGCGGATAAACATCGGAGGAAGGGACCGGTGTATCAAGTTGGAGACGAAGTGTGGGTATCAACAAGGAATCTACACTTCCGCAAACACATCATCTTCCACCCACGGTACGTTGGACCCTACCGGGTCAATAAGATAATCAGTCCGGTGAATGTACGACTGAGCCTGCCTTCACACATGCGCATACATCCAGTGTTCCACATCTCACTCCTCAAACCGGCAGCAAACATCAGAAGGCCGAAACAGTGTCCGGTGCTGGTGAATTCGGAAGTGGAGTACGAGGTGGAAGGGATAAGGGACTCCAAGTGGTGCAGAGGCAAGTTGTGGTATCTGGTGGCGTGGAAAGGCTTCGGCCCTGAGGAGCAGTCGTGGGATCTAGCGTCAGGAGTGCACGCTCCAAGGCTTGTGAGTTCATTCCACAGGAAACATCCGGCGAAGGCCGGTCCAGTGGTGGGCCCGTATTGGGAGGGGGATGTACTGTCAGGATCGCGGTGACATACACCCGCACGCCCGCAAGAAACGCTCCACGAACAGACAACGGGTTCAAGTACTTTGTCCAGAGCGAGAGGCAATGCAATATCGCCGCCAGAGCCAAGGCAGCCGCAGTATGTGACTGCCTCAGCCAGCGGTGTATAGCCAGAAAGACGCGTCACATGACGCAAGGGACTACAAGCACCAGCAGGCTTTGTGCTGACATGCGCAAACACAGAGAGTTTAAATGGCTACCGGGAACCAGAAACGGCGTCAGATATTGCTGAACCCTAGCAGCAATAGTACCGGATGGGAGTAGCGAGCAGCCGGCGTGTTGTCTCGCTGAGGATTACCTTTTGACTATTGAGCCGTGCATCGTAGGGGAAGCAAGCCTGTCCTCTTTCGTGATTTTGACTTCGGAAACCAGCTCGTTGTAGGGGAAGTTTGAACAGTGTCTTGCTAGGCAACCCCCAAGACAACGGAGCTGCGTCTGTAACACTTGTGCCTTCTGCGGCCAGTAGCTAGCCCTGCCTCGGCAAAACGGAACTCGAGCGGCATTGTCGGCCGCTGTTTAGCACAGTGCCCTCCGTTGGCGGGTCACCAGGAAGGTGGTTCTTGCGGAGGACGGTTGGTCCCGTGGTTCGCTCGGCATTGTCGGCCGAGGGGGTTCCGTGTTGGATTGCTGGAAGGCAAGGGTATCGTTGACATTTTCCTTATCTATTCTTTATTGTATCTTTTCGTGTGCACTAGTGACAAAATAAACTAGCACTGCTACATTCACCATAACGTGTATGTGGTTACTTCATGATGGAATAGGCTTGCTATTGTTACAGGTACACTGTGTGCAAACCGACCCGAGGACACAAAGCATAACACCAACACTAGGTCTTTCAATTGTCCTTGAGCCCGGTTCCATTGTTGTGCTAGGCACTGTTGTAGCGGACGCATGTGTAGTCGTGTGTGAGGGACTATGGATATGCACGAAGCCATCATGCCTATGAGCTGCATAAACACTCGTGCAGAGAGCGAGTGTTGTGGCTTGAACTTTTGGATGAGCAGTTGCATACTGTTGATCCTTGCTGTGCTTGGGTATGCTTTTGCTGCTAGAGTATCTACTGTTGCTCCCAGGTACTGTTGTACATGGGATGTTGTAGGTGAGATTTTGGGTAGTTCAGCGAGAAGCCTAGACTGTGTAGGAGATGTATGGTGCGAGACATGTGGCTGGCACATTGCTGGGCCGACTTTGCTTGTATTAGCCAGTCGTCCAGGTACGGGTAGACATGAATATGCTGTCTTCTTAGATGTGCAGCTACTGTCGCTAGGCATTTTGTGAACCCAAGGGGCTGTTGTCACACCAAAAGGAAGGAATTTGAATTGGTAGTGTTGACCTTGTATTGTGAATCTGAGAAACTTCCTGTGAGCCGGGTGTATAGGTATATGGAAGTATGCATCTTTGAGGTCTAAAGTTGCAACAAAGTCTCCTTGCTGCAGCAGTGGTAAGACATGTTGTAGAGTGAGCATATGGAAATGCTCTGATAGAATGTATTGATTTAGGGGCCTGAGGTCCAATATTGGTCTGAGAGACCCGTCTTTTTGGGGGATTAGGAAGTATAGAGAGTATACCCCTGTACCCTGATGTTGTATAGGTACTGGTTCTATGGCTCCTTTTTGCAGCATACTGATAACCTCTTGCTGCAATAGGTTGAGATGTTCTGTGGACATAGAATGGTGTACGGGTGGTATGTTGGGCGGTGTGGAGATAAGCTCTAGGCAATAGCCATTTTGGATCATTTGTATTACCCACCTGTCCGTGGTGATGCTTTGCCAGGCAGGTAGGAACTGCTGTAGTCGTCCCCCGACCGGTGTTGTATGGTCTGGGGGTAGCGACAAGAAGTCACTGCTTGGTGTTGGTAGAGGATCTGGTGGTATTACCTCCTCTCCCTCTGCCCTTGTTGCTATTGCCTCGGTAACCACCTCTATTATTGTTTCTGTTGTAGGTGGTTTGCGTGTTCCCCTTGTAGTTTTAGCTGTGCTGTGACAAGGTACCTCTTGCAGCTCCTCTGTAATTGGAGCGACGAAAAGAGCCCCTATGTTGTTGGGATTGCAAGGCTCCCATCGACTTAGCAGTCTCAGTGTCTTTCTTCATTTTGTCCAGAATGTTATCTACAGCTGGACCAAACAAGAAATCTGGATTTACTGGCTGATTTAATATAGTGGACTGAACTTCATTTTTAAAAACCTGAGATGCGAAGCCACGCATGTCTTCTGAGCATGACACTGGTGTTAATTGACCTGGCAGCTGTGTCTGCAACTTCTAAGGCACATTTAATGGAGGCATTAGTTATTAACTTTCCCTCCTGTACTAGTTCCTCAGCTTGTTCCTTGTAAGGTTCAGGTAAATGCTGGAGTAGTGTCTCTAAGGTGTCATAGTGTGCCCTGTCGTACCTAGCTAGCAGGGCTTGCGTATTTGCAATACGCCATGTGTTTGCTGCTTGGGCAGCAACCCTTTTGCCTGAAGCCTCAAGAATTTTCGACTCTTTGTCTGGAGGAGGAGCTTCTCCTGTTGTTTGAGAGTTTGCACGTTTACGGGCATTGGATACAACCAATGAATCTAGACACAGTTGCCCCTTAATATATGTGGGGTCTAATGGTGCTGGCCTGTAGTTTTTCACGATCCTAGGGTTAATTACCCTTGCCCTAGTTGTTTCCTTAAATATGTCTCCTGCATGTTTAAGTACCCCTTTCAACATAGGTAATGTTTTTACAGACCTTTCTGATGTAGCAAAAGTGTCAAAAAGGAAATCCTCCTCAATGGGGTCTGCATGCATCTCTACATTGTGATGGAGGGCTGCTCTGTCTATTAGTGCATTAAATGCAGCCGTATCCTCTGTAGGGGAAGGCTTAGTAGGGTATGCAGGTGTATCTGGAATGGGTGTAGAGCTATAAGGGTCCACTGAGTCCGCCCATGGTTGTGGCTGGGTGTCTGGGTCAGGGTCTACTGGGTAAATGTAATCCTCATTATCCTCATCAATCACCTCTTCCTCTGAGTGTGTGGGTGAATCTGTGTATGGGTTAGGCGTAGCTGGATGGGTAGGCTCAAATAGAATAGGGGAAGTAGCACAGTCCCTTTTCTTCTTTAGTGGGATAGTATAGGAGTCTTTACTGGATACTGGCCTGGCTTTCCTTTTGTAGAGAGTAACTTTGCCTGTATTAGGGTCAATACAGAGTTTTGACTGTTCTTCTGCTGAGGGGTCTGGGTATAAGATCTCCTCTTCAGCAGTTTTTGTCTTTAATTGTTTCGGTCCGACACTGCTCTTTGGGTCGACCAGTCTTGACGTTACAAGAGTTTTTTTGCGTTTTGTCAAGGAGAGTTGGAAGTCCAAATTTAATTGGTCCCAAAGGCTTCGGCAGTCCAACCGTGTTTTTTGGTTGTGCTGGTTTCTTTGGAGCTGATGTTTTGATCGGTTCGACGTTTCTAGTCTGCTCGATCGACTCCTTTTGAACTTGAGGCGTCTTCGAAAGCTGTTGTTTCGGAACGATGCCTTGAGTTTTCGGCTCGATGCCCCTCTTTGGATTGATTCGCTTTGGCTCAATAGTTTTAGATGGAACTACTTTTGGCTTGTCGACTTTCTGTTTCGGTTCGACGACCGTTTTGGGATCGAGGCCTTCTCGAAGAACCCCTTTTGTTTTATTTGCAGTTGGAGCCGATTTTAACGGGTCGACGGCCTTCGGTTTCGGAGTTTGTATAGGCACGTTGGCCTTCGACCTTTCTGTTCAACTCCGATGGGTCTCGTAGTTCGGTCCGAAGACTGTATTGTCTATCAGTTTTGGTTTTGGTTTTGGTTCCACTGTTTTTGGTTTCGATACCAATTTTTGAGGATGTTTATGAGATGGCTCTTTTTGACTATTCTTAGCCGAGCTGGAGTGCGGGGCTATAGAATCGGTATCGAGATCTTGGCTAAGGCCTTCCAGCGATGCTGCGACCTGAGCCATTGGAACCGAGGTAATGTTTTTGTGGTGCGGTGTACTCACGATTCGCCCCGCTTCGTCACTGGAGTCGTCCTCGACAGCTCCAATCCCTTGATCGTCGTCTCCTACCTCGACGATGTCTTCTTCGTCGTCGCCGTAGTAATTGGATTCATGCTCGGAGTCTTGATCGGACTGTCCCTCCGATTCTTCGGCTTCGACAAGTTCTTGTCGAACATATTTTCTGGCTCCGGCACTGATTGCTGCATTATTAACCTAGCGGCCCTTCGATTCCGGATCGTCTTTTCGGATCGAAACTGGGCACAGGCTAGGCAGTCGTCTTCGTTATGATCTGGGGATAGACATGTGTTACATACAGGGTGTTTTTCTGTATGTGGGAATTTAGCGTTACATTGAGGGCATCTTTTAAAAGGAGTCCGTTCCATCGACGACCGGTCCACGTAACGTCGAGAAGGCCCTGCGGCCCGATTCAACGTCCGGAGCTGGATAACTCTAAACAAAGTTTCTCTAGACCGATCGAAACAATACCGACGAACTCTAAGGCCTTTTGGCCTTTTAGAATAACTTTTTTCGATTCTGAACTTCGAGTAAAGGAAAGTACATCCGAACCCAATGGCGGAAAAAACAATCTGAGGATGGAGAGGATGCCCATGCGCACTGTAGTCCGAGGGGGGAGCCACCTATCTCGTGAAACTTCGAAGACTCTTCCAGGACAACAATATGCAATCATCCGGACCCAACACTAGGCGGCGATCTATGCACAGATATGAATTCAGCAACCCACATGCCTCGAACTCTTAGGTTCGGCGTTGAGCAAGGATATTGGACGGTATGACGAACACTCATCTGGGGGTTTGCCCGGTTTGGGAACTGCAACTATAGTAGCCATTCGTTAGTCACGCTGCAGTTCCCCGGCCTCCAAGCTATTTAGAAACATTATCAGGAGATGTGGGGCTGTTAAGTCAGATGCGCGTTTATAAAGTTCAATGGGGATAACATTGGGCCCCACAGCTTTTCCAGACTGCAGAGCGTGGATGGCAGACAGGATTTCATCTGTCGTGAAGTCAGCCTCTAGAGATAGGGCCGCACCATCTGACAGAGCCGGCATTTGGATACGCCTCCTCCGTTGTCATGTGAGAGTTAGAAGTGTAAACCTGTTCAAAATATTCAGCCAAAGTGTCTACTATCTCTTCAGGGGCGGTAACGATTGTGGAAGTCGAGGTGAGGAGTTGTGCTATTGTTCTCTGAGCTCTTTCCCTCCTGTCTAACCACCCCAAGAGCCTGCCCGCCTTGTCTCCTACCTCATATACAGTATGCTGGGTAGCCTGGAGCCGCAATTTAACCTGTTCACCTTGGTATTCTCTAAGTGTGCACTGTTTAAGACGTAGGCGTTGCGCCGTCTCCTGAGAGGGGTTCTGTTCATGTTGTGCCTGAAGCTCGGCCAGTTCAGCCTCAAGTATATCCAACTCGCCTCTTGCCGCTCGCCTATGGCCCCTTATTGAGGCGATTGCCTGTCCTCTAACCACAGCCTTGTTTGCTTCCCACAAGACACCAGGGGACTGTACAGAATTCACATTCTCCAGAAAATAGTGCTTTGTAGCCGTAACTATATCCTTGCAGATCTTTGGGACCTGCAGGTAAGCTGGAGTGATAGGGAAAATTTGCTTTCTCGCCTTAATGTGCATTGTATAGGTCAGGGAAACGGGCGAGTGGTCAGATATGCCGCAAGGACGTATCTCAACATCAGTCAAGTGGGGCAGGCTGTCTACAGAGAGGAGAAAGTAGTCTATACGGGAGAGGCTATTATGTACTCCTGATTGAAAAGTGTAGGGTTGCTCCATGGGGTGTCTATATCTCCAAGCATCTACGAGACCCAAAGCGTCAAGGAACCCAGTCATACGGGAACCACCACACCTATTGTCCGACATGGGCAGCGGTCCCTGGTGCCATCTATACCAGTATTAAAGTCACCCCCCATAAGTAGTTCTCCCTCCCGTAGGCCCAGTAGGAATGTGCTAGGCGCCGGAAAGGCCACAGAGTGGAGGGCAGGGGGGATGTATATCGACACAATATTAAACCGCTTCCCTTCCCATTGGCATGATATGGCCGCAAACCGCCCCTGAGTATCCGTCCAAGTGTGATGTATGATCAGTGGAAATTGCCTATGAACCAGAATGCCCAGCCCTGTAGAGCCCGAGAGCGCTCAGAATTCGCTACCATTTTGTATCCCCAAAGATCCATAGCTTTACATGTTGAACCCAGCAGGTGTGTTTCCTGTAATAATGCTATCGCCGGCACGCTATGCCTCAGGTATTGCAGCTCTTTTGATCATTCCCCAGACCATGCACATTCCAGGTAAGCAACGTCAAGGGAGACACCGGGGTCGAAGTGGGGACTTCAGTACCAATTCTAGAGCATGCCGACACTGTATCTACCGCCATGAGTAGTATATTGTTTCAAAACCAACCCCAATGCAGCACACTCTTCCAATAATGCCATGCACATTGTCCTTCAATCTTTGCCCGGAACATAAAACATTAAACGTTTGAACAATTCGCAGAAAACACCCTACCCCACCCACCACCCACCCTGCATCCCTGCTTGACGGAATTACAATGACCCCCCCACCCCAACAAAGCAGAGTGCTTAGTACCCATTCCCACTCTTCAATGATGGGGGAGAGAGAAAACTGCTCCTGCCACCACAAAGCCCTTTACTCCAACATTGTCAGTGACCCAAAGCCCTTGTCGAATGTCACTAGAGAGAACTTAAAAGGAATAGTCTTTTAAATGTCTTTAGACAGCAGCTCGGCAGGACATCCCCACAAAACTTAGCAAAAAGAAAAAAAATACCTTAGAGTGGCTTCTCAGCGCAACTTGGTGAATGCAAATTTGTCCAGCTTTACCTGCTTGGCCCCCCTTTGAGTTCCTGCCGCTCACGGTGGCGGCAGAAGGGAGGATTACACGTTGAGCAGGACCCCAACAACTGGTGACCACAGGATAGTTCACTGTATTCCTTCAAATCAGTAAACACGAGTATGCCCTAATCCAGTGGAGGGGGAGATTGTAAATGTCTTAGGGAGTCGGGGGGTCCGCAAAGTTGCGACCCCGCAGTGGGTCAGGTGGGTGTCCGGTCGAGAGGGCAGGTCATTTAAAGCAGTACGTGTCCCTGGGTCAGGTAGGTATGATGAATGAACCTTCAGAATGAAGTAGCGCCCCAAGGGAGCAAAATGGCAGCTCCGCGATGATTGCACTTTGCGCTGTTAGTTCGCGCTGCGAGAGCGTGTGGGAGGCTTTAACGGCTCTACCTAACCTTCCTTGGGCACCCCCACCAAAGCAAGCGTCCTGTTCAGGCCTGGGGGCGATCGCTCACTGTCACAAAATGGTGGTCGGGGGAGTCCATCAGGTCGTCACTCCAGTCAATTACAGTTCCTGCTCTGACCCCGTTGTCAAAATGTCACCAGTGCTTATCCTTGCCAGCCAGGTCGCTCCTCAATAGTTTACCTCCCACCGCCACCTCTAAGACGAAGAGGGGGGGGGGAGCACTCTGCCCTCTGGCACCGCCGTTCCTGCCAGGTCTGATCCTCGGCGCGTCTCCCACCACCTCAAAGCCAGCTGCAATGCAGCAGTGGAAAGCGCGCGGTCTATATCGCTCTCGATCTCATAATGGCGGGAGGGGGTCCTTCTCAGTCCTTGCCTCGACCGCTAAACTATTCACCTGTTAACCCCACCAGGGGCACTTTACCGGGATCTGCGCTGGGCTCTGGGCCCGTTGTATGTTGCCTCACTCACCACTCCCACGAGGATAGTTAGGGGGGAGCTCCCTGACCACCGGCACTTCCGCACTCCTCCGATCCGGCACTCAGGCTTCCGTAACTGGGTACTTTCACCACTGTGGGCCCCGGCTGCTGCTCGCCCTTAGGCCACAGATCTCCGCTCTCCGCCTCGGCCACTGGGAAGATTGTGGGCCACTGTTATCGGCCTTGGACGGTACCGCTCACCTTCCGCTGTTTCCTGTGAGTTTTGGGGCTAAGGAGGTCGAGGATAAATAAACGGATTGACTGGGTCCTATATTGGGAGTCCGGAGCCTCTCTAGGCTGCGGCCATGCTCTTCGGCTGCTAGCCACGCTCCCCTCTAATTATAATATTTGATGGTATGTCTGTAGGCCTGTAAGGTGGGGCAACACGGTTACCCGACTGGTGGAACATGTTTGTGCATGTTTATAAGTTCAAATTCAGGGCAAGGTATCTAGTATATGGAGTGTGAGTCTATGTGTAATCGATTCTGGTTTGCGGTATGTCTATATCATTAGGTAGGGTGGCGTAGTTGGTTCGATACCTGTTCAATGTGTGGGTATCCAATCTACATGGTTGTAATCTCTGCTCTACGTCAAAAGGGTGTGGTAGAGGTACAGTAGTTGAATTATTAATCCTGAAAAAAGGAAAGAGTGACCTAATGGCTGCATATTTTAAGTTCTAAACGCCTTATACATACACAGTGTATAGAACTTATCTTATCTAGATTAATGCAATTAGTCGGGTCACACAATTATTATACAGTACAAGGTTATATAATAGGAGTCCAACTGTGGGATATATATAGTGTTATGAATGCAATGGAACTTCTACACAAGTGATTGTGTGACATTTGAAGAAATTCTACTGCATTATACATGGTATTATGGATCAATTAGGACTTATATATAAGCGATACCCTGTTACATGTAAAGTGAGTCCGACCAGCGTTGCCACAAAACACTGCCATTCTTCAGCAGTATTTAGACCCTGATTAATAGAATGAATACGGTCTATCCAATGGCATTCATGTCTCTGTAGGATTTGTGCGATATCACACCCTCTTTCCGGTACCAAGCCAATGTCAATAACCTGCCACCTGATGTCCTCCGCTGAATGTTTTTTGTCTTTGTAGTGGGCCACTAGGGGGGCATTTTCCACCGAACGTCGTATGCGACTCCGGTGTTGTCCAATGCGGGCTTTAATGGGCTGCTGAGTTTATCCGATATATGGTAAATCACACGGACACCATCTACAGTAGATCACATTCAAGGTATTGCAATTTGAAAAGAAATTCAAAGTATGCTTCCATGACCCAAGTTCGAAAGTCTGTGTATTGGTGGTAAAGGAACATACCACACAGTTCCCACATTTGTGATGGCCTTTAACCTCTGGTTGGGCCCATGTTGATTCCAATGATTTTACCTTTGGTCTAGTTATCTCAGTAGAAGATCTGATCAGGTGGTCTTTTACATTTTTGCCTCTTTTGTATCCAAAAAGTGGAGTTGTCATTTCTGGGGCGTAGCTCTCAATTATGCCCCAGTTCTTTGTGATTAGTTTCCTTACTTCATTTGTGTGCACGCCAAAAGTGGTCACACATACAAGTTTCTCTTGTTGTTTCTTTTGTTTGGGTTTCAAAAGTTCCTCCCTGAGGCAGTACCATGCTCATTTCAATGATTTCTTGACTACTCTATTTGGATATCCTTTACACAGTGGTCAGACCACGCACTTCTATCATTTGCATGGACGCCCATGGATGCTGTCCATCCTTTTACAACTACAGCCAAGACTGGTCGGACTTGGTCAAAACTGCCTGTGTCAAAGTTAACAACTGTTTTAAAAGACTCCATTCCGTTAATTAAGAAGGATAATCCGATTGAAGCTTACAGTTCCTTTAATAAGTGGCTAGAGTCCTCTCTTGACCTCACTCTCCCTAAACACAAAATAGTGCACCGTGGAGGTTCCAACAAAATGCACTGGTATACTGCAGAACTGAAATGTCTCAAACGGAACTGTAAGAGGCTAGAGAGGAAGTGGAGAAAGAACTTCACCCCAGAGGATAAAGCGGAATACAGAGCTACTCTTAGGAACTATAAGACCCAACTAAAATTAGCCCAAGCCTCTTATTACCAGCTTGAGATATCTAAAAGCGCTAACTCCCCTAGGGAAATGTACAAAATCTTCAAGTCTCTGGTAACTCCGCCTTGTCCCTTGAATGAAGCGGCCGATCCCCTAAAACGGTGCGAGGAGTTAGCCAATTTTTTTAGCTCAAAGGTTGCTACCATCTACTCCTCCTTCTGTGCGAAGGAAGCTACAAATGATCTTGGACACTCCATTGAGCTCACCACTCGATTGATCTCCTCACCTACTCTGGATGTTCTGCCCTTGATAGATCATTCCACAGTAGAAAAACTTCTGCAGAATCTGAAATCAGGCTCTCCTGCGGACATTGCCCCGCCCTCTGCCCTAAAACAAGTTTCTGAGGTGGTAGTACCTATTATAAAGGATGTAATCAACTCCTCCCTTTCCACTGGAGTGGTTCCCCCACTGTGGAAACAGGCCAGAGTTAAAGCTCTTTTAAAAAAAGCCAATCTCGACCCTGATGACTGGTCAAACTACCGCCCTATCTCCCTGTTGCCAGGGATTAGTAAAATCACAGAAAAGCATGTCAATCTTGCTTTATCCGCCTTTATCGAGAACAAGGCTGTACTTCACCCTACTCAAACTGGCTTTAGAACAAAACAGGGCACTGAGACCGCCCTGGTGGTGGTAGTGAAGGAAGCGAGGAAGATTGTAGATGCCGGAGGCTGCGCTGCGGTGGTCCTTTTGGACCTCAGCGCAGCCTTCGATACGGTCAACCACTCCCTGTTGATCAGCCGCCTCGGCGAGGCTGGCGTTTCCGGGGTTGCCCTTAAATGGCTTCAATCCTTCCTAGCAGAAAGATCATTCTCTGTCTTTGAAGGGGAGTATACCTCAAGACAGTTCCCCCTTCACTACGGCGTTCCCCAGGGATGCTCATTAAGCCCCACATTATTTAATATCTATATGAGGCCCTTGGCTGAGGTGGTGCTTCCCTGGGGAATAAAAGTGGTTACATATGCCGATGACACCCAGTTGGTGGTCTCACTCACTAGCTCTGAAGACGGGACCTCTGGACCAAACAATCTGTCCCCCTGTCTCACTAAGGTCTGTGAATGGATGGAAGCATCATTTTTTAAACTAAATGGGACTAAAACCGAGATCATGATCTTGGGTTACAAGGCTCCTCTGAACCTTAATCCATGGTGGCCTAGCTGCCTGGGTCCCCCTCCGACCCCAAAGAAACAAATCAAGAGTTTGGGAGTCTGGCTTGATCCCTCTCTCGGCTTTCAAGTGCAGGCAAAGAAGGTAGCTGCAACATGCTTTGGCTTGATTAGGACATTAAGGAAGGTTCTCAACCTCCTTCCTTCTGATTCCAGACGGCTCCTGGTGCAGTCCTTGATCATCTCTAGATTGGATTACTCCAATGCACTTTATCTTGGCGCACCGTTGGGCACTATCAAAATTCTGCAGTCAGTCCAGAACTGTGCTGCTCGACTTCTGGTCAAAGTCCCCAGACACAGCTCGGTTAAGCCTGCTCTGCGTGCTCTTCACTGGCTTCCGATTCAAGAGAGGATAGGTTTTAAGGCCATGTGTATGGTCCATAAATCCATCACAAACAACGGTCCAGATATTCTTTGCCCTCTCTTCTGCCCTTACCGACCCTCCTGAACCCTTAGGTCCAGTGAACTCAATCTTCTGACAGTCCCTAGGATCAAGAGATCCCGTACGGGGGGTCGGCGGTTTTCCTTGCAAGCGGCCAAATTCTGGAATAACCTTCCTGAGAGCATTCGACTCCTACCGAACCATCTCATGTTCCGGAAACAACTAAAAACCTTTCTATTCCGATGAGTGATGATGATGTTACCTGGGTCAAAGCGCTGGGATGCCCTAGGGTAGCCATGCGCTATACCAAGTGTATTTTCATTTATTCATTCATTCACAGTACCTTGGTTTTCAGGATTTCAGCTTCATGCATGTAGTCCTCCTTAAGTGAACAGTTTCTACGAATGCGCAGAAATTGCCCGAAGGGTAATCCATCTCTGAGAGCTCTGGGATGATGACTTCTATAGGATAACAACGTGTTACGCTCCGTGAGTTTCCTATGTAAGGTGGTATAGATTTGGTTTTCACTGTGTCTAATGTTCAAGTCCAGGAAAGCTATACTAGATCTATGAAGAGTGGATGTAAAGGTCAGGTGTCGTTGTACTGTGTTGAGGTATAGTACAACATTATGAAAGTCAGTCTCACCGCCCCTCCAGATCAGGAAAATGTCATCCAAATACCTATGCCAGCATTTAATATTTCCATGTTGGGGGTTGGTAGCATTTAGGACAAACGTCTGCTCTATGTAGTCCATATATATATTTGCCAAATTCGGTGGAAAAATAGCTCCCATACTCGTGCCCGAGCATTGTTTTTTTTTTTTTTTTTTTCGAAAACCTTTATTTAACATTTGCAATCAAATACAGACACGGGCCTACAACCCCCAGGGCTGGCCGCTAAGCATTTCAGTACGTTATTACAATCCAACTTCAGACCCAGCCTCCCTGGGGAGCATAGGAACTCCATCCACAAAGCACATCAGTTGCAAAGGCAGTTCAATTCGGAGACAGGATAAGAGGTTTTCATTTTGTATATAATAAGTTGAAAGGATCAGGTGTCCTACAGTGTCTCGGATCACAAAAGGGGGCGAGCAAAAGAACAACGTGCCCCAAATAAGTTCGCTATCATGTAGGTCAGCGGCGCTAAGACATACGACATCAGGATAAGTAGCACATTATTATTCGTCTACGCCATCATTATTGTCCGCCCCACAGCACCAAAACCTCAGAAAAGTCAAGGTATAGATGTTGAAACAAGGATGTAAGGAAAGCCAAACCCACTACACTAACCCGGAAAAGGAAAAGGAAGAAAAGGCGAGGAAAGAGAAGGAAGAAAAGAGGCCATAGAACAAAAATAAAAACGAAACACCCACCCCCGCACCCCCCCCACCCTGCACCCCTGCTGATGACTACGGCCACCCCCCTCGCAGCGTGCCTGTCGCCCAGTAACCAGAACCCGAAATATAGTAGAAAGGGAAAGAAAGGAAAAGGCAAAGAACCCCACATAATGAGGGAAATCGGAGGAGGGCATAGTTCTACGGGCTCCCGTTCTCCTTCCCCGTCATAGCCAGCCCCGCCCCGGACTCCGTTAGGTCAATAAAAAACAATCCCGTTAAACATAGTGTCACAATGAGAGACTCGGAGAAAAATCTCAACCCTGGCCCCGTCGATCAAATGCGCTGAAGTCATCAATTAAGGAAAGCACTTCCCACAAAGTACTGCCAAAGTTTACCGAACAGGAGTACACAGATGAGAAAAGAACATCAGGTCCCGATGTAGATGGCTGGTACCAATGTCGACCCTCCCTGCCTCCGAAGCCAAACTTTACCCCATCGCCATCTTGAAAGACCGACAGGGGAGGGGAGTCGACACGGTCCGAAACACAAAAGGATAGAAAGTAGAAGGTTCCAAAATGGGGATGACATGTAAATGTTCCGGGGGATACACAATCGGGGGTTCCAACGGTTCCGTGGGGTGACCAGGCACAGTACAGTCAGGTGGAGCCACTTCAATAGGGGCAAACACTGCTTCCAGCGCCGGGTCAAAATACACCTCCGAGACATCTATTGAAAAGCGGGCTGGCTGCCGGGTCGCGGGCGTCGAGTCAGGATCCGGTCTCATGCCTGTGAATCCATCCGTCGCAGACAACAAACTGCAAGTCTGGACTTCAATAGTTCCCTTAAGTGCCATGAGTGCCTCCAGCCCCGTACGCAGTGACGAGGCCATTTCGAGCCTGTTCCGCTAGACTCGTTCCATCCTCCAACATGGCGGACCCCACGGAGAGGCGCCTTCTCCGGGGCAAAATTAGGCGGAGCAGGAGTAAGCCATGAGGAACTGACGGTTAGCGAGCAGTAGTACGCAGCGAGGCACCGACCCGGGGGAACGGGGATGTGAGCACCGTGCGTCACTCGTCACCTCACCTTCTGTAGGGCACCAGGCAGCTGATGGTAACAAAACAAGCAAAAGAGTCAGAGTGTTCCAGAGACCGGACCCAACCACCTTCAGCAGTCCGTTGTTATTCAACTCGGACCCGGCAGAGCCAGCACTCAAGACCCCGGCTTCTCTGCTGGGTTAGGCCTCAATGCGACCATCGACGTAGCTCCGCTCCACAACGGCGGTGAAACTCCGGGATTGCACCACTGGAGTGCGAGTCGGATCACACACACAGATCCGGTGCAGTTAATCAGTATAAGCAACAGGATGATAGAGCAAAGGACGGAGGTCAGCGGAGCCGGGAGACCATGCGGCCATCTTGGTTGGTGTCGTAGCTCCTCCCCCGTGCCCGAGCATTGTTGATAATACTCTCCTCCTGATACAAAACAAAATAGTTGCACTGTAAAGCGATGCATACCAGTGAAATGATAAGAGGTGGGGACTTGTTAGGGTCTGGGTCTCGAGTTCAGAAGTCTCTCTATAGCAATAATACTGTCCTCATGTGGATGTTTGTGTACAGTGATGGGATGTCAACTGTTGCTAACCAGTCTGTGGAGTCATCAAAGTGTTTCCCTTCGACCAGGTTTATCATGTGCATGGTATCCTTTACATGACTTTCTTGAGTGGGCACAAAGTCCTTTATACAAAAATCAATATACTGTCCAATAGGTTCTAATATAGAACCACATCCTGACAAAATGGTCTGCTTGGGGGATTGGTGGGGTCCTTGTGGATCTTTGGTAATGTGTACAATACCAGTGTCCTTTTTATTATTAAGAAAATCAAACTCCTTTTTGTCAATAATATAACCTTCACTTAAACCTTTCATGGTTGTTCCTAATATCTCTTTTTTGATTTCTAATAGAGGATTTCTCTGTAGTTTCTTGTAGTGTTTCACCTCTCTGATCTGTTTATTTAATTCATTGTCATAGTCTTTGCAATCTTGAATGACAACCCCCCCTCTCTTATCT
The DNA here is from genome assembly GCF_964263255.1 of Lissotriton vulgaris. Taxonomy (NCBI): domain Eukaryota; kingdom Metazoa; phylum Chordata; class Amphibia; order Caudata; family Salamandridae; genus Lissotriton; species Lissotriton vulgaris. The sequence continues at coordinate 1,150,673,462 of NC_141685.1, read as the reverse complement.
GCGGGTTTCAGTATTATGCCTTTGTAATTTTTTGGGGAGTTCAAATCATATCTTTCCTGTAGTGTGAGGTTATATGGTATAAACCTTTGGGTGTTCTTAAGCTTGTCCACACCTGTCAGAATCAATTTTTCAAAAGTTAGCAATACATGGGGCATCATACCATTCGTGGGATAGAATGTGGAGGGTGTTCTGAGACCTGTCACAGAGCCCTGTGCGAGGTTCTCTTTGTCTTTGAAAAAAATTTTTCAAGCACATTCTTCTAAAAAATTGGAATAATTCTGCCTTTAGGGAAAATAAGTCTGTTTTCTCCGATATGACATAGGATAGGCCTTTAGTCAAAAGTGATGTCTCAGGAGACGATAGTATATGTTGGGACAGGTTAAAATATCGATAGCATATATATCGATGTCACTAATTTCGATGACACTAATATCGATATTTGTATGATTTTTTTGTTTTTTATTATGTATGTGTTATATGTGTTACTTAAGTATTTAAAATAAATAATATATGTGTATTAATTTTATATTTTAATAAATGTATTTATAAGCAAATTATATTTTTTAGTACCGGAGCGGGTAGTGGGTTTATAGGGGAATAGGGTGGAAAGTAATTTAATTATGTTTAATGAATTATTAATTAGTAGGAGTTATAAAATAATTTTAAATAATTGATAATTAATTTTAATTATTTGGAAATTAATTTTATTTAATTGATAAATATGTTCTGTAGCGGGTTGTGGGTTTATAGGGGAATAGGGTGGGAAGTAATTTAATTATGTTTAAATAATTATTAATTAGTAGGAGTTATAAGTTAATTTTCATTAATTGGTAATTAATTTTAATTAATTGGAAATTAATTTTAATTAATTGATTAATTGATAAATATGTTTTGTAGCGGGTTGTGGGTTTATAGGGGAATAGGGTGGGAAGCAATTTAATTATTTTTAATTAATTATTAATTATTAGGAGTTATAAATTAATTTTAATTAATTGCTAATTAATTTTAATTATTTGGAAATTATTTTTAATTAATTGATAAATATGTTCTGTAGCGGGTTGTGGGTTTATAGGGGAATAGGGTGGGAAGTAATTTAATTATGTTTAATTAATTATTAATTAGTTGGAGTTATACATTAATTTTCATTAATAGCTACATAATTTTTATTAATTGGAAATAAAATATAATCAATTCATAAATTGATAAATATGTTTTGTAGCGGGTTGTGGGTTTATAGGGGAATAGAGTGGGAAGTAATTTAATTATGTTTAATTATTTATTAATTAGTTGGAATTATAAATTAATTTGAAATAATTGTTAATTAATTTTAATTAAGTGGTTAATAATTTTAATTAATTGGTAAATAATTTTCATTTATTCATAAATAGATAAATGTTTTCTGTTGCGGGTAGTGGGTTAATAGGGGAATATGGTGGGAAGTAATTTAAATGTAAATAAGTAATAATGTATTTAAATTAATTGTTTTGTTAATAATATAATTGATAATTAATTATTAATTGGTCATTAAATACGCTATCCAACGCTTTCCCTACTGTTGCACTCTCTGGAGTGGGAATAGTAATTTTTACTCCTACGCTATCCAACGCTTTCCCTACTGTTGCACTCTCTGGAGTTGGAATAGTAATTGTTACCCCTACGCTTTCCAACGCTTTCCCTACTGTTGCACTCTCTGGAGTGGGAATAGTAAATTGTACCCCTATGCTATCCAACGCTTTACCTACTGTTGCACTCTCTGGAGTGGGAATAGTAATTTATACTCCAACGCTGTCCAACGCTTTCCCTACTGTTGCACTCTGTGGAGTGGGAATAGTAATTTATACTCCTACGCTATCCAACGCTTTCCCTACTGTTGCACTCTGTGGAGTGGGAATAGTAATTTATACTCCTATGCTATCCAACGCTTTCCCTACTGTTGCACTCTCTGGAGTGGGAATAGTAATTTTTACTCCTACGCTATCCAACGCTTTCCCTACTGTTGCACTCTCTGGAGTGGGAATAGTAATTTTTACTCATACGCTATCCAACGCTTTCCCTACTGTTGCACTCTCTGGAGTGGGAATAGTAATTTTAACCCCTACGCTATCCAAAGCTTTCCCTACTGTTGCACTCTCTGGAGTGGGAATAGTAATTTTTACCCCTACGCTATCCAACGCTTTCCCTACTGTTGCACTCTCTGGAATGGGAATAGTAATTTTTACCCTTACGTAATCCAACGTTTTATATAATTAATTGTAAAAATATTAAAAGTATATTTAATTTTGTACGTTTTTTACATTTTATTTATGTTATTGTTTTATGTTTGTAAATGTATTTGTAATTTAGAATATATTTTATTAATTTATAAATTAGTAAAATAATTATTACAACTTATTGTTCAGTACATATATATTATATATTTACTGTATATATTTAAATAATGTTTTATTATTATTATATATGTATTATTTATTAATTTTAAACATTATTAGATACTTTTAACTATGTAGAATTTATTTATTAGTGTTACTTTATTTTACATTTATATGTAAAAAAAAACGATATTTTTAACATCGATATTTTTAACATCTATATTATTTTTTCGATATTTTTGTACTTACCATGTTGTAGATAGGATGTCGATATTCTTGCCCTCGATATTTTTGACTCGATATTCCTGTAGGTCGATATTTTGGAGGTCGAAATTGCGTCAGTGATTCATTTTGTGTTAGTAAGGTTGTGGACCCCACTGGTAATATTTGTTCCTTGTTTGCTTCTCCCCCGGGTATTGGTACCATGTTTTCCTTTTTGCCTTTCCATCCCTGTCTAAAAAAGGCTGTCGGATGATTTTCTATGCGACTTGGCCCAGGTTGTGCGTCTGAAACACTAGAGCCTCCAGAGGATTCTGAGAAGGTTATTGGTTTATTATTTCTGTACCTGCCCCAGGTGTTTTGTCTATTTTGGTTGCCCAATGTACTATAATAATCTTCTCTAAGGTAAGGGTATGCTTTTTCTTTTGAAAAACTTTTTATGTCCTTTGTTACCTTATCTGCCTTCTTTTTTAATTCGAAACAATTGAAGCTCTCAATTGTTTTATCCAATTTTTCCAACAGTTTTTGTTTCTTATAGAAAATCAAAGTCAACAGGAATTTCCCTGGACTAACTTTATGGAGAATAATTTTATATCCTAAATATCATTTAGCTATGACACAAACACATTATTCGAAAATAATTCTTAGTCACCCACTAAAATGTAACATATATACGTTTTCTTTATTAAAAAAATCTTATCCTCACTTGACAGGGTATTCTCCTTAACATAAGGAACCCACAGACAAATTAAAATTTCAGAGAAACCAATTTTTTCTGAAAAACAATTCATATGCACATTTCTTAACACAATAAAAAATTTCATAAAACATACATCAATAAAGAAAAGCTATTACAGTATACTTAAAAAACAAATATCACAAATAAATACATATAACTTGATTACAACAACAGACAAGAACCCCTTCTTTTAAGCGGAACAACAGATGTTAGTCCCAGATACTCAGATCCAATAGCCTTATTATCATACGTGTGAGCCTTCCAATGTCCAAGATTGGCGTATTTATGGAAACCACTTGGCTTTACTTGGATTCTAAAAACATAGTGCGTCGACGCGTTTCGCTGTTTAGCCTTGAATATGGTTACACCTTCCTCAGGACAACAAATAATTGGGGTCATCAACAACAACAGGATAAGATTTTTTAATAAAGAAAACGTATATACGTTACATTTTAGTTGGTGGCTAAAAATTCTTTTCGAATAATGTGTTTGTGTCATAGCTAAATGATATTTAGGATATAAAATTATTCTCCATAAAGTTAGTCCAGGGAAATTCCCGTTGACTTTGATTGTCTGTAGTACCCTGTTCCCTGGAACAAGTGGGGTCTTCTCTCTTTTGTTAAAACTTTGTTTCTTATAGAACCTGGCAGGGTTTCTTAGTGAGTATCTTTCATTTTATTTTCACTTGCACATGGTTCCCACGCACTTCACCAACATTGAGCAACTCGAACACCAGGTAAATTCCAGCCCACAATTCTCTAAGACAACGTCTTAAACTACAGTTTGGTCTTAGATTCTAGATACACATTTCTATTTTCCCAGATGTCCCCCATCCTGAAGAGACCCGATATCCATGTTAGGGTCGAAACGCCGTCGACAATTGAGAAAAGCAAACCAATAGAACTGGAATTCAAACATTCTATAGATGTTATGTATTTGGAAAAAGAAATGTGTCGCTTTTTGTATGTAAAAAAGTTTATCTGAAACGTTGCACAAATTGTTTCACAAATGTTTTCATATGCTTTGGTTCATAATTTCACTTGGGACACAATCCACGACTGTAAATAGTTCTTGACATTTTTTTCTGATTTTTTTTTTAATATATTCATTGTACAACCCAAACAAGTGCATTTGAGTCTCTTTCTATCTGACATCCCACTCCATCCCTGCTTATATATGCGATTTTCGCTATTTGCATCATCAATAAATAATAAGTATCGTTCCACAGAAACCACTGTCTTTTTAAAATCCTTATCCCAAGTAGGCGGTAACCATGACTTCTACTGACGTCTCAGTAATGTTATAATAATGGTTCAGATTTGTATGAAATGAGAAATAACTACCCATAGCGTAACCGTAAGATATGGTGCCCCATGTTGGGCAGCAAATATGGAGTAGTTCTATAAGGTGTTCTTTCACACCCACGGGTGACACAGGTGAACTTTACTCAATGCATCAGTGGCCAATGTGAAAAACAGGCCACTATAGTCTAGCCAAAGCACTATTCAATATGAAATTGACTTAGAAGTATTTCTTTTGGCTTACTAACAATCCCTATGAAGGAATTAGGGGCACCGGGGTAACAGTAACATACCTTATTTGGTTATTTACAGTATCACACACACTGTACTAAGTAGAATGAACACTTTTAAGCAAAAAGTATTTTTTACTACATGGATAATCTATTTCTCAGCTGGTCTAAAACAACTACACAGAATATTATAAAAATAGCAATCAGACATGTTATAAATAACAAGAATAAAGCAAACATTTCTACCATGGTTAAAATATAATCTAGAAACTAATACCTTAACACCGACTTATATTCACTGTATTAGGAGCACATGGAAGGCAAAGCAACTCAGTCTATAGTTTTGTAGGGAGAAGAGACACATTGTATATCTTATTGACAGGAGCGGCCGTCTTTATCAGAGGAGGTATGAAGACAGTGGTCCCGCAAAGGGCAATTACATGCTGCAGTCTTCCTCTAGGGACCCAGCTTTATTGGCTTCAGGTGAGATGTAGCATCTGCGAAGTGGGAATTGTGCTGGCAATAGGCGAGCCAGTCTATAGCAGAATCTCATGTGATAATCTGGACAGACGACCACTCCTGACAAATGGTAGTTCTCATATACAAAATCTTATCAAAATTGGAGTTTCTGACTTAAGTTAGGAATGTCTGACATAGATTATGTGCATGAAGGTGTGCATCCCAGACATTTCCTTATGAACACATAGGGTAAAAGGACATCAATTCAGTCTACATTATTTAGACTAAATGTCTGTATGTGTTTTTAGTTAACCTTGACAAACAAGTTACTTACCTTTGGTAACGATATATCTGTAAGAAAGCTTAGTAGTGATAGAATCCTTACCTTAGAATTACCCCCAGGCGTCAGTCTGGATTCGGAAAGTTTTCATCAGCAGTACCCCTGCGCATCGGAAGGTGGCGTTGTGCGGCACCGTGTCCGTTGTTGGCATGGTGGTCGCTGAGATGACGTTGCGGCAGCTAATTAGACACCGCCCTTGCGCGCTGACGTCAGTTCTGTACATGACTTTCCGCGCCAGAAAAGGCAGAGACATGCAAGATACTGACCACTGGTGCCTTTAAACTCGGGCCCTTGAAGGGATGACCTTAACCCTGGAAATCAGTTCGCAGAACGGGGAGGATGGGTGAGGCGGGAAAGAATCTATCACTATTAATGTTTCTTACAGATATATCGTTACCGAAGGTAAGAAGCTTGTTCATCTGGCGGGTCTGCGAACCAAGATCACACCAGGAAGTCTGGGAGAACAGAACGGCCAAAGCCGTCTCTCCGGACTTGGCTGTCCAGGCAGTAGTGCTTAGTAAAAGTGTGCAGCGAGGCCCACATAGCTGCCTGACAGATTTCTTGCAGGGGGACACCACGTCCCAATGCTGTAGTGGCTGCAGTCGCCCTGGTGGAATGGGTGCGCAGCCGTAACGGAGCTTCCATCTTAGCCGGAGAATAGCAGGCTTTAATACACAAGACAACCCATCGGGAGACAGTCCACTTGTGTACTGCCGGACCTTTTTTGGTGCCAACGTAGCCAACAAAGAGCTGGTCATCCACCCGGAACTGTTGTGTGCGGTTCAAATAAAACGAGAGCACACATTTTGGGTCCAGTGGGTGGAGCCTCTCTTCCTCTCTAGAAGGAGGCGGAAAGAAGGTGGTCAAAGTGATGGTCTGCCCAATGTGAAAGGCAGTGAGAACCTTTTGCAGAAAGGATGGACGTGTCCTGAGCACAACCTTGTCCGGATGGACAGATGAAAAAGGAGATTTACAAGAAAGAGCCTAGAGCTCACTCACTCTCCTAGCAGAGGTGATGGCAACCAGGAAAGCAGTCTTCAAGGTGAGCAGATGAAAAATTCAATTGTGCAGAGGCTCACAGGGAGCGCACATTAGATATGTAAGAAGCAGATTCAAGTAACACTGTGGAATAGGAGGGAAAAGATGAGTAATGCTTTTGAGAAATCTATTTACAACAGGGGACTTGAAAAGAGAGGGCTGAGCAGGGAGCCTGAAAAAGGCCAAAATAGCAGAAATGTAGCCCTTGATAGTGCCCAGAGCAGAGCCCTGCTGGGCCAAGGAAAGAAGAAACAGAAGAACTTCTGAAAGAGGGGCAGAAAGGGGATCCATAGCCTTTGCTGTGCACCATGCCACAAATTTGTTCCACCTGCAGGCATATACCAACTTAGTGGAGGGACGCCTGGCTGCCAGAATGACATTACAGACTTCAGGAGGCAAGTCAAAGGGAATCAACTGCAGCCGCTCAATCTCCACGCAAAGAGGTGGAGCTGGACAGGTTCGGGTGGAGGACCGTCCCCTGCTACTGCGACAGAAGATCCTCCTGAAGAGGCAGTCGGATCGGGGCATCGATTGTCATACTGAATAGCTCGGGATACCAAACTCTTTCAAGCCCAGTCTGGTGCCACAAGATTGACTTGTGCTGGGTCGTGCCTGATCTTCTTCAGCACTCTGGGCAGAAGTGGTATAGGCAGAAAAGGTACAACAGACTGCAACTCCACTCGCAACGAAAAGCATCGCCGAGCGAGTTCTGCCTTGGAAATTCCATTGCGCAGAACTACTGACATTGCGTGTTCTCTTCGGTGGTGAATAGATCTAACCGAGGCTCTCTCCACTGTTCAAAGAGACCTTGCGTCACATCTGATTGAAGACGCCATTCGTGATCCATCAGGCCCCTGCGGCTGAGTTTGTCCACCCGACGTTCAGTGAACCTGTCAGGTGTTGAACCACCAGGGAACTGCCCTGCTGTTCCAGCCATGTCCAGAGGTGCAGAGCCTCCTGACATAGGTTCCACGACCCCCCCCCCCTGTTTGTTGCACTACCACATGGCAGTGGTGTTGTCTGTGAACACCTGCACCACTTTCCCTTTAACATAGGGAAGGAATGCCTTCAGTGTAAGTCGGATCGCCCGAAGCTCCAGAAGGTTGATATGGAGCTTGGACTGCGCCGGAGACCAGAGGCCTCTGATCTCCGCCTCTCCCATGTGCCCCCCCATCCCAGGAGGGACACGCCCATCACCACTGAGTGCTCTGGTTGGGGAAGGGAGAGGGATCTGCCCTGGACCCAATGTCAGTTCATGAGCCACCACTGCAGCTGCTGTGCAGTGCTCTCTGAGATCTGGACGTAATCGGACAGGTTCCCTAGACGCTGTGCCACTGGAACTTCAGGTCCCACTGCAGAGCCTGCATATGCCATCTGGCATGAGTGACCAGCAGGATGCAGGAGGCCATGAGGCCCAGCAGCCTCAGGGTCATCCTGGCCGAAACCCAGAATAGAATCTAAAAGATCGGAATCATAGCCTGAATATTCTGGACTCGCCGTTCGGGAGGATGGGCCCGAAACTGCATTGTATCCAGAACCGCTCCAATGAAGAGGAGCTTCTGAGAGGCACTCAGGTGCGAATTCGGCACATTGATATAGAACCCCAGCAAATACAGGAGGTCGGCCGTAGTCTGGAGGTGGGAGGCAATTGTCTGGGGCGAGCCCGCCTTTACCAGCCAATTGTCGAGATAGGGGAAGACTGGAACCCCTGATCTGCGCAGATGAGCTGCGACCACCGCCATCACCTTCCTGAACACCCGACTCTGGCACTGGTAAGGCCAAAGAGGAGCACAGTAAACTGGAAATGCTTGTGGCCTACTGTGAACCGCAGGTAACACCGGTGGGCCGGCAGGACGGGAATGTGGAAATATGCGTTATGCAAGTCCAAAACTACCATCCAGTCTCCAGGGTCGAGAGCAGACAAGACCTGAGCCAGAGTTAGCATCTTGAACTTCTCCTTCCGGAGGAAGCGATTGACGTCCCTAAGGTCCAAGATAGGACGCAGGCCCTTGTCTTTCTTGGGCACCAGAAAGTAGTGGAAATAACAACCACGTCCTACTTCTGGCTCAGGAACATGCTGGATGGCCCCCTTGGCCAAGAGGGCAGCGACTTCCTGTTGAAAAAGTGCCAAGTGATCCCCGACCTGTGATGGTACTGGGGTGGCATGGCTGGAGGGGTAGTCTTGAAGGGGAGGGAGTAGCCCCTCGCACTATTTGTAAAACCCACCTGTCCAAAGTGATGGTGCGCCAGGGAGTGAGGTGATGGCGAATCCTGCAGCCCACTGGCATTTGATGGGCCTGAAAGACTGGACTAGGAAGGTTATGGGGCAGTAGTGGGCGGGGTGTAAGTGGACTGACCCGCCCGCTGGACCCCTGAACCGCCTCTGCGGTTCCCACGTCTGTGGCCACGCTGAGACTGTTGCTGCTGCGGCCTGTGGCTCTGAAGCGAACGTGCTGGGGCGCCCGTCCCGTTGCCTCAAAAGGAGAGAAAAGCAGAAGGTGGAGGAGGGCGAGGGGCCGACAGGCCAAGTACTTGACCATAGCCTGTGAGTCCTTAAAACGCTCCAACGCACTATCTGCCTTGATGTCAAAAAGGTGAATGCCATCAAAGGGCATGTCCATCAGGGTGTTCTGAACATCCCTGGAGAAGTCAGTAGTCCTCAGCCAGGTGTGGCGGCAGACCGCCACTATCATGGAAATCGCTCTGCCCAGCGAGTCGGTGGTGTCAAGGCCACATCGTATTGTGAACTTGGCTGCATCTCTCCCTTCAGCGATAGCCTTCAAGAGCACTGTCCGCGCCTCCTCCAGACACTGAGGCAGCACTTGTGCTACCGTATCCCACACAGAGTGGGAATAACGGCCCAAAAGGCATGCAGTGTTCACAGACCGCAGCCCTGAACTGGCGGAAGAAAAAATCTATTACAATTGTTCAAGTCTCTTGGATTCCCTATCCGGGGGTGCGGTAGGGAATGTGCTCTGGTACGTTGAGGCTTGGACAACCAAGCTCTCAGGGGTAGGATGTTGGGAGAGGAAAATGGGGTTGCCGGGGCTGGGCGATGGCGTTGGGCCACTTTCCTATCCACAGGACCCCAAACTTGGGCCTGGACCACGTGTCCAAAAGAACGTCAGAAAGTGCCTCATTAAAGGGCAGTAGTGGCTCTGCAGAGGTAGCCGCCGGCTGAAGCACTTCTGTCAGGATGTTAGTCCTGACAGCCACGGTAGGGAGTTGGAGGTTGAGGGCCTCCGCCACCCTACACAACACCACTACATAACTAGCACCCTCCTCCGTAGCAACGGTGGGAGGAGTGAGCATGCCAAGGTCAGGTGAGGTGTCAAGACCACTGGCATCCCCCAGTTCCTCTGCCCAGTCCGGGTCATACTAACACTGAGCTGTGAGAGGGTCCTCAGACCCCTCCAAGTCCTCCCCTTCCTCCTCAGGCTGATGTACCGGCCATAATAGTAAGGAGGCTGATCAAAGGGGTAGAAAGGCCCCATGGGCATCGGAATCGGCGTCGACTGCCAGGCCATGGCGCCGAAGACTTTGCGGGAGTGGTTCTGAAAGTTGCTGCAGGTCCGGCATTCGGCTTTGCGGCGTTCAAGGTCCCGATCCTGTGGGAGGTCGAGGGACAAAAAGTCACAAAAACACAGTAAAAAAATGACTTGGGGTATTACTCTCTCCGGACCTGCTCTTGCTGGCGCGGAAAAAGAAAGAACTGACATCAGCGCGCAAGGGCAGCATCTAAGTAGCTGCCATTATGTCATCTCGGCGACCACAACGCCAACAACGGACGCAGAGTCGCACAACGCCACCTTCCGGCGTGCAGGGGTACTGCTGATGATACTGCTGATAAAAACTTTCCGGATCCAGTCTGACACCTGGGGGTAATTCTAAGGTAAGGAATCTATCACTATGTGTTTCTTTCAGATATGGTGAACAGTAGACATTTGAATCAGACGAATGTGGCATCAAGTGTTGCATCTATTTCATTAGTCTAATGACTTGACGCTATCACAGCTCTTGGAAAGATAAGGCCAGATGTCATCTGCATGAAATAGAAAACAATACAATAGTTCTGCATAAATCCTGGGGCGCCTCCACTGCAGAGGAGCATTGCGCATAGGAAAAATAAAAAGATAATAACAGCATGTTATTATCATTCCATTTTTCAGTACCCCTCTGTAGGGGCGGACGGGCTGCCCACATAGCAGAGGGAGGAGTGGTTGACACTCTAAGTGCACATGACTGTTTGGCCAGCCATCTTTGGTTGGCCAAACCCTCATGCGCACTTGGCATGTTCTTCATCAGCCTGGATGGAGAACATTGCCAAGCTCCTTGTCCCCATATGAGAGTCGAACCCCAGCATTCAGACAATTCATGATGCTGCAATCAGCAGTGTTGTGATTGGCTAGGGGAGTCTGGAAACCTAGGTGCTTCTTTTTTTTACTGGACGGAAGAGGACGGAGGAGAAGCGGCGGCCGGCAGGTACGTTTATTTTTTTTCCTTTTATTTTTTTCAATATAAACATTTTACACCCCCCGAGCCCCCACCCGCCGCACACTACTGCCCCGTAGCATTCACTATTGCATAAATAGGGAAAGATGGCAACTTCCATTGTTTAAGAGTGAGAAGATGGCGACTTTCATTAGCCAAGACAGAGTCGGGGACTACATAACATGGAGTCAGACCTCAGGGGCTTTACGTCAGTTCTTTATCCCAGTGGAAATGAAAGGCCTATGGGCATGAAAACAAGTGACAAATGTTGTCTAGGTCCATTGAGCTAGAGAATAATCTCCAAATCAATAGCAGAGAAAAAAACTGAGTAGCCAAATATGAGTGTATAAAGGCCACCAGCTGAGTCACATTTAATCAACTGGATGGGATTGAGAGACAATAAACCACATGCCATGTTCATAAAGGCGGATTAAAAAGGTGGCACGACCACAGCTGGAGTACAACAGGTTATGAAATATGAACTTATTACAGGACATAATCCTTGGTTCCCAACTTGAGGAGCCTGGCAGCCGGAATGATATGGTTAACCGTGTGAAATAAAGTCGAGAGCAAATAGAATGTTGTAAAGTTAGAGCACCACGTCTCTCAAAAAGCCATCTCATGTGACCGTCTAGGTGAACTGTCTCAGACACCCTATTGTGAGAAAGTTTGTCAGACTGTTTTAGCCAATCGAAATTTCATATCCTTCCTTCTCTGCTTAAGATTGAAAGGAAACTGAAATGTTGCCAGGACTAATTGGGCAAGGACACAGGCTCACTTCTGCACACACATAAAAGAAGCTATTCAATCATCAGCAAATTGACCTGTTGACATAGCCCTACAATTGACAAATAGATATTTTGAATGCCTCATGAAAATTTGCGACTACTTTGGGGAGAAAACTGGGATGCATCCTCATAACTACTTTGTTCTTGTGGCATAACATACAAGGTTCCTACTCAAGGCCTGTATCTCACTGGCCTTGCAAGGTCATTTCTACGTGGAAAGATGCCTTCCAGGTCGGGCACCGTGTCAGAACCACCCTGCCCTCTAAACCAATAGGTTACTCTATTAGTGTCATTAAGTTAAGAGGTTCCGGAGGCGTGGCCAGCCGCTGAACATGGGGGTCGTGTGTTAAGGGAGCTCCGGACCCGGGCCCGCAAAATCCTGACCTTACCCAATTGCTGTGCTGTGGGGGTGCCCCAGAACGTAGTCTTTGGTGGACGAGGGGCCCACGAACGCTCGGCACTGCCTGTGAAGAGCACCGATCCGCGGATTGAGGGGCTCCCCGCCGTGAATGCTATCAGCCGTCCGGCTGGAAAATCAACTGCGTGGGCCTATCGGCTGGGAAAGGCTGCCCTAACCAACACAGAATGAACATGGAGCGTGTCCGTTACTAACTGTAGCTCAGCGCGATAGCGGCGGACACCGGTGGGGGCGACGGGAGCTGCGGAGCGGAGCACATCGTAGTGTGGAGAATACTGGGATCGCTGAAGACGGGAGACGCTCCTACGCGAGCCTGGGGCTGTGCGGCCTACAAGGGAGGAGGCGGAGCTGTGATGCGGCTGGAGCTGGAAGTGACCTATACAAGCCCCGGCAGTTGATGGCCCTAACCTCACAAGTATGTTGGTGCCCTTATGATGTGCAAAATAAAGACCAGGGCCGAGAGGTGTGGACCTGCCTGGGGTTGAGCTTTGTCAGGCCTACCAACACTCACTTGAATATTGCCCAGACACACAGGAAGGCACACCTGAGAGTCGAGTGAAAGAGCCCCCCCCCCGCTGTGTGGATACTTGGTGATCTCCCCTCCCACATCCCCCACTCGTATACACAGCAGGAGAACTACAACACACTACGGTGTCCCACGCGACGGGAGGGGTTCAAACAGGCTGTGCAGCCCCCTCCTTCCGCCTCACAGACACGACACCTGCCCGACCCATAGCTGTGCCTCTGATTATACCTGGCGACGACCCATCACAAGACACAATGGACAGTGTGGATAGTACGCCAGGGTCCGATTGTGTCCCCCCCACGATGGTGCGTGCGCAGATGGATAAGTTGGACCTCATTCTACATGAGGTGCGGGACTCCAGGAAGGTCATCGAATCTCAGATAGGTTCTCTGACTACGGGACTGAACCTGCTGAGGGCAGATCATGCGAAAGTAGCAGAAAAGTGAAAGAGCACGCAGCGACACTAGCGGAGGTGCTCCCACAACAGAAACAGACGGACACCGAGGTGAAGCTCCTGCAAACGCAAGTAGCTGCCTTAATGGATCGAGTGGAAGATGCGGAAGGGAGAGCGAGGCGCAATAACGTCCGGGTGATTGGCCTGCCGGAGAAAAGTGAGGGGACTGACGCAACTAGCTCCATGGAGCAGTGGTTTAGAGACCACGTCACGTTAGAGGGTCTCTCTTCGCAATATTGCATCGAACGGGCACACCGAAGACCTGCTGGGAGGCCGAAGCCTGGTGCCCATTCGAGGCCTCTTAATTCCTAAATTTCAGAGACAGGGATACACTATTGCAGAAGGCTAGAGAGATGGCTCGGATTACCTTTGAGAACACAAGGGTCTCCCTGTATCCGGACTTTACGGTGACGGTGCAACGGCAACGCTCCTCCTTTATGGCGGTGAAGCGTCGATTGCGGGATTTTAATGTCAAGTACGCCCTGCTATTTCCGGCACGCCTAAAGATCCTACGTGAACAAAAAACCCGAGAGTCCTGGTGACGTTGAGGACTGGATTGAGGTGATGGAACTGACTGGCGCCGTGGACACCTCCAATCACAGAGACTCTGAGAGAGGACCTCCGCAGACTGCCCCCCTGAGTCGTAGGAGTGGTCGCTCCCGAAGAACCTACATGACTAAACGTATCACAAGACAGCAGCTGCAACAATCTAAACAACAAGCGATCATAGCGACAGCAACTTTCACCAATGCACCACGTAATGGAATTGAAACGAAATCCTCTACAGAAGGAGAGACGTCACACGGATCGGACTTTGAGGGCAGTGTGGCCCTGTTCCCCTCGGCTACACCGCAACTAATTACGGACTTATTTGGTTGATGCACCCACGCAAGTATATATTGTGCCTTTGTTTCCAACGTGTAACTGGTGTACACTGTTGATACTAGATCCTTGCTGTACATTGTTAATTGCTGATAGATATGGGTGGGCCCGGGTACCGTTGTAGCTCTAGAATGCTAAGTATTGGTACTACACAAACTCATGCGAGGTGCAGGCGCCGCCCCCCATATGGCGAAGGCCCTTGGTTTGAAAGTTTTAATTTGCTTGTTGCAATATTATGTTGTGGTCTGGTATGGTTCCGGTCCCAGACCGTGTATTGGGTATGTTGGGGGGGGGTTTGGTCACCTTCGTAAAGTAGCTGCCACTATAGTTGATCTTTCATGCAACATGTTTACACCCCACAGGATGTCCAGATTTTCGCAATGCATGGGTTGGGTAACTATACCATAATTACCTGGAATGTACGGGGTATGGGCACCACCCATAAAAGACATAGAATACACGCATACTTGCGACGCCGCAAGGTACAGATAGCCTGCCTGCAGGAATCACATATGGTGGACAGTGAAGTAGTAAAACTTAGAAAGAAATGGAGGGGACAAGTTTTTTCCATCTCTTACTCAGGTTATGCCAGGGGATCCACGATATGGGTACGACATGGAGTGCCCTTTGTAGCACATAATCAAAAAATCGACAAAGAAGGCAGATATGTTTTTGTGAGGGGGTCGCTGGACGGAAAACTAGTGGAATTGGGCTCAGTATACGCCCCTAATTTCGATCAAGACAAGTACTGGGATTTGTTTAGTGGAGCGCTTGCAGGGTGGGATACATGCCCATGGATACTGGGAGGGGACTATAATGCTGTGTTAGATGTATCCTTAGATAGATCGCACCTGCCAATACGTGGTACGGAGGTATTTAAACAAGCTGTGGCTCTGTACCGCTGGATGACGGGGTGGAGACTCTGTGATGTATGGAGGATGCAACACCAAACCCACCGGGAATATTCATTTTATTCGGCAGTACATGCCTTACATACTAGAATAGATAGGATTCTATGCTCTGATGACATCGCAGTACAGGTACTCCACTCTACATACTTACCCAAGACATTCTCCGACCATAATCCACAGGAGATTAATATTACGTGGGGTAGGATCCCCTCACCGGTTCCCACGTGGCGCCTCTGGCCGCAACTATTGGAAGAGATATTCGGCACACAATAGACCGATATTTTACGGAAAATAGCAACACAGCATCGAGTAGATTAATAGAGTGGGACGCATTTAAGGTGGTATTGCGAGGCAGGGCGATTAGGGCAACGGTCGGTGCACGGCAGGAGCTTAACAGATCGCTGGTAGACACTGAAGCGCAAATGGGTAGGTTAGAACAGATGGCGGCGACTGATGACACACACTCAGGAGAGCTCCAGGAAATGAGGATTAAACACGCCGAACTGTTGGAATCCCTTAGAATCCCTTAGAATTACCGATTACCAGGCATACACTCGTAAGACACATGTAGAAGCAGATAAAGCAGGCACTTTGCTAGCTAGATTGCTTCAAGATGCTCCTCCCACAATCATAATTAATGAAATCAGGAAGGAAGATGGCACGAGAGTTTGCGCGCAGGGAGAGATCAATGAGGCCTTCGAGGCATACTATGCTTCTCTATACAGTGCACCTGAGAGGGTACCCACTGCACAAACGGATGCTTTCCTATCCAAACTGACCTTTCCCATGCTGCCGCCTCCAGCTCAAAAAGACCTAACAGGGCCCATCACCCCACAAGAAATCAGGACTGCTATGAAGTGACTTCCTCGTAATAAGACCCCTGGTATGGACGGCCTCCCCATCAAATTTTATGCCACTTATGCGGAAACACTGGTCGCCAAATTAATCGATTTATATAAGACAATTTGGGATACGGACGCACTGCCTCTCACTACCACACAGGCACTAGTCATATCACTGCCTAAGCCAGGTAGAGACCACACGGACATGGCCAACTATCGCCCGCTATCATTGCTACCCACCGAGTATAAAATACTAAGCAAGGTGCTAGCCAACAGGCTACAACCATTCTTCTCGCACTTGATACACGTGGACCGAACAGGGTTCCTGCCAGCATGTAGTACCTACCTGAATATTAGGAAACTACATCATCTGATGTCAGAAGCGCCAAAGCAATTCCCTCACGCGGGATGTCTCTCCCTAGACTTCAAGCAGGCATTCGATTCGCTCCACTGGGAATATATGCTCAGGGCATTACTACACTTTGGGATACCTGAGGGGTTTATGAAATGGCTGAGACTACTATACACGGCTCCGACAGCCAGGGCAAGGACGGGCAGACACATCTCGAGCAAATACATGATACACAGAGGGACGCGACAGGGCTGCCCATTATCGCCCATGATTTTTATACTGACACTAGAACCCCTGGCGAAAGCAATGAGGCAGACCCTCCCACATATGGGAATAACACTCAGACGCACCACTCAGCTTTTTTCGGCATACGCAGACGATATTATTGTCTATCTTCGTGATTTGCGCCAACCCTTAGCCCCAATTTATGATTTGTTTAGGTGATTTGAGACCATGTCCGGCCTAGCTGTTAATATTACCAAATCACATGCATTCTTCTTTGTGGATGGCGATAATGACACGGAAGTAGAGTTTGGGGATACTACCCTACAGGTCGCTCCAACCACATTTAAAAACGTAGGTATTCAAGTATATAGAACCCAAGTCGACATGCTGGAGGACAACCTCGATAGAACGATACGATCACTGCGATCCAGCGTTGTTTTCTGGACCTCACTGCCCTTATCCATTATGGGAAGGGTTGCAATAACAAAGATGGTAATTCTACCACGACTGCTTTATTATTTTACGAACTTGCCCATAGCAGTGCCGCTATCCACTTTTAGAACACTGAACACGATGATTGTGGATCTAATATGGGGTACGGGACGAAGACACATTAGCCTGAAAAACTTCAAATAGGAACTAACAAGGGGGGGCTGGGAGTCCCAGACTTCCGGGCGTATTACTACGCCTGCCAGCTACAATGGTTATCATACTGGGTGGCAGGGCGTAACCTACACGAAATAGGATACACGGATACGGACATGAACAACGGGGCTCTGCACGCTCTCTTACTGCCAGGACACAAAGCACCAAGAGATTTGCCTACACTGTTAGATACCGCGCTTACGTGCTGGAAGGCAGCGCTCAAATATGCCAAGGCGACCTCCACGTATGCGAGCAACGGACCATTGCTGAGCATCCCGCTCACAGCTGGTATACTCAATAAACGCAGGATAACACCCTGGGCTGAGGCTGGTGTCACCACAGTGGCGGACCTCTTTAGCCATAAGATCCTATTGGACCATGACACGTTTATACATGAGATGGGTGCCCCCCAACACTTATTCATGACACATGCTGCACTGCTGCAATACATTAAGAAACATTGGGCGCCCCATGGACAGGAACCCGACCAACATGAGGTGGTAAAGATGGTACACTATATGGAGGGGGGGGAGAGACACCTAATCCACTGGATATACCATGGGATCAGCACACATACTAGGCTACCCTCAGATCCCCTGCGTGAGATATGGGTGGAGGAGATAGGCCGGGAACTGTCGGATAAAGAATGGGTAGTGATCCTGGAACACCCCAGGAAGGTGTCCCGGAACTCGAGATTCAAATTTATTCAAACCATGATACTACACCATGCATATCTGACTCCAGAAAAGCTGGATAAAATGTTCCCACAGACACAACACTCCTGCTCTAGATGCCACACAGCGAGGGTGGGACTCCTGCATATATTATGGACATGCCCTAAACTGCTGGATTATTGGGTCAGGATCAGAGAGGCCACAGGAATGGCAGCTCATCTTGCGGTGCGAGATACGGTGAAGGAATGCCTGCTAGGACTACACAAACACAGGTCCAAGCACAAGGTACAATACTGATTCATAGACCTGGCACTGCTCCTAGCTCTTAGGAATATCCCGATGCGTTGTAAGTCTAGTAGGTCTCTTGAAGTACACAGATGACATACGGAAATGTTAAAGTGGGGTAGTGCAGAGGTCGCAGCGCTACGAAGAGAAGAGGCGCGAGGACTACGAAAAACGCCAATAGCGCTGGAATGGGAGGCTATGTTGGAGGAACTTAAGGCCACAGAGGTTGATATGTCAATTTAAAAGTATCCAGGTCTGGGTGGACACTACTACCATCAATTGTCCATACCTTGTTAGATAATGTACTGCAAAGTTGTATTATGCCTTACCATGTTGGATAAAGAGGTTGTTGGGGGTGTACATGTATCAGGCGGGGAGTGGGGAGTTATAAGGGAGATTTGTAAGATTATCCGTAATAAGATGATAGATATGTGTCCTGTCTGTGGAAAATGCACCAATGATTATGTGAAAGAAATGCTATCCACCTTATATGATCACTATGCATAACTGTATACGGTACTTAAAAACCAATAAAATATGTTTAAAAAAAAGTTAAGAGGTCCCACATAATACAGCTGTGGATACTACGTACATAAAATTAGAGTACAGAGGGAATCCCAAGATGGCCGTCAAGGAGCAACCATTGGGTCAGCAGGCTAGTGTTCCAGCACCTGGTGGCAATTTGGAATGTCCAGGTGAAGCTCCCACTGAAGTGCACACTTCACCTCAGGAGTTTGAGTAGGAAGAAGCTCCAGAAGATTGCGGCGCAAGAGTTAGTCAGGGAAAACTCGTTGCGTCTACTCTACACGTTTCTCCCGTCGTGTTCCCGAGTTTCTGTCATGAGGAGTAGCGTTGGCGGTATGCGCAAAACAGTAAGCCCTTGGTTTTGGTGTTCACTCCTTTAGAAGGCTTATGAGTTTGAGAGGAGTTAGTCGGGTAATACGGCATTGCGCATGCTCTCCCAAGTGTTATTTTTACAGAAACTTGGGGAGAATAGTGTTTTGCTGTAAGCAGAGTCAGAACAAGTGTTTGCAAAAGTATAATTTGAATTGAGAGTGCTTTAGGAGGATTTACGTTTGAGGTTGCCGTCAGAGACCACAGGCTCGCATACACAGCAGAGTTTGTTGAATTATTTCACGAAGCATTTGATTAAGTACTGGGCAGCGTCAGCACAAGAATAGCAGATTACCTAGTCGGGTAATAAAAAAAGAATTTGCAGAGAGTTTCTTATTTCTTCTCAAAATAATCTTCAATTTAAAGGTTAGTTAAGATAGTTCCTGAATGGTTCTTACCACATATTTACTGAGAAAAAGATGTATTAAGTGATAAAATTCACAACAATTAAAAGGTGTATCCATTAAGACTTCTAACATTATTAAAAGAAAAGAAAGAAAGAAGAGATACTTCCTAGAGATAACATAAGAACTTCATTTTAAGGTACCATCTGAACAGGAAGGGGTGAGAGTCTGAAAGAAAAAAAGGTATAATTAAAACATAGAACACAGTACAAATACTAATTAAAATACGTGTTGCAATTACAGTTACAGAAAAAGGTACTAAAAATAATAAAAGAAGAAAGAAGAGAGGCATTGGTCCCCAGAAACTCGGGTAGGTGCAATTAGGCTAGTTTAATAAAGTAAAATAAGTTTGAAGTATGATATAAGTTAAGTGAATAAAGTTTAGTTGTAATAAAACATTTTGTTGCAGTTCCAATGTTGATAACGAAATCTTGCAAGAAAAGAAGATAGCGGAAATCCAGAAGAGGAACCAGAGTGAAGTAGTGTGGCTGTCTCTTCTCTGCCCCATTCCCCTTCCTCCCTTGTGCGTTCCTCAGTTATTCACGTGGTAGGCTGGGAAACTGTAGTGGGGGCATTGGGAACTGACCCTGTTCTGCTTCTGTGCATCTAGGGCAATAGCCTTCCTGACAGAGTGAAGTGCCCATGCTGTATTTGCACCTGAGCAGAGCGGCCGAAGGTATAGATCCAATGTATGTATAGGCATTTATATAGCGCACAACTTACCCTTAGGGTCCCAAGGCGCTTCGACCGCTGCGAAACCCTTCCTGGCTTCCCTGAGAGATGGTCCCTTAATGGGTATCTCCAGGGTGAGACCAGGCATCCCCGGCGGTCTGGTGGGGCCGTTAGTGAAGATGAGGCAAGCTAATGCCCAGAGTTGCCGAGTGTGATCGCTGATCAGAGTGGGCACCGAGGCGAGAGAATTATCGAGTCCGCTGACCCTGGTCCAGAAACCTGCCGCGCCGGGAATCGAACCCTGGTCCCAGGCCGTCCTCTGCTCTCAGGTCTGCCGCCTCTAACCAGTGAGCCACACTACTTCACTGAAGGTAGAAGAAGTTTTGGAAGGGATACAAAAGGAATTAATAGCAGTTAGGGAAGAAAATAGAGAACTTAGACAGGATAACATCTCGGAGAGAGACTACTGACTTAACAATTAAAGTGATTAGTTTGGTATCCGAGACAAGTTTCAAGATTTCATCTTCACATGAGGAATATTCTAGTGACGCAACCGCCCCTACGCCTAAGGTTACAATCCAGGTTATTCATTCCTTGTCCTCAGTTATTCCTTTGGCCTCTCAGAGCGGTTTCATGGAGATCCTCAAAAGGCACAAGTGTTTTTGACTCAATACACCTTACATTTCATGTGCCATCCTGCGTTTTTTCCTGACGCACAGTCGCAAGTGGCATTGATACTATCTTATCTTAGTGGCGATGCGGCATCCTGGTCTATGCCATTAGTGATCAGAAATGATCCAATTCTATATGATATATATGAATTCAAAAAAGAATTTCTCAGGCTCTTTGATAAGCGAAACGCTTCGCAAGCCACAGATAACGAACTGTTGGAGATTAAATAGGGCAATCGGGATCTAATCGCATACTTGGCTCAGTTCAACATATCAATAGTGGAAACTGAATGGCCAGAGAATAAACGAGCAGTGGTGTTCTATCATGGGTTTAAGGATAAATTAAAGGATGCCTTAGCCCAAGTTCCCAACAGACCCAGAGATATCTCAGCTCTAATTGATTTAGTTCTGGAAATCGAGTTACGACAGAATGAAAGAAGAGGAGAGAAGAGAAGAGATGTATGCTCAAGTGCACCTAGATTGGATCGAGCAAGAGCAGAGAATGCAAAGGGAAATGAATCACATGATGTCAACCCCTGCAGATAGGAACGATATGTGGGCCTCTATCTAAGGAAGAGAAGGAAAGACAGCAAGTGAATAAACAGTGCCTGTATTGTGGAGGCAGTGGTCATTTTGTTTAAAATTGTCAGAGAAAACCAAAACAGACACCGCCAGAAAATGGTCAGCACCATCAGGAAAGGGAGTTAGACTGGTGGTTGCCGAATTAGAAACAACTCCAAGAGGTCATTCACTGGCTAATACTTTACAGTCATCTTCACCACACCTCATCATGTTCATGACCCTTCGGTTCCGAGAAATCACCTTGAAGAAAATCACTGTAATGGTGGATTTAGGAGCCACAGGCAACTTTTGTGATCTAAAGTTTGCTGAAAGGATTCGGTTAAAGGCAATAAGAAAAGAAAAAAGTGAACCGGTACACGCAGTGGATGGGACAAATCTCTCAACGGGACCCATTGTGAGCCACACCAAAATAGTTGAAATGGAGTCCGAGGAGGAACATTGTGAAATGCTGCAATTTAATTTAGTAGATGCTCCTCAATTTCAACTAATCTTGGGACTGCCATGGCTTAAAGAGCATAATCCAACAATCGACTGGAGTGCCCTGTCAATTGTGTTGGACTCTGAGTTTTGTAAAGAGAATTGTTATAACCATGACAAGAAGATGCGAATTGAAACACCTGCGTTTCATCTGTGTAGAAAGGGGAGCCACAATTTGCGGGATCCAAGCCACAGAACTGACTCCAGAATACGCTGAGTTCCAAGACTTTTTAGTGAGACCGAGGTAGAGAAGCTTCCATCACATCGAGAATTCGATTGTAAAATTGAATTGGAACCCAGTTCAAATTTCCCCTGAAGCAGAATATATGCCGTAACAGAGACAGAAGACCAGCATTTGAAAGAGTTCCTTAAAAAAAAACCTCAGTATCAGGGGCTTGGCTAGCAGCCGAAGTGTATGGCCGCAACCTGAGTGTGCTCCTCCATCCCCGCTTAAAATCCTGCACTATCCTGAGCCATCAAAATCAGCAAACCGGCTACAACTGTGTTTAAAGACATCTCTTACCTGCGGTGTGGCTTAGGGGGAGAATGGAGCCCTGGCAAGGAGTCTTTGAGCCCGGCAGGGGGGAAGGCGGAACTGTAATGGCGGCATTCTGCGGTCCGGAGCCCGGAGCCCCGTGAGAGAGGAAGTCCTGAAATGTCTGCAGCGACCAGCTGCAGTGCAGTGAGCGGGTCCGCCGGGACGAAGGGACAATATATCAGGCCTCTACAACACAGTGAGAAAGGTGGGCAGCGCAGCGGCAGAGGCCGGGGGCTGGAGAGGTGAGAGTCCTGCAGCCACAACCCCAAATTAAGGCCCCGGCTTGGCAAATTTGCTAGGCCCAAACGAGGCCAGATTGGACTCGGGCAGTGCAGAGTGCATAACATAAGAAGGGGGAGAACAGACTGGCCCGAAGACACCGGAATCCGCCCGGGGCTGAGTGAAAGTGGAACACACTGTGGCGGTTGGCCCCGTGTAGCGCTCGGCAGTCGCAAAGTGGAAATAGGACCGAGGGCGTGCTGCGGTGGCTCGTGGTAATCCGGCCCCCTGTCTGGAAGGCCTGCTGAGCATAGAGCATAGAGCGGAATAGACTGCACACGGACTGCAATGAGGGCGAGAAAAGACAGAGGAGTGATCGGATGCCACAGGGGGTCTGAGAGGCAGTCCCGGGGAAAACCCGACAGACCGACGGTGAGACAACTACACTCGCTGGGCAGGCGGCAGGAATTACCTGAGACAGTCCCAGACTTTTTCAGGGGTCCACGAAAGGAAATATTACACACATGGCAATTGGCAGAGGACCCAAGGCTAACACCCAGAATAAACTGGCCAAATTTGCTTGGAATAAAGCAGGAGAAGACAGTGCTACCCCCAAGCAGGGATCGGAGCCAACGCTGCACGACGTAATGGCAGCTATCAATGGGGTGCGCACCTCGCTGGACTCGGTCACGGTGGTAGTGTCCCTAATCAGGGTAGAATTTTGTGACGTATACCCTGCCCGAAACCCTGGACAAAGCGACATGCTGAATGATACCACGCTATGTCAGTTAGACACAAGGTGGACACACGTAAGAGACACGCTTACATGCCACCTCCCATAGGACGCCAAAACACAATCTCCTGAGAACATGTAAACCTACGAACGGGGATTCAAAAGACCAACACAATACTACATCACCGCGGAACACAACTGCTCAAGCCTAAATGCTATAAATCCTGATGTAAGTCAAATCTCCTCAGTGTGCACTTAGGCTATAATATTTATAAAAAGCTACAATTTACCCACCGCGTTGATAATCAGTAGACGCCCACCGTTCCATGTAGGCGATATGCATCACTGAACGGATAGAGAGAACTCATACATTAACAAATTCTATCCACATGACACACTCACAGGGTCTGTCCACGACAACTATGAATATCCGTACAGCAGATACCAGTACGTCACCCTGATGATATAGCAAACTTTCAGGGACACACGGATAAGAACTGTTGAGTATACAGAGTTAACTTCTTTAGTTATAAAAAAGACAAAATGAGACGTCATTTGAATGTGTAATTGGACTGTGAGCAAGCAAGAAACACACAATGCTATAACTGACAATCAACCAGGCGATATGATCAGATGGGATATGTGCACTCACTGCTTTGTTCCTTTTTTCCTTTTTTCAGTACCTCATTCTAATTTTCTTCTATGCATTGAAGTGTTGCAGCCGGCCCCCAGGGTTGTAGGCTCCGCATTGTGTACTGCTCTATGCTACTAATAAACGTCTTACTACACATCTCCAGCCCATGACCTTGTACAGATACTTAACGATCGAGGAGACCCATAGACTACCGGGAGGTAGGCCGAAACCTGGGGCCCCCCCGAGACCCCTCATAGCTCATGATAGAGCCATCATACTCCAGACGGCAAGGTCCAAGCCCCGTTAAAGATCGATAATAGTGAAATTACATTCTTCCAGGACTTCAAGGCTAAAGTTCAGGCACAGCGTCGTAGTTTTCAAGCAGTGAAAAAGGAGCTCCGAGATCAGGAAATAAAATATGCAATGTTATTCCCGGCAAAGCTAATAGTGGAATCAGATGGGAAAGTTGGGTTCTTTACGTCACCGGAGGAAGCTTGGGACTGGATGGAGGGGTGGCGCAGAGTGGGGAGCAGAGTGGGGAGCCAAAGAAGGGATCGCCGAGGCAGGCCCAGGCAGCAGAGGGGTACGTTGGCAGAAGCCTCCGGTGGTGGATCGGCAGATTGAGGAGACGTGAGGATGGAACCGGAATGGACTTTGATGAGCATCAGACAGCCAGCAGACCACTGGAAGTGCAAGTAAGGGGGGATGAGATACAGCTCCTTAGACTATAACATGTATGGGGCCGATTGTTGGAGGTGGCCTGCTAACTAAATGCGTGCCCTTATGAGGTTGGTCTAATTGGGACAGTAGCAGAAACAAATTCAGGATGGACAGCAATAGGCAAATGTAACAAGACAATAGCAGGGATGGGTACTACATACGCCCAAGCTTTTTCAGCATTTTGGGGGGAGAGAGGCACTTTGGCTAGTTGAGAAGTGGGTAGTTTTGTATCCACAGGCAGGGGGGCAGGGAGGGGGGATAGGGTGGTGGGATGAGGGCTGTTCAATTTTCAACAGTTTTGTTGCTGTGAAGGGTGGCAGTTTGATGCTGACATGTACTAGGGTCCACTTGATGAGAAGTAGAACTCAGATGAGTCAGATGTTCTACTACAGATATCCGTTTACAATGATCTGCAGGGTTGCGAATTTTGACAGGGAATGTGATGGGGGTGAAAGAGATTGAACACTTTCTGTCATGAACTGGAATGTTAACGGAATTGGAGACACACTCATGAGGGGGATAGTGCACTATTTCCTGAAGAGACAGTCCCCAGACCTTGTACTACTACAAGAAACGCATTTGGTTGGTCAGAAAAGTAAGGCCCTCACTAGATGGGGGTATAAACGTCTTGTACACGCAGACTACACCATGGGATCGAGGGAGACTGGTATCCTGGTAAGAGAGAGTTCTCCCCTTATATTGCACAGGATGTGGGCTGACCCGGGGGCGATTCGCAGTGGTGGAGGCCCAGTGGAAGGGAAGTACACTTAACGTTGTTTCAGTTTACCTACCACCAGCACTGGGCAGGATATCACTGCCAGACCTAGGTAACATATTGACAGGACTCCCAGTAGGTTCTTTAATCATGGGGGGAGATTATAACATGACGATGAACGATACAACCGATCGACACCCGGTGCGGCCAGGTGGAAGCTAAATGGGCTTATGTCAGAATTCACTACGGCAATGGGACTGACGTGGGACGAGCGCTTCAACCAACGGACATATCACATACATATTTCTCCAATGTGCATAAAAACCTATCTCGTATCAACTATTTTCGGACACACACGGCCTCAATAGGGAATTTTAGGCATCCCAAGGTCCTGCCTAAAGGCATATCTGATCACTCCCCAGTTCGGGTTGAATTCACACATTGGGAGAGACAGCCACGCACCACCATCGTCCTTACCCAGTGGCTCCTAACAATACCTGAAAGAAAGAAAGAACTCTGCTCACAAACTGGGAACTACTTTTGAGAAAACCTGGGCTCGGTTGACTCCGCACACACCATATGGGAGGCATACAAAGTGGTTTTGAAAGGGCAAGCTCTGTCCCTCAAAACCGGGTACATTAAAAATAAGCACAGGCTTCTGGTCGAGGCAGAAGAGGAACTCCAAGGGCTGGAACAGAAACACGCAGATGCTCCTTCAGAAGACACCCAATATAGACTTACACTAAAACAGGACGAATACCGAATCAAGACTAGGGAACATTTGCTGGCCAAATATCGAAGTACTCAACATAGACTATATGAATTGGGAGACAGGGCGGGCAGAAACCTGGCGTGGCAGGAAGACAAGAGATGGGGTCGAGATGGGTACCCAGTCTGACAGTACCAGGAGGTGAGATACTTATCCATCCTAGGGACATAGCAGAGGCCTTTGCGGATCATTTTGAAATGATATACACCCCTTCTACCAACTACACAGAGGAAAATTCGCACTAGCTCCTAATCAATAGTAATATGCCGATCCTCTCTGATTCCAATAGGGACACCCTGGAGGGAGACCTCTCTGACGAGGAAATTAGTAATGCCATAGGTCAGGTAAACTCAGGGAAAGCGATGGGGTCAAATGGAACCCCCATTGACTTTCTTAAGGTCATGGCCTCTTAGATAGTGCCACATCTACGGGCAATGTATGAAGAAAATTACGAGAGGGGACGGCTGCCGGCAGATCAATGCCTGGCCACAATTGTGGTGATCCATAAGTCTGGGAACCGGCAGATAGCTGTTGCTCGTATAGGCCTCTTTTGCTGATCAACTCGGAAGCTAAAGTCCTGGCGAAAGTCCTTGCCAATCGACTGGTGGCAGTTATTTCTTCCCTGGTCCACCCTGACCAATCTGGCTTTATGCCAGGGAGAAATACGACCCTTAATATACGCCGTATACACAATGTGATGGCGCGTAGGGAATTTCTGGAGGAGGACGCAGTGGTATTATCCTTGGATGCCTCTATGGCATTTGACTCAATAGAATGGCCATACTTATTTGCAGTCCTTGAAAGGGTGGGATTGGGGCCCACATTTATAGGATGGGTTCAATTATTATATACCAACGTACAGGGACAAGGGAGAGTGAATAACTATACGTCCCGGGCGTTCAGGCTGAAAAGGGGTACCAGACAGGGTTGTCCTCTATCTCCACTAATATTTTTCCTCATACTGGAGCCTCTGGTGGGGTGGCGTGGGTGCGTCAGGATGTGATGGTGAGGAGGCTGCAATGGGCAGAGGACTTGGAGGATCGCATATCCTTGTATGCTGATGACATACTATTATACCTGGCCTCCCCATACAAGTCAATACACGCAGTGCTCAACATATTTACTAACTTTGGGAAATACTCTGGATATGCGATAAACTGGAGTAAGTCAGTATTATTTGTACTGCCGGGCCAGGTACCGCGACTCCCAGTAAACTGTAAGTTATCAGTAGCGTAGGAAGGCTTCAAGTATTTGGGTGTCTTTGTCACCTTGGACCAGGTTCTTTTTCATAATTCTAACCTGGCTCCCCCGCTTATCAGGCTACGAAGGGATGTGAAACACTGGAGGTCTTTGGTGCTATCCCTAGTTGGACGTGCTGCTCTTTTCAAAATGTTGGCTCTCCCAAGGTTTTTTTATATTCTCCAGAATAGTCCGCAGAGAGTCCCAGATTCCTACTTTAAAGAAGTGGAAAGTGTGGTACGATCATTGCTACGGGATGGTAAGGCCCCTACGGTGACACTTAGGGAACTAACAAAAGGCTGGTACGATAAAGATATAGCACTGCTGGACCTGCAGCTCTACTATTGGGCAGGAAAGCTGGTGGCCATAAATCACTGGGTGAATCACCCCCCCCCCCCCCAAACTGAACCGGCATCTGCTCTAGACAGGTACCAAATGGACCGCCTGGGGTATTTGGGGGCCCTATATACAAGAGTCAGGAAAAATAAATATTTTGGGCCCACCTCTAACACACTAGAAATCTGGCACAAGGCTAACTGTCGCCTGGGCTGGGCGGCTAATCTCACCAAAGTGACGCCCTTGTGGTTCGCCCAGAAACTTGACATGCTGTGTTTCCAACCTGGATTCGACAAGTGGGACATGATTGGTATTTCAGTGGTCGACGATCTTGTTAATAAGTGCTCAATTCTCACATTTGGGGAAATCCAGAAATGCTACCAACTGAATCAGGGAGAGGTCTTCAGGTACCTGCAAATACGACATGCATTGCAATCGGCCCTTTTAAACTAAGAAGACATACCGGACTCATCACCTCTGGATGACCGCCTGCTGGACAGGTTACTACTCTCCAAAGATATATCTTTGACATAAAAAAAACGATGTAACAGCCTCCCAGATGCGTTTAGTAAACTTAGGGAGCAGTGGCAGTAGACCTGGGTAAGATTGATGACGAGGACTGGCAAATGGCTCTTATGTCCCCAAGGAAAGCGGCCATCACACAAATGTATAGGCTGATACAGCTTAGGATTCTCCATATATTGTATATAACCGGGAAACTAATGGCAAAACTAGGAGTCAGACCTGACGACCTCTGCCTGAGGGGCTGCCAACAACAAGCCACCTTATTTCATACTGTCTGGAGTTGCCCTGCCATACGCCACCTCTGGGAAGAAGCCACGAATCACATGCAGCTAGCATTAGGGAAGGAATTGACCCTGACACCACAACTGGGGTTACTGAAAATTTGGGCCGCAACTGATCTTACTGATACAGAACGATAGATGGTAACACTGGGCTACACACTGGTTATGAGGGAATTGGTGAAGGGTTGGGAGGTGGTCAGTCCACCCTCCACGCCCTTGTGGGCAAAAGAACTAGACAGATGCATGCTGGCGAGACGGAGGTCTTTGTACACAATGTCTTTCATTTGGAAGGTAGAAATGCATAAAAAATCAATAGGTAATAACAGTTGCTTTAGACATCTGAATTACCCTAAGTCTCCCGATAAAAATGGTACCTCACTTGTGTGGGTAGGCATAGTGTCCACGACCGGAAAGGGCTCAAAACCCAACGTGAACACACCATATTTTCACAATGGGACGTGCTTTTTGGCCCTTTGACCCACCACCACAGATCCCGGTGTTGCCTGCTTTGTCTTCTGGGTCTCCTGCTGCCCTGCGGGGTCCGTCGCTGCCTGCTTGCAGCCACAGGCACCCAACTACCTGCCCAAGGTCTCTGCACCGGCTGGAAGAACGGAGGGAACTACAAACCCAAGAATCCCCGGCGGCGTGGGGATTACGAGTCACTATTCAGCGGCAGGAGGCGCATAAAATCTCGCAAGGCCCCACGCAGCGCGGGAAGCGCTTTTTGGCCCTTTGACCACCACCACAGATCCCGGTGTTGCCTAAAGAGAAAGAAGGCCTGATTACAGAGGTGCTGTGTAACAATGTTAGTAATCAAGGAACAAAGACCCAGGGTACTCAAAATAGCAGTAACATTGTAGATGAGTTAGTAAATGGCTGCATTTTTAGTGGAGGGAACAAAATTCTTCAGGATGCTCTCACACTGCCCCCACCAAAGAGAACCTGTATAAAGGAAAAGAAAGCACCCCCGGTTAGTCTACCTCCTGTGATACACATTACTGAGACACGAACTGAGACACAAACTAATAAGTCCACAGGTACAATCATGACAAAAACTAAGCCTAATACAGGGACAAATAGAGGAAAAAACGGGCTACTCAGGTAAAGAGTAACACTAGATCGCTAATCAACAGCCACATATCTGATCCTAAGTCCCTCTTTGCAGATCTGTTATCTGCTATCCAAAAACGCATTGACCCGCTAGAGGAAAGATTAGCCCACCTAGAAGCAGGGCAAGCCACTATCCTGAGTAAACTAAATAAATTAACGGAATGCACGCCTAAGTCATCAAATGGGGAGGATGAATGCTCACGTAAGCAGCCCTCCTTTACTTTAAGACAGGGAGCCCATACTCCGACTAACTTGGAAATAACTGCTAGAGAAAGTGTTATACATAGGCATAACAAAACCAAGCAGGACGGCAAAAAGGGGGCAGGTGGTATAGAAAATGGAAACAATGGGAGGATACCACACACTGACACTCATCCACAGGAAAAGCCACATATACCATCTAGCCAACCATTGTGTCAAGAACCCATTACCCTCAACCTTCCTCCAGCAACAGCCCCGTATATCCTGGTACTGGCAAATGTTCCACGGATAAACGATTGTGTCAATGAATCCTGGGCTACACTGCGGAATAGGTCCATTCATCACCTGGGGCTAAAGACAGGTCTAGCTAAGGATATGTTTGAGGCTTTTAAAATGGTGAGACGTGTTTCCTGGGTGGGACAGGAGAGAAAGATTTGGTTAGGCGATTGTGTGGTTTTGACCCTGAGTTCTCCGGCTACGAAATCCTAAAACGAGTGGGGCAAGCTGACTTATGAACTGAAGGAATAAAAGTCCTCCCACTGGGCTTCTTCTAGCACCCTCCACCATTAAGGAGGGACATTTTAAGTTGAGCTAGGGTTTAAACGACGATAATCCGACCTATAAAGTCCCGACATATAATAAATTCGAACCATTAAGACAGCTGACTGACTTCATGATGGTATCCATAAAAGGTGTAGTTCAGCCCAGATAGAGAATATACAGTCAGTACATTATTTAAATAAGATCCCACCAGAGGCCAGGAGCGAGTCTAACTTGGTTCTGGATGTAGCCTCTCTGCATGACAGAACTGTGTCTCTAAATGAGGCCACGGATTTTGATAGTAATATAGATCAATGTTTAAGTCTAACAATTCTAGGTAATGTACAAGCTAGCCCTGAAGTAGAGAGCCAAGTGGTTCCGAAGGAGGGAGAACAAGTGGATGTTGCTGTGAAGGTGGGAGCATCAAAGCCCCACAATGCTGATGATGATTGTATTTTAATAGCTAGTTCTCCCATAACCCATGGGCTGGTAAGGATGGCCTCTTGGAATGTCTGTGGCCTTCAAAGTAAAATCAATAACAATGTTTGGGGAGATTTTATCTCGAATTTTGACATACTGTGCCTCCAAGAAACCTGGCTCATAAATGGAAAACATTTGGATGGTTATAAAACATTCCACATTCCTGCGGTGCGGTCGATACACAGAAGAAACAAAGGGGGAATCTGTGTATATGTATCAAGCATGCTGAGGGTGCAGGGTATAAAAATGCTAAAGAGTACCCCTTATTATCAAATGGTATCCATTTACCTACACTCATCCATAGAGTTGCTAGTGGTAAACTTTTATAATAATATTGAAAATGCAAATTTCACGGCTGTGATGAAAGCTTGCCTAGAAAATTTAGATTTCCTAACGACTGCAAAAGGAAGAGATGCAATTTTGTTATGGGTAGGGGACTTCAATACAAGTGTATGTAAATCAAATGCGTGCGGCTTCGGGGAAGATGAACGGGAAGAAAATGGTGGACAGAATCACTTTGTTCATACAGAAAGAAGGGAAAAAATTAATGATATTATGGCCACTTTCGATCTTGGCTTTGTTAACATGATGTCCTCCTCAAAGGTAAACTTTAGCCCAACTTTCATAGGCCGAGGTTTCAAATCAGTGATCGATTTCATTATCCTACCTAGTCGATATTCTAACTGGGTGGAAAAATTTAAGATTCTCCCAAATGGCCTCAGTGACCATCTGCCCCTTAGTCTGCACCTAAAATTACCAAACTGTACTGTTTCCTCTACTATTGAGTGTTTGGCATGGTCACAAGAAATCGTGTTGGCTCGCCAAAATGGTTTTGCACTAAAGTGGGGTAAAAAAGACCCAATAAAATGAATGCTGATATTATAGCAAAGGCACTAACACCTATCCTGGTATGTCTAGATGAAGAGTCCACTTATGTTGAGACTCTGGATGCCTTTGGGCAGGTCTCTATAGCTATCCAGAATTTCCTCTCTAGGCCAAATAAAAAGAAACAAAACAAGAGTAATGGATGGTTTGATTCCAAGTGCACAAAAACATATTCTCTCCTTAAGGCTGCACTTAGTACACAAATAAGGGATTACAAACTAATCAGAGCTTGTAGAAAGGCATATAACTCAGCTCGGAACCAACGGAAAAAAGAAATAAAAGAACAGGCTTGGCAAAATTTGTGTGAGGCTGCCCAACTTAGAGATTCCAAATTGTTTTGGCAGGCAGTGAATGCCCCCTATTTTTCTAAAAAAGATACCCCCAGAATAGAAGTCGCCATAGATGAAAGTACCTGGATTGATTTCTTCTCAAAGGTATATAAAAAAGAGGACGGAAATTCTGTTTGGCCGTCAGAGAAAAACGAGCTGGATGGCCAAGTTCAGGAACATTCCCCGATACCTATAGAGTTCTTACATGAGGAAGTTCTACTGGCAATAAATAACAGTAAGGAAAGAAAGCCCCGGGTCCCGATGGGATTCCTAATGATATTTTTAAAATGACCACCAAACTTTGGGCCCCACTCCTGAGACGTGTCCTAACGGCCTGTTGTGCCAAAGGATTCATAAAGACCTGGTCCGAATCTCTAATAATACCGATCTATAAAAAAGGGGACAGAGAGAATCAAGCAAATTATAGACCTATATCACTCCTGGATTCACTCATGAAGATGCAGGAAGGGTGGTTTTAAATAAACTACAAACCTGGGCAGATAATAATAATATTCTGAGCCCTGTACAGTATGGGTTCAGGGAGGGGATGGGCACAGTAGAGCAGGTCCTAAATTTTGTGATGTTACAGGGGAAATACACCCAGGCAAAGACAGGATGTTTATATGCCATATTTGTCGATCTCACGGCCGCTTTCGACTGTGTAGACCATAATAAACTTTGGGGAGTTTTGGAAGACTTAGGGGCGGAACCTGCAATTGTGCAATTTGTTTGACACTTATATACAGGAGCAACGGCATAAAGGGAGAGTGTACCAATAGAGAAGGGAGTCAGACAGGGCTGCGTCCTGGCCCCATTCCTCTTCTCCATTTATACAAACGCATTGGAGGAGGAATTGGAGGCCGATGTAGTAGACTCTCCAAGATTTCGAAATAAGCAGGTTGTCTCCCTTCTCTACGCGGACGATGCGGTGTTAATGGCCAGAACTAAGATAGGTGCCCAGAAGGCACTTTCCAAATATATCGAGTTCATGGATAAAAGGGGCCTTAAATTAAATGCCAAGAAGTCATTTGTGATGACGTGTGGGAAAGGTCGGGCTAAAGGTAAAAATATCCAGGTGGGTGGTGTTTCTATTGAACACACCAAAACTTTCTCCTACTTATGGGTGTTCCTTGACGGCTCGGGGTCATGGAGGCCGGTGGTTAAGAGCAGGACCCTATTGTTTAAATGCTCAATCATGGCATTAATGAACTTTGCCCAAAAATTAGGAAAAAGACCTCCTGAGATTCTTCTAAAAATATATACAGCTAAATGTAGAAGCATAGCACTTTATGGGGCATCTGGGGTTTTCAAAATGTAGCGTCTATTCAAATTGCAGAAAATTGCTTTTTAAGATATATTTTAGCACTTCCTCAGGGCACGTCAGTTTTTAATTGCCATGCGGAATTAGGTATGGAGTTTATCTCAGACCTCATAAAATTGCAACCAATCTAACTCTGGCAGAGAGTATGGTCTGAAGAAGCGTTAGGCCTTCATCGGGAAATCATCAAGGACGTTATGGCTTTGGACAACTCAAAATATATTCCATGGCTAGAGTATGTTAGAAAAACGCTGATTGATCTGCATAGACCTGAACTCTATGATAACCCTGAATTAATCTGAACAATATCAAGAAAGGAACTCAAAATGTTATGTATGAACCATTTTGAACTGCTTAGATTATCGGGCAAAACAACCAAAATATCAGTAATTCAACATCAGATGACCTTGGTCTGTTACACGATCCAACCTTACCTCCTACAATGCATAAAGGGATTTTATCGATTTATTTCGACCAGGTTTAGATTTGAAATATTCCTTCGCCTGGTAACATTTCCAGCTAAAAATAACTGGTCAAGAAATTTGGGGCTTTGCCCATGTGATAATTTATCACTGCAATCCACATTTCACGTGGTTTTATTTTGTAAATATTATGAGAGCGAACGTGGAAGGTGGATTAGACAGTATCCAAAGCAGGGTTCCTGGTGACAATGCCGGCCAGCATACTTATTTTTACAACAAATGTGTGAGAAGTTGGCCTGGTATATGATGTTCACTATTCTAGTGAGTACCTTGCACCAGTCCTAACAACCCTTATGGTGATGGTTGTAAAGTCAACCTTATAGACCAGCTATCCTAGGGGTAGCATGGACAAAGCAGTCTTAGGCTAAACTCAAGAGGGCATGTGAAGCCAGCTGTTTTACCATATGCTAGAACCTAACCACTTGAAACTAGGACATTAGGAGAGTTACTCGTCACAGGAGCACCGCAGTACTCGCGTTACCTCACCCACAGGAAGAGGGTGCACAGGTCCCAAAGTGTGTCGGGTTTTGTTGTGGAGTTCTATGGAGCCTTGGAGAAAAGATGCTGCAGGCGGCCAGGACAGAAGTGTCTGGGTGGATCCAAGGGTGGATCGAAGTTGAAGAGGACCTGAAAGCAGAGGGGACAGAGTCAGGGTCACAAGCCGGTGACCAGGAAGGAACCAGGCGATGTCGCGAAGCAATCAGGTGCTGATGGGAAGCTTGTCTCTGCAGCCACGTGGACCAGGAGGTTCCGACGACAACCAGGAGTCAAGCACGGACTGTCCCACGAAGACTCTCGCTGTCGGCGGTGTTGGCTTCAGGATTGGAGTCAACAAGCCTTGGCAAAGGCAACCCACGCAGGATATGAAGTAGGCTTCTTACTCAGATCAGCAAGGTCTGAGGGGCTGCTTCTTTTGAGGGAAGCAAGGGCCAGTCTGGAGCAACCAGACCAGCAGTGTAAATTCAAAGGATCGTCGCCAAGATGGCCACTAGCCAACGGGCAAGTGACCGGGCAGACGCGTCGAGCAGGAAAATGCAAAAGGGCCCCACACAGAACTCGTGGAGGGTATAGGGCTGTTCTTTGGCGCAGACACTGCTCAGGGCTAGGGCTTCTCAATCCCTAATGCACAGCTTCGAGGAGGCCTCGGGGGCTGCACAGTTAGCAGGTCGCAGACTTTTCAAGATGGCCGGTCCCACGTCTCTCGTCGCCTCCACGGGTCTCAGCTTTGTAGGGACTGTGGATCGGGCTTTTGGATGTCTGGAAATCTGGTTCATGTCAGGCTCTGTGCTCGGGCTTCGGCAGGAGGCGGCCACAAAGCAAGCCGTTAATCGCTGGATGGTGCCTTCTTGTGCAGGGTGGTCACTCCTTGACCACAAGGGAGATTCTTCAGTCGTCTTCTTCAAGTAGATTGTCGAAGGTCCAGAGTTTCGTTTCAGAGTTTCAATCAGGATTAATCTAAAGTCTTGGGACTCAGCTCCTACCTATATACCACATTTAGGGGCTGGATTACCTGCTAGGTCCCTCCTATGGGTGGGACCAGGGAAGGGGGTGGTTACACCCCTTTCCCTTAGTCCAGTTTCGTGCCAGAGCTGGGGCTGGAGTGCCCCAGCACCGGTTGAACTGGACTATGCATGGGACACCTTGTGTGCCCCAGGCAGTGTCTCATTCCTTTCAGCCCTCCCTGTCCCAATACACAAAATCCCTGTCTGGGGTGGTGCTAGCACCTCCCAAGGCAGGAAACCTATTGTCCAAGCCTCCCTCGCTGGAAGGACTCCCAGCAGCAGGAGGTCAGACTTGTGTCTGTGGCAGCAGCATCCATTTTGTGATGCGGAGGCTCTGGTTAACTTTAACCGGGAATAGTAGGAACAACATGTCTTCTCCCTCTGGAAGGGTGGAATGCTACCCCCGCCGCCAGGACTGGCGGGGGGGGGGGTAGTATTCCAAAGTGTTTGACACCTTACACAACATGTTTTGATGAAGCCAAACCAAAGTTAGCTTTAACCGCAAGGATTATAATGCACTTAAGAGTATATGGTGTGGCTATATCATAGAACAGCTATAAGGACACTGTTCCAAAAGCTGCAGAACGGCTCAGCTCATGCTAGAGCACCCTCTCACATAAAACCAAACACTCTGCCTTCAGGATTGTCAAGGCCTGCAATAGGAGTGACTTATAGGTATATATGTAGGAAATTTGTGTGACCCCGGTGATACCACACTTTTCCACACAAAAATGTGTGAAAGAACTGATTTTTTCAGCAAAAATTGAGGTTTGCAAAGGATTCTGGGTAAGGAAACGTTGGGGGGTCCACGCAAGCCATACCTTCTTGGAAGCCCCCGGGTGTCTAGTTTTCAGAAATGTGTGGGCTTGGTAGGTTTCCCTAGAGGGCCGCCGAGCACAGAGCCAAAAGCCCAAGTGACCCCCCTTGCAAAACCACGTGGTTTTGAGATAGGCAATTTTGATGTCGCCTCACTGCAGTTTGGGCCCTTGCCTGTCGCGGGTACTTAGGTCTCCCACAAGAGTAAGGCACCATTTTTATCGGGAGACCTGGGGAAATGCTGGGTGGTAGGAAATTTGTGTGAGCACGGTGATGCCACACTTTCCCACACAAAAACACTGTTAAACAGCCTTCTAGCAAGATCCCACACAATTTTCTCTGAAACTCCAAAAGTGGACGGACAACCTGGGGGGTCAATAGTGGAATCTCCACCAGTGTACACACGAAAATTAAAAACATATCCTGTCTTACTCTCAGACAACATATACAACTTAATTCCATATCGTGCCCTCTTGCTAGGGATGTAATGCCTAAAAACCAAACAACCATTGAACAAAACCAAAGACTCATCAATAGATATTTCTTTCCCTGGAATACAGATCTCTGAAAATCAATCTACAAAGTGATCAAGAACAGGCCGAATCTTAAAAAGACGGTCACAGTCAGGTTGAATATGTGGCAACGCCAAAGAATTATCAACAAAATGCAGCATACGTAGCAAAAGTAAATACCGATCACGAGTCATAACTGCAGTTTGTCACTGTTGTCCCTCAAAAACTGTTCAGCATACAAATTAGTCTGCCCCACAATCTCACCCAAAAATACAGCATCCATAAATAACTGAAAATACTGTATAGGCCAAAAAAATCACAATCCACTCTACACCCTGCATCACCGCTAAAGGCAGGTAACGCCGGCTGCACCATGTTTGGATCAACCCAGAGTCCAGCACTTCCAATAGGAAGCCAAGCAGCCTCAGGCTGCAATGCAGATGCCTCTCGCACCATCGGCATAGCAGTATCCTCCTCTAAAACAGGCACTTCATCTGCACTGAGAGAACCTTCATCATCCGATGATTCCATGTGGAGAGAAAACTCACTGCCAGAATCTTCCCCTCCCTCCTCTCCCTCAGACGCACTGTCAGTCTCATAATCAGGCTCAGAGGAAGATTCAAGAAGCATACCAAACACCTGCAGAGCAGTTATTCTACGGCTAGCCATAATGATTAATAATAAAGGTAACTTGTCAAACAAGTCAACAACAACAAACAAAATTCACCTTTATCAAAAATACCTATACACTCCAAAGCAATACAACTCACTTGCCAGAAGCAGCTAAACTCACCACCACGTACTCTGCACAGACACAGTATGGATCAACAATATCCCACTAAAAAAGAAAGAGAAAAGAAAATTACACAAAAGACAATGCAAGACACATCACAATGATTTTCATGCTCAAAACACTAAATATGCTGCCACTCTGACACCACTTACAAGAAATTAATTCCTACAGTACAATATTACTCATTTAGAGGAAATGCAACAAAAATGTTTTTCTTACCAAAAAACTGCAAGTACGCAAAACTGCAGAACAACCACTGTCGAAATTGCAAACAGGAATCAAAAGCTTTACACTAGAATAAAAAGGAGAAAAAACATTACAATCACATATGCAAATAATGCACCAGTCCACCTGCCAAGCTAAGGGTTAGGTGGGCCTAAGAGTATAAATTAAATATTCACCCCCGTAAAAGGGGAGAAACCCTTGACCTTGAGGCCACCACCCCAAAACAAAAATTAAAAAAACTCTGGTGGCTAGTGTCTTCTACCCCCTTGGGGGAAGATGGGCCTAAAAATATACTGCTACTCTGCCACCCAAAGAGAGCAGAAATGGCCACAATCATCCTCCAATAAAGGGGAGCAACCCATGTCCAAGGGAGGGCTCCCCAACATTAAAAAAAAACCCTGGTGGCCTAGTGGCCCTACAAAAAAATAAATCAGCCAACCTGCCCCCCGGGTGATACCAAAGGGGATGATGGACAGAGCGCTTGAGCAAATCTAACACTCACCCCCGTCAACTGATCTGGGTTTAATCCATCATTATTCTTTAGCTCACTCCACCACCCCAGTTCAGGCAAATCAGTCTGACCCTGTGCGCTTTGATTGCCCTAAGATGGCAGGGTATGCCCAGACGTGGGTCCCTTGCTCACTTTGCCACTGGACTCAAGCTAGCCTGGCGGATGCCTTCTGATTAGCCAGAAACCGGTCCCAGGAGGGTTGTTTCCGGGCCAGGGAAGACATGGCTTGGCAGGACTGTCCCCATGAGGCACAGGGTCAGACTAATTTGCATATGGCCATGTCTGAACTTTTAATTAAAGTGTAGGCCCCCAAATGGGGAGCGACCTTTGCCTAAGGGGCCGCTCCCCCAACCAAAACCTAACATCATGGGCATACTAAAATGGCACCCAAAGGGGAGTGACCATTGCCCAAGGGGCCACTCCCCAGTACATTTATTAGATTAGCCCAGTGGGCTGATTTTTTAAAATAAAATTAAAACTGCCACCCCCAGGGGGCAGACAAAGCCAAAATGTATGACCCAAAAAGGGGAGTGACCCTTGCCCAGGGGGCCACTCCCCACTACAATTATTCAATTGACCCAGTGGGCCGAATTCATTTTTTTAAATTTAAATCTGAAGCTAAAATGTTGGCCCCCAAAAGGGGAGCGACCCTTGTCTAAGGGATCGCTCCCCAAAGCAAAAAAACATTGTGGCTTTCCTAGAATGGCGCCCAAGGGGAGTGACCCTTGCCCAAGGGGCCAATCCCCAGCACATTGGCCCAGTGGACCGATTTTTTATTTAAAAATGTAATTCTGCCCTCCCCAGGGGGGGCAGCCAAAGCCATTAATAATGCCCCCTTGCTCAAGGGGCCGCTCCTCCAACCAACAAACACTGCCAAATTACAACAACAAAAAAATCCCTGGCGCTAGTGGGCATTCCTGCTGCATGATCGCACGATCGTGCAGCAGGAATGCACAAAAGAGGCATAGAGGGAAAGGAAAACCCTTTCCTTTCCCCCAATGCCTCTTTCGTTCAAATCCCCCCTCCCCCACTCACCTCTGCAATCACCGACGCACAGGAAACAAATGGCTCCCTGCGCGTTGGTAAACAAAAGGGAATCCTCCAATGACATCAGCGCGCCTCGCGCGCTGACGTCATTGATGATGCGGAGGTGGGGCGGCGGGAGGCAGGGGTAGGTCTTCCCCTGCCTTCCCCGTAACAAATTTTAAGATCGACCGCCCACGGGGGGAGCGCCAGAGCTTCCCCCGTGGGTGGGTCTCATGACGAGCTGAGCTCGTCATAAGCACACAGCGACTGTGTGTCATGACGAGCTCAGCTCGTCATGAGCATACAAGGGGTTAAGGGGAGGACAATGCAGACTTTGTTCCAGGTTCTGTATATATTGTATGCTAGATCTGGGGGTCTCTAGTTGGCAATGTTTATCACCTTTGTCCAAATAGGGACCCTTACTTCTAAGTCAGGATAAGGGAATTACACCCCTTAATAATCCCTGCTCACCCCCTTGGTAGCTTTACACGAGCAGACAGGCTTATCTCAGAGGCAGTGTGTTAAGCATTTGTGAATATACACAGTAATACAGTGATAACACTACAGATGGACACAACACAGGTTTTATAAAATTAAGTATTCTTTATATAGACTTAAACACAAGACCACAAATGACAAAAATCCACAATACTACACTTAAAATTACTTAAAAGATGATTAAAGTCTCTTAGTTCAAGTTGTTGGCAAATGCGACAAAGTTTTCAACAAAGTACCTGGATGCGTAACGCAAAGTGAACAAAAGGCTTGCAAAAGGGGAGATGCATCGGTTCCATGACCTGAGGGAACAGTTGCGTCCTTCCTCAATGCTTGCGCAGAGTAGGGGGCTCGTCGTGAGCCTTACGGGTGCAGAGGTGATGCGTAGATTCTCAGCCTGCGGGCCCGTTGCGGTGCGCAAGATGGCGCCTTGATGCAATGCGATTGTAGGAGAGTAGGGTCTGCTTCCTATGGTCACCCCCACTTTTTGCTGTGATTCTCTGGTTTTTCGACTTTAGTGTGGCTGTGGGCCTGCTAATCAGACCCACAGCCCAGCTGTTCTCTCTATAAATTGAAACCATGTACATACCAGATTGGTTACTGGGTCACCCTTGTAAGCCCCTGTATAGTGTACCATAGGTACCCAGGGCATAGGTGCACCTTAGGCCTACCATGAGCTGCAGCATGTATTGTGCCACCCCTGGTTTGCCTTCCAAACTGACACCACAGGTCTGTTCACACTGCCTGGGTAAGGTGGCGTAATCACCCCTTAATTAGATATAGTATCCCTATATCTACCTTTATATATAGACACCTATAAGCCACTCCTATGGTAAGCCTCGACAATCCTGGAGGCAGAGTGCTTGGTTTTATGTGAGAGGGTGCCCTAGCATGAGCTGAGCCCCTCTGCAGCTTTCGGAACCATCTCCTTATAGCTGTTCTACGATATAGCCATACCATATACTCTTAAGTGCATTATAATCCTCACGGTTAATGCTAACTATGGTTTGGCTTCATCAAAACGTGTTTTTTAAGGTGTCAAACACTTTGGAATACTACCTCCCCCCCAGTTCTGGCGGCGGGGGTAGCATTCCACCCTTCTAGAGGGAGAAGACATGTAGTTACTGCTTTACCCTGTTAAAGTTAAACAGAGCCTCAGCATCACAAAATGGATGCTGCTGCCACAGACACGAGTCTGCCCTCTTGCTGCTGGACGAAACTCCAGCAGGGGAGGCCTGGACAATAGGTTTCCTGTCCAGGGAGGTGCCAGCACCTCCCCAGACAGGGTATTGTGTATTGGGACAGGGAGGGCTGCATCAGCAGATGCTTTTCTAGACACTGCCTGGGGCACACAAGGTGCTCCATGCATAGCCCGGTTCAAACCAGTTGCTGGGGCACTCAGCACCAGCTATGGTGCAAAACTGGACAAAGGGAAAGGGGTGTAACGACCCCCTTCTCAGGTCCACCCATAGGAGGGACCTAGTCAGGTAATCCAGCCCCCATTCATAGTATAAGTATAGGAGCTGTGTCCCTAGGACTTTAGATTATCCTGGATGAATCTT
Organism: Lissotriton vulgaris; assembly: GCF_964263255.1. NCBI lineage: Eukaryota > Metazoa > Chordata > Amphibia > Caudata > Salamandridae > Lissotriton > Lissotriton vulgaris. The sequence goes on along the minus strand of NC_141685.1, from coordinate 1,150,632,078 downwards.
TGAAAGACATATCTTGGACCTTCAACATTCCATTCTGACTGGAAGACGGAAGACATCTCCCTTGTGGTCAAGGAGTGACCACCCTGTGCAAACAGGCACCAACAGCAACTTTGCTGGTCTACAGTTTCAAGGATCCCTTCGGAATCCAAAGACTCTGTGACACAAGAACTAGACTTCCAGACTTTGCTGACCCCGACCCACATCCACAGCAAAGCTGAGACCCGTGGCGGACATGAGACGTGGGACCGGACATCTTGGACATCCTGCATTTTGCTACCTGCGCTCCTTTCCTGAAGCCTCAGTAAGTTGTGCATTGGGGTAGGGGAAGCCCAAGCCCGAGCACCATTTGCACCGAAGCTCAGGCCCCCTCACTCCGAGAATGTCCCGTGGGCCCCACCTTTGCATTGAGCTTGATGCATCTTCCCGGTTCCGTGCTCGTTGGCTAGTGAGCTCCCCTGAAGATGCCATCTTCAATTTAACTTACTTTTCTGGTTGCTCCAGGCTTGCTCCAGCTTCCCTGAAAAGGAGAAGCGCCACAAACCTTGCTGGTCTGCAACAGATCCAACCTCGACAACCTGCGTGGGTTGCAGTTGCCAAGGCTTGTTGGGTCCAATCCGGATATCAACACTGCACTCATCTAGATCAATTGTGGGACAGCTCAAATCCAGCGCCTGGTCATCGCCAATGCCTCCTGGACCTCGTGGCTGAAGAGACAAACTCACCTTCTTCACCTTTAAGCACCCAACATCACCTGGTTCCTTCCTGGTACCTTCCTGGTCACTGACTAGTGACCCAGACTCTGTCTCCTCTGCTTTCAGGTTCTTCACATCTCTGATCCATCCTTGGATCCACCCGGACACTTATCCTCTGGTCGCCTGCAGCACTTCCTTGCAGCTGATTTGCATAAGGCCATGTCTGAACTGGGGTGGTGTAGAGTGCAAAAAAACTATGGATTTAGGCCCAGATCTCTGTACTGGGGTGAATGTATGACATTGTTCTGCATTCTGTCCATCAATTGTTGTTTTTGCATTGTCACCCCGAGTGGGATGGGTATGCTCAGACGTGAGTCCCATGCTCTCCACACCACAGGAGTCAAGCTATCCTGGCTGAAGACGGCTGATAGCCGGAAACCGGTCCTAGGATGCTTGATTACGGTCCAGGAAAGACATGGCTTGGCAGTTCGGGCTGGACTGTTCCCATGAGGCACAGGGTCAAGGCTGATTTGCATATGGCCATGTCTGAGCTGGGGTGGTGTGGAGTGCAAAAAACAGATGGATTTAGGCACAGATCTCTGTACTGGGGTGAATGTATGACATTGTTCTGCATTCTGTCCATTAATTGTTGTTTTTGCACTTCCTTGCAGCTCTTCATAGAGAACAACGATGAAACCCGACACAAAAAGACACCTATGCGCCCGGCTTCCCTGGGTGAGGTAACACGAGTACTCCGGTGCTCCCGTGGGTCTTGACTCTCAAAGTGTCCTAGTTTAAAAGGGTTCCATCCTAGTCCATCCGGAAGTGTCCTTAAATTGCATATTTGTAACTTCTTCGTTTCCCATAGAAAGTCAATGGTAACCCGCGTCTGTGTTAAGACACTGCACGCGTCTCCCGTGGGCCTCCTACTTCCTAACCTTTGGTTGTTTAGTGTAGCCCCAGCGATTCCACAGGCCCCAGGCCTGCTTTCTAACTCTCACGTGGTACTCATACCACTTTCTTAGTATATGGTTTGTGAGGCCCCTAGGGCATAATTTCTACTGTGCAACTTATCATATATTAACTGTGTGACTTGTATTGTATTTTGACCTGTATTAAGATTAAATACATATATATTTGATATATACCTTGTGTGATGTCCTTTCATTTGGTACTCAATGGATTATATATGGTAAAACAACTTGCTTAACTCGCCTACTGAAGTCTTAGCCTGAAGACTGCTGGTTCATGCTACCACTAGGTTAGCTTTATATAAGGTTGACTTTACAACCACCATCAATAAGGGTCGATTAGACTGGTGCAAGGTGCCCACTAGAACTAATGGACATCATATGCCAGGCTAACTTCTCGAGAGCGATGATCCGCTTGCTGTGCGAGAAGATGGCGCTGTTGATGCGGCGATACGATGACGATGCGATGACGCCCTGGCAGCCTCGCGACGACTCTGTACTTTGGAGCTGCGGCAGGCCTTGCGACACGCTTCTCCGGTGATGTAATGGCGACTCTCACAATGGCATTACGCTTCTCACGTGATGCGACAGCAAACAGCTTCGATGAACACACGCTTCCAGGGAGATGTGATGAAGGCTCGCTTCTCCGGTATTGCGATGGTTTCAGCTGCGGCGGCGTCACGCTTCTCGATGCATCGCGCTTCCAGCTCCCAGCGGCACGCAAGTGTCTGGAGTCAGAATTACCAGCAAGGAAATTCAGGAGAGAGCTGGAGGTGAAGTCTTTTATTCCTGAGACTTCAACAGGAGGCAAGCACAGTTCAAGCCCTTGGAGATTATTCTGTAGATTATAAAAGTCCTTAAAAAGTTCCTTCTCCTTTCCCTTGGCAATGAAGCAACCACTGCAGGCCAACCCAGCAAACAGCACACTGGCAGAGGGGCAGTCCAAACTCCTGCAGCTTCCTTGGTTCTTCTCCTTGGCAGAAAGGTTTCTTGTTCCAGAAGTGATCTAATTTCTTGGGATCAGGGTCCCAATATTTATACCCCAAAATCCTTTGTTCTCTGAAGGCAGAGAGGCCTCTGCCTAGTCCAAACCAGTTCCTGAGCACTTTGTTTTCATGACTCTTCTCTTCCTTTCACTGTGCATGGCAGAGACATCAGCCGCCCCACAGGGGGTGGAGCCAGCACAGAGGAGGGAAGATACAGCTCTGGAGCACTCTGTTGACATGATTCCTCCTCTCCTTTCACAGTGCAGGGCAGAGACATCAGACACGCCACAGGAGGTTGAGCCAGCATTGTAGAGGGAAGGCCTAGCCCTATTCAGGTCTCAGGTGCAACTCCTCCCTCCCATCTAGATGCAGATCTCTCTAATCACCACTGGGCTGCCCCAGTCTGTCTCCTGGAATCCCCCAGCCCTTTCACACACAAACCCAGACAAGGAATCCACAACCCAGCCGAGGCAGGTTCAAATGGTTAGGCAAGCAAATACCTACTTTCTAAATGTGGTATTTGCAAACAAAGAATATTAAAATAAACTTTATGAAAAGATGTATTTTATTATTCTGAGTTCAGGCATACTAAATTCAAATTTCTACTGTGTTCCCTGAGTCAGTTAGGATGATAAGAATGTAATAATCTAACTGCCCATTCTAACCTATAGAGAACAGGTAGCCTTCAATAGTGAAACACGAAAATGGCTGTAATTCACTATTAGAACATGCTACACACATCAGAGCATGTCCTATCTTATACTTACAATGCACCCTGCCCATGGGCCTACCATAGGGGTGTCTAATATGAAGCAAAGGGAAGGTTTAGGGACTGGCAAGTGGGTGCACTTGGCCAAGTCGACATGGCAGTGCTAGACTGCACACAGGCCTTGCAATGGCAGGCCTGAGACACACTTTACAAGCTGATTCTGTGGGTGGCACAGCCAGTGCTGTAAGCCCACCAGCAGAGGTTGATTTACAAGCCCTGGGCACACATGGTGCAATGTACTAGGGGCTGACAGATAAATCAAATAACCCAATCATGGAATCCAATCAGTATATCAATTTAACATGGGGAGCACTTGCACCGTGGCACTGATTAGCAGTCGCACAGTGCCCAAAGCATAAATCCAGCAAAAACATATCAAAACAGAAGAGACAATCCGTCAAAAATGGAAGGGAGAATCACGCCAATGATGACAGGTCGAACACGTGTCCCCTCCAGCTGAAATGTTGGGAGAACTACCCTTCCCCTTGGGAGTTCTCTTCACTAAGGCGGAAAAATCTGGACAGATCATCAGGGTTGGCGCGTTCTGTACCAGGGCGGTGTTCCACTGTAAAGTCCATACCCTGTAGGGAAATGGACCACCTCAACAACTTTGGGTTCTCACCCCTCATCAGCATCTGCATCAGCTATCTAAGGGGCCTGTGGTCAGTCTGAACCCAGAAGTGAGTCCCAAACAAGTATGGGCTCCACTTCTTCGGTGCCCAGACTACAGCAAATGCCTCACGCTCAATTGCACTCCACCTCTGTTCCCGTGGAAGTAACCTCCTACTGATGAAGGCTACAGGTTGGTCTAGGCCCTCTTCATTAATCTGTGATAGAACATCCCCCACACCATGCTCTGAAGCGTCTGTCTGTACAATTAACTCTTTTGAGAAGTTGGGTGCCTGAAGCACGGGTGCTTTGCACATGGCAGTCTTCAGGGCATCAAAAGCCTTCTGACAGGTGTCAGTCCAGTTCACTTTCTTGGGCTGCTTCCTGGAAGTCAGCTCAGTCAAGGGTGAAACAATGTTGCCATACCCCTTGACAAACCTCCTGTAGTACCCCGTGAGTCCTAAAAAGGCTATCACCTGTGTCTGAGTCTTTGGGAGTTCCCATGCCAGGATGGTATCAATCTTGGGTTGTAGGGGTGCAACCTTGCTGCTTCCTACCTGGTGACCCAAGTACACAACGGAGCCCTGCCCGATCTGACACTTACTTGCCTTGATCTTGAGGCCTGCCTTGCGCAGTGCCATCAACACTTCCCAGAGGTGCTGCAAGTGTTCTTCCCAACTGCCGCTGAACACTGCAATGTTAGCCAGGTAGGCGGCACTGAAATCCTCCAGTTCAGCCAACACCTGGTTGACCAACCTCTGAAAGGTGGCAAGTGCATTCTTCATCCCAAGGGGCATAACCCGGAATTGGTAGTGCCGATCTGGTGTGGATGATGCTGACCTCTCCTTAGCCCCATCAGTCAAGGCGATCTGCCAGTACCCAGACGTCAAATCAAACGTACTAAGGTACCGTGCAGCCCCCAACCGATCAATGAGCTCATCAGCTCTGGGGATGGGGTGTGCGTCAGTCCTGGTGACTGAATTGAGCCCTCTCTAGTCCACACAGAACCGGAGTTCGGGGGTGGCACCCGGCGAGGCAGCCTTTGGGACCAAGACCACTGGGCTGGCCAAAGGACTGTTTGAGGACTCAATGACCCCTAAAGCAAACATCTTGGAGATTTCCTCCTTAATGTAAGCCCTAACCTTGACAGTCACTCTGTACTCCTTGTGCTTCACAGGAGGACTGTTGCCAGTATCCACATCATGGATGCACCACTATGTGACACCAGGAACCAAGGAAAATAGATCAGAGAATTGCCCCAACAGTTGGCGACAATCTTGCTGCTGATCAGGGGTCAGTGTGGCAGAGAGGCTGACACCATCCACTGACCCATCTTGCTCTGTTGCAGACAGGAGGTAAGGAAGAGGCTCGGTCTCCTCCTCCATGCCATCATTTGTCGCTAGGAGCATGCCCACTTCGGACCTTTCTAAGTGGGGCTTTAGGCGGTTAACATGCAGGACCCGCAAGGGGTTCCTGGGAGACCGCAAGTTCACCAGATAAGTGACATCACTCTTGCGCTCCACCACCTCATATGGACCGGTCCACCTGTCCTGGAGCGCACAAGGCTCCACAGGGGCCATGACCCAAACTTTCTGTCCAGGCTGAAGCTCAATCAGAGTGGCATTCTGATCGTACCACCGCTTCATTTCCTCCTGGCTGGCTTCCAGATTCGCCTGAGCGAGATCCCTGAAACGCCGAGTCTGGTTCCTGAAGGCCAGCATGTAACTATACACATCCTGGGGAGGTTTCCTGGGAGATTCCTCCCAGCCTTCCTTGACCAGACTCAAAGGTCCTCTTACCGGGTGGCCATACAAAAGCTCAAAGGGACTGAACCCTAGAGACTTTTGTGGCACTTCATGGTAGGCAAACAGAAGGCATGGCAAGAGGACGTCCCACTTATGCCTCATTGGTTCTTCAAGACCCATGATCATGCCTTTAAGGGTCCAGTTGAATCTTTCAACCAGCCCATTTCCTTGTGGGCGGTAAGGAGTGGTGAACTTGTAGATAATACCACACTCCTTCCTCAGAGACTTCATGTAATTGGAAATGAAGTTTGTACCTCGGTCAGACACAACCTCACAACCTCTCTGGAGAACCCCACACGGGAGAAGATCCCCATCAGTGCACGTCCCAGCACGGGAGCCGTCACTGTCCTGAGCGGAATGACTTCCGGGTACCGGGTAGCATGGTCCACCAAGACCAGGATAAACCTATTGCCCATGACTGTCTTGGGGTCCAGTGGCCCCACAATGTCAATCTCCACCTGTTCAAAGGGGTTACTGACTAAATGGGAAGGTTGGAGAGGGGCCTTGTACCTCCGTCCACTTTTCCCACTAGCCTGGCAAGTTTGACAGGTCCTACAGTGATTATCTGAACTCTTTCACATCTGGGGCCAATAAAAGTGGGAGACAAGCCTTTCAAAGGTCTTGTTCTGCCCCAGATGACCATCTAAAGGAACATCATGAGCCTAACCCAGTAGGAAGGCTCTGAAGGGCGGGGTACCACCAGCACACGGGCTGACCCAGGTTCAGCAACCTTAGGCTCGCTATACAAGAGACCATTCTCCCAGTAGATCCAATGTGATCCAGACTGATCACCTGCTGCCTGGTTTGTGGCCTGTTGCCTCAAACCCACAAGAGAGGGCACTTCTTCTGCTCTTCACAAAATTCCTCCCTGGAGGGACCCCTTCTTGCTGCCAAGGGGTCAGCTCAGGTAGGTTCCCCAGTTCAGAAACTTGCTCCCCTGTAGGTTTCAGGGCATCCCCCTCAAGGTCTGCCTCCTCCTGGATGTTGGGACCAATGAGGGCTGGTTTCCCGCGCCCATAACCTCTTCTCTTTAAAGCAGGTCCCTGGGCCATACTTTCAGGCTCCAGGGTCTCTTGAACACCCTTAGCTGCTATAGACCGAGTGGTCACACATGCCCACTCGGGCAGACCTGAGTCTCCATCTCCAAATGCGCCTTCCTCTCCACCTTAGCCCAAGGGGAGCTTTCTAAATCATTGCCTAACAGACAATTAACAGGCATGGATGGCCTCACAGCTACTTGAAGAGTACCAGAGACCCCCCCACACTCAGGAACTTGAGCCACTTTGTAATGGCTCTCTGTGTTGTCAGCGCAAACAACTGGGAAGAATGCATTGGGGACTACCTGCTCTTGACAGACCAAGTGACACTTGACAGCTGTCACACTTGCTCCTGTGTCTCTGAGAGTCTCCACTCTATGGCCATTGATGGTCACCCACTGCCTGTATTTTTTAGTGTTCTCAGGCAGCTGAGTTTTAGGGACCATCTCAAAGTCTCCTAATGAGACAAGGGACATTTCTACGGGACCCCACCCACCTTGGGCACCCATCTCCTCCCCACCCAGGGCTACACTGGCCATCTGACGGGGTGGTGCACAGGGTGGCACATACTGTCCTTTCTGAGGACACTGGGGATCATACCAACTGTGTCCCACCTACTTACACTGAAAGCAGGTAACAGGCCCCCTATGAACAGGTTTGCCTGTCGGAGGTCCTGACTTCTTTTCAGGGGGAGGCTGGGAACCCTTACCTTGTTTCCCTTGGGAATTACTTTGGGGACCTTTTTGGAACTCCCTCTGTTTACACTTGTTCCCCCCCCCACTCTTCTGCTGGGGACCCTGCCCACCCTTGGCGGAGTCTCCCAAAAGACCCTTGTGGACCCTGGTAATGACCAAGCAGTCCGCCTCTTTGCAAGCTTTCTAGGATTAGTCAACTTGCTATCAATAAGGTGCTGGCATAGCTCTGGAAAACAATTAGCAGACAAGTGCTCCCTAGCAATCAAATCATAGAGCGCTTGAAAATTATCAACATTGCTAGCCCTCACCCAACCATCCATAGCTCTGCAAAAGAAAGACACATATTCTACCCAAGTGGTTCCCTCCAGTTTCTTACAATTCCTGAACCTCTGTCTATAGAACTCTGGAGTTAACCCATACCTTGTCATCAATGCTTCCTTTATGTGGTGATAAGACATCCTATGCTCACTGGGTAGGTCTAACAAAGTATCCCTCCCCTCAGTCAGAAAGCGGCCTCACAACCCCGCTCCCCAATCCTTCTCAGGGACCCGGTGGGCCAACATTGCTATCTCATAGGCTGCAAACCACTGACCAATATCTTCACCTTTGTGAAAATCTTTGATGACATCCTTGGGAATATGTACCCTACCTTCTAAAGGCACAGATGGTGCGCTGCCACCAAAGGGATTGCTTTCTAAGCCCTTGGCCTTGATTTCTAACTCCCTCAACATTCTCTCATGCTCCATTCTCATTCTCTCCCTTTCCAAGGACAACCTGTTATTCTCTGTTTCCCTCTGACTCTCCATCTTAAGCTTAGCCATCTCCAGCTTGTGTGCCCTACTTCTCTCCCTGTCTTCCAACTCTCTGGGGGACAGGTCTTTGGAAGAGATGCTGCTGCCAGGTGGGGACGGCACCCCTCCCCTGGCTGCAAATTCTGGCATATCAATTTGCCCATTTGCATCCCCAACAGGCTCCACCACAAGGTCAGGGACATTTCTGGCTTCTACCCAGGCCCTCAGCGCCTTTTGGTAGTCTTCCTTTTTAGAAATGCCTGGTGTAGCAGTTTCCTGCAGAGATACTGGAGCTGTTTCACATTGTAGGTTTCCAACCTCTCTTCCTCAAAATCAAGATCTATAAATGCAACAGATGCTGGTTTACTCATGGTAGTAAAAATTGGGAGTTTTCAGGAAAAACTAACAGTCCAAGGAAAAAAGGATTCTAAAAAAAGTATGTGGTCACGTTTGGTCTGCACTCACTAGTAGTGTACACCAATCACTGTATATGAAACACAAATGCAAAGTCCAAATCCTCACCGCTGACCACCAATGTTAGATCTGGGGGTCGCTAGTTGGCAATGGTTATCACCTTTGACCAAATTGGGACCCTTACTTCTAAGTCAGGATAAGGGGATTACACTCCTTAATAACCCCTGCTCACCCCCTTGGTAGCTTGGCACGAGCAGACAGGCTTATCTCAGAGGCAGTGTGTTAAGCATTTGTGAATATACACAGTAATACAGTGATAACACTACAGATGGACACAACACAGATTTTTATAAAAATAAGTATTCTTTATATAGACTTAAACACAAGACCACAAACGACAAAAATCCACAATACTACACGTACTACACGTAAGATTACTTAAAAGATGATTAAAGTCTCTTAGTTCAAGTTGTTGGTAAATGCGACAAAGTTCTCAACAAAGTACCTGGATGCGTAACGCAAAGTGAACAAAAGGCTCGCAAAAGGGAGATGCGTCGGTTCCGTGACCCGGGGGAACGGTTGAGTCCTTCCTCAATGCTTGTGCAGAGTAGGGGACTCGTCGTGAGCCTTACCGGTGCGGAGGTGATGCGTAGATTCTCGGCCTACGGGCCCGTTGTGGTGCGCAAGATGGCGCCTTGATGCTATGCGATGATCCGGTTGCGATGCGAGAAGATGGCGCCCTTGAGGCAGCGATGCAATGACGATACGATGACGCCCTGGCAGCCTTGCAACGACTCTGTACTTTGGAGCCGCGACAGGCCCTGCGACACGCTTCTCCGGTGATGCGATGGCGACTCTCACAATGGCGTCACGCTTTTCCGGTGATGCGACAGCAGACAGCTTCGATGAACACACGCTTCCAGGGAGATGCGACGAAGGCTTGCTTCTCCGGCGTTGCGATGATTTCAGCTGCGGTGGCAACACGCTTCTTCTCGATGCGTCGCACTTCCAGCAGCACGCAAGTGTCTGGAGTCAGAATTCCCAGCAAGGAAATTCAGGAGGGAGCTGGAGGTGAAGTCTTTTGTCCCTGAGACTTCAGCAGGAGGCAAGCACAGTTCAAGCCCTTGGAGAATATTCTGTAGATGATGAAAGTCCTTAAAAAGTTCCTTCTTCTTTCCCTTGGCAATGAAGCAACCACTGCAGGCCAACCCAGCAAACAGCACACTGGCAGAGGGGCAGTCGATACTCCTGCAGCTTCCTTGGTTCTTCTCCTTGGCAGAAAGATTTCTTGTTCCAGAAGTAATCTAATTTCATGGGATCAGGGTCCCAATATTTATACCCCAAAATCCTTTGCTCTCTGAAGGCAGAGAGGCCTCTGCCTAGTCCAAACCAGTTCCTGAGCACTTTGTTTACCTGACTCTCCTCTTCCTTTCACTGTGCAGGGCAGAGACATCAGCCGCCCCACAGGGGGTGGAGCCAGCACAGGGGAGGGAAGATACAGCTCTGGAGCACTCTGTTGACATGATCCCACCTCTCCTTTCACATTGCAGGGTAGAGACATCAGACAAGCCACAGGAGGTGGAGCCAGCATTGTAGAGGGAAGAACCAGCCCTATCCAGGTCTCAGGTGCAACTCCTCCCTCCCATCTAGATGCAGATCTCTCTATTCACCACTGGGCTGCCCCAGCCTGTCTCCTGGAATGCCGCAGCCCTGTCACACACAACCCCAGACAATGAATACACAACCCAGCAGAGGCAGGCTCAAATGGTTAGGAAGCAAATATCTACTTTATAAAAGTGGTATTTGCAAACACAGAATATTAAAATAAACTTTACTAAAAGATGTATTTTATTATTCTGAGTTCAGGCATACTAAATTCAAATTTCCACTGTGTTCCGTGAGTAAGTTAGGATTATAAGAATGTAATAATCTAACTGCCCATTCTAACCTATGGAGAACAGGTAGGCTTCAATAGTGAAAAACAAAAATGGCTGTAATTCACTATTAGAACATGCTACACACATCAGAGCATGTCCTACCTTATACTTACAATGCACCCTGCCCTTGGGCCTACCATAGGGGTGTCTAATATGTAGCAAAGGGAAGGTTTAGGGACTGGCAAGTGGGTGCACTTGGCCAAGTCGACATGGCAGTGCTAGACTGCACATAGGCCTTGCAATAGCAGGCCTGAGACACGCTTTACAAGCTGCTTCTGTGGGTGGCACAACCAGTGCTGCAAGCCCACCAGCAGCATTTGATATAGAAGCCCTGGGCACACATGGTGCACTGTACTAGGGGCTGACATATAAATCAAATAACCCAATCATGGAATTCAATCAGTATATAAATTTAACATGGGGAGCACTTGCACTGTGGCACTGATTAGCAGTGGCACCGTGCCCAAAGCATAAATCCAGCAAAAACATATCAAAACAGAGGAGACAATCCATCAAAAATGGAAGGGAGACTCACACCAATGATGTCAGGTCTAACATTGTATGACTTGTCCCTCAGGCAATGTTAAATGCAGGTGTAATATAAATATAAGGATATAAGAGTATCACATTCAAGATTGTGTAGATGTGTTGTACAATATTAAGTTAAGGCGCTGCAAGGTCAGGACAGTTTTTTCCCAGTATGAAGCTGGTCAATGTGGGTGATTCGAAGTTGGGTTTCTAACATGTGTTCCAATATTTGACATTGAGGGATAGCTGAAAGGCTGATGTCACTTAACCTTACCTGTACCTGCAAGTACGATCTGAACACTTGAATTACAATCCTAGACCTAATGTCCAGAAGTCATTCCATGGTTTATGAGATGCATGGTTTGAGGGTTATCCTCTTTTGAGTGCAGAGGGAAATCGCTAACTTCTGATGAAAAGATTTTCTGTTTGGAATCAAAACAATGATGATACATATTTAGAAGTAGTTGAAGAGTTCATATTTTAATATGTTGATGGTGAATATGTGTGTGAGTGCATGTGAATGGAAATGTGGCCACAGAGTGATGTTGTTGTATAATGTTGTTGCATAATGTTATTATGACATATAAAGTTCAACAGAGAAATATTGAGAAGACAGATAAAAGTAAAAATTGCAAAAGTTGCTAGAAATCTGGAGGAATTTTGGAGAATCCCTTAGAGCATATGCTAAAGACCTTTCCAGGTGATCAGAAGAGGTTGTATAAGAATTATCAGGAGTGGTGTAGGGCTACTCAGAAGCACAAGTATTCCTGGCCAAAGGAAGAGACATTTGATGACCAAATATTAGAGAACATTGTTACACACCTTAAGAGTAAATATACAGGAGCTAAATTGCACAAGTGAGAAGCCACCTTCTCTTTATGGTGAGTTTATTGTGGGAAGTGTAGGAACTTCTCAAATATTGATACTCCTAGCTCCCTGACCGGTCTCCCACCTCCCTATGAGTACTTCTCCCAGTGTATCTAGCATTTACCCAACAACACAGTTACAGGAGGCTGCAGTGGGATATGATAATCCTGATTTGAGGCCCCTTCACAATCCTCAAAGGGATCCCATATTATTGCCCCACAGAGGTCAAAGCCATGACACATGAGCACTCCCTGACAGCAAGTGAGAGTGGGTGATTCTCCCTTTTCAGGCAATTAGAAGCACAGTTTACACTGCATTTAGATCCAGCATCTCCCAGGAGTCTAGGAGACAGTGTCAATCAGTCGCATGTTTCATCAGCAACATTGCATCTATCACAGAAGAGAGATGCAGCAGGAAGGGTAAGCAAATGTCTACCCCATAGCAAAGAGATGCAAATGACACTAGATGAAATTACTATGTAGATGGCTGTTAGAATGGCGCAATAGCCAGCATCCCACGGAAGAGCACAGGATTTTAGAAGGACTGATGGTAATCTACCACCTTGGTAGAAGGAAAAGGAATAGTTTCTTACCTGTAACTCCAGTTCTCTAGTAGGGGAATCTCCATTGAAGTCATATTCACCGAATAGTCCCACCCACAATGGGAGGATCCTGGAGCACTTTTTCACAATATATCTTCTTATGTGTGGATGTTCGCCTTTCTTCAGGAAGGCTTGCAGAGCCACTTAAGACAGAAAAATATTATGTAGCCTATAAGAGCTGGGTACAATGGCTCAATTCTTCATCTTGTACTTTAAAAAAGGCCAGTAGAATCAAATATGTATATATTTTCACAATGTTTTTGAAAAACAGCATACATATCTTTCACAAACCTTTTTTTTTTGATAGAGTATATAGAAGAAGGGAAACAGGACAGTGTTGTCCCATAGGCTGTCTTTATATGAGTTAAAATAGAGAGCGTGCCTTTAAGAACCCAGAGACCACCAGTATCTCATCATGCTCTGCATATGACAGTAGCTTCAATTCTTTTTCCGGCTCCTGTTGGCAGGATCTTGAAGCATTGAGCTGGGCCTTTTTAGGCTCTTTCGCACCAGTAAAATTTGGGGACAACACTTTTATTCAACAATTTCTATCTCTCCCTTACATTTTCACTTTTTTTCTGACAGAAAAGTACAGTATTTTGTCAAATAAAATGCCTTCTTTATTTGACAAGTGCCCTGCTTGTGGGAGGAAGACGGCCAAATAAAACCCTCACAAAGTCTGCATTTTCTGCATTTCACCATCTCATGTTCCTGACTCTTGTCATCACTGCAGGAATTTTTTGTGACGTACATTGCAAGAAAGGGAGAAGATTCGCATCTATGGGACTGAGGAGAGACGAAGACAGCAAGCACAGGCTGAAGGTGGGACTTCAGAGCAATAGGAAGGTCAATCTTCCACCAAGGCTCTGCCATCTACCGCAGAAGGACGTTAGAGGTCCAAAAAGAGGATTCCAGCTCAAAAATGGCTTCAGACGGTCTAAGTAGAGGCAAGGTACAGAGCCTACCTGTTCACTATCAAGGGCTGGATCGACATTGAGGAAGGGATGTCAGTCGTCGACACACCAACAGTCGACATCGAAGGCCCATACAACATCGACGTGCAGACCGCGATCGACATCAAGGAGTGTTTCGACGTCAGGAAAGAGTGTATGAATGGCGATGGAGGTCGACGTCGAGGAGCAGATCGTCATTTAAGCATCATAGTAGGATGTCGAGTAGACATCAGGAGAGACAGAAGAAGAGGAGACACATTTACTCATCTTCAGATTCTCAATATTCAATAATATTTTCTCCTTCTCCTATTGTACTACCATCTTCATCTGCACCTCGTCCACCTACGGCACAACCACCAACTACATCAGCTCCTCCGCCGCTACCTCCGGCACAAATTCCACCACCAATGGAGGCTCCTTTACCACAACCTTGATCATGCTACCGGACATACCATCAATCTCACAATTATAGGTGAGGAGCTGTGGTAGCAGCCGCCACTCAGATGACTGCAATGTCTGTAGGATTGGTCCCAGGGACCACCCAACAACAGTACTCACAACAGCAGGATAATGCAAGGGCACACGGAAGCAGCAGAGGAGGACAAGGAGGAATAGGAAGAGGCAGGACAGGTCATCAAATAATGGATCAAACTTGTCATTACTGTAACAGATATGTCCATTTCCTTCGAGATTTCAAGACTTTAAGAAGGGATGAACAAAATGGAAGGATAGTAGTTTACAATCAGCCAAGAAATACAGTAGTGTAGCCACAGTCAAACCGCATATAATTTATGTAGCCCAGACATCACCACAAAATGTGCAGCAACCAGCAATGCCTCAGGTGCAATAAATGGCGCCACAGCAAAGTTACCAAGCACCCCCAATGGAGATTCCACCTAAAATTTGACAGGGAGGTGTGATTGTGAGAGGAGGACATCCTTCCCAAATTATGTGGGAGGATATATGCAATGAAAGTGCCAACAGAGCAGTTCCATGTGTCCAGTTGTGTCAATGATACGCACTCCAGATGAGGAACCCACTGTGGCAGTAGCTATCAATTACAAGAGGTATGCATTCCTCAGATACGGGAGCAACCTGATCTTGTATTAGAGACGGAGACCTTCCAATTTCTTATAGATTAATGGACACACCAGGAGTCCCTGGGGCAGTAATGAGGGTTCCATTTACTAATGCAGTGGGGATGGATATTGGAGGGAAGTACACTGATGGCTGTTTACTGTTCTCTCCAGCTGCCCCGCTAATCTATTGGAGAGAAATATTATGACCAAATTAAATATGATTATTCATTTTAAACCTGATGGAACTATGATTTGATCTACCCTTGGAGTTCCACCTTCCAGGATCATGGCTGTAACAGTAGATTCTTCAATTGGAGATCAAATCAGACCTTTACTCATAGACATAGAAGCATTCACTGCATTAGAGTATACAATAATAGCAGTAACACCACAGTTATTGGGACCAGAAATCTAGTTACCTAGAGTTTATTTTACAATGAGAAGTACAAGATTCTTTGATACCTGACTGTGAGTTAATTCTGTAAATAGAGGCCCTAGACAAAACACCAACCTATATCGCTCTGATCCCCAGTGTCTTATGGGTATGTGTTAGATTCATTAAGCCAGGTAACATGGTTAGTGAAATATTGAATGATCAGTTGTTTGATGATTCTAAGAAAACAGTTGTAGGTTTTCAGAATGACATACCATTGAGGACAGTACTGGAAGTAAGGACATCTACACCAGGTAGAGATTTTGATTCTTTTATTCTGTTAGGGATGCAGATCCTCCCTAAGTACCAGGCACCTTGTGAATTTGGGATCACCATGATGTTAGCCTTATTTATACAGCTAAACCATTCAGAATTACACTGAAGGAAAGTGCTGTTATACCTAGGGTGAAACAGTACCCTCTTTCTAAAGAAACAGATGAGGGCCTCGCCCCTACTAAACAGTTGTTTCTAGAGCAAGAAGTGATTTATCCTGGAGTGTGTCCTTGTAATACCCCTATTTACCCAGTTAAGAAATCGAAGGGTAATACTTGGCGTACGGTTCAATACCTGTGCCCCCTGAATGATGTAGTAGTACCAGAATTTCAAATTGTTCCCGCCCCTTCCATCATTTTGACACATATTCCTCAGGAGGTTAAATATTTCTGTTATAGATCTCAAAAATTACGATTTTAACATCCCTCTACACCCTGATAGCCTCTATTTGACAGGGTTCTCCTATCGCGGGACTCAGTATTTGTATTCACAGTTACTTCAAGGGTAATGTGAGTCCCTTAGCATTTTTAACAGAGTAGTGATAAATGATCAGTCAAACTTTCAGTGTGACAGTACATGTTGACGACAAACTGGTTTGCAGTCCTACAGTACAGCAGTACAGGAAGGATACAGTATCTCTTATGGTTACTCTTGCACAGAGAGGATACAAAACGGAGAAAGATAAAGTTCAGTATTGTCAGGAGGAGGTCCACTACCTAGGACAATTACTGTCAGCTTCTGGTCGACAAGTGACTCCTGAAAGCGCAGCATCTATACGTTAAATAACTGAGCCGGAAACTGTTACTGGAATGCAGACGTTTCTTGGTCTCTGTGATTATGTGAGACACGGAGTCTTTGATTATTGTTACAGCAAACACATGATGGACGGAATGCTGACAAGGCAAACATTCTTTCCCAGTCAAAAGATCTGGGTTAAATCTATCATTCTTTGGCCCACTACGCCACCCCAGTTTGGACCCAGCCATATGCAATCCAGTCTTGACCCTGTGCCCCATGGGAACAGTCCAGACCGAACTTTAGGCCAGGTCCTCCCTGGATGAGAAACAAGCATCCTGGGACTGGTTTCAGGGTATGTCACCATTCTTCAGCAAGGTTAGCTTGAATCCAGTGGCGCAGTGAGCAAGGGACCCACGTCTGGACATACCCATCCCACTTAGGGCGAAAAGTGTTGCAGCAAAAAAATGATCGACGGAATGCTGACAATGCAAACATTCTCCCCCAGTCAAAAGATCTGGGTTAAATCCATCATTCTTTTGCCCACTACGCCACCCCAGTTTGGACCCAGCCATATGCAAATCAGTCTTGACCCTGTGCCCCATGGGAACAGTCCAGACCGAACTGCCAGGCCAGGTCTTCCCTGGTCGGAAACAAGCATCCTGGGACCGGTTTCAGGGTATGTCACCAGCCTAGCTTGAAACCAGTGGCACAGTGAGCAAGGGATCCACGTCTGGGCATACCCATCCCACTTAGAGAAAAAGGTAGCATTGTCTATTTTGTTGATGATCCTTCTACTATTGACCAGGATATGTGTAGTGAAACATTAAAGTGCAGCAGTAGTCAGAGCACAACAGCAGGATTCTCTATTCACACTCAGGAACGTAGAGCAGTTAACACTACCAGAACATTATTCTACACTACAAGTAGAGTTAATAGCCTTCATAGCAGCTTTTAAGCAAGGAATAGGAAAAGTCATCACGATCTATTCATATTCGGCTTATGTGACTACCACTGTCCATTCTAGCTTTATGAGATGGAGCAGGAGAGGTTTCCTTAAATCAGACGGAAGTCTTGTTATGCATAGGAATCGGTTAGAGGCATTAATAGAGGCATGTGTGAAGCCATAGGCAATGGCAGTTGTGAAATGTGCACCACATACAAATGGACAGGCTTTTGTGTAACAGGGAAATGTACTAGCAGATCGGACAGCTAAAGATGCAGCTAGCACGCCCCGCCTGTGTCGTCAGGCTCACAACATGTCCCTGTTTTGGTGGCCCAGACCGCTTTGCTGTCTGAGTCTGAATCTAACTCTACCACAGATAATGTCATGCCTCATTATGCTGAAACAGCGCATTTACATCTTTGAAAGTTGCAGAAAGTTGCTCTACCATATGAGAAACTGTTTAGGAAGGCTAGAGGATGCTCCCCGTCAAAGGGATGAGTCAGTTTATAGACAACTATCTACAGGTAAACCAGTGATGCCTCGGGTTTTAATTATGATAGCACTTGATCAATTGCGCTTACCAGCCCACAATTCAAAAGATGATTTGTCTATGCAAATACAACAAGACTGGTTTGTTCGCAATTTGCATGATATACTTCCCATGTACCTTCATAACTGTACTGTCTGTCAACAATTCTCTCCCAATCCCACACCGAGGGTGATAAATTATACCATTCCACAAGGTCTTTTTAACCCCTTCGATGCTATTGACGGAACCGTTCCGTCATGAGCCCGTTGGCTCATTAGAACTTTCAGCACAGCGGAGGAATCTGCGCCGCGCTGAAGGTGTAAAAGTTCTCCATATTGACTTTGTGGCCATATTAGATAGGTGCAACAAAAATCGATAACTCATAGTTGTAGTTTGTTCTTTTTATCAATGGAATGAAGCAAGACCCTGCGTCCACTGTGAGGCTACCTCAGCTGCTACTTTTCTGATTCATGAGGTGATCCCTTGCTGGGGAATTCCAGAAGGGATAAGATCTGGCAAAAGTGCACACTTTGTTAATGTAATCTTCATACATCTCATGACAATGTTAGGGATAAAACATAAACTATCTTCTGTTTATCAACCCCAAAGCAATGGCATTGTTGAACACCTTAATGGCCTGCTGAAGAGTAAGATCAGCAAGCTATGTGCCACGTTGTATAAAAGTGGTTGTATTGCATACGATTCACACTCTTTTCCCTTAGAAGTACACCTAATTCTGATCATCATTTGACACCCAAACAAATAGTGACAGGGAGGCCCATGAACATACAAATACCTGTCAATAGAAGTAATGTACAGGGAGAAAGCACAGCTGATATCTTAACCCCTTCACTGTGGCGGCTATTCCGCCGCAATGCTAAGGGGGTGGGGCGGCCGTGCGGCGGGTGCATGCTGGTGACAGAACCGCTCCGTCACCAGCCACGGTTGCGCTGTGCTCATGACGGAGCGGTTCCGTCACGGCCCCGCCCGCTCAATAGAACGTTCAGTGCAGGCGCGGAATCCGCACCGCGCAGGCGTTCCGAGCGGGCCGTGACGGAACCGCTCCGTCATCAGCACAGCGCGACCGCGGCTGATGACGGAGTGGTTCCGTCACCAGCAGGGGAGGGGTTAAATGATAATATGCATGTTTATCTCTCTGAATTAACCAAAGCTGCAAACGTTCATTTTTAAATAGGTAACCAAAGCAAAGGAGAAGATCACTACCGCTGAGTTCGACCTTCCAAATGTGTACATAGGCGAAGAGGTTTTTGAACAAAATTTTGTCTGGAGATGGAGAAAGGCCAAGTTCGATGGGCCTTTCATCGTGATGATGGTAACCCCCTCTGCCTTCCATGTAGATGGCAGGAAACCTTGATTTAATAAGATGGACGTTCAATTAAACCCAGCATCACGGCATAAAGCACCAGCGATATAATGGAACAAGAGGGGGGAAGAAGATTGTAACTGTAAAAATAACCCCCCTGCACCTCTGCCTTTGGACAATTTTCTGTTCAGGACAATTTTTTAACCAACGGAACGAAAGTTATGTATTTTTATTTTATTTTTTGTGTCTTTTCTATTGTTGCTTTTCTATAATAATGTATCTTCTTACTCCAACATCACACACCTGAAAGAGAACTCTCTATTGATGTTAATGTGTCCCAAAGTGTTCATACCAGATTATCAAATAATATGTGGTATCAGCCTAGGTCAGAAAAAAGTTCAAAAAGCACCAATGAATCATGTTTCATTTATTCTTTAGTTCTGCATACCTCAGGATCAGATAAGCTGCATTCATCTAAAGAAGTACCCCAAGCACTGCTCTATGTCTTTTGCATCTTTCTCTGTTTAGAATTAAGGACGGAATGCAGCCAACACGTTAAGGGTAGTACAGTTTTTAGTTAATGACTCCTTAGCAGAACTTTTAATACATCCTTATAGATAGACAGGACAATTAAGGATGAGATAGCATGAATGAAGGAAACAGGTCATCTTAACACTATGGAATGGATACAAAGGGTCTTAGGGCTATGGTTCTTAAGAGTAATATGCCCCCCACTGAGTGTAATGACTCTTTAGTAAATCCTTTAACCCCAGATTGTGTTCATAGGCCAGGATTTAGAGTTACTGGATCAGTTTATGATCATGATGAATGGCATTCCGACATTTAATTTTTCTGTAGGGTTATGTCTTTATGGAATGGTACTGACATTAGTCCAAATGCCGTAAGAAAATGTGTTCATATATGAGATGATAATATTGAGTGTTACACTTGGATTGATAGCACAGTAAATACTCAGATTGTCATAAAATCAACGTCTGCTTCTTTAAGATTAAGAGGAAACTGCACTGTTAAAGAAGGCGGTAACATCAACTTACGGTCACAATCAATAATGCTGACATGTAGGGGAGGGGGGGCACCTCCAGTCTCATTGACTATTATTGGCAGTGTGGAGAACTAGTGTATGTTCAGCTACCACCGAACTGGCATGGTCTATGTACCATGGTCACATTGCAAGTCCCTGTTTTGGGAATTCCTGGAGTTAAATTATCAATACTTCATGAACAACCCATGAGGGCGTTGTTTAATGATGCACAGTTGTTTTTTGGAAGTATTCTGCCATTTGTTCAGGCAAAGGCAACTGCTCGAAGGCTACAGATAACTAGATGAGAGCTCCTCAATACTAATAATACTACAAAAGATAGATTTAATGCCATAAGAGAAGAGCTGCGTGCCATGAGAATGATAATGCAGCACCGGTATGTACTTTACCTTATGACCACCATGGAAGGAGAGGTATGCGCAAAGATAGGAACTTTGTGCTGTACTTATATTCCAGGAAATGATGCGGACAACTGAACTTTGTCAGAGCCTGTACAATCTTTGAATAATCTACAGAAGAAAATGGTAGATAAAGGAGGTGCCCCAGATAATTGGCTTAACAGGTGGTTTTCTTTACTTCCATCCTGGATGTTAGGACTCTTGGCACCTGGCTGCCAGCTCTGGTGGCCCTATTTTTGATATATGTGGTATTCAATTAATTTTAGCATGTTGTAGGAGTATCAGTACAAAGGCAGGAGGGATGTTTCCAGTTAGGATACCTACACGAGTAGAGGATTCTCAGGGCAATACATATCAATAAGTACCAAGTGCAGACCAACGTTTAGAACCAGTCATTGAAATATCTACTAGGCAGGGGAACGTTATAGAGGAAACGAAACATGAAGAAATGATGCTACTGCAGACAGCAGTTGAAAACAATATAAACTTATATATGGTGAAAGAGCAATGCAGGCTTAAAATCTCGTGCTGATGCCATAGAGGTGAAGAATTCACTTGAAAATAGAGTGCATGACCTGCAAGGCCCCAGTTAAAGGAAAACCAGTTTTTGTAAGCTTTAATTAATTTATGGTTTCAGCACAAGCACATACTCTATTGTCTCAGTAAAACTAAAAACAAGATTGATGAATAGGAGCAAGAGACTGAATTAGTCAAAAGCACACAGAAACTGATAAGAGGGCCTGGGAGCACAATGATCAAGCACATACGCAAATAGGCATGCATTCAAAGTAAGGAAATGAAAGGGTTGTTAAGCACTGTTGAAATAACAATGAAGAATGTATAGGTAATAGGTAAAGGAGTGACCAACATGTAACTATTAAGTAACTTATTATTTGATATTTTGTAATAAGCATTGTCTGATAAAAGTGGCTGCCTGTAAAGCAGCAAACTGAGACCAGCTCTTTGCCAGCATGGGGATGGCTTCTCTCCCTGTCACAACAGCATAAAGCTGTGTTTGCCTTGTCAAGAGGAGTTTTGTCTTTTTTTCCTTAGTTTAAAGTTACCCCGCAGCAAAACAATGGCTCTGCCCAGCGAGTCAGTCGTATCCAATCTGCATACAGTAGTAAACTTTGCTTTATCTCTCCTGTCAGAAGCAGTTTGGGAAAGCATGGCCCGTTCCTTCAGAACCATGGGCTGCACTTGTCCAATTCTATCTCATACTGTAGGAAGGTAGAGTATTATGCAGTGATGTTGGTTAGGCTTCACCATGCAATACTGTCACAAACCCCAAAGACGGTCCTTGGATTTGCAATGATAAATCCTTAGCTCTGTTCTGGTAGAGTGGCAAAGAGCAGTTAGGCGTAACTAGAGGAACATATGTTACACATTTCAGAGTATCAATATGGATAAGTAATTGACATGTAATGACAGTAATTGGATATAGATTTATCAAAATAAAGCAGATTTTGTATATAAATTTAGATACCAAAACAAACTGAATCAGGTAAATATAACCAGAGTTATGGATTTTAGAAGTGACATTAAAAGCACTAGTGACAATTGTTCACTTGCAGGTCAAAACTGCATGGAACCCAAGGAGGGTAAAGGTGAAGCGGGTCCCAGGACCAAGCCACAACAGTTAGGGTCGATGGGCTGACAAACCCATGGTGGAGGTGTAGTGGCTGTTGGGGACCGCTGCACCGGTGGTCCGGCTGCCTTATTATGAGTACGGTCGGACCACTATAGAACCACCACAACCGCTGGAGATCCACAATCCCTGGTAGTGGCGCGGAGGTCTGAGGGTGCAATATGTTGGCAGTGCCACTGTGGCACCACCAAGCATATTACGAGTTTCTTTATCGCCAGCGGTCTCATGACGCTAATCATGCCATGAAAATACTGGTGGTGAGGAAACTTAGGGGGCCCTACAGGGACTCCTGTTGCCTCAGGGCTTGGGGAAGCATTCAGGGGGGCACATGTTGTGTCATCTGGTCTGAATGCACCGCCAGTTCCTGCATGGTATTGACTGCATGATATGGTGCAGTCCACGGCGTGCAGGAACAGGCTTTGGTGATCCCACCGCACTGCTTAGCCCAGCGCTGCTGTGGGACTGCCAAAGCACTACCCCCGGACCACAAGAAAACTTGTAACCTGGCAGGTGGTTGGAGGTCGACTTTGGCTGTGTGGCAGCAGGGTGCTGGTGTAGTGACCCGCTACCACAGTGCCAAAGTCATAACTGGCCCTTGGTTTGATTTTACCTGGCTTGAGATGTCCAGGTGCAGAGTTGTCCTGGCTGTCCTTGGTGCTTCAGGCCCTGGCGACCCCTCAAACACCCATGCCCTGGGCACCCATGCCCTATATACTAGGGGCTTATAAGGGGTTAAAGTCCTTTGCCCTTTGGTGTTACCAATTCACACATATTAGTTTTAGGGGGAAAGAACTGGCACTGGGGCCTGGGCAGCCAGCTCCAATGCATTTTCAGAGTCATAACCATCAGCACTGGGGGAAAAAGTGGGTTGGGGTGACCATAAAAAAGGTCCCTTTCCTACACACACCATGTAAGAATGAAGGCCCAATAAGCATGCAGTGTTCACAGATTACAGTGCCAGGCTGGTGAAAGAGAATTCTCTTGCCAAAGATATCCGGCCTCTGGTATTCCCTGTCTGGTGGTGTGGTAGGGAGCGAACCAGGATGAATCATAGACATTCAGGCCTGGTCCACCAGGCTCTCAGGGGTGGGGTGCTGTAAGAGGGGCAATGGTGGCGAGGAGTGCCATTTCAGGGCTGGCTCAGGTTCCAAGCAGGACATCTGCGAGGGCATCATTAAAAGGGAGTAGGGGTTCTGATGAGGATACCTTGGGCTGAAGTACCTGTCAAGTCTTGACCTCAACCGTGGGCAGCTGTAGGTTCAGTATCTCAGTTGTCCTCCAGGCCACCATCACAAAAGAAGCCCCTTAACTCCATTGCAACTGTGGGAGGAGAGAGTCCGGTAAGGTGTTTAGACCACTGGCATAAGCTAAGACCAAGTACCAGGTATCATCAGCCATGGACTCTGCTAGGGGGCCGGAGTAGCCATTGGGATCCTCAGATCCCCTCCATTCGTGTTCCTCAGAGAGCCCACCAGGAAAATAGCCTCTATCTGTAATTCAGGCCATGTGGACATTGTTCGCGCCAGTGGGAGTGTTGTGTGTCACTTGTCCAGCTCCGAATAAAAATCGGGAATCAAAAGGGGTTTGGCACCACCGATGGACGTCAACAGAACCACTGAAATGGTCCCCAGAGGAGGTTGCAAAGTCACGGCAGGGGTGATCTGTATTCACCAAAGAATCCTGAGGGCCTGACTGGCGCTGAGGTCAGACCTGCTGACAGAGCCACAGTTGGAGACCCTTGGGGCCCGTGCTCCAGAGGGGTTCGGTTGCCCAAAAAAGAGGCTCAAAAAATGTATTTAGTTCCGCAGGGGTCGCTCCGGCAAACCCAGTGTCAGATGCTGGATCCACATGAAGAACTTGTTAGCAGGGCCTGCAACTGTGGCATTGTTCCCTTGTGTCATCCGAAGAATGTGAGTGGCACAGAGAAGTCAAAGAGTGCTTCAACTTCTTGGACTTTTTCTTGTGAGATTTACCTGAAGAAGTTCGGGATCACAATGAGGATTGACGTCAGCAACTCCGAGAGGAGTCCCAAGACCTCCCTCGCGAACTGGACCTGGAGCGGCAGGGAATCGTGCAAGGAGAGGACCAATGGCAGATGGCCTTGGCGTTCATGGTTTTGCACTCCACTGGCCGTGGACTCATGGGCCCGCTCTAGGCACCACAGACACACCACGTGGGGGTTCATTACAGTATGACAGGCACCACAAGGCTTGAACACACAGCTACAGAAAAAAGGCAAGCCAGTCAAAACAATTAGAGGGCGGCACCTACACAGGCACAGTGCAAATCACTTTTGGCGTGGACAATGTCAACAAAGCCACCTGGAGTAAAACAATCCTGCCTACCGGTGCAGAAGGAGATTGCTAAAAAATTTGAGGGTTCCCGTCTCACCCCTAGGGAATATTCTAAGGTAAGTAATCTGCAGCTACAAGCCTCTATCAGATAAGTCTGTCTGAAAGCTACAATACTTCAAGTGTTTCTAAATGTCCCTCTCGAATCAGATGCAACTGCTTCAAATGTCCTTCATATACATAAATCCACAAACCTCCAATCCATCAAGTTGTTACTAAAGGCCCCTCTTGAGTCAGGTGCAAACTCTTCAAAAAAAATTCCCAGAGCTGTAGTTCCTCAAGGAGTTACTAGAAGTCCCTCCCCAGTCAGATACAAAGTCTTCAAAATTGTTTAAAAGAACTGCAGCTCTTCAAAGCATTACTAGAGCTAGTCAGATGCAAAAGCACTGGAATTCTTTGATGAACCGGCAGTTCTACAAGTCGTCCCTCTCGAGTCTGATGTAAAAGAACTGAAATGCTTTCATGAAACTGCAATTCCACAAGGCATTGGTAGAGGTCCACCTGAAGTTACATGCAACTGCATGAAGTGACATTCACCAAGCCAAGGGGTGTGTGGCTTTAACATATACAGTTGCATACACACTTTTGCTATTTAAATGATCCTGCTTGCATCCCCTAGGATACATTTATTTCCTAAAGCTGGTTTGTAATAGTGAGTCAAAATTACAGTTGTCGGGAGGCGTGGCTTTCAGCCGACGGGAATGGTCGCACCTTGAGGCGGCTCCTCTGCCCTGGCTGCTACTTCAGCGTCTATCCTGTACTAGTGCCTCTATTCTGCCCCGAATTTGAAGAAATAGTTCATCGCTACCCACTTGGGCTCCCCTGCTTGACTCCTGCTGATCTCTGAGCCCTCTGGACACCGCTGCTTGAGCCCAGACGTTCGGCTCCCTCTTGGCCCAAGATGGCGGCCGCGATCGCTGGACAATTTGCTGTGGGCACCAGAGCCGTCCTGCCCGCCTAGTGGCTATTGATCCCCCTGGGCAGTCCAGTCGAGCTTGTGGAGGTGATCCCCTGTTGATTCCACCAGATCGCCCATTGTTGGCTCCCTCACGAAACACACAGTGTGCCCAGCAGTGGACCCTCCCTGCCGCCCGCGACTACGATCATGCGAGTCCCCGGCTTTGGGCCTACTGCCGGGGACCGCCCTAGAACTGCCATCAGCACCGGATCGTCCCCTGCTTCATCACGCACCATATGGACGCAGTGCCCCACCTACCATCCTACCGTCTACTGCCTGATTGCGAGGTTGGGGCTAACGAGAAGAATCTCACACCTCACATGGGACACGCTCAGTGAATGACCCCGCATCGCTCTGGGCCCTTCCTCCGCCGGGACGAGATAACTGCGCTCTGAGCCCATCTTGCCTTCTGTGAGTTGCTGGAGCTTGGAGGGCTCCCACTGAGGGGGGTTCGGCCCTCCTTGGGTTGGTGATTCCGGCCTGGGGAGACATCCTGGTGCAGGCTGCGCGCCACTCTGTGCTGAACACTGGGGTTGACGGTGGTTGCGACTTACCTTCAGACTGGCTGGGGACTTGCCTCTACGAGTTCTTCTGTGGTTCCCGAGAGCTCCGCATGAGAGACTCCCACCCCCGCATCCGACCTCACTAGGGAGACTGAGCTCCCCCCCCCCCCACGGATGGGCTGAGAGCCCGGAGTTCAGGCCTACACAACTGTGAATAGAACGCCTGCTCCCCCTTCCTTCTCGCAAACTCTTGCTTGTCCTCGCCTCCCCGGACCCCGCAAGATCTCTGGTCCCCCTGGGGCGACTCTTCCAGAGGGTGAGGGGACTGCGCTCCTTCCTGCGACTAGTGGAGGATCCCTCCCTGCTTGCGCTCCCCTTGATCCTGGGACAGTGGAGCATACTGCGCAATCTGGGCTTTATGATGGCCTCCGGCAAAGGAAATAGGCCCGCCAACCAGAGACAGATCAACAAATTATCATGGGGCTCAAAGGGAGAACCTAAGGACGCTGTCCCTGATGCCTTATCTAAAACGACTACTCCTCCTCCACCGACGAAGCCCCCCACCTTGTAAGACGTAATGGAGGCGATTGCTGGGGTCCGGTCTTCACTGGAGACCCGTATAGACTCAGTGAACATTGAAGTGACACTACTGCGCGCAGACCTGCGTAAAGTGGACACTAAATAAAAGATATCGAGGTCAAGACCCTAGCACTTGTTGATGATACCTCCACTCTTCAGCAACAGGTGTCCCAACTCCAGAAACAGCAGCAGCAAATGGAGGTGCTCCTTGATGACTATGAGGGGCGCGCGCGACGCAACAACCTCCACATCCTGGGTGTTCCGGAACGCCTTAAGGAGCCAGCAGCTGATCTATTTGTAGAGAAACTGGTCTTACAACATCTCCAGCCGAAACAGCTGTCCAATTGCTTCTCCATAGAAAGAGCGCACAGGGTTCCCGGGGGCAGACCAAAACCGGGCGCTCCCCCTCGGCCCATCGTTGCCCGTGTGTTCAACTTCCGTGACCGGGATGTCATCCTCCAGACGGCTCGAGCGGGGCCACCACTGCGCATCGACAACGCTCAGATCACGATCTTCCCTGATTTAACAGTGAAGGTGCAGGCTCGTCGGCGCAGTTTCCTGGAACTGAAGAAAGCGCTCCGGGCTCAGTCCATCAAATATTCTGTGCTATTCCCTGCAAAACGTCGCATTGAATCGGAGGGCAAAACTTGGCTTTTCGAATCCCCTGCTGATGTGTGAGATTGGCTTGAGGGGTGGCGTCAATCTGCACCCACTCAGAATCGTCGCACAGAGTCAGCGGATCACTCCGGCCCAGAGGTGCTATCTGAAAGCCAGGACCTGTTCACGGACAATACCCAAGATGGTCAGTAACGCCTTTGTTCTTTTGTACTCATCCCATGGATCGTCCCATGAAAAGCCTTACATGCTTCAGACCTGCCACTTCACCTGAAACATTCTTGCCTCAGACCATCTACGTCTGGAATGCCTGTTATTCATTCCTGCTCCTTATGTGATTTCTCTGCTGATCTCTGTGTAGGGACCAGCTCAATCACTGTTCTAATATGACACTGTGGTGTAACTGCGACGGTCCATGGGGACTGAAGCTGCACGCAGCGGCCTCGTCTTGATTCCCTGGACGTGACCTCTTCAATACCTTATGCCTTCCAGCCGCTGCTCCAGGTCGCTGCCCGAGACCCAACCCTGAACTGTTGGGACCCTTCACTCCTGATTGGACCCAATTATTGACTGATGCGTACCCTGGCCTCCGTATATCCTTTTCCTGGTCCAAACAATATTGAATGTCCTGCTCACCTCGATGCTTCTCTGTATAACGTGAATGTTACAAATTGCTCTATGATACACTAGACTAGTCCACCTTTGACACCCGCTACAGTGGCGACTTTCGGCTCTCCGAGCGGCCCGCTGCTGCTTGGGAGGGCGACAAGCACTCTGCCTGGCTGGAGGGTGCAAAAGTAGACAGCTCCTTTACCCTGGTCCGGATGTATACTTTAACATATACTTATATTCGTTGTTACTGCAGGGCGCTATCCAGTGCCAGATCTGGTACTGACTGGATCTCCTGCTTTATGCCGTCCTGGGGTTCACCAGGGGGTACCGTGACCCTTGACTCCACATATCCTTTCCAGATCAGACCACTATGGACTATCCAGACTGATTTATTGAATTCTGTACTATGTGAATGATATTACTGATGCAAGTTGTTCTTAGCCGCACTAGGCAATACACTCCTGTCAACTTAAAGCGAGGGCACCCACGGCTCTCCACACACACCATTAATGTTCGGGAGTGCGACAGGCACTCTGCCTAGTTGGGGAGTGGATAGTTTTGAGTCCGCGGGCAGGGGGGTAGGGGGGGAATGGGGGTAGGGGGGCAGGGCAGGGGGAGGGTATGGGAGGGATGTGGATAGTTGGGGAGTTTACTATGATGTTGATATTGGTTTTTTTTCTGTTTCCACGTTGCAGAGGTCTTTCAGACATGGAACTTGCTATGCAGCGCTACGTGCCCTCACAAGGCATCCCGTGCACAACGTTAGGGTACACCAGGTCTCTCCTAAATTCCGCCACAGACCACATCAGGTCCGATATTACCAACAATACACACTCTGTGCCCCAAAAACCTATAATCCGTACACGCATTTGATTCTTTGAACCACCATGACACCCCCACTGACTATGTCTCTCTCCTTTATGACATGGAATGTCAATGGCCTAGGTAGTAGAATAAAAAGAAGGATTGTCATGCAATATCTCAAACATCACGCTCCGGACCTGGTTCTCCTCCAGAAAACACACTTGATAGGTAACACATGTCAAGCACTACACCGGGGAGGTTACAAACTGCTCGTACACGCAGGCTTAACCTCCGGGTCCAGGGGGACCGGAATCCTTGTTCCTAAAAACGTTGCACTAACATGTATGAAGACATGGGCTGACCCACTTGGTCGTTTCGCTGTACTAGAGGCCATCTGGGAGGGAAAACCGTTAAATGTTATCTCAGTCTACATTCCCCCAACCTTAGGTATGGATGCATTGCAGGCCCTGCAGAGCATAATACTGGATCTCCCACAGGGACCCCTACTTATTGGGGGTGACTTCAATATGACAATGAACGATGCCCAAGATCGACACCCCCAACGTACATCGCATAGACAGGGCTATGATCTACTAGATTTCACACAGGCGATGGGGCTTGAAGATTTATGGTGTTCGTCTCACCCGACCACTTCTTACTTCACACACTATTCAAATGCACACAATAGTAGCTCTCGCATAGACTATCTGTTCTCCCCTACAACTGATATAGAGCTTTTCCGCCACCCTAGGGGGCTCCCTAGGGCAATCTCAGATCACTCATCACTCATTGTAGAATTTACACACCACCGCCAGAGATCCCGCGGCCCCATAATTATAACCCCTTGGCTCCTAAAAATCCCCGACATAAAAGACAGCCTACTAGAACACACGGAATATTACTTCGCGGAAAATGTCGGATCCGTGAAATCGGCTATAACTATCTGGGAGGCCTATAAGGCAGTTCTCAAAGGGAAGGCATTAGCTCTTAAAACTGGCTATATACACAAACAGAGCGAATACCTAATCCAGACCGAGATGGAACTAATCCACCTGGAATCAACCCACAACGCGAACCCCTCAGACGAGACGGCAACTCGCTCCTGCACGAAGCAACTGGAATATAAAGCGCTAGCCTTGGAGAAAGCACAGGCCAAACTCTTGAAGACTCGCCACTGAGTGTATGAACTGGGGGACAGAGCAGGTAAACTGCTGGCTTGGCTCGAAAAACGCGAGCAAGGCTCTCGTTGGATCCCAGAATTGGCCAGGCCACACCATTCTCCTATCACAGACTCTTGGGAAATAGCGGATGTCTTCGCTGCCCAACTAGAGGGAGTATATACAGCCAGAGCACACTATAGTGCAGAGGAGTCTAAATTACTCCTGGCTGAGATGAGACTACCCACTCTCTCCGAGGCTGACGTGCAGGAATTAGAGGCAGACCTCATAACAGAAGAAATTGGCAATGCCTTGTTTGCCATACACTCAGGAAAAGCTATGGGCCCCAACGGTGTCCCTATCGAGTTCCTGAAGGGCATGGCGGGTGAGATCCTCCCGCACCTCAAAGCAAAGTTCGAGGAGAGCCGGGATACCGGGTACCTGCCACTGCACCAACGGTTGGCATCAATAGTTGTCATTCATAAACCAAATAAACCAGCTAGTGAATGCGACTCCTATAGGCCGATATCCCTCATTAACTCTGAGGTGAAAATCTTGGCAAAACTCCTCGCTACCAGACTCATGACAGTCCTCCCCACCTTGATCCATGAGGATCAGTCATGATTCCTACCTGGCCGCAACACAGCGCTTAACCTCCGAAGGGTCCACAATGTTATGAGTAGAATACCATATCTCCGAGAGGATGCAGCTATCCTCTCCCTTGACGCTACGCTTGCCTTTGATTCTATAGAATGGTCGTACCTTTTCGAGGTCCTACTCCGCTATGGTTTTGGTCCCAAATTCATTCAGTGGATCCGACTGCTCTATACTGATCTCTGGGGTCAGGTTTATATCAATGGACATACATCCAGACGATTTCCCCTACACCAAGGTACTAGACAGGGGTGTCCTTTGTGAAAGAAGGGGGTTCCCCAATGTGTTTTAAGGATGTGGGCAGGCTGTAGGGGGGAAGAAACTGAGAATAGAACAAGGAGAGCAACCCTGCCTTATGATATAGTGGTCCCAAAAATGGGATCCAAACAATATAAACGGGGTGATTTATCTAGGAGCCAGCATTGCACATAACAAGAAACAGGTCAATCCAAATATACTCAAAGAAGATTTTTTAGAATATATATATATTTTTTATTTTTTTGTCTTCTTTGATTTAATGTAGCAAAAGGTACAAAAATTGATTGCATTGTCTAAATCCACATTATATTTAGAACATCAAAACACACATGATAAAGGGAGAGATACAAAAGAGGAAAATTCATCCTATGGCATAGCCTACCCAGTAACATACCACACTGCATTCATACTCTCAAGCTTACTTATTCCAATTCACTCAACCTAGTATTCTTTCATTCAACTTTAATTCATTCATATAGTCCTGGTATTTGCAACACAAAGATGGTCAATTTGTTGCATAAATCAGAATGTTATTCCAGGAGGCAGATGACATATAAAGGAGTCCTGATGAATATAGGTCAGTATGCCGTATTCCTGGAAACGCAAGCCAACGCGCGTTTCGGTGACTGGCCAGTGGGGCCACACCTTCGTCAGGGCTAGGGGTTGTTTACTGGGAGGGGAACAGGTATAAAATCTGGAAATAAAAACAGTATCTTAGATTTTTGTTCAATGTACACAATACAAGTTTAGATTATACAAACATGCATTTTCTATTTGTTTAATACATTTTACATTTTTAGTCAAACATTGGTTCTTAGTATGTTAACTGTGTGGTTGACTTCTTGTGGCTGTGCAATGCCAAACTACCTAGTGACACTCCCTAAGACAGACTCCCTGTCGGGTGAGGTCTGTTAGAGGCAACTTGATAACCTTAGCTAAGTGAACCATTGAGTACATTTCATGACATCTCTCATATTCAGACTGTTTAAGCTTCCCTCATACATATACACATTCATTCTAGCGCGCATTGACTGAGTTTCCGCAATTGGAACTATGATCCATTAAGTTAGATTTAACTGTTGTTATAGCGATCAGTTATAACAGTCAGGAGTTTATTTTAGGAAACCCAACATCTATTTGGAGAATATTGTTTACAATCTAGTATTGTACTTACATGATGTGTGTCAGAGCAAGGGGATTACTGGCATAATTCGTTTGGAGGGTAGAGATTTTCAAACTTAACAAGAATAGGCTACACGGAAAAAGAGAACACGATGTATTTAAGCATAACATACTATTCCTCAATCTTAAGAGATGTAACTGGTAAGACGAAAAAGATTGTGTGATATATTACCTATATAGGAATCCTAGTGTTTAGGGAACAGATACTCGTGGCCGGAAGACCTAAGGACAAGGAGGATAACGCTCTCTGATTCCATTCATACTGGGTACTGGGTACTGTAGTCCTGTAATCAAGATAAGGTTTAATTCAATTAGAGCCTGATGGATTTGATGTTAGTTAGGGTACTGTTTCAAATAAGGAAATCACAAGACGACATGGGGGTTTTTTGTTTTCTTTTTTTAAAAATAAAAAAAATAAATTGTAGTTCAACCTTCCATTTTTACTTTCAGACGCAGTATTTAGATATGGGCTCCAATGTTTAGTTTTGAATACGATCGAAAACGGCCTGAGGTCCTATGATCCTGTGTTGCAGGAAGAAATAACAGTGCAATTAACAAATTACCTCAAGGGTTTTGAGTCTACTCTCCAATGAGAGTGTATGGCTGGTAAGATTCCAAGGGACAAGTATGTGGCTTTCGGTAAGGATTCCTGACAAAAACGAGGAGGGCTGGTTATGGCCATGATCATACTAGTAACACTATCTATCCTGAAACCTGAGAGGCTAAAAACCAAAGGTTCTCTTGCCTAAATGGTAGAACCGCTTACCGGAGAGCAGTTAAGATCGTTCTCCCGGGGCGCTGTGCAGTAGGTACAGCTCCGTAAGCGGCGGGCGAGTGGTTGTGCGTGCCTCATTTAAACACGCACAAGTTGGCCGACAGGTGGAGCCGAGGGAATCCCATTGAAGGACGATCCACTACCACTTAAAGGTATATGTATACCCCGATATCCCGCTGCTTACGCGCAATTCCTGTAGATGGCGAGTCAAATCATATGTACATAATTAGTCTTCTATCCCCCGTTAGGAACTTCCACCAACAGCCACTCGCTCGCCGCTCACGGAGCTGTAACTACGGCACAACGCCCCACCCACAACCACTCGCCCGCCGCTTACGGAGCTGTACCTACTGCACAGCGCCCCGGGAGAACGATCTTAACTGCTCTCCGGTAAGCGGTTCTACCATTTAGGCAACGGAACCTTTGGTTTTTAGCCTCTCAGGTTTCAGGATAGATAGTGTTACTAGTATGATCATGGCCATAACCAGCCCTCCTCGTTTTTGTCAGGAATCCTTACCGAAAGCCACATACTTGTCCCTTGGAATCTTACCAGCCATACACTCTCATTGGAGAGTAGACTCAAAACCCTTGAGGTAATTTGTTAATTGCACTGTTATTTCTTCCTGCAACACAGGATCATAGGACCTCAGGCCGTTTTCGATCGTATTCAAAACTAAACATTGGAGCCCATATCTAAATACTGCGTCTGAAAGTAAAAATGGAAGGTTGAACTACAATTTATTTTTTTTATTTTAAAAAAAAGAAAACAAAAAACCCCCATGTCGTCTTGTGATTTCCTTATTTGAAACAGTGCCCTAATTAACATCAAATCCATCAGGCTCTAATTGAATTAAACCTTATCTTGATTACAGGACTACAGTACCCAGTACCCAGTATGAATGGAATCAGAGAGTGTTATCCTCCTTGTCCTTAGGTCTCCCGGCCACGAGTATCTGTTCCCTAAACACTAGGATTCCTATATAGGTAATATATCACACAATCTTTTTCGTCTTACCAGTTACATCTCTTAAGATTGAGGAATAGTATGTTATGCTTAAATACATCGTGTTCTCTTTTTCCGTGTAGCCTATTCTTGTTAAGTTTGAAAATCTCTACCCTCCAAACGAATTATGCCAGTAATCCCCTTGCTCTGACACACATCATGTAAGTACAATACTAGATTGCAAACAATATTCTCCAAATAGATGTTGGGTCTCCTAAAATAAACTCCTGACTGTTATAACTGATCGCTATAACAACAGTTAAATCTAACTTAATGGATCATAGTTCCAATTGCGGAAACTCGGTCAATGCGCGCTAGAATGAATGTGTATATGTATGAGGGAAGCTTAAACAGTCTGAATATGAGAGATGTCATGAAATGTACTCAATGGTTCACTTAGCTAAGGTTATCAAGTTGCCTCTAACAGACCTCACCCGACGGGGAGTCTGTCTTAGGGAGTGTCACTAGGTAGTTTGGCATTGCACAGCCACAAGAAGTCAACCACACAGTTATCATACTAAGAACCAATGTTTGACTAAAAATGTAAAATGTATTAAACAAATAGAAAATGCATGTTTGTATAATCTAAACTTGTATTGTGTACATTGAACAAAAATCTAAGATACTGTTTTTATTTCCAGATTTTATACCTGTTCCCCTCCCAGTAAACAACCCCTAGCCCTGACGAAGGTGTGGCCCCACTGGCCAGTCACCGAAACGCGCGTCGGCTTGCGTTTCCAGGAATACGGCATACTGACCTATATTCATCAGGACTCCTTTATATGTCATCTGCCTCCTGGAATAACATTCTGATTTATGCAACAAATTGACCATCTTTGTGTTGCAAATACCAGGACTATATGAATGAATGAAAGTTGAATGAAAGAATACTAGGTTGAGTGAATTGGAATAAGTAAGCTTGAGAGTATGAATGCAGTGTGGTATGTTACTGGGTAGGCTATGCCATAGGATGAATTTTCCTCTTTTTTATCTCTCCCTTTATCATGTGTGTTTTGATGTTCTAAATATAATGTGGATTTAAACAATGCAATCAATTTTTGTACCTTTTGCTACATTAAATCAAAGAAGACAAAAAAATAAAAAAAATATATATATATTCTAAAAAATGTTCTTTGAGTATATTTGGATTGACCTGTTTCTTGTTATGTGCAATGCTGGCTCCTAGATAAATCACCCCGTTTATATTGTTTGGATCCCATTTTTGGGACCACTATATCATAAGGCAGGGTTGCTCTCCTTGTTCTATTCTCAGGGGTGTCCTTTGTCCCCATTATTGTTTGCACTCACCCTAGAACCTCTGGCCCATTTGGTTAGAACTGACAATTCTATCCGTGGCCTCCGGTGGACTGACGACACGATTGACAAGATCTCACTTTACGCAGACGACATTCTCGCCTACGTCTCTTCCCCTAAATCCTCTCTCAACAGTCTACTACACGTCATCACTAATTTTGGCAAAAATTCAGGCTTCTCCATCAATTGGTCCAAATCGGTACTATACGGACTACATGGCCCACTCCCTCCTCTCCTGAGGGGATACTCGATCGAGGTGGCCCTAGACGGATTCAAATACCTCGGCATCTTTGTCACCCCAGACCCTAAAATATTCTATGACCGTTACCTAAAGGGCCCACTTCAAAGACTCCATAAGGACATATCTTACTGGAGATCACTCCCTCTGCCTCTCCCGGGCAGAGCAGCCCTCTTTAAAATGCTTGCACTCCCGCGTTTTTGTATGCCTTGCAGAATTGCCCATTTCCCATTGCCGACTCCTATTTTAACACGCTTGAAGGAGACCTCCGCCTCCTTCTTGGGGACGGCGGCTCTCCCCGCATTGCTCTTCCCTCGCTTACACAGGGGTGGTACGATGGTGGTATTGCCTTGCCCAATATTCGACTCTATTATTGGGCTTCTCAACTGACCGCCACTAACTCTTGGTTGTATGGTCCACCAACAAACCCTGCTTTCCACCTTGAGAGATATCCGACAGGCCGCGGGGGCTACCTTGAAGCTTTATACGGTAAACATTCCTGCACCCGATATATAGGCCCGATGTCCCACACACTAACAATCTGGCATTGTGCGAACAAGCGACTCGGCTGGGCTGACACTCTCACTTTATCCACTCCACTCTGGACCTCGCATAAGTTGGGCTCCCTTTGCCACTATCAGGGCTTTGACAAATGGGACACGATCGGCATCTCTGCCCTGGGAGACATGATTCACAAGGGCAAACTATTGACATTCAAAGAGCTCCAGAAGACATACGACTTAGCCCAATCTGAAGCCTTCCGGTACCTCCAAATCAAACATGCATACTCGCCAGCGTCCCTGATCTCTCTTCCTCTTGAGGACAGACTCTCATCAGAACCCCTTCAGGCCAGGGCGATATCCTATACCTACCGTAAACTATGCAATAACATGCACAACACCTTCCAACTTCTGAGAGACAAATGGGAGGGAGACATTGGTGCCATGCAAGATGACAAATGGCAGGCAGCATTGATGTCCCCGCGCGAGTCAGCTATCAACCACAGATTTAGGCTTATACAATTGAAGATATTGCACAGAACATACATGTCTGCTCCCCTCCTGGCCAAAATTGGTAGGCGCGCATCCGACCTCTGTCTCCGTAATTGCGGACAGATTGGTACCTTCTACCACATTATCTGGGAATGCCCGGTGATTCAAGACCTGTGGGAGATTACTGTTCGCAAGATGTCTGATGCACTAGGAAAACTCGTCCCTTTGACTCCCAAAAGTGAACCCCTCAATGTGTGGGATCCCACAGATCTCACTGCAATGGAACGACAATGGGCGGCTCTGGGCTTCCTCTTACTAAAGCGAGAGATAGCAATGCAATGGGGTTCACCAACTAAACCGCTCTTGATCAAGTGGGTCACTGCAACGGATGTATGTATGTTGTCTGAAAAAACGGTCTAGAAAGGTCAGGGGGTGTTCTGGAGCTTGGGATAGGAAATGGGGACATTAGAATGTTTATAGAGGTGAACTATGTACTTCCCCTACAACTGAAATGGCGATGACCAGAACTGGTCCTCCCCGAGCTCGTACTTGTGATGCACCGCTGTGATGTATGCATTCTATGTCAATTCTGCAATTCCTGATTGTCAAATTCTCTGCTTTTGTTCAATAAAATATTTTAAACAAAAAATTACAGTTGTCAATAACTTCTTTATTTTTAGCAAAGTAAATGATGACATCCTTCTATATGTAGAAACTATCATTCACTGGTAAATATACGTGCCTTTAAATAACTAATAATGGCCCTATAGGTTTAGGTGGGTGTAAAAGGATGTGTAATCAAGTGTTTAAAAGGTAATGCATTTTATGGTAGAGTGTCGGGAGTGGATACTATTTGAGTAACAACTGAGCAATTTGGTTGATACAAATGTTTGACATCAGTTCTTAATAATTTTTATTACTGTTTTGTAAAACATCAGGCTGTCAGCTTTAAGCATAAACTACTAGAAGTCACTACTGAATTTAAATAGCTTCAAACTTATTCTTAGCACACTGGTTTTTGTGACGCGCTATACCCAGTCACTTATGTTATAGGCTACTGCCCTATGCTGTATTAGAAAGAAGCAAAATGTCAATGTTTGTGGAGAAACACAATAGATAGCGATAATTTTTATTAAAGGTTTTCTCTGTGCGAGATCCGGGTGTTGGAGCCCGGCTACAAATCCACGAAATCCTGTGAGCTATTTCCACACCAAGGACTCGCACACTAGGGTCAACAAAATTGTATTATTGGCGACGCGTTTTGACTGGAACGTTCTTTTTCAAAAGCCAAACTTTCACCATTTGAAACCACCATTTAAAGTGTATTTACACAAAATTAAGGGTTAGCCGTATGGACACTGAAAACAGACTCATACATTGTTATTCGAAGTTTACACACGTTTGCATATAAATGAAAAGCTTCCTTTTGGCGTGTGCTTACAATGCTGATGTAGTATTTGAGCACCAAAATAAATATTTTTACGTCCTGTTATCAAATTAATTTCATTTGATTAAAAATTCATTTGTCATCTAAACAGAATAATTTTTACAGTGAAGTCACAATAAATAAAAATTAAATAATTACCAGAGTACAAACGGGAGAGTACTGTTCATAAATAGATCACAGTATCGTATGATCCGTGTTGATTCCACGTTTCACATTTACAAACATTAAGTCACCATGTTAAAGCCAAGTAGCTTACCTATACGCTCAAAAGGGTCCCATTAGTCAATAACTGTTCCAATATATATCCAATTTATTAAGCATGCCAGATCAGTGAGGGCCAAGTGGCCTAATCAAGTTGAGTGAACCTCTTTCATGTTCCTAAAGATGAAAATCAATATAAAAGAAACACCAGTTTTGGTCCTATATAAAGTGGTAAGAGAGGTCATTCTTACTGAACAATAAAGTGACCACGGTGCATCCCAAAGTAACTGCCCTAAAATAAAAAATAAAAAACTCAAAAGTGAAGGGGGATCCTTTCAGGGGTGGATAACAACAAAAACGGTGGTGGTTGGGTGTCAGAACTCCAAATTACACCAGTCATGTAGTCTCTGCCTTGAAATGGAAATTACGCTGGAGCCGCGAAGATAAAAATCCTGTACACAACTGTTGGAGGCAGGTGAACCGCGAGCGGAACTTCAATATGGCCACCGACTTTAAATGCAGCTTTGCGGTCTCGTCGTTTCACAGATTACCGGAGTTTGAGTTCAGGTGAAGCGCGCGAGCCCAAACTGCTGCACACTTCACCAGAGTAATTGCCGGAGCTAGTTGTGCGTTTTCAAGCTCTAGAAATACTGCTTCCTCTTCCCTGCCGTTACCGCTTGTATAATTTAGTTCGAGCTGTCAGAGAAAATACAAGGATACCGGCAAGTTTCCCTTAAGCATGAGTATTAGTAATTTATTGTACTTGTCTTACTTGTTCTGGAGACCCGACTTTCCACCGTTTGAAGAGAATCCTAAGAAGACGACAAGAAGGAAAAGAAAGAAAGAGAAATCGAAGATAAGTTAATTGATAGTTGTATATTCTTGTGGCAATTATTTGAAGAAACTGAATACTGATGAAAGCAAGGTCATACCTGAAAGGAAATTACTTGCCTGTACAAGAGTCTATTGAAAAGTCCTGTAAAATAGAAATAAGAATACATGCATTAGTGAATAGTACACAGTTAGAGTGTAGTATAGACATTGTAAGTTAGGTATAGACTAAAAGAGTAGGTAACATTTAGTAAACTTAAATAGTGTAGAATTACGTATAGGAATATATACAATTAGTTCTTGGTTATTAGAAAAAATTCAGGAAATTCACAAGAAGAAAAGATTGAAAAGAGTTACAGTCGAGCAAGATAATAGAGATGGTAAGAAATAGTTATAATTAAATAATTACTAGGAGTTTGAGATAAGCTATATAAGTAAAAGTGTAATTTGTCAAACAGGTCTTCATCTCTGCAATTAAAAGTAAGAAACAAAAGAAAAGGTGAAAAGAAGAAGAGAAGCAAGATCTCTGGAAGGCTAGGTATAGAGTACAAGAATAGAGTAGAGATAAGTAGTTAGAGTAGTGTAAGAAGTAAGATAACCTCTTTCTTGCTATAATTTAAGGTTTCTCAGAAGTTTAAGTCTGCGGGACAGACTTAGCAAGAGAAGCAGAGGAAGAGTTCCAGAGCAGTCTCTTCCGTTATTTTCTTATTGTATCCACTCCCCCTTGCCCCTGGAAGGTCTCGGAGAGTCAAGTTTATAACGGGCTCAGAGGGATCATTTAAAAGGGAGTTGGGAAATATCGACTTCTGCTCCTGTGCAAGTTCTTGAGGTAAGAATTCACTACAGCCCCTTAACATTGGGGTAATTACATACAAAGACAAAAAAAAGCCAAAGGGGAGCAGGTTGAGTGGGCCTCAGCATTTGCGGTGACCTAAAATATCCAATGTCTCTGTGGGTAAGTATCAGTCACTATTTATGAAAATTTACAAAGACCAGAGGCAAAAAACCTACACAACTAGGAAATAATAAACAGTGTGAATCCACACTAATATAGGAGTTATAGCAGGCTATGCTTCCTGTGAAGTTTTCCAACCTGCTGATAGTGCGTCAAGGTAGAGAGCCCTCACCAAGAGACAGTATATACAGAGAAACCATGGATCACCATGAAAGCAGGAAAAGTCAATAAATCAAATGGGGTACTCATCCATTGTGGAAAAACAGTTCCTCATCTTCATTCAGCCCAAACAGGCTCTTGTATCAAGGAGTATGATATACTTCGATTCCAGGTCTCTCAATTGCTTCTCACGGTTACCCCCTCTGGGGGTTGCTGCCACCCTGTCAAGACAAGATGAGTACCCCATTTGATTTATTGACTTTTCCTGCTTTCATAGTGAGCCATGTGATATATATATATATATATTACCTACTGGCGGTCGCCAGTAGGTATATATAGTTAGGATTTTTTCTCTATGGGATTTTTGAAAATTCTATGTCTAATAACTTTGGCGTTTGTGGACGGAATTGGATGAAATTTTCAGGAAAATGGAACATTTTGTTTCTGAGCAGCCCCTGACAATTTGGGGGGTTTCATCAAGGGGGGGCCGAGAAAAAAGGGGGGTCCCAAAACGCGTTTTCCCATGTTAATTTCCATAGGGCGGTTGGCCTCACTTTTAGCTCGAACGGCTGAATGGATTTGCACGAAACTTGGCAAAATTGTAGGGACTGTTAGCCCGATGTGCCTTTGCTAGGTCTCAATATATGTGCTCCAGTGGATTTTGAGTAATTTAGGTTCAAAAAACAGATATATATCTGGGCGGAGCCTAACCACACATCTGATCTGATTGGCTGTCAGCACTTCATCCAAGAAGTGTTGGCAGCCATCTTGGGACCAATATACATGATAGCACCTCATTAAAAAGCATTGTAGTTAATAGAGGGTTTTAGGACTTTAGTTACATTATAAATCATTTGTTGATGGTACCATAATCGTTTTAGGAATTGTGGTGGGTTCTAAGGTGATTTTACCATGTGAAAAAACCTTCTGCTG
This sequence comes from Lissotriton vulgaris, assembly GCF_964263255.1. Classification (NCBI taxonomy): domain Eukaryota; kingdom Metazoa; phylum Chordata; class Amphibia; order Caudata; family Salamandridae; genus Lissotriton; species Lissotriton vulgaris. The sequence continues at coordinate 1,150,591,477 of NC_141685.1, read as the reverse complement.
TGATATCATGAATATTGTTTGAAAGAAAACTAATATCTCATGATTTTCCCATAGTGGTTTGGAAGGGGATCTATAAGCTAAACTGAAAGCATATTTTCTGTAAATTCACATTATCTTTCTCAGTCATGTGAAAATGAAGTCTGACATTCTCAGTAAAACATGTACATCCAACAAGGACAGAGACTGTCAGTTGATTCCTTTGTGTTCTACTGCAGCCTCCTAGAGTGTTCTAAAGAACAACTAGAGCGCTAACAGTCCTACTTATTACAAAGGTATGGCACACCTGAAGCCATCTTGATTGGAATAAAGTGGTAACTCTTAAAACATTTAATTTAAAAAGAAACAACATGAGGGGGTATATTTTGCCATAGAAAGTATGATTAGTGCTGCAGAATGAAAAATTAGGGCACATTTTGAGTGACTTCTCAAATCCTTTTCTATTTCATTAAAACATTCTGACATGCAGTCTCCCAAAATGGCCACCAGAGACAAAAGAGCCCAAATGTAGCCCAAATATCACCCAGATGTAGCCCAAGTATAGCCCAATGACAGAATGTCCCAGAGTGTTCTAAAGAACAACTAGAGCGCTAACAGTCCTACTTATTACAAAGGTATAGCACACCTGGAGCCATCGTGATGGGAATAAAGTGGTAACTCTTAAAACATTTAATTTAAAAAGGAACAAAATGAGGGGGTATATTATGCAATAGAAGGTATTATTAGTGCTGCAGAAAGAAAAATTAGGGCACATTTTGAGTGACTTTTCAAATCCTCTTCTATTTCATTAAAACATTCTGACATGCAGTCTCCCAAAATGGCCACCAGAGACAAAAGAGCCCAAATGTAGCCCAAATATCACCCAGATGTAGCCCAAGTATAGCCCAATGACAGAATGTCCCAGAGTGTTCTAAAGAACAACTAGAGCGCTAACAGTCCTACTTATTACAAAGGTATGGCACACCTGAAGCCATCTTGATTGGAATAAAGTGGTAACTCTTAAAACATTTAATTTAAAAAGGAACAAAATGAGGGGGTATATTTTGCCATATGAATTATGATTAGTGCTGCAGAAAGAAAAATTAGGGCACATTTTGAGTGACTTCTCAAACCCTCTTCAATTTCATTAAAAAATTCTGACATACAGTCTCCCAAGATGGCCACCAGAGACAAAAGAGCCTAAATGTAGCCCAAATATCACCCAGATGTACCCCAAGTATAGCCCAATGACAGAATGTCCCAGAGTGTTCTAAATAACAACTAGAGTGCTAACAGTCTTACTTATGACAAAAGTATGGCACACCAGAAGCCATTTTGATTGGAATGAAGTGGTAAGTCTGAAAACACTCAATTTAAAAAGGAACAACATGAGGGGGTTGATTTTGCCATAGAAAGTATGATTAGTGCTTCAGAAAGAAAAATTAGGGATCATTTTGAGTGACTTCTCAAATCCTCTTCTATTTCATTAAAAAAATTCTGACATGCAGACTGAAACATGCACTTTGAATACCAGCAGCAGACGTCCCTGGTGAGCAGTAGCTTTACTACAGTGATCTAATGTGCAACTAGAGTGCTAACATTCAGAATTTATGGCAAATGTGTGACACATCTGAATGCCTTCTTGATGGAACCAAAGTAAACAAGCATTGAAAATGCAATAGATCTCGCCCTCGTTTAAGTTAAAGCCATTCTGTTTATAATGAGGTGGCTTTTTAGCTTTGCTTTTATTAGTGTTTTTTCAACTTTCATGTAAATAACATGCATCTGTATGCATATAAGTATATGTATGCATGCATTTATGTAGGTATTTATATAGATATACAGATGATATATGTTTATATATGTATGTATATATATATATTCACTGAAAAAACCATAGGTTATAGACCATATATAGTTAGGAATTAGCATTTACAAAACCTTGAAAATTCACTGAAAAAACCATAGGTTATAGACCATATATAGTTAGGAATTAGCATTTACAAAACCTTGAAAATTCACTGAAAAAACCATAGGTTATAGACCATATATACTTAGGAATTCGCATTTACAAAACCTTATTTTACTCACACAAAACCATTGAAATTCCATATATAGTTAGTTGCACTAACTATATATCGCGCACCCGCAATCCACTGCTGATGATGTCACATATTACATCATTCATGACATGGTCAGTGACATCACTGATGACATCACTGATGACATCTCAAATGACATCACTGATGACAACATCCAGTGACTGTATGTTTCTGTAAAGTTAAAATATGTCTTACATATTGAAGAATGAGTGGATGTATAAGTGTCTGGATGAAGGATTTAGTAGGTGCATGACTGACTGTATGAGTGAGTGATTAAATGTGTCTCACTGAGTGCATGGGTTAGTGACTAAACTGTCTTAATTTGTGCATCATTATGTCTGTTGTTCTGTAAACTGTTGCATGTGTTGATAAGTAGCTATATGAGTAACTATATGGGTTATTGATTGGTTGCCCAAGTATTTGTATGGGAGACTGAGTGTGTGTGTGGGTGGCTGGGAAGTGTATGACTCTGTGCATAGATGTGTGAGCAGTTGATTCACTAGATGTATGGTTTCAAAAGTGCATGTGGAAACAGCTGTATGGGCGGTTGACTGTGTGCATGAGTGTATTGGTGAGTGAATGGATATCTCAGTGCTACATGTCAAAGTAAGTACATATGTAAAACACAGTACATGTGAGAGTTGACATATATAAATAACTGTGCATAAGAGCCAGTGAATGTGTGAGTGGCTGTATGGATCATTGTGAACTTGTATCAGGGATTGTATAAGAGAGTAAATATGTGTTAGTATATGTTTGAATAAGTAAAGTTTGTATAACTGTATAGTTGAGGAAATGGAGGTGTGATTAATTCTTTGCATGACTGACTAGGTGTGTAAGTAACTCCATGGATGAGTGACAGTCTGTGAGTGTCTGTTTACACTGATTGTATCTAAGGTTATATTAGAGTCTGAAGAGGTTCATCGTATTATCACATGAATGATATCATCAGTGATGTGATCAGTAATGTCAAATGAGATGTCATCAGTGATGTCATCAGTGATATCATTTGAGATGTCATCAGTGATGTCATTTGAGATGTCATCAGTGATGTCATCAGTGATGTCACTGACCATGTCATGAATGATGTAATATGTGACATCATCAGCAGTGGATTGCGGGTGCGCGATATATAGTTAGTGCAACTAACTATATATGGAATTTCAATGGTTTTGTGTGAGTAAAATAAGGTTTTGTAAATGCGAATTCCTAAGTATATATGGTCTATAACCTATGGTTTTCTCAGTGAATATATATATATATAAAACTTCAAATCCTTTGTCATCGAAAGAAATAACAGGTCTCACGTGTTCGCCTGTATCCTGATTAAGCAATTGAAGAAAATGAAAAAAAACTGCAAAAGTTCTGCGAAAGTGTGACCCGTTGTTTCATTTGTGGCGAAGGATTTGAAGTTGTATAGAGCAGTTTGGTTCAACCGCGGAGGTTCTGCACCTGGATTGAGCGCCACAAATGCTGGACGAAAGTGAACCAACTTGGGTGGAGACATATATATACATATATATATCAAGAGCACTCCTGACCGCTTGCGAAGCGGCAATACAGCAGGCGTGGACCTCTTCTCTGACCAGTCAATTTAGCGCAAAGCTAAAACGCCATCACACCGTCTTATCAAAGTGGTATATTTATTAAACAAAAAAGTATAGAGCTGATGCTCTTCCCTGACGCGTTTCGCTCCTACAAAGGAGCTTGGTCACATGACGCGCCCACAGCAAATAGTATGGAGCAAGCTCAATCACCCATAAAAATCAGATAAAGTGCATAATGACATCGATTGGCATAATATAAATAACAAGTTTCAACAAACATTTGTATATAGAGATATTGTGAGCATTTGATGGAAACTAAACAATTAAAGCATAGTGCTTAAGTTAATAGATGCTGAGTAGTTATTCACTTTGTATGGGCCAAAATTAAATCAGACCCCACCAACTAAAAGACACAGAAAGAAACAACTCGACAAATTCATGCATAGTGCATGAATATTCAAACAAACGTAATATTATGAGTACATACGTTGGAATCTCCCATAGATCACAGTCGATCCAATATAATCAAAACAAATCAATTTTACACAAATGTATAAATTCATTTTCAGGATTGACCAAAAAACAGATAATAAACAAGTTTCAACCAAGTTGCAATAAAATTGTGTCTAACTCAGAAAAATATATTCCAAACAATATCAAACATGATTCACAGAATGTCAACCGAATAAAAGACGTGCTCATAATGATTTGAGTGAAAAACTTAAAAATCAAAAACAATAAATTATTTCTAACGGTTAAAGCTGAAGCACAGTAATAGAAAATCATCACAATTCATAATAGATAACAGTTAAATTCGTTATTCTTTTGTTCATGAGTTACTTATTTACTTATGAGTAACCTAAACAGAAACTCAACGATTAAGATTCAGATCAATATTACAGGAAATTATGTAATTCATCAGTGGCATTTAAACCATTTGGTGCCTTAGAATCGAATAACAGGATAAAATAAGTTTCCTTTTGTCTTAGGAGTTTCTCCCTGTCTCCTCCCCGTCCGGGGTTTGGGACAGACCCTAGAAGCGTGTATTGCAAATCCTTCAATCTGTTGTTATGTCAATTGCAGATTAGCCCCTTGAAGACAAGCCACAAGAAATTATTTCACTTGCATTTATTCTTTTCATCACTTGCCAGCAGACGAGCTGGAAGGTACAGATCAAATCAAGTCTTGATAATTGCCAGACGCGTTTCAGGATACCAACATCCTTTCTTCACTGGCTCAGGCAAGGGAAATGAATACAATCTTGTATATTGCACTTTTAACTTGTTACCTCAGTGGGTGTGGCTTCTGTGCAAAGCTCTCTGGTCATTGTAGTGCTTTCAATAATTGTTCCTCTTGTGGGGGAGGATTTCTGTCCCAATTTCCGCCTATTAAAGTATTTTCCAAGTGGAAAAGTGAAAATGTCTCTCCTGTCATCTGCCCAACTTTACAGAGATGAAAAAACGAGTTCCAAGCAGCGTCGTTCTGCAGCTCGCTGCTCACCTTCTTTCCAAGCTGCAGGCTGTAATCTAGAGCCTGCATGGACCCGTCTTCAGGCGATGGGCTTGTCCTCGTGGCTGGGCAAACTTGATGTGATCTGTACCTTCCAGTTCGTCTGCTGGCAAGTGATAAAAAGAATAAATGTGAGTGAAATCATTTCTTGTGGCTTGTCTTCAAGGGGGTAATCTGCAATTGAATTATGTTTATGGCGTTTGCCCAGCCACAAGGACAAGCCCATCGCCCCGAGTGGGATGGGTATGCTCAGACGTGAGTCCCATGCACTCCACACCACTGGATTCAAGCAAGCTGGGCTGAAGACGGCTGGAATGCCAGAAACCGGTCCTCGGAAGCTTGTTTCCGGTCCAGGGAAGGCATGGCTTGGCAGTTCGGGCTGGACTGTTCCCATGAGGCACAGGGTCAGCCTGATTTGCATATGGCCATGTCTGAACTGGGGTGGTGTGGAGTGCAAAAAAACGATGGATTTAGGCCCAGATCTCTGTACTGGGGTGAATGTATGGCATTGTTCTGCATTCTGTCCATCAACTGTGGTTTTTGCATTTGTCACCCTGAGTGGGATGGGTATGCTCAGACGTGAGTCCCATGCACTCCACACCACTGGATTCAAGCAAGCCGGGCTGAAGACGGCTGGAATGCCAGAAACCGGTCCTCGGAAGCTTTTTTCCGGTCCAGGGAAGGCATGGCTTGGCAGTTCGGGCTGGACTGTTCCCATGAGGCACAGGGTCAGTCTGATTTGCATATGGCCATGTCTGAACTGGGGTGGTGTGGAGTGCAAAAAAAACAATGGATTTAGGCCCAGATCTCTGTACTGGGGTGAATGTATGACATTGTTCTGCATTCTGTCCATCAACTGTGGTTTTTGCATTTGTCACCCCGAGTGGGATGGGTATGCTCCAACGTGAGTCCCATGCACTCCACACCACTGGATTCAAGCAAGCCGGGCTGAAGACGACTGGAATGCCAGAAACCGGTCCCCGGAAGCTTGTTTCCGGTCCAGGGAAGGCATGGCTTGGCAGTTCGGCCTGGACTGTTCCCATGAGGCACAGGGTCAGCCTGATTTGCATGGCCATGTCTGAACAGGGGTGGTGTGGAGTGCAAAAAAACGATGGATTTAGGCCCAGATCTCTGTACTGGGGTGAATGTATGACATTGTTCTGCATTCTGTCCATCAACTGTGGTTTTTGCATTTGTCACCCCGAGTGGGATGGGTATGCTCAGACGTGAGTCCCATGCACTCCACACCACTGGATTCAAGCAAGCCGGGCTGAAGTTGGCTGGAATGCCAGAAACCAGTCCTTGGAAGCTTGTTTCCGGTCCAGGGAAGGCATGGCTTGGCAGTTCGGGCTGGACTGTTCCCATGAGGCATAGGGTCAGCCTGATTTGCATATGGCCATGTCTGAACTGGGGTGGTGTGGAGTGCAAAAAACGATGGATTTAGGCCCAGATCTCTGTACTGGGGTGAATGTATGACATTGTTCTGCATTCTGTCCATCAACTGTGGTTTTTGCATTTGTCACCCCGAGTGGGATGGGTATGCTCAGACGTGAGTCCCATGCACTACACACCACTGGATTCAAGCAAGCCGGGCTGAAGACGGCTGGAATGCCAGAAACTGGTCCTCGGAAGCTTGTTTCCGGTCCAGGGAAGGCATGGCTTGGCAGTTCGGGCTGGACTGTTCCCATGAGGCACAGGGTGAGCCTGATTTGCATATGGCCATGTCTGAACTGGGGTGGTGTGGAGTGCAAAAAAACTATGGATTTAGGCCCAGATCTCTGTACTGGGGTGAATGTATGACATTGTTCTGCATTCTGTCCATCAACTGTGGTTTTTGCATTTGTCACCCCGAGTGGGATGGGTATGCTCAGACGTGAGTCCCATGCACTCCACACCACTGGATTCAAGCAAGCTGGGCTGAAGACGGCTGGAATGCCAGAAACCGGTCCCCGGAAGCTTGTTTCCGGTCCAGGGAAGGCATGGCTTGGCAGTTCGGGCTGGACTGTTCCCATGAGGCACAGGGTCAGCCTGATTTGCATATGGCTATGTCTGAACTGGGGTGGTCTGGAGTGCAAAAAAAAGATGGATTTAGGCCCAGATCTCTGTACTGGGGTGAATGTATGACATTGTTCTGCATTCTGTCCATCAACTGTGGTTTTTGCATTTGTCACCCCGAGTGGGATGGGTATGCTCAGACGTGAGTCCCATGCACTCCACACCACTGGATTCAAGCAAGCCGGGCTGAAGACGGCTGGAATGCCAGAAACCGGTCCTCGGAAGCTTTTTTCCGGTCCAGGGAAGGCATGGCTTGGCAGTTCGGGCTGGACTGTTCCCATGAGGCACAGGGTCAGCCTGATTTGCATATGGCCATGTCTGAACTGGGGTGGTGTGGAGTGCAAAAAACGATGGATTTAGGCCCAGATCTCTGTACTGGGGTGAATGTATGACATTGTTCTGCATTCTGTCCATCAACTGTGGTTTTTGCATTTGTCACCCCGAGGGGGATGGGTATGCTCAAACGTGAGTCCCATGCACTCCACACCACTGGATTCAAGCAAGCCGGGCTGAAGACGGCTGGAATGCCAGAAACCGGTCCCCGGAAGCTTGTTTCCGGTCCAGGGAAGGCATGGCTTGGCAGTTCGGGCTGGACTGTTCCCATGAGGCACAGGGTCAGCCTGATTTGCATATGGCCATGTCTGAACTGGGGTGGTGTGGAGTGCAAAAAACGATGGATTTAGGCCCAGATCTCTGTACTGGGGTGAATGTATGACATTGTTCTGCATTCTGTCCATCAACTGTGGTTTTTGCATTTGTCACCCCGAGTGGGATGGGTATGCTCAGGCGTGAGTCCCATGCACTCCACACCACTGGATTCAAGCAAGCCGAGCTGAAGTTGGCTGGAATGCCAGAAACCAGTCCTCGGAAGCTTGTTTCCGGTCCAGGGAAGGCATGGCTTGGCAGTTCGGGCTGGACTGTTCCCATGAGGCACAGGGTCAGCCTGATTTGCATATGGCCATTTCTGAACTGGGGTGGTGTGGAGTGCAAAAAACGATGGATTTAGGCCCAGATCTCTGTACTGGGGTGAATGTATGACATTGTTCTGCATTCTGTCCATCAACTGTGGTTTTTGCATTTGTCACCCCGAGTGGGATGGGTATGCTCAGACGTGAGTCCCATGCACTCCACACCACTGGATTCAAGCAAGCCGGGCTGAAGACGGCTGGAATGCCAGAAACTGGTCCTCGGAAGCTTGTTTCCGGTCCAGGGAAGGCATGGCTTGGCAGTTCGGGCTGGACTGTTCCCATGAGGCACAGGGTCAGCCTGATTTCCATATGGCCATGTCTGAACTGGGGTGGTGTGGAGTGCAAAAAAACTATGGATTTAGACCCAGATCTCTGTACTGGGGTGAATGTATGACATTGTTCTGCATTCTGTCCATCAACTGTGGTTTTTTCATTTGTCACCCCGAGTAGGATGGGTATGCTCAGACGTGAGTCCCATGCACTCCACACCACTGGATTCAAGCACGCCGGGCTGAAGACGGCTGGAATGCCAGAAACCGGTCCCCGGAAGCTTGTTTCCGGTCCAGGGAAGGCATGGCTTGGCAGTTCGGGCTGGACTGTTCCCATGAGGCACATGGTCAGCCTGATTTGCATATGGCTATGTCTGAACTGGGGTGGTGTGGAGTGCAAAAAAACGATGGATTTAGGCCCAGATCTCTGTACTGGGGTGAATGTATGACATTGTTCTGCATTCTGTCCATCAACTGTGGTTTTTGCATTTGTCACCCCGAGTGGGATGGGTATGCTCAGACGCGAGTCCCATGCACTCCACACCACTGGATTCAAGCAAGCCGGGCTGAAGACGGCTGGAATGCCAGAAACCGGTCCTCGGAAGTTCGTTTCCGGTCCAGGGAAGGCATGGCTTGGCAGTTCGGGCTGGACTGTTCCCATGAGGCACATGGTCAGCCTGATATGCATATGGCCATGTCTGAACTGGGGTGGTGTGGAGTGCAAAAAAACTATGGATTTAGGCCCAGATCTCTGTACTGGGGTGAATGCTTGACATTGTTCTGCATTCTGTCCATCAACTGTGGTTTTTGCATTTGTCACCCCGAGTGGGATGGGTATGCTCAGACGTGAGTCCCATGCACTCCACACCACTGGATTCAAGCAAGCCGGGCTGAAGACGGCTGGAATGCCAGAAATCAGTCCTCGGAAGCTTGTTTCCGGTCCAGGGAAGGCATGGCTTGGCAGTTCGGGCAGGATTGTTCCCATGAGGCACAGGGTCAGCCTGATTTGCATATGCCCATGTCTGAACTGGGGTGGTGTGGAGTGCAAAAAAACGATGGATTTAGGCCCAGATCTCTGTACTGGGGTGAATGTATGACATTGTTCTGCATTCTGTCCATCAACTGTGGTTTTTGCAGGTATCCTGAAACGTGTCTGGCAATTATCAAGACTTGATGTGATCTGTACCTTTCAGTTCGTCTGCTGGCAAGTAATGAAAAGAATAAATGTGAGTGACATAATTTCTTGTGGCTTGTCTTCAAGGGGCTAATCTGCAATTGAATTATGTTTATGGCGTTTGCCCAGCCACGAGGACAAGCCCATCGCCTGAAGGCGGGTCCATGCAGGCTCTAGAATACAGCCTGCAGCTTGGAAAGAAGGTGAGCAGCGCGCTGCAGAACGACGCTGCTTGGAACTCGTTTTTTTCATCACTGTAAAGCGGGGCAGATGACAGGAGAGACATTTTCACTTTTCCACTTGGAAAATACTTTAATAGGCGGAAAATGGGACAGAAAGCCTCCCCCACAAGAGGAACAATTATTAAAAGCACTACAACGACCAAAGAGCTTTGCACAGAAGCCACACCCACTGAGGTAACAAGTTAAAAGTGCAAAATACGAGAGTGCATTCATTTCCCTTGCCTGAGCCACTGAAGAAAGGATGTTGGTATCCTGAAACGCTTCTGGCAATTATCAAGACTTGATGTGATCCGTACCTTCCAGTTCGTCTGCTGGCAAGTGATGAACAGAATAAATGCGAGTGAAATAATTTCTTGTGGCTTGTCTTCAAGGGGCTAATCTGCAATTGAATTATGTTTATGGCGTTTGCCCAGCCACGAGGACAAGCCCATCGCCTGAAGGCGGGTCCATGCAGGCTCTAGAATACAGCCTGCAGCTTCGAAAGAAGGTGAGCCGCGCGCTGCAGAACGACGCTGCTTGGAACTCGTTTTTTCATCACTGTAAAGCGGGGCAGATGACAGGAGAGACATTTTCACTTTTCCACTTGGAAAATACGGTAATAGGCGGAAATTGGGACAGAAAGCCTCCCCCACAAGAGGAACAATTATTAAAATCACTACAACGACCAGAGAGCTTTGCACAGAAGCCACACCCACTGAGGTAACAAGTTAAAAGTGCAAAATACGAGAGTGCATTCATTTCCCTTGCCTGAGCCACTGAAGAAAGGCTGTTGGTATCCTGAAACGCGTCTGGCAATTATCAAGACTTGATGTGATCTGTACCTTCCAGTTCGTCTGCTAGCAAGTGATGAAAAGAATAAATGCGAGTGAAATAATTTCTTGTGGCTTGTCTTCAAGGGGCTAATCTGCAATTGAATTATGTTTATGGCCTTTGCCCAGCCACGAGGACAAGCCCATTGCCTGAAGGCGGGTCCATGCAGGCTCTAGAATACAGCCTGCAGCTTCGAAAGAAGGTGAGCCGCGCGCTGCAGAACGACGCTGCTTGGAACTCGTTTTTTCATCACTGTAAAGCGGGGCAGATGACAGGAGAGACATTTTCACTTTTCCACTTGGAAAATACTTTAATAGGCAGAAATTGGGACAGAAAGCCTCCCCCAGAAGAGGAACAATTATTAAAAGCACTACAACGACCAGAGAGCTTTGCACAGAAGCCACACCCACTGAGGTAACAAGTTAAAAGTGCAAAATACGAGAGTGCATTTATTTCCCTTGCCTTAGCCACTGAACAAAGGATGTTGGTATCCTGAAACGCGTCTGGCAATTATCAAGACTTGATGTGATCTGTACCTTCCAGTTCGTCTGCTGGCAAGTGATGAAAAGAATAAATGCGAGTGAAAAAATTTCTTGTGCCTTGCCTTCAAGGGGCTAATCTGCAATTGAATTAAATATGTATGTATATATATTGAAAAAAACATAGGTTTCACGCACGTTATAGTTAGGAATTAGAATTTTATAAACCTTAGAAATTCACTAAAACACTATAGGTTTCACACATGTTATAGTTAGCTGGACATTTCACTCATACAAAACCATTGAAATTCCCCCTTTATAGTTAGTTCAGCTAACTATAACTCACGCGCCCGCAATGCACTGCTGATGTGTGAGGTAGGGAACCTCGTGAAACCAGTATGCAGCAAATTGAGCTTGCGCGCAAAGGTAATACAATATAAAATCTGGCACACCAAAGCCCCCCTTGATATATGGGAGCGTCAATGTCTGTAGATCGATACGCGCCTGTTTACCCGCCCATATGAGCTGAAGCGTAAGTTTTTTTATCCATTCACTCGCACTCTAGCGCAAGGGATGGTGTAGAATAGTCGCACCCATTGCACAAATCTTTTAGGAAAGCCCATTCTGTTGAGTATGGTTATCAGGTAGCTCCATTCAACTGAATCGAACGCCTTTGCAGCGTCCAGCATGATAGCTACTGCCCTTGTGGAAGGCTGTAGGTAGTGGGATAATGCGAACAAAGTCCTAGTATTGTGGTTTGTGGAGCGAGTGTGGGGATAAACCCTGACTGGTCAGGAAGCACTAAATTAGTCATTAGGGGAGTGAGTCTAACAGCTAGGATTTTGGCTAGTATTTTAGAGTCGGCATTTATAAGCAATAGCGGCCTGTAGGAATCACACAGTTCGGGGTCTTTGTGGGGTTTCAACAACGTGATGATCACCGCTTCCCTAAGTGTGGGCGGCAGCTCTCCCTGATCGAATGCCGCACCGAACATCTCTACCAAGTGTGGGACTAGAATGTCCACATAACGTTTATAAAACCCATTTGTGTAGCCGTCTGGCCCAGGTAATTTATTGTTGGGTAGAGATTTAATTATTTCTGTGACCTCCTCGACTGTAATGGGGGCAGCCAGATACTCCCTCTGAGAGTCGGATAGCCAGGCGATGGCCACATCCTCCAGGTAGCTGAAGATTTCATCAGGGGATGCTATAGGACGGGAAGTGTAGAGTGCACCATATGCGTCAACGAAACAGGTCAGTATGTCAGCGGCTTGTGTCTTACAGTCCCCCTCAGTGGACCGTACCCGCAGGACAGTGTTTCACTTCCTACCCTCGCAAATTTTAGACGCCAGGACCCCCCCTGGTCTTCCGCCCTCCCCAAAAGTTCTAGCAGAGTTACGCTTGTCTAAGTACTTAATTTCATCTTCAACGTAAGCGCTATGTTCTGTGTGCAACAAACAAAGTTCGCTCAATAAGGAGATGTCTTGCGAGGCTTCAAAAGCTTTTTCTAGTTCCCTCATTCGCTTTTCTCGACTGCTGATCTGGTGTCGTATATCTCGTAATATGCCTACCGTAGTGCTGATACAGACCCCACGAAACGTGGCTTTAAAAGCCTCCCAAAGCAGGCAAGGGTCGTCTGACGACGGCTCATTCAGCTGAAAGTAGTCCACGATGGCCGTGTGTATAGTGTGATCATACTTTGAGTCAGTCAAAGCTCGAGTTAAATCTCCATTGGAAGGGAGGCGGAGAGTAGTTCGGGATAGTTATTGATAGCAGGACAGGGTTGTGATTGGAAAGTGTTCTGGGTAGGACCCGTATATCTGTGGCCCAAAGTGCGACGTCTGTCGAGGCGAACCAGTAATCCAGGCGTGACCAACTGTTGTGTACCGCTGATATGTGTGTGGCACCAGCGGTGACCGGGAACTTATGCCTCCAGACATCCGTAAGAGTTAGATCGCGCATTAAGTGGTGTAGCTGTAGTTTAGCGTGTTTGTGTGGTTCGTGAGAGTTTGGTGACCTATCCAGCTCATCATCCAAAGCTATATTCCAGTCCCCCCCCACAGATGATATGTGCACCCCGAAAATCTTGAAGTCGACCCCACAGATCCCGAATGAATTCGGGTTGGTCCACGTTAGGACCATACACATTTAATAGCGCAACTTTTTGGCCACGCAGTATGCCTTTGACAATGATGAATCTACCCTCGGGATCAGCAGTCGTCCCCAAATGTTCAAAGTTCGTGCCTTTCCGTATCAGGGTAATCACCCCTCTAGAGTAGGATGAGTAGTGTGAAGCGTAAGAGTATTAGGCCCAGCGAGCGCCTAAGGTACGTTGTGAGTTAGGAGCGATGTGGGTTTCCTGTAGTAAAGCGATATCGACCTCCCACCTGGTCAAGTAAGAGAATATCTGTCTAATCTTTTTAGGTTGTGTGAACCCCCTAACGTTCCAAGTGAGGAGGCGCAGCTGTGTTCTGTATCTGTTAGTGTTCACAGTAGCCATAACTCTTTAGCAGTATAGCAGACATTGCCACGAACATACAGCGTAATTGTGTGTAGCACAATAGACCAGGGACGTGTCGGTGTATGCACAAGGAGCACTTAAGTGACAAAATAACATCATAGGTGTGTTGCAGAGCAATCGGTCTCAAAACAGTAACAAAACACCCCCCCACCCACCCCCACCCACTCCAGCACCCCAAACCTGCCGAAGCCATTGACCCCAGGAACAATCACCCCACTAACAACGAGGACAGAAGGAGCTCCCCATCCCAAGTAACTTTGTGGGGAACACCCTTTTGGAGGACCGCAGGGGGCACAACTCAACACCCGAAGACACGGGCGTGGACGTCACTAAGGCATCCAAATTTGTACAAATAATATTGTATGTACCAATTCACATGTGGCTCGACCTCCAATCCCAGTGAGCGGCAACCAAAAGTAGACTCACAAACTCACCCACCTCCCCCTCAGTGACCCCGTTATGAAGTGCGATCAGGGCAGAGTCACAAAGCGACATGGCAGGCAATCAAGTTACAAGCCAACTTTACGTCTCCCGACACAGTCCAAGTACTAAATAATCCCCTTGTTAATAGAGGCAAATGCATCGAGATAGAGGTAAAACATGTGATCTGAAGCTAAACAATTACGCCTGCACGGGGTCAGAAAACCCGGAAGCTACGTAGCGGATCACAACCACCTGAGAGTAGAGAGGGGCTCAGACCAGACCATGTCACAGGTAGGGGGGGCTCCACCCACCATGTCATACATCACCGAATAGGTATTTTACGCATAGCCCGGTGAAACACATGAGTATTAGACAGCAGTAGGACACAAAAGGGGCAGCTATGCCATAAACACAGCCGACACCAAGCAACTCATGCATGACTAGGCCGAGGCTGGGTGGAGCAGTAGAGACAGGTAGTAGTCAGCAAAGCAACCAAAGCATGACTGGGCCCATGCATCGCATCACATCAATGAAAGGGTGGCCGGGAGACAGTGAGATTAGGAAACAGAACATTGGCAAGCACTTAGACGCCACCTGTGTGGCTGGAGGAAAGCAATACATTGAGAGCGTGGAGGGCTTGATTGCCACTATACATACATGTGAAACTTTGCATAATTAGTATACCTGTCGGCATAGAACAAGGCACAAGGAGGAGCAGGTGGAACTATAGGCACACTGTCTACAAGAACATTTGTCAAAGTACATCAGAATAAGCAGAGCTCGGGATAAAGTTACTTCTAAGGACCAACTCTGCAACAATGTCCGTCGCACGTGGGTGCAACGGCGTTTCAACTGAGTAAAAGTCAATAGTCAATCAATGTTGTCGATGAACACATACCTGCTGCAGGTGCAATATAGGTAAAATGAGTCTGGGTGAGCTTAGCAAGGCTCAAACGACAGGGTACATTACCATCTCAATCTGAGTCCTCATTTCGATCCTCTCGGGCTTTCGACTTCTCCTGTTTCTTTACGTTTTTGATAAACTCCATTGCGGCCTTAGGGTTCGATAAAATGATCGCCTTTCCTTCCCATGACACCCGTAGTCTGGCCGGATATAACATGGAGTAATCAATTTTCAATTCGCGTAACTTTGCTTTCGCTGTAGCAAATTCTTTACGCGCTTGTTGAACAGCAATCGTGTGATCCGGATAGAATTCCAGCTTGTTTCCCTGGTGTGTTATTTGCCCCTTTTCACGCACCAGGTGGAGGATGGTGTCTCTGCCACGATAGTTCAAAATGCGCGCGACAATAGGCCTGGGTGTCGCGCCCGGGGGAGGTCGAGGAGCTAGCGACCTGTGGGCTCTCTCAACTATGAAGACCGATGATAGGGACTCCGTGCCAAACAAGTCCTTGCATAATTGTTCAACGTAGAGTTCCATGTGCCCCGTGTTCGTCGATTCTGGAACGCCCGTGATACGCACATTATTGCGCCTGGAGCGCGCTTCCAAGTCCTCCTCCTTTGCGCGAATGACCTCCAGCACTCGATCCATGCCATTACACTTTGTCGTAGTGGATCGAGACTCGTCCTCCACCTCCGATATCCTTGCCTCGGCTGCATCAAGCCTCTCGCCGTGTTTTTCAATTTTATCTGACATGCCGTCCATTCTACAGGTCAGGTGATCGAGCTTACCGTTGATATCCTGCAGATTGGATTGGATGGCCAGAAGGATCTTCTCCATGCTATTGTTCGAGGATATCTCGGGCGAACCACCGCCCTCTGCCATAGCTTCAATGTTTTTTGCGGCCTTCTTGTTTTCAAAGCTCAATTTCGGCTGTTGTCTATCAGGTCTGACCATTATACCTTGGAGCTGGATACGATTCGTAGAAGGTTGCCGGGCAGATCTTGTTGATCTAGCTATTGACCCCGTCGTGGCTGGGAGAGGTATGGACCGGAAGCCCCAACTAATGTGTACGGGATATTGCAATGCAGAAACGCACCTTCGCTGCCCCTGCAGTCACCGTCTGAGGTCGTGAATGGCGAGTTTCGCATGTGTAGTTGCGTAGCGGGAGAGCGGGAGCCCAGCGGGGAACCCGGTTAGCGAACTCGGACCAAGGCTGGGCAGGAGTAGACCAAACAGACCATGCGACACACAAAGAGGGGCCAGAACAGGATATGTCCACAATTGGTACTGCAGCGTACCGGTGTTCCGGGGCGCAACAGCAATAAAGCGCTGTGCTCTCAGTGTGTCCCCCTCGCTCCACGCTGTCGGCACTGTGTGCAGTCGTCACGGTATCGCCGCAGAATCGTGCAGTTCTGGCTTCGTAAAGTAGGCCTGCCAAGCAGCGGGGTCAGTTTCGCGCACTTTCTTGAATTTAAAAAGAAAAGGGCGCCCTTACGCTGGTGCCGCGGCAATCACCCACCTCTGGCAGCGCCTGATATCACTATCCCCGTCCGAGCAGAAGGTGAGCAACCAGCGACGGCAACCCCAATTACCCCACAACTGCTTGGCCACTCACTTTGTTATGGTACAGTTCTGGGTCTAGCCGAGTCCCCCTCAGTCATGCGCCGCCATCTTGTCGCCTCTAGGGTCCGAGATGCGGGGGTGTGATGGCGAGTTCCAGCCGCGACGGGAAAAGCGGCCCAGATGGTAATCAGCTCCACGATATGCAGTCCGGAGTCCCCAACGTTGATTAATTCCTGGCAGTAGCGGGATTCACCAGTGCTACAGCGGAGCCTCCGATGTACGCTCTAGGAGTCACAGCGTGGTCGCCATCTTGACCAGCGCTCGCATCCGCGGCCAGAGTTGTCGATATCTCTAATATCCTGCGACGTTATCCAGCCAAATGCCAGCACAGTAGATGCACACTGCCCTCCGACACTCGTCGATGTTAGTTCGGGACGGATTGGACGAGATTAGTTAAGGATTATTTTAGCAAATTATGGACGTCCGGCGGAGCTGCGATCTTACACAGCCATTCCACTGTGCGCCCCCTAGCGCCTCCCTCTGCCTACACAAGTTAATAAGAGGAGGAGACAGTAGGCCGACATGCCTGAGTATAGATGACCAATAAAAGCAGAAATGGTTTTCTGAAGTTGCAGTTCCACAAGTAGTTACTATACGCCCCTTTACAGTTAGATACAAGTGCTTGAAATATTAATCACAGACCTGAGGAGGAGTGGCTTCAGCCTATACATTTGCATATATATACTCTAGCTACTATAATAACTTCTGTTGATTGTCTGTAGGATAAATAAATATACCAAAGCTGGTATGTAGTGAGGAATCAACATTGCAAACTACAATAAATGTTTTCAGAGTTATCTAAATAGTTGATGAAACCCTACCATACATAGGGATTAGCAGTCCCAGGGGAAGTACAAATATCTAAAACACTCTGGCCCAAATTTGGATGTCGGTCCGAGTTGCGTCCGACCAACATCCTTGCAGTTTCAGAACCGATCGTCCTGGAATCGGTGGTCCGAAACCACAATTAGGATGTGACCGCACATGGTGCTTTCCCAGACTCCTCTTTACCTATGGGAGCTTTGTGCGGTGGTCTAAACCTGGCTGCAGCACAAGATCCCATAGAGAAATCGGAGTCTCTGTAAAACCCTGTACACGGCTCCCAATCAGAGGCCGCAGAGAGGGGGGGGCCTGCTACGGGCCCCCAAAGTCACTTTCCGACAGACTTTCTATGTCAGAAAGCCCAATATGAAAAGTCTGTCAGAAACCGACATCAAAATCCTGACTACAGAAATGCCATCCGTGGGGGATTATGTTGCAGTTCCGACTGGCAGATGGGCTCCTTCAGCCCATCGGAAGCCAGTCGGAATGACCGTCCGGTTTCAAATTCAAACTCCGTCAGTGTAATACTCCATTCAGATTTGAAACCTTGGATGTCGGTCTGAAAGCCTCGACCTTGTGTCGGAGGCTTTCCGACCAACATCCACATTAGGTGCCTCTTTGCTTTGGGCACTAATTTTTTTTTTTTAGATATAGGTATACAAATGCAAGGGAAAACTGCAGTCACTCACAGTGAAAGCATCCTATAGCTGGAGTGATTTAGTCAATTGAGTTCTATTTTGTGCTGTGGTGGGAGTGAGCATAGTTTGAGTGGCACCCCAACACAACAACGGTGAAAGAGTGTTGATTGGGAGCCTCTACATACTTAAATATTTTTGTAAGATATATTTTGGAGAACATGAGGCTAGAAAGACAATTTACATATGTATACTCTACCTATTATAATAACCTGTGTTCATTGTCTGTAGGATAAATAAATATACCAAAGCTGGTATCTAGAAAGGAATCAACATTGCAAATTACAAAAAAAAAAATCAGAGTTACCTAAATAATTGATGAAACCCTACCATACACAGGGACTAGCAGTCATCCGGAAGTACTAGTATCTAAAACGCTCCTTTCATTGGGGACTACTTGTGCAAGAGAAAACTGCAGTCACTCAAAGTGAACGCATCCCATGGCTGAAGTGATCTAGTCCATTGAGTTATACTTTGTGCTGTAGTGGAAGTGAGCATGGTTTGAGGGGCATCTCAACAGATCAATGTTGAAAGAGTGTTGATTGGGAACCTCTACATACTTGAATATTTTTTTAATGATATGTTTTGGAGAACATGAGGCTGGCAAGACAGCTAAAGCTGTACTTAGGCCAGACCTAAAAATGCTTGGATGGCTTTTTATCCAGAATGCCAACAACATTAATCAGAAATCAAGATGTACTTCAGGAGGATGTAAAAGTTGCATTAGTTTGAGACAGTGGTATACAGGATTTTGATTAGAAATTATGGTTAGTAGAATGTGAGAGAGATTGCCTCTTACAGGACACTCTTACCTGTGTGGAAGTAGGATTGCCAAATAAGAGGGCATTGGGACAGGTGGGACCTTACTGGAAAGTTCATAGTGATTTGTCCAGTGATGATTTATCCTTAACAAGGGAAGGTAAACTTGTTCCACCAAGTTCATTAAGGAAAGGTCATCTAGGCATTGAAAAACCAAAGGTGTTGTAAGATATGTCTATTGGTGGCCTGGTATTGATAATGATGTTGAAAAGTACTTAGCGAATGCAACACTTGAGTATAACAAGATAAAACTCTGAAAACATTGAGACCACCCATGGCACAGTACTTTCAACCTGAGGTTTCCTATTAGAGTGCTGCAGTGAATTTCATGAGACCCATTATAAATCTGAATAAACACATCATGTTATGTTATGTTATAACCTATTTGTAAAGCGCACTTTGACCAAGGTTTCATGGCGCTATTTTGAGCAGTTATGAGTTGACTGTTCTGACATGACTTCAGTAGGGACGGTTTACTCATGTGCCTGTATGAACAGCCATGTCTTAAGATGCTTTCTAAATTGAAGCAGATCGGGGCAAGAACGGATCTCCCATGGGAGTGAGTTCCATAGTTGTGGTGCCAAATATCCAAAGCGACACCCACCATGTCGCTTGCGTTTGAATTTTGTGCTCACCAACAGGTTTTGATGTTTAGAACGGAGATCACAGGTTGGAACATACCTCAGGATCAATTTGTTAATAAAGATTGGGCTATAACAATTTAGGGATTTAAATGTGAGGCAGGCGGTTTTGAAGGTGGCCCGCTGGAGCAGTGGGAGCCAGTGCAGCTTTTTTATCAAAGATCCGGCCAATTGCCACTTAGGCTGCTGATAGATCAGTCTTGCTGCCTGGTTCTGTACAAGCTGGAGCCTCTTGATCTGATAAGAGGGGAGGCCTAGATAGATTGAATTCGCATAATCTAGATGGGATAAGACTAGGCCGATCACAACTTGTATCAGTGCTGCCTGGGTGAGCAAGTGATGTATCTTTTGGATCTTTCGCAGTTGGAAAAAACATTTAGAAACTACTGTAGCTACTTGAGTGTTTAGAGACAGATCTTTATCAATAGTCACCCCCAGACTTTTTACGAAAGAGGAGGGTTTAGGGAAAGACCCTAGTTCTGCTGGCCAATAGTGAGGGCCCCAGGAGATACAACTATCTCCTATTAGCAGTACCTCCGTCTTTCCAGGGTTCAGTTTCAGATGGTTATGATCCATCCAATTGCGGATGAACACCATAGTGTCCTGAAAGTTGGTAATAGATTCAGTGGAATTGTCTATGGTGAAGGAAAGCTGCAGATCGTCTGCGTAGTTAAATGTTGTAACTTTCCTAGGAACCCTGGGGAACCCCACATGTGGTATTCAGCCCTGGCTTTCAAAAATTTGCCAGGCGAACAGCCTGTGTTCGGTCTTCCAGAAAGGAGGTGATCCAACTCAAGGCTCTGCCCTGGAAGCCTGCGCATCCGACACGGTCCACCAAGATCTTATGGTCCACTGTGTCGAACACGGCAGACAAATCCAAGAGAACCAGAGCCTGGGGGTTCCGATGTCAGCCTCCCTACGAAGCTCGTCCAGGACTGCCAAGATAATCATCTCAGTCGAATGCCCTGGACGAAAGCCGGCTTGATGAGGATCCAGATGTTCGGACTGTTCTATAAAGGCAGACATAGATTTTGCAACATGTGCCTTCAAAACCTTGGCTAAGTATGGGAGCAAGGAGATGGGGCGATAATTAGATGGTTCTGATAAGTCGGCGCCAACCTTTTTTATCAGAGGGACCACAGTGGCGTCCTTAAATGATTTTGGGATGCAGCCTTGAATGAGTGATGAATTTAAAAAGGGATAGGGCGGGTTGAGGAATAATGGAGAAAACTTCCCTCATTATATGTGGGGGGCAGCAGTCACGGGGGGATCCAGATTTAACTTTGGACATCAAGGAGGTGAACGCTTCTGCATCGATTGTAGGGAAACTATCCATAGTGCAGGTATTCCTGAAGGAGTCAGGCGGGATCACAGCTGATGGGGAGCATGTAATGCTAACTTTAATTGCTGTAATTTTTTCTAGGACGAATGTGTTCAGTTTGTCACATAGTTCCTGTGTGGGAGTTGGTTTAGATGATACTCTGTCAGGATTGGAAAGTTCATCCACGATCGAAAAGATCTCTCTCGATTTATTGGTGGACGTTAAGATCTTAGAGGAGAAATATTCTATCTTGGCTACCTTAATAGCTTTGTTGTATTTTACCTGTTCTTGTCTATAAAGGAGCTTGTCTCCAGGGTCATAGCGGGCTATCCATTTCCTCTCCTTCTGACGGAGTAATAGTTTCATCTCCTTTAATTCGGGAGAGAACCATTTATGAGCTTCCGCTTTCCGGTTTATTTTGATTTTTTTGGGGGGGGCAAAGTGATCGCTTGCTGTTTTTAACCAATCAGAAATCTGTTTATCAGAGAGATCCACATTCTGGGCCGGGCTGGGTGTAGATCCAGCCAAGAAGTTCGTGAATTCAGATATATCAATAGATTTCCAACATCTAGCGATATCGCTAGATGTTGGTAGTGGTAGTGGATTGGAGTGGTAATGGATTTTTTTCAAGGTGGTCTAATGTTAAATTAGGAGACAAATTGGATACACACTGTGTTTTAATGTTTGTGGATGAGTAATTTCAAATTCAAGTTTTATCAACATACATTCTTTATGACAATGGCATCTAATTAACGTCCATCAAAGCAAAGAATTACATGATAGAATATGGCATTTCTCATAGGAACACTTCTTTATATAATCCAAGAGGAAATGGAATCATGGAGTGCTTCAAAAGAGCTTTAAAAGGGGCCATTCAAATTGCACATAAATACAATCGAGCTGGGAACAAAAAGGTTATGAAAACTTTAAGGTCTTATAGAACTACTAAAGTTGCTGCTATTGGTTACTCCACATTTGAGTTATGAGAGGCAGGAAATCTACATCAAAGTGTAACCAAGGTTGGTTAGTAAAGTCGACTGGTCAATGGATGAGGTGCACAGCAATCTTCAGAAAAAAGCATGATTAGTACAAGGGATACTATGGTTAAAACATGGGGCCAGGCCTTGTGAAATTAAAATAGGCCAATGGTTAGAATTTAGAAGCCTGCAACGATTTCTTAAGGGGTTAGTACATACTATGAACCTCAAAAAGTCCTTAAAAACTCAATGAAGGTTGATGACGGTAGGTGTTGACATTTGGGAAAAGTAGCACAGTGTGCTGTTAACAATGCCAGAATTGCAGCAGGCAATACAACACACATGCTTTTAGGAAAGTGTTTCTTTTTGCATGGTTACCTCCCATTTTTTGTTTGATTTCTGATGCACTTTGACTGAATGTGCACTTGATCCCTGCTAATTAGATTCCAAGTACATGTGTTCCTACCCAAAACTGTACCTTTGTTTTCACAATTGGCACATATAAGTCCCTTGAAAAAGTTACCACTGGTACCAAGGGCCTTGTGACCAGAGAGTCTCTAGGAACTGTAGCATGTATTGTGCCACCTTCAGAGATCCCTTACCAAACACATACCCATTGCCAATGCAGACTGTGTGTTTTGGTGCAGCTGAAACTGAAAAGTGGAAATGCCTACATACCATTGAATGTGGCACAGGTAAGTCACACCTCTAGCAAGCCTTACAGCCGTAAGGCAGGGTGCACTATACCAGGGGTGAGAGAATAGCTGCATGAGCAATATTACCCTACAGTGTCTAAGTCCATTCTTTGACATTATAAGTGCAGTGAAGCCATATTGATTACATGGGTTGGGAGTTTGTCAATAGTGACTTCACAGCTCCAGGATGGCTTTACTGAATGGTAGAACGTTTGAAATCAAACTATTCAGCATAATAAACCAACACTGATGCCAGTGTTGGATTTATTGTGCAATGCGCTCAGAGGGCATATTAGAGATGCCCCCTGAAAAACAACACATTTTGTGGTGTGCAGCTGCCTGGTCTGCACCAGCCTGCTGCTTTCAGACATGTTTCTGAACGCCTGAGGTGGGAGCTCTGTGCTCTCGTGGATCATAAACAAAGCCTGCTTGGAGTGCGGTTGCTTCTCACCTACCCCCAAGCAGAAACAACATTCAGTGAGGTGAGCCTCAAAGGCTTCCTGCCCTTTGTTATGCAAGCCAGGGCCTCTCCAGCATTTGAGGTGTGAGCATTTGAGGAGTGTCCCTTCTCAGCCAGGACCATCCCTAAGGATAATCCTTAGAAAATACTCAATGTTAGATGGAAGGATTTTAGCCAAAAGGATTAGGAGATGATCCCTCCCCAAAAGGAGGAGACATATAAAGGGTGTAGTCGCCCTAAAAGTTAATTAGCCCATTGGCTACTACCTGTCAGTACCTGTAGCACACCTAAATTTAGTATTTAGGTGCACCCCTGAACCTTGAGCCTCAGATTTCTGGTGATCTAAAGAGAAAGAAGGACAGAAGAGCCGTGCAGCAGTGAAGACTCCAGACAACAACTCACTTGGCCCCAGCCCTATCGGCCTGTCTGCAGCGCTCAAAGAAACCTGCCCAAAGAAGCAACTTGTCCTGCAGGCCAATGACCTCTAGACCCTGGCAGGACTGCCTGCCTTCTCTAAAAACCAAGAACTCCCAAGATCAGTGGGCCTGTCCTCAAAGAAACCAAGGACTCCCTTGCCTTTTGGATCCACAAGTACAGCTCACTCTGCACTCGATGCCCATGGCCCAAGTCTCAGTGGCCCTCTGGTACAGCAAAGTCTCCCCAGCGATCCTGACCTTGAAACCATTGGTGGCTGATCTCTCCTGGACCCCACGAAGATGCCTGCAGCCTCAGCATGAAGGGTCCCCCTGACTGCGACTGGCTCCGGTAAAAATGTTCCCCTGTCTAAAGGCACCCCTGCATCCTCAGCCCCAGATTGTGGGGAGCCCAGATATTGGTGCTGTGGCATCCACTGACATTCCAACTTACCTGACAAGTCATTGGTCACCTTCGTCCAGCCTTCTGGTCTGAGCCTGCAGCCTCTTTGTGAACCTGAGTTCCCTCATCAGCTTGCTTTGGGCGCCCATCTCTGTCTATGCAACCTGCACCCAGCCGCCCCTGTGCCGCTGGTGGTGTATGATTGGTGCTGCCTTGTGCCCTCGTGCTTGCTTGAACCCCTAGGGACTGTGTCCTGAAACCCCGGGTAGCTACCTGCAAGCCGCACTTCTTTGTGTGACCCAGTCTCTATTGACTAACATTGGGCCCAGTGACCGAATTTGACCTCTGCACCCTCCGTCCCATTGTCACAGGTGGTGCAGTCTCTACACTCACCTGACCCTTGCCCAGTGTTGGTCCAAACCCCTGAAGTTTGGATTTGTAAGTTGATTACTTACCTGTGATATTTTGTGATTGTGTTCCTCTCATAGGCTAACACTGACTTGTTCGAAAAATGCAGTGCCAACTTTCTAAACCTAAAAACTGTGATATTGCAAACATATTTTACTGCAACATCGTTTCTTTGGTTCTAAGTAATAAACATACAATGTGCAATGGCGGCACAGTGTATTACCTATACGGGCCTTCACATGCAACTGGAGCATGTCTGAACCGAAAAAGTGCCCCTTATGTCAATGTGACAGTGAAACAGAGCAACATGTCTTCTTCTTTTGCCCTGCATACCTCAAACCATGGAAATATTGACTTGTCCAACTTTGTAAAAATCTTGGTTTCCGGCAGTGCACGCAAGCACTTAGAGTTATGCAAAAAGAAACCTCAGGACCTATTTTTTTTGTAGTTTCGCATTTTTTAGCAGCCATGTGGCGCATAAGGAGATCCTCAAGTATTTAGGGCTAAGTGCACCCTATCGGATAAATAATGTATTCTGTCACGGAGGCTTTCCCTAGTTCCCTAGTCCCCTAGAATAGTGCATAATGTGCCCCTATTTTAAAAGAAAAATGTAATGTGATTTTATTGTGATTGTAACAATTAATTGTGTGCTTTCATAATAACTTTTTACTACATGATGTTCCATGTCTTTTAAACCTGTGCTTTTATGGTATTTTCTGTACCGAAATAAAGATTTTATGATGATGAATAAACATACAAAAAGTAATAATTTTGCAAAGAATTGGTCTTGGATTTAGTGATTGAGTGTGTGTAATCATTCCTTGCCTTAGTGTGTACAACAAATGCTTAACACAGCCCTCTGATAAGCCTAATGGCTCAACCATAGTACCACAAAAGAGAGCATTCAATAGTATTTACTTTAGCCTCTGGAGATCCACTGGACTCGGAACACACTATACTTTACTTTGGTATAGTATATACAGAGCCAGCTTCCTACACATGCTGGTTGATGTAGATCACAGTTTTGATAGTAATCCCAAGATTTTTCACGACAAAAATTTGAACACAAGCTATGGCAAGATAGAAAATAAGTTACTTGCCTATAATTACAGTTATCCAGTATTGGTATCTTTCACTTGCTTGAATCATTCTCTGTTGTCGATGTGGGAGTCCCACGGTGCTATAGTAAAGCAGTATCTAATAATATAAGAGGCTATAATGGCAATGCAAAGACTTTTTAATAGCCTATCTATTTCCTTTTAAAACAAGCATTAGCATAGCCAATTGGTCTCGCCGTTGGGACCTTATAAGTATTTAATTATGCAGCACAATATCCTTGGTGCAACATCAACTGTTGCATGGCTAAACACTTATAATGTCCCAAAGGCGAGACCTATTAGCTATGCCAATGCTTGTTTTGTTAGGCACAGGGAGATTAAGTGATTTGCCCAGAATCACAGGATGTTGAGACTCTAACCGGGTTCCCCAGATTTGAGGTCGACCGCCATAGCATTTAGGCCACATCCTCTCCCTATTAGGTTGAACTCACAACCGCGAATGGCTTTATGAATTGGCCGATTGTGTAGACCTGACAGACTGTTCTCGAATAGATTGTAGCTACAGTTTAGGAATAGATCACAATCTCAGTTGTAAACTGGAAGAACCACACAACTTCAATAAAAGGAACACTGTAAAAAGGAACACAAACTCCACACAGTTCGGTGGTTAACTTGTGCATGCAATTGCAGGTGCTGAGCAAAGGCACTCGTTTTGAGGCACACAAATTATTTTTCATCCTCTGGCTTGACCCTGCACAAGAGAAAGGCCGATAGTGAAGAAAGTAGAAGGAAGAGAAGAAAAGGAAAACAGTGAGAACACAGAAATCGAAGTGTAGGGGGTGGAAGAAAGAAGTATGTGATAGAATCAAGAAAAGGCCTTGGTGTATAGCAACCATGGTATTTTCGCTCCTTAAAAAAAAAAACGTTCTTAATCCCGAAAATTAAACATGGACACCCGTTTATGTGTTGATGTGCGTTTACAATTAACACTCTGTTTTAGTAAGGGACCTTTCCCAATAATCTGTTATGGCGAACCCAGGACACAAAACGGGTTTTAAATGACAAAGGCTTCCCAGGGGTCTCTGACGCTTCAATGTTTTGATGGACAACTCCTAGTGAGCTAAATAACTTTGGCATACATATTAACCATGTTCTTCCCAAAGCTGCGCATTTACTGCAGCATTCGAAAACAAGCACACAAAAAATCCTCTTATGCAACAGAATATGTGCCTTTAGCCTCCTTGACCGTGAACTGAAAAGGATAGCGAAGTTAATTATTTCTCATAATCAGTAATACTGATAAGATAACGGAGCATCCGATAATGAAGAGGTGAAATGGTGCCCTAAGAAATATAATAGCACATTAGCATAACCATGAAGGCAAAGTACATAGAGCCGCGGCCACAGTTAACTTGTCATTGAAGAATTAGGTAGGAATTCCTAATTAGAAAAATCCACAGTGTAATTTATTGGCACCCGTAACAGTTCTGGTTCATTAGATATTATCTGCTAAACAGTGAGCTCTAACGACTCCTGGTTCCTGCACCACAAAACCTTTGTGATCAGAGGAAGCAGGCGACGCAGCTCACCCCGAAGGACTTCACTTCATGTACTCTGTAATAATCTTAATGGAAAAAAAGTGATGAAGGACAAGCGCGGCCCCGCAGCCGCAAAAGTTAAAGCAACGCTCACTCTGCGGCCAGAAATGCCACAGTAGGGAATGGGGCATGGCTTTCGCACAGTGTTTACCTTGCAGGAGCCAGCAGGGGCGCCATCTGTTTCGAAAGTGCGAGCTCGATAATTGCAAATAGATGGCGCCGCTGCTTGCTACCGCAAGGTAAACACTGTCCATGCATTAGTACTCAGTGGAAACAGTGCAGTACATGCACAAGTTTCAAAGAAAGTACTGAGTGATTCCAAATGCTCACTCCAAAGCAGCACTTGCACGCTGCGTAGACGAGACCTAAAAAGGACCAAACCTGAACTATAACCAATCAGGCGACAGCACCCTCTTAGAACACTTCCAACAGTGGCTGGTGCTTTTTTAAGCACAAGTGTAAATAAATAATCCTGAGCTGTAAGGGGAGCCTCTTAGGGGAGGAGGGTGAGTCGCATGTGAATCTATGAAAGATACCAAATTATTTTCTTATCCAGTATTGGATCTTTCATAGATTCACATGCTTGAATCAGAATAGCAAGCAGTGTTGGATGAAACTTATGTACCCTTAGAGGATTGTGGGTAAGAGTAATATACCTCTGCAGTAGAAGGTGAAATAGAGCTAAAGGTCAAATAACTCCAGCAGGAGTGCTATGTAATTTTGTGGAACAGAGAGAGATTTATGAATATCTGTATCTAGAAATTGTTGTGAGATAAACGTTGGCAGACCAGTGCCCTGATACTCAGCTAGTGAGAGACAGAAGATAAAGCAGAGTACTCTGTGGAGATACTTGCAATGGGTGTAGGGTAACACTGTTGATGTTATAAGAACTGGTTCCAATTAAATTGGACACTTTTCTTGTTAGTTCTGCTCTTTCCTTGTATAGGCTATATGCGGCAAGTTCAAGTTCAAGTTCATTTTCGGAAATTTGTATAGCGCACTACTCACCCAGAGGGCCTCAAGGCGCTTGGGGGGGGGGGGGTACTTTACTTATCGAATATCCAAGTTTTAAGTTGCTTTCTGAAGGAGAGGTGGTTCTGTACAAGGCGGAGGTGGGTGGGGAGAGAATTCCAGATTTTGGCCGCTAAATAGGAGAAGGTTCTTCCCCCCATGGTGGATCTATGGATGTGCGGAATTGCGGCGAGGGCTTGATTGGATGATCGTAGTTGGCGGGTGGGGGTGTAGAAGGACAGTCGTGTGTTGAGGCATTTGGGTCCTAGGTCGTAGAGGGCTTTGTGTGAGTGGGTGAGGAGACGGAACGTTATTCTCTTGTTGACGGGGAGCCAGTGGAGGTCTTTCAGGTGACCGGAAATGTGAGCTTGACGGGGGATGTCCAGTATGAGTTTGGCTGAGGCATTTTGGATACGTTGGAGTTTTTTCTGTAGTTTGGCTGTGGTTCCGGCGTAGAGGGTGTTTCCGTAGTCCAGTCGGCTTGTGACCAGTGCGTGGGTGACTGTCTTTCTTGTTTCGGTGGGGATCCAGCTGAAGATTTTTTTTGAGCATGCGTAGGATGTTGAAGCATGAGGATGAGACGGCGTTGACTTGTTTGGTCATCGAGAGGGAGGAGTCCAGGATGAAGCCCAGGTTACGTGCGTGGTCCGTAGGTATGGGTGCGGTTCCCAGGGCTGGTGGCCACCATGAGTCGTCCCAGGCGGAGGGGGATGATCCTAAGATGAGGACTTCCGTTTTGTCCGAGTTCAGTTTTAAACGGATGTTCTTCATCCACTCGGCTACTTCTTTCATTCCTTCGTGTAAGTTAGTTTTGGCGGTGTTAGGGTCTTTGGTGAGGGAGAGGATCAGCTGGGTGTCATCAGCGTAGGAGATGATGTTGAGGTTGTGTTGGCGTGCGATGGATGCGAGGGGACTCATGTATACGTTGAAGAGGGTGGGACTGAGTGATGATCCTTGTGGTACGCCGCAGATGACTTCGGTGGCCTCTGATCTAAAAGGGGGGAGACGGACTCTCTGGGTTCTTCCGGCGAGGAACGAGATGATCCAGTCCAATGCTTTTCCTTGTATTCGATGTTGCTGAGGCGTTGTATTAGGATGCTATGACAGACTGTGACGAAGGCTGCGGAGAGGTCAAGTAGGATGAGGGCAGCTGTTTCTCCGTTGTCCAGTAGAGTTCGGATGTCGTCTGTTGCTGCGATGAGTGCGGTTTCGGTGCTGTGTTTGGCTCAGAAGCCGGACTGTGAGGGGTCGAGGGATTTGTTGGTTTCGAGGAAGGCGGCGAGCTGACTGTTGACGGCTTTCTCAATCACTTTGGCAGGGAATGGGAGGAGCGATATGGGGCGGTAGTTCTTAAGTTCAGTGGGGTCTGCTGTGGGTTTCTTCAGAAGGGCACTGAGTTCCGCATGTTTCCAGCTTTCCGGGAAGGTAGCAGAGTTGAGGGAGCAGTTGATGACGTCTCGGAGATGGGGTGCCATGATGGAGTCTGCTTTGTTGAAGATGTGGTGGGGACATGGGTCGGTTGGCGATCCTTAGTGGATGGAGTTCATCAGGCGGATGGTGTCTTCAGTGGTGATTGGGTTCCAGGTGAAAAGGTTGTTAGAGGGGGGTGTTGGTTCGGAGGTGGGTGGAGTGGACTGGTCCCGGGGCTGGTTTTCAAAGCTGTTATGTATGTCGGCGATTTTGTTGCAGAAGAAAGAGGCTAGGAAGTCGCAGAGGTCTTGGGAGGGAGTGATGTCGTTGGTGCCAGCGGTGGGGTTGGTAAATTCTTTGACGATGTTGAATAGTTCCTTGCTGTTGTGGGCGTTGTTGTCAAGTCGATCCTTGAATGCTGATTTCTTGGTGGATCGGATCAGTTGGTGGTGTTTGCGGGTTGCGTTCTTGAAGGTGGTTAGGTTGTCAGTGGTTGGGTTTTTTCTCCAGGCTTTCTCGAGGGTGCGACATAACTTCTTGGATTTCTTAAGCTCGTCGTTGAACCAGGGGGATTTTTTGTTACCTTGCTGGATTTGATGGTTTTTCAAGGGTGCTAGTTCGTCTGCGCTGTGGGTGATCCATTGTGTGAGGTTGGTGGCTGCTTGGTTTGGGTCCGATGATTTGGCAGGAGGGTTTTGGTGAAGCGATGTGAAGAGCTGGTCGGTAGTAATTTTGTTCCAGTTTCTTCGGGGAATAGGTTGTGGGGGGTTGTGGGTCGTGATCTTTTTGTAGTTGAAGTGAACGCAGCTGTGGTCCGTCCAGTGGAGAGCTGTGGTGTGATTGAAGGAGATGTGCTTGCTGGAGGTGAAGATTGGGTCGAGCGTGTGTTTGGCATAGTGGGTGGGGGTATTGACAAGTTGTTCGAGTCCGAGGTTGGCCAGGTTGTCCAGAAGGGTGGTGGTGTTGGAGTCGTTTTTCTTTTCCAGGTGGTAGTTGAGGTCTCCCAGTAGAATGTAGTCCTCGGAGGGGAGGGCGTGTGGGCTGATGAAGTCAGTGATGTCATCGCTGAATTGTGTGCGGGGTCCTGGTGGTCTGTAGATAAGGGTGCCTCTGAGTGTGGTCTTGGGGTCGGTGTGGATCTGGAAGTGAAGGTGTTCGGCGGATGTGAGGTTGTCGTCGGAACTGGTCGTGATGCGGATGGTGTTTTTATGGACGATGGCGATGCCTCCTCCTGTTTGGTTGGTGCGGTCCTTTCGGATAATCTTGTAGCCGTCCGGGATGGCTATGGCGATGTCGGGTGCTGATGAGGCGTTCAACCATGTTTCTGTAAGAAAGGCGACATCCGGTGATGTAGTATCGAGTAGGTTCCAGAGTTCAATGGCGTGTCTGTGGACCGAGCGGGTGTTGAGCAGGATGCACTTTAGGTGGTTAGTGTCGGAGCTCTTATTGGAGTCTGTGGATTTGGTGTGGGTCCTGATGCAGTCGAACTTGCAGGAGTGGCAGGTGAAGGGTCCATGGGTGTGTCCTGGGGCGGCTTGGTAGCTGTTTGGGAGTCGGCCGGGGTTAAGTGCTGAGAGGGATGCGGCGTCGTACGTTATGCGGGCGGAGTGGGTTTTGCGGGGGCCAGGGGGTCTGGCGCTGGGCGCGGTCCAGGCGCGGACGGGCGTAGACAGGCTTACCTTTGGCGCACCTTCTGCGCGCCTGGGGCGCGACCGCTGCGCGTGAACGCTGCGCGCAAAAGCATCTGTCATATGTGGATGGCGGAGGGGGCGGGGGTGAGGGAGGAGCAGCTGGGAGGCGGGAGCGGGGTGGAGAGCTGGGCTGGGAGGCACAACAACAAACAACAAAATGGCAGCAAGCCAAAAGCAAAATCGGACGATTCTAATGAATGTGTATAATCCTGGACTGGTAGACCTCTGAAACTATGTGATGAAGTGAAGATATGGAGAATGCTTCCCGCGTAGGACATGGCATTTGTTCATGGTTAAAGGATTGGCATCGCTGGGATTGACTGAAATTTCAGTGTGAGAACAAGAGTAGATATGAAAGTTTGTGCTGCTGGGCACGTCCTCAGTGGTTTGTGCTCTTTTCTGGTGGGAGCCTTCTAAATGAGCGAGAAGGGGGAGCCAAAAGTATGTGTAGATCCCGAATTATCTGAGCACATTTTTACCTACGACTTTGGAAGCAGATATGTATTGTGAGAGAAGCGGCTTAAATATTTTCGGATGCCGTGGGGATGCTGTTATGGAACCCAAGCAAAATCAAATGCGTATAGTTCTGATGGATCCAGTATCCACTTTAGGTAGCTGCTCTTGGTAGTGCCAAAAGTGGGTGTTGAAGAATTGGTTGAGTCGGATATCTGTTCAGGTATGGAGATATCTCTGGGTTGTAGGTTAGCTTGGGCCTGGGAAAGCGTGAGTGATCAAGTATTTTATTTGTTGATGTAAAAGAAAAACTTGCTAGGTGAGGAAGGTTTGTTTGAACTTCCAGGTGCAAATGTATATACATTTCTGGATTGTAGGACATCTCTACCGAAAATTGCAAGACTCGAAGATGTACGCCCCGTTCCCTAGAGAAACATGCACATTTATACTCAAGTCAGGTACTGGGGAAGTCCGAGAAGGCATCTGAGAAGTAAGAGTTTTGAGACCACTAGTCTAGCATTTCTATCCTTCAAGGGTGAGGTTTATAACATTCTTAAATTATCTGTGTGTTTGTATTTGTGTGTGTCATCGTTTTTTGTTTTTGGGCACAGTATTATTCTGAGATGTGAAATAAAGAGTAGATTGATTGTGAAGGATATAAACACTAGCAACGACTATGCTGAAGAATTGACCTGGAACAGTTTTAAGGAAAAAAAGGACTCCAAAAAAACTTTCCATGTACAGTAGCTGTACTGAGAGATAGGAAGTGATGTTCCATAGTGTGGAACAGTGACAGAGCTGAACATCGAAAGGCAAGATCTGCTTGTGGAATAAGGTAGGATAAGGTTTGCGATCTCAAATGGTTTGAACTGTATTGTATCTTTGTCAACATGCCATCCATGGTTGGAGAGCAAGGGATGCCCGTAAAGCGAGGTCATAGGTGGGACTGATATCATGCAAATGAAAAATGTGTGTGAAGCCGAAAGGGAAGATAGGGAACTGGTAAAAGGTGCAAATACAGTAAACTGGAGACTGTTGCAGTGCTAGGGGATGTGGGAATGGGAGTCCTGTAAATCCAGCTATACTGTACACCCTGTGCTATTTAGACGACAATGGATGTGTGAGATAGGAACCATCCATGAGGCCTAAGATGGATTCCTCCATTGTCCATTTTTAAAGCTTTTTTTTAAAAACGGGAATAAGAGGAAAAGAAGAAAAAGATGTCCCCTTGGGATGCTGGTCACTAGTGAAACTCCAGAGTATGGCCTAAGTGACCAACATGGCACCCTTTTGAGTGAAGTTATCTTTTCTCGGTATGGAAACTAGCTAGAAACATTTACATCAATGGAAGGAGCAGGGATAGGGGGATAGGCGATATCAGAATAAGGACTGTAGCTTAGACCTGCCTCACGACAGTGGGCATCTAAAGTAAAAGATGTTTTCGTTTTATTCATCCCAGGGAAATGAGAGTAGCAGGTTTGGGCTGGTCTGTACAGTATTCCCAGGCAGCTGCTGATATATTATTCGGTGGTAAAAGGGTTTCCTTTGTGACTGGAAGGATATAAAAGATTGGTATCAGTGTTACTCTCTCCTGATTGAAGAGAAAGAGTGATGTTTGCGTCTGTGAAGAAAACAAGTTACTTACCTGTAACTTTGGTTCCCCAGTATTGGTAACTTTCATAGATTCCCATGCTTTGTATCATTCCCCGTCGTCGGAATGGGAGCCTCGGTAAATAGAAAATACCTTAATAGTAAGCACAAAGTGAAAAAATATGCCTAGGACTCGTCTCATTTTGTAGCTTATCCACCTCTTTTTGTAAAAGAGACCAAATTCTTGCAGTAGCCAATCAGAGTGGCCTCACCCCATAGAACCTTCCTGAGAGAGACTCAGAGCCTCAGATTTTCGTAGCCGTTGTGAACAGCAACATCATAGGACAATAAGGCTGAGCTTTCCCAGGGGAGGAGGGTGGGCGCATGGGAATCTATGAAAGTTACCAATACTGGGGAACCAAAGTTACAGGTAAGTAACTTGTTTTCTTGCCCCAGTATTGGAACTTTCATAGATTCCCATGCTTTGTATCAGAATAGCTAGCAGTAAAGAGAAAAGCATATTTTGTAATATGTGTACCTGTAAATGTCATACATAATCCTGATAAGAAAAACAGATACACATTTGCATCACAAAGCAGAATAATAACAAGTAATACAAAATATGCAAACAGGAAGGCGGGATAGTAAGGAAAGCTCACCAACTTATTGGAAAAGGTTCCTCAAAACCGCCTGGCCCACTGCCGCATCCTCTTTCACAGAAGAATCCAAGCAGTAGTGGCGAGTGAAGGTGTGGACACTGCTCCATGTCGCCGCTCTACATATGTCCTTGATCGGGACACCTGAGAATAGAGCCACAGATGAAGCCATTGATCTCGTAGAATGAGAACAAACTGCTCGTTGAAGTCCTTTCCCCGCTGCTTGATGGCAAAAGTGTATTGCACTGGATATCCAGCGGGAAATGCAGGGTTTAGAAACTGGACACCCCTTCCGTGGAGCACTGAATGAAACAAAAAGCTGGGAAGATTTTCTGAATAGTCTTGTTCGCTCCAAGTAGAACTTGAGAGACATCTGTGAATGTCCAAAGAGTGCAAAGCCCTTTCAGCTGGCGTGGAGGGCCGCGGGAAAAAGGATTTTAAGACCACCGGCTCATTCAGATAAAATTCTGAGGGTACCTTCGGAATAAATTTAGGATTTGTCCTTAGGATGAGAACATCATTTTTGAATTGTAGAAAAGGTTCCTCAATTGTGAAAGCCTGGAGCTCACTAACTCTTCTAGCCGATGTCAGGGCCAAGAGAAGAGACAGTTTCCATGAGAGAAACTCCAGGTCGGCCCTATGAATAGGTTCAAATGGGGCCTTCATTAGATGTGACAGGACCAAATTAAGATGCCAGGCTGGTGGTGGAGGCCGGACTAGTGGAAAAACCCTGAATAAACCCTTCAGGAATTGTTTAATGATCCTTGCAGACCAAAGGGAAGGACCTGATGATGATCGTCTAAATCTAGAAAGGGCCGCCAGATGTACCTTTACAGAAGAAGGAGCCAATCCAGATTTCACAAGAGAAAGGATGTAAGGCAAGAGTTGGTGCGGTGCAGAAGTATATGGATGTAGACCTTCTCTCCGACACCAAAGGCAGAATCTCTTCCACTTAGCCGATTCGTACTAGGCGCTCGGGCCTGGGCCAAAATGTCTTTACATTCTCCTGAAAGATTTAAACCCTGGAACTCTCTGAACTCAGGACCCACGCTGTCAATCGTAGCGACTTCAGGTCTGGATGCAGAACCTGTCCGTGAGCCATTGTCAACAGTGATGGAACAGGACGCAGGAGAATTGGTTGATCTTGGGAGAGGAGAAGAAGCTCTGTGTACCAAAACTGCCTGGGCCATGCTGGTGCGATCAGAATCATTCTGCACGGTTCCGCCTTGAGCTTGCGGATCAGTCTCAGGATCAGCGGAATAGGAGGAAAGGCGTAAACAAATGCGCCGTACCAGGCAATCAAAAGCGCATTCCCCAAGGATCCCCGATGGTGAACCCTGCTTGCGCAGGACTGGCATTTGGCGTTTCGGGGAGTTGCAAACAGATCGATGGTTGGGGTCCCCCAACGTGCTAACAGTTCCTCTAGAATGGTCTGGTCCAGTTCCCATTCGTGGCTGATAGTCTTTTGGCGACTCAAAGGGTGCAAGATCTCGTTCCGCCTTGCTTGTTTATGTAGTGCATGGCTGTGGTGTTGTCTGTACGAACCAGCACTGAACGGTTGCGGATCCTTGGAAGGAAAGCCTGTAAGGCTAGACGAATGGCCATAAGTTCCAGTAGATTAATGTGGAACTTGACTTGGACTGTGCTACAATGACCACTGACCTTTAGGTCTTGGAGGACCGCTCCCCATCCCTCCATGGAAGCATCTGTTGTCAATACCATGGGAGATGGTGGAAGTTGGAATGGTAAACCTACTGAAAGATTGTCTTTTAGCAACCACCAGCTGCTTGCTTTCCGCATTTCCGGAGTGATGATAATCCTGTCGTCGAAGGAGCCTGTCACCTGACGCCATTGTTTGTCCAACTGTTCCTGCAGTGGACGCATTCGCAGCCTGCAGTGTGGTACCAATGGTATGCAGGATGATATCGATCCAAGAAGCGATTTGTATTTGCGAACTGACAGAAACTTCCGTGTCTGTAGAAGGCGAGCTGAAAGAATTAGCTTGGTTTGGCGCTCTTACGAAGGAAAAGCCAGGCAGCACTCCGTGTCTAGGATCGCACCCAAAAATTTCGCTGCTTTGGAGGGGCGCAAAATCGATTTTTCTCTGTTGAGCCGAAGGCCCAGTTGCTCGAACAGCTGTCTGCAGCTCGTGACTGCCCTGGACGCATCTTGGAACGAAGGAGCCTTTAGCAGCCAGCCAATCGTCCAGATATGGTAAGACTTCGAAAGACTGCTTTCTGAGAAAGGCTGCCACCGGAGCCAGTACTTTTGTAAAGATCCGCGGAGCGGACCGGAGACCAAAAGGCAGTACTTTGAATTGAAAATGGCTCTTGCCTACTGTAAATCGAAGGTATGGCCTGTGAGATGGATGAATGGGTACATGGAAGTAAGCGTCTTCCAAATCTAGGGTCGCCATGTAGTCCCTTGGATTGAGAAGGCGGAGGATGTCCTGAAGAGTGACCATCCTGAAGGACAACTTGATGAGATAAGTGTTGAGCTGCCGTAGATCTAAGATCAGACGCCACTTGTCCTTCGTCTTCCGAACCAGGAAGAGCCTGGAATAGAACCCTTTCCCCTTTTGGGAGAGAGGTACAGGTTCTATTGCCCCCTTGGTGAAGAGTTGGTGGGCATCGAGATGAAGGAGTTTCAGATGTTTGGGTGTAAAGGCGTATGGAGCTCTCGTTGGAGGAAGATCTTGGAACTCCAACGTGTGTCCTTTCTTGATGATGTTTAGGACCCACTGGTCTGTTGTTATGACCATCCAGTTGTTGAGGCAATGGGCAATCCTGCCACCCACTGGTGTTAATGAGGGCACAGGAACAGTAGAAAGAGCCACCTGGCCGCTATTGTCTCTTGGTATTATCTCTCCTCTGCTGCCCTTGTCGTCCTCTCGGCAGCGGGTGAGAGAAAGAACCCCTCTGTGAATACTGGGGTTTGTAGGTTTGGCCAGGTTGGGAGTTGGAAGAGTAGCGGTGCTGATTGCCGCCTTATAGGAGGAGAATCCTCTTCCTCTTGCTCCTTTGAATGGCACTTTGCGGTATTGTAAAGTTCCTAAAGGACTTGGCCGTATTCGTATCTTTCTTTATGCCGTGTAGGGCGTCATCCACGTGTTTGCCAAATAACATCTCCCATCGTATGGCAGATCTAGAATTTTATTTTGCACCTCCTGTCTGAACCACGTGGCTCTCAACCAACCCTGGCGTCTCAGAACTGCTGAGCCGGCTAGCGCTTGGAAGGCCGTAGTTGCTATATCCATAGCGCAGTCGATTACCTTAGAAGAGGCTCGCTCTCCTTCCAGTAAGATCTTTTTGACCTCGTCCTTAGATGCATCCTGAAGTTCTTCCACGAACGGGGAGAGGTCACACCACATCTGGCGATCGTATCTCCACAGAATCGCCAAAGCATTAGCCGCCCTAACGAGGAGGCTGGCCATTGTGGAGAATCTTTTTCTAACGTTGTCCAAACGCCTGCCCCCTTTATCCGGTGGCGTCGTTAGCGGCGTGGATGGGTTTTTAGATTTACTCTGTGCGGCCTGGGAAATGACAGAGTCCGGTTTTGGTTGACCTAGTAGACATGCCGGGCTGCCCTCTGGCGCCTTATATTTTTTCTCCAGTCTGGGGAGCACCGGGAGGACCGTGGCCGGATTCTGCATAGCTTTTAGGCCTTCAGACCCAACATGTTCAATGATGGGGTTTGAACGTATGGATTTCCGGAATGGTTCTTTGAAATCGTACAAAAAACATTCGGACTGAACCGTGGTAACCGGAAGACCAAATCTCTTGGAAGCTCGTTCCATCAAGTTGTGAAAGCCTCCGATATCTGCTGGAGGAGAGATTGCGGTATCAGGCCCTGTGACGTCTGGATCTCGAAGGTCATCCTGATTCCAGTCTACATTCTGGTCTTGGTCAGGATCCACTTGCTGATCTTCATCCGATGAGGCATTACCATCATCTGTATCATCCCGAATGGGCACCACCTCTTGTGGATGTTCTACGGGCTCTGTGTCACGCCCTCTTGAAGGCAAAGAGTGTCCTGCCACAGGCTGTGATAACTGAGGTGGAGGTGTAGGAGGGCGTACCTGTTGAACCTCCTGAGGAGTAGGAAATCGCCTCCGATAGTCCTGCAACATTAGTTGTAGATCCGAGATGAGAGTGGATGGCATTGCCACCATCTCCTGCTGAGATTGACGTGGAGGTTTCTGCAAAGGAACCTGCATGCTTGGCATTTCCTGTTGTTCATAATAATCCTGTGGAACATATTGTTGTTACTCCATTTCCCCTTCCTCAGAACTGATGTCTTGTATTTTTACTTGTAAGTCAGAAGGGCTATAAGCCTGGCCAAAATCGCTATAAGCCTCTTCTTCAGAATCCTCATCCAGCAATAGGGTAGGAGGAAACCGTTGGACTTGCCGTGGAGATGTCATTTCTGGTGTTATTTGTCTCTTTCTGTGTGAAAATTTTTTTTTTCCAGTCGGCGACGACGTCGTCGATGGAATCGTCGTCGACGGTTGTATCTTCAGAGACTGTTTCGTCGACGGAGGCACCGACGAAGAAACTGCGCTCGTCGTCGAGGATTGAGTCGTCGACGGGGAGATGGTCATCGTCGACGAGACCGTCGACGAACTCGTCGTCAGCAGCAAGGTGACATGTGTCGTCGACATGGTCGTCGTCGACGTTGTCCTCGTCGTCGCCGTCGAAGCGACCCTCGTCGTCATCGTCGTCAACGTGGAGAAAGTCATTTTCGTCGACGACGAACAGGCATCAGGCGTCTTAAACATCGTCGATGGCGCAAGTGCCGTTGTCGTAGCCGAGGCTAATTTTACAGACAAGTCTTTTTTGATAGAAATCGTCGGCGTACCTGTGGTTTTCACCGTCGACGAACGCTGTTTCTTGTCTGAAACGACCTCCTGAGTCGCAGTAGAAGGCTTTTTCACCCCTCTATCCTTATCAGAGGGTGGTGAAGTCACAGGGACGATCTTCTTAGCCTTTTTTGAAGGTTGTGACTCCCCAAGCTTTCCCTGCCTCTCCTTTTCACCGTGGTGAGGAGATTTTTGGGAAGCAGGCCTATCAGACCTATCAGAGGTCCCAGGCAAGGCCTTGACATGGGGCTCATCAGATGTAGTAGGGGGGAGACCTACCCCTCTTTTTAGACCTTCTTGATGACACCATCGAAGAGGAGCCCTCACTGTCAGAAGACATAAGTTCCTTGCGGTCTTTCATTTTCTGTAGCCAAGTGAGGAGACGTCCCTCTCTGTCCCTCAAGGTCTTGGTGGAGAAGGTTCTGCAAATCTAACAGTCCGTGGCCTTATGATCCGGATATAAGCAGTATATGCAGTCTTCATGTTTGTCCTCAACAAACAACCTCTTTTTTGAGCAAGTAGCACAGGCTCTGAAAAGTGCTTTCTTCTATTTGTCAGAATGACTAAAAAAATAGGCACAAGTTGCAGAAAAATACTAAGAAGTGAAGAAAATTGAGCAGAGCTCAATGGAGACTCCCTTGCACAACGTGCGGTAGAAAATCTGAGGCTCTGAGGCTCTCTCAGGAACGTTCTATGGCGTGAGGCTGCTCTGATTGGCTACTGCAAGAATTTGGTCTCTTTTACAAAAAGAGGTGGATAAGCTACAAAATGAGATGAGGCCTAGGCCTATTTTTTCACTTTGTGCTTACTACTAAGGTATTTTCTATTTACAGAGGTTCCCATTCCAACGACGGGGAATCTATGAAAGTTCCAATACTGGGGCAAAAAGTGAGACTCTTTAAGCGAAAGGTGCCAAGGGATGCAGCCGTGTCTATTACCATGCAAACCAAGTAAGGTTTGGTAAGTATTGCCCGGGATGTTCTGTCACAGTGAATGGTATAGAAAGAAAATGTTTAAGGGCTTGGCTATCTTGGGGCAGAAAAACAATTAGTACACTCATGTCAGATGACAGAAGTTGGTCAGTCTGATCCAATTGGAAAGAGAAATAGAAAATCAGGTGATTGTCCAAGCCTCTTGCATACATTGCCTAGATGCTTACCACTAGAATTCATTTTATTTATTTATTTATTTGAAGAGTTTTAGATAGCGCTGGTTAGACCCGGAGGTATCAGAGCGCTTTACACGAGGTTAGCTTGTTACATAATTACATCAGTTACTGAAGCATAGCATAACATAGGAGAAAAAAACAGTGTTACACAATTACATGAGTTACTAGAGCATAGCATAACATAGAAGGTAGAGGGGGGGAAAGTAAAGGGGTTGGAATGCAGATCGGGTTAAGCAGAATGGCATGGGGTAAAGTACTTCAGGGGATACTGATGGATCGAGGGTGAAAACAAAAATGTTTGTATACCCCTCGTGAAGTTGCCTTCCCATAACTGTAATATGTATTAATCGTGTGGTTTTAAAATTAACGTAGAATAAAAAGCACACACATCAATACATGTGGGAAACTAAAATGCTTATGTTGCAAACCATAATCCATTAATTATGTGAAATTGTCTTACTAATATAGTGCGGAAATGCTATAATTTAATGAAAGGCTATGCATGAATCCTTTCTAAATGTATAATTGTGGCAGAAATGATGGAGAATGGTAAGAAAACAATGCATAATTGTGGCTTGACTGCTAGGTAACCACTAACAGGGTGAACATAGAATGAGGGGAGGTAAACAGAAGGGTTTCACTTCAAAAATCTAACGTTTAATTGTGTTTGTTTCTATAATAGTTCCCCATATGGCCCATGCGGCCAAGTAAAACATGAAGGGTTGGCGAGACTCCAAATGAGTGTCCTTCCACGCATGCGCGACTGTCCTCCAGAGATGTGCAAGCAGCCTGTGTCTATGCGGCTGGTGTCAAGGTCAGCGTGGCCTGAAGAACAGAATGGTGCCAAGTTAAAGATGTCCATGTCATGAGCCTGAGAAATTATATGAAAGTGACAAGTTAAAGGACAAGGGTGAAGGAGTGTAATTATGAACAATTGGAACCTTATTGTGTATGGAGCAATGACTAGGCGGAAATATGGACAATGAGGGGATGAGGTTATCCTCATCCACCCCTTGAACGGACCAATGAGAATTGAATGTGGACCCTAAAAGTTTCAAATTTTAGATAGTTAGGGAAAAGGGGTATAAAAGAGGTCGTTTGGAAGAGACAAAAAAGCGTGCTTTGAATTATTTTTCACACCACGACATGCTGTCGGACTGATTGATTTTTCTTTGGTGCAAAGACGTTGACATTTTCCTGACTTTAACTTTTGATGGGGACGGAGTCCTGATGGGAAGTGAACATCAAGAAAGAATAGAGAGGCTGTTTTGGGAACTATTCTGCTTTAACCCTGATCCTCATTGCCGAGAAGATTGGTAATATGTCTTTGACTTATTTTTCTGAACTATTCTGCTGATAAATTTAACTGTTTAAATGTTATCTTCTTTTTCTTTAGTTGAATTTATAAAATGTTTATTGGTATTCCCAAAACCCATTTGCCTTAACTTGGGTACCCGGAGGCATATTGAAGCCCTAAGGATATTAGAGTCAGACTGTACACCTTGTATAGCGGTTGCTGTAGCCACATTTTTAAGGTGGGCTTGAATCATACACACTCACATTTTCCAGTTACTTGATGCTAGCTAGCAAATTATATTGTCCCCAAAGTTGGTTTTATTTTAGGTAGTAATTGTTATCTGATCTTAAATGATTTTTAAAATGTGCTTTGTAAACGACAGTAGCTAAGGAATTTAATAACTTTTTAACATGTGTATTGTCATGTACTATTTATAGTGTCTTGTGTTGTGATGTAATGTGTGTTGCTTTTATGACTTTCTGTCGAATAAACCTTTTGAAATTTGAATTTGGTATTCATATTAAAAGGTTAAATAAAATAAGGTCATGCTAGGAGATTACATTTTTAAATAAAATTAAAGAAATTGAGAATTAAGCTGGTCTTGTTGTCCATTAGTTAACTTTTACTAGCTGATCCGTTGACCAAACAGTGGGGTGTCTTGATGCTTTCTTGAGAATTAAACCATGGTAAAAATCTAATAAACTGCAGATGTATATAATGTACAGAATTTAGATTAAATAGATGACGTGGGACACTCCGCTATTCCAGCAACCCATCCTCTGGTTTTCACTGATCTTGGGAGCAGGGTGATTTGTGTGAATGAGTGACTCGCAGTGTTATGGCCCCACCGACGAGTAAAGTGTGATAGCTCCTAGGATATAAAGTGATGGTTTGGAGGTTTGGTTTAGAGCAGTGCTGGATCGGTTTTTCTTGGTAGTAGGAGTCTGGTTGCTATAGGTTAACTTGGACAGGTAATGTATAGACTTAGTACGGTAATGTATAAAGAGCTTTGATGTACAGAAATTATGACTAACATTATATGTTGAGTCTGTATTACGTTATGTGTATTTTGAATTGTGAGGCTTCTGGGAAGTAGGAAGCTGGTTACTCTGCCTAGGAAGAGTAAAGTGTGGCAAATTAGTTGCACATTACATAGTCTGTTTCAAAGTGGTAACATCGTCGTGTGTTACAAGTTAGGGACATTTTACGTGTAAAAGTGGTGAATGCATAGGGAAGGGCACCTGTAAAATCTTGGCTCTAAGCACAGGAGTCAAATGTACTCCGAATAAAACTTAGCCCTAAAAGAGTAACAGAGTTGTTACCAGAGCTTAGGAGAAGGGTAAGGTAGAGGGAAGTGCTACTTTATCAGCAAAACTAAAATTCTGTGGTGATGAAGAGGTAAGCGCTGTCTACTGGAAAAACAGAATACTTGTGAGTTTGAGAAACTATCACTTTGGTTTTAGTGAAACAGACAAATGGAAATGTTTTATGTGGTTACTAACTGGTTTTAGTTGTATAAAGGTGTAAATACAGTGTGCCGATACATTTTGTAAAGGAGGGGTTAGCTGAAGCTGCGGAAGCCGGAGCAGGGCTGACGTAAGAGGTGCGGCGCTGGGATTGGTCCACGTGACTAGAACGGAGTGAGCACTGATTGGTACACTAGCAAAAGCTGTGTAAGCATTGGTTGAGAGGGTTTGGAGCATATTCTATTATGATTGGTGAGTTAGTGTGAACTGCACTGTGGTAGGTTGGTGTAGCGAAGCAGTTTGTGAAAGAGTGCGCAATTGTTAGAAAGTCAGGAAACAATCGAAAATATGGAGTTTTATTATGGAGAAGAAAGAAAGAATGTGTTTAAAAAGGACAAGGAAATAGTGACAAGAGAGGGAAAATTGCTTCCTCCACCTCAAACGCCTGCATCGTACATGATGACAAAATATGGCTATCATGCCTGTATATGGTTAGAAAATTGGGCTAGATACACTAAGAAGGATGGAGTATTAGCATTTCCAGAAGTAGGTTCTTTTAGTACTGCTGTACTACGAAATTTGAGAGAAAAAAACTAGTAAGCTTGAACCAAGACCTAGACCAACTCAATTTGAGGCATTGACCGAGTGTAAAGATGAGATGCATGAATTGGAGCGAGAAAGGTTTGAGGAGTTCAGAGGACCTACGAGTAGTGTGCAAGGTTTATGGGGAATGACGCATGAGAGTAGAATGCGGAGATGAAGAAATGCTGATTTGTGTGATGGAATGTATCCGGTAAGAACAGTTGATGAAATGATAGGACCGAAGTGTACGGAAAAGAGAAATAGTGTGGAACCAGAAAGAAAGAGTTATGGGGATTGTGAGACAGAGGATGAAGTGTTGGAGGAGATATTAAATAGAAGACCCCCTCCATATCAACCGAGTCCTGTGATAGTGACTCCAAATACTCCGACAATGGAGACCAGATTTACTGGTACACCAAGACGATTTTCTAAAATTAAAGACAGTACTGAGAGGGAGAAATTGAGATATGATTCTAATAATTGGAACAATTGGAACAGATAGGTTAAAAGCATACCAAGATGATGAATTAATGTTCATGTGTAAAAGCATTACATGGAGAGCTAAAAATATGCATGATCGACTAGAAGGATTGGCAAATGAACTCAATATAGACTTTGCAAAGACTAAAATATTACAAAAGTCTTACAGAGTAGATTTTACTGGAAAGGATATTGACAATATGAATACTGCCGGAAGAT
Organism: Lissotriton vulgaris; assembly: GCF_964263255.1. NCBI lineage: Eukaryota > Metazoa > Chordata > Amphibia > Caudata > Salamandridae > Lissotriton > Lissotriton vulgaris. The sequence goes on along the minus strand of NC_141685.1, from coordinate 1,150,547,687 downwards.
TAACCGAGATAAAATAATTAATTGTGTTAGTAGGGATATGTGGAACGGTGGAAGAGTAAATGGACAAAGAAAAGGGATGAAAGCAATGATAAAACATCATTAGCGTTTCCAGTTAGAGAAAAAGAGCCTGTAGCAAATTAATTTCCTATGAGAGAAATACCAGGAGGAGGGTATGTGCATGTTCCTTGGACTAGACAAGAAATATTGTCATTTACAAATGATTTCCCCAGGTTGCGAGAGAAACCAGTGGAATGGTACCGACAAGTGGATCGATTTGTAAAAGTCTCAAAAGTGCTATGGGAAGATTTGGATGGGTTGTTTGACATAGTAGTACCAGCAGACTTAAGGTCTGAATGTAAGATTACTGTAGACTGGCCAAAAGCAGAGTATCCAAGAGATACTAAAACAGGTGCTCCTGGACCCGAGGTAAAGCGGAAATATGAACAGGTAATAATATCCTGGAAGAATAAAATCCCTCTGAAAGAAACAGATTGGGTAAAGATTGGCAGGACATTGCAAGAACCTAAAGAATCAGTACATTCATTTTATGAAAGATTGTTGTTAGTGTTTAAGCAGTACAGTGTAAATGAGGAATTGAGTGAAAAGGACATGATTCATTTTGTGTATCGTTTTGGCTTTGGATTAAGACCAGAGATAGGGGATATGCTCAAACATAACTTGGTGGGTTGGCAGTCATGTTCTATCGACGAAGTGTTGAGTCATGCAAAATATTGCAGTGATGAGATTGAGGTTAAGCAGAGAAAGCTTAAAGCGAAAGCTATGTGGGCACAAGTGAAAGTGGCTGATCATCAAGTAGCTCAATTTGAGAACAAAAATCATGAAGGAGGTCAGGTGAAAATGAAAGGAAACCTAAATAAAGGAAAAGGAATGGGTAATTTGGAACAGGCAAAGAAAAAGTTTCCATGTCACAATTGCTGCATGTTAGGGCATTGGAAGAACGAGTGTGAGTTGCCACCAAGAGTTAATCCTGTAAATACATCATTGACTCCACAGGTGCAGAATGAGGTAATTCAGCAGTCATCGCCACACAACAGGTAGTTACCCTACAGAGTCAGGTGCCACAAACACCACTTCCACACAGTGTAAACCTACAGAAATTCAGTAAAGAGACAGGATTCTTCGGAGGAGAACAGGTAACAAGATCACCTAGAGTAATTGTGAGTCCACAGTATTGGCCGAAGGAAGATGGGAATGAGTCCGATGAAAGCTACTGACAGTGCCTAAGAGAGGGAGAAGAGTGTGTACCTGGCGCTACTCTAGAGGTAGATCAATCTGGTCCTTTTGTGAATGGAAAGGTGAATGATACAAATGTGACTTTCTTAGTGGACACTGGCGCTACCCGTTCTACTGTTAGATCAGTAGAAGTTCAAAATCTTCCTCTCTCAGGAGACAGCATCCAAGTAGTAGGCGTAGCGAATAGACAGATTAAAACATCCCTGACAGAACCAGTTGAAGTGGAAATTGGAAATTTCAAAGATATGCATCGATTTGCAGTGTGTGACAGTCGTCCTGTTAACCTTCTTGGAAGGGACATACTGTGCAAAATGAACTGTGCCATTTACTGTTCACCAGATGGCATTGAACTCAAAACTCCAGATGAAGACAGATTGTATAAAATAACCATGTCACTGATAGATTCAGAACAAAACAGCATGTTTCCTGTATTTGACAAAGAAAACATACCTGGTGAGTTAAAAGAGACAGTCAAGGAAAAGGTGTGGGATTTCACAGGAGAGGATATTGGATTAATGAAAGGTGTGGATCCTGTGAAAGTTTCTGTAAAAGAAGGAGTGAGCTACCCAAATATTCCTCAATATAAATTGACAGCAGAAATAATTGAAGGAATAACTCCGGTGATAAACAAAATGATTGAACAGGGAATTTTGAGAGAAATAATAAGCAGTCCATGTAATTCACCTATAATGGGATTGAAAAAGCCGAATGGAACATTTAGGATAGTGCAGGATTTACGAAGAGTTAAGAAAATTGTTGTCCCATGCTGTCCTGTTGTGCCAAATCCAGAAGTGATCCTGTACCAAATTCTACATGATGCAGAATGGTATACAGTCATTGACCTATGTAATGCGTTCTTTGCAGTTCCATTGCACCCTGAGAGCTAGCCAATATTTGCTTTCCGGTTTGGAGACTGTATTTTGGCATGGTGCCGAATTCCTCAGGGGTATACTGAGAGTCCCTCCATCTTTAATCAGCTGTTAAAGAAGTCATTGGAGAGTTTGAACATGCCTGGAAATTCAGTATTGGTTCAATATATTGATGACCTGTTGGTAGCATCAAGAACCAAGGATGCATGTGTTTCAGATACCACTGCATTACTGAATCGTTTGGCAGAAGGAGGACATAAGGTGTCACCATCAAAGTTACAGTTTTGTCAGAATGAAGTACAGTATCTAGGTCACAAGATTGCCCAAGGAATCAGACAAATTACCATAGAAAGAATCAGAATGATACCGGGAGTAAAATCTCCTAAAACTCAGAAACAGGTGAGAATGTTCCTAGGAATGGTAGGTTACTGTCAACAATGGATCAGTGGATTTTCTCTGATAGCAAAGCCATTGCAGAGATTGACAAGAGCAGATGAAGAGACCCCATAGTGCTAAACAAGGCAGAAATGGAGGCCTTTGAACAACTAAAAACCAGTCTGTGTGAAGCACCAGCATTGGGTATGCTGATTATGAGAAAGAGTTTGAACTGTATTGCAGTGAACGAGAGGGATGCGCATTATCAGTTCTAATTCAGAGACATGGGAAATTGAGAGAGCCCATTGCATATTTCTCAGCTGTATTGGATCCAGTTGCTAAAGCATTGCCAGGATGTTTGAAAGCAGTAGCTGCTACAAGTGTGAGTTTGGAACAGAGTGAAGGTATAGTGATGGGATAGCTGTTGAAGGTATATGTTCCTCATTCAGTGGAAATTCTCCTCACTAGGACCAAAACACAGTTCCTTACCAATAACAGGATGACAAACTATGAAAAAGTAATTCTGGGTGCAGATAATGTGACAATAGCGCGATGTGTAAATGTAAATCCATCTACTTTGTTACCTGATGCCATGGATGTGGAGGTGAGAAATGAAGTTGATCATAAGTGTCTGGATGTTCTTGAGTATTGTACCAAACCAAGACCTGACATTAAGGATGAGCCATTGCCTGAATCTGATTATGTAATGTTTGTAGATGGTTCATGCCTGAGAACAGAGGAGAGTGTTGCATATGCTGTATGTACAGTGGCAGATGTCCTGGAAGCATCTTGTCTGAAAGGAATTCGTTCTGCTCAAATAGCGGAGCTGATTGCTTTGATTCAAGCATGTGACCTGGGAAAAGAAATAGAAGTCACCATAGTGACTGATAGTCAGTATGGTTTTGGGGTTGTCCATGATTATCGTCAACTGTGGTTCCAAAGAGGTTATTTAACTTCTGCAGGATCCCTCATCAGAAATGCTGAGCTTTTGAAAATGTTGATTGATGCAATCTAGTTACCTGAGAAAATTGCTGTTGTAAAATGTGCAGCTCACAAGAAAGGAGATGATTATGTCACCAGAGGCAACTGCTTTGTTGACTCTTTTGCTAAGTACTGTCCTAAAAATCTTGCATCTATAAATTGGGACAGAAAAGCTGAACATGTTTCAAGTCCTTTAATGCTAACCACAGTAGTTGAGACTTGGCAGGAGGTAAAACAGATGCAGAAGGAAGCAAGTGAGGAAGAAAAGGACATTTGGTTAAAATCAGGATGTAGACAAAGAGAAGAGGATGAAATTTGGGTTTACAAATATGAAAGACCAGTAATGCCTGATAGCATGATCTCTAATATGGCCCAAATGTACCATGGTCAAGCTTATTTTGGGAGGGATGCAATAATCAGGATGTTTAGACAGACATGGTACAATCCCAAGTACAGGATGATCGCTGAGAGCCTTTGTCAGCGATGTCTTGTTTGCCAGCAGATAAACCCAAGAAGAAAAACAGTTGTGAGTTTGGGAACCATAGGACGGGAGGGAGGTCCATTTACACGAATGCAATTAGACTTTGTCGAGTTGCCACCCTGTAATCGGCTTCGATATGTACTTGTGAACATTTGTCTATTTTCCCGGTCGGTGGAGGCCTTCCTTACCAGATGGAATGATGGAGTGACTGTTGCAAAACTATTGTTAAGAGAAATCATTCCACGCTTTGGTTTCCCAGTAACAATTGAGACTGACCGTGGAACTCATTTTCATAATGAGTTAATGCAGATGATTTGTGGAGCACTGGACATTCGTCAGAAATTACATTGTGCTTACAGACCAGAGGCTTCTGGGGTAGTTGAGCAAGTAAACCATAAAGAACAGAATTGCAAAAATGTGTTTGGCCACTGGACTGAAATGGCCTGATGCTTTGCCACTTGTTCTGATGACCCTAAGGAGCATACCTTATAAAAAGACAGGATTGAGTCCACATGAGATTCTAATGGGAAGAGTGGTGAGACAAGCATTTGTACCAGTTGATAAACTATTGACTATTAATGATGATATCATACTGGATTACTGCAAAAACCTGTCTGACGTGATAACTTCTGTGTTCCATCAGGTGGGAACTGAGGCAAACTTGAAAGAGAAACATCCAGCTCATGATCTAGTCCCTGGCGATTGGGTTCGGATAAAGGTACACAGGAGAAGAAACTGCCTAGTTCCTCAGTAGCAGAAGCCAAGACAAGTCATTCTGGTAAGCACAACTGCAGTGAAGTGTGCTGGTGTAAAGAGATGGGTGCATGCCAGCCACACCATCCGTGTGCCTGAGCAACAAAATCCACAGGACGAAGCAGAAAGCACAACTGACTCAGATTCCGAAGGTGAACCAGATAAAAATCCAGATACTCAAGCTCGACCTGTTCGTCGACATCTGGAAATATCAGATGCAAGCTCTGCATCTGAAGGAGAAAGGGAAGTCATCAAAATACCAAATTCTGAAGATCGACCTGAAAGTCGAGATTTGGTAAGGTCCGATACCAGTGTGGACACTGATCAAAGTGAAGACAAAACTGGTAGTCAGATAAGTACTGAAGGACAGTCTGAAAGCTCTGAAAGCAGGAACAGAAATCTTGAAACTGGTGAAAAGGAAATAACTCACGATAAGAATGAGCTTCCAAGTACCAGCTATGGAGAGGTTCCTAACAGAGTGAAAGAACTGACCAAAGAGAAAACAGATTCAGTGAAAAAGACAGACATTATAAAGTTCACCATAAAGGAAGCTGATGAGAAATCTGAAACTGAGTCCGATGACAGTGAGGATGAAACTCAATTGAGGAGAAGCTCAAGAAAGAGAGCTTGGAGAGTGGAACATAGCACTGTCGAACCTGAAAACAAAAGACCATGTAAAGGAGATAATTGGCCTAAGGGAAATGATGGACTGAGATTCAAATTGGTTAACAAAGCTAACATCCAAGAAGATCAAGTAAATGAAATAACCAGTCAAAAGGAATTGTTGAGAGAAAAGATAGAGATTGTGCAAAGCCCAAAAAGAGTAAGAACACCAAATCAAAAATAAAAGTCACCTGAATGATCATACATAGCTTTGCCTCCAATAAGGGAAGTAAATAGCAGTCAAGAAAATTTGAATTATCAAAGTGGAGAAAAAGAAAGTGAGTGAACTGCAACTCAAAAGAGAGTAAAAGGAGTACCTAAACTGGGAAACCAAAGAGAGGGGGGTGAAGGAACAAGATTGTTGATTTATATTGATGATAAGGAAACTTTTAAGTGCAAAAAGATTTGAAAGAGACAATATAAGGACAGAATAGATTGTGAAAAATGTGGTGTGAAAAAAAAATAGCTACTAATGATATAACAAGATCGAAATGTACTATTCTTAGAAAATGGTGTAGAATGTGGTTAATATGTACAGGGTTATTAATGTTGGTATTGTTGATATTAGCTATTGTGATTCCTTTTAGGCCTGATTTTGAAAAAGCAAAGGCAAATGAGAGTATGAGAGAAAAGGCCTATGAGTCAAAGCGATTATTCCAAGAATACATTTTCAAAGTTATTATCTGAATATGTGAGAGCTATGGACGCCAGTGACTGTTATGTCTGTGTGAAATTACCAGCATCTGTATCAGAGGGTGTAACATACCACCACCTTCCATTAACATGTGGGGTTACATGTAGTGTGTTAGCTAGTTTGTTTTATAAAACAGGTAAATTAGAGTATTATTATTCAAATTCTGATGATGTTTTTGCAAAATTGAAAGTTGTTGCTGAATTGAATCAAATCAAACCTGCAAAAGTTTTTGGAGAATATTTTTGGGAAACACAAGAACTGACCCATGACTATGCATTTAAACATAATTTGACTTGTAAAATGAGAAATGAGGAGAAAGCCTTTTTGGACATGGTAGAGGAAAGCAGAAAACAATATAACAGAAAAGAAAAAGCAAGGAAATATAAATCTACAATGTGGACATTTGAGGATGATAATATAGAGGGACATAATGTGAATGTGGTTATAAATATAGATACACCACTATTAGGAAAACTATGTATTCGAAGAGACAACACTGTGTATGATAATTATTTTGTGGGAGCGAGTCAATGTGAAGATACATATATTATAAAATGGGGTTAGGGATTTAAAGGTGGTAATGATCCAGTTTTCCCTGGGATATACTTTTTGTGCAGGAACAAAGCTTATAATAGATTGCCTGATCACTGGTATGGGTGCTGTATTTTGTAGGCCTGGTCTTTCCTAAAACTTTCCATGTAGATAAAGGAACTAATGGAATTCATGAAATAGGTAAACATTTAAGTCGTAGAAGAAGGGAAAGTGTGATAGAAATAATAGGTGAATTTTTTGCAGCATTGATACCAGCAGTGGGTATATCTTTTAATGCAAACAGAATTTGGAAGTTATCAACGATAGTAGATCGTTTATCAACAAATACTGCAGGGGGATTTTTAATGGTAAACACAGAAATGGTGGCTATGAGAGCTATGGTGATGCAAAATCGACTTGCTCTTGATATAATTTTGGCAAAGGAGGGAGGAGTCTGTGGAATTTTGAAGGTACAGCACTGTTGTACCTATATTCCTGATAAAAGTCAAAACATTGAAAGATATATTACAAACTTTACAGAATTGCATAAAGAAATTATTCTACTGGAGGTTGATGGTGTTCTTGAGAAACTTGGTAGAGGTTTTTCAGCTGTTAAGAAGTGGTTTTAAAAGTATTCATTCCAGTAATCCTGATAATAGTGATATTCTTAGTCTTAAAATAAGGTTGTAAACTTAGAAAAAGAAGAAACCTTAAAAGGTCTATGAAAAAAGAATTTGAAGAAAGGCAAGAAAGAGAACGTGAAAAGGGGGACATAGAAAAGGAAGAATTCAAAGAGAAACCTTTTCAAGACAGAAAGAAAATAGAAGATACTAGAGTATAACCCATACTAATTGAAAGAATTTGAAACATGTTTTGAAAATTTTATGAACATTTTTTGTGTTATTTGGTGATAAATCACCAAAGGGGGGAGTTGATGGAGCGAGGGTGAAAACAATTTTTTTTTGTATACCCCTCGTGAAGTTGCCTTCCCATAACTGTAATATGTATTAATCGTGTGGTTTTAAAATTAACAAACGTAGAATAAAAAGCACACACACCAATACACGTTTGAAACAAATATGCTTATGTTGCAAACCATAATCCATTAATTATGTGAAATCGTCTTACTAATATAGTGCGGAAATGCTATAATTTAATGAAAGGGTAACGTTTAATTGTGTTTGTTTCTATAATAGTTCCCGTTATGGCCCATGCGGCCTAGTAAAACATGGTGGGTTTGTGAGACTCCAAATGAGTGTCCTTCCACGCAGGTGCGACTGTGCTTGAGAGATGTGCAAGCAGCCTGTGCCTGTGCAGCTCGTGTCAAGGTCAGAGTGGTCTGAAAAGCAGAATGGTGCCAAGTTAAAGATGTCCGTGTCATGAGTCTAGGAAATTATATGAAAGTGACAAGCTGAAGGAAAAGGGTGAAGGATTGTAATAATGAACAACCGGAACCTTATTGTGTATGGAGCAATGGCTTGGCAGAAATATGGACAATGAGGGGATGAGGTTATCCTCATCCACCCCTTGAACGGACCAATGAGAACTGAATGTGGACCATAAAAGTTTCATATTTTAGATAGATAGTTAGGAAAAAGGGGTATAAAAGAGGTCGTTTGGAAGAGAGAAAAAAGAGTGCTTTTGAATTATTTTTCGCACCACGACATGCTGTCGGACTGATTGATTTTTCTTTGGTGCAAAGACTTTAACATTTTCCTGACTTTAACTTTTGATGGGGATGGAGTCCTGATGGGAGGTGCACATCGAGAAAGAATAGAGAGGCTGTTTTTGGGAACTATTCTGCTTTAACCCTGATTCTCATTGCCGAGAAGATTAGTAATATGTCTTTGACTTATTTTTCTGAACTATTCTGCTAATAAATGTAAACTGTTTAAATGTAATCTTCTTTTTCTTTAGGTGAATTTATAAAATGTTTAATGGTATTCAAATTAAAAGGTTAAATAAAATAAGGTCATGCTAGGAGATTAAATCTTTAAATAAAATTAAATAAATGGAGAATTAAGCTGGTCTTGTTGTCCATTAGTTAAATTTTACTAGCTGATCCGTTGACCCAACAGTGGGGTGTCTTGATGCTTTCTTGAGAATTAAACCATGGTAAAAATCTAATAAACTGCAGATGTATATAATGTACAGAATTTAGATTAAATAGATGAAGTAAGACACTCCACTATTCCAGCGACCCATCCTCTGGTTTTCACTGATCTTGGGAGCAGGGTGATTTGTGTGAATGAGTGACTTGCGGTGTTTTGGGCCCCACCGACGAGTAAAGTGTGATAGGTCCTAGGATATATAGTGATGGTTTGGAGGTTTGGTTTAGAGCAGCGCTAGATCAATACCAAGACGCCAGAGTGAAAGTCAACAAACCGGCTGGAGATCAGCAATCACAACATCTAGTGTCGAACTAATTCACTGCGTCGGATCACCTTGGACATGGAGCGGGTCCGAGGGAGGGGGCGAAAAGGTTGCCTCTCAGTGACCATACAAGATGAGAGGGGTGTAGCTGTCCCAATTGGGGGTCAACTCCAAGACCAAGGTCAGTCAGGGGGCACAAGTCACAGTCCAGGGGCACGCATCGACCAGAAAATCCATAGAAGCCGCCAAGATGGAAGACCCAGGTCATGGACCCCAGTAACTTCGATACAAAATGGCTTAATTGCAGATAGACAAAAATCCAATAGAAAAAGCCACAAGTAAACCGACCTAATGGAGCAAGGCTGGAAGGGGGAGGCGAATAAAAAGTTTGAAGGAGAAACCCTTGTATGAAAAGGGAGGGGTTAGGTACTCTAAAGCAAATATGAGGATTCCCTTTTCATGTATTTTAAATAAAGAGACTGCGATCTCTAGGGGATCCAAACCAGGGATAGGTAGTGAAACATATGTTGTATCTGAAGTTGTGTGGGGATTAACAAATTTACAATTTCAACACGTTAAATCTGTTTCCAGAGTTAGAATCATGCATCAATTGAAACTAATGAGAATGCGCAGACCAAAAGATTTTCAAATATATCTCCAAAATTTATTATCTTTTTCATACAAATGTTGATTAAAAACATCACATTTATTCATAAAAAATATTTAAAAACAATGTACATCTGAACAATGAAAATATGTTGACGCGGCGTTTCGGTGATATGAATCGTCACCTTCTTCAGGACACTATTTCAATTAAAATCACTCTGCATGAGCTGCTGGGAAGTCGCTTTTATCAATGGGCGATTCCAAGCTGTTTCAACATTTTACATCAATTCTTATTCTTATAGCTGTTGCTTTTAGTGCAAAGAGTTTTTGTTTTCCTCTTCTCTAATAAGCCCTCTGGGTGAATTGTCAATGTTCCCTGGATTTCCTTTATTTAGATCTTGGGAAGGACGGTCGTTACTTAATTTGCCCAACACGGTTCAAGGATTTCTATCCTTGCAGCTCTATCTATGAAATGCAAGCTTTGGGTTGGTTTAACAATGGTGCGCAGCGTTTTTTGTTTGTAGCTGTAGTCCCCTCGGGATTTTTCAAATTTCCTTCTTTGCTTTCAAACGGCGTCTTCACGGACGGTCCTTCCCAAGATCTACATAAAGGAAATCCAGGGAACATTGACAATTCACCCAGAGGGCTTATTAGAGAAGAGGAAAACAAAAACTCTTTGCACTAAAAGCAACAGCTATAAGAATAAGAATTGATGTAAAATGTTGAAACAGCTTGGAATCGCCCACTGATAAAAGCGACTTCCCAGCAGCTCATGCAGAGTAATTTTAATTGAAATAGTGTCCTAAAGAAGGTGACGATTCATATCACTGAAACGCAGCGCCGACATATTTTCATTGTTCAAATGTACATTGTTTTTAAATATTTTTTATGAATAAATGTGATGTTTTTAATCAACATTTGTATGAAAAAGATAATACATTTTGGAGATATATTTGAAAATCTTTTGGTCTGCACATTCTCATTAGTTTCAATTGATGCATGATTCTAACTCTGGAAACAGATTTAACGTGTTGAAATTGTAAATTTGTTAATCCCCACACAACTTCAGATACAACATATGTTTCACTACCTATCCCTGGTTTGGATCCCCTAGAGATCTCAGTCTCTTTATTTAAAATACATGAAAAGGGAATCCTCATATTTGCTTTGGAAGGGGGAGGGGGCCACAGGATCAAGCGGGAGGAAAGGCTGGAGATCGGCAAGCTCTCTCGAGTCGTCACAATCAAACACTTGGGGCAACATGGGCAGCAGTGTCTCCATTAAACATGCTGTGATTGTTAGGGGAAATCAACTTAGGCACCCAGGCAGCAGCCCAGGAAGAGGGAGGCAGGTGAGGGGTTAAGAGGGCGCGCACACCAAGAAATGCAAAGGAAAAACAAGCTCGGTTGCACAGGACAGCAGCGTCGCTGCATTCTTGCTGCATTCTTCTCCACAGATCCGGAAGGCGTTGCGGGATGCCAAGTGACCGAGGTCAAGCCCGGAAGGCAAGAGACGGCCGGGGTGGGGTGATCCCCAGCCCATCTCCTCATAGCTGCCTAGGCAGCTCAACCGGGCAACGGCTGTGTCGGAATGGATCCACAATCAGCAGAATTCCATTGTTCATCAGAGGTGCGGGAAAGAAGAAAACACAGCGGGGAGGTAAGAAACAGTGTCCGTGTCCAGAGGGTAGGTGACGGCCGAGGTGGTTATCCACAGCCAATCTCCTCTACAGCTACCCAGGCAGCTCCACCGGGCAACGGCCATGTTGCTAGGACTCCGCTGTCGGAAGACCATCAAGGCTCCTCTGAAGTTGTCTTTTAGATTCGATCACTGGAATTGGAGAATCAGTGGGCCACAGTCCCTAGATCCCCAGGGGTATAGAAGGATATGGGGGGGGGGGCAGATTCCAGGGGTTAGAGGCAAAAAGTCAATCACCAGCCAGGGAGCTCCTGGCCGGAGCTCCCCACCTGTCGGCCATCTTGGTGTACGGGAACTCTGAACAGTTTATGTATATATATATATATATATATATGTATATATATATATATATATATATATATATATATATATATATATATATATATATATATATATATATATATATATACATACACACACACTCACACCGACTCACTAGAAAGGCTGCTCTTAATTTGAAAATATTAGTTGCAATGCAGCTACATTTGTGGTTATGTTGCACCATAATGTAATGCCTTCTCCCCAAACATAATCCACCACAGGAATAATATCCTTCGACCTCCTTGTAGTTGTTTCTTTAGAAGATATCTTGGAAATCAATCTGTCAGCTTGACCGATATCGTCTGTTGGTAAGTGTTGGAAGGTACATCTATGATTGTGTTATGAAACTGATGAATCATGCTTGTTTTAGAAATTATCTGTAGGATATATCTATCTATATCTATCTCTATCTCTATATCTATCTATATCTATCTATCTATCTATCTATCTATCTATCTATCTATCTATCTATCTATCTATATATATATATATATATATATATATATATATATATATATATATATATATATATATATATATATATATATATATATATATATATATATATATAAAATATTTTTTTAGGCACTAGCTCGGCCCAAGGGTCTTTAAGCACTCACAAGAGCCTCAAGTTACCGGTTACATATTTCAAGGTCACATATATTTTAGGCACAGGTGGGACGCCTGATTTAACTGCCCAGAATAACTTGCTTTTCCGCCGACGTTGCGACCGGAAACCCGGGATCCCAGGTTTAAAGATAGTAGCTCTCATTGCTAGGCCACATACCCTCCTGTAAAACCAAGAAGCTTTCAGTGATAGGGATCACATCCACAGGAAACAGTATGAAAGTAGGGGAGCATATGTTATAGAGTTTAGGCAGTTGTCTGTACGGAATACTGAAACATAGTCTGTTCTATAAAATAACATTCAGATCAGTTGAACCCTTTTCTAATTACTTTGAAGGCTATAACATGTCTCTACCCCTCTAAGTAGCCTTGCAAAGTGGTATATCGCAGGGGTTAGCACCTCTGAAAAGGCGTGGAAAGGTTCACTCTGAAAGAAACACTGTTGTGACTATGGCGTCTCTTTTGCCAAATCTGTATAAATAAGCCCTGGCAGTATGCTGAAGATAGAGGGACCTTGAGTTGTCCGTACAAGGTGTGTCAGCTTCGTTAGCATCGTAGACGCACGCTTTAGTGCACTCCTGTGCAATTTTAATTGTAGCTGGAAGCAAGCATTAGACCACCATTCATTACCTTGTCAACAAATGCCGACAGTTCATCATCGAAGACCGTCGTTGCACCGTGAAGCATCATGCAGAGGTGGCGCTGTAGACAACTGTAGACGGTGATCGGCTTTGAGCTCAGATACTGCCGTCAACAAAGTGACCCCCTTTTGAAAGACAGGCCGACGCAGGAGGAAGATGAAACTCCATTTATTTAACAGTTTACAAAGGCTCACTGGAAACCAACAGGAAAGTACAGCACTCAGCGTAACGGGCAGGCGAAATGCCAACGGTGAGTGTGACGTCACATAAATACATTCTAACAACGTTCCAATATGTAAATTAGCTCGCGCTACAGTGGAAATGGAAAACATACACAGACACAGCAGTGAATAATTAAAGAATACAATCTCAACATCTCCCTTTCTCATATAAAGAAAAGAAAAATCATTCTAGGACAAAACTGTCAAAACGTTTTGGCAAACATATTTCTCTCCCGGACCTCGTTTGAGTGCGCATGGCATATTGTCTATTGTCAATAGCATTTTCGCTCCTTGTGTATATATCACTGCCATTAGGTTCTTGCTGGTTACTGTCATATGACCTTGCTTCTGTACAGTTGTTTTCCCCTCCGTTTCTCATATATCTCTCATCCTCCCTGGTATATGTATTTATACTGTCATCTCCTCTTTGATCACTTTGATTTCCCAGTACATCCTCCCATTCAAAAATACTGTCAGCAAGACCACTTTCACTTCCATATTTTCCTCTCATTATGATCTTTTCTTGCCCTTTTTTTAATTTGACCACATCATTTTTGCTACGCCACCCTTTGCCTTCCTGATATACAGTACCTTTTGATGTGCCGCATACTTTTTCAGGATTACCAAAAACTGACTCTCCTTTGTTAACCTTAAATGTTTTTTTTACTAGTATCCAATCTCCTCTCCCTATTTCTTTCTCCTTGACCTTGTTGTTCTCATCTGAATATCTTTTTGTTTTTATTTGTTTAGTCACAATGTTTTCTTTTACCCTGAGTGCACTCTCCCTAATAGGTTCAGTTGACACATCTTCCTTGTACCATTTCTGAAACTTGGGTGTAAGTTCATTGTTGCAGGTTCTTCCTCTCATCAAATAAAACGGAGTGAATTTTGTGTTTTCATTAGGTGTTATTATACGTATTTATTTTGTCCCTTAAGAATTCTTTCACACTCAACTTGGAGGCAACTGCCAGTTGGATGCCCTCCTTTATAAATGTGTTCATTCGTTCAACTTGTCCATTACTTTTTGGGCTGTATAGTGGTGTCTCTTCTTGTCTGACACCTATCCTTTGCAAAAATTCTGTCATTTGTCTTGACACTAACTGAGTACCATTATCTGAGACAATGATTTTGGGCTGTCCCTCTACAGCGAATTTTTCTTGGAGAAATTGTATTACATTTTCTGTTGTCACATTTCTTACAAATTTATAATGCACCCCCTTTGAGTAATAGTCTGATAGCACAATTATATACCTGCAATTCTCTTGTAGAATTTGGAATGGTCCTGCAAAATCTATTGCAATTTTCGACCAAGGTCCATTTGGTATTTCCCCATCTGTAATTCCCCTTTACTAATCTTCCAATGTTTGTCTGCTCTTAGACACTGCTCACACCTGTCAATGTAGTCACATACATCATTATCCATTCCAGGCCACAAGTAGTGCATTCTCAAGATGTTTTTTGTCGCGCGGTTACCAGGATGACCCTTGTGAGCTAGTGTTATTAATTTAGATCTTAATCTTGCTGGTGGTACAAATAGGTCACATCTTTTCAAAAACCCACTCTCTATGGTTAGTTCGTCTCCAATTTATTGGGAGCTCCTCAGTTCCTTTTGCAGATTTCTAATAGGTGGCCAGTTTGATCTTGTGTGACTCATTACTTTTTCCATTACTTTGTCATCATTCTGACATTTCATCCATTCCTCCTCTGTTATGGATCCACTGCACATTTCTGTGGCATCCACCCAAGCTACAACACTTTCAGTATCATCCAATGCATTTTCAGATGGACTATTCACAGGTAGGCATGACAGGCAATCAGCCCTGCAGTTCAATCCACCCTTTATGTGACGTATACTAAAAGTATACTCCTGTAATTTTGATAAAAGTCTGATCAATCTTGAGCTAGCTCTTCCATTTCCACGTTCTTCTCCATCCATCACATACACCAAAGGTTTGTGGTCTGTTACAATTTCAAAACTTTTGCCCCATAGGTAGTTCTTTAGTTTCTGCACGGCCCAGACACACACGAGAGTCTCGCGTTCAATGGTACTATAGTTTGTTTCCGTTTCATTTAGTCTCCTCGATATGAACGCTATTGTGTTCTCTTTCTTGCCTTGCTTTTGACAGACAGAACACTGCTCCTATGCCTTTTGCACTGGCGTCCACTGTAATTACATTTTCCAAATCGGGTTAATACAGTTTTAAAGCTGGTGCTTCAGAAATATCTTTTTTTATTGTGATGAAAGATTTATTTAGTCCAATTGTAACTCACATTTTTCCTTAAAAGTTTCCCCAACGGCTCAACCATGGCTGCATATGCTTGTATAAACTTCGAATAATATTCGCTTAACCTTGGAAATGATTTTAATATTTCCTTGTCCTTTGGTTGTGGTACATCTCTGATTGCCTCCACTAAATCATCCTTTGGTGTTATACCTTCTGAGGTCAGCACGGGGCCTAGATATTCGATTTTGCTTTCCATTAATTTGCATTTGTCCTTTGACACAGTCATTCCCCTTTTTTCCAGTATACTTAATACTTTGTCCACTAAACTAAGTGGTCTTGTTTACTCTTGGAGTGTATTAAAATATCGTCCTGGAATGCCTCAACACCATTTACTTCACCAAACAGGATATCCATAAGTTTTTGGAACACTCCAGATGATGAGGCAAGACCAAATGGGAGTCTGATGTATCTGTATGCACCAAATGGTGTTATGAAAGTGGTCAGTTTCTTTGATTCTTCTGTCAAACAGACTTGGTGGTAAGCTGCTTTTAAGTCAATTAACGTAAAATATCTTGACCCTGCAATAGGCTGTAGTATGTCTTGTATTTTAGGAAGTCGATGACAGTTAACAAGAATGTTCCTGTTTAGAGATCTGAGATCTACACACAGTCTTATATCACCTGTCTTCTTTTTCTTGGAAACTACAATGGCTGACACCCACTCTGATGCATCTGTTTCCTCTATCAAACCCTCTTTTCTCAATTTTTCCAGCACATCTTTTAACTCATTTTTGATCGATAGTGGCACAGTTCTCACTTTGTGTTTGGTAGGCATAGCATCTTCCTTCAATTTGATTTCATGTGTGAAACCTTTCACACACCCAATTTCATTTCTGAAAACATCTTTGTACTTGTTCAATACTTCTTCAAGACATACATTGTTTACAAATTCCTCTTTTAGCATTATAGGATGTTTTGCTCCTGGTTGTAGAATTACCCCTAATCTAGCTAGGTCCTTCCAACCCACTAATATTCTACCTTTTTTAGCTATATATATTTTGGTTTTGATCACTCTCCCTTTGAATGTCAACGTGTCACCGAAATAGCCCACCATGTCAATATCTTGTTCTCCAAATGCTTTGGGGTTTATGTCAGTTTCGTTTAACTTCACATTTACCCACTTTTCCTCAAACAATTTGTCAGAAATTATCGTTATAGGAGAACCAGAGTCTGCAGTAAACTGTAATTCTACATTTCCTATCATAACATCTCCTATAGGTCCTTTTATTTTACCATCAATAACTTCCACATATAGTACAATATTGGCACACATTTCTTCATCAAAGTCTCCTACTGCATTTACTTTAACATTTTCTGTTATCTTCCTTGTTTTGCATAAAGTAGTGTAGTGACCATATGTTTTACATTTCATACATTTCTTCCCAAGTGCAGGACATGCCTTGCAATCTGCTAAGTGCTCTTGAGAACCACATCTAAAACAATTTACATTTCTTCCTCCTACCTTTTTATCATTCCAGTTTCTTTCATTACCTTTGCGTTCACCTTTCCTTTTATACTGTAAATAAAATACATTAGAATTACTACTAGAACAAGCCAACTCTTTCGTCGATATCAATGACTTTTTTATTCCTTTAGCAATGTCCACTACTTCCTGCAATGTGGGTTTCCTACAAGCTAGCAATCTTTCTTGTACTTTTTTAGAATAACAGTAAAACACTACTTGGTCTCTTATATAGGTATCCGTTAAATCCTCAAATTCACAATCCCTTGCTAAGACTCTTAAGCAGGCTATGTATTCTTCAACGGTCTCTCCTTCTTCCTGCTTTCCTAACGCAAACTTGTGCCTTCCCACCATAATATTGCTCTCTTCAACATATTGTTTTTCGAGTCTCCTGATATTCATTCATTGGTATGAAAATTCCTGGTGGGTACTCATATTCTGGTAAGCTGTTGAATATTTCCTGACCTGCTTTTCCTAACAAACCAAATAAAAGTGATTTCTTCCTTTCTGCATCTTAACCTTTGCCATCTATTGATATTATGTAGTTTTCGAACGCTCTTAACCAACTCTTCCACTTCATAGCAGGTTTCCCTGGCTCTTCAAGAAAAAGTGGTGGCACACATATATTGTTACTTTGTGCCATTTTATTAAATTTTGTCTTAATTACTTTTTCTGATTATCAGCCTGTATATCTTGTTTCTCCACCTTGCTTACTTGGAATAAAATATGCCCTGTTGTTCTGGTATTCCACACAAGGTTGTCAGTATTTTTTATGCCCACATTTGGTTTATTGAATTTTCTGTACACATATACTTGTCTTTCTTATTTATCCATTACGCATATACTATGCTTTATAAATGCGCTTTACTTATTTACTTTATGCTTCGCCAATTATTTTCTTAATTTATGCCTTTACTCCGCTTAAAAACGCTGTTTCCTCAGTTCCTGACTAGATTTTCCTTAATAGCTTCAATATGGCCGCACGCACGCTGTAGGAGTGACGTGTTGAGCTTTCAGCCAATGAAAATCGGCTTGCACGCTCACGTCGTTCCCAGCATGCTTCACGCATGCCTCTGACAGGAATCCTTTGCGCAGCCAACGGGAACTTCACAGCTCACGCGCGTTCCCTCCAACACTTACTTCATTTCCTTGCTGCTTAGTTCTTTACCTGCAGTTCATTCATTGGATTGAGGTGCATTTAGGTAGAGTGAACTCCAGGAAAACAGCCTGAGCTGTAGGCACTGAAAGCGAGGTTCATGAGGAGAGTTATTTGCGTTTCTCCTGTGAACTGTCCTTCTCTGACCCGAAAAGAGTTTTTTAAGGACCTTTAAGAGCGTCTGGAGTACCGTACTCCGTTGGTGCTGTCCTCAACAATTGAAATGTATTTCCGTCAGATGCCAAAGGAAAATCCTTCTCTCTTACTTTATAAGGGTTGAGTCAATAAATACATCCTTAAGAGGAGTATCTGGTAGAAAAATATTAAGTCCACCACAGCCACAATGTCTAAAGAACCTTTTTTTATCTATGAAAGATGAAAGATCCAATACTGGATAACTCTGGTTTCTGGTGGTAAGCATTACAAGGAATGGTTCAGATGGAATTCCGTTAGAGCCACATATTTTTTATTCTAATGGAGCTCAAGAGGAGAGTCTTGGGATCAGTGCTCAAGAGGAATTATAGTGGTTCCTCTTTAACAATCAATCAATCAACAAAATTGATTTTCAGGAAATTAAACATCCTAAGAGAATAACTAAATGTCCCAAGGTGTTGGATGATTTTCTCGTTAGGACATGTTTACACTGGGCCCATGTTCCATCCCACAACTACAGCCTACACCTTCTCAGGTGCCCAGAGGTCAGTTTCCAGACTGGACCATTTCTTCGTACCCAGAGCTGGCTCCCCTCTCATCCTGGAGGTGCTTATCCTCCATTGGACATTCTAGACCGCCCTCCAGAGATGTTATTACTTGGACACAAAGATATCAAATTAGTGGTAGTGTTATATGGAGACTAAATACATGGCAGCTACATTTTCAAAGAAGCAGAATCCCACTTCCAAACGAATCTGGGAACTGACAAGTTCCATGTCACCCTATGGGAGGCCTCCAAACCAACATATGTGGCAGAACCATAGCCATCATATCTCATCTGAAGAAGAACAAGAGGGAAGGGATTGTGAACCTAAAGCTCTGTCTTCTTGAGCTAGAACTTGTATACAGATAGACAGGTGATCATAACACACTACTTGCAACTATTTGCAATGTAGGAGTCACTAATCGTTTTGAAATAACATTAAACTGACGATGGAAAAAAATAGTTTGCATCTCCAAACTATCTTTATGACTGCGACATCCTTCTTTACTGACTATGCCATAGAGAGTGATCAATCACGACACATGCAGGAAATACATTGTATGGATGGTTCTCAACTAGCAGTGCTCAATTTGTAAAATAAAGAGTGCGGGTGTCCAAAGTGCTGCTCAGAAGACTATTTAACATTGGTGCATGGAATACTAAGCTTGCAGTCTTCAAACGACCTCATGCCTCTTTAATCCACTGCCAGACACTCACTGCCGATGTATCTCACTCTACAGGTTCCTGCTTGCTCCTTTCATGACGATTTTTCTGTCTTTATCTTCCTCCATCTGTCCCCTTTATGTGTTTTTCCCTCTCTTGCTATCAGGAAATATTAGGCCCCCAGACGGTTCTGTTTCAGAATTTGCATTTGTAGCGGGACCTTCAACTGTGAGGTATCTGATTCCGCCAGTTTATGCCGCAAATGCTCGACTTAGGATGTTGCTGTCAAGTATTTCAGCGCCCGACTGGCAAGAGACTCACTGGTGTGCGGCCATCTTGGTCGCGCACCACCTAGTGCCCCCAAAGACCTGTATGTTAAGCAGTCCACCCCAGCTTCCATTTTGTGTTCGTAAGTAAGGGAAACCAGCCCTCTTCCCCCCTAGCAACAGGGATATTTCTACATCAGAGAGAGAACAGAGGGTGCTCTGAGACAGCAGTAATCTGCTGTTTAAGCTGTGTTTAATAGGTACTGGGCACTTTGTTTTTTGACCAGGAGAGGGAGTAAAGTTTTATACATACAGTATTGTTAAAGGACAAATTTGTTAGGCCCTTACCAGCAGAAGTCCAAAGTGTGGATTGAGCTTGTCTGTCTCCTAGGAGATTTCTGAATAGAGGAACAGCTCCCCAGACCAGCAAACCTTGGCCTGTTGATTGGATCTTCAGCTCCCAGGCAACCCTGAGCCCTCCTCTCACACCTGCCCAGGCCCCCAACGGCCTTGCTGGGTGCAACCCAAAACATTCCCCACTATTTTGGTGAGTTGCAGTCTACCTGTGCCCCAGATTGCAGTGAAGCAGCAGACTCCAGGAAGTGGTAGGGAGGCAGACTGGTGCTGTCTCTTTCCTAACAATTTAAAAAAAGATTTTCCCTACCTCTGATTGTATATTTTTTCTTTAATTGTTTTTGCTGTTGGTTGTTACTGTTTGAAATTGTAGTTTTAACCTGCCCGTTATTGCATACTCTATCACCTGTTTTGTGTGTAAACTTGTGGTTCTTACTTTGGAAAACACACGGGCCCCTGAAAGAAAGAATACTACCCTAACAGGGAAAACAACTATTATGGCAAAATAATTTACACCGGGCACAGTGCTTGATAATACAGCAAGTAAAGTTTAGACTCACACACCAAAATATGCAACAACGCGACTGATATATGAAAAAATATATTGTCTTTATTTTACTTCTTTTTTTCTTTTTTCATTCAAAAATGTTTTGTTTTCTTTTTTCATTCAAAATTTTTTTGAGTTTGGAAAACATTTATAAATACATATATTGTATGATAAATTATTCATTTCATAAAACATACTCTCTAAATACTCTTATAGTTGTTTGAACCACAAATTATTGTTTAGTATGATATGACCTGAACAGCATGTAGATCTTAAGATGGTACAAACAAAAAATAAAATCCAATCTACAAAGATCCGTCTGATTTCTGTCACACAAGACACAACATGTATGTCGTTTTCTCAAAACACTGGTTACAGTTGTTAACTACCAACGCGTTTCGGCAAAGCCTTCTTCAGGGTTTTCATACCAGTGATTACTTTATTCAGTTTTTTGTTGCGTCTTCTTTACTAAAAAAGCCTGTCCTGATTGTATATTGGTAGGATCTCAGATGAACCACATGCCTGTCCTCTCTATCTTCAAAAGTGGTGTTTGCTCATCTGATCATCGTCCAAAACCTTGACGAATATATTTGAAAGCCTGGGATACCTGAAAGCTGATCTATTGTGATAGCTTCCTTATGCACTTTAATTCAATGATTGGATCAAAGGTTCATATTGGAAACTTGACAAATATATGGTGCCCCTCAAGGATTGGAGTGTGCTCTAATTACATATGGATTTTTTGATAACCTTCGTGCCCGAAGATTGTTGGAGGCGATTGTGATCACAAACATAACGCTCGAGGTGGATATACCTCTGCTCTTATCAAATATTCAAAGGAGAAGGTTATTAAAAAAAAACATGTGTAATTAGAGCACACTCCAATCCTTGAGTGGCACCATATATTTATCAAGTTTCTGATTTGAACCTTCGATCCAATCATTGAATTAACATGCATAAGGAAGCCATCACAATAGATCAGCTTTCAGGTATCCCAGGCTTTCAAATTTATTCGTCAAGGTTTTAGACGAAGATCAGATGAGCAACCATCACTTTTGAAGATAGAGAGGATGGGCATGTGGTTCATCTGAGATCCTACCATTATACAATCAGGACAGGCTTTTTTAGTAAAGAAGATGCAACAAAAAACTGAATAAAGTAACCACTGGTACGAAAAACCTGAAGAAGGCTTTGCTGAAACGCGTTGGTAGTTAACAACTGTAACCAGTGTTTTGAGAAAACGACATACATGTTGTGTCTTGTGTGACAGAAATCAGACGGATATTTGTAGATTGGATTTTATTTTTCGTTTGCACCATCTTAAGATCTACATGCTGTTCAGGTCATATCATACTATACAATAATTTGTGGTTAAAACAACTATAAGAGTATTTAGCGAGTATGTTTTATGATATGAATAATTTATCATACAATATATGTATTTTTAAATGTTTTCCAAACTCAAACCATTTTGAATGAAAAAAGAAAACAAAACATTTTTGAATAAACTCCTGGTTCTTCCTTGCTTGTCTCCATTTAACCTGTTGAATTGTGGGATTTACAGTCCTAACTGTAGTTTTTTCCCCCTCTCATTCCTAGTGACTATCAGTTTTTCCCTCAGTTTTTCTCCCTTGCTCTGTGCTAAGACCTTTATGTTTTTGTGTGTTTTTTTTTAAATTTCTTTGAATTGTATCAGTGTTACAGTATAATGCAGTCAAGAAACAGTAACTGATACATTCTACGAAATTCACCCAACTGGGGGAACAATCCCCCCCTACTTGCATGTCATAGAGAGTCCGAGTAAGCTTGCTCACAATTACATATAGCTGGTTTACATTCTGTAGCCTGTACAGTGCGGAACTATGGTCGTCAGACATGCTTCCAGGGATTGTCTGTTGCCATGGGTTGGTTTGGGTGTCCTCAGATTGGCAGCCCTGGAGATTTCTATTACGTACTGTATGACTTGACTGTCGTTGATATCATATGTACTTCTGTATGTGAGGGCAGTAAGTTGTTGTGTTCCATCAGGTATCCTATGGTGGGGTTGATTCCTGGGTGCCCTCCCTCTCCTGTGTTTCTATGGCAGTGTCTGTATTATCGGACGTGGAGAGAAGATATGTTGTTAGCCGGCCCCAAATGTCCCTGGGCCTGGAGGTAAGGGGAAGTAGTTTGTCGTAACTGAGTGATTGCTCCTGCCATGTTGTGAGGGCGTGTGCCCATTCTTTGAATTTAGGAGCCTGGCCCCTTCCCCATCTACACGCTACCCTGCACGTTGCTATAAGGAAGCCTAAAGTCAGGAACCTCTTGTATGGGGTATCAACATTATGGGTACACCCTAGCAGGGCTATCTATGGTGCGGCTGGCAATAGCGGGCCTTTCATTCTCGCCATACCTGTGAACACCGGTTGCCAATATTGTTGGATGGTCGGGCACAGCCAGGTCAGGTGGAGAAAGTCCGCTCCCTCACCCCCACACCTAGCGCATTTGTCAACCACGGTAGTTTGAATTTATGGAGTTTGGCCGGGGTGTAGTATAACCTGTGTAGAAACGTGTAGTGAATGAGCCTTAGTCGGCTGCTGGCTGTTACTGCCTCTGTTTGCTTACAGCTGTTTTCCCATTGTTCATCTGTTAGTTGCTTTCTTAAATCATTATCCCAATCCAAGCGAGCACGCACAGTTCCGGAGTTCGGTACTTTTCGTGTATGGTGGTAGATGAGTAGGGTGACATGTCGAGGCAGCTCAGCCTGCAGGAGTGCGTGAAGTGGCAGCAATGTGGGTGGCTCTAGAAGAAATTCAGATGTACCTGCCTTGACACTTTGTCTGAGTCTTACATACATGAAGAGGTCCATGGTGTTAGGCGTGGCTGTGCTGAAGAACTGTTCCCTGGACCAGAAAGTACCCCCATGTATAGGTCTCCCCACATGGTATATTGTAGCTTTCTAACATTGATCTGCACTGCTGTTCGTATGTGACCTGGAGGGATGGATGGTATATCAAAGGTACTTTGGGGGAATATAGCATGGGCACGATTTTCCTCCAATCTGCAGTAGTACATGCAACTGTGGTGGGATCGTATTCCCGCTCGCCAGCAGAGGTGAACAGGAAGCCCAACAGGGGAGTGGGGGCCATGAATCCCTCCTCCACCGCTAGGTGAGGCATGAAGGGAGGTGGGTGGAGCCAGTATGAGGCACAGTGTGCCTGGGCACAGTGATAGTAAAGTTCAAAATTGGGAACTTCATACCCTCCATGCAAAAAGGGCATAGTCAACTTATCTAAGCTAAGCCTGGCTTGTTTGCCGCCCCATGTGAGACATGTCGTTTGTGTTTTGATCACAATTTAGAAGTGTTTGCCTGGGTTGTATGGTATGTTGTTGAAGAGGTAGGGAAATTTGGGCAGCAGTATCATTTTCACTAAGGACATCCGCCCTGCCATAGAATGAAAAAGACACACAATTGATGGACGGAACACAGAACAAATCAAAACATTCACCCCCAGTCAAGAGATCTGGGATAAATCCATCATTCCTTTCTTCACCCCAGTTTAGACCTGGCCATATGCAAATCAGTCTTGACCCTGTGCCTCATGGGATTAGTCCAGCCCGAACTGCCAGGACAGGTCCTCCCTGGACCGGTAACAAGCATCCTAGGTCCGGTTTCGGGGTTTCACCCCTCATCAGCCAGGATAACTTGATTCCAGTGGCACAGTGAGCCCAGGACCCAAGTCTGGGAATTACCTGGCGCACTTAGGGTGAGAAAGCAAAAGACACACAATTGATGGAAGGAATGCAGAACAAATCAAAACATTCACAGCCGGTCAAGAGATCTGTGTTAAATCCATCATTCATTTGCTCACCATGCCACCCCAGTTTAGACCTGGCCATATGCAAATCAGTCTTGACCCTGTGCCTCATGGTAACAGTCCAGCCCGAAATGCCAAGCCAGGTCCTCTCTGGACCGGGACAAGCATCCTAGGACCGGTTTTGGGGTTTCACCCCTCTTCAGCCAGGATAGCTTGATTCCAGTGGCACAGTGAGCCCAGGACCCACGTCTGGGCATACCTGGCGCACTTAGGGCGAGAAAGCAAAAGACACACAGTTGATGGACGGAATGCAGAACAAATCAAAACATTCACCCCTGGTCAAGAGATCTGGGTTAAATCCATCATTCCTTTGCTCACCATGCCACCCCAGTTTAGACCTGGCCGTATGCAAAATAGTCTTGACCATGTGCCTCATGGGAACAGTCCAGCCCAAACTGCCAACCAGGTCCTCCCTGGAATGAGAACAAGCATCCTAGGACCTGTTTCGGGGTTTCACCCCTCTTCAGCCAGGATAGCTTGATTCCAGTGGTACAGTGAGCCCAGGACCCAAGTCTAAGAATTACCTGCCGCACTTAGGGCGAGAAAGCAAAAGACACACAATTGATGGAAGGAATGCAGAACAAATCAAAACATTCACCGCCGGTCAAGAGATCTGTGTTAAATCCATCATTCCTTTGCTCACCATGCCACCCCAGTTTAGACCTGGCCATATGCAAATCAGTCTTGACCCTGTGCCTCATGGGAACAGTCCAGCCCGAACGGCCAAGCCAGGTCCTCCCTGGACCGGGAAAAAGCATCCTAGGATTGGTTTCAGGTTTTCACCCCTCTTCAGCCAGGATAGCTTGATTCCAGTGGCACAGTGAACCCAGGACCCACGTCTAGGCATACCTGGCGCACTTAGGGCGAGAAAGCAAAAGACACACAATTGATGGACGGAATGCAGAACAAATCAAAACATTCACCCCCGGTCAAGAGATCTGGGTTAAATCCATCATTCCTTTGCTCACCATGCCGCCCCAGTTTAGACCTGGCCATATGCAAAATAGTCTTGACCCTGTGCCTTATGGGAACAGTCCAGCCCAAACTGCCAACCCAGTCCTCCCTGGAACGAGAACAAGCATCCTAGGACCGGTTTCGGGGTTTCACCCCTCTTCAGCCAGGATAGCTTGATTCCAGTGGCACAGTGAGCCCAGGACCCACGTCTTGGCATAACTGGCGCACTTAGGGTGAGAAAGCAAAAGACACACAATTGATGGACGGATTGCAAAACAAATAAAAACATTCACCCCCAGTCAAGAGATCTGGGTTAAATCCATCATTCCTTTTCTCACCATGCCACCCCAGTTTAGACCTGGCCATATGCAACCAGTCTTGACCCTGTGCCTCATGGGAACAGTCCAGCCCGAACTGCCAAGCCAGGTCCTCCCTGGACCAGAAACAAGCATCCAAGGACCGGTTTCAGGGTTTCACCCCTCTTCAGCCAAGATAGCTTGATTCCAGTGGCACAGTGAGCCCAGGACCCACGTCTGGGCATACCTGGCGCACTTGGGGCGATAAAGCAAAAGACCAACAATTGATGGATGGATTGCAGAACCAATCAAAACATTCACCCCCAGTCAAGAGATCTGGGTTAAATCCATCATTCCTTTGCTCACCATGCCACCCCAGTTTAGACCTGGCCATATGCAAATCAGTCTTGACCCTGTGCCTCATGGGAACAGTCCAGCTTGAACTGCCAAGCCAGGTCCTCCCTGGACCAGAAACAAGCATCCAAGGACCGGTTTCAGGGTTTCACCCCTCTTCAGCCAAGATAGCTTGATTCCAGTGGCACAGTGAGCCCAGGACCCACGTCTGGGCATACCTGGCGCACTTGGGGCGAGAAAGCAAAAGACACACAATTGATGGACGGAATGCAGAACAAATCAAAACATTCACCCCCAGTCAAGAGATCTGGGTTAATTCCATCATTCTTTTGCTCACCCTGCCACCCCAGTTTAGACCTGGCCATAATCAAATCAGTCATGGCCCTGTGCCTCATGGGAACAGTCCAACCTGAACTGCCAAGCCAGGTCCTCCCTGGACTGGGAACAAGCACCCTAGGACCGGTTTCGGGGTTTCACCCCTGTTCAGCCAGGATAGCTTGATTCCAGTGGCACAGTGAGCCCAGAACCCACGTCTGGGCATACCTGGCGCACTTAGGGCGAGAAAGCAAAAGACACACAATTGATGGACAAAACCGGTCCTAGGATGCTTGTTTCCAGTCCTGGGTGGACCTGGCCTGGCAGTTCGGGCTGGACTGTTCCCATTGGGCGCAGGGTCACAACTGATTTCCATATGCCTGGAGCCAAATGGCATGGTGAGCAAAAAAACTGATGGATTTAGGCCCAGATCTCTATACTGGGGTGAATGTATGACATTGTTCTACATTCTGTCCATCAATTGTTCTTTTTGCATCTGCCATGGAAAGATGCAGATTCAACCACCTTGTGACAGATTCTGTGACTTTGTCTAATGTGACTCCGTAGTAAGCTCGTATGAGCTCTTCTCTATTTCTTGGGACCCTGACCCCTAGATATTTTATTTCCTTGGACTTCCATGCCAGAGGGTAATCTAGTGGGTACCGGGTAGTCAAATTGGTGAGTGGGATAACAATCGATTTGGTCCAGTTGATA
Organism: Lissotriton vulgaris; assembly: GCF_964263255.1. NCBI lineage: Eukaryota > Metazoa > Chordata > Amphibia > Caudata > Salamandridae > Lissotriton > Lissotriton vulgaris. The sequence goes on along the minus strand of NC_141685.1, from coordinate 1,150,520,680 downwards.
CTGATCCCGAGATGACTCCAAATTTGGTGATTTCACGCAGGACGGTATTTCGATTTTCTTGTGGGTTTGCAATGTAGAGGGTGACATCGTCCGCGTAGAGCGAACTTATGGATCTTATGGATGGATAGATCAGTGCTCGTTCTTTGTGGTGTTGCCTAATTTTCACCGCTAGGGGTTCTATAGCCAAAGAGAAGAGTATGGAGGATAAGGGGCAACCTTGGCGTGTGCGCCTGGTGATGGTTTAGCTGGGGGATTGTGCACCGTTTAGGAGAACTGTGGCCATGGGTTGTTGATACAGTAATTCCACCCACCCAAGGAATGCCGGGGGCATCAACATGTATCGCAGGGTGCCCAGGAGGTAATTCCACTCAACGGAGTCGAATGCCTTAGTGGCATCTAGGAAGACTGCGACAGCAGCGCTCTTGGGGTCAATGTCTTGCACTACTGAGAGGAGGGTCCAAAAGGTTGTGGGACGTCGCTCGATTGGGGATGAATCCGGACTGGTCCATTAGGACAAGTCTCTCCATTAGCAAATTTAATCTATTGGACAGGACTTTTGCGAGTATTTTGGTGTCGCAGTTGATAGGAGATAGGGGCCGGTAGAAGTCGGATTGGGTAGGGGGTTTGTCTCGTTTGAGTAGGGAAGTGATCAAGGCTTCTCTCATGGTGGTCGGGAGGCGTCCTTCTTCCCTGGCTTCATATAAGACCTCCTTGAGTATAGGGCCTAGTTGTGTCTGGTACGTCTTATAAAATTCTTCGGGAAGTCTGTCAGATCTCGGTGTGCGCCCCATCTTCATTTGTATGATGGCTGTGGTGATTTCATCCACCTCCAATTCAGCGCTGAGAAATACGAGCTGGGTGTTTCCCAGCCAGGCCAGTGCCATATCTTCAAAATATATGGGGAGGTCTAGTGGCTGCCCCCTGTGTGTTGTATATAGGGATTTGTGGTATGTCAGGAAGGTGTGAAGCTGCTCAGAAAGATTTCTGTGGATCCCTCACTCTGGGTCATGGATTTCTGAGAAGTAGTTGGAGAACCTTGGTAGTCTAATGAAGCTCGCCAAAACCTTCTCCGGACGGGCACCCTTGCCATACGCGTGGGCAACATTTTATTTGCTGCGAAATTTGCATCTGCGATCCGCTGCGTCTTTGTATTCTGTCAGTTTGTCTCGCAGCCCCGCCCTGGCCTTATCTCCTGCAGTCTTATCACTGAGTTCCCGTTCCACTATTTTAATATCTTTTTCTAGCCTGTAGAGTTCATTACGAATATCATTTAAGATACCACCGCCTTTGGCAATACATGATCCCCTGATTGTTCCTTTGAAGGCCTCCCAGAAGGTAGTGAGGGTCAGCACGGAGTCCACATTCCGCTCCAAGTGTTTTGTAATTTCTTGGTCTAGCTCGGTTTGGAAAGCTGTATCTAGAAGATGTAGTGGGTTGAGTCTCCACCTAATGTAGGGGGATTGGTCTAAGGGGGGTTTCAGCACCAGCTCCACGGGGGAGTCTGTGGAATATGTCCTCGCCAGGTGGGTGACCATATCAATCCAACTGGCCATATCACTGGACACGAACCAATAGTCCAAACAGGACCAGGAAGAGAGTACCGAAGAATAGTGTGTACCTTCTTTGGTCATTGGTTGTGCATGCCGCCATGTGTTGATGAGACAGTTGTCTGAGACGATGCCCGCTAAGTGTTTCTGCATGGCTGAGTACTGTAGGGTCGTCGGGTGGGACCTGTCCAGGGTCAGGAGCATAGTCGTGTTGAAGTCTCCTCCCCAGAGTAGGTAGGTAGATCCCACCAATACAATTTACCCCCACAGAGTGCTAAGGAATACTGGGTCATCTACGTTGGGGCTATAGCCGTTGGCTATGGTTATATAATGAGAGGCCAGGCGTCCCCACATCAAGCAATAGCGGCCTTTTGAGTCCATGGAGATCCCGCCTAGAGTGGAGGGTATGTTTCGCTTAATGAGGATAGCAATCCCTCTGGAGTAAGTGGAGAAAGATGAGAAGCAGCAATGGGAGGCCCACCTGGTTGCAAAGTTGTAAGGCGTGGACTGGTCTAGGTGGATTTCCTGGAGAAGGGTTATCTGCATGTAGCGCCTCTCCAGATATCCCCAAATCTGCCTCTTTTTCCGCTGGTTGTTTAATCCCCAGATATTTCACGTCATGCAACATATATCGACCTGCATGTTGAGGACTGTGGTTATTGAGGCTGATAATATGGCTTGAGCTAGTAAGAGCTACTAAATATTGTCAGCCTTGGACGTTATTGTGTTTAAAAATTAAACCAAGGCATTCTTCCCCCTCCCTCCCACACGGACTTCCCCAACTTGTCCGGTATGCATTCCCTCCCATTCTCAACTTCAAAGCCAAAAAGAACCAAGTGATACTTGAGTAAAGGGAGTACTCCCGTCTGGGTGATGCTAGGGGCATGAGACATGTCTTTACCCTCCCTTTATCCCACCCGTCCGTTGCCTTGCCATCTCCGGGCTGGTACTGGTTACGGGAGAAGGGTAAGAGGTTGGGCGGTACAGATCTTTTAGTCTCTTTAAAGGATGTGTTGTTGGTTTGAGCTGTCGTGGAGTTCCACAAGTAATTTCTGGAGCTGACTCATTTGCCGCTGGAGGTTAGTGTTCGTCCTGTGTCGATAGGGGGGACAAGGACTTGGAGCGTGCTCTGTTGGGGGCCTTGCCTGGCAATGCCGCACAGCAGTTTTTAAGGTAGTCCTCCGCCTTCTGGGGATTTTGGAATACATGTTGTTTCCCCTGGTGGGTGATGCAGAGGTTCGCTGGGTACAACATGGCGTAGGGTATATTTTGGGTTTGCAATTTCTTTTTAACGCTAGTGAACTGACGTCTAGCATCCTGCAAATTTTGCGTGAAGTACGGGTAAAAGGACAGGGTGCGTTTCCGTACTCCACCTTCTTCTTTTCTCAAGCCAGACGCAGTACTGTATTTCGATCCTGGTAGTTGAGGAATGGGACTATTATTGGGCGTGGGGGGTTAACGCGTGTTCAGGGATCTGTGTGCTCTCTCCACAATTAGATGCTTGGAAAAGGCTTCAGTCCCAAATAGGTCGCATATGAGAGCCTCTATGAAGTCCTCCATACGTCCGGTGTTGGTGGACTCTGCCATGCCAAGGATACGTACATTGTTCCTCCTAGAACGCGCCTCCAGGTCCTCATTCTTCTCTGCAATGACTTTGAACAGCCTGTCCATCTGCAAGATTTGCTCCCTGCCACTCACTGCGCCGTCTTCTAGTTCGGAGATTCTGTTTTCCACTTCTTCAAGACGGTGGTCATGTTGTTCTAGCTTGTGCACCACCAAGTCCATTCTTAAGTTCATGGCATCTATTTTTGCATCTATGGACATGAGGCTATGTTTCATTGTGATCAAAAGCGCCTTCATATCTTCCTCTTGGCTCTCATTAGAGTCTGTTTCTGGGTGCTCACTGGTTTGGGATCGGGCGTTTTGTGTGCCTCAGAGGGGATTTTTGTTTGTTTCACGTCGGTCCTGTCCATCTTGGGTCCTGGAGCGGGGAGTTGTGCCCATGTCTGTGATGAGGAGGGGGGTAGAGAGATGTGTGGCCCCACCGCCTCAGTTGACAGAGACGCTGTGATTCCACTCTGGCCAGCGTATATGGGTGCTTTTGGCAAGGTTATGGGGGGCTCCCCTGATCTCCACTATGCCCTTGTGTGTTTGAGCCTGTGATACGTTCCTCTTCTTAGCTAGTTAATCATGCAGTTGTTCAAGACTGGGGCAGGAGCCGCGGATGGCCACAGTGAGGCGTCACCTTATTATCAACAGGATTGCGTGGCCGCCCCCAGCCCCCATCCGCCGATACCTCCCAGTCACTGACACAACTCTGGCGGATATATGTTGAGCGCGACTGGTCTACTCGCTCGTTGTGGACGCCGCCCCAGGCAGACGAGAAATGGGGCCTCAAGGATCGGCTTAGTCTGGTGCTCCTAGGTGCTGCTGCTCGCTCTTCACCTCCATGTTGATGCGCGTGGCTGAGTTTCCTGCATGCTGGGCCCATATCTGGAGGGATTTCGAGCAGAGAGGGAAGAACAGCTTTGCGGCCTCTGCAGCAATGAAGAGCCACGGGCTCCAATAAGTGGGCACGCCAAGCAGGTGTTCCAGACGTCGTATTATATTGTGTGATCTGGTTTACCCTGTGTACACCTACACTGGTGCTGTCCTTTATGGGGAGATGAGATGTCGCAGTTAGCCATTGCCCAACGTCCCCACAGGCTTCTTCACGCCAAAATGGCGACCCCCCCGAATGGCGCCCTGTCCCCGGGAGCGGTTCCAGTCCATCGTCCCGAGCGCTCCCATCTGAGACCGCGTACCACTCTCTACACCGCAATCTTGGGTGGGGGGTTGTTATGTGAATGCCTCTGGCTTCAGAACTCTGATGTCTCCCAGTCGCTGTTGCTACGCCGTTGGGTAGGTGCATGCGGCCTACACGCTCGCAGTAGGCCGCCGCTCCAGGCAGACAAGGAGCACGGCCTTGAGGATCCGCCAGCTCCGGGGCTCCGAGCACACCTGTCTTCAACCTCCCACCAGCTCCTCACCGCTCCTCTGATGTGTGTGCCTTTGTTGTCAGCGAACTAGGCCCCGACCTGGAGGTAGCTCGGGAGGAACGGGAAGGGTGGTTTTGTGGCCTCTGCAGTGGTGAAAAGCTGCAAGGTCAGGTAGATGGTGATGCCGAGCGGGCACTCAAGGCGTTGCGATGCGCTGGGTCGGCTGGGGCCTCCGCGCTATCTTGGCCCCCCCGACGGTTCAGTTTCAGGATTTGCAGTTGTAGCGGGACATCCAGCTGTGAGGTATCTGATTTCGCCAGTTTATGCCGCAAATGCTCGACTTAGGATGTTGCTGTCAAGTATTTTGGTGCCCGACGGGCAAATGCTCGACTTAGGATGTTGCTGTCAAGTATTTCGGTGCCCGAGCGGCAAGAGACTCACTGGTGTGCTGCCATCTAGGTCACGCGCCACCTAGTGCCCCCAAAGACCTGAATGTTAGGCAGTCCACACCCAGCTCCTATTTTGAGTTTAAAAGTGAGTGAAACCGGCCATCTCCCCCCCCCCAGCAACAGGGATATTTCTACATGTGGATTGAGCCTGTCTGTCTCCTAGGAGATTTCTGAATAGATGAGCAGCTCCCCAGCCCCAGCCCAACCCCATCCCCACTCCCAGGCCAGCAAACCTAGGCCTGCTCATTGGCTCTTCAGCTCCCAGGCAACCCTGAGCCCTCCTCTCATACCTGCCCAGGCTGCTTAAGGCTTTGCTGAGTGCACCCCAAAACATTCCCCACTATTTTGCAGTTGCAGTCTACCTGTGCCCCAGATTTCAGTGAAGCAGCAGAGTCCAGGAAGTGGTAGGGAGGCAGACTAGTGCTGTCTCTTTCCTAACAATTTAAAAAACGATTTTCCCTACCTGTGATTGCATCATTTTTTTAAATGTTCTTTTTCTGTCTTTGCTTGTGGTTGTTACAGTTTAAAATTGCAGCTTTAACCTGCTCGTGATTGCATTTTTTATCACCTGTTTTGTGTTTAAACTTGTGGTTCTTCCTTGCCTGTGACTGTCTTCATTTAACCTGTTGAATTGTGGGATTTGCAGTCCTAACTGTAGTTTGTTTCCCTCTCATTGCCTGTGACTATCAGTTTTCCCTATGTTTTTTTCCCTTGCTCTGTGCTAAGACCTGTATGTTAAGCAGTCCACTCCAGCTTTCATTTTGTGTTAGCAAGTGAGTGAAACCAGCCCCCCAGCAACAGGGATATTTCTGCATCAGAGAGAGAACAGAGGGTGCTCTGAGACCACAGTAATCTGCTGTTTAAGCTGTGTTTAATAAGGACTGTACACTTCGTTTTTTGGCCAAGAGAGGGAGTAAAATTTTATACAAACAATATTGTTAGAGGACAAGTTTGTTAGGCCCTTACCTGCAGAAGTCCAAAGTGTGGATTGAGCCTGTCTGTCTCTCTGTCTCCTAGGAGAGTTTTGAATTGAGGAGCAGCTTCCAACTCCCTGGCCAGCAAACCTTGTCTGAGGTCGCTGAGAACTTATATAGTCTGCTAATGGTTGGTACATGTGTGCACTGATTGGTGGTTGTATGTGGTGTTTGTATTGGATATGGGTTAGTGTCCTCATTGGTTGGGTATTTTTTTACCCAAAACATCGTATATTTATTTCTCAGTGATTTGAAATATTCTTGTCATAACAATGGAATTTTAACTTTGTCTACCTTCAATTTCCAACCATATGTACTGTATTTTGATAACATTTTACCACATCGTTTTATACATATGGGGTGATTATACTGTTTCTCTTTTTACATTCTTTTGACACTCATCTTAGCTTATTGGGTACTTTTTACCACATATACCACATATTTCTTTTTTTTTTTTTATAAAACACTTTAATATTGACTGCAAGATTGACATGGTGAATCACAGAATAATGAAAGCATTAGACAGTCCTTTTCAGTTTTCCCCCTCCCTAATCAGCCGGACACACACATCATATCATTGTCTCATGTGCAATTCAGTGTATCTCTTGTCAGAAGCAAATGAGTACTTCGTAGACATGACCCAGCTTATCATTTAAGGAGCATTTTCGGTACAATTCAAATACTGGTGCAATAACGTGCATTGTTTACAATTAAACAAGAACTTCTACAAACCCTTCTAGTCAAGCCTACCCAACCTGCCCCCTCCCACTCCTGGTCTTCCCATTCCCAGACTTTCACTACCCGTGGATAATCCCGGGCAGTTCTCAAACTATAGGGCACATGTGACAGAAGGAAATCGCCTGTGTCATCGGAAAGGGTCATTAACTCCAAAGTACCTGGGGGCTCATGCACATTACTGGGGCACAGCCGACTGTGTTGGGATTAAGTTGAGTGTTTCTAGTTCAATCAGTATGGCTTCCCATTCCAGTGCTATAGGATGTTTTCGTAGCCCTCTCTCCTCCTCCATACGGAGGGCCGCCCCTTCCGCCCGACCCCACTGCACTAAGTCCGCCTGCCCTGCAATCACTGCAGAGGATCTGGTAGACTTCCATTTCATCGTTATGAATCTTATGGCCAAAACAAGTGCCAGATCTAGGAATTTTAGCTTGACTTTTTGCCTTCCTGAGCAGCGCCGCAGTCCCGTAAGGCAGGAAAAAAGCCTCAGTAGGGACTGGCAGTTGTGTCAGAGTCATGAGGGTTTGGCAGACCTCGGCCCAGTATCCTCGTAGTCGAGGGCAGGACCACATCATATGGATAAAATCTGCTTCATCCCCCACACAGCAAGGGAAACAATGAGGAGAGTCGGGAACATACGATGTATTCTCTTGGGGGTGAGATATGCCCTATGGAGCACCATCGGTGGAATAAATTTAAGTCTGACATTACGTGATACTCTTTTGGGGTGTTCTAATATGGTCTTCCATGCTCTGTCAGTGATTTTAGCGTCTGTGTCCTCTGCCCAGCGTGTTCTAAAGGTCAAAAGCGGGATTGCTGCGTGTGCCCTTATCCCTGTATATAACCAACGCACCAGATGGCCTCCCGGTCCCATGTAATATAACAGGTGTACTAGTTCATGCTGTGTGGGTTTGGTTCGTTGTGGTACCTAAGTCGTCCTAATATAATGTGTCACCGTGGCATGTAGCAAGTATAGGCGTGGTGGAGCTCCAGTGATCTGCACAAATGTTTCGTGGCCCAGTAGGGTTTCATCCCCAAAAAAGGAAACTACTTCCTCCACCCCACTATCTGTCCATCCTTGAAGTCTATTTCGTGTGAGTCTTCCCTGCGGCGTGGGGATGCCTAATAAAGGAATGTTCGGCGCATAGGGTGGTATCGCAGACGTGTTGGCGAAGGCTTTCCTCCAACAAAGTAAAGCGGTTTTTAGCAAGGGGGGGGCAATCCAGTGGAATCCGGGTCCTGGGCAGCAATATAGAATAGAGTTCTCCCCGATTAAGTCTCTCCGGCGTGAAGCCGATCTCATGCAAATTCCTCCCCGCAGTCCAATAGAAAAGCCATTGGAGCTGACTAGCATAGTAATATCCCCAAAAATCGGGGATCCCTAGCCCGACTGCCATCGTCTCCAGCTGAAGTTTCCGAAGGCTGATCCGTCTCCGGCCAGCCCCCCAAATAAGAGTGATCAAGATGGTATTTAGTGTACTAAAAATAGATTGAGGGAGATTCACAAAATAATACAGGAGGCGAGGGAGCATAACCATTTTTGAAATGGCAATTCCTCCCATCACTGATAGGGGCAAGGAGGTCCAGAACCCTACACTACTCCGGAGCCTCGTTATTGCACTTTGGATGTTACCATCAATCTGATCTCCTGATGTCCTATACACCTGTATACCCAGGTACTTAAAGGTAGTAGGGGCAACCGGCATACAATATGTGCCAAACCGTATGTGAGTTAGGTGTGGTGTCTCTCGGAAGAAAACACTGATTGACTTTACATGGTTTATCGCTAGTCCTGATAACTGCTCAAACGTGTCAAATATGGCAGGTATCCGGTTGTGATCTGCTGTAAGATAGCGGAGATATAAGAGAATGTCATCCGCGTATATAGATATAAGATATTGTGTTCCATCAATAGGGATGCCCAGGCGATCAGCTGTTCTCCGGAGGGATAAGGCCAAGGGTTCAAGGGCAAGCACAAACAACAATGGGGACAAGGGGCAGCCCTGTCTTGTACCTCTGTGTACCATATAATGGTCTGAGATATATCGACCGGTGCGAACCCTGGCCGTAGGAGATGTATACAGTAGCGGTACCCACTTCAGGAAGTTATCCGGAAACCCAAATCGTTTCAAAGACTCAAACATAAATTCCCAGGATAGAGAGTCAAATGCTTGTTTGAGGTCAAGCGCTATACACTCGCGTGGGGGAAGTCGTGTGAAGTAGCTGTCATTATCGAGTGCAATCTGCGTGTTTTCAGAGAAGTCCTACGATTTGGAAGAAATCCGCACTGATCTTGGTGAATAAGTGTGGGGAGGTGCACTGTATACAGTCTGCAAGGGCCTTACTTAGAATCTTGTATTCAGTGGAGAGCAAGGAGAGAGGTCTATAGTTGGTCATTTCTAGCACGTCTTGTCCCGGCTTAGGTATGGATGTAACTAACGCTTGGATGGTGGATTCAGGTGGGTGGCCAGTATCAAATGCCACCCTATAGACAGTCTCCAGCAACGGTACTAGGAGTTCCGAGTAAAAGGTAAAAGTCAACAGGGAGACCATCCATGCCAGGTGTCTTATTGCGGTTCAGGCTCTTAATCGCTGCCCGTATCTCGTGTTGGGTAATGGGGCCATCAATATCTTCCTTTGTATCTTCCGACAATGCCGGGAAGGGGAGATCCAGTAGGAACTCATCGATCCTTGCACCGTCTATTGGTGCGGAGGGTGTATAGTAAGCCTGGAGATAGTGTATTGACTATGATGCCCATCTGGTTACGGATGCTGGTTATGTTCGGCGGGTCAGGTTGATCCTTCACCAGTCGGGCAAGCAATGTGCTGGATCTGTCAGCTTCGGTGTGTTTCCCTTGAGTGTATTCCCTATAGTCTTTTACCCTGAGCGTCTCCAAAGTTTCAGCGTGGTCAATGTGGGTGGTCTGCAGCTCCCCTTTCCTCCCCGGGTCGAGGGCTGCTGCCCTCTCCAGTGTCTGCAGTCTGTCCTCCACATCGCAAAGTTTCTGGTGTATCTCCTGTCTAGCCCCTACCAGTTGTCCTATCGTCGCTCCCCTGACCACTACCTTTAGGGCGTCCCACTCTATCAGGTTCGAGGATGCAGTATTCCAGTTCTCTCTCAGGTAATTAGATATAGTGGTAGATAATAATAAATGAAAGGGAGCGTCCTCTAGCAGACATGGATTTAATCTCCAGGTGGGCACCGGGGTCGGCACCCTACCCCAGAGAAGTGTGAGTGTCAGGGGTCTATGGTCAGAGAAGGTCTTAGCTAGGTACTCCGATCCGCCTATGGCCGTGATGATAGCCCTGGAGCACAGGAAGCAGTCGATCCTAGTGTGGAGGTTGTGTATTGGGGAATAGAAAGAGTATTCCTTATGTGTGTGTTGGAGACCCCGGCAGGCATCAGATAACGTCCAGCCATCAACCCAGGAGGTGAATTGCTCAGTCAATCTATTCATTACAGAGGCCTGAAGTGGGGGATGCGATCTATCTAATCCTATGTCTAGAATCGCATTCCAGTCCCCTCCGAGTACCCAAGAAATCCCATCCCAATCGGCCAAAACCGTACCCAGCCTGTATAGGGATTTATCTTGTTCAAAGTTTGGAGCATAAATGATACCCAGGACCAGCAAGGAGCCATCCAGAGTGCCCTTCACTAAGATATATCTTCCCTTGTCGTCGACCCGACTTTCAAGCTCCATAAATGGCATCCTATGTCGTACCTGGATAGTTGCCCCTCTAGCAAAGGCTGAATAATTAGTAGAATAAATGCGTCCCCTCCATTTTTTTCCGCATCTTCTGAGTTTCAGCATCTGTGAGGTGGGATTCCTGGAGGAACGCAATGTGTGTTTGGTGTCGAACGAGGAACGCATGAATACCGTGGCGTTTCTGAATTGATCCTAGCCACCGCACATTCCATGTGAGTAAATTATAGGACCCTTTAGTTTCAGCTGACCTTGCCATATTCCCAGTGATAAGGTGTTGTCTCCTCTCGTGTTAAGTGCTCGGGTAAGCTCGACCAGGAGTCCCCGTTTCCCATAACTATAACTAAACCTGGCACAGCGCTGGAACTGCGCAGAGCCTAACAATAGTGCAACAAACAAATAAAACAAATAACGGTCATACGCTTAAAGGGAGGTGGCCAGTCGTTTGCCTGGCCGTAGTGCAGCCAATCATTGTTACCCAATGGCTCCACGGAACTCCATCCCGGGGGAGGATGAATGTTATAAATGCTGAGGGAGTGGTAACCTGGACGTAGCCCCACGGTGATCTCCGAGTAATCAGGAGTCCCACGACCCTAGGATAGAACATCAATTGCATCAAGGTTGTGAAACATTGAAATAAAAGCCATAATCAGGAGACACAACCCTAGGTGTATTATCGAACAATGGCTTCCTACGTGGCCCAAGGAACCCAGTTGCATAATCTGACAGCAATTCCAACCTCCAAATGTTACAACAGTAGTATCATCAATACTCGTAATCAAAGTTCTTAAAGGTAAGAATTTGGTATCTACAATCAATTATCCATCAGGTCATCCGCTGCTCTAGGCGTGATGGTGGGGAACAGGATTGCACTGTGTTCAGAGTCTGAATGTAGGGTGTTGTCATCCGAGTCGAATGTGATTTTGTGTGAGTCTTCTCGAAAGGCACCTGCTTTGGCCAACGCCCCTTCCTGGTCTCTCCTCTGTTGTTCCCTCGAGGGACCGGCTCCTCTGCCACCCCGGCTGGATCTCGGCGAGTGGCGAGCGGCGTGCTCTGGGACACCCCCAGAGCCCTGCGTAGAACCTTCCGGAGCACTGACCTGGCTTGATCCTATGCACATCACTTCCATCCACTCTTCAACGTCCGCAGGACTCTCAAAAAAGTGTGTTTTCTTCTCATGAATGACCTTCAGTCGAGCGGGATATAATAGTGAATATTTGAGCTGTGCATTCTGTAGTTTTTTCCTTCACTGCTTGATATGAGGAGCGTTGTCTTTGGACCAACATGGTGTAATCCAGAAATAAGAACACACAGTGGTTCTCATATTGGATGAGTGCTTTCTCCCTAGCTTTCTGTAACAGGGTGTCCCGGTCTCTATAAATAAGGATCTTTACAATCAGTGGGCGGGGTGGCAATCTGGGTTTAGGTTGTCCAGTTGGAATCCTGTGTGCCCGTTCCACACAGAAATACAGAGAGAGTCCTTTGGATGCTACATGGTCCCTTAACCATTGCTCCATGAAGTCCGCCGCCCGGTTCTCTTCACAGCGCTCCGGCAGTCCAATAACGTGCAGATTGTTGCGCCTATTTCTCCCTTCTGCTTCTTCAACCCGCTCCGGGAGTGTGGTAACCTGCTGTTGTAGCTGTTTCAAGGAGGAGGAATGTTCCGCCACAGTTGGTGTGAGATCCGTTAAGGTTAAGCCATGTTCCTTGACTCGATCCGCCAGCTTGGCATGGTCAGCTTTAAGGAGAGTCAGACCAGTGGTAAGAGTGCCTAGTTGTAGTTCCATCGCCGCCCTAGATTCTCGTATCTCTTTAAGAATTAAATCCAGTTTATCCGGGGGGTGTTCATCCATGGGTCCAGTCGAGGTGGCCACCGCGAGGAGCTCCCGCTTGCATCACATGTCATATTACGAGGGGTATCGGTGCCGTCCCGTCTCTGCCCATGATCTTGGGTATCTTCCAAACTCATTGCAGGGCCGCTACACCGTTCCGCCAGGGCAAGTGTTGTTTCAGCATCCGAGATCCTTGCTGCTATGTCAGGTCGCGACAGCACCCGCCTGTGTCCAACAGGGTAGTCTTCAGGGTGAGATAATTACTCCGCAAGGCGCAGTGTCGATCAAATGTAATGCTTTGTGAGGAAGAAAACACTCTGTCTCCGACCTCCAGATCAAAGTCCAGGCCAAGAGAGGGTACTCCGCGAGGACAGTCCCAGACTATCTCCCTTAGGCGAGTCAAGCGCCAACCACGAAACGGAGATGCCCCGCAAGGGAGGGAGGGGGGAGCGGCGAGAGTCGCCAAGAGCTAAAGGAATAGGGGGTTCACAGGCAACACTCTCACTCACCGCTACCACTCCGCTGCACCACTCCCATGTGTTCCATCTCCCCCGCAGTATCCGCCTCCAGGTCCGACCGGCCCCTTCAGGGGGCACAAGCATGGCCGCCAGCGAGACCGGGCAATGAAGTCTAATAAATAATGCAGGTGTCCCAGCTAACAGGCGGTATATGGCACAAGGCTTCCTGTAGTGTAGTTTCTCTGTCCCTAGCCTCACAGTCAGGCAAGGCGTCTCACAAGCTCCGGCCTAGAGCTGTACCGGGCCCCCGTCAGCCTCCGGGGTCTCTATGATCAGGCCCAGGCAGCGCACGCTCAGTTGTTGTGGTCAGCGTCAGGCCCCCACGCCGCAATCCATGTCGGGCCTCCAGCCGAACGGGGTCTCTCCCGCCCCTCCTGCACCCGGCAATCAGTGGTGCAGTCCCGCGGGACCACTCGCAGGCTCAGGTCAGCACGATGTCTACACACCGACGGCTCCTGCAGTGGGCATCAGCCAGTCCCACAGCGGACACCAGCAGGTCCGGCCACCCAACACAGGCGGCCTTAATAGACTCCTCGGTCCCGGGGGGCCCCCCCTCTCCCGACGACTCCTCTATGCCACGCACAATCGCCCGGATTCCTATGCGGGTCCCGCAGCAGGCTCAATTCCAGGCAGGCCTTACGCGCGGCAATGGGCCCCGCGTTGCTCCGCACTCCGCCGTGGCTCCCAGCCAGGTCCCGCGCCGGGTCTCTCACGCTCCCGGCGTGCGCTCCACTTCCATCCGGACAGTGGTAGACGACAAGCGGCTCCGTCGCGACCCACAGCCGCAGCCCCGAAGCCGCATACGCAGCCTCACTCCAGGGGTCTCGGTCACAGCCTACAGGAGGCGGCTCCACGGAGGGCGGGCCACGCCTCCACCAGAGCTCCTGACTGCGGCCCACACCGATCAGCAGACAGGCCTCTTCATGATTCTCCGGCCCAGGGCATACCCCAGGAACGATGCAGACATCCAGGGGCACCAGCGTTACTTTCTCCACTCCTGTACAGGCGCAGTCAGGACCGCGCCTTCAAGGTGACTACCCCCGGGAGGATCCGGAGCTCTATCGGGCTGCGACCTCCATCTTGTCCGGCTAGCCACGCCCCCCCTCATTGGTTGGGTATTTAAGGGTTCTGATTTGTTTCTGGGTCTGATACTCAATCAATGTAGGGCTGGGACTAGGGCTAGGGTTGGATTTCTATGGTAAGTAGGGACTAGGGCTTCCTGTGTGATTGCTTTTTGGGACTAGGGTTAGGCCTTTAATTGGAAGTAGCGATTAGGGCTTCTGGTGTGATTGGTTGCCGGACTAGGTGTGGGACTAAGAGTAGGCTTAGGCTTTCTATTGGCGGTAGGGACTAGGGCTTCCTGTGTCATTGGTTGCTCGGACTTGGGTTGGGCTACTGGTAGGGCTACGGCCTCCATTGGACTTAGAGATCAGGTTTTTTAAACTGATTTGGTGCTTGGACTAGGGCTAAGATTGACTGTAAGGTCCTGGTCTCCTATTGGTTCTAGATTTTAGGGCTAGTGTTGTGATTGGATAGTGTTAGGGCTCCCATTGGCTGAAGGGGTCACCTGATTAATAGGGCTATAAAAGGACAAAGCTTAGGGCATCTCACCCTGGGCGTCGAGGCTAAGGGCAGAGAGGACAAGGGCAATTGCCTGTTCGAACTTGGTCGGGACTAGGGCCTGAAATGCTGCCCATTTACCCATTCAGTAATACCCAGCCCACACCATCTACCTCCACAAACAGAGCAACACACTCACCACACCAAATATACACCACACACTTACTACAAATCAACCCTATGCGCAAATCAACGTACAAGCATACACTGCTAAACCACACAAACCACGTCTATATACCCTTCTATCCCAACTACCACACATTTCCACCATCACCTACACACAGTAGACAACTCTATCCTATACCACAAACCAATCCACTCATCACTAACACAACCCCATTTCACACCACACTTAACTACATTCCATCCATACACACACTCCCTGCTCAAATTACTCCTAACAGACCACTTTTTATCACTAACAAACATATAGTCAGCCATCCATCATTTGTTCAATCAACACCCTCCTCTTCCTTTTACCATAATAACACAAATGCACAACACATACACTGCACTGCACCATACTTTTTAACAAACACTCTTACCTCTACTGCATTCCCTCCTATACAAAACATACACTCTACTCATAAACACATCACCAACTCCCTACCTTACAACCTTCTCTCACAAACTGTAGTGTAGTTCCTATTTCCCTTATATTCTGCGCATTGGAATAACATACACGATAGGCTTGGCATAGGACTTAGGTCTGTATGCCCCTATTATGTATATTAAACTTAATTACTGTGTACCAGGTAGCTCAGAGGCCACTAGAAACTTCTTGAAGACAAGAAGGGAATAGCTTCTGGCAACCACATAACATAAAACCCACATCCCTCAGGATCATGGAAACAATATACTACTTTTCATTCAGTCACTCATCTCAGAGAAGTACATAGAAGAAACAGTCGGGTGTGTTTACAATAAAATTTATTGCACAGTTGTTCTTCTATACTGGTTATATGTGCTGCGACAACTGTTGGACAGTAGCAGAGAATTATGGCCAGCAGTGCAGTTAAAGAAAAAGGCTTTGTATAGTTCTACCACTTTGCAATAGTAATGAACAAATACATGTAATACAGAATGCATTAAGATAAAGCCTATACCCCTATGATGCCTAACTAGATGTACCTAAGTGTACCTAGCATTTGTGTATGTCTTAGAGAGCCAAGGATCCCCCTAGGAGTTAGTCTATCCCCATTACCTTAGTGGGAATTCATCCTGATCTTGAGCTGGACACCCACAGATGGGTGATGGACCTCTGCCAGATGGAGCGGTGCATGATGCAGTTTGCAGTGCCTCGGGCAGAGTGTCGCCCTGGAAGTCTCTGTCTCCTCTGGTTTGCTTGGGCAAAGGAAGGTATACTTATACTGGATCGGTGTCTTGGATTGACGTAATGTTGGTCAGAGGAAGATGTGTTCTTGGTCTGTTTCCAAGAATTTGTTGTGACGTAGGTTAGTCACTGTTGGACATGGAGATTACGTATTTAGGATGGACCGTCTTCTGTGCACAGAGCACACAGTGATCAGATAAGGGGACAGCCTCTCTGTTGCTCTTTATTGTGAAATGAGGGCTAATCTAGGTCAAAGGGCCTGCCTGTCTCAGTGAAAGGGCCTGCTTGTCTCTGTGACACAAAGGATTTGCGCCTCTGAGACAGTACCTATGTGTAGGCCTCAATTTCATGTATAACACCCACTCCAATCTATGGACAAGAGTTAATAACCCATTAAAAGCAAACTACTTGACTAAAATAGGCATTTGTATATAATTGGTAGGTAGTTGCATGAGAGTTTTATGAGCTGAAAAAATAGCAGCTGTTAAAATATGTAAAATTACTATAGACTCTGTGGAGACAGGAAAAATCTATAGTGTCATTAAAAAATATATATATACTCTTTAGAGTAAGTAGTTACTTATAAGAGTTTCTGTTTATAAAATTGAAAACTCTTTCATGCTTTTTTCAGAAGACCATGCTTTCTTTAAAAAAGTCAATTTAGAGGGAAAGCACCAAGCACTCGGTGAAAGTTGAAACAATAACAGAAAGAAATGCGTTACTTACCTGTAACTGCAGTTATCCAGTATTGGTATCTTTCATAGATTCACATGCCTGAATCATTACCCGTCGTCGGGATGGGAGTCCCCAGTATATAAAAATAGTAATGTCATATAGACATATATACACTAATAGGCCGGAGGACTCACATTAGTAACTTATCTGAGTCCTTTTGTAAAAAAGGACCAAACTTTGGCCAGGAGCCAATCAGCTACTACCACCCTCTAGAACCTTCCTGGAAGGAGCCCTAGTCCCTCAGATTTTCGTAAGCACAGTGCTAAGTAGTACCTACTGAGAGAACCAAGGTGAGACCTTCCAGGGGAGGCGGGTGGGTTGCATGTGAATCTATGAAAGATACCAATACTGGATAACTGCAGTTACAGGTAAGTAACGCATTTCTTATCCAGTATTATGGGTATCTTTCATAGATTCACATACCTGAATCAGAGTAGTAGGTAGTAGGCAGCACATTTTGAATAACATAGCATGTAAGACACTTGATAATACCTTATCAATAGTGCAACAGAATAAACTGCAAACAGTAGCAGGATAAGAAATGTGCAATTAGGAAATAGGAAAGGTGGGATGAAAGGAAGAAGGCTCACCTCTAATGAAATAGATGACGGAGCACCGCCTGTCCCACTGCTGCATCCTTCATAAGTTCCGAATCCAAGCAGTAGTGCTTGGTGAACGTATGTGTTGTTTTCCATGTCGCCGCTCTGCAAATGTCGACAATGGGCACCCCAGAAAAGAGCGCCATGGAGGTGGAAACCTCTCTAGTGGAATGAGCCCGAACTTTGGCGGGCAGAGGATGTCCCGCCTGTTGGTGGCAGAAGGCGATGGCCGCAGAGATCCACCTTGAAATGCTCTGCTTTGTAAATGGTAGGCCCTTCCTGGGCCTGCTGAAGGCAATAAATAATTGTTCTGTTCTATGAATGTAGAATTTCAGACATCTTTTCAGATCTAAGGAATGTAGAGATCTCTCCGCACTTGAAGATGGATTAGGGAAGAAAGATCTCAGGACAATAGGTTCGTTTAGATGAAAAGCAGATGGAACCTTTGGTATGAATTTGGGGTTAGTCCGTAGAATGACTCTGTCCTGTTTAAACTGAAGGGACGGGTCCCGAATACAGAAAGCCTGCAGCTCACTCACCCTCCTTACTGACGTGAGAGCCAGCAAGAGAGCTGTTTTCCATGAAAAGTATTTGAGATCTGCTTTATGCATTGGCTCAAAGGGGTGTTTCATCAACTGCGCCAGGACAATATTGAGCTGCCATGTAGGTAGTAGAGGTCTCACTGGAGGATAAGTCCTGAATAAGCCTTTCAGAAACTTCTTGACCATTCTATTGGACCATAGGGAAACACCAGACGAAGAGCGTCTGAACCGAGATATGGCTGCCAGGTGGACTTTGATTGAGGCGTGAGCCAATCCTGAGTTGGCCAGGTGAAGCAGGTAGGGCAGAAGTTGTGCCGGAGATGATGAGAACGGGTGCAGTTTGTTAGCTTTACACCATAAACAGAATCTCTTCCACTTAAGAGAATATGTCTTGTTGGTACTGTCAGCCCGGGCTCGGGCTAAGACGACCCTGCAGTCCTGAGGGATAAATTAGCCAAACAGATAAGATACAGAGGCTACTTCAAACCATTGTACCACCGATTGAGGGGATGGCGAAAGTTAAGCTATTCGTGGATTAAGTGATTCTATATTTAAAGGCAGACAGCTCTAACATCTTGAATGCCATGAAGGAGCCCGTTCTCAGTGTTGTGCCTGCATCTTATTCTGACCTCACCAAGGGGACTCCATTCACCAGTAGTAATCACGCCAGGAGGCACCCAAGAGACCCGTCATCGTGCCAGAGGGGCTTAGGAACAGCCTTAGAATCCTGCGGCACGGGACGTGCGCGGGCGTGCCGGGGCCAAGTGCGGCCCGCCCGCGACTGACTGTGGTTGGGCTGGCCCAATTCTCTTGGCTGCAAACTCTGGGATAGTGTGAAAGTTCACTTTATCGCCTTCATCGCATGCCACTTAAAGGGGTTTTTGCAGGTCTTTCGGACTTGGACCACGCCGTGAAGTATTTTGATATAACTTTGAACTGAATTTAACAGATTATTTATCGCCTTGCACCTTTGCCGCCTTCCCTGTGTCTTTTTGGTTTTCGGTCTTTGGCTTTTTTGTTGTGGGGATCCACCGAATCCAGCAAAATGGGGAGAAAGAAGACCCAGCCAGCGACCCTCACGGGCCAGCCGAGCCGCACTATTGACTATTTATTGGCAAAGGCTGTGGAGATTGTTCGGGCTGCGAGGCGGCTTTCACTAAATATAGGGGGAGAGGGTTAACCTTGCCATCTACATTGCAAATGAGCCCAATAGACCAATCTTAGCCTACCCCTTCCCTGGCTTCAAACTTGGTATCCATTGAGGCACCCTCAACCGAGCTTCATGACTTGAGGCCCGAGCCTCCTCCCTTACCGCCACTGCCTATTGTATCTCCTGACCCAGTGAACTCCGCCACTCCCAAACTGAAACGGAGGGCAAAGAAGCCTATGGAAGCTGCTCTGATTATGCGACAGGGACAGGTGATTGCTGCTAACGGGTTGTTTGTGGAGGAACTGTTGACCCGCCTGGTTCCAGTCCTACATAATATCACAGATACCTTTACGGACCCCTCTTGAACAGACTGGACAAACTGGAGTTAGCAACGAGGGACTGGGCAAGCAAAATGGACACTTTTCTGTCATTTGTGGAAAGGCATCCACCTTGTTATCTGCCAGTGCGCCCTCCACTAACTGATATTATGCCCTTTGCTACCCCCTTGTGTAATAGCGGTGCCCCACATGTTAATGTTCTTCCAAAGTCCAAGGGAGTTGTGGCCCAATCTACAATGCAAGGGTCTGGTGGTTCTAGTACCCCGGGAGATGGCGCACCCAGCGCTGTGCGTGCCCGTCAGGGTCTAGGTACTGAAGATGCCCCTCATACAGGGATGCAACTATCTAGGGTTTGCCAGTCTACTCTGATCGACCTCCCTCTCAGCATGTGCTTCCTATTCTGTGGTTTTGCCAGGGGTACCTGGCCTATCTGCTCATAAAGAGGATTCTACGGCTCAACTAATTAATAAAGTCTCCCACTGGTTGGACCTGCGCGGAGGGTGGCATGGATAGGTCCATCTAGGAAATCCTTTGAGGGAGACTGTATTATAGTCTTGGTTTGGTACCCTGAGTTAGCACATAAAATCCTGTCTGGTGCTTCTAAATCTGTTTCCCTAAACTCCTGCATTAAATTGCTCCCACTGGGCTTTTTCTACAGACCACCACTGAGCAGCCTGGGGGGCGGGGGGGAATTGCCCGTGAGGGGGACCTGTTGAGGGAGGTTTGGGAAGGTTGTTGCCCCTTGCAAACTGTTTTGCCCCCCTTGCTGATTTGAACAAGCTGGATTGACTCCAGCAGGATAAAAAGTTGTGCACCCACCTTCCACCTTCCTCGGCAGACTGACTCCTCGAGACAGAGGGTAGAGGAAGTCTGCCCCTTATTAACATCAAGCTCTAATGAGGTCATGATAGATTCATCACCCCATGTGTTCCCTGTGATACATCATACATCTCAAGTGAGGCCCCAGTTACCATCCTTCACATCCCCTCACCGGTTATTGTTAACCACACTACCAGCAGAGAATTTAGTCTTGTGTCCTGGAAAGTGGCTGGGCTGTCTTCTAAGTTCACTGATGACAGTTAGTTATTGTATGTTAGATCATATAAAAGTATATGTTTACAGGAGACTTGGGAGACTATGAATATTTTCTTTTTTGATGAGTATAGTACCATCTTTTGTCCAGCGTCAAATTCAACAATGGGAAGAACCAGCAGAGGTCTTATTATATTTGTGGCTCTAGAATTATGTAAAGATTTAAAGATTTTAAAATGAATTTCCCAGGTGTTACAGGGCATAGAATTGCATATGGGAAGAGCACTCACCTTTGTGATTAATCATTTTTATAATGCTAAGAGGGGCGAGGGGGGACCCTCCAATCTATGGGGCCTATTAGGATGACGGGCGGACTTAGTCTGCCTGCCATCCTATTGGTCATTGGGACGGCCCGCCATAAGAGCGGGGGTCCCGTGGGGGGTATTAGGATGTGCATCCTGCATTTTTAGCATTCTGGCGGGCGGTGCTCTCAGCACCACCCGCCACAATGCTAAAAATGCACGAATGCATTTGCATTAGCAAATTTGCAAAACAAATGCAAATGCAGGGGTACCACAGGTACCCCCCCCGTGTGCCCCACCCACCTCTCCTTCACTCCGGGGGCTCGCAGTGCCCCCGTGGCCATTCATTGACCACCCTCCCGCCTCCCAGCTGTCCCCCTCCTCCCCACCTCCCCAGACGTCTCCAGGGCACCCGACTGAGGTACGACACCGCCACCCTCATCGCACTCAACACAGGACGATCTGCCGCCTGCCACCGAGCCACGCCGAGGCGCATCCACGGACCCTTCACCTGCCAAGCATGCAAATTCTCCTGCCTCCGAACCTGCACACCTCCCACCGAACGCAGCAACAATAACAGCCACCTCAAGTGCATCCTCCTCATTTTGATTTGATTTGATTATGTGATTTGTAGAGTGCTCGAAAGCCCGAGGGCGTCTTGGCGCTGTAAAAGATAAAAAGCTGCCTGACCGTAGAGTAATGTGCCTCCGGATTAAGATGATAACAGTCAGGTTTTCAAGTTCTTGCGGAACGTCCATAGAGATGGGCTGTTTTTCAGTTCGGCGGGAAGCTTGTTCCATATTTAGGCTGTGTTGCCTATGAAGCTTCTCCCCCCCCACCTAAGCTGTTTGAATCTGGGGGTCACCAGGAGTTTAGCACTACTAGATCTTAAAGTCCTGGTTGGTTCGTAAGGTTTTAGGTTTCTTTTTAAGAAACATGGGCCTGAACCGTGAAGTGATTTGTACGCTAGGCAAGCTGATTTAAACTGGATTCTTTTACCTACCGCGAGCCAGTGTATGGCCTCGTATTTTTTGTGCTATAGGTTCAAACTTGGGAATATTCAGAACCAGTCTGGCTGCCGCGTTCTGGAGACGCTGAAGTTTATGTAACAGCTGTTTTTGTATCCCTACATAAAGGACATTGCCATAATCTAGTTTGGATAGAGCCAACAAGGTAACCAGGGTTTTGGCGGTGTCGGGTGGGATGTATGGCAGCAGTTTCCTAATGAGTTTCAGCATATACCATACCGATACCATACCGATGAGGAGAGATTAGTCAACACCCGCTCTGCTCTGGATACAACAGAACCAGACGTCGCCTTCCTCACGGAAACCTGGATGAACGCCTCCTTGGTCCCCGACATCGCCATAGCCATCCGGGACGGCTACAAAATCACCCAGAAAGACCGCGTCAACAAAACTGGAGGAGGCATCGCCATCATCTACAAGAACACCATCAGCATCAAGACCAACGCCGAAGACACACTCACCGCCGTCGAACACCTACACTTCCAAATCCACACCGACCCCCAGAGTACATCCTCCTAGGGGACCTGAACTTCCACCTGGAGAAAAACAGCGACAACAACACCCCCCACCCTGCTCGCCAACCTCGGACTCAAGCAACTGGTGGATCCCACGCCCACTACACCGGCCGCACGCTCGACCCCATCTTCTCGGCCAGCAGCCACGTTGCCTTCAGCCACTCCACCAGACTACACTGGACCGACCACAGCTGCATCCATTTCACCTTCAGGAAGACCACATCCCACCAGCACATGCTACAGATCCCCCGCAGATGCTGGAACAAAATCACCTCAGACCAGCTGACCACATCGCTGAGCCAGACCCCACCGGTCGACCCCTCTGACACCAAAAACGCAGCAGAGAATCTCGCACAATGGATCACCAACTGCGCCGACGACCTCGCTCCACTGAAGAAACCCCCAGGCAAGACTAGCAACAGAAAATCCTCATGGTTCACAGACACCCTCAAAATCGCAAAGAAATCGTGCCGAACCCTCGAAAAAGCCTGGCACCACAAGCGGACATCAGAAAACATGACAGCCCTCAAGAGCGCCACCCGCGAATACCACCAGATGATCCGAACCACAAAAGGACATCGTTCAAAGAGCGGCTGGACAACAGCTCCCACAACAGCAAGGACCTCTTCAGCATCGTCAAAGAGCTCTCCAACCCCAGCGCCAGCAACAACGACATCACACCGTCGCAAGACCTCTGCAACTCCCTCGCCACATTCTTCCACCACAAGATCACAGATATACACAACAGCTTCAGACCCCAGACCCCACCCCCAGCCACCAAACCAACGACCTGCACCACCACCCTCAACGCATGGACCCACATCAGCACTGAAGACACCACCCGCGTCATGAACACCATCCACTCTGGCTCCCCCTCCGACCCATGCCCTCATCATATCTTCTACAAAGCCGACACCACCATCGCACCCCACCTCCGGAACGTCATTAACAGCTCCTTCACGTCAGCCACCTACCCTGGAAGCTGGAAACACGCAGAAATCAACGCTCTTCTGAAAAAACCAACAGCGGACCCTAAAGACCTCAAGAACTTCCGCCCCATCTCTCTGCTCCCCTTCCCGGCCAAAGTCATCGAGAAGACCGTCAACAAACAGCTGACTGCAGTCCTCGAAGAAAACAGCTCGCTCGACCCAACCCAGTCTGGATTTCGAGCCAACCACTGCACCGAGACCGCCCTCATCACAGCCACCGATGACATCAGGACCCTGATGGACAACAGAGAGACAGCCGCTCTCATCCTACTGGACCTCTCGGCAGCCTTCGACACCGTCTGCCACCGCACCATAATAACCCGCCTCTACAACACTGGGATCCAAGGAAAGGCCCTGGATCACATTGTTCCTCTCCGACAGAACCCAGAGAGTCCGCCTCCCTCCCTTCCGCTCCGAGGCCACCAAGATCATCTGCGGCGTAGCCCAAGGCTCCTCACTCAGCCCAACTCTCTTCAATATCTACATGAGCCCCCTCGCCACCATCGCCCGCAAACACAACATCAACATCATCTCCTACGCCGACGACACCCAACTTATACTTTCCCTCACCAAAGACCCTCTCACCGCCAAAGCCAACTTCCAGGACGGAATGAAAGAGGTCGGAGAATGGATGCGGCACAGCCGTCTGAAGCTCAACTCGGACAAGACGGAGGTCCTCATCCTCGGACAATCCCCTTCCGCCTAGGACGACTGATGGTGGCCCACGTCGCTGGGCACCGCACCGACACCCACTGACCACTCACGCAACCTGGGATTCATCCTTGACTCCTCTCTTACGATGACCAAGCAAGTCAACGCAGTATAGTCCTCGTGTTTCAACACCCTGCGCATGCTCCGAAAGATCTTCCGGTGGATTCCCACCGAAACCAGAAAGATGGTCACCCAGGCCCTCGTCACCAGCCGACTGGACTACGGGGCTGCCCTATACGCAGGAACCACAGCCAAACTTAAGAAACACCTTCAGCGCATACAGAACGCCTCCGCACGACTCATCCTCGACATCCCCGCCACAGCCACATGTCCGCCCACCTGAGAAATCTGCACTGGCTCCCCGTCAGCAAGAGGATCACATTCAGGCTGCTCACCCATGCCCACAAAGCACTCCACAACATGGGCCCTGAATACCTCAACAACCGCATCTCGTTCTACATCCCCACCCGCCAGCTCCGTTCCTCCAGCCTCGCCCTCGCCCCACAGATTCGCAGAACCACCACGGGAGGAAGATCGTTCTCCTACCTAGTAGCGAAGACATGGAACTCCCTCCCGGCACACCTACGACTGACCCAGGACCATCTCACCTTCAGGAAACACTTCAAGACCTGGTTATTCAAGCAGTAGCAGCACCCCCCCCCCCCTTTTCTTTTTCTCCAGTGCCTTGAGACCCGCACGGGTGAGTTGCGCGCTGTACAAATGTACTGATTGATTGGTTGATTCCGGCCCGGCCGCAAAGCGACCGGGGCGGAAAACCGGCGGACGGTCTTTCCGTCCACCGCGGACCCCCCAGCCATCCTAATGTGGCGGGGGGTCATTTAAGTGCGGATGGCGGGCGGATTGCCCCTGCCAGGCCGGCGGCGGCTACCGCATTGGGAGTGGATTCTCATATTGTACATCTACTTATATCACTCCATGCCCATACATCGGAGGCAGCAAGAGTCTCACATGACGGAGATCTTACCAATAATTTTAATTGTACATGGGGGTGCACCAAGGGCGCATTTTAGCTCCTTTTTTATTTGCGGTTTACATTAACGGCCTCGAGGTGGCACTCTTGGCCCTTCAGTCAGACTCCCCCGGAGCAGGTATTAGAGTTTTTCCATGCCTACTGTATGCAAACGATGCGGTGCGCATAGCCCGTACGGGCCGGGGCCTGCCGGTCTTAATAGACTGTTTTGTGGCATTTATGGAATCTTTACCTTCTGATTTCCAACCATACCGTGCCTCTATTGGGCGCCATGTATTTGGCCTTCATGGACCTTACGTCCGCATTTGACCGGGTAAACCGGTCTAAGTTGTGGGACATTTTAATCTCATTGGGAGTGGATTCTCGTATTGCACATCTACTTATATCACTCCATGCCCATACATCGGAGGCAGTGACAGTCTCACATGAGGGAGATCTTACCAATAATTTTAATTGCACATGGGGGTGCGCCAAGGGTGCATTTTAGCTCCTTTTTTATTTTCGGTTTACATTAATGGCCTCGAGGTGGCACTCTTGGCCCTTCGGTCAGACTCCACTAGAGTAGGTATTAGAGTTTTGCCAACCCTACTCTATGCAAACGATGCAGTGCACATAGCCTGTATGGGCCGGGGCCTGCCAGTCTTAATGGGCTGATTTGTGGCATTTATGGACAGGCTGGACCTATCGGTGAATTATACCAAGTCTTATGTACTAGTGGTGGGCCCACGGTGGCTCGAGTCAAAAAGCTTTAAAGCCGGTAATCATATCCTTGGAAAGCTCCCGGCCTTTCCCTATTTGGGAGTGTTATTTGACAACAAGCTACAATGGGAAGCCCTCTTAGAAGGGAGGTTGAACGAGCTGAACAAATCCCTGGGAGCCATCACTAGTTTTGCAAGTAGATTGGGTTCAGGGGCCCCGGAGGTAATTTTAAAACTTTACAAGTCCAAAGGTATGTCAAGAGTAGTATATGGTAGTGAGATTTAAGGGTATGTGCTGCCACCCTGGTTACAGGTGGTGGAAAATAAATTCCTGCACCAGATGCTACGAGTCCCCCAAGGTACGCCAGTTTGGTCCGTTCATGAAGAGTTAGGGGTTGGTTTCCTGGCAGACCAAGTGGCAATTAAACCCTTAGTGTGCTGAATAAAGATTTGGACTTCTGATCATAAGAATTTAAATTGCATGATGGAACCGGATAGTTTGAAATTGGAACATGGTACCAAAATATCCTGGATACATTACGTAAAGGAGTCTTTTTAAGCCATAGGCAGGCCAGATATCTTTTTTGCACATGACATTTAAGTAAGGTGGATGTTAAAACCATAAAAGACCTACACCATACATTTTTAACCATGAACCGTGAAATTCTTGAGCTCGGTAAACCCTCAGTTAGGGCATATGTGATGTTTAACCCTTTCGATGCTGAGGACGAGCTCAGCTCGTCATGATGCACGGTTGAGCTGTGCTGATGACGAGCTGAGCTCGTCATGAATAATGTAAAATATGAATGACCAGCACAGTACGGGAAAACTGCTAGCAGCCAAGGTGTTAAATCGGTCCCAGACATTGAACCATACTTTTTGGCCTTAACTAGTGATCTCAATAGATTTTTAATCACACGTTTTAGATTTAACCAGCTCCATCATCTTTTAGCATCCCCAGCCGGCTTCTTTCCCTCATTTGATCAACATGGTCCTTGTGGCTGCAATCTTCGATTGTGTAAATATTTTTAATTCCACAGAAAATGTTTCCTCCGGCCCTTGTTAAGAAGCTTGAAGTTTAGGCATGCTAAAGAGGCCCTCCTGCATTTACAGTTGTTAACTGACCCTCTCACACAGTGTAGTGTTAAGTTTCTTGCTGGCCGCTTATAGATCTAGACAATCTAGAAAGATTAAATTTGCGCTGCTGCTTTTTATTCATTTGTATTGTTTTAAATTTTACTTTGTATCAGCATGAAATGTTTGCTGATTTATTATATGATATACTGTATCTTTTATGGTTGCTTCGCGTCCGAATTAAAAATACATATAAACTCTAACATCCTGAATGTTATGAAGGAAAATGATCATTTTGCCCTGATTGGGGCATATGACGTTAATCAGGCTAAGACTGAACTTTTATAGTTCAATTCACTCCAATCTGAGCTTCCAGTTATTTTAAAGACAGTACCACAGCACCCGGTTAGGTATTTAGGATTTTTGTCACAAACACGCTTTCACAACTATTTCGTTTAAATTATGGTGCAACTTTGGACAACATGAGAAAGTTATTGGGATGGTGAACTCTAATTCCTCTTTCCCTGGTTGGTAGCACTTCAACATCTATTATCCGTTGTTTTTATATCTCTTTCTAAATCTTACCCTAAAAATACCTAGTGTGTATTTCAAAGAACTCAACAGTATTATAAGAAATTTTGCTTGGTCTAAGAAACAACCTTTTATTGCTCCCCAGACAGCAGCAAAAAACAAGCATTAGAATTCGAACTCTTCCGACTTCTAGAACTCTGAACATGCATATACACATAATACTGGCAGCCATCTTCCTCTTTTGTTGCTGCTCAGTTTCAGATAAGTCACTTTTTAAACTGTCACATTATTCTGTAGATTTAAAATGTATTAGAATGTATTACATTTATTTCTTATATGTTAGAGTTATACATTTAAAAGATGGATGAGGATTGTGAGTATGTTTGTTTTTTAATTTAAAAAAGAGAGAAAATGAAGTTTTAATAAATGAAAACTTTTAAAATAAATTAAGGTATATGAGTTAATACTTATAAGTTTTGAAAGTTGTTTATTTTCATGTGGTATAAAAGCGGCACGTTTAATATACAGTTTTGTCTGTTTTATTTATAATCGCCTATGTATTCGAGGGTTGAATTGATAGGTGAAAGTCAAAGCATATGGAATTAAGTTGATACTTAAATGATTTTAAAGTGTTAGATATTTTTTCTGTTGGCATAATTTGTGGGGAGACAGTTGGGCGGCTGAATAGAAGCATGAGACATTGTCTCTTCGTGACTCGAGCAGTTCAGCGTATGATGCTGTATCTCTTGCGCGCGTAGAGAGCGCGCATTCAGAAGGAGAGCGATTTTGATCTAGAAAGGCCGCCGCACTCACGTAATGTATGGCGGCCATTTTGAAGGATTGAGATTGCATTCACTTTAGTGTATGCGTTTGAAGCAGACATATTTTGGGCAGGAACGCGAGTCCGTTTCTGACAGACTTCGGTCGGAGAGTTCAGGAGGAGGTTGTGTTATTGATTTGAGAAGATAATTTGATTGGTATTTGAAGGTTTGAGGAGAAATTTGATAGAGAAGTGTATTTATGGTTAAGATTTTGTAAGGAGGTCATTTTGTGAAGAATTTCAGTTTGAAGTTGATAAATATTTGAATACATAATGGAAGGTGTTGAGGAAAGTTTTGAGGAGAGAATGAAATCTTACATGGAAAAAATGTTTGGGGAGATGTCTGCATCTCTAGACAAAAAAATTGAAAATCCTTTAGAGAAAAGTATACAAAGGAAACAGAAGTCTGGAGAAGATGAGAATTTCTGGAAATAAGAAATGTCAGAAAAAGAAAATGATTGAATCAATTAAAAAGGGTAAAGAAGGTAAGGTTCTGGAAGGAATCGCTATAAAGGCGAAAGAGAGCATAAAAAATGCACAGAAAAGAAAGCATACTAATGTGGCTTGTGATTCTAGTTCAACAAGTGGGTATGTTGAACTTACCTGTAGTTCAAGTATTGATGATTCTGATATGGAGGAGGTTTCACTTAAAAGAAGAAAGATGAGAGAGAGAAAATTAAAATGGAGGAGAATGATATTGTTGATCCTCAAGGGGAAGAAATGTTCAACCCGCTTTTAATTCAACATCCTCTTTCTCCGCAATGGGCTCCGGTGGAGCTGGTTGCAAAATACGTAAGGTTTTGGATAAGGAGGAAGATACCAAAAGTGGTCAGGACTAGTATGAGGAGTGAATGTTGTAGACCTAGTCTGGACAGCAACGTTGTGTATCCTCCGGAACTTGACTAAAAAACAATGGCGTTCATTAATAAGTCTGGGAAAGACCCTAGGAGGGGTCTTGAAAAGGGTTTAAAAGGGTGTCAAGATAGACTCCTAGATGTTTTGGGGCCAATGACCAAAGTAATTGACATGTGCGAAGAGACACATAGAAACAACACAGGTATTGATGTGGCTGAAATTTGCCAATGGGTTCAAAGGGCCATATGTCTTTTGGGAAATTCGAATATTGCACTTTGCATAGAAAGGAGAACGTCTATTCTATTTAAAATAGATCCGAAGTTGGCGGATTTGGCGAATAAGGAGCCAGGAGAGTGCAGTGATGGTTTACTTTTTGGAGACAATTTTGTAAAGGATATGTCTCGTTATGTTAGTGCTTTTAGCTCTCTTGAGAAATCTCAAAAGGATATAAGGAGAGTTTTTGGAGTAGCCGAGTGAATGTGGGGTCGGGTCCCAGGCTGGGGTCAAGGAATTTCAAGAGGAAATTTTGGAAGAGGAGGTAGACCATATGGAACAGGTTATGGGTTCAATTTCTACAGATCAAGAGAGGGACAGGGACATTTCTTCCCACAGAAACATAGAAGCAGGGCCAGAGGAATGTGTTCTGAGAGGCGAACAAGAGGTGCCTCAGGTAAGCTGTTTTCAAGACCCTATTTCTATCCAAATAAAGTTGGGTGGCAGAATAGCCCTATTTGTTTCACGATGGACAGAAATTATCAGGGTCCTTGGGTTTTGCAAACAGTTTCAGGTTACAGAATAGATTTTTTTCAGTCGCAGGTACAGGAGAAAGCTCCAAATATTTTGAGATTCTCAGTGGAGATGGAGGATATGGTGACGAAGGAAATAGAGGCATTAGAGAAAAAAGGAGCAATAGAAGAAGCAAGGATTGTAAAAGGAGGTTTATTAAGCAGTATATTTCTGGTGGAAAAAAAGGAGAAAGGAATGTGTCCTGTAATAAATCTGAGAGAGTTGAATGATTGGGTAACGTACAATTATTTCAAGATGGAGGGCATTCATATGTTGAGGGATCTGTTAAGGAAAGGAGATTGGATGACAAGATTGGATTTGAAGGATGCCTATTTGACTATTCCAATGTGCAAGGAGCAGACAGATTTATTACAGTTCAGGTGGAAAGGAAGGTTATGGAGATTCAGGAGTCTCCCGTTTGGGTTGACTTTGCCCCTTGGTGCTTCATGAAGGTGATGCGTCCAGTGCCAGCTTGGTTGAGATCAAGGGGCATGCGTTTAATTGTATATCTGGACGATATTTTGATCATGGCGGAAGAGAAGGAGTTAGCGAAGGAGCAGATGGAGTTTGCAGTGAAGGGTGATAGAGGATTTAGGCTTTGTAGTGAACAAGGAGAAATCATGTGTGGTGCCTCAGCAGGAGATACAATTTTTAGGCTTTCTGATACAGACGTTGGATTGTGTGTTGAGGTTGCCAATGATGAAGGTGAAAAAAATCAGAAAGGAAGTGAAAAGAGCAATGAATTCGAGATGGATTACGTTGAGACAATTAGCTCAGTTGCTGGGTCTTTTGTCAGCATCGATACAAGCGATTTTTCCGGCTCCTCCTCATTACAGGGCATTGCAGAGGTTGAAGGGTTATCATTTGAGAAGATGGGCGAAGTATTCTCAAATTATATTGTTGAATCAAGATTCGAAGGAAGAATTGAATTGGTGGATGATGAAACTAGAAGCATGGAATGGCAGGGCGATATTTGGAGAGGTTACAGAGATAGAGATAGAGTCGGATGTGAGTCTTCACGGTTGGGGCGCAAGATGTTGTATGGTGTCAACAGGGGAAAAGTGGTCAAAGGAGGAGAAAGAGATGCATATAAATTGTCTGGAACTTCTGGCAGGATCCTTTGCTGTTAAGAGTTTCATGAGGGACCAGGTAAAATGTTGTGTGCTCTTGAAGATGGACAATTTGCCGACAGTGAGGTATGTGAGCAAGTTAGGAGGTCCAGGATAAAAGGGGTTAGCGGATTTGGCGAAGGAGTTTTGGAGATTTTGCTTAGAGAAGGAGATTGTGGTTCAGACTCGGTATATTCCGGGACTGAGCAACGTAGAAGCGGATTGGTTTTCAAGATATCTCGGAGATGTGAGCAATTGGAGGTTAAACAGGGAGATTTTTATGAGGTTGGAGAAGAGATGGGGTTCTTTACAAGTGGATCTGTTTGCGGACAGACTGAATTGTCAGTTGAAGGAGTTTTACAGTTGAAGACCGGATCCAGAAGCAAGGGGAATAGGATTGGAGTGTAGGAAGGAATTATGCTTTTCCCCCATTCTCATTGATACAGAGAGCATTGATGAAGATCAGGAGAGAGAAGGCAGAGATGGTTATTATAACACCATTCTGGAGAGCTCAAGTGTGGTTTCCAGATATGATGGATTTGTTGATAGAGGATCCGGTGTTGTTACCGAATTTAAGGGAGATCATTCTGGATTCAGAGGGGAATGTTCACGATGTGGTTGTGACAGGTCAGTTAAGATTCGTGGCGTGGCTGATTTCAGGAGAATTCGGCAGGTGCATGGATTATCGAAGGCGGCTGCGGATTGTACCGCAGAATCATGGTCAAAGGGCATGACAAACATGTATAGATCAGCATGGAGAAGATGGTCTGGTTGGTGTGTTGAGAGGAATTTGGATTCCGTATCAGCTCCTGTAGATGAAATGGTAAACTATTTGTCTGAATTGTATAGGAATGGTTTAGCCTACAATACTGTGAATATAAGCAGATCTGCAATTTCTGAAGGACATGTTTTAGTGGATGGTCAGCCAGTAGGATCATATGTGTTGGTTAAAAGGTTGGTAAAGAGTGTGAGGATGGTTTTACCTCCTAAGGCTAAGTATGGTGTGCTTTGGGATGTTTCTTTGGTCCTGCAAGAAATGTAAATGTAATTTGGATTTGTATAGCGCCTATCACCCAGGGGTCTCTAAGCGCTGTACGAATACCGCTGTGGAACCCTTCCTGGCCTGTTCCTGTGAGGTGTCCACTCCTGGGCACCCGCAAGGTGAAGCCAGGCATCCTAGCGCTGTTAGGGCCGATCTGGAGATTAAGCAAGCTATTGCCCAGAGTTGCAGAGTGGAACCCATGTTTAGAGTAGGCACCGAGGCGAGAATTATCGGGTCCTAGGACATTGAGCCCAAGATCCTGCCGCGATGGGGATTGAACCCTGGTCCGGACCAGACCTCTGCCTCAGGGTCTGCCGCTCTAATCGGTGAGCCACACTTCTCCAATAGAGGGTTGGGGTGGAAATATATCTTTGGATATTACATTTTTATCATGGAAGATGGCTATGCTTCTCTGTTTGGTTTCTTGTAGAAGAGTGTCTGATATTAGGGCCTTAGAGGTGGATTCTATGTGTTATTAACCAGAGGGTGTGTGGTTTGAGTTAAGGAAAAGAACGAAGACCATGTCTAGGACAATTTTATACCCACATTTGGATGGAAATGAAAATGTGTGTCTGCTGCGATGTTTGAAGGAATATGAAAAAAGGACTTTTGGTTTGAGGCATGGTGGTTGTTCACAACTTTTAATTTCTTTTAAGAAACCGTTTAAGGCTGTATCTTCTGCTAGGCTGGCAAGGTGGGTGAGAAAGGTGATGTTGAGGGCTGGAATGGATATTAGTGTTTTGGGGCTCATTCTTTAGGAGAGGCTATGGCATGCAAGGCGTATATGACAGGTTTTAGTTTATATGGAATTATGAAGGCTGCAGATTGGAGTAATAAGTCAACATTTAAGAGGTTTTTTTTAAACCTGTGGAAAATGTATTTGATAGAGTTTGGATGAACTTTGAACATGCATAATATTGGCCTAC
This sequence comes from Lissotriton vulgaris, assembly GCF_964263255.1. Lineage (NCBI taxonomy): Eukaryota > Metazoa > Chordata > Amphibia > Caudata > Salamandridae > Lissotriton > Lissotriton vulgaris. Next base: position 1,150,488,217 of record NC_141685.1, on the reverse strand, counting down.
GGGACTTGATGTAAAATGCAGATTTTCCACATTTAGAAAGGGGTAGAAAATCATTATTTTAATAAAGGCACGGAGGCTAATATTACCACCCAGATTATTAATGGTTTGTTTTTTATTATGCAGGATAAAGAAGAGGAATTCTCAAAAGCTGAAGTATGAAAGATTCTGTATCGAGGGGAGTTTGAAGGATGGATCATTGTTTTAATAGAGACTTTGGCTTTTTATTCTGTTCGCAGCACCTAAAGAGGAAGTTCTATGTGTATATGCATGTTCAGAGTTCTAGAAGTTGGAAGAGTTCTAATTCTAATGCTTGTTTGTTGCTGCTGTCTCGGAGCAATAAAAGGGATAATGCATAATATTAGCCTCTGTGCCATTGTTAAAATCATGATTTTCTACCCATTTCTAAATGTGGAAAATCTGCATTCCTCTCCGGGAGCACGGTGGTGCTTCCATGGGCCCAATTGGGAAGCCGCGACTTGCGCGGAGATCTGGAGGAGGCGCTCCCATGGCGAAGAGCATGCAGAATGACCATTACGGGCCGCCGCCGCAGCCTGTTAGGTGAGAAAAGCAGAGAGAGGCCCGTGAAGCTAGAAAAGAACCCCCGGCAGACAACGTGTGCAGCGGAGCTCAAGAGGAGGGGGTCTCGGGGAGAAGAACATGTAGAACGACTAATGCGGCCGCTGCCGCAGTCTGTGAGGTGAGGGAAGCAGTGGGCGGCCCACGAAGTTGGCGAGGGGCACCCAGCAGCTGCTGGGAGGAGCACACACATGTGCTAGAGGTATGCGGCCCTAGCTGCATTGGCCGGATTACAGGAGGGCCAGGGGCAGACAGCCTGTCCCCTCCCCACTTAGAAAACCGGCATAAAGAGCACGAAGGCGGGGACGTCAGGTAGTCACAGTAGATCAGTGGGGGTCCCCGCTGGGAAAGGAGAGAGCTCTGTTCTGACCGCAATACACAACAATAGCGACTCGGGTAAGATTGGAACAGGTCTGCAAAGATCTTAAACTGAACATCACTTAGAATTCATAAGGATGGTTAAGGCCTAGGCATTTCCAGATGGAGTGAGAGAGCAGGCCGACAGATAGAGAGGTATACATATATATATATATATATATATATATATATATATATATATATATATATATATATATATATATATATATACTAGCTTACCCTTCGCGCGTTGCTGCGATCTCAGAAGAAAGGAAATTCAAGGGAACTCGTTATGATAACATTCAATTTTCATTGTGTCATTGTTATTGAAACGTATTCATTTTAATATGGAAAACATTTCTAAGTGTGGCTTGAGCAGTGCGTACTCAATCGGCTTCCAGTTTTGATTCTGGTTGCTCTCCTGTTTCATTTGAGCGGGCTTGAGCAGTGCGTAATTGATCGTTTTCCAATCTTGATTCTCGTTGCTCTCCTGTTTCATTCGAGCGGGCTTGAGCAGTGCGTAATCGATCTGTTTCCAATCTTGATTCTCGTTGCTTGTTCGTTTGAGAAGAACGGGCTTGAGCAGTGCGTACTCGATCGGCTTCCAATCTTGATTCTCGTTGCTCGTTCGTTTGAGAAGAACGGGCTTGAGCAGTTTGTATTCGAACAGCTTCTAATCTTGCTTCCCGTTGCTCGTCTGTTTCTGCAGCTTGTAATGCCTTTTTCTTTCGTGCTTCTGATGTAGATTGACCAATCGATTTCCGTTTGGGGGTCATAACTGTCGACGATGCTCGCAAATTCGCTGTCTATTTCAGTATTTGAAAGATTATGAGGGAACAGGGGGGGGGGCAATTTTTTGGCCCTAGGGGGCCGATATTTTAAAAAATGTTATGCCAGAAACCTTCGCGGGAGTGTACTCAACAACTTCCCAAAGTTTCATGACGATCGGATGAATGGTGTAGTAATACATAAAGATCAAACAGACAGACAGACATACATTCGTTTTTATATATATAGATAGATATTAAAAGTGGAGGCTGATTGCAAGCCTGAGTGGTTCACCAGGGAGGCTTCCTGTGGAGCAGATAGTGCTGCAACCATATTGGGGACGGAGCCCTAACGAAACATGTGGGGAAGGCCCTATTCCTAATCCTGGTGGGGGCTACACCTATGACTTTGCTGGCTCTGGAGGGGAAGGGAGAACAGCTACCTTAAGCGCAGAGTGCAAGTGGACGGCAGCACCACCACCAACGCAGCAGAGCAGAAAAGGCCCACTATGGGCAGAACAGAGGGTAAGCAGTCAAAGCTGTCCTTCGAGCCCAGTAGAGTGGCCAGGTCCCAAACCAAAGATACTGTAGGCAAGATGGCTGAGCAACTCTCTACTGCCAAGGACACCGCAGGTGATGACATGAAGCACCTCCTATTGACTACTGTGAAGCAGAGCCTTACAACATTAGAAGCCAAGATGGATTTGGTGTGTACACGGGTTGGTTTCCTTGCCCAAAAGTTGGAAAAACATTTAAACCAATTGTAAGCAGTGGTGCACAGAATCTCTGAGCTAGAGGACACATCAGATGGGAGGAGGGAGCAACTATTGCAAATGGAGAGCCTCTTAAAAGTAATTGCTGCCAAGAATTAGGGCTTGGAGGAGTTCGTTCCAGGTGAAACAATGTGCACATTATGGGAGAGCATGAACACGGGACAAATGCAAGACTATGTGGAATGAATGTTTAAGACCCTTTTTGATGCCAAGGCCTTTTCCACATAGCTGGTGGTTGAGAGGGCGCACTGTTTGCTAGGGCCACGGCCCCCTCCGGGTGCGCACACATGGCCCATTATTGCTAGGATCCTTAACTATTGTGACCATGATGTTGCCCTCTGGCTGTCCAGAGAGAAGAAGCAACTCGCATTTGAGGGGAATGGCACTGTAACATATCCTGTCTTTACAATGGCAATGTAGGAGGCCAGAAAGAAGTTCCAGCCCGTAAAGAAGTTGCAACAGGCCCAAGTAGACTATGCAATGCTGTACCCGGCGCGCCTCTGAGTCACTTACCAAGGAAAGCAATATTTCTAAACCAACCCATAACAGGTGGGAGATTATCTGAAGTGTGCTGGTTGAACCTCGTCCGGCAGGGACACAATGACCTTGTCGGTTTGCTCCTCGTTGCTGCTGTTGGAGCAAGGATAGAGGTGTTCCCTGGAGGAATTCACCGAAGAAGATCCTCAGACCCCGGAGGCGAGCTTGGACGTTGTACTGCCTAAGATTCCCATAAATGTTGTAAAACTGCAAATTGCCTGCAATGAACCAAACAGGGCCAAACCTCACCACGAGACACTATCACTGCAATAGAGTTGCATTGGGGCATGAATGAGACGATACCAGAACACCCCGCTCCCGCGGTGTGGCTTGGGGTCGGATGCTGTGCCCCCTAAGGAAAACAACCCCTTAAGGAGATCTCTACCCTAATTCCTGTGGACTTTCCCTTTTTCTTTTCCTTCTTCTCTCTTCATAATCTTTAATGCACTAGTGCTTTTCTTGTTCTTGAGTTCACCACTGTTATTTCCTTGCAGCTATATACACTTTGCATTGCATATGATGAGGGGCTTCATGCAGGAGTGGGCACCTGAGGAACTGCTAATTGAACAGTTTTTATTGCAATGCTTTCATATTTTGGATCCACTGGTGTTGAGATTGGAGGGGTCCCACTAAATGGCTATACGATCACTAGCAGTACAAGTTTGTGGGTGGGGGGATTTTGTCCTTGACAAGTTGGGGTTGTCGTTGTGTGAGGTGGGTGGAGGGGAAATGCATCTTTTCAATTGTGTTGTGCATGAATTAGGATGGGAGATACTACATTTCAGGCTTATGACCCTAGGGGATGGTAGTCTACCTCTAGGTAGTATATTATGCCCTTTCTTTGTTTCATGGCTGGACAGCGGGAGAGTGCAGGCCTAAACCTCCTGACTTGGAATGTCCAAGGGCTGGGAAACCCAGTTAAGCGAAGGCAAGTCCTAGCCTACTTGGATAGGCACAATATTCAAACTGCCATGTTAAAGAAAAGCATTTTGGGTCCTGGACAGATCCCGCATTCGCTACCCGATGGGCAGAGCATAATGTTTTTCCATGTATTCAACATATGCTAGAGGTACAGTGATCCTGATTAAGAAACCCACACCATATGTGCCAATGGGGTCTCTTCAAGACACACAGGGGTGCTTGAGTAGTATGTGGGGAAGATTTGCAACCAATTCTATTACTCTGGTGTGCTGTTACAGCCCGAACAAACAAGTTACTTACCTTTGGTAATGCTTTTTCTGGTGGATACAGTATCTGCCTGTGGATTCCTCACCTTTTGAATTACCCCATGCACATTAGTCCATGGAAACTTTTCTCCATAGCTCTCCCACGTCGACGTGGATGTTACAATAGAACGGCCCAACTCGCCACCCCGCGCAACGTCATCGGAGCCATAAGAAGACCTCATCTGCATGCTGATGTCAGTTCCACCCACTTTTTCCGTGTCTTCGATGCAAACAGGTGAACCGGCAACAAATCTACAAGTATACACAGTATACAGAAACCAAGAAAGAAACTGGAAATTCTAAAACATAGACATTTCCTAGTGACAACTACTACATAATTTCAAGTATTTCATAATAAAATGCATGAATCACATGTCCATTATTTTTAGGTATGAACAAGCCGGGGATGGGGAGGTGGGTGGCTTTTCAGTGAGAAATCTACAGGCAGATACTGTATCCACCAGAAAAAAGCATTATCGAAGGTAGTTAACTTGTTCTTCTGATGGATACATCTGCCTGTGGATTCTTCACCTTTTTCATTGAATCCCCAAGAAGTCCCGCTCTCGGAGAAGGGTGCCTACCTATTTATACCAAAAAATCCTGCAGCACAGAATGTGCAAAGTGACTGTCCCTCCTCACCTCAGAGTCTAAGCAATAATGCTTCACAAAGGTGTGTAGGGAAGCCCCAGTTGACACCTTGCAGATGTTTACAACAGGGCCACCTCTAGCTAAAGCCAAAGAAGACAACTCCACTCTGGTGGAATGAGCTCGAATACCTTCAGGAGACTCCTTCTTGGCTAAGGCGTAGCAGATCTTGATGCAGAGGATAATCCACCTGGACTGCGTTCTCTTGTGGACAGCCTTGCCCTTCATCTTGCTCACATACCAATGAAGAGTTGGTCATCCAACCTAAATTCCTTAGCCCTGTCCAGGTAGAAGCTGACCACCCTCTTAGGGTCCAGGTGGTAAAGTCCCTCTCCTTCTTGGAAGGGTGAGGGGGAGGACATAAAGTAGGTAAAGTGATAGATTGCCCTAGGTTGTAGGGAGTGACCACCTTAGGCAGGAAAGCACCTCTGGTCCTAAGAACCATCTTATCCGCATGAATTGAGATAAATGGGGGCTTAGAGCTAAAGGCCTGCAGCTCACTAACACTCCTGCCAAAAGTAATTGCAATCAGAAATGTTGGCTTAAATGCTAGAGATCTCAATGGACAGCTATGCATGGGTTCAAAGAGAGACACCATCAATAAGGTAAGGACTAAATTGAAATCACACTGAGGCATGATAAATGGAGTAGGAGGAGGAAACCTATTAGTGACACCCTTAATGAATCTCATGACTATGGGAGATTTAAAAAAAGAGGGTTGGACTGGTAGACAGAGATAAGCAGACAAGTAGCCTTTGACCGTTGCTACTGCACAACCCTGTTGTGCTAGGGAAATAATGAAATTGCGAATATCAGACAAATGGGCTCGTCAAGAATGAATCGATCTCTCTTCACACCTTTTCACAAACCTGGTCCACCTACCGGAATAGAGAGACTTGATGGAGTGTTTTCTGGCCGATAAAATAACATCTATCACATTCGGCGGGAGAGAAAAAGTGCTCAGGTTACCCGTTCCATCTCCAGGCATGAAGGTGCCGGCTCTGGAGGTGGGGGTGTAGAACCTGCCCCAGTGACTGCAAGAGGAGGGCTGCCCTGCGAGGGAGACAGAGCACAGGGTGCTATGAAAGGTAAAGGAGGTCTATGTACCACACCTTTCTTGGCCAGTCCAGGGCAATCAATATGACTTGGGCCTAGTCTTGGTGAATCTTCCTCAGAACTCAAGGAATCAAGAGTTTGGGAGGAAACGCGTGAGCTCCAAACTAACTGAAACGTGTCCCCCAGAGCTCCCTGCATCAGATACTGGAGACTGCAGAACGACGGATAGTGAAGGTTCTCGTGAGTGGCAATCAGATCCAACCGAGAAAACCCCCACATCCTGAAAATGTGATGGATCACCTCCGGATGGAGATGCCACTCGTGATCGGCCGAGTACTGCCGACTGAGACTGTCCGCACGCACATTCAATACTCTGGCCAGATAATTTGCAATGAAGCAAATCTGATGGTCCTGAGCCTAGTACAGAGTCGCAGAGCCTCTCTGCAGAGACAATACAACCCTACTCCTTCCTGTTTGTTGACGTACCACATTGCTGTAGTGTTGTCTGTCAGGACCTGAACCGACTGATCACAAAGGGAGGGAAGAAAGGCGACTGACCACGAAGAGAGGGAAGAAAGGACCGCAATTCTAGAAGATTGATGTGAAAGAATATTTTTCTGGCGACCAAATGCCTGCAACCTCTAGATCCCCCAGATAAGCTCCCCACCCTGCAGGGGAAGCATCCATTACCATTGGGACCACCGGAAAAGGAGGTTAAAATGGATTCCCTTGAGACAGGTTATCCAAAACACTCCACCATAACAGCTCCGCTGCAATGTCTCTGGAGATTTTGACCACCTCTTTAAGATCTCCGTTGTATTGAAACCACTGCCTGCGGAGGCACCACTGGAGTGCCCTCATGTGCCAGCGTGCATGATTGACCAACAGTATGCCGGAAGCGAACTGACCGAACAGGCACAGAACCTTCAGGACTGGAACAGCTGCTCCATCTTGAAACATTGGAATCAAAGCCTGTATGTCTAGAATCCTATGAGGACGCGGCAAAGCATGACTCACAGTAATGTCCAGTACTGCCCCTATGAACAGGTTGCACTGAGAGGGCACCAGATGAAATTTGGGTACATTTATCGGAAAACCCTTAGTTAAACAAAACTTGTGTTGTTACCTGCAGGTGATGCAGCAGCATCTCTGGTGACTTTGCCTTGATTAGCCAGTTGTCCAGATAGGGAAAAACAGTAATCCCTAATCTTCTGAGATGCACTGGTACCACCGCCATCACCTTCGTGAAGACCCGTGGTGCGAATGTAAGGCCGAACAGAAGGACTGCAAACTGGTAGAGTTGAGAAACCCACCATAAACAGAGATACTTCCGATGCAACTTTAGGATGGGAATGTGGAAATATGCATCCTATAAATCGATAGACACCATCCAGTCTTCCTGTAGTAGTGCCTGAAGAACCTGACTGAGGGTCAACATTTTGAATCTCTCCTGTTTGAGGTAAAAATTCAAGATCCTAAGGTCTAGGTTGGGTCTCAATCGGCCGTCCTTTTGTGGGGTCCCACCTTTCTGCAGCAAAGACAGAACCTCTTGTTGCAGAAGCAACATATAGTCCTCCAAGCACCAGCCCTGGTGAGGGGGGAAAGGAAGGGGAAACTCCTGGAAAGGAAGGGCGTATCCATTTTCTACGAGATCCAAAACCCAGAGATCTGATGTAACAGATCTCCAATTTCGTAGAAAATGGGACACCTGACGTTCCACGGGACAAACATGCTTTAAGATGGGGGACCTAGAGCAGCTTCCCTGTGGAACCAGTTGGGAGAATAGGAGAGAGGAGGAGACTTACTGATGAGCTGAACCTCACAGGTGACCACCACCTTTCCCTTTGTACGATCTATACAAAGGATTCACCTGTTGCTGCTGCTGCCCGGCCCGAAAGGAAGGAGTCTTGCCAAACCCGCAAAATCTTCGGTAACCAAAGCCTCTGGGCGGGGACTGTAGACCCAACAACCTAGCCGTGGCCCTACTATTCTTAAAGCGCTATAGTGCTGAGACCGGTTTAGTACCAAAGAGGCGATAGCCATCAAAAGGTAAGCCCAAAAGGGTGGCCTGCACACCTGAAGAAAAAACAGACTCCCTTAGCCATGGTGTGCCTCCTGGCTACCACTGAGGAACCCATCACTTTAGCGACAGAGTCTGCTGTATCAAGCCCAGATTGTATGGCTGCAGCTTGTATGTCCGACAGAACCTCTACAAAATGGTCCTGAACATTCCCCGGAAGCTTGTGGATAACTTTCTTTGCAGAGTCAATCAGAGCGTGAATCTAGCGACCCAGCAGACATGTTGCATTTGTGGATTTTAAGGCCATAGTGGCTGAAGAAAATACCTTTTTAGCTGATTGTTCCATCCTCTTAGATTCCCTATCTCCAGGCGTGGATGGGAAAGAGCCTGTAGACTGCTTAGTACAGCATGATGCCGGAACTACTAAGCTCTCAGGGGATGGGTGTGCAGATAGGAAAGCTGGCTCCCCGGGCGCTACCATGTATCTTCTTGCAACTGATCTGGACACAGCAGGGGCAGTCATTGTCTTCTGCCAGACCTCTAGAATGGGCTTATAATGGAGTGGTAAGAAGGGACCTCTTGTGATGGAAGGCCTTTCGGAGAAGAGAGTTTTCACTACAGAGATGTATCCAAACCACTAGCCTCCTGCAGCCCCTCAAATTCTTGCATAGTGTCAATAATCTCCCCTTCTTCCGCCTCTTCCTACTGCTCCTGGTAATCTTCCTCCACCAGCAGCCTCTGTGCCTCCCTTCTGGATCTCAACCAGGGTATTGGCGTCAGAGGTGCCAAATACGGCGCCGGTGACTTCGGGACCGGCATCAATGGAGGCTCCACAGTGTTAGCCGAAGGCGGCGGGCGAAGCCGAGACAGCGCCAGAGAATATCTTCACTCCAGGGATTGCACCAGCGTCGAGAAGCTCGGCGTCAGGAGAGGACAACTTTCTGGGGTAATAAGCATAAACGGCATAAATGACGCCTGTGCAAAGTGAGGTGGCAACCCTCCAAGGTTGTATGACAGAAGTCCCATGGGGCCAACAGGCGCACCAGTAGGGTTAGCCGCCCAAGCAAAGATGCCGAACATCGCAATCAAGTAATGCGAAGGAGGAGGAGGAGCTTAGCGCGCATCCAAGATGGTCGCGTGAGCACAGGGCTCCCCGGACCCTCGCCACCCTTCGCAATCTATCCTGAAGTTATCCTGATCTCTTGGACGGATTCCTTGAGATGAACCTCGGCTGAGTTCATAACTCTTTTCAAATCTTAAATTGGACTTGGGCAACCGAAACTGTGTCGATCTGAACTTCTTGGGCCCACCAGGAGGCTAGCCGGGGACTGGGGGACTCGTGGATCAGGGACGGAATCGAACAACAACGGCAGTGGGGTCTCCTCAGTTGCCCCTTCATCACTTTTGGTTTCGTTTCTGGATCCCGACACGGTCTGATTGTGAGACCGTATCCCTCGGCTCGGGGCCATTCCAGCCTCCAGCTAATGCAACCACTGCCTTAACTCTGCAGTCATGTGGATCACTTTTGTACTTTTGTTTTGGCAGTACGAGCCGACTTTTGGGGTCTATTGGTGCCCGGCCTAACAGCGGCCATTTTCACCAGGTCTCGCGGGCCCCTCTGGGGCGCATCTTCCAACATGGCTGGTAAGGGTGACGCTGAGAAGCGGAAGACGAAGGCACCTCTTCGTGGGGGACTGGTCCAGACAAATGTCATCGATCGCTACACTCAGCCCAAAGGATCCCCTGGACTTTCCAGTCGTACCCCAGAGGATGCCAAAGAAGACCTTCCGCCCCTGTTGATCTGTCCCTGCAGGACATCATGGGCGCCATCTCTAATATGAAGGAGACCATCAGTCAGCAATACGAGGCACTGGCTCGTAAAATCGACACGGTCGCCATCAATGTCACCCTGATCAGGGCCGACCTGTCCAAGACCAATGAGAAAGTGAAGTCATTGGATCTGAAGACTTCCAGCCTCACGACCGGTGTGTCGGAACTTCAGACGGAAGTTGGTAACTTGAAATCGGGCAATGATCTGATGTCCCATCGGCTTGAGGAGTTTGAGAACAGGACGCGACGCAGCAACATTCGCGTCATAGGTGTGGCAGAAAATCCTGAGCCTCACTCGGTGGATCTCCTGGTCGAGGATCTTGTCCTGAAACACCTCAGCAAGTTTTTCGCTGTGGAGCGTGCACATCGTGTGCTGGGTGGAAAGCCCAAGCCGGGCGCTCCTCCGCGGCCCATCATTGCGAAACTCTTCCACTTCAGAGATCGAGACGCAATCCTACAGGCTTCGAGAGTACATAGCCCGGTAAACTTCGAGAACTCCTCTGTCAACTTCTTCCCGGACTTTACCCAACAGGTCCAGAGACAAAGAATGGCCTTCCAGGGGGTAAAACGACGGCTTCGGGACCTTGGTATGAAGTACGCTATGCTCTTTCCTACTAGACTTCGAGTGGAGTATGAGGAGCGGACTTTCTTTTTTGATCGGCCGGACAATGTAAATGACTGGCTGGACACCCTACCTGGCCGAGGTGATCGGACGGAGCACCCTGGCGGTGCCGAAGGTGGTGAGCCTACGCGGAAATGACTTTTTCGGTCCCTGACCTCCGAACATTAGACCTTTTTCAGCTGGGTTCTGTTTCTTTCCTAATATGGTTCATTGCAGTTCACGTCTGGGTGGCGGGTGGCGACGGGCCTCTTTCCTCCTCCGGGGTCTTTTTGTAGAGTGGGGTTCTTAGGGCGAATGGCACACTGCATGTTGGGGTGGAATTTTGGTCTATTGCAGGGGTGCAGGGAGGGGGGAATTGTAACGGGTGTTGGTTGGGGGGTGGTTTGGGAGTGTGTTTTTTCCTTTCAAGGCGACAAAGTGATCTTTTCCTTGTTTCAGGTGTCCGGCTATTTGTGGGGTGACCCATGCTTTACTTGTGGGGATGGGGGGTATTGGGTTGAGGTTGGTATCATGGAACGTCAATGGATTGGGGGATCGTATCAAACGGGGTGTGGTGTTGCAATATTTGCGTCGTTTGTCTCCTGATGTGGTACTCTTGCAGGAAACGCATTTGGTGAGAAATGTGTGTCATGCTTTAAACAGGTGGGGTTACCGACTGGTTGCACACTCAGGGTTTACGACTGGTTCTAGAGGGGTTGGTATCTTGATCCGGTATTCCCTCCCCATCGAGATAGATAGTGATATCCTTGATGATAGAGGGCGCTACGCCGCTATCACCGGTAGGTGGGAGGGTAAAACTCTTTCCTTGCTTACAGTATACATTCCCCCAGGTCTCCAGACCTCTACTTTCTCTGATGTTGGTCGGATGATGCTGGGCCTCCCTGACAGTCTCCTTCTTATGGGTGGGGATTTTAATTCTGTGCTTTCAGGCAGGTTGGATCGCCACCCCCCCCAGAATGCTTCCCACTTCCCAATCTTGGCTTGGTGGGTTCATAGACACTTTTGGCCTGGTGGGCTGCTGGAGGTTAATGCACCCGACGCAATGTCAGTACACCTTCCATTCCGGGGCTCATGGGAGTCTATCCAGGCTCGATTATGTCCTTATGCCTGCGGTCCAGTCTTCCTATTCCGTGTATATTTAGCAAGGACCCCCTGAAAGTATGAATCGTATAATTCCTAGGTCAGGGAAAACAATGTATATGCAAAGTAACAACCTAGGCAATCAAAATTTACACAAACTTATTTGATAAAGAATAATAAACAAGTAGCTACAACTAACTAAAAGACATCATTTTTTATTTTTTCATAATTAAAACAGTAAACATTTCATTCGCATAACACACAGTTAAAAAAATCACAAAGGTATTAGCAAGTTAAAAATTAATTAAATACAAAACAGTAAATTCAATAGCTGTAATAGATGAGTGGCAGATTATATGACTCTACGCGCGTTTCGGCGGCCAGCGCCTTCTTCCTGGAGTAGCCACGTAATATTACTGGTAAGGAAAATTACTTTTGTCTTTTCACAAGGGCAACCGAGTTTAGGCTGCCATGCTTCTTATTATGACCTCAGGGATTGCTGAAGCTAAATAATGTGAAGGATAGATCGTCACCGTCCGCCACCGGAACCCTTAATGTTGATTTGTGCTCTGGATGGTCCACCAATTTGGCTTTTCCGAATTGTCCTTGTAGTCTATTAAAATTATATCGTTCTTGTAATCGTTTTTATATATTCTTCAGTCACAGAAGAAAAGAAGATCACAAGATGTTGTTTTTAGGAAAATTCCTATTCGCCTAGAGGCACGAATTCTTTTGAGTCAAGGATGAAGATGCAAGTTGTAAGGGATTCTATAATGTTGGGCAAGTAGATGATATTTAAAAGATCTCCCTGCCTGAGGATGGTCGGCAGGGCTCCGTATGTCCGGTGGCGGGTAGCTCGAACTGGCAACTGCAATCGCGGCAAAATGATGAACCAGGGAGATCAGACATTTGGCCCGAGGTATTTCTGACCACTCTCCTTTGTGGCTTAGCTTTGACACGGGGACACACGCCGCGGGGCGGATTGCCCCTATCAATCCATGGTATTTGCGCAACCCCAAGAACCGTAGTAGCCTGATAAAGTCCCTAGACTCTTATTTCTTGGATAATGAGGGGTCTGTCTCGTCCTCTGTGTCCCTGTGGGAGGCATTCAAAACTGTCATTCATGGTCAGGCCCTATCCTTAATAGCCGAGACCAAGAAGGCTCGAAATATGGAGGTTGAGAGTCTGGAGGCAGAAATACTTGAGTTAGAGGCCGACCTGGAATTAGGCGTCACCCGGGAGACACTCCACGCCCTTAGTTTGAAGCAGTTTGATTATAAATCCCATGTTACAGATGCCGCCAAGGCAATGTTCAGGGAGCAGCAGGGTAGATTGTATGATGTTGGTGATAAGGCGGGCAAATTGATCGCATGGCTTGATAGAAAGGAAAGAGCGAATCGTGTGGTTCCCGTGATACTGACTTCGGATGGTGTGTGCGTGACTGACCCTGGCGAGATTGTGAAATTTTTGCCGATTATTTTCGTGTAGTTTACTCCCCAGTGTCCGACAGAGATGAGATGACTCTCGTTTGCTGCTGAGGGACATTGCTTTGCCTTGTCTGTCTGAGGAGCACCGAGAGCGCATGGAGGCTCCGTTGTCGGTTGATGAGATTGCTACCGCAATCCGCTCCCTCCGTTCTGGTAAGGCCATGGGCCCTAATGGCCTCCCTGTCGATCTGTATAAACTGCGCCCGGACAAAGTTGCGCCCTACCTTCGTGCAATGTTCAGGGAGTCACGTGAGCTCGGTGCCCTCCCCTATGATCAGCGTCTGGCTACTATAGTTGTGATTCCTAAGGAGGGCAAGCCTCGTGATCGCTGTGCGTCGTATCGGCCTATTTCCCTACTGAATGCCGACCCTAAGATCTTTGCCAAGGTCCTTGCCAATCGCTTAATCGCTGTAATTTGTGACCTGATCCACCCGGATCAATCCGGATTTATCCCGCACCGAAACACTGCTCTCAACCTGCGGCGCCTACACGGTGTTCTCGCTAGGGCGGAGTCTCTATCGGAGCCGGCCATCTTGGCTTCCTTGGACGCCACAATGGCCTTTGATACGATCGAATGGCCGTATCTCTGGGCCACTCTGGCTAAATTCGGTTTCGGTGATGGCTTTATTAGTTGGGTTAAGCTTTTGTATGCGGATCCGTTAGCTCAGGTCGTCGTCAATGGCAGAGTGTCCCGGTCCTTTGCTCTCGGATGTACGCGGCAGGGATGCCCGTTGTCCCCCTTGTTCTTTGCTCTTGCTCTCGAACCGCTTGCAGCCTGGCTCCGTTGGGAGGCTTCAATAAAGGGCATCCAATGGTCCCCCAATTTTGAAGATCGTGTTTCGTGGTACGCCGACGATATCCTTCTATACCTTACCTCCCCTCGTAAATCCCTTAACGTCCTGTTTGATGTTCTCCCTTCTTTTGGCAAAAACTCCGGCCTGATTATCAACTGGTCCAAATCGTGTGTGTATGTCATCTCTGGCGGCCTTCCCCCCTTGCCGAGTAGGTTTCCCATTCAAATCTCGCAATCTGGCTTCAAGTACCTGGGAGTCTACATATCGTTGGACCCAGTTGCCCGCTACGAGCACAATCTCCTCCCTCCTCTCCGACGACTGAAGGTGGACGTGGCGCGGTGGCGTAAACTGTCGTTGTTGCCCCTTGGTCGAGCGGCACTCTTTAAAATGATGTCGCTGCCTCGCTTTCTCTATGTGCTTCAAAATTCTTTTGACGCTATTCCGGCGGCGTACTTTCGGGAAGTGGAAGGTTTGCAGAGGAGGCTCGTGTGGGACGGTCGTGCTCGCATTGCTCTTGCAAAACTCACTCTCCCCTGGTATGACGGGGGCATTGCGCTCCCGGACATCAGGAGGTATTACTGGTCCTCTCAGTTGTCCGCCATCAACCATGCTATGTATGAACCCGGTCCGGCGCCTGCATTCGAGATGGACAAACATCAGTTGCCCGGCGGTAACTTCACTACAGCACTCTACTCTCGGACCACGGGGAGGAACCTCACGGGACCCACCAAGGTTGCGGTGCGCGTGTGGAAAGATGCGAATGCGGCTATGGGATGGAATGATCGATTGACGCAAGCGACCCCATTGTATGCATCGGAACGCTTGGGATGCCTCTGGACAACGAAAGGTTTTGAGAACTGGGACATGATTGGTATCAGCAGAGTGGGTGATCTTTGGGTGAGGGGAGCGGTGAAGACCTTTGCGATGCTTCAAAGTGAGTATGAGTTGGGAGACCGAGAATTCTTCAGGTATGTACAGGTTCGCCACGCCTTGCTGTCTGTCTTCACAGCTGGTGAATCGGTTCCTGAGTCATCCCCACTCGAGGACCGTATACTTGATGGTCATCTGCCCGATAGTACAATCTCCTTGATCTACAAGAAACTAATTAACAATCGGGCAGACCTTCTTGTGCGTCTCAGAGAGGTCTGGTCCGGAGACGGGTTGGAGTTGGATGACGAGGATTGGCAGGCCGCCTTATCCTCCCCAAAAGAAGTCGCCATTCCGGCCCGTCTCCGTCTTGTCCAGCTCAAGATTCTCCACTGTGTATATGTTACAGGTCCTCGTTTGGTTGCGATGTGTTTTTCACTGGATGGGTTGTGTAAGCGTGGATGTGGTATGAGTGCTACCTTCCTTCACATCCTCTGGGAGTGTCCGGAGGTGGCGGCGTATTGGCAGCGGGTGCATGCGGTCATGGAGGGTGTTACCGGGGTTGCTTTGCTGCCTGAGGCCCGTAGATGTCTGTTGAATGTGTAGGAGCCGAATGATTATAACATTGCCCAGGCCCGTTGGGCGGCACTGGGGAACATGATTGCGAAAAGAGATATTGCGCAGTTGTGGGGTTCCCCGCGGCCTCCCACCGTGTCGACATGGAAGGAGAATATGGACTGGTGTATGTTTAGAGAGAAGACGGTGTATGTGGCTAGGGGAAAGCCTAGGGCGTGGAGAAAGATCTGGGGTCAGTGGAACGCCTACCGAGGGAATATTTGCACACCTCCCCTCGAAGACACTCTGGACATTCCATCCTCCCCCTGATCCGGAGGTTCCTGTAACGATTTATTCTCCTTTTTTATTATTATTTGTCTGACTTCCCCACTGCCTCCCCCCCTTCCCGATTGTATTTCATGCCCTCCCGATCTAGCATTTTGTACTCTGGGTACCCCCCATCGGAGCTTGACAGTGTCTATATTATCTTTCGCCTTGAGTCTTTTTTCCTTTGTTTTCTTCTTCCCTTTTTCTTTTTAAAAAATTAAAAATTTCTATATCCTGCCTACATCCTGTGTTGCCGAAAAGGTATCCTGTGTTACTTTGGACCACAGTAGAGCGGTCGCTGCTTTGTGAACTACATAGATTGCCTTATGTGTCCTAGCGGCCGGCCCCTGTGGTTGTAGGCCCATACTTGTAATGCTATTTTTTGCACAATAAAGTTTTTCAAAAGAAAAAAAAAAGTAATGCGAAGGATCTGTGCCTGGAGCCAGAAAGGGTGGATACAGATCCAGTACCGCTGGTTCCATGACATCTCGAGGAGGCAGGTAAGACTTTTTTAGTCGCGGCGCCGGAGATACTGGAGCCGAGGGTGGAGTGGTCGGAGGCGAAGTCGTCACTTCCCTGGGCATTGGAGAACCTCTTGAAGCAGGGCAGTGCACCAGAGTCACCTGAGGCAAAGAGGAAGGTGAGACTTCATCCATTCTGTGACGCCGGAGTACCGTGGACCCCGACTTCGGTGCCTTATCCTTAGACAAACGATGTCTGGAACCATGACGTTGCTTCTTCTTGTGTTTCCTCGACGACTTTGAGGTGGGTAGAGTCGGTGACTTAGACTTCGATCTCATCCTTTCCCAGTCCCTCTGGCTTCTTCACCCTGGCCATGAACAACTTGGCCTCCTTCTCTTTTAGGGCCTTCGAATTCATGCGTCGGCACGACGAACACCCCTCGACATCGTGGTCCGACGAAAGGCACCAAAGGCAGTCATCATGGGGGTCAGTGATAGACATATGACCCCCACTTTCCCTACCAGGTTTAAAACTAGACTTCTTCTGAGCAGCCATGTTACTGCTACTATTTCAGGAAGAACCTGCAACAATGGACCTTTCAGAAATGGAGAGCCGGGGAAAAATGAAACTGATGGCAGCCTGCCGACAAGGTCTTCTTATGGCTCCGATGGCGTTGCGCGGGGTTATGAGAGAAGCAGCTCCATTGAGACACCTTCATCAACGTGGGAGAGCTATGGAGAAAAGTTTCAATGGAGTGTTGCGCATGGGGTAATTCAAAAGGTGAGGAGTCCACAGGCAGATGTATCCATCAGAAATAGATGACCAGTCCTTCTTTAATGTCCTCTGGGGTAAGGTGTTGTACATAGGGTCAACCTATCTGATATGGGGGAGGAGGACTTCAACATGACAGTGGAGCCTCAGAGGGACAGATCAAACCCCCATCCTCATCATTAAACGGCTACACGGAAGCAAATGCAACATATACTCACAGACCATTATATCCTAGACACATTGAGGCATCTCCTTCCTGAGTTAGAGGAGGGTACCCACTACTGTGCAGTGCACTCTACATGCTCCAGACTTGACTACTGGTTCGTCTTCAAAGGGATGGGTACATGAGTGGTGCAAGCTCAGCATCTAGCTCGTACTTTTTTATATCACTCTCCAGTTAGGCTAACGCTTGTTCTCCCGACTGACTGCATGCCATGCGCTGCTTGGCAGCTTAACCCAACAACTTTACTGGATGCCTCATTTAGGGCAGAGGTGGGGCAAAAGATACAAGATTTTTTTTTAGCATGTCGGGTCAGTCCCCCAACTAACAACAGTATGGGAGGTGGACAAGGTCACTATAAGTGGCATTTGTATTGCGATAGGAGGTGGGGTGTTAAAAGATATATGCAACACTCTCAATCACCAAGAGACGGACCTCAAGAACCTGGAAAGAGAGTTCTCAGACCCCCCCCACAGGAGTGACACAACTCGCCATTAGAGACAAACTGACATAGTACAGAGAAACTGCAGAAACGGAACACCTGTTTTGGGGCAAGCACATTAGGGCTCGTAAATATGGAGAAAGGGAATGGCTGGGGAAAGCATTAGCTGATCAAATCCACCACCCTCGGATCTCTAACTATGTGCTTGAGATATGAGATACAAATGACAATACACACAAGGATATGGCCAATATTTTACATATCTTCACTACATCTTACTCTGCCCTTTACACCACAAGAGGGAAACAGCCAATTTTACTATCGACTATTTAGAAGATGTGGCGTTGGGATGGCTTGGAGGGGTGCAGAGGGAGCTCCTGTCAGCTGAGATCAAGGAGGATGAAATCAGGGTGGCAGTGATACAGTTACATTCTGGCAGGGCTCCTGGTTCGGACGGCCTCTCAGCCAACTTTTATAAAACATATATTGATTATTTGACTCCCATACTTAAACAGGTATATGATGAGGCCAGGGAGGAGGGCATTCTTCCCATGTCCATGAGGGAGGCGACAATTGGTTCATTGTTAAAGCCGAGAAACCCAGGTGATAAATGTGAGTCATATAGACCACTATCCCTGATCAATTGTGATGTTAGAATCCTGGCCAAATTATTGGGTAACCGGCTGAGTCTCCTCATAAGCTCCCTTGTGCTGCCTGACCAGGTGGTGTTTATCTCTGGACTGGCAACCTCACACAATTTATGTACTCTCTTCTTGCTACTGTCCTATAACTATCCCTGATCAACTGTGATGTTAGAATCCTGGCCAAATTATTGGGTAACCGGCTGAGTCTCCTCATAAGTTCCCTTGTGCTGCCTGACCAGGTGGTGTTTATCTCTGCACTGGCAACCTCACACAATTTATGTACTCTCTTCTTGTTACTGCAGGATGTGGACCCCAAGATAGAGGCAGTGGCAGCTTTTTTGACACTACCAAAGCTTTTGACTCGGTGGAGTGGGAATATCTAATAGGGGTGTTCAATCGAATGGGAATTACTCCCAGATTTCTCTCCTGGATAACATTGCTGTACCATCAGCCACAGCGAAGGTATTGGTTAATGGTGTAAGCTCTGCCCCCTATTCAATTTCGTCTGGCATGAGGCAGGGGTGCCCACTCTCACCCTTGCTATTTGCACTGGCTGTTGAGCCGCTTGTTGCTAAGCTGCATCGAGAGCATGCGATCTGCTATTCCACCAGACAGATATTTGTATTCTTTTATGCAGGTGACATATCGCTTTATGTTCAAAACCCAAAAATTAGTCTTAACCACATATTACGTGAGTTCACACCTTTTGAAGAAATCTCGAGAATCAACCTTTACTGGGAGAAGACTCAGATCTTCCTTCTCACAGAGTCAGCTTATCAATGGCAGGGCGAATCTCACTGATCCTGCCAAAACTGTTGTACCTCTTTCTTAACATACTATATAACCCAGGCTGTCATTTTCGTAAAACACTCCAATAGCAGTTGATCAGACTGGCGTGGTGGAGGGGGGGGAGCAGCCCAGACTCCAATGGGGCACACTAACTTGACCCTTCTCGCAGGGAGGATTTGAAGCTCCTGAGCTGAAACTATATCTATGTGCGCAGGCACATTTTGTGAAGTATTGGTTTCATACTCCCCCTTACATGCCGCATCTGGCCATTTTACAATGATATAAGGATCCCATTCCGTTAACAGGATTTATTGCAAATAAACCTAAGGGCAGAGACTCATACCCGACCACAGTGGACTGCACCACCACGGAATGGAAGGGTATCACAGGTCGGCTGGCCGTTCAGATGCTGTACTCACCTTTGTTACAGCGCCCAAGCTATCCAGATCCTGAGGTGACACAAGAGCTGGGCTGTCGAAGAATGCTCAATAAAGTTAATATAAACACCTGGGGAGACCTATACACAAATGGGATTTTTAAAAACAGTGACCAAATCTTTCATTGTGGCGAGCCTATGCCTATGGAGCTCTTTCTATATGTGAGACTCTGACAAAGCGTCAAAGCAACCACACCAGAATTTCTTTGAGAAACTTCTACGTTGTGTCCACTGAATCCTATACTGCAATGCTTCTCACCGACTGGTTTCTCTTCTATACCATCATACACAAGCATCCCTGACAGATGCCCCTACTGGCTCCAAAGAACAATGGGAAAGCAATTTGGGCACATCCCTCACTGACAAGCAGTGGGAGTGTGTCTGCAGACAGTCTGGAAAAATCTCTGCTAATAGCCACTTGCAGATAATACTCTATAATTCCTCATTCGTTTGTAGTACACGCCGTTTAGGATGCATAGATTTCAGATTCAGGAAGATGACAGATGCAACAGATGTGGCCAAGAGAGAGCAGATTTCCTACACTTAGCCTGGGAATGTGAGCCCATTGGGATATATTGGCGACAGGTTTTGGAGGCACTTAAGGTGATGATAGGGACTTTCAGCAGAAGCGGCCGCTCCACTCACTGCTCCCTGCCTCCTGGAAGTGGTATTGTTAACGCCGAGACCCGGTCTCACTCCCTGCCTGAGCCTGCATAATTGAAAAGAAGCGCCTAGTCAGTGATTAGCGCTAGATCGCCCCGACCGCCGAGCATTTCTTTAGATATCTAGCATTATTTAAGAGAAGCGCCTAGTCAGTGATTAGCGCTAGATCGCCCGACCGCCGAGCATTTCTTTAGATTTCCTGCATAATTTAATAGAAGCGCCTAGTCAGTGACGTGCTGCCTGAAATTACATTATTGCCTGCAATTGTGCTGTGAATTTGCATCGCGCTCGCCTCCATTGTGCCCCTGTGTTGTTTTTGGATTGCCTGCTTTCTGCTGCCATTTTGTTTGTTGTTGACTCCTTCCCCTGATCTCCACCCTGCCTCCCTGCTGACCCTCCCTCGCCCCTCCCCTTCCACTCTCCACATATGTCAGATGCATATGCGCGCAGCGTTCACGCGCAGCGACCGCGCCCCATTCGCGCCGAAGGTGCGCCAAAGGTAAGCCCGTCTACGCCCGTCCGCGCCTGGACCGCGCCCAGCGCCAGACCCCCTGGCCCTCGTATCACCCACCCCTCCCGCCTTACGTACGATGCCACCACCCTCCTAGCCCTTAACCCCGGCCGCTGCCCCAACTGCATCCAAGCCGGCCCTGGACACACCCATGGACCCTTCTCATGCAACTCCTGCAAGTTCGACGGCACCAAAACCACCTCCGCATCCACTTACGCCATACAGAGACCTGACACCAACCACCTAAAATGCATCCTGCTCAACACCCGCTCAGTCCACAGACATGCCATCGACCTCTGGAATCTACTAGACACCATCTCACCGGACGTCGCCTTCCTAACAGAAACATGGATGAACGCCTCCTCAGCCCCAGACATCACCATTGCCATCCCAGAAGGATACAAGATCATCCGTAAAGACCGCGTCAAGCACACAGGAGGAGGCATTGCCATCGTCCATAAGAATTCCATCTGCATCTCAACCAGCTCAGACGTCAACCTTGCCAGCGCCGAGCACCTTCACTTCCAGATCCACACCGACCCCAAGACCACACTCAGAGGCACCCTCCTCTACCGGCCCCCGGGACCCCGTGCACAATTCAATGACGACATCGCTGACTTTATCACCCCACAAGCCCTCCCCTCCGAGGACTACATCCTATTAGGAGACCTCAATTTTCACCTGGAAAAGAGCAATGACAACAGCGCCACCACCCTTCTGGACAACCTCGCCAACCTCGGACTCAAACAACTTGTCACTTCCCCCACCCACATTGCAGGTCACACACTCGACCCTATCTTCACCTCCAGCAAACATGTCTCTTTCAGCCACACCACAGCTCTTCATTGGACGGACCACAGCTGCGTTCACTTTATCTACAATAAGACCACAATCCACAACCGCCCTCAACCCACCCTGCGTAGAAACTGGAACAAAATCACCATCGACCAGATCTCCTCATCGCTCCTTCAAAACCCTCCTGTCCACTCTTCACACCCCGACCAAGCAGCCATTAACTTCACACAATGGCTATCCAACAGCGCCGACATCCTAGCACCGTTGAAAAAACGTCAAATCAAGCTTGGCTACAAAAACGCCTCCTGGTTTAATGAGGATCTTAAGAAATCCAAGAAACTCTGTCGCTCCCTCGAGAAGGCCTGGAAAAGAGACCCAAACACCAGCACCAAGGACGCCTTCAAAAACGCCACCCGCATACACCACCAACTAATCCGGTCTGCCAAGAAAGCCGCTTTCAAAGACCGACTAGATAACAACGCCCACAACAGCAAGGAATTATTCAACATCGTCTAAGAATTTACCAACCCCTCAGCCAACTCCAACGACATCACCCCCTCCCAAGCCCTATGCGACTCACTAGCGTCCTTCTTCCACAACAAAATCGCAGACATTCACAACAGCTTCGACAACCGACCCGGAGACCAACCCACTCAACCTACTGCAGGACCTTCACCCCCCTTGAACATCCTTAACGACTGGAACCCAATCTCAACTGAGGACACCATCCGCCTGATGAACTCCATCCACTCAGGATCCCCAACTGACCCATGCCCTCACCACATCTTCAACAAAGCAGACTCCATCATAGCTCCACACCTCCGAGACGTCATCAACTGCTCCCTCAACTCCGCCACCTTCCCGGAAAGCTGGAAACACGCAGAACTCAGCGCGCTTCTGAAAAAACCCACAGCTGACCCCACCGAACTCAAAAACTACCGCCCCATCTCGCTTCTTCCTTTCCCGGTCAAAGTCATCGAGAAAACTGTCAACAACCAGCTCGCCACCTTCCTCGAAAACAACAAATCCCTCGACCCCTCACAGTCCGGATTCCGAGCCAAACACAGCACTGAGACCGCACTCATCGCAGCAACAGACGACATCCGAACTCTATTGGACAATGGAGACACAGTCGCTCTCATCCTCCTCGACCTCTCCGCAGCCTTCGACACAGTCTGTCATAGCACCCTATTACAGCGCCTCAGAAACATCGGAATCCAAGGAAAAGCACTGAAATGGATCATCTCGTGCCTTACCGGAAGAACTCAGAGAGTCCGGCTCCCTCCTTTCAAGTCAGAGGCCTCTGAAGTCATCTGCGGCGTGCCACAAGGATCCTCACTCAGCCCCACCCTCTTCAACGTATACATGAGCCCCCTCGCAGCCATCGCACGCCAACACAACCTCAACATCATCTCCTACGCTGACGACACTCAACTGATCCTCTCACTCACCAAAGACCCTAACACCGCCAAAAACAACTTACAGGAAGGAATGAAAGAAGTAGCCGAGTGGATGAAGCACAGCCGTTTGAAACTTAACTCAGACAAAACAGAAGTCCTCATCTTAGGCACCTCCCCCTCCGCCTGGGATGACTCTTGGTGGCCAGAGGCCCTTGGAAAAGCACCCATCCCGACGGACCACGCACGGAACCTGGGCGTCATTCTGGACTCCTCACTCTCGATGACCAGACAAGTCAACGCCGTCTCATCATCTTGCTTCAACATTCTGCGCATGCTCAAAAAGACATTTCGCTGGATCCCCACCGAAACTAGAAAAACGGTCACTCACGCACTGGTCACGAGCCGCCTGGACTATGGAAACACTCTATACGCCGGTACCTCCGCAAAACTCCAGAAAAAACTCCAACGCATCCAGAACGCTTCAGCCAGGCTCATACTAGACATCCCGCGTAAAGAACACATCTCTGGTCACCTGAAAAACCTCCACTGGCTCCCCGTAAAGAAGAGGATCACTTTCCGCCTCTTAACCCACGCACACAAAGCACTTTACGAACTTGGACCCGAATGCCTCAACACACGACTGTCCTTCTACACCCCCTCCCGTCAGCTACGATCCTCCAACCAAGCCCTTGCCACTGTACCTCGCATCAACAAAGCCACCATGGGAGGTAGATCCTTCTCCTACCTGGCAGCTAAAACCTGGAACTCTCTTCCCACTCACCTACGCCTTACTCAGAACCACCTGGCATTCAGAAAACAACTTAAAACATGGATATTCGACAAGTAACTTCCCCCCCCCCTTCCTCAAGCGCCTTGAGACCCTATGGGTATGTAGCGCGCTATATAAATCCTGACTTGACTTGACTTGACTATCGGTTTCACCAACTATGGCACTACTGGGGTACACTGAGGAGATTGAAGATGCTTATAGGAAATTCACAGTATTGGTGCTCTTATTGGCTAAAAGAAGGATGGCTTGCAGATGGGGAAGAGGCAGCGCATCTAAATTCAAAGACTTGCTCCAGGACCTAATATTATGGCAAGAACAATCCATGACATTTGCAGAACTTGTTCTGCTTACTTCTAGACTGAGGGATATATGGGACCCCTTATGAATGTATTTGCTTACTAACTTACCATTGGCCCCTTGACTTGGGAGCTGCAAGATCTGGGTGGGAGGAGAGTGGGAGAGGGCATGTATAGCCTGAACTGACTATTGATAGATTACGACCCTTTCCAGATTTATGTCACTGTAAGACTTGTCATGCACGACTACTGAACGACACATAATGATGTAGATGCATACATTTCTGTTTATGTACCTAAAAATTAAATAAAAATATTGTTTTGTTTCAAAGGCTGGGAGGAGTGGAGAAGTGTGGCTCAATGGTTAGAGCGGCAGACCCTGATGCAAAGGTCTGGCCCGGGACCAGGGTTCAATTCCCGCCTCGGCTGGTCTTGGGCTCAATTTCCTCGGACCTGATAATTCTCGCCTCGGTGCCTATTCTAATCATGGGTCCCACTCTGCAACTCTGGGCAATAGCTTGCTTAATCTCCACAACGGCCCCAACAGCGCTGGGATGCCTGGCTTCACCTTGGGGGTGCCCAGGAGTGGACATTTCACAGGGAAAAGACAGGAAGGGTTCCACAGCGGTATGCGTAAGGCGCCAGGAAACCCTGGTTGGGGTATAAGTGCGCCTTACAAGTACAAATTCATTTCATTTCAAACTGGTATCACTTGTTACGCAAGAGGCCAGTCAGACCATACCGAACACAACAAGATGATGGGCAGAGTGTTGAAACGTTTCAAACACTCACCCCCAGTCAAGAGATCTGGGTTAAATCCACTGTTCTTTTGCTCACCATGACACCCCAGTTTCGACGCACCCGTATGCAAATCAGTCTTGACCCTACTCCCCATGGCAGCAATCCAGCCTGAACTGCGAGGCCAAGGCATTCCTAGACTGGAAAGAAGCATCCTGGGACTGGTTTCAGAGCATCACCCCTCGTCAGCCAGGTTAACTTGAATCCAGTGGCACAGTGAACCCCAGACTCACATCTGGCCATACTCGCGCACTTAGGGCAAGAAAGCAAAAGACACACAGATGATGGACGGAATGCAGAGCAAATCAAACATTCATTCCCAGTTAAGAGATCTGGGTTAAATCCATCATTATTTTGCTCCCCATACCACCAGTTAAGACCCAGCCATATGCAAATCAGTCTTTACCCTGTGCCTCATGAGAACATTCCAGGCCAAAATGCCAAGCCAGGTCCTCCCTGGACCGGAACAAGCACCCTGGACCAGTTTCGGGGCATCACCCCACATCCGCCAGGCTTGCCTGAATCCTTTGGCAACGTGAGCCTGGGACCCACGTCTGGGCATACCCGGCGCAGTTAGGGCGAGAAAGTAAAAGACACGCAGATCATTACACTCATGTAGGGCAGCCCATCTGTTCAGGTAGACGAGCTGGTGGTAGGAACAGTGAGGAAACCAGTGGCCAAACCGTATTTCCCGTGGGTATTTAGCCCACAGGTGGCCACATCACTAGAGTGGCCCACCAAACTCCTAACATTCAAGGAAGGGTTAAGACATCTTGAGAGCGGGGAGAATAGTGCACTATGGGAATGCTACATCACAGGGCAGAAGGGATCCTGGTAGACCATTGGTTAGTGACAGAATCATGCCCCCAGAGCACTTTCTGGGCATAAACATGGCACCCCTGGCAGCCTGAACCTCAGATTATATCTAGATTACAGAGGACCGAAGAAGGACCCCTGCCTGACCCCTGAACCTAGCAAGAGAGGCTACACCAACCACTGGACTGCACGGGAAGTTCCATGGGCTAGCAAAGAGAGGACTGTGTCTGTGGTGCCTGTCTCAAGGAAACGATGCTCCTAAGCCCCATACCAAAGTCGTTATTCCAATGGTCAGTCTTCTGACCCCCTGTTCCAGCACCATGGCCATAAAAGCTGAAGTAGCCTGTTCTGATCAGTCAGTAGCCACTCGCATGGAATCACCGCTGACCACTGATGTGCAGTCAAGAATACCTCCACTCTGAGTTAAAATATTACACCCATGTCTGTCGGACTCAGGAGAGTCACCAAAGTGTGAATTGGTTGCCAAAGATAAACACTAAGGGGCACATTAGGATGGCGGGCGGGCTTTGCCCGCCCGCCACCCTAGCGGAACTCGGGACCGCCCGCCTAAAGGGCGGGGGTCCGACATTGCCATTAGGATGCGCCCGCCACAGTGGCGGGCGCATTCCTCAATTTAACATTGTGGCGGGCGGTGCTCACTGCTCCGCCCGCCACAATGTTAAAAACAAAAGCAGGCCCTTGCACAATCGAAGCGGCAGGCACCCCCCTTTGGCCTTCACTCTGGGGGCCCACAGGGGGCCCCCAGAGTGAACACTGCATGCCTTTCCGTGGCGGCAATGCCGCCGCGGAAAGGCATTGAAAGAAGCCCATTGTAATATTGCGGGCGGTGTCTGACAGACACCGCCTGCATGTTACTCGTTTTCCGCCCCGGCAGCAAGGGCGGAAAAGTGGCGGCCGGTGTTTGCCTCCGCTGCGGTCCCCCCCGCCATTGTAATGTGGCGGGGGGGGGGAAAGGGTGGCGGGAGGGCATTTCTGTCGGCCAGATCGCCACCGCCACCATGGCGGTGGCGATCCGCCCGACATCATAATGGAGCCCTAACTCTCACCATAGGATATAGATGAACCTTTTGCATCCAAAGATCGGTATCTCTGCTGCAGCTGGACTACGACTGGCCCAAAGAGTACTTCAGGGACTCCGACCCCTGCGGCCAAAGTCATCACACCTTACCTGTGGATCAAAGGATAACCCAAGGCACCATTGTCGACCGCACAGTACCCAAAGCATCTTTCAGCATCTGGAGCATCCTGCATCCCCACCATCAGGACCACTCCATTAAGTCTATGGTAGTCTTGATGTAAAGTGTGGAACTGGACTTGAGACTGCTTTGGTGGCCAGGTAACTGTCCAAATTCTCCTTACTGGCCCCCAATGACCTTCCCCTTGGCAGAATTGGTTGCCCTACTCAGGCCAGAGTAGCCAAACACAACTCTTTCAAACTTTTCAAATGTTTTTAAACTACACTTACCAATGTTTGCTTGTGCTTTAGACTAAAAAGATAAGATTTAAGTTTTACTTAAAAATCTATATATCTGTAACCCTACGGTGGGTTTTGCTCATCTTGGTGTCTAAAAATTCATAGAAATATAATCTATTTTATTAATTTATGTTGAATTTCTTTCGCATTAAATCACCTTTTTATTTTGTTGTTTGGCACTTATAAAGGCTTTGCACTAGCTCTTTATTTAAGCCTTGCCGCTCGAAACCACAACTAACCAGGGTTGACCTAGAGATTTCACAAAAGAGCCTGACTTGACAGATAGTTTAGTGAGTGTACAACACAGTAGGGTCGCACAACCATACCATATAATACACCACCATCCTCACAAGGCAGAACTGTATGTCTGTATGTGTATATGTGACTGTCAATACGGGAATAGCAGGACTGAAATTAAGAAGGGATAAGGAGGATTGGGAAAGCTTTTTTCTTCTATATTACGACACTAAAGCACGACATAAACTGAACCGATTTTTTTGTCCTAATAATAAATTAATCTGTGGGGATGAAGTGCACAACAGAAGACCTAGCAAAATAAACATGCCTTTAGGGGCTTCCTGAAGACTATACGCAAACCAATCTGTATTAACAAGAAAGGTGGAATATCCAATACATTGTGGCCCTAGAGCTTACAGAAGAGTCATCCTGATGAGATAGAATCGTTGGAGGGTCCCTAACTTTGTGTTGTCCCTTGATGAAAATGATGGGGGATGTTACAAGACAAAAATGGGGTATAATGGCTAGCAGAGTTGTGTGTGGCTTCCAACACTGGAACAGAAGGTTGCTGTCAGTCATGATTAGGTGCATTTGGCAGAGCTGTGTGTGAGCCTCAGCCATGGAATAATGGGGTGTGGTAGCACTTGAGTGCACTCGAAGAACTGTGCGTGGGTCCGTATGCTTCAGCCAGTAATTGAGGATCGAGGAGCACTGCCACTGCTTTATGTGGGCCTCTGCACAGGATTTATGTGAAAACCAGGACATTAGAACAAATAAATTGTTGCATCTGATAAATCCTAAAATTTCGCAAGAAATTAAAGCACCAAATTAAGGTTCACACATGTCAACATCGCTCCGGTGATTCTCGAATGCCCTTCCATTGGATTTTAAACACCTTGTGAAAACACGACAATCCAAATTTCTGCACGAAACTCACCCTATTCCGTTTTCTTGATCTGTTCAGGACTATATCGCCAGCTCACAAGTCTATGTTCAATACCACTCGCTACTGAGCGACCCTGATTATGTATGACCTTCGAGTGTTATAAGCCAAATGGAAACGGAGCAAAAAGAGTTTTATTATGACAGCAATAAAAGAAACAAGTAGGCTTAACCTCACTGCCGGGGACACGTCCCTGCTCGTTTGCGCTTCCTTGAAGAACAATGGCACCCCGCTCATTTGAAGCCACTTGACTGACTGCACTATGGAGACTTCTCAGTGACCTATGCATCCATGTCACATAAATTCAACTGCACGCCAGGAGGATTTATCTCGAACTCACGAGCGCTGAGGCGGGACAGTCTCCATGGAGCAGGGACTGAAGCAGATAGAGGGTCATAAAGAAATGACTTACTTCAGCAAACGTTTCACAAGGCCATTTTAACAGTGCGTAGTGGGTGCAGGATAAGGGGGTTGTTATCTTCATGTCTTTGTGGAAGAGTCTGTCTTACTTTTATCATATGCAAGGCTTTGTTTAACTGAAGATGACTGTAAAATCGAGGTTTTTGGATAAGTGTTGAATGCAAAGGGCCTAGCAGCATTCAGCAATAATAACACCTGAACACTGACATTACAATATTACATCTAAGGGTAGTTCCCCGCCATTTAAAAATTTTAATCAGATTTATGAATAAAATACTAAAAAAAAGACCTTCTTTAAAATGACAAAAGCATAAGCTGCAATCTTTATCGTGGCCCTGCTCCTTTAGGATAGACAGCATCCCACCATCACTCACAATGCAGCGTACCAGCCCAGTCACCTAAACTGAATGAGGAGCAAGTTAAACAAGCCAGCAATTTCTCTTATTATAGGAAAGGTTGAACGTATTTCTCAAGAATTACCTGTAGATTCCATTGATGGTGAGCTGCCACAAAGACAGGTCACTTTCCCGTCACTACCAAGGCGTCGTCACCATTATATTATAGGAACCCCGTCAGTATTAAGAGATGGGTAAGAAACAAATAAGCACGGTTAAAAAGTGACTCTATCAGCTCGCCTTACACAAGTGTCTGCTTTGGCATCTGGGTCAATACCACCTCAGCAAAAAGTGCAAAATCTTGTAAAGTGGTGACGCGATGTTGTCTCCACATCACCTAAAATATGTAACTCCAAAAAGGTGATGTTACTAGACATGCCTTCAGATACTGCCTTGATTATAATACAAGTTCCCAAAGTATGATGCTTTGTGAGGAACACCATACAATCAGGGCGGCTCCTCCACTAGGGCGGAGGAGCGTTGCCCCACTGCTTTCTTGCAGTGCAAGAAGCAGAAACATCAAATGGTAATAACTTTCAGTTATTACCATTTTATATTTGGTTGCGGGCAGGAAGGAAGGGTGGGGCTGCTCTACGAGCAGGCAGGGTAGGGGAGCAGTGGTGTGCCAGCCCATTCCAGAGTGTGCAAAGACTGTTTGGTCAGCCCTCTGGGACCGCCCAAACCAGTCATGTGCACTCTGCCCTTCTCCATGCAGGCTGCAATGCAGCCTGCATAGAGAAAATGGCCCCATATAGACCTCTGGCTGGGCGGCGTCCTGACCAATTACAACGCTACTTGCAGCATTGTGATTTATTTATTTTTATTATTTATTTATTTAAAAAGTTTTCTATAGCGCTGGCCAGACCCCAGGGTATTGGAGCGCTTTACAGTAGGAACAGCACAGATACAAAATAGAGGGGGGACATATCATCAGATTGGTTTAGGGGAGGGAGCCTGGCAGTCTGCTTTTGTTTCCTGTTTCTTACGGAGGCAGGAGAGCAGAAGCAGAGAACACGCAGGAACAAGCCGGTGGAAAGGTAAGTTTGATTATATATTTTTTTATTATTAAACTAAAACACCCCCCACGTAACCTTCCCTACCCTTCTCGACCCCCTCAACCCGAGAGACATGCCAGCTGAGTCTGCATACAATTCCTCATTGGATGCAGACACACGCTTATGTCAAATGGCAGTTCACTCCATGATCATATGCTGAGCAAACTAAAATGGCACATGTCCTATGTTCAATCATACTCATCAGTGGATTTGTTGCTATTTACTGCTGCCGCAATTATCATATGTGTCCACAGCCTGAGTTTTGGTAGAGAGAGAGTTAAAGATAAAGGGACTGGAGTACCATATTTGGCTCCACTATTAAATCTTCATAAAGCCACATATGTGTGTGTACTTTTGACTTAATGTATTCACATAATTCAATTATTATCTGTATACGTAGTAGTGCACTAGTATAGAAAGTGCGGTAAGGAGTGCTCTAAATGAGTATGTGCATTAACTATTTTTCTTTTAGGAACACTTGGACCGTCGCCAATATTAATTATAGGCTAAGATTGTACTGGGGTTGAGCTAAAATGCATTTTATTCAGTGAACTCTCTATAGGTTAGGAAAGAATGAATCATGAGTGTTGGTGTTGTGCCTAAAACGTAGTCAGTTGTTCTAATGAATAAAGTGTATTCATGTGCTAAAGTGCAATATAGATGAATAACGTTATATGTATTAATGTATTTACAGGATTGTACATGCATTGCACAGTTATATGCTTTTGAAATTAACTTGCTAAATTAGTGTGACTGTGGGCCTTAAGCTCACAGTTGGGACATTTCACGTTTTAAGATAGTGAGGCGAGGAAGAACTGACAAGGTAAATTAAATTTAATGAGAAGAATACGGGAGTGCCACCATTTGGCGATGTCTGTCGAAGGGAGGAATTCAAGAATGCCTCAGAAGGGTGGACTGGAAAATGGGAGTATTATAAAAGGAGTTGGAACTCTTCATGGGAAATGGAAATAATGAGGATGAATAATGTGAAGTCATGTATCTCGAACTTTCCTTGTGTTTCTTATTAGTGAACTTACCTTGTTGTCAGAGAGATGTCTTTTAGGCTTCGAGAGGTACAGATCTCTCCTGAATTCTGATTGTGTGGCTTTAAGCTATACATGATCTTTTGCTTACAGAACATTTACAGGCGTTGAGATGCTGACGTCTTTTTTACTTCTGGATTAATAGGGTTTGCTTAACTCATAGTTTAGTGCAGAGATAGCTAGATACTGCAATTCTTTCCCATGTATTGGGAGAAGGATCAAAACCATTTGTCCACTCATCAGATTTTGTTCCTAATCTACTGCATTGCAATTACAGAACTCTTGATTTGTTCTTTGCTGTTAAGGACCAATATTGTACATAGATTTGGTCTTCCTTTAATAATTCTGTATATCTGCAGTTTTTAGATCTGATTTATATTACCTTGGCTTTGAGCTTATGATAAATCCTTTTTCAACTTTAAAATACAGGTTCTGATTGTTAATGCATAGCCATATTTAGTCACACAGTTTATGGATCTAAACTTGTCAGTAACCCCTTCTCTTCTCAGGCCACACAAAAGGAAATATGAAGTTTACTGGTAGTAAAATACTGGTCTCAATTTGAGACCTGTTTCTTTAAACCAGTAACTAATTTTTAAGAACCAGACTATGCAATAGTACGTTGATTCCTAAAATTTCAAATCATAGCGGTTCGGAATCTGACCTACCTCATGCATATTAATTATGTAAAGTCGCAAATTCCAACTCACTACAACTGGAAGCCATCACAGAGATGGTGGTCTGGAGGGGTCAGCACACCACCATGTCTGTGATTGCTTTTTAATACAGCAAACGTTTTCAGATTGCAGCCTGTTTTCCTTAAAGGAAACAGGACAGCGTTTAAAAAGTAAAGTTTGATTTTTTTACAAAGTTTAAGAGGAGGCAGTAGTGCCCTGCTAAAAGTTTTTTTTTACATT
This sequence comes from Lissotriton vulgaris, assembly GCF_964263255.1. Taxonomy (NCBI): domain Eukaryota; kingdom Metazoa; phylum Chordata; class Amphibia; order Caudata; family Salamandridae; genus Lissotriton; species Lissotriton vulgaris. Next base: position 1,150,456,360 of record NC_141685.1, on the reverse strand, counting down.
CACAAAGTGGAACGGGTCCCAGTGGGACCTCTTCTTTTTGTGAAAAGGTTATCACCGCCTTTGAGGTGTCGGTAAAAAAACTCAATGTTTTGCAACCAGATTTTGGTGGTAAAACATTGATACATGAAATAGTGATTTGGCAATTGAAAGGGACGCCTACAATACGTCCCTTCCAGATACCAAACAGGTATCCTTTCGGAATCCCATCTTAGGAGTCGAAGAAACTTTTCTGACTCCTAAAATGGTAATAGTAAATAGGAAAAAAACATTTTACAGATTGCAAACGCCAAATCTGAGTATTTTCAACTGTTAAAATGCTTAGGGCCCGATGTAGGTAAATCCCATTTACCGAATTTGAAATACCGAATTTTACCGATTCGGTATTTCAAAATCGGTAAATGGGATGTAGGTCCCAACATCTGGATTCGTTACCGAATCCTTAACAATTCTTTAATTACCGATTCGGTAAATACCGAATCGGTAATGGCCATTCATTCCTATGGGCTTTGAAGCCCATAGGAATGATTAGGCATTACCGATTCGGTATTTACCGAATCGGTAATTAAAGAATTCACAAGGGTGCAGGGGGTGTCACTTTGACACCCTCTAGCACCCCCAAAACGGGCATGTGTGCAATGTGGCACACAGACATGCCCTAAGGGCACGTCTGTCTGTCACATGGCACAAGTGTACATGCACAGATGTGCATGTACACAGGAATCGGTATTTTACCATGGATTTGTATTCCATGGTAAAATACCGATTCTGTAAGCCATGTGCTGATGGAACATTGCCTACCTACATTGCATTTTCGGTAATTTTACCGAATCGGTATCATTACCGAATCGGTAAATATTACCGATTCGGTAAATTTACTGATTCGGTAATGATAACGATTCGGTAAAATTACCGAAAATGTGCCCCTACATCTCGATAGCCCTTTACCGATCGGAAACGGCTGAAAATCGGTATTTTCGGCCGATTCCGATCGGTAAAGGGCTACCTACATCGGGCCCTTAGTAACTCTAGCTCAAAGTTACCTTTATAGTGAATTTGTAACTCTTGATTAGTCAGTAGCTTTTTGTCATTATTAACTTGTGGTTACGCTTCTTGCTAGTAGAGGAACAGGAAATGTCTTCTACAGGTGTCAGGGTTGTCATCTTTTCAAGAGAAGAATAACGGTCTCTATTTGGCATTTTGAGATTGACTCTTATTTTAATAAGAAATTGGAACTGTTTCTAATATTTTTGTTATGTAAACATTTTTATATTTTGTTTCAAAGGGTAAAAAATACCAGCTAAATTGGAATTTGTTTTCCCAGGTGTCTATAAAAATGGCCTATTAAATCAGAGCTTCTGGATGTACCCCACCCAGAGCCCTATCTAATGTGCAGCACACCCAACCACTTCCCATTTTACATGACATGATCAGTTATCTGCTTGAAATTAGAAATCAATCAAAGTGTAAATTTTGTTTGACAGCTGAGAGGTCGTACAGGAAGGTGTTGACAATGGGAAAGAAACTGTTGACGAGGACAAATTGAGTCACCATAAAGTTTACGTCATCCAGTTCATCATGGCCTTTTCCATTTCTAAAAACGCAGGTTATAGCAGTTGAGAATGACAAAGGGAGGGAAAGGAACAGCAGGCAGCTAAGAGTTAGGCAAAGAAGTTGTGGAGAACTTCCTGGTCCAACCTTGCATTATTCTGGAAGCAAACCTTTAGAGTACAGTCTCAGCATAAAGTGTGTATGGTGTGTATGGTAAACAAACAAAGTCATATGGCATGTATCTCTGACAGGGCCATGCGTGACGAATGACACCGATGCCAACTTAGCCTCATGAGAGAGTGCCAGGATAACTGAGGGAATCTGAGCCCCTATGCATGTTGTAGCAGTGGCTCCTAGATGATGTTAGAAATTATGTTTATGGAAGAAGTTAGGATGGCATTAGTGATTCCAAATGTCAAGTGAAGGCCACTGGCTCTGTCAAGATGAAAGCAAAAGGCACTCTTGACACCCAGATGACTGTGCAATGACTTCAGCCAAGTAGGCGTGAAAGGAAAGAGGTTGGTTTGGGTTTGTAGTGCTGTAGCTTCACATGCTGTGCTTACCCCTGCCATCTAGTGTTGGTAGGATTGCCACCTGGCCTGTTTTATACATGCAATGCTCCAATTTTAAAGTTCTTGCCAGTTCAAAAAGTATGAAAATCTGCTAAAACTGGTCATTATTTTCCTTATAACATACTTAAAACAGTAATCATAGAAGAAAACACTTGAAATGTGTCCTACGGGTGCCTTAATGACCACTAACTGATCATTAAAATGAACAAGTACTGAACAGCCATGTTAAAAAAGAACACAGGCAAGTTCATATAAAGTTCAATTTAAGAATCAGTTCTGGGCCTTTGCAGAATCTTAAAACGTAAGCAGGTAGCAGGTATTTTTCTTTGGGAAAGGTAGCAACTCTGAGTGTTGGGCGCAGAAGTTGCAAGTTGTTTTCCCCATAAGAAATGGTTTCTATTTTGAGGTGATTAGTGATACCTCCCCAGTAACCCACAATGCATCAGAAACCAGACTCTACCTCAGACTGTGATTTCTCCATATTGTTAAATATGAGCAGGTGTTGCGATGTGAAGCAGTAAAGTCTACGTGTTCTGGGAGAGAAATATGCACTTAGAAAGACAGTGATATGTTGTACAGTAAGCTCGCATCTCGGAAGGGTGGAGGGTGTATGTACTGCTATCTAACGCGGACCTCCAGTCAGACTCAGCACAGAAGATAATTGCAGAGCAAGCAGCCTGTGGTGACATCTCTAGTTCGGCTCGTTTTATCTCGTACATTACGGGTAATGCTATCCAGCCATCTGCCGTCTTTTAGATCCTTGTACCAATAGAATACCGTGACTAGAACATAACGAAGTAGACAAAATGTACAGCACTTCTTCGAGCAGGAACACTGGGCTGTCCATATGTATTGATTTTTTTTAAAGCTGTCTACAGAATTGTGAGAAATCCGCGGTTATCCAGAGAGTACCGCTAGCTATTAAAGCCTCCTTTTCAGAAATTGCCCACATTCTTGTAAGAAAGCAATACCAGCAAGGGGTGTCAATTTTCAGTTGACCCCCTTGATATGACAGAATATCTACAAGTCTTGATAAAGATGGTATATGTTATGTTATTTGATATTTTTAGAGCGCGCTGACACCATGGGTTTCCTGGCGCTATAGAACAGAGGTGAAAAACACGGGCTGGAAGTTTGCAGGATTAGCAGGTTGGGGGCAAGAGGAAGGTTTTGAGCTGCTTTCTGAAATGAAGAAGGGAGCTGCTAGATTTGATGGTCAGGGGGAAAGGGTTCCAAAATTTCGGGGCTAGGAGGGCGAACCTGCGGCCATCGAATGTATTTGTTCTGGTTCTGGGTACAACAAGCGTGTGAAGATGGGCAGAGCGCAGATTGCGATTTGGACAGTAAGGGTTGATGAGTGAAGTTAGGAAAGCGGGTTTGGTGCAGTGGAGGGCAGCCCAGTTTGAAGGCCACTCGTTGTTCTATAGTCAACCAATGCAGTTTGTGCAGCAGGGGATTGGCCGATTACCATTTGGGAGATTTGTAAATGAGGCGAGCTGCTTGGTTCTGGACTACCTGGAGGCGATGGAGAAGTGATTTAGGAAGTCCGTGATAGAGGGAGTTGGAAAAGTCCAAGCGGGAGAACACAAGGGAGATGATTACTTGGATCAGAGCAGCTGGAGGAAGTAGGTGGTTGACCTTCCGAATCTTTCGGAGTTGGAACGAACAAGATGAAATCACGGAACCAACTTGAGATCAGAGGGAGAGTTCGGCGTCGATGGTCACGCCAAGACTCTTCACAGATTTCGCGGGGGTCGGTGGAGAGCCCAGTTCAGTTGACCAGAACTGGGTTCCCCAGGAAGAGGGGCTGGAGCCCGGGAGAAGGAGCTCGGTTTTCCCAGGGTTTAATTTCAGTTGGTTGCAGTTCATCCATTCCTGAATGTGAAGCATGGTGGAGTGGAAGTTGTCCATGGCATTCGGGGAGTTAAGTGGGAAGATGATCTGCAGATCATCGGCATAGTTATAAACTGTGATGTCCCAGTTTCGAAGTGAGTGGATTAGGGGCCGGAGGTAAAGGTTGAACAGTAAAGGTGACAGGGATTTTGGGCGCTGTGTAGGGGCCCAAGCGGACGGCTTGTGTTCTGCCAGTCAGGAAAGACTGAATCCAGCTGAGGGCAGGGCCCTGGATGCCAGCCTGTTCGGCACGATGAAGCAAGATGTTGTGGTCAACCGTGTTGAACGCGGCCGATAGATCAAGGAGTACAAGGGCCTGGGGGGTCCCCGAGTCGGCATTCCTCCTAAGCGTGTCGAGGACAGCCAAGATGACAGCCTCAGTGGAGAAGGCTGGCCTGAAGCCGGCCTGATTGGGCTCCAGGTAGCATGAGGTCTCGATGAAGTTGGAGAGGCATCGAGTGGCATGCGCTTCGATTAGTTTGGAGAAGTAGGGTAGGAGCGATGTGGGGCGGTAGTTGGACAGTTCTGCTGGGTCCGCGCCAGGTTTCTTCAGTAGTGGGACTAGAATGGCCTCTTTGAAGGTGCTGGGGACAATACCTGTGCTGAGCGAGCCGTTCAGCAGAGGTAAGATGCATTCGGGGAGAGAGTGACAGATGCTCCGTAGGATCGAAGGAGGGCAGCCATCATTCGGAGAGCCCGGTTTTACCCGGGACGCGAGCTCCATCAAGGAGGCAGGCGTGAGGGTAGGGAAATCGGTGAAGACGGAAGAGTTATTGGAGGGGTATCGGAAGCGGTAGTCTGAGGGGAGGTGGGGATCGAGGTTTTGATTTTATTGATTTTCTCAATAAAAAAGAGATTGAGAGTGTCGCAAGTTCCTTGGGTGGGGGTTTGATCTGGGAGAGTTCTGTCATCGGAGGTGAGTTTGTTCATGATTTTAAAAACTTCCTTTGATTTGTTGTCCGCGGATGAGATTCGGTTAGAGAAGTGGGCTGATTTAGCTGAGGAGATTGCGATTTTGTAATCTCTACGGGCTAGGGTGTATTGCAGTCTGTCTGATTCAGAGTAGTTGCGTCGCCATGTCCTTTCCAGCTGGCGTGTCTTCAGTTTGAATTTTTTGAGATCGTCCGTGAACCATCTGTGGGAGTTGTGGTGTCTGGTCGGGGGAATTTGGTTAAGGGGGCAAATTGGTCACTGGCTGACTTCAGCCAAGTGCCGATATCGCTTTCCAGCTTGTCGATGTTGGTTGGCGGGTTGAGGGCAGGCCAGGTGTCGGATAGGGTCGCGAGGAAGCCTTGGGAGTCGTAAGAACTCCATTTGCACGAAAGGCCGCCAGCCATCAGAGGGGCGGAGGTTCTGCCACTGACGGTGAGGGTGGTATCGATTAGGTCGTGGTCTGACCAGGTGCAGGGGGAGACGGATGGGAGAGAGAGAGTCAGATTTTGAGTCCAGATCTGGTCCAGGGTGTGGCCCTTGACGTGAGTAGGCGAAGTGATTTGTTGAGTAAGGTTGAGGCTAGTGAGAGCCTCAAACACATCTGAGGCATGGGGCCTGGCATTGGCGTCGTTGAACCAGTAGTTGAGGTCGCCGAAGAGGGCGAATCTTAGGTTAGAGGTGAGTAGGTTGATCAACTGTTCGGTCAGGGTGGCCACAAATGAGGGCATGGGTTGGGGGGGACGATAAAGGAGAAGGAGTGTTAAGGCTCCTGTGTCCGTTTTTAAGCTGAAGATTAAATTGTCTACTCCCGAGAGGGAAGATGTAGAAATGAAATTGAGGCGTTTAGAGATTATGGCAGCCACCCCACCCCCAAGGCGGTTGCCTGGGCGGTCGGCACGAAGGATGTAGTAGTCTGGGGGAGGGCCGCCAGGATGTCAGGAAGAGAGTCTGCAGTCAACCAGGAGTGCAGTCAAGCAGGAGTGCGTCCGGCTTCTCGGTGGATAGAAGGATAAAGATGTCGGCTTGGTGTTTTACCAGGGAGCGGGTGTTCAGATATAACACCCGGATGGTAGTATCGATCTTAGCCGGTTTGGCGGGGGGAGTGCTCCGACTGGTGGGACGTCGATCGGACGAGATGATGCCGCTAGTGGTGATGCGTCTGATGGTGGAGGGAGAAGGTGTGAGGTTGGGGGGTTGTAGATCCCTGAGGGAGTCAGCCGAGTAGGAGATAGGGTAGCCGGCTAATGGTATAGTCCTGCACATTGGTTACTGAGATCCTCAAATTCTATCATTTAGTTGGATTTCATGGAGCAGTTCCTGCGGATGCGTAGGAACTGACCGAAAGTCAAGTTGTCCCTGAGGCCTCTCAGTGGTGACTGTTATATTTGAGTAGTGAATTACGTTCAGCCGGTTTCCGGTACAGTGTGGTGTGCAGTACGTCCTGTTCCTCATAGATGGTAATGTCCAGAAAATCAATCTGATGGGCATCTGAGTAAAGAGTGAATTGTATGTCAGGGTTCCTCTGATTGAGCCAGGTGTGGAAGGATTATAGTTCGGAAATTACTGCCGGTCCAGATCAACAAAATGTCATCAATATAACGCATCCACATTTCCACATTGTTGGCATACGGGTTGTGATAGTTGAAAACATATTCTCTCTCGAAATTATCCATAAAACCACCCGAGAGGCCTCAGGGACAACTTCTCCATGAAATCCAACTATATGCTAGAATCTGAGGATCTCAGTAACCGATTGCTGGAACGAGGCTACCCGAATAGTTTGATCAAAAAGGCCAGAAAACGGGCATGGTTCAGCCCTCGTAAAACTCTACTTCAAGCAAGAGACAAACCTGACCCAACTGAACAGAGGATGATCTGCGTCACATTCTCGACCAGAAGCAATGCTATCAAAAAAGTCATCAATAAACATTGGGGCCTTACGTTGGATGACATAGAACAAGCAAGCCTATCAATGCATTCGTATAAAAAGGCTAAGAGCATTTCAGATCACATTGTCCGTTCTTTCCTGGAATCACCCAACCATGCAACCATTCAGTCATTGTGGAATCTATCACCAATTCTCGGCCACCAGAGATGTGGACAGTGCAAGGCATGCGCCACCAACATACAAACTAAGGAGTTTGAATATAAACAACGCAAGGTCACACTCAAAACTTACACTAATTGCAACACGAGGAATGTCATTTATGGCATCTTATGCCCAAGCTGATTAATCTACGTCGGTTAGACACAACAGAAGATCAAAGCAAGAGTACTACAGCACTGCAGTCGGATCCGTTGCGAGGTACCTGGAGCGCCCCTGGTTGACCATTTCAAAGGGACGGGACATGCTCCTGAAATTCTCCATTGGTTGATACTTGAAAAGGCCTTTTTGGGACCCAGAGGTGGTAACATTGAAGAAATACTGAACACCCGAGAATCCAAGTGGATGACCTTCTGTGACTCCATAAACAACGGTTTGAATGAACTGGACAGTAGTAACGCACAATTAGCGATAATTTGCCCTTGAACCTTGCTCTAGTCCCCGCTGGGGTTGTGAGTCACACCTTGCATACTATATACACCAGGCATCCACCAGAACACACAGGTGCTTCCGGCCCATGGTGCTATCTTACCCCGCCTCAGGTTTATCAAGTCACACTATATGAACCATACCACCCAACCATCTAAGTATATTTATTGTGTGAGGCTTTGACCTTTTCTGAGCCCCTTTCATGGGGACCCTGAACTACACCATCGTCGAAGCCTTACCCTCCTGTGTGGAATGTCTGACATAATATCGACAGACAGAATATCGAAATACAAAAATATCGGAACAAAAATATCGACATCAAAAATATCGGAATCATATCTTCATAAAGGTAAGTACAAAAATATCGAAAAAATAATATCGTAGTACAAAAATATCGGAATTAAAAATATCGTTTTTTTAAATGTATTAATAATAATGTAAAAATAATTTTAAAATACATATAATTTTACAACTATTAAATAAAAATATTAAAACAAAATTAAAACTAATACATATATATTTAAAATAAATAAAACACTTAATAATTTAATGTAATTTAATTTTTTGTAATGTTATTAAATTGATGTAATGTAATTTTTTTTGTTTTTACCCTGTACGCCTGTACCCCAAAAACCCAAAACTGACCCTGAACCCTAAAAATATCCCTGTACCCCAAAAACCCAAAACTGACCCTGAACCCTAAAAATACCCCTTTACCCAAAAACTGAAAACTGACCCTGAACCCTAAAAATACCCCTTTACCCAAAAACGGAAAACTGACCCTGAACCCTAAAAATACCCCTTTACCCAAAAACTGAAAACTGACCCTGAACCCTAAACATACCCCTTTACCCAAAAACTGAAAACTGACCCTGAACCCTAAAAATACCCCTTTACCCAAAAACTGAAAACTGACCCTGAACCCTAAAAATACCCCTTTACCCAAAAACTGAAAACTGACCCTGAACCCTAAAAATACCCCTTTACCCAAGAACTGAAAACTGACCCTGAACCCTAAAAATACTCCTTTACCCAAAAACTGAAAACTGACCCTGAACCCTAAAAATACTCCTTTACCCAAAATTAATTAATATTATTTAATTACCAATTAATTATTAATTAACAATAACAATAAAGTAAATATATTAGCACATTAGCTGTAATTAATTTAATTTAATAATTAATATTATTTTTCCCAATTAATTAATTAAGAATAACAAAAGATTATATATTAAAACAATTACTATAATTAATGTAATTAACTAATTAATATTAATTAATTACCAACTAATTAATTATTAAAAATATGTACAAAATTATATTAATTAATTAACTAATTAATATAAATTAATTACCAATTAATTATTAATTAAAATATGTACAAACATATATTAATTAATTAATTATTATTAAATTACTTCCCACCCTATTCCCCTATAAACCCATAACCCGCTACAGAACATATTTATCAATTAATCAATTAATTAAAATTAATTAAAAATTTATTCTCAATTAATTAATTAATAATTCCTACTAATTAATAATTAATTTAACATAATTAAATTACTTCCCACCCTATTCCCCTATAAACCCACAACCCGCTACAGTAGTAAAAGACAAAATTTAATTAAATTACATTAAAAATAAATAATAAAACATAATAAATACAATATAATATACACTAAATTTATTAAAAAATTGATATTAGTAACATCGAAGTTATTTATTTCGATATTATTGACATCGATATTTAAAACTTCGATATTACTGATATCATACTAATATCGATATTAAGACTGTCGATATTACTTACCTTCGATATTTTGTCCCATCGATATTTAAACTTCGATATTATTGTATATCGATATTTAAAAATCGATATTTTGTCTGTGTACCCCTGTGTGAGAGGTACTCGTCATTCATTAATTTTTTTAATATATTTCTCCCATTTAGTTGACTTATTTATTTCGTGTTGTGCATTTTGTGAATCTTTCTCTTCAAATTATGTTGAGATTCCCCCTCATGATATGTGTGTGGTCATTTAACAATGAGATCATGACTGCCAGCTTCTGGCATGTGTGGTGACGCTTTTACCCCCCTGTGCGTGAAGTACGCATTGTATTACTGTTTTAATTCATCACTGTCAATTCAAGTGTACAAAGATCACCCTTTAGTGCCACGGGCCTGCCTTTGTAACTCCATTTTTAGGTCTCGCGCCTAGCGTGCACTGCGTAGCACTGCTTCGCGCAGCGCTAGGCATTTTGTAATTGAAAAATGGGGTTTCAGCAGTCACTTTGGACTGTGAAACGCTAGTGCGTGTGCTTTTTTGTATAGTGTTACCCCATTGGCCTTTGCGTGCGTCTTATTGTAAAAGACTGCACACAATTGGTCCAAAGCACGCGCATAGCTCCTCCCATGGCCTATTGGTGTATATTACGGGCACCAAGCGCATAATCGACACCAATAGGCCGTGGGAGGAGCTATGATTGTGCCCACACAGGCGTGACGTGCGCGCCACTTGGTTTTTGAAGTGATCGCGAAAGTGAAAACGATCGCTTTTTCTGCTGTTTGGTTCTTCCTTCTCGTTTTCCTCTGGGACGTGATGGCGTGATGGCTCATTGGCTGCGTCACCATCTTCTTCATGTCTACCCTCAGCTTCACGGCCGTCTTGCTTTGCTTGAAGGAACACAAGAAGAGCGAGCAGTCAGTCGCACTCACTACGGGCTGCTGCATGCTGCAAAATCTAAACATTTCACATAGGCGTCTCATGCAGTGCCTTTAGGACTAATGTGAAGTTTAGTGCGCAATCCCACTGGGCCCTTGTTCAAATGGGTGTGGGCTTTTATTTACTGAGGAAAAGGCGAGCGTGTGCAGGAGTGCTCAGTACAGAGTCGGTGTGCAGCTAGGCGATAGAGTGCTATCACAGCTGGCATGGGAGGACGGTACCCAAGGAATGAGCGCTACAGCAACCGGAGGGTGTGACTCAGAAGACATTGTGCAACCGCACGACAGACAGTGGCGAACAAGGAAGCCTACGGAGGTTTACAGAACAAGTAGACAGCGGGAACACTCTTGGGCGAAATAATGCTGATTTCGGGTCGTGAAAACTTGACGCATCTCAGAACGGCACGACAACGTGATAGGCGCCAGTGTGATGAGCACGGGCGTTTTCAGTCAGTTAGTGGGATACAGCGCTTGAAAGATGGGGACTGTGCATACCATGCGGTTGCGTACTCTAGCAACTGTAACCAATTTTTAAGAATTTTGTTTCAAACAAATGAGCCGGTCTGCATATTTTTCCCCCAGAAGAAACTCAAAACTTTCGGTACAAAGCACAAATCTGTACGCAACTTTGGGGCAGTGTCCATGGTTTTTTTAGTCTCCAAGAAGGTTTATTTCACGTGTAAAACACACATACAAATATTCATTTACATCACAAAGACCGGTGGTCTGGACAATTGGTAAAACAACTGTGCCATAAAAATGTATACAATCATAGAATATGGGTTTACGTACTTTTGTAATTTAAATGGGCCATTAACGCGCAAAGTAAAATTTATATGAAAGCAGGGTTTGGTTTAGAATGAACAAATACGAACATTGAAGGCAATCTTGTGTAGACTTGTGCACACATACATTTTATCTGCCTACGCCCAGCACAGGAAGGCATTCATAAATGCACAACTGAGGCTCCTTTTTTGGCCTCACCTAAAGGCAGCTTTCGTTGTCGAAGATGTGCTGTGGCGAATACATCTTACAGTGGGCTCTGGGTCAGCCCATTGAATACGCCTGGTTGGTTGACTTTGTCATTCTAATTTCCTTGATTCTCTTTTTTTTTTTAAATTAGGAACATTTTATTCAGGTTGTTTTTTTTATTTTATTTAAAAAAAAAAAAAAGAGTAGTGAGTGAAGCCACCTTTTGTGGGGTGCTTGCTTCTCCATACGTCCACCAGGTCCAGTTTAAGCATCTCCGCTTCCATGTGCAGGGCCGAGGCCACTGGCCTCCGGACAGGCCCCGCCGACCTGTCCAGGTCTGGGTCGAATACAAAATTGAATTCCCCACCCCATAGCATTCTAGAGGGGACATGTGTTCTGCAGAGCGCCGCTAGTGTTGTGTAGAAGAGGGGACTATCATAGTTCGGCCCATAAACATTGACCACTACCAAATCGTGTCCCCTGCCCACACACCTAGTAATGACGAATCGACCCTCCGGGTCTGACACCAGTGGAACCAGTTTTAACTGTGAGGTAGGGTTGACCCAAGTGAGCACCCCCCTGGAGTGTGTCGTGAAACCAGCAGCTACACTATGTCCCCCCAACCCCCTGGCCTGTAGCATTCTGCTGGTGAGTGGTAGGTGGGTTTCCGGCAGAAGAGCGAGGTCAACACGGTGTCTGTGTAAGTAACTGAGTACCCTACGTAACTTACGGTGATCATTGAGCCCCCTCACATTCCACGTTAGCAAGTTCAGTTCCTGCAAATTGCGCGTAGCATGCTCAACGCTAGCTTTAGTCATCCTAGCGGTGATAACAATAGGGTGCAGGCAGCCGTATCATTCTCCTTAAGCTGAACATCAGACAACACATTGCATGGCATTGATTTCGAAGTCCCACAATCAAAATAACAATTACAATCCCCAACATTGTCCCCCCCCCACCCACAGCAGACCTCCCCCAACCTGGCCTGGCAGTACCCAATCCCACCCAACAACATCCTGCTTGTGGTGTTGTTACGCCCAGTCCCCAACATTTTGCCCAGTAGAACCATTAGAGCCAAAAGCACTAGGGCAGAGGTCACCATGTGTGGAATCAAACAGTACATCAGAGAAAACTAGTGCAAACATGGCTTCCGCCACCAACACCCAAGTCAGAGTGTAACAACGGAAGGACTATGCAAGGGTCAAAAGGATATAGTGACCAGTAGTGCCAAAAACTCCCCCCTTTCAGTGTTGTCCAAACGCACCCCAGAGTAACCAAGAACTGTAACGGTGCACAGCGGTGTAGTTGACAGTGCATGGGCATGAGCTTTGTCTCGAGCTCCACTCAGTAGTGGTCAAACATATATAAATTGGATTAATCTCACCCAGCGCCTGGCGTTGTCCAATCACCGGTCACAGCAATCGCAAGGCAGCTATCCAACTTACACCCAGGTGCTACCTTGAAGCAGTAGTGCCACCAACTCGACCCCATATTGAGTCTGGGACGGTCATACACTCCTCAAAGCTAGGAGCACGAGGTGTGCTATTCTTGTTCGTCCAGCCGGCTGCTGTCCTCGTGCTCTTCAGTCTGTCGGTTGGGGCTGTTCCTCTGCTCCCTGGACCACTCCTTCAGCGACTTTTGCAGCTCCTTGGGGTCCGTAAAAAAGTGCGAGTGCCCCTGTCTGTTGACCCGCAGCCTCGCCGGGTATAGCATCGCGTAGTCTAGGCCCAGCTCTCGCAACTGCTTTTTATACGGAGCGAAGTGCCGCCTTTCCTCCTGCACCTTCGCCGTGAAATCCGGGTACAGGGAGACTTCAATGCCTTCGTACTGGAGCCTCCCCTTGTCTCTGGCCACACGGAGAGCCGTGTCGCGGTCCCTGTAGTTGAGGAGTTTGGCGATTATCGGCCTAGGGGTAGCTCCAGGCCGCGGCCGCGGCCGCGGCCCGAGAGTGCGGTGGGCCCGTTCCACGATAAACATCGGGGAGAAAACGTCATCGCCCAAGAGGGAGACCAGGAGCTTCTCCACGAAGAGCTCCATCTTGCCTGTCTGGGTCGTCTCCGCAATCCCCGTGATACGGATGTTGGACCGCCTCGATCTGGCCTCCAAGTCCTCCGACTTGTCCTGAATGACCTGAAGGAGTCTGGAAAATTACTTGCGGTCCTTGTCCCATTCAGTCTGGGCCTCCTCCACCTCTGTGAGGCACCTCTCCGACATGTCGAGGCATTCCGCATGTTTATCCACCCTTTCCGCCATGCGGTCCATTCGATAAGTGAGAGCGTCAATTTTCGTGCCAATGGACGACATACTTTCCTGCAAACCTTTCTCCATGGACACAAGCATTTCCTTAATGTCAGTGTACATTGTATTGTCCGCGCCCCTGATCCTAGGGGAAACGTCCGGTGCCGGCTCCTCCGGGGCCTTTGCTTTACGCTGGTCAAACACCAGTTTGGTCCTGGTTCTATCGTTCTTGCCCATTGTACGCAGGGAAGTCCAGGAGCACCCCGCTGTAGTGTAAGGTCTCCGATGCGTAGGTAGGAGTTATAGGCCGCCTCGGCGTCCCAGTCCCGCGCCCGCTCGCAGGCCCTGTAATGTTATGGCCTCCGAAGCCCGCAGGCGCCAACCTCAGGGCGCGCCGCGTGGGAGTCCCAAACAGCGAGCGGTGCAGCCATGTACCCTCAGGCGGCGGTGGGGGGCCACCGCCGGTGTCGACAGCACAGGTCAGGGCCAAGAACCTCAACGCGGATCCACAGTCACAGCCAGGTATGGCAGCAGCAGCGCTGCAAACCGCGTCACAGAAGTGCAAGGAGGTGCTGCTCCAGGTAGATCAAGGTCGACAAATTGTCCACAATGCCTGGTGCCTCACTTTAATCGCCCAGGCAGTCCTCCCCGGTTCCCTGTTGCAAGTCTCCTGGACGGAGGCAAAGAGACGTAGACTCCCCGGCCACCTGATCCAGGCCAGTGGTATATTGCACTGCAGGGAGGCCTGCACACGTGTCCGGCCACTACCGTGGTCCCGGCGTCCCCCAGAACCCTGGCGTCAGCGGCACCGCTGGCGGTCCGCTCAGCAGCCAAGCAAGGGAAGAGGGTATGCATAGCCAATAATTACAGTTACAAACCGTTTGCGTGTTAACAGCACAGATAAGAGCGCTTATTTGTTGTATCATAACATGGATAGTGGTATATTATTGGCTATGTTTTAGACAATTGGATTGATTTTGAAAACCTCACTGAGCAGTAACATAGGAACAGGAGCAGTTACGCAATAGCTATGAGACTAAATGAACAAGAGCTGAGCAGGAACAGTTACACAATAGCTATGAGACTATATGAACAAGAGAGACCTAATAGGGACAATGGTATCTCTTCCATACACTAAGGAGCGCTGTTGGGACTGGCATTCGCGTTGTTTTTATTTTTGACTTGCATATATCACTTTCTCTATATTTTAGAGCGGTGCACTGTCTTCCTGAGCTGTGGCCAGGCGAGGAGTGGCACGTTCCTCTTACCCTATAGGTGAGTGAGGGGACTTGAATTACCTAACGACCAGACTCCGGTTGTTCTAGGTTTTCCATATAATCATGTGATGATATGAGATGACTTACACTAATCTTGGTAATGTCGTTTTTGTCTTTGTATGTGTCTTTTATTTATGTTGTTGTGTCTTGATGACGTCTTTTCCTGGGACATCCCCTGTACAATTAAGAGGACTACCAGGTTTGATCAGGTGACTTCTGTACCATAAACCTCTTTTTATCGCACTTTTTGAGCAGTAGCAAATGTTATAGGTCCTGAAGAAGCGGGAGATACTTAGTGATCTTTAAACTACCGCAGAAACATGTCGACCAACACTTTGGGTCAGTGACTACAAGGGTTAATCACTGATTATTTTGCACTGAATTGGTTTTTAATTTTGGAAATGAACGGCACCAGAATAAAGTCTTTTTGCGTTCATTATCCAATTTTATCTTAGAGCACATTCTTTTCTCTTTCGGTTTTCACAACTTTCTTTGGCACTGCTCTTCAGTTACTATACAGCATTTCCTTTCGCACCTTATTGTACAATACTAGCCTTTCCCTGATAAGGTGGCAACAACTTAGACTCTCCACTATGGGAAGTGGTTCAAAGGATGAAAGGGCGGCAAAGGACGAGTAACTGATGGATTTCTTTCCCGCACAGTGCGATGTCTGGTTGTGTGCTTTTCTAACAACTTTTAGCACACTTTGACTCATTTAGACACATCTCATTTTTTGACACATCCTTCGACCCACAGTTATTTTGTGTTGTATTTACTATTGTGAGTAGGGGGTTGTAATTGTGTGGTCGTTAAATATTCCCTGGGACCCTCCATCCAGTTTTTTGTTTTCTTTGCATAGTATCAAGCCCATTATCGCCGTTTTAGCGGCAGTTTTCTGCTGCTAAAGCGGTGATAATTTTATCGCCTGTCTTGCTAATATGCCCCAAAGTTCCTCCCAGTCATCTCTTGGACAGCATGGTGCATGTGGGTGACCTCAAGGAGAGGGAGGCTTTGCTCCACGAAGAATGCCAACCAAGCTCCTGCTGTTCTCTGCCCCAAAGGTTCCCAGTCTTTGTGCACCCTTTCCGCAGTACAGTTGTGGAGATTTTCTGGAGAATGTTTTACACAAGGTTAAAATGAATTGAGGCATGTTTCCTAAGAACGTGCAGGCGGACACATTCAGATGTGTAACAATAAATATTAAATTACTGATGCTCACAGCTGTGCAACGCTGTGCAACACTGTCAAAAATACACAATCATACTTCTGGCCTCCACCCGTATGTTGCTGTGCAATTTATGCAAAGACGTTCAATATTTGTGAGGCAACCATTGAATGAGAAAGCTGCACAAAGCAAAAGAGCTTAGTGAAATTACACAAGGAAACTGATCAAGTTAAACTCAGATTTTCCATAAATGAAGAAACCAGGTGCAAAATTCTCTTTTTTGTAAGCAGATTCAGTAACTAGATGAAATCGGAGATAAAGGCCAAATGCAAAGTTTTACCAGTCCCTACAGGTGCCTGTCTTGAAAATGATGAACAATAAACGCTACATTTCTCCCAGAGTCTCCATCTTGTGTGGCTAGGAGGACATCTCTTTAGGCAACAAGGGATGGAAACGAAAGTCATGGCAAGGTAAACAACTGTGACACACTTAACGAGGAGGTGATATAGAGGTACTGGTTTTCCAATACACTTTTATGGAAATAGAGACAGATTGGGAAGCAGAGCTATGCAGGAAACCTGGTAATAACCAGCATAGACAAATGCAAGGGTGAAAGGTTGCACTGTATTGGTTGATCATATCCTGTTCCATCAAACCAAAGGCATCGAAGGCCATAAACTTCAAGCCACATGGTGTAGGAACCCGCAACATATAATCAATTCCATGGAAGTGAAATTGCAATAGTGCATACACTGTAGCATTCTGCTCTGGTATCCCTTTGTACCCATTGTCCCATAGTCAGTGTTGCAACTAGGCTCCCCTGACAAAACCTGTACACACATTAACAGTGCAGGTTCTATCAAAGTACACATTCCATGATGCATACTGCAACACTATTTACCCAGAAAATGCTTCATATTCAAACGATGCAACTCTGGTAAGAAATTCTTGCTTGTGCTTATCGCGAGAGAAAGCTATTGGGTGGCACAAGGACCTGCAGGTCTGGGATGAACAGATAGCAGTGTTATTTGCCCTAAAAAATAATGCACCTACTAAGCACCTGTTAGATAGGAGTAATTTGCCCACTGTGCAAAAGGTGATGGCATAAGTGTATGATACAATGCATACAATATTGTGATGCTGTGTTGTTCCTACACGTGCCTAGGAAGCAATAGGATTCCTTGAGTGTGTGCCAGAATAGCGAGCACGTCAGTGCAGTTTACGTCAACTTATGCAGTATTTATTTATTTATTTACTTATTTATTTATGCGTTTTTATACAGCGCAGACTTTACCCGAAAGGCGTCAGAGCGCTTCACAATAGGAACAGAAAATTACAAGTGAACAAATTACCAAAGTAGACGGTAAGTTACATGAGGTAAAAGTCACAATTGTGAGCAAACAAAATACACGAGGTAGCAAACAGTGCATTACAGGAGGAAAGAGTGACAAGTGTGCAGGTTACAAGAGAAAACAAAGTACAATTAGAGGTAATATACTGCAATATATGCTAGACACTCAGGCACAAGAATAAACGTTACGTAGGCAATGGTGGCACTTGTGCAAGTATCAAAAGCAAACAAAATGTGAGAGGTAGCAAACAGTGTGTTACAAGAGAAAAGTGGTGTGTGCATGTTACAAAAGAGTACCAAACACAGGTACAAGGATAATACTGCAATAAATGGCATACACTCCAACCACAAGAACACACTGGGAAGGCATTTCCATAGTCATGGAGAATAGAGTTTTCAGTAATGGGAGGTCTTCCTTCAGATAATAGAGAGGGCGTGAATTACTTTTGGAGGTGTCTTTGGAGGAGGAGAACTTTGAGGTCCGTTTTGAAGACCTGGTAGGAGGTGGTGGTCTGGAGCTGAGGAGGAAGTGAGTTCCAGATTCTCACCGCGTTGCCTGAAAAGGATTGGGCCATCGATCTTTCCTTCTTGAAGGTGGGAGGTTTCAAGCAGTAGATTTTCCGCATTACGTGATGGTCTAGAGCCTCCAGAGAGTTTCAGTTTTTTCGCCAGGTAGCGAGGAGAGGAGGAGTGCAAGGGTTTGTGGGTGATACAGGCACTCTTGTAGATAGCTCTAGCCTCGATGGGAAGCCAGCGAGGGTGGATAACATTGGTGTGATGTGGTCACTTCTTTTGGCCCCATAAATGAAACGAGCTGCTGAATGGAGAACAGATCTAAGGGGGGACAAGTGGGATTTGGGGAGACCAGTAAGAAGAGAATTGCGGTAGTCCAGTCTGCATAGGACCAGCGATTGCACCAGGGTTTTAAGGTCCTGCTCTGGGAAAAAGCGACAAATTCCCCAAAGAAGGCGCAGTTGGTTTTGAGCAGAGTTTGCAATGGAATTGATGTGGGAGATTAGATTGAGTTTTTTGTCGAGAATGACAGCAAGGGATTTTGCGCTGTCGACAATGATGGGTTTATTGTTAACTAGATTCATCTGATCCATCGATGATTGAACCGGGGGAGGAGAGAGTGAGGATGAGAGGAGGAGGAATTCAGTTTTGGAGGGATTCAGAATCAGTTGATGAGTTGACATCCAGTTTTGAATGGAGTCGAGAGTAGAGCTTAGGATGGAGAGATCGTGAGTGGAGGCAACCTTGAGGTAGATTTGAGTGTCGTCTGCATAGAGATGATAGTGGATCCCGGATTTACTTAGGAGATTTCCCAGTGGTTCTAAATAGAGATTGAACAATGTGGGTGCAAGTATAGAGCCTTGAGGAACACCTTAACCTACCGCCACAGGAGATGAAAGACTGTTCGCTATTTTGATCATTTGGGATCTATCTGAGAGGAAGGAGGCAAACCATTTAAGCACAGTGCCCTCAATGCCCATTCTCTGTTGAAGAGTGTTGAGGAGGGTGTTGTGATTGACAGTGTCAAAGGCTGCAGAAAGGTCTAGGAGAATTAGAAGACAGGACCCCCCCCCCCCCCCGAATCGAGTATCCTCAGCGCGTCATCAACCACTTGCAGTAGGGCTGTTTCAGTGCTGCAGTTTTGGATGAAGCCGGACTGACAATTGTCAAGAAGATCATTGTCTTGATATGAGAGAGTTGTTTCGCTACACATCTTTCTGTGATCTTCGCAAGAAAGGGTAGATTAGTGATGGGGAGGAATTTGCTGATGTCATTCGCATCAGCAGTGGGTTTTTTAAGGAGAGGGGTGACCTGCCCAGTTTTGAAGGAGACAGGAAGGGAGCCTTGACAGAGGGAGAGGTTGACCAGAGTGGTCCAATAGGAAAGGGAATGGGTATAGAAGTCAATGGCAATGGCACTAGGGATGGGGTCCAGGGAATGGTTGGAGGGCTTTGTTTTGCGGATGCACTTGAGGAGGGCATCTTCAGATATGGGGGTCAAAGTTCTGCCAAATGGCTGAGGATTTGCGCTCCTCTGGAGGGGTAGGATGAGCGACCTGATCCACAAGTGATTTCACTTTTTCATCGAAGAATATAGCGAAATCCTCTGCTTTCTTTTTAGTAGAATCCTCCAACTTGAAGGTTGGGGGAGAGCAGTTAGGAATCTTGATGAGATCGAATAGTTTTTTTGGGTCTATTTTTGGCTGAGTCAAGAAGGGTTTTGAAGTGCGATGCTTTCCCAAGGAAGATGTGCTTGTGGTACTTGGATCTTGCTGAACGAAGCATGGCCAAATTATCGGTGGAGGGCACTTGCCTCCATTTTTTCTCCAGGAATCTTAGCTGCTTCCTTTCTTCATGGAGGGATTTGTTGAACCAAGGTGCTGAGGGAGTGGGCCTTATCTTTTTGCTTTTGAGTGGAGCGACGTTATTGATTTCGGCTACAAGGACTGTGAGGCATTGGGAGGTGAGTTCGTCAACATCTACATTCGGGTCTAGCCTTGGAAGTGATAACAAAGCTGATTCACAGAGGGGACTAACATCAATATTTTTAGCATCATATAAAAAAGGTCACTTTTTTTTTAAACCAGCTGCTTTATGGACAAGTAAGCTGTGGCCTGCTGCCGGGGTCAAAGGTCCTCCGTTTTAAAAAGCCAAGTTCTCTGACCTAGTGTCTGTGTCTTGTGGACTATCTGCTGAATAGGACCCCCTGAAGATGAACAGCTTCTGCAAACAGCAATGGCAAAGCCAATAGGCCTTCACTAGTAGCCATAATCTGAGACCTAGGTACTTTGTCGATGCTTGCTAACGAATCTAATGATAGGTCATTAAGGGAATCGAAGCAATATTGTTATTAGGCCTTTCTGAAGAATTTTAAATGGTCTATTTTTTTATCATGTTTCTAAACAGAGCTACGTTTTGTCAGCCATGCGAGAAGGTGCTTCATCCGTGTTCCAGTTGAAGCACAGTCAACTCAGTGCTTGTAGTCTAAACTGATGCAGAATTCAAGCCATTATCGCAAAGTAGGCCCAGTCGAAGGAATTGAAGGGTTTATTTAACAATTTCAATCTTCACTTGCAATGAAGAGAAGGCCTCGACCTCACCATGGACTTTTGACTCATCAGTACATAGTAAAAGTATACACTTATCCAAAACAATCATTTGAAACAAAACGAATAGGCATGGATCTGGCTGTTCATCCACTTTGTTATGTCTATTTGCCGAGCAAAGAAAAAAACTGTTGAAATTTAAACAGAAAAAGAAAGAAAGAAAAAAGAACAAAACACTATGATTTGGGGAGCCCTTGAATGAAGCAAAGAATGCCCAATGCACATTAAAACAAGCATTTTCTAATCCAAATAGGTCTCACATTTACTAGAGTTTGAGCTATTGGCATTGTAAATGACACTGCCTTTTAATTAGTTGTCGATTTTTAAAACATGAATAAAAAGCATTGTTATGTACAATGTTTGTGTTTAAACAGAGATGATAACCATAGCTTTGGGGTTTGTGAGGGATGCACAGTGACATTTCACAGTAGACCTCAAATCGAACGGTTCTTTTTGTGTGGGCTTTTATTTTTCTTGACTCTGTTTACCTAAAATCCCCTCGTTTGCCCCTTGGGAATGACTACGCCACAGGGAGTGCCTGAAGGAATGGGTGAAACAGCAGCTGTCTACCCCCTCCCGCCGGGTAGAGGCCAGGCATCTCAGCTTCCATTCTGCCAGACCCCCGTGCAGAGTCAGGCACAGCTGCAATGAATGCAAGGAATATTGCCTTTAAAAGACTATTAAAGGGTGACTTGCTATATTGGCCTACAGTGCTCATAAAGCAAGAGTGATGGCTGCACGTTTGCCTTGGAGTGATTTTCTAAGTGTACGATATCCATACAGCTAGAATTATATTTGCTTCTTTGTAATGGGAGGGTTGTTTGTGTGGGACACTTATTTTATTATGGCGAGGTTTGCTTCAACATAAGATAACTCAGAGCTGCATTTTCCTATGTGCATGTGTCTTTAGTAAGCATCCCCTTTTTTTCTTCTTGAAAATCTGCGACTTGCAGTGTAATTTACCCAGTATAAATCCCATAAATCTAAGAAACAAGCATTTGCAATGCACTAGGTATCGCATTATTAAAGTTTGAGCTATTGGTGTTGCATTATTTATCAAGGGCAGTAGCTCAAACTTTAATAATGCGAGCCCTATTGCATTGCAAATGCTTGTTAAGCATGAGCTGCCTGCCTCAGCAACCTTCAATATATGCGTATGAATACACCGCACCACTTCATTTTCCATCCCCACATCTGGCCATAAGCGATCAAACGCTTAGTCTTTCTACACTGGTAGTCACCGCATCCGGCGTGAGACTACGTGCACGCGCGCCAACTTTTCTTTAATACCGGCACTGCCACAACACGTCTCCTTCGTTGACAGGGAGACGCTTCGCAGGAGCCCCGCTGCATTCCATATCTCTCCCAGGTATTTATATCACAGAAGGCAGGGCCGGTCCTAGAACTCCTGGGGCCCCGGGCGAAAGAGAAGATGTGAGGCCCCTCTAATTTGCATATATCTTCCAGTCACAGCCGGCATGACTCGCGGGTGGAGGATCTCGCGGGAGTTTGGAAGGGGGGGGTGGAGAACAGGAAGCAAGCAGCCTCCCTCCCCTCCCCTAAGCCAATCATAATGCTGCAATGGCAGCGTTGTGATTGATCAGGACGCCGACCAGCCAGGCGCCTATGGGGAGGCCATTTTCCCCATGTAGGCTGCATTGCAGCCTACATAGAGAAAGGCCAGAGTGCGCATGACTGGTTTGGCCGAACAGTCAGCGCCCTTAGCAGTTGGCAAGGCAATCCTCTCCTGCCCTAAAACAGACCCGCCCGCCCCCAACTAAACACTTCTGCTTTCTCGCAGTGCTAGAAGCAGAAACATAAAATGGTCGTTTTAGCATTTAGTGTTTCTGCTTTTGCGAGAAAGTAGTGGGGCGTAGCTCCTCCACCCTAGTGAAGGAGCCGCCCTTGGTAACATCACAAGAAGTGACATCATAGAAAGTGACATCGCTGGACTATTGATCTTATTTGGCATCCCTGAAGAGACCTAACGTGGATATCAGTAACATGGACAAAAAGATAAATATACAAATGAAATAAGTCCATATATTTAAAAACTGTTATATGGATTACATTTGTCTCATTAGATGGAAAATCTAGGTGCAGGTCTCACAAAGATGTATATTATTGATCACCGGAGTTTCATGACATTTTTGTTGTTGCCGAAAATTCCTGGAGACCAGGAAGGAGGCAGCAAGTGCATTTAGAAACATAATATATTCGCAAACATGACCCAAAGTCAGCGCTCAATGCGATCTCACCGTTTGCACCGCCCTAGAGCCTCCCTGCTCAAGGGTCCTGTGACCTCAATGACAGAGTCACTGTTGCTCTAGGGTGTGCTGCTTCGTAGGCCTGCCCAAAAGACTTGCGGTGGGCTTCAATAGGGATTGTGGTAGACAGGCCTTCAAGGTTAACCCACACTTGCCACTGCTAGGGTTCACCTGCTGGTGCTAAGACACCAGGGCTTCTAAGGTTGTGCGGGTCCTTCCAAGGTCTAGCATGGAAATGTGCTCCCTCAGGGAGATTGGTCTGGTGGACTGGTCATGAAGGCTGAACCTGGCTCCCCAGTTCTAAATTCGGCAGCTCTGACCTTAGTGCCACATCCTCTCTCCACTGAACACCATACTACCCCGCTGAGAGAAACTCGCACTGCCTTCAACTACAACCCAATTGTGCCCTGCTACTAACACCTAGAGGTGACTCATTTCAAATTACGTACTAGACAAGAGCAATATGCTCCCTAAAAAAAAAGTGACAACATTCTGGAAAAAGCAAACACTCATAAGGAATGTAAGATTAATTAAAGTATGTGAAATGTAAGCAGGAACAACATGGTTACCTTAACGTTTTAGCACTTATTCAGAAATGAATGAGTGCTTTTGCATGAAAAGTTAAGGCCATGACTACAGGGCCGGAACGGACCTGCTTCAATGCCCATTGAATATATCCTTACAAAACAAAAGCAATATGGTTTAAAAAGACCACATTTGTTAATACAGAGCAGCGGTATGCACTTTATTTTCCAGTCCGCCCATCAAGGAGGTATTGCAGTACATCTAGAAATGGTGCACTTCCCCACCTGGGGAAAACAATGCTGTTTAGAGAAATACAAGAAAACAAAAGTAGCGCTTCGCTGGTTAACTCTGTGTAGTGGCACTAATGTGATTTGGATGTGAATAAAATCAATCTGGCCCCTTTTCGACCCACTCTGTCTTGCTTTAGTTATTTTTTACAGTTTGAATTTTTTATTTCTCTCTTTCCCAAGGCTGCACTTTGGAAGTGAAAAATGTCACAAAAAAGATGACCTTTCCAGAAAAAAAGTTTTTCTTTTTTGAATTCATTTCACAGGGGAACAAATAAAGGAAAGGAAAAGAAAGAGGGAGTAGTGGCTACAAGGCGTTGGGAAGGGGGCCCCCACACCCTGACCTTGCAGATTTCTATAGTGCTTAGAGGCCCAGGGAAAGGGGGCCCGAACACCTGGACCTTGCAGCTTGCTCTAGTGCTTCGAGGCCCAGGGAAAGGGGGCCCCCTCCCCTGGGCCTGAAGCGGTAACAAGGCCTTTCATAAAACACTGCCCCAGCGCCAGTTTCCCTGGCTGCTCCCTCCTCCCCTCACCCACTGCTCCTTACCTGTGTCTGGCTGGTCCTGGAAACAAAGGGGCCTTCTGTCACCTAGCAACAAAATGTAGACAGGGAATGGCTGGTACTTAAGAGAGGTGTTGCCTCGCCCCTGACACTCTGAGCCCTAATTGCTGGCCCTGCCGCTTTGACTTCCCCACTCTGTTTGTCCCTCCCCCCACCCCTGCACACCCAGGAATGCCACCACACGGTCGACACCAAACATCTCTGATGTGTATTGTAATGTGTGGGGAGGGGGCCCTGGTGGAGCAGGGGGGCCCCCTGCCTCTCACCTGAGCGCGAGGCCCTGGGCGGCTGCCCATACTGCCCATGCCTAGCGCCGGCCCTGACAGAAGGCCTTGGTTTGCTGTACCCATGTGCATACTATAATGTTGGTTCAGGGTAATTGGCAATGGGGCATGATGGGTCCGCATTTTCTTTTGTGTATTTACAGAACGCTAATTAATTGAGCGACATCGGCGATTTGAGCATGAGACAAGGGGCATATGTTATTTTCAGTTCCCCCAGGTATTTATCTTGCACAACATTATGTTTGTCGTACTGGTGAGCATTCTGACCGGTTATTAGGTAACCTGTGATGATGAGTGCGCTCATGTCATGTTTGGAGCCTATGTGCCCGCTGCTTGTTCTATTCTGTTCATCCCACGCCTTGATTAATTCTTGACAGTGTTTCCCTTTGATATATCTCATGCAAATACGTCCATAAGCACTGAATCTTCACTTTATTTATTCCTCGCTCTAGGAAGCTTGCCCCCTCCCCCACGTCACTTCTGTCCCGAGTAAGAACCTGGTTGAGGTTCAAGCTACACCTTCATATACGTTGGTGTCGAAACGTCGACAACCTACACACTCACCAGCTTTTGCGTTGAACTAGAAAGCATTTACTGTAGCGCTCTTAGCATGGCTCTATAAAAATTGTGGACATCAATTGCATTACACTGCGGCTCTCTTTTGAAGCCAGTGAACTCGCGTTTTATGTTGATCAGGGTCTTACGACCTACAATGCATTCTTTCCCATTCCTTGAAGGAAATCTCGCTAATACCCTCACCTACCCCCTCGATTTAACCTATTGGGGCACAAATATTTAAGTGTATTAATGATGCAATTTATATGTGATTTTCCAAAGGCACACTGTGATTAAACAACAGTGTACCTACCCGACCTTTACTGTGTTCTATATGTTCTTCATGTTTATCTGAATCTGTTATTTTCTCTATTTTTGAATGAATGTGTACTGGGACCCCTTCCCTAATGTAGTAGCATTATTAAACACAGCAGTTAAAGCCAATAGGCCTTTAAGGGTGGCTTGTTACTGTACCCTGATAAAGCCTGCAGATATATTTTGTCACATGATAGCTACTAACACTTGGCAGTTTTCAGCAAGGAGTTTGGTGTTTATTACCTCTTTGACAAAAGACCAAAAGGGAAGGTGCACTAAACAAATGAAGAGAATGTCGAGTCTTGGAAAATTCTTTTTTATTTTTCAATTTCTTTTAGTAACAACAGCGGCACACAGCCAACGCGCTTCGTTCCCCTGTGCCTGGGAACTTCGTCAGGGCTGTAAACAAGTATAAGCACTCACATAAATACACATACAAGAGCAATAACTGTACAGCAGTACAAAAGGAATACATTAACTACAGACATTAATAGTCTAAAGGCAATATGAATCATACTACAGTAATAAAGCACCAAAGATGACCCAATATACACATATGAAAATACAGAAAAAACACAATACAGTTAATAAACATCTATAAATACATATAAATAAGGCCCTATAAGCGTATTCCCTGTCAGTACAAGAGACACAAAAGATTGTTTTAACCATGGGAATACAGAATAAATACCTATGTCTAAGGCCAATCACAATAAAAACTCCAGATAAATTCATTTCATTTTTTTTTAAATTAACACATTTATATACTACTCAAGACGCATTAAAATTAAGGTGGGAAAATTATGAATGAAAAAATGAGTAATAAGTAGAGAAAATGAATGAAAAAAATAAATGAAAAAAAGTTGAAAAGTGGTAAAAGGAAAAAACTAGAAAAAGCAGGACGGAAAGAGAAAGGAAAAAATTAAGAGAAGAATGAATAAACCAAGAGGGTACAGTGAAAAGTGTTTCAGTTTACCACGAAACAGCCTCACCTAGATATTTAATAATAATCAGGGCTCTCCAAATTCACCTGAGCGCAGTGTGTATCCGAAATATAGTACCAAAGGCCATCGTCACCCCAGAGGAGCCATCACAAACCAGGAATTCATAAAGGGGGAAAATAGAGGATGCTGTTACGAGATGGTCAGTAAACTCTAGAGGGGAGTCCAAAAAACACACAACAAGGGAGGAGATGGGCCAGAATCTCTTTGGCACTAATCCTACTAATACTCCTGTAGTACAGGGTATTACCAATAAATCCAATTTAAAAACCCTGTTCATGAAATTAGAAAGACTTAAAAAATTGGAGCTTTCCCGTTGGTGGGACGGAGTTACGCTCAAACAATATCTGACTAACAAAAAAATTCCCAGGGGACTTAGAATTTTGATATTTCCTACATTTGAGGATTTAAGCGAAGAGCTTTTGAATGAATGGGAAAGTAACCTGAGCAATGCATCACAAATTATGATGCAGATCCTTATCCGTCACGCTAGAGATAAGGGGGAGAAACTACAGGGTGAAATAGAAGCCCTAGAAAAGGAAATCAATGAGATGGAGCAGAAAGATCTAATTCAAAAAAACTTTGGCATTTTAAAAAAGGTGATGGAGGAACATCAGCTGTACTTAGAGGATAAAAAATTCAAGAAGATAAGAAGGGATGACAGGGATTATCGTGAAGGACGAATTTATACATACGCCAAAAAATTCGATAACATCCAAGGGACAGATGACAGAAAGAGAGCATGGGAGGATAGTGAAGAGAGTGAAGATGCACGTTCTGTGAACAGTATCTCGTCATCTGTAAGTAGAGTTGCCTCTAGTATACAACAAGAAATCCTTTTAGAAGCGGGGGGTTCTTCATTTCAGAAGGAGCTCCAAAAACTAAGAATAAGCAGCAGGATACAACAGAAAAAAGATCAATCAAAACCAGGCGGGGAGGGAGGAGGAACAAAGGCAGGTACGGGAAGGGGAGCAATCAGGAAACAGAACACGGTAGCAAAGCCCTGAATACCAATGATATGACGCAATGCGTATGTACTGATGTGGATTGTATCGAAAATGACTCTGATTTAAAAATTGTTAACTTGTCTAATAAAAATTTGGACAAAGATGAAATTTTGTTGTTGAGTAAGGGTTTGAATTTTTGCTCAACACAAGGGGGTGATCTTACTGACATACATATTGATTTGTACAAATTTGTAAGAATTTTAAAGCTCAAAGATTTCTTTGCCAATCAAAATCCTGTTCCTTCTGCATCTCCTGAAACAATAGACACCTTCACCCATTCGGTGGCTGATGTTCGGAACATACAATTGCTGCTTAGCATTGATGATGATGGCAATAATGAAATGTCCAAATTATTGAAAGACTGTGACATCGAGGAACACTGTAATACCGACAGCGGACTTAAACCTAAATCCAATTTCGTACCAACATATAATTATCACATAACATAGATATTTTCTATGAAAAAGTGAGTGAGGACCTATACAAGCTTGGTGCATCTAGTCATCGAGGCCTTCATGTTAAACACAACATTACCACCCTTGAAAGACTGGCATTGGAGAGACTTAGAAATGATACCACCATTGTGATTAAGGAAGCAGACAATGGTGGTAATGTTGTTGTCATGAATCGGGATGACTATATGGGCGAGATAAATCGACAACTTAATGACACCAATTGCTATAGAGAAGTTACCAGCAATCCCATGATACAGGTGACTTCCATGATCAATATGAAACTGAGTGAATGTAGGGAGACTGGGTTAGTTTCGGAAGATGAATTCAGATATCTTAGAGTTATTAAACCCAAGTATCCCTGTATTTACGTATTACCGAAGATTTATAAGGGTGGCACGTTTCCCCCTGGCCGCCCTATAATCTCGGGTATTGACTCCCCTACTGAAAACATTTCTCAATTTGTTGATTTAAAACTACAACAATATGTTACTGACTTGCCCTCATACATTAGGGACAGTAAAGATATTTTAACCAAGTTTAACGATTTTGAGTGGTCTGATGACCTTTTGTTTGTGACTTTTGATGTTGAAAGTCTTTACACCTGCATTAGGAAGGAATTTGGGATTCAGGCAGTACGCTCTTTTCTTGATAGAGAGTCTGCAGGTCACTACGAGTATAATGAAATGATCATTGAAATGATTGATATCATCTTGAGTAATAACTTTTTCCTTCACAATAGGAAATGGTTTCAGCAGATACTCGGTACTGCAATGGGTTCAAAATTTGCCCCTTCATATGCATGTCTTTTCATGGGATGGTTTGACTGAGAACATGCCTAGCACAGATCTGCCTCCCCCTGGACCGAACATCTGGTGTTCTGGGGGGGGTATATCGATGATATCATCGTGCTTTGGTCAGGCAGTATGGACCAACTTTCTGAATACTATACATATCTAAATACTAACACATTCAATGTCAAATTAACTATGAGTTGTGGTAAAAGTGACATCAACTTCTTGGACATCAAATTCTATATTAAGGGTGGTACTATTCAGAGCACCTTGTATAGAAAGGAAACTGCATGTAATGCAGTTCTGCACGCAGACAGTGCACATTCTAGATCAGTCATCAATAACATCCTTTTCGGCGAGATGACTCGCTTGAGAAGGAACTGCAGTGAAGACACCTCATATAACATGAATGTGTTAGAATCAAGAAAGAGATTTTTAAAACGTGGCTACAACACTAACGTGGTCGACAAAGCCATTGATAGGGCCTCCACACTTAAAAGGGAGGATACCCTGAGGATCAAAAACAGAGGGGGACCTAAGAAACAAAATAACAAGGTTAGATTCATTGCCCAATACAATGCCAACAGTAATTTGGTTTATAAAGTGCTTAGAAAAAATTGGAATCTTTTGAGAGACATTCCTAGCCTTAGGATGAACTATCCATAAACCCGGCGGTGACTTATCGTAAGGGTCGCTCCTTACGTAACACACTTTGTTCCAGCTATGTTACTACCTCCAAGACTTCCTGGTTGCCAGCCAAACCAAGTGGATTTTTTATCTGCGGCACATGTAACATCTGCCCTTTTGGCATAAATAAGTGTACTGAATTTGCTTACAATACCAATAAGAAATATAACATCCTGGATTTTATCAACCGTAACACCACACATGTGGTTTACATCTTAAGTTGCAAATGTAACCTTATCTATGTGGGAAGGACAGTACATTCATTAAAGATTAGGATTCAGGAACACCGTAGGGCCATAATAAATGGCGATGGACGATACCCCATAACTGCGCATTACATGGAATGGCACCCTGCTGACATCTCTTTCTGGTTCCATGCAATAGATCATGTACCACCTAGAACTAGG
Source organism: Lissotriton vulgaris (assembly GCF_964263255.1). Taxonomy (NCBI): domain Eukaryota; kingdom Metazoa; phylum Chordata; class Amphibia; order Caudata; family Salamandridae; genus Lissotriton; species Lissotriton vulgaris. Next base: position 1,150,426,893 of record NC_141685.1, on the reverse strand, counting down.
GGTGGTAACCGTGAATTTGAAGTCAGGCAAAGGTAGGCAAAATGGATTTGCCGTCTTAAAGCGACACAGATGGGTCTTAACACTGATAGTGAACTACATTATTTTCTATCATAGAGACAAATGCAGTTTGTTGTCTTGTTTTTCATGAAATGTTTAATGTCCTCAGCCTTGACGTTACGAGTGATTAATGCATCTGCATGTACTATTATTGGCCTAAATGATATATGTATATTTTGCCTTTTAAAATATGACTCATTAACTAAGCACCAATTGCCTGTTTGAACTGTAGAGCAATCTTCTTCTTCTCTTTTTTATATTTTTGTACCTTTCTCTGATACTGTTGTACTATTTCCTGAAAATGTATTGGGAATAGACACATTTCTAAAATGGCCGCCATCTTTTACAGCTTATTCAATAATAGGCCCAGTCTGGCATGCTTTATCAGTTGCTGCCATATACTAGCCGTGGATTTATTTTCACCTTGTTGTTAACGCATAACTCTACAATTGATTGCTATATAATTCACTGCGTTTGGAACTTATTTTTATGCTTTCGAATTACCACTATGTTGGTCTTTCGTATTATTGGCCTTGGTTTTTCTACAGCATTCCGATATTTTAAATCCTTAATTGGTATTCATTATTATTCTTTGACACGCTAAATTAATGTCAACATCCATTATAGGTGGCTTTTCAATCCAGATTAATTTAATATTGTTCTGGTGATTATCGAGTTGATTTCGCAATTCAGTCTTCTTTCTACTCTCATCACTATGGGCGTTTAGCGCGAGCCGTTCTCTTATTTAAATGCGTCTCAACATGGCAGCGTCCTCGCAGCATCGAGGGAGACGCCCGCCACTTTCGTCGTTCGGCTTCGTATGTTTGAATTTAAAGGTTGGTATATATAAAGGTTGGTATATTTCTCTCTAGTTAATTTTGGGATTTCGGGGGCTATTTACTCTACGTGCTCGAATCACAGTTACTAGTATCTTTTACTTACAGCTCGCAATTTATTTCTCTATTGGGTTGTCCTGTCCGTACTTGGACTACGCTTTCTGTTTCCAATGTTCGGCTTGTAGATATCTTGTTGGTCTAATGAGGCTACTCATGAATTCTACGTTATCTGTTGGTTACTAACGTTAGTTAGTGTGTCCACTTGGCAATTTATATCGCTATTTTTGCAATCTGCCTTTTCTTGTTATATATTTCTATGATATGGATACTCTTGTCGGGTGACCTGGGCAAGTCTATATTATTTACTGGGGCCCTCTCCTTTTTGTCAATATTACAGACTGGCCATTGCAAGAGGAGCCTCTTTTTATTTAACCTAACACTGTCTCGTGTTACTGCTACTCTGAGGTAGGTCTACGATACTTGACAGGACCCACTTCTGGATCGGATGCCTTTTCTCTTTAACTTATGGTGGTATTGAGATTAAACATAGTATATATATATATATATATATATATATATATCTTTAATTGACTTTTCTAGATGGTTCCTAGTTATGTTGTAATCATTTTGAAATTATTTCAGACTCACCTTTACATGGGGACCTTTTCTTTACTGATTTCTACAATTTGTTACTGCCACTCTGAGGTAGGTTTACTATACCCTATGGGATTATTTTTTATGGACATGATGTCCTCTATTTTATTTAAAATCTAGTCCTATGGTGAATTAATTGTGTCATCTGTAGTCATCAGGTTACTAGCCATCTCCTGATGATGCCTTATAACAGATGTTGTTTTTTTCCCCTAAATAATCCGACTATGCTGGATACCTTCAAGTTCTTATTCCTATAATGACCTTCTAGTGAGCCTTAGTCCACTTTATTTAGGGAGAGTACACCTATGTATGGCCCTTTTTCTTTATATATGCCGGTTTTTATTATCTCCTTGTAACGAGGCATGGTTAGTTATCGCTACGGTTTTGCTGTCTTTTCTTACTTTCTGTAGGGGTGCTTTTGAGAAAGAAACTCTACTCCTGTGGTTCCTTCTGAACCTCTTACTATTCAACTTACATCTACATTCAAATATTGGGTCCCTCAAGAACGACTGATCTTAGGTGAGACCTCCTTCTATACATATATTTTTTCATGTTATTTTGAGTCTTACTTAGGGGTCACCCATGGATCTCATTAGTTTATTTCCTATTTGTCTAATACGGAGGTTGGATCACATCTTTTTCTTATTTTAAAAATTTTTTGGTCCAATCAGCTTTTTACGTTGTGTGTTTTTTTGGACTCCCCTCTAGAGTTTACTGTCTTATATCTGGGACCGTCTCGTAACAGCATCATCTATTTTCCCCCTTTATGAATTTCATGTTTGTGATGGCTCCTCTGGGGTGACGGTGGTCTTCGGTACTATATTTCGGATACACACTGCGCTCGGGTGAATTTGGGGAGCTCTGATTATTATTAAATATCTAGGTGAGGCTGTTTCTTGGTAAACTGAAACGCTTTTCACCGTACCCTCTTGGTTTATTAATTCTTTTCTTAATTTTTTTCTTTCTCTTTCCGTCTTGCTTTTTCTAGTTTCTTCCTTTTACCACTTTTCAACTTTTTTTCATTTATTTTTTTCATTCATTTTCTCTACTTATTACTCATTTTTTTCATTCATAATTTTCCCACCTTAATTTTAATGCGTCTTGAGTAGTATATAAATGTATTGATTTAAAAAAATGAATTTATCTGGTGTTTTTATTGTGATTGGCCTTAGACATAGGTCTTTTTTCTGTATTCCCATGGTTAAAACAATCTTTTGTGTCTCTTGTACTGACAGGGAATACACTTATAGGGCCTTATTTATATGTATTTATAGATGTTTATTAACTGTATTGTGTTTTTTCTGTATTTTCATATGTGTATATTGGGTCATCTTGGGTGCTTTATTACTGTAGTATGATTCATATTGCTTTTAGACTATTAATGTCTGTTGTTAATGTATTCCTTTTGTACTGCTGTACAGTTATTGCTCTTGTATGTGTATTTATGTGAGTCCTTATACTTGTTTACAGCCCTGACGAAGTTCCCAGGCAAAGGGGAACGAAATGCGGTGGCTGTGTGCCGCTGTTGTTACTAAAAGAAATTGAAAAATAAAGAAGAATTTTCCAAGACTCGACATCCTCTTCCATTTCTTTAGTGCACCTTCCCTTTTGGTCTTTAACTCTTCTTGTTAATTTGCACATTTTGACAGCAGCTGCGGGAAGTAGTTGCACTTAAAAGCTTATATTTGAAACTAAGAAAGTGATTGTGCTTGACCTCCGTTTGCTGCTGTGTTCTTTGTTCTGGTTGATTCACCTCTTTGACAAACGTTAGGTAAGACAGTCCTTTAGTTAGCCATTTTTTACTTATAGGTCTATTTTCATTTCTTTTCTTCTCCTGTTTCTATTTTCATGTTCAAAGCATGCGGTGGTACCCAATGTCGCCTCTCCTTTCTTCTGCAGTGTACCACCACGTGCAGAGCCGCTGCATCCAAGCCAGCTGACAATATTTAATTTTTTCTGCTTTTATTTTATCTTGCATTATTAGGCAGCACAAAAATAATGACATGTAACTCTCACAACATCCAATACAATCAATTCAAGCAGTGGATTAGGCGCCTTGACGCCCGCTGGCCAAAGTTGCGAGTTATAAATTGCTTTTCATTTCATTTCATTAAATAGCATCCATTGACTTGCACAAACTGCAATAATGTGACACAGCACACATTGCAAATTTCATGACATCCTATCTTTAGGTGGTTTAATAAGATCAATTGTAATAGCCAAAACATTTAATCTATAACCTTATACGATGTAAGAGCCAACATTCATTTTAATACAACCATAGTAATATCAGTAAAGTCAGCTTATATTTCAAATCCATTGACTCCTATAAACATTGGGGCATATTTACAAGCCCCGATCGCCACAGGAACGTCACTTTTAACGACATTCCAGTGGCGATAGGGGCTTTGCCCTATTTACAAGGAAGCGTTAAGCCACTTAATGTGGCTTAACGCCGCCTTGTAAATAAGGCACCCTTTAAAAGGGGTGGGCAACGGGTGTTTCAGAGGGTATTCAGATGCAACACCCATTGATTTTGACGCTGCCTCCTATTTACAAGCGTGGCGTAAATGGGAGGCAGTGCCAAAATTAAGACCAGGGAAAACCTGGTCTTAACAGGGAAAAAAGATGAGAAATGCTTTATTTCTTGTTTTTGCCAGTTTCTATGTGTACTGCATTGTGCAGCACACATAGAAACAGCAAAACGCCATGAATGATTGTTTATGTGCAGGAAGGGACAAAAAAAACAACGATTTACAACTTCTATGTATATAGAAGTTTCTAATCACCATTTGTGATTGTTTATGTGCAAGAAGGGACACCTTCCTGCGCATAAACAATAAACAATAATTCCCTCAATGCAGGCACCCTTGCACTATGGTGCAAGGGTGCCTTCGTCGGTGCCCGGCAGCCTAATTTATTGCCAGTGCTAGGGATAGAGCAGGGATGTGCAGTATCTTTGTAAGTACGGCTTGTCCCTGAGTTTTTAGAATGGCGGAGCGTAGCATTAGAATTTTGTGCTTAAAGCTATGATCCAACAGTCACTTGTAAATATGCCCCATTGTGAGCCCAAATGGGAATCTATGTGGCATATTTATTAGACAGTGATGCATCGATGCAAGCCAGCTTGCTGTGCAAAGCTGTCATTATGAAAGTGCAGGGATGCGTTGTATTTACACCAATACGACGCATCCCTGTGCTTTTCTCTGCACTGGCGAACAATAGGCTGCCTAGCGCCATCACAGGCACCAGAGCAGGGATGATTGTTTTTGAGCAAGAAGGGACACCTTCCTGCACTAAAATATTCACTGATTACATTTTCCTTCTTCTATGTGTGCTGCAGAATGCAGCACACATACAAAGAGCAAAACAATAGAAGAAATAAAGGTATTTCTCCTTGAAGCACCACTTTCATGCCCTATACTGGGGAGGCGTTAGAATCTGACACAGTCTCAGGTTTATGAAACTCTGTAAATCTGGGAATGAGCCAGAATCCATACGTGTTTTGTGGGAACACCCACAGCAATACCTATGGAATGCCCCTTTCATGTAAAGTAATGCATGAAAGAGGGCAATATTTACAAGGCCAGATGGGGAGGAAAAGGGTTTTTCATATCAAGCAGCCACCTTATGGAACTTCCTCCTGTCGACGATCAGATTACAACCAAACAGGGCCCTTTTCAGGAAATCGATAAAGACCTGGCTCTTCACAATGCCTTAAGATCCATCAGTTGCCTGGTTGGCTCCCACTCACCTCCGCGCCAAGACGCTTCAGCAATAATGCTATCAGTCAGTCAGGGCATGAAAAGCCAAGCAGGGTGGCTTTGCGTGGCCTAGTAAATATCACTCAGCATTCTGCACCAACAAAGCATCAAAAAAAGTGATGCTCTAATAGTGTTGGCCTTGTAAATATGCCCTATATTGTGCTTAAGGTATTAATAAGCAGTGACACCATACCCTGCATCCTTTCTTAAAGGCCTTTTAGAGAAACAGTGTTTTCCTACAAAATTATAACTGAGGGAGGGTTAATTTGTTATATATAATGGAATAAGGAACAAACCTGTTCGAGGGACAGATATGGGTGAGGCGGAATATGCGTTTATAAGTCCACTAAATTGCCCGATATTTGGGCATCACACATTGGAAAAATATGGATATGTATAATAAAACCTTTGCCTGTGACTATGTTTTCCTATTTGATTAGTTTCATAGCTTTGGGGATTTGTCATATCACATACTGCTATAATATGTAATAGCATGATATTCATAATATGATGCAGTGTGAATTGGGGCGAGAAGGAGTAGGTTTTTTGATGTTGCAAACTTCTAGATTCGCAGAATTGGGCCATTTGCAACGGCAAAAAAGCCTTTTTACACTTACTAAACCAATTTTGCTATTCAGTAACCTATTACGAATCACAAAATGGGTAATCGATTAGGTACTAGGAAGGGGCGTGTTAAGGGTGTCCCTTCCTAATAGCGATTTGCAGTGGTATGTGTGAAAGTTTTGCAACCGAAATGGGGACGCAAAACATTCACATTCTACCACCTACTTCATGTATGTGGCAACCCATTCACAAACGGGAAGGGTACACCATAAGACCCCTTCTGCTCTGTGAATGTATGCAAAAACATTTTTAACAGCATGCAGTGTCCCCATGGACCATTGGCTACTCTTAAAAAATGAAAAGCAAACTATTCATTTTTGTTTTTTAAACACATCCAAAATTCCTTTAAGAAAAGCAGCTGCATTACAAAAAGAAAATGTTGCTTTATTTAAAATCAAACACAGAAACTGTGGTCTTCTGTCCCCAGCAGGCCACCATTCCTGTGTTGTTAGCAAAACACAAAATTTGACCCCCCTCATGAATTTTAAAGAGGTAGGTCAATTGCGCTCCACTAGGAATCCCAAACAGTGTAAACACACTGCTGTACATAGCTGTTTGCTACTTCCTAACAGCAAATCACAAAAATTTGCTAAAAAGGAATTCCAAACCCACAATTTTGTACATCCTGCCCTACATTTCTCCAAATTACCCAAGGTCTATATCACATGGGAATTATTATTGATTATGTATTATATTTAGGTGTGGCACATCCTGTGCAAATTTATAATTTTTGGTGTCTGTTTGTTTATATTTTAGGATGTTTTAACATACTCTGGTGATATATGCTTAACACCTATATGTGTACCTTTGAAGACCTTTCACTCATCTCATTTTGTTGACAAGGTAGCTGCAAGCTGCGTGAGCGCTTTGCGCGCATTTCTCAACTTTGCTATTTTAAAACTTTAATTTCGTTTTACTTGGTTATTTGACCCCTGTTTTTAATTCGCCCCTTACTTGCACCATAATCGTCCCCCGCACCGCCGTTTGGGCAGGTCTGGTTCTGGGGTGAGTGCCCTGTTCGATTTTGGCCGCCATCTTGGAGTGGGGTGAGTGGATTGAGGCGTCTCTACCTTCCAGCGCTTCAGTGCGCAGGAGCCGCCCGGGAACACCTATTTAAGGCGAGTCCCTCTTGATACTGCCCCCTGACAAGGTAGCTGCAAGCTGCGTGAGCGCTTTGCGCGCATTTCTCAACTTTGCTATTTTAAAACTTTAATTTCGTTTTACTTGGTTATTTGACCCCTGTTTTTAATTTGCCCCTTACTTGCACCATAATCGGCCCCTGCACCGCCGTTTGGGCGGGTCTGGTTCTGGGGTGGGTGCCCTGTTCGATTTTGACCGCCATCTTGGAGTGGGGTGAGTGGATTGAGGCGTCTCTACCTTCCAGCGCTTCAGTGCGCAGGAGCCGCCTGGGAACACCTATTTAAGGCGAGTCCCTCCTGATACTGCCCCCTGACAAGGTAGCTGCAAGCTGCGTGAGCGCTTTGCGCGCATTTCTCAACTTTGCTATTTTAAAACTTTAATTTCGTTTTACTTGGTTATTTGACCCCTGTTTTTAATTCGCCCCTTACTTGCACCATAATCGGCCCCCGCACCGCCGTTTGGGCGGGTCTGGTTCTGGGGTGGGTGCCCTGTTCGATTTTGGCCGCCATCTTGGAGTGGGGTGAGTGGATTGAGGCGTCTCTACCTTCCAGCGCTTCAGTGCGCAGGAGCCGCCTGGGAACACCTATTTAAGGCGAGTCCCTCCTGATACTGCCCCCTGACAAGGTAGCTGCAAGCTGCGTGAGCGCTTTGCGCGCATTTCTCAACTTTGCTATTTTAAAACTTTAATTTCGTTTTACTTGGTTATTTGACCCCTGTTTTTAATTCGCCCCTTACTTGCACCATAATCGGCCCCCGCACCGCCGTTTGGGCGGGTCTGGTTCTGGGGTGGGTGCCCTGTTCGATTTTGGCCGCCATCTTGGAGTGGGGTGAGTGGATTGAGGCGTCTCTACCTTCCAGCGCTTCAGTGCGCAGGAGCCGCCTGGGAACACCTATTTAAAGCTCCTCCCCTAGCGCAGCGGGATCGCGCAGCGGGCGTGTCCTCGCGTGGCCGGAGTCGTGCCAGAGTCCTGCCCGTCTGCGCCCGTCCGCGCCAAGGACGCGCTGGGCGTCGCGGTACTCTGGTTAATGACTAATATTCCATCTTGGTGCCGCCATGCTGACATATTCGCGGGAGTGCCTGTTTGCCATCGGTCAGGTAAGCCGCTGTTGTACCCTTCCACCAGTACATCCATTGCGAGGCCCGTACCACTGCCCTTGTAATGGGTGGGCTCTTGACTCTCCGAGTCCTCTCCCTAGGATTAACTCCCCGGTGACCTGCCGTATTACAGACTTTCCTTCCTCCTTGCGGATCCTGAACCTGAATGTCAGGTCAGCGCTGAAACATTATCAGAACATCTTTGACCTTATTGAGGAGGAAGCTCCGGACATATTTGCCATGACTGAAACATGGCTACAGGATGCGGATACCGCTATTACAAATCTAGCCTGCCCACCCGGCTATTCTATGTACACCTTGAATAGGGTGTCCAGAGGTGGGGGTATAGCTTTAGTAGTAAGGTCCACCTATTCCTGTGTCTGGAGTGCCCTAAATATCCCTGGGTGTGAAAGTGCCTTGTTCAAGGTCTCTGTCAGCCCTGAGTTTACGCTTTCCGGGATGGTCGTCTATCGTCCGCCCGGCAGCGATGTGGCGTTTAGAAATGCTTTCCCCGACATTGTTGGCCCTTTGGTCGCAGACTGTGCCAACTTTTCCATCATGGGCGATTTGAATCTGCATTTCGACACCCTCTCAGGCCTGACAGTGCGCTCCATCTCCTCTGACCTAGAGGCCTTTCAACATCCCCAGATGGTCTCCCAGCCTACCCATTCGGGGGGCATATTTTGGATCCCTTGTTTACCAATCTGCCGGGGACTAAAATCACCTCTATCTCGCCGGTGGAATGGACAGACCACTTCTTGGTGTCCATCCTATGCCCTGTCTCAGCCACCCCTTCCATCTCCTCGGCTAGACGGGTTCAGAAGAGGGCCTGGAAGAAGCTTAGGTTAGAAGACTTCCATCGTCTTCTACTAGAGGAGCCGCTGGGCCCTTTGACGGATGTAGAAAAGGGGTATGACCTCTTCTGTTCCTGGATCACTAGGGCCTTGGACTCTCTGATACCCATTGTTTCGACTAAAATCAACCCTAGAGAGTCGAGTCCCTGGTACGATGGTGCCCTTCGGGCCCTGAAGGGTGCCTGTAGACGGGCTGAGAGGGCCTGGAGGAAGACCTATGGGGCTGATTTAAAAGCTGCATATGCCAGGTCCGTCAAGCTCTACCATCGGGCTATCTGTCGAGTTCGACCGCCTTTTTATGCCGCAGAATTCCGGAACAGTACTAATCCGTCGAAAGCCATTTTTAAGGCCGTAAAAGATCTCATGGCAAAGCGGACTACCTCTACGACCGTAAGCTCCCTTTCCCACTGTGAATCCCTTGCCTCCTATTTCCTGGGGAAAGTCCAAGCTATCTATCGGACATTCCCTAGCATAGGGTCCGGTCGGGAAAGCACTAGTGGGACCCACCATCAGACTACTCTGCTTGTCTTCCCCCCCCTCACCTTGGACGGGTTTGATAAACTTGCGTTGCAAGTCAAATCTGGATCTCCATCTGATCCAGTAAGGCCTGCTCTCTTTCGAGATCAGGCTTTTATGGGACGTTCAGCTGTATGTTCCCTCGTCAACCTTTCCTTGGAAACGGGAGTAGTTCCAGCTAAGTGGAAGCAAGCTGTGGTGTCCCCAATTACCAAAAAGCCCTCCCTGGACCCGTCCAAGCCTGAAAGTTATCGCCCCATTTCGTTGCTACCCTGGCCAGCCAAGATCACTGAGGCCCATGTCAATCTGGCCCTGTCTGAACATCTTGTACGGACCAATGCCCTCGACCCCACACAAAACGGATTCCGTGCCGGCCACAGCACGGAAACCGCGTTACTTGTGATGGTGGAACATCTCCGTGCAAGGTTGGATGCTGGTCAAACGGCGGCGCTTATATTGTTAGACCTTAGCGCCGCCTTTGACACAGTAGACCACAGCATCCTCCTGCATCGGCTTGAGGAGACTGGCATTGGCGGTCAGGTGTTGCAATGGTTCCGCTCCTTTCTAGATGACCGCTCCTTCTGTGTTGCCATCCCTATTTCCAACCGCTGCCCATGGGGGTTCCGCAAGGGTCCTCGCTGAGTCCCACGTTGTTCAATCTTTACGTGAGACCGCTGGCTGATGTCGCTAGGCAGTGGGGCCTAACTTTGGTCTCATATGCCGACGACACACAGCTGGCGGTTACTCTCAGCGGGGATGCGGAGATTGAGGCCCCCAGGTTTCAGTCTGGACTGAAGGCGGTGGCTAGCTGGTTGACAGGCAACTGCCTTCAGCTAAATGCCACAAAAACGGAGGTGATGGTTGTCGGTAAGGGAGTGGAGTTGTGGGGTGACCAATGGTGGCCCTCAGAGTTGGGACCCACTCCGACCCCGGTATCGGAGGTGAAAAACCTGGGGGTCTGGCTGGATGCGGGCCTCTCCTTTGTAGGGCACACAAAAAAAACTGCGGCCTGTTGTTTCGGACTGCTAAGGGACTTGAGACCTGTTCTCAAGTTCTTTGACGCCCCGACCAGGCAGCTGGTGATCCAGGCAACTATCATCTCTCGCCTGGACTATGCCAGCTCTCTTCTGGCTGGGGCTAACCAGGCCGAGTTAACCCGTTTGCAGTGGGTTCAGAATGCTGCGGCGAGGGCGATTGTCGGCCTGCCCAGATTCAGCTCGGTGGCAAGTGTCCTTCGTTCCCTACATTGGCTCCCTGTCAGGAAGCGCATCCTCTTTAAGGTTCTGTGTCTTGCCTTTAAGATTCTGAGAGGTATAGGCCCGGAAATCTTATCTAGCTGTCTCTCCTTTTATGTCCCCACCCGTACCCTCCGTTCCCAGGGCTTGGCCCTTGCTGGGGTCCCCAGATTCAGGCTCAGTCGCATGGGAGGCCGCTCGTTTAGTGTAAAGGCCGCGTCAGCATGGAACTCCCTTCCTGTTGAAATCCGGCTGATGGAGGACCTCTTGACTTTCCGGAGGGCTATAAAAACTTTCCTGTTTTAGCTGCTTTTATGTTTTTCATTCTCCTGTTGTGTTATGTTCTACCTTGTCTCTGCGCCGGGACAGTCCTTGGCTGGAGTATCTGTGCGCATAATAAATTAATATAACATAACATATCCTATCACCCTCTTTGTGTAAAAGAGACCAAACTTCCGTCAGGACCAACCAGAACAGCCTCACCCCATAGAACCTACCTGAGAGAGCTCAGAGCCTCAGATTTTCGTAGCCGTTGTGCAAACCGCCACTATCTCTGTAAAAAAGACTGAGCTTTCCCAGGGGAGGAGGGTGGGCGCATGGGAATCTATGAAAGTTACCAATACTGGGGAACCAAAGTTACAGGTAAGTAACTTGTTTTCTTACCCCAGTATTGGAACTTTTATAGATTCCCATGCTTTGTATCAGAATAGCCAGCAGTAAATCACCAAAGCACATTTTGTCATATATATAAATATAGAGTGTAGGAGAGTAGGGTCTGCAATCCTATGATCACCCCAGATTTTTGCTTTTTGCTTCACTGGTTTACGACTTCTCTGGCTGTGGGCCTGCTAATCAGACCCACAGCCTTGCTGTTCTCTCACTAAATTGACACGTGTACCTTAGGTGCATTTACCAATTGGTACTGGGCCACCTTACCAGACCCTGTAACTCAGGGCATAGGTGTACCCAGGGCCTACCAGGGGCTGCAGATGTATTATGCCACCCCTGGCTGGCCATCTAAATCTGACACAACTGGCTGCACAGGTGGTGTAATCACCCTTTGCTTTAGATATAGATACCTATATCTAACCCCAAAATGGACACACAGATTCCTATCAGTCACTCCTATGGCAGGCCTTGACAATCCTGAAGGCAGAGTGCTTGGAATCGTGTGAGATGGTGCTCTGGCATGAGCTGAGCCCTTTTGCAGCTTGCGGAACCAAGTCCTAATAGCTGTTCCATGATAACGCATACCATATACTCTTAAGTGCATTATAATCCTCGCGGTTATATGCTATCTTTGGGATCGCTTTATCAAAACATGTCGAGTAAGGTGTCATACGAATTGGAATACTAACCCCTCGCCAATTCTGGCGATGGGGTTAGCATTCCACCCTTCTAGAGGGACACGACATGTATGTAACTGTGAACCCCGGTTAAAGTTAACTCGAGCCTCAGCATCACAAAATGGATGCTGCCACCACAGACACAAGTCTGACCCCCTGCAGCTGAGAGTCCTTCCAGCGAGGGGAGCTTGGACAAAGGGTTTCCTGTCAGGGGCGGTGCTAGCACCATCCCAGACAGGGTTTTGTGTATCCTGGGTAGGCAGGGCTTTAGAGGAAGGTGACTGCAAGTGGCACCCCGGTGCTCACTATGCATCTGCCAGCTAGAACTAGTTCCAGGGGCACACCAGCCCCTCAACTGGGGAAAGTCCGGCATGGGAGAGGGGTGTAACCACCCCCCTTCCTGGTCCCACCCATGGGCAGGACCTAGTCGCGTGCCAGCCCCTTTTCCTAGTATAAAGATAGGAGCGGGCCCCCTTCCAAATTAGATCATCTTTGAATCCTGAAACTACTTTCTACGAAAGGAACTCTCGACTTCTTCTCAAGATTTCTCCCTTGTGACTAAGGAGTAGTCACCCTGCACCCGCAGGCACCATCCAAGAACACTGCGGTTTGCTGCACGTCCTTCCTCCGGAATCCGACTGACCAACACGACGAGACCCAGCTTCCCTGGCACCTCTGACCTCTACCCACATCGTCAGCTCAGCTGAGATCCGTGGGTGCGACGAGACCTCGAGGGACCGGCCATCTTCAAGACTGCACGACTCTTGCCCAGCACGACCGCCGAGGGATCCTCGAGTGAGTGCTTTGGGGTCCGAGAAGCCCCAACCCTGAGCTGCTCCAGCACCGAAGTTCAGCCTCCCAGCCTCCACGAGATCTGCGTGGGGCCCTTCTGCCTGTTTGCTGCTCACCGCGTTGTCTGGCTACTAGCCCGCTGGCTTGTGGCCTTCCCGACGACGAACGACGACATCAACACTGCTGGTCTGGTTGCTCCAGACTGGCCCTTGCTCCCCACCAAAAGAGGAGCACCCCGGACCCTCCTGGTCCACTCCAGACGCCATTTTGAGTCCACCGCGTGGGCTTGAATTTGCCAGGACTTGTTGCCCCAATCCTGGGTCCAGCGACGTCGACAGCAGCAACCATCGTGGGACAGCTCGCACCTCCATCCTGGTCGCCGACAACGCCTCCTGGTCCGTGAGACTGCAGAGCCCAGCGTCGCCCACTCACCTGATCGAGGTGACTCCATCCGGTGCCATCCTGGTGCCCATCTAATCACTGGCTAGTGATTCAGAACTTGGTCCCCTCTGCTTACAGGTGTCTTCCATCTTCAATCCAGGCTTGGATCCATCCGAATCTCTTCACTGGTCGCCTGCCAGCAACTTCTTCTTTCAGGCTCCATAGACTGCAACGAGGATTCCTGACGTCTTTCCAGACCTATGCAGCCGCAGCCCCTGGGCTAGGTAACTTCGGCATTTCGGTGCCCCAGCATAGCCTCACTATCCAAGGGTCCAGATCCTTTTTCGTTTTCAGCCTAACTAGTCGGATTTGTCCGATAACACTAACTTTGTAATTCCTAGCAACCATAGACTTTGTCCCGCATCCCGCGTGAGAGTGCACACTCTGCACCCGAGTCCCCTAGGCCTCCTGCTAGTAATCTGAAGGTTCAGTAGTCCAGTCCTAGCGATTCCAAAGCCTATTAGTCCAGTACTTACCTGCTAGTAATTTCGCATTCCACTTTTGCAGTATATGGTTTTTCGTGCCCCTCGGGCATTTGTGTAAATTGTGCAACTTAAAGTATTTTCGTAAGAGTTTTGTTGTGTGCTCAGTACCCTGTCCTCATAAAGAGTACAGGGCTGTTGTGATCTAAATAAATACACTGTTTATTTTCATAACATTTGTGTGGTGTCCTTTCACTTGGTGTTCAAGGGGTATATGTGATGGTATAACAGCTGGCTTAACACGCCCTCTAGAGTTTAGCCCGAAGACTGCTCGTATCCATGCTACTAGGATAGCTGGTCTATAAGGTTGACTTACAACCAATCATCAATAAGGGTTGTTTGGACTGATACAAAGTGCTCACTAGAATAGTGAACATTACATATCAGGCCAACTTCTCACATTGGTGAGCAGCGGTTGGGATTTGAGCTTGCTGTTGTTTTACCACACGTATCCTAAGAATATCATTGTGAAAGATCACATAAGTATTAAGGTACATATAACTTAGCTTAGAATACTCTGAGTTCTACTGAACCAGCTGTTGTAGTTCAACAAGTCTTAGCACACCTTGACTACAACTCTTAGCAAGGGATCAGTAGGAAAACAAATAGTGTAGGTAGGTGCATCACTTACACCACACTAGAAGCATGTCTAACCACGGAGAGTCTGCAGAGACCCCTCTTGTGGTTGTGGACCCTCCACAGGTCCCTTCCAGATATGCTGCTCTTAGTTTCCAGGAGATGAGACAAGTGTGTACCTCCAGGAAGCTAAAACAGGGTTCTAACCCAACCATTCCTTTTCTGATTGGTCTCTTAGAGACTTATGATGCTAGGAGGGCTGCTAACACAGATCCTTCTCATCCAGATGGGAACATGCCTCCCCTAGAGGGAACCACTGGTGACCCTGACCGCCACCTCCAGGCAGCAGATGATGCTGAGGAGGAGGAGGAAGAGGAGTTATCAGGGGATGAGGCAGACAAAGGTCAAGTAGAAGTCAGTAGACTCACTAGGACCAACTTAAGTAGGCATGAGAATGGATTTGGGGGACCCCCAGGGCCACTCTTAGGCAGACTTAACATTGGGAATGGACGAGATAGGTCTCTATCCAGAGGCTCTAACAGATCCATTCGAACCAATGGCTCTCAGACCTCTTCTCATAGAGGGATGTCATCCCCTAAGAGAAGGGAGCATGAAGCTAAGATGAGGGAAGCCAATCTGAGGATTGAAAGGGAAGAACTTGCCCTGGCCAAAGAGAGGCTTGCCTTTGCTAGAGAGCAAAAGTTAAGTGGGTTAGATCTCACTGGTGGCAGCATTCTCCCAAGAGAAAAAGACAGGAGTTTAGACACTAGACACCTGAGTAAGATAGTGCCCCCCTTTAAACAAGGGGATGATATCCACAAATGGATAACTGCTTTGGAAAGGGCCTGCACTGTCCAGTGCATCCCCCAGAGTCAGTGGGCAGCTGTCTTGTGGCTCTCCTTTGAAGGTAAAGGTAGAGATAAGCTCCTCACTACTAGAGCTGAGGATGCTAACAATTACCAAGTCCTGAAAAGTACACTGATAGATGGGTTTGGCCTAACCACTGAGCAGTACAGGTTGCTGTTCAGGGATACCCAGAAAACGCAGTCTCAGGATTGGTCTGACTTTGTAGATTGTGCCACTAAGGCTTTGGAGGGCTGGTTGCTGGGCAGTAAGGTTACTGATTATACAGGATTGTACAATCTGATCATGAGGGAACAGATTTTAAACAATTGTCAGAACCAGTTGTTGCATCAGCACCTTGTTGACTCAGATCTGACCTCTCCCCAAGAATTGGGAAAGAAGGCAGACAGATGGGTCCGAACAAGGGTTAAGCAGAACCAGGGCCAGAACCAGGGTGGTCAGAAGAAAGCAGACCAGAAGGGTAAAGATACCAAAGGTGAACAAAATGACCAGAAGTCTTCGACAGGTCCCCAACAAACCAAAGAGGGTGGGGGTCAGGCTTCCCAGAAGAAGAAGACTCAAGAAGGCCAGTCTAAAAGGTGGTGCCAATACTGTAAAAGTAAAACTCACTGGTTTAGTGAGTGCACCAAGAAAGGAGGGCAAACTCCTGCCACTGCAGCCCCTAAGGCAACTGCACCCCCTAGTACAGCCAGCAGTGGTAGTGCACCTCCCAAGGGATTAGTTGGGTTAACCTTGGGTTCTGAGGGGTATGACAACTTAGTTGGCACACTCACTCAGGCTGTCCTTGTCTGTACAGGGGATGTGGATATATCCCCTGATGCCAGTCCCAATACTTTGGGCAAATACAGACAGACACCTTTTATCAATGGCAAGATGGCTCAGGCCTACAGGGACACTTGTGCCAGTGTCACAATGGTGACACCTAACTTTGTGGACCCTGGACAGATCATGCTAGGTCCAGAGTACCTAGTGACCAATGCCAGCAATGTCACTACCCACCATAGTATGGCAATTGTTGATTTCTCCTGGGGAGGGGTAAGTGGCCAAAAGAAGGTTGTTGTTAGTTCAGACCTCCCAGTTGAATGTTTGTTGGGCAATGATTTGGAGTCATCCCTATGGTCAGAAGTGGAGCAGAGGACTCACATGGAAATGTTAGGCTTGCCAGCACATGTTCTTGCTGTGACTAGGTCACAGGCCAGAAGATGCCCCACTGAACAGGTGCTGGATCCTGGAACAATGGACCAGGCACCTTCCAAGAAGAAGAGCAGTAGGGTCAAGGCATTGCCTTCCACCTTGCCCCAGGTTGAGGATCAAGTCTCAGAGGAGGCTGACCTACAGGAACTGAGGGAAACTGAGCCTAAAGAATTTGAACTTGATAAAGTTGAGTTTCTGGGCTCAGGGGGACTCTCAAGAGAAGACCTGGGAAAGGAACAGTTAGACTGCCCTTACCTTGAACCCCTCAGACAGCAGGCTGCTGCTGAGGCTGCAGGGAACACCACAGGTACCCACAAGGTATACTGGGATGATGGACTCCTGTACACTGAGGCAAGAGACCCCAACCCTGGTGCAACCAGGAGGCTGGTTATCCCCTTGTCTCAGAGAGGTTTCCTTCTTACCTTGGCCCATGAGATTCCCTTAGCAGGACACTTAGGCCAGACAAAGACTTGGGACAGGCTTGTCTCACACTTTCACTGGCCTCACATAAATGAAGATACCAAGGAGTTTTGTCGATCCTGTGTCACTTGCCAAGCCAGTGGTAAGTCAGGTGGCACAACAAAGGCCCCCCTTATACCAATGCCTGTGGTGGGGGTGCCCTTTGAAAGAGTGGGGATTGACATTGTTGGTCCAATGGAACCCCAGACAGCATCAGGGCACAAGTTTATACTGGTGGTGGTGGACCATGCCACCAGGTATCCTGAAACTATTCCCCTTAGGACCACTACAGCACCTGTTGTGGCAAGAGCCCTAGTTGGAGTGTTCTCCAGAGTGGGCTTCCCTAAGGAGGTTGTCTCTGACAGAGGTGAAAACTTCATGTCAGGATATTTGACTGCTATGTGTAAGGAATGTGGTGTTAACTACAAGTTCACTACACCCTATCATCCACAATGCAATGGGCTTGTTGAAAGGTTCAACAGGACCCTAAAAGGGATGATTCATGGACTACCTGAAAAGCTCAGGCGTAGATGGGATGTCCTGATACCCTGCCTTTTGATTGCTTAATGAGAGGTCCCACAGAAGGGGGTTGGCTTCAGCCCTTTTGAACTTCTGTATGGGCATCCTGTAAGAGGACCCCTGTGTTTGGTGAAGGAAGGATGGGAGAGACCTCTCAAAAAGCTTGCAACCAACATAGTGGACTATGTACTTGGTCTCCGCTCCAGGATGGCTGAGTATATGGAAAAGGCTTCCAAAAACCTTGAGGCTAGTCAAGAACTCCAAAAAGCTTGGCCTGACCAAAAGGCTGTCCTGACTGTGTACAAGCCTGGACAGAAGGTGTGGGTGTTGGAGCCAGTGGCCCCAGCAGCATTCAAAGACAAATGGTCTGGGCCCCACACAATCCTTGAGCAAAAGGGAGAGGTCACCTACCTGGTGGACCTTGGAACTCCCAGGAGCCCCCACAGGGTGCTCCATGTGAACAGGCTCAAAGCATATGTTGACAGGAAGGACATGAGCTTGCTCATGGCCACGGATGAGGGACAGGAGGAAGAGAGTGACCCTCTCCCAGGCCTGCTCACTCAGAATCCTGATGATGGATCAGTAGATGGTGTTGTCTTTTGTGGCAGCCTCTCTGACCATCAACAGAAGGATTGCAAACAAGTTCTTCAATCCTTCAGACATATGTTCTCTCTGACACCCAGTCAAACCAATTGGTGTACCCATGAGGTTGACACTGGTGACAGCCTGCCAGTCAAGAGTAAAATCTACAGGCAGCCTGATCATGTTAGAGACTGCATCAAAACAGAAGTGCAGAAAATGTTGGAGCTGGGAGTCATTGAGCCCTCAGATAGCCCTTGGGCTAGTCCAGTAGTTCTAGTGCCAAAGCCTCACACCCAGGGTGGTAAGAAAGAGATGAGGTTTTGCGTAGACTACAGAGGTCTCAATGCAGTCACTAAGACTGATGCCCACCCAATGGCAAGGGCAGATGAACTTATAGATAGATTGGCTTCTGCCAACTACTTAAGTACATTTGACCTGACAGCTGGTTATTGGCAAATCAGGTTAGCTGAGGATGCCAAGCCCAAGACAGCATTTTCAACCCCTGGTGGACATTATCAATTTGTGGTAATGCCCTTTGGTCTGAAAAATGCACCTGCCACCTTCCAAAGGCTGGTGAATCAAGTTCTCACTGGGCTGGATGACTTCTGTGCAGCATATCTTGATGATATAGCTGTCTTTAGTTCCACCTGGGAGGATCCCCGGGTCTACCTGAGGAAAGTGTTAGAGGCACTGCAAGCAGCAGGTCTCACTATCAAGGCCACAAAGTGCCAGATAGGGCAGACACAGGTTGTATACATGGGCCACCTTGTAGGTGGAGGCCAGGTTCAGCCACTGGAGAGCAAGATACAGTCCATCAGGGACTGGGCTCCTCCAACCACCCAGACTCAGGTTTGAGCTTTCTTGGGCCTGACTGGTTACTATAGGAAATTTGTCAGAAATTATGGATCAATTGTGACTCCACTTAATGAACTGACAAGGCTGTCAAAAAGCATTTGATGACCTAAAGCAGGCCATGTGCACAGCACCTATCCTAAAGAGTCCAGACTACTCCAAACCATTCATTATCCAAACAGATGCTTCTGAGTTGGGTGTGGGAGCTGTTCTATCTCAACTGAATTTTGATGGTCATGACCAGCCCATTGCTTTTATAAGCAGAAGGCTGACCCCCAGAGAGATAAATTGGTCAGCTATTGAGAGGGAGGCCTTTGCTGTGGTTTGGGCCCTGAAGAAACTGAGGCCATACTTGTTTGGCACTCATTTCAAGATTCAGACCGACCATAAGCCCCTCTTGTGGCTAAATCAGATGAAGGGTGAAAACCCCAAACTGCTTAGGTGGTTCATTTCCCTACAGGGGATGGATTTTACAGTGGAGCATAGACCTGGCACTGATCATGGCAATGCAGATGGGCTCTCCAGGTATTTCCACTTAGAGCAAGAAGACTCACCTGGTCAAGGTTAGTTTATTGTCCCAAAGTTTGGGGGGGGGGGGGTCATGTAGGAGAGTAGGGTCTGCAATCCTATGATCACCCCAGATTTTTGCTTTTTGCTTCACTGGTTTACGACTTCTCTGGCTGTGGGCCTGCTAATCAGACCCACAGCCTTGCTGTTCTCTCACTAAATTGACACGTGTACCTTAGGTGCATTTACCAATTGGTACTGGGCCACCTTATCAGACCCTGTAACTCAGGGCATAGGTGTACCCAGGGCCTACCAGGGGCTGCAGCATGTATTATGCCACCCCTGGCTGGCCATCTAAATCTGACACAACTGGCTGCACGACAGCTGGGGCAAGGTGGTGTAATCTCCCTTTGCTTTAGATATAGTATACCTATATCTAACCCCAAAATGGACACACAGATTCCTATCAGTCACTCCTATGGCAGGCCTTGACAATCCTGAAGGCAGAGTGCTTGGAATCGTGTGAGATGGTGCTCTGGCATGAGCTGAGCCCGTTTGCAGCTTGCGGAACCAAGTCCTAATAGCTGTTCCATGATAACGCATACCATATACTCTTAAGTGCATTATAATCCTCGCGGTTATATGCTATCTTTGGTATCGCTTTATCAAAACATGTCGAGTAAGGTGTCATACGAATTGGAATACTAACACCTCGCCAATTCTGGCGACGGGGTTAGCATTCCACCCTTCTAGAGGGACACGACATGTATGTAACTGTGAACCCCGGTTAAAGTTAACTCGAGCCTCAGCATCACAAAATGGATGCTGCCACCACAGACACAAGTCTGACCCCCTGCAGCTGGGAGTCCTTCCAGCGAGGGGAGCTTGGACAAAGGGTTTCCTGTCAGGGGCGGTGCTAGCACCATCCCAGACAGGGTTTTGTGTATCCTGGGTAGGCAGGGCTTTAGAGGAAGGTGACTGCAAGTGGCACCCCGGTGCTCACTATGCATCTGCCGGCTAGAACCAGTTCCAGGGGCACACCAGCCCCTGAGCTGGGGAAAGTCCGGCATGGGAGAGGGGTGTAACCACCCCCCTTCCTGGTCCCACCCATGGGCAGGACCTAGTCGCGTGCCAGCCCCTTTTCCTAGTATAAAGATAGGAGCGGGCCCCCTTCCAAATTAGATCATCTTTGAATCCTGAAACTACTTTCTACGAAAGGAACTCTCGACTTCTCAAGATTTCTCCCTTGTGACTAAGGAGTAGTCACCCTGCACCCGCAGGCACCATCCAAGAACACTGCGGTTTGCTGCACGTCCTTCCTCCGGAATCCGACTGACCAACACGACGAGACCCGGCTTCCCTGGCACCTCTGACCTCTACCCACATCGTCAGCTCAGCTGAGATCCGTGGGTGCGACGAGACCTCGAGGGACCGGCCATCTTCAAGACTGCACGACTCTTGCCCAGCACGACCGCCGAGGGATCCTCGAGTGAGTGCTTTGGGGGTCCGAGAAGCCCCAACCCTGAGCAGCTCCAGCACCGAAGTTCAGCCTCCCAGCCTCCACGAGATCTGCGTGGGGCCCTTCTGCCTGTTTGCTGCTCACTGCGTTGTCTGGCTACTAGCCCGCTGGCTTGTGGCCTTCCCGACGACGAACGACGACATCAACACTGCTGGTCTGGTTGCTCCAGACTGGCCCTTGCTCCCCTCCAAAAGAGGAGCACCCCGGACCTTCCTGGTCAACTCCAGACGCCATTTTGAGTCCATCGCGTGGGCTTGAATTTGCCAAGACTTGTTGCCCCAATCCTGGGTCCAGCGATGTCGACAGCAGCAACCATCGTGGGACAGCTCACACCTCCATCCTGGTCGCCGACAACGCCTCCTGGTCCGTGAGACTGCAGAGCCCAGCGTCGCCCACTCACCTGATCGAGGTGACTCCATCCGGTGCCATCCTGGTGCCCATCTAATCACTGGCTAGTGATTCAGAACTTGGTCCCCTCTGCTTACAGGTGTCTTCCATCTTCAATCCAGGCTTGGATCCATCCGAATCTCTTCACTGGTCGCCTGCCAGCAACTTCTTCTTTCAGGCTCCATAGACTGCAACTAGGATTCCCGACGTCTTTCCAGACCTATGCAGCCGCAGCCTCTGGGCTAGGTAACTTCGGCATTTCGGTGCCCCAGCATAGCCTGATCGTGACTCCTGAAAAAAGAGCCACCGAAGATGCCACCGGTCTTGTGGAATGCGCACGAACCTTTCTGCCCAGAGGTTTGCCTGCTTCCTGATGGCAGAATTGAATCGCACTAGAGATCCATCGGGAAATGCTTGTCTTTGTTAAAGCACATCCCTTCCGTGGTGCGCTATAGGCGACAAACAACTGCAATGACTTTCTAAAGGACTTTGTGCGCTCCAAATAGAATTTCAAGCATCTTTGAACATCCAAAGAATGCAATGTTCGTTCCGCCGGAGTAGAAGGCCGCGGAAAAAATGATTTTAGAATCAAGGGTTCATTCAAATGGAACTCGGACGGAACCTTCTGGGTGAACTTTGGATCAGTTCTAAGGATAAGAACATCTCTTTTGAATTGAAGGAAAGGTTCCACTATGGACAGCGCCTGAAGCTCACTAACCCTCCTAGTCGATGTTAGAGCTAAGAGGAGGGCCAGCTTCCAAGATAGGAATTTCAAGACCGCCCTGTGAATAGGCTCAAACGGAGCCTTCATTAGTTGAGCCAACACCAGGTTGAGCTGCCAAATTGGAGGAGGTGGACGAACTGGAGGATACATCCGAAACAGGACTTTCAAGAACTGTTTAATAATCCTAGAAGACCATAGAGAAGGGCCTGATGAAGATCATCTGAACTTTGAGATGGCTGCCAGATGCCCCTTGACTGCAGAGTGAGCCAAACCAGACTTAGCCAACGATAGTATATATGGAAAAATTTGATCAGGAAGAGACTTGTAAGGATGGAGACGTTTTCTCTGACACCACAGGCAGAATCTCTTCCATTTTGCTTTGTATGTCTTAGTACTTGGCGCTCGAGCCTGGGACAAAACCTCTCTACACTACTTGGTGAGATTCAGATGTCGGAATTCTCTGTATTCAGGAGCCACGCTGTTAAATGCAACGACCTCGGATCCGGATGGAGCACCTGACCTTGATCCCTTGATAACAGAGACGGAACTAGTTGCAGGCGAATTGGATGATCCTGAGAGAGTAGAAGAAGTTCTGTGTACCAGAACTGCCGGGGCCACGCTGGAGCAATGAGAATCATCCTGCATGGCTCCGCTTTGATCTTCCGGAGCACTCGTGGAATGAGAGGAATTGGTGGAAAAGCGTAAAAGAATGCGCCGAAACAAGCCATTGAAAGCGCATTCCCCAAGGATCCCTGATGGTGTTCCTTGCTTGCGTAGAACCGGCATTTGGCGTTCTCCGGAGACGCAAAGAGGTCTATGGTCGGTGTTCCCCAGACTGAGAACACTTCCTCCAGAACTGACTGATTCAATTCCCATTCGTGATTCGCCTGTTTCTGACGACTTAGTGCATCTGCTGTAATATTGAGAGAGCCTGGCAGGTGTTCCGCTTGTAGAGTGACTTTGTGAAGAATAGCCCAATCCCAAAGTCCTTGGGCTTCCTTGGACAGAGTTTGTGATCTCGTCCCCCCTTGCTGGTTGATATAGTGCATGGCCGTCGTATTGTCCGTCCGGACCAGCACTGTGCGATTTTGAACTCACAGGAGGAAAGCTTGCAAAGCTAACCGAACGGCTGTCAGTTCCAAAAAATTGATGTGGCACTGGTGCTGTTCTGGACTCCAGTGTCCACTGATTTGAAGTTCTTGGAGAACTGCTCCCCAGCCTTCTAATGAGGCATCCGTTGTTAGGACCAAAGGAGATGGTGGAATCCTGAATGTTAGACCTTCTGCGATGTTCTCTTTCACCAACCACCACTCGCATGCCTTTTTCATCTGCGGTGTAACCAAAATTTTGTCGTTGAACGAGCCCTCTGCCTGGCACCATTGTTTGTCTAGTTCCTCCTTCAGAGGACGCATCCGCAGTCTGCAATGCGGTACTAATGGTATGCAAGGTGAAATCGATCCGAGCAGGGACTTGTAGCACCGAACTGAAAGGGATTTTTTTTTCTGCACCTGACGAGCTGAGAGCATCAGTTTTTGCTGACTTTCGTCTGAAGGACGAGCTTTGCACTGTTCCGTGTCTAAAATGGCCCCTAGGAATCTTGCGGACCTGGAAGGTCGAAGAACTGACTTCTTCTCGTTGAGCTGAAGGCCCAGGTGATTGAACAATTGGATGCAAGTTGAAATGGCCTTGGAAGTTTCTTGGAAAGATGGAGCCTTGACTAGCCAGTCATCCAAGTAGGGGAAAACTTCCATGGATTGCTTCCTGAGGAAAGCCGCCACTGGTGCCAGCACCTTTGTGAAAATCCGCGGCGCCGACCGAAGGCCAAACGGAAGAACTTTGAATTGGAAATGGCTTTTGCCTACTGTGAAGCGTAAATATTGCCTGTGAGCTGGGTGGATCGGTACTTGGAAGTACGCATTTTCTAAATCCAGAGAAGCCATATAGTCTCCCGGGTTCAGTAGACAAAGAATATCCTGGAGAGTGACCATCCTGAAAGACAGTTTGATGAGATAAGTGTTGAGCTCTCGTAGTTCTAAAATGGGGCGCCAAGTATCTGCCGTCTTTCGAACTAGGAAGAACCTGGAATAAAAACCTCTGCCCCTCTGAGAGAGAGGTACCCGCTCTATTGCCCCATTGATGAAAAGCTGGTGGGCTTCGAGGCGTAGCAGACCCAGATGTCTTGATTGATTGGCACCTGGAGCTCTGGTTGGAGGAAGATCTTGGAACTCCAACGTATGGCCACTCTGAACAATATTCAGGACCCACTGGTCTGATGTTATCTTTCCCCAGCTGTCCAGACAAAAAGATATCCTGCCCCCTACTGATGTTACTGTCAGGGGAAGAACAGTAGAAAGAGCCAGGAGGCCGCTATTGTCTCTTGGCATTGTCGCGACCCTGGCGATTCGGACGCCCTCTCTGAGATTGGCGAGAGTAAGACGCCGATTGGCCTTGGCGTGGATTTGAATATTGAGACTTGTAAGACTGTGAAGTCTGCGTTGAATATCTTTGCTGGTTGTTGCCTCTGTAAGTAGAGAAACCCCTGCCTCTCGCTCCTTTGAATGGGACCTTTCGATAACTCAACGACCCCAAGGACTTTGCCGTGTCAGTGTCCTTTTTGATATTCTGTAGGGCGTCATCCACATGCTTGCCGAACAGCATTTTACCATCAAATGGGAGGTCCAGGATCTTATTTTGGACCTCTTGACGAAACCAGGTAGCTCGCAACCAGCCCTGACGGCGCAATACCGCCGAACCGGCCAAAGCTCAAAAAGCAGTGGAAGCTATGTCCATCGCACAATCAATCACTTCCGAGGATGATCTTTCTCCCTCCATCAGAACTCTCCTGGCCTCCCCCTTCGCGAACTCTGGCAGGTGTTCCACAAATGGCTCCAAGTCGCACCACATCTGGCGATCGTACCTGCGTAGAATGGCTAGAGCATTCGCGGCTCGGACAAGAATGCTGGCCATGGAGGAAAATCTTTTACCCACGTTATCCAAGCGCCTCCCTTCCTTGTCTGGAGGTGTAGTTAGAGACGTCGATGGGCTTTTGGATTTGCTCTGTGCTGCCTGCGAGATCACAGAATCAGGCTTAGGCTGTCCAAGAAGACACGCTGGACTGCCATCCGGGGCTTAATACTTCTTCTCCAGCCGGGGAAGAACAGGGATGACTGTGGCCGTGTTTTGCATGATCTTGATTCCTTCATCCCACACATGCTCAATTATGGGAATGGACCTAACTGACATCCTGTATTCTTCCTTGAAGTCATAAAGGAAACAGTCAGACTGTTCCGTTGTAATTGGCAGTCCAAACCTCTTCGATGCCCTTTCCATGAGGTTATGGAACCCCCCAATATCAGTTGGAGGAGACACCGCCGTGTCCTGTCCCACGACATCCGGATCTTGCAACCCACTTCCGTCGAGATCCAAGTTTGGGTCTTGCAAAGGATCATTTAATGGATCACCCTGATCATCGTCATCATCATCATCCACATCCCGTACATCCTCATTGATCTCTCTCCTAGGTTCAGGTTCTATTGGCCGTGGGACCACCACTGGAATGACAGCTGGTGGCGTCCGAGGTACCACCGGAATAGGAGGTCGTTCTGGCTGCTCTGTAGACTGTGGTGGAAACCTGTTCCTGTAGTCCTGCAGCATCAATTGTAGATCTGAAACTAGAGAGGCCGGCATGGCCACCATGTCTTGACTCAAGCCCGAGGGATGTTGCTGTTGAGAATCATAACGTTGAACCCCTGGGTCATCGTGATGTTCATAGTATTCTTCAGTGTCAGTCTCTTGACACTTGACATTTAAATCTGAAGGACTGTAGGCATCCCCATATTGACCTCCGTCCTCCTCTTCCTCTGACTCATCATCCAGCAGCATTTTTGGAGGCAAGGGTGTAACCCGTGTCGGAGCCGTCATCTCTGGTGTTATTCGAAGTTTCTGTATTGGAAACTGCATTTTTTGAGTCGTCGACGGAGTCGTCGTCAAAGGACCAATCGTCGATGGAGTCATCATTGAAGAAGCAATCGTCGTCGAAGGAATTGTCGACGGCCCATCGGACCTCGTCGACGAAGTCATCATTGTTGACGAAGGGATGATCGTCGACGGCCTCGTCGACGAACTCATCGTCACCAGCATGATCGTCGTCGTCGTAGTCTTCGTCGTCGAAGCAGCCGTCGACAGTACCTTCGATGACATCACTAGCGACGACGAGGCAGGAACTATCGTCCACGAACATGAAGGTACCTTAAACGTCGACGGAGTGAAAGGCGTCGTCACCACCACCGTCGACGGTCCCATCGACGGAGCCAATGGAGCACTTGATGCTTTAGTAGAAGCAATCGTCGTCGACGTACCAGCCATTTTCGTCGTCGACGGACGCTGTTTTTTGTCAGATTTTGTCTCTGGAGTGACTGTAGAGAGCTTCTTGCTGTCTTTCTCCTTTTTGGGACTTTTGAGAAGTGATATGAAGTTCCTTGTTGTCCTTTTTGGCTGTGTCCAACCCAGCAGCCTGTCCCAGCCTCTCCTTGTCACCTCGGTGAGAAGATTTAATGGGACTAGCCATCTCAGAACTATCAGAGATCTTACGAGAGGCCTTAACAGGAGGCTCATTAGAAGTAGAGGGAGAAGACCTACCCCTCTTCTTGGATCTTCTGGAGGTCGAGGCAGATGTAGACTCCTCCTCATCATCAGACGAGAGCACCTCCTTCCGAGTCTTCATCTTCTAAAGGCAGGTCAACAGCCGGCCCTCTCTGTCTCGCAAAGTCTTTGTAGAAAAAGTTTTACATATTTTGCAATCTGTGGCCTTGTGGTCAGGATATAAGCAGTAAATACAGCTGTCATGCTTATCTTCCACAAACAGCCTATTTTTTCCACAGGATGCACAGGACCTGAATAAAGCCTTCTTTTCCTTGTCAGACATTGTTGATTTAAGTTGAAAAGTTGAAGTAATAAGCTGAATAGAATGAAAAACTGAGCAGAGCTCAGTGGAGACTCCCTAGCACAACGTGTGGTAGAAAAATCTGAGTCTCTGAGCTCTCTCAGGAAGGTTCTATGGGGTGAGGCTGTTCTGATTGGTCCTGACGGAAGTTTGGTCTCTTTTACACAAAGAGGGTGATAGGATACAAAATGAGATGAGGCCTAAGCCTATTTTCTCTTTTGTTTCTATGGTTATATATTTTTTTATTTACTGAGGCTCCCATTCCGACGACGGGGAATGATACAAAGCATGGGAATTTATGAAAGTTCCAATACTGGGGTAAGGTGGCCTTAAAAAATATTAATCCATGGAAACACCTTGACAAATATTCAGACCAAATTGCTATTCTGCTACTATATGAATAAAACTGGTATTATCAAATTAATGTACTGTGATTAGTAAATAGAAGGACTCTAAAGTGCAAATGTTATTATTCAATTCATGTGCAGTTCTGTATTGCCTTCCTTTCTTTTATTTCTTTTTATTTAAGGAATCCACATATGTATATCTATGTATGTTTGTTTTATATTGAGCTTTATTTGTAATAATTTGTAAAAATATTCTGGTGTATCTGTATTTTACACAGTACACGCACTGACCTCTGTTTATTAGTTTATTCAATCACTGGGGGGGAGGGCAGTTTTTGGGTTGAATGCTGGGAGGCTAGTCATCTGGGTTGCCAGTGTACATTTCACAGATCATTAAGCTCTAAACCATTATTCAACAATCCATTGGTGGTAAGAGAATAATTCTTCTTAGTTTGCAAATCTGCAAATTGGCAAACTTACCAGGTTACCTAACATTTAGTATAAAGGAAAATGTGAGTTGAGTAGAAAGTAAAGTGATGTGGTTTTGGAAACTATTTTCAGGGTTCATATTTGTAGGGCATGCTCATACTTTTAGTACTGAAAATGCTAGTGACAGTTTCTGAGTGTGTGAAATGGTCTTTCATGTGAATGCTTAAAGTAATAACTAAAATGATTCCTTAAGTCTGCCTGCAAAGTTAAAAACAGTTTTCCTCTGCAGATCTCCAGGTTTTATGTTAGTTAGTTAGTTAGTTAGTTAGTTAGTTATATAAGCTTATATAGCGCCTGGTTACACTGTACTCGTGTGTCCCCGTGCTGCGGACTGCTCTTGGAAAGTGAACTGCTGCAAAAGGTGGCCCCTAAGCCTGCCCTAGCAAGCCAAGCCCTAATCTTTGGGGAACAGGAATGTTTTCAGTTTTCTTCGGAACTTGAGCTCAGTTTTCTCCAGTCGTAGTTCCAGGGGGAGTTATTCCAGCCCTGGGCTGCCAGGACCCGGAAGGAGTGGCCACCCATTCTGACTCTCCTGAACTTGGGCACCTTCACCCTTCCTGTCCCGCTGGATCTTAGGTGGCAGGCTGGATGGTATGGTGCAAGCAGGTTGTGCAGGAAGGAGGGGCCTTTCCCCTGCAGAATCCAGTGGCCAATGCAGAGTGTTTTAAAAGCCACACGTTCTCTGATTGGAAGCCAGTGCAGGGTACTCAGCGCTCTCTTAGAGGCGGCTCTCCTAGGCAGCATCAGGACTAGGCGTGCAGCCGCGTTCTGCTCGTTCTGCAGCCTTTGTAAGCATCTGACATTGGCTCCCAGGTATAGGACATTGCCATAGTCCAGCCTGGATGTAATCAGTGCATGTACCATGGTCTTTCTCGCAGTCATGGGCAGATAGTCTAGCGTCTTCTTCAGGACCCTCATAGTGGCGAAGCATGTGCCTGCCACGCGTTTGGTGTGGTAGTCGAAAGAGATCCTATTATCGATCTACATCCCCAGATTTCTTACTTGGTTACTGGGTTGAGGTAGAGGACCCAGTTCAGTTGGCCACCATGCCGAAGTCCACACTGATTGGTCTTGGCCCACTATTAAGACCTCTGACTTATTTCCGTTTAATTTAAGACAGTTGTCGGCCATCCATAACGCCAATTCCTGCAGGCAAAAGCGAAAACTGTCCGCTGCCTGTTCTTTCGGCTGGGACAGGGCTACCACCAATTGAGTGTCATCTGCATATGTCACTACTTCTAGCCCATACTTTTCCACTATCTTGGCCACAGGAGAGACGTAAAGATTAAAGAGGGTAGGGCTTAGGCTGGACCCTTGGGGTACCCCCTGCTTCAGGCCGACGGGATCAGATCGAAAAGCACCCTGGGCAACCTGGAAGGTGCGGTCCCGCAAGAAAGACTCCAGCCATTTCCATGCCCTCTCAACTACGCCGCCCCTCCTGAGACACTGTAGTAGTGTGTGATGGGCCACGGTGTCGAATTCGGCGCTGAGATCGAGTAGGATCAGCGCCGCCGTGTGGCCATCATCCGTGTGTTTCCCCAGGGTCTCAGTGGCTCGCAGTAGTGCTGACTCAGTGGAGTGAAATGCACGGAAACCTGACTGGGTGGCATGGAGCAGTTTGTTGGTCTCGATGAGCGCAGTCAACTGCGCATTGACCGCCTTCTCCGCAATGTTGGCCATATAGGGTAGGAGAGAGATAGGACGCAGGTACTCCATTTGCGCCATGGCAATGTTAGTTTTTTTATTCAGGGGCAGTATCACGGGCTCCTTCCAAACTTTAGGGACCCTCCCTTCTTTGAAGGAAAGCTCTAGCAGATAGCTGATATAGGGCTCCAACGTCTCCACGCTACCACGCAGTGTCTTGGGGGTCGCTGGGTCTTTCGGGAGCCTGACCTGATACTGCCTGCTATGGCGCAGATGTCCTTGCGAGAAGGAGCAGTAAAGGTTTTGAGGCAGTCCTTGCTGGCTACTGTGGTGGCCATATCACCTCCCGAGGGGCCTTCTCTGGCCGAGACCGGGAATAAGGAGTAGATCCTCTCTACTTTTTGTGAGAAGAATTGAGCTATTATATTGCACGACTCCAGTGACCCATTCAACGGGGCCGTCGAGCTCTCGAGATTAGAAATCTCTTTATAGATGGAAAATAACTCCTTAGCGGAGTTGTCCGCTCCCTCTATCTTGGTACAAAAATAGGTTTTGCGTGTTTTTCTGATTAATGCATGATATTCTCTCAGCATGTTTTATAAGTGCGGTCAGCCATTTTAATACATATAGTGGACATCAGTCATTACAAGATGTCGACTATATAGTGGCTGCACCACTATAGCATGGGGTATGAAACATGTTGGATTCATACCCCAACACTGATTCCAGTGTTGGAAGTAAGTTCCCATGTACTGGTGGGCCCCCTTGGGGTACCCCCCTCTACTCCCTGTAACAGCCTTTCAGGGAATGACAGCAAGCTAGTGCAGCTGCCGACCCCAGACACAATTCTGCCCTTCTGCTGCTGAGCCAAGCTCAAGTAGGGGACGGTAGAACAATAGGTTTCCTGTCGCAGGGGGTGTGATCACTTCCCAGACAGGACTTTGTGTATTGGGCTGGAGTGGGGGCGCTTGCCGACACTAGACTGCTTTGAAGTGCACATTTGGTGCCCTCCTTGCAAACCCCAGTTTGAGCCAGTTCAGGGAGGCCTTGCCTCATGCTGTGGCGTGAAACTGAAAAAAAGACATGGGAGAATTGTCCCCTCTGTATCGCCCTGCCTCTGGGACAGACCCTTGAGTTGTTCCAACCCATTCCTTACGGTACTTAAGGGCTTACCTGTGGGTAGGTGCTCAGATCCATCATGGGACAAGACTCAAGACTGAAACCATGCCATTCTTCGACCATCTAGACACTTGACTTAGCAAGACTTCGCCTGGAATCAAGACTGCACCAAGGAAGACTCCTGCTGCTCACGGTCTCGCTGTGCTGCAAGTCTTCTTCGTCATCTGTGCTTCTTCTGGGCTCTTCACCAGACCTGTGGGCATCAAGGTCACTTGAAGTAATCTCTCTTGGAGTGAAGGAATCACTCCCTGCATCTGCAGGCACCACAACAAAACTGACTGGTCTGCTGCTCCTGTCGACCCACAAACTTCCCGAGGTTAAGCAACACAGGTGGTGGTTCTGCACATCCCTCGAGGCCTGACCTGTCCTCTCTGCAATTTTGAAGCCAGTATCCCTCCTCAGAACCGCTGATACCGAATTTCTACACACCGCATCCACTTGCTGTTGCCTAGGCTTGTGGGCTCTGCACTCAGAGGTCTTTGGGCTACAAGAAGCTTCAGCCTCCAGCATCTCTTCTTGCCAAGTACCGCTTCCTCTGCACCGTGGGTCTTCCTGCTTGGTGAGCTGCTTGAGGTCATCTTGTGACTCCTGTGCCTTTGGCCTATGGGTCCTCCTGAGAGTCTTCTCCTGCTTCAGTGGGCTCCCCTGCATGCTAGGGCCTGCACTGATTCTCCTGCTGTTGGTGATTCCAATGGACCTTGTTGCTCCTTCTTCGTTCTCCATCCAGTTGAAGCTACCAAGGCTTGTTGGTGCTCCCGCCTGAAACAGACCACCTAGTCACTGATATCCAATATGGGACAGCACTTGCACGGCTCCTGGTCTTCTTCAGTCCACTAAGGGAATTCTTCGGGGTCCTCTGGGAAGAGTCTTTCTTCTGCAAAAAAGCAACTGTGACTTCTCCATTGACTTTCATTGGACACACGCTGTGTTTCTACTCTGCACACAGCCTCCGTCGGATTCCTGGGTACTTACCTTGGGTGGTTCCTTGTGCCCCTGGTTTCTCTGGGTCTTCTGGTCCAAGTCCTGTCCTCCTTTGCAGTTCGCATTTTACTTTCTTAATATATGGTATGGTCTCCCCCAGGAGAAAACTGTAGTTTGTGCTACTTACCTTATTGCATTTGAAGTATTTTTGTATATTGTGTTGATATCTAGGGGTAGGATATATACCAATGTGTTAATGAGTGTTGTGTAATAAATATACGTTTTTTTATATAAACACCGTGTGGTTATTTTTTGTTTAACCTACACTACATGATTAAACTGGGAAAACAAGCTGCTTAACACTCCTTCAAATAAGCATGAAGGCTGCTCTTCACAGGTACCCCTTTGAGATCTTTCGATGGTTATCAAAGACCACTAAAATCACCATAAGGAATGCCTGTATTAGTGCAAGGTGCATCACTTAAATAGGTACTTTGCAGAATGAATGTGGACCTGTGAGATGCTTTCCGTTATTAGTAGGTCTTGACCCGCCTGCATGGGAAACACTCCCAAACGTGTCCAACAACACACCTTGAGACAATGTAACTCCAGAGAAGAGAACTTCTAGAAGTCAACATGTATTTGATGTTCAAGACCTGGAGAAGTGATTGAAAGAGCATAAAGAACAATCAGTAGGTAGCCAGATTACTGAAGCTAGTCAGGGGACTATTAAGTCAGCTGTAAAGGTGGATTTGGTGGATGTGCTTAAATTGAAGACTGAATTGGATGCAATGATAAGCGGAAACTTGGAACTCTATTGGATAGACTCTTATCAACCAGGTGAATTATTGTATATGAGTAAAGACATCACTAGAAGAGCAAGACAAGAGCATGAGAAATTATCTGAATTGGCTAATAGATATGATGTTGATATAGAAAGAACTAAGGCATTGCAGAAAAGCCAGACTTGCATTTACTGATCAGGATACAGAGAATCTGATGATACCAGGACTGTAGACACAAATTCGAGAGTTCATACTGTGCATTCCAATTTTGAGTACATTGGATGGGAAGAGAGATGGGCTAAGAGTTAAGCTCCCCATAGAATACCCAGAGAATCTCCTCCTGGAGGACAATGGGGAGTGGGTGTCTAAGCTTTCCCTTTACGAGAAGCATCAAGTGGAGGATTTGTACAAGTACCTTGGAGTAGAGGTTATCTTGTGGCATTTACAAATGATTTTCAGAGATTGAGGAAGAAACCTGTAGAGTAGTACAAGCAGGTTAATCGATTTGTGAAGATTTCGAAGGTGCTAAGGATTTACTTGAACACATTGTTTGATATCGTTTTACCTAGTGATTTATGGTCAGCATGCAAGATAGCTATAGATTGGTCTGAAAGCGAGTCTGAACGAGATCCAGTGACACATGGTCCAGCACCTACAGTAATGAAGAAGTACAAGAGAGTTATTACTTGGCTGAAGGCAAAGGTGCCACAACAGGATATCGAGTGCATAAAAATTGACAGGACGACCCAGGAACAGAAAGAGACAGTTTATGTTTTCTATGAAAGGTTACTGCAGGCTTTTAAACAGTACATAAGAATGGATACTTTAGAGCCAAAGGACAGGGAACAATTTGTATCTAGGTTTGTGACCGGATTGAGGCCTGAGATTAGCATGATGATTCAACAGCATCTATTCTGTTGGCAGAACAAGTCAGTCGATGAGATTCTGTGATATGCAATGTACTGCTGTGAAGAAATTGAAATGAAACACAAAAGGCTGAAAGAGAAGTTGATGGTAGCACAGATGAAGGCGGCTCAGGGGTCAGGGACAGCCTTATGTAGGTAATACTAACTCTATGTAGGGAGTCCAGCAGTCTAGGACTCCGGTGCAAAAAAATGAAGGCTTTCAGAGACAAGGAAGGAGAAGAGGTGTTCCTATAGATCCTAAGACTGGAGTTGATATTGCCACTTTGAAAAAAAACGAACCCATGTCACTATTGTAATATGGTGGAGCATTGAAAGCAAAAATATTGTTTAAATCCTGCTAATCAGGATCAGAAAGATGGTATGGTTCAGTACAGGGAAATATCGTACAGACTCAAAATGTGCCCAGACCAAGATATCAGAAATCTTCTGGTTCCCAAGGTCCTGTGATGCAGGTACAACAACCTCCTATACCACAACAAACAAGAGGTAACCATAGGTTTCATCCGATTACGGACATGAATGCAAATCAGAACATGTCTCAGAAATTACCCAATGTTTTAGACTTCTAATGATTATGACACAGGTCCATCCTTAAGATGGTGCCTGGGGGGGGAGATGTAGATGGTCACAATGTCACTTTCTTAATTGACACTGGCGCTACTCGCTCTACTGTGAGAACAGTAGAAGGTCCTTCCAAACCTACCCCTCTCGGGAAAAACAATCCCAGTTGTGGGAGTTGCAAATAAACAATTGTCGAATCATTCTACTGAAGAAGTACCTGTAAAGATAGGGACATTTGAGGATAATCATCCATTTGTGGTGTGTTATTCTAGTCCTGGATGTCTTCTAAGACATGATTGTCTGTGCAAATTAAACTGCAACATCTACTGCATGCAGAAGGGAAAAGAACAGCAAACAAATGATGAGGACATTGCCTTTAAACTAGCAAATCAGAACTTAAATGTCTTGATGTTACCCATGTTGACAGTGAAAGACTTACCATAAGATCTCAGAGATACAGTGAAAGACATAGTTTGGGATTTTTCTGGAAAGGACATCAGACTCATCCAAGGAGTTATGCCTGTACATATCCAAGTTAAGCCAAATGCAGAATATCCATGAATATCACAGTATAACCTAACCCCCGAAACAGTTGTTGGGATTGCACCTGTGATTGAGACAATGATTGAACAAGGTATCCAAAAGGAGATCTTGGGGAGTTCATGTAACTCACCTATTATGGGCTTGCAGAAGCTAAGTGGCAAGTATCGCACTGTACAGGATCTCCGAAAAATTATTAATATAGGTATTCCTTGTTGTCCTGTGGTACCAAATTCATCTGTGATATTGTTTAAGACTCCAGGTGAGGCTGAATAGTTCACTGTCAAAGACATTTGCAAAGCCTTCTTTTCCGCTCCTCTCCACAAGGAAAGACAATGTGTATTTGCTCTCCAGTTGGGGAACCATGTTTTAACATGGTGTTGTGTCCCACAAAGGTATACAGAGAGTCCTTCTA
The DNA here is from genome assembly GCF_964263255.1 of Lissotriton vulgaris. Taxonomy (NCBI): domain Eukaryota; kingdom Metazoa; phylum Chordata; class Amphibia; order Caudata; family Salamandridae; genus Lissotriton; species Lissotriton vulgaris. Next base: position 1,150,392,124 of record NC_141685.1, on the reverse strand, counting down.
TATTCCATCAGATCATAAAAAGAAATCTGGAGTCTCTGGTGATGCCTAGTAACTCTGTTCTAGTCCAATATATCGATGGCCTGCTAATTGCATCGAATATTCGAGAGGCTTGCAAAACTGATACAGTAGCCCTGCTGAACCATCTGGCTGAGAATGGACATAAAGTATCCCCAAGTGAGTTGAAGTACTGCATGACGGAAGTCCTTTATTTGGGATGTCATATTGTGAAGGGCGATCATACAAATGAATCCGCCTCAGACACAGAAAGAAGTCAGGATGTTTTTGGGAACGGTGGGCTAATGTCACCAGTGGATACCCAACTTATCCTTGATGGCCAAGCTTTTGCAGAGGCTAACACACAAAAAATGTGCCTGATCTGGTGCCTTGGGATATGGTTGCTTGAACGCTTCCTAGAGCTGAAAGAAAGCATCTATCGTGCTCCAGCACTAGGAATGCCAGATTACAACAAAGTGTTTTCACTCTTTTAGAATGAACGAGGAGGTTGTGCGGTCTCAGTATTAACACAGACTCATGGAAATTCCTGTAGATGAGAGGCCTATATTTCTGCAACTTTAGATCCAGTAGCGTCAGCATTGGCCGGATGTCTCAAATCCGTTGCTGCAACAGTTAGCAGCTTAGAGAGATGCAAAAGCATCATGGTGGTTCATACTTTGACTGTATGTTCCTCACTCGGTGGAAGTTTTGCTACCCAGGACACGTTCTCAGCACCTGACCAACAGCAGGCTCACTAGGTATGAGCAGCTGATCTTGGCCACAGAGAATGTGACCCTGAAGAGATGTTGCACTCTAAACCCTGCTACCCTGATGCCCTTACCTGTTTGTGATGCGGATGAAATTGAAATAGAACACCAAGAAGAATGCGAGAGCCTATACTATTTTCAACAGAAATGCTAGAGACTGAGCACAACACAATTTGGTATATATGGTTTAGTGTTAATAGAATAGAATGAGTTAATATTATAAACGTGGCTAAATGTAGAAGTAAGTACCTTGAGTGCATATATGATGAGGTTCAGAATTCCGAAGTGAAAAACAGAAGACTGACTGTTAATAAGAATGTACACTAATGTGCAATAACTATATGTGCAATTACTATAAATATGCACGATTTGTAATCTGCTGGCTTTTATGGGTTAGCAAATATAGTGGTTAGACATGACTGAATGTACAGGTACAGAATGTATACACTGATTTAAAATGCCAATAAAAAGATATTAAACAAAAAAAATAAGAAATTAAAATAGAACATGATTGTCTCGATGACACTGAACTATGCACCAAGCCCCGTCCCGGCATTTCTGATGAGCCGTTACCTGAATCTGATAACACTCTGTTTGTGGATGGCTCTTGTCTCAGTGATAAAGTTGGGAACAGGAGAGCTGCCTATGCTGTCTGTACTGTTACAGGAGTGGTAGAAGCTGCCTGGCTTCAAGGAGTATTCTTTGCGCAAGTGGCAGAATTGATTGTTCTTGTAAGAAAGAGCATTCTGTGTTTCAGACCAGCTAAAAGTAACCATATTTGTAAATATGGGTTTGGTGTTGTTTACGACATTGGACAGCTATGGTCTCAGAGGGCTTTCATTTTTAAAAAAATATCTTTATTTGCATTTTTGTCAAATATACATGTTAAATTCGGGGAAAGGACACAATTTTCGCCTGAGGCTTGAGCCGGGCGGTTGTTTTTTAACTTGAAACCTTGCTTGTATTACTAGCACCTACCCTGTGTGTCCGCTCCCCTCCCCAGCACCAGTCCGCCGATTTTAATTGCGACGCTGTAATCTCACCGATGTAAGGGTGCAGATTATACTTTTAAAAATCACATTGGCACTTTAGTCTTACCTATTTAGCAAACGCTGCCTCCCCCCAGAATTTCCGGCCGATTTTCGGGCTGGGATTCCAGGGACTCGGGTGGAAGTGACTACGGCGGCCATCTTGGGTGAGTCACCGGTATAAATTCAAAGCAGGAGCTCATTCCCCGAGACTACTGCACAATTTTCGCCTGAGGCTTGAGCCGGGCGGTTGTTTTTTAACTTGAAACCTTGCTTGTATTACTAGCACCTACCCTGTGTGTCCGCTCCCCTCTCCAGCACCAGCGCGCCGATTTTAATTGCGACGCTGTAATCTCACCGATGTAAGGGTGCAGATTATACTTTTAAAAATCACATTGGCACTTTAGTCTTACCTATTTAGCAAACGCTGCCTCCCCCCAGAATTTCCGGCCGATTTTCGGGCTGGGATTCCAGGGACTCGGGTGGAAGTGACTACGGCGGCCATCTTGGGTGAGTCACCGGTATAAATTCAAGGCAGGAGCTCATTCCCCGAGACTACTGCACAATTTTCGCCTGAGGCTTGAGCCGGGCGGTTGTTATTTAACTTGAAACCTTGCTTGTATTACTAGCACCTACCCTGTGTGTCCGCTCCCCTCTCCAGCACCAGCGCGCCGATTTTAATTGCGACGCTGTAATCTCACCGATGTAAGGGTGCAGATTATACTTTTAAAAATCACATTGGCACTTTAGTCTTACCTATTTAGCAAACGCTGCCTCCCCCCAGAATTTCCGGCCGATTTTCGGGCTGGGATTCCAGGGACTCGGGTGGAAGTGACTACGGCGGCCATCTTGGGTGAGTCACCGGTATAAATTCAAGGCAGGAGCTCATTCCCCGAGACTACTGCACAATTTTCGCCTGAGGCTTGAGCCGGGCGGTTGTTTTTTAACTTGAAACCTTGCTTGTATTACTAGCACCTACCCTGTGTGTCCGCTCCCCTCCCCAGCACCAGCGCGCCAATTTTAATTGCGACGCTGTAATCTCACCGATGTAAGGGTGCAGATTATACTTTTAAAAATCACATTGGCACTTTAGTCTTACCTATTTAGCAAACGCTGCCTCCCCCCAGAATTTCCGGCCGATTTTCGGGCTGGGATTCCAGGGACTCGGGTGGAAGTGACTACGGCGGCCATCTTGGGTGAGTCACCAGTATAAAATCAAACGGCCATGGCTCCGCGCAGCGGACGCTTTCAGCGGGCGCGCCGCAATCGCGCCGGACGTGCGCCAGAGGTAAGCCTGTCTGTGCCCGTCCGTGCCGCGGCCGGGCACAGGGCCCCCCCCCTGGTCAAAATATTCTTGCAACCCCATATACTAGAGAGGAGCTACTCTCATTAAACATTCCTAATGAGAAATGTCTAAATACCATAAATGTAGCCAACTGTCATGGTCCGATTCTCTGCAGTTACTGCGGCCCGCTTACAATCCCTGAAAAATGTAAAACCATACCCCGACTTCCTAAAACTATGAAGGGAGGCTTAATCAATGCTAGATCCATGTGCAAACATGCCGCACATATCCACGATATGATCGAAGAGAATGACCTTGACTGGCTCTTCGTCACAGAAACGTGGCTGAAGGACTGGTGCACCCCCGATGTGGTCAACGCCTTACCACAGGGTTATCATATCCAACGCTCTGACAGGCAAATCAAACAAGGAGGAGGAATTGCTATTGTGCACCGAGATTCCATAAAGTGTACCACCTTCGACCACCCTGACGTAAAGGGAGCAGAGTGTCTAGGCTTCTGCCTTCATACACATGAATCTAATACCTTTTCCGGAGCTCTGATATATCGCCCTCCCGGTTCTCATAAGGAGTTTCTGGAGAGTTTTTCCGAAACATTCAGTAATATCATCCCTAAATACGCAAATTTTACTATTTTGGGTGATATAAACTTCCATTTGGACATAATTACTGACCACAATACTAGGGAGTTTCTAGAACTTCTTAATATGTGGGGGCTATTGTTATTAAACAGAGACCCTACTCATGAAGCTGGACATATTCTAGACTGTATCTGTACAAATCTAATGACCCTTAAGGCAAATAAACCATGCCCTCAGACATGGACCGACTACATGCTGATTCCCTTGGAACTAACTATAACAAAGGAACCAGCGAACAAAAGGCAGCTAATAATATCTCCCCAAAATAAACATGACTGGAGTAAAATTAGTCAGGACCCGGACTTTCAGAATCTTATGAAACAGGGCAAACCCACCCTGACGGGGGACACTGAGGCAGACAATGAGACCTTTAATCACTGGATCACGACTAGCCTAGAATTAACTAGTACTAAGGGATCAAAGAACATGTCAAAAAAAGGAAAAAAATAGCACCCTGGTTCTCACAATCTCTTAGAGAGAAGCGTGTTGAGGTCAGACTATTGGAGAGGAAATGGAGGCGCTCATACACAATAGAAGAACGACAAATTTACAAAGAAGCAAGAAATCAATATCATGTGCTGATCAAAGACGCCAAAAAAGCATTCTTCTCTGAGGCAATTTCGTCGGCAGAAAACAAGCAGAAGGAGATCTTTAAAATAGTGGATGACTTCCTAAATCCAAAGATTACCAGGCAAGACATCCCCCCTCTCAGACCCTCTGCGACTCCATTGCGAACTATTTTGAGGCAAAGGTCCAGGAGCTCACAAAAGCCTTCCCTACACCATTGATGGGATATAAAATAGGAACTTTAGACCCTGATACCAGAAGGGCGGAGTTGAATGAATTTCTGTCAATCAGTTTGGAAGACAGCCGTCAGGCAATCTTGACTGGAAGATCCGGTTCTCCTTTTGATCTGTGCCCCCCCAAGATATTACACTCTCTGATTGATCTAGTGAACCCGATTATTAATAACATAATAAATTCCTCTCTTGCATCAGCCAAAATCCCCCAGGAATGGAAGTTAGCGGCGGTCAAACCCTTACAGAAGAAAGCGATGGCCGATCCCACCACTCTATTAAACCTACGGCCAATCTCATTACTACCGTTCCTCTTTAAGCTCACTGAGGCAGTTGTAAACAAACAACTGACCAAATTTCTGGAGGATGAGGATCTTTTACTCCACAATCAATCAGGTTTTAGAGCCTCCCACTCAACGGAATCAGCTCTCCTCTACACAACTGAGACACTGAGGGCCGTCATGGATCAGGGGGACAGGGCTGTCCTAGTTCTCCTGGATCTGTCGGCGGCCTTCGACACGATCTCGCATGAGATACTGATCAACCGTCTAGCTACGGTGGGCATAAGGGGCACGGCCTTGGCATGGATGGAAAATCTCCTTGCGGACAGGAAACAGATTACTGTCCTCGGACAGTATTTATCAGCAAACAAATCAAATCCAACAGGTGTACCCCAGGGATCAAGGCTAAGCCCGGTGCTGTTTAATTTATATATGACACCTTTAGTTGAGCTAATAACATCATTTAACATCAATACAGTATCATACGCAGATGATACTCAGCTCATCTTAGTTTTAGACAGCAAGTCCACAAGAGCGGAGGAGAATCTTGGAAAGTGCCTCACTGCAACCTTTAACTGGATGAAGACTAACCATCTGAAATGCAACACGGGCAAGACTGAAATTCTCCCTGTGGGTCCCCAAAATCTGTTCTCCCCCCAGCTGTGGTGGCCCCCAAATGAGGAAATTCCACCAAAAACAGTAATATCCGCACATTACCTGGGAGTCAGATTTGATGAAAAACTCTGTTTTAAACAGCAAGTGGCTGCAGTAGCAGGATCTTGTTTCAACATCATACGTGGCAGGGCTTAATTTGAGCCGGAGCTTGCCGGTGCTTAGCACCGGCACCTAATTATGAGGGCCGGGTCTACAATCACGCACGCTGCATTATTAAGTGCACCTGCTGTCCTGCTGTCAGTAATGGATTTATGAGTCATGCATTGCGTGGCACTGGCACACACAGAGAGCGTGTGCTGTGCAACTGCTGTGGTGCTGTAAGTGCTGTGCTGCTGCCTGTCACATAGTTTAAGTTACCCACGTGTTGTACTGGACTGTTGTTGACTCACTCGATGCATGCAGTAAATTGTAAACACTTACTGCGTAGGTGGCGTGAGTGACGTGACTGACACTGACTCTGATTGGATTCTCAATTCCCTCCTCCTCGCTCTCTTCAAGACTTCCGGCCGCAGATCAGGTCCAGTGGGCGGGACACTGCACACTGTGTAGTAGTTGTTGTTGGTCTACATCTGCGGGGGTTGGGTCTGTGCGCGGCAGAGGCAGCGACATGTGCGCAGATTATGCTATTGAATGCACGCACATTCTCGCTGCCCGCCCCCAGCATACCCGCACCTCTCCTCACCAGCCACCGAGTAACCAACGCACGCCGCCTTTCAAAGTAGCAGGAGTCGGGAGCTTGGACGACAGTGATTGAGGTTGGCTTTGACTACTGCTGCAGTGCATAGCTCTGGACTGCTCAGCAGGTGAGGGCGAACGAAGCAGGGCCTGGCAGGTTGCAGGCGCCGTGGTGATTACTGGTCAGGTTTTTTAAAATTATCTTGATTGGTCTACCACTCTACCGGCGTCTGGTCTAATGGCCTCCTGGGGTAGTATGCCGGCACCGGCGGCCGAATCATCATGATTGAATTGAAATAAATCAAGCTGCGCAGGTGAGGCAGGGCAGGGCAGGGCAGGGCTGGGCAGGCCGCAGGCGCAGGATTACAGTTTTAAAAAAAAATCATAATTGTTGATTGGGGACTGGTTTGATCATGATGGCCTGGGATAGGCGGCGTAGGCCGGCGGCCAAATCATGAATTAAAAAATAAAGCTGCGCTGGTGAGGCGTACTGGTTTACTTTTTTATGTTGATGTATGATCCATCCACAGTTCAACCCTTCAATCAGAGGGCGCCGGCCTAGGGACAACAACGTAGAAGTTTAGAAGTTACATACTGCAAGACTGCACCCCAGGAGTGAGGTCTTCTGACTACTCATACTATGTCCCATGTAAGCAGGATCCTTTTCCACCTCGTCCTGAGTGCGTGCAGGTTGTGTGCCTTGCATGTCAAGTGTGAAGCTGGGCTGCGTGATCAACACAATGATGGGTGTGTGCCTGAGAAACACAAAACAACCACATCAAGCACCATGTTTTCAGCCGTCTTTTCTTACTGGGCAAGCTCCCATCCTTAAAAAGTCCCAATTGGTTGTGGCTTCCAAGCCTAAATGCGGTAGGCCTACTCAGTATTGGAGGAGCCTAGAGGGGGCGAAGCCCAGGCGCTGAGGGACAGACTGATTCTCCTGTGAGGTTTTGTCAACTGATCTGCACATGCAGAAAAAGAAGGGCTATTGTAATCTGTACTACACAAGCCTGGCAAGACGCCCTGGAACTGAATGAAACAGGGGCACGAGGCATGTAAAATATCAGATGTTTGGGACCACACTGCATGTTCAACTTCGGTTCCTCGGTGTGTGCAAACCAGTCTGAATTCAGCTTTCATGGAAAGTTTATTGGGTAAAATGCAGTTTCTAAGCTAAACAAAGCTTCTGTTTGTTTTTTCTTTTTTCTTTCCTAACAATCATTATAAAGTGAAAGGGCCAGTATAAGGGGTCTTGTTCCACAAGAAGGGTCGCCAACTTTCTCTGAAAGATTCTGTGTTTTTTTCATGTTTTGTGATCCCTGTGGGCCCGGAGCTATAACCCCACATTCCTCCGGTTTTCCCTCGATATTTAACAGTGATCTCTTCTCTTCCAAATCAAAGCCTTAAAAACGCCGCTTTTACAGATCCCCCTCAGTTTTGTTTATTGGCCTCAACATAAAGCCCCTGGTCCTATTGCTAAACTACTGGAACTGTTTGGGAATGAGACAGCCTAAGAGAAGGAGAAGATGGACTGCATGTCACGTGGGCTAACATATTCCAAACAAACAGCTGCACAAACAGATATTTGATTTTGGTAAATCTTTATTGAAACAAGTTTGAATGTTTTCACAAATTACTATTGTGGAGCGGCTATGATTAAAGGACACAGAGCACATAGATATAAGAAGACACTGATATCTAGAAGCGAAGGCTAATTACACTCCAATCTTGCACTCTCAATCTTTGCTTGCCACTGGAGGAAGGGGGCAAAGCCGGGGAAATGGGTGTGGCCTCTTAACAAAATGTGAGCACCTGCACTTCATATTTTACAAATTAAGCACTGATACGTGGTCTTCGAAAGTTCTTTAACTTCATCCCATTAGAAGCAAAGAAGACAGTTGCAGTGGCACTAATTTCATCACGCTTGGACTACTGCAATAGCATATATGCAGGAGTGAATAAATCTACCCTACATAGGCTGCAGGTTGTCCAAAATGCTGCTGCACGCCTGGTGCTTGATCTTCCAAGGAGATCTTCTGCTTCTGCTGCCTTAAAACAGTTACACTGGCTCCCTATACATAAGCGAGTGCTCTTTAAGATACTGGTAATTACTTTTAGAGCGTACCACAAAAAAGGGCCTAAATATCTGCTCCCACGGTTCAAGCCATACATACCAGGTCGGAACCTGAGGTCATCAGACATGTGTCTTCTAACAGTCCCCAGATTTAGACTAGCCACCAAAGGAGGAAGATCCCTGGCCGTCCTTGGTACTAAAGCCTGGAATAAACTCCCACAAAGCCTACGGCAAATCCCCACTGAAATAGAATTCAGGAAAGCCCTGAAAACCTGGATTTTTAATTTACCAGACACGGTTAGCAAACAGCTAGTCTAGGCTCTAAATATCCCTCAGGTACTATGAAATTGATGTGAGTAGTGTTTCCGGCCCACCATTCTAGGCTACGGACTACAGCGCCAAGATGCTCCTTGGAGCGATAGTATGCGCTCTATAAAAACTATCTTACAATTACAATTACAATTACAAGGAAACAAAAGGGAAAGGGAGGGTGAGGGGCCAGGACCGAATATGGAACGGATGGCCAGTACAGATGTAATAAAAGGTACACTGGTTAATATTGGGTCTTTTGTTCCCTATAGAAAGCTACAAAGCTGAGCACAGGCCACTGGCCTAATGTCTGTCTTAGTGCATTACTTATGCATCAGCTGACCGTAAATATATTTTCCCCAGTGTACAGGCGGATACAAGATGTTGTACATATCCATCCATTAGACTTGGCCATCCCATTCAGTGATAAAGTGAGGCAAATCAGATACAATTTTTTCTCATTGCAAACAAACATACAAAGAACTATCGTCTTAACATCACGCTTTGCTCAGAGGGCTTTCATTACCTCGTCAGGATACCCCATCTGCCATTGGAGAAAGATTTAAAAAACAGTTGGAAGCACATCAAATGCCTGCAAAAATATCCGTTGTTAAGTGTCTTGTTCATTGTAAAGGAAATTATTTTGGGACAGTTGGCAACAGATATGCAGATGACGTCTCACCTTTCTGTGGACTGAATGTCTGTACTTTTAATGGTGATCACACAAATGAGACATTAGATGAAGTCAACTACAAACTTTGATGACAATTGCTGATACATGGAAGGAAGTAAAGGGAGTGCAAGAGGAGGTTACTGAGGAAGAATAAAGTTGGATAAGATCAGGGTGTGTGATACAGAATGATGACGTTTGGGTTTCAGGAGATAGAAGACCAGTATTGCTTAATAGTTTACTGACCCCCATGACCAGGTACTATCAGGGTTCAATACACACAGGGAGAGATACCGTGGTGAGATTATTTAGGCAGACTTGTTTTGAGAAATGACTAAAGCATTTTGTTACAGCTGTGTGATTTTCCAGCAAATGAATGTGAGAAAACGAACTTCTGTCACACTGAGTCACATAGGGAGATCTGGAGGTCCTTTCAACAGGATGCAGTTGGACTTTGTTCAGATGCCAGTATGTAATGGATTGAGGTGCATCTTAGTTGTGGTATGCATGTTTTTTACATTAGGTGGAAGCTTATCCACCTAGCAGATGTGATAGCCTCACTGTAGCTAAATTGTTGCTGATGGAGCTTATCCCAAGACTCAGATTCCAACCTCTTTAGAGTCAGGCCAAGGAACTCATTTTAATAATGAGGTTATGAGAATGCTATGTGCTGCGTTACAAGTAGAGCAGAGATAGCATTGCAGTTATCGGCCAGAAGCTTCAGGTACTGTGGAGCACGTCAGCGGCACTTTAAAGTCTAGAATTGCTATAGTGTGTTCTTTGACATCTTTGAAATGGTCAGATGATTTCACTCTTGTGCTGATGAGTCTTTGCAGTGTACCAGATCAGAGAACAGGACTCTTGCCCCATAATATCATCATATGGAGAGCTATGAGAAAGCCTGCTGTGCCCGCAATATTATTTAGTACTCAATTACTGTAAAGGATTGACTGACGTGGTTTGCTCTGTGTCTCATCACGTTGAAGCAACTACCACACCGTCTCATCAGGAGAAGTGCCACGACATTAGTCTGGGAGACTGGGTCATAGTGAAGAAGCACACGAGGAAGAGTTGCCTTGAGCTTAGTTGGCGTAGTCAGTACCAGGTGATTTTGGTCACTTTGACAGCTGTGAAGTATGGTGGTCTTCCAAACTGGGTACATGCCTCCCACACTCCTAGAGTCCCTTGTACCCTTAAACATGAAGCAGCACTTGTCCCAGAAGAGACGCCAACTGGGGAGGTGAGGAAATAGAAATTTTTAGGTAACCAATGTGTCCCCCACTCGCACCCTATCCATGCACCCATGTTCCATGTATGTCGTGTAATTTCCTTCCCGTGCCTGCCATGAAGACGCATATGCATTTGCGTCCAACGTTAACATGTCAGTTATTCAGTCCTCCAAGAAAACTACGTTAATTTGGCTTTTAGGCCTATGGTGCCAACGTCTTTACATGGTGCACTTTTAAATAACGCGAAGCACACGTTTTCCACGTTTTTCTGGCTCAGTCGAGCCAGGCCCTTAATTAAGGCTCCGAGTCTCTTCTGTCTCTGAAGCTGCAGTTTAGGTATGCATCCCTGACCTCTGTCTTACTTCCTGCCCAGCGAGAAGCGGTGCCCGGCTCGGCCTGGCCTGCCTGCCAAGACAGTATTTTGCCTACAGTTATCTGCTCAGCCTCCTCGAAAACACATTCCAGTCTAGTGAAATAGGTAAACATGTTTCCGGCTGCAGAGCAAAGGGCCCGGCCTTCCTGTCCTCCTTGCAAGTGATTTACAGAACCCGTTACCATGGTAGGCCCATGGCCCCGCGCATTGCACCAAGACACGTATACACGCACTAGCATTCAGTATTGAACGGCCTCTGCCCGAGAGACCTTTTACTTCAGACAACACATCCTCTAAACATGAGATACCAGATATGCTATAGGTGCAGGTCGTTCTGACATCCCAGACACCAAGACTCTTCTACTAGAGCTAAAGTCAAGCCCCCCAGTTCTCCCCAGTTACACGTCTATACCACGTCATGCTCAGTTGCGCACGCACACAAGGCAAAGGTTTCTGCTGACCCTGCAGAATTTCTCTATGCATCCACCCACCTATGACACTTCTGTGATGTTTCCAGTGCACACCTACGTGTACGCCCCTGTACACGCCTTCTTTTACGCCCATGTGTTCTTATCTCTCTCTTTTCACTTGTTACGCCTACTGTATTCATTTCAATTCTACAGTTTTACTATATATAATGTGTGATGTTAATAAAATGTTGAATGTCCCTTCCTGAACCTTAGTGGTGATGGAACTCGATGTCCCGGTTCTCGAGAATCTTGATTAAAGCCCGTATGACTCAGATACCACGGACTCTGCCTCTCATTTATTGAGCTATCCTTTATTGTCATTTAATGTATAGAAAAATAGTCCCGGTAATTTTATTTACCACATAATCTGGCACCCGAATAGGGACTCCTCCCCTTCATCACGCGCCGGCGATGTACGCAGGCCCCTGACCCCTTCTACAGCCGTGACGGATTCCTGTGCACACCTGCGGGTTTTCCTGCTATCTCCCTCAGGCCCACGGAGGAGACGGAGACTGCGGTCCGGCATCCAGACGAGGCGGTGAGGAATGCGGAGAGTCCCGACCAGAGCCCCAAGCCGAGAGAGCAAGGTCCGAGGTATCCGGAGGCCCACCTGTTCCGAAGCGCATGCGTAGCAGCGTAGACATCGTAGCAGTCCAGTCCAGTCCAGTTTCCGAGGCCTTCAGTTTTGCTTCCCGGTGAGTACCGTTGTTGGGAACGCATCTAGACGGGTTCATTAATTTGTGCCTGGTCAAGACGGGTCTGGGTACACAGACCCGGTCCAGACGTGTTCACTTAGGTGAATACGGTATGACGTGTCTCTTTATGGGACCGGTATGTCTGTACTGTTTTAGCAGTGCATCTAGTGATCCAGTATTCTAGTATTGTTTCTCGAGATTTTCAGAATTTATGTTTCCTATGTACCAGGTATCAGTCTGAAATGTTTTAATGTGTTTTATGTCGTGGTATGAATGATCATTTGCTATTCATTACTGTGTTTATTGTGTTCACGTTCAAGTAAGTTCAAATATGCCGCTGTTTTCGAAATTACGTCAGATAGGAACCAGGAAAGGGATACTCGAAGAAGCAGTTCCCGTCCCGCCTAGGGACACTCCAGGTCATTTTATGTACCAAAAACATGGCTTAGATGCCATACTGTACTTAGACTTGTGGGTGGATTATACTAAGGATCTGGATGAGAAGTATAGATGGCCTGTCTCAGGGACATGGGATGCTGAATGCATCATGAGAGTAGAGGAAGCACTATGGAGAAAGAAAGCCAGACAATCCCAGAAAGATGCTATAGAATTGTGGCGTAAAGAGGCGCATAGAAGAACAGAGAAAGAAATCAGGAAAGCAGAGAAAAGTAGAGAAGAATCTGAAAAAGCTAAAGAAAGAGAGCTACTAGAAGAAGGTGAACGAGTTAGAACAGAACAATTAGACAGACAAAGAAATGCCCTTATTACAGGCATGTATCCTGTTCTCGCTGAGGGCCTACCCAAAGCGACCCCGGAAGTACCCCGTAACTTGCCGCCACCATTGGTCCCGACTAAATTACGTCATAAACAGACCGCAGCGGAAATTTTCCTTTCTTCATACTTAGATGACACTGTCCCAGAATATGCAAACAGAACTCCTGCTCCAAATGTTCATCCTCCCAACCCTGTTCACATTCCTGTTGATGACACGATTTCTCCCACTGTCTCATCTGTCACTGCTCCGGCCACTGTTCCGGTCACTGGTCCTAGCAATCCTTTTAATCAGCCTGCAACTCAGGGCCCACCTGTATTACCTACACCTACTTTACCGCCTACACCGCCACCAGTGACAGCACAGCCAGTAATGGTTGACGATCCCGCTTCAGGGGGAGCAGTAGGAGGTACCCCTATCACCCCGCCTCAAATAAAACGAACCACACTCAGAGAAGCAGCATTACAACGCACACCAAAAGTAACTACATACGCAGCCCTTAAACAGTACCTTAAAGATTGTAGATATGATCCGGTACCAGGCGAAGACCAGATGATATTATATTCAATACGTATACGACGTGTTACAAACTATTTGACTATTTTACCAGACATGAATGAACATCTAGACAACATATATCATTTTATTAGAACAGGGGAGAGACCAGAAAGTATTCACGAGGCCATGGCACACAGAAAGGTGGAGACTCAAGGTATGATCCTACAGTTTTTGATAAATTGTTTGATTAGGGAACAAGACCAGCCAGGTAAAGACAAAGAAGAGATGAAGGTCCTGATAAAATGGAGTGACAACATAGCTGATGGAAAACATAGTAAACAAGGTTGTATAGAATCCATGTATAGAAAGATTCGTAAAGAAATTTTAGACATACACGCAAGGGAAAAAGCAGCGAGAGAAGCCGAGAAAGCGGATGATGAAGTCTCAGAAGACGATGATATAGAAACTGCGAGTGCAGATAGAATAGCGTATGTAGGTAGGGCGAGACCTTTTGACAGACCCTTTGACAGACCCATACGTCTAGAAAACCAGAAACGTTTTCTTTCTCCCATACCAGAACAATGTTCTCTTGAGCATCTATTCCAAGCCACCGATAAAGTATTGAAACGACGAATAGGTTACAGTGAACTTAGTACCATGCATGAACAAGAACTGGCCCGGTCAGCAGTCCAATGGGCTGGCAATACTAGTGTATATAAAGATGACTCAGTAGCGCAAACGTTTTTGAGTCTTTCCCCAGACGAACAGCGACTAGCTGGTATGTACATGATCCAACACCTCATTACACTGTATGAAAGTCAGCATTCTGATCCAGGTCCCCTATATAATATATTGGAAGAGTTACTCCTAAAGAGATGGAGAGGCCTAGGTACCGATTTAATTAATATCATTCTAGAACAACGGCACAAATACAGAACTTTCCTGACTCCACATTTTGTTCCTGTTCCACCTCCAGTAAGGAAACCCTTTTACATAGACAGACAGAATCCTTTACGAGAAGTTCATCCCGTCCGGACGGAAGGGGGTGAGCTTCAACGAGTATTTGTATACACACCCTTGACCAAAATGGAATTATTGGAAATGAAAAAATTAGTGCCCTGCCATGATAAAGATCCAGCAGGGTTCCACCATGAATTAAAAGACATGCTCCTCATGGGGGAGTATACGTATCCCGATATCCTTAAAATGTTAAAGGTTCTGTTGCCAGCCGGCATTTACGAAAAACTTAAAGAAAAAGAATGGGAGGTGGGAGAGAAAAAGATTGATTGGACAGTATTAGAAAACGAAGAAAAAACACGAGTCCCTGGTACTGGTCTTGGGGAAAAAGCCAAAGCATTACCCGAGTTGTTAATACAAGTTTTACCAAGATTACTAACTACGAAAAAGGAAGACTGGGATGCAATCTCAGCCTGCAAACAGAAACAAGACGAAGACACTAGTGATTTTTATTCCAGATTCGAGAAATGTTTCATTATTAATAGCGGTCTGAAAACAACTAGTGAATCGTATCCACATCTTTTTGTGACCAAATTAGTCGAGAATTCCTTACCCCAGGTTAAAAACAGAGTACTGAAAGTCGAGAGTACATGGCAAGCTAATACGCCTTCCCAAATGCTACAAATGTTACAGTACCACCAGAATCGAATCAGAGAGGAACACGAACATGAACAGAGACGTATTAAAGATACAAAAATGAAAGTACTAGTTGCCCAGTCCGTCCCAGCTGATGGTCAGAAGAGGGGTACGACACAGACTAGTCATCCTGCAGCTCCTGTTAAAGGGAATTGCAACTACTGTAAGCAGCCAGGTCACTATATAAACGAATGTGCTGTTCTAAAATACAATATCGCTACAGGCAGGACGAAAGAAAGACCGCGTCCACCTAGACCAGAACATGTTCCACAGAATATTCCACAGAACACGCAACCTCCACAGAATGCACAACAGACAGTAGCAGTACCCCAGCCCCAACCCATCGCTGCCACACAACATGTTACACAACAAATGTACCAGTATGCACAGTCAGATTACTCCGATTATCAGCAGTACTCATGAAACAGCCTAGAGAGGGAGGTTGGCTTGCCCCTTATCGAGGTTCCTGTAGATCAAGAGGGTCCCTATGTACATAGTCAGGTATTAGGGAAAGACAGAAATTTTTTGATTGACACAGGGGCGAGCAGAACTACCATCAGTCATGACGAGGTTCCAGGGGCACCCCTCTCAGGCTCACAGAATGTTTCCCTGGGATTTCCAGGAAAGCCTATTGTTAACGAAGTGTCAAAGCCAGTTTCCCTAGAAGTTGGTCCATTGTCTCGTACTACAGACTTGTTACTTACGAAATCATGTCCTGAAAACTTGCTTGGTATTAAAACATTGAAAGCACTAGGAGCAGTGATTTGTTGTTCTCCGGAAGGAGTGAGATTGTTTTTACGTGATTTTAAAGGACATTACGTGTTAAGAGATTTTGATCCACGATTGCAGAATGTACCACAGCACTTATGGGCACAAGGTCCGACTGATGTAGGTTGCATGCATATTACACCTTATCGTGTTACTCTCAAACAAGGAATTGTACTGCCACGAATCCGACAATACAAGTTACCACCCGAGGCGGTAGCAGCCTTATTGACAATTATTGACGAGCTGATTGTACAAGGAGTGGTTGTAGAAACTGACTCCAATGTATGTAATTCTCCAATCATTCCGATTCTTAAACGAACTGACCCGAATGCACCACCGGTCTACAGACTGGTGATCGACCTTCGAGAATTAAATAAATGCATAATACCCAGTGGTCCCAGACATTTCTTCTCTATTGACTGCCATTGATTCCGAAGCAGCGTTCTTTACTGTTATCGATCTCAAGAACGCCTTCTTTAGTGTCCCCATTCATCCAGAAAGCCAGTATCTCTTCGGATTCTGTTTAAATGGCCGAAGTTTCAAATTTGCACGTGCACCTCAAGCGTTCACGGAAAGTCCTAGTATTTACAGCCAAGCACTGAAACGACAACTAGACTGTATTCACATGCCTACTGACACTGCCCTGCTCCAGTATGTTGACGATCTATTGATCACAGCCCGAACTGAACGAGATTGCGAGCGCGCATCACTGACAGTCTTGTATTATCTGGCCGAAAAGGGGCATAAAGTGTCCCCTTCGAAGCTACAATTCTGTGCCCAGCAAGTGGTATACCTTGGACACTTGCTGTCCAAGAGGGGTAGACAGTTGACACCTGACCGTATCCAGTTAATTGCACATCTGCCACAACCCAAGACACAAAAGGAAGTACGGGCCTTCATTGGCCTCACTTCTTACTGCAGACAATGGATTCCTCAATATGCATATCTAGCGAAGCCACTCATACAGTTGACAACACAGGAGGCAGCGACTTCGACTGTCCTCCCTTGGACTCAGGAACATACACTTGCTTTTGATGAACTGAAGAAAGCCCTATGTCAAGCACCTGTTTTAGCAACACCATGTTACAGCAAACCTTTTACACTTTTTGTCACAGAACGCGATGGCACAGCATTATCTGTTCTCACACAAGATCAAGCAGGAAAACACAAGCCATGTGCTTATTTTTCTAGTACATTGGATCCAGTAGCCCAGGCTCTGCCTGCGTGCCTAAAATCAGTTGCAGCAACAGCCCTAGCTATCAGACAAAGCGACTCAATAGTGTTAGGACATCCACTGACAGTACAGGTTCCACACTCCGTGGAAGTTCTCCTAAACCGAACCCAGACTCAACACTTGACCATAGCACGACTGACAGGATATGAACTGACACTGTTCCAACCACACATAGAGATCAGACGTTGCAACATACTAAACCCTGCTACACTGTTACCCTCAATCACAGCAAGCCTGCATACGAGCCAAGAACCTGAAAGTAAACATATACACAGATTCACAGTACGCATTCGGAGTCGTTCACGACTTCGGCGTTCTCTGGCAAGAGAGAGGTTTTCTGACCTCCCACGGAGCCAAGATACAACATGGTCCCCTCATTTAAGCTCTGTTAGAAGCAATACATTTGCCTACAGCCATAGCCATCATGAAGTGCAAAGCACATACGAAAGTCACTGACACCATTTCCCAGGGTAACGACCTGGCAGATCGAACCGCCAAGCTTACAGCTCAGACTCAAACAGACATACCGACTGACACGACAAAGACTGAAGTAACTCCACTGACACATTGCATGACAGTCAGGGATCCCACACTAGATGTACTCGACATACAGACACATGCAACTTCAGACGAAATCAAGAAATGGACTGAACAAGGAGGGATCCAGACAGATCAGGGATGGATGACGAAGGGAAGAGCCACATGGTTTCTCCCCGACTCTATGGTTCAAGTCATCATTAATACAGCACATAGTCCAGCACACTTAGGAGAGAAAACCATGTTAGACAGCATCCAGAATATCTGGTTCAACAAACATTTGCGTGCAGCAGCAAAACAGAAAGTACGTACCTGTATGATCTGTTGTCAGTTCAATCCAGGCAAAGGCATTCCCGTGGAACAAGGTGGATTTCATCCTCCTGACCATCCTTTTGAAGTCCTCCAGATGGATTATATCCAGATGGACAGATGCAGAGGATTCAAGTATCCTCGTAGTTGTATGTGCCCTTTCCCGATGGACAGAAGCCTACCCAGTCCCAGATTATACTGCTGTAACCACCGCCAAACAGTTGGTCCGTGAATTTTTCCCGCGATACGGCTTGCCCCGTGTCGTATACTCAGATAATGGACAGCCATTCTCGTCCGAACTCATGAAACAGGTATCACTCCTGTTAGGATACCAGTGGAAATTCCACTGCGTACGACACCCCGAAGCAGCTGGTCTCGTTGAGAGACATAATCAAACTCTGAAAACACGGTTAGCGAAGGTCTGTGCAGAAAAAGGAGTAGATTGGATGGTAGCCCTGCCGGTTGCCCTCTTTTACATGCGTATGGTAGCCCATTCCAGAACCGGACTGTCCCCGTATGAAGTAGTCTTCGGCCGTCCCCCAAACATGTGGGGTACGCCTATGCCTCGTAAGATTACTGATGTTGATAGTAACATGCTGACAGATTACCTGGCTTCCTTGATGTCTGCACTACTATCTTGTCGTTCACAGGTCGCAGCTGCCTTCCCGGACAACACCCAGGTGAAACCGCATGAAATTGTTCCAGGAGACCTGGTGTTGGTCCGCAACTTTGACCGCTCAAGCCCTCTGGAGCCCAGGTGGTAGGAACCAAAATTGGTGTTGATGACCACGAGGACCGCTGTGAAGATTGAAGGCAGAAAAGGGTGGCTCCACTCCAGCCACATCAAACGATTTCATGGACTGTGTCCAAAGACATTTCCCAAGGACTGCCCCGATACAGACTCTAAACTCCCCCTGTTAGAGAAAACTCCACAACAGGAGTACAAAACTAAGTTGAGGTCTAGTAAGTCAGACAGCGTTTAATTGTTTAAGTCCCCCTTGGGTGAAGCGGTTAGACAGGTTTCTGACATGTATAAGATAGACCCAAATAGTCAGAGAGATAGGCGAATCGAAAAGAGAGAGAAATATTGCAAAAACCTGCACAGCAGATGCGTCCTTACTTTAATTTTTATGTTTTTTCTGAGTCTTACGATTATATGCATAAGTTTAATGTTACATGTTTTCTTTCCTCCTCTTGGTTCCCATGTACATATTTCCTCTAATGACATTGTGGAGCACACTTTCAGTGACCTGCCCCCTCACGAGCTGTCCTATCGATTAGCAATGCGCAACAATACTTTTATCCGTATGTTACACCATTCTCACCAGACCAGCAATGCCACAAATTGCTGGGTATGTGGCCGACTCCCTCCCTATCAGAAATACAAGGGAGCTCTGCCCCTCTTTCCTTATCCGTTTACACATAATGGTTTGTGCGGAGCATGGTTTACTTTAATGTCCTCCTTAGACAGTAAGTCCACAGTTTCCCAAGGTAAGTGGATATGGGGGAACCTTAATACAGTTATGAATAAAATATGTTTCCCAGACAAGGACGGTCTTCCCCAAAGGACACCGACCAATCTAGAAAATGAAGTGTATGGATTAGGTAATTTTACACTTAACCTCATGATTCTGAACGTTCAATCCGAGACTAATTCGGACTTGCTGTTTATTACAGTTTTACCAGTGAAAGGCGAATTATGCGTCAGAAAGAATGGTTCAGTACATCTAGGACACAGTGATTGTAATACTGTGGTCGAATTCAGTGATAAAGGAAAGTCTACTTTCAAAGCTTCCCGCCATTCTTATTTTATATGTGGTCAGACTGCCTATGTACGTCTGCCCTTGGATTGGGATGGAACGTGTTATATCGCGTTCCTATTGCCACCTGTTTTCCTAGCCCCACCTGATTATCATCGAAATTCACATCTTGTGCATGTAAGACATAGAAGGGAGATCAAGACCCCGATTGTCGACCAGACTGAAACAACATGGGAGCAATATAAAGATTTCAATAAAGGATTCTTTTTCTTTGTAGGTCCTGTCCAAAACAGTAAACTGATACGCAAATTAACCAGAACTTTGGAAGCAGTAGTGAATGAGACTACTTCTGCTTTAGGTAACCTGACCGAAGAGCAGTCCGCTATGAGACTTGTTGTTCTTCAAAACCGCCTTGTCCTTGACGTCATCCTGGCCGATAGGGGCGGGGCTTGTAGAGTGATCGGATCCAGTTGTTGTATTTTCATTCCTAATAACGCGCCATCAGTGTATAAAGCGATAACAAGGCTTCATGAGATAGCTCACCTGATACACCAGAATCCTGGCACCTGGACTTGGTCCGGTTGGCTCTGGAGTGTGATATCCGCCTGGGGATGGAAAGTACTGTCATTCCTAGGAATAATACTGCTTATTCTATTCAGTTGTTGTCTCTGTCTGCAATGTGGGCCAGCGATTTGCGGCTTGTGCGCCACAGCTTGTATTCCCCGTCCAAGTTCACGTTCCCGTTCCCGAATGAAAAAAGATGAACAAATGATGCTATACGAACAGATAGATGGTCTTATGAAAATAGACATATCCTAAAGGGTGTAGTAGGGGCCAAGGAGGGAATGAGGAAATAGAAATTTTTAGGTAACCAATGTGTCCCCCACTCGCACCCTATCCATGCACCCATGTTCCATGTATGTCGTGTAATTCCCTTCCCGTGCCTGCCATGAAGACGCATATGCATTTGCGTCCAAGGTTAACATGTCAGTTATTCAGTCCTCCAAGAAAACTACGTTAATTTGGCTTTTAGGCCTATGGTGCCAACGTCTTTACATGGTGCACTTTTAAATAACGCGAAGCACACGTTTTCCACGTTTTTCTGGCTCAGTCGAGCCAGGCCCTTAATTGAGGCGCCGAGTCTCTTCTGTCTCTGAAGCTGCAGTTTAGGTATGCATCCCTGACCTCTGTCTTACTTCCTGCCCAGCGAGAAGCGGTGCCCGGCTCGGCCTGGCCTGCCTGCCAAGACAGTATTTTGCCTACAGTTATCTGCTCAGCCTCCTCGAAAACACATTCCAGTCTAGTGAAATAGGTAAACATGTTTCCGGCTGCAGAGCAAAGGGCCCGGCCTTCCTGTCCTCCTTGCAAGTGATTTAGAGAACCCGTTACCATGGTAGGCCCATGGCCCCGCGCATTGCACCAAGACACGTATACACGCACTAGCATTCAGTATTGAACGGCCTCTGCCCGAGAGACCTTTTACTTCAGACAACACATCCTCTAAACATGAGATACCAGATATGCTATAGGTGCAGGTCGTTCTGACATCCCAGACACCAAGACTCTTCTACTAGAGCTAAAGTCAAGCCCCCCAGTTCTCCCCAGTTACACGTCTATACCACGTCATGCTCAGTTGCGCACGCACACAAGGTAAAGGTTTCTGCTGACCCTGCAGAATTTCTCTATGCATCCACCCACCTATGACACTTCTGTGACGTTTCCAGTGCACACCTACGTGTACGCCCCTGTACACGCCTTCTTTTACGCCCATGTGTTCTTATCTCTCTCTTTTCACTTGTTACGCCTACTGTATTCATTTCAATTCTACAGTTTTACTATATATAATGTGTGATGTTAATAAAATGTTGAATGTCCCTTCCTGAACATTAGTGGTGATGGAACTCGATGTCCCGGTTCTCGAGAATCTTGATTAAAGCCCGTATGACTCAGATACCACGGACTCTGCCTCTCATTTATTGAGCTATCCTTTATTGTCATTTAATGTATAGAAAAATAGTCCCGGTAATTGTATTTACCACAGAGGGAGAGTCCTTGGAAAAGTTCATCCCAGCTGTAGGGGACCAGACAGAGCCTGTGACAGTATTTGATCAATTTGAAGGGGGTAATGACGGATCTAAAGCGGAGTCTGAATTTGCTGAAGCTGATACAGTGCAGGTTAATGAAGCAGATACTGACCTCAATGAAGAGAGTGCTGTGAAATCACAAATGGTGAAGGATAGCTGGCCAACGGCTAATGAGAGAAGAAAGTTGAAGGTGTCCTCGGAAAGTGCTCCTGCACCCATATCTGAAGCATCTGGCGAGTCGAAGCGGACTGATGAGAAAGGTAAAAGGTCGAGTCTTCGAAAAAGGGGGAGGTTGCCTTGTCGGCGGTACTTTTTTCCCGAGTGGACCTATCTGGTTGCTAATGACATCGAGAGGAAGGATTGGGAGTTCTGGAGTCATAGTAGAAGTTCTGCTAAGACCTCCGGAGACCAGGCTGTACAGTTGCCTTTCCACATCCAACAAGACTGAGTGGTTTAAGGAAGCTGATATTCAATGAAACTGAATTTCCTCATTTGAGTTTTCAGGAGTTTCCTGAGCAAATAGCTGAACTGAGAGCAATGCTACTAGAGATGCTACTTGATGAACTTGGTCCTCATATTATCAGAGATGCTGAATGAACGTTCTGTTGCTGCTTAAAGAATAATACCTAGGTCAGAGTGGAATAAGAATAAAAGTAGGGATAACACTTAGAAGAACATGGTGCAGAGTTAGGGAAGCCTCACGAAGATTGGACATGATGTGAATAAATTTGAAACAAAAGGACTGCTTCACAAAAATAAAGACCCTTTGCCATTTGCACAGGTAGAGACCGACAGAGGACATCCCCATGCTGTTATTTCTCTACCTGCTTGGTCGGAATCTAAATGGTATGGAACCGAATAATAATAGTAGTAGACGTAGGTACATGATAGTTGCGGGTCTTACAATATTAGTGATAGGCTTAATAGTGTTAATTGTGGGATTGACCTAGAGTCCAACTAAGGATGAAGCAGAAAAACATACTGTTGTACAGAAATCCAAACATAAACAAGATAGAGAGTTATACTCACTAGAGCAGCGACATTTACATTCTCATTTGTCAAGAGGGGATTAGAAATCTATTGCATATAGAAATTTGATTTTGGGGGTACATACAAACTAAGGAAGCTAGAGAGTGTTATGTGTGCATGCAATTGCCTTCTACAGTGTCTGAGGGCATTACCTACCACCACCAACTATTGACTTATGGCATCACATGAAGTCTGCTGCTGAGCATGTTCTACGGACAAGAACATTTACAGTACTATTATTCAAATTAAGATCTAGTTTTTTCAGAAATCTCACTGTTTAAACTTTTGAACAAACAGTCCTATGCTCAGAATGCAGAAACAGTAACTATTTTACACCAACTAAGATGTTAGATACAGCTTATGCACATAGATATAGAAAATACATTTCTAGAACAAGTAGAAGATAGATATAGAGCAGTACAGGCAAAGGCAACAAAAGGAAAAAAAGATTGTTTGTTGATCACAAGAAGACGTGGAGCACCAGACAGCAGGAAATACTGGAGCTTTGACATTAGATTGGCAACACCAAGGGAAATTATGCACACATAATGGGAAAAACACACACAACATTATTCCTGTAGGAGAAAGTGAATGTGATCATACCTATGAGATCAAAGAATTTTGAAAGTTATTTTTGGATGGCACAGACCCTGTGATTCCTGGAGTTTATTTTGTCTGTGGATAGAATGCCTATTTTAATTTACTGAGTAAATGGTATGGCACGTGTTATGTAAAGGTAGTTTTCCCAACGATCTATCATGTTGAGAATTTCGATCACCCTGTGTGGGAGGAGAGGTCCAGATCTAAACAAGGTGCTTCTGCTGGATAGGTAGTAGGAGACATCTTTGGAGCTATTATACCAAGTGTAGTGGTGCTACTGAATGACATCAAGATTAGAAAGCTTTCTAATGTAGTTAAAAGAGTGTCTACTAATACTACTGGGTCCTTGTTGCTTGGAAATACTGAAATGATTGCTATTAGAGCTATGGTTTTGCAAAATAGTCTTGCATTAGACAAACTGCTTGCAAAAGATGGCAGAGTTTGCCGAATGTTGAAGGTCCAACAGTTTTATACCTACTTACCAGATAAGAGTAAGGATTTGCAGAAGTTCATAAAGAATATTACGAACTCGCGTAATGAAGTGATTGGATTGGCAGAAAAAGGTGTTGGGACAAAGTTGGACATGGAAACCATCTTCTTTAGGAAGATGGTTTGCAGATGTAGGGGTGGTATACTGGGTTCTGTTTTGAGACTATTGTTCATTATTGCTCTTTGTGCAGTATTCTTAATTGTGGGAGTGAAGGTGTACCAGAAGTACAGGAGTTGTACACCCAAATTAGGGTCACTAAAGAGGGAAGGTGTACTACTGGCTTTAAATCGCTGCGAGGAGTGCACCAGGGCTGCATTTTGTCCCCCCTCCTTTTTACCATCTATATTAATGGCCTGGGCCGATATCTGGAGGAGGTGGATGGCGACGTTCCGCTTATAGGAGATGCAAAAATTCCTGCTCTCCTATACGCGGTTGATGCTGTCCTCATAGCCCGCACTGGCAATGGTTTGCAGCGCTTCCTGGATGCATTTGGGGCATTTATGGATAGGCTAGACCTAAAAGTGAATGCTAACAAATCCCACACCATGGTGGTCGGATTCCATAGGAATAGGGGTAAATCAAAAATGTTTAAATGCAAGGGTGAAGTTGTCTCTAGAGTGTCAGTGTTCCCATACCTGGGGGTGCTCTTCGATGAGAGTGGCTTGTGGGGCCCCCAGGTAAGGACAAAGAGTTTATCTGTGACTAGATCAACTGCAGCACTCATGGGGTTCACAAAAAGGTTGGGGGCCAGGCCGATGGAGGCCCTGTTAAAAGTCTACAACGCTAAATGTATTTCAATTGCGAAGTATGGGGCTACGTACATTTTGAGACAATTCAGAGGGCGGAAAATATGTTCCTGCGTTCCTTGCTGTCTGTTCCCCAGTCCACCCGACCTTTTCGATCCACGCGGAGGTGGGCTTGGGCTATGTTATCGACAGGCTTAATCTGGGGACGCTAATATTTTGGCTAAAGATTTGGCTTAACAAGGAACTAATCCTTAATCACGCGATTTTAGTAGACGTCATGTCCTTAGACCACTCCAAAAAGGTGCCCTGGCTGGATTATCTGAGAAAGTCCTTCGAACATCTGGGACGCCCGGATCTTTTCCTATCCCCATCTTGTATTAAGAAGGAGGATGTGATCCTGGTCAAAAAGCACTTTATGGAGAGGGCCAGACTAGCCCGGGAGGAAAGGGAATTGCTGAAACCTACAGTTAGATCCCACTTTATGCTATTAGGCTCTACCTCACTCGAGCAATATCTTAGGATTGTCAGAAGGCCATTTCATAGGTTTTTATTGGTTAAGTTTAGATTTAATTTGATTCATTTTTATTTGGGCAACTATCCAACTTGGGTCAAACCAGATACAGCCACACCCTGCACTTGTGATCAATTTTCAACCCAAGACACAATGCATTTTGTTATGTTTTGCGGGTTCTTTTCGGACATTAGAAAAAAATACTTGCCGCCCATCGTGAAGGAGGCTGGCTTCACGCAAGTGAGGCCGGAATTAGTCTACCTCCAGTCTTTGACCAGCACCCGCATCATATTTTGTGGGCCAACTTTTTAGTGGCGGCATCCAGAATTAAATCACATAATGCCCCACGGTGTGTAACATAGTGAGTTCTTAATCCCATTATTTATATACTTAATTTTTCTTGACCCATTGTATTGCACATGTTGAAAATGTATCAAATATGTTTATACATGTATATAAATGTTTTTATGCCTTTTATGATTTTTAACAAATCGAATAAAGTGTATTTGACTGACTGATTGGATTGGCAGAAAAAGGTGTTGGGACAAAGTTGGACATGGAAACCATCTTCTTTAGGAAGATGGTTTGCAGATGTAGGGGTGGTATACTGGGTTCTGTTTTGAGACTATTGTTCATTATTGCTCTTTGTGCAGTATTCTTAATTGTGGGATTGAAGGTGTACCAGAAGTACAGGAAGCAGAAAGGGATTTCAAAAAGGGGAAAGGATTTGGGATTTGAGAGAAAACAGGATGATTCCCATAACAAAATGAAAAGGTTGGCGTGATTCAAGAGAACAGCAATTGCCACAACAAGGGTTTACCTTAATAAATCTGATAAGATCAAGATATAAGATAAGAGATTTGTGATGGCTTGATTCGCCATCTGAGAGGGGATTGAAGAAGTGTAATATTGATTCCATCTGGAGATAATTTAGAAGCGCATCATACTCATGCATAATCAGTACTCAAATATACTTGGTTGTAACAAATGTACTAAAAGTGCTGGAGCAGTGTATAATATAGAGGATTTAGTTTGAAATGTAAGTATTTAGAATGTGATTAACCTCATAGGAGCGTCGAACGTTCAGCGCCCAGTGCTGAAGGTTCGAAGAACGAATGCTGGCCCGTCGGCCAACGGTCGTGCGCAGCACTGGCAAGGTAGTGCTTGCGACGACCGTTGGCCAACGGCAGCACTTAAGGGGTTAATAATGTTGACAATTTATGTGATGTGAGCATGATACCTCTTCATCACGAACGCCCCGGTCAAAACATTCCGAAATCCCCACGATGCCTTGAGGACTACCATCCGTCGCTGTTGAGGATAACCACGCCCCCTTATCATGTGTCCTTACAGGAGCCAGTCTCTAGGTGGGAGTCGGCGCAATTGACCCCGGAACTAGAAACCCGAGGCCGGTAAATAGAACCTGAAGGCGGACGGAAGGCAGCGCATCTGCAGAGAGCGAGGAAGACGAGCAGGAGAGCAAGAGCGGAGAGGATACGGAGAAAAGCGCAAGTCAAGCAGAGGAAGCCGACGGCCCAGAAGGAGAGGAAGAGTGGAGCAAGGACTGGTGGAGCCCACCGGAGGATGCTGGAGAGCGGCTGCAACTCTGGAGAGTTGCAGAGGAGCCGGTGAGTCCTCGAGAAGAAGAGAACGGCGTAGTGGGAACAGGGGAGTTGGGAGGGGAACGCATACATGGGGTGGGTTAGGGAGCGTCTGGGTGTACAGCACTAAAGACACGAGCACTGAATTGCCTTAGAAACCTGCACAGCCCCTTCTAGGCACCCGAGACCAACCCACCTTAATTCCTCAACCCCTGCCTCGAGAATACTGTATATTTCCCTACCACAGCTCCTCTCCACTTTCACTTATTGCACCTCCCTTCCTTGTCCATTGTGTTCAATCTCGTATCACCAACCGGGTGTGGTGACGGTTAGCACTAGGCACCGAACTCTATAAAGACAACAGCCAACGGTTCCTTCTTGTTTCTTCCCCGTTGTATGAGCCTCCGCAAGCCCACCGCCTTGTCAAGACTAACCCCGGGAGAAGACGAACCACTGAGACAACAATGGTAGGCACACAAGGAGAGGGAATACCGAAAGGACAAAGACCTTGTTTTTCATAAATCTCCAAGACTGTCTGTTGTTATCAATAAACCCACTAAAAATTGCACACTATATCCATCCCTTGCGTCTGTGTATCCGGCCCGAACTCCCCACACACTCAGTGTCAGAAGTGGGATTAGCCGGAGACATAGAGGCTGCGATTAAAAAGATGGCGGACAGCCAAGAGAGCCTAGGAAAGGCCATGGAGAGATTCCTTACGGTTGTGGAAGAAGATCGTGACAAGTTGCAACAATCACTTACTGGACAGTCAAACACAGGAAACGGCCCTAGGAAAACTCGCCGAGGCACACAGCCAACAGAGAGGGACCACCACCCTTCCGTCCCTTGTATTAGAGAAATACGTGAGTGGAGGAGATCCGGATTACTTCTTCAGTAAGGATGGCCCTGGCAGCTGCGTGGCCCGCTGATAAATGGGGGCAGTAACTAGGACCCTTACTCTCAGGCAACCTCCAAGCCGCATACCAAGCAGCTTACCTACAAGGCCTCACCCCTTATGCGGACACAAAACAGTGTATCCTTGAACGACTAGGGGTAGACGATGAAACCTATTGCAAACGGCTGCGTCAGTTGAAAGAGGGACCCCAGGAGATGCCAAGAGCGCTATATTTCTGCGTGAAAGACTTGCACGACCGATGGTTAAAGCCCTCCAGGTCAACTAAAGTGGAAATCATGTCCAAAGTCTACTTGGAACAATATCTGTCCTCCCTACACCCGCCCATTCAGAGATGAGTACGTCAACAAACCCACCTTACTCTGGAAACCGCGGTTGAAATCGCCAGTGCCTTCAGTCGTGCACATGAGATCCAGAAGGGATGTGAGGAGACTCCCTGGAGAGGCGAAACCAGTGGATCACACCGCCCACCCCGAACCCCAATACCTAAGAGACCTATTATTACCATAGTGCCCGGAACACCCCTCTTTAGAGCACCGCCACCGGGACCTCAATGTTACAACTGTGGGGGTCTAGGACATACAGCGGGTTTTTGTCCTCAAAAGGAGGAACTAATGGAGGTCGGAATAGCCCATAATTATTATTGTTCCCCACATGGGACAACACTGCCTCCTTATCGGTGTAAGGTGTTGGTAAACGGACAACCCTTAACCGCCCTAGCAGACACGGGGTGTCTCCAAAGCGTTTTTATGACCCCCCAAGACCTTGACCAAGCACCAGGAACAGTTGATAGGACTGTGGCTATGCAGTGCATTCATAGTGTTATGAAACAATACCCCACAACGCATGTTCGCATACAACACCCAACTGACGCAGGTTCCTCCCTGAAAGTTGGTCTCATTCCCCGACTCCCTGAATAAATTATCTTGGGGAATGATTATTCACAGCTGACCGATCTAATAAAGGGGACCACACCAGAATCAAAAGACTGGTATAGGGAAGCCCCTTTTTCCCAAGAAGAGGACCCTTAATGGCCCTCATCTAAAGCAAGAAAGAGTTGTAAACAGAGAAGCAAAGAAAAGGGAAAAAGCCATGCGGCATACCCTGTCTGGGTAGAGGAGCACCCCTGGGAGACCAATAGGGATTTCCACGCTAGACAGATAGAGGACCCCGTCCTACAGGAAGCCTGGAACAAAGCCCTAGAGAACGAGGACCCCCTTCAAGTAGGTCCCTATTTTTTTTTAATGGACTGTTGTATAGAAAAGGTAGCCCTACCCACCCAGTAGAGCTCCTCATTCCCGGCCCCTTTCGTGAGAAAGGACTATACCTCGCCCACAGTCATATATTGGGGGGACCTTTCAGTGATAAAACAAGCTATTCTCGAGAAATTCTACTGTCCAGGCATCCATAAACAAGTCTGTACATATTGTTGGAGTTGTCCGATATGTCAGAAGAACAGTAGACATAAACCCTCCCGTGTTCCCCTACAACCTCTTCCCGTTATTGATGAACCCTTTCAAAGGATAGGGATGGACATAATAGGACCCCTGTTACCCTCCAGAAGCGGCTGCCGCTATGTCCTCGTGGACTACGCCACAAGTTTTCCTGAGGCAATACCCCTAAGACACCCGACACCTCAAGCATAGCTAAAGCCATGATAACTGTGTTTTCCCGCGTGGGCTTTCTCAAGGAGATCCTCACAGATCAGGTGACACCCTTTATCTCAAAACTGATGAAACAGGTCTGTAACCAATTAGGCATCAAACAAATACGAACAGCAGCATACCATCCACGAACAGATGGTTTGGTTTAGCGTTATAGAGCCACGCTAAAGACAACTCTGAAAAAACATTTATCCCTAGAAACACGAAAGTGGGAAGATATTTTGCCCTTATAGACACAACAGCTGACGGCTCCTTCCTGTTTCTTCCCCCTTGTATGAGCCTCTTTAAACCCACTGACTTGTCCAGACGCACTTCGGAGAAGGCGAACCACCGAGACGACAATAGGAGGTCACATAAAGGAGAGGGAATGCCGAAAGGACAAAGACCTTGTTTTTCATAAATCTCCAAGACTGTCTGTTGTTATCAATAAACCCACTAAAAGTTGCACACAACATCCAGCCTCCACGTCTGTGTATCCGGCCCGCACTCCCCATGCGCTCACATGTATTAATGTCACAGTAGGACTACAGCGCTTTTGTTTGGGCATCCTATAAGGGGACCCCATATGTCTGGTGAAGGAAGGATGGGAGTTACCTCTCAAAAAGCCTAAACAAGACATAGTGGACTATGTACTTGGTCTTCGCTCCAGGATGGCCGAATACATAAAGAAGGCTTCTAAAAACCTTGAGGCTAGCCAGGAACTTCAAAAAGCCTGGCATGTCCAAAAGGCTGTGCTGACTGTGTACCAGCCAGGACAGAAAGTGCGGGTGTTGGAGCCAGTGGCCCCAGCAGCACTCCAAGACAAATGGTCTGGACCCCACACTATTGTTGAGCAAAAGGGAGAGGTAACCTACTTGGTTGATCTTGGGACTCCCAGAAGCCCCCACAGGGTGCTTCATGTCAACAGACTGAACACATATGTTGACAGGGCAGACATGGGATTGCTCATGGCTACAGATGAGGGACAGGATGAGGAGAGTGACCCTCTCCCAGACCTGCTTTCTCAGAACCCTGATGATGGTTCAGTTGATGGAGTGGCCTTGGCAGGCAGCCTCACTGACCAGCAGCAACAGGACTGCAGACCAGTTCTACAGGCCTATAGACATATGTTTTCCCTGACCCCAAGTCAGAAAAACTGGTGCACCCATGAGGTGTAAACTGGTGACAGTCTGCCTGTGAAGAGTAAAATCTACAGGCAACCTGACCATGCCAGGGACTTTATAAGGACAGAGATCCAAAAGATGTTGGAACTGGGAGTTATTGAGCCCTCAGAGAGCCCCTGGGCCAGTCCAGTAGTCCTGGTGCCAAAGCCTCACACCCTAGATGGTAAGAGAGTGATGAGGTTTTGTTTGGACTACAGATGCCTCAATGCTGTCACTACGACAGGTGCCCATCCAATACCCAGGGCAGATGAGCTCATTGACAAATTGGCTTCTGCCAAGTTTTTGAGCACATTTGACCTGACAGCAGGCTACTGGCAAATCAGACTTGCTGATGATGCACAAGCCAAAACAGCATTTTCAACCCCAGGAGGTCATTACCAATTTGTGGTGATGCCCTTTGGCTTGAAGAATGCACCTGCCACTTTCCAAAGGTTGGTGAACCAAGTCCTTTCTGGGCTGGATGACTTTTGTGCAGCTTATCTAGATGATATTGCTGTCTTCAGCTCCACCTGGGAGGATCACCTGATCCACCTGAAGAAGGTTTTGGAGGCCCGGCAAAAGGCAGGCCTGACTATCAAGGCTACTAAGTGCCAGATAGGGCAGAGTAAGGTTGTGTACCCGGGCCACCTTGTAGGTGGGGGTCAGGTTCAACCACAGGAGAGTAAGATCCAGACCATCAAGGACTGGTCTCCTCCAACCACCCAGAAACAGGTCAGAGCTTTCTTGGCCTGTCTGGTTATTACAGAAGGTTTGTTAAGAACTATGGTTCCATTGTGACACCACTCAATGACTTAACCTCAAAGAAAATGCCAAAAAAGGTTCAGTGGACAGTAAGCTGTCAAAAGGCATTTGATGACCTGTAGTAGGCCATGTGCTCTGCACCTATTCTGAAAAGTCCAGATTACTCCAAGGAATTCATTGTCCAAACAGATGCTTCGGAGTTGGGTGTGGGAGCTGTTCTTTCACAATTGAATAAAGATGGTCCAGACCAGCCCATTGCTTTTATTAGCAGAAGGCTGACCCCTAGAGAGAAACGTTGGTCAGCTATTTAGAGGGAGGCCTTTGCTGTGGTTTGGGCCCTGAAGAAGCTGAGGCCATACTTGTTTGGTATTCACTTCAAGATTCAGACAGACCATAAGCCCCTCGTGTGGCTAAATCAGATGAAGGGTGAAAATCTCAAACTACTCAGGTGGTCCATTTCCCTACAGGGTATGGCCTTTACAGTGGAACATAGACCTGGAACTGACCATGGCAATGCAGATGGACTCTCCAGATATTTCCACTTAGAACATGAAGACTCAACTGGTTAAGGTTAGTTTAATGTCCCTGCGTTTGGGGGGGTTGTGTAGGAGAGTAGGATCTGCTTCCTATGGTCACCCCCACTTTTTGCTCTGATATACTGGTTTCTCGACTTTAGTGTGGCTGTGGGCCTGCTAATCAGACCCACATCCCAGCTGTTCTTTCTCTAACTTCATACCATGTACTTTAAGTACATATCCAATTGGGTATTGGGTCACCTTTGTGAGCCCCTGTATAGTGTACCATAGGTACCCAGGGCATAGGTGCATCCAAGGCCTACCAGGGGCTGCAGCATGTATTATGCCACCCCTGGCTGGCCATCCACATTGACACAACTGGCTGATCACTCAGCTTGGGCAAGGTCGTGTAATCACCCCTTGCTTAGGTATAGTATCCCTATACCTACCATTACATATAGACGCTTATATACCTATAAGTCACTCCTATGGCAGGCCTTACCAATCCTGAAGGCAGAGTGCTTGGTTTTATGTGAGATGGTGCTCTAGCATGAGCTGAGTCTGTCTGCAGCTTTCGGAACCATGTCCTTATAGCTGTTCTATGATATAGCCATACCATATACTCTTAAGTGCATTATAATCCTCGCGATTAATGCTAACTTTGGTTTGGCTTTATCAAAACATGTCGTGTAAGGTGTCATACGCTTTGGAATACTACCCCCTTGCCAGTTCTGGCGACAGGGGTAGCATTCAACCTTCTAGAGGGAGAAGACATGTAGTTGTAGCTTTACCCGGTTAAAGTTAAACAGAGCCTCATCATCACAAAATGGATGCTGCTGCCACAGACACAAGTCTGACCTCCTGCAGCTGGGAGCCCTTCCAGCGAGGGAGGCCTGCACAATAGGTTTCCTGCCTTGGGAGGTGCTAGCACATCCCCAGAGAGGCTATAGTGTATTGGGTCAGGGTGAGTTGAATGAAATGAGACACTGCCTGGGGCACACAAGGTGTTCCATGCATAGCCCGGTTCAAACCAGTTGCTGGGGCACTCAGGCCCCAGCTCTGGCGCGAAACTGGAAAAAGGGAAAGGGGTGTAACCACCCCTTCCCAGGTTCCACCCATAGGAGGGACCTAGCAGGTAATCCAGCCCCTTTAATCAGTATAAAGCTAGGAGCTGAGTCTAGAGACTTTAGATTATCCTGAACTGAAACTCTGAAACGAAACTCTGGACCTTCGACATTCTACTGCAACTAGAAGACTGAAGAATCTCCCTTGTGGTCAAGGAGTGACCACCCTGTGCAAACAGGCACCAACTAGGGAATTGCCAGTTTGCTTCGTCGACGCTCCCGAAGGATCCCGACGACTCTGCTTCACAGGACTAGACTTCTAGACTTCTCAGACCCCGAGCCACACCTCCAGCAAAGCTGAGATCCGTGGCGGACACGAGAGACGTGGGACCGGACCCCTGGCCATTTTGCTCTTTGCTAAACTGTGCAGCTTTTGAGGCATCCTCGAAGTTGTGCATTGGGACTTGAGAAGCCCCGGCCCCCAGCCATAAGTGCACCGAAGCTCAGCCCTCCACACTCCACGATTGCGGCGTGGGGCCTGCTCTTGCATTTCTCCTTGATGCGTCTTTGCGGTTGCTAGCCCGTTGGCTAGTGGCCATCTTGAAGACACCATTTTGAATCAATGCTGCTTGCCTGGTTGCTCTGGGCTTGCTCTTGCTTGTCTGTAAAGGGGAAGCTCCACAGACTTTGCTGGTCTGTACAAGAAGCCGATCTTCACTTCCTGCATGGGTTGGCTTTGCCAAGGCTTGTTGACTCCAATCCGGAAGCCCACACCGGCAACAGCGAGAGCCTTCGTGGGACAATCCGTATCCAGCTCCTGGTTGTCGTCGACGCCTCCTGGTCCACGTGGCTGCAGAGACCAGCTTCACTTCTTCACCTGTTTGCAGCTCGACATCACCTGGTTTCTTCCTGGTCACTGGCTAGTGACCCAGACTCTGTCCCCTCTGCTTTCAGGTTCTTCACTTCTTCGATCCACCTTTGGATCCATCCGGACATCTTCCTCCTGGTCGCCTGCAGCATCTTCTTGCAGCTTTCCATAGGATTCGACGACGAAACCCGACACGACTTCACACCTATGCACCAGGCTTCCCTGGGTGAGGTAACTCGAGTACTCCGGTGCTCACGTGGATAATAACTATCCAAGTGTTCTACTTTAACTGGGTTTTCCCGTAATCCACCCGGAAGTGTCCGAAATCAACTACTTTGTTAACTTTACGTTCCCATTGAAAGTCTATGAGAACTCGCGTGTGTGTTTAGACACTGCACACGCATCCTGTGAGACTCCTACTACTGTGGTTGTTCAGAGTAGTCCTAGCGATTCCCTAGGCCCTAGGCCTATTCACCTGTTCTGAAGTGGTTCTTATACCACTTACTTAGTATATGGTTTGTGAGGCCCCTAGGGCAGAATTCTATTTGGTCCACTTATAGTACGCTTATCTCGAACTCTGACCTCATAAAGAGTGCAGAGGGGTTGTTTTAGTAATAAATACATATATGTTTTATATATACCTTGTGTGGTGTCCTTTCATTTGGTATTGGAGGGGTTATAATTGGTAAAACAATTGGCTTCACATGCTCTCTGAAGTATTAGCCTAAGACTGCTTTGTCCATGCTACCACTAGGATAGCTGGTCTATAAGGTTGACTTTACAACCATCACTATAAGGGTTGTTTGGACTGATACAGGGTGCCCACTAGAATAGTGGACATCACATATCAGGCAAACTTCTCACACTGACACCTTACTTTTCCTTATTTGATTATGTCCTTAGGATAAGTTACTTACCTATAATACTAGTTCTCTTCCAGGGGTATCCTCATCAAAGTCATAAGCACTGATTATTCCCACCCATGCGCGGGGACCCCAAATCTATAAAAAATGATATATGAGAAAAAATATATATGTATATATGTTGGGCCTTACCTTGCTTTGCTGTCCAGTGTGGTTAATGGGCTGCTCCGTGCCCATACTGTGAGGCTGCCCTGAAGAGTCTGGGGCTCCGGAAACGGGGGAACGCTTTTGCTTCTTTGATATATATGTATATATATATATAGATTACAACGTCTTCTGTAGTTCGTAGAACAAGACGAGACGAACCCGCAACTCATGCAATTTTTGTTTATTACAAGCCCAACACCAAATCCGCCATAACGTTTCAGCATACGAAGGGCCTTGATCACATGACATCGCTGAGAAGGCGGAGTGTCATTTAAAGTGCAAGCGTGCAATTAATTTTATGAACATAGAAGACAGACTCATGCCTTCATTAAAGCGGACAGAACATGGGTATGTACAATAGACTGAATAAATAATTGTAAAATACAATAAATAGCAGAGCATATTATAAAAACGGATAATCCAACAGTACAATGAATAAATACATGTAAAAAAGACCATAAATAATTTCATGGACTAAAAGTCTTTTTACCATCACATTGCACATAGATATTCAAATTGATACTGATAAAACCTTCTAAAACAGCTCGCTATGGACATATCTACATTTATGGCAAAAATTGATTAATGGAAAGAACATCTATCATGTTCACTTCTACAATATCACCTGAGATTTTATGTCCAATCAGTCTATCCATTATAGCGCATTTACCCAAACATACAGTCCAAGTGGGCTAAATCCAATGTGCAAATAGCATTCATGTGCAATTGAATGTGCAAAACTCCGCAAATAAATATATACATGCATGCTATACTAATCAAAGTGTAAAATAATTATAAAAGTGCAAAAAACTATAATACCTAAATAAATAAAAGTTAAAAAAACAAAATATTGGTTAGAAGAGCAGATAATCGCGGATATGTAAGATTAAACAGGAAAGCCTAAAGACAGGTAAAATAATCTTCACTTGAATTCATTCCATTGGGTACTTTGCAATCGAATAAAATTATGTGTCTTGTTTCCAATTTGCGTAGTAGTGACTCCTGGTCACCACCTCTCCGAAGCGGAAGAACTGTGTCAATTACAAAGTATTTCAATTCAGCGGGGTTCTTATTGTGAGTCTCTTCAAAGTGTCCTCCTACTTGGTACGCGGTGTCGCCGTTGGTGATGGCTCTAAGGTGCTCTCTCTCTCTCTCTCTCTCTCTCTCTCTCTCTCTCTCTCTCTATATATATATATATATATATATATATAGATATATATATATAGATATATATATATATATATATATATATATATGTATATGTGCTCCAAGTATCCCAGGAATATCACTCCAAAAGGAAAGTAGCACACGCAGGGGAGGTTTCCACAGATATTTAATGGACAAACCAACAGCAACAAAGACTTTCTTTACACACACTGAGGGCATTCAACTTGGAGTGAAGGGGACTATACAGCATATTTACAGGTAGTTGCGGCTGCACTACCTACATTATGTTTTGCGAAGCAGAGAGAAGAGAGGCGGAACAAGGAATGTTTAAAAACAAGAAAAAGACAGATGGTGCAC
Source organism: Lissotriton vulgaris (assembly GCF_964263255.1). Taxonomy (NCBI): domain Eukaryota; kingdom Metazoa; phylum Chordata; class Amphibia; order Caudata; family Salamandridae; genus Lissotriton; species Lissotriton vulgaris. The sequence continues at coordinate 1,150,356,029 of NC_141685.1, read as the reverse complement.
AAAAGGCTGGTGGAGGGCAAGCTAATGGAGTTAACGGATCCTTGCAATCCAAACTGATCACACTGGAGCGTTTATATGAACGCGAGATCAGAAAGTGGTGGGAGGCGACCTCGTTGCAAAACTATATTGAGGTCGATCGTGTTCCCAGAGGCTTGCGGATATACACCATTCCAGCGTACGAGAATCCGGACCCCAAATTATTAGATGCATGGGCAGAGCACACGGCTGCATCATGCAAGGGGAGCCTACAAATTCTTGTTCGCTTTGCCTGGAGTGACAGAGAAAAGGCACTGGCACAGATCAAGGAGATTGAAGACGAGTTGCTTAAAGAAGAAGACCAGGGGACCCTGGGAGATAAGAAAGAATCCATGAAAAAACGTTTGAAAAAATATGAAAACAAAATCAAACAAAGAAAAGAAGAAAAATTTGAAAGAGATGAAAACGATTATCGAATGGGGAGAGTGCTGACCTTCGCGAAGAAGTATGATAATACCAGAAAGCAACTAAAGATGAAGAAAAAAGCGGGAGGTCCGGCGTCTGCCGAACCAGCGACCTCAGAGTCCGATGCCAATCCGGACGACATAACGAGCGAAGATAGCGCTGAAGATGCTTCTTCTTTTCAGGTGGAATACCATGTAATGCGCAACAACCAACTGGAGGGAGGGAGAGGAAAGCCCCCGGACAACCAAGGGTCAAGAGGAAGACGCGGCGGGGGGGCCGCTGGAAGAAATCCCCTAAGTTCTCCTCCAGTAACACGCAGCATGAAAAAGTTCTTCAAGAAAAAGAACTAAACTGGGATTCCACTGATCCTCAAGATAATCTTACCATCATTAACCTTAAGTGCTCACGAATGAAGAAAATTCGACACTTCGACTGGGTTTATCCTTTTGTCCTCATAAGAACTTTGAATTTGCGCAAACGCGCATTGACATTTTTAAATTTGTGAGGAAGCTCAAATTGCACAAATTTTTCAAGCTCAAACCACCCGGAGCACGCACTATTGCCAGCAAAGTCACGGATGATACTGAATTTGTCTGCAGTGAGCTGGGGGGCCTTAGAGCAATTGAAGGCCTCAGATTGGAGAATAACACCGAAGGTGATGGTGAGGTAACCAACACTCAATTGCTTGACAATTGGCAGGTACAACAAAAAGGAGGGGCCAGTGACTTCAAACCGACCTCTACATTTATGCCAATAATGGGCACTGATGCCATTGACACTTTTTCTGATGCCGTAATAAGGGATCTGACAAGATTGCGCATCAGTAGCAAACATGGCCCAAAAAAAGACAATTTCACTAAAACTCAACAGCTTGCTCTGACTACCCTTTGTGAAGATTCGAGATTGGTATGCAAACCCTCGGATAAAGGGGGGAACATCGTTTTACTCACAGCCACCCAATATGAAACGGAGGCCCTCCGTCTTTTGGGAGACACCAATACTTATGCTGCTGTGAATGAAAAAACATACAATCAAAGTGTGGTGGATTATCACGAGATGATAACTAAATGGCACAACGTCAACATGTTGAACACAGATGAATATTTGTTTTTACGTTGTCTCAGCCCCGTGATCCCCACCTTTTACTACCTTCCCAAGGTACACAAAGACTTGGTAAATCCTCCGGGCAGGCCCATTGTGGCTTCTAATGGGAGTTTGACTGAAAATCTTTCCATTTATGTGGACTCTTTCTTGTCTCCTCTGGTGATGTCATTAAAATCCTATCTGAGAGACACTAAACATTTCCTAAATTGCATTGATGAAATCGTTTGGAAGAACACTTACTGTATGTTGGTACTTGACATCACCAGTCTATACACGTGCATAGCACATGGTGATGGTCTCACAGCCATGGCTAGCTTTTTGGACAAGCGTCCAGCTAAATTCTATGAGCATAATAAGATGTTGATGGAGTTTATGATGTTTAGTCTCAACAATAACATTTTCCTATTTGGCAAGCAATTGTATAGACAAATGTCCGGAGTCGCGATGGGTGCCTGCTCCGCCCCCAGCTTTGCGAATCTCTTCGTGGGGTGGTGGGAGGAGCAGGTAACCTGGAGCGAGCGACATCCTGAATGGGACAGCCAGATTATAAGGTGGTATCGCTATATAGACGATCTGTTTATCATTTTAGATTGTCCTGTAGATACTGCTAACAAATTTGTAGAGGCTCTCAATGATAACAACATCAACCTCAAGTTCTCAGGTACCATCAGCCAAACTTCTGTGAACTACTTAGACCTCACAGTCTATATTGATAGCCATGGTTCCATACAGACTAAACTTTTTAGGAAAGAGACGGCGGGCAATTCCACTCTATTTGCTACCAGCAGTCACCCCGCCAATTAGTGGATAGTATCCCCTATGGGGAACTATTAAGGATACGTAGAAACAATTCCGATGATGGTGATTTTGAAAAAGCAGCACATGCCAGCATGCTGAGGTTTCGAGTTAGGGGCTATGGGGACAGTGTGCTTCATAAGGCCTTTGAGAGAGTCAAGAAAATGAAGCGCAAAGAGCTACTCAAGTCTAATAAGAAAAAAAGATCTAACAATGGTAGCTTTCGACTCATCACTACCTTTTCTAATAACGCTGGCCAGATAAAGCAAATTCTTAGAAAAAACTGGAATATTTTATTGTCTGACAACACTATCAAATCAGACTTACCAACGAATCCCCTCGTAACATTTAGAAAAGCTAGATCTTTGCGGGATCATTTGGTTTCCAGTCATTACTGCGCCCCTGAAATAGCCCCCAAACTGCCCACCCTCAATGGCTTCTATCCCTGTGGCCGCTGTAAGGCTTGCAAATATAGTAAGCGGACGCTAACCTACAAGATTCCGGGTGTCACCACTCCTAAAAGAATTAGCACATTTTTAACATGTTCCACGCCTTACGCTATTTACTGCTTAACATGCCCATGCGGCCCAAATTATATTGGCAGCACGACCAATGCAGTGAAATTACGTATATTAGAACATATGCGTGCGATTGCTAAGAAGGATGACACCTACCCGGTGGCCAGGCATTTTGCCAAAATGCATAAAAGCAGCAGGGACCTGTTAGCATTTACATGTATTGATAGTGTGCCATTGAGTATCAGAGGCGGGGATCGCTTGCTTAAACTTAGACGACTTGAATCTAGGTACATCATAGATTTACAGAGCAAGCACCCGTATGGCCTCAACATGCATGAGGAATTATCAGTACATTTAGGATAACAGAATGGGTACTGATTCTCTGTATTTCCAGCTTATTTTGCAACTTTTCCTCGTAATTTTCCTGACTGTGCCTTTCCTTATCAGGATATGTGTTTTGATGAATTTGCATATTCTTTTAATGGTTTTATATTTACATATTTGTATATACTTTGGTTTCCATGCTTTAATTCTATATATGTATGCCCATTCAGGGCGTGATTACCACGAGGTGAAACTCCACATTAACAATTTATATTATATATACAGTGTATTTTTCACTCCATAATTGAGGAATATGGCGCATGTGACCGGCTGCTACCTTGCAGCGCCAGTACTCTTCCCTTTTGCATAACTGCTATCTAGCGTGTTAAGGCTTGTGGAGCCTATCCTCATGCCCATCCAGGGCTATATTGGTTTTAAAGGCTGTGACTACGTATTTCGATTAATGCAATTTATGGTTTTGTAATTGCATTTTGGTGATTCCAACTAGGCTGATATTTCGTTATTTGTATTTATGTTGCAATACATTTGAAACTGCCTGTATAGCATTGGGTTGCTCACCATTCCAATATGGCGACCATAACAACATTACGTAGTCCTACCTTGATTTCTATGAGTTTGCATGGTGTCCTTTTATATCCGACGCACGCCTCGGCTCTCTGCACAACTTGACGAAGCCCCAAGGCGAAACGCGAAAATTGTTGCTGTTGGTTTGTCCATTAAATATCTGTGAAAACCTCCCCTGCGTGTGCTACTTTCCTTTTGGAGTGATATTCCTGGGATACTTGGAGCGCTTATTTGAACACGGGCACACCCCCGTTTTCGTGTGCACCCACTCGCGTGTGCAATTGGTTGGTGTTTTGGAGCTGTGGGATATATATGTATATATATATATATATTCAATCCAAACAGGTAGCCTTAACAGAAGCACTGCCACACGAAGTTTTTCAATGAGCACGTTTATTTGAATCCATTTCACTGCTCGCTTCACAGCAGATTTCAGAGTCTCCTTCGAACCTCAGAGGCAATGTTCGTGAAGGTCAATCAAACAGTTTCTGGTAGTGTCTACTCAAATAGCTCTCACCTGCCTCTATGGGCGTGTCTCAGGCGCACTGCATCCTGGGCTTTGTAGTACACTGTCCTTTAACCCACAGTGGGGCTGCTTCTTCAACCTTGCAATTTGAAACCAATGTTCTCCCAGTGGAGCGAGGAGGGCACTGGAACCTGACTGGAAGCGCACTTGCAGCAGTGAATTTGTGTCCAAAGCAGCACCACCTGCATTGGCGCTGCGCCTGCCTTCGTTTCATGACTGCAAGCTCCTACCAAAAGCCTGAATGGACCCTCATTCAAGGTGGGACTTGCTTCCCGACTGGGCAACAGCCGAAAATATTCAATCCAAACAGGTAGCCTTAACAGAAGCACTGCCACACGAAGATTTCAATGAGCACGTTTATTTGAATCCATTTCACTGCTCGCTTCACAGCAGATTTCAGAGTCTCCTTCGAACCTCAGAGGCAATGTTCGTGAAGGTCAATCAAACAGTTTCTGGTAGTGTCTACTCAAATAGCTCTCACCTGCCTCTATGGGCGTGTCTCAGGCGCACTGCATCCTGGGCTTTGTAGTACACGGTCCTTTAACCCACAGTGGGGCTGCTTCTTCAACCTTGTAATTTTAAACCAATGTTCTCCCAGTGGAGCGTAGAGGGCACTAGAACTTGACTGGAAGCGCACTTGCAGCAGTGAATTCGTGTCCAAGGCAGCACCACCTGCGTTGGCGCTGCGCCTGCCTTCGTTCCATGACTGCAAGCTCCTACCAAAAGCCTGCATGGACCCTCATTCAAGGTGGGACTTGCTTCCCGACTGGGCAACAGCCGAAAATATTCAATCCAAACAGGTAGCCTTAACAGAAGCACTGCCACATGAAGTTTTTCAATGAGCACATTTATTTGAATCCATTTCACTGCTCGCTTCACAGCAGATTTCAGAGTCTCCTTCGAACATAAAGGCCTGACGAGTTTCAGGGATGACCCTTTCCTCAGAGGCAATGTTCGTGAAGGTCAATCAAACAGTTTCTGGTAGTGTCTACTCAAATAGCTCTCACCTACCTCTATGGGCGTGTTTCAGGCGCACTGCATCCTGGGCTTTTTAGTACACTGTCCTTTAACCCACAGTGGGGCTGCTTCTTCATTCTTGCAATTTGAAACTAATGTTCTCCCAGTGGAGCGAGGAGGGCACTGGAACCTGACTGGAAGCGCACTTGCAGCAGTGAATTCGTGTCCTAGGCAGCACCACCTGCGTTGGCGCTGCGCCTGCCTTCGTTCCATGACTGCAAGCTCCTACCAAAAGCCTGCATGGACCCTCATTCAAGTTGGGACTTGCTTCCCGACTGGGCAACAGCTGAAAATATTCAATCCAAACAGGTAGCCTTAACAGAAGCACTGCCACACGAAGTTTTTCAATGAGCACGTTTATTTGAATCCATTTCACTGCTCGCTTCACAGCAGATTTCAGAGTCTCCTTCGAACCTCAGAGGCAATGTTCGTGAAGGTCAATCAAACAGTTTCTGGTAGTGTCTACTCAAATAGCTCTCACCTGTCTCTATGGGCGTGTCTCAGGCGCACTGCATCCTGAGCTTTGTTGTACACTGTCCTTTAACCCACAGTGGGGCTGCTTCTTCAACCTTGCAATTTGAAACCAATGTTCTCCCAGTGGAGCGAGGAGGGCACTGGAACCTGACTGGAAGCACACTTGCAGCAGTGAATTCGTGTCCAAGGCAGCACCACCTGCGTTGGCGCTGCGCCTGCCTTCGTTCCATGACTGCAAGCTCCTACCAAAGGCCTGCATGGACCCTTATTCAAGGTGGGACTTGCTTCCCGACTGGGCAACAGCCGAAAATATTCAATCCAAACAGGTAGCCTTAACAGAAGCATTGCCACAAAGTTTTTCAATGAGCACGTTTATTTGAATCCATTTCACTACTCGCTTCACAACAGATTTCCGAGTCTCCTTCGAACATAAAGGCCTGACGCGTTTCAGGGATGACACTTTCCTCAGAGGCAATGTTCGTGAAGGTCAATCAAACAGTTTCTGGTAGTGTCTACTTAAATAGCTCTCACCTGCCTCTATGGGCGTGTCTCAGGCGCACTGCATCCTGGGCTTTGTAGTACACTGTCCTTTAACCCACAGTGGGGCTGCTTCTTCAACCTTGCAATTTGAAGCCAATGTTCTCCCAGTGGAGCGAGGAGGGCACTGGAACCTGACTGGAAGCGCACTTGCAGCAGTGAATTCGTGTCCAAGGCAGCACCACCTGCGTTGGCGCTGCGCCTGCCTTCGTTCCATGACTGCAAGCTCCTACCAAAAGCCTGCATGGACCCTCATTCAAGGTGGGACTTGCTTCCCAACTGGGCAACAGCCGAAAATATTCAATCCAAACAGGTAGCCTTAACAGAAGCATTGCCACACAAAGTTTTTCAATGAGCACGTTTATTTGAATCCATTTCACTGCTTGCTTCACAGCAGATTTCAGAGTCTCCTTCGAAGATAAAGGCCTGACGCGTTTCAGGGATGACCCTTTCCTCAGAGGCAATGTTCGTGAAGGTTAACCAAACAGTTTCTGGTAGTGGCTACTCAAATACCTCTGACCTGCCTCTATGGGCGTGTCTCAGGCGCACTGTATCCTGGGCTTTGCAGTACACTGTCCTTTAACCCACAGTGGGGCTGCTTCTTCAACCTTGCAATTTGAAACTAATGTTCTCCCAGTGGAGCGAGGAGGGCATTGGAACCTGACTGGAAGCGCACTTGCAGCAGTGAATTCGTGTCCAAGGCAGCACCACCTGCGTTGGCGCTGCGCCTGCCTTCGTTCCATGACTGCAAGCTCCTACCAAAAGCCTGCATGGACCCTCATTCAAGGTGGGACTTGCTTCCCGACTGGGCAACAGCCGAAAATATTCAATCCAAACAGGTAGCCTTAACAGAAGCACTGCCACACAAAGTTTTTCAATGAGCACGTTTATTTGAATCTATTTCACTGCTTGCTTCACAGCAGATTTCAGAGTCTCCTTCAAACATAAAGGCCTGACGCGTTTCAGGGATGACCCTTTCCTCAGAGGCAATGTTCGTGAAGGTTAATCAAACAGTTTCTGGTAGTGGCTACTCAAATAGCTCTGACCTGCCTCTATGGGCATGTCTCAGGCGCACTGTATCCTGGGCTTTGTAGTACACTGTCCTTTAACCCACAGTGGGGCTGCTTCTTCAACCTTGCAATTTGAAACTAATGTTCTCCCAGTGGAGCGAGGAGGGCACTGGAACCTGACTGGAAGCGCACTTGCAGCAGTGAATTCGTGTCCAAGGCAGCACCACCTGCGTTGGCGCTGCGCCTGCCTTCGTTCTATGACTGCAAGCTCCTACCAAAAGCCTGCATGGACCCTCATTTAAGGTGGGACTTGCTTCCCGACTGGGCAACAGCCAAAAATATTCAATCCAGACAGGTAGCCTTAACAGAAGCACTGCCACACGAAGTTTTTCAATGAGCACGTTTATTTGAATCCATTTCACTGCTCGCTTCACAGCAGATTTCAGAGTCTCCTTCGAACATAAAGGCCTGATGCGTTTCAGGGATGACCCTTTCCTCAGAGGCAATGTTCGTGAAGGTCAATCAAACAGTTTCTGGTAGTGTCTACTCAAATAGCTCTCACCTGCCTCTATGGGCATGTCTCGGGCGCACTGCATCCTGGGCTTTGTAGTACACTGTCCTTTAACCCACAGTGGGGCTGCTTCTTCAACCTTGCAATTTGAAACCAATGTTCTCCCAGTGGAGCTAGGAGGGCACTGGAACCTGACTGGAAGCGCACTTGCAGCAGTGAATTCATGTCCAGGGCAGCACCACCTGCGTTGGCGCTGCGCCTGCCCTCGTTCCATGACTGCAAGCTCCTACCAAAAGCCTGCATGGACCCTCATTCAAGGTGGGACTTGCTTTCCGACTGGGCAACAGCCGAAAATATTCAATCCAAACAGGTAGCCTTAACAGAAGCACTGCCACACAAAGTTTTTCAATGAGCACGTTTATTTGAATCCATTTCACTGCTCGCTTCACAGCAGATTTCAGAGTCTCCTTCGAACCTCAGAGGCAATGTTCGTGAAGGTCAATCAAACAGTTTCTGGTAGTGTCTACTCAAATAGCTCTCACCTGCCTCTATGGGCGTGTCTCAGGCGCACTGCATCCAGGGCTTTGTAGTACACTGTCCTCTAACCCACAGTGGGGCTGCTTCTCCAACCTTGCAATTTGAAACCAATGTTCTCCCAGTGGAGCGAGGAGGGCACTGGAACCTGACTGGAAGCGCACTTGCAGCAGTGAATTCGTGTCCAAGGCAGCACCACCTGCGTTGGCGCTGCGCCTGCCTTCGTTCCATGACTGCAAGCTCCTACCAAAAGCCTGCATGGACCCTCATTCAAGGTGGGACTTGCTTCCCGACTGGGCAACAGCCGAAAATATTCAATCCAAACAGGTAGCCTTAACAGAAGCACTGCCCTACAAAGTTTTTCAATGAGCACGTTTATTTGAATCAATGTCACTGCTCGCTTCACAGCAGATTTCAGAGTCTCCTTCGAACATAAAGGGCTGACGCGTTTCAGGGATGACCCTTTCCTCAGAGGCAATGTTCGTGAAGGTCAATCAAACAGTTTCTGGTAGTGTCTACTCAAATAGCTCTCACCTGCCTCTATGGGCGTGTCTCAGGCGCACTGCATCCTGGGCTTTGTAGAACACTATCCTTTAACCGACAGTGGGGCTGCTTCTTCAACCTTGCAATTTGAAACCAATGTTCTCCCAGTGGAGCGAGGAGGGCACTGGAACCTGACTGGAAGCGCACTTGCAGCAGTGAATTCGTGTCCAAGGCAGCACCACCTGCGTTGGCGCTGCGCCTGCCTTCGTTCCATGACTGCAAGCTCCTACCAAAAGCCTGCATGGACCCTCACTCAAGGTGGGACTTGCTTCCCGACTGGGCAACAGCCGAAAATATTCAATCCAAACAGGTAGCCTTAACAGAAGCACTGCCACACGAAGTTTTTCAATGAGCACGTTTATTTGAATCCATTTCACTGCTCGCTTCACAGCAGATTTCAGAGTCTCCTTCGAACCTCAGAGGCAATGTTCGTGAAGGTCAATCAAACAGTTTCTGGTAGTGTCTACTCAAATAGCTCTCACCTGCCTCTATGGGCGTGTCTCAGGTTCACTGCATCCTGGGCTTTGTAGTACACTGTCCTTTAACCCACAGTGGGGCTGCTTCTTCAACCTTGCAATTTGAAACCAATGTTCTCCCAGTGGAGCGAGGAGGGCACTGGAACCTGACTGGAAGCGCACTTGCAGCAGTGAATTCGTGTCCAAAGCAGCACCACCTGCATTGGCGCTGCGCCTGCCTTCGTTTCATGACTGCAAGCTCCTACCAAAAGCCTGAATGGACCCTCATTCAAGGTGGGACTTGCTTCCCGACTGGGCAACAGCCGAAAATATTCAATCCAAACAGGTAGCCTTAACAGAAGCACTGCCACACGAAGATTTCAATGAGCACGTTTATTTGAATCCATTTCACTGCTCGCTTCACAGCAGATTTCAGAGTCTCCTTCGAACCTCAGAGGCAATGTTCGTGAAGGTCAATCAAACAGTTTCTGGTAGTGTCTACTCAAATAGCTCTCACCTGCCTCTATGGGTGTGTCTCAGGCGCACTGCATCCTGGGCTTTGTAGTACACGGTCCTTTAACCCACAGTGGGGCTGCTTCTTCAACCTTGCAATTTGAAACCAATGTTCTCCCAGTGGAGCGTAGAGGGCACTAGAACTTGACTGGAAGCGCACTTGCAGCAGTGAATTCGTGTCCAAGGCAGCACCACCTGCGTTGGCGCTGCGCCTGCCTTCGTTCCATGACTGCAAGCTCCTACCAAAAGCCTGCATGGACCCTCATTCAAGGTGGGACTTGCTTCCCGACTGGGCAACAGCCGAAAATATTCAATCCAAACAGGTAGCCTTAACAGAAGCACTGCCACACGAAGTTTTTCAATGAGCATGTTTATTTGAATCCATTTCACTGCTCGCTTCACAGCAGATTTCAGAGTCTCCTTCGAACATAAAGGCCTGACGCGTTTCAGGGATGACCCTTTCCTCGGAGGCAATGTTCGTGAAGGTCAATCAAACAGTTTCTGGTAGTGTCTACTCAAATAGCTCTCCCCTGCCTCTATGGGCGTGTCTCAGGCGCACTGCATCCTGGGCTTTGTAGTACACTGTCCTTTAACCCACAGTGGGGCTGCTTCTTCAACCTTGCAATTTGAAACCAATGTTCTCCCAGTGGAGCGAGGAGGGCACTGGAACCTGATTGTAAGCACACTTGCAGCAGTGAATTCGTGTCCAAGGCAGCACCAGCTGCGTTGGCGCTGCGCCTGCCTTCGCTCCATGACTGCAAGCTCCTACCAAAATCCTGCATGGACCCTCATTCAAGGTGGGACTTGCTTCCCGACTGGGCAACAGCCGAAAATATTCAATCCAAACAGGTAGCCTTAACAGAAGCACTGCCACACAAAGTTTTTCAATGAGCACGTTTATTTGAATCCATTTCACTGCTCGCTTCACAGCAGATTTCAGAGTCTCCTTCAAACATAAAGGTCTGACGCGTTTCAGGGATGACCCTTTCCTCAGAGGCAATGTTCGTGAAGGTCAATCAAACAGTTTCTGGTAGTATCTACTCAAATAGCTCTCACCTGCCTCTATGGGCGTGTCTCAGGCGCACTGCATACTGGGCTTTGTAGTACACTGTCCTTTAACCCACAGTGGGGCTGCTTCGTCAACCTTGCAATTTGAAACCAATGTTCTCCCAGTGGAGCGAGGAGGGCACTGGAACCTGACTGGAAGCGCACTTGCAGCAGTGAATTCGTGTCCAAGGCAGCACCACCTGCGTTGGCGCTGCGCCTGCCTTCGTTCCATGACTGCAAGCTCCTACCAAAAGCCTGCATGGACTCTCATTCAAGGTCCACTGCCCATCTACCTTTACTATCCACTACTTCAGACTCCAATTTAGCATTCAGGGATTTTTTTATGATGATTGCTAACCCTTTTATATTACAGTCTTGTGATGTATGGATACTTGAGCCTATCCATCGTAATTTTTTTACCATTTGAGACCATTCCGATTTCACCAGATGGGTTTCTTGGAGAATAATAATCTCGCTTTCAACTTCTCTCAGATATTCCAGAATTATTCTTCTTCTTTTGGGAGTTTTTTTTTTTGGGGGGGGGGGGGGGGGAGTTCTAAGCCCATTGACATTCCATGAGAGTATTTTTACTATCTTTTCTCCTGCCATTCCGTATTGAATACCATCTTATTTTGAAAATGAAATCGAAAGAACCATCTGTTTGTTGTTTGGAGGGGGGATGCAATATCAGCAGAACCATTCATAACAAACATCAATAATAATAATATGAACCTCCAATTTACTGCCACTATATGTAAAACATCTATTACATTTTTAGACACAGAAGTCTTTGTTGAACAGGGTAAACTAGAGACAAGATTACACCGTAAATCCACTGCTGGTAACTCCACCCTGCACACCAGAAGTTCACATATCAAACATCTAGTGAATAGCATCCCGTTTGGGGAGATGCTAAGGCTTAAGAGGATCCATAGCAGGGAGAGTGACCTGAAAAACGCCCAAAGAGAGAGTAAGAACAGATTTTTACAGAGGGGCTATTGTAGCAAAATCATAGATGCAGCTATTCAAAAAACTGAACAGAAAGATAGATCCGAACTGCTGCTAGGACATACCAAGTTGCCACTGGAAGGGGAAGCCATAGTCACCAGGCCACCAGAATTCAGGATAATTGTGCAGTACAGCGCACAATTTAAACAAATCCAGTCTATCATCAGCAAGAATTGGCCATTAGTCCTCAGTGACCCAGTGATAGGGAGTGATCCTCCAAAAAGACCATCTATTACATACAGCAGGGGGCAGTCTATGAGGGACGAGCTAGTGAAAATTAGCCCAGAGGTCTTAGAGTCGACGGTCTGGTACCAAATACATACAGGCTTTTTCAATTGTAAGGTATGCAAGGCCTGTCAACAAGCAGTCAACAAATCCTGCTACCGCTCGCCATTTGACAGGAGGGATCATAAAATAGACAAGGTGTTAACATGCAAAACTGAATACGCCGTCTATGTCCTGATTTGTCCTTGCGATCTGCTCTATGTCGGGAGTACTAAACACCCCGTACATAAAAGAATTCTCCAACATTTAAGGGCAATTGACAATCATGACAATACCTACCCTGTCGCGAGACATTTTAAAGCCAAGCATGACTCTAAGAGCAGTAAACTCAGGTACTATGTAATAGACTGCGTACCAGCAAGTAGACGAGGCGGCAACAGAGAGGTCAAACTTCGCCGCCTTGAGACCCATTATATACTTGCACTGAATACTAGCATCCGTCAGGTCTTAATATTACCGAAGATCTTTACACATGCTTATAGTGGGTCCACTTGAGGTACACATGACATTCTGGTGTATGGTCTATCTTATTTGCACAATCAATTAGCATGTTTTATGGATTTTAGATACATATTTATTCTGATGATTTTTTTAGTCTGTTATGCTATGCCATCTTTTAGCAATGATATTTACTGTGATGTTTTTTTTAGATATACTCAATTTATAAATCAATTTTAGCCTTTATATACCATTTTAAGGTTTTAATTATAGGTGTAATAATGAATTGATTTGTCAATGTATATTTATTTATTGCTGATGATGGTTGGTATTTTACAGATGGAAGTTTATTTAATGATATAAATTTCTAAATCCATATATGACATGCGTTGCTTTGCACATGAACTGTGGCCAGACTATACCATTATGGTATTTTACTGATATCACTTTGAATCCCCATATAAGTGGGTCTTCATGAAATTATATGATTTGGCCTTTTGACTTTATCTCCGTCCCTTTGGGATTTTAATCTAATGGACATTTTAAACGTATGGGGCTCCATAACGTTCCACCCAGAAATGCACCCAGGGATGAAAAGAAAATATGCTGCTATATTTGGATATTATTTATTTAACACAAACATCAGGATCTATGCTGCACTAAGACTTAATAATAATGAATTTAATTATTTTAAACCACGTTTAATATTATTTTCTCACCTTCACAATATCTAGGCATTGTATTTTTTTTGCTGATGTGCAGGAATGAATTCAATTTTACTTGGTCAACTGCATATTTATGGTATTATTTATACACAAGTATAATAAACTAAAAATAACGTGCTATCGTAGTTCACAAACGAAGATTTTTTCTATGTCTATGCAACTTGTAGGCCAAGTCTTGTAACGTCATTAGCATATATAAACCAATGCCGTAATCTTATCTGTGTCATGTGATCAAGTGCTCTGTGTAGCGCGAAACGCGTCATGATGGCTGGGAGCACAAACACCGAATAAACCACTTTGCACTAAATTTGGTCTGTGTCTGTGTTTTCAAGAAGAGCGAAGCCTGCCTTGCTGCCAGATTACCCTTGGAATATATATATATATATATATATATATATATATATATATATATACACATTTTTTTCACAAATCAATGCAGCCTCATATAAAAAAACAAAAGCTAATCAATGTACTCAAAATCTGCTTTTGCAACTAAAGACTATAAAAAATAGAAAACAGGGGGACAAGAATCACTTGAACTTTCTTTAATGAGCAGAAGAAACTCAATCTGTAAAACAGCAGACATTGTTAGTCCATAGGCTGCATTGAAAACCCAATAGCATAGAAAATGAAAGCAATTGCTAGCACAAAAAACTGGCACAGTGCCTTTAAGGCAGCCATGACTCCCAGCTTCCCATCGTCCATCAGGGGTGACAGTTAGGTCAGTTGTTCTTTGCGCAGACCCGAGGGTCAGGGCACAAAGATATGACTAAAAGATGTCTCTTTTGCCTGGGGAGGCGGGTGGGTTGCTTATGATTTTGATGAAGATACCCGTGGAAGAGAACTAGGATTACAGGTAACTTATCCTTCTCTTCCAGGGGATCCTCATCGATAGTTATAAGCACTGAATCGAATAGCAAGCCCATCCTCCACCTGCAGACAAATGAGAAGCAAACAAAGACTATCAGAGCTGATTTCAGCATTGAAACAAATTTCTCAAGGAGGCCTGGCCTACTTTAGTGTCTGCTCTAGTATCAGAGTCGAGACAATAGTGTCTCATGGACGTATGTATAGATTTCCAAGTGGCTGCCTGGAAGATCTCAGCAATCTGTACATTGTGCAGAAAACCCACTGTAGCTGCCTTCTCTCTAGTGGGTTGTATGACTTAACAACTACTGCCTAAACCACGACTTCTGGATCAACGAAGGCTAAACCACGACAATCACTTAACCACTACATTTTAAACCACTACTCCATAAACCACGAAAAAAATAGATTTAATGCCATTTTTTTTCTAAAATAATTTTTTTAGGTCTGTTTTCAAAAACGAGCACACTGATCATATGCTGTTTGTTTTTAAATTAAAGCTACACTGCCAACTTCTGACATAAACTGGTAATTTATGTTAACTAATTTCTTCAACAACCTATTTGTTTCGATTTTATTCTTCACGTATTTTTCAACCTATATATATTTTTCTAATCGTATTTGTGGGGGGGAGTCCCCCACACCCCCATTTACCCTTTTAAACGATTTCCTAGCATGCTCCGGTGGTTTCATCCTTCGTTGTTTCTTCATTCGTGGATGTTTCCTTCGTGGTTCAGCCCTCTTCGTTGTTCAATCTTCGTTGTTCAGGTGAGCCGTTCTTGAAACATCGTGGTTTAGGATGTTTCCCACTATCCATATGGAGATGGAACGCTTAGAGGGTGGGAAACCTGTTCTGATGGAACCATAGTTTAAAAGCAGTTGATCAGATTTCCTAATAGCTTTAGACTTGTTGAAGTAGAATTTTAAAACCCTTTTTCAGGTCTAGAGAATGAAGGCCTCTCAGCTGCCATAGAGGGATTAGGAAATAAGGTAGGCAGTGAGATGGATTGGTTAACATGAAAGTCCGACACTACCTTCGGAAGGAAGGAGGGGTGGGTCCTCAGAACTACTCTGTCGTGGTGATAAACCATGTAAGGTTCATTAGAACAGAGTACTTGGATCTCGCTCACCCTGCAAGCGGAAGTGATTGCTACCAAAAAAAGAGGCCTTCCACGTAAGGCGTTGAAGGGATGCCTTGTGGATAGGCTCAAAGGGGGACCCATGAACTTGGAAAGGACCAGATTTAGCTCCCAGGGAGGAGAAGGAGGACGGATTGGAGGGTAAACCTTCGTTAACCCTTGCATAAATCCTTGACCACCTGAAAGAAGGTTGAGAAGGTTATTTTCTGTATGCCATGATGGCAGAAAGGTGTACCTTTATGGAAGTACATTTTAAACCAGACTTGGCTAAGTCAAGGAGATGAGGTAAAATTACCTCCTCTTGTCCCTTGGTAGGATGGAAACCATTCTGTACACACCACAAATAGAAATGTTTCCATTTAAACAAATAAGAGTGCTTTGTAGAAGGCCTTTTAGACTATTTCAAAATGTGCATGCTGTCCCGAGGAAGACCCAAGTGCCCATATTGGAGGACCACAGGAGCCATGCTGCCAAGTTCAGCGAGGGAAGTTTGGGGTGAAGAATCCTCCCGTTCATTTAGGACAGCAGGTTCGGTCTGCATGGCAATCTCCAGTGTGGGCATTTCGAGAGATGCAGAAGGTCCAGGTACCACCACTGTCGCGGCCAGTCTGGTGCGATCAGAATCATTCTCGCTCTGGAGTGGGAGAACTTGGATATGACCTTTGGGATGAGAGAAAGAGGGGGGACAGCGTACACAAAGCCCCCTGACCAGTTGATTAAAAGGGGATTCCCTTTTGACCCTGGCCGATAAAACCTTGGCACAAAGTTGTGGCCTTTTTTGTTTGTATCGTACGCGAAGAGATCGCTGCTTGGACGATCTCATTGTCGGAAAATTCCTACCACAACCTCGTCGTGTAGAACCCAGTCTTGTTGATCATCAAAGTGATGACTAAGGGAATCTGCTTGATAGTTCTGCTCCCCAGGTAGGTGTATTGCTGTTATCAACAGTTTCCTTGCTAAGAGCCAATGCCAGAGTGTTTGAGCCTTCAAGGACAGAGAACAAGCTTGAGTCCCTCCTTGTTAGTTTAGATAGTACCTGGTGGTCGTTTTGTCCGTCTGGACTAGTATGGAGTTGATCTGAAGTCATGCTACTTGGTCACAAGGTGACCCCAATATCCACCACCATCTGGCCTGCTTGTCTGGGGGATCCTCCCAGCCCAAAAAAAGAAATTAAAAGCTAAGGGGTCTGGCTGTAGCAGGATCTATTGTTTAAAACACAAGCAAAAAAAGCGGCAGGAACTTGCTTCGGTCTTCTTCGGTCTGCCCGGAAAGTCCTCCCTCTCCTCCCGCAGCATTCTAGGAAGCTACTAGTACAAGGACTAGTTTTGTCCAGACTAGATTATAGCAATGCGATTTTTCTGGGGGCCCCTGAAGCCACCATCAACAAGCTACAACAGACTCAAAATGCCGCAGCTAGGCTACTAATGGGCACTTCAGTTAGGACGTCAGCAAAACCAGCACTCAAATCACTCCACTGGCTCCCCATACGTGAAAGGATTAAGTTTAAATCTTTGTGTATCACTCACAAACTTCTTCAAGGTAAAGAACCCTCTATTATGAAGAGTCTAGTGACGCCCTACAAGGCTAATAGGCCTCTGCGCTCTGATAATGAATGCTTGGCGAGAGTGCCAAGATTCAAGAAAGCACGCACAGGAGGCCGCCGCTTCTCCATGAATGCGGCCCAGCCATTGACAAAGGGCTAGACATTGCTGGTAGCGGGTCCTCAAACACTGGGGGTAGGGACCCTTTAGAAGCCAGTTGTTGAGGGCAGGGTAAACAAACTATCCCTGACGCCTTAGAGCAGCTGCCTGCCATGCATTTGGTAAACACTGAAGGAGCTGACTTAAACCCGAAAGGAAGAACCCTGAACTGGTAAAGCCTGGATCCTACCATGAAGCGCAGGAACTTCCGGTGATGTTGGTTGACTGGGACATGACAGTATGCATCTTGCAGATCTATCTAACACATCCAGTCCCCTTGTTGGAGGTGAGTAAATATTTGATGGAGAGTCAACATGCAAAACTTTTTTGAGAATGCGCAGATCTAAGCTAGATCTGAATTCAGTCTTTTGACCTTTCTTTTTCAGCAGAAAATACCTTGAGTACACTCCTTGTCCTCCTTGAGAGGCAGGAACTTCTTCTACGGCTTATTTTCGTAGCAGAGTGGATACTTCTTGCTGTAGCACTTGCAGCTGGTGGCACGCAACTTTCACTGAAGTTAAAACCCAGGGTTAGATGACAAAAAAGTAGAGAGTACCCATTCTGCAACGTACTCAACACCCATTGATCTTTTGTGATGTTGTGCCACTCTTGCAGGTGGTTGGCTATACTTCCCCGCCTGGAGTGGGAAACAGTAATGGGGGAAGTGAGTGTTCATTGTTTTGATAGGATTTTTGCCAAAGTGGGGGATTGGCGTGGGTCCCCTCTCCCACAGATAGTGGGACGTCCCTGATAGTGGGTTCTGGATTGATATTGCTGCTGTTGGTGCCTCTGCCACTGAGGGGTTTGAAACCTCTGATGGAATGGCCTGCGGTCGTATCGCCAGTATCTGCGGCGGAACTCCTTTTTCTTTTCAAGGCCCACTGCCTTCAGGGTATCGAGCTCCCTCTTCATTCTGGCCATTTCATCTTCAGTGTGTGTGTCAAATAAGGAAGTTCCGGAGAAAGGGAAATTTGGGATTTGTTGCTGTGCTTCGGGCTTTAGGGCAAGGAGCCTAAGTTAGGATGAACGTCTGGCACAAATCCCATGCGCATAAGAATGAGCAGACAGGGTTGCTCCATCAGCTGCAGTGCTTATAATCTGGTTAGCTACCAAACCCTTTTCTTGTAATACCTCCTCAAAATCCCTACGATCCTCCTTGGGAAGTTTGTATTTAAATTTCTCTAAAGAGGGCTCTATCATATCATAGTGTCCCAAGTTGAGGCGCTAGAAACCTTTAACATGTAAGCCGAAGTACCACAAACTTTTCTTCCCCAAGAGTCCTGTGCTCTGCTTTCTTTATTCAGAGATTCTGTTGAAGAGGAGGCCACTGTGTGTGTCTTTTTAGCTGCTGCGATGATTACAGAATCCGGAGGTTGATCTGCTCTAAGGATTATTTGATCCTTCTACTGGAGGCCTATACTTTAAGAACCTTGTTGGTGCAGTCTTAAGTGTTCCCAGTGCGAGGAACATGGCCATAACTGGCTGACTTGACCTAGAGAATCTGCATCCCAACATTAGTGCCTTTAGTCCAGAATCCAGTATAGAAGCATGGAGAACAGACGGAGTTCAAGTGGCGTGCGCTCAAACAGCGGCGAAGGAGGCACCGTATGTTGTGACTGTTTTAGTGGGAAATAGGTGTTGTAAAAAATATGTCTTCTTCAGCTGAACTCCACCTTTCCCCTTTTTCCAGACACTAAAGTTATTTACAACGAAGTAGTAGTCAGGTGCAAAAATGACCCCTTATATATTCGGCTTAAATGTTAATTACCTATAGTTTTTTACAGACATTATTGTATTATGAGTATAAATGGCACTGCTGTAGTTTTTAACTAGAGACTTTAAGGCTATGAAAATTAAGATAACAAATCTTGATTGGATGCTCTCTCTCCTCGAGATTGTGCACCCTGAAAGTGTTTGCAGCAACAATTGTTCCTGTGAGTTGCAGTCAGTGAATGATGTTGATAACACCATCGGTCAACATACCATTTAACAGCGCCCAACATCCTTGAAAGCACGCACAAGGCTTCACCATTAATAAACACACACAGCAAAGGGTTAACTATCTGTAGAAGTTTTCAATTAATAATAATAAGCAGAGATATACTTCTTATAAGATATTATATACCTTATTAGAAATGTAAAATTAGTGGATTTTGCTTAATAACTACGCCAATAACAGGTGTGTTACTAACACAGTTTCCTCCGCCACTACAATAAAATATGTTCTGTGTAAGAGAACAACTCCTCTGTGCGAGTCCACTGGTGGTCAAACTTTAAAAAGCCATGCAACAAGGAATTTTGCGACATTAATGCCCACAAGAGGGTGGATGAATGCTTGATCGACGCAGGTTAGCAGCAGGTCACTCTCCGCATGTGTCTTCAGAGTATCTGGCTCCAATCCGAGCAAAAAATTCACAAATTCAGTTATCAAGCGTGGGTGGGTGGGTGTGTGTGTGTCACGTTGTGGGGACCGACTCAGTCCTCACAGCGTGGGTTAACCTTGTCAGAACCTGATAAACACTATCTTTGTGATGCTCGGTCGCATTAGTGTGTTTAGGTACTTTTGCGCAACTGTATCAAAAAACTAAAAGACGTTAGATTTGCCTCGGTCCGCTTTATAACCTTCCCTACTGTCAAAGTGAGCGTGGAGTTAGAAAAGTAATTACACGCTTCATTACGGGCAATGGCTGGTCCTCATAATAATAGGCATGTTATGGGGAGGGATGTGCGTGTGGTGGTCACGGTGCAACAAGGGGTCAAAAAGATGAAAGGGCCAAATTAAAACCATTGCCAACACTCCAGTAACATGCATCGAAAATGTGAATTTAGCGTTTACACGGAAATACATATAACTGAGACTAAAGCAAAGTTAATGTATTAAATAACAATCAATATGTTAGTAAATGCAGCAAGCAGTATGATGGTATCAAACCGGCCATTCTTGGTATAAACGTAACGAGAAGCGAAAAGTCGAGATTATGTGTGCGGCTTAAAAATCACAATCGAGTATTTTTATTCCAACCTAAAACTTGCAATGCAGCAGTTTCGTCGAAGTGTCAAGGCAAAGGCTAATTAATTTCATATGCTGGTAAAAAGTATGTGAGCCAATACACATGAATCCAAACAGCATTGTGTCAGATATAGGTGTGGGAAGACAAAACAATTTGATAGATAACCCGTTACCTCCCCTCCTCTGCCAGTATTTACTGGAATATTAATCGTGATCTGAAAGAATATGCACTTCTTATATTATCACACAAATCATTCAAGCACTCCAGGTGCAGTAACAACGTTTTACAAGCACTGAGCGTTTTCAAGCAGCTGTTTGCATGCTACATTTCACTTCTATGTACTGTCCTCCAGGTGACCTGAAGTGAGTCTCCTTCAAAGATAAATTAAACATGGAAATGGCTGTTCTTTGTTTTTTATAATCCAACAGTGTCACCTGGCGGCCACGGATGGTATGAGCGTCTCCTCGTACAAATGTTTTTACAATGCTTAGTACAGTTCTTACAACGAGAAAACATGGTAAGTTATGAAAAAAGACGACAAGCACTGGCAACACCAATAGGTCTTTCATATGAGGACTATTGGCCTTGCCAATGCTTTTTAGCCATGCGATATAGCATTAATGCTGCTGTGCAGTATGGGTATAACATTTTAAAAAAAGCATTTGCAATGCAATAGGTCTCGAATTTGCAAGAGTTACAGCTATTGCCGTTGTAAATGAAAATGTCTTTTACCAATGTCTTTTTTTTTTGCGTTTTAGAGGTATGTGGTGTGGTGTGGAGTGGAATTATGTGGGTTGGATTGAAATTGTTAGTTGTGGAATTGTGCGGGGTTTGTGGTGTGCAGTGTATCTGTGTGTAGAGGAATTATGTGGCATGGTGAATACAAAGGGGTGAGAGGTGTAGAGAATACACAGACAGAAAGACAGACAGAGGGATAGGTTGTTTGTGCACTAAGTGGTGAACGAATTCCAGACAGGGGAGCAGAAAGAGCATGTGAGAAAGATAAGAAGAAGGGGAGAGCAGACTACAGATGTATAAAGAGGGAGCACCTATGTATGTAGCCGCCACCCCAAGAAGAAGAAGAGAGCATGGGATTGAGGGACAAAAACATTTTAAAGGCACAGGTAAGATATTGTGCTCGAAGACCTTATGTGAACCACATTAGATAGGTGGGAGGAGTAGTGCGTAAGAGAGTGGTGAGAGATGGCATGTAAGCGTGAACGAGAGAGGGACGAGTGGGCAGAGAGCCCAGGGGCGGGAGGCAAAAGGTGGACTAGTGCACAGCCCAAGGAGGAACAGGAAGGCAGCATGTGTGAGCAGGCAGTATAGAAAGGAGATAAGAAGTGAGGTAGGAGTGTGAGAGGCTGTGGGATTGTGGGATGAGAGGGGGCTATTGAGAGAGGGAGAGATGAGAAGGGCATTGGGTGTGCTGTGGGGAGATAATAGGGTTGGTGGAAGTGCTAGGGAGATATGGGTTGTATTGGAATTGTTTGTAGTGGAATTGTGTGGTATGGAATTGTGTGGTGTGGAGTTATGTAGTGGAAATATGTCATATGTGCTGTAGAATTATGTGTATAGTAATTAAATAGTATTACGTGTAATGGAATGGTGTATCATTAGATTGCGAGTTATGGAATTTATTATGTGGGATGGTGGGGGCGTCTTCAGGCAAGCGGAAAGCCATCAGTGTGGTCCCTGTCATCCTGCTGGAACTTTGTGCACCTCTAAGCGTAAGGAGAACTGCAGCGCCTCGCCGGACCCGCTTCGCGGGTCCCGCAGCGCTCTCTGCTGACTGGGGGAGCTGATCTTTTGAATCTTGTGGAGCGCGGGGCAGGCGAGTGTGCTAGCGGGGCTGCGAGCTTTGAGGCAGGGACTCCAGCGTCCAGGAGTCCCTGCGCGCCCAACCAGTCACACCTGGGCTGCTCTCCCCGCTGGCCACGCCCCCCGCCAACGAGGCCAAAAGCGGAACAAGGAATCGAACCTCTGGGAGTCTTCAGGCAAGCGGAAAGCCATCAGCGTGGTCCCTGTCATCCTGCTGGAACTTTGTGCACCTCTAAGCGTAAGGAGAACTGCAGCGCCTCGCCGGACCCGCTTCGTGGGTCCCGCAGCGCTCTCTGCTGACTGGGGGAGCTGATCTTTTAAATCTTGTGGAGCGCGGGGCAGGCGAGTGTGCTAGCGGGGCTGCGAGCTTTGAGGCAGGGACTCCAGCGTCCAGGAGTCCCTGCGCGCCCAACCAGTCACACCTGGGCTGCTCTCCCCGCTGGCCACGCCCCCGCCTATCAACCATCCAAGAGGGTGAGGCTGACCATAAAGGTGACCAGAGCTTCCGCTTCGCGGGAGCGAGCGGGAGCGCGCCGGGAGATGCCCGGGACAAGGGCGGGAGCGTCTAAGGCCGTCATAGGCCGAAGTAGGCCGGGCTGGGCTTACCCTCTTGGGTCGTGCACTCGACCCCTGGACCTATTTTACTGTTAGAGCCCCCTGCGGAGTACAACTCATTACTAACATTATGCCGTCCCCGGCAAGGGAGAGTACCCCATTGAAGCCGGGAGGAGTTAAAAATAGGACCCTAGAGAACTACTTCTCCCGGGCAGTGGGGGAGGGGGACAAAGAGTGCAATCTGTCCCGGTTAAGGGCAGAACGGAGACGCTCAATAGATAACTTGAAAAATACCCCCCTCGGAGAACAACCCATTACACCCAGGGAGGAGCTGTCCCGAATTGATGATGTCCCACTTCTGCTGAGGGATTGTACTAACATTTCACCAGTTGCAGTCATGAGTATAGCTCCAGCTACCAGTCCCAGCCCTACCAGGGTGACCATTGATTTAGTCTCCCAACCCCCCCCAGCCCCTAAGGCCAGGAAAGCTAAACCCAAGCCAGTCACCGCACAAGTAGTTTTTGGACCCCCTCCCAATAAACGTAGGAGGAAATCAAAGGGAGTCCAGGGAAGGAGTAAACCCAAGATTCCTCATTTGGACTTTGGGAAGTCTTCAAAACCCCCTGTATTAGTAGCGAAATTACCGGCTGATTCACATCCCAAACCTATTGCCCAGGAAGATCCAGCTCCTGCTACGATAAAAGACACAGGAGCTAGTATTGCTAATGTTCCCCTCTCTGTTGTCCCGCTTGGAAACCTGGAATTCCTGCTAAGGTCTCTATTATTACCGATCAGCGAAAGTATAAAAAAGATTGAGATCAGACTAACTATACTGGAGGCCACATTAGGTAGTCTGAAAACTCCAGCTGGTCGACAGGGAAGGCATCCAGAATCTACTCCCACCACTGTAGCCCCTCAACAGCCGGCAAACAGTGCAGTAAACTTAGTCCCTCCACAAGCCGCGAATGCGGCGGCCTCGCAACAACCCTTAAGGTCAAAGCCTGCATCAACTAAGCCCCTTAACGCCAACATGCCCAACCCTCCGCCAGGACCTGTACCTCCGGCACAGCCGGTAGATAATACCACCCCGACCCCTCTAATGAAGCTCCCCCCGAGACCACGCAGACCCAACCTACCCCCAGAGACTAATGATTTCACTGTAGTCATGGCGGGTGTTCCCCCACTCGAGGAAGGTGAAACTGAGGATTTTTGTGCCCTGAAAAGTAGGGTAATTAAGTGGTTAAACATAAATAGACCCCTCCCGA
This sequence comes from Lissotriton vulgaris, assembly GCF_964263255.1. NCBI lineage: Eukaryota > Metazoa > Chordata > Amphibia > Caudata > Salamandridae > Lissotriton > Lissotriton vulgaris. The sequence continues at coordinate 1,150,332,281 of NC_141685.1, read as the reverse complement.
CACATTTTAATAACAAAATCATAATGGTAAGAAGGGTACCATGGGTGGGGAGAACACATAAATCCATTATAGGGGACTGCATATTGGTGAGTTTTAGGGACACAGGAACGGTGTCCTACATATGCCAAGGGAAGAATAGATCTAGGGAATCCACTATCCAAACCCTTCGTGTGTCTTTCTTTTTTCCCATTACCCCAGTCCCATTTCAGCCACCCCAAATTCATGACAGTTGGTAGAGGGTTGGAAGGAGGGGGAGACACCAGGCCTTTAACCCTAGGCCGTTATTTGGTCGACCAGAACCACCCTTTCATACCTATAACCGGTTTAATTGCCTGAACGGTCTAGAGGGGGTGGATTGACAAACAGATAATGCCCCCCAGGGTTACACAGAAAAGGGCGCTCTGGTAGAGGTGTTGGAGGAGCAAAGTTCTAAGGCTCAGCAAACCCTAACGACTGGTGTGGGGGAACCCATGTTTGCTGAATCTAAGGCCATAGCCATAGATAGTACAGGAGGGGGATATGGGCTGGCTATGCAAGGGTCAATACAGGAGACAAGATCAAGGCTCCAGGGGGGTGTAGAACGGAGTGGAGAGGGTGTGAGACTCATCTCCTGGAACGTAGCAGGCATAGCGGGCAAATTTAACAACAAGGAATGGGTTGATTTTATTAGAAAATTTCATGTCATATGTGTACAGGAGACAAGGGCTGTGGTGAATAATTACCATCTTCAGGGGTACAAGTGCTTTTTTGTTCCCGCCCGAAAATCCAGCTCAGGGAGAGCAATGGGCGGTTTGTCCATCTATGTAGATTTAGACCTCCCAGGCACCTGGTCCTCCCCAGACTGGATCTCACATGGGATCCAGGTAGTTCGGTTCCTCGGAAAGGGGTTAAGATTCTCAGTTTTTAACATCTATAACACTGAGATAGTAAATAACCATATCCCGCTACTAGCTGAACTTGACCATAGGCTAGGACAAGAAAGTACATCCCAGAATAAGGGGCCGTCTCACGGGCTGCTTTTGGTGGGAGACTTTAATTGTCATCTCTGTCTGGCACTGGTCAAGGTAAATAAAGACTGGGCACAATGCCCAATTGAGAAGGGGCCGCATTTTTCTCACACGCCTACTGGGTTGGCTCTTAGGTTGCTTCGGCTTAAGTACGACCTAGAGCACACCATCAATATGATAGACCCACAGTCGGATGGCACACTCCCACCAACTTTCAAGGGCAAGGGCTGCTCATCTATTATAGATTACATCCTGGTTTCGAGATCCCTGATTAATAAAATAATCAGTGTAGGGATAGATTGGAGCAGCTTCAGTGACCATAATCCGCTTGTTCTAACGCTCTCGTATAGGGCGGGTACTGGAACCAAAGTCCATCGCTCAACTGAGGAGAGGGTCACTGATCAAGGCAGGAGACTGAAATGGTCCAAAATAGACGGGGTAAAGTTTTATAAAACTTTGGGTGACAAGGGCCTACTGGCCATTAACGATTGTTTAGATTTGGAAGTCCAGGGACCAAGGTTACTGGAAGCGTTTGACCATATTGCTAACCTGATCGATGGACTACTAAGGTCCAGTGCGCCCACACGCAACCTGGTAAATCCCCGGTGGTTTGATAAAGACTGTTCTAAGGCACTGAGGGAATTGAAATGCTCCCTTAAGACAAAACCAAGGGACCCTTAAAAAATTAGGGTGTGTAGAGAAAAATATAAAAAAGAGACCAAAAGGAGGAAACTGCCCTGCAGGCAGAAGCATGGGCAGATCTAAGAGAGGCAGGGGAAAGAAAGGACCTAGCGGGGTTTTGGAGAATCATTAATAAACCGACCTTTCAAGAAAATGATTCTCCGGAGATAGGGGCTAACATCCTCCCGGAGCAGTGGGTCACTCACTTTAGGGGTTTATATAATCATGAGCCTGGCACCCATGTAGAGTCACCGGTAACCCCAAGTCAGGTTCCCCCGGTAGTATTCACTCCTAAGGAGATTACGGCAGGGATGGAGGGTCTAACTAAAAATAAAGCCCCGGGTCCGGATGGAATTCCCCCTGACCTGTTTCTTAGTAATATAGAATTATGGGCCCCTCTGATGACCAGGGTCATAAACACTGCTATCACCTGCGGTCTCCCACCATCCTGGTCTAAAGCGATCATTGTGCCAATCTTCAAAAAGGGCAACAGGGACGACCCTAAGTGCTATCGGCCTATTTCCCTGATTGACGTATCGGCTAAACTTCTGGGTAGGGCAATTCTGAACAGACTGTCCGAGTGGACCGAAGAGAATAACATCTTCTCGGACACTCAATATGGGTTTAGGACAGGGAGGTCCACTAGTGACCAATGCCTGAACCTATATATGCTGACTGCCAAATATACCCTGGCCAGTGACAAACCCATTTATATGGGATTCATGGATCTGGCAGCAGCATTCGATCACGTCAACAGAGGAAAGCTGTGGGATATGATGTCAGGCATGGGGATTGAGAGTGGTCTAATCACCATATTGAGGGAACTGCATAGTGATACTACGGCCAAGGTCAGATTTAACAGGGAGGGAGGATTGTCTGACTCTTTTCCATGTAAGAGTGGAGTCAGACAAGGGTGTATTCTTGCCCCTTTTTTGTTCTCCCTTTACATCAACAACCTGGAGCAGTTTCTTTTGGGTTTAAAGGCAGATTCCCCAAGGGTCGGGCCGCGGCATATTCCTGTCCTGCTTTACGCAGATGACGCGGTCTTACTTGCACGCACACCTCGAAGCCTACAAATCCTGATAGACGGGTTCGTTAAGTTCATGAGTAACCTGGATCTATCTGTCAACCTAGGTAAATCATATGTGCTCCTGGCCGGCAAAAAACCTTCCTCTAAATTTACTTACACAATAGGCACCCATAGTTTAGAGGAGGTTAAAACGTTCTCCTACCTTGAAGTAACCTTTGACGGTGCTTTGCAATTTAACTCCTTGGTGGCGGAACGTTGTAGCAAAATGATTGCCTCTAATGGGGCAATAGCTGGATATGGCAGGAGGCTGGGTAGATGGAGCCCGGAACAGGTGATGAACTTGTACGGCTCCATAACATGCTCCAAAGTAATCTATGGGGCAGAAGTTTGGGGCTTCGTGAACACTACTAGAATCCAACAGGAAGAAAACAGATATCTGAAATCTATCCTGAGGGCACCACCTAGTACCGCTGGATTCATAGCTCACAGGGAGCTAGGGAGGCCATACTTGGACGATCTGTTAAAACTTAGGCCAATTGTGGCCTGGCTAAAAATATGGGTCAATCCAGATGCGCATCTAAGCAGAGAAATTCTATTGGACTGCTTAGGTAGGACTCATTGTATGTGCATCCCCTGGCTTAAATATGTGAGAAATACCCTTGAGGATCTAGGGTTTGGAAACCTCTTCACGAACCCCACAACCATCTCAGCACAGCACAAGAAACAAGTAGGGGAAATTTTCCTAGAGCGGAAAACCCAATGCCGAGCTGAGGCTGAAGGAGTGAAAAAGACTGAGGGCTCATAATCTGGTGAAGAGTGTGGAGGGTATGGAGCCTTACCTGTTTCTTGTGCATAATACACAGGATAGATTCCTCATGTGCCGTTTTAGACTGAATTTACTTCCTTTTATGTTGGCTTCACCAGCAGGTTTCACCACATCAATTGAGCAGAAGGGACCCTGCGGCTGCGACAATCGGTCTCCGCAGGATTCCCTTCACTTTGTCTTGCTTTGTCCCTATTTCTCTATGCCCAGGCGTAGATTCCTTGTAAATATTTAAAAAAAAAGCCCAACAGGAACACGCCAGGGATGCACTAGTCTTTTTGCAAAAAGCCTCTGACCCACTAACCTTGTGTTGTATTATGAATTTTATCAAGGTTGCGGTCCGATTAAGGATGACGAGGGGAGAGGAATGAAAGACTTGGGATTCTCTATTTTAAATTTATGGCCCTGTATGTTGGTATTTTTTATTGTATTAACTATGTACAAGGATCTTGATCAATATTTAATGTTTTTTTTATCTGTGTATATGTATATGTGCTTTTATGGTGTTTTCTAATCACCGAATAAAGATTCTTGAATTGAATTGAATGTGGGATGGTATTGTGTGTTGTGTATTGGCAAGTTGTGGAGTTGAATTATGTGGGGTGCCGTCAAATGATGTTGCATGAAAAACTGTGTGTGGATCGGAGGTATGCGGTGTGTATATTGCCTGAAATACATTTTGAAACGTGGGCTTTACTCTAAATTATGCATCTTACATGTCTGCAGTCTGTGCTGCTGTCTACATATATGAATTTGTGCTGGAGAATGTACAGCGAGTACAAATCCTATGCTAGGCACTACTGGCTCACTTTTGTGCCATTTTGCGAGGGTGAACACCATGCACAACATCAATAGAGAGGACAAAGAAGGCTTCAAATGGGATCACTCCACTTCCAAAAATGTATACAAGAATCATGAGATGTGTTTCCAAAGAGTGGCATAGATGTTCACCTCATCCGTTTTACAAACGTAGGTGTGTGCAGCGCTCACCCCCTGTCCCATTGGCACACAATGTGTGTAGCGGCAGGCTAGTGACAAATTAGACACACACCCGGTGTAATGCAGGGAAGGGACAAGGGACGCATGCTGAGACACACCTACTGCTTTTGAGTATATCAGACATGTGCATCCATCTACAGTGGGTGTTTGATTTGCGCACGGGCACGCTACTGAATACTCTGGGTGTGCGAATATGACAGCGCATACAGTCACAACACTGGCACAATTCTGTTTGCGCTTGTGAGTTAACACCTCTCCAGCCCTCGGTGCACATGTGTATAACACACAGGGTGTGTACCTGCCGTTGCTTGATTTGCACCCATTCAGGATACCTGCATTCACTGGATGTGCAAACGTGAGAATGCATACAGTCCCGACAGTGACACAAACTAGATCTATGTTTGTGAGCGTTAACACCTCTCGAGCCTTGTGCACACTGTGCGTCTAAGACATGCACACACTGTGGAGCTGACGCTCAACCTAAAAAATATGAATGGCTAAGTCGCCTGCCATACTCCACCCCATTTCTGCTCCCACAACGATGCATTTTTTCCATTTTCAGCGCTGACTAGTGGGAAGAATTGATGCTACTGAAAAACTCCAAATAGCAATGTCCGCAACAACACAGCTTTACAACTACATAAATATAATGAGGGACATCCGTGCTTGCAAAGATGTTAACGCCACCTTTGGAAGAGAAGGAGTTTTCACCTGAAACTCATGCAACTCAAGATTATTTGGAAGATGAATCATAGCGCAGCAAAAAAATGATTGGTAACTAATAAAATGAGTAATACACGTGTTTGAGTAACAAACGTTTTGGAATTTTGAAGAGACTTTATCTAAATGTACGCCAGGTTTGTGGCATGGATTACAATGAAATATTTTCAGGGCTAGGTCCATGTGCGGGCTCTTAGAGACAAGCCAGACTCTGGGCCTTGGCCCCGCTCGCCCTGTTCATATATTGGCACGCCCACCTCTACACCAAACTACTATGAACTACAAGTGTTCACGCTTTGTTCCAGCTTAGAGACGGTGATCTCACTTGAGAGCAGCGTTAGTAAATGCAAAAACCTCCTGTAACTGACTAACACCAACAAGACACCACACCCTCTTCACCAAGCAATGTATAGTAGATTACTTTTATTATGTTCTATTGCTCTCTTGTTTATACTCATAGATCAGCGTTTCTACCACCAGGCAGAAGGAACAGACTGACATGGCACCTCAGAGTCTTTCATATCCACAATGGGACGGCACAGAGCGGGGTATGCACAGGGGCAAGAAGCAGCAAGCAGCACGTGCTCCTGTGTGAAGCTCAGGGTGAGGAGCCAGACTCATCCGCCGCACTTGAGCCTCGCCATCCCAGCCTCTGTAGCAGCACTTCTTCCTGCTTCGACTACCGCCTGAAACACTTGAAAAAACAAACAAGCATTTACAATGCAATGGTTTAGCCTTTGGAAAAGTTAGAGCTATTGGCATTGTAAATGACAAAATTTGTATTTATGTGTTGGTTTTGAAAACAGATAAATAAATGGCATTGTCATTTACATTGCCATTACCTTAATCTCTCGCAAATGTGAGACCTATTGTACCCTACGGACGAGCTCAGCAGACAGCAATTACTACCACACACACACCCAGAGCCACACACACACACACCCAGAGCCAGTCACACACACACACCCAGAGCCACACACACACACCCAGAGCCACACACACACACACCCAGAGCCACACACAGACACAGACACACAGAGCCACACACACACACCCAGAGCCACACACACACACCCAGAGCCACACACACACACACCCAGAGCCACACACACACACACACACACCAGAGCCACACACAGACACACCCACACCCAGAGCCACACACACACACACACACCCAGAGCCACACACACACACCCAGAGCCACACACACACACACACACACCCAGAGCCACACACACACACCCAGAACCACACACACACACACCCAGAGCCACACACACACACACACACACACACACACTCCCAGAGCCACACACATACCCAGAGCCACACACACACACACCCAGAGTCACACACACACACACACACACAGACAATGTCCGCGGAGAGGGGCGGCCCTGAGGGGAGCCGCGGAGAGGGGCGGCCCTGAGAGGTGCCCCTGAGAGGGGCTTCCCTGAGAGGAGACAGCTGACAGCTCCGATTCACCAGCAGCACATTCCGTTACACCACAAGCACTGCACGGACCACGGCTGGGACGACACAACACACGCTGGCCCCACTGCATGATTCAGCTTTTTATACGGTATATTCCACTGAATGCACCGTGGTGCAGCCCCCGAGGGGTGGGCTGTGAGCTGCAGTTTGTCCTGGTGCTCGGTCACAGACCAGCTGAGAGGGGGTCGCTGAGGGCTTGTAAGCACACCAGCCTTTCTACGTGTGAACACAGGTAGCAGCAACAGGGCGAAGGGGCATCCCGAGCGAGAGGGAGATATAGTGCGATAGAACCGGTGTGTATGTGTGGGTGTCTGTGAAGGAGACAGCGGGTGCGTAACAGTGAGGGGAAAAGGTGGGAGACGGAAGAAGCAGCAACAGTGAGAGTGAGATTGTGTGTAAAGAGGTAGCGTAGTAAAGAGGTAGAATGGATTTTGGAAGAGGGAGCATTAAAATTAATGCAATCACGAGGGGGAGAGGCATGGAGGAAGGGGGAGAAGAGAGAGAGAGCAGAGATAGAAAGAGACAGAGCGATCAAGAAGTGAAGAGACACTGAGAAAGCTAGGATGGATATTAAAAAGTGGTGGGGGGACAGAGCGTGTGCGACAAAGGAGGGAAAGAGACACGGGTGAGGGTATCACGCTACTAGAAAGTGCCAGCTACAATACCCCATGCAGGTCCTACAAAAAAAAAAAAGAAAAACAATCCGTTCATAAACACCCAGCCCATTTTAACAATCTCCGAACCAGCACAATGCCCTAAAATAGAACTTGCAAATGGATAATTGTCGATTTTATTCAACCTTGTAACAACAGGCGTCAATTCTCCAAGGTTCTCCTTATTACAGACTAACGATTAGATACAACATTAAAGGTGCATTCTGACAACTGACTCTGGTGCATTTAGTGCACACAGGGCAGTGTTGGTGCCCCTTCCCCAGCAGGGCACCCTTTTAAAAGTACACGTCTCCTGCAGGGTAAAACACACCCATCCAGAGCCCAGACAGCCAGAGACACCAAGGACGTCTGCCCAAAAACACAGGGAGGTGCAGGGCACTGCCCAACCACTCATGGGCACGGAGAACTACCAAGCACGAGAGCAGCGAAGCAGTGAAGCCGGTATATATTGAAGTAACGGTGCTGAAGAACAATAGTTACTTACCTGTAATCTGTGGTTCTCGAGTATTGGTGTCTTTCATAGATTCACATGCCTCAATCATTCCCCGTCGTCGGAGTCCCACGGTACATAAAAAAGCAATAATATGCCATAAATATATAGTAAATACCAATAAAAACAAACCAGGAAGTAAAGTAGCCAAAGCAACAGTAGAAAAAACGTCCACACCTATGACTATCCTAGTCATTTTGTATAGTCCAAACTACAGCCAATCAGGCGCCAGCACCCACCAGAAGGTTCTCCCCAGAGGCTCAGGCTCTCAGATTTTCTCGCAAGGAGTGAAGGTAAACCAATATAGCCTAAAAGCCTCTGAGGGGAGGTGGGCGGGTTGCATGTGAATCTATGAAAGACACCAATACTGGAGAACCACAGATTACAGGTAAGTAACTATTGTTCTTCTCCAGTATTAGGGGTGTCTTTCATAGATTCACATGCCTGAATCAGAGTAGATAGCAGTACATATCCTTGCTAGGCAGACACTATTAGTAGCCAAGCTTGCAAACCTGTGATGCACATAATCACGAAATATATATATATATATTAACATAGCCCAAAGCATGATAAAATACAATTATTGAAGCATGTGCACAATGAAACAGCATAATAAGCATCTGACAGCAGCATAAGGAGGTGGAAAACAGAGGCTCACGTAGAACTGCTTGACCCACTGAAGCATCGGTCTCGCTGGCTGCATCCAAACAGTAGTGTTTGGTGAAAGTATGCCTGCCAGCTCAGGTTGCCGCGCTGCCGATGTGCTGGAGAGGGACTCCAGCGAACAAAGCAATTGAGGAAGACCCTGCCCTCGTAGAGTGCACTCTAGGTGGCTGCTTGCAATGGTCCTCTTGCTTGTGCATGGCAAAAAGCGATCGCAGCAGAGATCCATATTGCAATTGTTTGCTTAGATACTGCTTGACCTTACGAATTGCACCATAGGCGATAAACAGTTGATCGGATCTGCGTAACGGAACTGTCCTCTGCAAATAGAATTTTAAACATCTCCTAATATCTAGTGTAAGCAATGTCCTTTCAGGATAGTGGTGGAGGAAAGAATGTCTTTAAATTGACAGGCTCGTACCAGTGGAAGTCCAGAGGCACTTTAGGTATGAATCTTGGATTAGTGCCAAGCACCACCGAGTCATTTGAGAAACTTTAAGAAAAGGCTGATGACCCGTGCGAACCTGGATATAATGGACTCTTCTAGAGGAAGTCAAAGCCCATAAAAGTGACACCTTCCACGTAAGGAATTACAGATCAGTTCTGTGGAAGGTCCAAAAGGAGGGCACATGAGTTGTGCTATTACCACATTGAGATGCCACGATGGTGGCGGACGACCTACCAGAGGGAAACATTCTGAAAATTCCTTGAAGAATTGTTGTATAGTTGTTGAAGAGTAAAGAGAAGTGGTCCCATCTTGTCGGTATCTGGAAACTGCTACCAGAAAAACCCTTAGGATTGCATGAGACAATCCCTAACTTGAAAAAGAAAGGTGGAGGGGGAGATATAGAGTCAGAATATGTGTTGTACTTAATCTTAGAGTTAAACTGAGTCATGGAAAACACCAAAGATTACATGCGGCTGAAAAACTCCCATCACCCCACCAGAATGGCGGAGTATCGTCACGTGGGATACGGATGGTAAATCCAAGTCTTACCCAGCCCATCAGGTGATGGTGTAGAGATGGATTCAAGGTGACCCTCTAGCCACAATGTATCAATAGGTGGTGATGGTGTGCTATGTGAAAAAAAGTGTATACTAAAATTAACTACTGTGACAGAAAATATGTTTAATAGGCCCTGTAACAGTGTTAAGGCTAAAAAAACGCCCCATAGTGTGAAAATATGACTATGTAAAGGTGTGGTGCAGAGTGGTCGACATGTTTCAGCTTGACGGATAAACTATATCCAGCTTTCTTCAGGACCGTGATGTAAATAAACACTGCAAATGTCAGTGAACAACTAGTGTAGTATGTGAAACAAGCAAAATATCAAGTCATAAATACTCCTACCAGAAACTTGGATCCCCAATGTAGTCTGGAGGAAAAATGAGCAGATTATCCTTTCCTGTGAGAGGAATAGTACACAAAACAATGTGATATCAAACTGTGTTCCCAAAACATCAGAAATAGCAAAAAGTACAGACAACACAAATAGTGAAGATGAGCTGTAAGTCTCACTCACTAGCAGAGGCACTGATCCTCCTAAATTTACATGACAATGGTCATGGTGATATTGCAGTTGCATACTCACCCAGCTTTATGTGGGAAGTCGCCTCACCTCACCCGGCACCCGCTCGGGAAAAATGAGGCCCCGCTCTGTTCAAAAGAATGGAAGAGATAATAGAATATATTGTATTGCAAAAATAGTATAATTGCAATATATTTCAAAAACTTCCAAAGCGTTTTTAAACAATCTCCAGTTGCTCTCATAAAAGACACCACTCCTCAAGACCAATATCTGGGACCAAACAGGTCCAGAACAGAGATAAGGCAAGGAACCTCATTTTTAAATATAGAGTTAGATGTCCAGCTTTAAAAAAGAACCACATAAGAGGAGTTCAATGTCTAAAGAATATCTAAAAAATACTGACTGGGCATCAGCAATGGAGTAGACTGCAAAAGACTGCAAAAGACTAGCCCTAGTACTCACCTCTCCGTCGGTACCTCTCGCCTGCTTCCAAGTGGGAGTGGAGGTACCGTACGGGAGGAAAGCGCGCCCTTTTATCCCGGGGATAATTGGTTGAAATTGATCACACCTGTCGGTAGTGAAAACCGCTGCTCCATAAGCGATCTATAATGCGCAAGGTCAGAGGCATGGTAACTATCTAGACCAATCATGCGCATGCGCGATCGTCAAAAGACGGTAGTCTCTCACGCATGCGCGATGAGAAAGATGGTTTTGCGCATGCGCGGTGCAGTGCCGAAGGTCACTATCGCCGCGCTCGGTTCTCAGTGTGTGTACCGCCTATTAGGGGATCAGTGTTGAAGAACCCTTATAGGAAAAAGAATTATCGCTAGGGGTCTAACCCACTGTAGAACTGATAGAGACAGTATTGGTATGTTGTCAAACAGACTGGTAATACGAATGCACCAAACATCGTGTCTTAAATATGTGAGGCGTAGCACCAACAGATTTAGGAATAAGCTCAGCCATAGGTATTGAAAAAGGCCATCTTAAGTAGATAGCACTAATTATTATACAGGTGGTGGAGCCAGATGTTATAATTGTAGTTAACGAAGACCCCTAGTGTGGAAAATGGACAGGCTAAGTTCAGCGTTCAGTAAGTTGTTGCATTACATGTCTTGATAAACGATGCCCAATATATAGGCAATACGTGCTGCAAAGATCTATGGAGTGCCCATTTATGTCTCCTATGCTCAGGGAAACTAGCTGCTCACACATAAGGAGTCAAATGGATAACCTACAACGAGATCCAAGCTACATCATCGTTGAGGCCCCTGCTGTCACTCTAAAGGGAGAAAATCCATCTTTGTTCCTTAATAAACAGGAATCTAGAGAAGTCACTAATGTGGGGTGGGATGAACGGCTGTTCTAAAACCACCCACCTCATATCTTCTGCTGCATGTTTATGAGTCAGGAAATGGTCAGTCAAGCGGGTAGATTGTTTATGGCACCGGATCGTGCTCTTATGCTCACTGATCCTGATTTTGATCTTGCGGTGGTATACCCAATGTACCTTAGAGAGCATGGGCAGACAACCATGTATATAACTCTTTCAGAGTTACAATTCGTATGGTTCTTCAAAAGCCATATCTTGCCTGTGCCTAGATCTATTTTGTCCATTTTTATAGTATGTGGACAAGCATTACAAGAGCCACACGGATAGTGGCCCTGTACTGGTGGAAAATCCCATAGTGTAGCCGGTCTGTCTTTCTCTTGAATTCTCGGTCTGGTATGAACCAAACTGTCACTCAAACTGGGTGCTCTTTTGAAAGAGAACAGCGGTAAGGGTATGTTAGTGTCCGTGATATTGAGAATGTCCCAATGTTTGCGTATCGTTTTTTGGATTTTATTGGAATGGACATTAAATGTGCTTACAAATGTCAATCTTTCCAAAGGAGTGTGGTTCCGTGGTTCCGAATTGGGTTCGATAGTTCCGATACCCGATTTATAAAGATTGTCGGAAATGGACGATCTTGGTGTCAGCAGACCGCAAATGACGAGTCTAACGTGTCTGAGTGTTTTCGTATGAATCGATATAGGAGAACACTTTGCATTTGAGGATTTAGTTTGAACCCTCGCATTCCATTTTGTAAAACGGCAGCCATCTTGTATGGTTGCCCTAACATAGGCTCTATGATTGTGGCCGAACGAGTCCTTGACACATACGCCTTAGCTGACTTTTGGTTGACCTGGCCAAACTGACTCCTTGCCTGGGGCGAATCCTGCTGAGCCAGTTCCTTGGTTAGCAGCTGCACTGATAAAGATCAAAGAGCAGGTCGTGCCTTGATTTTATGGCCCACCGTTCCCACTCCTCTATCTCCTTTCCATCTGTTTCTGCCTTTCCTTTACGACATGTTCATCGATCTGGGTTGAAGGTTTTATGATGGATTTGTCCGGCCTAATCGAACAGGAAAATAGCATATGTACGATCGTTTGTGGTGGGCTGGACAACGGAAAGTGGGATTAACTTTGACTGTCGTGATTCGCTACTTTTTGAAATGCTACTTGCTCATTGGTTAGTTTTGTATGCACCGAATGTAAATTGTGATGTTGCCAGAGGCGTAATTTTCGGCATAACAGACCGAGTTTCGTTCATTGAGATGGTGCAGTCTCTTTCAAACTACCCGTGTGTACTTCGTAGACCTCTGTCCCTGGTTGCAACCATTAAACTTTGGTCTTTGACGTCATCAAGAAGTATCCCGTGTCTCTGTTTGCCGAGACAGGGGAATCCGGGGTCTTCGGGTGTTGCCCTGACACCGCTGGGTTTTTGTATTAGTATTGGTTCCGAGAAAACCCAGTACCTCATTTGGCGCCCAACGTGGGGCGACTTCAGCGGTACCGGTCCAAGCCAGAGGTTCGTGAGGAGCGTCGTGAGAAAATTCCAGAGGTTGGCCAGCCACTTCAGCGACCCCTGTATGTCGACGTGGTTCCAAAGGTCTTTGCTGCGAGGCTTCCCGCGTCCCGACGGCTACGAAGGACTGCTGCCCTGACTGTCGCCCTGTTTTGGAGCCTTAGACGTTTGTAGAGCGAGACGATTGACGGGCCTTCTGGTGACGCCATCGACAACTCAGTTAAGTATAAAGGGAGCGACTCCTAGTTCTTGGTCCTTAGTTTGTTTTGTATCCTTTAGTGGATAGCTTTGATTTGGTACCTGCAGGCCCCAAAGCCAAGGGATTTGTGTATTCACGAGCTTATCGATTTTAGATTACCCTTGTTGTTTGAAGCTAGACTAGTGAGCAAGATGCCTGGTTTTGTTTAGTTGTGGTATTGTGAGGGATTCCCGGTTAGAGGATTCGTGTCCGGTTTCTCCGATCGGAACTCCTACATACGAGTTGTACGTGAAGCATGGAGTAGGTCCAATTAGTTATAATGAGGTTTGGATAAAATACACGAAGAATGACGGTGTCCTACAGTGGCCCCGTTATGGTAGTTTTGAGACAGAAGTCTTAGATAATCTTGAAGTGAAGTTGTTCAAGAAGAAAGCCCGGCCGGCGATGTTTGACTCTTTCCGCATTTGGCGCAAAGAAGCCAAACAGAAAGAAATTAAGTTAGCAAAGCAGAATAGGAAGGGTATATCAATGGTGCAAGCCGCCGTTGCATACAAAAATGATGAACAAGAAAGAGATAGTGAGCAGATGCTTAGAGTGAGGAAGTTAGCGGTAGACAGATGCTACCCAGTTTTGCCGGCTAAAGAGCAGAAAGATGAAAAGGATCTTGTGAAAGACCCTTTGATGTCGCATTTGCTCAATTCTCCACCACCCTATATGCAGAATGCTACAGCTCCACCACAGCCTGTTGTGGCCGTGCAAGCTCCTATTGCTTTGCCTCCTGTTATTCCTTTATAGCCAGCTCCTCCGTTGGTTGTTCCTTCTAATGCGCAGCCTTCTCAAGGGTTGCCTGCTTTGCCTTCTGCTACTACTGCTGTTTCTATGCCTGTTCCGACTATGGATCCGACTACTACTGTTTCATCTCCTCTTGTCCTTCCGACTATTCCTTCTCCTAGACAGCGGATGACCGCTGCCTTTTCTAATTTCCTAACTCCTATCTTGGGACAAATGGGTATGTCTCCTATGAATGAGCGTAGACAATTGCGTAGTCAACTGCCCGATACAGATGAACGAGTGGTTCTAGACCACATGACACGTAGATGGGTGACGTATAAGTCCCAGTATGATCTGGAAGGTATCATGGATGTCTTCCGACAATGGGAAGCACCAAAGCAGCGTTACGTTTTTGAACTTATGTGTGCATTCCTCCATGAACAATGGATGGATGAAGTGGGTAGGGTTCCTGTAGAATTATCCCGATTGCGTTCGGAATTTGCCAAAGGAACGATTGTGAGTCTATCCGATGTTGAGAAAGCGGTATCAGTGTTACTGCTGCTGCAAAGCGATGTTCCTATTGAACGGTTGTTTGAGCCAGATTCGTCAGTTAGGAGACAAGCGCGTCAATATCCGATGCGAGAGGTTCCTCCAGTATGGAGACCTGCTGATGCGACTGTTGTTCCACCGGTTCAAGCACATTTCCAACGTGTGTGGGTACATGTGCCGTGGAAACGTGCAGAAGTTTTAGCGCTCAAACAGACATTACCAGATCCACGAAAGAATCCGGCGGGATATTATTAAGAACTTGCGCAAACTGTGAGTTCGTGTGTCATGAATTTGGCGGATATAGATATGCTTTTTGGGAACGTTGTTCCACAGTCCATTTGGAACGTCATTCGTCATACAGATCATGATCTTGAATTGGGCGATTCGTGGGCAAATCTCGCTGCGGCAAATGATAGACAAGTTGGAGGTGCTAAGCCTGAAGATGCTATTACTGAACTTCCTGGTAGGATTATTACTTTCATGAAGACTTTAATGCCTGAAGTCCGTGTTAATTGGGACAAATTGTCAGCTTGTAAGCAGAAGAAAGAAGAGTCTGTTTCAGACTTTTTCTCGCGTTTCGAGGAAACGTTCGTTGATCATAGTGGTCAGGATATGGCTACCGAAGGTGGCCAGAGATTGTTTGTTGATAAGTTCGTGCACAATCTTCTTCCCGAGTTGTGTACTAAGTTGAAGGATTCTGAGAGTTCTTGGCCTGTTTCTACTTCAGCGCAGATTCTTGCTACGGCTCAATACTACGAGAATAGACGTAAGGATGAGTTAGAGAGAGCGGATAAGAAGACTAAAGAATTGAAGACGAAAGTTCCTCTACAACAAGCTTATCCACCTCGTGTTAATAATCAGCGCGATTATCAGCAGCCTCAACAGTTTTCGAGGAACTCGCAAAGAAACGAGACTCCTCAACAACAGCGTATTCCCTATGGTCCTAATCAGTGTGCGTATTGTAGAGAAGAGGGTCATTACAAGAATAGTTGTCCGGTTTTGTTGCAACGCGCAAACAGTGCTCCTGGCGTTAGAGGTCGAGGTGCACAACAAGTGCCTCGTGGTAGAGGTCGCGGACAAAATGCGCGCCATTTGCCTCCACAGAATTCAATGAATAGTTTTGATCAACAACAGCCTTCTTCCGGTAAATCTACACAGTACTACGTAGATGATTACTATGTCGAAGGCGATGGTAGGCAAGGTAATGATTATTAGGACAGCCATGGACAAAGAGATGGAGTTGTTTCAGTTCCGGTAGATCAGAGTGGACCTTACGTGGAAGTGATTGCATCAGGTGTGTCAGAGCCTTTTCTGCTAGACACTGGTGCTACGAAGAGTTCTATTATGCATTCGAAACTCCCTTGCGCACCTTTGTCTGGCTTAAATAATGTTTCTATAGGTTTTTCTGGCGCCCCCGTTATGAATCCGATTTCTGTTCCATTGCCTCTTTCTGTTGGTCCTCGTAGGTTTGAAGCACCCCTTCTTTTGACAACAGGTTGTAAAGAGAACTTGCTAGGCCTTGACTTGAAGAGATTGTATGCGACTTTGTATTGTTCACCGTCTGGAGTACAACTTACTTTAGGTGAGAATGGGATTTCTCCAATATATGTGTTGAAAGGTTGTCTTCCACCGGAATTGTCCTTGCTACCAGATTCCTTGTGGGCTATGGGTCCGAATGATGTGGGCCTGTTAGACATTCCTCCATATGTTGTGACGTTGAAGGCGAATGCTTAGTTACCACGCATTCCGCAATATCGTATTTCAAGTGATGGTGAACGAGCACTTTTAGCGATCATTTATGATTTGATTGATAAAGGTGTCATAGAAGAGACACGAGGTAACGTGTGTAATAGTCCGGTTTTGCCTGTTCTAAAGAGAACAGATTCTTCACAGCCTCCTGTATATAGGTTTGTTATCGATCTCCGTGAAGTGAATAAGATTGTTGTTCCGCAATTCCTTGTTGTACCTGATATTACTGCATTACTGAAATTGATTCCGGCTTCTGCTACCTGGTTTTCGGTGATTGATTTGAAAAATGCTTTCTTCAGCATCCCGATTGCCATAGAGAGTAGAGATATCTTTGGATTCTCTTTAGGAGGACGGAATTTCCGCTTCAAGCGCGCTCCTCAAGGTTATTGCGAGAGTCCATCAATCTACAGTCAAGCTCTGAAGACACAACTTGACTTGTTGGCCTTACCTGAAGGTGCGGCCCTTATCCAGTATGTAGATGATTTGTTAGTCGCTGCCGATACTGAAGACATATGTAAGGATGCCACTGTGTCCTTGTTGTCTCATTTTTCTAAATGTCATCACAAAGTCTCTCTTTCCAAACTACAATTTTGTCGCCAAGAAGTTACCTATCTAGGCCACCTCTTATTGAAGGAGGGAAGGAAATTGACCCCAGAGAGAATTCAGACCATTGCGAAAATGAGTGTCCCTACGACACAGAGAGAAGTACGTGCGTTTTTGGGTATCACCTCGTACTGTAGACAGTGGATCCCAAATTTTTCTCTTTTAGCGAAACCTTTGATAGCCCTTACGGTTAAGGATACTCCAAATCCTATTCCCTGGACTGACGAATGTCAAAAGAGCTTTTCTGAGTTACCTGATGCATTGTGTTCGGCTCCTGTGTTGGGTACTCCCGACTATAGCAAGCCTTTCACATTGTATGTTCACGAGAGAGAGGGATGTGCATTGTCGGTTTTGACTCAACAATTTGGCGAGAAGCAACGCCCATATGCGTACTTTTCGTCGACTTTAGATCCTGTAGCCAGAGCGTTGCCAAGTTGCTTGAGAGCAACTGCAGCAGCGGCTGTTTCGATTCGACAATCTGCTAGTTTGGTCATGGATAATACACTAGTGGTTATGGTTCCACATGCAGTGGATACCTTGTTGAATCGGACGAAGACACAGCACTTGACTAGTGCTCGGTTGTCAGGGTATGAGCTTACGTTGTTGGCAAGCCATGTGCACATCAAGAGGTGCAATACCCTTAATCCGGCTACGTTGTTGCCAATTTCGCTTGAGACAGACGATGATAGTGAGAGCAACACGATTGTTTTTTGAGAACTGAAGAAGAGACGAAAGGGAGGATTGATCTGAAAGATACTCCTCTCACTGATTGCAATGATGCCTTGTGGGTTGACGGCTCGTGTTTTAAATTACCAAATGGTGATACTACTGCAGCATATGCCGTGACGACTTTACATACAGTTGTCGAGGCGGCTCGAATTCCTTAAAATTCTGCTCAAGTGGCAGAGTTAATAGCACTTACGAGAGCATGTGTGTTAGCGAAAGGGAAAAGAGTGAATGTATATACCGATAGTCAGTATGCGTTTGGAGTGGTCCATAGTTTTGGACGATTGTGGCGTGAACGTGGATTTTTTACATCGCATGGGACGAAAATCCAGCATGGGCAACTGGTGAATGAGCTTCTTGAATCTCTTACGCTACCTTTGCAAATAGCGATTGTGAAGTGTAGCGCCCATAAGAAAATTACAGATGATGTTGGTCGTGGTAATGCGTTTGCGGATGAGGTTGCGAAAGAAACTGCTAGAAATATAACGAGTCGAATGTATGTTGCGGGTCCAGCAAGATGGGTTCCAGAGGTAGGCATGTGCGAAGACACCATTGAGAGTGTGAAGATTATTCAGAGTGAGGCTTCGGAGAAAGAGTTGGATGAATGGAGAGAGAATAAGGGTAGATTGGATGTGAGTGGTTGTTGGACTGATTTGTCCGAACATCGAAGATGGTTGCTACCGAATGCGTATGTGCTTCCAGTTGTTACAATGGCACATGGATTAGCGCATATTAGCAAGAAAGGGATTTGTAAGTTGTTGGCTCCGGTTTGGCAGAATGCAGGAATACCCAAATGTGCAGAGAACTTGGTTAAGAATTGCATGCTGTGTTTGATGCATAATCCTGGTAAGGGAACTCCAACACCAGCTGGTCATTTTGCTCCTCCTACGTATCCGTTTGAGGCATTGCAGCTAGATTTTATCCATATGGAAAGATGCAACAACTTAAAGTATGTGTTGGTGGTTGTTTGCTCTTTTTCTAGATGGGTAGAAGCTTACCCCCTTAAGGACAATACTGCCTTGTCCACTGCCAAAGTTTTAATAAAGGAATTCTTTCCTAGGCTTGGATTGCCGAGAATCATTTGGAGTGATAACGGAAGTGAGTTTGTGGGACGAGTGATGAAGAGAGTGTGTGAAGGTCTTGGGATTAGGCAGAATTTTCATGCTGCAAATCACCCCCAATCAGCTGGTTTAGTTGAGTGCTATAATGGCACTCTGAAGCTAAAATTGGCCAAAATTCAAGAGAGCACTGGTTTACAATGGCCAGACGCTTTGCCTTTAGCGCTTTTGTCCACCCGAATGACTGTGCACTCGCGAATGGGTTTGAGTCCGTATGAGGTTGTGTTTGGTCGCCCGGCGAATATTTGGGGCGTACCAAGACCAACGAAATTTAGCGACCTTGAGTACCCTGTTTTGCTTGATTACTTGCGTGAACTGACAACTAAAATGAGTGTTTTACGCCAACAGGTTCACGATTCTCTTCCACAAGCTACAGACGATCCAGGACACGTGATTGAACCCGGTTCCTGGGTGTTCATTAGGAACTTCCAGAGAACGAAGAATACTCAGTCCCGCTGGACTGGACCTTATCAGGTCCTCTTGTCAACGAGATCTGCAGTGCGAGTTTGTGGGAAAAAACACTGGATACATGGGTGTCATACGAAGAAGGCACCCCTACCTTTACCATACGATAAGTGGGTTCAAGATGGTCTTGCAGATTCAGAGACTGAGACTGTCCCGAAATTCGTCACGTTCAGTGATGCTCGTCTGATTGGTACTAATTCAGAACTGGAGAGTGATCGGCTTTTGCAAGAAGCAATACCTCCTGCGAAGCGGTTGGACACTACCGATCGTCAGCTGTTGTTTACCGATCAAGAATTACCTGGAAGAGACAGATACAATTTGAGATCGAGAATTAAGGACAAATAAAGTGAATAAAGTTGATTTTTTTATGTTTGCAGGTTAACTCTCCACCAAGGATCTACATATTTTTGTTTTTCTGAACTGCCATCTGGTTCTTGCTGCTAGGGTCGCTGTTGCTACCAGTCTTGGGAGTGCAAGCCTGAGACACTAGGTCTTGGGTTCCGTTAGTCCGAGGTCGTCTTCCTGGGTTTAGCGGAGGCCTCTCAAGCAGAATCAACCAACCACTGCGGGCAGCAACTTTAGTTTAGGATGGATTTCTTTGAGATGGAGAGACCTGTGCAGACACTGACTTTTAGAGAACGTATTTGTAAAATAATGTTGAAGAAATGTTTTTTGATACCGTGCATACTTTTACTACTGAGTATCGTAATTCTTATAATTGGGGATGTAGCATTTGTTTTTAAAGAGACGTCTAATTCCACTGTGCAATCTACACCTTCACCTACTATTTCCTCTCATTCTTTTCACCCTTTGCCTGAATATGAGGTAGTTAGACGTAAGGAGTTCGCTAATAATTCCTTCATACAGCTTTTACATCAGCACCAGTTAGTGATTAATACAACGAACTGCTGGATTTGTGGTTTAATGCCTCATACAGCCGATAAAGGAATTCCTTATTTGGTTTTGCCCTTTAGTCTAAATGGTTCGATCGGAGCTTACAGAACCATGTTCATATATGCCCACAGTGTTGACCCCTTACGTTCACCAGGAGATAATCCGAAGAATAGTCCTATAGCTAGAGGCATAGTCGATATGATTCAAGGGACTAATGCAGTAGAGACTATTCCGCAAGACGAGAGACAACCATATAGTGGTTGGAGTGTAAGTGGATATGGAGTAAGTCTGAGTATAAACCAGCGTGCGAAAAGTCCTCTACCGATTTGGATAGTGCCTCACAAGGGTTACTATTGTCTACAGGGCAACAGTAAGAATCCGAAAGCTCAGTTAGGGAAGAGCGTCTGCACTGAGACTTACGTGTTTCCGTCTCAGTCTTCCCCAGCGTTCTTAGCTGCCAAGGGTACTTATTTTGTCTGCTACGACAAAGCATACACATGGTTGCCCCATGACTTTTCGGGCACATGTTTTGTTTCCTTTCTGTTACCCCCCACTTTTACAGCTGCGGCAGATTATCACAAGATGAGAATTACGAGAGGTGTCTTTAGTCAAGAAGACACTGCAGGACAAGAATTGGGTGATATCTTCAAGGGTTTTCTGCCGTTTTGGGGACCGATGGCTAACAGTAGGAATATTCGTCAGCTCACGAGAGTGGTTGAGTCCACCATAGTTGAGACTGCCGGTGCCCTTGGTAACTTGACTGCTGAGCTTCAGTCAGATAGACTTATGACACTTCAAAATAGAGTTGCCCTGGACGTTATTCTAGCAGATCGAGGGGGAGTTTGTAGACTGATTCAATCGAGCTACTGCGTTTTTATTCCGGATAATGCTCCGTCAGTCTTCCAGGCCATTTCCAAATTGCATAAAATCTCCGATTCTGTTCACCTGGACAAAGGGGATTGGTCTCTGATGGGATGGTTATGGGGATTGATATCCACTTGGGGTTGGAAGATTTTGATGGTCATTGGAATGGTTTTGGCGATTCTGTTTGTGTTCTGTCTTTGTGTACAGTGCGTTCCGGCTCTTTGTGGCCTTTGTGCTACTATGTGCGTACGGAAGCCTGTTCGAAGAGAGATCCATAGCAATAAGATGATGCTACAGAAGCATATCGATGACCTGATGAATATAGATCCAGATTCAGATTAAAATGGGTTTGGGTTTATTGCCTATGATAGGGCAAAAGGAGGGTCTGTGGTTCCGTGGTTCCGAATTGGGTTCGATAGTTCCGATACCCGATTTATAAAGATTGTCGGAAATGGACGATCTTGGTGTCAGCAGACCGCAAATGACGAGTCTAACGTGTCTGAGTGTTTTTGTATGAATCGATATAGGAGAACACTCTGCATTTGAGGATTTAGTTTGAACCCTCGGGTTCCATTTTGTAAAACGGCAGCCATCTTGTATGGTTGCCCTAACATAGGCTCTATGATTGAGGCCGAACGAGTCCTTGACACGTACGCCTTAGCTGACTTTTGGTTGACCTGGCCAAACTGACTCCTTGCCTGGGGCGAATCCTGCTGAGCCAGTTTCTTGGTTAGCAGCTGCACTGATAAAGATCAAAGAGCAGGACGTGCCTTGATTTTATGGCCCACCGTTCCCACTCCTCTATCTCCTTTCCATCTGTTTCTGCCTTTCCTTTACGACATGTTCATCGATCTGGGTTGAAGGTTTTATGATGGGTTTGTCCGGCCTAATCGAACAGGAAAATAGCATATGTACGATCGTTTGTGGTGGGCTGGACAACGGAAAGTGGGATTAACTTTGACTGTCGTAATTCGCTACTTTTTGAAATGCTACTTGCTCATTGGTTAGTTTTGTATGCACCGAATGTAAATTGTGATGTTGCCAGAGGCGTAATTTTCGGCATAAAAGACCGAGTTTCGTTCATTGAGATGGTGCAGTCTCTTTCGAACTACCCGTGTGTACTTCGTAGACCTCTGTCCCTGGTTGCAACCATTAAACTTTGGTCTTTGACATCCTCAAGAAGTATCCCGTGTCTCTGTTTGCCAAGACAGGGGAATCCGGGGTCTTCGGGTGTTGCCCTGACACCGCTGGGTTTTTGTATTAGTATTGGTTCCGAGAAAACCCAGTACCTCATTGGAGGTTTTGCAGGTCTCATTTCCAAAAGTGCCTCTCGGTTATTATTAGAGGCACGTTTCCAAGCCCTTTTGACTAGGTGTCTAGGGTATTGTCTATCCAGTAGATGACTGGACAATGTAGTTGCGTGTTTATCAAAAAGTTCTTTGGATGAACAGTTTCTTCTCACCCGAAGGAACTGACCCACTGGTAGGTTGGCTCGTAATGAGCGGGGTGGTGACTACTGTATTCGAGGAGAGAGTTTCTGGCCATGGGTTTAGTGTAGAGCTCGCAGTGGAGCCTACCACCCACTGGAAAGATAGACAAATCCAAAAAGGATAGCCTCTCGCTGCGAAACTCCACCGTGAAATTTAAGTACAGGTTCTGAGTGTTGGGCCATTGATGGAAAAGATGGATCTTTGGTATTGAGCCTCGCCAAACCAGCAGGATGTCATCGATGTACCTCTTCCATAGCAACACTTGATGTACAAATGGGTTGCTATGGTCGAGGACATGCTCTTGCTCGAATTGGTGGACATAGAGGTTGGCGAGGCTCAGGGCAAAAATGCTCCCCATAGAGGTTACAGAGATCTGCAGGAAGAACTGATCTTCAAATTTGAAGAAGTTCTCCATCATGGCTATTTTAGCACAGTCAAGAATGAAGCTCACAGGGGTAATGCTGTTAAGATCTCGCAAAGACAATAGTCGTCTGACAGTCTCTAGGGATTCCTCCTGTGGTATACAGGTATAGAGTGACTCAACGTCGAAACTGACCAAAAGGTCTGTCTCGACGTTGAACTCCACTTCTGGCAACAGCCTCAGAACATCAGCTGTGTCCTGTAGGTACGTAGGCATGTCTTTGACTACAGGCCTGAGAAAGAAATCCACAAATGTGGATAGGGGCTCCAAAAGTGAACCAATCCCTGAAATGAGAGACTACCGTCTTTTGACGATCGCGCATGCGCATGATTGGTCTAGATAGTTACCATGCCTCTGACCTTGCGCATTATAGATCGCTTATGGAGCAGCGGTTTTCACTACCGACAGGTGTGATCAATTTCAACAAATTATCCCCAGGATAAAAGGGCGCGCTCTCCTCCCGTACGGTACCACCACTCCCACTTGGAAGCAGGCGAGAGGTACGGACGGAGAGGTGAGTACTATGGCTAGTCTTTTGCAGTCTTTTGCAGTCTACTCCATTGCTGATGCCCAGTCAGTATTTTTTAGATATTCTTTAGACATTGAACTCCTCTTATGTGGTTCTTTTTTTAGAGCTGGACATCTAACTCTATATTTAAAAATGAGGTTCCTTGCCTTATCTCTGTTCTGGACCTGTTTGGTCCCAGCCATTGGTCTTGAGGAGTGGTGTCTTTTATAAGAGCAACTGGAGATTGTTTAAAAATTCTTTGGAAGTTTTTGAAATATATTGCAATTATACTATTTTTGCAATACAATATATTCTATTATCTCTTCCATTCTTTTGAACAGAGCGGGGCCTCATTTTTCCCGAGCGGGTGCCGGGTGAAGTGAGGCGACTTCCCACATAAAGCTGGGTGAGTATGCAACTGCAATATCACCATGACCATTGTCATGTAAATTTAGGAGGATCAGTGCCTCTGCTAGTGAGTCAGACTTACAGCTCATCTTCACTATTTGTGTTGTCTGTACTTTTCTTTTTTGCTATTTCTGATGTTTTGGGAACACAGTTTGATATCACATTTTTTGTGTACTATTCCTCCCACAGGAAAGGATAATCTACTCATTTTTCCTCCAGACTACATTGGGGATCCAAGTTTCTGGAAGGAATATTTATGACTTGATATTTTGCTTGTTTCACATACTACACTAGTTGTTCACTGACATTTGCAGTGTTTATTTACATCACGGTCCGGAAGAAAGCTGGATATAGTTTATCCGTGAAGCTGAAACATGTCGACCACTCTGCACCACGCCTTTACATAGTCATATTTTCACACTACGGGGCGTTTTTTTAGCCTTAACACTGTTACAGTGCCTATTAAACATATTTTCTGTCACAGTACTTAATTTTAGTATACACTTTTTTCACATAGCACACCATCACCACCTATTGATACATTGTGGCTAGAGGGTCACCTTGAATCCATCTCTACACCATCACCTGATGGGCTGGGTAAGACTTGGATTTACCATCCGTATCCCACGTGACGATACTCCGCCATTCTGGTGGTCTGATGGGAGTTTTTCCGCCGCATGTAATCTTTGGTGTTTTCCATGACTCAGTTTAGCTCTAAGATTAAGTACTGTTGCAGGGTTTCCGTTCTCCCACAGAACTGTGCACAGAGATCTAGAACCTGGGTGAGTTAGGGTGACCCAAAACTCACCTTTGTTTCAGAAATCCCCTTACCAACCTAGCTACAGTGTCTCATCGGTAGTAATTACTTCCCAATGACTTAGACAATCCAGAACATGAACTTAGGGTACCTCAGGTATCGTGGAACACATGAACACTCTTTCGTTATATAATCATTACAAACCGAAACTGGGAGGCAAAGAACACACGTGCAAGTTTGAAATGTTTATTTTTCAATGCAAAGTTCTCAAACGCAGTATCTTGTATAATACCAACATACATATTATAAAAATCAGAGTTAGGAGCATAGTCACTAATCCATAATAAGCAAAAGGTGATAGCATGTTATGATGCAAAAATCTATAGAATTCTGTATCACCTATATTTCGCGCACCCTATTCAGTATATTATATTATATCTAAGAAGGTCTCGTTTGGGTTCTAGCAGGGCGGGCCCATACCTCTAATTCTCAGTAGGAGTAGATCACATCAACAGCTACCAGCTCTCTGCATGCGAAGCATCAAGTGTGTTGATTCATTCCCTGTAACTCTATCTTAAACCCGCGTAGAGCCCAATGTTGGCAGCAACATTATTTGTGTTATGTCTAACGTGGTGCGAGGATCAGGCCTTCAGCAACCTTGTGTTAGGTTATTCTTAGAGTGTGCAGTTCTCGGTGTGCAGATAGTTGTACCAAGTGTACCAAGCACGACTGATACCAGAGCAATAACATATTATTCTCAAATAAATCACATCTTTCGTCTAGGTTGAAAGCTACAATAACAATTAGGTGTCGTGTGCAAACTGAAGCTGAAAGAAAATATGGCGTTTAAACATTTAATAAGCTCATGCTAACTTAACACAATATATAGAAACGTAGTAACCATATGACACCCCCCCAATGATCCGAGGACGGTTAAAAAAAGAGAAAATATAAGCCAATACTCTATGAGAGGCAAAACATGAAAGCAGAGTTCAATGATTTTGAGCCAAGCTAAATGTATGTAAATGTATATAAGATTTTAATAACAAAAATATGTATGAATGCCTATAGTGGCCACACAAAAATATAAAAAGTCGAACTTAAGGCCTACTCCCAGTTCATAGGCCTAGAACATATGAAAGTCGAATGTTCGTATTAGAAAAGGCACCATTCAGAATTACTAAAAAGTCACGTGCCATAATAATGAAAGTCTTCAAAGTCACTCATGGGTTGAATGAATATGCAAAATAGGTAGCTACAGCTTCCAACATGAAATCACTGTCATCATCCGAAAACAGTTCAGCCATCCAATTAAGCAATGGGAAAGAACATACGTGCTCCTCCAACACCGATTCCTCTAGCAACATCAGAGGACAACTCAGTGGGTTCTCGAGAACGCTATGTGCCAGAAAGTCATGCGCCGCTGCGAATATGTCCCACTGACCCATTAGTCCATGCATCGCTGCCAAAGCCATAACCCTTTTGCCAGAACAAACCAACTCGTGAGCAACTACGGGGCTCATCAGCTGATCAAAATTGACGTCAGGAGAAGTCGGAAAGCAGAGACACAAATCAATGGCCCAGTCGAAATCACAGCTCAGGCAATGAAACACAGGCTGGACATACGTGAAATAGGAAAATCGGAATGATAATCCAAAAGCCGTGCTTAAAGTCGCAAGCGGCAAGGAGCCATAGTAATCAAGCATCCGGTTGCGAAACTGCATCAGTAGGGGCTGAGCGTTTCCTTGCGCAGGATGGGCATTCATGTTTTAGAAAGCAAAATATCACCAGAACGCCTGCAGCCAAAGCCAGCAAAAGAGGAAATCCGCCAAACAGGCTTGCGAATATAGAATGAAAGAACGCAGGGATAATACCAAATACTTTTTCAAATGTAGTCATGAGACCACTGCTAACCAATTTAAAAAAATGTGCTAGGCCGGTTGTGGAGGAGGCATTGAAGATTTGATGAACCAGCTCGGAGAAATGAAACGGCAAATCAGTATTTAAAAGTGCCTGCACCTCTGTGCGTGTGTTAGCTATGTGAAGGACATAGGTTTCGCGGGCAGAGCTCAGGGCCACTTGCTTCTGAGACAATAGGGCTCTTATACGGCTCAAACCATTGAACTCCGTTCTCAAGGTTGGTATTCGTGGCCAAATTGAAACATCTGAATTCCCATGCGTGGGTGGATATAACACATTCTTGCAACAAACCACCCTTTCTGATACAGTAACCACATATGCGATACCGACCATTAACCCACAACACATTTCGTTATTTAAAAGTAAATAACTACCGTTGGATAATAAAGTGAATGTGGGAACTATTGCAGGAACCGGTGTCCCCTTCAAAACACAGGCCAAATTAGGCTTGTCCTGATTACAAGAACCATGCAACTGGATGTGTCTGCATATCAGTGAGCGGTCAGGCGACTGTGTACAATCTTCACCATTCAGATTCACTTCATTCCCCTCCTTTAGGCATCTGTAAGTGTATGGTAAAGACCATGTCTCATGGAGGAAAGCACTGCCTAAAGGTTCATATCGCCCTATAGCTATATATTTCATACAATTTGTAAATTTATACAGAGCAAAAGGTAAGGTAATAATACCATGGATAAGCCATGTAGCAGAAGTCACCTCAGCCACAGAAAAGGGCAAGGATTCTAATTTTTCAATGTGTAACATAGAAAATGATGCATCTCTCATTGAAAGCATGCGCTGTTTTTCAGTCAAATTAAATGGGGCAAATAGTGATGAGACGTTCATATAACTCCAAGGCACTCGACCAGACTTCAGAGTCTGTAGTGTCCAAGCAAACTGCATTACAGAACGCAATTGATTTTGACCATGATATAACACGGACACTTCATCATGTACAATGTCAACAACAGAAGACACAATATTGTTCAACGTGTAAATTCGGGAAGAAAGCGTGTTAATACTGATATCGACAACTGCAAGCACTTTTTCTAAATTTGCTTGATCAATAGCTCTCAGGCGCTTAGCAGCCTCAATTTGAGAAACTTTCCAAATTTCATTGTAAATCGCATAAAGCCACCGTTTAGATCTACCTTTAGCTGGGCCTTTTATAAAATCGTTCAAATCCACATTATCATTTAATTGAGACAGATGTAGTTTAACCGCAGCTAATGTGGAATGTTGCAACCAATTCTGACACAGCTTCCCCACAGAATAAGTTGTGACAGTATAATCTTCTTCAAAACGGGGATCAGGTCTGACCTCTGTGAACCCTTCAGCCAAACCCAGAAAACGACGTTGGCAAGAATCAGCACTCCTATGCCACATCAGCCAACCCTTGGAATCCAAACTGGAAACGTTAAAGGATGAATTGTGCAATAGAGCTTGCAACTCATGAATGGACAATTCAGTAAAATTACCCCAACCTGAATATTCCTCTAAATCTGGGATGGTCGGTGTATTTAATTTTTTAGAAGTAGCCAATCCAAAGCATGTTGTTTGGAAAATGGATGAATTTAAAAACAACATGTGATTCGGGATGAGACATGCACGGTGCAAAGCCTCATTGCCTTGTACCTGCCAATCTTTGGTACCCCAAACCGATTTAAGGTCAATTGTTCCTTTCCAAAACTCGTAGCCATCTACAGCCAACCTGTCTAGAAAGGACTTCGAATACAGCAATTTTGTATCGGTAAGTCTAACTTTGGACATGGACTTTTGTGTCATTTTAAAATAAAATGACCCAGGATTCGATTGATTAAAGTCTGTGAAATAAGTGTATTTTTTCAGAAACGTATTGGAGCTGCCACCTAATGGAGCAGGGCAATGTTCCCATTGTGTATAATTTACAGCAACCCTCCTTGAATTTGTCTTATGCAAAAAATGATTACCATAATGTTGAAAACAAAACAAATCACCATAATTAATAGAATCTAAATACAGATCCTCAGCATCGAAGGCTGCATAGTATTTCAAATCAGAGAATAATGCTTCTACGGCCTGAATATCCCAATCATCAGAACGTATATTCTGTTTAATCACATCTCCCATGTTTACTCTAAGCACATTTGGAACATTAATCACTTCAGTGGGCCCATGTATTTTGAAACCTAACCGCATCCCACACAATCCCATCAAGGACAGGCCAAGCAGTAATGTTAACTGTATTTAAGTTTTGTTTCAGTCTGTGCGCTGAATGTGAAGAGGAAAGAGGTGCCAATGTTCCATTAAGGTACCGAATTCCTGTTCTTTCTTTAACGTAGTGACCATCGATGAGGCGGAAAAAATAAAACACAAAACCAATTGACATAAAAAGATAAAATGAAAATAGGACCAACCAAATGTATGTCCAAGGGGGAATTAAAAAATGTTTTTTAAACAACGTGGCATATCTTGCAATAGTTGAGGGTTTCTTTGAAGGTTCTGAAACAGAGTCAAAAGAGAATCTGGACTAGTCGGCCAAACGAGTCTGTAAATCAGGCATTGACAAATCAGCAGGATAGGTGTAGGTCATCTCATCAATGTTAGTAACAGGAACAGTATTTAATAAAGGACTGGATATGGCAGGCATCTCGAGGGACACCTCCTGTTCTGCACCAGATGTAATAGCCAGGACAGAGTGCCTCACCATGGAAGGACAGGATACAGCCGGTGTCATGCTATGAAGAATCGGCCACCCTGTGTGCCTTGACATTGTCAATAGAAATAAATCTGTTTTCCTTACGACCTGGAAGTGGTGGTAAAATGACTGTTCTTGTGCCCTTCACTCCAAGAAATCGAACCGGTGCTCGATACGAGGGACCAAACTCTTTCTTGTTATCGATCTTCTCTCGAACCAGTTCTCCAACTTGGGGTAGCCAGCCAACTACCGGGATCTGCAGCGCATCATCCGATGTGGAGGGCAAATGTTCCTTTGCAAGACTGTCTCTGGTCTTTTGTAGATTCTGTAAAACATTGCAATGTTCATCTACGTCAAAGGCCGTGGCCTGGGCCTTGCAGTCTAGCCCATCGAGGTCAGGGACACACATCTTGATACCAAAGAGCATTTCGTACGGGGTCCGCCCACCCAGAGACCTTCTAGGGAGATTATTAAGCGCTCTGCTGCACGCCTATGAGGTGGGCTAACCAGTTTCTGCCAGTGCCTATAACTCGAGCTGTCAAAGATTGCTTCAAGTCGCGGTTCATTCGTTCAACTACACTATTGCCCTCGGGCCTGTAGGGACTCGAAAACTTGACTTGGACCCCCAACGAAACCATAGCATCCTTATACGCCTTAGAGGCGAAAGCCGGACCCTGATCCGAATGGAAAGTACCACAGGCAAAAATTCCCACAAAGACTTGCAAATCCTTAATGACAGTACGTGAATCAGCGCTCCGATGTGGCCATACCCACACAAAGCGTGTGCATGAATCAACTGCTACTAAGATGTACTTGTACGCAGTATCAGAAGAAAAGGGACCGCAGTGATCTAAATAAACGCATCCAAGCGGTTTATTCGAGATGTACAACTGTGTCTGAGGCGGACGCGCAGCAGTTGAAGGCTTAATCTGCTGGCAAATGTCACATTGAAGGACATAATCACGCGTCTGTTTGTACAGTCCCCGCCACCAGAACCTCTGTTGTAGCTGAGTTACAGTGGCTGAGACGCCCGCATGCGCAGACGTCACACCTTCATGAGCCGCTGCAATCAAAGCAGCCCTGCGATCCGAGTTGGGAACTAGACGTTCGCCAACATCAGGGATTTTCACATAAGGAACCTTATCGGGACTTAAGTGGTATGTGTATTTAGAAGGGAATCCCGCAGGATATTTACTTCCCTTCTCTGATGCAGCAACTGCTGCCAAGATGTCATCATCTATTTTGCTTTTGGACCTCGTGACTGCTGCAACTAAGTATTTTGATACCGCTGACTTCGCTGCTTCATCAGCAAGCGAATTGCCAACAGCGTGGACCCCCACGCGCTGATGACCGAGAGTATGAATCACAAACACGAGTGGCAACTTCTCTTTAAGTTCCGCCACTCGGACCCAGATCATTTTATGTTTTATTGTGCTACCTTTGGAATCACGAAACTCATTCTGAATCCAAAAGAACAAGTTTTCATTGTAAGACTGGACACAGTAGTAAGAGTCACTTACGATCAAAGTCGTCACACTTGGATCTGCGTACTCCAATGCAAGCATCAGAGCACGAAGCTCAGCTAATTGTGCGGTGCAGTCCCCGAGCGTCTGCGTGTGCACGACACTGGACTTGAACTCATCGTTCACCATGGCACCGACCACAATGGCGCAAGCGGAAACGTAGGCATGTTTAGAGCCATGCGCAACCTGCGCCGAACCATCAGTGTAAATGATGCAATGGAAATCCTCCAACGGCCGCATTGCTAAAGGAGCAGGATGAACAAATTCATACTGTAAATACTCCTGCGACCGTAAAGTGGCGTCAAAAATAAACATGACATCCTGGGACGTCAAGGATGCAGCCCATTGAATCCACCGAGGGTGCAAAGCTTTGGAATTAGGTACACTGGCTTTCGTAACCGCCTCTAAGGCAGGACACGGGGTCACAACCAACATGCGCTTTCCTTGTGATAGGGCACGTCCCTTAAGAATTGCCATCTGCACAGCCGTTAAAACTTTCTCCACAGTGGAAAAACGCAATTCAGCCGAAGTGTACAAGTGTGACTTGTAAGCAATAGGTACTGTATCTCCTTCATTAAAAGTCAGGTACGTGAAACCCACCGCCCCAGGGATAATTCTTTACACCAGGTTGGTCTGGTTATCACGAGTCTGTAAGTATTCAGAAGCGAGCAAATCAGCCTGCAAAGACTGCAGAATGGCTGAATGCTCAGGCAGCCAGCATGATTTGGAGAAAGATGGTTGTATCAAAGCATACAAAGGCTTGATACACTGGGCATATTCCGGAATGTAAGTTCTCCCGAAATTCAAAAATCCCAGCAAAGACTGTAATTTTTTCAGTGTCGTCGGAGAGCGCAATTGTGCGCATTTCTCCAGGAAGTGAGGGGCTAACCCTTTCCCCTTGTTGTTAAGCTCGTAACCGAGAAACAACACTGTGTACTCTGCAATGTGCGACTTTGCAAAGTTAAACTTGTAACCAATGTCAGCAAAGTTACAAATTATGCTATTTACTCGACACAGATGCTCCCAAAGATCGTCGTCTGTGAGATAAATGTCATCCACATACGAACAAGCAACCGGGTCGATGCCCTCCAGAAGAGAGACAATGCGGGCGGAGAATACTCCAGGACTGTTCTTATAGCCCATTGGGAGACGCCGAAACATTTATTGCACACCGCCGCATGTAAAACTGGTCCATTGGGAACTTAGACTGTCTAATCTATGTGCATAAAAACCATTGGAAATGTCGAGCGTGGTTTTGAACCGTTTACGCTCAAGACTATTCACTAAAGCAGAGCCATGAGTATTCTGTACTGCGCAGTTACGGCAATGCGAGTTTAAATGCCTATAATCCAAAACCAGACGATATGAGCCGTCCGGTTTGTTTACAGTAAAAAGGGGGTTATTCATCGGTGACACACACGTTTCAATTACACCTTGATATTCCAATTGTTCAAGGATAGCCGCGACTGAAGCTTTGGCTTCACGCCGTATGGGATATTGAGGTTGAGGCTGAGGCTGAGACCGCAAAGGAATCTCGTGGCTTGGTGACAATTTATCCCAGCCACACTGATTGCGGTACACAGCGGGCGCAAGCGCCAGAGCCCACTCTTCTGCAAAATGCAGCGCTTCTACTCTCGGTACAGTGTGCGCAAAACTGGGTAGGATTACCTCCTCCCCTCGCGGAGCTGCGAGAACAAAAGGTGGGGGCCAGTCAGCCTCCGAAAGCAAAATGTCATGCGTAGACAAGAGATTTTCCCAAAATACCCCTTTTACAGTTCGCTGCATGTCACCTTCAATTAACAGGACAATTTCAAAAAGACGTTCAGGGGGAGCAACATGCGTATCAGCAGTCTCAATCACAACATAAGTTTCAGTCGCTGTCACCTTCAACAGTGGACGGAGGGCCTCTCTCACTATGGTAATCTCCGCCGCGCTGTCCAGCAAGGTCAGAGCCCACGTCAGATTCCGAAGCCGCGTTCTCACTATCTGGGGCATAACGATGCGCTGTCAGGGCGGCGACTTTCTTCGTGGCAAACTGTGGTCTCTTGGGCGTAGAGCCTTCCTGCTGATCTCCACCGTTACGCGGGCGGGGCTGACCACGTCCTTGCTGGCCACCCCGGCCCCTGCCGCCCCCTCCACCACCGGTTGACGGAGCCGATGAGTCCTGAAAGGAACGAGGAGAGCGTTGGTCAGAAGCCTGAAACCTCTCAGGCGATTTAATCATCACGCGGTCGCGAAAATCATAAACTCGATCCGACTGCGCAGGCAACGGAGACGCAGGAGCAGAAACCTGTGTTTGTTGTTGTTGTTGCTTACCCTGATTCTGCTTTTTAGGCCAATTTTGTTTCTTGGACTTTTGTTGACCACTAGTATCCGATGTCTGACCCTGGGGCTGCTTTTTCTCTTTATCAGGAAAAGCCTTAAGCCCCTTCGCATTGCGGCCAACCGTTTTATAAGCAGCCACAATGATCCTTGCCAACTGACGGGGTCTCTCGGCCTCGGGAATCAACGCTAAAGCGTTAACAACCTGAAAGTTCACTGCATCTCCCTTGACATTTGCAAGGATTAGATCGCAAACTACATCAAAGGAGCCACACAGGCGCATACCCAATTCAACCGCCGACTCCGGTCCGTGTTCGTCCTGAACACGTTTAAGGACCGCACCCAGATTGGTCACAGACGGGGTGCCATAGCACCTCGAATAGACCGCTGCAAAAGTCTTACCCCAGGTCTCACAGTCAACAAGCTCAGGTGCCAAATCTTTCGGTAAACTTAGTGTAAGAATCCGGTGTTTATCACCGGGATTCGTATTAGGAAACACAGCTTCTAGCTGGCCGAATTTCTCTGCAAGCCAGAACGGAAAATCATCCTTGTCCTGCGGCTTTTTGCCCATCACGGAATTCACCATGACAGGATTGATTTTCAAACCAGCCTGTTCTGCACGAAGCTGTGTGCCCCTAGGGGCTACGTCCTGAACATTACGGCTAGTGTAATGAACAAGCGCTCTAATCACTTCCACTGCAACGTCATGAAGTTGCCGCAGATCAGCTATGCCACAAGTGGCGCAATTAGGGTGAGGAGTGAATCCAGCCAAAGCGGGCCTAGGTGTGCCCGGTATGGACAAAGGACCCAACCTCGGAGCGGTTAAAGCGTGTGGTAGGGCGCCACCAAACCAAACTCCATGCTGCCAAGCGTCAATAGGAACTTCCAGTGCTCTGTACGGAGCATACGCAGCCGGTACAGCCGTAGCAGTGTAGTTGTGGAAAACACCAGAATTAGCGTTCACCGCCGGAAATGTCACCCACGAATAAAACAGTTCGTACGGGTAAGCATGTTCCGCACTCACCACTAGAACAACAGCCAAGCCTTCCATAGGTACATTATAAGCCCGCAAATGGTCACGCACCGCAATGCGACTATGCGGAGGGATGTCCACGGCTTGTGCCATGTCAGCACAGGAAAGTGAAAAAACAAAGATTACTTTGTAGCACAACTGGGTAGTAATTTAATGAAACCGTTTTTAGATAGATTCAAGCTTGAAAAAGACCTATTTCAAAAATAGGTAGGTTTTTCCGACACTGCCGTTTTCCGGAAACGGGAATGAAGGCGTTAAGGTTTGAATGATATACTACTCGAGTGTCATGATATAAGGCCAACAACTTATGGGCGCCATGTTGCAGGGTTTCCGTTCTCCCACAGAACTGTGCACAGAGATCTAGAACCTGGGTGAGTTAGGGTGACCCAAAACTCACCTTTGTTTCAGAAATCCCCTTACCAAGCTAGCTACAGTGTCTCATCGGTAGTAATTACTTCCCAATGACTTAGACAATCCAGAACATGAACTTAGGGTACCTCAGGTATCGTGGAACACATGAACACTCTTTCGTTATATAATCATTACAAACCGAAACTGGGAGGTAAAGAACACACGTGCAAGTTTGAAATGTTTATTTTTCAATGCAAAGTTCTCAAACGCAGTATCTTGTATAATACCAACATACATATTATAAAAATCAGAGTTAGCAGCATAGTCACTAATCCATAATAAGCAAACGGTGATAGCATGTTATGATGCAAAAATCTATAGAATTCTGTATCACCTATATTTCGCGCACCCTATTCAGTATATTATATTATATCTAAGAAGGTCTCGTTTGGGTTCTAGCAGGGCGGGCCCATACCTCTAATTCTCAGTAGGAGTAGATCACATCAACAGCTACCAGCTCTCTGCATGCGAAGCATCAAGTGTGTTGATTCATTCCCTGTAACTCTATCTTAAACCCGCGTAGAGCCCAATGTTGGCAGCAACATTATTTGTGTTATGTCTAACGTGGTGCGAGGATCAGGCCTTCAGCAACCTTGTGTTAGGTTATTCTTAGAGTGTGCAGTTCTCGGTGTGCAGACAGTTGTACCAAGCGTACCAAGCACGACTGATACCAGAGCAATAACATATTATTCTCAAATAAATCACATCTTTCGTCTAGGTTGAAAGCTACAATAACAATTAGGTGTCGTGTGCAAACTGAAGCTGAAAGAAAATATGGCGTTTAAACATTTAATAAGCTCATGCTAACTTAACACAATATATAGAAACGTAGTAACCATATGACAGTACAACACATATTCTGACTCTATATCTCCTGTATGTTTTTTGACAATCCCTAACTTGCCAGCTGTACGAAAAACTGGAAAGATTTACTCTGTTTTAACAGAAAAAAGGATGAAGTCCGGCCGAACGATTCCAGATACAAAAAAAACATTTCCATTTGAGACTGTGCTCTTGCCTTGGCTAATACTTCTTTGCAATCCGCAGGACTGTCTAGATGGGCGAACTCAAGGTACTCAGGCGCCAGGCCACCAACCTCAGAGAAGTCGGATCTGGGTGGTAAAACTGACCGCCCTGGATGAAGAGTAGGTCCGGAATTGGACGCAACAGAATTGGTTCGCACTCCAACAGGAAAAAAGAAGCTCGGTGAACAAGTAGTGGCGAAACCATCTGGGGGTCATGAGAATCAGCCGACACTGCTCCTTCCTCATCTTCCTCAGGACTTTGGGAACCAAAGGTATCAATGGAAAAGTGCAAGCAGATAATTGAGACCATTTGATCGGAAACTCATTCCACTGAAAGTCTTTGTTGGGATGCCAACTTGCAAAGAACCGGCATTTGCTGTTCTTCTTGGTCGCAAAAAAGAGGTCCAAATCTGGATGACCCCACTACCAAAAGATTGAAACCACCGTCCGTTGAATAAGCTTCCACTCGAGAGTGGAAATTGTCGTCTTGCTGAGAGTGTCTGCTAGAATGTCCCTGTACCCAGGACATGAACCGTCAGAAGATTGAGTATGTGTCGTATTGCCCCTGCCCTAAATCCAGGGCTTCCTGAGGCAACAGAACTGATCTTGTCCATCTCTGTTTGTTGACATAGTGCATTGGTATTGTCTGTGCGCACCAATACAGTGGCTCCTTGAAGTATTGCGCGAAAAGATTTGAGGGCAAGGAAGATGGCACTTCGCTCAACAGATTGATGTGCCAGGCCCTTTCTTGCCGGCTCCATGTCCCGCTGACCTTCAGCCTTTGAAGATGCGCTCCCCAACTCTCGATGGATGTGATCGTGGGCGGTCGGCTGGCTGGAAAATCAGGCAAGGAGGCCGGATATAGCATGCAATAGTGTTGTTTTATTGCATACGCAGATAGTCTTTGTAACGTAGTCCAAACAGTATGAGGGAGAGAAGAAGAAACCAAATAAACAATAACTCCGCTGTAGGTGTTTGGTAAGGCAAGGAAGGACTCTGAGGGATCCGGGTCTTGGGTTGCAGGTCCGGGTCTTGGGTGAAGGTCCGGGTCTTGGGATGCAGGTCCGGGTCTGTTTGGTAGAGATGTCCGCTCCTTGCTGGGGAGTTCTCCGGAGGGCAGTAAGAGGAAACAGAAAAGGAGCCGTTAGTCCCACCGTACTGGGAACAGTAGAACCTTTACCAACACCGGTTTGTGAGGGGTTTGAAGACTACCGTGAGGAGAGCAGGGAAGGGGGTTTACGACGGCTGTGGTATGGACGAAGATGAAGGTGCTAGGGTAGCAGCGTGAGACGTGTTGGGGAGGGGTAGTTAGTACTTCAGGGCTATATACATTAAAGGTGCTTTACACGCATTTACAGTGAACTAGCAGGGTTATCGTGCCTAAAATGTGCTCAGTAAGAAAGAAAAACGCTCTATACTATATACAGGCACTTAAGGTGCAACAAAGAGGCTAGGTGTTACTCACATGCTCCGCCGCAACTCTCCCGGTGAGTTGCGGCCGCTCTTCAGCTTCCTCCTGGGGACTCTACCAGTCCTCGCACCATTTGTCTGCTTCTCCGTTTGCTTCGCTCTCTTCCTCCGCTCCAGTCGCAATCTCCTGCCACGATCTTCCGACGACTTCTGGTCTCCCGCTTCCGTCTTTTCTGTCTGTTGCCAGCGGCGGGGAGA
Organism: Lissotriton vulgaris; assembly: GCF_964263255.1. NCBI lineage: Eukaryota > Metazoa > Chordata > Amphibia > Caudata > Salamandridae > Lissotriton > Lissotriton vulgaris. Next base: position 1,150,295,219 of record NC_141685.1, on the reverse strand, counting down.
CGGGACTTCCGGGGTCAGGCGGTTGTGCTTCCGGTTCTCGGCTTCCCTGGGTTGGTTCCTGCAAAACAGAAAGGGGAGGGGTTTCTGTTGTCATGGATGCTGTTGCTGAATGATCCGCCAGGAAAGGTGAGTGTCTGAGGGGCGGTAGCCCTGGCGGTTTACGTGACGGTGTCCCCGGGGTCGCCTCCCGAGGGGCCATTTCACAGGATGCGTTTGTGTTGATTGTGTAAGTTGACGCCTCCTGAAGGAAAAACACACTCCTTCTATAAATTTCTTTCTTGGATTCACCAAATAAGAAAAACCTCTCGCATCCGAGGAGTGATTAGTAATGAGATCTTCGAATGAACCGGAGACTTGCAAACACTGCTTGTCTAATTCCTCTAGCATCTTTCTCATGTGTAATCTGTAGTAGGAAAACCACCAGGATGCAGATGGAGGCCGTGGTCAGGAATGACCTTGAGGATCTACTGAAAACGGACCATAATGTACGTAGAAGAAACACCAAGTGGGAGCTGCAGGCCCGTCGTTCATGTGAGACAAACACCCTTGCTGATTTTATATTGATTGCTGCTCCGAGAAATGTTCATATCAGAGCTAGGACTAGTTGAGACTTGTCATGATGTGTTGAAAAAAAAACAGGCTTTAAAACAGTGACTGCCAAGTCTGGGTGTGCTGGATTGCTTGTTAAGAAGAGCGAGCCCTAATTATATATTTGTCTCAGTAAAGATGAATCTGTATGCTTTGCAGACGTAGATAGGCTGCCACTGGTGCCAGGATCTAGATAAAAACACGTGGAGCGGACCAAAGTCCAAAAGGTAGGACTTTAATTGAAAATGCTTTTAACCTATTGAAAAACGCAGCTACTTCCTGTGCTTTTGAAAAAATTGGCACATGAACATCGACACCGTGGAGGTCGAGTGCAATATCAGGTCGTTTTGGCAGTAGTACTTTAAGACCTTCTTGAGGTACAACATTTGAATAGTTTGCACAAAGATCTCAAATCTGGCGCTACTTATTGACTTGCTTGTCAATGAGGAACTGAGAGTAAACTCTAACTCTGTTGTAGATTCAGAACCACTTGGACGGTCCCTGTGTGTATCAATATAGACAATTGTGCAAACGACTCGCGCAGATGAGGAGGAAGAGGTCCCCTTGAAGGTGTAGCAAAAGGGAATTTGCCAAATTCTAGAGCATGTCCTTTTGACATAACTATTAGAACCCCCAACAGACAACTGGCATCGTTGACCAAATGAAATAAAAGAACAAAAGTTACTTACCTGTAAACTGTGGTTCTCCAGTATTGGTGTCTTTCATAGATTCACATGCTTGAATATTCCCCGTCGTCGAAGTGGGAGTCCCACGGTACATAAAATAGCAATAACATATGCATGTATACATGAAAAATATCAGAAATAAAAATATACATACATATGATGTAATAAAATTGTAAATTCTAAAAGTACCATAGAACATAATAGGCCCATTGAAAAGCCTAAGGGAGAACTCACTTTAGTAGCATATTAGTGTCATTATGTGTAGGTTCACATTCCTGCCAATCAGGCTGTAGCCTCCTCTAGAACCTTCTCCTCAGAAGCCCAAGTCCTCAGATTTTCGTAGCACAAAGTAAGTAAAAGTGCCTGAGGAGAAGAGAGTCTCTGAGGGGAGGATGGGAGGGTCGCATGTGAATCTATGAAAGACACCAATACTGGAGAACCACAGTTTACAGGTAAGTAACTTTTGTTCTTTTCCAGTATTAGGGGTGTCTTTCATAGATTCACATGCTTGAATAGGAGTAGAAAGCAGTAAATCATCACATAAGTCATAAAGGCGATATACCAAAGCAAGTAAGGTAAACATATCAGTCAAAATGCAATGAACATTAAAATATTATTAGAAACAACCTTTATGACTGGAGGCGGGTAGCAACAGAGGCTCACCTTTATTGGAAAAGATTCTGCAGCACCGCTTGACCTACTGCCACATCCGCGGCGTCTGTTGATTGCAGGCAGTATTGTTTTGTAAAAGTATGGCTGCTCGACCAAGTAGCAGCTCTACAGATCTGCCTCAGGGGTACCCCCGCATAAAGGGCAGCAGAAGTAGACACCGCTCTAGTTGAGTGAGCACAAACTGGAGCAGGAAGGGGCTTCCCAGCTCGTTGGTGGCAGAAGGATATGGTAGAAGATATCCATCTTGTTTTGGTCTGTTTGGTAACAGGTTGTCCTTTGAAAAGTGGACCATATGCCACAAACAATTGATCTGACTTTCTGACAGTTGCAGTTCGCTGAATGTAAAATTTGAGACAACGTTTCACATCCAATGAGTGTAATTGCTAGAGAGGTGAGAATCTATTTACAGCACTCCAAAACATATTTTTAAATATTTCAATTTTTATGTACGTATTGTACTGGTACAGAGAAATGTGTCCATTGTCACCAGTAATATTCATGGGATATCATAACAAGCACACAGTATGAGGATAAACAGTGGTCCAATGTGGAATCAAGAAAGAGGTCCTCTTCACGGTTATGAAATTTTGGTTATTCTTCTTTATTCAAAATTAATTTAAAAACAGGTTTTTCCAGCATACAAATCGCCAACACGCGTTTCGTCTCCCACAGAGACTTCATCAAGGCACGGGCGAGAAAAAGTACACGAGTAAAGGCTTTCAGCATCCACTATTAAGATCGCAGCACAAATCACCCTATATATAGATTTGATCGGACTCCCCAGGAGGTTAGAGGAGTCAGAGTTCGCAACCCTGATAAGTTGCAGTCAGGTATCAGCAAGTCTAGTCTCCTGCCTCGTCGCCTGCAGTATTATTATTGGACCACTGTTTATCCTCATACTGTGTGCTTGTTATGATATCCCATGAATATTACTGGCGACAATGGACAAATGTCTCTGTACCAGTACAATACTGTGAGAAGTTGGCCTGATATGCAGTGCTCACTATTCTAGTGATCACTATGTATCAGTCCAAACAACCCTTATTGATGATTGGTTGTAAGTCAACCGTTAGACCAGCTATCCTAGTAGCATGGACAAGAGCAGTCTTTAGGCTAAACTCTAGAGGGCGTGTTAAGCCAGCTGTTATACCATCACATATACCCCTTGAACACCAAGTGAAAGGACACCACACAAGTTGTTATGAAAATAAAGTATATTTATTTAGAACACAACAGCCCTGGACTCTTTATGAGGACAGGGCGCTAAGCACAATACAAAGCTCTTAAGAAAATACTCAAGTCGCACAATTTACACAAATACCCGAGGGGCACGAAAAACCATATACTCTAAAAGTGGAATACAAAATTACTAGCAGGTGAGTACTACTCTAATAGGCTTTAGGATCGCTAGGACTTGACTACTGAACCTTCAGATTACTAGCAGGAGGCCTAGGGAGATCGGGTGCAGAGTGTGCACTCTCACGCGGGATGCGGGACAAAGTCTATGGATGCTAGATTTCGTAAAGTTAGTGTTATCGGACGAATCCGACTAGGTAGAGCTGAAACGAAAAAGGATCTGGACCTTTGGATAGCAAAGCTATGCTGGAGCACCGAAATGCTGAGTTTACCTAGCCCAGGGGCTGCAGATGCATAGGTCTGGAAAGACGTCGGGAATCCTCGTTGCAGTCTATGGAGCCTGAAAGAAGAAGTTGCTGGCAGGCGACCAGTGATGAAGTTCGAAGTGATCCAAGCCTGGATCGAAGATGGAAGACACCTGTAAGCAGAGGGGACCAAGTTCTGAATCACTAGCCAGTGATTAGGTGGGCACCAGGATGGCACCGACGAAGTCACCTCGACCAGGTGAGTGGGCGACGCTGGGCTCTGCAGTCTCACAGACCAGGAGGCGTTGTCGGCGACCAGGATGGAGGTGCGAGCTGTCCCACGATGGTATCTGCTGTCGACGTCGCTGGACCCAGGATTGGGGCAACAAGTCTTTGCAAATGCAAGCCCACGCGGTGGACTTAAAATGGCGTCTGGAGAGGACCAGGAGGGTCCGGGGTGCTCCTCTGTTGGAGGGGAGCAAGGGCCAGTCTGGAGCAACCAGACCAGTGTTTGGAAATGTCGTCGTTCGTCGTCGGGAAGGCCACAAGCCAGCAGGCAAGTAGCCAGACAACGCTGTGAGCAGCAAAGAGCAGAAGGGCCCCACGCAGATCTCGTGGATGCTGGGGGGCTGGACTTCGGTGCTGGAGCTGCTCAGGGTTAGGGCTTCTCACACCCCAAAGCACTCACTCGAGGATCCCTCGGCGGTCGTGCTGGGCAAGCGTTGTGCAGTCCTGAAGATGGCCGGTCCCTCGAGGTCTCGTCACACCCAAGAATCTCAGCTGAGCTGACGATGCAGGTAGAGGTCAGAGGTGCCAGGGAAGCCGGTTCTCGTCGAGCTGGGCAGTCTTGCTCCGGAGGAGAGACTTACAGCAAACCGCGATGCCTGCGGGTGCAGGGTGGCTACTCCTTAGCCACAAGGGAGAGTCTTCTGAAAGGTTCAAGAGTTCTTTCGTGGAAAGTCATCAAGATTCGGAATTATCTAATTTGGAAGGGGTCCCCGCTCCCACCTTTATACTAAAGAAAGAGGCTGGTACGGGACTAGGTCCTGCCCATGGGTGGGACCAGGAAGGGTGGGGGTTACACCCCTCTCCCATGCCAGACTTTCCCCAGCTCAGGGGCTGGTGTGCCCCTGGAACCGGTTCCAACTGGCAGATGCATAGTGAGCACCAGGGTGCCACTTGCAGTCACCTTCCTATTCAGCCCTGCCTACCTAGGATACACAAAACCCTGTCTGGGATGGTGCTAGCACCGCCCCGACAGGAAACCCTTTGTCCAAGCTCCCCTCGCTGGAAGGACTCCCAGCTGCAGGGGGTCAGACTTGTGTCTGTGGTGGCAGCATCCATTTTGTGATGCTGAGGCTCGAGTTAACTTTAACCGGGGTTCACAGTTACATACATGTCGTGTCCCTATAGAAGGGTGGAATGCTAACCCCGTCACCAGAATTGGCGAGGGGTTAGTATTCCAATTCGTATGACACCTTACTCGACATGTTTTGATAAAGCGATACCAAAGATAGCAAATAACCGCGAGGATTATAATGCACTTAAGAGTATATGGTACGCGTTATCATAGAACAGCTATTAGGACTTGGTTCCGCAAGCTGCAGATGGGCTCAGCTCATGCCAGAGCACCATCTCACATAATTCCAAGCACTCTGCCTTCAGGATTGTTAAGGCCTGCCATAGGAGTGACTGATAGGAATCTTTGTGTCCATTTTAGGGTTAGATATAGGTATACTATATCTACAGCAAAGGGTGATTACACCACTTTGCCCCAGCTGTCGTGCAGCCAGTTGTGTCAGATTTAGATGGCCAGCCAGGGGTGGCATAATACATGCTGCAGCCCCTGGTAGGCCCTGGGTACACCTATGCCCTGAGTTACAGGGTCTGATAAGGTGGCCCAGTACCAATTGGTAAATGCACCTAAGGTACATGGAATCCATTTTACAGAGAGAGCAATAGGCCTGGGGCCCTAAATAGCAGGGTCCCAGGTCACTAAGTCGGAAAACCAGCAAAACACCAGGCAAAAAGTTGGGGGCAACCATAGTCAGGTATCCACCCTCCTACAAATACGTACATAAAAATTGAAATATTTAAAAATATGTTTTGGAGTGCTGTAAATAGATTCTCACCTCTCTAGCAGTTCCTCTGGTTGTACATTTCATGTGCACCGATACAGCACCTTTAGGTAGTTGGGGCCAGATGTAGGTGGCCGAAAATAGCCATTTACCGATCGGTAACGGCCAAATTCGGCCGTTACCGACCGGTAAATGGCCATTGACATGTAGGGGCCCGTAAATGTTGCATTTTCGGTAATTTTACCGAATCGGTATCATTACCGAATCGGTAAATTTACCGATTCGGTAATATGTACCGAATCGGTAAAATAATTACCGATTCGGTAATATTTACCGATTCGGTAAAATTACCGAAAATGCAATGTAGGTATGCAATGTACCTTCTGCACATGGCTTACAGAATCGGTATTTTACCATGGAATACAAATCCATGGTAAAATACCGATTCCGGTGTGCATGCACATGTGTGCATGCACACCTATGTCATGTGACAGGCAGACCTGCCCTTAGGGCAAGTATGCCTGCCACATGGCACCTGTGCCTGTTTTGGGGGTGCCAGAGGGTGTCAAAGTGACACCCCCTGCACCCTTGTGAATTCTTTAATTACCGATTCGGTAAATACCGAATCGGTAATGCCTAATCATTCCTATGGGCTTCAAAGCCCATAGGAATGAATGGGCATTACCGAATCGGTATTTACCGATTCGGTAATTAAAGAATTGCTAAGGATTCGGTATCGAATCCAGATGTTGGGACCTACATACCATTTACCGATTTTGAAATACCGAATCGGTAGGATTCGGTATTTCAAAATCGGTAAATGGGATTTACCTACATCGGGCCCTAGGTGCTTTGAGTTTCTTGAGCACCAAATTGTATACTATTTGATTGTACTTATCTACAATACGCAATTATTGTGAAATATAATTTTCTGTTTGCATGTTGCTGACTTTTCCATTTTTTGGATACTACTACCTTCTATTTGTTGAAATTTCCAATGAGTGTAATGACCGCTCAGCTGGAGTTTGCGGAGCAGGAAAGAAAGTCTTCAGGATTACGGGTTCGTTGAGATGAAAGTCACTGGGAACCTTCGGGATGAATTTAGGATTAGTTCGCAATGTCACAGCCTCATTGGAGAATTGTAGAAAAGGAGGCTGTATAGTAAATGCCTGAATGTCACTGACACGCCTCGAGGATGTCAAGGCGAGCAAAAGAGCAACTTTCCATGTGAGAAATTTTTAGACTTGCACAGTGGATAGGCTCAAATGGAGGTAGAAGCAGTTGAGACAAGACCAGATTTAAGCGCCAAGCTGGTGGAGGGCGACGGATAGGTGGAAACATCCTAAAAAGGCCCTTGTAAAATTGCTTAATGATTCTCGAGGAACATTGAGATGTAGAACCATCATGACGGAAGCGGGAAATCGCCGCCAGAAACACTTTAAGAGTTGAGTGTGAAAGTCCTGATCTCGCCAGGGATAAAAAGAAAGGCAAGATCTGTTCAGGTTTTGCAGTCATGGGGTCCAAATGTTTAGTGCCGCACCAGACACAGAAACGTTTTCACTTTAATTGATAGGTCTTAATGGTGGATGGAGCGCGAGCGCGCGCTAACACCTCTCTGCAGTTCTCGTCGATATTTAGACGTGCAAATTCATTGTTTTCAGGTTCCAGGCATGGAGTTGGAGGTATGCCGGATCCGGGTGACAGATTTGTCCCTGCTTCATCGTGAGGAGGTGAGGTAGAGGATGAAGCGGTATCGGGTCGGACTGTGAAAATAGGAGCAGGTCCGTGAACCATGGACTCCTCGGCCATTTGGGTGCAATCAGGATGATGCGGCAAGGTTGAAACCTCATCCTGTGTAACAGGCGAGGAATTAGAGGAAGTGGAGGGAAAGCGTAGATGAAGTCGTTCGACCAATTGATCGAAAATGCATTTTCGCTCGACTCTCTGTGGGGATGCCGACTTGCAAAGCGTTGGCATTTCCTGTTGGTAGCAGTCGCGAAAAGATCCATCTGCGGCTAGCCCCACCGCCGGAAGATGAAATCGACGGTTGGTTGGTTGAGTTCCCACTCGTGATTGCCTGACGACGCCCAGCTGAGTGAGTCCGCCAGAACATTGGCCACACCCGGCACATGGATGGCTGTGAGATGGATTTGATGTTGAATCACCCAATCCCATATTTCTTGTGCCAGTTGTGAAAGCAGGAGAGACCTCGTGCCGCCCTGCTTGTTGAGGTAGTGCATGCTGGTGGTGTTGTCTGTCTTCACTAACAGAGTGTGTCCCTGCACTAACCTCTGGAAGGAATTCAGGGCCAAGAAAATCGCCAAGAGTTCCAGGCGATTGATATGCCAAGTACGTTGGGTCGCCGTCCACTTTCCTTTTACAGACATGCCGTCGAGATGCGCTCCCCATCCCTCGAGAGACGCGTCTGCTGTAAGCGTCATAGTCGGAGGTTCGTCTTGGAATGAACGGCCCGTAGATATGTTTGGAGGGTGAGCCCACCACTCCAGCACTTTCTGGATGCGAGGTGTTAGAAGGACCTTGTCCTCGAATGACCCTGACACCTGTTTCCACTGTTTGTCTAATTCCTCCTGTAGAGTCCTCATGTGCAATCTGCAATTGGGGATAATTTGGATGCACGAGGAAGTCATGCCAAGGAATGATTTGAACATTCGAACAGAAACGTACAGTTTTGACTGTAGGAATTGCACCATCTTTACCATGCGGTCCTGTCTTTCTTTGGAAACGAACACTTTCCCCCGCCGAGAATCTAGCGAGGCTCCGAGAAAATCTCGCCTTTGCGACGGATGAAAGTGTAACTTCTGGCAATTGATTGAATACCCCAAGGTTTGGAAAAGGGAGACGCAGAGCTGAGTGTGCTGCTCGTCAGTTTAAAAGTCTTGGCCTTGATAAGGCAGTCGTCCAGGTATGGATAAAATTGGACGCCTTGCAGACGCAGGAAGGCAGCTACCGGGGCCAAGATCTTGGTAAAGACCCTCGGCGCTGATCAAAGGCCGAATGAAAGGACTTTGAATTGGAAGTGTAGCTGTCTGACTGTGAAGCGTAGATACTTCCTGTGTCTGGGGTGAATTGGCACATGGAAATATGTGTCTTGGAGGTTGATTGTTGAAAAGAATTCCCCTGGATTGAGATCATTCAGAATTTGAAGCAGAGTTAACATCTGGAAAGTTTTCGAAATGATAAATTTGTTCAGGGCCCGTAAATCCAAAATTGGACGCCATTCTCCCGACTTTTTCTTGACTAAGAAGAACCGGGAATAAAACCCCTTGCCGCGTTGACCTTGCAGCACTACCTCGATGGCTCCTTTTTTGATCATCAATTTTACCTGGGCCAAAAGTTCTTTGAGATGGGGAGAGGGTGGCCAGAAGGTGGACGAGTGGGTGGGAATTGTGTAAACTCCAGGGTATGTCCTTTGGAGATAACGTCCAGGACCCATTGGTCGGAGGTGATTTCGGACCATTTGCAAAAGTACCTTGAGATGCGACCTCCAAGATTTACAGTCGGCAGAAGAAAGGAACTGAGACTGTCACTGCTTTTTATTGTTTGAGCCACCTCTATATGTTGTTTTTCATTGGTATGGTCTGGTGGAGGACTGACAATTCTGGGTTTGGTAGGAAACCCTCAGCCGGTTATCGTTGTAGGTGTTGTATGAACGATATTGACCTGATCCTCGAAAAGTAGAGGAACCTCCGCCTCTACCTCGTGCCCCCTGAAAGGGCCGTTTCTTGTACTGGAGGGTAGCTAAGGACTTTGCAGTGTCGGTGTCCTTTTTAATCGCCTCAAGGGCATCATCTACATGCTTGCCAAACAACGACTCCCCGTCGTATGGCAAATCCAGGACTTTTGCTTGTACCTCTGGACGGAAGGTGGTAGACTTCAACCAGCCTTGACGCCTCAAGACTGCAGCCCCAGCCAATTGTCGAAAGCCCGTGGAGGAAATGTCGAGCGCGCATTCAATAATTTCGGATGAAATTATCTCTCCCTCCTGAATACTGGCCTGCGCTTCTGCACGGATGGCCTCGGGTATTTGAGGAATCAGTGCGGCAATCTTGGACCACATCTGGCGGTCGTAACGGCCCAAAATATCCAAGGTATTAGCCGCCCTCACAGTAGTAGCCGCCATTGTTGTAAATGTTTTGCCAATAGAGTCCAACTTGCGGCCTTCCTGATCAGGAGGAGACGTGAGTGGTGTAGCAGGATTGCTGGATCTTTTCTGTGCTGCTTGAGTTATAACCGAATCTGCGTTCGGCTGTGACACCAAACAGGCCGGGGCAGACGCCGGAGCTTTATATTTCTTGTCTAATCTGGGCAAGACTGCAGGTACCGAATTTGGATGTTCCATTAACTTAAGGCCCTCCTCCCAAATAAAGTCAATGATTGGTATTGTGTGGGATTGCCTTTGTGAAACGTCCTTAAAATCATACAAGAAGCATTCACTTTCATGTTGTTGTTTTTCAACAGTGAGATGAAAACACTTTGCAGCACAGACCATCAAATTATGGAAATTTGCAATGTCCACTGGAGGCGATGCTAGAGTTGAGGTGGGCGGAGTGGAAGGTGTTTGAGCCCTGTAATTGTCCCACTCATTCATATCGATGTCATTGTCGTCGTCATCAGTGTTGCGAGGATCAGGATCCTTCATTGTCGGTGTCAGGACGAGTATCCCCCGGTGACGTGGGTGGAACAGGTGCAGGTGCTTGAGGAAGTTGAGGTTGAGGCTGTGGAGGAAATTGTGATGCTGGAGAGGCAGGTGTAGATGGAGGGAACCTGCGGTTATAGTCATCTAGCATGTGCTGCAGATTCATGACCAAAGATAATGGTATTTGCGTAACCGGCTCTGAAGTAACTGGTTCGGATTCCTCAACGGGAAATAATTCGTTCCCATCTTCGACGTTTTCCTCTTCGTCACCCTCATCACTATACTCCGGGCACTTAATGTGCAAATCAGATGGACTGGATGCCTGTCCGAATAGTTGTTCCACCTCTGAATCGTTTCCGGATTCTTCCCCACCAGACTGAAACAATTGGTCTGGAACACAAGTTCCACTTCTCACTGGACTCAGTTGAATGAGAGGTACTGTCCTCAAAGAAGAATCAGTAACCACTGTAAAAGTGGCAGTTGTGGCCAAAGGTTGATGAGACGTCAACGAGCCCATTGACTTAACTGCGGCAGTCTTAGAACCAACCTGAGGCGTCTGCGTCGTCGCCATAGATGTAATCGATGCTGAAATTGAAGGCTTTTTCTTCGTCGACGGAGCCGTCGACGAGATTGGAGCCTTACCAGTCGACGATGATGTAGACGTCGACGGGATGACAGCCGTCGACGAAGTCGTCGACGATGATGTGATGGTCGTCGACGGAGGCACCGACGACGAGACGGCCGTCGACGACAATGGGCCCGTCGACGAGCTGCTTTTAGAAGATGACTTGGTCTTCGTCGACGGTGTCCGCATCGACGAGGGAAGCGTCGACGATGACTTCTTCGTCGACGGTATTGATCTGACACTCGTTGACGAGATCTTCACAATAGAAGTAATGGGTCTCACCTCCTGGGCTGTCGTCGACGAGGGGATCGTTGTCGACGCAGTACTGGTTGACATAGTACATGTCGTCGTAGACGTAGAGGCTACAATCACTGACTTCGTCGTCGCTGAAGATGTCGACGGACGCGTCGACGAGCCCGTCGACGAGCCAATGCCAGATTTAAAAGTGGAAGGCAAGGCTTTGGGCGCAGACGTCAGAGAACCAGGACCCGTAGACGTGCCCTGAAGCATATTTTGTGGGGAAACAATCCTGGAGGATTCCAACAGTCTACTCTTCTTCAGAAAAGGAGATGAAACCTCAGTTTCAGACCCACGCTTCTGAGAGGATTTTGAAACACCAGATGACAAACTTTCTACCTCAGAAACCACAGACTCTGAAGTCTTCAACTTCTGTAGCCACAGAAGGAGACGGGCCTCTCTATCCCTCAGAGTCTTAGGAGGAAAAGTGTGACAGTACTTACAGTTTTTCACCTCGTGGTCTGGGTAGAGACAGTAAATGCATTTACTGTGTGGATCCTCATGAAAAAGGCGCAGTTTACCACAAGAAGGGCAGGCTTTAAATAAAGATTTCTTATTTGAAGACGTTTTTGAAGAAATAAACAGCTAGAGTTTAAGAAAACTGAGCAGAGCTCAGGGAGACTCCCTTCACACGACGTGCGGTAGAAAATCTGAGGACTTGGGCTTCTGAGGAGAAGGTTCTAGAGGAGGCTACAGCCTGATTGGCTGGAATGTGAACCTACACATAATGTAAATGTAAATGTAAATGTGTTTCGATTTATATAGCGCAACACTTTAACCCAGGGGTCTCAAGGCGCTTGCTTAGGGAACCCGTCCTGGTATTCCCCTGTGAGATACCCCGGCCGGGTATCCACAAGGTGAAAGCCAGGCATCCTGCCGCGAGGGGCCGTAGTGGAGATTAAGCAAGCTATTGCCCAGAGTCGCAGAGTGTGACCCCGTGAGTCGAGTAGGCACCGGAGCGAGAAATGTCGACTCCATGGAATTTTGAGCCCGAGACGCGCCGAGGCGGGGAATTGAACCCTGGTCCACGGCCGATCTCAGCTTCCGGGTCTGCCGCCTCTAACCACTGAGCCACACTAATATGCTACTAAAGTGAGTTCTCCCTTAGGCTTTTCAATGGCCTATTATGTTCTATGGTACTTTTAGAATTTACAATTTTATTACATCATATGTATGTATATTTTTATTTATGATATTTTTCATGTATACATGCATATGTTATTGCTACTTTATGTACCGTGGGACTCCCACTTCGACGACGGGGAATATTCAAGCATGTGAATCTATGAAAGACACCCCTAATACTGGAGAAGAGATATTCCACCATCATCCCTCTTGGGATGGACTAAGGGTGGGTTCTAAAGTAAGTCGTTGTTTCCTTGAAGAAGTACCTCCTGCATACGATTTAGAGTCGAATAATGCAGTTGTAAAAATGATACGGGGTGGAACTCCTTGGAAAAAAGGATGTGGAACTGCCCTCGGGCACCACGAAAGGGTTGCTCTCTGTACTGGAGAAAAAACTAAGGTACGGGTAGTGAGTGCTCAACATGTTGGCCAAGAAGGAATCTCTATAATGGTACGACCATTATCTTAGAGTGAACCTCTGGGCGAAGAACCGAGAGTTCTGCCAACCCTATCTCTGCAATACTGCCGCCTCTACGGGCTGTCTAAAAACTTGGAGATGCAATGTCCACTGCACGGTCTATTGTTGATGATGCACTCTTTCTATTTTTCTGTAAAATCCTTGAAACGTCAGCTGAGGAGTATTCGGGAATACGGGCTACCTGTGCCAATATATTAGACTATCTCTGGTAGTGGAACCTGCTAAAAATAGCTAAAGGGTTGCCTGCTGAACTGTGGTTGCAGCCATTGTGGAAAACTTCTTCTCCCTTATAATATGAAGCATCGAACTTCCCGGTCGTGATAAAAAAAGTCAAAGGAGAAGCGGAGTTGCGAGGACGTGTCTGGGCCACCCGAGCAAAATATGGGTCAGGTTGAAGTTGAGAGACAAGACAAGCGGGTTGAATTGTCTGGCGTTTTAAATTTGTGCTTGAGGCGTGACAGAAACACCAGCGCAGATCTTGGGCTCAAGAAGAGGCAAAGACCTCTGCCAAATCGTAAAATTAAAGGGAAAAAACGGTCTGTTTCTGACCTTGTGACGAGGGTTTGATGAAAACGATCCACCGTTCCCTTCATGAGGAGGTTTAATCCTCCAACATACGCCGGAGGGTAAAGTAATAGAGGTTCAGGTGTAAGATTTCGCCAAAGAACAGGACATGGCAGCCTAGTCGTCAGTTAAAAAACATAACGCTGGTTCTAAGGAAACCTGAGAGTCTGGCTAAGTTCTTAGCCAGTCCAAGAAATATGGCGTTGAGTAAAGAGCCATCACGCCCTCACGTGGATGCAGCGGAAAACAGTTTACGGCTAATTTTTAGGCTAAAAGAGCACTGTGCATCAACCCAACTGGATTAACCGTCGACGAATCTAACCATTGACTGGGTTTAAGCTTCAATGAGGCCAACACGAAAAAACGAGGCCATTTGTGTCAACCTAACAAGCCGACCCTCGACGTGGCCACAGTCTACGAGCCCTCCATCTACGCAGTTTTGTCGTCAACAAAACTAGTCCTTGACTATGCCAATGCTCGACAAAGCTCACCCTCAACGAGGATAATTGTCGACGGAGTACATTGTCGACAAAGGATACCGTTGACGAGCCCCAATGGGCCAACTGTCCATGGGCCAACTGTCAATGGGCCAACTGTCAATGGGCCAACTGTCGATGGGCCAACTGTCGATAGGCCAACTGCCGATGACCAGCTATCAATGGGCCACCTGTAAATGGGCCAACTATCGATGGGCCAAATGTTGATGGGCCAACTGTCGATGGACCACCTGTCAATGGGCTAACTGTCAATGGGCCACCTGTCAATGGGCCATACTGTTGACGGGCCACCTGTCAATGGGCCAACTGTCGCTGGGCCAACTGTAGATGGGCCAATCCTCGACGAGGCTCTCCGCTGACGAGGCTCTCCGTCGATGAGGCTCTCCGTCGACGAGGCTCTCCGTCGATGAGGCTCTCCGTCGACGAGGCTCCTTACCGCCGACGAGGCCCCTCTCCGTCGATGAGGTCACCGTCGACGAGGCTCACCGTCGACGAGGCTCACCTCACCGTCGACGAGGCTCCTCGTTGGCGAGGCTCACCTCACCGCCGACGCTCTCCGTCGACGAGGCTATCTCCCCGTCGACGAGGCTATCCGTCGACGAGGTCTTCATCTATTTCGCAATTCGGTGCGAATTATAATCAGTCCACAAGAGGGCACTGTCCCCATTGTCATCAACTGAATCCTGGAGCCATTGTTGACGCAGAGCACCGGTGACGGCAGAGATTGTCGTCAAAGAATATTTCGGCCGTATCGTCGACAAGCTGGCACATTTTCAATCAGAAAAGTGCGCAGAGTGAGTCTAGACGCCTGAGAGTAAATCTCGTTGGCGTAGATGTGGGAGGCAGACTCAAAGAAGGCCAGAGACCCCTTAATTTCGATGTTACTCCAACTGGTGAAGTAGAGGAGAAATATCATTTCAAACCATAAAGGTGCAGTACAAATAAAAAAATCCTCCCACATCAGAAGGGGGTATAGCCTAAGCACAAGACATCCCCTTCTTCTCCCACCATGTCAGAGACAGGCAGAGTGCTGGTCCATATACTCTTCATGAGGGTTCACAGGAAAAGGTTTCAGCTTTCCACAAGCGATGCAGGGGCTGCAGATAGACTTTGTGTAATAAGACATTACAAAACTGTGAGATATGAAGTAAAATTTTAAGACAAATGAAGAAAATTGAAGAAAACTGAGCAGAGCTCAGGGAGACTCCCTTCACACGACGTGCGGTAGAAAATCTGAGAGCCTGAGCCTCTGGGGAGAACCTTCTGGTGGGTGCTGGCACCTGATTGGCTGTAGTTTGGACTATACAAAATGACTAGGATAGTCATAGGTGTGGAAGTTTTTTTCTACTGTAGCTTTGGCTACTTTACTTCCTGGTTTGTTTTTATTGGTATTTACTATACATTTATGGCATATTATAGCTTTTTTATGTACCGTGGGACTCCCACTCCTACGACGGGGAATGATTCAGGCATGTGAATTTATGAAAGACACCCCTAATACTGGAGAAGTAACGGTAACCCCAGCCATGGCCAAGCAACCTCGGCTGCCCCAGGGAGAACAGCAATAATTGCCCCCGACCCGCCAAGTCTCAGGTGACATGCATTCCCTTCAGCCTTCTCCAGAGCAGGACCAGGGCGCGAGTACACGGGCAAGCCCCCGCGTGCGCCGGAGTGCCCAGCACGTGCACACAGAGCGATCCATTTATAGCAGCGCGTGGCAGCTGCCAAGCCTTTCAAAGCACTCTGGCACCCAGTGCAAGCGCCCATTAAAAGTTCACTCACGCGAGGCGCTGGAGGTGAACCCGAGCGCCCCCCCACCCTACATTCAAGTATTAGTCCCCAGAACCATCCTGTTTTTGGAGATTTCCCTAAAAGCCAGCCTTTTCAAGAAACCGTCCAGAAATTCGCCACAACGCGGGCACAGGTGAACGAGACAAGCGCCAGGATGAGAGGCGAAGCCCCCCCCTTCCACACCTTACCTGGGAGAGCAGGAGGCAGAGGGCGGCCAGAGGACTGGGCTCCATGTTATCGCGGCGGCTCGCAGGGATGAAACAAGCATTTACAAGTGGGGCCGGAGACACGGACAGCGGGAGGGGGTGTGGGAACGGGCACATGGATAGCGGGGGGTCGGGAACGGGCACACGGACAGCGGGAGGGGGGGGCGGGAACGGGCACACGGACAGCGGGAGGGGAGGGGAGAACTCACCAGGACTTATTCCGGCGGCGGCCGGCCTGGAGAAATGACCCAAAAAAAACTAAAAAATGAAATAAACCACTGCCCACCGCCGCAATGACGTTCTAAAAGGGGCAGAGAGGGAAAAAATGTATGTAACGCCCACAAATCGCCTCGGACAATGACGGACGCCTCTCTCTTCCAATGGCTAGCCTCCATTTATGGAGCTAGCCAATGGAACAGAGAGGCGGGACAAAGCCCCATACTGGTAAACAAAAGTTTTCGCCTGCGCAGCGGATCGCCAGGCGAAACCTAAAAGGAGGACTGAAATTAAATGCTCGAGAACTAAGGTGATTTACAGTTTAAGCTTTTTGACTAAGATTCACAAGGGCATGCAGTTTTTCTCAATTCCCTGATGTTGTTCCAATTCAAAGAATTGCAATGCAACCATGTGACTGGTATATCTCATCTTCGATACTCAAAAAAGTCTTACTAGTTTGCCATGCATAGCTGCCAAGTGGTTCTACATCTATGTGTGCACTGGTTCTCGATCTAAAAATAGTATCATGATGCGGGCGTCACGTCATTTAAGTTGGTGCACGTATTTTATTTTTATTTTTTTTTAAACAAATTTTTATTGAAGATTGCTTACACGATGCAGGCCTCTGTACTCCAGAGGGAACCGCAGGACCATAGCACCACCTTAAACAATGTGCAATCTTATTTTTCAGCTGAGAATAAGTCAACCAGTATGAAATATAAACGGAAACATGACCCCCCAACCCCTTCCCATACCCCGAACCCCCCGCCCCGTCCCCACTCTGACCCCTTCCCCCATCCCGGTCTCCCCACCCGGGCACATGGTCTTCACCCGCATCTCTCGTTCTGACACCAATCCATGAAAACAATATGTGTACCTGTCGGCATCCACTTATCCCATCTCCACCAGTACGTCTTGGTCCACCGGAGGCTCTAGCCAGAGGCCTCTAAAGTCAGCCCACCTCTTCCAAATTTTATAATGCTTCCACGGACAGCCTCTGGTCACGAAAATTGGTTCTTCCAAGCCCATGCAAAAATCAAGCCCCCTCTTCCACGCCGCAATTGCCGGGGCTCGGGTTTTTTTCCATGCTCTCGCTACATCTCTCTTGGCCAGCGTAAGGCCCAACAGAAGAAGGTGTCTCTTGTACAAATTTCCCCCTACCCCTTCCATGACATGCAAAAACCTCAATCGTGGTGTACGAGGGAGGTCCCACCTAGCACTTGTGTCAAGCAGTCCCACACCCCGCTCCAGAATCGAGCCAGTGCCCGGCAGCTCCACACCGTATGAATGAAGAACAATAGTTACTTACCTGTAATCTGTGGTTCTCCAGTATTGGTGTCTTTCATAGATTCACATGCCTGAATCATTCCCCGTCGTCGGAGTGGGAGCCCACGGTACATAAAAAAGCAGTAAAATATACCCTTTGTACATAATAAATAACAATATACCCAACCAGGAAGTAAAGTAGCCCCAGCTACAGTAAATAAAACTTCCACATTAGAACCTATCCAGGTCATTATGTATGGACCAAACTGCAGCCAATCAGGCCACAGCTCCCACCAGAATACTCTCCCCAGAGACCCAGGCTCTCAGATTTTGTAGCACCGGAGTGTATCGGAGTAAAGTATAGATAAAACAGCCTGACTGAGACTCTGAGGGGAGGTGGGTGGGTGCATGTGAATCTATGAAAGACACCAATACTGGAGAACCACAGATTACAGGTAAGTAACTATTGTTCTTCTCCAGTATTAGGGGTGTCTTTCATAGATTCACATGCCTGAATCAGAGTAGTGAGCAGTAATAGCCATAATATCATACATAGCTCTTGGACGCCAAGGCACATAGCAGTAATGCAGGAACATAATGAAAAGCAATAACACAATAGGCGTCAAAAGAGCAAAAGGAGGTGGGAAAGAAATAGCAGAGGCTCACCTTATTGGAAAAGATTACGCAGGACTGCTCTTCCCACCGAGGCATCGGCATCGCTCGAAGAATCCAGACAGTAATGCCTCGTGAATGTGTGCCTGCTGGACCAAGTTGCAGCTCTGCAGATTTGCAGGAGGGGCACACCAGCAAATAAAGCAGTCGAAGAAGAGACTGCTCTCGTAGAATGTGCTCTGGGTAAGGTCTGTAAGGGTTTACCTGCCTGTTGATGGCAGAGCCCTATCGCTGAAGAGACCCACCTAGCGATAGTTTGTTTTGTCACTGCACAGCCTTGTCTGGGTTTGCCATGCGCAACAAATAGCTGATCCGTCTTCCTGATGGCAGCTGTCCTGGACAGATAGAACTTAAGACATCGTTTGATATCTAGCGAGTGTAGAGTTCGTTCAGCTGGTGTCTGCGGATTTGGAAAAAACGTTTTAAGTATGACTGGCTCATTCAGGGGGAAATCCGATGGTACTTTGGGCATGTACTTTGGGTTGGTGCGCAGAATCACCGAATCATTCGTGAATTGTAAGAAAGGTGGTTTAGATGTAAACGCCTGCATGTCACTGACCCTTCTGGCTGATGTTAATGCCAGTAGTAATGCAACTTTCCAGGTGATGAATTTCAGATCAACTTTATGAATCGGCTCAAAAGGATGGCGCATGAGTTGGGCTAATACAATATTCAAGTGCCAGGATGGAGGTGGCCGACGTACTGGTGGAAACATGCGAAATAAACCTTTAAAGAATTGCTGGATTATTCTTGAGGAGTATAGTGAATTCGTACCGTCCTGGCGGTATCTGGATATGGCCGCTAAAAACACTTTAAGTGTAGAGTGTGCCAAGCCTGATTTAGCCAGATGTAAAAAGAAAGGTAAAATTTTGTCTGGTTCAGCATGCATAGGATGTAAATCCATAGTTTTGCACCAAGCACAAAAACGCTTCCATTTAAGCCTGTAAGTTCTGTTCGTAGAAGGTGCTCTAGCATTGTTCAGGACTTCCTGACAGTCCTGTGGAATGTTCAAGTGCGCAAACTCATGGTGTTGAGGAGCCAAGCTGATAATTTTAGAGAATGAGGGTCTGGATGATATATTTTTCCGTCCTGAATTGTCAGAAGATCCGGAATTTGAGGCAGCTGAACTGGTTCGCACTCTGAGAGGAGAAGAAGCTGTGTGAACCAATATTGCCGGGGCCACCGTGGAGCGATTAGAATCATACGACACGGTTGTCTCCTCAGTTTCTTGATGACCTTGGGAATTAACGGAATCGGAGGGAAGGCGTAGACAAAGAGTCGTTCCCAGTTCATTGAGAGAGCGTCCCCGCAAGACTCCTTGCGGGGAATCCAGCTCGCGAAGTGGACACATTTCTTGTTGTGGTAGGTCGCAAACAGATCCAGATCGGGGCGACCCCATCTCTGGAAAATTCGATCCAGTGCTGGCTGATGCAGCTCCCACTCGTGAGTGCTGCATTTGGATCCGCTTAGGGAATCTGCTAGTACATTGGCTACTCCTGGGACATGTACAGCTGCCAGGTTGATGGTGTGTGCCAGGGCCCAATTCCAGATTTCCTGAGCTTGCTGAGACAACCGGGCTGATCTTGTGCCCCCCTGTTTGTTCAGGTAATGCATGCTCGTCGTGTTGTCTGTTCGGATCAACATGGTCGAGTTTGACAGAGTCGCTTGAAAAGATTTGAGGGCGAGGAAAATGGCCCTCAGCTCCAATAAATTGATGTGCCATGTCTTTTGTTGTGTGTTCCATTTGCCACTGATTGTCATCCCTTGAAGGTGAGCGCCCCAACCTTCCAGCGAGGCATCCGTGGTTATGATGAAACTGGGGACTTCTACGAGAAAGGCGCAGCCTTCTTGCAGGTTGCGTTCTTGAGTCCACCACAGGATTGCATTTTTCATCCGAGGTGTTAAGACGATGACATCTTCGAAGGAACCGGATATTTGCACCCATTGGTGGCTGAGTTCCTCTTGTAGTGGTCTCATCCTCAGACGACAGTTTGGGGATAGGAGGATGCACGATGATAACATCCCTAGGAAAGACTTGAATCTTCGAACTGAAACGCACTTTTTTCTGAGGAGTGCAATCGCCATTTCCTGGATCTTTGCTTGTCTTTCGCTTGAAATGAAGACTTGAGCGTGTTTGGAATCCAGTCGCTCCCAGGAAAGACGTCCTCTGAGATGGTATCAGGTCCGATTTTTTGAAGTTGATTGAGAAGCCTAAGTTTTGAAACAGGCAAAGGCATGTCTGGATATGATTGCTTGCGGTGGCATAGGAATTGGCCTTGATAAGGCAGTCGTCCAGATATGGGTAAATCTGGACACCCTGTAACCGTAAGTGGGCCGCCACCGGTGCCAACACCTTTGTGAATACCCTCGGGGCTGAACGTAGCCCGAAGGGAAGGGCCTTGAACTGGAAGTCCCTGCCAGCCACTCTGAACCTTAGGAACTTCCTGTACCTGGGGAAGATGGGTACGTGGAAGTAAGCATCCTGAAGGTCCAGTGTTGCCATGTGGTCGCCTTCCGTCAGAAACTGGAGGATCTCTTGGAGTGACAACATTCTGAACGTCAACTTCTTGATATATTTGTTGAGGGCACGCAAATCGAGGATGGGGCGCCATTCCCCCGATTTCTTGCGTATCAAGAAAAAACGAGAGTAAAATCCTTTTCCTCTCTGATGTTGAGGTACTTTCTCGATTGCCCCTTTCCGAATCATTGCATTGATTTGGACAAATAGCTCCCTGAGATGTGCTGGGGGCGGTCCTTTTGGGGGCGAATTTGGAGGGGTCTTCACAAATTCCAATATGTGACCTTTTGAGATTACATCCAAGACCCATCTGTCTGTTGTAATATTGGACCATTGAGAGTAATGCAGGGATATTATTCCTCCAATTTGTTTCTGGCTGAGGCAAAGTGGCGGCAGGACGCTTTTTTCACTTTTTGTTGGCGTTGTCTCTGCCCCGATAGGTCGTTTTACCTCGGGACTGTGTATAATTACTCCGTCTTTGGCCATAAGGTTGTTGCTTGTAAGGCTGGTACCTTTGGTTGCTTTGGTTGTTAGAATATGGGCGTTGCTGGTAATATCCTCCTCTACTGGAGAAGTTACCCCTTCCTTTTGCACCACGAAAGGAAGATTTATGGTACTGCAGAGTACCTAATGATCGTGCTGTTTCCGTATCCTTCTTAATGGATTGTAAGGCTTCGTCCACATGTGTGCCAAAAAGGAACTCTCCGTCATAAGCCATATTTAAAACCTTGGCTTGTACTTCTTGTCTAAAGGACGTAGATTTCAACCATCCCTCTCTTCTAAGCACTGCAGCTCCTGCCAATTGTCTGAATCCTGTGGCCGCCACGTCCACTGCTGCGTCGATAATTTCAGACGAAGCACATTCGCCTTCTTGCAAAATTTTGGTGGCCTCAGAGCGGTCTGGTTCAGGCAGTTTCTGGATGTATGGCGATATGTCAGACCACATTTGCCTGTCATATCTTCCGAGTATTGCTAACGAATTTGCAGCTCTAACTGTGGTGGCCGCAATAGTAGATACCTTCTTACCAATGGTATCGAGGCGTCTTCCGTCTCTGTCCGTAGGAATTGAGATCTGAGTTGAAGGGTTCCTAGCCCTCTTTTGAGCTGCCTGCGCTATAACCGAGTCCGTTTTTGCCTGACCGATGAGACAAGCAGGTGAAGAAGCGGGCGCCCTATATTTTTTGTCTACTCGCGGCAAAACCGCAGGAGAAGAGTTTGGCGTGGCCATGATCTTAAGCCCTTCCTTCCAGATAAAGTCTATAATGGGAATAGACCAACTTTGCTTCTGAGATAAAGTCTTAAAATCGTACAGAAAACATTCATCTTGTTTTGCTTCCATTGAAATAAGAAATCTTTTAGTAGCCTTGTCCATAATCCTATGGAAGTTCGCTATATCCACCGGTGGTGACTCAGCCTTCGGTTGTTAATCTGGGGATGGCGTATCTGCCTGATAGTCTTCATACTCCGACGAGTCCGATTTATTCAATTCCCCTTCCTCATGGGTGTCCTCATCAGAATTGTCATCCTCCTGTTGGTGGTGGGATAGTGGTGTGGTAGGCCGGGAATGCTGTGTCTCTTCCAACCTACCAGCCCTTGCACCTTGACTCACTTGAGGCTGTGGGGAGGTAATATGCGAATCGCCCGACTCCGAAGGTGGGAAGCGGCGATAATAATCGCTTAGCATATATTGCAAATTCTCAAAAAGTGCCATTGGCATCTGCATCCCTGGCGCTGGTGTGTTCACCAATGTAGGTGCCTGAATTTGCAGTTCTTCATCTTCCTGATCTTTAACCTATATCAGTAAGTCAGACGGACTTTCAGCCGCTTGAAACATGTCATCTCCAGATCCTTCCTCAGAATCTAAGAGCCTGTCTGGCATTTGGAGTGGCGACAATGGCGTGGTTTGAGATGACCTTTTCTGCAACAAAGCTGCAGTTGTGGCTGGAGATGGTAGAGGTATGGCAGTGCTTCTTGCTGACCATACTTGCAGGTCTGTACAAGACGACAACTTTGGTGTGGGTGGATTGTCTTGTAATTGTGGTAAATCCAAGCTTTGTGTCGTCGCCTTCGACGTTGAAGACAATGGCTCCTTCGACTTCAGAGGCAGTGTTATTTTCGTCGACGTGGTGGATTTCGTCGTCGACGAGGGAACCGTCGACGGAGCAGTCTTCATCGTCGACGGGGCCGTCGACGAGACAATCTTCACCTTCGTCGACGACGCTCTCGTCGACGCGTCCGTCGACGGGGTCTTTTTCGTCGTCGAAGGGTCCGTCGACGGTATCTTCGTCGACGATGGCGTCGACGTCGGCAAGGTTTTCTTCGTCGACGGAACAGCTGTCACCGACGACGAGGGTTTCTTCGACGATTGTTTCATTTTCGTCGACGTCTGATCGTCGACGAGAGGTGTGACAATCTTCGTCGACGAGATGGGACGAATTTGAACATGAACATAAGTTGGAGAAGAGGCTGAGGACATCACCATAGTCGATTTTGGTGAGGAGAAAGTAAAAGTATAAGTCATGGCAGAGGCAGCCTGACTGGAATTCGGCAGAGCTGTTGGCGCCTTAGTCACAGGTCTCACAGGAGACACCAAAGACTCTGTTCTTTTTAAGCCTGGAAGCTTCACAGACTTCTCTGAGGATTTTTGACTTTTAGAGGTAGAAGGCTCACCAGCCTCTGAAGCGATCTGGTGCTTCGCCACCTTAGCCTTAGGAGTAGGCACAGCACTCTCAGCCCTCCTCTTCTTTGACCCTTTAGAAGACTCTGAGGCAAAACTTCCTACCTCAGAAAGTGGCGCATCTTTATCCTTTATCCGCTGAAGCCACAGCAGCAGGCGACCCTCTCTATCCCTGAGGGTCTTAGGAGGAAATTTACGACAGATCTTACACTCCTTAGCCTGATGGTCAGGATACAAACAGTAGATGCAGTGAGTGTGTGGATCTTCCTTAAACAACCTCGCTTTTCCACAAGATTCACAGTTCCTGAACAGGGACTTCGAAGTAGACATTGTAGAAGAAAGAAACTTGACAAGTAAGAAAGAATGAGCAGAGCTCAGAGGGACTCCCTATCACACGACGTGCGGTAAAAAATCTGAGAGCCTGGGTCTCTGGGGAGAGTATTCTGGTGGGAGCTGTGGCCTGATTGGCTGCAGTTTGGTCCATACATAATGACCTGGATAGGTTCTAATGTGGAAGTTTTATTTACTGTAGCTGGGGCTACTTTACTTCCTGGTTGGGTATATTGTTATTTATTATGTACAAAGGGTATATTTTACTGCTTTTTTATGTACCGTGGGCTCCCACTCCGACGACGGGGAATGATTCAGGCATGTGAATCTATGAAAGACACCCCTAATACTGGAGAATGTCCCCACCTCAAGCATTCCGGGGACACTATGAGACCCGTCCTCCATAATCGGTGCCTGGTAAAATACGCCCTATGAACGTACTTGAATTGTATCAAACAAAGGCGCACTGAAATAGCCGCGCCTCGAGGCCCTTCCAGCGCTCCCTCCAATCATCCTCATCCAGGGCCCCCACATCTGAATCCCAGGATCCTGCAGTTTCTGTAATGATGTGGAGCAATGTGTTACTAGGGTTTGATAAATATTGGATATCTTTTTGGGCCCTAGCTCACCCATAAATACCATGGCCTCTATGGGGCTGAACTCGGGGAGAGATTCCAGTCCCTCTAAACTTGGGGAAAGGGCATGGCGGAATTGTAGGTAGTGAAAGAATTGGGTGCGAGGCATACAGAACTCATGGCTTAGCTCTTGGAAAGATTTAAGGGTCACTCCTGATACTACATCCCCCAGTGTGGATATCCCTATGTTGTCCCACCCCCCAAATCCTTGTAACACAGCAAGTCCCGGGAATCCACCATTACGCCAAAGGGGAGTTTCTGCCGTCAACTTGTCCCAGCAGTCCATGCGCCGCAGACCCTGCCTTTAAATTTGTAAGACTAAATGCGTGCCTGGTGGCAGCAGCTTCCGTAATTGCGCTGCATACAATAGGGTGTGAAGCGTATTGGACCCCATGAGATGACGTTCCACCGCATAGGCCGGGTCCCTCCTGTCCCCATACCATCAATCATTCAGCACTATTAGGTGGGATGCCTGATAATAGGACTGGCGGTCAGACGTTGCCAGCCCGCCACAATAAGTGGAGAGGAAGCATGTACAAACCGCCACACGTATTGCGCCCCCCGCCCAAAGAAACTGTCCTAGGACCGCGTTGACCTGAGGTGCACGCTTTTTTTGTTTGTTTTTCTTTACTTATCTTAGATGGATCTGGATTTTTTTTTTAAAAGCACAATAGCGCTTTTTAAAAAAACAGCAGAGCTAAAGTGGTTTAAAAAAAAGTTTAAACACACAGATAAGCAGATTGCGAAAGCGGGAGGGGACAGGGTGAAACAACACAGTAGGTGAAGGGAGATGCAACATGGTAGGCGGGAGGAGAAGTAACACATGGGAGAACACGTGGACAAAGGCAGAAACACAGCAAAAGAGAGCATCATGGAGCACAGGAGGGAGAATCACAAAGAACAAGATACTTACCTTCGGTAACACTTTTTCTGGTGGAGGATTTAACCACAGATTCCTCGCCTTGTGAATTTCCCCAGTCGCCCAAGTGGACCTGTAAAGTTTTGTAGCAATTAATTTGCGCATTGACAGATGGCATGATGCGGTTCCACATCTAGTTTGTCCGGCCCTAGACATAACATCAAAGCCAATATATGCGCGCCACCTCTGCATGCTGATGTCAGTTTATTTCTAATCTCCATCCATGCCGACAGGCATGGGCCACTGACATAAGTTTAGGACTGTGCAGACTTGAAGTTGGAATCTTAGTCCATGCCACAGAACTGGGAGGAGGGTGGGATGGTGAGGAATCTGCAGTCAGATACAGTCTCTACCAGAAAAGGTGTTTACAAAGGTAAGTAACTAGTTCTTCTGATAGAGACTTTTAACCACATATTTCTCACCTTGTAAGTAGATACCTAAGAAGTACCTCAAGTGGGGAGGGGGGTGGAATGGCTCAGTCCAGGAAATTCTGCTGGACAGATCAGGCAAAGTACCCATCTTGGCTATCCAGGCAGTGATGCTTTGTAAACGTGGAGGAATGCCCATGTAGCAGCATGGCAAATGTCTATGATTGGCATCCCACATGCCAGAGCAGTTGTAGCAGTCTTAGCTCTGGAGGAATAAGTGTGCAAGCCTTCTGTGGGCTGATTTTTGACTAGTCCATAGTAGACCTTGATGCATAGTACAATATATCTTGAGATGCTCCACTTTTGCACCGCTTTACCTTTCTTAGCTCCAGAGAAACAGATGAAAAGTTGGTTGTCCTGTCGGTAATCTCTGGTTCAGTCCACTCAGAAGATAAGTGCCCATTTAAGCGATGAAGCTGTTCGTCCTCTAGGAGAGGTGAGGCAGTGCATAGAAAGCGACAAGGTAATGAATTGTCCTTTGTTAAAAAATCGTGACTACCTTGGGCAGGTATGCCACTTTTGGTTGGAGGACTAATTGTTCTGGGGAGAAAGATGTATATGGGAGAACATGCCTAGAGTTTGCTTACTCACCTGGCCAATGTTATGGCAACGACAATGGTGTCTTGATGGTAAGAAGACTAAGAGAGCAACTGTGCACAGATTTGAAGGATTGCACATCAAGTAGGTGAGTAGCAAATTAAGGTCCTACTGCAGTGTGACACCAATGAAACTGGCAGGAACATATGGACTAGCCCCTTCAAAAAACGCTTCAAAGCTGGTGACTTGAAGAGGATTGGTTGGTCAGGTAAACTCAAGAAGACCGAAAAGGTTGAGAGGTAACTGTTAACTGTTGCCACAACACAACCTTGCTGGGCCAGTGACAAAAAGAACAGGAGAACATCTGATAACTTTGCTTTCAGAAGCTTTATGTTTTGGGAAGACAGCAGACAACAAACTTCTCACATTGTTCTGCATAAACCAATTTGGTTCATGGACACCTGGTTACCAAGATGACAGCAACCACTTTAGGAGGAACATCGAAACCCATCAAATGTCACTGCTCAATCTCCATGCATGGAGGTGTAGGCTTGGTTGAAGAACCTGACCAGCTGCTGGGACAGGAGGCTCTCCCGAAGAGTCAGCTTGATCGGAGGACAAATGCTCCAGGTCAGAAGTTCCAGGTACCATTCTCTCCTCACCTAGTTCAGAGCCACAGAGATGACTTGGGGTCGGTCTCTCCTAATCTTTTTCAGTACGCTGGGCAATAGCAGTAGGGGCAGCAAGGCATAGTGGAGTCCCGAGCCTCAGTGTAGGTGTAAGGAGTCTCCTAGAAAGGACTACCTTGGGAACTCCAACGAACAAAAGCTTTGACTCTGCATGTTCTCTACAAAGGAGAATAGATCGAGCCTAGGCTCTCAGCATTGTGGAAGACACCCTGTGCTACCTCTAAGTGTAACTGCCTTTCAAGATTCACCAGGCAACAGTTGCTGAGTTCATCTCCCTTGGCATTCAAAGATACTGCCAGGTGTTCTGTGAGCAGGGATGTGCATTGAGCATTTAGCCCCTTCTAGAGATGTAGAACACAGCGTTGCATGTTTTAGTGCAAATATGCCTGACTATTTAAAGCCCAATGCGTACCTGGTGTACAGTTATAATTCCTTCCGGTTCCATTCCATGTGATATTCTTATGTAATGCAGCCCCTCCGTAGGGGTAAAGATGCTCTCGTTATAAGAGAGATGCAATACTACCCAATACGCACATTTTTAATGATGTCACAGATAATGTAAGTCAAATATATATATATTTTACATTTTCACAAATGTCACAGGATGAAGGGGTTACCATTCTTGCTATAGAATGTCATAATTACACGTGAGACTATTATCTGTATTTTCTAGCCCTGACAAAGTCGAGGGTGTATCCCAAATAGAGACGAAACACGTGTTGGCTCTGTGACAAAGAATAAAGAATTTGATCCTAAGAAAACTGAAGATCGAAGAGTTATTTTGATTTCCCTTGAATATTGTTATACGGATGTTAGACTGTTTGTACTGTAGAAATTGTGAATGCTTGGGATAAAGGCTCCTTCAAAACTTAGCCCATCTTCACAGCCATGCATCTTTACAATTGACAGATGCATCAGAGCATGCAATTGCTATGGTAAAGCAAGCCTTATGCCGAGTCCGTTTCCCTGCTGTAGGTCTCACACTTTATTCCAAACCATCCACTTTGTTCTGTCACACAAAAGGTGTTAAACTCTTGGGCTGCTGACCCAAACACTTGGCGATAATGAGTCCAGCGGCTATTATAGTACTGCACATGATCCAGTAGCAGCTGGGCTTGCAAGCTGTGGTTGAAGGAGTAATTGTACAGTTATCAAACACTCTTGGTGATTGGGTACCATTTAACTGTAGCTGTCCTGCAGACTGTAGCATTATTGCTGTTCGAAACGAAAACCCAACATCTGTCAAATGCCTAGCTCACTAAGAAGCATACCGTTTCTGACTGCAGGTCATATCACCCGCACTAGATGACTGGTCCTATACCCCACTTCCCTTCCACCTCGTCCCCATTAGGGTGAACCCTACAGTTGCCATACCACCCAAGTTGTTCTGCCCTGCATAGATTTGAAGGACAATCCTTCACATAACCATGATTGAATCTTTTTCATTGGTGGATTACACTTAAGGAATAGCAACGGCTTGCTCATCAGTGGATATGCAGTGTGTTCACTGAAGAAAACCACAGAGAATGCCGTCCTAGCCCAATGTCAGTACCATCTAGACAGCGGAGTTGGTTGTCCTTACCCGAGCCTGTGCCAGAAAAGAAGATAATATTTTTAACGACTATGGCTATGCCTTTGGATAGTACATTGCTAAAGACAACTCTGGAAGCAACAGTCATTTCTGATTTCAAGTTGGGGGGGGGGGGAGGAAGGGGGGATGGGCAGAGCACAAATGATAAACATGTGTCAGTCTTGCTGGACGACCTTCAACTATCCATTGTAATTTCTGTTAGATGTGCTGCCACCAAAGTACTCATGATGACGTTAAATATGCAAAGGTTCAGGCTGATTTTGGAGCCCAAGAGGCCGCATTTGCATCCCCTCAGTCAATTCTTAAGCTCTCCCTCCATCACATGGAATCCCCAGTGGAGTCCTTAAAGGACATTACAAGATGTGGCACAAGCAGACGATAAACCACAAGAGAGAACTCCTCTGAGAACGTACTTAGTAGATGGCAACCTCTAGACAACACGACTTTTGTGCAAATACTAAATAGCATCAGATCATGCTCACCTCAGGATCCGATTCCAGCGTTTATTCTAAAGCAGCTGGATTCTTTGATCCTGGGTGTGATCAGATCGTTGTTAAACGCTTCCTTAGAGGAAACTGTAGTACCCGATGACTGGAAGCGCGCTATGGAAATCCCCCTACTAAAAAAGGCAAACGGCGACCCGGAGGTCTTCTCTAGTTTTCGCCCAATATCGCTACTGCCAATTTTCTCGAAAATCCTGGAAAAGCATGTGAACAAACAGCTGGCAGATTTTGTCAATAATAACAATCTACTGCATCACTCTCAGTCAGGGTTTAGAAGAGGTCACTCCACGGAATCTACCCTTTTAGGGGTTACTGAAGCTATCCGTATGGAACTGGATAGCGGTGGTACGGCGGCACTCATTCTTTTAGATTTGAGTGCCCCCTTTGATACCATCTCCCACAAAACCCTGGTGCAGGAACTAGAGGACATAGGAGTAAGAGGGAAAGCGCTGAGGTGGCTGGAACAATTCCTCTCACATCGGACCTTCCAGGTGTTTTCTAAAAACAACTCCTCCGATATCCTGGATGCCCTCCACGGGGTACCACAGGGTTCAATACTGAGTCCGCTATTGTTTAATATTTATGTTACCCCCCTTGCCAAAATTGCAGAGGAAATAGGCTTCACTATTTATTCCTACGTGGATGATACACAACTTGTGTTCTCCCTGACAACTACTGACAAATCCAATGTCTCTCCTCTTCGCTCTGGGCTCTTGAGAATGGCAAACTGGCTGCACTCTAAGAAACTAAACCTGAACGGGGAAAAAACAGAGCTGCTTCTCTTTGGTGATCATAAGGATCTGTGGGGCCCTTCTCATTGGCTGGTAGAAATGGGCCCGACCCCGGTTGCGGTACAATCTGCTCGCAACCTAGGGGTAATAATTGACGAGAAGTCGTCAATGCGAGCACAAACTGCCAAAACGGCCACAACATGTTTTGCAATCCTCAAATGGTTGAGGAAAATATTGTGGCAACTCGCACAGAGAACAGTAGTACAGGCCTTAATAGGTTTGAGGTTAGACTACGGGAACATCTTTTACTTAGGAGCGAATAAAGACACCATCAACCGACTTCAGGTCATTCAAAATGCCGCAGCTAGGTTGCTCCTTCGTGTCCCAAGGCGCACGAGCATGACGGAACATCTGAAAAATCTGCACTGGTTGAAAATCGCCAACAGAGTGAAAATCAAAGCACTCTGCTATATGTTTCGGATCAATGTGAAGGAAGCACTTACACATCTATGTAAAGTGGCTCAGAAATATATACCCCCCCGGAATCTTCGATCCTTGTCTCAGGCCAAATTTGCTGTTCCCAGGTTTAAACGGGCACGCTTGGGCGGACGCTCATTCACGTATATGTCCCCAGTCTTGTGGAATTCACTTCCGCTTAATTTACATTTGGAACCTAACTACCTCCAATACCGGAAGGGAGTCAAAGCCTGGCTGTTTAATCAATAGTGTCCACTGTTCTTCTGTTCGGCTAACACAGATCCAAGGCGCGGGAAACCCTCAGGGTAGCTGTTGTGCCATATAAATGCAATAAATATATAAATAAATAAACATACATTACAATCAGACCATCTATGGTGTTACCAAGTCACTAATGCAACCCCCAGTGAGGGCCCCAATAGTGATGTTAAAAGTTTGGCATCAAACGGGGAGAAAGCACAATGAAGAAGGCTAGAATATGCATTACAAGCGGACATTTATGGTGGTCCCAGAGTGGCTGTCTGTAGCATCTAAAGTCATATTCCCTTACCTTGCCCATATGCACCATAAATGGCAGGTGTGACTAAAGGGAGACGATCACTGATGCGAACATTGACAGGTTTGCTAGGAATTTCTTGGTATTGGCACAACAATATTGTGTCATAACACAAAAGGCCTCAAAACACAATGCGGAGATATCAGCAATAGGGGTAGCTGTGGTACTTGGGCCTGGGCTTGGTGTGCCACCCAGGGAAACCTACCAAACCCAGATATCTTTTAAAACTAAACACCCAGGAGAGGAGCAGTGAGGGGGTGGTCTACGCTGGAGTGCCTTGCATGAATCACACAACATTTTCTTACTCACTTTGCAATGCAAACCTCATACTTTTCTTGAAAGTATGCATTCTCCTCACTGGACACCCCCAGTTTGGAGTATTAGTCATTTTAAGTTTGAGAAGAAATGTTTCTGTCACCAAGATAGCAGTAAGGTTGATTGATTATGTTGGCAGGCAATATTACACATCAGGTTGCTCACATCATTGAAAGTTACAAGGTTGGATGCAGGCCAGAGGGAAGGGATGTTACTGATACCCAGAGAGCAAGGGAAAGGATGTTGGAGTGTTAGGTGGTGTCAACTCCATTTTGAACGACAGTGCGGTAAATAAGAAAGTGCATAGCCATCAAGGAAATTCAATCAGGATCTGCTGGCTAGTGGAGAGATGTTAGGAGGAAAGGGAGAGGTAACAAATTTACTAATTATGGGAAACTGAACTTTAGGCTCCTTCAGATATCAATTTAAAAAGACCAACATCAACTGCAATTCACCTCATAGGTAGCCAGCACAATTTTTGGTGGTGGATCAAGAGAGTTACCAGCAAGACGGCATGACTAGTGGCATGCAACATGGCTTTTAATACAATCTTCACCCTCATGTTTCATACACATCAGAATTTGCCAAAGGACTAGTATCATATGAATTGGTCAGAAGTGGGCATTGTTCCTTACTTAAAAAGTCACCTAGGCTCCATATATGTGAATGATTTGATCAATCAATCAATCAATCAACCAATACATTTGTAAAGAGCACTACTTACCCGTGAGGGTCTAAAGGCGCTGGGGGAAGGGGAATGCTGCTACTGCTTGAAAAGCCAGGTCTTGAGGAGTCTTGTGAGGGTCAGCAGGTCTTGGGTCTGCCGTAGGTGGATGGGGAGGGTGTTCCAGGTCTTTGCAGTGAGGTGGGAGAACGATCTGCCGCCGAAGGTTGCTCTTCGGATGCGGGGGGCTGTGGCAAGGGCAAAGTTGGCAGAGCATAGCTGGCGGGTGGGTGTGTAGAAGCCGATTAGTCAGTTGAGGTTAGCTGGTCCGGTGTTGTGGAGTGCCTTGTATGTGTGGGTGAGGAGCTTGAAGGTTATCCTCTTGCTGATGGGGAGCCAGAGCAGGTCTCTCAGGTGGGGGTGTGATGTGGCTGCAGCAAGGGATGTCAAGGATCAGGTGTGCAGAAGTGTTCTGGATGCTTTGAAGCCTTTTCAGGAGTTTGGCCAAGGCTCCTGCCTAGAGTGCGTTTCCGTAGTCCAGCCTGCTGCTGACGAGGGCCTGGGTGACGGTTCTTCTCGTTTCGGTTGATCCACTTGTAGATCTTGCCGAGGGTGTTCAAGCAGGAGGAAGAGACGTGTGGACCTGCTTAGTCATGGGGAGGGTGGAGTCGGGGATGATCCCTAGGTTGCGTGTGTGGTAGGGTGGATGTTGGAGCTGTTCCCAGTGCAGTCGGCCACCAGGAGTCATCCCAGGCTGAAGGGGTGGATCCGAGGATGAGGACCTCTGTCTTGTCCGAGTTCAGCTTCAGTTGGCTGTTCCTCATCCATTCGGCGACGACCTTTATTCCTTCGTGGAGATTGGTTTTGGCGGTGTGGGGGTCCTTGGTGAGGGAGAGGATCAGTTGGGTGTCATCAGTGTAGGAGATGATGTTAAGGTCGTTTAGTCGGGCGAAGTGGGCGAGCGGTGCCATGTAGAGCGGAAGGGGGGAGGCGGACACTCTGTGTTCTGCTGGAGAGGAAGGAGGTGGTCCAGTCCAGGGCCTTCTCTTGGATCCCGGCGTTGTGGGGGCCTGTTCTTAGTGTGCGGTGGCATACTGTGTCGAAGGCGGCTGACAGGTCCAGGAGGATGAGGGCCGCGGTTTCTCCGTTGTCTAGCAGGGTTCTGATTTGTCGGTGGCGGCGAAGAGGGCAGTTTCGGTGCTGTGGTTGCTGCAGAACCCGGACAGGGACGGGTCCAGGATATTGTTCTCCTCAAGGTAGTGGGTCAGTTGTTTGTTGACGGTCTTCTTGATGACCTTCGCTGGGAACGGGAGCAGGGAGATGGGCCAGAAGTTCTTGAGGTCCTTGGGGTCCGCCTTGGGTTTCTTGAGTAAGGCGTTGATCTCAGCGTGCTTCCAGCTCTCCGGGAAGGTTGCTGTCTCAAAGGAGATGTTGATGGCTTTTTGGAGATGGGGTGCGATGGTGCTGCTGGCTTTGTTGCGAAGATGTGGTGTGGAAAAGGGTCTGACGGAGATCCGGAGTGGATGGTGTTCATGAGCTTGATGGTGTAGTCGTCATTGATGTTGGTCCAGGAGATCAGGCGGTTGCTGTGGGTGGTGGTCGTGGGTGTCTCAGTGGTAGTCAGGAGGTTGTGGCGTTGAAGCTAACGTGGATGTCTGTGATCTTGCGGTGGAAGAAGGCGACGAGCGAGTCGCACAGGTCTTGCAAAGGTGGGATGTCGTTGGTGTTGGAGAGTTCCTTCCCAATGTTGAAGAGCTCTTTGCTGTTGTGTGCGTTGTTGTCTAGGCGGTCTTTGAAGGAGGCCCTTTTGGCGGATCTGATGAGGTGATGGTGTCTGCGGGTGGCGTTTTTGTGGGCTGCATAGCTGTCCAGTGTTCGTTCATGAAGCCAGTTCTTTCGGCAGGTTTGCTTGCAGGCCTGGAGGTCTTCAGTGAACCAGCTGGCTTTCTTCCTAGCTTTTGGAGGATTTCTTGAGCGGGCGAGGGTGTTGGCGCAGTAGTTGATCCCCTGTCTGAGGTTGCGGGCGGCGGTGTCGGGGTCGGTGGATTCGGCAGGTGGGTTCTGGGCGAGGGTGGTGGTTAGCTGGTCTTCTGTGACTTTCCTCCAGCAGCGGCAGGGAATCTGTTGGATGCGGTGGTGCGTGGTGGGTTTCCGAAGGTGAAGTGGATGCAGCGATGGTTGGTCCAGTGGAGTTCGGTGGTGTGGCTGAAGGTGACATGGGAGCTTGCGGAGAAGATGGGGTCAAGTGTGTGGCCGGCGGAGTGGGTGGGTGTTGTGACGAGTTGTCTGAGTCCGAGGTTGGCGATCAGGGTGGTGGAGTTGGTGGTGTTGTTATTCTTTTAAGTTCAAATAAAATTTTTATTAGGGTAAACAGAATTGTCATTACAAAAAGTAAAATGCAATACTGAGGTGGAAGTTCAGGTCCCCGAGGAGGATGTAGTCCATGGAGGTGAGGGCGTGTGTGCTGCCACAGTCGGCGATGGAGTCGCTGAACTGTGGTCGGGGTCCGGGAGGTCTATAGACAAGGGTTCCTCTGAGGGTGGTGTTGGGGTCGGTGTGGATCTGGAAGTGCAGGTGTTCGGCGGTGCTGAGGGTGTCATCGGTGTTGGTTGAGACTCTGAGAGTGTTCCTGTGGATGATGGCAATTCCTCCTCCTATTCCGTTGGTGCGGTCCCTGCGGGTGATCTTGTAGCCGTCCGGGATGGCTATGGCGATGTCGGGTGCCGAAGAGGGGTTCATCCAAGTCTCTGTCAGGAATGCAACATCTGGGGTGTCGGGTGCCGAGGAGGGGTTCATCCAAGTCTCTGTCAGGAATGTGACATCTGGGGAGGTTGAGTCGAGCAAGTCCCAGAGTTCGACGGCGTGTTTGCGGGCAGAGCGAGTGTTGAGAAGGTGGTTGGGTTCTTTCCTGGTAGAAGGGTTTTTGGGCTGGATGCTGGTGAAGCTACAGTTCCAGTAGGAGAAGGGTCCTTGGGTGCGCTTCGGGGCGGCCAGGCAGCAGGTGCAAGTTCGTCTGGCGTTGAGTGCGTGGAGGGTGCTGGAGTCATAGCAGAGATGGGCGTTGTAGCGTTCGCTGGGCTAGGGGTTCTGGCGCCAGGTGCGGTCCAGGCGCGGACGGGCGCAGACGGGCTTGCCTTAGGTGCGCCTTTAATGAATATGGAAGGGTGCTGCACTCAGTTCACATAAGTCAATATGTTAATCCGGTATGTGTGCTGTACTGGACTAGTGCCTGCAAACTACCTGAAATAAATGTATATGGCCTGGTGTTGTAAGTCACCAGGACTCCAGTACGCACTACTTCAAAACAATTATTTCACGTTAGTACATTCTTTTTATTTTAGACAATCAATGTTGATACAGATAGTTATATAAGCTTTGGTATCTTACATTCCTAAACATAATATATTAATATCATTATTCTCACTGAAATGCAAACAAATTCAAAGGTTCATATAACATAAATCATGATGGTTAATCTACACCCAATGCATTTCGGGGCGAGTGCCCCTTCGTCAGGGGTCTGTGTATAGAAAAAAGAAGAAAAGAAAGAAAGAAATCTCATTACTCTTGATGCCAGAATGAATCCACAGCTTATGATGTGAAACTAAAATGTTTGAATAGCTCCTTACCACGAATATGAAGAAATTATATATTCCAATAGAACTTCTTGAATTTGTGTTATCTAAATGAAGGAAAACGATATACGTCTTATGAGTACACATATCTATTTAAAAATAGACATTGTATGGGTCAAGATGTTATGAAACTGTTTACCTGAGTAGTTAACTCTGAAAAAAATCTGTGGAAAAAATGAAAGACGAGGAAAATATATATAAAAAAATGCATATGGAGAGCCCTTCACCTTAAAATTTGCTCAATAATACAGCTCACCTGTGCTGTAATCCAATATTTTTCGAGAGCCTAAAAAATAGATAAACAAAACCACAGTCAAAGACACTTGGTCTAGATTGCGTGCATTCGTGACTACTTTAATCGATTACCCGGCGAGAAATTTACCTGCGAGCCTTGGTTGTTTTGTTCCGGTCTCGCCCGTTTCAAAAAAACCAGTAATCCTGCCAATACAAACGACAGTCCTTTAAAACACTGGCCAGCGCATAGTTGTCTTAAAAAATGACCGTAACCGTCAAACCGATATTTATTCTTACCGACAAGTAGCCGTTCAGTCACCCGTAGTGGCGGTCTTCCCGAGTCGCACTGCTTGCAACCAGTCCTTTCTCTAATTTAAATGCGTTGACTCACGCATGGAAACAAACGAAGGACTTAGTCTGTGTTCCGTCTTTCGACTAACGTAAAGGCCCTTCTTCACTCATTTGAGTCCAAATTTAATTGAGTGTGAATATTTAAAAAAAGGGGGACGTGTATTCTAGTAATATATTTTATTCAACGAGTAGTACGATGTTCGTTGTCCGTAAACTATTTCTCGGAAAAATGCGGCCGCCATGTTTAAATGGTGAACATTATTTATTGCCGAATCTAAAAAAATGTGTTAATAAAGGGACAGAAAAAGAAGAAAGAAAAAGAAGAAGTGTAGACGAAATTCCAGAAAATCATTTACAAAATATTAATCTCAGGTCATAACAGTTCCTGCCTATTTACATTCTCCCAAACAAGGTGTCAACAGTAAAAAAACTGCCTACTCTATTTCAACAATCTAACACTCTTTTGTGTGTGTGTATACCTGTGTGTGGGTATCATTGTGTGTCAGGCAACCCTAGGACTCAAGATGCGTATGCCTCATAGAAAACATATGAGTTCCAGTTTGTCATTCAATCCATTCGGAGTGAGGGTTTGCAATTTGCGAATCCAAAAAGTCTCCCTTTGGAGAAGTATTTTTGCGTTGTCCATGCCCAATCTTTGCGGGACCAATTCGATTATCTGAAATCTTAGTTGAGCAATGGAATGCCCCGCTTCAATCCAATGTTTTGCCAGAGGTGAAGTCAGGTTTTTGTTACGGATACGGCTTTTATGTTCCGAGAGTCTTAGTTTCAGTTTTCTGTCAGTTTTGCCGACATATAATAATCCGCATGGACACTTGATTGAATAAACCACATGTTCAGAGTTGCAATTGGTGGTGTGTCTCAACTGTATTTTTTCACCTGTGCGAGGATGTAAGAGAGCATCTCCCAATATAGCATTGTTACAATTTTTGCAATTATGACATTTCATGGTGCCCTTAAATACTGATGTTTGGGTAGAAATGTCACTTGTTGGTTTATTGAGTAGTTCCTTCAGATTTTGTGATCTTCTATATGCAAACAAAGGTCTATCACAAAATAATGATCCAAAATCTTTCTCTGTTGCTACGATCTCCCATCGTTTAAGAATTATTCTTTGGATATCCTTTGAAGCTGATGAATACTTTGAAACAAAAACCATCCTTTTGTTGATCATCTTAGGTTTTTTTGTAAG
The DNA here is from genome assembly GCF_964263255.1 of Lissotriton vulgaris. Taxonomy (NCBI): domain Eukaryota; kingdom Metazoa; phylum Chordata; class Amphibia; order Caudata; family Salamandridae; genus Lissotriton; species Lissotriton vulgaris. Next base: position 1,150,258,200 of record NC_141685.1, on the reverse strand, counting down.
AGATTTGTCCTTGGAGTAGCTTTTATCTTATCAAGATGTGCCTCTAACAACTTTTTGGGGTAACCCCTATCCAAATATCTTTGCTTTTGTTGGTTAAGGCTCTTTTCACATTCAATCTCATTTGAAGAAATTCTTTTAATCCTCATGAACTGAGAAACTGGAAGATTGTTGATGAGGTTTGCCGGATGGAAACTTCCATATAGAAGTGCTGTGTTCTTGTCAGTCTCTTTCTTAAACAGTTTAGTTTGAATCGATCCATCTTTCAGTTCAATGAGAACATCCAAAAAAGGTAAAGCAGTATTGCTTATACTGTGCGTGAACTGTATCCTAGGATTGGCCAAATTTAAACTCTTGATGTTTCGAAGAAGCTCTGCAGAGGAACGTTTCCATATTAGGAATATGTCGTCAATGTAACGTTTGTAATAAACAATTCCTTCCTGCCACGTTGGGTCCTCGAGTATGTAATCCAGCTCAAATTTTGCCATGAAAATGTTGGCATAAATACATGCCCCCGGGAATCCCATCGCCGTACCTGTCAATTGAGTATAAAATTCACCTTGCCAAAGAAAATAGCTGTTTTGAAGGCAAAACTCCAGTAGCTGTAGTATAAGATATTTGAGCTCGTCCGGTTTGTCTGTTCTTAACAAAGCCCACTCCATAGCTTCCAATCCCTGCTTGTGAGGGATTGATGTGTAAAGGGAAGCAACATCAATGGTACAAAGTGTCCAATCTGCATTGTCGTCAATTGTGATTGTTGAGAGACTCCTTAGGAAATCTGAAGTATCCTCTAGATAGGTGACCCAATTTTGAATGAATTGCTGCATATGTGCATCAATGAAAATGCCGAGATTCTCAAAAATTGAAGAACACCCAGAAACAATGGGCCTGAACGGTGGATCATTCAAATTCTTGTGAACTTTCGGTAGAAAGTAAATTTTGGGTCTTCTGGGATATATCTGCCTCAAGTATCTTTTTGTTGTATTGTCAATCCAGTTTAGTTCCTCTGCCTTATCCAAAATGTTATCCAAATTTTTAGATATACTTATTGTCGGGTCATTTTCAAGTTTAGCATATGTTGCCTCATTTTGCACATGCTCATCGCCTTTCTGTTTATAGAACGTGAAATCCATGAGAACAAGTCCACCACCCTTGTCTGCTTTCTGGAACATCAAATCCTTATTCTTTGCTAGCCTTTGCAGAGCGCTGTACTCAGCTCGTGTAAGATTCTTAGCTTTCCTCTTGAATTGGATTCTGTTCATGTCAGCCTTTACTAAGATTTCAAACGTATCCAAAGTTTTGTGGGATATCGGTGCCATGAAGTTGCTTTTTGGTTTAAATTGTCTATTGACATCCTCAGTGTCTTCAACTGGGTTCAAAATTGTAAAGAAATGTTTCAGCCTCAGAATTCTCATGAACTTAAAAAATGCTACCTCAACTTCCAATGCATTGGTGTGATATGTACTCACGAAAGATGTTCCTTTATTCAAAAGTTTCTTTTCAAAAGTTGACAAAGAGTAACTGGAGATATTGATTACGAGGTCTTGGTCTGACTTCGCAACCCCGTCTTCTTCAATAGTTCTTTGTCCTTCTCCCTTTCCCTTTCCTTTTCCTTGTCCTCTTCTCGTCTTTTGTCTCCAGGTTGAGTTGTTGGGACTTCCGGTGGTTTGCTTGGTTTTAAATCCTTATCTAAAAAAGAAACCGATGAAGGTCCAGCTGCTATTTCTACTTGAGCAGAAGGTTGTGGTGTTGATTTCTGTGGTTGTGTGGTAACTAAAGGCTGTCTTACAGTACTCAGTTCGCTGTCGGAAACTACACTCTCGTCCGAGGAAGCTGGTTGTGGTTTTTTACTATTGAATCTACGCCTGGCGTAGACCTCCGCCCACGTGTAGGCCTCGTTTAATTTATAGTCAATAGTGTCACGTTTAAATTTATGCAACTTAGTTTCTTCCAACTCCTTTCCGTACTTATCCAATCGTGTGTTGATATCTTCTAAGGTTCTAGCCCATACGTCTTCCTCAATCCTCTCAGATAAATCTCTTTTTAAATTAAATATTTCCTCCTCCAAGTCATGTATAGTCTTCGCGAGTTCCTCAATCAGCAATAAGATCAAATCCAGGGAACATTTATTCAAGATTTCGAACCACTTCTCCATGAATTTTGGATTGTTGTTTAACCTATAAAGCATTGGTCTTATAGCTAGTCTCAGGCCTCTGGGGATACGCTTCACACGATGATACTGTATAAGCGTCGTGGCATGTAGTCGCTGATTTAATTCACGCCTGGTAAGGTATTCGAGTTGTTTTAGTTGCTGCGTCACGGACCCTCCTTGTGCATCAAAAGTTTTTGACTCCTTGATGAGTTTGTATATTTGATTTGCCTCTTCTGCTGTGTATACCCTTGTATTGGCTCTGTTATCTGTGATAGCCGCAATAGAGTCGAACAACATTTTCAAAGTGGTGCTAGCGCCCTAAAGTTGCAGTATGATATGGCACGCGGCCACCATGAGAAGGGGAGGTGGGAGGGAGGAGGCAGCTGGGGGGCGGGGTGGACGAATGGGAGTGGGGGGCAGGGCCGCAGGGGACTCAGTGGCAGGAAAGCGGGGCCGGAGAAGGACACAGAGGGCAAAAAACAGGCACAACAAGCAGGGGGGCTGAAGGGGGGAGGAAAAAAACGAGCACAACTAAACAATTGGGGAAACAGGCAACAACAGCAGCAAGACCGGCAAAAGCAGGACCGGCGAAGGACAAAGAAGGCAGAAACAGGCACAACAAAGCAGGGGGAATGAAAGTCGGAGAGAAACGAGCACAAGTAACAATATTCAGAATCGGGCAAAAGCTGCAAAAACAGGCGAAGGACACAGAACGAAAAATGGGCACAACAAAGCAGGGGGAATGAAAGAGGGAGACAGACGAGCACAAGTAACAATCACAGATTCCGGCAACAGAAGCAAGAACGGGCAAAAGCTAGAGAGCAAACCAAGGGCCTACCACCGGCCACCAGGGATGAGGCACAGGTGGTAGCCTGCGGGTGGAGGCAGGTCTTGATCTCCCAGCAGCAGCTGGGCTAGGACATGGGCACAGACTGGTGGCGCTGCCTGGATCAGGGTCAAGGGTCACTCTCTTGACATATTGTCATGCAGGGCAAATGGACATCAATGAAGCTTGTAGCTGACTTGAAGGTACCAATCGGTACTAGGAAGAGGCACCAAAGACGTACCACGATGTTTACAACTGCAGCTGGTTTCTCCCATGCACTTTGGGATTGCACTCACATGGTCACTTCCACTGGAGCCTTTTCACAGATATCCCTTTACTGCTCTAGCAAGGAAGCTGAGGGTGTGGAAATAAAAGAACTGATGGAGAATGCTTCCTTGATTTGGAAGACCTACACAACACAATGAGGTGCATTAGGAAATGGCAAGTACTGTAGAAACTCGCCAGACAGAAGACAGGGGTGGCCGCAGGGAGAGTTCAGGGTACCTAAGGATTTGTGCCAGGGGACTTTTGCCTTGAAGCGAAGGTCACCTATGTGCTAGGACATTTATCTGTCCTATTCCCACAGGCCATTACTAAGACCTTGTGGCAAATTCACATCCCCTGGCTCTATGCAACAAAAGTGGGATGGGGGAAATTAGAAACAGTAGTAAAGAAGGTAGAGAAGGCAAGGGTTAGGTTGGGATCAAATTTAAGGATATATCCCTCACATGCCAGGTCTGGTGTCTTAGTAAGCTAATATATCCACTTTAGGGGGCCTGTGTTTGACCTCATGGTCATAGGTTTAAATCCTAGCGCCATCCATCCTTATAAGGTCGATGAAATGAGTACTAATGAGTTCGGTAACAATAAGCATCTGTTATTCAGTGCCAGCATATCTACCTAGTTGAACGTGCCCTTTACAAATACACGTTATGTTATTTGTTTATCAATGAATCACTCTTAAAACATAGGGAAAGGTCATTTCACTGAGCAATACATAAAAGGACAACCTGAAGTTATCACTATACCGAAGAAAAGATGGTGGAATTCCTATTTTTCTTGGGGGAAGAAGGGTTCTTGGTTGCAAAAGACTCATGTATCGTTATCATGATGTGCAGCACACTGGTACTATGAGTCAGACCAGGACCAAAAGGGTGTTTAATGAAAGGAGTGGATAGAGGAAGAGATTTAAAGAAATTGAGTCTTTCATGTTGATTAATTGTGCTTCACAGCACAAAATAGTGAAATTGTGGAAGTAGCAAAATAATATTGAACGCAAAATGTGCACTGTTACATAAATAATGTGTTTGTGTAAGTTCAAACTAGAGCAAGGAGGGTAACGGAAATTCTTTGGGGAAGAAGGTCCATTCAATACACATCACATGTTTCAAGAAATGCAGCCAGTTTGCTTTACTGATAAGCGAGAGCTGGCCCCTGAGAAATACAGAGATCGCTCTTCTCTACGATGAAAAACTCCTTCAAACTTGTACTACTTACAAGTGTGTGTGTTCATTGAAAAAAGTTAATACAGCACAAAATCTATGTCTTGTCAGCCAGTTTATTTGCATGCTGCCAGGCGCTCTGGGTAGAAGTCTCCTTGCAACTGTTGTAAATAAATATGTCTCCTGACGGATCTGTCGTTTACTGAAATTCCTCCTGCTAACACACCAAACCAGAAAAACGCAATTCAGGTGATGAATGCATCTGTATCTACAGGACTCCATGCTTCATTTGTAATTCTAAACTCCTTACCACTAAGCTATCCAATCGGGGGCCCTGAGCAAATGCATACTTTGAATGTTTCTTTATTTAACTTTGTTTTATTGAATTTTCCAATGCAGCAGGTGTTATACAATATCATTCTCATATGATCCCTCCTAGCTACCCCAGGAGGTCCTTCCTCCCACCTATCCTCTAGCAGGAAGTTTTCCTTTCCAGAAGTCTTCAGGTTTAAATTGTGTCCATGGGTGCAGGACTGGGCTCGGTTTCGCTGATCTTCCACCCAACCGCCCCTCTAAACTATTAAAAAGAATAAACAGCAAAGGAAACCCCCCCCTCTCCCCTGAACCCCCAAACCTCCCCCCAAACCGGTGTGCCGCTGCTCAGCCCTCCCAAAACGCTATGTGAAAAAACCTTCATAGGTCTAGTCCTTAGGACTCTCGTCAGGGGGCGACGTATCTGTAAGCCGCAGGAGGCAGGGGTACTTCGGGCATGTAACTTCATTAAATTCCGCCGCTAAAAGGGAAAGAATGGGCTGCCACATAGTGGCAAAGGGTGCAGGGGAGTGGGTAAGATTGGCTTGAATCCGCTCCATACCTGCTATGTACCAAAGCCTGTGCAACCAGCCAGTATGTGTGGGACCCCTCTGAGCGAGAGTATGTGCTGTACAGCAGACCCCATAGCCAGCCCCATCTGTCTCCCCCTGATTGACTTTAGTGGGAATGTGAGTGCTTTAGCGAGCCCAAGGTCGTGACCTTAATTGCTGCTTCCCTGCTGGCCGTGTGATTGGACCTGTAGTATATGGCTTGCCACTCTTTGTTCGGGAGGCTTCTCCCCAGTTCAAGCTCCCATCTTTTCTGGCCTGCAGAGCTCTGCGATGGGGCAGGGGGACTTAACATCTTGTATAGTTTTGTGATCGTCTGACGGTCCGAGGTTTTGGTAGCAAGCCACTTCTCGTATGTCGTGAGTTACCTGCCAACAAAGGGGCGGATGTCCGGTTGCGTAAACCAGTGCCGAATTTGAAAGTATTGGTAACGCCTCTGCGCCTGGAGATCATACAACTCCGTGAGGTCAGAGAACCGGAGTAAGCCATCGAGGTCGAACAAATGCTCTGCCGGCCTACAATTTAAATTTTGCCACTGCTGGAACGTCCGCCCTTCCAATCCTGGTTCGAATACTGGGTTATCAAATAGAGGCTTGAGTGCCGAGGAAAACAAAGTAAGTCCCTTTTTGACTGCCACCACGTCCCACACTCGCATCACAGTTCGCGTGATGGGGGATTTATTGAGGTAAGCTAGCCTGTCGGAACAGTTTAAAAAGGGAATCTTCCAAAGCGGTGTTTGCGCCATGGCCCTGTCCTGGAAGAGCCATCTCTTCTCTGATTCGGGGCAGTTCCATTCTAGTAAGTAACGCAATGGCGATGCTTGGAAGTACCGCAGCAAGTTAGGGATCCCTAGTCCTCCCTCATCAAGGGGGCAGTGGGCAAGGTCTTTGCGCATTTGTGCGTGTTTCCCAGCCCAAATAACATGTTGCACTGCGCCTTGCAATTTTAGTATAGTTCCCTTCGGTGGGCTCACCGGTATGGTCTGGAATATATAAAGTATTTTGGGTAAGACGAACATTTTGACCGCTGCGACTTGGCCGAGCAATGACAATGGCTGTTGCTGCTATCTCCTCAAGTCTCCCTGTATTTGTGAGAGGAGATCTGAGTAGTTCCAGGTGACCGTCTGTTCGGTGGTCGAGGTCAGATTGATCCTTAAGTATGGAATCGAGGCATGAGGCAATAGTCCCCCATACATTGGGGTCAAGCCGTCAAGCTTACGCGTGTTCCGACCGAACGGGAGGAGCATGGATTTACCTGTGTTCATTTTAAAGCCGGACACTTTCCCAAAGGCCTCCAATTCTTGTAAGACTGCTTGGGGTTATCAAGTGCTGCCAGAATGTCGTTGGCATAGAGGCTAATAAGATGTGGCTCCCCTCCAAAGGTGATGCTCATGATATTGGGGTTGTTCCTGATTCTCTGCGCCAGAGGTTCTATGTAAAGCGCGAAAAGGAAGGGCGATAGCAGGCATCCTTCTCGGGTGCCTCGCCTAATGTCAAAGGGTTGCGAGCCAATGCCATTGACGCAGATCATTGCGCGGGGTCCATCGTAACAGCTGGCGACCCATGCCCTGAAGCGATCTCCAATACCGAAATGCGCCAGCATCTTATCTAAGAAGCCCCAATCCACCCTGTCAAGGGCGTTTCCGGCGTCAACCGATAGGAGCATGGTGTTAGACTCGTTGTAGTGGGTCTAGTCTATTAAATGCAGGAGGCGCTTGGTGTTATCACTACATTGCCTAGTAGGAATAAAGCCCGATTTATCCGGCTCAATGATGCCAGGTAAACGCAGGCCCAGTCTCGCCGCTAGAACCCCAGTAAATAGATTGAGGTCAAGGTTAAGCAGGGATATGGGTCTGTAGGCAGCGCATAGGGTAGCATTTTTGCCTGGCTTAGGCAGTACGATAATGTTGGCCTCCAACATGTCAGGGGGTATCGAGCCTGGCCCTTGAAAGGAGTTGAAGAGTCTAGTCAGAAGCGGCGCCAACAGTGGGCAAAATGTTTTTGTAGAAACTGGCGGAAAAGCCGTCCGGCCCCGGCGATTTCAGAGGCTTGAGGCGTGAGATGGCGCTGGCCACTTCCTCTAACTTAATAGGCGCATCAAGTAAGGTGGCGCCCGCAGCATTAAGCACGGTTGTCGCCCCTCCACTGAGATAGGCTTCCCCTTCCTTGTCCAGAAATAGATCCTCGCTATATAACGAGGCATAGAAGTCCCTGAAGGCCACAGCTATATTGCCGTCATCACGTAGCATCTGTCCCTGACTGTCATAAAGAGTCGTAATTTTGGAACATTGGACTTGCGCTCTAAGCTTACTTGCCAACAGTCGTCCCGTTTTATCACCTCCCACATAGTATGTATGCCGCAGCCGCAGTGCCGCATACTCGGCCCAGTCCAAATCTAATCCAGCAAGTTGCGCTCTAGCAGCTTTTAGTTGCCTCCATATCCTGGGGGCTCCAGTTCCACTATGTACCCTCTCGAGTTCAGCGACGTGCGCTGAAAGTGAGTCTTGTTTTTCCTTGCATTCTTTGGCCTCTGCCGTGGAAATAGCTATAAGTTTATTTATTTATTTATAATTACATTTATTAAGCGCGCAGCTACCCGGAGGTTTCCCGGCGCTAGGGCAAACTGAACGGTGAGAGGGAGGGAGGAACATAAGATCATAGTATTAGTTGTTGAAGAGCCAAGTTTTTATTCCCTTACGGAATTTCAGAAAGCACAATTCAGTGCGCAGAGATTGAGGAAGAGAATTCCATAAGGATGGGGCAAGCAGGGAAAACGAGCGTCCTCCCATCTTGGCTCTGTTGGTGCGCGGAATCTTAAATTTATTCTGCGTCGAGGACCTGAGCGTGCGGGAGGGGATATATTGCTGCACCAGAGCAGAGAGATAGCGAGGGGCTCTACCAGTCATGATTTTATGCATATAGCAGAGTGCTTTGAAGTTAACTCTGCTTTCAATCCGCAACCAGTGCAGATTCCGCATATGGTGAGCGTCCGAGGATCTGGCCGGAAGGTGACAGATCAGGCGGACAGCCATATTCTGTACCACCTGGTACTTCTTGATTACCTCTTTAGCGGCACCTAGGAGCAAGATGTTTCCATAGTCCAGGCGTGAGATGACAAGAGCCTGGACTACGGTCCTCAAGGTGTCCGCAGGCAGCATCCAGGTGATCTTTCTCAGCCACCTGATGATGGTAGTACAGGTGGCTGAGACTTTCACAGCGTGTTGTTTGAAAGTAAGTTGGTTGTCGAAGATCACACCAAGATTGCGGGCAGACACAGATGGAATAGGTAGAGGACCCATCTCCGGAGGCCAATGGTGTGGGCCCCAGAGAGAGGTGTCTGGGCCAAACAGGAGCAGCTCAGTTTTGTCCCCGTTAAGTTTTAGTTTGTGCTTCAGCATCCAGTCCGATATATGCTTCAGCCCAACTTGGAGAGAGGAAGAGGGGAGGTTTTTGTTGGTGGAAAGAGAGTAGATGACTTGAGTGTCATCAGCGTAGGAATAAATTGTGAGGCCAGCCTGTTCCGCCAGGAAAGCAAGAGGCCTCACGTACAGGTTGAAGAAAAGGGGACTGAGGATAGACCCCTGGGGAACACCGTGAGAGGAAGGAAGAATAGATGAAACAGATGTGGAAGAAAAAACTTGAAACGTGCGATCAGAAAGAAAATTAGCGATCCAGGCCAGGGCGGTACCACCGACACCGACTGCCTCCAGGGTGGACAATAAGATGGAGTGTGAGACGGTGTCAAAAGCGGCACTCAAGTCAAGCAGGATGAGTGCCACCGTCTCACCATTATCCACTTGGCGTCTGATGGTTTCTGATACGCCAAGCAGAGTTGTTTCCGTGGAAAAGCCAGCCCTGAACCCGGATTGAGAACCATGAAGAAAATTGGTGGATTCAACAAAAGAATCAAGCAAAGAATTAACATATTTCTCCAGAATCTTGGAAAAGCAAGAAAGCAAAGAAATAGGGCGAAAATTGGATAATAAGTTCTCCCCGTACTACTACCTTGAACTCTCCCCACACCGCTGTCAGGGGTACCTCCGGCCTATCGTTGAGTGCGATATAGTCAGTGATGCTCTTGTGCAACTATTGGGCTCGGCCCTTCCGTTGAAGGAGGGCCCGAGGGGTGGCTAATGTAAGTACTACTGGGTCGTGGTCTGAGAGTGCTGCAGGAACAATGACCACATCCTGTACTAGTGAGGCAAGTTCTGTGGATCCTATAAAGTGATCTAGCCTAGCATAAGTGCAATGCACATGGGAGTAAAATGTATATTGTCTGCCGGTAGGATGAGCCCCCCGTCAAAGATCCAACAGCCCTCTACTGATTAGCCAGTTGGTCTCTTCCGGTGAACGTGCCCCTGTTGAACCAAATCAGTGACCAGATCTAGCTGCCTCCCTGTCCATAACTAAGTTGAGATCCCCGCCTGCTAGAGTGAATCGTGTCTGATTGCAAAGTATTTCAGACAGGACGCCCCGAAGAAAGGAGTCTTGCCCAGAGTTGGCGGTGTATAGGGATCCCACTACCAAGGCCATGCTGCCCACCCGTATAGTATAGGCTAGGAGCTTACCTTTAATTTCAGCTGCCCTGTCCCCCATCTGGCCGCGGAAATGTCTAGCTAGCAATATAGCGACCCCAGCTTTCTTCTCGGAGGTGGAGGAGTAGAACTGTTGTGGAAACGCCCGGGAGCGCATTATATGCCAATCTTTAGGGAGGAGATGAGTTTCCTGCACCAAACAGATCGATGCGCCTGAATTCTCCAAATATGATAATATGGCCCATCTTTTGATAGGATTATTAAGCCCCTTGACATTTAGGGTAAGAATTTTTAGTGTAGTGTCTGTCATAGCACTCTAAATCCCTGAGGAAGCCTGGTCAAAGGGCTGGAGCCCCCACATGTCGACTCTGCCAAATCGTCTCTCTGTGTGGCACACAGGTTCCCTCCCCCTCCCCCTATGGCCCCCTCCTGACCCACCCTCGTACCCAGCTCCCTAATCCCCCCAGCCCGACCCCCCAACAACCTCCCACACCCGTCACAAACTCCCCCAACCCAAGCCCCTTCGCCCTAACCCCAACACAACAATCCCAACAATTCACCATAGTCCAAAGCCTGCCCACTCGAGTCCCAGGCTTTGGGTGAGAGTACTTGTATGAGCATGCACCTTTGGCACCCCCCCCCGCCCCCCCTCCCCTCAGCCAGGTAAAAGTCATTGCAATTGCATCCCAATCTTCATAACACTCATTCAATAATTCAATAGGCTAAGTGTCTCTGGATACCGCGTTAAGGGCCGAGGCTCATTCCTGCGAAATCGTCGTTTGCAGGCCTGCTCGGGCGTCCGTTGTTGGCCCACTTATTGCCATCCTACTCTCGGAGATTTTTGGGTTTGCACTGGGGAGGCAGGTGGCTCGTTGTGCTCAAGACCCAGCAAGGCGCAGGTCTCCTGAAGAGATCTCATTTGAAGCAATGTCCCATTCCATTTGAAAATCAAGCGGAAGGGATGACCCCAGGAGTAGGGCACCCCTTTGTCTCTCAGGAACGCAGTGACTTCTTTGAACGCCTTCCTTTTTTGAAGAGTGATGGCAGACAGATCCTGGAACATCACTATGGAGTGACCTTGGTGCTGGAGAGGCTGTTTCAAACGTGCCTCCCGCAGGATCCGCTCCTTCAGTGGAAAGTCTGGCAGGAAGGCCAAGATATCCGGAGGAGGAGTGGATGCACATCTTGCCAGACCTACTCTGTGCACCCGATCAATGCGGATGTCAAAGTAAGGACTTTCACGGATTACCTCCCGGAAGAGGCCCTGCAAATACTGGGTCACATCAGCTCCCTCCGCTTTCAATGGGGCAGCCCTGAAGCGGATGAAGTTACGTCTCGACCTGTTCTCTAAATCTTCGGCGTGCGCCTGTAGGTCCACTTGCTAATCTTTAAGGCAAATGATTTCTTGATGGAGGTGTTCAATTTCTTCACTTCTGGTGTGGTAATTGTCCTCCACAGTTGTCACCCTTTCCCCTAGATCATCCACTTCTCGACCTATCTCCCTCACTGCCCCTGCCACCTCCTGTTTGAGCTCGTGGAAGTCCTCCCGTAGAGAATTGAAAAGGGTCTCCAGGAACGCTCTGGTGATCGGTACTTGTCCATCCCCCTGGTCCGTTAGCTGCTTTGGGGTGGAGGGGGAAGGGGGCCCTGTATTGCTTTTTGTGGGGCCCTTGAGAAGCATGTCTGTCAGCATGCCCTCCCCGCGTTTTCTTTGTTGTGGTCATGGTAGGGCGCCTCCACCCGTGGCTCCAGTCCTGCAAACCACCAGAAGCCCGAGTGGACCTGTGTCATGGACCCCGGCCGACTGTAGCTGAGATGACCACTTTAGTACAATTCCGTGTGGCAGCAGTGTGCCTTCTCCTACGGCAGTCATGTGCTCACCCCTGATTGCGGAGATGCACAGCTGTACCCAGGCCCACCGTTTTTCGAAGTGCCGGGTGACGGGTAGGGGCCACTCTGTGGAAGTTGTGTATACCAGCTATCTGGGGTTTCTTTCTCGTGGCGGCGGGGCTGGGTTGTATCGACAAGGTCCCCCAATTGGAATGCTGCTTGGAGGCGCTCAGAGGGTCAAGTGTGGGGGACGTCTGCGTCCTTGGACCCCCATGACTTTGACGATGGTACACACATAGGGGGCGGCTCCCCCCTCGCCACTCCCGACCAGTCCCTAAAATGCGGGCCAGTCCCACCTTATGTGCTGTTGTTGTGCCCCGAAGCTTTGTTGTCTCTTCTTGTCAGCCCCACTGTCACACACTGCGAAAAGGGGGGGGCTCCAGTCCTACAATGGCATCTGGGTGAGTCTGCAGGGGACTCTCAACCCCACACTCCAGCTCACTGGGGTCGGTTCAGGAGTCCCCAAGCTTGGGTCTCTTAGTATGGTACGTAGTGAGGACCCCCACTGCTGGTATTAATGGTGCGAACCCCACAGGGGGGGCCGACAGCCGCCCCTTTCGCCGTGTCGCAGGTACCCTCTCAAGTCCAGGTGAGCCTTCCCAATCTATCTAACTCTCTAGACGCTATTTCCCTGAGAGCTTATTTGTTACGCGCTGGCCCTCCGACTATTCTCTCTTCCGGATCCGCCGGCTGGCAAAATGCTGGCCAGACACACAGGAGGGGACACACACTGTCCGGCGATCGGGCACCTCTGGAGGTGCCAACCAGGTGTCTGCCGTATGCCTCCAACCAAGTGCCCCTGGGGTGTTGCTGCCACAATTCCTGCACGGCACTTGATAGGGCCGATGGGTGCGCGGGAGTAGCCTGAGCTCCTTCCCCCTTTCCCCGAGTCCGGCACTGGGTGAGTGGTTCTGGAGTTTATGTCGGGCTGAGAGGTTATCAGCGCCCGTCCCCTTGCCGCTGCTGATGGAGCGCACCTACCAGATGTGCTAAGGTCCTCTTGCTCCGCCGCAAGGCTACTGACTGCGCGCGCTCCTCTAGGCCCAACAGCCTCGGCCTCTATTTTCATGCCGCCGACCTAGGCCACCCTGGCGCTAGGGCGCTCTACGCTTCTGGTCCTCACTCGGGTCTCCGCTCTGCAATGCCGCTCGCTGTGCGACCCGCTCACCTCTTGGACGAGTCGGCTGCCGGAGGACTGCTGGTGTTCTGTGGGCTATCGCTAGATCCTTGGCGGGGCTCAGTCTCATCCTCAATCATGCCACGCCATTTCGCTGCTGCAGTTCTCAGACTACGGCAGCGGCTCTGAGTGGTCACTCGCCCCCAAAATCACTCCCGTATGCAGCTCGGAGATTCTTCCAAGCTCTCTGCCCAATTCAAAGCATTTGTGGGGATGTTAACGCTTGAATTGGCCGAGAAAAGGGGCCAAGCACGGGGTGCCTCGGGAATCTGCGTCCACCTAAGCCGCCATCATGGCCACGCCCCCACTTTGAATGTTTTGCTGTCCTGATGGCATCAACAATCACTTACCACAATTTTGCCTATGAGTTCACGGTCCAAACATATATATCATGATTGCCCCTTTTTGGAGATCAGCGTGATTAGAATAAGTAGTAACCCAGTTTTTGCATCACGAGTGACCATCCGATACAAGACTACCAACGTCTCAAAAAGCTAATCCTGGTCCCACATTTTATTTTTTGCGGATTGACAGACGTTCTTTGAATGTACATCAATAACATGGAATGCTGTACAGACACATATCCGTCAAGATAGGTAAATCTCCACTTTTAAAAGTGACCTTAAACAGCACTTCCTAAAAGATCTCTTGAATCTAAATTCTCATATTGTATGTGGTCATCCCGGATATATGTCATTACCACGCCCGTGTTACAACGACCTACCATTACAACGCAGTTGTAACAACGCAAGTCGTTACAACAACTTGCGTTGGGGGGGGCGCAAATTTAAAACATTTAATTTACTATTCCAACACCAGTCCCCGTGGATAGTAGGGAAGGTGTTGGGATAGTAAATTAAATGATTTACTATCCTCGAGCGCCCCCCAGCGCAATGCGTTGTAACAACTTTCGTTGTTACAACCGCGTGGTAATGGTAGGTCGTGGTAACGCGCTCGTTGTAAACGTTGCGCACCGGTCATCCCAAACCTCAATTGGTAAGATACCAATATCCTTCGGTAGACGTAATCTCCTATTCTTATGCTCTATCCTTTACTTGTTTCACTGTTATTTCTCTGTCTTATTCTATAAAGTGATTTGTCAAACTGCGTATATCAATCAAGAAGCTAAACAAACAACATGAAATACAGCGGTGTTTATCATACCTTGTAAAAACTGTGATCATCCTATGATGAGGCTACTCTGGCTATAGCTGACATTGCATGTTTTTGGGGAAATTTGTTCTAAAGCTGCCCAGAAGCATACTTGTTATTTTAAAATACTTTTAAAGAAGGAATATATACTAAACGTTCCTTTGTTGACATGTTTGTTTTAATCGTCCGCACCAATCAAAAGAAATAGTCATACTGCTAAAATATACCAAGCCTTTATTCTTATTTTTCTGGCAGCACTTTAAACTTGCAAGTACTAGCATGTATATTACTTTTACTGAGTTCTTTATGTGCAGAAAAGGCTAATTTTAGGAAGGGCTTATTTAGGAATATAACAGAGAGCTTTGACCCAACAGAAAACGCTTTGTAGTAGTTGTATCTCCACCATGAAGTGCAGTAAGAAGTTTGGGCTCGCGTTAAGACTGAATTACAATATATGTGTGATGGGATCTGAGATGAGAACACGTAATTGGTACTGCACAAGACAATAAACCTCAAAAGGATTTAACATTTTCAAACAACACAGATTTACAATTCCAAACAGAGAGAGATTTAGAGATTTAACCCCTTCTATGCTGATGACGGCCACCGTCCGTCATTCACCGCGGTGGGCGTTTGCTGATGATGGCTGGGGGCCGTCATGAACCCGCCCACTTATTAAAAGCACCGCACAGGCGCAGAATCGCGTCCGCGCCCAAGGGGTTAATATAAGACGACAACGCCATGGGAAACAAGGAGTACATGTTCTAAGGCACCCTCAGCTCCAGCCAGTGTTGTAGGACAAGGACCAGGGAGGCGAGTTTGTTGTAATTATGAATTACAGTTAATCTTTAAAAGTGTGCTCTGGGGGGCGTGGCTAGCGGCCGGCGAACATGGCTGCTTGCTGAGGAAGCTCCGGAGTCGAGGTGCCCTTCCCGATAAATCCGACCACTTATCCTGCTAATTAACGGGAGGCTGGAGCACTTGTGCATGTCCGTGACCGAGTGGCGTTGAATGCCACGGTCCCGGTGATAATCCGTCGCAGATAACCAGGGACGACCGAGACCGAAGAATAGCGGCCTACTTCTGCGACGGAAGCCGGGGCCTCGAGTGATTCGACTGCCCGAAGGAACTCGAAGGAAAGTGCAGCAGCGGTGGCCTCGGCGGAGCGGCAGGGGGTCCATGTCTGCAGAACGGCTGGCCTGTTCCCAATACTCCTAAGAAGCAGTGAAGACGCCGAGGTAGGAGCGCAGCCAGAGGGCCCAAAGCGTGGGACAGGGAGACCTAGCAAAGTAAAAGAGCTGCAACCTTTATAAACATCGGAAGGCTAGGCTCCGAGGCCCGTCCATGACCAGACACGGCTGAGTGCGGGGTTTCACAGTACGACGGCTGCGACGATCGCCGGGAACACCAGCAGCCTTGGACTGGCGGCCTGATTTGGTGGCGGAAGCCGGGGCCTCGAGTGATTTGCCTGCCCAGACGGGCTCCATGACTTATATAGCAACAGAGGCCCATTTCTGAGTGGGCATACAACGCTCCTGGAACTCCGCAAAAACACCACGGTAGGGGCGCGGCTGAGGAGCTGGTTACGAGGGACTGAGAGGCCCAGCACTACAAAAGGCCGAGACCGAACCTGGAGTAACGACGCAAGCCGAGAAACTTTCGCTAAGAGACACACAGGCAAACTAGGATGTAGCAGTGGTGTCTCAGCCCAGAAGGGTCGCTCGAACCACGGAGACTAAGCACATGAACATTGACCTACTGGTTGGACTTTGGTAGACGAGTTGAGACGAAGCACCGTGGTATACAGAAAGACCCCCCGCCTGATGTAGGTGCCCCACTACGCCCCATGTGCAGCCCCGCAGAGAGAAATCTTTGCCTCTGTCGAAGAACACCTATCCCCTGGGAAGAAAGCAAACATCCACACTGGTAGTCATACTAGAGACACGGAGGAACACAGGCACACCTTCTCGTACCCCCACCCCCATAGGTGGAGATTATACTGAAAAACCCAGCGTAAAGAGGAGGGAAGCAGGGGGGAAAAATAAACCGAAGCGATTTTGGGATCCACTGGTCAATCATAATAGTAGCAACACAGTCCCTGCTGCCGACTCGGAGTACCACCATGTCGGGCAGAGGCCCCAGAAATCTTACGACACAAGACAAACTGGATAAGTATGCGTATAATAAGGACTTTCCCCCATTGCAGGAGGGGAGAACCTCATCGAGTGGAGCTTAAGGAGAGGGCGCTGCCAAAAAAGTGACTTTGGAGGACATAATGGCGGCATTGGCTAACGTGCAGACTACAGTGGGCTCCATTTCCGCAGACGTATCGTTACTCCGTGCAGACTTCCAGAAAATCACCACCAGAGTAGCGGAGGTTGAGCATACCACAAAGTCACTAGCATGCGACACAGCAGTGTTGAAGAAAACGGTTTCACGGCTCGAATCAGAAAACAAAATACTGGCCGAGAAGCTGGATGATCAGGAAGGGCGCTCTCGCAGGGATAATGTTCGAATTGTAGGCATTCCGGAGAGTGAAGGCACCCAGGCTATGGACCTATTTGTAGAAGAATTGATAAAAACTAGACTGCAGCCTAAGGGACTCTCCACATTCTTTTCGGTGGAACAAGCGCATAGGGTTCCAGGCGGAAAAGCCAAGCCAGGGGCGCCCCCAAGACCGGTGCTCGTGCGCCTATTCGACCTCAGAGACAGAGATGTTATTCTTCAAACGGCGCGAGTCTCCCCGCAAATCCGCCTGCAGAACTCCTCGATATCTTTCTTCCCTAACTACACGGCAGCGGTTTCAAAACGACGTCGCAGCTTTCTGGAGGTCAACAAAGCTTTACGAACACGTGAAGTACCTTACTCTATGTTGTTCCCAGCAAGGCTAGGAGTAGTGGCAGAAGGGAAGACATGGTTCTTCGAGACTCCTGAGGAGGCGTATGATTGGCTTGAAGGTTGGAGGAAAAAAGACGGATCCCGTCGTGCAGGTAGAGACCAGGGTGGACGAACCGACGAAGCAGAAATGGGCAGCCCGGAACTCTTTACACCTGATGAAGATAACTCGCAAAAAACGGAAACCGAAAACCCTGGTTTGAAATGAATCGGACCGATTTGGAAAGAACTGTAATTAGTTCACCTCAGATACACCATGACATTTCATATAAGCTGGCTCTGGACATAGGGCAGAAACGGGCCCAGCCGGAAAGGAGGGGGTCACGCTCTCACCGGACTTCGTAACCCCTACACGCAAGTACTCTGTTGTGGGCTGGGATAGAGCACTCTGCTAAGTTGGGGTGGCGGGCAGTTCAAAGTCCGTCGGGCAGAGAGGCAGGGAGGGGGGTGGTATTGTGGGGTGGGAGAGTTCGGAGTTCTGGTTTTTTAGTTGTGATTCATAATGGAAAAGACCTCAGAGCATGGTATTTACTGCATATTGCCTCCTTACAGGGCATGACAAGATTACACTACCCATTTCCCACTCCACTCAGACATGGTGACAGACACAACCTTCGCTAGTGCACGGGCGGAGAACCAGATAGCCCCCGTGGGCCCACTCACAGGGGTCACATAGAACGTCCACGGGTTAGGAGATAAAATTAAACGAGGGTTAGTGCTACGAGCCCTGAAACGCCAGGCCCCTACACTGGTACTCCTACAGAAGACTCACCTCACGGGAGCGGTATGTAGAGCAATGGATAGGTGGGGGTTCAAAATGGTGGTACACGCAGGATTCTCTGCGGGGTCTAGAGGGACAGGAATTTTAATGAGAAAGAACTCACCCTTTATAGTCAAACAGACAAACCATGATGATCAGGGTAGATTTGCAGCAATACATGGCCAGTGGGAGGGCAGACTTGTTAACGTGGTATCAGTATATATCCCCCCGGCATTGCAGACGGTGGCTCTTCCGGCCCTCAGTGATTTTCTGCTATCTCTTCCCAGCGGGGACCTCCTCATCGGTGGGGATTTTAACGCCACAATGGACGTTACCATAGACAGACACCCGGAGCGAGCAACGCGCATGGAGTCTCCCGCCTGCGGAGCTTCGTAGAGGCACTCGGACTAACGGATGTATGGAGACATAAACATCCGATAGATAGGCAATACACCTTCCACTCGGCAGTACACAACAGTCTATCCAGACTAGATTATTTCCTGACCCTTGAATCCACCCTTTCCTGTGTAGAAAATATCACTATTGGGCCGAGAGGTATCTCTGACCATTCCCCGGTGACTTTGACGCTCTCCTAGCGACTATACCCAATCTATCCAGGCTATCTACATGTCTCGCAAATACGGAAGGAACTCCGTAACACCACTAAACATTTCTTTGCCGAAAACGAAGCCTCGGTCAGCTCTCCAACCGTACTGTGGGAGGCCTATAAGACAGTCCTCAGAGGTCAGGCTAATTCTTCCATTACATAACACAAATGCACAAAACACTGAGACCTCTTGACACTCGAACAGGAGCTGCAAACAGCTGACATTACCCACTAGGCCAACCCAACACCAGACTCAGCTCACACTCTTTTGCTAAAGCAACAACAACATAAGGAACACCTTAGACAAGAAACGATGGCTGCCATCACAGCAACCAGGCATAACATTTACGATGTAGGTGATAAGGCTGGGAAGTTATTGGCATGGCTGGACAGGAGGGAACGGGGGAACCGTACTATAGCGCAGCTGCATACGGCAGAGGGGCGTCTCACTTCAGAACCAGGGTAAATTGTGAAGGCACTAGCTGAGCATTTCAGTATGGTGTACGCTTCTTCCTCGGTAGCCACGGAGGAGGAGGCTGCAACCTTTTTGCGCGAGGTGGGGCTGCCTGGACTTGACCCGGAGGCCTCCGAGGAGCTTGAGGCAGATCTCACTGTTGAGGAAGTCGGAGCTGCAATTAAATCCCTACAATCGGGCAAAGCGTTGGGCCCCAATGGAATCCCACTGGAGCTATATAAACTAATGACGCACACCCTCTGCCCACACTTACACGCAATGTACAATAACAGCCTAGAGCAGGGAACACTACCTTTGGACTAGAGAGCAGCCACCATTGTAGCTTTTCTAAAACCGGGGAAGCCCCAGACGGAATGTCTCTCATACCGCCCAATATCACTGATCAATGCAGAGTCCAAAATTCTGGCCAAATTAATTGCGAATAGATTGCAAGCGCACCTTCTAAACCTAATTCACCCGAATCAGTCGGGCTTTATGCCAAACAGGAACACTGCACTTAATCTCAGGCGTTTGCACAGTGTACTGGAGCGGGAACATAGTCTGTCGGAGACAGCAGCGGTCCTTTCTCTAGACGCAAAAATGGCCTTTGATATGGTGGAGTGGTCGTACCTTTTTGCAGTTATTCCACGCTTGGGCTTCGGCCCTAAATTTTGCGCTTGGATCCGACTCCTGTACGCAGATCCAGTGGCACGCGTGGCAGTAAACGGGCGACTATCAGACACTATAACATTGACTGGAGGGACACGACAGGGATGCCCACTGTCACCACTTCTTTTTACAATGGTATTGGAACCCCTAGCGGCGCAAATTCGTAAAACCCCTCTTCTACGCGGTATTAATCTGGCGGAGGGATGGGAAGACCGTATTTTCCACTACGCAGACGATATTCTGGTGTACCTGAGAGACCCGGAAAATACTCTGCCGGTTTTATTCGAGCTATGCGACACGTTTGGGAAAATTTCGGGTTACACCATAAATTGGGATAAGTCAGTCTTATACCCGTTAAAGGGTCCGACACCATGACTCCCCCCTCACTGCCCACTGGCAATATCCCAAGACACGTTTAACTATCTAGGTATACACATAAGGAGAGACCAGGTAACCTTCTTCACTAAGAATTTAGCACCCCTACTGGAACGACTGCGTAGAGACGTGACACACTGGGAGTCGCTGCCCCTAACACTGTTGGGAAATGCTGCGCTATTTAAAATGATGGCCCTACCCCGATTTCTATATGCGCTGGAAAATACGCCATATCAGGTACCAATAAGGTATTTTAGACAAATAACAACATAAGTATCCACACTCCTCTGGGGCAACAAACCAGCACGCATTGCTCAAGTTAAACTACATTGCAGTTGGTACGATGGTGGCATAGCACTCCTTAACGGATCCAGCCTACATGGCAGATTGGGCACAGCTGGGAACAGACAATATGCTAGCGGCCCTATATAATAGAAGGCGAGCACTTAAGCTGGTGGGCCCGACGAAACACACTGTCACGCTATGGTATACAGCTCAGGCACAATTGGGATGGACGGAGGTCATAACCAAACTCAAGCCCCTGTGGGACATGAAGCAGCTAGGGACCCTCAGAAACAGCAAGGGATTTGAACACTGGGATAGCATTGGTATCTCCACAGTGGGTGACCTATGGGATAAAGGGACGGTCATCTCGTTTGACCAGCTTAGACAACAATCCGAGCTTGGGCCAACTGAGTCATTCCGTTACATGCAAATCAGACACGCACTCCAAACAGCTCTACCCCAGACCGAGAATATACCAGATTTTAAGCCTAGGCGGGCCACCTCCTTCACATACCGCAAACTAATAAACAATATTCCCCACGGCAACACTGAAAGAGAGATGGACAGCAGATATTGATGCCATGGATGAGGCAGAATGGCAGATGGCGCTCGCTTCCCCTAGGGAGGTGGGAATTTCGGCCAGGCTCAGGCTTGTGCAGTTTAAAATCTTACATAGAGCCTATCTCACTAGAACTACACTTCATAGAATCGGTAAGACTCAGCATCCATATTGCCTTAGGGGTTGTGGGAACGAGGGTTCCTTTTTCCACACAATCTGGGATTGTCCACCACTAACGGATTATTGGAGCCAGATATTACGTACAATATCCCAAACACTGCATGCTTCCCTGTTGCCTGAACCAAGAAGATGCCTTCTCAATATCTGGGAGCCAAATGACTTATCTCGGCATGGGCAAATCTGGGCGACAT
This sequence comes from Lissotriton vulgaris, assembly GCF_964263255.1. NCBI lineage: Eukaryota > Metazoa > Chordata > Amphibia > Caudata > Salamandridae > Lissotriton > Lissotriton vulgaris. The sequence goes on along the minus strand of NC_141685.1, from coordinate 1,150,237,174 downwards.
TAGGCCTCATGGTGGCCAAGAGGAATGTGGCACACAAGTGGGGAACAGCAGAATTACCCTCTTTAGGGGCTTGGTGCAGAGACATGGACATTACAATGATTACGGAGAGAGCTGTTTATGTAAATAGGAAATGCCCTCGCAAATGGACCAAAATCTGGACCAACTGGACTACATACAGGGGGGACATCTGTGATCCTGTCCCTGAGTCAGACAATGAAATCTCAGATGATGACTCTGAGGAGGGTTGATGAGGCGGGGGGGGGGGTTCTACATGGTCGGTACAATGGCGACAAGAGGAGGAGCGAGGAAAGAAATGAGTCAATTTTGCAAGTACTTTCTTATGATTGTAACCTTGAAATGTACACATGCCTACTGTCTTTCTGTTTTATGTATTAAAACCAATAAAAACATGTTTAAAAAAAAAAAGTGTGCTCCGGGAAAAAGGGACAGAAACCTGGAGACTGTGTAACCTAAAAAGAGCGTCAGGACAGCTGCAGCGATAATGTTTGTCTGCAGCACAGGGCAAACCTTAGGAAAGCAGCCACACCTGCACAGACCTTTAAGGTGGGGAGCTTCTGCAAAAATAAAAGTGGCAAATTATATCTAAAAACAGAGACACCTTTAAGGAGCGGGATTAAAAACCTTCTAGTTTAACAGCGGTAATACCTTCAGAAAAACACAAAATGTTCCAGAGTATGTAAGAACATTAGTTACTTACCTGTAAACTGTGGTTCTCCAGTATTGGTGTCTGTCATAGATTCACATGCTTGAATATTCCCCCGTCGTCGAAGTGGGAGTCCCACGGTACATAAAATAGTAGTAAAAATATGTATATATATATATATATATATATACGTATAGAAAAATTATATAATTATACATATACATAAGAAATGTAATACATATAAAATATATAACGTAAAGTTAAAAGTACCATAGAACTGAAAAAAGGCCCATAGAAACCTTAAAGGGAGGATTCACTTTAGTAACATATCATAGTCATTATAATAGCCCACATTCCAGCCAATCGGGCAACAGCACCCTCTAGAACCTTCTCCTCAGAAGCTCAAGCCCTCAGATTGTCGTAGCACCAAAGTGACCAAGATGCATGAGGAGAAGAGAGCCTCTGAGGGGAGGAAGGGTGGGTCGCATGTGAATCTATGAAAGACACCAATACTGGAGAACCACAGTTTACAGGTAAGTAACTAATGTTCTTCTCCAGTATTAGGGGTGTCTTTCATAGATTCACATGCTTGTATAAGAGTAGAAAGCGGTAAATAAATACATGAGTCATAAAAGGCATTTCAAGACCAGGTAAGTAAAACCATAGTATAATTAATATATCATACATTTAGACATATGGAAAAACCTTTTATGACAGGAGGCGGGATGCAACAGAGGCTCACCTTAGTTAAAAAGATTTTGTAGCACAGCTTGGCCCACAGCAGCATCTGCGGCGTCCGCTGACTCCAGACAGTAGTGCCTCGTAAACGTGTGTCTGCTCGACCATGTTGCAGCTCTGCAGATCTGGCACAGAGGCACTCCAGCAAAGAGGGCGGTAGATGATGCCACAGCCCTTGTCGGGTGTGCTCGCACCGGAGCAGAGAGAGGCTTTCCGGCCCGGCAATGACAGTAAGAGATGGCAGAAGAAATCCATCTAGTAATGGATTGTTTAGTAACTGCCTGTCCTTTGCATATTCGGCCATATGCTACAAAGAGCTGGTCTGATTTTCGAAAAGGAGCGGTGCGCTGGATGTAGAATTTCAGGCAACGGTTTAAATCTAAGGAATGCAGAGAATGCTCTGCAGGAGACTGAGGGTTTGGGAAGAAAGTTCTGAGAATGACGGGCTCATTCAGATGGAAATGCGAAGGAACTTTGGGAATAAATTTCGGATTTGTCCGTAAAGTAACAGCGTCCTTGGAGAATTGAAGAAATGCAGGTTAAATTGTGAATGCTTGGATGTCACTTATTCGCCTTGATGATGTAAGCGCGAGTAGAAGAGTGACCTTCCACGTGAGGAATTTGAAGTCCGCCGAATGGATGGGTTCAAAAGGAGGTAGGAGGAGCTGAGATAAAACCAGATTCATGGGCGGATACATTCGAAAGAGGCCTCTGAAGAACTGCCAAATGATCCGAGAGGAATACAAAGATGTGGTGCCATCATGACGAAAGCGGGAAATCGCTGCCAGAAAGACTTTAAGAGTGGGATGAGAAAGTCCTGACTTCGCTAGAGATAAGAAAAAAGGCAGGATTTGCTCCGGCTTAGCGTGCATTGGATCAAGGGCTTCCTTGTGACACCAAACACAAAAACGCTTCCATTTCAATTGTTATGTCTTAATGGTGGAAGGACCACGTGCATGAGCCAGCACTTTCCTGCACTCCGGAGTGATATTCAGACCTGCAGACTCATTGTGTTCAGGTTCCAAGCATGCAGTTGGAGATATGTCGGATCCGGATGGCAAATCCGTCCTTGGTTCATGGTGAGCAGGTGAGGCAGAGGGCGAAGAGGTATCGGATCGCACTTGGACAATAGGAGGAGATCCGTGAACCACGGCAACGTGGCCACCTGGGCGCAATCAGTATGACCTGGCATGGTTGAAGCTTCATCCTGTGTAGCAGGCGCGGAACGAGAGGGAGCGGGGGAAAAGCGTAGATGAATTCGCTCGACCAATTGATCGAAAACGTATTCCCGCTCGACTCTCTGTGGGGATGCCGACTTGCAAAGCGTAGGCATTTGCGGTTGGTTGAGGTTGCAAACAGATCCATCTGTGGTTGGCCCCACTGGCGAAAGATGTACTCCAGAGTGGGTTGGTGGAGTTCCCATTCGTGATTGTCCACCAGAGATCTGCTGAGACAGTCTGCAAGGGTGTTGGAGACGCCCGGCACGTGAATTGCGGTCAGGTGAACCTGGTGTTGAATCGCCCAATTCCAGATTTCCTGCGCCTGCTTGGAAAGCAGAAGAGGTCTCGTACCTCCTTGCTTGTTGAGGTAGTGCATGCTGGTGGTGTTGTCTGTCCGCACCAGCAGCAATTGACCTTGTATCAGTATCCGGAAAGATTTTAGGGCAAGGAAGATGGCCAAGAGTTCTAGACGATTTATATGCCATGTGTGTTGAGCTGCAGTCCATTTGCCCTTGACCGACATTCCGTCGAGGTGTGCCCCCCAACCAGTGGCGGTGCGTCCATTGGGGGCGTTGGTTAGAGGCGGCAGACCCGAGAGCAGAGGACGGCCCGGGACCAGGGTTCGATTCCCGGCGCGGCAGGTTTCTGGACCAGGGTCAGCGGACTCAATAATTCTCTCGCCTCGGTGCCCACTCTGATCAGCGATCACACTCGGCAACTCTGGGCATTAGCTTGCCTCATCTTCACTAACGGCCCCACCAGACCGCCGGGGATGCCTGGTCTCACCCTGGAGATACCCATTAAGGGACCATCTCTCAGGGAAGCCAGGAAGGGTTTCGCAGCGGTCGAAGCGCCTTGGGACCCTCCGGGTAAGTAGTGCGCTATATAAATGCCTATACATTACATTACATTACATTTACATACATGGACAACCGCACTGCCAATAAATATTGACTTTTTAAAAATAAATCTGACTTTTTAAAATTAAATCTGAGCCGAGCGCACTGCACGCTACCTGTCCCGGGAAAAGCCCGACCGAATCGGGCATCCATAAGGAAGTGGGCCGTGGGGGGCGTGGCTGCGGCAGAGTGACAGTCAGGCAGCGCACACAGACAGGCAGCGGGGTGCTGACTGCGCATGTTAAATCACGGAGTAGTCAATTTTTTGACTGGCCCGCGCATGCGTACAGTGTAGACCTTCCCTCCCCACCCCCCACCCCCTCAGCACTCAGATACATTGGCAGGGACCCGAGGCCCTGGTCTCATTTAGGGCAGATAGTGTCCTGCTCGTAGCCAATCCTGGCGCAGTGGAGCTGTTCACGCTGGGGCAGGATTGGCTGCTGCAGCAGGATGGTGCCACGCGTGGGTCTTGGCTGCTCGGAAGAGAGTAAGTGTGAAACTGAAAGTAGAAGTAGTCGAGGATGAGTCATATAGCTTAGAGGGTCTGTAGTGGCTCCAACGGACCCGGGGCGGCGTGGACCTGCTCAGGAGTCGGATCTCAGGTAGTATTTTTTAAATATATTTTATGTGGCGGGGTCTGGCCCAGTAGTAAGCCATGTGGCTATTGTTGTGCATTGTGAATGCAATGCTCGTCTGTGCATAGGCGAGACTCGCCGATCTGTGCAATGAACCGTGTCTGTACAAGTGCTGAGCAGTGCGAGTGCCTGCATGTGCCCTCTGTTTTAATAACCCCTCCCCCGCACGACACCAAGCGAGCCACGACTGCTATGACCTGATGACCTGAACCCAAAACACTGACCTGGTCTCCACACTCACCTGTGCACGAAACACTGTCCTGCTCTCCACACTCTAACCTGTGCACAAAACACTCCTCTCAACACCCTGACCACTACACGAAACAGTGTCCTATTGTTCATGTTCACATTCTTAGTTGTGCACGAAATACTTCCTACTTTCCACACTCTGACCTGAGCATGAGACACGCATGCTCCTGCAATGCACACTCTCTGACCTGGGCTGCGCACGAAACAATGTCCTATCTCACCCTCTGACCTGTGCACGAAACACTACCAAGTGCATTACAGTATGACCTATGTGTGAACAGTGTTCTGGAGTGGACACTACACTCAGACCTGTGCACGACGGAGCCCTGCATTCTACATTCTCCCCAGAAGCTGCTCTATGCAGTATGCACACAACACTGTCCTGCACCCACACTTTGACATGTGCATGAAAAACTGTCGTGCGGGAAAGTTGGTAGCGCATAAAACAAAGCACTGCATACTCCACTCTGTTCTGTTCACAAAAAATGATGTTCTCGCATCACTCTGCTCTGTGCACGAAACACTTAAAATGCATCCAGTTAATAGCAGTGTGTTTGTGTAGAGTTCTGACGCATATCGCATTGTTGTTCCTATTTCGAGAACGACCTGCAACAGAAAATCTGAAATTTGGTGGCCATCTGTCGTTAAAGTGCAGTTTTGCAAACTAATTTGTGTGCGATGGTTTTTAAGAAGTGTACCGCCCGATCAGAATAGTGATGTTAAATGGCTTTATATTTAGGCCTACTTAATTATCCGCGTGAAACCCATACAATTTCAGGAGGAATAGTGCTCACTACCGGAAGACGAATTTGTGAATCAGGCTCTAACATTCCGATGTAATTCACATGAAAGGCAGGAGTAAGATACTAGTCTCAGAAAAAGTTTGGTAATCAGACTAGGACAGTCCATTATCTGTCTTTCCGAGCAGGAACAAAATGTGTTGTGAAACCTTTTGGATGCATAAGCTGTATAACTCACATAGGAAAGATAACATATTTTAATAAATGATCACTGAAGCAAGGTCAGTATTTATTTTGAAAAAGTGAACCACGATTGGAAAAAATTGCATTTAGTTTGATGTTTTTCATACGAATTTAGCAGGGGAAAGGAAAACGAGGGCCAGAGATGGACTGGTTTTTGAAATGATGAAATTAAATTTAAATAGATGTAAGTGATTTGAGATGCGTTCTCCTGTACTCCAGAATGCAGAAGATGTGCACTTTATATTGCGTCATTTTATTCTGTGCAATTTTCCAAAGCTCTACTATTTGATCTGTCTTAGGAAACGGTGTTTCCAATTTAAGATGCTGGAAGGCTTTTGTGCTGCTTGTCAATTACGCCTCACATAGACTAAATTATATGTTTGTCAAAAAAAGAGGGGAAAAAAACATCATCTCTCTGGCAGAAGGTTTCTTTGTGCCTGGAGAGTCTACCTATTCCTCTCAAAAGTGCGTTCACACAATACGCAGCTTCTTGTTGAAACGCCCATTGTAGGATACAATTAGGCATTACAGGACAAGCCCCCGATCGCCGCAAAGCCTAGTGCATCTTTGTTTAACTTTTTCCACCACAAAATGTTTTTTTTTAAGCATCGTGCCTCAGCGTGGTATTGAGTGCAGAGAAGCTCATGGTCTTTTAGCGTCATTTTTTATTGTTTAATGCACACAGATCGCAGATTTTTTTTTGGTAACCCAGGCTTGGGAGCGATGTGCCCGTGTGAGTCCAGGGTGAGTGATGTGCCTGTGTGAGTCCAGGGTGAGTGATGTCTGTGTGACCGCAGGTTGAGCAGTTTGCCTGTGTGAGTCCAGGGTGAGTGATGTCTGTGTGACTGCAAGTTGAGCAGTTTGCCTGTGTGAGTCCAGGGTGAGTGATGTCTGTGTGACTGCAGGTTGAGCAGTGTGCCTGTGTGAGTCCAGGGTGAGTGATGTGCCTGTGTGAGTCCAGGGCGAGTGATGTCTCTGTGACTGCAGGTTGAGCAGTGTGCCTGTGTGAGTCCAGGGAGAGTGATGTGCCTGTGTGAGTCCAGGGTGAGTGATTTCTGTGTGACTGCAGGTTGAGCAGTTTGCCTGTGTGAGTCCAGGGTGAGTGATGTGGATGGGTGAATGCTGACTTAGTGATCTGTCAGAGAAGGGTGAGTAATGGGTCTATGAGTGCATGGTGACTGTATCTATGTCAATGCAGGGAGAGTGATGTATCTGTGCAAGTGCAAAGAGACTTGTCTGGCTACTTCCAGAGATGTGTACGCCAAGCCACCTATTTTCTTTCTCAAATTTGCTTGAGAATGCAACATTTGCCCACTTTTTTTTTCAAAATTTTCTCGGGGGAGACCCCCGGAACCCCCCATAAGTGGTTTGGGCTCGTTCTCTCGCCACAGTGCAGTATTTACGCCACACCACTTTCAAATGTCACCAGCCGCCACTGCCCCCAACCCTCCAAGGAAGCATCCGTTGTGAGGGTAAGCGTAGGAGCTGTTTCCTGGAAGGGTCGTCCGGCGGCGATATTTGGAAGGTGAGACCACCATTCCAAGGCTGTTTGAATGCTGAGGGTCAGGTAGAGTTTGTCGTTGTGTTTGTCCACCTCCTCCTGCATGACTCTCATGTGAAGTCTGCAGTGCGGGATCAGATGTATGCAAGAGGAGGCCATGCCCAGAAAAGATTTCAAGATCCGGACAGAAATTGACTTTTTTGATTTTAGAAAAGCGACCATCTTGAGTATGCGAAGTTGTCGCTCCTGTGATACAAACACCTGTGCCAGACGAGAATCGATTAAGGCTCCTAGAAAGATTCTTTGTTGTGAGGGGCGAAGATGAGACTTTTCCTGATTGACAGAAAGGCTCAAGGCGCGGAAAAGTGAGAGGCAAGTCTGAGTATGCTGTCTTGCTGTGTGACCTGTCTGTGTTTTTATTAGACAATCGTCCAAATAAGGGTAAAATTGAATGCCTTGCAAGCGAAGGAAAGCTGCGACTGGAGCCATGATCTTTTTGAAGACTCTCGGCGCTGATCGAAGGCCGAAAGGCAACACCTTGAACTGGAAGTGCTTCGATCAGACAGTGAAGTGAAGATATTTTCTGTGTTTGTGATGAATTGGCACATGAAAATATGCATCTTGGAGGTCGATAGTGGAGAGGAACTCTCCGGAAATGAGGTATTGTAAAATTTCCATTAGGGTCAACATTCGAAAAGTTTGTGATTTGATGAATTTGTTGAGGGCTCGTAAGTCCAGAATGGGGCGCCACTCTCCCGACTTTTTCTTGATTAAAAAGAAGCGGGAATAAAAGCTAAAAAGAAGCGGGAATAAAAGCCCCTGCCCTGTTGTGCTCGAGGAACCACTTCGACAGCCCCTTTTTTTTTATCATGATCTTGACTTGAGCCAACAGATCTTTTAGATGAGGTGGGGGGGACCGGAAGGGTGATGGGGGGTGGAAATTTTGTAAACTCGAGAACATGTCCTTTTGAGATGACGTCTAGGACCCAACGATCCGAGGTGATATGAGACCAATTGAAGAAGTTGTGGGAGATTCGACCTCCAATCTTCAGAGTCGGAGAACACTTGTTGCTGGGGAAGTCACTGCTTTTTGGAGGTGTTTCCCCCCCTGTGGTTATTTTTCCTCCAATAAGGTCTTGAATCGGTTTGGCGATTTTGAGATTGGTAACTGTATCTTTGCTTGTTGTCGCCACAGGATCGGTTTTGGGAGGAGCCACGAAAATTCGAAGAGCTCCCTCTGCCATGTGCTCCTCGAAAAGGCCGTTTTCTGTACTGGAGGTTCCCTAAGGCACGAGCAGTATCCGTGTCCTTTTTAATGGATTCCGGAGCCTCGTCGACATGCTTGCCAAAAAGGGAATCACCATCATATGGCAAGTCAAGAATTCTCGCCTGCACCTCAGGGCGAAAAGCTGTAGATTTGAGCCAGCCCTGGCGTCGTAAAACAGCAGCTCCAGCAAGTTGTCTGAATCCTGTTGAAGAGATGCCAACAGCGCAATCAATAATCTCTGAAGAGATTTTCTCTCCTTCTTGGACTATTGTCTGGGCCTCGGCTCGGACGGTAGCTGGGAGCCGCTCAATCAAAGCTGCGATTTCGGACCACATTTGGCGGTCATATCTTCTGAGGATGGCCAGGGAGTTGGCCGCTCTGACCGTTGTGGCAGCCATGGTAGTGAATTTCTTACCAATAGAGTCCAATCGGCGCCCTTCTTGGTCCGGAGGGGAGGTTAGTGGAGTGGCTGGATTCCTTGAACGTTTTTGGGCAGCCTGCGTTACAACGGAGTCCGCCTTAGGGTGTGAAACAAGGCATGCTGGAGAGTCTGCAGGCGCCTTGTATTTTTTGTCCAGACGTGGTAACGCAGCAGGGATGGAATTTGGTAGTGCCATATGTTTAAGACCTTCTTGCCAAATAAAGTCATTCATTGGGATGGTATGGATTTGCTTGAGGGATTGATCTTTGAAGTCATAGAGGAAGCAATCCGTTTGTTGCATCTCCAAGGTTAAATGGAAACGTTTAGCAGCACGTACCATTAAATTATGAAAGCTTCCGATGTCCACCGGCGGGGAAGACAAAGGCGATGTCGGTGGCGTAGATGGTGTTTGGGCTCTATAATCATCCCAATCCGTGAAGACGTTATCGACATCCTGATCAGTGTCCTGGTGCACATCTGCATCATCATCTGTATCCGGCTGCAGATGGATTGGCGATCATGGTGTCTCCACAGGTACTGATGCAGGCGCCGCAGGTTAAGGAGTTGGTGAAGTAGGTGCAGATGGAGGGATTTTGCGATTATAATCGTCCAACCAAAAAGGAGGGTATCTGAGTCATTCGTTCCTCATGATGTGCATCAAAGCGAGCATCATGGACGGGAAAGAGAGCACACCCCTCCTCCTCATCATCTTCTTGGCACTTTATATGGAGTTCAGATGGACTGGATGCAGGACGAAAGACGTCATTCACATAGGAACCGTCATCAGAATCCTCTTCTGCAGACCCAAATAATTGTGTTGGAAGAGTAGTAGCATCAGTCATAGGACTCAGGAGAAGCGGAACTGGGCGTTTGGCCACTGAAGCTGTTGCAGTAGCAAGTGAATGGTGTGTCGACCCATCGACGAGGTGGAAGTGGAAACAAATGTAGATGGCAATGGAACCGGCAACGGAGATAATATCTTCTCCTTTGTCTTCATCGACGTAGATTTGCGTGCCGTCGATGGAGTCGTCGACGAAGAGGAAGTCGTCGTAATAGATTTCGCCGTCGACGAGGCAGTCGTCGACGAAGGTGAAATCGCCAGCGTAGACGGCACCGTCGACAAGGATGTTGCTGTCGACGGGCTGGTAACCGTCGACGAGGATGCAGCCGTCGACGAAGATTTGGCCATCGACGAGGTCTTGGCCGTCGACGAGGTCTTGGCCGGCGACGATGATGTGGCCATCGACGATGATGTGGCCGTCGAGGATGGACGCGTCGACGAGGCCTTCTTAGCCACACGCGTCAACGAAGCAGGTTTAATGGCCGTCGACGATATCTTGAGAATAGACGAAATAGGCCTCACCTCTGGAAGCGTCGACGACATGGTAGACGTCATCGTCGTAGTCCTCGTTGACATAGAACACGTTGTCGTCAACGTTGATACAGCGTCGACGGATCTCGTAGTCGTCGACGGTCCCGTCGACGAGCTGGCAACGTTTTAGATAACGAGGGCACAGCTTGGGATTCCGACGCCAGAGAACCAGGTCCCGTAGGCGTGGAGGCTGGCAAATCACGTGGGGAGACAGATTTTGAAGCGTCGACGAGCTTCTTTCTCTTCAAGAAAGGAGAAGGCACCTCAGTCTCTGACCCACGCTTAAGAGAGGCTTTAGAATGGAAAGAACACACGCTTTTCATGTCAGAAACAGGATCTTCGGAAGTCTTCAACTTATGTAGCCACAGAAGGAGACTGGCCTCTCTATCTTTTAAAGTCTTTGAGGAGAAGCTTCTGCAAAACTTGCAGTTTTTAACTTCATGGTCCGGGTAAAGACAGTAAGGAATATGCTACTTACCAGTATGCATCTGTTCTTGGCATGTAGGGCTGCTGACATTCATATCCGTGCATAGATCGCCGCCTAGTGTTGGGTCCGGATGATTGCACATTGTTGTTCTGGAAGAGTCTTCGAAGTATCACGAGATAGGTGGCTCCTCCTTCGGACTACAGTGCGCATGGGCATCCTCTCCATCCTCAGATTGTTTTCGCCATTGTGGCAGAGATGGAGTATAGTACAGTAAGAGATGTCCATGCAAAGAGTGAATGCTGCAGCTGCGACAGGCAAAGGGGAGGTGGGAGGGCGATATGAATGTCAGCAGCCCTACATGCCAAAAACAGGTGCATACTGGTAAGTAGTATATTCCGTTCGAGGCATGTGGGCTGCTGAATTCATATTTGTGCATAGAATGTATAGCAGTATCTCCCTTAGCGGTGGCTACCTGTGTCAGCAGTCTGAAAAAGAGTTTTGAGAACAGCCTGTCCTACAGCAGCTTGCTGTTTTGAATGCACATCTACACAATAGTGTTTTGTAAATGTATGTGTTGTTGTCCAGGTGGCTGCTTTACAAATTTTGTGTAAAGGAATATTGTAGGAGAGTAGGGTCTGCAATCCTATGATCACCCGGACTTTTTGCTTTTGTTTCACTGGTTTACGACTTTCTCGGGCTGTGGGCCTGCCAATCAGACCCACAGCCTAGCTGTTCTCTCGCTAAATTGATATGTGTACCTTAGGTGCATTACCCAATTGGAACTGGGCCACCCTGTCAGACCCTGTAACTCAGGGCATCGGTGTACCCAGGGCCTACGAGGGGCTGAAGCATGTATTATGCCACCCCTGGATGGCCATCTAAATCTGACACAACTGGCTGCACGACAGCTGGGGCCACGTGGCGTACTCGCCCGTTGCTGTAGGTGTAGTATCCCTATACCTAACCTTAAAATGGACACCCGAGTTCCTCTCAGTCACTCCTATGGCAGGCCTTGACAATCCTGAAGGCAGAGTGCATGGAACCGTGTGAATTGGGCTCTGGCACGAGCCGAGCCCGGTTGCAGCTTGCGGAACCAAGACCCAATGGCTGTTCCATGATAACGCGTATCATATCGGTAACTTCGGTATCGCGTTATCAAGACATGTCGAGTAAGGTGTCATACGAATCGGGATACTGCCCCCTCACCAATTCTGGCGACGAGGTTAGCATTCCACCCTTCTAGAGGGACAGGACATGTACGTAACTGTGAACCCCGGTTAAAGTTAACTGAAGCCTCAGCTCCACAAAATGGACGCTGCCACCACAGACACAAGTCTGACCTCCTGCTGCTGGGAGTCCTTCCAGCGAGGAGAGCTTATACAAAGGGTTTCCTGTCAAGGGCGGTGTTCGCACCGTCCCAGACAGGGTTTGTGTATTCTGGGTAGGTAGGGCTTTGCAAGAAGGTGACTGCGGAGTGGCACCCCGGTGCTCACTACTCATCTGCCGGCTAGAACCAGTTCCAGGGGCGCGCAGCCCCTGACCTGGGGAAAGTCCAGCAGGGGGAGAGGGGTGTAACTACCCCCCTTCCTGGTCCCACCCTTAGGGCAGGACCTAGTCATGTACCCACCCCTTTCTTTAGGATAAAGGCCGGAGCGGGGACCCTTCCAAATTAGATCATCTTTGAATCAAGAATACTTTCTACGAAAGGACTTCGAGACTCTTCTCAAGATTTCTCCCTTGTGGCTAAGGAGTAGTCACCCTGCATCCGCAGGCACCATCTAAGAACTCTGCGGTTTGCTGCAAGTCCTTCCTCAAGGATCCGACGGCCCAGCTCGACGAGAACCGGCTTCCCTGGCACCTCTGACCTCTACCCACGTCGTCAGCTCAGCTGAGATCTGTGGGTGCGACGAGACCTCGAGGGACCGGCCATCATCAAAACCTGCACGCTTTCTTAACCAGCACGACCATCGAAGCAATTCTTTGGTGAGTGCTCTGGGGTCCGAGAAGCCCCGACCCTGAGCAGCTCCAGCACCGAAGTGCAGTCTCCCAGCATCTCCACGATCTGTGTGGGGCCCTTCTGCTCGCTGCTCAGCACGTTGTCTGGTCACTAGCCGCTGGCTTGTGCCCTCCTTTGACGACATCCGACAACCAACACTGCTGGTCTGGTTGCTCCAGATCGGCCCTTGCTCCCTTTTTCGAGAGGAGCACCCCGGACCGTCCTGGTCCACTCAAGACGCCATTTTAGGCCCACCACGTGGCCTGAAATCTGCCAAGGCTTGTTGCCCCAATCCTGGGCCCAGCGACGCCGACAGCATCAACCTTCGTGGGACAGCTCGCACCTCCATCCTGGTCGCCGACAATGCCTCCTGGTCCGTGAGACTGCAGAGCCTAGCGTCGCCCACTCACCTAGTCGAGGTGACGGCCATCCGGTGCCTTCCTGGTACCCTCTGACTACTGGCTAGTAGTACGAACTTGGTCCCCTCTGCTTTCAGGTATCAACGATCACTGATCTAGGCTTGGATCACTACGAACTATTCATCACTGGTCGCCGGCCAGCAACTCCTTTCCTTCCGGCTCCTGGCTCGTCAGCGAAGACCCCGACGCCTGTAAGACTTGTGCAGCCGCAGCCCTCGTGGCTAGGTAACTTCGGCATTTCGGTGCCTGCATAGCCTCCTTACTCTAGGGTCCCGAGTCCCTCGCTTCCGACTTGCCTTATCGGGTCCGCCCGAGACCACTAAACTTTCCGTGCCCTCGGGCACTTGTTTTAATTGTGCACTTGAAGTATTTTCTAAGAGCTTTTGTTCTGTGCTTAGTACCCTGTCCTCATAAAGAGTACAGGGCTGTTGTGATTCTAATAAATATATGGTTTATTTTGTATTGGTATGTGATGGTATTACAGCTGGCTTAACACGCCCTCTAGAGTTTAGCCCGAAGACTGCTCGTATCTACGCTACTAGGATAGCTGGTCTAAGGTTGACTTACAACCAATCACCATAAGGGTCGTTTGGAACAATACATAGTGGTCGCTAGAATAGCGAACGCTGCATATCGGGCCAACTTCTCACAAATATTACCTAGGAAAGCCATGGATGCCCCTAGCTTGCGTGTGGAATGCGCCCTAGGGGGAACTGTTAAGGTGCATTTGGCTTTTAAATAACATATCTGGATGCATTTAACGATCCATCTGGCTATACCTGATTTTGAAATAGGATTGCCTTTGTGTTGCGGTGCGAAAGCAACAAACAACTGTTTTGTTTTTCGAAATGCCTTAATTCTGTTTATATAGTATTGTAGAGCTCTTTTGACATCTAGAGTATGCAAGGCTCTTTCAGCTACTGTCTGTGGATTTTGAAAGAACACTGGCAGTTCGATGGTTTGATTTATGTGGAAATGGGATACCACCTTTGGCATGAATTTAGGGTTTGTTCTGAGAACTACTCTATTGGCATGTATTTGGATGAATGGCTCGTGAATAGTTAGGGCTTGAAGCTTGCTAACTCTTCGAAGCAAAGTAATCGCAATAAGGAAAGCCACCTTCCAAGTAAGAAATTGTATTTCGCATGAGTGTAGTGGTTCAAAAGGTGGTCCCATAAGTCTGGTTAAAACAATGTTTAGATTCCAGACTGGTGAAGGTGGGTGTCTTGCAGGAATTACGCGTTTGAGTCCTTCCATAAACGCTTTAATTGCTGGCACCCTAAAAAGTGAAAGGTGTTGCCTGTTTTGAAGATATGCTGCTAACGCAGCTAAATGTATCCTGATGGAAGAATAGGCTAAATTGCAGCGTTGTAGGTGCAAGAGATAGCAAATGATGTTTTGAGTAGAAGCATCAAGTGGGTTTATATCATTGTTTCTGCAGTAAATGACTAAACGTTTCCACTTAGCTGCATAACATGCCCTGGTAGTGGGTTTTCTTGCCTCCTTGATAATGTTCATACAGTCTGGAGGCAAGTTTAGGTATCCAAACTCTAGGATTTCAGGAGCCAGATCGCCAGGTTCAGCTGTTGCGGATCTGGATGTTGAATTTCTCCATGGTTCTGAGTTAGAAGATTGGGTGTGAGTCTCAGTCTTTGATGAGGCACCACTGACAGTTCTAGGAACGTTGTGTACCATGGTTGCCTCGCCCATGTGGGAGCAACTAGGATTAGCGTCAGTGAATGTTGGCGTAGTTTGCGTGCCACTAGCATTATTAATGGAGCTGGGGGAAAAGCGTACGCAAATTTGCCTGACCAGTTCATCCATATCGCATTGCCTTGCGACTGTTGATGTGGGAACCTGGCGGCAAAGTACTGGCATTTTCGCTTGTGGCAAACAGATCTATCTCCGGGTGTCCCCACTTCCGGAAGAATGGTTGAAGCACTTTGGGGTGAATCTGCCATTTGTGCATTTGTTGACTGTGCCTGCTGAGCAGGTCGGCTACTTGATTGTCCTTGCCTGGGAGGTGCTCTGCCATAAGAAACATGTTCCTTTGAATGGCCCACTTCCACATTGCTTGAGCTAGATGCGACAGGTGTGACGAGTTTGTTCTTCCCTGTTTTTGAATGTAATACATAGCTGTCATGTTGTCCGTCCGGATCAACACGGTTTTGTTGCAAAAGTGTGTCTTGAATGCTTTTAGAGCTAGAAAGATAGCCATCAGCTCCAGCAGGTTGATGTGCATCTTCTTTTGTTGTACAGTCCATAGTCCCTGTACTGTGTAGTGTAGGACATGGGCTCCCCATCCTAGTAGGGATGCGTCCGCGGTTAACACTATTTGTGGGACAGGCTCTTGGAACAGTCGTCCTTTGCAAAGGTTTTGTGGATTCCACCAATGCAGAGAGTTGTATACCCGACTGGTCACCAACAATAGGTCCTGTAATTGACCTTGAGCCTGGTTCCACTGCCTTGCTAGGCACTCTTGGAGAGGACGCATGTGTAGTCTGGCATGAGGGACTATGAATGTGCACGAGGCCATCATGCCTATTAGTTGCATAAACACTCGAGCTGGTACTGAGTGTTGGGGCCTGAATTTTTGGATTAGTGCTTGCATGCTGTTGATATGTGCTGCATTGGGGTATGCTTTTGCTGCCAGTGTATTTATAGTTGCTCCCAGGTATTGTTGTACATGGGAGGGTTGCAGATGTGACTTCGGGTAGTTTAGCGAGAAGCCTAAACTGTGCAGGAGATGGATGGTTTTTGACATGTGGTTGGCACACTGCGGGGCCGATGGCGCGTGTATTAGCCAATCGTCCAGATATGGGTACACATGGATGTGTTGCCTTCTGAGATGTGCCGCCACTGTAGCTAGAAATTTTGGTGAAGACGTGTGGAGTAGGCGTGGGCGGAAAATCCGTTCCGCTCGCGGATTTTGCGGATTTTCGGGAAATCCGCAATCCGCGAGATTTGCGAATTTCCCGCAAAATCCGCAAATCCGCGAGCAGCGGATTTTGCTCGCACTGCTCGCACTGTTCGCGTGAGTTCGCGCCCCGCGAATAAGTGCAAAATTGCAGAAATACGATCTTAGCAAAACTGAAAGTAACTACTTACCAGGTTCAAAAGTTCAGGCTCATCATTAGTAGCCATTTCCTGGAGTGCTTCCTGAGGGGCCCCTCCAGAGTTCAGTTGCCAGTTGAAACTAGTATGTGACCCTGCTCTGAACCTCAGAATAGTTACACATATGCCACAAAGGTCCTGAATTACAGCTAAGGGAGACAAGCAGGAGCCAGGCTGGAAGTTAAAATCCATTAATCAGCCCCTAATTCATTATTGTCAGTTGGGGCAGGGCAGGTGTTGTAACTAATTTTGCAACAATGAAAGCACTTAGCAAGTGCAAAAGATCACTAATCAGGGCGCACTAAGGAAGCAGGTGCCAGCTAAAAAAATATTCTGTGACACATGAATCAGCCCCAAATTAATTCAGGTCACTTGAGGCAGGGAAGGTGTGCTTTGCTTTGCCGAAAATAATGTACACTGGACAACCAGAGGGTGTGGTGATGAAACAGAGGGTGGCATGGGTGGGCCAGAGGGTGGCATGAGTAGTCAGAGAGTGGCAGTGGTGTCAGAGAGTGGCAGTGATGAAGAAGAGTGTCCCAAACAGGCTGGACACGTAGAAACAACAAGTTCGCGAAACTTGCGACCCGACAGGTAAGTTCGCAATTTGCGAAAGTGTACAAAACCCTCGCGAACTGGCAGAAACACGGGCGAACACAAAAAAAAAAAAAATCCGCAAATTCGCGGGAATTCGCGGATTTTGCGGATTGCGAATCCGCAAATCCGCAAAATTCGCGAACGCGAGATCCGCAAAATTCGCTCATGCTTAGTGTGGAGCTGTTGTGACACCAAATGGTAGTACTTTTAACTGGTAGTGCTGTCCTTGTATGGTGAACCTGAGATACTTTCTGTGAGCAGGGTGTATTGGTATATGAAAGTATGCGTCTTTGAGGTCCAGAGTTGCTAGGAAGTCTCCCTTGCGGAGCAATGGTAAGACTTGCTGGAGAGTGAGCATATGAAAATGCTCCGACAAAATGTACAGGTTGAGGGGCCTGAGGTCCAATATTGGTCTGAGAGACCCGTCCTTCTTTGGAATTAGGAAGTATAGGGAGTATACTCCTGTTCCCTGATGTTGTAGTGGGACTGGTTCTATGGCCCCCTTTTGCAGCATACTGATGACCTCTTGCTGCAGTTGTGTTATATGTTCCTGTGACATTGGACGGTGCTCGGGTGGTATGTTGGGTGGAGTTGAGGTGAGTTCTAGGCAATAGCCATGTTGGATAATTTGCCTGACCCACTTGTCTGTTGTGATATTTAACCAGATTGGCAGAAATTGTTGTAGACTTCCCCCAACCAGTGTTATATGGTCTGGGGTAGTGCCAAGAAGTCACTGTTTGGAGTTAGTGAAGGGTCTATTTGCATTTCCTCCGCGACCCCTTCCTTTGGTGTTATTGCCTCCAATCCAATCCAATCCAAAAGTTCTTTATTTCGGCCAACAAAGCCATAAAAGATGCAATAAAAACAGTTAAAACCATGTGCCATAAAAATACAAGTTAAAAAGAAGCATTAAAATACAGTTTAACATCAATTTTACACCAATTGCAAGGAAACGGAAATTAACTTCATTCATTATTTGTCAGGGTCCAGGGGAATCAAGATACTATGTAATGCAGTTCTTCTTACAGTTAGGGATTAGCTTTCAGCAATTTTTTCCTTTTCAGCCACATAGCCATTAAATACTTAGATAGTGCAAATACAATACATTGTAAAGTGCTTGACTTTAAAATTCTAAACGAATGTAAACAGTGTCTGAAGCCTAGATTCCTGCACAGAGGTACTAGCCAGTGCTTTCTTGGTCTGCTATAGGCTGGGCAAAAAACAACACGTGCATTTCGTCTTCCACAGTCGCGCAGCACCATGGGCCAGTATGTTATTGCCTCTGTATCCACCCCTGTTAGTGTTTTTACGGTATGTGGATTGTGGGTTATTTTTGTAGCTGGAGGATTGCTGTGATGTATTACTTCGCGCTTCTCCTCTATAATTGGAGCGACGAAAGGAGCCCCGGTGTTGTTGGGACTGGAGAGCTCCCATGGACTTTGCTGTTTCCGCATTCTTTTTCATTTTGTCCAGAATTGAGTCAACTGCTAGACCAAATAAAAAGTCTGGGTTGATGGGTTGATTAAGAATTGTGAACTTCATTCTTAAAGCCCGATATGCGGAGCCATGCGTGTCGCCTTAGCAGCACGCTTGTATTGATAAATCTGGCCGCTGTATCTGCAGCGTCTAGGGCACATTTAATTGAGGCATTGGTGATGAGCTTTCCCTCCTGTGTAAGTTCATCTGCCTGCTGTTTGTAAGGGTCAGGTAAGTGTTGGAGAATTTCTTCTAAGCCTTCGTAGTGTGCCCTGTCATATCTGGCCAGCAAGGCCTGTGTATTGGCAATTCTCCATGAGTTTGCTGCTTGAGCAGCTCCTCTTTTGCCTGATGCCTCAAAGATTTTTGACTCTTTGTCCGGAGGAGCAGCCTCTCCGGTAGTTTGGAAGTTAGCCCGTTTACGTGCGTTGGATACCACTAGGGAGTCTAGGGGTAGCTGACCCTTAATGTATGTAGGATCTATAGGTGCAGCCCTATATTTCTTTTCAATTCTAGGGTTTATGACCCGTGCCCTAGCAGTGTCCTTAAAAATGTCATATGCGTGTTTTAAGACGCCCTTCAACATGGGGAGTGTTTTTACATGTCTCTCAGATGTTGTTAGTGTATCAAAGAGAAAGTCTTTTTCAATAGCATCAGAGTGCATATCTACATTATGGTAGGTAGCTGCTCTATCAAGTAAAGAGTTAAAGGCCACAGTATCTTCTGTGGGTGATGGCTTAGTTGAGTAAAGTGCAGGTTCTGTAATGGGCAGAGCACCTTCATTATCTGGCTCTCCTCCTGCACCCCATGGCTGTAGGTTAGGGTCTCCAGTTGGGTTTTGTGGATAACCAAACCCTACATCTGCATCCTGATCTTCATCTGGGTTGTAGTCAGGTGAATTTGGGGTATATGGGGTTGTAGGCATATCTGGATTGATAGGTTCAAAAAGTATTTGAGAGGTAGCACAGTCTCTCTTCTTTTTGAGTGGTATTCTAGGAAAGTCTGCTAATGGCAAAGGCCTTTTCTTTTTTGTGTAAACAGTCACTTTACGAGTTACTGGGTTAATATACAGTTTTGACTGGTCTTCTGTGTCGGTGTCTGGGTGAACAAGCTCTTCCCTCACAGTTTTAGGCTTTGGTCCAGTAGCCTTTGGTTTGGTTGTTTTCGGGTCGATCTGTTTAGTGGGTTCGACCGTTTTTTGTGGTTGTATTGGTTTTTGATGTTTGTCGCCAGGTTTTGTTGGTTGAACATCTTTGGCTGGCTTCACCACCTTTTTCGGACCGAGCAGTTTGGTCGGTTTAACAGTGTCTTTAGGTGTTCTAGGTGTTTGAGGTCTCGGCTCGGTGCCCTTTTTTGGTTCAAGGTGCTTCGGCTCGACCGCTTTATTCTGTTCCATCCTAGGTTTCACTTTCGGTTCGACGTTAGTTTTGGGCGTAGGCCTTTTAATTTCGTCGACTGTTTTTGTCCTCTTGTCGATACTCAACGGTACTTTGCTCGATTCGACTTGCTTTGTTTTCGGGTTTGATTCGATGTGCTTTTGCTTTGGCGTCGAATCAACATTTTTTGGCAACGATGTGGAGTCGACGGCTTTCGGCTTTGAGCTCGACTCGATAGCTTTGATCTTCGATGTCGACTCGACGGTCTTTGGCTTCGAAGGCTGTGTTGGAGCTACGGCCTTAGGCTTGATGACCTTTTGTTTAAATACTTTTGCTTCAATGACTTTCTTTCAGAAGACGGTGTTGTCGACGAGTTTTGGTCTAAATGTAACCGGTGCCGTATGGCGTGTCTCAGAGAGCTCTTTGGATATGTTCTTAGCCGGGCGGTATAGCGGGCTGTAGAACTAGAATGTTGATCTTGGCTATGGCCTGCTGGCGATGCCTCGACCTGAGTCTCTGATATTGTTACAGTGTCTATATGGGGCGGTGTACTCACGGTTCGCCCCTCGTCAACATCGGAGTCGTCTTCAACAGCTACGATGTTTTGATCGTCTTCCTCAAGATCGACAATTTGGTCTTCCTCCTCGAGGTAGTCATCTGAGTCGTGCTCCGAGTACTGTTCTTCGTTTTGATCCGATTCTTCGGCGCTCGCTAGTTCTTCCTCATCGTCGAAGATATTATCGGGCTCTGGTGCCGACCGCTGCATTTCTTGCCTCGCCGCCCGTCGATTCCGGATAGTCTTTCTTGACGGGAACTGGGCACAGGCCAGGCAACTATCTTCTTTGTGATCTGGAGATAGGCATTTGTTGCACACAGGATGCTTATCTGTGTGCGGGAACTTCGAGTTGCACTGCGGGCAGTATTTAAATGGACTTTGTTCCATCGACGGCTGGTCCACGTGGTGTCGAGAAGGCCTCATGGCCCGATTCGACGACCGAAGTGCAGTAGATGTTTAGAAAGTGTATCGGTCCCGAGCGCTGAACAATACCGATCGATCCGAAGGCCTTTTGGCTTTTAGAGAAGAGTTTAGTTAGTTCCGAACTTAGAGAGTTGGAAAGTGCATCCAAACCCAATGGCTGAAAAAAACTATCTGAGGATGGAGAGGATGCCCATACGCACTGTAGTCCGAAGGAGGAGCCACCTATCTCGTGATACTTCGAAGACTCTTCCAGGACAACAATGTGCAATCATCCGGACCCAACACTAGGCGGCGATCTATGTACTGATATGAGTTCAGCAGCCCACATGCCTCGAACATACACTTACTGTGAGGATCTTCATGAAAAAGGCGAAGCTTTCCACAGGATGAACAAGGTCTAAATAATTATTTTTTAGTTGAAGACATCTTGAGAGTTGAAATGAGCAAAAGAGTTGAAGAACTGAGCAGAGCTCAGGGAATCTCCCTTCACACGACGTGCGGTAGAAAATCTGAGGGCTTGAGCTTCTGAGGAGAAGGTTCTAGAGGGTGCTGTTGCCTGATTGTTTGGAATGTGGACTATTATAATGACTATGATATGTTACTAAAGTGAATCCTCCCATTAAGGTTTCTATGGGCCTTTTTTCAGTTCTATGGTACTTTTAACTTTACGTGATATATTTTATATGTATTACATTTCTTATGTATATGTATAGTTATATAATTTTTCTATATGTATATATATATATATTTACTACTATTTTATGTACCGTGGGACTCCCACTTCGACGACAGGGAATATTCAAGCACGTGAATCTATGAAAGACACCCCTAATACTGGAGAAAGAGCACTTGTCACAAGGGCAACCCAAAATGAATTTGGGATCGAACTGGCCCAATGGAAACGAAAGCTGACTCCTAATCTGGCCCAGCCTGAATCTGGTCAGTAACACCCTATCCCAAATTTTGGGCACAATCTCTGCATAAATTTCCAGCCCTAGACTAGTTTGGACTGACAGATACACCCTATTGACAGGTTTCTTCAGCTCAAGCCATATTTCTTCCCTACTTCTGAGGTCTCTAAAGCTGGATTTAATCCAGCTTTTGTCCCTCAGAGTGATGTTAGCTTGCATGGAAAAGATATCGGGTCTGCCTAGCTTATGACAAGTGTCCTTAATATACTTTAGCCAAGAAATGGTGAAATCCTTGTCACAAGAAAGGCAGCCCGGATGATCTTCCTGTTAACGGAGGCTTAGGAATGCACCAGATGGAACACCATAACAGCAGTGGGGCCAGCTTGATGTCATCAACAACGTATGGAAGCCCTAATTCCTCATTAACTGCATACGTCGGTGACCTTGGCGATACACCAAGATTACGCCTACAGCCTCTGTTCTCCTCATCATGTAGACATTTGGCTCCCTTATAACCCCACAGCCGTAAATTAAAACAGGGAGGCAAATCTCAATGATAGGGGCTATATGTTTGTTGCTGATTTTAGAGGCTAAGATGAACAGGTAGCTGACCAAATTGCAGAACTTGCGCCTCCTCTGTTTCAGACTGGGGCCCCATGGCTCCATGGGAGCCAAGTGATCCCCAGGTTGAAATATTCATGGGTTCCTGCAACTTCAGGTTTTTGGGCCACCGGCCATAACAAAGGTTTTAGATCAGTTTGTGACTAAGCCTCGGCCGTCCATAAAGATCACAAAGATATCTTGCAATAGCTGAAGGTCGTTAGATGTTCTGGACAATAAGACGGCATCATTAGCATAAAAAAACAAGCATTGGAAATGCAATAGGTCTCGCAGTAGTAAAGTTTGAGCTATAGGTGTTATTTTTTTGTTGTTTTTTATTTATGTGTTGTTTTTTCTAAATAGCTAAATTAATAGCTTTCTTCTTTACAAAGGCAATAGCTATAATTTTTGTAAATGTGACACCTCTAGCATTTGTAAAGCAAAAAGTTTTGTATTAACGGGACTTATATGTGACTTAGATGTATTGATATAAAAAAAATCAATGGCTTTAAAAAACAATTAATAATTAATACGTAATAAAATGGATTTTATTTTATATTGCCAATAGCTTAAAGTTTATTAAATATATTTAGTGAAGATGCTGTGGTTGCGTTGAGTGAGGGTGAGTGAGGGTGAGACTGCCTAAGCCACGTAGCCTGTTGGTGACCAATTAAATAAACCAGTGCAGCAGTACCATTGCATGTTGCCATGCTGCAATTTCGTAATGGAACACAGTTTATACAATTAATAATAACAATAAATAATGCAAATGCTAATTGTAATTGGCTCCACTCCTCATGACGATGCTCCCTCAAACTTTGCCCCCTGTTTGCAACACCCAATTTATGGGATCCCAGTGAAAACAGCTTTCTTTTCCAGCACGGATTATAACGCTAACCCATACAATCTTCAATGCCGGGTTTAGAAGGAACTGTTGGAGACTAAAGGTGCCAAGAAAATGAAGTTGTGCATTTTCAGTCTCGGGAAGGAAATGTCCTTCGATGAGGCTCGCATCCTGTCTGACCATCCTTGATGACATTATTCAGGTCACCAATCACCATCTGCGCCTTTGATTTCTCCTTCAGTCGGCCAGCGTGTATATATAGCAGGCATTCTACTAAAGCAACAGTGGAAAAATAAAGTCTTGCTTTGCTGTAGGATCAACAAGGGAGTTGTTTGATAAGAGCGCAGTGATCAAAATCTGATTTTTCATTTTGTAAGTTTGAGTATTTTGTGACTTTTAGTTCAGGAACTAATCAATTAACATACCTGAAAACAATAAATTAAAGAAAAGCCATAGATTGCGTAAATAGATCCTCAGTGACAACAAAAAAATCATTGCAACCTTACTCTGACAGATGCCCTTTCTCCAACACACACTAGTTTAAGAATTAGGTTACATGTCGTGCGATTTAAACCTATTTCTAGGTTTAAAAAAGCACTTGCGATAAGATTGCTATTGAAAGCATTTTTGTATAACGGCATTGCAGCAATTTATCGTCCATGTCGTAATTAATCGCTTCTCGCCGAAAGCACTTAAAGCCTTGTCAGATGTACCAAACGCTATACAAATGCAATTATTTTTAGAAATGTCTGTTAACTTCGCTTGAGATGGAGTGGTGATGGAAACTCCCCACGACTTCATAGACTTGGGTTGACAGTCAACGGACTGCGACAGCCACTATACGTGCCCATTTACAAAGTAATTTCCACAAACATGCTGCGACGTAAGCCACTGACCTTTCGCACCCATGGAGCAGTTCAATCTCAGCAATGCCGCCATGATGGGAGAAGAGAATTGACAATCAAGGTTACCGCCTCCACCCGGAAGTAAATGACCTGGGCGTGCCCTAAAATTTGATAGAGACCTGAAATGGTGGCTGAAGTCACATCCGGTGCACTCCGCCTCTTCTTACAGCATGACCGCAAAACAAGCAATCGCAGCTATGCTCTAATGCTCTCTTCGCTTGTAGTAAAATTGTAGTCCTTCTATTTTTGTGAAATGTCACCATTTTTGGCTTTAAAATTCTGGTCACCCTAAATCACTGAATAAAGAGGATTCATAGCGAAATAAGCATTACTAAGCAAAATGTATTCTAATCCAAGATGACCATTCAAATAATGATGAGAAGGTCGTTGGGATGCGTTTATCGTGACTTACTGTTCATGACGTCTACCTGATATTTCGCAAATCCTAACCGTTCCAAAATGGCCGCGGTGCACGTGCTTAAAAAAAAAAAGCCGGGGTGTGTACAGTTGAGCTTTTTTTTGTGGCTGTAGTAGAGACTGGGTGAAGGTCGTATTTCTGAATTAGCTGTTAACACTGGGCACGATGTCCGAGTACTCTCCGAATATGGACTTTTCTTCGGGCAGTACCTCCAAAGAGGTCAACGCGGAGTTGCAGTCCATGCTGGCAGCTGAGCAGCAGAAGGCACAATTCACGGCACAGGTGCGAGCGAGGGGGTTCCTAGTGCGTAGGTGTGAGCGTACAGTAAGCGTGCCCTAGAGTGGTGCTGCCGGTGTTACGGGTAAAGTGCTGGCTCCAAATGACAATGCTTTGTAGTTATGGACCAGAGTGGGAGTTCTGTTTAGTGGCACAGGGTAATGTGGCGGACAACGGGTTAAACAGCCTCCTTTCATAGAAAATAAATACTGGCCATTATTTACATTTTTTATATTCTGGAACGGCAATGACATGGCAGGCAGGGGAGGGGGCGGAGCGGGGGTGTGGGAGGAGTGCGGGAACAGACGGCGAGGGGAGGAGAGTAGGGGAGGCACGGCCTAGCGGCCGTGCAATCAAGAAGTGAGGGGGCGGGAGAGTAGGCAAGGCAGGCGGCTGGGGGCATGTGCACGCGCTTTTAAGCTCAATGCGCATGCGCATTGAGCTTAAAAGTCACGGGCACTGCAAGGAATCGCCACGATTCCTTGCAAGTTGGACAAAGAGTGGATAAGCCCCCATAGTCTCGCTTGCTCGATGCGCATGCGCATCGACAGGCGAGACCTAAAGAACAGGGACATTCCGCCCAGTCACGGTTGGCATATTCTTCCCTTTGCCAACTAGTGTGGGATCTAAGTCGGTACTATACAAAAGAAACTTTTTTTTAAGTATGTCTATTGGCATTTCAATGTAATAATACAAATACTAAGTTATGTCATTGTTCACATAAAGAAAAGGAGAAGAAATGCTTAGCCTGTTCATGGCAATATCAAAGTGTGCAGTGGGAGACAATAATGTTACTTGGTCTTCCTCCAGTAGACATAATTACTATGGGCCATATGTATCATTCCAAATTGTGATCGCAAAGGCCGAAATTCGCCTAAGGCAGTCGAGAAGTAAGGTCAGGTGGTAGGCACAAAGTCACTTCTGAATGTCATTCAGATTAATAGACTTCCACACTAGCCTAAGAACATTACTCCTCAGAAAGACATCCGGGCACGTCAGCGTGATGGAAAGAGGATTGTGGTGGCTGAAAATACTACTGATGATCGCCCCATCCTCAATGTGTTCAAACAAGTTCCTACTGGCAGAAAATGAGTCAATAGTAGATGAACCAGCCCCTCCAACAAACATGAGGATCCCAGCGGCATCAGTAGGGGTGCGGGTGGTGTGGACCACACCGGGTGACACCATCGTCATGGGGTGACACCAATATGGACTGGTTACGCTGTGTAACACAGCTCTGCAGCCTCGCCTCTTGCTGTGCAAGCGCACCTGCTCACAAGCAACAAATACTGTAGTGCACACACGCCAAGCATGCACCCCCTACTAGCATAGTGGTGATGATGGTGCGATGCGTGGCAGTGGCGTACCCAGTTTGTGGGTCCCTGGGCCGTCAATCTTATAGCACTTCCAATGACGGCCCTGGGTCCGCCCCCGCGCTTTGCTGAGTCCTCTGACGTGCGCCACAGCCGCCACCACCACGCGCATAGACAGTCTCGGCAGGGGAGAGCTGAGGGTGATTTACAGAACTCCTACGTTAGTGGCCCAGCCACCACCACAGTGGAGTGTAAAGAAAAGGAGAGGCTGGTGTCCGCGTAAGTGTTTTTGGTAAACTTTCTTTTTTTCAGCCAAGCTGCTGCTGTTCTACTAAAAACCGAAAATTAAGATGCTGCTCTCCTTTCACAGACCAGGCTGCAGCTTGGCATCGAGACTGTCTGGCGATCTCCCAGGGAAGCTCTGAAAGCCCCGTTTACCTTCAGTCTATGGGTGCTCAGAATGATGCCCTGTGGCCTCTGGGTAGACTTGGCAGACCGTGTCCCATTGTTTGCTCTCCATCCTCAGGACTCTTAGAAGTCCTCAGGTCACTGCGGGCAGACACAGTGGTCTCCACTCGGCTGCTTTCCCTCTCAGCTCTCTGCTATTAGCTGGTACAGATATTTGGCACCACGCTTTCATCATTAGAGCACCCTGTGGCCCTCTGCTCCCTGTCACTTGTTAATAGATAGCATGCTCTAATGCAACCTCAGGACATAGAGGTCTTGGAGCACTGAGATGATGCCCCCTCGTCCCATTCTATCCCCAGGGCACTCTGCTGCTCTTAGATCACTAAGGATGGACAAAGACCGTTTTTTTCCCTAAGGACTGTCACCAACACACTCTCATTTCTAGTATAACTCACTCCAAAACGATGCAGACTCGCACCTACTAAATTGTAGGCATCATAGATTCACACCTACAATTTGTGCAGTTGTGTGAAAAACCTTTTTCCTACTTATTTAATTCCCAAAAAATAATTAGGAAAAAAGGCATCCAATCCGGAAATCTGTTTGACCTGACAACAGGTTCGAGGGGTGTAAGGTCCAGCCAGCCTTTCATCCATCTGAGGTCGATAAAATGAGTACCAACAAGGGAGCCAGTTGGATATTTGCCGCCACCGCCAAGAGTCACACTTACTTTGTTGAGGCATCGGCATTGAGGGAGCCGCCACAGCCGAGAGTCATCGGGGGCCATTCCAACATGAACGTACACCAGAGGAGAGGCGAACTACGCCTCCCAGCGTCCCTTGCGGAGCTAATGCCACCACACAGCACCAGGAGGCGCCCAAAAGGATGGTCGGGCTCCCGTGGAGTGGGACGCGCGCGGGCGTGCCAGAGCGCTGCCCGGGCCAAGCCCTGGCCAAGGGCGGGCCCATCCGCGCCCATCAGCGGCCGACAGAGACTGGGCTGGGCCATGGCTCTTGGCTGTTCTCAACAGATTCTCACCTGATTGTCATCTGAAGGTATTGTGTACTCAGACTGAAGGGGGATTGTATTGAAAAACATTGCTATATGCAAGGAACTCTGGACAAGAGCAAGCTCTGTTAACCCCTTTCCTGCGGCCCTGATTTTCCCGCAGTGCGGCACTTCCGCAAAACGGGCGGGGCCGCGTCGGCCATTGGCCGACGGCAGCACTGGGAAGGTAGCGCTGCCATCGGCCAATGGCAGACGGCAGCAAGGAAGGGGTTAAAGATCTTGATTATATTGTTTACATTCAGTATGGGGAAACGAAAAACAGCCAGTACTGTGCCCAAAAAGAAACCGGGAAAAGTAGGGGAAGGGCCATGCCTATCATTAATGAATTATCTTACTGGTGCAATGGGTGCCATTGAAAAATAAATATTAAATGTGGAAGAGGCTATGACCTCAGATAAATCTAACAGTATAGAATGCCCCACTGTAGCTGCATGTGCTAGTAATGGTGTACAAATATTATTAGAACCCCACCTGGAACACTCGGGTAATACACCGGGATTGGATTCTATAAATGGGTGTGTGGTTAATATTTCCGACCATATTGATTGTACGGACTCAGAGAGCGACCCTCAGCCCCCTAAAGAGTTCCCGAAATCCTGATAGATCTCAAAAGCAGGTCAAGGAACATATTATAAAGGATACGGCCGTAGCAACCCCGTTACAATTAAAAACCATAAAAAAGGGAAGGATATTGGCACAAAATAAACCAAGTGGGAAGACGAAAGTTTTAGCCAGGCCAGAGTGCGGCTGCAAAATAAGGTTGTATATGTAAAAAACAAACTGGAATCGTTAGATATTTATCTTAGGGATATTCTATGGAAATTAACTGCAAGATTGGGTGTAATAGAAGAAACTTTGATTAAACCCCAAAGCCAAAGTGAAACCCACCCACATTCCCTTCCCAGGATATTAATCTTGTAACAGATAATATAACCCCAGGATTGGGCAAAAACCCAGAAATTAACAGCAAAAATTAGACTAGTAAAAATGGAAATAAGAGTGGGGACTATGGGCCCGATGTAGGTAGGGCTTTACCGATCGGTATCGGCCGAAAATACCGATTTTTGGCCCTTACCGATCGGTAAACAGCCATCGAGATGTAGGGAACCAAAAACAGAACGAATCGGATAGAAAACCGATTCGGAATGTGTACCGAATGTGAAAGAATCCGATACGTACATACCGAAAATCGGATATGTAACGAATCGGAAAAACACCGATTCGGTTACAAAGACCGAATCGGTCCATGTACCGAATCGTTAGTGACACCGAATCGGAAAATCACCGATTCGGTCCTACTACCGATTCGTTAGTGACACCGATTCGGAAAATCACCGATTCGGTCCTACTACCGATTCGTTAGTGACACCGAATCGGAAAATCACCGATTCGGTCCTACTACCGATTCGTTAGTGACACCGATTCGGAAAATCACCGATTCGGTCCATGTACCGATTCGGAAAAAATACCGATTCGGACATGATCCGAATCGGAAAACATGCCGATTCGTATGAATCTCCGATCGGGAAATTCCCCGATTCCGACAGTTGGGGAGATGTAGGGAGGCACAGAAACACCGAAATCGGCTCAAAATCGGTAGAATTCACTCGGTATTTACCATGGATTGCAATCAGGTGGTAACCAACTCCAACCCATATAAACAGTCCCAAAATGCATTGCAACTTGCAGGATGGCAGCTTTCTATGTCATTGCGAGGCGGCTACGGCTACAGCAGGAAGGACTGAGGGAATGGCTAAGAAATGAACAGGTCTACAGACAGAGGATAACCCTGTTCATGCTCACTGAGGCTGAGATCCTACAGAGATACAGGCTGGACTCTGACACCATACTTGAGCTCATCAGGGACCTTAAGCCATACTTGGACCACCACACCCCAAGGGCACACGCCATCCCTGCGCACGTCCAGGTGCTATGCAGCCTACACCTGGTAGCGTCTGGCAGCTATCAAAGTGGAGTAGCAGCAGCAGGAGGGGTGAGCCAGAGCAGCCTGTCAAGGTTCTTCCACATATTCCTTGACGCCATGATAGACAGGATGGACCAATACATCTCATTCCCTGCAACCCACGCAGAACTGCTACAAACCAAAGCGGACTTCTACCAGATGGCACACTTTCCCCAAGTCATCGGTTGCATAGATGGCACGCATATTCCGATTTGCCCACCAGCGGACACCGAATACATATACCGCAATCGGAAATCGACACACACCATCAACGTGCAGGTGATCTGCAATGCCAAGTGCACCATCACAGACCTGGTAGCAAAATTTCCAGGGAGTACCCATGACTCCTATATATTCCAACAGAGCGGCATATATGCACGGCTGATGGCTGGCGATTTTGGAGAAGGATACCTCCTAGGTGAGCCACATCATCAGACCCCCATAACACATAGTAGGTAGGTGTAATACATGTGTGCATGTGTCTAATGTGACCCCTTTCTCTTCCAGGCGACAGTGCATATGCCCTCCGCTCATTCATACTCACCCCCTACCTCAACCCCTCCACACCCAGCCAAAGGAGGTATAACCGGGCCCACATACGCACCAGGAATGTTGTTGAACGGACCTTTGGCATCTGGAAAAGTAGATTCAGATGCCTGCACAAGAGTGGAGGTGCAAGGCAGTATACCCCCATCACCTGCTGCAAGATCATAGCTGTATGTGCAATGTTACACAACCTTGCGGTCAAGAAGGGCACTGAGGTGGAGTTGTCTGACTACGAGGACTATGACGACGACGAAGCTGTGCCACTGACACAGCCAGCTGGGGTGTGTACGCCATGTGATGGCAGATACAGACGTGAGGAGATCACTGAAAACTATTTCTGACTGAGTACAGATGCAAAGACAGCTAAATGTTGCTTGGAAAATAAAATTTTTAATAGTGATGCACCACAGTTACATCACTGAAGTGCATCAAAAAATGGAGTCTGTCAAAACAAATAAAGTCCAGGGTTCTGGTTTGATCATCCCCCCTTGCCAGCCTATTTTTTGGCCCGCTTTCCAGACCCACTGGGGTGTCCCTCGGCCCCCTCCGAATGGCCTGCAGCATCAGCGGATCGCCTGGTGCTCCTCCTTGGCTCTGATGCAGCGCTGGCCGGGCTGCTGCGGCTGCTGCTGTCTCCAGCATCACCCAGGTCCAGGGCAGGATTGGAGGCGGCGTTTGATATTAACATGGCCTCCATGGCCGTGGTGATCCTGGCCATCCCCCTGGTCAGCTCAGCCGTATGCTGACTGAGCACCGACTCCTGATTTGAGCTTCGATGGCACAGCTGTGCGGTCGCCGCTGCAAGGCGGGCCATGGCCCGGTTGAGCACCCGGGCATCCCTCCTGCGCGCAACCTCATGCTCCTCCTGCCTGGCAGAGGAGTGGGTGATGGCAGTGGTCAGCCTGCCCAACCCTGCTGCCACCTCCTTGTTGCTGTCCACAACAGCCTGGAACCCCTTCACCAACTCCCCCATCTGCAGGTTGTGCTGCAGGAGCTGGCGTTGGCAGGCCATGGTGGATCTGGCCTGTTGGCGCTGGATTTTGACCATCTGGCCCTCCAGGCCCAGGAACACACTGCCCTCCCGTGCTGGTGCAGCAGTGGTGGTGGTGGTGGTGGTGGTGGCACGGCGTCTGGCACTGCTGCCTCCGGCCTGCTGAGTGGGCTGGGGTGCCACTGGTGGTGGTGTGGTGCTGGCCGGTCCCGGAGCCCCTGCTCCCAGGACAGGTAGGACGGGTGGCAAGGCCACGGTTGTGGCAGGAGCTGTTGTCGGCGGAATGGTCTGCCTTGTAGGGGAGTTGTATGGTGAAAATTGCAAGGGGGGTGAGCTGGGCAGTACTGGGGAGTGCACTGCCTGGAAATCAATCACCAGGACTCCCTCCATTCCAAGCCCTGGGGTGTCTCCTTCCTCATCCTCATCCTCCTCCTCCTGGCCAGGCTGGCTGGTGCTCGGCCCTGCCACTGCAGTATGTGATGTCGAAGCTCCCTCTGCTGCCACAGTGGTGCCGCCTGATGGTGCCCCTAGGTACAAAGAAGCATTTATAAACTGAGTGCCGATGTATTACAGTCAGTACAATTATGGCATTCCACATGTCCTTGCATCTCCTTACACCGTGTCACACTGTTTCCTGTCTTGTGATTCTGCACTGACATATTTGGCTAACTTCTGCTGACTACATGTACCATGATGCTTGTCTCTTGTATGTTGGTGACAGTACAGTGCTGGTGTTTGCCTATGCATTGTGTCTAATGGGGAGGTGTCTGGTAGGGTGTGTCATGATGCGCATGCTTCTTACCTGTAGCTGTGGCCATCGCAGTGCTGTCCAGGGTCCCGATCCCTACGATGCTCTCCCTCTCGATGGTGCTGGAGACAATTTCCTCCAGCTCGGTGAGGGGTGGCGCCGGGTTCTTGCCTCCTCCGGTGTGTCCTGCCTGCCTTTGGAGGTCGGCCAGCTTCCTCTTGGTGAGGCTGCGGAGGTCATAAAACCTTTTCTTAAGTTCCTCAATGGACCTGGGGGTGACTCCAGCAGCATTGACCTTCTGGGCGATGTCTGCCCACAATCTCCTCTTGGTGCTGTCTGGCACGTTGAGGGACAGCTTGCCAAAGAGCTGGCGGTGCACCCTCACCACCTCCTCAACCAGCACCTGAAGTTCTGTGGTGGTGAATTTGGGCTTCCTCTTTTGGGAGGACTTCTGGCTTCCTGCCTGATCTGCCATTTTCTTCTGCTCCTGCTCAGTCTGCAACCTCCTTCTCCCACTGCTGCTAACTGTGTGTTGGGCTCAGGCAGGCTTTCCAGAAACTTCTAGAAACTTCTTAATTGGCTGCACCTGCCAGGGTTGCCACTCCCTGTTTGGGTGGGGGAGGGGGAGCCACCGCATTGGCTGAATCGCCTATTGCCGAGTCGGCTTTTACCGATTCGGTAAAATCCGAATCGGTAAAATCCGATTCGGTATTCTCCGATTCGGTAAAAGCCGAATCGGTTCATGCAATGCATTCCTATGGGCTTTTTCGCCATGGGTCTATGATTGCCGATTCGGTTTTTACCGAATCGGCTTTTACCGAATCGGTATTCGCCGAATCGGAAATATCCGATTCGGTGGTAGCCGATTCGGTGTTTTCCGATTCGTTGTTGGCCGATTCGGTAATTTCCGATTCGGACCGAGCTGAATCGGAACGTACCGAATCTCATTACCGATGCCGACCGAATCGGTTTTCATTCGGTATTTTTTTCCTACATCTCGTTTTCCGATTTCAGAATACCGATTCGGCCCGCCTCGGTATTTTGAAA
Source organism: Lissotriton vulgaris (assembly GCF_964263255.1). Lineage (NCBI taxonomy): Eukaryota > Metazoa > Chordata > Amphibia > Caudata > Salamandridae > Lissotriton > Lissotriton vulgaris. The sequence continues at coordinate 1,150,204,806 of NC_141685.1, read as the reverse complement.
TCGGAAAATCCCGTTTACCTACATCGGGGCCATAGTGACTAGCAATAGACTACCTGCCCCTAAAGGACGTGATAATAACCTGTATGAGAACCATAGTGGGCCTAAATTGGTAAATGCTCCAAGATGTATGGAGTTTGAGAAAGTAGTGCCATACATAGACCTTCCCCCGGCTGTAACCCCGTATATTGTGGTCCTAACCAATGTCCCAAGGCTTAATAAAGGATCTGATGTCATTGGAAAGCCTAAGAAATAAATCGTTATCTTGGTGGGGTAATAGAATTGGCTTAAAAGAATACATGTTTGAGGATTTTAAAATGGCTAGAAGGGTGGGCTGGGTAGGAAGGGGGCCTACAGTTAACGAAGGAGATTGTGTAATTTTGAATTTTAAAACTCCACACTTGATAAAAGAATTTCTAAAAAGGGCACACAATATTTCATCAGGAGGAGACCATATTACTGTTGTCCCACTAGGATACTTTCATAAACCTAGTTATCCTGATTGTGGGACACAGAGAAGTGTTGCACGGTGGACATTACCCAGTTTAGGTTATGATATACCCATTTCTAACCGTTTTTATGCATTGCAGAATTTGGAGGAAGTAGATTGACAAACAAGATATGAGACTGTGAGGCGGTGGGATGTTCCAAAATCAATTGAGAAAGTTTGCTCAAGGGAATTTCATAAAAACTTAAATGCTCTTTGTACAGACAATATAGAACATATAGCAACAAAATACTGGGTTGAGGATGATAAAGAAGCTAGTGGAGTTATGGTAGCACATGATAATGAGGAGCAAGTATCCCTGCAAGAGGTTGACCATCTATTTAGGGCTGAATCAGAGACACCTGCTGTAATTGATGTTCTGCATTTTTCATCCGGGGATACTACTTCTAGGTTATGTAATGTAGAATATTTGGTAACTGCGAAAGCACTCACAGGGAAGTGTAAATGTAATTTTATGTTTTGGAATATTGCTGACATAAAATCCCAAATGAATAACGTATTATGGTATCAATTTATTCAGCAATTTGATGTTTTTAGTCTCCGAGAAACATGGGTGACAGATCCATGTCATATTAATGGTTATAGAACTTTACACACTAATGCAACCGCCTCTGTCCATGGTAGAGCGAAAGGGGGACTAAGTACGTATATTTCCAACTTAGCTACATTTGTTAAAGTAGATCTGGTACAGGAAGACAGTTTTTATCAAATTATTAGTTTGAAGGTCGATACCAGTTCTCTGGTATTACTTGCGAATTTTTACAATAATATTCCACATGATTCACGAGATGTTATACTGAAAGCTATACGGGGACATTTATATAAGTTGCAGGACCTGGCGAACACAGATGTGATTATGATTTGGGGCGGAGATTTTAATACGGCCCTCTGCCATATTCTGATAACGGGAACTGTGGTTTAACATATGGAGACTTTTTACCCGCACTTCCCACATACGTCATATGGAGAATGCTTAAATTAATTAGTATTTGATCTTGACTTGGGCCTTGCTAATACTTTTAGCTGTCCCCCGGTGCACCTGGCCCCTACATTTGATGGGCATGGTGTGGGATCCATTATAGACTTCATTTTGGTTTGTAATCGCTATGGGTCTATAGTGGAAGATTTTACCCAACATCAAATTGCACTGAGCGATCATGTGCCGCAGAGTGTAGGAATAACACTATTCGAAAAAACTGGAGGCGATGCTAATATTCCAAATGCGATTCTTGAACAAATATGTCCCTATCGAGAAAGAATGGATATAGTCTGAGGTGGGACAAGGTGATGCCCACAGACTTTATGGTGAGGGTGGTAACCAATTGTAAAGCTGCTATCATGATATGCTTGGAGGAAAATGCTCCATCTAAGGATGTTATTGATAATTTTATTGTAATTATAGACTATATAAAAAAAGCTCTTACCATTAGTAACAAGCAAAAGGATAATCCTAAAGGGGAGATGGCCTGGTTCGACTCAAACTGCACTAGGACTTACAGAAATCTAAAATATGCTTTGCATGCTAATCTAGGTGACAGTGACACAATTAGAAGGGCACAGAAAGAATATAAGTTGCCCTAAAAGATAGAAAAGACAAACTGAAAGTTGAGGCATGGACAGAACTCCATGATGCTTCAAGTGCTAAAGATCCCCGCGCTTTTTGGAGGACTGTTAATGCACCATTTCTTAAAGATAAGGTGGCATAAACAATTAAGATCGCTATCCCCGAGAATAGGTGGATTGAGCATTGTTCACGTTTATATGACGCAACTATTTCCCAATTACCTGAGATTGCGATTACCGAGGGCACTTTGGATACATGACATCAGGTCACTATAGAGGACCGAGATCCAAAGCTTAGTGACATAGGGAAGGTCACTTTATTTGAGCTTGGTGAAGTTAATCTAGCAATCGAGTCAACCTCAGGAGGGAAGGCGGCGGGGCCCGGTGGCGTCCCAGCGGATGTTTTTAAAACCAACATCGCTTTATGGGGGTCCCCTACTTACTCAAGTATTTAATGCCTCAATTTCAACTGGCTTCAATACAACATGGTACGAGTCCATTCTCGTACCTATATATAAAAAAAGGGGACAGAAATGATCCGGCTTGTTACAGTACTATATCATTATTAGATTCGACTGTAAAAATTATAGGACGAATTATATTAAATAGGCTACAAGACTGGGCGGAGGAAAACTCAGTGATCAGTGACCTACAGTTTGGTTTTCGAAAAAAATTAGGTACCTTAGAGCAGGGCTTAAATTGAATATTCTTTTGAATAAATATATTAAGGCAAAAAAGGGGCCCTTATATTTGGCCTTCGTTGATTTATCAACGGCCTTTGATTGGGTAAACCATAAAAAATTGTGGGTCACCTTAGGAGAAATGGGTATCGATCCTTTTTTAATATCCTTTATTAGAGAATTCTATTTAGGGGCTAGGTCACGGGTTACGTTTGGGTTTAAGAGGCGAATGCACAAGTCACTTCAAAGTCAAACGAGGCGTCAGGCAAGGGTGTGTTCTCGCACCCTTCCTTTTTACCATGTACATAAACAGTATCAAGAAAGTTTTACTTGAAGATTGTAGTGATTTGTCCCAGGCTGGTAAACAACCTATTCCCACGTTATTATACGCGGATGACGCTGTTTTAATGGCGCGTACCCCATTGGGTTTGCAAAAGGTGGTTTCCAGTTTCGAAACCCACATGTTAGATAGGGGTCTTATTATAAATGCCTCAAAAACATACGTAATGAATTGTGGGCCAGGATGTTTTAAGAGGAAGTCTATTTTTATCGATCACAAGCGGATTGATATTACAAAGACTTTCTGTTACCTGGGGATACTTTTTGACCGCACGGGGTCGTGGGTACAGGTGGTAAGAACACGGAGACAGCTTTTTATCAAGACTTTAGCAGCACTCTCCAATTTAAGCAGGAGACTTGGGAGACGGCCTGCAGTGGAGCTAATCGAAATGTATAAGGTGAAATACGTTAGCGTTGCTACATATGGTGCAGGCATATGGAGATACGCAGATGTGGGCTCAATCCAGGTTGCTGAAAATATGTTTTAAAAATTCCTATAGATGGTCCAAAATAGTACTTCCTCCTTTGTATGCCATATGGAATTAGGATTGACCTATATTGAAGACATTATAAAGATTCAACTTGTTCTCCTATGGCACAGGATATGGACCACAGAGGAGACGTATTTTAATAGGGACATTTTAAGGCATATATGGGCCTGGATGTGGCAACATGGATTGGATGGTTGTCTTATGTAAAAATGTTTTTAAATAGTTTAGGCTTATATACATTTTTTGATAGCCCGTCTACTATGGCTGATATGACCAGAAAAAATCTTAAGTCTATCTGTTTGAACTTTTTGTCCGAACAAAGAGAATGTACCGAATTAAATAAAATCTCGGTCCAGACACACAATTTGACTTTAACCACCTTCTGTCTACAGCCATACCTACGCCTACCAATAAAAGATTATGATCGTTTTTTGCTAACAAGGTTTCAAATTGGTTCCATACACAGATTAAATAGTTTTCCCGTAGTCAAGGATTGGTCAAAAGTGCTTTGCAAATGCCCCTGTGAGGATACATCTGAACAGTCAATGATACATGTATTATTTTTTTGTAAATTTAATTCCCTACCAGGGAAAAAATGGATCGTGCCTATTTTAAAAGGATCAGGAATTAGGTTTTGCCGCCCTGCTCTTTTGATACTCCAGCAACTAGAGACAATTGTGGTTGTATTTTCAGTATCTGTCTTTTTAAAAAGTGTTTTTAGATTGAGAAATCAATTATACTGTGATTTATTTTTATGATGTTTCTTCATTTTAAAGCATTTTTTATGGTAAATTTGTAATGAATGATTAACTGTATGTGCTTTTATGGTTGTATATATCTATAACCAAATAAAGTATTTTTAAATTTGAATTTGAGTACCAACAAACATCTGTTATTAAGTGGCAAGATGCCTCCGGGGCCAAACGTGCACTTTACAAATACAGATTACAGACTAATTCGGTCTCTTATCAAAGCTAGACCCTTACCCTAACAACAATTCCCACACAAATGAAACCCTTAATCCAATTAGTCAACATTCCTTCATAACACAGCAGTTAATCAAAATCCTAATTTATTACCCATATTTTGCATTTTTTTTTTTTTTATTAAGGCTATTTTGTTTTCCACTCTAGAATTTTGCCGAAACCTTCCCACAGACAAAATCAATAAATGGCAAAGCCAAGAGGTCTCACCTTTGAAAGTGGTAGCTGATCTTTTGACTTTGACAGTGCTTGTTGCCGATTCTGATCAACTGTGGCTAATGCAAAAAAAACAAGCATTGGCATAGCCAAATAGGTCTCGCTTTAGGGACCTCATTAGTATTTAGTTATGCAGCACAATATCCTTGGTGCAACAATATCAACCGTTGCATGGCTAAACACTTATAAGGTCCCAAAGGCGAGACCTATTGGCTATGCCAATGCTTGTTTTTGTTAGGTTATGCATTAAACACACTTGAATTGAGTTGAATTGGTAACATCTAGGCTTTTTCATTTATTTAAACACTTTGCAGTAAGGCGATGTGTTTTGTTGCAGGAAACACTCTGTCTGAGCACACTTTGCATACTAATATGTTCGCCTGAGGCTTAAATTAGAAATAATTCACCAAGAATGTGATCAGAATGATCCAACCGTCTGCTCAGACGCCTCATCTGGTGGGGGGTGAGGTGATCCTGAATGCACAGCTGTGTTAAGCGGCACAACAATTGGTAACTTCAATTGCACTCGTTAAAATGTTTAATCTTTTTTATTCGATTGAATATTACTGTGCCGGTGCCCTGTGCCCTGTGCCTACGACATGCTAGAGGCCATATCATGCTGCTGCTTTCTACTCTGCGCCAGCGCAGGGAGGGTCCAGCACTATTTTTCTGTAGCAAGCATTTTCCTAAAGTAAAATAGAGGAAAACATACAAAGCGGAAAGACGGCGGAAGTAAATGATGGAAGGTAAGATGTCACTGTGACTGTGAGAAATATACATGTCACGGGGCTGTGTGCTGATCACATGTGAACCTTACCTCATGCTAATGATGGGATGCATTTGCAGCATCATTTGAACGGGGTTTTTTCAGTCTGTGAGATAGGGCGCCAGTGCATGTCTCTCTCTTTCTGTCTCTGTTCCACCGTAGTGACAGTTTACATGTATTGAGTGTAACTAGATTTTCTTTTTTGTTTGTCTTACTAAAACTCTTCCTGAAAGTTACTTTTCTGGCCTCATTCCAAATGCTGCACTACTAAGATAGGGCAATAGCAGGCGTTACCAGCTCTAATGGAAATACCAGACACGCGGTATCACTGTGGGCCCGGCGGGTCTCGTGCACATCCAGCAGCCGCTGAAAACACTGTGGGCCCGGCGCATCTCGGGAACACCCAGCAGCTGCTGAAAACAGTGTAGATTCCAGTAAAACTCCAGGAGAAACGAGCTCTGAATTTCCTGCAGTGTGCATGCATGGTGATCCCCCCCCCCCCCCCCCACTTGTTATAAAAGTCCTGTAGTTCAAATAGCAATGGCGTAAATAAATCCCCCATTCGAAGAATTACCATGATATCAGTGTCAGTGACATTGGGAGACACCGGGCTGTTTTCTAAACCACTGGTAATGGGACCCTCAATGGGGCAAAGATACCTGCGTCAATAATGTTTGGTGTCTTTGGCCAGGCAGGTTGGAAGTACAGTGCAGCAGAGGTTAGGCTGTATCAGGAGAGACCTCAGTGGTAGTTCTACAGGAATAGTACTCTTTAACATACTCTTACATGCCTTTTTTTGGCAGTCCAGAAATGTCCAACTCGCAAATTGTAAATACACCGTCCTTTCTGTTTGTGTTAATTGTGTTGAGTACTCCCACAGTGTTCCCATTTATTCCACTTTTAGATGTTTTGAGAACAATTCACAAACTCATGTCATAGTGCCTAAAGATATTCAACAGGAACACTACTTTATGCACTCCAAATGCATTTGTGAATAGACCTTCCAACGTCTGTCTTGCCAGGCCTCTTTCTGTTCTAAGCTGGTGTTGGCAAACCTTTGCCCAAGGGATACAATGACTTCTCTCCGAGTGTGCATGTGCCGGTTATATGTCCATGCAGGTGGGCCAGTCATAGGCATCTTGTATAGGCCTAAATGGTCTCTGTCTCACTCTACTATCTTGAGGTGACACTATGCAACTCCCCAGTACCTTGACTGCCCTTCACCTCGGCCGGGGCCATTTAGTATCCTAATGCCACTCGTAGCTAGGGCCACTGGAATTTTGCAACAGAGGTGGGCCACATTATGTGGGAGGGTTGACTAAATTATGCAGAACGAAAAGGGAAATCACCTGGCGTAATGTGACACAATTTTTGATAGGGTGATTCTATTCTGTGTATTTTATACACAGTATAAGAAAACAAGTTACTTACCTGTAACTTTGGTTCCCCAGTATTGGTAACTTTCATAGATTCCCATGCTTTGTATCATTCCCCGTCGTCGGAATGGGAGCCTCGGTAAATAAAAAATAACATAACCATAGGTACAAAAGAGAAAATGAGGCCTAGGCCTCATCTCATTTTGTAGCAAATCACCCTCTTTGTGTAAAAGAGCCCAAACTTTCCGCAACAACCAATCAGAATAGCCTCACCCCATAGAACCCTCCTGAGAGAGCCTCAGAGCCTCAGATTTTCGTAGCCGTTGTGCAAACAGCCACTATCTCAGTAAAAAGACCAAGCTTTCCCAGGGGAGGAGGGTGGGCGCATGGGAATCTATGAAAGTTACCAATACTGGGAACCAAAGTTACAGGTAAGTAACTTGTTTTCTTACCCCAGTATTGGAACTTTCATAGATTCCCATGCTTTGTATCAGAATAGCTAGCAGTAAGCAATAAAAGCACATTTTGTTACATGAACGCTATCACCTGAGCCTGTAGTAACTCTCATTGGAAACAAACCATAACTTGTTACCATAGAAAGAACACGATAAGTGATACAAAATGTGCCACCCAGGAAGGAGGGATTGTAGGGAAAGCTCACCTCTTATTGAAAAAGATTCCTGAGGACTGCTTGTCCAATAGCAGCGTCGTCCTTCACTGTAGACTCAAGGCAGTAGTGTTTCATGAAGGTATGTGTACTGCTCCACATCGCTGCCCTGCAGATGTCTTTGATAAGAACTCCAGCAAATAGAGCCACTGAAGATGCCACTGAATGTGCACGGACTTTTGATGCAAGTGGTTTGCCCGCTGCTTGATGGCAGAATTGAATAGCGCTGGAGATCCAGCGGGAAATGCTGCACTTGGTTAGAGGAAATCCCTTCTGCGGAGCACTGTAAGATACGAACAGTTGTGAGGATTTCCTAAAAGATCTTGTGCGCTCCAAATAGAACTTAAAACACCTTTGAACGTCCAAAGAATGCAAGGATCTTTCTGCTGGAGTCATAGGTCGAGGGAAGAATGACTTTAAAATCAAAGGTTCATTCAGATGAAATTCAGATGGAACCTTTGGGATGAACTTTGGATTAGTCCAAAGGATTAGGACATCCCGCTTGAACTGAAGAAAGGGTTCCACAATGGACAGAGCCTGAAGCTCACTAACTCTCCTGGCAGATGTAAGAGCCAACAGAAGAGCTAGCTTCCATGATAGGTATTTAAGGTCCGCCTTGTGGATAGGTTCAAACGGAGCCTTCATTAGCTGAGCTAACACCAAATTAAGTTGCCAAATTGGAGGCGGAGGACGGACTGGGGGATACACCCGAAACATGCCTTTCATAAACTGTTTGACAACTCTAGCAGACCAAAGAGAAGGACCTGAAGATGTCCGTCTGAATCTTGAGATGGCTGCTAGATGAACTTTTACAGAAGAATGTGCCAGTCCAGATTTAGCCAGCAACAGGATGTATGGAAAAATTTGATGTGGAGCTGAAGTGTACGGATGGAGAAGTTGTTTCTGACACCATAGGCAGAACCTCTTCCATTTTGCCTTGTAAGTCTTGTTTGTGCTCGGAGCTCGAGCCTGAGATAACACCTCCCTACACTCCTTGGGGAGATTCAGATGTCGGAACTCCCTGTATTCAGGAGCCATGCTGTTAAGTGAAGCGAGCCCGGATCCGGATGGAGCACTTGAACTTGAGACCTCGACAACGGGGAAGGAATTAGTTGCAGGGGAATTGGATGATCCTGAGAGAGTAATAGGAGTTCCGTGTACCAGAATTGCCGGGCCCACGCCGGTGCAATCAAGATCATTTTGCACGGCTCCGCTTTGACCTTCCTGAGTATCCTCGGAATGAGGGGTATCGGTGGAAAAGCGTAAAAGAATGCGCCGTACCAGGCAATCGAAAGCGCGTTCCCCAAGGATCCCGGATGGTGATCCCTGCTTGCTTAGAACCAGCATTTGGTGTTCTCCGGAGTCGCAAACAGGTCTATGGTCGGGGTCCCCCAGACCGAAAACACCTTTTACAGAATGGCCTGATCCAACTCCCATTTGTGAGTGGTCATTTTCTGGCGACTTAGTGCGTCCGCTGTTATATTGAGCGAGCCCGCAAGGTGTTCTGCTGTTAACGCAATCTTGTGAAGGATCGCCCAACCCCAAATCAATTGAGCTTCCTTGGACAGAGTTTGAGATCTTGTTCCCCCCTATTTGTTGATATAGTGCATGGCCGTCGTGTTGTCCGTCCGGACCTGCACTGATTGATTCTGTATTCGTGGCAGAACAGCCTGTAAAGCTAATCCGATGGCTTTGAGCTTCAACAGGTTGATGTGGCACTGGCGCTGACTTGGATCCCAGTGTCCACTGACTTGTAATTCTTGGAGGACCGCTCCCCAGCCTTCTAACGAGGTGTCCGTGGTGAGAACCATGGGAGACGGAGGAAGCATGAAAGTGAAGCCCTTGGAGATGTTGCTCCTCACCACCCACCAGTCGCATGCCTTTCTCATCTCTGGTGTTACTGAAATCCTCGTCGTCGAAAGAGCCTTCTGCCTGGAACCATTGTTTGTCGAGCTCCTCTAGCAGAGGACGCATTCGCAGCCTGCAATGCGGAATTAATGGTATGCAGAATGAGATCGACCCGAGAAGGGACTTGTAGAGTTGTACTGAAAGAGACTTCTTTTTGAGTAATTGGCGAGCCGAGAGCATCAATTTGTTTTGACGATCGACTGAAGGGTAAGCCTTGCAGCGTTTCGTGTCCAGAATGGCCCCTAGAAACTTTGCTGAACTGGACGGTTGAAGAACAGATTTGTTCTTGTTGAGCTGAAGGCCCAGAAGATTGAACATTGACTGCAGGTCGTAATGGCCTTGGAATTGTCCTGGAAAGTTGGTGCTTTGACTAGCCAGTCGTCCAGGTAGGGAAAAACTTCCAGAGATTGTTTCCTGAGGAAAGCAGCCACTGGGGCCAACACCTTTGTAAATATCCTCGGTGCAGACCGTAGACCAAAAGGAAGTACTTTGAATTGGAAATGGCTCTTGCCTACTGTGAAGCGCAAGTATCGTCTGTGAGCTGGGTGAATCGGCACATGGAAGTAGGCATCTTCCAAATCCAGAGTCGCCATGTAATCGCCTGGATTTAAAAGACGAAGAATATCCCGAAAAGTGACCATCCTGAAAGATAGTTTGATGAGATAGGTGTTGAGCTCTCGTAGATCTAATATGGGGCGCCAAGTTTCCGTCGTCTTGCGAACCAGGAAGAACCTGGAATAAAACCCTTTCCCCCTCTGCGAGAGAGGTACAGGTTCTATTGCCCCCTTGATCAAAAGCTGGTGGGCTTCAAGATGTAGCAGTCCCAGATGTTTCGATTGACTGGCGCCTGGAGCTCTGGTTGGAGGTAGATGTTGAAACTCCAACCTATGGCCACTCTTGATGATATTTAAGACCCACTGGTCTGATGTTATAAGTCTCCAGCTATGTAGACAATGAGATATCCTGCCCCCCACAGATGTTACCGGAGGGGTAGGAACAGCAGAAAGAGCCGCGAAGCCGCTATTGCCTCTTGGAGTTGTCAAGTCCTTGACGATTTTGGCGTCCTCTCTGCGGTTGACGAGAGAAAGACGCCGACTGGCCCTGACGCTGATTTGAATACTGAGGTTTGTACGATTGGGAAGATTGGGATGAATATCTTTGTTGGTTGCCACCCCTATAAGAGGAGAAACCTCTTCCTCACGCCTCTCTAAAAGGAACCTTGCAGTAGTTCAACGAACCCAAGGACTTTGCTGTATCCGTATCCTTTTTAATGCTTTACAGAGCCTCATCCACGTGCTTTCCGAAAAGCATTTCTCCATCGAATGGTAAGTCCAGGATTTTATTCTGGACCTCCTGGCAAAACCAGGTCGCTCGCAACCAGCCCTGCCGCCGTAGCACAGCTGATCCAGCCATCGCACGAAAGGCAGAAGACGCAATGTCCATAGCACAATCTATTACCTCCGACGAAGACCTCTCTCTTTCCATCAAGACTTTCTTGGTTTCATCCCTTGTAGACTCTGGAAGCTGTTCCACAAACGGGGACAGGTCGCACCACATCTGTCGATCATACCTGCCGAGGATGGCAAAGGCATTTGCAGCACGGACAAGGAGACTGGCCATAGAGGAGAATCTTTTTCCTACATTGTCCAAACGCCTTCCTTCTTTGTCCGGAGGTGTAGTAAGGGGCGTGGAAGGATACTTTGACTTGATTTGTGCCGCTTGAGAAATTACTGAATCCGGCTTAGGTTGTCCCAGTAGACAAGCCGGACTGCCATCCGGCGCCTTGTATTTTTTCTCTAGCCTAGGAAGAACGGGAATGACTGTCACCGGATTTTGCATAACTTTAACTCCCTCTGACTATACATGTTCAATGATAGGAATAGATTGGACCAACCTCTTGTATGGTTCTTTAAAGTCATATAGGAAGCAGTCTGACTGCACAGTCATGATAGGCAGACCAAATCTTGCAGATGCCCTCTCCATGAGGTTTTGGAATCCCCCAATGTCAGCAGGCGGAGAGGTAGCAGTATCCTGCCCCGTCACATCTGGATCTTGAACACCACTGTCATCATAATCCAGATCTGGATCATGCGTAGGCTCTTCCTGAACCTCCCCATCAGAAGAAATATCATCTACTACCTCTTGGACTTCCTCTCTGGGTTCCGGTAGCACAGCCCGTGGGACCACCGTCGTGATTATGAGTGCCGAAGTAGGAGGTACAACCGGTGAAGAAGGGCGCTCCTGCTGTGGTATAGGTGGAGTTGGAAACCTGCTCCTGTAATCCTGCAACATCAGTTGTAAGTCCGATATTAGAGATGATGGCATGGACACCATGTCTTGTCTTAACCTCTTCAATGCTAATGACAAGGGTAACTCGTCATGCACTGCCCATTCATTTCAATGGAAATCTCATTAAATGGACCTGATTCCCTTAGCGTCCAAGTGGTTAAGGTCGGTGGAGGTGTGCTTTGCTGGACATATTGTTGTTCATAATATTCCTCAGTGTCCGTTTCCTGACACTTTACATTTAACTCCGAGGGACTGTAGGCATCCCCATATGGATTCTCTTCCTCATCGTCATCAGACTCCTCATCAAACAACATAGCTGGAAGTAATGGTGTTACTCTTCTGGGAGACGTCATCTCCGGAGTTATCTGCTGCTTTCCAATGGAAATATGTATTTGATGAACCGTCGATGACCTCGTCGACGGAGTCGTCGTCGAAGGAACCGCCAATGGAACTGTCGACGGAGAAGTGGTCCTCGTTGACGGAGCTTTCATCGTCGACGGTGGATTGATCGTCGACGAAGCTTTCATCCTCCACGGCGGATTGATCGTCGACGGAGCTTTCATCATCGTCGGTGGATTGATCGTCAACGAACTCGTCGCCATCAACATTACCGCCGCCGTCGTCAACGTCGTCGACGTAGTCCTCGTCGTCGAAGCAGCCGTCGACACTACTCTCGTCGTCATGATCGTCGACGTCGAGAATACAGCCATTGTCGACGAACAGGAAGGCACCTTAAACGTCGACGATGCTATCAATGGAGTAGACTTCGACAGAGCCACCGTCGACGGAGCCACATTAGAAATCAGGGCTTTCTGAGAAGAAGTCGTCGACGTACCTGCTGATTTCGTTGTCTACGGGCGCTTTTTTTGTCAGGTTGTCCATCCTGAGAGGCAGCAGCCAGTTTCTTGCTCTCCTTCACTTTTAGAGATGGTTGTGAGGGAACAGAAACATCCTTTCTCATCTTTTTTGCTGCGTCTACCTCAGCAGTCTGTCCCAGCCTCTCCTTTTCACCTCGGTGAGGAGATTTAATAGGACTAGCCCTCTCAGACCTATCAGAGATCTTTTGTTGGGCTTTGACAGGGATCTCAGAAGAAGTAGAGGGAGGTGACCCACCCCTCTTTATGAACCTTCTGGAGGATGAAGCAGATGAAGAGTCCTCCTCATCCGAAGACAGCACTTCCTTCCGTGACTTCATTTTCCGTAGCCAAGTTAATAAGTGGCCTTCCCTGTCTCGCAATGTCTTTGTAGAAGAAGTTCTACAGATCTTGCAATCTGTGGCCTTGTGGTCTGGAAACAGGCAATAGATACAGTCATCATGCTTGTCCTCCACAAAAAGTCTCTTTTTTGCACAGGTAGCACAGGCCCTGAACAAAGCCTTCTTCTCCTTGTCCGACATTATAATTTCTTGAAGTAATTTGCAGAAGAATTGAAGTTGAAAAGAAAGAAAACTGAGCAGAGCTCAGTGGAGACTCCCTAGCACAACGTGCGGTACAAAAATCTGAGGCTCTGAGGCTCTCTCAGGAGGGTTCTATGGGGTGAAGCTATTCTGAAAGGTTGTTGCGGAAAGTTTGGGCTCTTTTACACAAAGAGGGTGATATGCTACAACATGAGATGAGGCCTAGGCCTGATTTTCTCTTTTGCACCTATGGTTATGTTATTTTTATTTACCGAGGCTCCCATTCCGACGACGGGGAATGATACAAAGCATGAGAATCTATGAAAGTTCCAATACTGGGGTAACTGTCTGTTATAGTGTACACATGGTAAAACTGTTACTTCATTAGAAACACTTTAACAACCAAACACAGTAATTAACAACTGAATGACGACCAGTCCACCTCTACGGAGGGCCTTCCACTGGACTGGAGCACTTCTCACACGTTTTTATTAACTTTTGATTTGCTTCACCTAAAGACAGAATTTAATTTTTGCTAAAATCTACAGGGTATGCAGCAGGAACACATTTAAGAGGCTTGCAACAATGCCTTGATTCCCAGTGTGTTTAATAATGCAGAAATAATCATTCTACTGAATTCTAGATTTTCAATTGCGGTGCCTGTCATTATTAAACCGTTGTACTGTATAATTTACCATGTTTGTTAATGATCCTTATAAAGAAAATGTAATAATGAGCATGTTTGCTCAGCAGGTGATAGCCAATCCCAGCTTCCGTCTTTTAAAGGCTTTTTACCATCGATAAAAGTTGCTGTTTTTTTAATAATAATAGTTCAAGGATATATTATATCAATCATGCCTCATGGAATGCATACATCAAAGAGGCCAATTGGATGCCAGCAAAGAAAAGGAAAAAAATGAATCACTCTCAACACTACGTGGATCCATGCTTCAATATGTCAAGAGACCAGATGATGGCCAGGGTAAGGTTTCATCAAAAGACACAGTTCCTTGGCCACCAATTGATCACGCTGATTCTGATGCTAGTATGCATTCTGCAGGAGAGGAAGGAGTTGTAATAGAAGAAAATGAAGCAGAAAAACAAGGAAAAGAAGTGGAAATTCAAATGGATGATTTTGAAGCAGAAGAGAGTACTGAAAGTGACTCTAACCATGATACTGTAAATGAGATGAATGAGGTTAAGGGGGAACATTGGAATAATTTAGATGATGCTTTTTTTTAATATACCAGTTCCAGATCATTTGTGGGTTGTAATTATCAAAAGAGGAAGTGCTTTTTTTCCAGAACAAAGATGGCCCTTTCAGAATTGCAACAAGGCTAGAACCAAAAGCAAAAGGAGATATTCGCCAGCTATCAAAAGAGTGGTTTTAGAAGGAGGTTTTATCTTGTTTCGCCAGAGGGGAACAGGCCACTGGGTACAGAGGCAGCATCTAAGATGGTAAACTGACTGAAGAAAGGTGGAACTGCCTGAGCCACTAGTTTGATACCCGCCATTGCGCACAGGTTAATCTACAAGGATAGCAGGTGGGGACAAGAACGAACAATCCGTGGCAAGAGCTAGCCGCCAATGGGCAAGCTGGATCTCTATCGATGACACCCACTGCTCACTTGATGAACCTATCCAGGGTTTTGCAGAGTTAGAGACATCCAGTGGCGTCACTAGGTTTGGTGTCACCTGGTGTGGGCAACTCATGGTGTCACCCCCTCACGACTTACCACATGGACCTCCTCCGCTCAGAGTTCGACAGGGGACATAGTTGGGAAGTAACATTTGTAAATTTAGGTCCTATATTTACAAAGGCCATAGAAGAAAAAATTTATTCAACAAGGTTGGAGGTAAAAGATTGTAAGAAGTTAAGAACTAAGAACTGCATAGCAAATATGTTACTTTTTTATTTTAATTTTAACACTAAACTTAAAATTTTACTTTTACAGGAGATAAGGTTGTAACCGTTCTGTATTGGGTTCGCACAATCAGCAACTGCCAGAATAGCATGCAACAGTACAAATTACAATGTCACATTAAATCTCGACTAATCAGATCTTTCCTTTCCTGGCCTTTAAAGCTGCAAACTTGTTAATTACTTTCAATTGATAATATTGCAAGATCAGAACGCCTTGACTGTCCCATGGTAGATCGCAAATAGTTCTTTATAAACGTCAGCTTTGCAAACCTCCTTTCACATGAAGCCACAGACACGCAGATCGCAAGAAATAATTGTAGGCTCAGTGAGAGATACGGGAGAGATTCTAGGAAATCCCATTCAGCTATGAATTTCAAAACGTCAAATACTGACCAGTCTTTGGCTTCTTCGAGATCAATCTCTGCTGCCTTCAGGTGCATTCTCAGCCTTGGTATTACTAATAAAAGCTCTCTCTTGGATAACTCATCATAGAAAGTGGACAATTTGGGAATGGACACCAGTAACTCTTCTTCAGTGGCAGATATCAAACTCTTGGCTTGAGCAGCTTCAAACATGGCTGCTACTTCCTTGATGGCTCTTGATCTGATTGGAGTTCAGAATCGAAACGATCAATGCACTCAAGCATCGCCCTCTTGTTTTCTTCTTGCAGAGTTAGTCCAGCATCTACTGTCTTCTCACCTGTCATCCTCTTCTTGAACCTGGTTCTGCACTCTGCTGAAATTCCATATTGGTCTGCTTTTAAAAGAACATGTTCAATTGCCTGCTCCACTAGATTATTGCGCAGTTCGTCGTACAGAAAAAGTCTTAGCGTCTCTAGCTTTGTCACACCTTGTCAAGATTTAAGCCCTTAGTCTGAAGGTACAGCTGTGTAAGATTAACTTCTTCAAGTACATCACACCAAAAGTAGAGGTAGCACAGAAAGGTGAAATTGCACACAGCATGCAAAAGACCTCGGGCTGTACCTCATGTCTCTAAATTTTCATCTGGATCACATAGAGCTTCAATTGCCGCCACAAATTCATCAAATTTTTCTTTCACTGCCTTTACTGCAGCATGATGAGCAGTCCAGCGTGTTGTTGATAGTCTTTTCACTGAGACTCCAGTGTGGTCCATTAAAACATCCCATCAGTGAGTGGAAGCAGTAAAGAAGGAAAACATTTTCTCTCAAGATTTCCCCAAAAAATCACACACAAAGCATTTTAAGCAAGAGAGTGTTGGCCGCACAAGTTAAGCGAATAGTCCACACATCCATTAAAAATAGCTTTCATGTTCTTTTTTTTCAAAATGGCTTGCACACCCCCATGGATTCCAGCCATAGTGGCAGCATTATCGTAACCTTGAGCACGGCACATCATAATGTCGAGTCCATCACTTTCCAGATTTTTAAGAATATCCGAACTGAGGTCAACAGCTTTTTCCCCTTTTAAGGAAAAAATCCCAGAAACACTTCTCTTACTTCAACTTTCCTATTTTGGATTTTCACAAATCTGATCACTTCGGACATTTGGTCAGTGTGTGATGAGTCAAGTGTGCTATCAAACATGATCCCAAAATACCTGGCAGATTTTATATCCATGACAAGCTTCTCCCTCACATGATTTGCTAGGACATGTATAAACTCATTCTGAGTTTTTGGTGCAAGATAAGATACTGATGCTTTGAGTTTACATGTGCTTCACTTTAATCTCTGTGGGGTGGTGGAGAAGTAGACCAGGATGCAGGAGTATCTGATTCAATGGGTTTATTGTTAAACAGAATGATACTGTAGTCTTTATGTCAAAAACAGGAGGGGCACGCTTCCGGTGCAAAGCCTTCTGGTACTTGTAGTTGATTTCACCACTTCTCTCGTGCTTCTAGGAGTGCGGGTGTCTTTGTCATAAGGACTGGTGGCGGTCGCTCGCCAATACTCAAAAGGGAAAAGAAGAAACAAAAAGAGTCCTGTAAGGAGGGGGCTCTCACTCTATAACTTTGACGCAGGAGCTGTGGGGAAGTGAGGGAATCGTCACCTTTACCAACACCAGTGATTCGCTTGCACTGCCTTTACACCGAGGGCGGTCGTGGCTCATACAGACTCCCGCTTACTCCCCGCCCTTGGATCTCTCTAGTGCGCGCCCTAAACCGAGGGATTGCGCCCCCGTACCTTGTGGAGCCACGTCCCTCCTGGGCCGTGGCTCGAGTTGTTGCGTTGCCAGGTAGGGTCTGGCTGCCTGTCTGTGTCGTCCTCTCATTCCGTCCTTTGGTTCTCCACTCCAGCTGACAAGTCTGATATCTTCTCCTCTTGCAGGCTTCTGTCCGACAGCAGGACTGAGTACGTTCGGGCAAGCGTCCTCCCGTGGCGTTCTTCGTCCGTTGGTCCAGCTGAACACCGGCTATCCCCGGCGGCTTCCCATTTGAAGTCCTCCGCCCCACGTGACCTCTCTGAGTCTGGAAAGCCCGTCGCCTTAAAGGGCCAGCTCCCCGCAGGCACACTCTGCAAGAACATGAGAGGAGACGGGGAAAGAAATTCCGATGTAGGTATTCCGGATTGTACATCCTGCTCTTCCTCACAATCTCATTAGGTGCTCTTTCAGCACTGGGTCATATTTAGAAAGCATCTCAACCATTTCAAGAAGGTTTCCTTCATTCAAGGAAGGTTCAACTTCATTGTGGCCCCGCAATGCCAGATTCTGCTTGGCAAGAAACAATGTGATATCGAGCAACCTGTGCAAGATGTCTCTCCACTTTTTCTTCTCTATGTCCATCAAAGCAATACTTTCTGTGTCAATTGTTTTGTGCAGTCTAAGTCCTGCAGCCAATGTTTTCCATTTTTCAAGACAATGCAAGTGCTCTTCGGATGTCTCATGTTTATGGACTTTCGAGCTCAGTTTCCACCACATCTGGAACCCAGTCACAAATTTGGATGTCGTGTCTGTAGCATGATTAGCAGCAAAGAGTCGGCAGCAAAAACAATATATTTTCTCACTGACGAGTGAGTAAACCATCCATGATCGCAACACTTTCTTGCCATTTGGCCTCCCTTGTAAAATAACTCTTTTGATATCTGGCGAACATCTCCTTTTGCTTTTGGTTCTTGCCTTGTCACAATTCTGAAAGGGCCATCTTTGTTCTGGAAAGAAGCACTTCCTCTTTTGATGATTACATCCAGCAAATGATCTGGAACTGGTATTTTCCAAAAATATTCTAATTTTCCCCCTTAACCTCATCATCTCATTTACAGTATCATGGTTAGAGTCACTTTCAGTACTCTCTTCTGCTTCAAATTCATCCATTTGAATTTCCATTTCCTTTCCTTGGTTTTCTGCTTCATTTTCTTCCATTTCAACTCCTTCCTCTTTTGTAGAATGCATACCAGTATCAGAATTAGCGTTATCAATTGGTGGCCGAGGAACTGTGTCTTTTGACGAACCCTTACCCTGGCCATCATCTGGTCTCTTGACATATTGAAGCATGGATCCACATAGTGCTGAGAGTGATTTATTTTTTTCCTTTTTTGCTTTACTTTGTTGGCATCCACTTGGCCTCTTTGATGTATGTATTCCATGTGGTATGACTGATATAATATACCCTTGAACTATTATTATTAAAAAAACAGCGACTTTTATCAATGGTAATAAGCCTGTAAAAGACAGAAGCCGGGATTGACTATCAACCACTGAGCAAGCATGGTCATTATTGCATTTTCTTTATAAGCATCATTAACAAACATGTTAAATTATACAGTACAACAGTTTAATAATAAAGACAGGCACTGCAAATGAAAATATAGAATTCAGTAGAAGGATTTTTTCTGCTTCATGAACCACAGTCGGTAATCATGGCATTGTTGCAAGCCTCTTGTAATGTGGCCCTGCTGCATACCCTGTAGATTTTAGCAAAAATAAAATTCTGTCTTTAGGTGAAGCAAATCAAAAATTAATAAAAACGTGTGAGAAGTGCTCCAGTGCAGTGGAAGGCCCTCCGTAGAGGTGGACTGGTCACCATTCAGTTGTTAATTAATGTCTTTGGTTGTTAAAGTGTTTCTAATGAAGTAACAGTTTTACCATGTGTACACTCTAAAAGACAGTTATACTGTTTGTAAAATACACAGAATAGAACCACTCTATCAAAAATTGTGGCACATTACGCCAGGTGATTTCCCTTTTCTTTCTGTATAATTTAGTCAACCCTCCCATATAATGTGGCCCACCTCTGCTGCATAATTCCAGTGGCCCTAGCTACGAGTGGCATTAGGATACTAAATAGCCCCGGCCGAGGTGAAGGGCAGTCAAAGTACTGGGGAGTTGCTTGGTAATGACTTACAGCCGCCTAGTGTCTACTCAAGATAGTAGAGCGAGACAGAGACCATGTAGACCTATAATTAAATGTAAATGTAAATTGATACTTGTATAGAGCACTACTCACCCGCAAGGGTCTCAAGGCGCTTGTACGAATACCGCTGTGGAACCCATCCTGGCTTTCCCTGTGAGGCGTCCACTCCTGGGCACCCCCAAGGTGGAGGCCAGGCATCCTTAGCGTTGTGGGGGCCGTTGTGGAGATTAAGCAAGCTATTGCCCAGAGTTGCAGAGTGGGACTTATCAGGTCAGTGGAATTTTTGAGCCCAAGACCCGCCGAGGCGGGGAATTGAACCCTGGTCCGGGGCTAGACCTCTGCATCAGGGTCTGCCGCTCTAACCATTGACTCAAGAGATGTGGTATTGCACTCTGATGTTTAGTAGTTTTTATGAATGTTATACTGTCTTTATATATGTCGTTGGTGCAAAAGGTCGGTACCCTACTGAGCAGTTTAGGGTATGCGTAAACAATTTTGACATGTGCGCTCTGCGTTCACAGGACCCACTCCTTCCTTGCACTCCTTTTAATTTTCATACAAATTTTACTCCATACGTGTAGATATCAGTTTGTAAATTTTATTTGTATTTTCAAACTTAATTCTGTAGCGAGTCTTTAATCCATATAGGTTATATTTCATTCATTGACTTTAACATGCTTGTAATTATTCCCAATGCATTTCAAGCATTACGCTCTTCATCAGGGGATTATTAATCTTAATAGTTTCTCATGGCATTTCAACACCGGTATGTGGTTCTGCTCGTCTCCCCTCGCTACTCTGGCTACCGGTGTTGAAATGCCATGAGAAACTATTAAGATTAATAACCCCCTGATGAAGAGCGTAATGCTTGAAATGCATTGGGAATAATTACAAGCATGTTAAAGTCAATGAATGAAATATAACCTATATGGATTAAAGACTCGCTACAGAATTAAGTTTGAAAATACAAATACAATTTACAAACTGATATCTACACGTATGGAGTAAAATTTGTATGAAAATTAAAAGGAGTGCAAGGAAGGAGTGGGTCCTGTGAACGCAGAGCGCACATGTCAAAATTGCTTTAACCATTGAGCCACACTTCTCCACTATACAAGATGCCTATGACTTGCCCACCTGCATGGACATATAACGGCACATGCACACTCGGAGAGAAGTCATTGTATCCCTTGGGCAGAGGTTTGCCAACACCAACTTAGCACAGAAAGAAGCCTGGCTAGACAGACGTTAGAAGGCATATTTACAAATGCATTTGGAGTGCATAAAGTAGTGCTCCTGTTGAATTTCTTTAGGCACTATGACACAAGTTTGTGAATTGTCCTTAAAACATCTAAAAGTGGAATAAATGGGAAGACTGTGGGAGTACTCAACACAATTAGCACAAACCGAAAGGACGATGTGTCTAATATTTGGGAGTTGGACATTTCTGGACTGGCTAACAAAGGCATGTAAGAGTATGTTAAAGAGTACTACTACTGTAGAACTACCACTGAGGTCTCTCCTGATACGGCCTCACCTCTGCTGCACTGTACTTCCAACCTGCCAGGCCAAAGACAACAAATATTATTGACGCAGGTATCTTTGCCCCATTGAGGGTCCCATTACCAGTAGTTTGAAAACAGCCGGTGTCTCCCGATGTCACTGACACCGATATCATGGTAATTCTTGGAATGGGGGATTTATTTACGCCATTGCTAGTTGAACTACAGGACTTTTATAACAAGTGGGGTGGGAATCACCATGCATGCACACTGCAGGAAATTCAGCGCCCGTTTCCCACTGGAGTTTTACTGGAATCAACGCTGTTTTCAGAAGTTGCTGGGTGTGCACGAGACGCGTCGGGCCCACAATGTTTTCAGCGGCTTCTGGATGTGCACGAGACCCGCCAGGCCCACAGTGATACAGCGGGTCGGGTATTTCCATTAGACCTGTTAACTCCTGCTATTGCCCTATCTTAGTAGTGCAGCCTTTGGAATGGGGGCCAGAAAAGTAACTTTCAGTCAGAGTTTTAGTAAGAGAAACAAAAAAGAAAATCATCTAGTTACACTCAATACATGTAAACTGTCACTACGGTGGAAGGGAGACAGAAAGAAAGACGCATGCACTGGCGCCCTATGTCACAGATCGAAAAAAAACTGTTCAAAAGATGCTGCAAATGGCGTCCCATCATAAGCATGAGGTAAGGTTCACATGTGATCAGCACACAGACCAGTGATGTGTATATTTCTCACAGTGACATCTTACCTTCCATCATTTACTTCCCCCGTCTTTCCGCTTTGTATGTTTTCCTCTATTTTACTTTAGGAAAATGCTTGCTACAGAAAAATAGCGCTGGACCCTCCCAGTGCTGGTGCAGAGTAGAAAACAGCAGCGTGATATGGCCCCTAGCATGTCGTAGGCACAGGGCACACGGCACACCGGCACAGTAACATTCAATCGGATAAGAAAGATTAAACATTTTAACGAGTGCAATTGAAGTTACCAATTGTTGTGCCACTTAACACAGCTGTGCATTCAGGAACACCTCAAGCCCCACCAGATGAGGCGTCTGAGCAGAAGTTTGGATCATTCTGATTACATTCTTGGTGAATTATTTCTAATTTAAACCTCAGGCAGATACATTAGTATGCAAAGTGTGCGCAGATAGAGTGTTTCCTGCAACCAAACACATCGCCTTACTGCAAAGTGTTTAAATAAATGAAAACGCTTAGATGTCACCTTTTCAACTCAGTTCAAGTGTGTTTAATGCATAGCCTAACAAAAACAAGCATTGGCATAGCCAATAGGTCTCGCCTTTGGGACCTTATAAGTGTTTAGCCATACAACGGTTGATATTGTTGCACCAAGGATATTGTGCTGCATAATTAAATACTTATAAGGTCCCAAAAGCTAGATCTATTTGGCTATGCCAATGCTTGTTGGTTTTTTTACGTTAGCAGAAGTTGATCAGAATTGACAATAAGCACTGTCAAAGTCAAAAGATCAGCTACCACTTTCAAAGGTGAGACCTCTTGACTTTGCCAATTATAGATTTTTTTCTGTGGGTGGGTTTTGGCAATATTCTAGAGTGGAAAACAAAAAAAGCCTTAATTTAAAAAAAATGAATTGCTAAATATGTGTAATAAATTAGGGTTATGATTAACTGCTATGCTATGAAGGAATGTTGACTACTTGAATTAAGGCTTTCATTTGTGTGGGAATTGTAGTTAGGGTAAGGGTCTGGCTTTGATAAGAGACCGAATTAGTCTGTAATCTGTATTTGTAAAGTGCACGTTTGGCCCTAGAGGCATCTTGCTACTTATTAACAGATGTTTGTTGGTACTCATTTTATCGACCTCAGATGGATGAAAGGCTGGCTGGACCTAACACCCCTCGAACCTGTTATCAGGAGCTCAAACAGATTTCCGGATTGGATCTCTTATTTCCAAATTATTTTTGGGGAATTAAAAAAGTAGGAAAACGTTTTTTCAAACAAATGCACAAATTGTAGGTGTGAATCTATGATGCCTACAATTTAGTAGGTGCGAGTCTGCATCGTTTTGGAGTGAGTTATACTAGAAATGAGAGTGTGTTAGTCACCATCCCCTTTTGTACCGCTTTTGGCCGCCATAAGTGTGGCAGGGTATGCTCAGACGTGAGTCCCTTGCTCACTTTGCCACTGGATTCAAGCAAGACGGCTGGATTCAAGCAAGACGGCTGGAATGCCAGAAACCGGTCCTTGGAAGCTTGTTTCCGGTCCAGGGAAGACATGGCTTGGCAGTTCGGGCTGGACTGTTCCCATGAGGCACAGGGTCAAACTGATTTGCATATAGCCATGTCTGAACTGGGGTGGCAGAATGGGCTAAAGAACGGTGATGGATTAAACCCAGATCTTTTGACTGGGTGTGAGTGTTTGATTGATTCAGATGCTCCGTCCATCACCACCCCCTTTTGTACCGCTTTTGCTGCCATAAGTGTGGCAGGGTATGCTCAGACGTGAGTCCCTTGCTCACTTTGCCACTGGATTCAAGCAAGCCGGGCTGAAGACGGCTGGAATGCCAGAAACCGGTCCTCGGAAGCTTGTTTCCGGTCCAGGGAAGACATGGCTTGGCAGTTCGGGCTGGACTGTTCCCATGAGGCACAGGGTCAGACTCATTTGCATATAGCCATGTCTGAACTGGGGTGGCAGAGTGGGCTAAAGAACGGTGATGGATTAAACCCAGATCTTTTGACTGGGTGTGAGTGTTTGATTGATTCAGATGCTCCGTCCATCACCACCCCCTTTTGTACCGCTTCAGCTCCTCTTTCGGCAGTTCAACCGCCAACATCACATTTAAAATTCACGGGGCACGAGCCCTTACCTGCATCTTGTTGATGCGCTGCTCCCTTTGTGACGAACTGACTGATACTGTAGAAGGGCGATTTGGTGTACAAACCTGCCTTGAGCCACCCGGCACAAACGTTAAGGAATGTGCTGCCAATTTGGCATTTGGCGTCACGTCAATGCCTGTGCCTGCTTTACCTATTATTTTGCTCAGCGTCAGTCAAGTTGTTTAGTTTTCTCCTGGCGAACAGCTGCGCAAGCAGCGTTTCGCGCAGGCGAAAACTTTTGTTTACCAGTATGTGGCTTATTCCCGCCTCTCTGTTCCATTGGCTAGCTCCATAAATGGAGGCTAGCCATTGGAAGAGAGAGGCGTCCGTCATTCTGCGAGGCGACTCGTGGGCGTTCCTGAGATTTTTTCTCATCCAGCCCCTTTGTTGCCGTCATTGCGGTGGTGGGCGGTTCCTATTTTTTTTGGGGGGGGGAGGTTTGTTTTGGTCATTGCAGGCCGACCGCCGGCGGAAGAAGTCCAGGTGAGTGCTTTTTCTTGCCTTCTGCTTTGCCTTTCTTGCCGTTTGCCGTTCCCGCCCCCCCTCTCGCTGTCCGTGCCTTTCCCGTCCCCCCTCCCGCTGTCGTTCCTTTCCCGCCCCCCTCCCGCTGTCCGTGCCTTTCCTGGCCTCCCTCCCGCTGTCCGTGCCTTTCCTTGTTTTTCGTCGGTGCATTGGGGGGTGTTGGCTATTCTGTTAAATTACACAAGATCGGGTTAATTACTTTATTTGTTAGCACCGCGAGGTTGAGTGAGTTGTCCAGAATCGCTGGTTGCAGAGCTGACGCCGGGACTCGAACCTGGTTTCCCAGTTCCGAGGCAGTAATACCACATCCTCTCATATTGGTACTCGGCAGCACTGTTCCCTCTAGGCCGCGCGCGCGCGCACCTTCCCTGACGTCAGCGCGCACCACCTATCATGGAGCGCGCACACAGGCCGTCGCAAGAGATTCGCGCCGCCCGCCGCTTTTAAAAAGCGAGCGGTGCGAACATGACATGCAGCACATTTCCAGTGGTGGCGGCGGTTGGCGGCGGTGCGAGCGTGAGAAGTTGCAGGTAAGGAGCGGGAGGAGAATGTATTTACCACGGCGGGAGGCGGGAAGCGGGAGGCGGGAGGCGGGAGGAACCAGTGGTTATTGTGGGGGTTATGGTAGTGCGGGAGAAGTCGCTTGGCAATTAATGGGTAGTCGTTTGGAGGAGTGCTTTCAACGTAGTGCTCATATCGGGTGAGGAGCCTCTCTGCTCCTGGACGGATTTGTGGTTGCAGCCGGACCCAATGTATGATTTGCATGTAATGGCAGCATTTGGTTTTCGGTATAGGAGAGGGCAGTGAATGGACCTGGGGCAGGGAGGGCAGTGAATGGACGTGGGGCAGGGAGGGCAGTGAATGGACAGGGAGCAGGGAGGGTAGTGAATGGACCTGGGGCAGGGAGGGCAGTGAATGGACAGGGAGCAGGGAGGGCAGTGAATGGACCTGGGGCAGGGAGGGCAGTGAATGGACCTGGGACATGAAGGGCAGTGAATGGACAGGGAGCAGGGAGGGTAGTGAATGGACCTGGGGCAGGGATGGCATCAAACGGACATTGGTGAGTGGACAGGGTAGTGCACTTGGAGGCAGGGAGGGTACTGTATGTAGATGAGGCAGGGCGAGCAGCTGGGGGGTGGGACAGGAGCGCCCTCATTCATCATGGTACAGGGAGGGCAGCGAATGCACATGGGAGGAAGAGAGACCTGAAAGGGCTGGGGGGTGGGGGGGGGGTCACAAATGAAACACTGGGGCATAAAGCGCACTGAATAGACACGGGGTCTCCAGGGCAGGACTTGACTGGACGTGGGCAGGGAGAATATTGAAGGAATTCGACTTGAAGGACAGTAGACAGGGGCAGGGAGGGCTCTGCGTGAACAGCGGAGGAGCGGGCAGGATAGACATTGGGGCAGAGAGAAGATGTATTCACATGAGTGAGGGAAGACTCTGGAGGAACTGGGCAGGATGGGCGTAGGGTAGGGAGGACGCAGCGACAACATCGAGCATGGACAGGACTGAAAGGACAGGGAAGGCACCGAATGGGCACTGGGACAGTACGGGCATACATCAGGGAGCAGGCTGGGGAGTAGAAGTGAAGTGTGGCAGGGAGGGAACTGAACCAACAGGGGGCAGTGCCTGAAATGCACGGCCATGGGGCGGGGGGCATTGAGTGGGCACAGGGCAGGGAGGGCACTGAACTGGCACTGTAGAGTCAGTCGACATCAGGCCGGGAGGAGGCAGGATGTAATTGGGGATTGGTCTGGCTGCCCATTGAGGGCACACTGAAAAGTGGCAGAGAGGGCAGTGGGTGAATGATCAGAGTGGCATCTTCGACACTGTGGGCAGCAGAATGAATAGGGGGGGAGCAGAATAGCATTGGGGGTGATGTGGGTACTAATTGGAAGTGGATGCACACTGGCACAGGGCACCTCTGAAAGGACAGTGGTGGGACAGCAGTGAGGCCAGGGTAGCTCCTGATAGAAAGCTGTTAATCGGAGCCCATGAAGGGGCTCTGATTGTCAGCAATATTTAAACAAAAGGCCACAGCAGACTCAAAAAACGCGTGTCACACAGGTCAGAAAGGCACAAAAAACGAGTGATGCACAGGTCAGAAAGGCACAAAAAACGAGTGATGCACAGGTCAGAAAGAGGTCAGAAAGGCACAAAAAACGAGTGAAGGCACAGGACAGAAAGGCACAAAAAACGAGTGAGGCACAGGTCAGAAAGGCACAAAAAATGAGTGAGGCACAGAACAGAAGGGCAGAAAAAACGAGTGAGACACACAGAACAGAAGGGCACAAAAAACGAGTGAGATACAGGGCATAAAGGCACAAAAAACGAGTGGGGCACAGGACAGAAAGGCACAAAAAACGAGTGGGGCAGAAGGGCACCAAAAACGAGTTGGACACAGGACAGAAAGGCACAACAAGCACTGGAAATGCAATAGGTCTCGCATTAGAAAAGTTGGAGCTATTGGTCTTGTAAATGACAAATATTTTATTTATGTGTTGGTTTTTAAAATAGCTAAATGGGTAGCTTTGTCATTTACAATGCCAATAGTTATAACTTTTGCGAATGTGACACCTATAGCATTTGGAGTGCAACATGTTTTGTATGTACGCGACTTAGATGGCAGCTCTGGTCGTTAGGCCACATCTCTAGAGAGCACGAGCGTGCAGCAGGGGAGAGAAGCACAGAGAGTGCAGCAAGGAAGGGAAGCACGGAGAGGGAGCCCAAGAGTGAAGCAAGGGTGAGATGCACGGACAGGGAGCCTGAGAGTGCAGCAGGGGACAGAAGCATGGAGAGGGAGACAGAGTGTATCAGGGACGAGAAGTACGGACAGGGAGCCCAAGAGCGAAGCAAGAGAGAGAAGCAGGAGAGGGAGTCTGACATTATAGAAAGGGAGAGAGTTGAGCATAGAAAGGGAGAAGATGATTTTGGGAGAGAGGCATGAGAGGTGAAAGGCAGAGCAATGGAGATAGACCTGGGAAAGGAGTAACCATGGGGCAGATGAAGATGAGAGCAACAGGGAAAAACTAGTGGTGTTGACTAATGCCGAAATGGTATAAATGATGCTGTGTTAGTGCTCATTGACAATCGTGTGTACCTTGAGGAGAGATGGGAGAGGGGAGGGGAAAGAAGGGAGAGAAGGGAGAGTGAGGAAAGAGGGGAGAAAGGGAGGAGAGTGTGGTGAGAGAGGAGAGAGGGTAGAGGAGAGAGAAGGAAGAGTGTGGTGGGAGATGGTGGAGGGGAGAGAGAGGAGAGAGAGGAGACAGGAGAGAGTAGAGTTGTGAGAGGGGAGAGTGGTGAGAGGGAGGGTAGAGTGGGGATAGAGGGGGAGGGGAAAGCGATGGGAGAGTGAGGAGTGAGGGGAAAAAGAGAAAGGAGGGGAGAGTGATGGTTAGAGGGGAGAGTGGTGAGAGTGCATACTGGTGAGGTGGGATGAGAGAAGATAGTTGTTATAGGGGAGAGTGGTGAGGGGAGAGTAACAAGACGGAGGGCATTGCTCTGGGGAGGGGGGGGAGAAATGTGACACGGCCGCAGCGGGGGGACGAGCGGGGTGAGCGGCAATGGGGGAGTGTGAAGCAGCAGGGGCCTTTGAAGTGAAGCTAAGCTTCACTTCAAAGGTGTGGGAGGAGTGCTGCTGGGGAGACAGATGGTGATTTGATCATGTCAACCAGACACTCTGAACCTGCCTGTTGGCTATGGGGTAATGAAATTATCCTTCTTCAGTATAAGCGCACAGAGGAAATAATTTTAAAGAAACAACTGTGAATGAATGACCACCATGTGCATAGGCTTGACATTCCAGGCAGTGTGGGATAGGTCAAAGTTAACTCTCCGTAAGGGACTGTAAAAGGAACCACTTCAAGAATGGTGACATGTTGCTTAAAATACCTAAACAACTCATGGCTCACGATGACGCCAAGTGGGCATGAAGAACGCACTAGGGCAACCAAAGTCCCATATCACTTGACTTGACCCTTGAGACAAAGTATCTGGAGCTAGGCATAATTCCCATTACAATCAAGGCAAAGCCATCTCCTTCGCTGGGTGAGAAATGCGGGTAAATGCTGCGAGTGAAGTGATCGATAGGGCGTAGTTATTCAAAAGAAAACCCCTGGTTCTGGCTTTAAAAGTAAAACACAGAGATCGAGCGGGGAACAAGGGCTGAATCAGGACGATAACATACTCCAAAGAGATGTAGTGGCACCAAAACTTCCACTGTGCTAACACGCTTACCTGCAAAGTCAATCATGGCGTCTCGGCTCACGGAACAGCATATAACCCTTGTGAGCCAAGAAGCCCGTATATAAACAGTAAATGTAGCGAAAACCTTCAAGTAGCCATGCGCAAAGAAAGACTTTGTTGGCATCAAGCCAACATGATGTACTCCAGTTCTGCTTCCAATCCTGCATGGTTCACCAGCTTTTCACCAGGCATTTTAACCTCCTCAGCTACTTATTGAGTCAACTTCCAGTAGGCAAAACTGAGATCTCTCTGCAGCAGGTCCATCATTCTTCAGTTATCTTGACATATTTATGGTTGCCTGAAAATTGCTTGAACGTAGTCAATCATATTTTTGGCGCGCCACTGAAGCAGCTTCAGGTGGGATCTTTTGATGGATTGTGTGCTTCTCAGCCATCCTGTGGGTTACCTTGTTCACCCACCTCAACCATTTGCAGTTTGTATTTTGTGCTACACCTTCTGTAATGCCGCTTTCCCCTGGGATTCACATTTATAGACCAGTTTAAGATAATGGATGCTGATAATGGAACACATGGGCACACCCCTGTTTGTCCTAGGCTGAAATCCCAGGTAATTATTTGGTCATTTTTTGTCTTGGGACTCTTGACCGGTCCCATGCACAGTTTGTAATTCTTCAGGCGTTTGCTGACTTACTTGTCTTCACTTGTAGGTTTCCAGTCTGTACGGTATTTGGATTACAGTGGTCAGGTGCGAGTACCACAAAGACAAGGTAATTCTGTTCACGTTCCTCATTGGGTTGGGGGTTGCTGGGTAAATAGATTCACAATCTGCACCCTTTTTTCTTTTGCAGGTTCGTGAGACCGTACTACAAAGACAATTGCACAGGCAGACGTGAGTGCAGGCAGAAGAGGTAATTGTTGGGTTGAGTTAAACTGTGGTGCGTCTTGAACATTGTAGTGCCATATATACTTACCGAAGTTTTCTTCTGTTGCAGGTTTCACAGCCAGAACCCCATACATTTAAAGAGGCACACGTGAGTGCAGGCAGAAGAGGTAATTGTTGGGTTGAGTTAAACTGTGGTGCGTCTTGAACATTGTAGTACCATATATACTTACCGATGTTTTCTTCTGTTGCAGGTTTCACAGCAAGAACCCCATACATTTAAAGAGGCGCACGTGAGTGCAGGCAGAAGAGGTAATTGTTGGGTTGAGTTAAACTGTGGTGCGTCTTGAACATTGTAGTACCATATATACTTACCGATGTTTTCTTCTGTTGCAGGTTTCACAGCAAGAACCCCATACATTTAAAGAGGCGCACGTGAGTGCAGGCAGAAGAGGTAATTGTTGGGTTGAGTTAAACTGTGGTGCGTCTTGAACATTGTATTACCATATATACTTACCGATGTTTTCTTCTGTTGCAGGTTTCACAGCAAGAACCCCATACATTTAAAGAGGCGCACGTGAGTGCAGGTAGAAGAGGTAATTGTTGGGTTGAGTTAAACTGTGGTGCGTCTTGAACATTGTAGTACCATATATACTTACCGATGTTTTCTTCTGTTGCAGGTTTCACAACAATAACCCCATACATTTAAAGAGGCGCACGTGAGTGCAGGCAGAAGAGGTAATTGTTGGGTTGAGTTAAACTGTGGTGCGTCTTGAACATTGTAGTACCATATATACTTACCGATGTTTTCTTCTGTTGCAGGTTTCACAGCAAGAACCCCATACATTTAAAGAGGCGCACATGAGTGCAGGCAGAAGAGGTAATTGTTGGGTTGAGTTAAACTGTGGTGCATTTTGAACATTGTAGTATAACAGTTTGCATTCATGAGCTAGGCGTCAACGTAAGCCATGTTTCCTTATTTTGAAGGCTTTGTGGGACAGCAGGCTCAAACCGGCGGGTACGGAAATGTTCAAGCGCAAAGCTGTAACTTCTGGAGAGTGCAGTGCTTCACCACAAAGGAAGAAATGTTGCCTTGTATTCAAGGAAGAGTGGATGAAGGAAATTGTGGAGGCTGAGACACAGAAGTCACGAAGCAAGGTCCGCATGCAACTCGGGGAACTATTTCAATACAGTCCGGATGTGGGCTTGATTTGCAAAGCATGTGCCGAAGCCAAGATTGTTGGGGACTTTTCCACAGGGAAGAAATGGAGTGATGGCTGGAAACTGGACTACATGAAACGCCATCTACTCAGCAAAGTACACGAGTCTGCCATGGTGATATTGAAAAACAGAAGTGCTGCTGCAAGGTTTGGTTTTGGAGTACGGGCAATGCTGACAGAAACTGCCACAGACAAAGCAAATAGAATGGAAGTAGTTGAACGCCAAAGATCTATGCCTGAGGAGATAAAGATTCTCATCAACAACGTGTTGCTGGCAGTCAAGATGAACACTTCAATGTTATCTGTACAAGACATCCATGACCACTTAGCTTTGTATGTGACGATACCAGACAGCTGGAGGAGCAAGAACTATGCCTTTGAGTTCCTTGAGGCCATCAATAGCGTGATACACTGTGAAGCTATGACAGAACTTCGGCAAGCTTTGTATCACACCTTGATAATTGATGAGAGCACAGATATTTCTGTTTCAAAAATGCTCATCCTGTATTTCAAGTTCCGACCTGTAACATCAACTGAGCATAAAACGCAGTTTGGGGGCATAGTGAAGCTGACTAGCTGTAATGCTGAGGCTATCACTACTGCCGTGAAAGAATTCTACACTGCCAATGAACTGGACCTCATGAAAATGGTCATGTTCACATCTTTTGGTGCATCTGTGATGCTGGGGAAGAATAATGGTGTTGCTACTCGCCTTAAACAATCCATTCCTCATCTAGTTGAGCAGCATTGTGTCGCCCATCGAGAAGATTTGGGAGTTGATGATGCCTGGAAGAGGGTTCCAATGATTAAAGAGATGGAGACATTATTGAGGACTGTCTACACTGTGTTCTCCAGATCTCCTGCAAGGAAGTCCAAGCTGGATGAAATTGCATCGGTCACTGAATGTGAAGTTGTCTCTTTTCGACCACTGAATGAAGTCCGGTGGCTTTCAAGGCATTTTGCTGTTGG
Source organism: Lissotriton vulgaris (assembly GCF_964263255.1). Classification (NCBI taxonomy): domain Eukaryota; kingdom Metazoa; phylum Chordata; class Amphibia; order Caudata; family Salamandridae; genus Lissotriton; species Lissotriton vulgaris. The sequence continues at coordinate 1,150,173,201 of NC_141685.1, read as the reverse complement.
TGCACTCATTCGTAATTACGAAACTGTTCTTAAGTACTTTGAGCATGAGAAAGTTGAGGAGAATGATCCAATTGCTAAATATTGTTATAAAAAGCTATCGGACTCCAACTACCATATTTCCCTTGCAGTACTTAATGACATTCTGGGTGAATTTGCATCTTTGTGCAAACTATTCCAAAAAAGTTCTTTAACTACTGTTGAAGCCGTACAGTATGCAAGAGTGAAGATTGGCCAAATTAAGCAACAGTATTTGGGGGACACTGTCTTTTGGAGCAGCAATGTAAGAGAGCTGATGGTTTTGTACAAGGATAGGCAAGAGTTTGACAGTGGGCCTATTTTGCCTTTTGTTTCCCTTCTTTGTGAGCACATGCAAAAAAGGTTCCCTGAAGGTGAGCTAAAAGAATGGGCAAGTTTTGAGATCCAGGCAATAGCCACACAATCGCATTTTGATTTTGGGACTGAGAATATTGAAAGACTTGTTGAAAAGTATAAAAATGTCTTGGCCCTGGGTGATTGTGAAACACCAGAAGATGTTGTTCGACAGTACAGAGACTATAAATATGTGGTGGCAGAACATGTTAAGGGTGGGTTATTTACCACCTTTCAAGACATGGTGACTTTCACTGTAAGCAATGCTGCTCAGTATAGTGTCGTGTCTCAGCTTGTTGATGTCTGCGCAACATTTCAAGCATCTAGTGCAGACTGTGAACGAGGATTCAGCCTATTGAATACTATCAAGAGCAAATTGAGGAATAGACTAGAGCAAAAGCATTTGGACATGCTGATGAGGACAAAGGCCTACCTCCTGAACGGGAAAGTTGACCTAGACCGAGTTTATCAGCACTGGAAAAATGGCAAGGATCGCCGTGAGAAGCAACCCTGTCACCCATCTAGTGACGCCACTTGACGTGTCTGAACAGCCCTCTACCTTCTTGTGTATATGTGATATTGTATAGGCTTGCAGCATTTCCCCACCCAATGAACTGTGCTCCAGTTAAGAATATTTATTAAAATCTAATGATGGTACCACCATTGAAGTCTTGTGCTTTTCTAAACTTGAAGTGTACTTGCCAGTGTAACCAGTTCATGTCATGGCGTGCTTATCCAATATTGCAAACTGCCCTTAAGACCCTTATTGTGGCGCTGTATGTGTGAAAATGCACTATCTTTTCGCTTTTGAAAGAAAAATTTTGGAGTGCCATTTGGCGCCGCAGACACGCGCAGTTTGGTTCCTGGCGCACATAGCCATGGTTGCAGCGCACAGAGACCCTCCACTGCCGCACACAGAGGAAAAAATTAGAGGGAACATTGCTCGGCAGTGCCAGACCCTCTAGCGTAGGTTGCTGTCCTGTTTGGCACCGACTGGCCAGCTTCCAGCTGGAGTCCTGTTGGGCGCCGTTTACAGGTTGCATTGCACAGGGAGTTTGCCACTCACAGCGGATACACCGAGCTGCACATGGAACGTATCCCCTCTGTTTACGCTCTGAGATGTAATACTCGCTCCGTGTGTTTTAGATCTCTACGCTTCCTTATCTGAAAACTGAGACTGCCTCGGAAAACCTCCCCTCTCAAGATGGCAGCCGCTGCCGCCCACTGTAACTCTGCCCTGGGTGCACGCTAAGACGAGGAAACGAGAGCAGAGCCGGGAATGGAAACCGAAAGTTATCCGCGGGTGCTTGAGCCTCTTACTGCCTCACTCGATGCAGGCGGGCACAGGCCGGCACTCAGCCTAAGAAGTCGCCCGGGCCCTCCATGGCCACCCGATGATTCCCTCGGCACAAGCGTCTATGCCCCGGACCTCACCGCGGAAGCCGTGGCCTATCACCAGCCTCCCGCCGACCCACCCGGCCCTGGTGTATGGCTGACATCCGGTTTGGGCAACCGGGAACCGGGCACAGCTTGCCATTGGCCCGGACAAGCCCCGACTTGGAAGCCGAGAGGAGCACCTGGACTTGGGTTCCAGCTTCCCGAGGCCTCCTCCATGACTTTCATGCCGCCGCCTCACACGGGAAGATCTCAACAGGTAACTGGGGTGGGTGGGAAGTAAACTACGAATACAGAAGGTCCAAAATGGATAAAATACCGATCACAGCAGTAAATCTATCCTAAAGCCAATGCTCATTTTTGTTGCTGGGTCTACGGTCCTCCTAACCCAGAGAACCCTCGTCATACAAGTATATTCAATTGTCTGCTTAATCCCCCCCACCTGACCACCAATATCCACCCACAGTTCATTCACAGCAGTGCTTCCTAACCCATGGACTGTGGATCCCCACTTGTTCACTATTGGAAGTCCCGGACTCCAACCACAGCAATTTCTACGACTTGATCCTCAAATACACTAATCTACCAAAAAAAAGTATACATCAAGCAAATACCCAAGCTATTAACTGTTTTCTAGAATTCACACAAAAAATGACACACATCGAAATAGTATTTAATGAGTTGGCTGGAGCCAGTACCCTAGGCTCCTAAAATTTTATTTTGTGTTTTTTTTTACTTCTGGTGCACCCTCCACTTTTTATTTTGTATATTCGTGCTTCAATTTAGGCCACAAATCCTCCATACTAATTGCTATGTCGTTCTCACACGAACCAAGCAAACTATGCCAACTTAATTTTTAACCTCCAATTTCACTTTGCTTCATATTTGGAGGGCTTCTTAACATTTCCAATTTTTCTTTTTATGTGTTTATTCTTTATTAATCTGCTGATATTATATAATTGTCTGAGCCTAAGGTTGTGCTTGGCGATGTGCAGGTTGGCCTGTTGCCCGTTCTGTGTACCAGGATACTTATTTTCCTATCTTCTAATGTGTGCAATAATTTGTGTATATATTGTGTGCCGCAATTTTGTGTCTATTCTGTGAACGAGTTGTTTTACGCGGGTCTATTCATGTTTGTCGGTGTATCACTTCCTGTCTGGCTACATGTCCCATTTAATTTCTTCGTTTATGTTTAGGGCATGTTGGACTGCATTGTTCCTTGTTATGGTGTGTGCACAAACCGTGCTTCCATGTGTTTGTGTGTTTTTCTTTCTGTCTGAGTGTAACTGACACTGTTGTGGACTGTGGTATGCATGCGATTCTATTTCTGTATCAGTTGAAGCTTGCTGTCTGTCCGTGTATCTGTGTAACTATTTGCTTGTGTGTCAGCGTGCCTGCTCGTCTGTGTGTGTTAACAAGTGTGCCTGGCTATATGTGCTTGCCTTTGTGTCAATGCTCCTGGCTTTCCTGTTTGTTTTTCCGTGATTTCCTCCTATGTCCACCCATGCGCCTGTTTGTGTACGTGCTATGGGTGTTGTGAGGTCTCTCCGCTTGCTTTCTTCCCACTTGCTTCAGAACCCCCACACAGTTCTCCCATACCTTATTTGTGTCCCGCCTCTGTTTTTAACATTCCTTATTAACACCCGCCGGGCAGGTAACTCGTCAGTGTGGTTATGGCTCTCAGAGAGAGCTGTTATTGTGTAGGACGGTGTATCCCACAGCCATAACCAGCCCGTCGGGTAATACCTGGAATAAGGCAACACTTTTAGATTTTGTGAAGCGCCTTGAGGCAGAATGCTGAGCCTGGATGCGTTCTAACAGGCAGGTTATGCCTAGGGGAGAGCAGACTCGCTCAGTGACCCTCTACCACTCTGGCCGCTGATCTTGCTCCCTGCAGCGACCTTTTAAATGAGGATTATTAGTGTGACCTATGAAAGGGTTGTGGATACTTCAATATTGCTTAAAATATCGATCTCCACAGTATAGATTAGAGCTCTATGCTATTCTTAAAATATAATACATACTGTCATCCAAGCGCAAGAGATTGCCGGCAACCCGGTGAAACCGGTTTGAGAGCTGTGCACCCCTTCTCAAGCCCTGAACAGGGCCTGAAATACCGTGAAACGGCTTTGGAGCCCAGAGAGGCTTGTGGGGGCATTTTGTTGTGTTCTCGTTTGCCTCCACTTCTTCCTCTCCCTCTGCGTTTCTCCTCTAGCAGGTCCCAGCTCCCTGGCAGGCAGCAACTCTTTAATGCCGGTGCGAGCAGCCGGCAGCAGCGGTACTCACCTGAGGTGAGGCTCTTTCTGGTGGAGTTAGAGGACTCCTCTAAAATATTTACTCACCAGAGAGTTAAAAATAAGGCTGCAACACGGGGCAGCGAAGGTAGAAGGATGCCAGGCTTTCCGTACCTACGGACAAATGATATTTTGCAGTTTGGGCGCTCCCATTCACAACATAACAATACCTTCTATGTAAGCCATTTCTTGCAAGTTAGCATGCTGTTGCGTCCATGTATGGTTGTGTCATAAGGCAGCTGCCTACAATAGCCTTATTATACCACTGCCCCTGCTGCTTGTTCGAGTCTCTACAGAGTCTGTCAGCGGACTCATCCAAGTGCAAACCCATCACGGCCCCATTTGTTGTAAATAGAAGCCCACGGCCAGCTTTCGCCTCCACTTCCTTCTACGTGTTTTATACCAGCATCACAAGTCCTGTGTTCAGGAGCGAAGCTATTAATGTGCTGCCGGTTCAGTGGCACCGGGGCCGAGACTGTCCTTTTTTTGCACCAGTGTCCCACTAGTTTGTGTTTTTACCCACGCCTTTGACCCTGCACCCACTCCCCCCCCCACACTTCCCGTACTTTTTAATGCAGTTCGACCTTTGATTACATGGTAGGCGCATCCTTCGTCACATGGCTTCTCAGCACTAGCACATCCCGCTGGTCAGCTCTCCCACGAAGCAGGCGCGTCCCTGCGTGTTCATCAATCCCCGGAGGCGGTGCCTGTGAGAGCCGGGATGAGCTGGAAGCAACCAACACCTGCAGTGTGAGAGACAGTGTGTATTAGAGACAGCAGTGTGTGTAAGAAAGACAGCAGTGTTGAGAAACAGCAGTGTGTGTGAGAGACAGCAGTGGGTGTGTTCAAGGCAGAGTCAGCAGTGTGAGAGAGACAGCAGTGTGAGACCTTTTATTTATGTTTTGGTTTTTGAAACATAAATAAAACGAATTATTTGCAATGTCAATAACACAAACTTGCGTAAATATGTGACCTATTGCATTGAAAATGCAATAGGTCTCGCATTTGCGAGAGATTAAGCTATTGCCATGGTAAATGACAATGCCATTTATTTATCTGTTTTCAAAACCAACACATAAATAAAAAGTTTGTCATTTACAATGCCAATAGCTCAAACTTTTGCAAAGGCGAAACCGTTGCATTGTAAATGCTTGTTTTTAAGTTCAGTGGCAGCATCGCAGTGTGTGGAACAGCGTAAACGGCTCTTCTCCTGCTTTCCTGCTTTTCGGACCTGTTCCTGAACACCAGTTGCTCCAGGAACTTTTAATTTCTTTATCTTCGTCAACGCTGGAGTCTTTGTGCTCTCTTGGTTTCTGTTATGCTCTTTGAAGTATCGACAAATCGATTGCCTTTTAGGCAACTGCAACATGAAAAATTTTCTTTTTATGATGGGAAATTCACACTTGGAAATCTTATTGGAGCACAAATGACATAAAATAAAAGATTGGTGTCTCGTTTTTAGGTTTCGCCTGGGGCCGGAGCTCCTAGCTCCGCCCAGGAGAAATCTTATGTCCCTACAGTGTGGGGCTTAGTCCCGCCTCTGCTTCCATTGGCTAGCTCCATAAATGGAGGCTAGCCATTGGAAAAGAGATCTGTCCGTCATGGCCGGACCAGATTCGTGGGCGTTCCTGCAATTTTTTCCCTCTCCACCCCTTTCGCATCGTCATCGGGCGGTGGGCGTGTTTATTTTTTTCTTCTTTCTACGGCATCCTTCCTCACACCAGCCGGACGGCTCTCCATGTGAGGACGCAGACCTGACCGGCTCTCTACTCCGAGCCGACACAATGGAAGGTGATTTGTTGCCAGTCTTTCTCGTGCAGCTCACAGGGCTCTCGGTACGAGGCCGTGCTGTCCCCCTTGTGCTGGGAGAGAACAGGCGCTCCTTTCTTCCTATCTAAACACGGCCTTGGTGGTTTGCCTTTAATTCCGTACATGGCGCTTGCGTGCGAGCGGGGCTGGGTTTATTGCCATGGGTGTTAGGTTTGCTGTAATTTATCACAAACATTTGCTCCAGTTTTCCGAAAAGAAACCGCAGCCCAGCCTGGCTGCTCCAGTGGCAGAACACAAAACTTCCCGAGCCCCGTTCAGCTGCAGGCCGCATCCGAGTCCCAGCTTTGTAAGGGGCTCTGGCCTCCAGGTCTTTGGACTCGCTCTCCCCGTGATGCTCACTCGCTGTCCCGGACGCGTCCCTTCCTGGATAGCGGTGGCACCCGGGGGGGGGGGGGCGCCTGGTCCCTGGCCCCCTCGAGTGACCGTGCACCAAGGGCAGAATCAAGCAGAACCCCCGCTGTCCAGTGGGTGCCTCGACCTGATCCGGGGGGGGGGGCCTCAAATTGCGAAGCTGGGATCATCCTTCCTTGTGCGGGGGCAGAGCGGCTCCTCGTAAGCTTTTAATTCTGCCCAAAGCTGCTGCGCCGCTTTGCCGTGAGACCTCATGTGCTTGTAATAGAGCCCTCGGCTGCAAGGAATGCCTCGGCGCATCGCCGGCTCACGGCCTCAAAAAAGGGCCTTTGTGCGCCAGGTTCTGACCTCATCTCCGAACTATGCCTCTGGTCAAGCTCTGCCCCTCCCTCCGGAGCGCGCAGCCCTCATTTCAACCTTTCTTCCCCAGCCTGTTAACAGAACGCACCTTTTCTGGAGGGGGTGCTGTGCGGGGGCCTTCGGTGCCAGATTGTGCCTGGAAGTCTGTTGGCGCGCCTGGCAGAAGGCCGGCGCCGCTTTTCCACCGCCCCTGCTTTCCCCACGGGCCGCCCGTGTTCACAGGATCGCGTTTCGCCGCCGTGGTGTTTTCTTTTTGAGTTCCTAGTGGTATGTAAAGATGGCGTGTGATGTCTTTCAGTGGTAAAGCTCGCTGGTACTCCGCGGCGTCCTGTCCTGCTGGTGGTGCTTGTTGTTCCTTGTAAGCGACTAGGCGCTGGGAGTTGCCTGCCTCCTGCATCACCTTTATTATTTTTCATTTCCTTATTATTCTTTATTCCTTTCCATTCCTTGTAAGCACACTAGGCGCGGGGAGGTGCCTGGCTCCCCTGAACTCTGTTATAGGATGCATGTTTTTAATGTATCTCACCATGTTAGTCTTTGCTTTAACTTCTTGTAAATTGCAGGTTTGGCTTGCTCCTTCTTGCCTGCTTGCTGTGTTAGTCAGTTGCACTCGATCCTTGGAGTTGGAGTCAGACCGTAGCCATGCCCCTAGAGGCGGGCTACAAATTCAAGGCAGCTGCTCGGCCAGAATGGATTCCTTTCCTTGGTGAGAAACCTATACTTAGCCTAACTGGTCCATGTGGTATGCGCAGGTGAGTGTTGAAGCACACTAGCACTGCAGTATTTAAACAGTTTGTTATTTACCCTAGCAGAACTGTATAGGCACAGGGCATGGGCAAGCGAGGGTTGACGTGCATTGATACACTATGTGCACAGGTGGCACGCAGATCCAGGTTCTTGTATCCTGGCAGAGCTGTGCTCCCACTGGGTATGTATATATCAGGGTTTACGCAAATGATAAATAATAAAATGCTAAGAAAACTTCCTATAATAAAACACTGGATACATTAAGGTTTTAGTTTCTGATAATAAAAACGAAATGTGACATAAAAAGAAAAAGAGATTAAGGTAATGTTTAGGACTAGGTAGCAAGAGGCTTCTGAGTCCAGTGAGGTTACTGTGGATTGATAAACTTCTCTAGTGTGACATACGTTGCCTTTGTGGGAAATGAGGCCTCTTTGTTGGGGGTGAAAGGCTTTTCAATAGGAAAGGAGCAGCCTTTCTGCAAAAAATGAGAGGGTGCGATATGACCTTTCTGAGGCGTACCTGAGGGGCTAGGGGTGGTAGTGTTTGTGGTAGTGTTTGTGTACCTCATATTGTGGCAGGTTTGGAAGGCCTATTGTCATTTTAAGCATGACAATGAGCTGTTTAGCTTTGTGCTGTTCGGACTAACACTCTGTCTCAGTGGGTACTGCTCACCCTGAAAGGCAGCAACATTTTAGGTTGTGTCCCAGAACCCCACCAGCCCTGGCTGGTGGTGGCACTTCATCAATGGGAAACTAACCAGCCCTCTTTTTCTCCTTCTCCGCCTTCTCCCTGGCTCTCTGCCCCCGTTGTTCCATCCTCTTAACTCGCCTTCTCCCCAGTGACTCTCTACCTGTCCCCGCCTGCTGTCTCACCCCCTTCTCGCCTCACACCCGTCTCACGCCTCTGTCCTCCCATTTGCCTGATATGCACGTTCAATACACCACATCACTTTCCAGCTCTAGGTCTCATCTGCCAGCCACTCCATCAGCGTGTCTGTGCATGTAACTGGTTGCAGTTTTTTTTACCGTTCTAGTGCACGTTTTTTGGAATTCTATGGGTTCTCCTCTGATTGCAGACCTACCTGCACGTAGTAAACTTTCATTTGCTACATGCCTCTTGCTTTTGAAGCACGGTGTTTCAGCTGTTGGTGGCTCTGCAGAAACTCAGTTTAAGAGATGAGCACGCACGCGAGGTAGTCGCCCAGGGAGCTGGAGTGAGAGGTGGCTCGCGCAATGTGTGGGGTGACCACTCAGACCCACGCAGGTGGGCAGCTGGAGGGCCCGGGGTACGGCCATGTCGCCTGCGCCGTGAAAGTTGTGCATGCACGCGCCGAGAATCACAGGGTTACCTCGAGAGATTCTGCAACAGGGCCGGAAGCTCCTGAGCACAACAGCTCTACCGAGAAGCCGCAGAGGTAGGACAGATTGCAACATTAGCATGTCTGGGGGGTTGGAATCTGTATTAGACTTTTATTACCTTACTCTAGTGAAGATTTTCAGTGCTTCTTTCACATTAACCTAAAATTGTACTATAGCAAACAAGGTTTAATTTTGGAATTTCACTCTGGTTTCCGTGTCAAAATGGCTCACCCGTCTATATTAGAATGATTATTTTACATGTTTTGTCCCGTCACTCAAAGACAAAGGCCACAAGGCTCCAGTGAGTAGACCTGATAAGGCAGTCCTACCTTACAGAACTTTGTTTTTTCTTAGCTATATTTACTGAATACACTTCCATGAGCTGCATCTCCACCCATCTGATCGTTTTATGAATACAAGGGATTGGTTCAGTGGCGCAAATCCAAGAGGTCATCCCTAAGTCCCCGGGTTCTGGTTGTTTGTTGTTAATGACACTGACACATCCCTGCAAACCAATCACGGCCCCATTTGTCGTAAATACAAGCCCACGGCATGCTTTCCCCTCCACTTCCTTCTATGTGTTTTATACCAGCATCACAAGTCCTGAGTTCAGGAGCAAAGCTATTAATGTGCGGCAGGTTCAGTGGCACCAGGGCAGAGACTGTCCTTTTTTTGAACCAGGGTCCCACTAGTTTGTGTTTTTACCCACGCCTTTGACCCTGCACCTACTCCCCACCTTAAGGCACTTTAAACTTTGATTACATGGTAGGCGCATCCTTCGTCACATGGCTTCTCAGCGCTAGCACATCCCGCTGGCCTGCTCTCCCACGAAGCAGGCGCGTCCCTACATGTTTATCAATCCCCGGAGGCGGTGCCTGTGAGAGCCGGGATGAGCTGGAAACAACCCACACCTGCAGTGTGAGAGACAGTGTGTATGAGAGACAGCAGTGTGTGTAAGAAAGACAGCAGTGTGTGAGAAACAGCAGTGTGTGTGAGAGAGACAGCAGTGGGTGTTTTCAAGGCAGAGTCAGCAATGTAAGAGAGACAGCAGTGTGAGACCTTTTATTTATGTTTTGGTTTTTGAAACATAAATAAAACGAATTATTTGCAATGTCAATAGCACAAACTTGTGTAAATACGTGACCTATTGCATTTTCAATGCAATAGGTCTCGCATTTGCGAGAGATTAAGCTATTGCCATTGTAAATGACAATGCCATTTATTTATTTGTTTTCAAAACCAACACATAAATAAAAAGTTTGTCATTTACAATGCCAATAGCTCAAACTTTTGCAAAGGCGAAACCGTTGCATTGTAAATGCTTGTTATTTTTAGAACTGGCATTGAAGGTGTATTTTCTTTTCACATGTGTAGCGTAGTATTGTTCCAATCTGTAAAATCTTATTTTCATTCATTTCAGTATTCTCTCTTTTGTGCAATGCTGCCATCTAGTGACATTTGTATTCTTTTGGAGAATGTTAAACTTACAGAACATAATGTAGTGTTTAAGATCTAACTTTAAGCATATTATACGTATGTTTTTAGCTTTCAGTGCATTTAAAATGTTTGTGGTTGCACATTCTTTTTTTTTTTAAAAAAAAGGGCAATGTGTTTTTCTAATGACTTAAATGTCTTGTTTCCCATTTTCAGACATTGTTATTTATCCTCTTCCTAGGGATGGGAGTGGGGTTTCAGTCCCATGACCCCACATTAACAGTTAATTACATTTGGGATTTTTCAGATATTTTATCCCTGCCTAGGGATGGGAGTGGGTTTTAAGTCCCATGACCCCATGTGTCATATATTTTATCCTTGTCTAGGGATGGGAGTGGGTTTTTAGTTCCATGACCCCATTTTACAGGTATTTTATCCCTTCCTAGGGATGGGAGTGGGTTTTTAGTCCCATGATCACCGTGTTCTCACTTGCTTACTTTTGGGATGAGTTTCTGTGTTCCCATTTACTCAGTAAAGGGGGTGTTAGTCACAATTAAAAACGGCTCGCAGACCCACCAGTGTCCACAAAACCGGACAGCCCTAGCCCAGGGGTGCTGTCATGTCATCTCAGTGTCTTCAACAACCAGAAATTTATCATCAAAGGTGTCTAGAGGTTTGTCAGAAGAACCAACTACTCAAAAGTGTAGACTGTATACAAGCAACATCAAGAATGCCACTATGAATGGAGACAGTTCCTATGCAAGCAAGGTAATTGGTGACTGCCAAGTCAAGTCAAGTCAGAAATTTATATAGCGCGCTACATACCCATAGGGTCTCAAGGCGCTTGAGGAAGGGGGAGAATTACTTGTCGAATATCCAAGTTTTAAGTTGCTTTCTGAATGCTAGGTGGTTCTGAGTAAGCCTAAGGTGAGTGGGAAGAGAGTTCCAGGTTTTGGCTGCCAGGTAGGAGAAGGATCTACCTCCCATGGTGGCTTTGTTGATGCGGGGAACAGTGGCCAGGGCTTGGTTGGAGGATCGTAGTTGACTGGAGGGGGTGTAGAAGGACAGTCTTGTGTTGAGGCATTCGGTCCAATTTCGTAAAGTGCTTTGTGTGCGTGGGTTAATAGGCGGAAGGTAATTCTCTTATTTACGGGAAGCCAGTGGAGGTTTTTCAGATGACCAGAGATGTGTTCTTTACGCGGAATATCAAGTATGAGCCTGGCTGAGGCGTTCTGGATGCGTTGGAGTTTTTTCTGGAGTTTTGCTGTGGAACCGGCGTAAAGGGTGTTTCCGTAGTCCAGGCGACTCGTGACAAGTGCGTGAGTGACCGTTTTTCTAGTTTCGGTGGGGATCCAGCGAAAAGTTTTTTTGAGCATGCGAAGAATGTTGAAGCAGGATGATGAGACAGCGTTGACTTGTCTGGTCATCGAGAGTGAGGAGTCCAGGATGACGCCAAGGTTCCGTGCGTGGTCCATCGGGATGGGTGCTTTTCCAAGGGCCTCTGGCCAACAAGAGTCGTCCCAGGCGGAGGGAGAGGTACCTAAGATAAGGACTTCTGTTTTGTCTGAATTCAGTTTCAGACGGCTGTGCTTCATCCACTCGGCCACTTCTTTCATTCCTTCGTGTAAGTTGTTTTTGGCGGTGTTGGGGTTCTTGGTGAGTGAGAGGATCAGTTGGGTGTGGTCAGCGTAGGAGATGATGTTGAGATTGTGTTGGCGAACGATGGCTGCGAGGGGGCTCATGTATACGTTGAAGAGGGTGGGGCTGAGTGACGATCCTTGCGGCACGCCGCAGATGACTTCAGAAGCCTCTGATTTGAATGGAGGGAGCCGGACTCTCTGAGTTCTTCCGGTGAGGAACGAGGTGATCCATTCCAGTGCTTTTCCTTGGATTCCGATGTTACTGAGGCGATGTAATAGGGTGTTATGGCAGACTGTGTCGAAGGCTGCGGAGAGGTCAAGGAGGATGAGGGCGACTGTTTCTCCATTGTTCAGTAGGGTTCGAATGTCGTCTGTTGCTGCGATGAGTGCGGTCTCAGTACTGTGTTTGGCTCTGAATCCGGACTGTGAGGGGTCGAGGGATTTGTTGCTTTCGAGAAAGGCGGCAAGCTGGTTGTTGACAGCTTTCTCGATGACTGGCCGGGAAAGGAAGGAGCGAGATGGGGCGGTAGTTTTTGAGTTCGGTGGGGTCAGCTGTGGGTTTTTTCAGAAGGGCGCTGAGTTCTGCGTGTTTGCAGCTTTCCGGGAAGGTGGCGGAGTTGAGGGAGCAGTTGATGATGTCTCGGAGGCGTGGTGCTATGATGGAGTCTGCTTTGTTGAAGATGTGGTGAGGGCATGGGTCAGTTGGGGATCCTGAGTGGATGGAGTTCATCAGGCGGATGGTGTCCTCAGTGGAGATTGGGTTCCAGTTGTTAAGGATGTTCAAGGGGGGAGAAGGTCCTGCAGATGGTTGGGTGGGTAGGTCTTCGGGTCGGTTGTCGAAGCTGTTGTGGATGTCTGCAATTTTGTTGTGGAAGAACAAGGCTAGGGAGTCGCAGAGGGCTTGAGAGGGGGTGATGTCGTTGGAGTTTGCTGATGGGTTGGTAAATTCTTTGACGATGTTGAATAACTCCTTGCTATTGTGGGCGTTGTTATCTAGTCGGTCTTTGAAGGCGGCTTTCTTGGCGGACCGGATTTGTTGGTGGTGTATGCGGGTGGCGTTTTTGAAGGCGACTCTGGTGTTGGAGTTTGGGTCTTTTTTCCATGCTTTCTCGAGGGAGCGGCAGAGTTTCTTGGATTTCTTAAGATCATCGTTGAACCAGGAGGCCTTCTTGCTGCTTAGTTTGTTTTGATGTTTTTTCAATGGTGCTAGGGTGTCGGCGCTTTTGGATAGCCATTGGGTGAAGTTAATGGCTGCTTGGTCGGGGTTTGAGGAGTGGACAGGAGGGATTTGGAGGAGCGATGAAGAGATCTGGTCGATGGTGAGTTTGTTCCAATTTCTACGCAGGGTGGGTTGAGGGTGGTAGTGGATTGTGGGCTTATTGTAGAAAAAGTAAACGCAGCTGTGGTCCGTCCAATGAAGAGCTGTGGTGTGGCTGAAAGAGACGTATTTGCTGGAGGTGAAGATAGGGTCGAGTGTGTGGCCTGCAATGTGAGTGGGGGAAGTGACAAGTTGTTTAAGTCCGAGGTTTGCGAGGTTGTCCAGAAGGGTGGTGGCGCTTTTGTCATTGCTCTTTTCCAGGTGAAAATTGAGGTCTCCCAATAGGATGTAGTCCTTGGAGGGGAGGGCGTGTGGGGTGATGAAGTCAGCGATATCGTCATTGAATTGTGCCCGGGGGCCGGTAGAGAAGGGTGCCTCTGAGTGTTGTTTTGGGGTCGGTGTGGATCTGGAAGTGAAGGTGCTCGGCGCTGGCAAGGTTGTCATCTGAGCTGGTTGAGATGTGAATGGAATTCTTGTGGACGATGGCGATGCCTCCTCCTGTATGCTTGACGCGGTCCTTGCGGATGATCTTGTATCCTTCTGGGATGGCAATGGTGATGTCTGGGGCTGATGAGGCGTTCATCCATGTTTCTGTTAGGAAGGCGACGTCTGGTGAGATGGTGTCTAGTAGATTCCAAAGGTCGATGGCATGTCTGTGGATTGAGCGGGTGTTGAGCAGGATGCATTTTAGGTGGTTGGTGTCGGGTCTCTGTGTCGCGTTGGTGGATGAGGAGTTGGTATTGGTGCCGTCGAACTTGCAGGAGTTGCATGAGAAGGGACCATGGGTGTGTCCAGGAGCGGCTTGGACGCAGTTGAGGGAGCGGCCGGAGTTAAGGGCTAAGAGGGAGGCGGCATCGTAAGTGATGCGAGTGGGCTGGGTATTACGGGAACCAGGGGGTCTGGCGCTGGGCGCGGTCTTGGCGCGGACGGGCGTAGACGGGCTTACCTTTGGCGCACCTTCGGCGCGGCCGTAGCGCGTGGACGCTGCGCGTTGGGACATCAGGCATTTAATGGAGAGTGGAGGGGGCGGAGCGTGGGAGGGGCAGCAGCTGGGAGGCGGTAGCGGGGAGGAGGGGCGGGCCAGGGAACTGCTACAGACAAAATGGAGGGTCAAAGGGAAGGTGAGGCAGGGGCAGCAAATGGACCAGCGCTCCTACTGTCCTGTTAAAGCGCTAGCAGGCACAGAGAGCAAATGCTGAGAGAGCGGCGCCAAAGTCAATTCTTGGTCGGTATACTAGCTGAACGAGCACAGCGCTAGTCAATTACATTGGCTCTTGGTGAACAAGCGAGTCAGTTACAAAGCCCCTCGCACAGCGCTATTCAAGCACAGAGGCTCTAGGAAGACAAGCGTGTCAATTACAGAGGCTTTCGCACAGCGCTAGTCAATTACAGTGGCTCTTGGTGAACAAGCGAGTCAGTTACAAAGCCCCTCGCACAGCGCTATTCAAGCACAGAGGCTCTAGGAAGACAAGCGAGTCAATTTCAGAATCCCAGGTAACGATACCAAGTGAAATCAGCAGCGTCCACAGTGCGTGAGACCAGCGGGGGAGGGAGGTACGTTCTTACATTACCTGGCAGCCTATTATTGGGTCTTTCAACATCGTGAGCGCTGTGCTGCAGCTCTCTGTTCTCAGATGAAAGATACCTACCGCTAGTGAGTCAGCGTCATGTTTTGGTAATTACCAACAGTGAACAGCGTTATAAGAAAACCGACACCCCTGGTGTCCATTTACGAAGATTTATGGGTTGGTTATGCCTATGAATATGGGATCTGTGTGAGCATGGAGGTACCGGGATTGGCGTGTGCTGTGTCTTTTGAGTGCCATGTTTATTTATCAGCCTCTCTTAGTATTGGGAGCGACGTGTTGGTGATAATTGGCATTCCATAAATATTTTACTTAGAGACTGCTTGCGGCGCATTGTATGTTTTTTTCATGTTTAACATTTTTCTTCAATGCTATCTTTGTTATTTGACAGTTTCCCCACAAGTTTCAAATTTGAAATTCAAGCGCGTCACACGCACACTCACCTGTGTGATGTAGTCCTGAAGTCCTTTCGTGTGAACTTCTGTGACGTGCTCCTCCTCGGCGATTAAGGCAGTTCTGGACGTTTTGGTGCACAAGCCCACCGTGAGCCATCTAGCTTTCACGTCGTTTGCGTGCCTCGAATTTGAAGTTGGGTTTTTCTTCATATGTTTCAAGTGTTATTTCTTCAAAACTTCCATCATAGTTGGTGTGATATTCAGTGCTTTAAATGGGAAAAAATAAGTGCAGGTACTCATTTAAATGACCTAGAGGTGTGGCAAGTGGGCGGGGCTATGGGCGTGGCTAGGGTCAAGATATGATGATACACATTGACTTCTATACAGGTTGCAGCACATGTCAAAACACAACAGAAATGCATTTATGTTAACAAAACAGTTTAAATCATTACACAAAGTTAAAGGCAAACAGGATAATATGTTAAAAATGTCCTTGTTTTGTAATATTTGCAACTTCTTAATGTCATACCGTTATTTGTTGTTGTTTGAGACAATGCTCTATATCCTCAAGTGTGCATACACACATAGAAATAAGCAGAGGTACAGAAAAGCGGCTGAGCTAAGGACTACAGAAGCGCCTTGGCTGTCAGAGAGAGCTTCTTCTTTGACATCCTAGTGCTTACCAGCACTAGCAGCCAATGAGCTTACCTTTTATGAGTACTGGTACTCTCCTACATAATGGCGAAGGGTCGGCATTGACAGTGATAAAAATAAGAAGTGCCAGTACTCAGTACCGGCCCATTTAAAGGACTGCTTGCGCCCTTTGCCCTAAGGCCAGGCTCTTCCTATCTCCTTCTGGTTCTACTCTCCTTTCACGATTAACCTCTCATTTCTACCCAGCCTCTAACCTTCTCTCCCTGGATCTGCCCCTCTTACTGCCACCTCTCACTTACTTTCTCCACAAGTCTCTTACATTTTGTCACTGTTTTTCCCGCACTTGCCTCCTCTTCTCCCCTCCATGATGTACCCATACCCTAAATTTGCCACCTGGCCTGTAATTTGCTGTCCTGTACTTCATTGTTTGTGTTGATAGAGCACGCTTAATGTTGAAGCCTGTAATTTGTAAATAGGTTTTCCAGTAAATAAAAGCAGTACAAAACTATTTCCAAGGAGAGAGAGAGAGAAGGAGAGAGAGAAGGAAAGAAAGAGAGAGAGAGAGAGAGAGAGAGAGAGAGAGAGAGAGAGAGAGAGAGAGAGAGAGAGAGAGAGAGAGGAGGAGAGAGAGAGAGAAGGAGAGAGAGAGAGAGAAGGAGAGAGAGAGAGAGAGAGAGAAGGAGAGAGAAGGTGAGAGAGAGAGAGAGAAGGAGAGAG
Source organism: Lissotriton vulgaris (assembly GCF_964263255.1). NCBI lineage: Eukaryota > Metazoa > Chordata > Amphibia > Caudata > Salamandridae > Lissotriton > Lissotriton vulgaris. The sequence goes on along the minus strand of NC_141685.1, from coordinate 1,150,156,753 downwards.
AAGGTGAGAGAGAAGGTGAGAGAGAGAGAGAGAGAGAGAGAGAAGGAAAGCAAAAGAGAGAGCAAGAGAGAGAGCGAGAAAGAGCGAGAGAGAGAGAAAGAGAGAGAGAAAGAGAGAGAGAGAAAGAGAGAGAGAGAAAGAGAGAGAGAGAAAGAGAGAGAGGGAAAGAGAGAGAGGGAGAGAGAGAGAGAGAGAGAGAGAGAGAGAGAGAGAGAGAGAGAGAGAGAGACTGACTGACTGACTGACTACGCTCCCCCACGCCCTGTAAATTCTGCAGGGTTTGCGTTTCAAACTGATTTTCAGGCATGTGGTTCATCAATATCTAAACCAATTCCTTCAAGAAATACAGCAGATTTGAATGTGCATTAAAATACAATTGCTAAGCACCCATTTCAAAACTAAACGAATATCTGGCATTATATGAAAAAAGTGGCAATTCTAACTTAAGCTGTCACCTCACTTTTTGTACAATCCTCCCTCCCCCTTCCTTCTATGTTATCTCGGGTTGTCACCTGAGCTCATTTCTCGAGTGTTTCAGCGTTCCTTGCAGGGCTACTTTCACACCCATGGATCCGTCGCTGTTGACATGTAAATGCAGCCACACAAAGGAAAGCAGCTCCTGTGCTGGAAAAAACAAACCAAAGACAACCGGCTTTGGGAAAGATGGACCGGATTACTCACCAGCAGCCCGAGGCCAGGCTATTTCACACACCTAACAGGGGGCAGAGGGGAGGGGGTGTGGGTGCTAAAACACTTTCCTATATAATGGTTGTTTAACACCTAATCAACAGTGCAGGGTCTGCCTTGACCCTGTCCTGTTAATCACGGCGTTAAGCAAGCCCTCCCCAACCCCTACAGTGTGAGGAATTCTAAAGAGCACTACTGAACGTTAACAGTGTCTCTGTAAAAGTCTCTTTCGGGGGCTCTGTGCGACTGAGAGATCCAAACGCAGAGCGCCATTTGTCCCGCATTGGAGGCGATACCAAACCTTAGCCTGCCATGCCATCAACCAGGGTACCGGTACTCTCCCTGACTGAAAAAAAAGTGCCGGTACTGACGACTCAAAAATATGGAAGTGCCGGTACTCAGTACCGGTGAGTACCGGCCCATTAAAAGCACTGGTGATATTGATTGTCACGAGTGGGAGTTTGGTTTTCACTCGAATTTCTGCAGCTTTAGGAAGTCTATCCATGACGATAATAATGATCATCTTACTGCAGTCAGTGAATTCCATCATCCGGTGTCAGAGTTGGGTTTCTTTTGGCTGTTTAACATTTAGAAATAACGGAAGAGTAACAGGAATATATTTTTTTTGTTTTGATTCTTTTTATTGAAAATATAAACAAGCAAGGCATGAAACATGTAATACAAAGTGCCAGTTCAATCAAGAAAGGAAAGAAAATACAATGAGCAGCAATCGACCTAAGGAAAGAGGAGGGGGGGCAAACTTAATAAAGATACAATAAAGTGGTCAAAATGCGTGGGTCAGGGGGAAGGTGGGACATCAATGTTATCTACTGCAGGCGGTGTACATATGTCTCCACGATAACTATTCCAAGGTCCCCACACACTACACCACTTCCGGGGACGGCCCCGGGCCAGATCCACGGTATTTTCCCTGAACATAGACCAATCCATGTTTTCCTTCCATATTTCCACTGTAGGAGGCCTCTGGGACCCCCACAACTGAGCAATATCTTGCTTGGCAATCATGGCCCCCAGGGATGCCCACTGAGTGTGAGCTACATTATAATCCGTGGGTTCCCAAACGTTCAACAAGCAGCGCCTGGCCTCCGGCAAGAGAGCAATACCCGTCACTTCCTTCATAACCTCATGGACCCCGCTCCAAAAAGCAGCAATCTCACGACATTCCCAAATAATATGGAGAAAAGTCGCAACCTGCCCACACCCTCGCCTGCATAATCCCTACTCAGAAAAGCCCATTCGGACCAAACGGGGGCCCGTGACGTAAATCCTATGGAGGATCGCCGCCCCGCTCCCGCCTCCCAGCTGCTCCTCCCTCCCACTTGGCCATTTATGGCGGAGTGCACGCGGTGGTGAGCAGTGACCCTTGACCCTGTTCTGGGCCGGTCGCTCCACGCACCGCGCACACTCCCCGTGAGTGAGCCCAGGCTGCCCCCACTCCTGCCGAGTCTCGCCGCTGCCCTGCAGCTGAGTTTCCTGGTCCTTAGCTTTTTTGTTTTGTGCCTCGGTTTTTGCTGCGTTTCTATTGTCTGTATTTTGCCACTGTATTTGCTGCTTTTTATTGTCTGTATTTTGCCTCTATACTTTGTTTTCTGTGTCCTGACCCTGCCGCGTTTCCCGCCCTCTCCCCGCTCCCCGCCGCTGCTCCCCTGCGGCCCGCCCCTCTTGCTTTCTGTCTCCCTTCCCATTCGCCTCCCCGCTCCCGCCTCCCAGCTGCTCCTCCCTCCCACTTCGCCATTTATGGTGGAGTGCACGCGTACGCGCAGTGGGCGCGCCAAAGGAAAGCCCGTCTGCGCCCGTCCGCGCCTGGACCGCGCCCAGCGCCAGGACCCCTGGCTCTCGTCGACGCCACCCTCAACGCACTCAACACCGGCCGAACCCCCGCCTGCTACAGAGCCACCCCGAAACGCACCCACGGACCTTTCACCTGCCACGCCTGCAAATTCACCTGCCTCCGGACCTACACAGCACCCACCAAGCCAAGCACCAGCAGCAACCACCTCACGTGCATCCTGCTCAACACCCGCTCCGTCCATAGACACGCCGTCGAACTCTGGAACCTGCTCGACACAACATCACCAGACGTCGCCTTCCTCACGGACACCTGGATGAACGCCTCCTCAGCACCCGACATCCCCATCGCCATCCCGGACAGATACAAGATCACCCGGAGGGACCGCGTCAACTAGACTGGAGGAGGCTTCGCCATCGTACACAAGAACACCATCCGCATCACGACCAGCGCCGACGACACCTTCAGCGCTGCCAAACACCTCCACTTCCAGATACACACCGACCCCAAGACCACCCTCAGAGGCACCCTCATCTACAGACCCCCGGGACCACGCATCCAATTCACACCAACTTCATCAGCCCGCACCCCTTCCCGTCCGCTGACTACATCCTCCTAGGGGACCTCAACTTCCACCTGGAGAACAACAAGACAGCAACACCACCACCCTGCTGGACAACCTCGCCAACTTCGAACTCAAGCAACTGGTGAACACCCTCACCCACTACGCCGGCCACACGCTTGACCCAGTCTTCTCCTCCAGCAAGTACATCACCTTCAGCCACTCCACTGGACTCCATTGGACGGATCACAGCTGCGTCCACTTCAGCTTCAGAAGAACCACGTCCCACCACCACCCGCAACAGGTTCCTCGCAGGAGCTGGAACAAGATCACTGCCGACCAGCTCACCACCTCCCTCAGCCAGAACCCTCCCGCCAGCACAACGGACCCCAACATAGCAGCCAGCAACCTCACACAGTGGATCACCAACTGCGCAGTCGACCTTGCACCACTGAAGACCCCTCCCAGCAGACACGGCAGCAAGAAAGCCCCTTAGTTTACCGAAGAACTTAAGAACTCCAAGAGGAACTGCCACACCCTCGAGAAAGACCACAGACAACATGACTGCCCTTGAGCCGGAGGAGAACCCGGCATGGGCAACGAGACGATAGCCCTTCCTGTTCATGGCATGACAAGTATTACCTATCAAGTGCGTCTCCTGAAGAAGGACCACATCTGGGGAGAGACGTTTCAATAATTGCAGCACCACCCCACGTTTAATCCTGTCCCCCAACCCATTTACATTCCAACTCATCAATTTCAGCCCCCTACCCCCATCCGAAAGTGAAAGAAGTTCCAACCCCAACAAGTATCCAGCACTTCGATCAGAAGATCTAACAATACATTGCCTTGCAGAAAAACAAACACACACCCAAAAAGGAACCCCCCAATCCCCCCACCAACATCCTGTTACCAACCCCCCCAAACCCCCCACCCTGCACCCCTGCATAAGACAAGATAGCCACTCCAACTTGCTCTGTGCCTGTCACCCCCACATCTAACTAAGCTACAAAAAGTAAGTCAGAGGAGGAAAGAGACCCACCAATAGCCATGCAACCCCCCTAGATATCACAACCATTCACATTGCAGGATTAGCGAACCACAGTTCGAGTCCCACTGGGGACCCCAGAAACCAGGCAAAAGGTGTATATTCCTGTTCCATCGGTCCGCCTTCCACCCCTCCAGATTGTTCCTCTGGCGCATGATGGTTCGGCAGAGTGTCAAGCCAGTCAGCCACCGCGTCCGGCAAATCGAAAAAATAAGTGCGCTCAGCGTGTTCGATCCTCAACTTGGCCAGAAAAAGCATAGCGTACAAAAGGCCCATATCATGCAGTCTCCTCTTTACCCCCAGGAAGCCAAGTCTCTGCCTTTGAACAGATTGGGTAAAGTCTGGGTAGAAGCTGATAGTAGTGCTCTCGAACTTCATAGGACCACTCATCCGCGAGGCCTGCAGGATAGCGTTTCTATCACGGAATTTGAAAATCCTTGCGATCATAGGCCGCGGTGGGGCACCCACCTTTGGCTTACCACCCGGACCACTATGAGCCCGCTTAACCGTGAAAAATGTACTCAGTCCCTTGGGTGCAAGATGGTTAACAACCAGATTTTCGACAAAGAGGTCAGCTGCAGAATCGTCCGCCTTCTCCGGGACCCCGATGATACAGACATTGTTCAGCCGAGCCCTCCCTTCAAAATCCTCCAGACGACGCACAAAGAGATCATTGGAGGCTTTCAAGTTGCGGACCTCCGTCTGCAAGTCAGCAACGTCACTCGTCAAGCTGGAATTCTTAATGTCCAACGACTTGACTTTCTCATTCGTTTTCGTCAAGTCTGTAAGGATCAAATTGACATCGATCGCCACAGTATCAAGTTTATGGGCGAGGGTCTCCATTTGTTGCACAAGGGAGGATTTGAGCCCATCTATAGCGGCCATAACGTCTTGCAGGGTCGGTTCAGTTGCCAAAGTCGGAGCTTCTCTCGTGTCCTCCCGCGATCTGCCCGATCCGCTGGGAGATCCCCTAGTCTGGGCATAACGATCCATGTTTTTAGTCTGGGTATAGCCACCCCGACGAGTTGTCTTGAGCTTCTGCTTTCCCCCCCCCCGATTTCCCCGCCATTGCAGAGTGCAGACTGACGTGAGGCAAGCAGACTAGGTAGGAAGATGGCGGCTCCAGGGACCCCCGGGCGATGGTCCGACCTCAATCAGAGGGCACACGCCAGGTATCCTCTCAAGACTCTCAAAGCAGTGAGGAGGTACACTCGGGTGCAGCGTAGGACAGCTGACCTCGGCACTGAAGGGCCGCTCTCCGTCAGAACTCCCTCCGGAAAAACAAATCGAATGTGAAAGTCAACCAGACCGGTCGACCCCACCACCTCAGGCCAATGTTGTTCAACTACAGCTCGGGCACCGTGCCAACTCCACAGCCGAGCATCATGGAGGCGTAGGCCGCAATCTTCTGAGCACCACAACACTGGTTCCCGGGGCCCAATTCGAAATCGGAAAGCAGGGCTCGCCTCACCCGTGGTTCATCTTCACAAATACATCAATGAAGGACAGGATAGATGACAGGATAGACGTGGAAGGTTACGAGGGTCTCGGGAGCCCTGTGCTCACGTGGCCATCTTGGTCGCGCGCAAAGCTCCTCCCCCAGGAATATTTTTAAGGCTTATTGGAGAGACAATGACTTTTAAACATGACCAGTTTTTCAATTCACTGCACAAGGTTACGTTGCCATCTAGTGTGTCAAAGTGGAATTCTTCCTTTTATATTAGAGACTAACCATCATTTCATAAGTATTTCCAGCATAATCTGGGTGAGAGATCGCTCACCTGTGTTTTCCTGTTGGTATTTTCTGCAAAGTACTTGTTTGTTTATTTGAACTGCCTGTGCCTTGTTTTCATTGCGGTGACATTTATTTATCTATTTATTATTTGGTGTATTTCTGCTGTATTTATTGCTGAAATGTTTTCTCTCACAGGTAAAAGAAGTCTATGCATTAAGTATCTTGTTTTTGCAGTATGCCAACTTTGTTGATTTTCATTTCACATGTAGATGTTTGTTGGCATGGGAGTGGGTTTTTAGTCCCATAACCCCTTATTTCATATATGTTATCCCTGTTTTAGGGATAGGAGTGGGTTTTTAGTCCCATAACTACATTTTTCTGATGTTATCCCTGCCTAGGGATGGGAGTGGGTTTTTAGTCCCATGACCCCATTTTTCTGATATTGTATCCCTGCCTAGGGGTGGGAGTGGGTTTTTAGTCCCACTACCCCACTTTCACAGTAATTACTTTTGGGATGGGTATTAGCCCCAATTCCTCTGTTTAAAGGGGTGACAGTCCCCCCTTTGTTATGTTGGTGTTGGGTGTCAGTCACTTCACTTCAATGTATGTTGTCATGTGTGTGGGTAGTCATCGTTTGATGCCACACTGTGCTGCATTCTGTTTTTCATGCTGCACAAGTCCTTGGGTGTTAGTCCCATGCGACGCATTCTGTACATTTGGGTGTTAGTCCCAAACAATGTTTGTTTTTAAACTTGGGATTTAGTCTCGTATGAGGGGTGGCGTATTGGGTTTTCGCCACATTCTTCTCACATGAGAAGTACTTCCTTGGGTGTCGTTCCACCCATTGTATTATGGTCTGGGTTGTGTTTACCCTTTTTTCTTCTATTATGTGTGTTATGCTCACTTGTATATGAGTTTTTCTTGCTCTTCTTACATTATTTTTTAGTTCACTTTTAAAGGAGGAGGATAGTGTTAGTGTTAGTGTTTGCTATCTCTTTCTTTTCTTGTTTGTCTGTTTTCCCTCTCGTGACGTGGTGTCACCCTTATCCCTGGGTTTACAGATATATTGCTACTATTGTATATTTAAACTGTGTATAGTTTTTATCTTCATTGTTTTTTTCTCTTTTGTTTTTTCATTTCAAGAGGAAGAGGATAATGTAGTATCCTCAGGTATGTACATATGTTCCTTTACTCCTCTCCATCTAGTTTCTCAGCCAGTGTGAGTGTTCGGTGTAGAATGTTAGTGTGATTGAAATGAATGGAATAATTGGGTGCCTGGTGTGAGTTTTGATATTGAGCCGGGAAGAGACACATCAGAATCAGGAAGTCATGGGATAGAGGACACAAATAGGGAACAGAGAAGCCTAGCGGTATACCACCTGGACATTAGCTTTACACTGGTTGAGATAACTGGTGCAATACAAAAAAGCGCTCCTGGCAAAGCACCGGGCCGGACGGTGTACCAGTCGATCTCTACAGTTCTAATACTGATATCTGAGCCCCTCTTTTATTGAATGTTTTAAATAAGTGTTGCCAGTCGGGTTTTATAAAGTCTTGGTCAGATACAATTTTAATTCCTATTTTTAAGAAGGGAAACCGTGATGACCCGAAATGTTATCGACCTATATCACTTTTAGATTCTTTTTTAAAAGTGGCTGGGAGGGTAATTTTAAATAAACTTCAATTATGGGCTGAGGAAAAAGGGGGTTATATCAAGGCTACAATATCTTATTATCGATAAATACACCAGGGCCAAAAGTGGAAATGTGTTTTTAACATTTGTCGATCTATCCTCTGCGTTCGATTGTGTTATACACTACAAATTATGAGATACTTTAGTGGAGATGGGTATTGAAAATGGTATTTTATTATTTATTAGAGAACGTTATCATGAGGCGGGAGCCAGGGTGAGATATGGGAAAAATGGGGAGTATACGGCCAGGTTTGGCATTGGAAAGGGAGTGAGGCAGGGATGCGTCCTTGCCCTGTTCCTTTTCACATTATACATTAACAGCTTGGGCGAACAGCTGGCCGAGCTTCCCCACGATTACCCAAATATTAATGGAAATCCAGTTCCAATTTTATTATACGCGGATGACGCAGTTTTAATGTCAAGGACACCTATAGGCTTGCAGAGAACAGTCACTTACTTTGTCAACTACATGAAAGCGAGGGGACTGCAAGTAAATATAAGTAAAACCTTTAGCATGAAGTGTGGGAAAAGAACTGCAAAGAATTGTAATATCTCCATCAATGGCAAAAAATTGAGTGTGTCAAAAACTTTGCCTATTTAGGGATCAACTTTGATCAGAATGGCACTAGGCCAGCTGCTATATCTGCCCGTAAAAACATGTTTACTAGAGCAACAGGGGCACGTATTAGTATGTCAAGACAACTGGGCTTCTGACCGGTTCCAGAATTGCTCGCAATATATAAAACTAAATGTGTTCCAACAGCTACCTACGGTGCGTGTATATGGGGAATAAACTAACGCTAATTCCATACCAACTGGTGAAAATAACTTCTTGCGTTACCTACTAGCTGTACCAAAATCAACTGCCACGCATATTTGTCATTCTGAGGTGGGCCTGAGCTATATTGCAGATATTATAAAATTCGGCCCTCTATTATTATGGCATAAGGTATGGAATTCTCCTGAAGCAGCTTTTAATCGAGAGGTTGTCATGAATTGTTTGAAACTTGATAACACACATTGTATCCCATGGCTAAGATGTATCAAGGAAATGACAGAGGAATTTGGTCGCCCAGAGATATTTACAAGTCCAGATTGTATGGAGATTACCTCCAGGAAGTCATTAAAAAAGGAATATCTGTCCTACTTGAAGGACAAGCGGTGGCTCCTGGAGAAAAGAAAACATTCCGTAATGGAAAATCACATCATGCTAGGCATTATGGGAATACAGCCATATTTGTTGCATGTTACACGCCCCTTTGACTACATGTTACTGACACGTTTCCGAATAGGCATTTTGCACAGATTTCTTACATTCCCAATTATGAATGACTGAGCACATTCCCTAGCACTATGCCCCTGTGACGGGAACTCGACTTAATCAACATTTCATGTAACTTTATTTTGCAGGTACTCTACGCTGCCAAGGAAGTTGTTTTTATTACAGATTTTAAAACAGCTCGGCATAAGACGATTTAGAGGGGCATATTTAAAGTTACAATGTTTGGAAGATGCACTGATGATGGAATCAGTTGTAAGATATTTTAAAAATGTGATGAGGTTAAGAAAGACTATTAGACTGTAAAAAAAAAATCCTTGAATGGTATATTTATCTGTACTTTTATGTCTTTCATATGAAACACAAATAAAGTAATTTTTGATTTGATTTGATTATATATGTTCCTTTACTTCTCTCCATCTAGTTGCTCTGCCAGTGTGAGTGTTCGGTGTAGAATGTTAGCGTGATTGACATGAATGGAATGATTGGGTGCCTGGTGTGAGTGTTGTCAGTTGGGAAATGGGCTGAGCAGCTAGGAGGCTGCTCCCGGTGGGGCTGCTTGTTCTAGACCTCTGCTTCCTGCTTACTTACTAATAAACCTACAATTTAACTCAGCTACGTCTGCCTCGGCTTCATTATTACTTGAACACATGGACTAAAATTCTTTTTTTTTTGTCAAATAGGCTTTATTTCAATAAAAACATATCTTAAAAAGCATTACATAACACAATAAAAACCTTCACAGGATTAAAAAAAGCACACAACATCAATAAATTAGATAAAAAGGTCTAACAAAATGACCATCATTAAACAATTTCATTTAGCTTTTTGAATCTAATCAGCCATGCCCAACTTAGAAACTTAGCCATGCCTGCCGCACACGAACAAAGGTCGAGTATCGGACTTCAGAATACGCATTGCGGCTATGTGGTGTCTGGTGCCCAGCTCCTTGCACAATGGTTTCAACCACCTCAATCGCGAAAGTTTATAGGCGGGGCATTCGAATAGGAAGTGGGCAACAGACTCAACCCTAAGCACACAGAATGGGCAAAAAGGGGAGGTTTGGGCCGGGATTTTCCAGCGAGCAGTCAATTCACCCATTGGCAACATACCTATTCTAAACTTAAAATACAAAGCCCTATCTTTGGATTTTGAGATTAAATCAAGGTAGGGTTCACGGAGGGGCACATCCTTAATCATGAGGAACTCACTGGTTGCCCTGCAGTGGTTGGGTCAGTGCTGCTCCTCACAGCTACCCAATTCCAATAAATATTCTTGAGGACAGACTTCGGTGGGGCAGATCTAGTTAACCAGGCCTCCCCGAGCCCCAACTCCCCAAGCAAGAATTTGACGTCCCTAGCCACCTGATTTTAGACCAACCAGACAACGGCAATACCTCCTTCAGGCCTTCCGCATAACTGGCGAGTTCTGGCACCCTCCAAAGGCGGGCCCAAAGTAATAGGGGACGCAGCATTGCCTGGTCTTTAATAGAACGGCATCCCAAGTCTAAAAGCAGGGGGAGCGTTGGGGTACTCTGTGGGAGAGCCATTAAGTTCCTCAGAAATTTGTTCTCTGAGCAAGAAAGCTGGTCAACATTATGGGTTCCCCAAAGCTCTGCCCCGTAAAGGGCTGCACTGACACCTCTCGCCTTACAAATATCAAGCACAGGGGCAATGGGTTTAAAAGAGGACAACCACTGTTCTTTAAGAAGAGCCCCCACCACCCTTTGTGACTTAGTAGCATCTTCTGGAGGTGGGAGTTCCACCGCATAGTATCGGTTAAACGTATGCCCAGATAATCAAATTCCTTTACCCTTTCCAGGGGAACTAGGTTGAGTACAGGTGCCCGACCAAGCTTTTTAAGGGGGTTCAATATCAAGTACTTTGTCTTTTCTGTGTTAATCAATAGCCCCCTGCTTACACAGAAAGACTGAAATCTATCCAAAAGCCTCTGTAGGCCCACGGGGGATTTGGAGATTAAAAGAGTGTCATCAGCGAACAGGAGAGTTGGTATTCTCTTGCCCGCCAGGGTTGGTGAGTCAGATGGGATTTCCAGAAGATGCTCCACCACTCCGTTCACATGCAATGAGAACAGAGTGGGGGCAAGAACACAACCCTGGCGGACACCCCTGTTCATTGGTACTCTGGCTGTCTTTTGACCCTGCCTACCCCATCTCACCTGTGCAAAGTTTCCAGAATGGAGCTTCACCAATAGGGACACTATATAAGCGGGCATCCCTAAATCGGACAGAACCTTCCACAGGCGATCCCGGGGCACAAGTCAAAGGCAGTCTTTAAGTCGATAAAAGCGAGATAAAGACTGCCTTTGCCAAGTACGACTACCTTCCAGTAGAGGAGCAGCAATCTAAAAGACTGCTCAATAGTCCCCGTACCGGTCCTAAAACCTGCTTGGTAGTCAGAGAGGATTTTGTTGTTGTCAACCCACTGGAGTATTCTCCCCAGAAGCACCTTTCCTACAACCTTCTGGGTGGAGTCGATTAGGCTTATCGGGCGGTAGTTTGCTGGGTCACCCTGACTCCCCTTTTTGAAGACAGGAACGACCTCAGCTCCCATCCAGGAGTCTGGGATATCCGCACCTAAAAAAGTTGCATTTAGCAATGATGAAATAAGCCTCCCCCCACCCCACGAGGTTGAGGCGAAGCAAATCCCCCGATAGCCCGTCCGGACCTGCTGCTTTGTTTGGGATTAGGGTTTTGAACACACTCTACACTTCCTTACCAGTAAAGGTGAGATCCTCAGGCAACCCAGAGGGACCCACAGGAGAAAAGTTGGTCTGCCCCGCCCTCGGGTTCAGGTTGGTAGAATAGAGAAGGGAGAAGTGTCTGAACCATGCCTCCTCTGGTATATTGCATGTTATAAGGGTATCGAGTGGCCTATTCCTAGCTCTTACTAGATCCCAAAACCCTTGGAGTCCCTCCCTGCACTAGCCTCCTTGAGATTACGCCAGAACAAGTCCTCCCACTCAATCTTGGCTTCGCTGACAGCATGCTTGTACTCCTTCCTTGCAACCCGAATCAACTCTGGTCCCTTCAGTTTTACTGCTTCCAACAATGCCCTTTTTGCCCGCCGACATTTCGTTGAGTACCAGACCAGAATGCCCTCGTATCTCCGGCACTCTCTCGCTGGGGGACCCCGGCTTCGAATTAAAAATAACTCACCCAGGGCATTGACGGTATCGCGAAACAGCAAGGACACAGCATTTGCCAAAAGCACCCCTATAGTCTGAACCTTCCCCTCATCCAGGACAACCTTGCGCCATTTCATGCGCCTCCCACAATTTGAGGGATGTACTTCCCCAGTTGTGCGCTGCACGGATGGTTCCTGCAAGCCATTTGATGACGACCACAAAGGGGTCAGGATCAGAGAAAGAGGGTTATTGTCACTGTCTATAGTGGGGAGCACCTCCATATCCCGCATGTGGGACCAAAGTTTAAAATCTAGGAGAATGTAATCAATTCTTGACGAGTGGTCTACCCTGTTGAACGTGTGTGCTCCACAAGGGTCCGAAATTGATCTACCATTCGCCGCCCTTAGCCCATATTGCATGGTGAGAGCATTAAGCTGGATTACCCGTTGGGACCACCTCTTTATAGGTGCTATTGTTAGTGAAGGAATACCCCTCTTGGCATCCTCCTCCGAGGCACCCAAAATGTAATCTGTCGCAAGGGGCTCAAAGGTGCAGTTAAAGTCCCCGGCGACCATAACATGCACATCATGAGGACACTGGCTGAGTTCGAATTCGAGCCCAGATAAAATTGGTGAAGGAGGGCCCCCCTTGGTGCCTCTAGCATAGATGTTAAATATCTCCAGGGTAGGCCCTCTCTTTGGCCCCCTAACTGATAATCTCATTAGGTCAGGCGACTTAGTTTCTATATGCTTAATTTGACACCCCAGAGAAATACTGACCCAAATAAGAAGGCCTCCTGTGGGGCGGCCCCTGCCTGCAGGGGGGGGGGGGAGATTGCAGGAACAAAATACGTAGAATATCCAACCTTATAGCAGGGCTTCAGGCACCAGGTCTCTTGGAAAATACATATCCCAAAGGACTCAATAAAGATGTTCCAGTCTGGGAGATCAAGGTTTCTGGAGATACCCGCTATGTTCCAGCTAATAATCTTCACGTTACTGGGTGCTAAGACTTCCTCTACTGGAGGCTGCTTTCTAAGCATGCTAGTCCCAGAACCAGCCTCCAGAGATGTGCCCTCCGTCTCAGCTGGCGAGCAATAGTTTCCAGGTGGGGAACAGACAAGAACAGACTTATTCTCAGGGCAAAGGGAGGGAGAGGGAGGGGACTCAAGAGGATGCAGAAGGTTATGTATTACACCCTGCTCAGTCACCCTACGACTTCCAGATGTTACAGTTGCAACAGGAAATGTCTCAGCAAGGTGGTAGACGTCAAGTCAGTAACCCTACCCTGGCCTGTTGGAGCCTAGGCTTGAGTTCGTCAGGAACGGCCATATGGGGTGTGTAGGAGAGTAGGGTCTGCTATCCTATGGTCACCCCAATTTTTGCTTTTTGCTTCACTGGTTTTTGACTTAATGTGGCTGTGGGCCTGCTAATCAGACCCACAGCCTGCTGTTCTCTCTCTAAATTCACAGACATGTACTATAGGTACATAACCAAATTGGTACTGGACACCTTGTCAGCCCCTATACAGTGCACCATAGGTGCCATGGGCATAGGTGCATCCAAGGCCTACCAGGGGCTGCAGCATAGCTTTTTCCACCCCTGGCTGGTTCTTAAATTGACACAACTGGCTGATAACTCAGCTGGGGCAAGTCGGTGTAATCACCTCTTGCTTAGATATAGTATACCTATATCTAAACCTATATCTGGACACATATAAACCTATAAGTCACTCCTATGGCAGGCCTTATCAATCCTGGAGGCAAGGTGCGTGGTTTAACGTGAGATGGTGCTCGAGCATGAGCTGAGCCCGTCTGCAGCTGTCGGGAACAACTCCCTAAGCTGTTCCGGGATAATGCCATACCATATACTCTTAAGTGCATTATAATCCATCGCGGTTATGTGCTAACTTTGGTTTGGCTTTATCAAAACATGTTGTGTAAGGTGTCATACGATTTGGATTAATATTCCCTCGACAGTCCTGTCGACGGGGATAGCATCCCACCCTTCTAGAGGGAGAAGACATGTTACTTTACTGAAACGAGGTTAATCCTAACCAGAGCCTCAGCATCACAAAATGGATGCTGCTGCCACCGACACAAGTCTGACCTCCTGCTGCTGACCGAAACTTGGCAGAGGAGGCCTGGACAAAGGGTTTCCTGTCAGGGGGAGGAGCTACACCACCCCAGACAGGAGATAGTGTATTGGGGCAGGGAGGGCTGAAAGAAACTAGACAGTGCCTGGGGCGCACAAGGCTTCCCCTTGCATAATCCGGTCAAACCGGTTCTGGGGCACACCAGCCCCAGTCCCAGCGCTACCCTGGACAAAGGGAAAGGGGTGTAACAACCCCCTTCCTGGGTCCCACCCATAGGAGGGACCTAGCAGGTAATCCAGCCCCCTAGATTGGTATAAGATTGGGAGCAGTGCCAACGCACTCAGATTATCCTGACTGAAACTTATGAAACGAAACTCTGGACCCTTCGACATCCTACTCGACGTAGAAGACTGAAGAATCTCCCTTGTGGTCAAGGAGTGACCACCCTGTGCAAACAGGCACCATCCAGCACCTCGACGTTTGCTTTGTTGCAGTTCCCGCTGAAACTTGAGCAACAGAGTTCAACAAGACACAGCCCGATCCACAGTCCCTGCAGAGCTGAGACCCGTGGAGGCGACCTGAAGCGTGGGGCCCGCCATCTTGGAAAGACCACGAGACGCTGACCGTGCAGCCCACGAGTGACCCTCGAAGCTGTGCATTGGGGTTTGAGAAGCCCCAGCCCTGAGCCTCTCTTGCCCTTCTGCATCTTTTGGCTCAACACGTTGGCCGGGTCACTTACCTGTTGGCTTGTGGCCCCTGTGCCGAAGAACTTTGAAAACTGACTCGTGAGTCTGGTTGCTCCAGACTTGCACTCGCTCCCCTGAAAAGGAGCACTCGCTCTGACCCTCATGGTCCGAGTGTTAAGCGATCTTCCAATCCTGCGTGGGTTGCGCTTGCCAAGAGTTGTTTTCTCCAATCCGGAAGCCGACACCGCCGACAGCCAGAGCCTGGGTGGGACAGCTCGTGATCCACTCCTGGACGCCCTCGGTGCCCCAGAGTCCACGTGGCAGCGGAGACAAGCTTCCCGTCAACGACCTGATTGTGCCCGACATTGCCTGGTTCCCTCCTGGTTCCACCCTGGTCACTGCTGAGTGACCCAGACTCTGTCCCCTTTGCTTTCAGATCATCTTTATCTTCGATCCACCCTTGGATCACACCGGACACTTCTCTTCTCGACGCCTGCAGCATCTTCAGCTCCAAGCACCATCAACCTGCATGACGAAACCCGACACTACTTCGCACCTGTGCACCCGCTTCCTGTGGGTGAGGTAACTCAGCAACGCCGGTGTTCCTACACTGGTACAGACCTCTAGTGTATGTGTCTAAAGTTTCGTCCTTCTAGGTTAAGCGGAAGTCTCCTTTAACAGTAACATTATAACTTTGACGCACCATTGACTTGGCATTGGTGCATGTGTGTGCTTTAAGCGCTGCACCCGAATCCCGCGGGCTTTTCCCGACTTCAGCATTGCTAGTCCTGACTGCTCCCAGCGATTCCCTAGGCCCTAGGCCTAACCACTGTTCGATTCGTATCTCTTATACCACTTTTTTAATATATGGTTTGCGGGGCCCCTGGGCCTCATCCATAATTGTGCAACTTTTATATGTTTAACTGTGCTTTTGTTTAAACACTTGTGCCTCTGCACTCATAAAGAGTACAGAGGATTATTCTAGTAATAAATACATATATTTTTATAATATATAACTTGTGTGGTGTCCTTTCATTTGATATTACAGGATTGTGATTGGTAAAACAGCTTGCTTAACACGACCTCTTGAGTTAAGCCTTTAAGGCTGTTTAGTCCATGCTACCCTTAGGATAGCTTGTCTATAAGGTTGACTTACAACCATCACCATAAGGGATTGTTTGGACTGATACGAGGTGCCCCCAGAATTGGAGACATCTTCTCTCAGGCCAACTTCTCACATTGGTAAGCAGCGGTGCGGATTTGAGCTTGCTGTTGTTTTACCATTGCAATATTTTTATCAAATTGAAAAATCACATCAAGTACCTTAGGTACATATAAACAAAGCTTAGCATATTTAAGTTCTACTGAACTTAGTAGTTGTAAATCAAAGGGCTTAGCACACCCTGCCTACAACTCACTGGCAAGGTACAGTAGGAAAACACTTAGTGTAGGTAAGTGCACCACTTACACCTCACTAGCAGTCATGGCTGGCACAGAGGGAGCTACAGGCTCTTCACCTGTGTTGGTTGACCTTACAAAGGCACCTTCCAGCTATGACACCCTCAGCCATAAGGACCTGAGTGCCTTGTGCACTTCAAGGGGGCTGAGAAAGGGTCACAACCCTACCATTCCCATCCTGATAGCCATCCTGGAGAAGGATGACTTCGCTAAGGCGAGTGCAGTTCCCTTAGATACAGGAGATTGAGTGAACCCCCCTGAGATTGAGAGCCCCCCAGACTTAGAGGAGGAACCTGAATCTGAAGAGGATGATTCAGAGGACCAACCAGGTACTAGTGGGGAGGCCTAACCAAACCAACTTGGAACTGAATAGGAATGGAGAGGGCGAGCACCTCCCCAGATCCTATAACATAGTTCCCTCAGGTAACAGAAAGTTGAGATCCTCTTCAAGGGATTCTCATATTTCTAGTGCCTCAAGGGAATCTCAAAGGGGAATGACTTCCCCCCAGAGAAAAGAGCATAGGGCCAGAATGAGGGCTGTCCAACTCCAGATAGAGAGGGAAGAGGTAGCCCTGGCTCAAGCTAAACTTGCTTTAGCAAGAGAACAAAAGTTGAGTGGATTAGATTCCACTGGTGGCAGCATAATTCCTAGAGAGAAAGACAGGTCCTATGATAATAGAAACCTGACAAAAATTGTGCCCCCCTACAAGGAAGGGGATGACATCCACAAATGGATGACTGCTCTAGAGAGAGCCTGCGTGGTACAGCAGGTTCCTCAAGATCAGTGGGCAGCAATTTTATGGTACTCCTTTTCTGAGAAAGGGAGGGATAGGCTCCTCACAGTTAGACCTGAGGATGCCAAAAACTACTCTGTCCTGAAGAGTGCTCTTATTGAAGGGTTTGGCCTAACCACTGAGCAATACAGGTTGTTGTTCAGAGATACCCAAAAAGCTCAGGCGCAGGACTGGACTGATTTTGTTGATTGTGCCACTAAGGCTCTGGAGGGTTGACTGCAGGGAAGTAAAGTCTCAGACTATACAGGATTGTACAATCTTATAATGAGAGAGCAGATCCTTAATAACTGTCAGAACCAGCTGTTGCATCAATACCTTATTGACTCTGATCTGACCTCTCCTCAAGAATTGGGAAAGAAGGCAGACAAATGGGTCAGAACAAGGATTAAGCAGAAACCCCAGAACCATGGTGGTGACCAGAAGAAAACAGACCAGAAGGGTGGGGATAAGAAAGATAAAGAAAAAGACCAGAAGTCTTCTTCAGGCCCACAAAAGTCTAATAAGGAGGGTGGTTCCCAAAATGGTAACAAGAAGAAGAAGAATGATGGCCCAAAGAAACCTTGGTGTAATACTTGTAAGTCCACTTCCCACTGTGGGAGTGAATGTACCAAGAAAAATCCAGTTCCAACCACTGCAGCTCCTAAAGAACCTGCACCCCCTAGTGCAGTCAGCAGTGGTGGTACACAACCTAAAGGTATAGTAGGGTTGACCCTGGGTACTGAGATGGAGTCTGGCCTAGTCAGAATCCCTACTCAGGCAGTTCTGTTCTATGATGTGGACATGGAAATGCCCACTACTGTGAGTCCCAGTAACTTGGGCAAGTATAGACAGACGCCTTTAATTAATGAGAAACTGGCTCAGGCCTACAGGGACACATGTGCCAATGTCACTATGGTACACAGAAGGATACAAAGTTCCCCGGGGGGAGTACTACAGTGCGGAAAGGAAGTAGATGTGCAGGGTTAGGGAACTAGGTGGGTTCCCTTGTCGAAACTAGAGAGCCTCACACACCCAGAGCGTTAGGTGTGAAACACACCCTGACTGTAGGATGTCCAGTATCATCATCGGCTCACTGCTCCTCGTCAGACCGGCACTGCAATGTCTGACGGAGTGCCCAAAGGCACTCTTTTGGCGGAGTTCTTTTGTTCCTTGCCAATGGTGTGTGTGAGTGAAGAAAAAGTGTAGTCAGTGCAAAGTGAGTGAATATTAAAAAGGGTAAGCAGTCCACAAGGAGATTTATTGACGTGGCTGATTCTCTAATTAAAAGGGGTGGGAGGGGAGCTAGAAACTGTGGAGGTATACAGCAAACTAACTCAACCCCCTGGTGTGGTCAACATGTTTCTCGCCAACCGGCGATTCGTCAGGACCTAAACAAAGTACTACACAGGTTATATTGTGCTCATTCAGGAAGTAAAAAGCAAATACAACCTCACTAGGTCGGTGACAAAGAGGGCCAAGAGGTCCTACTCTAATTAAGCGACCTAAAGGTAGGAGAAAAAATTGATTAGAAGAGGGCGAGTCAAGTCATATCTCAATTTAGCATTTATACATTTAGATGATATGGGGTGACTTGTAGTGAATGCTCTCCACACTGTGGGGGGTGAGGGGGGCGTGTAGGGAAAGCGTTCATACCGGACACTGGGTGGATGAGAGTGTCCCTACATAACCGGGCTAGATATGGCGCGGTTATTATCTCTCAATGGAGAAGCCAGAGTGCAAGTAAAAAACACTAATCTGAAGTTAAAAGCCGAAACTATCAAAGCAACACCCATTCCAAGGAGAATAGAAGGAAGGTTCTTACCCTAAGGGAGAGTAACACGGGCCTCGCAGCGTGCTCCCGTGAGGCCAGCGCTGTCTGGTGGGTATACCTGTGGGGTATTGAAGGGAAGGATTGATTTATGTGTGACAGGTCATGGGGTAGTATGCAGAAAGCCTGGTGGTGAAGGCTCGTACAAGAGGTGACCTCCAGAGTTAGGGCACCCACTATCACGTGTCCGGTCGTGGGTTGGGCAAAGAGCCGAACAATTTGCCCATGTGAGGTGTCTACGGGGCCAAGAAGCCCCAGGCGCGGACCCCAGCACGCACAGTCAGCACAATTGTAACAATGCACGCCCATAGTCATGAGCACGAAATGAGAAAGGAGCCGAAGTACGGCGGAACTTCGTGCAGGCAAAACATTCAAGGTGCAGGCTCAAGGGCGGACTTGTGATCGGTGAAGAGGCGGGCGCTAACCCACTCCTCTCCCTCCTCTCAACTGCTGGCAAAAATGTGGCGAGACGAGGGTAGGGGGAGGGGGCCCAGGTGGAGCTAAGAGCAACCCCCGTTACCGTCAATGTTGTGGGGATGCAGGCGTGGATATGGGCCTCAGGTGATCAGGGTATGGCGACAGAGCTTACCTGCATCCAGACGCTGGGACGGCGTAGACACCTACCTCTCACGCTCGCAGCACCTGGTCAGGGTGCGTAGCAGCTGGTGTCGAATCTCGGGGGGGTCCAACTTTAAGTAGGCTGTCCGTGTCCACGCTATGGCGCCGCGGGTGGGGTGGCGCCTATCGCACGTCATGCGCATGCGTGCAGGTGGCCTGGTAACTAGACCGTTACTGGGTGATGATGGCAAGTATAGCGGCCATGTTGGTTGGGTCACTGATGCAGGCAGCCAACGGATGTGTGGTCTGCCAAGGGATGGAAAGGTACTTGGTTACTACTGACAAAGAATATATATATAATTACGGTATTGTGATGATAATAAGCAAGCATGCGGGCGGGTTGGGGCCGCGGGTGTGGTGGCGCCTATCGCGCGTCATGCGCATGCGTCCGAGTGGCACGGTAACTAGGACAGTTACTGGGTAATGTTGGCAAGCATGGCGGCCATGTTGGGTAGGTCGCTGATGCCGGCAGACAACGGAGGTGTGGTCTACTCAGTGATGTAATGGCACTGGGTTGCTGCTGATGCAAAATATCAATCAGGTGTTGGGCAGGATGGTAAAAATGATGATGATAACCTAGCGTGCGGGCGGGTTAGGGGAGGGGCCGCGCAAGCACTGGAGGAAGGGGGCTGCTACCAGTTAGTAACCCCGGAGATGGCATGGGTGCCCTGATGATGGCCAGGTGGTAAGGCTTGTATGGAAGGAAACAGGGGTCAGTCAGGTACTTGGGGGGCCATCGTATAGGGGTAGGACGTAACTCCTCTGTAGTAAGGTGGCCTGTGCCCAACCTGGGTGTGTGTGATGATGTAAGGGCAGAGTACCTGAGAGTGAATATCGCTCCGCAGGGACTCATAGTTAACATCTTCCCCAGAATTTTCCTTGAGGACATCCAGTTCAAGGGGGATTGGTGCCAGGTTTCCTGGAAATGCACCAAAGACCTTCTATTTTCAATTGTCAAGACAGCTAAAAGACTGGCTGATGCTTTGCTGGATAAAATCACAGCAATAGAGACGACAATGAAGGCCGCTGTCAATAAGAACTCTAAACTTGCAGAAATCAATCAGGAGATTGCTGATAATCAAGAGTATCTCCTAAAACAGAAATTGGCCAAACTTCAAAAGGACTTGACGAGGTTTGAAAAAGAGAAAGTGTATCCTTACCTTAAGGAAGGTTATACTAACAAGAAAACCGGGTACTCTTCAGACGAGAACTCTGGAACTGACAGTCGCAGAGGTTCGTCAAGCAGTGACTCTAGCGGAAGTACCACACCTAATAATAACCGTCAACAACGTCGCTCCAACTGGAACCGAGGTTACCATCAAGGATCCTTGTTCCAAGGACCACCCCAAATGCTACCCCCGTGGCAATACCCTTTCTACCCGCAGGGACCCCCACAATTCTACCCCCTGAACCCCCCTTTTCACGACAGAGGTTGGGGCAGAGGAAAAGGGCGCAAGCGGGGCGGTGTAAGAGGGGTACAGTGGCAGGACCAGCCATCGACGTCTGCCCAATGGAAACAAGGAGTGTAACCAGGGGAAGGAGAGCCTAATAGTCAACCTCTCTAGTAGAGTACTCAATTCGACTGAAATGGGTATTCTTGAAAAAGGCTTAGGCTTTGTTCCCACCCCCACCCCAGATGACTTTACAGAAATGTGTGAGATAAAACAGCTTTTCCGCAAAGTACGTCTAAGGGCATACTTCCAAGACCAAGCAGCAACTGTGACGACTGACACAGGGCTCCGTAACCCCTCCACTTTCACCCCAACGGATGGGATGGTCCCACCCGAGGTGCTGACATTTGAGAGGGCAGTGATGAGGTCCTTGGAGAACAAGCCACAGACCAGTAGCTTCAACAACCTGAGTAGAGCTGAAAGACAGGCAGTCTTAGCTTTGGGCAGTGACACCTCCATCGTCATCAAGCAAGCTGACAAAGCGGGAGCAACGGTCATACAAGATGCCATTGACTATGACACAGAGTGTAAGCGCCAATTAGCCAACACCACCCATTACAGACCCTTACCGGCAGATCCAACCAGTAGGTTGACAACAGACATCTCCAGTCTGATCATTGAAGGCGAGACAAATGGCTGGATCTCGAAACACGAAGCAGAGTTCCTCCTAACGACGGACCCAGTGGTCCCTTATTTCTACACATTGCCTAAAATCCATAAGGGTACCAGTCCAGGCCCAGGGAGACCTATCGTCTCTGGAATTGGCTCATTATTGGAGCCATTGTCTAAGTTCTGTGACGTATTCCTCCAGCTAATTGTGAAGAAAATACCCTCCTTTTTGCAGGACACAAGGGATGTCCTACGCCTCATTGACTCTATTGAAGGTAGAGAAGAAGAACAATAGTTACTTACCTGTAATCTGTGGTTCTCCAGTATTGGTGTCTTTCATAGATTCACATGCCTGAATCATTCCCAGTCGTCGGAGTGGGAGTCCACGGTACATAAAAAAGCAGTAAAATATACCATTTGTACATAACAAATAACAGGCTACCCAGCCAGGAAGTAAAGTAGCCCCAGCTACAGCATATAAAACTTCCACATTAGTGACTATCCAAGTCATTATGTATAGACCAAACTGCAGCCAATCAGGCCACAGCTCCCACCAGAATGCTCTCCCCAGAGACCCAGGCTCTCAGATTTTGTAGCACCGGAGTGTACCAGAGTAATAGAATAGATATAAATAGCCTGAATGAGACTCTGAGGGGAGGTGGGTGGGTGCATGTGAATCTATGAAAGACACCAATACTGGAGAACCACAGATTACAGGTAAGTAACTATTGTTCTTCGCCAGTATTAGGGGTGTCTTTCATAGATTCACATGCCTGAATCAGAGTAGTTATCAGTAATACAATACATAGCTCTTGGACGCCAAGGTACACTGTATCTATGCAAGAATATAAAGAAAAGCAATATCATAATAGGCGTCAAAAGAGCAAGAGGAGGTGGGAGAGAATAGCAGAGGCTCACCTTATTGAAAAAGATTACGCAGGACTGCTCTTCCCACCGAGGCATCGGTATCGCTTGAAGAATCCAGACAGTAATGCCTCGTGAATGTGTGCCTGCTGGACCATGTTGCAGCTCTGCAGATTTGCAGGAGAGGCACCCCAGCAAAAAAGCAGTTGAAGAAGAGACTGCTCTCGTAGAATGAGCTCTGGGCAAGGTCTGTAAGGGTTTACCTGCTTGTAGATGGCAGAGCCCTATCGCTGAAGAGACCCACCTAGCGATTGTCTGTTTTGTCACTGCACAGCCTTGTCTCGGTCTGCCATGCACAACAAATAGCTGATCCGTTTTCCTGATGGCAGCTGTCCTTGAAAGATAAAACTTAAGACATCGTCTGATATCTAACGAGTGTAAAGTCCGTTCAGCTGGAGTCTGCGGATTTGGAAAGAACGTCTTAAGAATTACTGGCTCATTCAAATGAAAATCCGATGGTACTTTGGGCATGTACTTCGGGTTGGTGCGCAGTATCACAGAGTCATTTGTAAATTGTAAGAAAGGTGGTTTAGAAGTGAACGTCTGCATGTCACTAACCCGTCTGGTTGACGTTAACGCCAGCAGTAATGCGACTTTCCAAGTGATGAACTTCAGATCAACTTTATGAATCGGCTCAAACGGATGGCGCATGAGTTGAGCTAGTACTATATTCAAATGCCAGGAAGGAGGTGGCCGATGTACTGGTGGAAACATACGAAATAAACCCTTAAAGAATTGCTGGATTATTCTTGAGGAGTATAGCGAATTGGTACCATCTTGACGGTATCGGGATATAGCCGCTAGAAACACCTTAAGTGTTGAGTGTTCCAAACCAGATTTAGCTAAGTTTAAAAAGAAGGGCAAAATCCTGTCCGGTTCAGCATACATGGGATGTAGATTCATAGTTTTGCACCAAGCACAAAAACGCTTCCATTTAAGCTTGTAAGTTCTGTTCGTTGAAGGCGCTCTAGCATTGGCCAGGACCTCTTGACTGTCTTGTGGAATGTTCAAGTGTGCAAACTCATGGTGTTGAGGAGCCAAGCTAATAATTTCAGAGAATGAGGGTCCGGGTGATATATCCTGCCTTCTTGAAGTGTCAGAAGATCCGGAATTTGAATTGGCTCGCATTCTGAGAGGAGTAGAAGCTGTGTGAACCAATACTGTCGGGGCCACCGTGGAGCGATTAAAAACAGTCGACACGGTTGCCTTCTCATTTTCCTGACGACCTTGGGAATTAATGGAATTGGAGGGAAGGCGTAGGCAAATAGCTGTTCCCAGTTCATTGACAGAGCGTCCCCGCAAGATTCTTTGTGGGGAATCCAGCTCGCAAAATGAGTACATTTCTTGTTGTGGTAGGTCACGAAAAGATCTAGATCGGGGTGACCCCATCTCTGGAAGATTCGATCCAGTGCTGGTTGATGCAGTACCCACTCGTGAGTGCTGCTCTTGGATCTGCTCAGGGAATCTGCTAGCACATTGGCTACTCCTGGAACATGCACTGCTGTTAAGTTGATGTTGTGATCCAGAGCCCAATTCCAGATCTCCTGAGCCTGCTGGGACAACCGGGCTGATCTTGTGCCCCCCTGTTTGTTCAGGTAATGCATGCTCGTCGTGTTGTCTGTGCGGATTAACACGGACGAGTTTTCCAGTGCCGCCTGAAAAGATTTGAGGGCAAGGAAAATGGCCCGTAATTCCAACAAATTGATGTGCCATTTCTTTTGCTGTCTGTCCCACTTGCCACTGATCGTCATCCCTTGAAGGTGAGCGCCCCAACCTTCTGGCGAGGCATCCGTGGTCACGATGTAACTGGGGACTTCTGCGAGGAAAGCACAGCACACCTGCAGGTTGCGTTCTTGACTCCACCACAGGATTGTATTCTTCATTCGAGGCGTTAAGACGATCACATCCTTGAAAGAACCTGACACCTGCACCCATTGGTGACTGAGTTCCTCTTGTAAGGGCCTCATCCTCAGACGACAGTTCGGAGTGAGGAGGATGCACGATGAGATCATTCCTAGGAAAGATTTGAATCTCCAAACTGAAACGCACTCTCTTCTGAGGAGTGCAATCGCCATCTCCTGAATCTTCTGTTGCCTTTCGTTTGAAATGAAGACGTGAGCGAGCTTGGAATCCAGCGTTGCTCCTAGGAAAGACTTCCTTTGCGATGGTAACAGATCCGATTTTTTGTAGTTTATTGAGAAACCTAGACTTTGAAGTAGGCAAAGGCATTTTTGGACATGTTTGCTTGCCGTGGCGTAGGAATTGGCCTTGATAAGGTAGTCGTCCAGATATGGGTATATCTGAATACCCTGTAACCGTAAGTGGGCCGCTACAGGTGCCAACATTTTTGTGAATACCCTCGGGGCTGAGCGTAGCCCAAAGGGAAGGACCTTGAACTGGAAATCCCTGCCAGCCACTCTGAACCTTAGGAACTTCCTGTGCCTGGGGAAGATGGGTATGTGGAAGTAAGCATCCTGAAGGTCGAGTGTTGCCATGTGGTCCCCTTCCGTCAGAAACTGGAGGATCTCTTGGAGTGATAACATTCTGAACGTTAACTTTTTGATATATTTGTTGAGGGCACGCAAATCGAGGATGGGGCGCCATTCCCCCGATTTCTTGCGTATCAAGAAAAAACGAGAGTAAAATCCTTTTCCTCTCTGATGTTGAGGTACCTTCTCGATTGCCCCTTTTCGAATCATTGCATTGATTTGGATGAACAGCTCCCTGAGATGTGCTCGGGGCGGTCCTTTTGGGGGTGAATTTGGAGGGGTTTTTATAAATTCCAATATGTGGCCCTTGGAAACCACATCCAAGACCCATCTGTCTGTGGTAATTTTTGACCATTGTGAGCAATGTAGGGATATTCTTCCTCCTATTTGTTTCTGGCTGGGGCAAAGTGGTGGCAGGATGCGTTTCTCACTTCTTGTTAGCGTTGTCTCTGCCCCGATATGTTGTTTTTCCCCGGGGCTGTGAATAATTATTTCGTCTTTGACCGTAAGGTTGTTGTTTATAAGGCTGGTACCTTTGGTTGCTTTGGTTGTTTATATATGGGCGTTGCTGGTAATATCCTCCTCTATTTGAGAAGTTACCCCTTCCTTTAGCACCACGAAAGGAAGATTTACGGTACTGCAGAGTACCTAATGACCGTGCAGTTTCCGTATCTTTCTTAATGGCTTGCAAAGCTTCGTCCACATGTGAGCCAAAGAGAAACTTTACATCATAAGCCATATTTAGTACCTTGGCTTGTACCTCTTGTCTAAAGGATGTAGATTTCAACCATCCCTCTCTTCTAAGTACTGCAGCTCCCGCCAATTGCCTGAATCCTGTAGCAGCCACGTCCACTGCCGCATCGATGATTTCCGACGAAGCACACTCCCCTTCTTGCGTAATTTTCGTGGCCTCGGAGCGGTCCGGTTCAGGCAGTTTCTGAATGTACGGCGATATGTCGAACCACATTTGCCTATCATACCTGCTGAGAATCGCCAACGAATTAGCAGCTCTAACTGTGGTCGCTGCAATAGTAGATACCTTTTTGCCAATGGTATCGAGTCGCCTCCCGTCCCTGTCCGTAGGAGTCGAGATCTGAGAGGACGGGTTCCTTGCTATCTTCTGAGCTGCTTGCGCAATAACTGAGTCCGTCTTTGCCTGACCGATCAGGCAAGCAGGTGAAGAGGCGGGCGCCCTATATTTCTTATCTACTCGCGGTAATACCGCAGGCGAAGAATTTGGCGTGGCCATGATCTTGAGACCTTCTTTCCAAATAAAGTCTATAATAGGAATAGACCAACTTTGCCTCTGCGACAAACTCTTAAAGTCGTACAGGAAGCATTCGTCCTGTTTAGCCTCCATGGAAATGAGAAACCTCTTAGTAGCCTTCTCCATAATCCTATGGAAATTCGCAATATCCACCGGTGGTGACTCAGCCTTTGGTTGTTCATCAGGGGAAGGTGTGTCCGCTTGGTAATCGTCATACTCCGACGAGTCCGATTTATCCAATTCTCCTTCTTCATGAGTTTCCTCATCAGTATGTCATCCTCCTGTTGGTGGTAGGAGACCGGTGTTGAAGGCCCGGCATGTTCTGCACCTTCCGTCATCGTAGCCCCTGAAGTTTGAGTTACCCGAGGCTGTGGAGAAGCGATTCGAGAGTCGCCTGACTCCGAAGGCGGGAAACGGCGATAATAATCGCTCAACATATACTGCAAATTTTGGAAAAGTTCCATTGGCATTTGCATCCCTGGCGCTGGTGTATTCACCAATGTAGGCGCTTGTATCTGCTGTTCCTCATCCTCCTGATCCTTTACTCGTATAAGTAAGTCAGATGGGCTCTCAGCTGCTTGAAATAGCTCATCACCAGATCCCTCTTCCTCAGAAACTAAGAGCCTGTCAGGCATTTTTAGTGGCGACATAGATGTGGACTGTGATGAACGTTTTTGCAATAGAGCCGCAGTTGTGGCTGGGGATGGTAGTGGTATGGCAGTGCTCCTTGCTGACCATACCTGAAGATCTGTGCAAGACGACAGCTTTGGTGTTGTTGGATTCTCTTGGTCTAAGGTAAAATCCGAGTCTTGTGGTGTTTTCTTCGTCGAGGACAATAGCTCCGTCGACGTCAGAGGCTGTTTGATTTTCGTCGACGTGGCGGAGTTCGTCATCGACGAGGGAACCGTCGACGGGGTTACCTTCCTCGTCGACGGGGCCGTCGACAAGACAATCTTCTTCGTCGATGAGGCCGTCGACGATGACTTCGTCGACGTGTCCGTCGACGGGGTCTTCTTCGCCGTCGATGAGATCGTCGACGGTAGCTTCGTCGACGACGATGTCGACGTCGGCAAGGTCTTCTTCGTCGACGGTAAGGCTGCCGTCGAAGCCAGGGGTTTTGTCGACGCTGGTTTCATTTTCATCGACGTCTGATCGTCGACGAGAGGTGTGACAACCTTCGTCGACGAGATGGGACGAATTTGGACATGAACATAAGTTGGAGAGGAGGCTGAGGACATCACCATAGACGGTTTTGGTGAGGAGAAAGTCATAGTAGAAGTCATCGCAGAGGCTGCCTGACTGGAAATCGGCGGAGCAGTTGATGCCTTAGTCACAGGTCTCTGAGGAGACACTAAAGACGCAGTCTTTTTAGAGTCTGTAGGCTTCACAGATTTCTCAGAGGATTTCTTACTTTTAGAAGTAGAAGGCTCACCAGCATCTGAAGCGAGCTGGGCCTGCTTCGCCACTTTAGCCTTAGGAGTAGGCACCTTACTCTCAGCCATCCTCTTTCTTGATCCCATAGAAGACCCTGAGGCAAAACTTCCTACCTCAGAAAGTGGCGCATCTTTATCCTTAATTCGCTGAAGCCACAGCAGCAGGCAACCCTCTCTATCCCTGAGGGTCTTAGGAGGAAAAGTGCGACAGATCTTGCACTCCTTAGCCTGATGATCAGGGTACAAGCAGTAGATGCAGCGAGTATGCGGATCCTCCTTAAACAGCCTTGCTTTTCCGCAAGAGTCACAGGCCCTGAACAGGGACTTTGATTTAGACATGTTTAAAGCAAATCCTTCACAAGTAGAGAAAAAACTGAGCAGAGCTCAGAGGGATTCCCTATCACACGACGTGCGGTAAAAAATCTGAGAGCCTGGGTCTCTGGGGAGAGCATTCTGGTGGGAGCTGTGGCCTGATTGGCTGCAGTTTGGTCTATACATAATGACTTGGATAGTCACTAATGTGGAAGTTTTATATGCTGTAGCTGGGGCTACTTTACTTCCTGGTTGGGTATACTGTTATTTGTTATGTACAAATGGTATATTTTACTGCTTTTTTATGTACCGTGGACTCCCACTCCGACGACGGGGAATGATTCAGGCATGTGAATCTATGAAAGACACCCCTAATACTGGAGAAGTAGACCTCCTCCTCACGCTTGATGTGGAAGCTTTATATACTAATATTCCCCAAGCGGCCACATTAGAAGCTGTAGAAACTGCCCTAATGCAGGAGGAGTGGTCCTCACCTACTCCAATACCATTTATCATGGCCTGCGCGAGCATTGCCCTTACAGAAAACTGTTTTCAATACGGATCACAGATGTACCATCAAATCAGGGGTACTTCAATGGGTTCAACCTTTGCTCCCAGCATCGCCTGTATCTACATGGCAGCTTTTGAGAACCAGTTCATCTACCCAGAATCCAACCCCTTCAGACAACATCTGACATTATGGCGTCGCTACATAGACGACATCCTGATACTATGGAAAGGTGACCGCGATAGCTGCACTCAATTCTGCACATGGATCAACCTACAGAACCCATACCTTAAATTTACAGGCTCCATGTCAGAGACATCCCTTCCTTTTCTTGACCTCACGATACGGCTGGGCCCAGCCGGTCTGAGCACTACCCTCTTCCGCAAGGGCACGGACAGAAACAGTCTTCTCCTGTTCAATAGCCATCACCCCAGAGCACTACGCGAGAATTTACCCTTCGGGCAATTCCTTAGGGTTCGTAGAAACTGCTCCGCCAGGGATGACTATAGGCAAGAAGCTAATATCCTCCAACACAAACTTCAGGACAGAGGGTACCCCACTAAACTGATACGTGACTCCAATAAGAGAGCACTAAACAACCATAGGGAGGCCCTCCTTGAAGTACACCAAAAAGAGCGTGATGACTTGATTACTTCCGTCACTAGTTTTACCAGAAACTCCAACTTTATTAAAAAAACTGTGAACAAGCATTGGGACATCCTTAACTCAGGGGGCGCTGAGTTACCCAAACCGAGGTTCGCTTTTAAACGAACGGCCAACCTGAAAGACTCCCTGATACATACACGCCCCAAGAAACAACTTAGCAGTGGGCAGCAGACACTGTGGCACCTCCCCCCTGTTGTTGGACACTACCCTTGTGGCGGTTGTGCGGTGTGTCCCCAGTCTAGACAATGTAAAGAAATCAAGCTCACTGACTCCTTTACGTGGAAACTCAACAGACACACCAACTGTCTTAGTACTAAATGTATCTACCTCCTGATCTGTCCTTGCGACAAATTCTACATAGGTATGACTATGAGACAGGTGAAGCTCAGAATAACGAAGCACAAAAGCAACATACGGTGCTCCAGGACTCACACGAGATTGTATGAACATTACCAACTACACAATCACTCTGCAGAGAGCATCCAATGGTTAGTGCTTGAGTCCCAACCAGCCATGACCAGGCAGGCACTGTTTAGGCTGGAACTGAGATGGGTGCACCGCCTTCAGCTCGACACAGTAGGGCTTAACGATGCAGTCCCATGGGCTACCGTCTCCCGATGACATGTCATAGCTAGCCCCTGCACCTACTCGGCCCTTACATCGTCACACACACCCAGGTTGGGCACAGGCCACCTTACTACAGAGGAGTTACGTCCTACCCCTATACGATGGCCCCCCAAGTACCTGACTGACCCCTGTTTCCTTCCATATGAGCCTTACCACCTGGCCATCATCAGGGCACCCATGCCATCTCCGGGGTTACTAACTGGTAGCAGCCCCCTTCCTCCAGTGCTTGCGCGGCCCCTCCCCTAACCCGCCCGCAGGCTAGGTTATCATCATCATTTTTACCATCCTGCCCAACACCTGATTGATATTTTGCATCAGCAGCAACCCAGTGCCATTACATCACTGAGTAGACCACACCTCCGTTGTCTGCCGGCATCAGCGACCTACCCAACATGGCCACCATGCTTGCCAACATTACTCAGTAACTGTCCTAGTTACCGTGCCACTCGGACGCATGCGCATGATGCGCGATAGGCGCCACCACACCCGCGGCCCCAACCCGCCCGCACGCTTGGTTATTATCATCACAATACCGTAATTATATATATATTCTTTGTCAGTAGTAACCAAGTACCTATCCATCCCTTAGCAGACCACACATCCGTGGGCTGCCTGCATCAGTGACCCAACCAACATGGCCGCTATACTTGCCATCATCACCCAGTAACGGTCAAGTTACCAGGCCACCTGCACGCATGCGCATGACGCGCGATAGGCGCCACCCCACCCGCGTCGCCATAGCGTGGACACGGACAGCCTACTTAAAGTTGGACCCCCCCGGGATTCAACACCAGCTGCTCCGCACCCTGACCAGGTGCTGCGAGCGTGAGGGGTAGGTGTCTACGCCGTCCCAGCGTCTGGGTGCAGGTAAGCTCTGTCGCCATACCCTGATCACCTGAGGCCCATATCCACGCCTGCATCCCCACAACATTGGCGGTAACGGGGGTTGCTCTTAGCTCCACCTGGGCCCCCTCCCCCTCCCCTCGTCTCGCCACATTTTTGCCAGCAGTTGAGAGGAGGGAGAGGAGGGGGTTAGCGCCCGCCTCTTCACCGATCACAAGTCCGCCCTTGAGCCTGCACCTTGAATGTTTTGCCTGCACGAAGCTCCGCCGTACTTCGGCTCCTTTCTCATTTCGCGCTCATGACTATGGGCGTGCATTGTTGCGATTGTGCTGACTGTGCGTGCTGGGGTCCGCGCCGGGGGCTTCTTGGCCCCGTAGACACCTCACATGGACAAATTGTTCGGCTCTTTGCCCACCCCACGACCGGACACGTGATAGTGGGTGCCCTAACTCTGGAGGTCACCTCTTTTACGAGCCTTCACCACCAGGCTTTCTGCATACTACCCCATGACCTGTCACACATAAATCAATCCTTCCCTTCAATACCCCACAGGTATACCCACCAGACAGCGCTGGCCTCACGGGAGCACGCTGCGAGGCCCGTGTTACTCTCCCTTAGGGTAAGAACCTTCCTTCTATTCTCCTTGGAATGGGTGTTGCTTTGATAGTTTCGGCTTTTAACTTCAGATTAGTGTTTTTTACTTGCACTCTGGCTTCTCCATTGAGAGATATATCTAGCCCGGTTATGTAGGGACACTCTCATCCACCCAGTGTCCGGTATGAACGCTTTCCCTACATGCCCCCCTCACCCCCCACAGTGTGGAGAGCATTGACTACAAGTTACCCCATATCATCTAAATGTATAAATGCAAAATTGAGATATGACTTGACTCGCCCTCTTCTAATCAATTTTTTCTCCTACCTTTAGGTCGCTTAATTAGAGTAGGACCTCTTGGCCCTCTTTGTCACCGACCTAGTGAGGTTGTATTTGCTTTTTACTTCCTGAATGAGCACAATATCACCTGTGTAGTACTTTGTTTAGGTCCTGACGAATCGCCGGTTGGCGAGAAACATGTTGACCACACCAGGGGGTTGAGTTAGTTTGCTGTATACCTCCACAGTTTCTAGCTCCCCTCCCACCCCTTTTAATTAGGGAATCAGCCATGTCAATAAATCTCCTTGTGGACTGCTTACCCTTTTTAATATTCACTCACTTTGCACTGACTACACTTTTTCTTCACTCACACACACCATCGGCAAGGAACAAAAGAACTCCGCCAAAAGAGTGCCTTTGGGCACTCCGTCAGACATTGCAGTGCCGGTCTGACGAGGAGCAGTGAGCCGATGATGATACTGGACATCCTACAGTCAGGGTGTGTTTCACACCTAACGCTCTGGGTGTGTGAGGCTCTCTAGTTCCGACAAGGGAACCCACCTAGTTCCCTAACCCTGCACATCTACTTACTCTCCGCACTGTAGTACTCTCCCCGGGGAACTTTGTATCCTTCTGTGTGCTCTAGACTAGGACATGTACACTGGACCCCATTAAATATCGTCCTATCAGTGTTCCCCTTGTTGTTTCAAATGTCACTATGGTGCCACCTGACTTTGTGGACCCTGGACAAGTTGTACTAGGTGAGAATGACCTAGTGACCATTACAAACAATGCCACTACTACACATAGTGTGGCTGTTAACTTCTCCTGGTGAGGGGTAACTGGCCTCAAGAAAGTTGTTGTGAGTGCAGACCTGCCAGTAGACTGTCGGTTGGGCAATGATCTAGAGAACTCAGTTTGGTCAGAGGTGGAGTACAGGACTCATGCAGAAATGCTAGGGATATCAGCACATGTCCTTGCTATAACCAGAACTCAGGCAAAGAAGTGCCTACCTGAACCTGTGGTGGATCTTGAAACTATAGACCAACCACAATCCAAGAGAAGGAGCAAGAGGGTTAAGGCTGTGCCTTCCCACTTGCCCCAGGTTGAGGATCAGACTTCACAGGAAGCTGATTCTGTAGTCCAAGAGGAGTCTGTCTCTGAGGAGCTTGAACCTGATCAGGTTGAGTTTCTAGGGACAGGGGGACCCTCAAGGGCAGACCTAGGGCAGGCCCAATTAGATTGCCCTTCCCTTGAACCCCTCAGACAGCAAGCTGCTGCTGAGGCTGCTGGGAATTCTCAAGGTACCCATAGAGTGTATTGGGATGATGGGCTCCTTTATTCAGAGGCTAGAGACCCCAAGCCTGGTGCCACCAGGAGGTTGGTCATTCCTTTACAATTTAGGGGCTTCCTTCTTACCTTGGCCCATGATATTTCCCTTGCAGGACACTTAGGCCAGAACAAGACTTGGGACAGGCTTTTCCCTCACTTTCACTGGCCTCATATGTCAGAAAATGTCAAGGAGTTTTGTCGCTCCTGTGTCACTTGCCAAGCCAGTGGTAAGTCAGGTGGCACAACAAAGGCCCCCCTGATACCACTAACTGTGGTGGGGGTACCCTTTGAAAGAGTTGGAATAGATATTGTGGGTCCCATGGATCCTCAAACAGCATCTGGGCACAGATTTATACTGGTGGTAGTGGATCATGCCACCAGGTACCCAGAGGCAATTCCCCTGAGGACCACAACAGCTCCTGTTGTGGCAAGGGCCCTTCTTGCAGTTTTCTCAAGAGTGGGCTTTCCAAAGGAGGTTCTTTCAGACAGAGGTACCAACTTCATGTCTGGATACTTAAAGGCAATGTGGAAACAGTGTGGAGTAAACTACAAGTTTACCACACCCTATCATCCTCAGTGCAATGGGCTTGTTGAAAGGTTCAACAAGACCCCAAAGGGAATGACAAAAGGGTTACCTG
The DNA here is from genome assembly GCF_964263255.1 of Lissotriton vulgaris. Lineage (NCBI taxonomy): Eukaryota > Metazoa > Chordata > Amphibia > Caudata > Salamandridae > Lissotriton > Lissotriton vulgaris. The sequence goes on along the minus strand of NC_141685.1, from coordinate 1,150,123,363 downwards.
AGAAGCTTAGGTGACGATGGGACATCCTTTTACCCTGCTTGCTCTTTGCTTACAGAGAGGTCCCACAGAAGGGGGTTGGCTACAGCCCTTTTGAAATTTTGTTTGGCCACCCTGTGAGGGGTCCATTGTGTCTGGTGAAGGAAGGATGGGAATTACCTTTCAAAAAGCCTAAGCTTGATGTTGTGGACTATGTACTTAGTCTCCGCTCCCGGATGGCTGAGTACATGGAAAGAGCATCCAAAAACCTGGAGGCCAGTCAAGAATTACAGAAAGCTTGGCATGACCAAAAGGCTGTTCTGGTTGAGTTCCAGCCAGGGCAGAAGGTGTGGGGGTTGGAGCCAGTGGCCCCAGCAGCTCTCCAGGACAAATGGTCTGGACCCCACACCATCATTGAAAAGAAGGGAGAGGTCACCTATTTGGTTGACCTTGGAACCCCTAGGAGCCCCCACAGGGTGCTCCATGTTAACAGATTGAAAGCATTTGTTGACAGAAAGGACATGAGCCTGCTCATGGCCACAGATGGGGAACAGGAGGAAGAGAGTGGCCCTCTCCCAGACTTGTTGTCCCAGAACCCTGAAGATGGTTCAGTTGATGGAGTAGCCTTGGCAGGCAGCCTCACTGACCAGCAACAGATGGACTGCAGACAGGTGTTGCAGGCCCATAGACATATGTTTTCTCTCACACCCAGTCAAACTAACTGGTGCACCAATGAGGTGGACACTGGTGACAGTCTGCCTGTGAAGAATAAAATCTACAGGCAACCTGACCACGTCAGGGATTGTATAAAGGCTGAGGTGCAAAAGATGCTTGAACTTGGAGTGATTGAGCCATCAGAGAGCCCATGGGCCAGCCCAGTAGTCCTTGTGCCAAAACCCCATACCAAAGATGGAAAGAGAGAAATGAGGACTACAGAGGTCTCAATGCTGTCACTAGGACAGATGCTCATCCCATTCCAAGGGCAGATGAGCTCATTGATAAATTGGCTTCTGCCAAATTTCTGAGCACATTTGATTTGACAGCTGGCTATTGGCAGATCAGGTTAGCTGAAGAGTCTAAAGCCAAAACAGCATTCTCTACCCCTAGTGGACATTATCAGTTTGTGGTAATGCCCTTTGGTTTGAAGAATGCACCTGCCACCTTCCAAAGGTTGGTGAATCAAGTCCTTGCTGGGTTGGATGACTTTTGTGCAGCATATCTAGATGATATTGCTGTCTTTAGCTCCACCTGGGAAGATCACCTGATCCACCTGAAGAAGGTTCTGGAGGCCCTGCAAAAGGCATTTCTGACTATCAAGGCTACCAAGTGCAAGATAGGGCAGAGCAAGGTTGTGTACCTGGCCCACCTAGTAGGTGGGGGTCAGGTTCAACCACTGGAGAGTAAGATCCAGACCATAAAGGACTGGGCTCCTCCAACTACCCAGACACAAGTCAGAGCCTTCTTGGGCCTGACTGGGTATTACAGGAAGTTTGTAAAGAACTATGGGTCCATTGTGACACCATTAAATGAAGAGAAGTGTGGCTCAATGGTTAGAGCGGCAGACCCTGATGCAGTAGTCGGCGGGTCTCGGGCTCAATTTCCTCAGACCTGATAATTCTCGCTTCGGTGCCTATTCTAATCATGAGTCCCACTCTGCACCTCTGGGCAATAGCTTGCTTAATCTCTACAACGGCCCCAACAACGCTGAGGATGCCTGACTTCACCTTGGGGGTTGCCCAGGAGTGGGGTACTTACAGGGAAAGGCCAGGAAGGGTTCCTTGGCGGTATTTGTACAAGCGCCGAGATGCCTACGGGTAGTCGTGCGCTATACAAGTGCGTAATCATTTCATTTCATTTCATTTCACTTGACATCAAAGAATGTGCCCAAAAAGGTTCAGTGGACAGTTAGCTGTCAAAAGGCATTTGATGACCTGAAGAAGGTCATGTGCTCTGTACCTATCCTGAAGAGTCCTGACTACTCCAAACAGTTCATTGTTCAAACAGATGCTTCTGAGTTGGGGGTGGGAGCTGTGCTTTCACAACTTAATGTAGATGGTCAAGACCAACCCATTGCTTTTATTAGCAGAAGGCTGACCCCAAGGGAGAAACGTTGGTCAGCTATTGAGAGGGAGGCCTTTGCTGTGGTTTGGGCCCTGAAGAAGTTGAGGCCATACTTGTTTGGAACTCACTTCCTAATTCAGACAGACCATAAGCCCCTCTTGTGGCTAAATCAGATGAAGGGTGAAAACCCCAAACTACTCAGGTGGTCCATTTCCCTACAGGGGATGGACTTTACAGTGGAGCACCGCCCAGGGACTGACCATGGTAATGCAGATGGTCTCTCCAGGTACTTCCACTTAGAACATGAAGACTTATCTGGTCAAGGTTAAGTTTAATGTCCCTGCGTTTGGGGGGGGGGGGGGGTTGTGTAGGAGAGTAGGGTCTGCTATCCTATGGTCACCCCAATGTTTGCTTTTTGCTTCACTAGTTTTCGACTTAATGTGGCTGTGGGCCTGCTAATCAGACCCACAGCCTGCTGTTCTCTCTCTAAATTCACAGACATGTACTATAGATACATAACCAAATTGGTACTTAACACCTTGTCAGCCCCTATACAGTGCACCATAGGTGCCATGGGCATAGGTGCATCCAAGGTCTACCAGGGGCTGCAGCATAGCTTTTGCCACCCCTGGCTGGTTCTTAAATTGACACAACTGGCTGATCACTCATCTGGGGCATGTTGGTGTCATCAACTCTTGCTTAGATATAGTATACCAATATCTAAACCTATATCTGGACACATATAAACCTATAAGTCACTCCTATGGCAGGCCTTATCAATCCTGGAGGCAGAGTGCGTGGTTTAACGTGAGATGGTGCTCGAGCATGAGCTGAGCCTGTCTGCAGCTGTCGGGAACAACTCCCTAAGCTGTTCCGGGATAATGCCATGCCATATACTCTTAAGTGCATTATAATCCATCGCGGTTATGTGCTAACTTTGGTTTGGCTTTATCAAAACATGTCGTGTAAGGTGTCATACAATTTGGAATACTATCCCCTCAACAGTCCTGTCGACGGGGATAGCATCCCACCCTTCTAGAGGGAGAAGACATGTTACTTTACTGAAACGAGGTTAATCCTAACCAGAGCCTCAGCATCACAAAATGGATGCTGCTGCCACCGACACAAGTCTGACCTCCTGCTGCTGACCAAAACTTGGCAGAGGGGGCCTGGACAAAGGGTTTAATGTCGCGGCGAGGTGCTACACCACCCCAGACAGGAGATAGTGTATTGGGGCAGGGAGGGCTGAAAGAAACTAGATAGTGCCTGGGGCGCACAAGGCTTCCCCTTGCATAATCCGGTCAAACCGGTTCTGGGGCACACCAGCCCCAGTCTCAGCGCGGCCTTGGACAAAGGGAAAGGGGTGTAACCACCCCCTTCCTGGGTCCCACCCATAGGAGGGACCTAGCAGGTAATCCAGCCCCCTAGATTGGTATAAGAATGGGACCAGTGCCAACGCACTGAGATTAGCCTGACTGAAACTTATGAAACGAAACTCTGGACCCTTCGACATCCTACTTGACGTAGAAGACTGAAGAATCTCCCTTGTGGTCAAGGAGTGACCACCCTGTGCAAACAGGCACCATCGACGTTTGCTTTGTTGCAGTTCCCCCCGGAACTCGAGCGACAGAGTTCGACAAGACCCAGCGTGCCTGCCTTCTAACAGCCTGACCCACAGTCCCTGCAGAGCTGAGACCCGTGGAGGCGACCTGAAGCGTGGGGCCCGCCATCTTGGAAAGACCACGAGAAGCTGACCGTGCAGCCCACGAGTGACCCTCGAAGCTGTGCATTGGGGTTTGAGAAGCCCCAGCCCTGAGCCTCTCTTGCACTGAAGCTCACCCCTCTACACTCACCGAGTGCTGTATGGGGCCCTTCTGCATCTTTTGGCTCAACGCGTTGGCCCGGTCACTTGCCCGTTGACTTGTGGCCCCTGTGCCGACGAACTTTGAAAACTGACTCGTGAGTCTGATTGCTCCAGACTTGCACTCGCTCCCCTGAAAAGGAGCACTCGCTCTGACCCTCCTGGTCCGAGTGTTAAGCGATCTTCGAGTCCTGCGTGGGTTGCGCTTGCCAAGAGTTGTTTGCTCCAATCCAGAAGCGGACACAGCCGACAGCGAGAGCCTGCGTGGGACAGTTTGTGATCCACTCCTGGACGCCCTCGGTGCCCCAGAGTCCACGTGGCAGCGGAGACAAGCTTCCCGTCAACGACCAGATTGCGCCCGACATTGCCTGGTTCCACCCTGGTCACTGCTGAGTGACCCAGACTCTGTCCCCTCTGCTTTCAGATCATCTTTATCTTCGATCCACCCTTGGATCACACCGGACACTTCTCTTCTCGAAGCCTGCAGCATCTTCAGCTCCAAGCACCATCAACCTGCGTGACGAAACCCGACACTACTTCGCACCTGTGCACCCGCTTCCTGTGGGTGAGGTAACTCAGCAACGCCGGTGTTCCTACACTGGTACACACCTCTAGTGTATGTGTCTAAAGTTTTGTCCTTCTAGGTTCAGCGGAAGTCTCCTTTAACAGTAACTTTATAACTTTTATGCACCACTGACTTTACATTGGTGCATGTGTGTGCTTTAAGCGCTGCACCCGAATCCCGCGGGCTTTTCCCGACTTCAGCATTGCTAGTCCCGACTGCTCCCAGCGATTCCCTAGGCCCTAGGCCTAACCACTGTTCGATTGGTATCTCTTATACCACTTTTTTAATATATGGTTTGCGTGGCCCCTGGGCCTCATCCATAATTGTGCAACTTTTATATGTTTAAATGTGCTTTTGTTTAAACGCTTGTGCCTCTGCACTCATAAAGAGTACAGAGGATTATTCTAGTAATAAATACAATTTTTTTTATAATATATAACTTGTGTGGTGTCCTTTCAAATGATATTACAGGATTGTGATTGGTAAAACAGCTTGCTTAACACGACCTCTTGAGTTAAGCCTTTAACCCGTTAAGCGCGCCGCAAATTCCGCCCCAGTGCGGACGTTCCATTGCGCGGGCGGGATCGGAACGTTCAGCGGACGTGCGCAGCACTAGCGAGGTAGTGTACACGACGTCCGCCGAACGTTCGCAGCACTTAACGGGTTAAGGCTGCTTAGTCCATGCTACCTTAGGATAGCTTGTCTATAAGGTTGACTTACAACCATCACCATAGGGGATTGTTTGGACTGATACGAGGTGCCCCCAGAATTGGAGACATCTTCTCTCAGGCTAACTTCTCACAGGGTGGGAATCATGATGGTAATGCCCTCTTTCCCATTTCCCCAAGGTTGGTGGGCTAGCAGGATAATGATTTACTGAATAGGGGTGAAAATAGCTGAGGTCGTGGGCGCTAATTCCCAAACTACCCTGGCTAGAGGGATGGTTGCAGATGTACTTTGCCACCCTAGCATCCCTGAAATTAACCAAGATACAATCACCCCTCGTGTCCTTAGGCCTACTTCCTAACCAATTAACCCGTCTCACATGGAGAACCCGCCCATCAAGTGAACTAGGCAGCGGTCTGTTTTCCCTTAGCCAGAACATGGTTTTATTTTTTAATTCATCGTACGATTCGTATTTATCCCCCTTCAGTTGTGGGACCCCGCTGAGCACTGCTACATATAGCTGACAATCAGGAGGTAGGTTGACATGGGGAAGGGTTAATTGAGGAGGTTTAACTCCCTTCTCCACCGGGACCGTCTCTTTAGGTGGAACAGATATGTTACAATTCTGACCCCCACTACCCTCCACATTGTTAGTGGTGCCATTGCTCTGGGCAGGACGACTTTGGGGGGGGGGGGACCCATGTGTCCCTTTGTTCAAGGTCAGACTGGGGTTCGAGCTCGGTGGGGCAATGGGACAAGTAAGGCCACCCTCGATGTTAACTCCGGCGCTCACATTTGCCCCAGGCGCTACCCCTGATGCAATAGGTAGTCTCATCTCTGCAGGAGAGGAGTCCACCTGTTGACATACATTAATTCTAAATCCGTCCTCCCGGTTTTAGAATGTAATTTTATTAGGGACTTGAGTGAAAAGAAGTTGTCGAGAGTGGCTTGCTCAAATCTATCTAACCTCTCCAACAAGACTTTCACTCTTTCAAGTACCGGGAGTATCAAGGATTTAATTAGTTTCTCTATTTGGGTAATAGATGGGATTTCAAGAAGGGTGCTGGCTGAGGAAATTGGCCGTGCATTGACATTCTCCTGCTCGGATGGGATACATAACAACTGTCCATCAGAGGTTGAGGTCCCTTGTAACCCTGACTGAGTCTGCCTCGTCCCGAGCCCCATCCCTGTATTTTTCGCACAGCCCCTAGAACAGTTGCCTCTGGGCTTCTTAGGCGGTTTTAGATGGTTGCCCCTGCGGAAACTTATGGTTCTTTTCCTTTTAAGGGGAGCTGCTCTGACTATTTTAATGGGCGCTACAACTGGTTGGACAGGGGGACTCTCAGAGTGGATAGAAATACCCAAGGGAGCAGGAGGCACTGGGGGCTCAATCGACACCCGATCAGGCTGGGTGGCGAGGGCCTACGAAATTCAAGGGCATTAAGTCTATCCAGGCTGGCCCTTATGGCCCCAGATCTAAGTTGGTCAGCACTGGGAGATCCTGAATCAGAGAGCTCAACTGTATTTCCCAGGGAGGTTGCTAGAGCCAGGGGCCCAATGGAGGAGCGTTTGTGGTTAAGCGGCGCGAGAGAGAGAGAGAGAGGCGACGTTCAGTAATGGCGATCTCTTTCTCGATGACTGAAAAGGCTTGAGTAATGAACTGGTCCATAGTGCCACTTACATAACCACCCCTCCCCCTCCCGGACTTCCCAGAACGAGTTGTCATTGGCATAGGAAAAAATACTTGCTGATGAATTCACCCAACAGCTGGACAATCAGGTTAAACTAACAGCTAAGAAAACAGAAAAAGAAAAAGCCTGATAATGTCCAAACGTTAGGGGGGTGGCCCAGCACAGCCACGACCGGCCCCGGACGGCCACTGACGGTCTGGCCCTTGTCCCGGGCTTCTCCCGGCGCTGCCCGCGCACGTCCCGCGTTGCAGGAGACTGGGTCCGGTTTTGAGCACACCTGTGGGGGGCGTGACCTGGCATTGGTGTGCCTCACTGGCACAGATGGATTGTGGGCGTTGTTGTTCGCCTCTCCTCACGGTGTCTTTGGCCCCCAGCTGCGAGCGTTTCCCGCAAAGCGGGAAACGCGAGAAGTGATGCAGGGAACCCCAGACAAAAACAAAAGGGCATGGAATCCTCCTCGGCGTGGCCTGTAACAAGTTCACCAAGAAAACAGAGTGCTGGAAGCTCCCCCGTTGCCGGAGACTGAGTCCGGTTTTGAGCACACCTGTGGGGGGCGTGACCTGGTGTTGGTGTGCCTCACTGGTCCAGATGGATTGTGGGTGTTGTGGTTCGCCTCTCCTCACGGTGTCTTTGGCCCCCAGCTGCGAGCTTTTCCCGCGAAGCGGGAAACGCGAGAGGTGATGTAGGGAACACCGGACAAACACAAAAGGGCGTGGAATCCTCCTCGGCGTGGCCCGTAACAAGTTCACCAAGAAAACAGAGTGCTGGAAGCTCCCGCGTTGCCGGAGACTGAGTCCAGTGTTGAGCACACCTGTGGGGGGCGTTGGTGTGCCTCACCGTCCCAGATGGATTGTGGGCGTTGGGGTTCGCCTTTCCTCACGGTGTCTTTGGGCCCCAGCTGCGAACGCGAGAGGTGATGCAGGGAACCCCAGACAAAAACAAAAGGGCGTGGAATCCTCCTCGGCGTGGCCCGAAACAAGTTCACCAAGAAAACAGAGTGCTGGAAGCTAGGATACTACAAACAGCTTTGCTGAAAAAATAAAGTTTACCAAAAACACTTACGCGGACACTAGGCTCTCCTTTTCTTTACACTCCACTGTGGTGGTGGCGGGGCCCCTACCGTAGGGGTTCTATAAATCACCCTCAGGCTGAGACTGTCTAAGCCTGTGATGGTGGCAGCCGTGGCGTACGCCAGAGAACTCAGCACAGCGCGGGGGCGGGCCCAGGGCCGTCATTGATAGTGCTATAAGATTGACGGCCCTGGGACCCACAAACTGGGTATGCTACCACCGCGCATCGCACCATCATCACCACTATGCTAGTAGGTGGTGCGTGCGTGGCGTGTGTGCACTGCAGTATTTGTTGCTTGTAAGCAGATGTGCTTGCAAAGCAGAGGTGAGGCTGCAGAGCTGTGTTACACAGTGTAACCAGTCCAGATTGGTATCACCCTGTGATGATGGTGTCACCCGGTGCGGTCTGCACCCCCCGCATACCCCTAATGACGCCGCTGGAGACACCTTCAGGTCTCCTCCCCCTCCTTGCATCGGAGGCAATTCTAGCCCTTGCAGCTCCAGGGCCTCGCAGCACGACCACAACAAAGCAGCGCTCCCTTATTTAGGTCTTGCATTAAGTAATTAGTATGGTGGGTGAAATTTCTACTGCTGCTTGCCATTGGTTTAACTCTGGCATTGCTCTTCTTATCTGGCGTTTCATTGGCTCCTGTTCCGATACTCACTTCCGCTTATTCAGGAAGCAGCACCGTCTAACTACAGTTTTCTTCCGCTTTTGTGTGTTCATCTGTAGTTGGTAAGCACTATATTCTTTTACGGTCTCCTTGTCTTCCTCCTCCGGCTTCACCATGGACTCGCCTGCGACCCCCACGGAAGCCGGTAGGGAGCAGCTCGCCATACCTGCGCACTCGCGCTTTAGCTTCAAACAGTTTAAGCTAAAACGCGGGTGACACGATTACTTCAAAAGCAAAGAAATGGAAGTATTTTCTTTACTTTTAGGCAATCACACGCTTTAGCTTATAATGTTAAAAGCTGAAGCGCGATTGCGGGGATTGTAGCAAAAGTCAACAAATAGAAAAAAAGACACGGCCGGCATTTTTTTATTTGCTTACTTTTGTTACAATCGCTGCACTCGCGCTTTAGCTATGAACATTATAAACTAAAGCACGGGTGCAGCGATTGCCTAAAAGTAAAGAAAATACTTCAATTTCTTTGCTTTTGTTAGCTACTAACATCACAGCCAGGGGGCCCCAAGTGAGATAAAGCCATACTGGTGCCGCTGGGTAATGCCATATCCTTCTGCCAAAGGCTGGGAGTTTGGTATGGAAGAAACAGTAAGCAGCGCGAGGGGCTGATTACAGTGGTTAACGAGCTCCGCAATCATGGTGCACGCAGAACTGCATCCGCTCGTCCCGGGCCGTGAAAAATCACCCGCATGGATGGCTGCATTCAATCCTTGCCGGGCATCCAGTTGTTGTGGCCCCTAAGTCTGACTTTACACAGGAAGCACCGTCTGAGGCACTCTTGACATTATCTGACACTTCCCTGCTTTCAATCCCACAATGTGACCAATTGGTGAATCAAACAACAGTATTTACCCAAGTAATTAATCAGGATGTCTGTCTAAGCCCTGATAAAAACTTGTTAATCCTCAGTTGGAACATTGCCGGCCTGAAGGCAAAGACGGAAATTAAAACTTGGAAGGACTGGGTTAATTGTCACGATGTGATAATGTTCCAAGAAACCTGGTGCACAGCCGACCTGTTATTCGAAGGGTATAGTTGCCATAATAGGACTGTATTGGCCCCCTCTCTATGTCGACCGAGTGGGGGCCTCTCGATTTGGGTTAAAATATCTGCAGAAGCCAAAGTCGAAGTAATACAAACTAATTGTCTAAGTTTTATGGCACTGATATATACTAAGAGGATAAGGCTATGTTTGATTAATTTCTACAATAATGATTTTTTGTCTCAACCTAATCGTAATTTTATACTCTTGTTTGATTTTATTGATGAAATAGTGGAGGGACGGAAACACGGGAAATTTGATGGTATTTGCTTAGGAGGGGACTTCAATGCACATATACACTTAAGAAATCCCCCCTGTAGAAGAGGTGCAGAATTATCCAATCTCCTCGTAACTAGAGAACTTGTAAATTGCATGGAGCATGCTGGCACCGAAATAAGCACTGCCCCGTTTCCCACATTCATCGGCCATGGGAGTTCTACAACGATTGATTATATATTTGTTTCATCCCCCCTTGCCGATGTTTTAATTAAAGCTGAGGTAGTGTGCAAAGTATATAGCGACCACTATCCCATTGTAATCCACTTAAAATTCCCTGGGGGTAAGTGTCCACAAAACGAAATTGGAGCAAGAAACTTGGAAGTTTCAACGGATAAACTAAGGGTTGTTTGGAGGGGAGTGGATAACAGGGGAGTCCTGGCAAAGGTAATTAAAAAACATCCAGTACTGATTGATAATTGCCTTACTATTGATGGACGTGGGGGTAATGTGATTAAATCATTTAGTGAACTCTGCTCCGCAATAAAAAGTGAGATTTCTAAACCTGTACTCAGGAAACCTGTGGAAACCCCTAGATAGTTCGATGCCTCTTGCTCTAAAGCAAACCGGAATTTAAGGGCCGCACTGAAATCTGAACCCAGGGATTTTCCCCAAGTAAGGTTGCTTAGAGCAGAGTATAAATCTACCCTACGCGTTAGATCAAACGAATTAGTTAAGGCCCACTGGGAATCTCTTGCACGTATGGCTGACCTAAAAGACACTACGGGGTTTTGGAAGGAGGTAAAGAACCTAAGATCTTTAGGTTCGAATTTAGCATCAATTAATTGTAATATCACCGGGCCTGTGTGGGTTGATCATTTTTCTAAAATCTATGCCGCACCTGGCAACCACACAGTAACCCCTTCCCCTCTAACCCCTCTGAACATCTCTTTGCCTGAGGTCGAGGATGCCATCGTAGAAAGTGCAGGTAATAAAGCGCCTGGCCCTGATGGGCTTTCGATCGATCAACTAAAATGTGAACTTAAATTCTGGGCCCCACTGTTATGTAACGTTTTTAATAACTTAACAAATGAATCTATCCCCGAAACGTGGTCGTGTAGTACTATTGTACCTATTTTTAAAAAAGGCGACAGGTTGGATCCTGGGTGTTATCGCCCTATATCGTTAATCGATAATACCCTGAAAGTTCTGGGTAGGGTCATCTTTAAAAGAATAAGAACTTGGGCAGATGAAAGTAAAATCTTACACCCAAGCCAGCTTGGTTTCCGCAGTAGTGTGGGCACGGTGGAACAATGCCTGAACTTGAGTTTGATAATGGCAAAATATAAAATCGCTAAAAAATCCCCCTTATATTTTGGATTTATGGACTTAAGTTCTGCATTTGATTTTGTCAACCGTTCCCGTTTATGGTCCATCCTTCTTAACTATGGTTTGGATGATTATTTGGTTCATTTTTTAGCCTATTTACATAGCGACTTAAGAGCACGTGTGCGCATTAATCAATCTGGCGAAGTTTCCAATAATATCAGCATTGGCAGGGGGGTCAGACAGGGATGTGTGCTGGCCCCCCTGCTTTTTATTCTCTATATTAATGATTTGAGCAGCTCCCTGAGTACCCTGACAAAAGATGTACCTTACATAAATGGGACCCCAATACCCACCCTTCTTTACGCAGATGATGCGGTCCTAATGGGCCGCACACCAAAGGCACTGCGCACCTTAATCTCAGGTTTTGTCAGTTTCATGGCTGATCTAGGCTTAACCACAAATTTCAAAAAATCTCTTATTATGAGTTGTGGCCCCAAAAAGTATAAAATCATTGAGATTAAATCCGGGACAAACGTCCTAAAAAGTACCTGCACCTTTCCCTATCTGGGGCTGCTATTTTCTAATACTGGTTCCTGGCAACCACATGTTTCTTATGCAAGGAACAAGTTGGGTAAAGCGATAAATTGCATCATTTCTTTACGACAGCCCAACCATGCTGATGTGATTGCCCCACTAGTAAAGATTTATCAAACCCAATGCATCCCAACGGGTACCTATGGCGCAGAGGTATGGGGCTACACAAACTGTATCCATATCCAGACCGAAGAAAATAGGTTTTGTCGGAAGGTGTTGGGTGGGGTTATCTGTTCCCCACACTATATATGCCATAGTGAACTAAACATCTCATATATAGAGGACTTCGTTAGATCAAGACCAGCACTCTTCTGGCTAAAGATATGGATGAACCCGGCCGCCACACTGACCCGTGATATAATCTTGGATTGTTTGAATTGTGATAGGGCACACTGTATTCTGTGGTTAAAAGCTGTAAAAGAATGTCTAGTGAGTGTAGGGCACGGTCATTTTGTTTATTTCACCCAGTTTAATAAATAGCTCACATAAGACCCTCATTCAAAGGGCCTTATATAATTTATATAGAGAGGAGCGGGCGTCACTATAGTCTTGCTGGGAATCCTCTTCAGTATCTGGCAATGGTCCTGGCTCTTCGTCTTCGGAATCGAAGGGTGTTCCCCGGAGGCTCATAAAAGAGGAAAGATAGGGAGTCGTCAGAACACTAGTTTACCTTTTATCAGGGAGTTCTAACCCGTCACCGCACCACAGTTGTGCTCAGCGTAAGACAATTGGGGTTGTGATTTTAAACTAGGGTAGTGTTGAGGATAAGGAACCATGGGAAGGGAAAAAATAAATCAAGAGGCTGGTGAGGAACCCTCACTTTAAAGAAATAACTTTCACTTATTTACAAGTGATTGCAACTTAGAGTTTGGTTATCTTGTGATATTTTCTACAGAAGTTTGATCAGAAGTCAGGGTATCTAATCACACATATTCAGTATTCCTCATACAAGTCTGTTTCAGGTGTACTAGTCCGTTTTCTAATCACGGACAATTAGGGGTACTATTGCGACTCCTTTTACAGGTGTAATGCACTTTACAAGGAAGATAGCGGTTCACTGCGTAGAATAGTGAAATATACACCACCCGCCACCCTACAGTGTCCACGCCACCCTACAGTGTCCACCCGCTACCCTCCCGTACAGTAGCGTAATAACCCTTAACTCACCGACTCCTGCCGCAAACTCTCCTGAGTCCGCAGCCGCTCTTCAGCGTCCTCCGGTGGAATCCACCACTCCTCACTCCAGGGCTCGTCCGCTTCCTCGTCCTGGTCTTCTCTTCTCCTGGACTTCTCCTCGTAGTCCTCTCGGCTCCGGTGCAACTTCTCTCCTAGCGTCACCTCACCCGACGTCTTCTTCCGCTCTACTCCTTCTTTCCTAAACCCGCCTCTGTGCTCCGCTTTCATTGGGTTCCGTTCTCCTCTTCCGGGGTTACCGCCGTCCACTTCCTGGTTCTGTCTTTCAGCTCTCTGTAAGGAGAGGAAAAGACGACATGGATCCGGATCGGGTGTTGTCGTTTTTGAAGTCTGTTGGAGGTTTTCGGCCCACGGGACCGCATCGGTGAGTACTTCCTCACAGATACTAAAGACAGATCTGTCGCCTGTGATTGTAACTGGTGTAGCGAAATACTTAGGATGGGCTTGAATCTTAAGAGCAAGGTTCATTAACTCGACTTAGGCTTTAGCCTAAAACTTTAGGCTCTCCATTGACTGTGTGTTAATGTGTAACCACCTATGGTGCCTGAGCTACTATGGTTATTCAACTAAGGATTTATTGTAACCTTTTAAAATAATTTTCAAATGAAGTTTTGTATAAATGATTTAATATGGTCTAGATTGTTTTAATACAGCTTTATATTATTTTAAAAACAACACATATATTTTTGCTATTGTAATTTGTGATGCATGTCTTTTATGATGTAATAATCGAATAAAGACTTCTTGGAATTGAGAATTTGTTTTTCTTAAAAAGAAACTCAACGAAGCACCTAATCTTGAGGGTTTTAATCCTTCAAAAATGTCTGTGGTTACCACTGACGCTAGTGTTAAAGGGTTGGGTGCAGTGCTCCAACAAGAGAGTGGGAATGGTTTAGAAAACATCACCTTCATTTCTTGAAGTCTTAAGGATCCAGAATCACACTATTCTGTAATTGAGCGAGAAGCTCTTGCAGTGTTTTGGGCAATCAAAAAAGTAAATTTTTTGTGGGGAACAAGATTTTTGGTTAAGACAGATCACAAGCCCTTGTGTGAGATATTTTCAAAAAAAGGTATTGATCAAGTTTCAGGGAGGATCAGCAAGTGCGTCATAGCTCTCCAAGAATATGATTTTGAGATCAGATACATCCCTGGTGTGGAGAACAGTGTGGCTGATACTCTTTCTAGACTTGTAGATGGTTCTGGCGATGAAGTAGATGATGATGACTGGTATGAAAATGATTTACATGGGTGTTGTGTGAATGAAGGCATAATTGATAAAAGTCAGTGGAAACTTAAGTTGTCTTTGGATCCAGTGTTATCTGAAGTAATAGATCTGATTCATAATAGTTGGAATAAAAAGAATGTTGCGTCGGTAGAGGCTTCCAAGTTTTGGAGTGCCAAGGATGAATTGGCAGTGTGTATTGGAATGCTGGTACGTGGCACACGTTTGATACCTCCGTTGGAGAGCAGGAAAGTTTTGGTGGATATGGCCCATGAATTGCACTCTGGTATGTCTAGGACCAAAGAAAGGCTCCGTTCCTCTTATTGGTGGCCAGGAATAGACATACAGGTGGAAAGAGTCATAAGGGATTGCACGGTCTGTGCTGCAAGTGAGAAGTCCAAACTTGTCAGAACCCAACCAATGTTTATCAGGGAGCTTCCTCATGGGCCTTGGAAGGAGGTAGCTTTAGACATTGTGGGTCCCATTCATTCCAATGGGCAGCAAACTTATATTATGGTTCTCTTGGATTTATTTTCAAGGTGGCCAGAGATTCATTTTACCTCTGGTATTGAAACTGTTCATGTCAATAAATGTTTAGAAACCCTCATGGCTAGAGAGGGATATCCTAAGTCCATTTTAACGGATAATGACGTACAGTTAGTATCAAAAGAAATGGAAACCTTTGTAAAGAATTGAGGCATAAAACATAAAAAATGCTCTCTTTACCATCCAGAAACCAACGGGATGGTGGAAAGGTTTAATAGAGTAATTAAAGAGACCATCTCTGGGCTACAAGTGCTGGGTACAACTGGAAAGAACAAGTTTTAAAGAAAATTGAGGACTATAGAGTGACTCCACATAGTTCTATGGGTCAGTCTCCTTTTATTCTTTTCAAAGGTAGGTCTCCCTGTACTCTTGTTGAACCTTCATGGGTAAGACGTCTGGAAGAGACTGTTTCTAGCCCCACATCTTTAAGGAACACAGTTGAGTGGAGGAAGAGAGAAATGGATAAATGTCTTGATAAGAAGGTGAATTTTGATGCAAAAAAATCTACTGAACATACAGTTGTAAATGTTGGAGATAAAGTAGTTGTTAGACTTCCTGGCTCGAAAGTTATATTCTCTAAGCCTATGTATGTTGTTAAAGTGTTTAATAATGCTGTAATAACTCATGATCATAGAATTTGGAATTTAGGAAGGATCCCGGTGTGTTCTGATTCCAATTTGGGTGAGGAGCATGTATCCAGAGAAGAAAATATTTTGTGTGATCCTTTGCGAAAATCCGCTAGAGCTGTTAAGAAGCCAGAGTATTTGTAAGACTATGTTTCATAGTTGGTTGTTTCTGTGGTTGATTCTTGTACATGTATGTTTTACTTTCATGCATCTTTTCTCCTTTTGTTAACGGGGGAAGGTGTGTGGTATCTTAGGTGTCATGGTGGCTCTGTGACCATGACACCTGGACCATCGTGATTCTGTACTATGACCATGGTAATGTTCTATGCTGTGTTTCCTTGGTATTAGAATGTCATTATTTGAAGTTTTGTGTTCTAACTCAGACAGGCTGTGGCCGTTACTTGAACTGGCTGTGGCTTGGATGGGTCCTTTTTCTATTTGGATTAAACCTGCTTCATCTTTCTACTTTCCTGCCTCAAGTGTCATTCTTCCAGCTGAGTGAGATTCCTACAACCTGTCACTATCACAGCTGCAAGATCTTTCCTCTAGCAAGGAATGAAAATATTTCCTCGTCAACATTTGCAAAATGCTTGAGCTCTAACAGTGCTTCCTTCATAAACTAAACAGACGTATCGCAAAGCACCACCGCAAAAAAATAACTTAGAAAATAGCCAGTTGATGTTAGATGTGTGACAGGCATCATGCTAGAGCACCATTGACCTAAGGCATTAAATCATGCACTCCACTTCAGCTGGCCACTTGAGACCCATTGTAGCTCATAAGCATTTGGAGCCTTTTGGATACCCATCAACTGGAGGGCACTATGGGCCTAATACTCCCCAGCGAAGGCAAGATGCAAAACTGCAGGGGACATGGTGACCATCTAAAACCCTGAGCCACCTCCAGCTGGGTGAGCCAATTTTCCTGTTTTGGGGAAACATTTTCCGTATGGAAAATGAATTTAAAGATCCCCCTATCTCAAACATTTGAAGACATAACAAAGAAACCACGATTTCAAGGATCATTTGTCGTTGTGACTTGTAGAAAGTGAAAGGGGTGGGCTGCTCAGATATTTATGAGGGAGAGGAAAAGCTTGAAAAAAACGAGTGGAAGGACTGTAGAAGGAACGGGGAATAAATGAAGGGAGAATAATGGTAACGCAAAGGGCTGAGGAAAGATGTATGAGGTGATACAAAGGGAGAAGGCAGATGTAGACCAACGAGGTGGAGGAGGTGGGAAGGAATAAAGGGAGAAGAGGAAGGGCTGACCAGATATGGATGATGGGAAAAGAACACAGGGAAGTAGTTGAAGGGGCGATGACGGACAGAGTGGTGCAGTACAAGGGAGCAATAAACTATGTTGTTGAGAGTGAGCAAGGGCTGTGCAACAGGGAATACACAGGGGGGAAATGTTGTCTGGTGCTGAATGAGGGAAAGAAAGGCAATAGAGAATCCATATTCCCAACTATGTCTCCTATGAATTATTCTTGCTTTCTATCATGCTGCTTTGCATAGAACAAGAGAAGGTAGGTGAGAGAGCCATCAAAACACAAAGGCAGACCTAGAGAGAGGAAAAGCAAAGGAGTGAGTGATGGAAACCGAAACAGTGCTTTACATGAAATACATTTTTACCTCAGAATTTCAGTGCACAATTGGTTCCAACCAATTGTGTAATGTGATTTTGATGTGTTTCGTATTCATACAGCACTTTATGCTACTAGGAAGCCTTAAATCGGTTTGGGGTAGGAGGAGAGGAAAGAGCGAGATGGAAAAGACGGATCATGAAAGGGAAAAGGAGGGAACAAAATTGAGGATATGAGGGTGTCTCATTGATGAAGTAGACTCTGAAAGATGATGGTGTCTTACTTTACACAGCGTTAGTAAATTATGCTTTATGAGAAGCCAGCTTGAAGGACCTAATCAACTCATGCGGAGCGAAAGGAAAAAAGACTGACTGAGGGTTGAACTGAACAATAGAGCAAAGGAGGTCGAAGGTGGACATGAAGGCCGACACCTAGAGGAATCTAAGCATAGGAGTTTTCGGAATCCTAGTTATGCCATTCAAGAGATCTTAGGAAGGCCAGAGGGATTCCTGGGTAGAAGGAGACTGTCCCCTCTCCACAATCAAGCCCTTTTTCTCCTAACCTTTAGTTACTTTTAACTGAGAAGGGTATTGGATGGAGAGCTGAGCTTCCAGGAGAGGAAGCCATTATGGTTGGAGAGGTCAGTTCTTGGCTAGACTAACTGGTAGATCAGCCCATCAAATGGAAAATACCAAGGTGTCCGTCATTTGCTGTCCAAGTACCAATTTTCTACTCAGAAGAGCCTTACAGCATCGCTGAACAGCAAATGAGGTTTCCAGTTAGATTCCCAGGTCCATCTAGGTTCCCGGTCTGCTGCAACACAACGTAGAGGCATATTTACAAATGCATTGCGCCACAGGAGCATAACGTTTTGCGATGCTCCAGTGGCGCTGTGCCCTGCTCCATATTTGCAAGGCGGAACTAAGCCACTTTGTATGTCTTAACACTGCCTTGTAAAAATTGGTCCTCCTCAATGCCGTTTTCTGCGGCAAAGGGGTGTGCATTGGGTGTTGCTGTGGGTGTTCCCAAGCAACAGCAATTGCTTTTTGACACTGCTCCAGATTTACAAGGATCTGTAAATTTGAGGCAGCTCTAAAAAGTACGCCTCCGCAGGGGATGCTTAAGAGTGATGCAACAGGGAGAAGTACTTTTATTTTGTCTCATTTTTTGCTCTTTATATATGCAGCAAATATAGGAGGAGCAAAAGACCATTGATGATTGTTTTTGTGCACGAAGGTGTTCCTTCATGCACAACAATCATTCCTGCAATGCAGGGACCCTTGCACCATGGTGCAAGGGTGCATGGTCTAGCGCTAGGCTGATTTTTTGCGCCACTACAGGAATGAGCCATATTGTTGTAAATACAGCGCATTCCTGCACTTAGAAAATGACTCCGCTCGGGAAAGCAACATTTCTTGTGGCACCACGCTGCACCTTTTCCTTGTAAATATGCCACATAGTCTTGCATATCTGAAAAACACGACTATGCAGTCTCGGATTGCATCGCTCTGCCCAAACAATATATTTTCTAGTTCTTTCAGAACCCAGATCCATACATTTATTGTTTTTATACAATAAATTCCTGGAGCTAACACTGAACATTCCCCTTAAGAATGTTGTTTTTACTATCCCTTTTCGTTGCAACAAAACTGATTGAGAGACACTCACTTTGCACTCGGTAAAAAGGCAGAAAGAATGCCTCAGATTAACACAGTTGTAGTTATTTGTGCAATGCTGAAAATGTTTTCACATAATGTAATAATAGTATTTAATACTCTGAAACCCTACAGCAGCCAGCACCCAACCTGCTATCCCCAAGGTTATTGAAGAGGGAAGTACCCTAAAAACGTGTGCACACAATCTCAGCACCCACTGTCAAAGGGTGGTCCTCACTGGACTTAACAATGTTCAACATAAAAGAGTAATCGGTGCACCACCACACCAAGAATATAACAAAATACAAGGTCTGTATCCAGAGTTTGTTCTTCAAGTCTTCTTTTTTTGTTTAATGAACATATCATCATACAACATGTAGGGTAGACCAGTCAATGTGTTTAGTCCAATACAATGGACTTCTCCAGGGCATAAACGAGTTTATCATACATGAAGGGTCATAGTATCTGTGGCAAATGAAGATGATCAGAGTGTATTCAAATAACTGAAGTCTGGACAGATCGATCACTCTGTGTATAGTATAAAATCATTGCAAGCCGCTATATCCTAGAGTCTGATGCCAGGAATATATAGTGCATCAAGATTAAGTAAAACTGCCGGGTCACAACACAATAGAGGTGGTCCAAAGCAGATAGAACCATCAGCTCCGCACCATGATAAGCGCCAAAGCCGAGTGCACAGGGAAGTCTTCTTTCTGTCCTGGGTTTAGAGACCAAACTTTGGATACAGACCTTATATTTTGTTATTTTCTTGATGTGGTGATGCACCGATTGCTCTTTTATATTGAACAGATATGGATAGTTAGTAGTATTTATTGTGGGGGAGATTGCACACCAAAATTTGAAAAGTGGATGGCAGATCAGCTTCAAAACCACTTGAGAGCTGAAACTCAGGGTTTCCATGGAAAACACATTCAACATTTTATGCTTGCTATGTCATGGAGAACGATTTGTAACACAAGGCATCTGTGCCTGATACAAGGGATTGTTTACACCGCTAACAGCCAGTCATCCAAATTATATCAGAGTATTCCCTGCCCCAAAAAATGTATTAAATGCCAAATTACCAAACAATCTGTTTTTGGAAGGAACTAGAAACACTTTATAAAATGTCATTCTACTTTCCTCTTTCCTGGACAACCACTCATACAACTAGGCCAATGTGCTTTAGAATGCATTATTTACAGGGCCTCTGTAATTATGTGTACATGGAGAGAAATTATGTGGCACGGAAAACTAAATTATGTGTCAAGAAAAGACAAATTGTGTGACACATTCAGTGACATAATTTTTCCATATTGCATCACTTTAGCTCACATTGATACAAAAAGCTATGCAAAATGGAAACCTTTTAAAGACAAAGGGGTGTATTCACTTTTTTTGACACACAGCGGCGCAGCGTGGTGCTCCATATTTACAAGGACATGTAAAGCCACCCTGTGTGGCTTTTCGTGTCCTTGTAATGCGGCCTCTTAACACCCATGGATTCTACCACATTCCCAGATTTGCAACAATTCGTTAACCTAGGAATGCTTCAGAACTGTATGTCTCCCCAGGGTGGCGTAAGGAGGTGCAATGAGAAGAAATACTTTTATTTCTCCTCGTTTTTCTTCCGACAGCTGTGAGAGAATAGCTCCTAGACCCACATTAGATGCATTAGTTTGTAAGATGAAGGGTTTGTTGAAATTCGGGGAAACTAATATGGGACTGCTGGTTATTGCTCTCTTTAATTCAGTGAGCACCCTTTTGGCGTCAGGGGGGGGGGTCTTTCCAGGTCTTTGCTCTTTACCTTTTTTTTTAGAAGGTTAGTCCGGGGACCTGCTATATCAGAACATCTGGGAATGAACCTACAATAGTAGCCTAGGAGGCCTAGAAATGCTCTAATTTCCAGTTTAGTGGTAGGAAAGGGGGGGGGGGGGTGTACAATGGCTTGACTTTCTCTGCTTGAGATTCCATGACACCCTTTCCTAGGAGATAACCAAGATATTTTACTTTTTGAAAGGCCATTCGGGACTGTTCGGCATTAATGTGAAGTCCAGCCATTTCAAGAGCTTTGAGGACCTGGTGGCAGTGTAGAAGATGCTCTTCCCAAGAGGGGCTGAAAATCCCTGTGTTATCTAAGTAGAATGAGTTGTATTTTTGATGTTCATGAAGGATGGTGTTCATGAGTCTCTGGAAAGTAGTAGGAGCTCCAGCAAATCCAAACGGAAGTACTGTGAACTCATACAAACCATTAAGGGTGGCGAAGGCAGTTTTCTTCTGGTCCTCTGCCCTAAGGGGAACCTGCCAGTACCCTTTTGTTAGATCTATAGTGGCGATATACTGGGCTTCCCCTAACTTCTCGATTAGCTCATTGACTCGGGGAAGCAGGTACCAGTTGAATTTGGAAATAGAATTGACAGCCCTGAAGTCAATACAAAACCGTATCGATCCATCCGGGTTTGGGACTACGACTATTGGGGAGGACGAGTTGCTTTGGGAAGGGAGTACGACACCCATTTCCAACATTTTGTCTATCTCAAGGTAGATGGCCTTTCTTCTGGCGGCAGGTATACGGTAAGGCCGTTGTATGACGACTTTTCCCGGGTGAGTGGTTATTGTATGTTCTACAAGAGATGTTCTCCCTGGGAGCTTGGAGAATATGAGGGAGTATGCATGTAACCCCTCCTGTAGTTGGGATACCTCCTTGGCTGTCAAGTCTCCATTGATAACTAAGTGCTCCAGTGTAGAATGGTCGCTTGGGTTAGTGGGTTGAACAGGATTGGCTGTCTTCGGAAGGGGGCCTATCCATTTTTTTAAATATGTTTGTATGATATCTTTGGGTTTTTTTGGGGTGTAGTTGTACCAGATATGATGTCCGCCCTATTTTCCCTACTACTTTATAGGGAGCCTTCCACTCGGTTTTTTCTTTGTCAGGAAGGGGGAAGGTGTGTAAGAACCCAATTGCCAACTTGGAGGTGTCTCCACTTCTTCCCCTAGTTATAAAAAGCCTTTTGTCTCTAATTTAGAATAGGTCAGGTCTCAACTTTCCCAGCCTTGATCTTAGACTCTAGTGTAGTATAGAGGGTCTTGTGGCTCCTCTGGCCGTTCCCAGGTTTCTTTTGTCATCTCAAGAAGTGTTCCAGGCTGACGCTCATAGAGCAACTCAAAAGAGGAACACCCCAAGCTACTCTGTATCCGTCCTTGAATGACAAAAAGAGCGAGAGGTAGGAATAGGTCCCGCTCTTTCCCGTCGCTGGCTAGCATTTTTTTTAGTGTGTTAGAGAGTTACGTTATACCTCTGACATAGGCCATCAGTTTGTGGGTGGTAAACCAAGGTTTTAATGTGGGATATGTTTAGTGTCTAGCATACCTGTCGCATAAGGCATGACACAAAGGGGGTCCCTGGATCAGTTAGTATTTCTTTGGGAAAACCCACTCTAGAAAAGAACTCCACCAGTTATTATGCTATGTTTGTGGTAGTAGGAGCTTTTAAGTGAAACGCATTGGAAAACCTGGTGGCGTAGTCCATGACATCCAATGCATATTGATTCCCTCTCTTTGACCGAGGCAGGGGGTCTATAAGATCCATACCCACCCTCTCGTAAGCTTGCCTATTATAGTAAGGGGTTGCAAAGGGACAGCAGGTGGTTTCTAGGTGCTTTTCCTTTGACACACTTCACATTCCTGGCAATACCTAACTATGTGGGCAATGATGCCTGGCCAGTAAAAATATTTCAGGATATTCTGTCGTGTTTTCTTAGTCCCACTATGACCTACAAGTAGATGTGAGTGTGCAAAAAAAAGAACCTGGTCCTGAAAGTTCTTTGGAACCACAAACTGTGGAGTTGCGTCCTTTTTCCCTATGCGATAAAGAAGGTCATTCTGTATCTGGAAACAGGGATACAATTGGAGAGAGTTCTATTTTTTTGCCTGTTGCCATGCAAACTGGAGAGTGGGGTAATTGGTTTGAGCAAAGCTGAAGTTACAGTTGGAGGACCATGGGATTTGGGTTAGTAGGTTTGAGGAAGACGGTCCAGCAGTAAGCCGGGGAGTGAAAGGTGAAATACTTGGGTCCTTGTTCCAGTGATAATTTTTCTACACAAGACACTTTGCACATTACTGTTTTCTGTGACTATTCGCTACATAGCCGCAAACATTTTTTAGTACCTATCCTAAAGGGTAAAGGTTTTATGCAGGTAAGGCTTGCGTTAGTATATCAATTTTGGAAAGAAGGGGACCCCTACTTCTAATGCCTTCACTACTAGTAGGGAATAGATTGAACTATTTTTTGGAAGAACGAACAGTAGTGAACTTAATATTTAAGCCAAAAAGCCCAAGAGAACCAATGAACTAAATAGATGAATGTTGTGACATGAAACCAAATTAATAGAACCAAAGCATACTATATATAAAAATAATTTTTGTGGTTTATTTAAATTTTTTCTTCATTTTTCTTGAAAATTTTCATTTATAAAAATACATATGATCACTTAAAAATTCAATAACATACATATTGTGATTCCAGAGAAGTATCTACATATAATCAAAAACACGAAAAAGAAGGGGAAAACAGAAAACAGTACAAATGACTATGATGATAGGTTGGGCTAGTGGAGTAAGCAAAGCTATTGTAAGCCTTCAGTTCGACGACGCAAGACATCTCTGCCTCGGTCTGCTATTGTCCCGAGGCCTTTCATCATTAAGGAAGGACACACTTCAACTACAGAATTCCAACTATACGTGGGCGCCTCATATGTATTTTTATAAATGAAAATTTTCAAGAAAAATGAAGAAAATATTTAAATAAACCACAAAAATTATTTTTATATATAGTATGCTTTGGTTCTATTAATTTGGTTTCATGTCACAACATTCATCTATTTAGTTCATTGGTTCTCTTGGGCTTTTTGGCTTAAATATTAAGTTCACTACTGTTTGTTCTTCCAAATAATTGCGTTAGTATATCTACAAATGTTGAATAATACATGGCAACGTTTTAACATTGCTAGTTTTTTAGTTGCGGAGGTCAAGGAAAGATGATATATCTTAGCTCTTTTATAAATGTAATGAAATGATTGTTTATCGGGATGCTTTTTGTGCATAAGTTTAATTTTTAGAGGATTTGGCACAAGGTTCATTTCTCATATTATAAAGATGTGGATAATTCTCTTTTGATATGTTATGGTGTATAAGAATATCCTGAATGGATTTTGTATAAGTTTTATTGTTGTTTTTAAAAGATTTTTGTAGTATGCTTTTATGGTTTTAATTAACGGAATAAAGTGATTATGACTTACTGACTGACTATATGAAGCCAATCCCATATACCTTTCACAGCAAAATAATTTGTGAAAAACATACAAAGTTGCATACAGGGTAAAATGTGCACACTCAATGTTATAAAAGGTGTGAGTTTTTTTTCCAGTATATCCATGATATCTTTCAGATCTGGTCTTCAGTTGTGTGCAACGGTATCAAAATAGAGGGCTCTAGAAGAGTCTTTTTCCAGTAAGAAACAGCACACAGAGCATGTTCTACGTTATGTACATTAAAACATTTTCATTTCATTCAGCTAGAGGTTTCTGAAGCAGAAAGCAAGCATCCATTGTAAAGTAGCAAATTAATTTTATGTTAGGAAATGGCAACAGGCCCAGAGTGCTTTAAAATGCCACATTCATCGGTTAGCCCCTGGATGCAGAGGCGGCAAGGTTCTGGTGTTTCTTGGGACCCGGGACGGACATGGTCTGAAGCGACAGGCGCGGAGGGGTTCGGTCAGAGTCACTGGCTGCTCTCTCTTTCTGCATGTAATACCAGAGTGGCGCTGCCCCTCCCTCAATTGACTGCTTGTGCTGCCCTGGAGATCTGCATTGGGTTGTAGGGGGTCACACACATCAAAGTAGTTTCTCTCACCCCTTCGCATCGCAGTGGACTGCAGATCAAATTATGTCAAGAGATAAACAACAGGAGTCAGCTACCCAACAAAGCACTACAGGCCAATTCACAAATACTAACCCTAAACAGATGGGGCCCCTTGGACAAGACTTAACAATGTGCCGTTGCTTGCAGCTATCACTCAGTCCCGGGATGCTCTGGATGCCAAGATTGAGGCAGTTGGCTTTGATGTCGCATTATTCCGCCAATACCTCCAGAAGGCAGTGGATTGTATCACAGATACAGAGACCAGAGTCTCAGATGTTGAGGACTCAGTGACAGCCTTCCAACAAAGTGTCACTACCCTAATGGCAAGAACAAAGGAACTCACAATGCAAGGGGAAGACTTGAAGGGTTGTGCCCACCGCAACAATTTGCGGTTTGTGGGCTTCCCAGAGGGATGCGAGGGCTTCTCCAAGGACACATTTCTGGCACAATGGCTTCAATCAGTGGTACCAGGAAGCAAACTGGCTCTGTATACCCAGTTGGGTATCATGCTTCACCATAGCGCTTGCTCGTCATCAGGCCAGTGCTGCAATGCCTATGAGGGGCTCTTTGCCAGAGATCTTTTGCCTAAGCCGTTAGGTGATATGCGGGGCCTCGTAGTGTAGATGTGAACAAAGTGTGTGGTAAGATGCCTCCTCTCCCCTCCTCAACAGGAACTGCATACCTCATCCTCTCATTTCATGTACTTTGGGGCTTGTATGCTAGACCTACAAACGCCCCTTATCCCTCTTTTGTTATAGTATTCTAGTGCAGTGCACAACCGTGGGATTCTCGCTCCCAAGGAGGTCTCTTGACTCTCCTACTTCTCGGGACTAACTTGACCTTGAGCATCTTGACTCTCCCTTTTCCCTATTTTTCCCATTAGAGGGACGGGCGGAAACAGAAGCAAGGAGGCAGTCTGGATGTAATAATGGGTTCGTGGATATCACAGCGTTCGGAGGGATCCTCTACCTGGCAACTTAACAATCTCATACAAATATATCTTATGGTCAACAGTCAGACATATTAGAATCCAAATAAAAATGATGATCCATATTGAGTTGGACGCCATCATTTTAAATATTTCGGGACTATGATGTCATGGAAATAATCATTTCCATATGGAGATGGATTGTTTAAGTTTATCCTCATTCTAGGCCAGACGCAGTGACAGCTTCATAGCCCATGTTGGTTAAAGATAAAATCCGATCAGACAAACAAGAAATGTAAGAATTCAACTTTGATCCATTGTGGCTTAATTTCCTGACGAAGGCACGGCCTGGTGCCAAAACGCTCGTAGAACAAACACAACAGTTTATTATCGTTATGCCACATTGTCTTTCATTAACTGTGATTATGAACAATAGCCATTGATTATCATTGTCCTTGTTGAAAAATATTGTTAATTTTATTGTGTTGTTTGTACACTGTATGAATGAAGATATAAATGAAGACATGAATGAATCAGTATAAATGAGGATTTGTTTTAGTATTAAATGAAAATTTCAGTATCTACAGGACTATCAATAAAATATATTTTTTTACATTATATAACAATCAGATATTATGGTTCTCCGTTTGTGTATATTGTGGAAATTGTGTTTTGTTGGTATCAATTGTTGACTTACGTATTTACATTAGATAATGGGTTTTTATTACAGTCGGTTTATTCTCTGGTTATTACAAATGACATTTCCTGGTCTTTTGTTTGCAAAGTTCTTCAAAACTGTATCTGCGGGTTCCTGTTCTTTCGTTTGGGAGGATGGCAGACTGTACAGAGGGTTACTCACTTCTTCATTCGTCCAGTTACCTTCTAGGGGTTATGGAGTCCTGGTGGAAGTCCGGAGGGTCGCCTCACCAAAAAGGGGAAAGAAGGAGAGCAAAAGGGAGCTGTAAGTAAATGCGCTTAGCGTAGCACCATTTGCTTCCACCAAACTACCGTGAAGGAATTGCTAGATGGACCGTGAAGGGGAGGTAAACAAAAATAGAATAATAAAACAAATAACCAAACGCATTATATTTGGGTTTCTGCACACAGGGGTCTCAGGGGATTTTAACAGCGACCCGCCACCCGCCTTGTCCAGCCTTCCCCTCTTCCAAGTCGCGTATCACTTACTGCCACAACTCTCCAGAGTTGTGGCGGCTCTTGCACGTCCTCTGGGGTCCACCAGTCCTCCCAACACACCTCTGGGGCATCCTTGTCCCTGGCGTTGTCTTCACTGGTGTTCCCCTCCACGACGTCTTCTCTGGCGTTCACCACCACCACGTCTTCTCCGGAACACCTTCAAGACTCTTCCTCAAATCTGCTTCCGATGTCGACCTCTTCAGACTCTGTGTCTCCTGTTTATATTGTCCTTTCCTCGATTTCTCCTCTGGGCTCTGATTGGGTCGTTAGAAACTCGGCTCTGCCTCTCCCTGGGCTGATAGGTTCCTTGGCTGTATTTTCATTCTCTGCAGAGGAACGAAAGTCCTTTTTTACTGTCTGTGTCCCTTTCCAGTTCTCAATGTCGTCATCTGGACCCCGGAAGTAAGGAACACCAGGCCGAGGTACGGGGAGCAGATCGAGGCTGCAGGTAGGATTTTGGGGCACTTCTTTACATCCCCCCCCTTCCAACACGGAAGACAATCAAGGACTAAGCTTCGAAGAAGATATGTTGGCAGAGATCCTTAGGACTCCGTCACTACTAGGAGCCGATAGCAGGACTTTAACAGGCATGCAGGCAGGCGATTGATTATGACTAAGAAGAAAGAATGGGTATAGGTCACTCTCCACGGAGCAATCATGACCGAATATCTAAGGGCTAAACATTGCACAGAACAGTCTTATAGTGTCCAACTTCCCAAGACTGTTTCCAGAGAATGCTACGTTCAAAAAGAAATGGTCCCTGATAGTATGGAAATGCACAAGGGACTGGCTGATCCTGATAATAAATACCGCCAAACGCTTGGCAGACGCTCCATTAGTTAAGATCCAGATTGCTGAGGGAGCCCTAAAAAGAGGTATTTTGATTACGGCCTATAAAAACAAACTGTCCGAAATCAATAGTGACTAATCTAAGCACAAGGAATATCTGATGAAACAGAAAATTACAAAATTGCAAAAAGACAAAGAAGTTTGATAAAGAGAAGGTTTACCCCTACCTTAAGGATGACTACATACCTGCAGGGTGTGATATTTCATCAGATGTGAGCCAAACATCTCGGAGGAGGAACTTCTCCAACAACAACTCCAGTACTGATAGCTGGGGTAGCGGCGGAAGTAGGCCCGGTCAACATCCCTAGTTCTTTGGTTATGAAGGACCCCAACTCCAAGGCCACCCATTTTAGCATTCCCCATGTTCCCACATGGACCCCAACAATTCTACCCCCATTCCTCAACACCCCCTCCTTTTTTAGACAGAGCATAGGGCAGAGGAAGACGACGCAGCAGAGGAAGGAAGCGGGTGCAGTGGCAGGTCCCACCACAACAACCAGTACAGACCCAGAGTCAGACGGGCAAGAACAACTAATAGTAAACCTGTCCCACAGACCCCTTACTGACAGGGAGACAAAGGTTCTCAAAAAGGGCCTAAGGTTTGTCCCCACTCCCAGGCAGGACAACTGTTGGGAATCTCGTAAACTACACAACTTCTTCAGGAAAATCTGCCTGAAGGCATTTTTCCAAGATAAACCTGAAATACCACATAACGACTGAGGCCAACATACCCATCAATATTCACCCCCCATGCTGGCCAAGTACCTAATGAGATTCTCAAATTTGAACAGGCTGTCCTTCAGGAGGTAACCAAGGTTGACACCAGACGGCACTTCCATAACCATCAAACCAGCGGACAAAGGGGTGCCATCCTATTTTTGTCTACCGATGATTATGACAAAGAATGCCACAGCAACTGGTGAATCGCCAATATTACACTCTGATTGACCAGGACCCCACAGGTGTTTTGACAACCCGCATCACTTCCATTGTGCTTACTGCTGAAACGGAGGGTTGGATAAGCCAAAAGGAGGCTGACTTTTTTGGTCAAGAAGGAACCAAGGACTCCTTACTTTTATATCCTTCCCAAGAGCCACAAAAACCAGACCCCCCACCCAGACGCCCCATTGTCTACGGGATAGATGCACTACTTGAACCATGATCACGTTTCTGCGACTACTTCCTCCAACCAACTGTCCAGAAGACACCCTCCTTCCTACAGGACACCAGGGACGTACTTCGCCTGATCAATATTCTTGACACTGCCCCTGGAATGGATTGTTAGAGATACTTGATGTGGAAGCCCTCTACACTTACATCCCAAAAGCACCCACCTTAGAGGCAGCACTCCAGTCAGACGACTGGGCTTCTTTTACACCAATCAACTTCATTATGGAATGTGCTACTCTGGCCCTAACTGAGAACTTTTTCCAGTTTAAGAAGAAACTCTACCACCAGACCCAGGGTACATCTATGTGGAGCACTTTCACCCGAGCCTGGCATGCCTCTATATGCCAGTGTTCAAGGCCAGGTGCATTTTTGACACTTCTAACCCCTACTCTAGGAACATACTCCTGTGGCGCAGGAACATTGATGATATCCTGGGACAACATGTGAGGAGGTTTGTAGGTGGGTCAACACTCTCAACCCATACTTGCGTTTTACACACACCATTTCTGACACACACATCCCCTTACTAGACCTAAAGATAAGTTTGACAGAGGGGAGACTTTACAACAAGTATTCACAAAAAAGCTACAGACTATAACAGTTTGCTACTTTAAAGCAGCCATCACCCCAAAGCTTTGAGGGACAATCTTCCCTTTGGGCAGTTCCTACAACTGAGACGGAGCGGCAGCACTGTCCAGGACTTCAATGAGATGCCGGAACAACTAGCACACAACCTCAGGCAACGCGACTACCCCACTAACAGTCATAACACAACCAAGAAACTGGCTCGCAATAATTACAGGGAAGCCCTACTCAAACAGAACCCAAAGCACGACAATGACGTCCTGACTTGTGTGACCACATTTTCCCCACATTCAAACAGAATCAAGAAGATAATCAAAAAACACTGGGACATCCTACAGACAGGGGGTCTTACATGGCCACCTCCCAGATTTGCATTTAAACGCACTAGCAATCTCAAGGACCTCCTCATCCCCACTAGACCATCACCTGACATTCACAAAAACCATCCTTCCTTGCGGGGCCTCCCTCCAGTCACAGGCCATTCCCTTGTGGGTCATGCTTGGTGTGGCCATTAACTAGAACAACAAAGGAGATCCAACTACCACCCACCTTCAAATGAGTTCAGAGGAGGCACACCAACTGCATCACAGGGATCTTTATTTACACCATTACCTGCCCTTGCAACTTGCTTTATGTAGGCATGACCACAAGAGTAGCTAAGACTAGGATTATGGAACACTGCAGTAACATCCACTGCCACAAACTCCAGACCAAACTCTGTCAACACTTTGCGGAAAAAGGTCACTCTCCAGAGAGTCTAAGATGGACCATCAAAGAGGCACACCCACACCTGAATAAGCAGGTACTGTTTAGGAAGGAACAACGTTGGATTTTTCGCCTGTCATGTGACAGGAACGGACTCCACGAAGACATCACATTGAGTGAAGCCAACAGATGACTTAGACTTCACCCTCACTCAGCCCTATTGACATCCTTATGGCCAAGCCACAGATTACTGGGAACTCCCCATGATATGGAGCACCTCAGGTCAGGCGCAGTACCTTTGGTCAGCTACTCCCCCTCTGGACACCCACTGTGATACATGGTCATGCTGGCCAGATCACTCCAGCCTACTCATTGGTTCCAAGTAACTTGTCCAGTGATTTGCCACACACCGTGAGGGCGTAGGTTTGATTTGTTTTTGTCAATGACCCCCATGCTATGGATGTCGAAATATGTGATTTTTGTCTTTACATGCCTGCATTATCCGCCCACCGCCCAGCCCACTACTACGATGGACGGCCACTAGGACACGCATTCAAATATTCCTTAGTGTCTACCCAGTTCTTTACATCAATAAGGTGGCCATAGGTGGGGGGTGTGGTCTCTCCGAGCTGCAAGATGGCCTATTGCTGAAGGGGCTCTGCCGGAGGAGCCCAATTATACTAAACAATCTGCATCCTGCGGAGGTAATCGTACAAAACGGGATAGCTGTCTTGCACCAGAGAAAACGGAAGAAGCCTGCATACAGAAACAGCGATGATGGGCCTTGCGCACTGTGAATGATAGGCCGCAGCGGCACTATGACCTGCCCTGTGCAAATCGCAACCTGCTACGAGATCCCACACGACACCGGAGGCTGAGTAACGGCGCACACTGCACAGCCCCAGAGAAGTGGTTCAGGCATTATAGAGCCGCTACTGACACACAACTGAGCCCTGTATCAGCACATATACCAGAGTCCCTGCCTGGGCTGGAGTAGGCCCGGGCTTGCTTGGGCGAACTATGTCTGGCAGAGAAAGAACGCCATCAGCGCTGAGCAGAACCTGTTCATGCGGCTGGAACCTGAAGAAAGCGTGGAGGTGTCCGGACTGCCCTACCCCTGATGTGAAGCGGTGGATCCCAAACGTGGACCGCGTGAGTACACTGGTGTGTCCGAGGGGCTATCAGCGCCGGTGGAGCTGCAGCGTGGTCGCTTGGCCCCCTGGGGTGCTGGCATTGCAAGCGCTTCCATGGGTTGCTGGGTGATCAGGCTGTATGTCCTGTGCGGGCTGCCTGGTACTCTGTCACATCCCACTAAAGTGAGTAACGTGTGAAGGGGCCAAGGAGGCGCTCGGATCCACGCTTAAAATCGCAAAGATTGCCTGCGCACAGTTAGACCTTATACAGGGAGACGCCTCTTTCCCCCCCACTGTGCACCAGATAAGTAGTTCCAATTGACTTTGGGTACTCCAGACAGTTGTTACCTCCCACGCACTGTTCAGCAAGAGGCACCTGACCATACTGGTCCCAAAGACACTTCACCTCAATCTAACATTGGGAAAAACAACCCCAAGCAGTCAAAATTACTGTTTGAAAACAAACGCTTAACTCGCACCACAGATGCCTGCTCTGAAACTGAAACAGAGTTGAATTCCAGAGACTGTGGGGAAAAACAGGATGAGGACCTACGCACCGTAATGCTGGAAGTCCACTCCAGCATAAAAACTATAGACAATAAAATTGATGTACTCACCTCAAGACTTGACAAGGTTAAAAAGCAGGTCAATTCCCATGAGACTCGCCTGGACACTCTGGAACCCTACATTGGGACACTTCTTCGTTACCTGTTTGGGTCTGTCTTATCCCCCGTGCTGATTGGTGAGCATGCGCATCACTCACTGGGGCCTAGACCACCTGTGGGAGCAGCGCCGAGGCCCATAATAGCAAGGTTAATAAATTACCGGTACCGGGACGCAGTGCTAAAGGCGGCCAGAGACCAAGGCCCCATTAACCACCAGGGAAACAATCTCTCCTTCTTTCTGGACTATACACCGCTGGTAAATGGCAGTCTGCAAAGAGTTCCAGCCGACCAATCGCATCCTACAGAGGGCTGTAATACAGTGCGCCATGCTTTACCCAGCAAAGTTAAAAATAACGCACAACGGGCTATCTCAGTTTTTTACTGGCACCAAAGCGGCATTAAAATTCGCCAAACACATAAGCGTGAAGAAACAGTGCCCTCGCTCTTCTCAGCAAGCCGGTTCTGAACATGGTCTCAGCGATAACGATTAAAGACACTAAACAGGAAAAATGATAGCTTCTTCCAGAGTCACTAAGTACTACAAGTAGCTATACCTAGTCAGTGGACTTCATGAACATATGCATGATAATCGATAGGGGGAGAAAATATTACATATACAGCTAAACCACATAAATGGTCACATGTTTAGAGACTCCTCAAACTAATACTACTACCCGGCCACCCTGACACATGGTAGGGCTGTATGCTGGTGACACAGGCCCTCACTGGGAGAACTCCCATGGTTCAAGATGTTTGTTTGTTTGGGGTAAATAAAGGGCGGGGGTAGGGTAGGGTATTACAACCTAGTTGGTGTGGGAGGTGGGTGAGAATGGGGAGTTATTACGTTTGGGGGGGGAAGGAGACAACTTCGCCACAATTTGATGTGATAGACAGCAAATTTGAGAGCATAGGCAATATACACAGTTTGAACCATAGTTTGCATTGTAGTGTAGTTCCTATTTTCCCAATAGGCTCTGCGCATTGGAATAACATAAACAGCAGTGTAGACCTAGGACTGAGTTCATCTAGGTCTCTACTGACTATGTTAGACTTAATTTAGGTTTGCGCCAGCTAGCTCAGAGGTCACTAGAAACTTTCTTGAATGAATAGGGAGGGATGAACTTCCCTGATTCAGACGAGAAGGGATTCAGTTTCTGACAACCGCATACACATGACAACTTTGCTCCCTCAGAATAAGAGTGTATCTCTAGAGTCGTGTGAAAACAATAGGCAGCTATTTCACTCAGTCAACCGTGCATACTTAGTTTGACCAGAGTGCAGAGAAATAGAGAGACGGGCGTTTTCAATAAAAGGTGTTATTTATTGAGCAGTCTTCTTTCTCATGCAAGAGAAATGAATTGCCACAATTGCAATACTTATCATAAAGTAAAGTGCGTACAGTCAAAGTAGTATTATGAAATAATACTGTAAAAGCATTGATATGGTTTCTTAGCCATATGATACTTTAAAATGGATAAAATATATACATACATAAAAACATTGACTAACGTACTCAACTGGTGCTTCTAACTACGCCTACCCCAGTGTACCTGACCTAAGCCTAATACTTGGGAAGGAGTAAGTAAGTAGCAGTTTAAGTTAAGTTGGTTAAGATTGTTTTGCCAAGAATCTCCATCAAGAATTCTCTCAAGGGTTTTAGTCAGCTCCGTACCTAGGTAATAGAATGTGGGAGGTCTGGTATCTCTTTCTTCAGGACTCGATCTCCCAGCAACCCGCAAGGGTAGGCTGGAAACACCGGAGCTGGATTTTCTCGGCTGGAGAAAAAGACAGCGTTTCAGTGCGTCAAACGGGAGGGGCGGCTTCCATGGGCTCTCGCATCAGCTGGGCTCTCGGGCAAGTAGATAGCCGCTCTGCTCCAAACCACCGTGTGTTTGCTTAAGGCAACTGTTGGTATATTTATACCTGAAAGGTGCCGAGTTTGACGTAAGGTTGGACATAAGACGTCACTAAGAACTAACAGTTCTTTCTGGACTCCAGGAGTTCTTGTTCAAATCAAAACAAAAGCAGGGGGATTTCCCGGGCTGCTGGAGGCTTGGTTTGTTTAAAGAACGCGTTGTGCTTTCTAGGAGCCGATGGGAGTAGCCGTGCTGTGCTTTGGACTGCATGGGCTATTACTGAATATGGATATGATTCTTATGCCTTTATAAGGATATTATTAATTATAACCACATAAGGGCATGAATCGGGAATATCGTATTCGGGTCCTAGATAGAAATACAACACCCACTCCACGGATTAATGTCCATCATTACTAAAAAACTAAGCAATAGTAAACATATAACGATGCATGTGTGTTTTCCAACCCACCCCAAAATACATATTTTGCTTTTGAAATGGTATATGGTAAATACACGAAAATGAGTGTTGGTACTGTACGCTTTTCAAGCAGTGTCATCATTCAGTTAAATGCATATATATATCAGCTGAATGAATTGTGAAAATTACACATGAAATGGATCTGAATACAGAAAAGAAGGTCGAGACCATTTCATCACATATTTATACAAAATGCTGTATATGTGCTAGAGGCTGAGGTAAAATATTGTCTCTAGTATCCTAAAAATAGAAGCTCTGTTCTCTAAGAATAGTTCTACTTTAAGCAGAGTACCATGTGCCAAAAAAAGGTAAATATTTTGGAAAATGTAAAAAAATAATTTCGCTTTCAGGGGAAAAAATAGTTCCAAATATTTTCGGTAGCTTTGTTTATCAAAACTGAAGGCTGAATTCAGAGTTCAGGGAACGCTGTGTGCTTGTTAAAATATTTTCATTCTCGTTGCTCAGTTCTCTGCGTGATTGCTATCATTGATGTTAGGATCAGCAATGCTCACAGAAGGTTGTACCTGTTTGGTGCTGCTTTCCTCTCGTACCTCACCACCACCTACTCGTAGTGGTGAAGTCTCAACGAATGCCCTCATCAGAATCGGTAGCCGCTTCTGTAGCCACAGAATCGGTAGCCGCTGGGGACAACACGATGCATGAGTCGTTACAGGACCTAGCAAAGTATCGATATCCATTGGTACTGCTGATGGTAGTGTAAGACAGACGTCCAACACGCATTCTTCTCTGCATAGCAGACATCGAAGCACGGGTAAGATGCAATCTTGCCAGATCGGTCTAAATGAAAGAAACCAGGTTGTATTCAGATCTCTTAGCCGGGCCACTCCAAGGACCTTAGTGATACGGTCTCGGTATCGTATTGCTAGTATCGTTTCTTCCATCATTGCTGGAGTCTTGTCTGTGGATTGGCTTGCCATATCGAAGCAGAAGGAACAAAAATAAAATTCCTGCCACGAGTCCCAAGATTAAGGGTAGGCTGCCAAAGACAGAATGGACAAAATTCGGGAAGATGCCCAGAACTGTTTCAAAGGGTGCTAACAGTCCCGAAAAAACTGTCTTAAATACATGTGCGATGCCACTGGTATCAGACATGTTTAAGATTTGGGTCAATATTTCTACGAAATGCACGGGACAATTTGTCGATAAAAGGGAATGTATCTCTGCCGATGTCCCTGCCACTTGCAGATCATACATTTCTTTGGATGACGTTAAAGGCACAGTTGTCTGTAAAAGAATAGACTTCATTCTGCTTAAAGTATCAATTCGAATAGAAGAGATATTCAAGGAAGGCCATAACGCAGCCCCCATATCTGGATTGTTGTGTGGATACAATACTTGCATACAGCAAACGGCCCTGGAAGTTACGGTTGTCAGATAGGCTTTTCCTGGCAGCATGCCACAACAGCTGTGGTCACTTATTAAAACGTAACTGCTGTTAGAAAGCTGTTTAAAAAATGGCTCTATCTGTTTTGCAGGCGTGCCCTGCAGGTGACATGAAAGGTTATTTGAAGACCCTTCGCAGGCTCCATGCAAATTAATACCTTGACACAGAAGTGTACCGCTTAGTGATTTTTTACAATTGTTACCACTAAGGAATACCTCCTTTTTCCCTTCACTATAACATCTGTGTGTATAAGGTAAATCCCAGGTTGATTTGATGTATTCTTTACCCAACCTTTCATACTGGCCCGCATGTATATACTTTTGGCAGTATTTAAACTGGAAACTTGTTATTTGAATTGTAATTGTTCCGTGTATTATCCATTCAATGACAGGTCTCTCTGACATTGTCAATGGTAATCTCTCGAGTTTTTCAATGCTCAGAATCGTATAGTCTGCTCCTCTTTGTGCCAAACTGATTTGTTTATCAGTAAGGTTAAAGATACCAAATAATGACGTTGTGTTGATTAAACGCCATGGTACGTAGCGTGAACGCAGATTTTGCAACGTCAAACCAAGCTGTACAGTAGAACGTAATTAAGACTGACCATGTTGTAACATTAGTAAGTCCTGCTCTATTATATCAAAAGCAGATGATACAATGCTGTCCAGCGAATATATTCTGGAGGACAGAGTCGTTAACCCATTGTCCACTACAGAAAGTGATTTTTCCAAATTTATACGATCAATTTCTCGTATTTTTTCTGTTTCAATTTGCATTCCTTATAAGCTTCATTGTACGCAGCGTATATACTGGCCGCTATGAAACGTTTTTGACGCTGTTTGCGTGGTCCTAGTATGAAATCACGCAAGTCAGCACCGTCTTTAAGTAAGGTCAAGTGTTGCTTAATTTCAGCCAGTGTGGATTTCTCTAGCCATTCAAGGCATAGTTTCCCTACACTGTATGTTGTAACTATCCCTGGATGTTGTCTCTGGGAGTATCTTGGGTCTGGCCTTGTCATTTTGAACCCCTGTGTTTTGTTCAGGAATCTATCTTGACAGTTATTTGTGTCTGTTGGCCAGATCAACCACTTTTTCCAATCAGGATGTGTTCTGTTTTGGTGTAAAATATGGGATACGTCTATCCCCACATCTGTAGTGCTGTCACTATCAGTTATGGGTTTCGGAATAGACGGTGTATGTAAGTCTTTCATCTTAGCTAGGCCAAGACAAGTAGTTTGTTGAATTGTGTCATTCAAGAATATCATTTGTTCCGGGATCATGCAGGCCCTAAATAATGCTTCTAGGCCTTGTACTTGCCAATCTTTGGTACCCCAGATCGTTTTTGTTTCAATTGTGTTTTTCCTAAATTCGAAACCAAATGTAGACATTTTGTCACAAAATTTTTCAGAAGAAATCAATTTAGTATTTGTCAACATTGTTTTCATTCCTGTCCTAGTTAACATTTTAAAATAAAACGTTTCTGGATCACTGTTAAACCCAGAGAAGTACTGGAATTTCTCATAAAATGTTTTCGAGCTGCCTTTTGGCGGAGTTGGACAGTGTTCACATTGGTTATACGATAAAACATTTCTAGGTTGAGCAGTTTTATGCAAATAGTGATCCCTAAAATAATTATTACAGTAAAACTCTTCATAATTCGATGAACTCTGTAAGTAATCATGGTCTGTAAATTTGGCTGACATTACTAAATCTGACATCATATTATTAATGTTTTCAAAGTCCCAATCATCAGAGAAGGTACTTGGTGTCACAAAGTCACTTAATGAAACCTTGAACTGGTGTGGATATTTCAAGACCTCAACCGGGTCGAAAATGTCATAATCAGTTCTGTCCCATGCTACCCCACCGGGTATTGGATTGGCTGAGATGTTTACTAATGACAGTTCTCTTTTCTCGATGTGGGAGGATGTGTGAGGCTTTAGGACCAAGTTGATGTTCTGACTTGCTGTGTCCATTGTACTATATTTTCCATCTATGAATTTTCCCAAACATAGAATCATGATGAGCCAAAGCAGGAGACTAAGTACACCTAACACAATCCAAAATTCAATCCATGGTGAAATCAGATATGTTTCTTTTAGTAGGTGAAAAAGTTCAATTACTTTGTCTTTGAAAGTTTTTGTTGCAGGCGTTTCTTCATGCTCGCTTTGATCTTCAGAAAAGTTGTTGAAGTAGCCAGATGCAGTTCCGTCAATTGTTGGAATTATTTCTGGATTTTCATTTGCTTTTCCATTCTTCTTTGTTTCACTAGCATAGTCAGAGGCTACATCATTGTAGACTGGTGTTTTTTGACGAACTGTTGCAATTTGGGTTTCAAGAGGCACAAGTTGTAGGAAGGTGGATATCTGACTATGGTTACCCCCAAACTGTTTGCCTGGTGCTTAGATGGTTTTTGACTTAGTTGGCCTGGGATCCTGCTATTCAGGGCCCCAGGCTAATTGCTCTCTCCTTAAAATGGACTCCATGTACCTTAGGTGCATACACAATTGGAACTGGTTCACCTTACAGGCCTCTGTAACAGTGTACCCCAGGTACCCAGGGCATAGGTGTATCCAAGGCCTACCAGGGGCTGCAGCATGTATTATGCCACCCCTGGCCTGGCCTCCATATTTGACACAACTGGCTGATCAATCAGCTGGGGTAAGTTGGTGTAATCACCTCTTACTTAGATATAGTATACCTATATCTAACATATCTGGACACATGTTAACCTATAAGCCACTCCTATGGAAGGCCTCGACAATCCTGGAGGCAGAGTGCTTGGTTTCATGTGAGATGGTGCTCTGGCACGAGCTGAGCCCATCTGAAGCTGTCGGGAACAACTCCCTTAGCTGTTCCGGGATATTGCCATACCAAATACTCTTAAGTGCATTATAATCCTTGCGGTTACTTGCTAACTTTGGTTTGGCTTTATCAAAACATGTCGAGTAAGGTGTCATACGAATTGGGATACTACCGCCTCGCCAATTCTAGCGACGGGGGTAGCATTCCACCCTTCTAGAGGGACACGACATGTACCTAACCTGAACCCCGGTTAAAGTTAACTCGAGCCTCAGCATCACAAAATGGATGCTGCCACCACAGACACAAGTCTGACCTCCTGCTGCTGGGAGTCTTTCCAGTGAGGGAGGCTTGGACAAAGGGTTTCCTGCCTGGGGAGGTGCGAGCACCACCCCAGACAGGATTTTGTGTATTGGGTAGGACAGGGCTGAATAGAATGAGACATGCCTGGGGCACACAAGGTGTCCCCGTGCATAAGCCAGTCCAAACCGGTGCCTGGGCTTTCCAGCCCCAGTCCTGGCGCGGAGCTGGACAAAGGAAAGGGGGTGTAACCACCCCCCTTCCTGATCCCACCCAGAGGAGGGACCTAGCAGGTGATCCGGCCCCTAGATTTGGAATAAGAGTAGGAGCTGTGTCCCAAGACTTCAGATCATCCTGAACTCGACTTGAAACTAAGAAGAAAACTGGACTTCGACATTCTGCTGCACAGAAGACTGAAGAGCATCTCCCTTGTGGCAAAGGAGTGACCACCCTGTGAATACAGGCACCATCCAGCAACTCGACGTCTGCTTTGCCGCCGCCTCTCGCCGGAGCCCGAGCCCGGAGCCCGACAAGACCCAGATTCCAGACATCTCAGAGCCCGATCCACAGTCCCTGAAAAGAAGAGACCCGTGGAGGCACCGAGAGACGTGGGACTGGCCATCTTGGAAGATTCACAAGAAGCTGACTGCGCAGCACCCGAGGCACCCTCGACGCTGTGCTTTGGGGTTTGAGAAGCCCCACAACCGAGCAACATCTGCACTGAAGATCAGCCCCCCAGCATCTCCACAATCTGCGTGGGGCCCTTTTGCATTTTGCCACTCGACGCGTCATCCCGGTTACTGGCC
Source organism: Lissotriton vulgaris (assembly GCF_964263255.1). Classification (NCBI taxonomy): domain Eukaryota; kingdom Metazoa; phylum Chordata; class Amphibia; order Caudata; family Salamandridae; genus Lissotriton; species Lissotriton vulgaris. Next base: position 1,150,083,984 of record NC_141685.1, on the reverse strand, counting down.
CGTTGGCTAGTGGCCATCTTGGCGACGAAATCCGAAATCAACACCACTGGTCTGGTTGTTCCAGACTGGCCCTCGCTCCTGTAAAAAGGAGCGGCCCCTCATCGTTTCCTGCGTGGCTTGCATTAGCCAAGGCCTGTTTGCTCCAATCAAGAACTGACACCGCCATCAGCTAGAGCCTTCGTGAGACAGCTCGTGATCGACGCCTGGACGTCCTCGACCTCTTCGTGTCCACGTGGCTGCAGAGACAGTCTTCACTTCTTCGCCTGTTTGCACCCGACATCGCCTGGTTCCATCATGGTTCCACGGTAGTCACTGGCTAGTGACTTTGAACATTGTCCCCTCTGCTTTCAGGTCTTCACCTCTTCAGATCCATCCTTGGATCCACCGGAACTCTCCTCGACGACCCGCCTGCAGCATCTTCATCTACAGGCTCCATAGACCAGCGCGACGAAACCCGACACACTTTGAGACATATGCACCCGCTTCCTGTGGGTGAGGTAACCCTGGCACTCCGGTGCTCCTGTGTAGCAATACACCTCTAGTGTCTATGTTCCAAGTTGCTAGGTCATCGGAAGGTTCCCTTTTCAGTAACTTTGTAACTTTTACGCACCATTGACTTTGCATTGGTGCATGCGTTTGCTTTAAGCGCTGCACCCGAGTCCCGCGGGCCTTTCCCGACTTAGTCACTGCTAGTCCCGAACAGCTCCAGCGATTCCCAAGGCACTAGGCCTACTTCCTTTTCGATTGGTGGTACTTATACCACTATTTTAGTATGTGGTTTAGGTGGCCCCTAGGGCTCATCCATATTGTGCAGCTTTTGTATATTTAAACAGTGTTTTGTTTTAACGCATTTGCTTCTGTGCTCATAAAGAGAATAGGGGATATTTGTAGTAAATAAATATATATATATATTTTCAATATATATCTGTGTGGTGTACTTTCATTTGGTATTCAAGGGGAATGTGTATGGTAAAACAGCTTGCTTCACATGGTGCCTTTACAGAGTTTAGCCTAAGACTGCTTTGTCCACGCTACCTCTAGGATAGCTGGTCTATAAGGTTGACTTACAACCACTCATCATAAGGGTTGCTTGGCATAGTACAAGGTGATCACTAAAACTAGTGAGCATCATATACTAGGCCAACTTCTCACACAAGTTCCATGGCATTATTGCATAGTCCTTTTTTATTCATTGCAGGTTTATCAAATGCGATTAGTCTCTCAGTATGAGCCTCTTTGATTGTAGCAAATTTCGGTATTCTGCTATTTCTTGGGAGTCCACTGGGCCTACTACTTATTATTGGCCACATGATTGTGGTTTTACCAGGTCGATGGATACAACTCTGTTCTCCTTTTTACCAGCAAGAGGCGGTAGTACAACTGATCTTGTTCCGCTGACTGCTAAGACAGGTACTGCTTTTCTGTAAGAAGGCCCAAATTCCTTCTTCACGCGATCTTCTCTCTGACCAGATCCCCAATCTTTGGAATCCAGACAGGTCTTGCTGGGACAGGTGGCTGTCGGCTGTTGTTTCAACTTTATGTTACTCAGGTTTTTTCTTGTTTCATTTAAATCCTGTAAAACAGCTAAACGGTCTTTGATATCAAAGGATTTTTCTTCTACCACTGAAGTGTGACAATCAAGATCCTGAATGTGCATTCTAGTGCCGAACGATAGTTCGTATGGAGTGAGACCTTTTAGAGAATTTCTTGGCAGATTATTAAGACTACATTGGATACTTGTTAAGTGTTTGACCCACCCATCACCCGAACCTAATACCCTCGCCGTTATAGATTGCTTTATGTCCCGGTTTTTTCTTTCCACTACCGCATTTCCCTCAGGATGGAAGGGAGAAGAGTACCGCAATTCAATGCCCATGCTGTTCATGGCCTCTTTGTAAGCTCGAGAGCCAAACGCAGGACCCTGATCAGAATGTAGCATGCCAATTGCGTATGTGCCGATAAAGACTCGCAAATCTTTTATAACAGTTCTGGCGTCAGCCGAGCGCTGCTGGTCTATATTTTTAAGTGAATTCAATCTTAATAATTATGGGGACGCATGTCTCCGGCTGAATTTCTGCGCTGTAGAAAGCCTGATGCTCTCTAATAGTGGAATCTGGGCTGTTGTCTTGTCCGGTTCACATCTGCGATCTCTGTTGCAGTCTTCACAATTTCTTGCAAAATAGTAGATATCTACGCTCATTCCCGGCCACCAGTACTTTGATTGTAATTCTGTCAAAGATTTTAAGGTCTCTTGGTGCCTCAGACCCAATCCCCTGTGTGCGTCTTCAATCAAGAAAACTCTCCGGTTCATGTTTGGAATTACTCTGTCCCCCACTCCAGGGATTTGAGCAAAAAGAACAGAGTTTGCATCAATTATGTATGTATTACTGAGTGGATAGTTGAGAGGTAATGCGGCATAACCCCCTTTTAATGAGGCTTTTACCGCCAGCATGGTTTCCCTATCCATTTGTTTTTCTGAACGCTTTTTTGTGGCTACGGAAGCCGGTTGAACCGCTGCCGCTGTGGCTGTGTTAGCCGATGAATTCCCTGCAACGTGAACACCATCACTTTGATGACTCACTGTGTGTCTATCACGTGAGTCTATTGTAGTTCTTTCTTTAAAAGAACTACTTGTTCCCAAAGCGTTTTATGCTTTATTGTGGCACCTGTGTCATCTTTATAACCGTTTTTACTCCATGTCTGCATGTCACTGTTGTATGACTTGACGCAGAAATATGAATCACACACTAATTCTCGATCCGCATTTTCAAGCGCCATCTTTAAAGATCGTATTTCAGCTCACTGAGCTGAACAGTTTCTGAGTGATTCAGTTTTGGTGAACATCGGTTTGAATTTACCAGAGCGCCAGCGACCTTTAACAATCGCGCACGCTGCATTGTAGGATTTTTTATCTACATCGTAGTGTTGTGCGAATCTGTCCATATAGAATACGCAGGTATATTGTTTCAGAGGCAGAATTTCGATTGGCAGAGGATATTCTTGTTCATATTCTAGATCTTCTAGTTTCTTTAGTTTTGGGTCAAAATAGTATTTCACTTCTTCTGTAGCAAGAGAATTTTCCCATTGTATCCATTTTGGATCTAATGCCACTGTATTCAGATTTCCTGGACTTGTTAGTGCCTCAAGGGCTGATTCTCCTGAAAAAACAGCTATCTTTTTCAGCTAACAGGATGTCATAGCCTTTAAAAAGTTTTTCCAAAAAATTACCTTTTATTTACCTAGTTCTATCTCCCTCTATACGTAATGTTATTTCATATAGTTTATTAGGCACACTAACTCATGTGTCTGCAGTTTCCACCTGAATGTATTCATTCGTGTCCACTGTCTCCAGAAGATTCATCAGGATCTTGCGAGCTATGGTCACTTCTGCTGCGCTGTCTAGCATTGTCTGTGCCCACTCTCCGTTTTTCAGTTGTGTCCTCAGAATTCTCGGCATGTTTAATCTTAATACTTGCTACCTTCTTTCTGGGATATTGTAATTTTTTACTTTGATGAGCACGTTCCTTGTCTTTGGACTTGACGTGCTCTTCTCTGTGTTCTGACCGTCCTCTTCTTTCCGATTTCTGTGAGGAAGTCTGAAAAGATCAAGAGGGACGTGTATCAACATCTTGATATCTATCAGGTTTTTTCAAATTATCCCTATTTCTAAGGTTGTATCTTTTCTCAGAGGGCTCCCTTTGGGGAGACTTGTTTCCTCGTTCTGGAGATTTTTCTCTCCGTTGAGGAGACCTTCCTCTGGACTGGAATCGTTTTTCCCTGTGAGTGGACTGTTTATTACCATCCCAACTCCTTTTTGGAGTATTTAAATTATTTTGAATAAATGTTTTTTCAGGATTTTCAGTTAGTTGGGGTTTTACCGGTTTCCCACCCAAACTATCTCTTCCTAGTTCTTCATAGGATTTTTCTATGATTCTGGCAAGTTCAAATGGTTGGTCTGCTATGTCTGTTGCCTTCAATTTCTGGAGGTACTTTATAGCGTCCCTTGCCAATTGAACTAATTCTCTATATGCCTTTGTTAATTATTTTAGTTTTACTAGGAGTTCTTCGCTTGACATTGTTTCAATGTCTGGGTGTGTTGCGTAGCTGGCTAGAACCGGCCCGTTGCTCCAGGTCTACCTAGTGGACCGTGCCTGGTGATGTGATTTTGATGTTTAAGGGCGCCTTTAAACCAGAGCTGGTGCTCTTGGTAATTTAGTGGGATTTCAACGTCCTCGAAAGAAGTGTATTCATCCGGAGGTTCCTCTATTTTGTAATAGTGGAAGTCTTTTGTCACAGCGTGTGCTGCTGGAAAATGTATCCATGAATAGAATACCTCTGTCTGCCGATATTCATGTGCCTCTACCACGAATATGACCGTACCACCTCTTGGTGATAGTCCATTTTCTATAAGTTTAAGAGTTATAGTTCTTCTTATATTGACCGGAATGAGTATAGCATTCGGATCATTTTCTTGGATGGTTGTGTCATCCGCTATGAGCTGTGCTGTTATTCTAGCTTGCTCCCTTTCGTCTTCACTTTCTCCCATTCTACTGACAGAAAGTTTTGTTGCAGATCAAGTTTTTAAGGAAACAAAGATTAGGTGCACAATATTTTGGAACACTGTATCCTTCAACGTTGACTAAACCAAAAACTAATACATAGGATTCTCATCCTACTAAGTTCTGGCGTATATTAACCTTTCACCCATTCCAGACGTCTTTTGGAGTTTTTACGGGAAAAAGAGTTCTGTGTGAAAAAGCACGACTGAGTTACTCTAGTGTCTTGCGTTAGATTATCGCCTTACCAAACGTTGGGTGCCATTTAGTGTAGTTCCTATTTTCCCAAAAGGCTCTGCGCATTGGAATAACATAAACAGCAGTGTAGACGTAGGACTGAGGTCATCTAGGTCTCTACTGACTATGTTAGACTTAATTTAGGTTTGCGCCAGCTAGCTTAGAGGTAACTAGAAACTTTCTTGAATGAATAGGGATGGATGAACTTCCCTGATTCAGACGAGAAGGGATTCAGTTTCTGACAACCGCATAAACATGACAACTTTGCTCCCTCAGAATAAGAGTGTATCTCTAGAGTCGTGTGAAAACAATAGGCAGCTATTTCGCACAGTCAACCGTGCATACTTAGTTTCACCAGAGTGCAGAGAAATAGAGAGACGGGCGTTTTCAATAAAAGGTGTTATTTATTGAGCAGTCTTCTTTCTCATGCAAGAGAAATGAATTGCCACAATTGCAATACTTATCATAAAGTTAAGTGCGTACAGTAAAAGTAGTATTATGAAATAATACTGTAAAAGCATTGATATGGTTTCTTAGCCATATGATACTTTAAAATGGATAAAATATATACATACATAAAAACATTGACTAACGTACTCAACTGGTGCTTCTAACTACGCCTACCCCAGTGTACCTGACCTAAGCCTAATACTTGGGAAGGAGTAAGTAAGTAGCAGTTTAAGTTAAGTTGGTTAAGATTGTTTTGCCAAGAATCTGCATCAAGAATTCTCTCAAGGGTTTTAGTCAGCTCCGTACCTTGGTAATAGAATGTGGGAGGTCTGGTATCTCTTTCTTCAGGACTCGATCTCCCAGGCGGGTTGCAAGTGTAGGCTGGAAACAGCGGAGCTGGATTTTCTCGGCTGGAGAAAAAGACAGCGTCTCTCTCAGTGCGTCAAACGGGAGGGGCGGCTTCCGTGGGCTCTCGCAAAAGCTGGGCTCTCGGGCAAGTAGATAGCCACTCTGCTCCAAACCACCGTGTGTTTGCTTAAGGCAACTGTTGGTATATTTATACCTGAAAGGTGCCGAGTTTGACGTAAGGTTGGACATAATATGTCACTAAGAACTAACAGTTCTTTCTGGACTCCAGGAGTTCTTTTTCAAATCAAAACAAAAGCAGGGGGGATTTCCCGGGCTGCTGGAGGCTTGGTTTGTTTAAAGAACGCGTTGTGCTTTCTAGGAGCCGATGGAAGTAGCCGTGCTGTGCTTTGGACTGCATGGGCTATTACTGAATATGGATATGATTCTTATGCCTTTATAAGGATATTATTAATTATAACCACATAAGGGCATGAATCGTGAATATCGAATTAGGGTCCTAGATAGAAATACAACAGCATTATTGTGATTGTGCATTTTAGGAGATCAACCACCCAACTCATTGTGTAAGGCAATACACAGCGCATATATCCACATAACACGGCAATAGACACATGGTGGAGGTAAAGTTCTTCACTTGGAACGTAAGAGGTCTGAATGATTACAGAAAGGCTAGACTAGTTCATTCATATCTAATCAGGCAAAAATTGATATTTGCTTCTTGCAGGAAACACACCTGAGGATTGGGGCGGACCCAAAACTGCACAACAGATACTGGGATGAGGTACACTCAGCCTCATATTCCAACTATGCTAAAGGGGCGACAATATTGATGAGGCGGGGTTCCGGTTGGACAACCTCTATAGATCCAGAGGGGTGTTGTGTCATTCTAAGAGGTACGCTGATAACAACCCAGGTGACGGTCGCAATCTATGGCCCTAACATAGACGACCCAAACTTTTTCGCCACTGTGTGATCTAAAATCGTTTTTCTTGGCTGCGACACAGTGCTATGGGTGGGTGATTTTAATACCATAATGTACGACACCCTGGACAGAGTGGGCTGCGCCCACCAACTGCATCCTTGAGCCAACCAAAAAATTCTCTCCATTACGCAAGATAATGGACATATGGCGCCGTTGGCATCCGGACATTAGAGAGGGCACCTGTATCTCATCGCACCATAACGCCTGGTCCAGACTAGATTATTGGCTGGTTTCTGGCGATATTGCGGCCTGGACTACTGACACTTGACAAAAGCTGTGCACGCGCTCCAATCATGCCCCAACACTGCTAAGTTGGAGTGTACCACATACTTTGCCCCGTGCATTCAGCTGGCGTCTCCCACAGCATGCCCTGCTGTGGTATGGCCTAAGGCCTGCTTTGTGTGCATGTTATGTTACCATGGCTTATTAGAAGTTTAAACGCTATTTTACCTTTTGCAGCTTTTGCACACAACACTGCATACCTGTTTTTGTAAGTTAGCCTTCACAAAGGTCTACACATGAGAAAAGGTTTGTTTTTGACATCTCTAGACTTACATCGTGCCACTAGTCTGCACAGTGAGTGCTAAAGCCTCCAAGGTTATCAAAACATGTTAGTTGTTTTTCGACATGTTCGGGTAACGTTTTCTAGACACAACATTTTGGCAGCTGTGAGCCAAGTAAGTTTCTGGCGTCCTTATTATCACACACTAGCCATGATTTCAGACACTTGGAAGATTTTCCATTTCCAGGGATGCAGAGTCTCTATGCTGATCCAGATGTAATTTACTCTTACTGAGCAGAAAGGTAATAGGGTCCCCAAAACAAGCCTACAAGACCTTCTATAGTTTATAATACATATTTCCAATATAGGTAGGGTGTTAAAACTAGGCGCTATAGGACCTGTTTTCACCATCATTGTAATATGATTCTTCCTTTTGTATTTTATGGAATTGTAACCATGCTGACCATATTATTTTTAATCATATGTCTGCTTATGTTGGCTAAAATACTGCACAAGAGAACACGTCGTTAAAATAAATATTTTAACCTTACTGTGCCTCTTCTTTACTCCTGTTGTGGACTGGTATGGGAGTATAACAAAAGAGTGTTCTCACTTCCCACCATTCCTGAGATGGTTTTAAGTCGCATGTTCTAGGTTGTCTAATCATTGGTTACTTTGCTATAGGACAAAGAGCTAATGTGACACTGATGCTAGCTGGTAGGGGTTTTTCTAGGTACGGAGGTGAGTTTCTGGTACACCACAATTCACTGAAGTCCTGGGTCTCTGTGCACAGTTCTGTGTATGAGCAGGATCCTTGCAACACTGCAAGACACAGCCTTCAGAGAGGACATATTTAGGGAACTTGTTCAATTTGTTTCCATAAACGAAGGTTCGGTGGACTCCCCATCAATGCTGTGGGAAGCCTCTAAGACAGTAATAAGGGGAGCGTGCATAGCAAGCAATACGGGGTCCTAAAATCAATCAGACAGACACTAGTAGGTTTGGAGAAGAACATACGAGATACTGAATTCCTATATTACCAAACAGGTGAGCCTGCACATCTTGCAACCCTGAGAGGGAAAATCTCGGAGCTTGGAGAAGAGGCAGGGAGGGAAATGCATTTCCTGGGTAAAGACGTTAGGGTCCGGTGCTACGGGGATGGGGAAAGACCAGGTAGGGCTTTGGCAAATACACTTAGGCAACCATCAACCTCAGCTTACGTAACGTAACTTCTAGATAGTGATTCCATGCTACACAGAGGACAGACAGCCACGCTTATCCACCTAGTCAACTTTTATTCCTCCCTTTACAGAGCCACAGAGGACAGAGCTCACCCTGAGCTACAAAACTACCTGGATTCCATTGAGCTAGTTTGGCTTAGTGATGCCCACCGGGCCTATCTAGATGAACCCTTTTCTACAGAGGATATCATCCAGGCCATAAATAGTATGCCTGGAGTAAAGGCCCCGGGACTCGATAGAATGACGACTTCCTTTTGTAAGTCCTATGCGGTCCAGCTTGCTTCCCACCTCCTACCAGTCTATCAGGAATCTTTAGACCGAGGATCCTTGCTACCAACAAGGAGGGAAGCCGTGATAATCTCACGCCTGAAGCCAGACAAGCCAGACCATTTATGCGACTCATATCGCCCTCTCTTGCTTATCAATATTGACGCCGAAATTCTTGCTAAATTTTTCTGTTCTGCACCAAATAGATCCAGAATTACCGACCCTTCCAGCCTTTCTAGACACAACAAAAGCGTTCAATTCACTGGAATGGCCATACCTGTTCACTATATTACCCAGGATGGGATTCAGTCCTACCTTTATCAATTTGATCCGACTGCTCTATACTGAGCCCACTGCGAGACTAAAAGCAAATGGGCTGCGGTCTAACCCCTTCCCAATAACACGTGGAACCAGGCAGGGATGCCCTCTCTCGCCGCTGCTGTTTGCGGTGGCCATGGAGCCACTAGCGGCCAGAGTGCGACAGCACCATACAGCAAGGGAGTTAGGGTTTACGGATAGAGGCTTAATAATATCAATGCACGCTAATGGCATTACTCTATATATCTGTGCGCCAGATGAGAATTTAAACCCGGTTTTGATAACCCCCGCACTCTGCCCCATTCCCACATGTATACCACCTTCGCCCATACTGTATTCCTTACACGGACAAGAAAAGCCAACGTACACATTTGTCACATAGTGGTCATTTGTTGGCCGCAGTTTATTAGGAATACAAAGAAACATGTATATACTTTGCATATTTTGCATGTTATGTCTTGACAAAACTTCCTTGTTATTGTCTCTTGGCCCTTCTGGGTCGTTCTCCTTGATAGGTTGTTTTTTTCGCTCACTTTGCGCGGGGAGTGGGTAGCTTCTGTCCCGGAGTTAGGCCCCCTCGCTACCTTGTCCGACTCTTGTTGTGCCCTGCCTTCAGGCAGGGGCTGGGCTGCGAGCGCCGTCTCCGTTTGCTACCCCCCCATCGTTGGTAGGCCAACTTCCTTCCCAGCCGTGAGGCATCCCAGAGTGAGTGGTCCTACACACCTGTCCTTAGGCCAACTCACCCAGCCGTGAGGCATCTGAAGGTGAGTGGACCTATTCTGGCACACCGCCCTCCGGTGTGCCTCCGTACCAACCGATATCAGCGTAGTTCTTCGCCACGCTTTGCCTGTTCCTCAGCCCTGCGACATAGCTGTTCCTTAGGTGTGGGTGGGTGGGACAAGAATCTGTGCTCCGCCGCCGGTGCTGCTCCCCCGCTCCGATAAGATAGGAGCTTGCCTGGGGAAGCAGCGTTTATATTCCTCCCCCATTCGCCTTCCAGGCCAGGTAGGCCCCATGCCCATTGGCAAGTTCGTAGCCCGCCTGGGCCTCCATTGGCCGGGGGTGTCGGCGCCTCTTCGGTGGCCGTCGCTGGGGGAGGGGCCGGCATTTCCTTAGCTCCTGGTCACTTTGCGCGCCAAGAACCGGCCCCCACTAGTTTGTTTGTGTCCAGGGGCGCAGCGCTGGTTATGGCGCCGGCTCTCGAGCCCCCTTCGGGAGCAGCCTCTGCGATAACCCCCGCACTCTGCCCCATTCCCACATGTATACCACCTTCGCCCATACTGTATTCCTTACACGGACAAGAAAAGCCAACGTACACATTTGTCACATAGTGGTCATTTGTTGGCCGCAGTTTATTAGGAATACAAAGAAACATGTATATACTTTGCATATTTTGCATGTTATGTCTTGACAAAACTTCCTTGTTATTGTCTCTTGGCCCTTCTGGGTCGTTCTCCTTGATAGGTTGGTTTTTTCGCTCACTTTGCGCGGGGAGTGGGTAGCTTCTGTCCCGGAGTTAGGCCCCCTCGCTACCTTGTCCGACTCTTGTTGTGCCCTGCCTTCAGGCAGGGGCTGGGCTGCGAGCGCCGTCTCCGTTTGCTACCCCCCCATCGTTGGTAGGCCAACTTCCTTCCCAGCCGTGAGGCATCCCAGAGTGAGTGGTCCTACACACCTGTCCTTAGGCCAACTCACCCAGCCGTGAGGCATCTGAAGGTGAGTGGACCTATTCTGGCACACCGCCCTCCGGTGTGCCTCCGTACCAACCGATATCAGCGTAGTTCTTCGCCACGCCGTCTGGGAGGCTTCCGTCTCCCCGCGGCTCCCCCCAACTACGTCCTGATTTTCCTTGTTTGCACCCTGCCAAGACAATCGCCCCCCACAGGTTGGCCCGACTTGAGCATCCACCCTGTCTATTCCTCACGAGGCTGCCTTTTTCCGTTTTTTCCCTCTGTGCCCCTTGTGAGGCTTCCCGGGGGGCCTGCAGGAGCATTGCCTCTACTTTTTCCAAGGTGGTAGGCCGCCCTTGTCTTTTCTCCTTCCCGTCTGAGCCTGTATAGTGGGCGTAATTACATCTAATGTTGAGACCACCCCAGCTCGCATTCTTACCCTTGTCCCCGGGGACCAGGACACTACCAGCAGGCTGTCTGGGCCGGTTCTATTGAGGTGCAGCGATCACTCCAATTCGGTCAACGCTGCGTTGGTAAACATTTGCTCAATTTTGTAGCCGCCTACTCCATTGTAATCTTGTCCAAAGATTTATTTTGTTATTTAACGCTTTTGAATTGCCTTTGCTTATTCTAGTATCCAGTATACGCCCTCGATCGCGCCTTTCCTTGTGGAATTTCCATATGGGACCTTGTTTCATACCTGCCACCCCGCTCATCCACTGTACCCATGTTTCACTGGAGAGATGGAAGCATGGGTTGGCCCCCCCTCGGGTGGCAGAAAACCTACTATCTGTAAAGCTCATGATGCCACAGGATATATTTGCGCCGGATAACAGATGTTATAATGTTACCCCACCACTCACTGGTACTGATGTTATTGACCTTGAATACATGTCAAGGCACTTGGCTTTGTGCCACTTGTTGCCGTCTTGCGTTTCCTCGGTGGGAGTGGGAGTTACTAACCCTCTTTCGGACTTCGGCACCCCTCCGCCCCAGCTGACATTTAATTAAAAACTGGGCACACTTCAGGCCCCAGCCTACATCCATCTTATCCTCTAGTACACATACTGCCTGCCATTTCCACGGTTGGTTTAGCCAAAGGAGATAGCTGTGATGGGGGCAGTTGGCGCTAGGGGGGGGGCCTGTTGTGCCTCCTCTGCTTCCCCTTCCACCCATACTGCAGAGCTGCTGTATGTTTTTGACACAAACTTATTTTCTTTTATATATATATATATATATATATATATATATATTTTTTTTTTTTTTTTTTTTTTAAGCTCTACGCCAGCTCCTAGCTAACTGTATACTGTTACCCCCAAAAAGGCCTCCCCTTTGTGATCTGCGTTGTTCAAGTTCCTTGCAGCAGGGGGGGGGGGGGGAGTCGGCAGCCTGGCTCTTAATCAGAATTAAACTAGCATCCGCGCTGTACTGCTATCTACTGCCCAGACAGCGGGTCTGCCGTACCCTGAGGCCACAAAGCCTTAACATAAATCAAACCCTGTTAACTGGCCATGCTTTTCATCTGATGAGGCTCCCCCAGGTACCTGCTGCAGGATAGCAGGCCGGCGACCTACCTTGGGCCAGCTGGTTTTTGCCCTGCTTGCTCAACTGTGTCTCGCATCGTCCTCCTACCACAGGTTTTTGTGTCTGGCTGTTCCGTTCGGGCCGCATGCTTCAACCCCTTTGGCCCTCTTGGTGGACAGTAGAAATCCGGACTCCTACCAGACCTGTGGAGCTCCCTACCAATTGCACGCCAATATGGTCATTCTGTGTATTACCGTGCCCCCTGGCGACCATTTATGGCTTTGCCCTACTAAAGGATCGTGGCTATCGGGAAGCAACTTTTGACTGAAACTTATACTCAGCATAGTGCAAACGATTACACTTCTGCCGATTCTGAGTGCTCTAACAGCGAACACTGTGGCCACCCTAGTTATGGTCCTGGGCACACTGATTTGTGGATGTCCTATTCTGACTTCTGACCCCCCGGCGTATTCCTTGTCAGTGGGTGACTGAGGTCACTGAGGCGTGGTCCCATCATTCCTTGAATTGCTTTTCGCTGAGGGACTCTTTTTTTTTTTTTTTTTTTTTTTTTGGGTTTAGGCACTGCCACTATTTAACTTTCTTGATAGCAAACGACAAGAGGCGGGGTAAGTAGAATATCAGAATCACTTTAGCTTTCTCTAAATTCCCGTCCCTAGAAATTGTCTTCCGTGCGTACTTGCAGACAATAATATTTTTCCACATATTGATTCTTAGTGATAGGAACCGAAGGCCCTGATTATACATTGAAGACAAAGCTCTACATTAAAAACAAAGCTTTGGACTCCAACCTTTCCAACTGCGAGGCAATAATTCTCCCCAAGTGCTCCCATGCCTGGCGTGTCATGCAGCTTGGTGTTTACTTCATGTTAGAGAACAGTGAATGTTTCCGCACCTAGGCTACTGTGTTGCATAGTTAAATATGTACACGGTCCCAAAGGTGAGACCAATTGCCTTAGAATTGCTTGCTTTTCTCGTCATTGCAAGTCACTGAGAATAAAGGATGGGGATTTTGACATCAACGCCTTACTATAGATCAATTGAATGCTTCGCCTAACGATTCTCGCTCCAGGGATAGAAACGTCTGCACTGTAGTATTTCTTTGCAGTTTCAGCAAGTAGCCCCTTTTAAGAGTGCCGAAAATCTGCCGAAGCCTGTTTTATTTCAAACTGAACGCATCGCAGCTTAGAGACAACACACATTTGTTCCTCCATACATGGCACGGATCGCAAAGTTGCACCGATGCAGAGACTGCTCAGCGTATGCGCCATGAGCACGCCATATTTTGAAAAACATCACTCCGAATCAAAAAACGCTGCTTAGACGCGCGCGAATGTTTTTGCCGTTTTAAACAGTCACTGACCTGAAGGTATTGGAGTGCTTTACCCGGGCACCTTGTGTATGTTACGCGTTCTGGCGCCGTGGGATTAAGAGGTTTGTTTGTGGGCGAAACCAGGTACCAAAAGGCTTGGTGATGGTGTAGCTGCCCCCCCGGCGAGGGGGGACTTTGCCGTCATCGGTCAGCGGTAACCCTTTACCGGGCAGCGAATTAGAAGCGGGTGCCTGGAATGTACTTGTGCTGATCACGTATCCTAGCAGTAGTAGTTATAAGCCTATCCGACATTCGTAACCCTGAATTTACAAAGGAAATGTAACCCTTGACTTAGAGCAACGGGAGATCTTACATATTATACCATTCTTTCCCAATATGTAACAAGGTGTTTTCTATTCCTGTGTCATATGTATCCTCGATTCGATGTACTTTAATGTTTCCTAGCATGTTGATGGTACACTGTGTATGAAAACGAAAACATTTCAATTTACAATGCAGCTGCTTACTTTCATCTCTCCGTACTTGCTCTCCCTTTTTTTTTTTTTTTGCTAGGTGTACACCTTCAGAGTCATGGCCCGAAAGAAACCCACAACGTAACGGACGCATTCCTCTCTCTGCTTAGCTGTCGAACTTTTAAGGCTGGCCCAGAAACTGTAAACATTTGCGCTGTACAGTGTGGATACCTTTGCAGCTATTGGGACCGCGGTTTGTGTGGGAGGGGGCCTTCGGGCCGAGAGTGTTCGAAGGGAGACTAATACCTCCCCAGCCGGGCCCCACCAGAAAGCGATCCATCCTCGCATTTATTTATCTATTTATTATTATTATTATTTTTTTATTTTTTATTTATTTATTTATTTATTTTACTCTCTTTGAGCCTTATTGATTCTTAAGCATTTTGCGCACTGTTGATTCTTGAGCATTTCTCGCACTATTGATTCTTGGGCATTTCACGCACTATTGACTCTTGAGCATTTCGCGCACTATTGATTCTTGGGCATTTCCCGAACTATTGACTCTTGAGCATTCCGCGCACTATTGATTCTTGAGCATTTCGCACCTTTCTATACAGCGGCAAATTTGCTCCCTTTCTTTTCAATCGTGTGTGTCCTCTACTACGAGGGCCCCGTATGGAGACAAATGTATTTCCTCCCTTTCCGCTTGTGTGTGTCCTCTACTACGAGGGCCCCATGACTTATTTTAAACCTGGCAACGCTCTCCCTGCCATTCTACCCTCGGGCCGATTTGCTAGGGTTTCCGCCGTGTCCATCATTCCGCCTTCTATGGCGCCATTCCTACTATGCGATAAGGTGAGTCTATCTTGCCTCAAACTCGGACGCTATTGGTGCGTTTTTGGATCACTGCAGACCATGGCAGCTTTTCGTCGCGGCTATGTTGCGCCCGCTCTGCTGAGCTCGCTTCCGTGACGATGCTGCCCACACGGCCTGGTAAGAGTCCAATTGCCCTTTCTCGTGCGTTCTCATCCTCCTAACGACGGGGCTGGCAAGTGACTACCCTAATCCTCCATTACTCTATTGCAGGTTCCCTTTATACGGAGCCCCTTCCTGCCTAACGAGAGAGCTAGCCTGTTGCTTTGCCCCGAACGCAATCTAGTATGCAGTGGCCGTTTTAAGCTATGCTGCCCCCCCCCCGATCTGCTGAGCTTACCTCTATTACCACGCTTCGGGGGCACCGCCGCCCGCACCGACCTGCCTCCTTTCCTGCGCACTGCCGTTCAGGCTGTCGGTGCTGGAAGTTGTGACTTCCTGGGCCTTTCTCAACTCCTGCCCCAAGACGTCCTCACTGACGATCTTCACCGCAGATGTCTCACTTTCGTCCCCCCTCTGCGGCTTGCTGGGAAGGCGGGAGGCATGGCAGGCAGCCGGGGCCATCAAGGTGGGTCTCTTAAGTGCTTCAGGCTCCCCGACCATTGCCGCCCCTCACGCTGCTTTGATCCCGCTGTTTCCTGTGTTTCCTTTGCTCCAGTCTGTGCTTGTTCCTTGCCATGGGAGAGGGTGAAGGGGTTCCCAGCCCTGCCCCCGTTCTTCCGCTCCTGCCACGAGGAAAAAGGCAATATGATACCTGGGTCAGCTCTGTGGCGGAGGATCCAATCATGCTGTCCGCGCCATTCGGACTTTGCCCCTCGTGCTTATGTTATGTTCTAGCCCGTGTTCAGGGCCGAAGATCGGCTGCGGGGCTCGGGTCCAACCTGCTTGCTGCAGTCTACCGTAATTCCGCCCGTGCCCCAACGCCCCTGATACTTGCAGCAGGGTTCGCCTGGCGGCGTGCGATAACCAGTAAGTTCACTGGCGCCGCTGGCCTCGGGTCTCCGGTTCTCAGTTTGCTCTGCCCCTGGCGGACCCTGCTCTGCTCCGGGCGGGGTGAATGTTCTCAGCGACGGCGGTTGCTCCTGCTGGCCCTTTCGTGCAGGGGTTCATCTTGACTCGACAAGAATCTGTGCTCCGCCGCCGGTGCTGCTCCCCCGCTCCGATAAGATAGGAGCTTGCCTGGGGAAGCAGCGTTTATATTCCTCCCCCATTCGCCTTCCAGGCCAGGTAGGCCCCATGCCCATTGGCAAGTTCGTAGCCCGCCTGGGCCTCCATTGGCCGGGGGTGTCGGCGCCTCTTCGGTGGCCGTCGCTGGGGGAGGGGCCGGCATTTCCTTAGCTCCTGGTCACTTTGCGCGCCAAGAACCGGCCCCCACTAGTTTGTTTGTGTCCAGGGGCGCAGCGCTGGTTATGGCGCCGGCTCTCGAGCCCCCTTCGGGAGCAGCCTCTGCGAGGAAGGTTCTCCAGTTTGGAGGCATGTCTGGAGTAAATGTGAAGTGGGCCAAATCTACGCTATTACCCCTGACTGATGCCCCACTTAGACAGAACTAGACTTCCACTGAACTGGGCAAATCGATCAGTGAAATATCTGGGTATATGGCTCAGTAAAGACTTACAGGAGATATGGCATATGAACTATGGTCAACTGATGGAGTGACTGGAGAGCAAGAAAGCCACCTGGTCTGCGCTACCATTGTCTCTGGCAGGTAGAATAGCCAGGGGTCCCCCAGGACCCCTAGCCTATTTTTCCCTACAATTGGTTAAACTACTAGCCCTGTTTGTGTACACGTGCAATAACTTACTACTCCTAGGAGATTTCAAAATCCATAGTGAATGTCTCTCCAACCTAGATGAACAGACTCTTTTGGCTGATCTATCCCAGTTAGGCCTATCCCAGCTCAATGAAGGGCCGACCCATATAGCTGGTCAGACTCTAGATATTATTTTTTCAAACTCTTCTATGATTCAGTGCGAACCCCCATAACAACTCACTTGGTCTGACCATTCAGTAATTGAATTTTTTATTCAGGACCCTATAGATCTAAAAATACCTAAATTAGCTACATTTCATACTCGCAGGCAGTGGCAGAAAGTCTCTGCGGAAAACTTAAAAACTTTTTTTGAGAAGCCTCAAAATCTTGCAGCAGACAATATTGAGGAAGCACTGTCAAAATATAACTCGGCGGTCTCAATGGCCATTGATCATATTGCGCCTCTGAAATCTTTCCGGAGTCATCCTAACCGACCACAGGCAGTCCGGTTCTCGACTCAACTGCGAGTTCAAAAACAACTTTGCAGGAAGTTGAAGAGAATCTGGCGACTCTCTCATAATGAGATGGACAGAGATCAGTTTCATTCCATGCTGTCCAGCTATCCTAAAAATATAAAAATAGCACGGAAAACCTACATAACATCTCAGTTAGCCCAGGCCGGCAATTCCTCTAAAACCCTTCACCAAATTCTCCAATCCTCACCAAGGCGTGCAAAAGCTTAGAGGCCCACTTCCAACTATGTAATGATATTGCTCTCTATTTTGCACAAAAGATAGAGCTTATCTATGAAAAAATTATCGCAGCTGGAAGCCTGCAGCAGACCCCTATGGCTTTGGACCAGTTACATGCAACAGATCCTCAGTGCTAGAGAACTTCCCGCAATTACATTAGCAGAGGTTGAATCACTGATCTATACGATAAAATCTGGTTCCCTCGCTGACCATATTCCAACTAAAATCATTCCGTCTTTAGCTAAAAGTTTGTCCCCCTCTATGCAATTTCTCATTGATCTCTCCCTAACGGATGGCCATGTACCGCTGGAGTGGGAAGTTGCTCAGGTTAGACCAATTTGCAAGAGCACTAAAATCCCATGGACGGGTCTCTCCAACCTCCGTCCTATTTCACTCCTTCCGTTCCTGAGCAAACGAATGGAAAAACATGTAAATACCCACCTCTCCAACTTTGTCGAACGGATAGGATGTTTAGATCCCTTCCAGTCCGGTTTTAGGCCCAAATACAGCACCGAATCAGCATTACTAGCGGTCATAAATAACATCAGGATGACCCTAGATAAGGTCCACTCTATGATTCTGGTGCTGTTGCACCTATCCATAGCGTTCAACAAGGTCTCCCACAATATCCTGATTAAAAGACTGGAAGCGGTCGGGCTAAGAATAGCAGCCTTGCAATGGATGAGGAGCTTTCTATCTGATCGTTACCAGATTGTCAACCTAGGCCCGTAACGTCGGCCGCCATAGAACTGTCCAAGGGACTACCTCAATTCTCATGTCTGAGCCCTAAATTATTTAACATCTATATTGCTCCCTTGGCCAATCTCCTGAGGACACATGAGTTCATCCCCATATCAGAAGCCGATGATACTCAGTTACTGTTTCCATTCAATAAATTCACCTCGGCGGTACGGCTGGCCTTCTCCAATGGGATGAGAGCCATATCACACTGGATAAAGAATAATTTCCTCCAGTGTATTGTGGGAAAAACAGAGATCATGCTCTTTGGAGAGGCCCCCCCCCCTCCTATGGACAGCAGACTGGTGGCCGACCGACCTAGGTCCCCATCCTGCTTCCAAGTTGACAGTCAAAAACCTGGGTACCCGTCTGGATCAAACACTCATTCAGATGGAGCATGCTGCTCAGACAGTTGGTTCAAGTTTCCATGTAATAGGCCTGCTCCTCCGAGTTTTCCCTCTGCTCCCTGATTCTTCCTGGAAAACTCTAGTCCAGGCGCTGGTATTAAGTCGTCTGGATTACTGTAACGGCCTTTTGGTCTCTGCCAATGATGCCTCACTCAGCAGACTGCAAGTAGTTCAGAACACGGCGGCACGGTTGGTCCTGAATGCTCCCCCTAGGACTCCCTCTTCTTATGAAGTTGCACTGGCTCCCCAACCCACAATGGATCAAGTTTAAAATCTGTTGTACTATTCATAAGGCATTGCTTAACTTGGGTCCTTCTTATCTCTCCGAGAGATTCATGCCCTATGTTCCATCAAGATCCCTCCGCTCGAGTGCCAAACACCTGTTGGTGGTGCCTCGAGTAAGAAAAGCAAGACTAGGAGGAAGAGCTCTTTCCCATCTCTGCCCCCGCTACTGGAACGAGCTTCCCCTGTCCTTAAGACAGTGTTTAGATCACCTGCAATTTAGAAAGCTGCTTAAAACCACTCTTTTATGCGCCTGTTAACCTTGCTGGAGCTGCCTCACACCCTCACGATCTGTTTTAAGCGCAGAGATACTCCTTCAGGGGTCGATTCAAGCGCTATATAAACAAATCCATAAATAGATAACCAAAATGATAATTCTATCCAAACTCCTATACTTATTCACAAACATACCGATCCTTCTCACACAAGCATTCTTCAAGAAGCTTCGCTCCATGATGGCTACCCTCGTTTAGGCCGGTCAACAGCCGCGCGCAAATTGGGAACTCTTGACACTGCCACTTTCGCAGGGAGGGTTGGGTGCGCCAGACTTTGAACTATATGCACTGTGCGCACAAGCTCAGTATCTCCACTATTGGGTGCACACAATCCAGTTTCAGCATCATGTAGCAGTGGAGAAGGACCTGGCCGAACCCACCCCTCGGCAGGTAGCCCTATATCAATCACATCAAAGAACAAATGGTGAGGTGAACACCGTAGTGACATTGAGATGGGCGTGGGAGGGACTAAGGAAGCGCACATGGATCCTGTCACTCTATGCGCCCTCCATCCCACCAGCATACCATCCACTCATTCCCCCTTTAAAGGACAAAGGAGCTATAAAGCATGCCCGCAACATGAGCCTAAACATTTATAGCCAAATGGTTAATTTTTTTAAGGTCGGCCCAGCAGTACAGTAGATGCCTCAACACCCACTCTGGAGCTACTCTAATACTACCAACTCAGGGCTGTATGCAAAAAATGACATGGTTCGTTCCCAGAGGAGCCTGCCACCCTGTCAACATTAGAAAATGTATTAACATTTTCATCATCTGGGAAGCTAATCACAAGGCGCTATAATTCTACACAAACTACTGCACTGCTCACCACAGCTTGAGCGCTCGAGCACTGGTGCACAGAACTAGGCCCGCCCCCCACAGACGTCATATGGAGCTATTGCTGCTCCCAGCTCAAACACCTCTCACCAAACTGCAAGCTGAGACGGATTCATTTTAAATGTCTTCACAGACTGAACCGTACACCTTTGCAGTTGCACAAAATGGGGTTGAGACCCAACGCAGACAGTTGGAGATGTGAACAAGAACAAACAACATTTCTAAATCTAGCATGGTCCTGCCCACCCATATCCCGGTACTGGAAGAGAATATATGAAACCATACACGAAGTTACAGAGTTCAGACTGGCAATGCACACCACTAGTTGCTATATTGGGTCACGTCTGGGAGGTCCCCCCTGGAATATGCTGGCTCACAGCTATTATGATACTGCTCGCCAAACGTAGAATAGCAATGCACTGGGGAGTCGATACGGTCCGTCAAATAGACACCAGGATCTATCACATCAACTACCGTGAAGAAAAGCCGGCAGCCTTCTGGGACCTAATGCCATTAGCATCTCGGCCGAAAAACATTTGGGCGCCATTCATGGCATGGGCCAGGGGAAGTAATATGACATCGACAGACATCCCCCAAGGCGCAACAAGAACATAGCCACCTGCGCTTATGCGCTGGATACCTAAACCATACAAAAAATAGAAGCCTTTTGCAAGTTGATAAATTTACACTTGTCTGCAACCCACCTAAGCACAACACTGAATTAGCACATGCTCAATGCACTGACTGGCAATACTGTTAGTTGACTAAATGCAATCTGGATATACTGTTTGCAGTTATTATAGATATACACACTAAGGCGATATCTTTGGGTTATATGCCAATTCCCCTATACTGGGTATGTTGTGTACACATGCTCGGGCTGTTTCCGGCACTGGCACGGAATTCAGTTGCTTCCTGGATACTTAAACCGGACCTGCACATGCCCCACTCACTCTTCCAAGCAGGCGGAGTGAGGGGTAGGTTCCCGGCACCGGTTCCCAGCAGAAGTGTAAGTACGACCACTCACTTTGGGGCACTACTCTATGCCCACACAGTGTACGCCCATTTTGTTGACAATAGCTATTGCTCTCCTTAACCGTGGCAATATTTTAATTTGATTTTGACAGGCAGGACGTTAACTTTGGTAACGTACATCCTCTACCTGCCACTTGGTGGAGCCTGACCGTACCCTGATTTGGGTGAGTCTTTGCCTGCAATCATTTAACGGTGGTTGGTTACTACCACCTTCACCTTAGCATCATGATGTTTCACATTTGTCACATTTTGCCTCTTTTAATGCTATCCGGCTACACACCTTTGAGTTGCTCTAAGCACCCTTACATGTGATTTAGCATGCTTTTTACTTTGGAGGCTGCTTTGTAAATTCTTTTATTATGATTTCTGGTATTGTGTTATCTTGTTTTTATTTGTATAGGTCGGTCCATTCTAGACATATTAAAAGGGACCTCATTGTTAGGTTGCAGATTGCTTTGTTCATCTGGAGTAACCAACTACTGTGTAGATAGTATAGTATTTTTGGTCCTGAAGAATTGCCACGTGATTTCCTACACATTAAGCGAGAAACATGTTTAGCCACCTCTGACCATTATATCAGCGGTGACACCATCCATTGATGTTTTTAATTGAGACCAGTGGGCTTGCCAATTAAATTTGTTTTGGAGCACCACTGTGCCTCATTTTATCCCTCAACACATCATCTCACCACACACTTAGTTCAGATCTCACTACGAGGCCCCATACCCACACTTCACCTAACGACTTTGGGAAAAAGATCTCCAACAAAGAGCCCCTCAGGCATTGCTGCGCCAGCCTGACGAGGAGCAATCCCTATGATGAAGCATCACACCCAACCAGGTGTGTGAGGACTCCACTTCCAAATTGGGAGACACCACGTCTCCACCTTAGGGTGGGGGTGTTGACCGACCAAACCTCCTTACCCCTCTTCAACAGGAACTGCATACCTCATCCTCTCATTTCTGTATATACTATGCCAAAGTAAGGTATAGTGTGCACAGAGCCCAGTGGATCCCCAGAGGTATTGCAGAGGCTAAATTAGATCATCACTAACAGCTCTGTGTATGGTAATGTGGTCGAGCAGTTACCCTTATCAGAGGATGTGTTAAGCATTTATTGTATTCACTCCGACAAGAACGGATGGATACACTCAGACTGAATGCAGACCAATTAGGTAAATATAACAAAGGTACACTCAAGCTTTATTTCTAGAACCAAGCAGAACTTGGCACAGGTAGGTAAAATATACTTTTAAATGCAAGGCTGCTGTACACTGAAATGCAATTATAGATGAAATTGGTATTGTTACAGGGCTTTAAAAACAGTTCAGAGTACTTTGAAATTACTTTGAATCACTTGTGAGTTACTTTTTAGTTACATCGACTCGGGTGATATGTCTAGAAATCACATGGTGGATCCTACCATATAAAGGTAAGTAAGACAATTTAGTTTTTAAAGCACAGTTACTTTTGTTCCATAGAAAAAGCAGATTGACACTTCAAACATTTTCAGAGGAAAAACCCCCCAAGGATTCATACTGGGAAAAAGAATGTTATCGGTTTGCGGGTAAGTAAGTGACTTACACAGCTGAGTGTTTGGGGATAGAATCAAGGTTCAAGGAGGCATTCGAGTTGCACCACCAGCGGCACTAGGGCGGCTGGGTGCAAAGTGCAGAGGCCCAATGTTAGCCTAGGGGGCCTTTGGTCAGGGTTTGCTCATGAGCAGGCCACTGAGGTTGACATCAGCACTGCAAGGGAGAACAATCAGCAAACGAGCTGTACCACCAGCCTTGTGGTTTCCAATGGAGATCTCAGGTTCGGACGAAATAATGCAGGCTCAGTCAAGGAGGTTACCTGAGGGCGACCACCGGCAAGAGAGGCAAGTAGGATTGGTGAGGTATGCCTGGACACCATCGATTGGGCCACCCAAAGCCTTACTGTGTCGGTTTTTGGCAGTTGAGTTTTTATACCAGCTCCGGTTGCATTCGGGGCACCCCTCAGGTTGAGGCTTCAGGTGCCCTGTAGAAGATCGAGGTAGGTTGGGGATCACTAAGGAGAACTTCTCATGGTGTTGTGCTACTCAAACTAGGGCAGTGGGCATCGGGTGTAAAACCGCAGAGCTGGTTGGCCCTGGGGTCTCTGTTGGAGAACTTGGTTGAGCAAATCGGGTGCTCTTGGGAGATGGAGTCTTTTTGGTGAAGGCAGGACAGGTCCTCCGGGTTCTGGATGGCTGCTGGATATGCCAGGGTTTTGCTAGGTGCAGGTCGAAGCTGGGACAGGCTGGTAGGGCTGGGGCCAAAGTAGTTGTCCTCCTCATCTTCTTCATACAGCACAGCTTATCGGTCCTTCTTCTCGAATATGAGGACGCTGGGTTCAGTGTTGCCCTAAATACTAGATTTAGGGGTGTGCAGATTAGGACCAATATGTCCCTTCCTTAGGGTGAGTACCCCTCCTATTATGCCACCCTCCAGTGGGAGGGGGCATGAGCCTCTCTCTGATTGGCTGGCTCCCCTCATTCTCAAGATGGAGGGGACTGAGGTGTGTGCTTCACCTCGCCTCACCCACCTGAGGGCTGGGGTTGGCAAAGGTAAGCACACTACTCTAAGTGGGGGTCAGAACCGGTGGGAGACAGTTGCTGGGGGCAGCAAAAGGAAGGGTCAGCTAACAAAGGTGGCAGGTCTTTGAAGATTCCTCTTTGTAGACCCAGCCCATCCTAGGAGAGGAGGCATGACACCTCTGCCTAGGATGGGCTATGTTTCTGGACCCAGAGAGCAGAGGCCTTCTATCCAGGGGTCCAGAAACCTGTGAGGTGGTGGCAAATAGCAGGTAGCCATTCAGGAACCACAGCAGGGCTGGTTATTTTTTTGGGGGGCATCACTAAGATGCCCTCTGATTGCATTTTACATTCAATCCCACACTGCCATCAGTGTGGGTTTAATGTGATGAAACTTTTGTTACCAAACTAACCAGGTTTCAGTAAAGCCATTATGGAGCTGTGGAGTTTGTAATGACCAACTCCCAGACCATATACTCTTGTATGGCTTTACTGCACTTACAATGTCTACGAATGGACCTAGACACTGTGGGGGTACAGCGCTCATGCAACTGTACCCTCACTTGTGTTATAGTGCACCCTGTAGAGGGGTGATTTACCTAGGCCACTTGCAGGGGGTTGCAGGCATGGCACATAGATATGTGTAAACACAAGGAAATGACTTTTCAGACACTCAACCCCAGTCACAGATCTGGGTTGAATCCATCTTCATAGGGATGTGCGCCATATAGACTCTGCACCAAAACATGCAGCCTGCAATGCAGTGTGTGGGTGTTAGAGTGCAGGGTCTCTAAGGGTGGCACAATGGGTTCTGCAGCCCTTAGAGGCCTTCCCTTGTCACAGTGCCCTTGGTATTCATGGGACCTTTAACAAGAGGCATACCTGTGGATCATCAACATCTCCTTCAAACAGCGACATTCCCGGAAAGCTGGAAGCACGCCGAAATCAACGCCCTCCTCAAAAAGCCCAAGGAGGACTCCAAGGACCTCAAGAACTTCAGGCCCATCTCCCTGCTCCCGTTCCCGGCGAAGGTCATCGAGAAAATCGTCAACATGCAACTGACCCGCCACCTCGAAGACAACAACATCCCGTCCCAATCCGGTTTCAGACGAAATCACAGCACCGAGACAGCCCTCATCGCCGCCACAGACGACATCAGGCGCCAATTAGACAACGGCGAAACATCTGCCCTCATCCTCCTGGACCTCTCGGCCGCCTTCGACACGGTCTGCCATCGCACTCTAAAAACACACCTCCAAGAAGCCGGTATCCAAGAGAAGGGCCTCGACTGGACCACATCCTTCCTCTCCGACAGATCCCAGAGCGTCCGCCTCCCACCTTTTCCGATCCGAAGCCACCGACATCATCTGCGGCGCCCCCCAGGGCTCCTCCCTCAGCCCGACGCTGTTCAACATCTACATGGCCCCCCTCGCACAAGTGGCCCGCCACCACAACCTCAACATCATCTCCTACGCTGACGACAATCAGCTCATCCTCTCCCTCACCAAGGACCCACGATCCGCCAAAACCAACATCCACGACGGAATGAAGGCCATCGCCGACTGGATGAGGAGCAGCCGTCTGAAACTGAACTCGGACAAGATGGAGGTCCTCATCCTCGGACCCAACCCCTCAGCCTGGGACGATTCCTGCTGGCCAACCACTCTGGGGACAGCACCGACACCCACCGACCACGCACGCAATCTTGGATTCATCATCGACTCCTCCCTCTCCATGTCCAAACAGGTCGACGCCGTCTCCTCCTCCTGCTACAACACCCTCCACATGCTCTGCAGGATCTACAAGTGGATCCCGACAGAAACAAGAAGAACAGTGACACAGGCCCGCGTCAGCAGCAGGCTGGACTATGGCAATGCACTCTACGCCGGAATCCCAGCCAAACACCTACGACGACTACAGCGCATCCAAAATGCCTCCGCCCAACTGATCATCAACGTCCCCCGCCGCAGCCACATCACCCCCCACCTGAGAAACCTACACTGGCTCCCCGTCGACAAGAGGATCACCTTCAAATTCCACACCCACGCACACAAAGCACTCCACAACGCCGGACCAGCCTACCTGAACAGCAGACTCAGCTTCCACACCCCTCACCGCCAGCTCCATTCTACCCACCTACGGCAGACCGAAGACCTACTCGCCTTCAGAAGACTCCTCAAGACCTGGCTCTTCGAACAGTAGCGAAGCTTTCACCCCCCCTCAGTGCCTTGAGACCCTCACGGGTAAATACCGTGCTCTACAAATAGATTGATTGATTGATTTGATTGATTGCCAATTTTTTGGGGAAAGAACACAGATGCTGGGGCCTAGTTGGCAGGAACCCAGCACACACTCAGTCAAGCTGGCATCAGGTATCTTGCAAAATGTTAGGGGATAACCATGCAAAAAGGGGCACTTTCCTACATACCAGCAGAGAGCCTATTGTCTTGCCTTGTAGTGGAGAGGGCTCACAGAGCCTTGGTGAAGAAACCCTCACCGGGAGCAAGGTCTCAGCCCGTCATTGTGAAAATTCTTAATTATTCAGGGAGTGCCGTATCCGGCACGCCCGGAGTCAGGACAAACTCATGTTTGAATTGGCTTCCATTATGATATTCCCAGACTATACAAAGATGGTTCAGTAGCACTGTCAATTCTTTCTGGCAGCAAAATAAAAACTACGCGACCTTAAGATTCACTTCATGTTACTGTATCCCGCACTGTTGCAAATTGTTTACAACTCTGGCACATTATTCTTTGATACCCCAGAGAAAGTATTGCAGTGGACAGGAGACTTTGTTTCGGTCAAGCCACCTACAACCCCACAAATGGACTTAGATTTGTCCCTAAGTGACAGATGCAATCTCCCTAAGACGTCCACTTCCAAACTCTGAAATAGGTCTCATTCTTCTTGGAGGAAACCACACAACAAAGAAGAACATTGAAATTGGTTTCACAATTTCACTTGCATTCAGATATATTGTGGGGTATTGTTATTGCATTCTCTTTCCTTCTTTTGCAGGCTCCTGTATATTAGACACTGGATACTATCTCAACTGATACTGCGTCCACCTGGGTGTTTTATAACTGTGCTACTTTCACGTGTTACACTGGCTTCAATATTGTAGTATAGGCTCCTGTAATATGTGTGCCAAGATGTCGACTGCATCTCTGGAGAGATGTGGTTGAGAGTCTCCCTAGAGTTTATGATTTATGGTATACGGGATCCATTGGCAATGTCCTCTCCCGACTACCCCATTGGGGGCAGCGATGACACCTTCCGGGACAGGTACTTCTTGTTTACTGAAGTATGGGGGAGGAGGGTTGCAGAGCTTGCCAGACTAAGATGGCCGCGAGCTAAGGGTGACAGCAGAGCTGTCAAGGCTCTTGTGGCCTGTAACTGACCTATGTGCATGGAGGAGGAGTGTGCATGGTGCGCGGCATTAGCGGAGGCCGCAGATCCGGAGCGGGTTTGGCTGCGTCGCTGCCCGGATTTGGGGCACTGGACCCGAGGGCCTTTCAGGTGGACTAGTGACAGCTGAGTTGCGGAGAGAGCCTGGTGCTGAAGTGTGTCTTTGAGGCGCTGCACTTGTGGGCTCAATCTTATCCGCACGGTTGCAACTGGGAGTCTGCACAGAGGGCTCGTGATCATCCGCTCTGGGGGAAGAGTCCCAGTGAAGTCGGTCCCGTGCCTAAGCTTGGCCTAAGGGATGGTCCCTCTTTCCACTCTGGATATTGCCTGCTTGAAGCTACTGCAGAGGCTGGCAGCCTGAACTGGAGAGCCAATATTGACAACGGCTGCAACATAGACATATGTAGATGTTGGTGGATACCTTCCTAATCAGAAGGGTAGTGCAGATATTGCCTGTAGTGGTGCGACTAGAGCAGTCCGTTTACCCCAGATGCAGTATTGCCTACAATCTGAGAAAACTTAGATCCGCAGCTCAGGGCGGTTGCTGTTTTGCTTGACTCTGTAGAGTGGGAATTCATGTTGGTGGTTCCTGAGCTACATTGGAGTGGGAGAGGTGTTCCTGAGACTGATCCAAGTGCTATGCACTGGACTCACTGCCCGGATCCCGGTGGGTGGGGGTGTGACGACTCCAACTGAAATCACTAGGGGCACCCAATAGGGCTGCCCTGTATCACCCCCGCTATGTGCACTGGTGGCATAACACCTGGCGTGCGCACTACGTGAATATCACGGACATAGAGAGTTGAGATTTCCTGGTTACAACATCATTATCTCAGCATCTGCTTGAGACACACTGCGCTATATTCACAGACCTGAGTGCAATCTTGCACCCATTGTTCGCGAAGTGGTCAATTTGGTGGATTTTCAAGATTACGTATCAATTGGGATAAGTCACTTGAATTCCCGCTTACCCCAGCGATGATACCAACAGCAATGGATTACCTGTTGCAGTACACAATTGAATCCGTATGCTATATGGGTATCCAAGTACATACTGATCCAGCGGTGGTGCTAGCTGACAAGCTACAGGAGAGCAATACAAAAGCTCACATATGATGGAGAGCACTGACTGAAATTACCTCTTTAATTGATAGGGCGAATAGTTAGTATGAATATGACAATACTCCCTAGATTTCTTTACCTATTTCAACATTTTCCGATGCTTCTCCCACGCACTGTGTTTTATGGATTGCGTTCCTTTATGAAAAGATTGGCCTGGGCGGGGAAACAACCAAGAGTGAAGTGGGCGGATCTTAGCCTGCCGATTGATATGGGCGGCCTGGGGGCACTAGATTTCGAGAAGTACTATAGAGCGGCAAAAGGTATGTTCGCACACTACTGGATCCATGGGACGCATGATTTGCCACATCCACATATTGAGAGATATGCTGCAGACCCATGCTCACTCCCACAGATACTATTTTAGAACCCATCCCGTCACCACAGTGTTTTTGACTCCCTTAGTGTAACAGTGCAGCCTGGAGAAGTGTGTAGCTGGGATGTGGTCCAGGAGAGAGTGGACAAGACGGAGGCTCTTACTTAATTTTACTACTATAGAGCCACTTTGAAAGGTTTACTAAACTTTGAACCAGCAGCACACCACCCCGGTCTCTTTAATGACATTTTGCATCTTCCCTCAATTTCCAATCTTGGCTATCAGAGACAACACTCTTATGGGAAAGAAATGTGCTTACCCATGAAGGTTCTAACAAAGTATCAGGTTGTCTCCCACGAAATCGAAAAAATAGAGATTTACCTGTATTGGTGTGAACAGAAAATTGATATGCCTCATTTTATTTTTAAAGTTCTTCTTTCCAGTTAAGACCATTGTTCTTGGCTAACGATATGGTCTCCTCAGGACATGATTAAATCTCTCTACAGTACCATTGTTCTCTGGAAGATAAAGGGCACATTTATGGGGAACAATACTACACCCCAAGAGAAATTCCTCCATCTCATTGGAGATGAGTTGTACTCCATTATCAGTCAGAAGAGTCTCCGGCAGTCCTTCCCTGCTAAATAAAACCTTTAGAACATTGAGAACAGCTTTGGTGTCAACAAATTTCAGAGAAACTGATCTCTGGCCACCTTGAGAAAAGATCCATTGCGACAATGACATAGGTATCTACTCCATCACTCTGTACAGGGTTCAATATATCCAATGCAATGTCCTTCCAAGGACCACTTGGACGAGTGCAAACAATCATGGGTTGTGTCCTTGTTTTCATACTTTTTGCACTAAGGGAACATTGTACAGCATCTCTGACCTTGCGCTCAACCTAAAGATCCATTCCAGGCCACCAATAAGAAGATCGTAAATTTTCTTTATTTTTTTAAATGCCCAAATGAGTTTTATGAGCTAGATCAATTAACTCTTTCCGTAAAATTTCAGGCTGCCAGAAGTCTATGACCTCCCAACAACAAATGATCCTTCACACACCAGAAGTCTTTGCAGGAAACACCCAGTTGTTCCTTATATTGCCAACCTGAGCAAATAAGTTTCATAACTCTCTGAAGAACTTATCCTCTCGACACACCTCATGCCAACGCTCATGTGAAATACTTTCATATCCAAACTCACAAACAAAATCAGTGTACTTGTTAAACGTTAAATCATCTTTCTCATCATTGAAGCCAGAATCACCATTAGTTGTAGGAACCAACCTAGATAGAGTATCAGCCACCACATTGTCAGAACCCGGAATGCATTTCACATTAAAATCATAAGCCTGGAGGCCTATAACCCATTTAGAAATCCTATGTGAAATACAATCATAACTCTCTGAAGCACTTCATCCTCTCAACACGCCTCATGCCAATGCTCATGTGAAATACTTTCATATCCAATCTCACAAACAAAATCAGCGTACTTGTTAGACGTTAAATCATCTTTCTCATCATTCAAGCCGGAATCACCATTAGTTGTAGGAACCAACCTAGATAGAGTATCAGCCACCACATTGTCAGAAACCGGAATGCATTTCACATTAAAATCATAAGCCTGCAGACCTATCACCCATTTAGAAATCCTAGGTGAAATACTACCAATGCCCTTGCTGGTAAGAACTTCACACAAAAGCTTATGATCATTTTTGATTAGAAATATAGTCCCCCACAAAAACTTGCTCAATTTATTGATGGCTCAATGAACAACAAGAGCCTCCTTCTCAATGACAGAGTACCTAGTTTTGGCTCCCCTAAGACTCCTGGAAATAAACATAATGGTGGCTCCCCTAAGACTCCTGGAAATAAACATAATGGTGTGTTCTGGACTAAAACCACCCTGATATAATACAGCACCCAAACCTTTGAGGCTGGCATCAGTGGCAATGATAGAAAATTTAGTTGGATCAAAATTACGAAATTTTGGTGCCTGCAAAAGCTTTACCTTTACTTCTTTGAATTCACTTTCACACACATCATTCCATTCAAATTTAGCCCCCTTCTTTAATAAGCTTCTCATGTTGTAGGTGACCTGAGCAAAATCCTTTAAAAACTTATTGTAGAACTCAGCCATCCCCAAGAAACGTAAGAGTTCTTTTTTGGATGATGGTGAAGATAAATTCATAATGGTATCAACCAGCTCAGATATGGGAACAACACCATCCATAGTTAATGAATGACCTAAGTAGTCTATCTTATCACATCCAAACTTGCATTTTTCTAATTTAATGGTAAGGTTGTGAGAACCCAATCTTTCCAGTACTTTTCTGACTCTTCCACCATGTTCAACTGCATCACACCCATACACTAAAATATCGTCTTGATAAACACAGACTCCAGAGAGACCATGCAAAATCTTCTCCATGGCTCTCTAAAAAACTGAGGCTGCTGACACAAGACTAAAAGGGATTCTCACAAATCTATAAGTGCCAAAAGGTGTAACAAAAGCTGTAAGGTCTTTGGAGGATTCATCCAATGAAATTTGATGGTAGGCTGAAGTTAAATCTATGGTGCTGAAAACATTCGCACCACCAACCATCGTCAACAGCTCGGAAATGTTAGGTAGAGGATATTTGTCTACCAACCCTCACTTATTGAGCTGTCTGAGATCCACACACAATCGGAGTGAGCCATCGGCTTTCCTTGCAGCAACAACAAGGGCCAACCATGAGGTTCCTTCAAATTCCTCTAGGATACCTTGGGATTTACGTTTCTTCAATTAGTTGCACATTTCTTCTCTAACAGAAAAAGGAACATTGCGGACCTTACATGAAACAGGTACTGATCCAGGTGCAAGCTTGATCTTGTGACAGTAACCCTTTAAACAACCTAATTTACCACTAAAAACTTGAGGAAATTCTACTTTTAACTTCTCTTGTAAAGAGGAATAACGCTCTACAAGCTTAAGTGGTTGTACATTTTTAAGAATGATGGGAGGATCATTTTTGGGATCTAACATGACCCCAGGTCTTTTTGATGCCACCAACTTAAAATACTATCACCTTTCTTCAAAACATAAACTTTACCAGAAGCAAAACGACCCTCATATTTCACCAAACCCACAAAATACCCTCGTAGTTCAGTGTACTTACCTCCACAGGCATATGCTTTGATATCAGGTTTAAAAAGTTTGACCTTTCCTTGTAACTTGTGTTCATAAAACATGTTGGCAATAATTGATATTTTCGCACCAGTCAAACAAAACTTTGGTTTTCTCACCTTCAACCATAATAAAACCTAAGGGTCCATCTCCACCAACTTGTAATAAAGTTTGTCCACACTAAAAATCATGCAAGTCTTCACTCAAGTCACAATCAACTTCCCTCACTTTTTTTTATTTAACTCCTCTCATTCTGCAAACAACCGCAAAGTGACCCTATTTTTGTACAGACAGACTTGATGGCTGGACATGACTTAACATTTGCCAGATGACCTATCCTGTCACACCTATAACATTTTCTATCTTTTCAATTCTGAATATTGGAAGCTTCTTTTTTAAATGAGGCTGCTTTCGAATTAGATTCAGTACCTTTTGAAGAAACTCAATCCTTGGTAGTAGGATTCACATTTACAATAGATACCTCTTTGTTAAGGTCTTTCTTTATAACCTCTACACACTTCAAAGAATGTTCAATACGTTTGGCAACCACCAGAACTTCATCCAAACTAGGCTCATCCTTGAGCCATAGTTATTCACGTATATTCTCCATTTTACAGTCTAACATAAATTGGTCTCTGATCTTTTCATCAATTAAAGTACCAAATTTACAGGAAGAGGTCAAACGTCTCAGATCTGTAACATAATTTTCAATGGATTCACCTTCCCTTTGTAGTCTTTTTCCAAAATGATATCGTTCTAAGATCGTGATTACTTTTGGTAAATAATGCACATCAAGTTTATGCATACATATCTCGTATTCATTAAGATCAACAGCAATGCTGTCGGGAACATCAGGACGATGATCAAAAACGTCTTGACCCTAAGAAGCAAGACAATGTAGAAGTAAAGCTGTTCTCCTCTCCACACTAAGTGATGTACCACAAACACAAGGATACCTTTCAAAAACCTTTTTCCATTTAGACCACTTAATGGGTGCATCACCAGAAGATTGAAGAAAAAATGGTGGCAGTAACATTCTGCATAGTTAATAAAATTCACAGAGTGGGCAGAGATGAGTCGTACAGCAAAGAGATGTAATGACACACCCACTAACTTGTTGAAAAGCTGTGTGTGTTAGCGAGGGAAGGTTAGAGTTGAAAAATATTTTTTTGAAACTCTGGGTAGCTGTGTGTGTCAGCGAAAATGAACTTGTGCAGTACAGTTGACACACTTGGAGTGACTGTGTGTGTCAGTGAAGAACCATTAGAAATAATTCACTGTATTACAGCTGTGCATGTCAGCGAAAAATCGTGATAACATGCTTGGCACACACTGGGAAAAGGAAAAAATTAGTGTAGAAGAGAGAAAAAAATATCCATAAGAATGTAAGATGTGTGTGTCTGCTTGAGCTCATGAAAACATATTGACACACGAGGTTGCACAGTATTCACTTTAAAAATTCTTGTGTGCGCGATGAAATCCAAGATGAGTACATCAATTTTTGCTACAAAAATCTTGTGTAGCGGTGACGCCCTAGCACTGAAGGCATTTCCCAGTGCTAGGCAACACCTATTATGACGTGGGCCACACACAATATCTGTAGCTTGGCAATGATCAGCAGTGACGTAATCGCACTGCGTGTTGCGTTTCAGTGATGATTTGTAGACGGCGCGCAAGAAAATGAAATGGAGGATTCAAACCATCTACGCTCGCACTGAAATAACGGGTAAGCGCTTGAGCAAGATTTTCCTTAGCATTATATACATTCCAAATTAGTAATTTGTATATATAAAGTCAAAATCGCTCACCAAAGAGAAGTGTACAGAAGTACAAGTGTCACAAGTTCTTTTACATGATGACATGTCACGGCAGGCTTTTATCCGATCATTAATTTTGCACAGCAAACTTCTTTAACTTCTTTCTTGGAGTCGTTAAGCAGCAAAACACTCTGATATGTAGCATAGTGGGGTTGTAGCCAAGTTTTATTTTAGAAGAATAGCAATTGAGCAAATGGAGTTGAGCTGATCCTCCTTCCCAGTCATCGCCATTGGTAAAAGGACACTTTATATCCTGAAGAAATCAAGCATAGATTAAATGAAGTTCAATTAAGGGATTATTCATGTAGTGAATCAGAGAAACAGCTAAGCCACCTAAACAGTTCTGCCTCAAGCATTGTTTCAAACTCCACATTCCATCACCACCTCAAGCAGGAACACATTCTAGAGTCAGTACAAATGACATCATGAGAAGACCAGAAGAATGTGGATTACCACATAGTGACATCCTGCAACAAGGCAAAAGGCTGGGTGCAGACATATTACTTCTGCAGGAAACTCACCTTTTGGGTTCTAAGGTCCCTGTCTCTTCACTCTATGCAGATGATATTATTCTCTATGTTCGAAATCCCCAGAGAATCTTACTCCGCTAGTCATAGAAATTATTTGATTTGGAGGATTCTCCAGACTTGTCATAAACTGGAGCAAATTAGAAGTGTTTCCTTTAACGCCTTGCACGGCCAAACTGGATTGCGGTTTCCCTCTGACATGGTGCGACACGTCAGTTAAATATTTGGGAATACACGTCCACAGGGAGGTTGAGCAGATTATTTTACTTAGTTATGGCCCTGCGTTAAATATACTGGAGGCACAGGTGGAGCGGTGGCTGAAGCTTCCCCTCTCGCTGGCTGGTCGCGTCACGATTATTAAGATGGTGATTCTTCCCAAGTTTTTATATTAGTTTCACAATATCCCCATTCCACTAACTAATAGATTCTTTCATACTCTGAGGCAGACCTAGTACTTCCCGCCCCACTTGAGATGATAATGCCAAAGGGCTTCCCTAGAGACCCCAGAGATATCCAAAATGTGTCCACCACTAGCTGGGCCTGGAAGAAATTGGCACTTGTGATGGGTGCACTCACTCTCTATTCTCCAGCATTCCCCATTGCAAATAACCCATGGCTGCCTATTACCCAGGAGAAGCTAGTATAGGGCATTCTCGCTAAATATTCTCTAAAGGCAATTGGAGACCTCTTTCTGGGAGGGCACGTGTTTTCAGGTGCAGAGGAGGTGCGTTTTAACGAGGCTCCTTTCATGGACCAATTTGTTCTTAGCAGGCTCTGAAGGACACTGTGAGCGCAAATTACTGAATTCCCTTTGGAGACTGAGCACTTCCCGCTGCTAACAATACTGATATTGAATAAAGGGGATGGGGTCATCTTATATCTAAGCTATATAGTGCCAGCATGGCCCTGATCCCTAGCAGAGACACTAGGATGTGTGAAGCATGGGAGCGAGACCTGGGATGCCCCATACAGGATTCCCATTGGGAATATTGCTGTAATCAGACTAAAGAAATATCCCTTAATAATAGGCATAAGTTGATGCATTTTAAATTCCTATGGAGGGCATACATGTCTCCTGAGAAAATTCACAGCATTTACCCCAGTCAGCCACACACATTCCCATAGTGCGGGGCACATTATGCAGATTTTGCTCACATGTCCTGGAATTGTGGAAAGATAAGGGGCTATTGGAGGGCCATCTACACCATCTTATCGAGTATGATACTTTTCACTATATACCCTGCACGTGGGATGGCGCTGATGGTTAACGTCGAAGAGATTCCTAAGCAGATGCACAGATTCACAGCAAGTGCCCTGTTGCTGGCAAAAAGAGAGATAGCATACATTGGGGAAGCAGAACCACTCCAACAACAAAAGCATGGCTTAATAGCCACACAAATTGTGAGCTGTACGCTACAACTCAGCTCATAGCATCCAGACCATGAGGGAGTCCGCTCAACCAGTACCTCCTGGACATTGGTTCTGCCTCTGATTCGCAACAGCCAACAGGAATAGTGCCTTCTGGGGTGGGTTAGACCTTCTCGGCTGAGAATGACACAAGAAAACAACTCCAGGG
Organism: Lissotriton vulgaris; assembly: GCF_964263255.1. NCBI lineage: Eukaryota > Metazoa > Chordata > Amphibia > Caudata > Salamandridae > Lissotriton > Lissotriton vulgaris. Next base: position 1,150,048,634 of record NC_141685.1, on the reverse strand, counting down.
TGAGGGAGGGGGGCGGCGGCCGTTGGGCTGGAACATCGTTTCCCATGTTGACTAATCGATGTTCATGCAGTAATAATGTGTTACCTCTGACTATCTTGTGCGTTACAAATTAGATCATTTCTTAAACCAAACAGTAATTTATGCAATGGTGCAATGAGTAATTAACATGGCATTCTGTTGTGTGTTAATGTGAAAATGGTAACTTTTTTTTAAAAAAGGTTCCTTGTCTCACTCGCTATGGATATACACAGGTGTTTTGCTCTGGGTTCACACAGGGATTAGGGTGTACGGCTTATGGTTTTTTACATAACTGTGATAGGCACACTATAGGGAGAACAGCTTACATTGGGCAGCACAAACTTCACAGAGTGTATTAACCGCCAATGGGGGGGGGGGGGGGGGGGGATTGACCTGATGGGCTCTGTTTAATAGGTGGTGAGTGTAAAGACGTCCTCAACCTTTAGAGAGATAGATGGTGCACAAGGGGGTGGTGAGCAGAACTGCAGGAATCCAGATTCGCCTACCTAGTGTACTCACTGGGCTGGACCGACGCTTGGAGGGCATATCACTCAACCAACAAGGGTTAAACATATTCATCAGTTCATGGATCCTTCTCCAGACTAGATTACTTATTGCTCCCAACTACATATTTCCATAGCGTATTGGGTCTTAATATTCTTCTGCGAGGGCTTTCAGAACCATCCCCGGTGTCCCAGTGAGCTCCACGTTTACCAGTAGCACCCTCGTTTCATTGCTGTATGTCGCTGTGGCATCTCCAAAACCCATCATACAGATCACTCGTGCATCACTCTATGAGAAATATTTTTCAGTTAACACTGCTACAACGCCCTCCAAGGTGATATTGTGGGAAGCACTTAAACTCTTAGAGGGATAGATATAAGCTTTTGTGCAGGAGAACATAGACGTAAAAACAAGAATCAGTAGAATTAGAAGCGCAGATAGCTACATTGAAAACGGGTAGTCGGGATCAGAAGGGTGAAGCGGCAAGATGTCAATTAAACTAAACCCAGCAGCTTACCATTGAAGCAAAAAAGGCATGGCAAGCCACGCAATGTCATATCTATCAATGGGGCGATAAGTCCAGTAGGAGGTTACACAGGTTATGCCAGGCCACAAATGTGATTCCTCTGGTACCAATAGTGCGGGACAACTGCAGTGGGCTGCTTTACGGATCCTGTGAGGTTGCCCAGAGTTTTGCAGCTTACTATATGCTATACTATACTATATGCTAAAAATTACAGGGTCATTGCCGACCAGCTTCTAGAATAATTTTGCGCTCTCCCACAACGGTCCTTGTCAGATGTCGAGCACAACTCGACAAGAAGATTACTTTGGAGGAGCTGGCGTCAGCCCTCGCTGAGATAGATACTGGGTGGTCTCCTGGGCCTAATGGCTTCCCCAGTGAGTTCCTCAAAGTCTATATGTCACAACTGGGGAGTTCTCTAATAAATGCCATTCAGACAGTTTCAGAAGACGCTCTGATACCAAAGTGGAGCTCCCACAAGTAACTGTAACCTGAGCATTGTTGGTCCTCTTACCCCCAAAGTTCTGGATCCAACAACATTTCTTGCATCAACCATCAAAAAGCATGTTGACGAGAAAGTTAAATGTTATAAGAGAAATTAGATGCAGGATGATAAGACAATAAACAAGCCCCAGCTTTTAGTGATAGAAGAGTCATGCCACTGTTTACAACTCCCTCTACCCAATGATCCTTGATACTCTGGACAGACCTTTAAAAATTGCAAGGGGAAAAGACAGCCTCTGTACATGGGAAAGGGACATGATCACCTCATCTTCAAAGAAAACAGCAATGTGCTCCTTAATATTTCCTACTGCACTCACCAAAAGAAATGAGTGAAACCGTTCCAAGCTATTGTAAATGAAAGTTTGAATTTTAGTAGAGAGGCAGAGGCCAAGGATTGTGCTCAACTGTCCTTGCTTAATAGGCTCAGTACTACATTTAAACATGTCACATTAAAACTACACTTCTCAAACATGAGCAAATTAGTGAAAAGCAGCATGTCACCAAAGTAACCAGAACGCAAGGTACACAACAAAATTCACATGACGTAATTTTTCTTTGAGCTGAACCCAATCATTTCTAGCAAAAGGATCTTCCTCTCTGAATTCAATCTTGTTTCTGCTCCGATCCTACAGATAAGCACCACTGAAACCCATTAGTCTTCTTAACATATTCTCAAAGAATTAACAATGAGCATCCTATTATTTTAAAAACAGTATATCTGCAGCCTACTTCAGCTTAGTATTACCCAGATATTCCAGCACAGTAATACAACAAATGATCAACATATTGGTCTGTGAAAGGGAAAATCTTTACGTCTGTGTCTTTCAAATAACTTACATTTCCCTTTATGATCGCTAGAAAATTCTTCATCCTATGTCAGAGCTGGTAATCACATTTCTTTAAGGGCAAACTCTGTCAACCAATCAGCTAGCCTCTTGAAGTCCTCTAGCCTCCCTTCAATGCATTAGTCTGTAGATACTATGGCATCCTTTGGTCGGTGTTCTAAAAAGCATTACCCATTTGACCCATCTTGCTCCACTATTGAGACATAACTCTATTTCCAATCCCACTTTGGTAGCTAAGTTATTACAGAAATCTTTTGAGATGATCTTACACCATTTTAATCTGTGGCCCTGGTATTTGTTCTTAATGTCTGCTGTGGGTGCCCATTTATCGTTTTCGCGATTGAACCCAATACCCCCTCCCAACATCAGGAATATGGGATTGTGATCACGAAATTGTGACCACACCGCAGTATAGTGTTTAACATATGTTTCCAGGGCAGTATTTATAAAAATATAGTCAATTGGCGAATGCATTCCCCTACCTTTAACCCCTTGCATGCGCTGCGAATTTTCGTGCTGTGCAGGCGATTTAAAAAGTGGGGGGGATTCGGACAGCTCCCGGCAGTCGTCAGCAGACGCCCACCGTGACGCATGACGGCTCCTGTACACAAGTCCCTTTTCGGACAATTTCAACAAAAAAATTGAGAATGGGGATGAGACCACGACAAATCATTTTGTGATTGAAATAAAAAATTGCCAAGACCTCAAAGGGCCCTGCCCCTTCATTGTGTCCTCACATTATTTAAGGCTATTTGCCACACAAAATTTCGAATTATCTGGCAAAACTGGGAAAAAATGTTGATCTGGCTTTGAATTTTGCCATTTTGGCAACAATAAAAGTTACTTCGTCCAGACTAAACATCCTGCTTTACAAACGCAACATCAGCCCAACAGATACCTTCTACAGGACACTACACAAAATAACAGAGTCAGTCAGTTAAATTTAATGTATTCCGTTTTTGAAAACCATAAAAGCATACTACATTAAAAATAAAAAAAGAATTCCTTAAAAATATTACAAAAACACAATCATCACAAAATACAGATAGATCAAAATCTGAATCATCAAAATACACTGGAATAATTAATTAAATTTAAAATATACTAATTAATAGCGGTCCTTCTTTTTTCCCGTATTCTGACTGCTGCGTTCAAAAACCTAGCTATGTTAAAGATTTCCAAACATTGGTCGACATTTGCAAATATATAAAAGCAGGTCTAGCCTGTATAAAACCTTTGCCATTTAAAATGGGTAAAATAAACCGATTTAGGATGTGCAAAAATGCTCACAAAATAAGACAAAATGCATTGAGTCCTGAGTGGAAAAGTTATCACATGTGCAAACAGTCATATCCTCCGGCTTTTGTCATCCTGTTGGTTCTGTAAGAAGTTAATGTAATTGATTCGATCTAAATCTCACCAGCAGAAAACGATGATGGTGGTTAGTAACTATATTTAGGTACGGTTCAATTGTTTGTGAGGTGCATAACAGCTGGTGTGCCTGCACAAGGGGCTTGGTTAATTCTATAGCATCTTATCCATTTTTGATAACTGCTGGTACGTGCTTTTAGCACAGTGCCAGCCCACCTTTCAGAGTTTCTCTGGGGCGCTAAATAGCTCTGGTATCCCCAAATAATATGCAGTCCTCTTCACGTAGCTTAGCCAAGGGATACTATTTGCTCAGTCAAGAGCTAAACAATAACAAATGGATAAGTATTTGGACTTATCCGGAGCTTGGGATGAACTGAGATATCATTTAAGTAAAGGTGCCATACCTATAATATCTGATATGAAGCCTGATCCTGATTCTTGATGGATGATATAGGTAGATGTTGATTGTGGTACGTATAAAAGACTTATTAAAAATGCATTTTCCACTATTTGGATATCACCCGCTTCTCTGTATCCCCAGAGATTGGAACCATAGTTTGCTATAGCCAGGCATTTAGCCCTATGGATGTTTAACATGCATGCACTGGCTTCGATCCCAATCTGCTTGCAAAGTCTAGGACAGCAAAGGTAGATCTGGCCATTGCATTTATGTTGGCTTTCATTTGTGGGACCCATGTACCCTTTTCATCGAATAACACTCTTAAATATAAAAATGACGCCACCCATGTTATTACATTCCCTTCACAATAGTGGGTTTTATATTTCTTGGGCTTTACCCCATAACCATAGTGTGGGACTTTGAAAAGTGAACATCCGAATCCAAAGACTTCCTAAAAACTGCAAATGAAGTTAAAAGATGCTGTAGGCCAATCGCTGTTCTAGCTAAAAGAGCAGCATTGTCCTCGTATAGGAGAGCCAGGATTAACCGCTCACCTACACGGGGAATGTCCAAGCTTGCACCCATTAAAACCGTATCAAGATTATTAATATATAAAGTAAATAAAAGTGGGGCTAGGATGCAACCCTGTCTCACTCCCTTAATAAAGAGGATTCTTCATGTAAAATTACCTTTTTTTTCAAATTTCACCATGGCTGTAAGATCCTGATGTAGATCCGCCAAGAAATTTACTATATTTTCATCTAGGCCGAATTTTAGTAACAGGTGCCAGAATTTGAATTTATTAACATGATCAAAGGCCGAAGAAAGATACATAAATGCCAAATGAAGTGAACCTTTCTTCGCAATTGTGTATTTTCCAGATAATAGAAGCAAGTTTAGGCACTGGTCCATAGTTCCTCTCCCTTTCCTAAATTTGTACTGTGAGTTTGAGAGGATATTAGCGTGATTTAGCCACTCAGTGAGTTTGCTTAAAACCACTCTGCCTAAAACCTTCACGGCTGAATCTATCAATGAGATTGGCCTATAGCATCACGGGTCACCTCTGTTCCCCCTTTAAAAAACCGGAACTATAACTGATTGTGGCCAGGATTGGGGTAAACCCAATTCACAGGCTGTATTAACAACATTAGCTAGTAATTTAGACCATAAGAGTATATCAGCTTTATATAGATCAGCTGGGGCGCTATCCGGACCAGGGGATTTATTCCTTGACATTTGATCAATAGCCATTGCTATTTCCTTCTCCGTAAAAACTAAGGAATGTTTCCTGCCTACACATGGGGCACTCCGAGGTTCCAATTCACCCTGGTCCCCATATATATTTTTTTAATGGTTGAAACAATCCTCTTCAGGGATATTACACTCCAGCAAACTGCCTTTGTTATCCGAGAAGAATGGTCTATTCACAACATTCCAGAACTTGGCAGTATTTTTTTTTACATCTATTGACATTAGTTTATTCAGGGCATCATTTTTAATATCTGACTTACATGTGTAAATAGCTGACTTATAATCTTTTCTAAGGGGAACTATTAAACTTTTATCTTGTGGTTTGTTTTTTAAAGCGGCCATCAGCTTCTGATGTGCCACTGAACACCTATGGTCAAACCACCTCTCTCCTCTATTGCAGTCATAAGTAAGGTCTTTTGCCACCTGCAAACAAATTTTACCAGAGGCTGTTAAAATCCCATTTTCTATTGCTCCACTATTGAGACATAGCTCTATTTCCAATCCCACTTTGGTAGCTAAGTTATTACAGAAATCTTTTGAGATGATCTTACACCATTTTAATCTGCAGCCCTGGTCTTTGTTCTTAATGGCTGCTGTGGGTGCCCATTTATCGTTTTTCCGATTGAACCCAATACCCCCTCCCAACATCAGGAATATGGGATTGTGGTCACGAAATTGTGACCACACCGCAGTATAGTGTTTAACATATGTTTCCAGGGCTGTATTTATAAAAATATAGTCAATTGGCGTATGCATTCCCCTACCTTTAACCCCTTGCATGTGTGCGAATTTTCGTGCTGTGCGGGCGATTTTAAAAGTGGGCGGGATTCGGACGGCTCCCGACAGTGGTCAGCAGATGCCCACCGTGACGCATGACGGCTCCTGTACACAAGTCCCTTTTCGGACAATTTCAACAAATAAATTGAGAATGTGGACTGAGTCTGACCCCACAGGTTAGAGACCTCTTTGCAATCACTAACAGTTCCATCCCAAGCCTGGCCAAACTGGCTCTTAAACTGGAAGTTTTCAGAAATCCTCCAAGTCATCAATTACAAGGACCCATCCAGGAAGTTGAAGATATACCAGAGATCTTTCATATTCATTGCAAAATGGGTAGATAGGCTGGAGAATCCCAACCACTCTCCAGAACAACTGAAAACCATAATTCCAACCCCAATAGTGTTACCGTAATCAAGTTTGCTGATGGTCTCCTAAAGCATGGTTGCCTTTTGTCTCTAGAATTCTGCGTAAATGAGTCCACTGCACCCAGGTTGGGTCACCACCTGTATAATACTGGAATTTTTGTGTTCAACCTTGATGTGAACGCATCCACCTCACAGAAACTTATCTTAAATTCCAGTCCCCCACTAATTTTATTTCAGTGAGTGGCATGCTGCAAAGACCAAAATCTCTCTGTCTAGGCATTAGTGCCTAAAGTTCTTGGCCATGTTTGCCAGTAATTTTGACCTTCTATTGTGTCAGGGATTGATGTATCCAATTGTTAACAAACTATCCAACTTTAGGAGCTCCCACTGTACCACCTTGCCTTCGTCAGGTCCCACAAAAAGAGCCTTCTAGGATTTCCACGAAAAGGATGTGAAGGTTCAGTTCCTTTTATGATTACTTTCTGTGTCTAATTACAACCCCAAAGCAATCTTGGGACCTGGCTGCTGGCTTGCAACTCTATGACCAAAACCTGGGTCATATGGAAGATCAGCCTGTCATTCCATTCCTCCTTGTGATGCAGCCAACATTAGCTCTCCATTCTGGCTCCTGCAGTGAGACTTACTTTTTCTATCTAGTAAAGTCTCTTCCTCAAATGGGTCACCTTTAGTCTCTAAAGGTCATTGTAGAGAAGAAAGTCTTGAAAGATTGTCTGGATCGATGAAGGTCCAACAGTCTTCCTAAATTGCAGAGTGTCCCATGACAACACTCTCATTTTCTAATTCCAGATATTTGCCAGTTTTCTCCACGTGAGACTTAAGGTAGCTGAGCTAGTCTATAGTAAACGCCAAAATAATTATGGATTGTTTGGCCATTAAATCCTACTTGACACCGTTTTATGATGAAGCAAGAACCTGAATGACAGGAACTGCGAAAATAAACTGATCCATTAGGACCTACTGGTCCAGGGATATTAACAGTAAGTTATCCAGGTAGACTATTATTGTCATTCCCATGGTACGCAAGATCTTCACAACAAGCTTAACAGCTTGGTGAAGCATCAGTGAGCAGAAAACTGCCCAAAGGCTGGGGCAAAACCTCTAATGCTTGCCCTCGCCAAAGAAACTGAAGGAAACTACAAATCAGGGAAAAGTTAGGAATCATCAGAGATGTATCCATCAGGCCCAGTCAGACTATCAGATGCCTTCCCAAAGGACATCCTTTGGAAAATGGGTGTCCCTCATCTTCAAATATCTGTAAACCAACTATCTTCTACAATCATCCAGACTGATCTCTGAACTGTGGCTCTTGACCTTCTCCTCCATCAGGAAATGGTTGCTTAAGTAGCCCCTGGGGAGTAAATGTGTCCTAATGCCACTTTGGGCATCTACAGCTTTGCCTTCTGCATATCTATAAGAGCAAGCTGTTTTTCAGGAAACAAAACCAAGGGATAAAGTCTGACCAAGTCTTGGTGTCCCACAGTATTATATGCAGAACCCTGCCACCCTCTGTTTAACCCCAGCACCCTCTATCATTAGACACAAGTTTTGGATTAAAAGGGCTAACCTTGCCCCAATTCTTACTTAAGATAAAAAGATAATCCCTGCCTTCAAATTGTCTGGATTTGCTGTCTAAGAATCGATGGCAGCTGCCACAATGGCCTCCTCTGGCTAGGGAGGAAACAATTATTTGAAGGAACACTTCTCTTACAAACAGAAAACCCTTAAAGTTTTACTGAGACCATATTTAGGGAGGGGGCTGGCCCAACACCCACAGCCACAACAGTCTCCTCCGAAACTTCTGGGGGTAAATCTTTCATAATGGAAACTTTAGCCATTGCTAAGACTGTGAAAGCATTCACAAATGTGGCCATCACTTTTATAAATTGGTTTGGCAAAGAGGCCTTTCTGAGAAACTAGGCCCACTTTGGATAACTCCAGTTCCCCCTACCTGGGGGGAAGGGGGACACCTTAATCAAGCGTGAGCAGCATATCTTTGTTGATAAGGCACAGTTAGCATTACCCATGAAACAGATAGACTGGTATTTCTAACCAGAGTGACTGTCTTGGGAGATAGCACTGCCCGACTCTCCGATCTCCTCAGCTATGTCTAGGTCATAGTAAGGAGTCCTGCGACGTCTAATAGTTTATCCTGACTGTCTTAGCAGATAGCACTGCCCGACTCGCCGATCTCCTCAGCTATGTCTGGATCATAGTTAGGAGTCCTGCGACGTCTAATAGTTTATCCTGACAGTCAGTCAAAGAGAAAATCAAAGCCTGTTCCAAAGATCACCATCAAATGTAACCATAAAGGTGGACACTCTCACATCTAAGTTCAGAGTTTGTGCCATCTTATCCTCAAGACAGGGATGTGGACACACTGCTTCTAAACAGACAATGACATCCTTATCCACTGATTAGCGCAGACAAGCATGCACATATTGACCTGGTGGTTAACAATCCGAGAAACAAGAGTGAAATATGTAACATGGGTTAAATATCACTTCCACTAGTTCACCCTCTGTCTCTTCCTGATCCCCTGGGAATTCTTGTTCTTCATTTCCACTGTGCTACTGTTGGGGGAAAACTGGAATAAAAAAGAGACAACACTTCTCTTGGCAAGGCAAAAGCAGGTTTACTTATTACGGCTGTGCGATCAGTCACCTCTGTGGAGCTGAAAAAGCTGATCTCAATTTGATGCTTGCTGGCAGTTCTTTATATAGCGGGAAAAGTAATGACCTATGTACAATTGTCTAAAAAAGTAAATCACAGGTCAAGACTGGTTCAGAAGTTGATAATATACTTTTGCAAAAACATCACATCACCTGAGTCCTTTAAACTCACAACCGTTTCTCTACATTCTCTTTATCATAGTTCTAACAAATCTTTAATGAAACAATAACCTTCTTTCCCCAAGTGTGTTCATTTTTATTGCTCTTTTCCCAAGACTTCTTATTAGGGGTGGGCGGAAGTCGCGTAAGGGACTTTCACTGAGAGGCACAGAGATTGAACCAATCTCCATGCCTCTCCGCATATTTGTTTCGCGACCCCTGCCCACCCGCCTTATTAAATTATATTTAAAAGCCTAAAATTAAACTTAAATAAAACTTACCTTATTGCGGCCGCATCCTTGTCCATTGCGGCTTCATCTGGAAACTGTGCATGCGCGGGAGCCTACGCATGCGCATTCTTCACCAGGACTGCGCATGCGCAGGCTCCAGTGCATGCGCAGTTTCCAGATGAAGCAGCAATGGGCAAGAATGCGGCCGCAATAAGGTAAGTTTTATTTAAGTTTAATTTTAGGCTTTTAAATATAATTTAATAAGGCAGGCGGCTAACTCCCGTTCCGCCCCCGAATGTGCGGAGATTTGCCTCAAATCTCCGCCTTCTTTGCGCAAGGGCGGAAGGGCAAATCTCTGCACATTCCGTGGGCAGAACGAAGATGTACCCCCACCCCTACTTCTTATCTGACTCTGTCTGCTTTAGACTAAAGTCACCTTTTTTTTTTTTTTTTAATTTTTGAAAACCTTTATTGTGCATCAAATAAAGAACAAATACGGGCCCACAACCATCCGGTCAGCCACAAATACTCATGAAGCACCAGTGCATGCAATACGGCGACACAGTAATACGTCATTACCATCAGCAAGTATTTAAGAATCAAACTGTAAAACGCCGTGATACCATGTCACAGGATCAATGAAGGTTAATTTTAAATTTTCTGTGCAGCTATTGAATTCAATTTGTACGGTTTCTCAATCATGAAAGAAAAATAGTATGATAAAAGGGCAAAGTCCGTGTAGGTGGAACATGACATTAGCTACAGTTAACCACGTAATCCAACAACCCAACAATCAAGTCCCCACCAGGCGGTATGGCAGCTAGATTAACACGCAACAAAGGTATCAGTCCTAACATCCCATCCAATGCTCGCCGCCACCCATCCCCTAGTATGCCTAAACACGGGCCAAGACGAAAGAAAAGGAAAAACAAAAGTGAAGAGCAAAAATAAGGCACCATAGAAACTAAAACTAGAAACTAAAATTCTAACCCCCCACCCTACACGCATGCAGAGGCTATGGCCTACCCCCCCCCCCCCAGCAGTGTGTCTGTCGCCCCATAAACCCGAAATATAGCAAGAAGAGAGAAGGAAAAAAAAAAAAAAGCAAGGAAGAAAGAAAGAAAAAGAAAAGGAATAAATATAAACCTGTGATATAGGGAGTAAGAAAAGAGTATTCTATTCTATAACTCCCACGAAAAGAAGAGGCCGGGAGGAGGGCCAAGTACACATACTCTCGGTCACCGCCGGCCCAAGAAACATCCTCCACCCGAATAACATCAGCAAATAGATTTGGCAAAGTTTTGGCAATTAGGGAGAGTCACTTCGAGATATGCAAACGAAACAGACCGAAATCAAGCCCTACCCGGTCTCCACCCGCCAGCGTGTCAATTCACCAAAGAAATCGCCTAGCCCTGGCCCGATCTAGGAAGTATCCCCTTGCCCTCCCTCCATGAAAGTCCAGCACAGTCAAGTCAAGTCAAGTCAAAGCATTTATATAGCGCGCTACATACCCAGAGGGTCTCAAGGCGCTTGAGGAGGGGTGGGGAATTCTTTGTCAAATATCCACGTTTTAAGTTGCTTTCTGAATGCTAAGTGGTTCTGGGTAAGGCGAAGGTAAGTGGGAAGTGAATTCCAGGTTTTAGCTGCCAGGTAGGAGAAGGATCTACCTCCCATGGTGGTTTTGTTGATGCGGGGTACAGTGGCAAGGGCCTGGTTGGTTGATCGTAGTTGGCGGGAGGGGGTGTAGAAGGACAGTCGTGTGTTGAGGCATTCTGGTCCGATTTCGTAGAGTGCTTTGTGTGCGTGGGTTAGTAGCCGGAAAGTGATTCTCTTATTGACGGGCAGCCAGTGAAGGTTTTTCATGTGATCAGAGATATGTTCTTTACGCGGGATGTCTAATATGAGCCTGGCTGAGGCGTTTTGGATTCGTTGGAGTTTTTTCTGGAGTTTAGCTGTAGTACCGGCGTAGAGGGTGTTTCCATAGTCCAGTCGACTCGTGACCAGAGCGTGGGTGACCGTTTTCCTAGTTTCGGTGGGGATCCAGCGAAATGTTTTTTTGAGCATGCGAAGAATGTTGAAGCAAGATGAAGAGACGGCGTTGACTTGTCTGTTCATCGAAAGTGAGGAATCCAGGATGACGCCCAGGTTCCGTGCGTGGTCTGTCGGGATGGGTGCTTTTCCAAGGGCTTGTGGCCACCAAGAGTCGTCCCATGCAGAGGGGGAGGTGCCTAGGATAAGGACTTCTGTTTTATCTGAATTCAGTTTTAGACGGCTGTGTTTCCTCCATTCGGCAACTTCTTTCATCCCTTCGTGTAAGTTGGTTTTGGCGGTGTTAGGGTCTTTGGTGAGTGAGAGGATCAGTTGAGTGTCATCCGCGTAGGAGATGGAGATGATGTTGAGGTTGTGTTGGCGTGCGATGGCTGCGAGGGGGCTCATGTATACGTTGAAGAGGGTGGGGCTAAGTGATGATCCTTGTGGTACGCCGCAGATGACTTCAGTGGCCTCTGACTTGAATGGTGGAAGGCGGACTCTCTGGGTTCTTCCAGTGAGGAACGAGGTGATCCATTCCAGGCTTTTCCTTGGATTCCGATGTTTCTGAGGCGCTGTAGAAGGGTGCTATGGCAGACTGTGTCGAAGGCTGCGGAGAGGTCGAGGAGGATGAGGGCGACTGTGTCTCCATTGTCCAGTAGAGTTCGAATGTCGTCTGTTGCTGCGATGAGGGCGGTCTCAGTGCTGTGTTTTGCTCGCAAGCCGGACTGTGAGGAGTCGAGGGATTTGTTGGCTTCGAGGAAGGGGGCGAGCTGGTTGTTGACTGCTTTCTCGATGACTTTGGCCGGGAATGGAAGGAGCGAGATGGGGCGGTAATTTTTGAGTTCGGTGGGGTCAGCTGTGGGTTTTTTCAGAAGGGCGCTGAGTTCTGCGTGTTTCCAGCTTTCTGGGAAGGTGGCGGATTTGAAGGAGCAGTTGATGACGTCTCGGAGGTGCGGTGCTATGATGGAGTCTGCTTTGTTGAAGATGTGGTGAGGACAAGGGTCTGTGGGGGATCCTGAGTGGATGGAATTCATCAGGCGGATGGTGTCCTCAGTGGAGATAGGGTTCCAGTCATTAAGGGTGTTCGAGGGGGGTGCGGGTCCGGTAGATGATTGGGAGGGTTGGTCTCCGGGTTGGTTGTCGAAGCTGTTGTGGATGTCTGCAATTTTGTTGTGGAAGAATGAGGCTAGTGAGTCGCAGAGTGCTTGAGAGGGGGTGATGTCGTTAGAGTTGGCCGAGGGATTGGTAAATTCTTTGACGATGTTGAAAAGTTCCTTGCTGTTGTGTGCGTTGTTATCTAGTCGTTCCTTGAAGGCGGTTTTCTTGGCCTTTCGGATCAGTTGGTGGTGTACGCGGGTGGCGTTTTTGAAGGTGTCCTTGGTGCTGGTGGTTGGGTCTTTTTTCCAGGTCTTCTCAAGGGAGCGGCAGAGTTTCTTGGATTTCTTAAGATCTTCATTGAACCATGAGGCCTTCTTGCTGCCAAGTTTGCTTTGACGTTTTTTCAGTGGTGCTAGGAAGTCGGCGCTGTTGGATAGCCAAAGGGAGAGGTTGGAGGCGGCTTGGTCGGGGTTTGAGGAGTGGGCTGGGGGGTTTAGAAGAAGCGATGAGGAGATCTGGTCGATGGTGATTTTGTTCCAGTTTCTTTGCAGAGTTGGTTGGTGGTGGTTGTTGGGTTTGGGCTTGTTGTAGGTAAAGTGGACGCAGCTGTGGTCAGTCCAAAGGAGATTTGTGGTGTGGGTGAAGGAGACATGATTGCTGGAGGTGAAGATAGGGTCGAGAGTGTGACCTGCGATGTGGGTGGGGGAAGTGACCAGTTGTCTAAGTCCGAGGTTGGCGAGGTTGTCTAGAAGGGTGGAGGAGTTGCGGTCGTTGTTCTTTTCAAGGTGAAAGTTGAGGTCTCCCAGGAGGATGTAATCTTTGGAGGGGAGCGCGTGTGGAGTGATGAAGTCCGTGATGTCCTCACTAAATTGTGCGCGGGGTCCTGGTGGTCTGTAAAGGAGGGTGCCTCTGAGTGTGGTCTTGGGGTCGATGTGGATCTGGAAGTGAAGGTGTTCAGAGTTGGCGAGGTTGACGTCAGAGCTGGTTGAGATGTGGATAGATTTCTTATGGACAATAGCTATTCCTCCTCCTGTGTGGCCGGTACGGTCTTTGCGTATGATCTTATAATCTTCTGGGATGGCAATGGTGATGTCAGGGGCGGAGGAGGCGTTCATCCAAGTTTCTGTAAGGAAGGCGATGTCCGGAGAGATGGTGTCTAGTAGATTCCATAGGTCAATGGCGTGTCTGTGGACTGATCGGGTGTTGAGCAAGATGCATTGTAGGAGTTTGGGGTCGGGAATCTGAGGAGTGATCGTAGCGGGGTTGTTGACGGTGCCGATGAATTTGCAGGAGTAGCATGAGAAAGGTTCATGGGTGTGTCCGGGAGCGGCTAGGACGCAGTTGGGGGAGCGGCCGGGGTTAAGGGCTAGGAGGGTGGTGGCATCGTAGGTAATGCGGGATGGTTGGGCAGAGCGAGGGCCAGGGGGTATGGCGCTGGGCGCCGTCCAGGCGTGGACGAGCATCGAACGCTGCTCGTAAACGCTGCGCGCGGGAACAACTGTCATATATGGATGGTGGAGGGGGAGGGGCGAGGGCGGCTCAGCTGGGAGGCGGGGCGGGCAACGTAGGAGGACAACAACAACAAAATGGAGGCGGAGGGGTCAGCAAGGCAAGAGCGCCTGGGGGAAAACGCGAATGCAGCAAGGAATAAACGCTACCAATTTTAATATGCTAGTAAGCAGAGCGCCAGACAAAAGCAAACAGCAGGCAATGTATTATAATCAGTTTCCGTGAAAATGCGCTGCACAACGATACCAGATACAGCAATAGAGTTGCGCTGGCAGATTAAAAATGCAAATAAGTAAATAAGCAAAGCGGCAGTCAAAAGCACACAGCAGTTTTCACAAGCAGTTTCCAATGCGCTGCACAACGATACCAGGGCCACAGGGGAGCGACCACTCAGCACAGAAGCGAAGAGCGAGTCCAAGACAAAGAGAGAAAATGGCCGCCCTGAGGAAGGGGGAGGTGCGTGAGCACAGAATGAGCGTCGCCTGCCCTCGAGAAATATGTGTCCCTCGGTCAGAAGCCCTTCCGATACTTCCAGGTGGCAAAAGTTCCATAGCAGGGAAATCGAAGTCCCCAAGGGAGGAGCAGGCGAGGGGGCGAGAGAACATGCTTCTAGCGTCCAAAGCAGCGGAGATATTGAATGAGGCAGATAGTCAGTCTCGGAACAAAGGGGAAACAATGTTGCATTAACAGACCTGATGGGTGGCCGCGAGTCGCTACAAGTGTCGGCAATAGCTGCGTTAATCTCGCCATGAGCACTCGGAGACATTGGTTCACAGATAGACTGTAGCGAGGGCAAATCCAAATTTTGTCGGGGACAGACCCCCTGCTCCCGACCCAGAGCAGGGGCACAGGCATCAACCTTCTCACCCAATTTGCGGTAGTTGCGTGCCATCTCCGATCGTAGTTCCCCCAATGCAGTTAAAACTTCCTTGTAAGTCCATTCAGGCTGCGGTCTCCTTAGCTCAGAATCCCAGGAGGATGAGTGAGATCCGGCCCCCTGCATGAAAGTGAGCTCGCAGTTCCAGGGTGAGGGTGTGCAGTCATCCCCACGTAGCAAGCCAGCAGGCATCGCCATCTTGCCCACGATCCACTGTAAAAGCTGGGGGGGGGGAGGGAGGTCGCAGGGCACGACCGATCAGCAATAGTCTTCCCCGGAATCTCCAGGGTCACCCTCGGTCAGCGGTATATGCAGGGAACCGCGGCAGCCTGGTAAAGTAGGCAGAGAGGAGGGGGGGCTCACCGATGTCAGGCAGGGCAACGATGGGAGCCAAACAACACTATGGCGGCTCCGGACAAAGGAACCGCAGAGAAAACACGTCTCCAGCTTGCCCTCGCGCTACACTGTGGATGCGCGATAAAACCCTGGCGGCATACGTCGGCCGGTCTGTATCCCGGTGTGGGCGGCACTTCCCAGATGTCGTCTCCCAAGTGGGCAGCGCGGCCGCCTCGGAGCCCGCGAGGTCCGGCAGGGCGCTGTGATATGAGCGGGGTCCAGGGCTGCGGGGCAATTCGCCCGATATCTTCCGTCACCGGGCGGGTGGAGAACTCGGAAGAATGCTGGCAAAGTCAGCTCAGCTTCCCGCACGTTTCGTTGTAGTAAACCTCAGGATGGCGAGCAGGATGTCGGTGCGGGGCTCAAGGGCCGGCGGAGCCGAGAGACTACACGTCCGCTCCGATCGCCATCTTGGCTCCTCCCCCCACTAAAGTCACCTTTGACCAATATTTTCTGAACCCTGTTTCAATTAACAACGATAACGGACTCTGCTTGTGTGCTGTGATTATAATTTCTTCTAGGCTTGTAAACATGTTTTTCTATTTAACTGCAAACCTGCTGTACTCATGTTTCTGCTTTCTGGTGAACTTCAACCTACATTGCATCTTTATGAAACCAAGGCATATATTGCTGTTTAATCAGACATCACTCTGCATTGCGCTCTGCTAATATTTGCAGTAGCATGATTTCCTCACATTTCATTTTCTCCTCAACACTAATGACTATGTGGACGGCAGCCAAGGTAGGTTCAGTGTACATAAGCCATTTGAACTGTGCAAGAGTCTGCCTTTTCTGGTGTTTAGTAAACCTTGTTGGATTTAGCTTCACTGGTAGGTGGATGAGAGGGACTTTTTTAAATACTAATGAGATGCCACCAAGAAATCTGGACACAAGAGCCACCCACCTTTACATGGAAAGCGCCTTAGAAACAAAAGACTCATAAAAAAAATGTTCAAGGTCATGAAGGTGCCTGTGTAGGTCCTTCTTCTTGGACATGCACTACAGTGTGGATTAAACAGGCATTTGCTCTTGAGAAAGTCCAAGGCTCCCATGAATTTCTTTCCCTCAATAGGAGTAGTTCTTGTGAGAAGTTGGCTTGGTATATGATGTCCACTAATTAAAGTGGGAACCTGGCACTAGTCCAAATGACCCTTATGATGTATGAGGTCAAAGATAACCTTTAGAAAGCTATCCTAGTGGTAGCTGTGGAGAGCAGCCTTCAGGCTTAACCTTGAAGGAATGTAAAGCAGCTTGTTTTACCAGAATATAACCTCCTGAATTAATCAAATGAAAGGAGAACCACACAGTAGTTATATAAAAATATGTATTTATTAATATAACAATCTCTACTATCCTCTACATAAGGAAAGAACACAAAGCACACAATACAAGATCAATAGAACAGTTGTAAGTAGCACAATACCCAGTGGGCTCCAGGGGGAGACCAAACCATATACTAAAATAGTGGTATAAATCACGACTGGGATCAAGAGTAGGTCTGGAGCACGTAGAATTGCTGGGAGCCCAAGGAAACACCAAAGGTTAGTATATAGGGACCCCACGGAGGACGGGTGCAGTGTGCTAACACGACGGCGGGCTCCGTACAATTCTATGGGTTAGTCGCGGTTGCAATTTTAAAGTTTACGGACCCTTCTAGGAGGACTTCGAGCAATCCCGTTGGAGCTTAAGAGGTTGGAGAGCCACCCCACCCGTGGATACCGTAGTACCCGAATTACCTATCCCAGAGGAGCCGGGTGCATAGGTCTGGAATAGTGTCGGAAACCGCCGTCATTCTCAGTGGTAGGCTGTGCAGAAGGACTGCTGCCGTGAAGGTGAAAAGGGTCTGGTGGAATCCAAGCCTGGATTCTGGTAGGAGGGACCTGAAAGCAGACGGGACAGAGTTTGGGTCACTTCAGAGTGACCAGGGGCTCGGTAGACGAATGCCCACCGATGTCGGTGCTTCAGGTGCGAAGAAGGGATGCTTGACTCTGCAGCCACAAGGACCAGGAGACGACGACCAGGAGTCAGATGCGAGCTGCCCCACAAAGGATGTCGAGTGCTGAGGGGTCGGTTTCCGGCTGGTGCAAACAAGCCTTGGCAAAAGCAACCCACGCAGTAAGGTCAAGCAAGTTACGGTGTGGACCAGCAAGGTCCAGGGGACCCACCAAGCAATGGGGAGTCAGGGCACATCTGGAGCAACCAGGAAAGCCCAACACAAATCAAGCAGACCCCTAGGAGGACCCACAGGCCGAATGACCAGGAGTTGTGAGGGGACCTCGAGCAAGATTGCAAAGTACCAGCCCAAGGAGCACTCAGTGCGATGAGGCCAGAGTTCTTTGATTCAAAAAGGGGGGTGGGGTCGCACACCACTCACTCACCAGCGGGATCGCCCCTAAGGACTATGGTCAGTGTAGTCTTGTATTCCGCAATGTATCTTGACACGTGTTTCGGGGTATTACCCCTCATCAGCAGGGATAGGCAGTGTTCTGGGGTTGCCGATGGCTGCCAATATCTGCCAGGTATAGTACCACTCTGGCGCGTAGGTGCGGGATCCCAGGCTCGTCAGCCCGCTGCTCAAGGGAGCTTTAAAGTTACAAATGGGGGTGGGGTCGCACACTACTCACACACCGGCGGTGTCGCCCCTAAGGACTCTGGTCAATGTAGGAAAGTGTTCGCGATGCATCATCTTTCGATCATCTGCTATCTTCGCTGTCTTCGCCATCTTTGATTCAAATACTGCTCAGGGTCAGGACTACATGGAGTCCAATGCACAAGCTCGGAAATCGCCAACAAGCATATGCAACTGCATAGGGACGAAGTGCACAGGGGTTGGGTTATGCATTTCCCACAAGGGATACTGGCCTCAAACTTGCTGAGAGGGCAGATCAACCTCAGGGACCTTCGTAACCCACCGCCTGTGTTGCTGAAATCTTCGGAGTTCGCAGGAGCTCAGGAGCAGCAAACCGGTCAGTTGCGTTGAGGTGCCTGCAAATGCAGGGGAGTGACTCCTTCACTCCAAGGGAGATTCTTCAATTGTCCTTAGAGCACCACAAGTTCTGCATGGAGCCTGAGTGGAGCAAGGGCGCAGACAAAGCTTTGGACGGAAAGGGGGACGAAGTCAAGCCCAGTCGAAGTCCAGAGTTTTGAGACGGTGGAAGGTCAGTGGTTTCTTCTTGTAGAATCTTGTCCACGTAAAATCTAAAGTCTTACAGCCAGGTAAGCCCTTTTGTACCCACTGGAGAGGTTTGGACAGATTCAGGGGACCCTCCTAGGGGAGGGGCAGGACAGAGGGGAGGTAGCTCCCATGTCCTTTGTCCAGTTTCATGCCAGAGCAGGAGCCAATGGCTCCCAGAACTGGTTTGAGCTGGACTATGCACACGGACACCAAATGTGCCCCAGGTGCAGACTTTCAGGCACTCTCAGAGTGCACCCACCCAGCCCCAATACACTAAATCCTGTCTGGGAGGCGGACACAACTCCCTGTGACAGGATGCCTATTGTGCTGCCTTTCTATGCTCAAGCTTGGATCAGCAGCAGGAAGGCAGAAATGTGTCTCTGGTCGGCATCATCCATTTTGCGCTGTCCGGGTTGAGAGGGCTGGCACCAGATGGACCAGTGACCCCACAAAGCTAACTTCAGAAGGGTGGAATCATTCCTCCCACAACAATTACCAGTGTGGAGGTATGATTCCAAGGTGTTTGATATCAAACACAATATGTTTCTTTGCAGCTGTTTTAGAGATAGCATTTACCGCAAGGTTATAATGCACCTCTACCTATATGTCTGCATGAGTCACAGACAACCCGGGAGAATGGTCTCCGAAGGCTGCAGAGATGCTCTGCTCATGCAGGGGCACCCTCTCACCCAAAACCCAGCACCCTGCCTTCAGGATTGATGAGGCCTGCTTTAGGGGTGACTTATATGTTTTAAGTGTAGTGACCAATATATATAGTGAACCTATATCTAAAGTAAGTGGGGCAAGCACCAGCTTACACAGGTTGCAGTAGCAGACCTGTAGTTCCATTTTGCATGGCCTCTCATGGGTGGCATAATACATGCTTCAGCCCATGGGAGGCCTCTGGGGTACCTATGCCCTGGGTACATGGGTACCATATACTAGGGACGTATAATGGTACCCCAGTAGCCAAACTGGAGTGTACCAAAGTACATGTATGTCAATTTAAAGGAGAAAGCAGATAGACTGGGGTCCTGATTGGCAGGATCCCAGTCAGTCTAGTCAAAAACAGTGCAACATCAAGCAAAAAGCGGGGTAACCATAAGAAGCAGATCCTACTTTCCTACAGTTCTGTAGTAAGACCTGCCAGCAACCTCAGATGTTTGCTAACGGGTTCTAAAGCATCCGAGATGGACCTTTGCACTGAGGAATCTAGGTTTTCCCTTAACCACACCCACTATTGTTGAATGTTTTACATTCTGCCATAAATTTCTATCTGGCTGTAGGGAGCCTCCTGTATCTGGGCCGCAATGTTGTTCTGAGCGGCCTAGTTCATACACGGAGTGCTACTCAGTACTTGAATAAAACTACCAAACTGTTTCTTCCTGCTATCACTAGACACTTCTGCGTGAGAATAATCTTTTGCCTTATGCCTCCTGAAGTACGCCCTCCTCCTTCCTGCAAGGAAATAATGCACTGGCTAAGTCCATGGAAAAAAGAAGCGCGATGACACCTACTGGTGCTGGCCATCAATCTGTAGGCATACTCATGCCTTATGATGCATGAATGCAAATGAACATAAGTTACTTACCTGTAAACTGTGGTTCTCCAGTATTGGTGTCTTTCATAGATTCACATGCTTGAATATTCCCCGTCGTCGAAGTGGGAGTCCCACGGTACATAAAATAGCAGTAATATATGTATGTATAAGTAAAATCATAATTATAATTATAAAAATACATATACGTATATAAAATACAGTAAAATATCCATAAAACTCAAAAGTACCATAGAACAGAATAGGCCCATAGAAAGCCTAAGGGAGAAATCAACTATGCAACATATCAGTGTCATTATGTTTTGGTCCAAATTCCGGCCAATCAGGCCGCAGCTCCCTCTAGAACCTTCTCCTCAGAAGCCCAAGACCTCAGATTTTCGTAGCACAGAGTAACCAAAAAGTGCCTGAGGAGAAGAGAGCCTCTGAGGGGAGGACGGGAGGGTCGCATGTGAATCTATGAAAGACACCAATACTGGAGAACCACAGTTCACAGGTAAGTAACTTATGTTCTTCTCCAGTATTAGGGGTGTCTTTCATAGATTCACATGCTTGAATAAGAGTAGAAAGAGGTAATCATCATATAAGTCATAAAGGTAACAGACAATTCAAGTATATAAGAAAATAACATCTTAAAAGAAAACCTTTATGACTGGAGGCGGGTAGCAGCAGAGGCTCACCTTTAATGGAAAAGATTCCGCAGCACCGCTTGTCCCACCGCTGCATCTGCGGCATCAGTTGACTGCAGACAGTAGTGCTTCGTAAAAGTATGGCTGCTCGACCATGTAGCAGCTCTGCAGATGTGTCGTAGAGGTACCCCCGCAAAGAGGGTAGTAGAAGCTGACACAGCTCTGGTTGAGTGGGCACGTACTGGAGCTGGAAGAGGCTTACCAGCCCGCTGGTGACAAAAGGTAATAGTGGAAGAAATCCACCTAGTAATACTTTGTTTGGTAACAGGCTGTCCTTTAGAGATCAGGGCATAGGCCACGAACAGTTGATCAGATTTCCTGAATGATGCAGTGCGCTGAATGTAAAACTTGAGGCAATGTTTTATATCCAGAGAATGTAATGAGTATTCCACAGGAGTTTGCGGATCAGGAAAGAAAGTTTTTTAAATGATCGGTTCATTGAGATGAAAATCACTGGGAACTTTCGGGATAAACTTGGGATTAGTACGTAATGTCACAGCGTCTTTTGAGAACTGGAGAAAAGGAGGCTGGATTGTGAATGCCTGAATGTCACTGATACGCCTGGATGACGTCAAGGCGAGTAACAGGGCAACTTTCCACGTGAGGAATTTCAAGCTTGCTGAATGGATGGGTTCAAATGGAGGTAGGAGGAGCTGAGAAAAGACTAGGTTTAAGCGCCAAGTAGGCGGAGGCATTCGAATGGGTGGAAACATTCGGAAGAGACCTTTGAAAAACTGTTGAATGATTCTAGATGAATACAGTGAAGTAGATACATCATGGCGGAAACGGGAGAGAGCCGCTAGAAATACCTTCAGAGTGGAGTGGAAAACTCCTGACTTCGCAAGGGATAAGAAGAAAGGCAGAATCTGCTCTGGTTTAGCCGTCAGTGGATCCAAGGCCTTGGAGTGACACCAGACACAGAAACGCTTCCACTTCAGCTGATAGGTTTTAATGGTGGAAGGAGCACGGGCGTGCGCTAACACCTTTCTACAGTCTGCGTCGATGGTCAGACGCGCAAATTCATGGTGCTCAGGTTCCAGGCATGGAGTTGAAGGTATGCTGGATCCGGATGGCAAATCTGCCCCTGTTGCATCGTGAGTAGGTGAGGCAACGGATGAAGTGGAATTGACTCGCTCTGGGAGAACAAGAGGAGGTCCGGGAACCATGGACGCCTCGGCCACTTGGGTGCGATCAAGATGATTTGGCAGGGTTGAAGCCTCATCCTGTGCAACAAGCGTAGAATCAGGGGAAGCGGAGGAAAAGCGTAGCTGAATGCGCTCGACCAGCTGATCGAAAATGCATATCCGCTCGACTCTCTGTGGGGATGAAGACTTGCAAAGCGTTGGCATTTCTTGTTGGTGACAGTCGCAAAAAGATCTATCTGCGGATGGCCCCACTGGCGGAAAATGAACTCCAGAGTTGGTTGATTGAGTTCCCACTCGTGGTTGTCCGTGAAAGACCTGCTGAGTGTGTCCGCCAGAACATTGGAAACACCTGGCACATGAATGGCAGTGAGGTGAATCTGGTGACGAATCGCCCAATTCCATATCTCCTGTGCTTGTTGGGAAAGCAAAAGGGACCTGGTGCCGCCCTGCTTGTTCAGGTAATGCATGCTGGTGGTGCTGTCTGTTCTCACCAGCAGAGATTGACCTTGAACGATCCGTTGGAAAGACTTCAAGGCCAGGAAGATCGCCAGGAGCTCTAGGCGATTTATATGCCAAGTGCGTTGGACCGCAATCCATTTTCCTTGCACTGAGAGGCCTTCGAGATGTGCTCTCCAGGGATGCATCGGTCGTAAGAGTTAGAGTTGGAGTAATGTCTCGAAAAGACCGACCCTTTGAAATGTTTGGAGGGTGAGCCCACCACTCCAGAGCCTTTTGGATACGGGGCATGAGAAGGATCCTGTCGTTGAACGATCCTGAAATCTGCTTCCACTGCTTGTCTAACTCCTCTTGGATGACCCTCATATGAAGTCTGCAGTGGGGAATCAACTGTATGGCAGAAGAAGCCATGCCGAGGAATGATTTCAACATCCTGACTGAAACGTACAGTTTTGACTGGAGTGATCGTACCATCTGGAGCATACGTCTTGTCGTTCTTGGGAGACAAAAGCCATTGCCAGACGAGAATCTAGTGAGGCTCCTAGAAAATCTCGCCATTGAGATGGGCGAAAGTGTGACTTTTGGCAATTGATGGAAAGTCCCAAGTCTCGGAACAGGGAGAGGCAAGTCTGTGTATGCTGGATTGCCAGTTGAAGATTTGGAGCCTTTATGAGACAGTCGTCCAGGTATGGATAAAATTGTATGCCTCGTAGGCGTAGAAAGGCAGCTACCGGGGCCATGATCTTGGTAAAGACCCTCGGTGCTGAACGGAGGCCGAATGGAAGGACCTTGAATTGGAAGTGCAGGTGTCCGACTGTGAAGCGCAGATACTTCCTGTGTTTGGAGTGGATTGGCACATAGAAGTATGCGTCCTGGAGGTCGATTGTTGAGAAGAATTCCCCTGGATTGAGGTAATTGAGGATTTGAAGCAGAGTTAACATCTGGAAGGTTTTTGCAATGATGAATTTGTTCAGGGCCCGTAAATCCAAAATTGGACGCCACTCTCCCGACTTTTTCTTTACTAAGAAAAACCGGGAATAGAATCCCTTGCCGCGTTGATCTAGCCGCACTACCTCGATGGCTCCTTTTTGGATCATTAGTTTTACCTGAGCCAAAAGTTCTTTGAGGTGGGGAGAGGGTGGTCCCGAGGGTGGATGAGTGGGAGGGAATTTTGTGAATTCCAAGCCATGGCCTTTGGAGATAACGTCCAGGACCCATCGGTCGGAGGTGATTTCGGACCATTTGCAAATGTACTTTGAGATGCGACCTCCAAGATGCACAGTCGGCAGACGAAAGGAACTGAGACTGTCACTGTTTTTTGTTGTTTGCACCACCTCTATAAGTCGTTTTCCATTGGTATGGTCTGGAGGAAGACTGGCGATTTTGGTTTTGGTATGCACCTCTCTGTCGGTTATCGCTGTAGGTATTGTATGAGCGATACTGGCCTGTGCCACGAAAAGTAGAGGAGCCACCGCCTCTACCTCGTGCCCCCCGAAAGGGTCACTTTTTGTATTGGAGAGTGGCTAAGGACTTAGCGGTGTCAGTGTCCTTTTTGATTGTTTCAAGAGCATCGTCCACATGCTTGCCAAATAAAGACTCTCCATCGTACGGTAAGTCAAGGACCTTTGCTTGTACTTCCGGGCAAAAGGTTGTAGATTTCAGCCAGCCCTGACGCCTCAAAACTGCTGCCCCAACTAGTTGACGAAAGCCCGTGGATGAGATGTCAAGCGCGCATTCAATAATCTCAGATGAGATTACCTCTCCCTCCTGGATAATGGCCTGCGCTTCTGCACGGATGGCCTCAGGTATCTGGGGAATCAGTGCTGCAATCTCGGACCACATCTGGCGGTCGTAGCGGCCCAGAATAGCTAAGGTATTTGCCGCTCTGACAGTAGTGGCCGCCATTGTAGTGAACTTTTTTCCTATAGAGTCCAACTTGCGGCCCTCCTGATCAGGAGGAGACGTGAGTGGTGTAGCCGGATTACGAGATCTTTTCTGTGCTGCTTGAGTAATAACGGACTCTGCTTTAAGTTGTGACACCAAACAGGCTGGAGCGGACGTTGGAGCCTTATATTTTTTGTCCAATCTGGGCAAGACAGCAGGCACTGAATTGGGATGTTCCATTAATTTAAGACCCTCAGTCCAAATAAAGTCTATAATTGGAATGGTGTGTGATTGTCTTTGTGAAACATCTTTAAAATCATACAAGAAACATTCACTCTCATGTTGCTGTTTCTCGACAGTGAGGTGAAAACGTTTCGCTGCACGGACCATTAAAGAATGGAAGTTTGCAATATCCACTGGAGGGGATGCAAGAGGTGAGGTGGGAGGAGTGGAAGGTGTTTGCGCCCTGTAATTGTCCCACTCATTCATATCGAAGTCATCGTCGTCATCAGTGTCCTGAGGTGCAGGGTCCTCATTATCCGTGTCAGGACGAGTTCCCTCCGCAATAGCGGATGGAGTCGGAGCAGGTGCTTGAGGTTGAGGTTGGGGAGGAGGTTGTGATGCTGGGGAGGCAGGTGTAGATAGAGGGAACCTGCGGTTATAGTCATCAAGCATGTGCTGTAGATTTTTGACTAATGATAAAGGTATTTGTGTAACTGGTTCTGAAGTTACTGTTTCTGCTTCGTCAACAGGAAATAAATCATTCCCACTTTCGACGTATTCCCCTTCGTCACCATCATTGCTGTACTCCTGGCACTTAATGTGCAAGTCTGATGGACTAGATGCCTGTCCAAACAGTTGTTCCACGTCAGATTCATGGTCGGATTCTTCACCTCCTGACTGAAACAATTGTTCCGGAAGACGGGCTCCACTCCGTATTGGACTTAGCTGAATGAGAGGCACCGTCCTCAATGTAGAAGCCGTAACCACTGTAAAAGTGGTAGCTGTGGTAGGAGGATGAAGAGAAGCTGACGAGCCTTTTGATGAAATTGGAGGTTTTTTCGTCGTCGACGAAGATTTCTTGTCCGTCGAGGGAGTCGTCGACGGAGCCGTCGACGATATTGGAGCTTTAGTCGTCGACGTTGCAGTAGCCGTCGACGAAGTCGTCGACGATGAAGTGATGGCCGTCGACGAAGGCGTCGTCGACGAGGCCGTCGTCGACGATGATGGACCCGTCGACGAGCTTCTTTTGGATGACTTAGTCTTCGTCGTCTGAATTTGCGTCGACGACTGATCCGTCGACGGTGTTGACGTCGACGATGACTTCTTCGTCGACTGTACTGATTTGAGAGTCGTCGACGAGATTTTAACAATCGACGTAATGGGTCTCATTGCTTGAGCTGTCGTCGACGAGGTGGTTGTCGTCGACGCAGTAGAAGAAGACATAGAACATGTCGTCGTCGACGTAGATGTGACAGACTTCGTCGTCGCTGAAGATGTCGACGGGCGCGTCGACGAGCCCGTCGACGAGCCAATGCCAGATTTCTGAGAGGAAGGCAAGGCTTTGGGCGCAGACGTCAGAGAACCAGGTCCCGTAGATGTGCCCTGAAGCAAATCCTGTGGGGACACATTCCTGGAGGACTCCAACAGTCTACTCTTCTTAAGAAAAGGAGATGGAACCTCTGTTTCTGACCCACGCTTCTGAGAGGTTCTGGAAACACCAGAGGTAAAACTTTCAGCATCAGAAACCACAGACTCTGAAGTCTTCAACTTCTGTAGCCACAGAAGGAGACGGGCCTCTCTATCCCTCAGAGTCTTAGGGGGAAAAGTGCGACAGTACTTACAGTTCTTCACCTCGTGGTCTGGGTAGAGACAGTAAATACATTTACTGTGAGGATCCTCATGAAAAAGGCGCAGTTTACCACAAGAAGGGCAAGCTTTAAACAAAGATTTCTTATTAGAAGACATTATGAAGAAATAACAGCTAGTGTTGAAGAAAAAACTGAGCAGAGCTCAGGGAGACTCCTTTCACACGACGTGCTGTAGAAAATCTGAGGTCTTGGGCTTCTGAGGAGAAGGTTCTAGAGGGAGCAGCGGCCTGATTGGCCGGAATTTGGACCAAAACATAATGACACTGATATGTTGCATAGTTGATTTCTCCCTTAGGCTTTCTATGGGCCTAATGGCCTATGTATGAGGAGGGATTAAACACTATACCACTTGGGATGTGTTTGATATGCTAACCATATCTGTGTGTATGGACGGGGGCAACACTAGTTGTTTTTAGTTACCCTCACACACCCTAGTGGTGTCATGCTTCATCATCGGGTCACCCCGACTCCTATAGGTCAGGGTGGGCTCAACCACAGTGTAAGGAAGCTCTTAAGATAATAAAGGAAAAAGGGGGTATATATAAAATACCTCAATCAGACCCCCGGTATCCCTTTATTCATGGGTCTGGTTGGGTTATTAAAAATAGAATAAAAGTAGGGTTGTTTAGGATTTTTATGGTCCTATGACCCTAGTGAAGTGCCAACATGTTTCAGTCCTTATGAGGCCATAAAGGTCCCGGACTTTCTTCAGGGCAAGATTCAGAGACCCCCTTATGTGTGGGGATGCTAAAGAAGGGGAATTCCCTACTCTATTGGCGTGGCGAGGGAAGAGTAGCTTCTCCTCGTGTTCATGTAGTAATGTTAATAAGAATTGCCAGGCTCCATCTGTAGAGAGATATAGCATATAGAATTTAAAAAAAACAGACATTATCTGTATATTCGCATAAAATCCTTGTGGTTGGCATGCTGAGTGAACATGCTCAATTGGTGGAGAACACGTATGGTCTCATTCTATGTTACTTCTATGTAGTATATAGTGGCATTCTCATTGTGTGACACCCAACATTCTGTGTCAATACATCACACTCCATTAAGCTCTAACGGTGTGAGGCTGTGAAGTGAGGTATAAAACAAGTGATCGAAGTCTCAATGGCAGTAAATAAATCACACATAGCACAAACACACATACATATTCCACATTAATGTATCACACACCGAGAACATCTGTTCACACACTACATGCACTGGTTGGTAAATGGTTTGTTCACTTACCCAAATTATGTTGGGCGCAGGCACCTCAGTGGGCGGGACATTAGGGCATACTCTCCTAGTTAGAGTATGGTAGAGAGTTAGGTATCGCCTTTGAATGCGAGTGGTTCTAACGCTAGACTAAAGACTCTAGCGGGACTATGTATAGCTCATATGAACCCCCATCATTCGAAGGAGAGTCTCTACTTACTTGTTTAGAGGATGTACCCTACCAAAAAGTGGTCAGACCCGCTCGCCGGCTTGTGGCTGCTTTGCGAGACGATGCGGGCGAAGGAACAGTTTATTTCCGCATTCGGTGTGATGCGTATGACGTCATCCCCGGAAGTGAACGCGTGTCCCTTCGCAAGGGGTCATGGGAATTGTAGTATTACAACGGGATTATCGTTCCGTAGCACCGGAAGTGCCGCAAGAGAATGGGATTGAAGAAAGTAACCCAAAACTAATTAGTGTGGGCTCCTCTGTGTATCTATGTTCCATTCCAATATTCGGGCACTATTTATTTTTGCACTCCTCTTGCAATTTATACTATTGGTGGATGAAATGTTTTTATTTAAAAAGAGTATTAATAGTTAAGTCCCTCGGTTTTTTAATATGTAAAGTGCACTGACTTAGTGGAAAACGAAACTGTGCATTAGTAGACACTATGTACAAGTATAAACTCAGCACATTGGTGGATTCATCGGTGTGTCCATTTAAACTAACAATGGTAGGCAACTAGTGTGTTGTCTTTTGCTCCAATCATTAGCAGGAATGGTCTGGTCTTATACATAGCGGAAAATGTATTGTAACGAGCTGGGTGTAGGTGATCACTTAGCTCTGGTCATGATCATTTTTAGGAATTCATAGGGTAGGTTATGCAAATGTCCATCGTTCCAGATATGTACAGATGACTCAAAGCATTGTGATATTATTTTTTTGATTCATCATATCTTAATATCACTTTCTCAATTGAGCCCATGGTATTGAGTCATTAAGGCCTGATATATGAGTCCTAAGACGGTAGACCCATCTCTGCTCTTTCTCTAGTAACACCTTTTGTAGGTTGTTGCCTGGCCTAACTTTCTCAATCACCGTCCATTTAATATCAGTGTCTTTATGGCTGTTTTCAACAAAATGTGCAGTGAGCTTGGTAGCAGTAACTGCTCTTCTTATTGTGCTGCGATGTTCGCTGATACGTATTCTGATCTTGCGTGAAGGCATGCCTACATAGGACAATTGGCAAGGGCACTTGATCAAATAAATGACTGCCTCAGAGTTACAATTTGTGTGGCATCTTTGTTCCCAAAGTGTATTAAGGCCCAGATCTAGATGTGTGGTGTGTTCAGTGAAATCACAAGCCACACATGTGCCACAAGGGTAGTGTCCCATCACTGGAGTGGTATTCCAGAGTGTGGTTTGTATGTTTATTGTTGGTTTGAAGCTGTTGGTATGTACAAGTGAGTCTTTTAGACTCTTGCTTTTCTTGAAAGAAAACATAGGTTTTTCAAAATCTAAGGTATTGGACGTCAAAATATTCCATTTTTTATTTATGATTTTTTGATCATGTGTGATGAAGAGTTAAATGTGGTTACACATATTATGTTGTGGTTCTGTTTTTTCATTTGTTTCGAGTAGAGATTCTCTTGGTGTGTTTCGTGCTCGTTTTTTGGCTTTCTCAATTATTCTCGGTGGATACTTTTGTTTCAATTTATTTGTCAAAACCTCAGCCTCCTTTTTGAAATCTTCGACATCAGAGCAGTTTCTGCGAATTCGCAGAAATTGGCCCACGGGTAGGTTCTCTCTCAAGCTTCTAGGATGGGCACTGTCGAACCTTAAGAGGCTATTCCTGTCAGTGGGTTTGGTGTAAAGAGAACTGGACAGGCTGCCATACCTAGCAAAGATATTTATGTCTAAGAATGGTACTGTTTCCTTGTTCTGGTTCATTGAGAAACGAAGGTAGGGGTTAAGACCATTTATCCATTGTTCAAAATTCTGTAAAGTTGTTTCATCCCCCTTCCATACCAACAAAATATCATCTATGTACCTGTACCACCTACAGATGTTATTTGTGTAGGGGTTGGGAGCCCAGATGTTGTGGTTTTCAAAGTGGCTCATGTACAGGCAGGCTATGCTTGGGGCATAAGTACTGCCCATAGAAGTTCCATGGGTTTGCAGGTACATCTGATCTTCAAACTTGAAGAAGTTCTCTGTCAGCGCGAGTCTTATAAGGTACACAATCCATTCGACGGGCGCTGACCATTCCCATTCTTCACTTTGGAGTAAATTCTGGACCACTTCTACACTTTCAATTTGTGGAATACTAGTATACAGTGCCTCCACGTCAAGACACACTAAAATGTGTTGATCCAGGTCGTACTCGATGTTCATAATCAGGTTTAGTAAATGCTTAGTGTCTTGTACATAAGACTTAATACATTTGACTAGAGGACGTAGAAACCAGTCAATGTATTGTGAGAGAGGCTCCAAAATTGATCCACACCCAGATACTATGGGTCTGCCCGGTGGTGGTACTTTCCCTTTATGGATTTTGGGAATTGTGTAGAACAAAGGAGTTCTGGGCTCTTGTTGGTTAAGGAATTTGTGTTCTTTCTTAGAGATCCAACCCCTCTCCAATGCATCCAATGTTGCTGCACTGATAGTCTTCCTCAGTCTTTCAGTAGGATCTCTGTTTATTTTTTGGTAGAACTTCTCATCTTGTAGTAGTGAGAGGCATGCAGTTCTGTATGCCTCTGTGTCCTGTATTACCGTAGCTCCACCCTTATCAGCAGGCTTGATAATTATAGCCGCATTTTTCCTCAAGTTTTCCAGTGCCATCCGTTCCTTATTACTCATGTTGTTGTATGTCGTTGTATTTTGTGGTAGTGATTCCATTTCCTTCACTACTGCTTCCTCAAAGGCTAAGACTTCAGGTGGCATAAGGTTCGTTGGTGGTATGAATGTAGATTTGTTCCTTAAGTCTGTGTATTTGCCTTCAGTATTAGCTTCTTCCTTATCCTTGAAGAAAGTTTTCAATCTTATTTTTCGGAAGAACTCTCCCAATTCGCATCTTACGTTGAATTTATCAAGAGATGTCGTGGGGACGAAACCTAGACCTTTCTCCAGTACTTTGACTTCGTCTTCTGTCAAGGCAATTTTCTACGTCCTCTAGTCAAATGTATTAAGTCTTATGTACAAGACACTAAGCATTTACTAAACCTGATTATGAACATCGAGTACGACCCGGATCAACACATTCTAGTGTGTCTTGACGTGGAGGCACTGTATACTAGTATTCCACAAATTGAAAGTGTAGAAGTGGTCCAGAATTTACTCGAAAGTGAAGAATGGAATGGTCAGCTCCCGTCGAATGGATTGTGTACCTTATAAGACTCGCGCTGACAGAGAACTTCTTCAAGTTTGAAGATCAGATGTACCTGCAAACCCATGGAACTTCTATGGGCAGTACTTTTGCCCCAAGCATAGCCTGCCTGTACATGAGCCACTTTGAAAACCACAACATCTGGGCTCCCAACCCCTACACAAATATCATCTGTAGGTGGTACAGGTACATAGATGATATTTTGTTGGTATGGAAGGGGGATGAAACAACTTTACAGAATTTTGAACAATGGATAAATGGTCTTAACCCCTACCTTCGTTTCTCAATGAACCAGAACAAGGTAACAATACCATTCTTAGACATAAATATCTTTGCTAGGGATGGCAGCTTGTCCAGTTCTCTTTACACCAAACCCACTGACAAGAATAGCCTCTTAAGGTTCGACAGTGCCCATCCTAGAAGCATGAGAGAGAACCTACCCGTGGGCCAATTTCTGCGAATTCGCAGAAACTGCTCTGATGTCGAAGATTTCAAAAAGGAGGCTGAGGTTTTGACAAATAAATTGAAACAAAAGAAGTATCCACCGAGAATAATTGAGAAAGCCAAAAAACGAGTAGGAAACACACCAAGAGAATCTCTACTCGAAACAAATGAAAAAACAGAACCACAACAACTAATATGTGTAACCACATTTAACTCTTCATCGAACATGATCAAAAAAATCATAAATAAAAAATGGAATATTTTGACGTCCAATACCTTAGATTTTGAAAAACCTATGTTTTCTTTCAAGAAAAGCAAGAGTCTAAAAAACTCACTTGTACATACCAACAGCTTCAAACCAACAATAAACATACAAACCACACTCTGGAATACCACTCCAGTGATGGGACACTACCCGTGTGGCACATGTGTGGCTTGTGAATTCACTGAACACACCACACATCTAGATCTGGGCCTTAATACACTTTGGGAACAAAGATGCCACACAAATTGTAACTCTGAGGCAGTAATTTATTTGATCAAGTGCCCTTGCCAATTGTCCTATGTAGGCATGACTTCACGCAAGATCAGAATACGTATCAGGGAACATCGCAGCACAATAAGAAGAGCAGTTACTGCTACCAAGCTCACTGCACATTTTGTTGAAAACAGCCATAAAGACACTGATATTAAATGGACGGTGATTGAGAAAGTTAGGCCAGGCAACAACCTACAAAAGGTGTTACTAGAGAAATAGCAGAGATGGGTCTACCGTCTTAGGACTCATATATCAGGCCTTAATGACTCAATACCATGGGCTCAATTGAGAAAGTGATATTAAGATATGATGAATCAAAAAAATAATATCACAATGCTTTGAGTCATCTGTACATATCTGGAACGATGGACATTTGCATAACCTACCCTATGAATTCCTAAAAATGATCATGACCAGAGCTGAGTGATCACCTACACCCAGCTCGTTACAATACATTCTCCGCTATGTATAAGACCAGTCCATTCCTGCTAATGATTGGAGCAAAAGACAACACACTAGTTGCCTACCATTGTTAGTTTAAATGGACACACCGATGAATCCACCAATGTGCTGAGTTTATACTTGTACATAGTGTCTACTAATGCACAGTTTTGTTTTCCACTAAGTCAGTGCACTTTACATATTAAAAAACCGAGGGACTCAACTATTAATACTCTTTTAAAATAAAAACATTTCATCCACCAATAGTATAAATTGCAAGAGGAGGGCAAAAATAAATAGTGCCCGAATATTGGAATCGAACATAGATACATAGAGGAGCCCGCAATAAATAGTTTTGGGTTACTTTCTTCAATCCCATTCTCTTGCCGCACTTCCGGTGCTACGGAACGATAATCCCGTTGTAATACTACAATTCCCATGACCCCTTGCGAAGGGACACACGTTCACTTCCGGGGATGACGTCATACGCATCACACCGAATGCGGAAATAAACTGTTCCTTCGCCCGCATTGCCTCGCAAAGCAGCCACAAGCCGGCGAGCGGGTCCGACCACTTTTTGGTAGGGTACATCCTCTAAACAAGTAAGTAGAGACTCTCCTTCGATTGATGGGGGTTCATATGAGCTATACATAGTCCCGCTAGAGTCTTTAGTCTAGCGTTAGACCCACTCGCATTCAAAGGCGATACCTAACTCTCTACCATACTCTAACTAGTAGAGTATGCCCTAATGTCCCGCCCACTGAGGTGCCTGCGCCCAACATAATTTGGTTAAGTGAACAAACCATTTACCAACCAGTGCATGTAGTGTGTGAACAGATGTTCTCTGTGTGTGATACATTAATGTGGAATATGTATGTGTGTTTGTGCTATGTGTGATTTATTTACTGCCATTGAGACTTCGATCACTTGTTTTATACCTCACTTCACAGCCTCACATCGTTAGAGCTTAATGGAGTGTGATGTATTGACACAGAATGTTGGGTGTCACACAATGAGAATACCACTATATACTACATAGAAGTGACATAGAATGAGACCATAGGTGTTCACCACCAATTGAGCATGTTCACTCAGCATGCCAAGCACAGGGATTTTATGCGAATATACAGATAATGTCTGTTTTTAATAAATTCCATATGCTATATCTCTCTACAGATGGAGCCTGGCAATTCTTATTAACATTACTACATGAACACGAGGAGAAGCTACTCTTCCCTCGCCACGCCAATAGAGTAGGGAATTCCCCTTCTTTAGCATCCCCACACATAAGGGGGTCTCTGAATCTTGCCCTGAAGAAAGTCCGGGACCTTTATGGCCTCATAAGGACTGAAACATGTTGGCACTTCACTAGGGTCATAGGACCATAAAAATCCTAAACAACCCTACTTTATTCTATTTTTAATAACCCAACCAGACCCATGAAAAGGGATACCGGGGGTCTGATTGAGGTATTTTATATATACCCCCCTTTTTTCTTCATTATCTTAAGAGCTTCCCAACACTGTGGTTGAGCCCACCCTGACCTATAGGAGTCAGGGTGACCCGATGATGAAGCATGACACCACTAGGGTGTGTGAGGGTAACTAAAAACAACTAGTGTTGCCCCCCGTCCATACACACAGATATGGTTAGCATATCAAACACATCCCAAGTGGTATAGTGTTTAATCCCTCCTCATACATAGGCCGTTCTTTGCCTATGAGCGCAACCTACCTTGAACTTTTCTGTAGTAGGGTGCTTTTGGAGTATTTTTTGTTACAGAGTATCCACTGGGAGGACG
Organism: Lissotriton vulgaris; assembly: GCF_964263255.1. NCBI lineage: Eukaryota > Metazoa > Chordata > Amphibia > Caudata > Salamandridae > Lissotriton > Lissotriton vulgaris. The sequence goes on along the minus strand of NC_141685.1, from coordinate 1,150,014,496 downwards.
TACTCCATATACCCTCTCAAATCCCTCCGGGGCCTCTCAACTAAATTACAGAGGTCCTTTGTCTTGCAATTTCTATGGGCCTATTCTGTTCTATGGTACTATTGAGTTTTATGGATATTTTACTGTATTTTATATACATATATGTATTTTTATAATTATAATTATAATGATTTTACTTATACATACATATATTACTGCTATTTTATGTATCGTGGGACTCCCACTTCGACGAACGGGGAATATTCAAGCATGTGAATCAATGGAAGACACCCCTAATACTGGAGAAGTGTCACTACACATGCATGCACCAATGGAATGACATGTGCTATTTGTTTTGACTGACTGATCTAAGAGCTGAAAAGGGGGGAGAAATGAAGGTGCAGATGGGGAGCATATGGAGTGGGTGGACAGTGAAAACATAAGGGAGTGGGCGGGGGTGTACGGGCTTATTAAGGCCTGGCAGCAAATGCATCTGTTGGGCCCTAAAAAATTGTTAAATTACATTATTGCATTTAAAGTTCAGCGAGGGGCAAGGAGGTAACTAAGAAAAGGGTTAGGAGTAGGTGAAGGGGAAGCAAATGGGGCTGTTAAGTGGGGATAAGTAGCACGTAAGAGAACATATGCACTCACATGAAGTGCTTAACGAAATAGAAAAAAGTAATTCCCTAGATGTAAGTAGTGGAAGGACACAAGTCATCCAATAAAATAGTGAAGACTTTTTGATATAGTCCATAAGAGGCTTTCACCTATGCAGTGGTCCATCCCCAGCATATTGCTTGTGAGCAACATGCTGCCTACATTATCCTAAAGTGTTGCTTGTCAGATGACCGCACGGCATTGGTATTATACTGTGCAAGCATGTATTTTATTTTGATTGGGAGGATTATGATGCCTTCCTTATTTGTTTTCCCATATGTGGCTGCTATCTTGGTGCCTGTTCCCAACAGCATTGTCAGGCAGAAACACAAGCTTCCCAGGAGCACAGGATCTGAGGTACAAAAGATGTAAGGGTGTTGCAAACTGTGTTTTGACTTCCTCACCAAACTGTAGAGTTGTAAGAATCAAATGGATGCCTGGGGCATCAAGCGACTGCTAACATCTGGAGACGCAGCCCCATCGTGTTTGCTACGTCTCAGGAGGTCAGAAGGAATAGCGGGGGACTCGAAGTCCCAGAAGGCCAGAGGCAGCTTCAGCAAATCACCCTCACCTGAGCCTGCAGGGAAAATAAAGGAACATCGCCGCTCCCGCTTCGCAGGAGCCGCAGCACCATCGTGTTTGCTACGTCTCAGGAGGTCAGAAGGAATAGCGGGGGACTCGAAGTCCCAAGAGGCCAAAGGCAGCTTCAGCAAATCGCCGTCACCTGAGCCTGCAGGGGGAATAAAGGAACCTTGCCGCTCCCGCTTTGCGGATCTCACACGCGTGCCGGGCGGGCCCGTTCGAAAACGGAAGAGGACGGGCCCGGACCCCCCTCTAACCTGCCACATCTGAAAAGGTTAGTTTTCGCTTTCTGCTTAGCTCACATAAGGTATTAGCCTAGGGCTCGTCCTCAGAAACTTCCCTGGCTTATTATTACGGTAGTGAGGATATAAAGATGGCTCTTGCCGGTGGAAAGGGGAAGAACCCGTCATTGAACGGCTCTGTCGCCGGCACTCTAGACCAGTTTATAATAAGGGCAACCTCCATACTGGCTCATGAAATAGCAATGACTGAGCAGAGACTTTCTTTGGAGACAGTACAGCCCAAACGTTCGTCTTTGGGAGGGCTGATGCATGCAAGGTCCCCGGAGAGACTCGTGGATGGGTCTACTGAAATTCCAGCACGAGGGAGAGCCACCAATCAGTCCCCGTATGTTACAACAATTACACCCGGGACTATCCCCACTCAGGAACCCCCAGCTAATCCTAAACCTGTGGCCCCAGCACAAACAGTCTCTGACCCTATTTCACGTCCACGAGTATCAACAAGGTCGTTATGCAGCTCTAAATCCCAACCTACGGCCCGTGTGTCTGAAATTGCTGCAAAGAGAAAACGGGGTGGGGCCCACAGAGGAAGAAAAGTGCGAAAACTCATAAACCTAATCCGACTGGTGATCCCAGACTCCCACTTTGCCGGCCTCTCCTGAAAGGAGGTCACTTCCCACATCCTTGGGCTCACCACCGATTGACTTAGTTGGGGCCTTACCATCCCAAGTTGATGAGGCCTTTTGAAATAAATTGGGCGTGTTACTTACCTCCTCATTGACTCCTATCATCGAGAGACTATTGCTTATTGAGGACAATTGTTTCACCTTGACTCACTTTTTTTATCAAATCATCCTAATAGGGATAAATCTCTGGGTTCCCAATGGGGACCCTCAGACTCATTTGAGAGTGCCTCTTGTAACCCCCGGAGTACCATTCAGCAGCCAAGTGTGCCCCCTAGTTTGCCTTCTATTTCTGTTACCGGGTCTGTTGTAGGCGGTACCACCGCGAATACTGGCAATACACAATTTGGGGGGCCTCACTGAATACGCCTTTGTGTCCGGGGCTTTGTCCTCCAGGGGGAGATAGTGTACCCAATCCCTCGCACAATGCCAAAGGTTTTGATGAACGTTCGTCCCACTTTACTCAATGTGTAGCGACCCCTTGTTTACCATGTATTGATTTACCCCGAGTCTAGACCCCATTCGTGGTTGTCTTGGTAAAAGTACCGGTGTTGGAACAAAGCGTTGTGGAGACATATACAGAGTTAAAAAATAAATGTAATCACTGGTTAATCACAAACAAACCAGTACCACCACAGGTGTACAGTGAAATACTATTCGCTCGAAGAGTTAGCTGGGTGGGTCAAGGTAGGAAATGTTTTGAGGGAGATTGTATTGTGATCAATTTCAGGGACAGGAGGGTGGTTGATTATATAGGTAACTGGCACTCGGGAGGGGGGCTACTGGATTTCAGTCATTACCCCTAACCTTTTTTTATCCTCACCAACTAACTCACCCTCAACTAGAGAGAAGAGCTATATCATGGGAAAGATGGATCACCCCTGTCCAGGAGGCTAGTATTCCGGGATCCACACCTTTAACAGTTTACCATCATTCCCTCTCCCTGTTAGCAATAGGTTTAGTGTTTTGGACCAGTTGGATTGACTGACCTTCGCTTATAACCTCGGTGTAAGGTCCCACCTACCAGGACCTTGGATCGGTATGAGGATCCCCACCCTTGTGGTGGCACAGGGACTGAGGAAGAGGGGCGTGGGGAACCCTCCAGGGTGGTTGCCGGGGATGCACAGGATGCTAGCACCTTCATGTTAGGTTGGGAGGGGGCTAGAACTTTTATTTCCACCCAGGGATCTATTGCTAGTTCTCGACAGGTTAACAAGTCGCAGAGCCTACAGGGCGGTGAAGTTTGTGATCAGCAATCGATGATGTGTGTTGCCCCCCAAGATATAGTAAATGCTGTAGGGAATGCAGTTTACAATTCCATTGATATTGAAGAAGTTATTCGTGTGGACAAGGCAGCGAATCCATCTGAGGATACCTACTTAGGTTCCCCTAGTATAGCTATCCAGAGCCACAAGCTAGCAGTGCACCAGGTTCTAAAAATCTTGTCCTGGAATGTAGCTGGTCTTAACGCTAAGATGGACCAACTGGATTGGGGTAAATGTATCGATACCCAGGAGATTTGTCTATTCCAGGAGACATGGTCCATGAACCCCACATACAGAGAAGGGTTCGCAACATTTTGTAAACCAGCCACACAGGGGCCCAGGGGAAGACCCTCAGGAGGTTTGTGTATATGGGTTGCTACACACCTTGAATGTGAAGTAAAATTGATAGAAACCCATTCCCTGGATATTTTATGCATTATGGTCTCCCCTAATAATTCTCCACAGATTATCATCATCAATGTATACTCCCACCCTGTTAGGCACGGGCAGACTTCACAGACGCTAGATTTTTTGGCAGCCTTCCTCACTACGTTGCCTGAGCAAGTTTTCCTTATCATGGGGGGATTTCAATTGCCATTTTGAACCTCTTATTGGCTTACCCGACCCCATTACGAGTGAAGAGGACACATCCTGGGGAATCCCAATTTGTAATCATTACCCAATTAAGGCTTGGACTACCCTAGTTTTGCAGATGATTACTTTCACTCTTAACCATTCTTTAAGGGCCTGCAATGGTCGCCTATCTGGCAACAATCCAGGCAAGTTTACATTTGGGAGGATGGGTCAGAATTCAACCATAGATTATGCCCTGGTAAATGTGGATTTTTGGCATAGGGTTTTAGATTTTCAGGTGCACCCCCGTACAGAAAATGACCATAACCCTTTGGTTATAACCCTGGACTGGCCTAAACTGGAATCAGTTCATGCCGAAAATGGTTTACCTCCCCCTGACTTGTTGTTAACAGATGGGGGTAGAAGGATACGTTGGGCATCCTTCACACAAACCCCGGAGGATATGGCATCCTTGTATGAATCTATTATTCCCTTCCTTGAAATGGCATGCTTTATTATTAAAAGTGCAGATGTTAGTGACTATCTTAAGGAGTTGGGGAATAATCATTTGGATTTGATAGGCAATCTGGCAGGGTTCTTTTTTAATGAGTCAACCCTAAAAGGAAAATGGCTAGATCGAACAACCCTTGGTATAATAGGGCTTGTAAAGAGGCAAAAAGCTCCCTTTTGGCAAACCTTCGTAGGGGGTGCAACACAAGCATCAAGGCAGCTAGGGCACATATTAAAAACAATATTCTAACTGCAAAGCGTGATTGGGAAACTGATAGGTGGCAGGCAATAAAGACTGCCCTAATTGATAAAGACTCAAGAGGGTTTTGGAACCTGGTGAAAACAGGTAAATCCGAGTGTAGGTCTGCCATTGAACCGAACCTCGGGGAAGATGTCTGGCGATCCCATTTAAAATTTTTATACTCAAAGAATCGATCGGGAAACTCAGAGACGGCCTCCCCACTTATAGACACAATGGAGCTCAACCCTGTCGATATACCACCTTGTACGCTGGCGGAGGTTTCAGCAGCTTTGGCCAAAGTCCTGCCGAATAAGTCTCCAGGTTTGGATCAGGTCCCAGGAGACTTGTTTAGATCAGAACCGACCATCTGGACCCAGTTATCTGCAGTAGATCTTTGATGCTGTCCTGCGTGGTATGAATCATCCCCCAACTTGGACGGGGGCGGAGATTATCCCCATCTTTAAAAAGGGATCTCCACTGGAACCGGGTAACTATAGGCCTATTAGCCTAATAGACGTAACCCAAAAGATGTTTGCCCGCGTTCTACTGGGAAGACTGCAGACTTGGATGGATGACCACAATATTTTAACTCTGTTATAAGCAAGTTTCAGGTCAAAAATCTCAACAATTGATCAGCTGTTTAGACTTCAGCTGATCCATTGGAAAACCATAATATTGGAAGGCGGTTTCCTCTACCTTACGTTCGTGGACCTCAAATCCGCGTTCGATATGGTAGATCGAGCTCAGTTATGGACCCTACTGCTTGAGATGGGAATACTAATTTATCTCTGCCAACAGCTTAAACGACTCCATGATGGCACCTTTGCCAGGGTAAGATATGGAAAAGGCGGTAAACTTACAGCGCCCTACCCAGTTTTGAAGGGGATGAGACAAGGCTGTGTACTTGCACCTACACTTTTCTCCCTCTTTCTCAACGGTCTAATCGAGGATTTGTTAGCTGTAAGGGACATAGACTCCCCAAAACGTGTTAACCGCAAAATCCCTGCACTGATGTTTGCGAATGACACGCTGCTCCTCTCTAAAACACCCATGGGGATGCAGCGTGTCCTAGCAGCATTTAGCTTGTTTTGCAAGAAAAGAAATATGGAGGTTAATATAAATAAAACAAAATACATGGTCTTCCATGCTGACTCTATTAATTGTCCCCACCCTAACTTGGATTCTAAGCCCCTAGAGAGGGTCCCAGTATTTGACTACCTGGGGCTCGCTATAAATGACAAAATGGAATGGAGGCCACAAACCACTAAGGTAAACCTAAAACTAACCCAAGCTAGTGTGGCATTCTAAAAGTCCATAGAAGTTGCGCTGTGAAAGTCATTGGCCCTCCGGTAGAAATGTACAATGTCCAAGCAAAGTGTACGGAGCGGAACTCTGGGGTCATTGCTCTAGTAGATCCTTGACAGTGACGGAAAACAACTTCCTTAGGCAACTTTTGGGTCTCACCCAAAGCACCCCATTAACCCCATTGAGGCTAAACCTGGGAGTCGTCCCGATAGCTGATTTGATTGCTCTTCGACCACTCCAGTACTGGTGACGGCTCTGGTGTACGCCAGAGCTGGAAAACTTTAAAGAAGAGTTGAAATCAGTCACGTCAATTAGGGGGGCGGGGAAGATCCCCTGGCTGATTTTCATCTGGGACTCACTTCGCAACATAGGGAGAAATGATCTATGGTTGGAACCCGAACAGGCCTGCCTAGCAACTTCCAAACAATCCTTAACTCTGGCCTGGACTGGATATAGAATGGAGCGCCTAATCTAGTCTATAGATTCCTCCTGTCTAACCTCTAGGTTCCTGGATGTTAAACAGTGCTATAGCTTAGAAACTGGTCTTGACATCATTCAGCCCTTGGCAGCCAAGAAATTATTTATTCAATTTAGGCACGGGACGCTCCCGCTCCATGTGTTCACAAATAGGTGGGCGGAGGAAAAAAAGTTATGTCCCGGTTGCAAAACTATAGAAGAAACTGAGATCCATGTGATCTTTTTTTGCCCTGCATATAGGATGTGTTACATATAACCGCCACGCCCGTGATTGATGCACAGGAAGGTTTACCCCAAAAATCTACTATCTGAGGACTCTCTTCAGCTCCAACCCGGGAGGGCTTTTAATAAGAAAACCCCCAGGTTGTTGCTCGCTCTGTTGACTGGAGCCTTTGGGCCATTTTGACTTTCAATCTACACAATGCCACATCATTTACAGTGGCATCTCTGGTGCCCTACCTTGGTCCCTCCACTCCACATGCTCACCACCACCCCAGCACTGAAGAAGACCCCATTGTAAGGTGCAAGTGAACCTACACCATCAGGGGTCGAAACGTCGACTTACTCTCTTTGACATGTCCTACCCAAGCCCAACAGAACATTTTTGACTGTGTGTTAACTTTTGGGATATGATTATATATGTACTGATATGTATTATGGAGATAACAACATACCCATGTGCTGTCAACTTGCTAAATGTACTGCTGTGACCACATGTGACCTGAGTTTAACTCTTTCCACACTACCTTGAACCTCACCAAGCACTTACCTCCCCCCTTCCTCTCCATTCACCCACACCTCTATTTGGGCATTATAATGTTGCATAAATTGTGAATAAATGTATGCATAATCAATTTATGATGAGGATGTGAATAAACAACATCTCTCACCAATAGTTCTACATTGCTTTAATTTTATAAATCTTCTTTTGTTGTAATTAACTTGTGTCTGGGACCCCTTTATATGTAAAACTGAACTACCCAGGTCCCAGTACCAATGGGTTAACCCTATCTCTGTAACTGCATATAGGATGGCTAGGGCCAAATGGATCCTCCAACTTTGTAGAAATCTGGGCATAAGAAGCCATATTGAGGCCTATAGGATATTTAAATATCATACCTGCCCAGTTTTCGTTGTCACAATCACCAAGTTTTTATTTGCAATGTGGTGCAAATGTAGGCCGCATGTGTTAGGCTGAGTGGAGAACTTTGACGCTCTTTAACTTTGACAAGTTAATTCATTCAGATTTCCAATGTCCTTCGTACCTTTCGATTCTTCTTAGGTTTCTTAGTCTAATTTATATATTTATTTTTTTAACACAGGTTATTTTAAAAGAAACTGTTGATTAAAATGCTGCTAATGATGCCCAAAAGTGCAATGTTAACGTATGTCTCTATGCACCATCTTTGCCTGGGTGTTTGCTGCTGTTCCATCGTTTGGAGTGGGGAAAGCATATGATAATTGAAATCTCATAATCTCTCAGTATTTACCCATGTTTGCTTAATTTTTTTAACCTTGCACTTTCTTAACAGTCATTTTTACGATGAAGTTGATATATTCATTTTATAGTGTATTTTGTACTTTTATGGCTGTAACCTGCCGAAATAAAGTGTTATTGACTGACTGACTGGCTAACATCTGGGGCTGGCATGAGACAGGGAATTGAAACAGAATATTTTTTATGCTCCAGTTTACTTGCTCTTGTATCTGCAACGCTACCCCTGTTCTGTCAGTGCTAATGCCTTCTCTTTTCAAGGCAGCCAGGCAGTGAAATCACAATCTGACCTCTGCAAAGTTTGTTTAATCCTGAGTGCAACTGGAAAATAATGTGCACTGTTAGCACTGACGAGGCTGGTAAAGTGAACTAACTGGAGAATCAAGGATCAGCAAAGTGATGCTTTGAACTTTTGACAAATAGCAAAGCGTGCTCTTTGGGCTCTAGAGAAAACTGCAACATGTGAGACCAGGAAATAATTAAAACATATTAAAGCCTCTCTGTTGCTTCTGGAATTGTGAAGTTGAATATTTAGCTCTATATATTGTCTCCAACGTAAAGTGCTCTCACAATTTATCAAGTCCCAGGTTATTACCAGCCTAATTTGCAATGAAATGCATCAAATGTAACAGAACCCCCTAAAACATACATGAAGATAATCCAGACACTCCTTCAAAATCCCCTTTTGTAGCCTATTTCATTATGAGAAATACTACTGAAATAAGGTAGGTACCCTTCACCATATTCACTATTTTTATTGGTACTTCCTTGAAGAAAATATCTAACCCTCTTCATGTAAACAGATCTCTTAATCCAACCAGGTTTTCAATAATGTTGCTGGCTTAATGACCATTAAATATATTTTGTACTGGCCAAAATTCAGGAATGGATCACAGATAGTGACATCCTTTCACCCCTTCAAGAAGGCCTCAGTGAGTGAGTCAGTACCATCGATTAAGTCTTTCGCTTTTTGCTTCTCTATTGGTGAACAGTAGTTATCAGCCTTTGTCGACCTGAAGTCAGCCTTTGACTTGGTCTCTCGCAAGAAGCTCTGGCTGATTTTGTGCAAACTAGGCATGCCCCCATAACTAATATCTTTGATAATTTGACTGCACTAAGATAACTTCGCCCAGGTGTGATGGGGACCCCGGGGGGAACTCACTGATTGCTTTCTAATTGGACAAGGGGTACGCCAATGGTGTGTTTTGGCCCCCACGCTATTCCAATTGTTTCTTAACCCCTTGTGTGTTTCAGATGGCCCCCCCGGCCGGCCGACGTCATGGGGGGCGTGCGATATGGACGGCCGGGGGCTGTCCGAATCTTGCCCACTTAATAAAACCCCCGCACAGCGCGAAAATTCACACAGCGCGGAAGGGGTTAATGGTATTGTTCAGTTTCTTTCCTGCCTCCCCACTGATGATCCATCACTGCTGGTTCGAAAACCCCTATATCAATATTTGCCGACAACGCCCTACTAGTAAAATAAAACAAGCACTGGCGTTGCCAATAGGTTTCGCATTTGGAAAGTTGGAGCTATTGGTTTTGTAAATGACATTTTATATTTATATATCGTTATTGGCATTGTCAATAACAATATATAAATATAAAATGTAATTTACAAAACCAATAGCTCCAACTTTCCAAATGCGAAACCTACTGGCAACGCCAGTGCTTATTTTATTAATCAATGTAGTGAGACTGTATGAGGGCCGCTTCTCCATTCTGCGAGAGCAAAGCCATTGGTAACACCGGCCACTGAGGAGGGTGGGGCATATTCTTTTGTGCTGGAAACCGAGCCTCTCACGTCACTCTTCGAGAAGCAAAATGCTGTGTGCTCTGCTGCAACCCCCACCCACCTAAATTCAATCAGCTCTGCGGTATTAAATGCAGATGTGTTCTGAGCACACCGAGATAATCTGCATTATCCGTGAATTACTGAGCCAGTAACAGCTCTAAGTGGCTGCATTCCATGAAATGAATTTCACAATATCCCCCCGCATCTCATTTAAGGCTGTCTGCGGCTCCTGGGGCCAGGCCGGGTGACAAAAAAGGCGGGAGGAGGACAGGAATGGGAGTGAAAAGGTGAGCGGAAGCTGGAGAGAGCAGAACAGATGGGGAGAAAAATGGAATAGTGAGGATGCACAGATAGTGACCAGGACAGAAACTTGATCGGAATAGGCAATGGCTAGAACACGGTGAACAAACAACAGTAGGGGAGAAAGGTCCCTGCTCACAGTTGCATAACTAGCATAAACAAGGATTGGGGGAAGCCGGATGGGGGCGGGAGAGCCTGGTGGGGGGGCGGGAATGCGAGCGAGGGGAGGAGAAGTGTGGCAGGCAGATGCGAGGAGGCAAGCCGGCTTGGGGCGGGGGTTTCTGTGTTTTTGAATGAATGCGGTTTGCGGATTAGGGAGATGCGCGTGCTTGTGTGGTCACGTGACCCGCTTTTGTGGTCACGTGACTCACATGCACTGTGAAGAAATCGCAGTGGTTTCACGAGTCGATCGAGCCCTTGAATTTTCGCCTATTACATTCGCAAGCGAATGAAAATAGGTGAAACCTAAAAACCAATAGCTGATAACTTGGTGGACTGATGCTGTCGTCATGGCAATCTAGTAAATTTTCAGACCCGCTCTCGCTCTTAACCCCGGAGCCCCCATACTTTGCGACATAAACCAGAGGCCATCCTCCGCTCTTAACTACCCGTCACTGAAATGTATATATATATATTACTTTGTATGTACAGAGGGTGACCTGCGGGCCTTCCTTCAAACAGGTCAGCCATGGTGTACTTGGACTTTCATCCCAAGCCCTGCACCATAGCCTGCTGCCTTGTGCAGGTCGGTCAGCGTACATAGACGTCCATTGGCAGGTGGCTAGGATGCGACCTGCAACAGTGTACACACATCACAGCTTGAGGCGGGGGCAAAGGGCTTGGAAGTTACCGTGTGCAGTAGAGCTACGGTCTGTAGAAGCCTTTGGTCTACAGGGCAGTGGGGCAGCAGGCATTTGATGGCAATCATGTACAAAAGCCTGCTGGTGGGCCCCAGGGTACACCGCCTGCCTTTAAGGGTGCAAGTCTGGGATCAGGTGCGAACGAATGCAGATGTGGGAGGGGTAAAGGGCACCCGTGTGATAAATCTGCGTTATTTGTAGGTAGGTTAAGGCGTAGAGAGCGCCTTGTGCATACACGAGTGTGTTTTATGTGAAAGGTCACCTCAAAGTAAAAAAAAAAGCACATTTTGGATTAATCTCACATGGCCAACTGGGCAGGCATGTAGAAGGTGCAGATTTTACTGTTTTTCAGAAGTTTAAGGATTTAAGAATGAAACATAAATAAATACCATGGCTTTCTGATCTGCAATGTTAGTGCTCTCACCTTCTTCGAATTAATTTTCTGTGGTATGCCCTCCAGCTCTCTTCCTGCCTTGACGGACTGATGATGAGGGGTTGAACCCTTACGGCCAGATATCGGTGTCTTACGTAAACAAGCAGACCTAATAAGTCCAGTGTCTTTCTTTGAACTTGTTTTCCTGATGGGGATGCGCACAAACCTCCAGGGCATTCATTAGCTGAGCAATTTGCTACGCATTCTTTGTGCCCAAATCAATCTCCGTTTACTGGAACCAAGCTGAGGGAACGGTTGTCTCAAGGATCTGCTGAGAAACACCGTGGTGTGAAGGAGTTCACAGAAACGAGGGCGTGGGGCGCTGGTACGTCCTCACATTTTATCGTGTAGGATGAGGGAATAGGTCCGAGGGGGTCTGTGCATCCGTCCTAATGTTAGAAGCTAGGTTTTGATTAAGCTGTTCCTCTTGCTCGAGAGGTGAGGCAGGCATGGATGTCATACATATTGTTTATAGGCTGCTGTAAGAGGCTCAATAAGTGAGTGATTATTTAGGGGTGCGCATAACTTGCGTACTTTGTTGTAGCGAAATTTCACGGAGTTTCAGCAAAATTATGCAAAATTACATATAAAGACATTTAGGGTGTAACACCGCATCTAGCACTATATTCTCGCAGAATGCACCTTCGAGCCAAAATGGACAGAGGATCCGAGTGTGCTGAGAAGGTGGTGCTAAATGCAACAGAGCAGGAACAGCAGGAACAGCCGTTGCGGCGCGCGCTGTTTGTGTGCTCGCGCTTGGCATTTTTGCCCTACATTATTCAAAATTACGCTAACTGGCATAATCACGTAACTTTCAGTAATTAGTCGGATTACTCTGTCATAATTAAAATGTTGCCCAGGCCTTGTTATTAAGCAAATGGAATTGTCTCCAGGAGAAGCTTATCGAGAGAAACGCTGCCCTGCGGTGATCCTGCCCTGTCAGACCCCAGGCCTACCCGGCATCTCATGCACCGCCCCCTCTCTTGCACAGCTCCTCACTGCCAGCCCCAGGCTGCATCATCACTATTGTTCACCCGACCGTCAGCCCTCTAAGCTGCCCATTATGGTGATGAAGATAAAGGGTAGCTAAAGTTCGACCCCTTTATGTGTAGGATAAGAGCAGGGCTTTAGGTGGGACGGGTCCTGCCGGTGCTCAGCGCCGTTAGTTCTAAAAAGCAGATGTTGAGACGGGCCCTGTCTGGCTCTCCATTTTTTGTCGTCGTCGCCCCCCCCTCCCCCTTTAGGGTGGCAAAGAAAATCTTAACACTGCAGCAGTTCACGGCTTTTGATGTAACTTTTTGGGGCAGTGCTTTATATGAGCACCAGTTACATCACACAAGGGCATAGTTAGGAGATTAAGTGATCTCGCTCAGACTCGAACCTGCGTTAGGAGCTCTCACCATTACGGGCACCCTCCCGCAAGAACGAAACCATGTTCGGTATTGTATACAACGAAGCACCAGTTGTTGCTTATTAAGTAAGTCCTGGCTAGTTGTACATGTAATCAGGGTGCAATGATACGAGCAGCAAAATACAGTCGGGCGGCACCCTATGCTAAGCACGCCCTATTAAGAGCCCCCACCTACCCACAATTTTTCATTCTACTAAAGTCCTGGGTACGAGTGGATGTGACGGGGTTGATATCTCACGCTTTTTTTGGGTTTGCGTCCAGGTATGTTTTAATTAATTACTTTTTTAGTTATTTTGGACTTTGTGGGCGGCCGATAGCTGAAAGTTCTCGAAGTTTCCAAAGTTCTTTTACCACCGTAGGAGTGCAGCGCGTGTGTGCTGCAGTGCCTGCGCTGGGCGGCCTCCAGGGAGCGGCGTGGGCTGCGCACGGGCCAGCTCAGACAGCGCCGCACGCTCTGCAATGCCTGGACCATGTGCTCTGGAGTGGCTGCGTGGGATAAGAGCTTTCAGATGTCAGCCGCAGATATTTTTTGCTTGATCTTTAGCCAGCTCACGTTTCGGTGCATTCCACAGAGACTTCATTTCCTGAGCGCCATCCGAAATGAGAACATTGTGCTGACCTTAAACCTGCATGAAACTTTCAGAAATCGCTCCACCTGGTTTAATAATTCTACCACCCCAGCGCCCTCGAGACTACATTTTTGTTTATGCAGACCTGCAAAAAATGAACTAAGCATCGGTCTATTGCAAAATCCAGCCTTTCCAATGTCAACTGCACTTCCGGTTATTTTAACAAAAGTTAACAAGAACGCTAACAAGTCGGGTCCCGGGCCGGCAGCCAATCACAGCGCGGCCCGGGGAATGACGTCACAGGGGTGTCCCGGGCCGGCAGCCAATCACAGCGCGGCCCGGGAATGACGTCACGGGGGTGTCCCGGGCCGGCAGCCAATCGTAGCGCGGCCCGGGACAAAGGGGCGGGGCTTAAAAAAAGCACCAGAAACGCCCCCGAATCGCGTTTTCAAGAGAAAGCGCGATTGACAGCCTCTGTCTCCCAATGGCTAGCCTCCATTTATGGAGCTAGCCAATTGGAAACAGAGGCGGTCTGAAGATCCCTACTGAAAACAAAAGTTTTCAAACTGGGAGGGGCACTGCCCCTCGCCAGGTCGAAACCTAAATACAGTGAGTGTGCTGCTCCATTTTGAGGAGTTCTGCAGGGTGGGAGGTCTTGTGATAAACACCGCAAAGACGAAATTCATGCCGTTCAAAACAGCACAAATACTTCAAGGGCAGCGTAATGTTGGGGGACAAGCCTTTTGAGAGAAACAAGGTCTTCAGTTATTTGGGAGTCACATGAGCCATGAATATGTCATGGAAACCCCAAGTGAAATTCTTGGCTTTTAAACAAATATCAACAAATCACTGGTGGAATAGTCAAAGAGCTTAGTAGTTCCCTCTCCAAGCCTATCAGCCCAGTCCAGCAAATCTATGATGCCAAGGCCTTGGGTTCAATCCTTTCTGGCTTGGAATTATGGTTCTTCTCGAACATATCTCCTCTAATTAGTTTGGAGAATACGTTTCAGAGAAATGTGGTACGTCTCCCAAAAATCACACCACTAAAACCTTTGATGAAGGATTTTGGCAGGAAAGTGATAGTCAAAGCACAACTTTGCTTAACATTATATTGGCGAAGGTTGGGGTCTACACCGGAGTTGGTCCCTTATGCCATAGCTCTAAGTGAAGTTATAGACACCAATCGCTCCCATAAAATTGACTGGCTCCGACATGTCAAAAAGACATTGACTGACAAAGGAATGAGGGAACTACAGTATAATGCAACCAATGCTCCTATACCTTCAGCAGAACAACTGAAAAATCACAACTGGCTAGAGATCTCGGTGGAGAGCACGTCTCTGACGGGTAGGTTCCTAGAATTTAAATCCTGCTGTTACTTTGAAGTGATTTGGGACATCATATCTGTCCCACTTGATAGAAAACTCCACTTCCAATTTAGGGTAGGCGAAATTGCCATTATAATCCTATACAAGCAAATGGACCCCTGGATCGGGTGTTACGTGCCCCGCCTGCATAGACTCTAGGCAAACGATTGCCCAGTCCTGTTTGTTTGCCCAGCTTATGTAGGCCCACACAAGAAATGAAATAAAACCATAAGCAAGTCACTTGGGACAAGAAGTAGTTCCACAGCAGGGGGCATCCTAATGTCGGATCCCCGGTCACTTTTTGCATGCTCGGTTGCCAAGTTCTTGGGCTGGATGTGGACACTAAGATCTAGAAAGATAGCCCTGTGCCTGGTAAGAGAACCTATTGAAACGTAATCCACCTTAGTCAGTGTACTGCTGGTTATATCTCTTTTCATCTATCATTATGTATTCATTAACATGAATCACATTATGTAAATTGCTCTTATTGATGTTTGGCACTTACCTCCGGCAAAGTCAAATAGATGACGGTATATTTTGCCAACCAACCATGTATACTGCAAAGCTTAGGCTCTCATAACGTGGAAGATATTATGATTACTGTGTAATTTAATTATTTATATGTTTCATGGATGTGTTTTGTAAATGCTTTTATGACTAGTATTGCCTGCCAAAATCATCGAGGCACATGTCAACAACATCCTGTCCGACTTCCTCCTCACCAACAACATCTTGGATGACTCCCAGCACGGGTTTAGAGCTGGTCATAGCACCGAGACCGCCTTGCTCAGTGTTTCAGAGGATCTCCGTACCATCCTTGACACCGGCGGTACGGCAGCACTGGTCCTGTTGGACCTCAGTGCTGCCTTCGATACGGTGTCACAAGAGGTCCTCTTGACGAGATTGGAGGAAATTGGAATCACAGGGACAGCCCTGGGATGGTTTAGAGACTTCCTCTCCAACAGGTCTTTCAGAGTCTCTACCCCCCCTTACATCTCTGAGGAACATAACATTGGACAGGGAGTGCCGCAAGGCTCTTCCCTGAGCCCCACCCTGTTCAATGTATATGTCCGCCCTCTGGCGGAGGTGGCTAGAAGAAACGGACTTGCACTGGTATCCTATGCAGATGATACCCAGTTGGTGGTGGCACTTAATGACAACAGTGGTCTGGAGGCTCATCACTTTAAACAGACACTCACTGACATCACCAACTGGATGACGGCGAATTTTCTTCAATTAAACGCCGGGAAAACGGAGATACTGCTCTTGGGGAAAAACACTTCGTCCTGGGGTGACAACTGGTGGCCTGATGTCTTAGGCCCACCCCCTATGCCAAAGGAATGCGTCAAAAATCTGGGAGTCTGGGTGGACTCTGCTCTAAAGTTCACTCACCACACTAAAAAAGTAGCTGCCAAATGCTTTGGCATCCTGCGTAACATCAGGCCCATTCTGAAGTTCTTTGACTGCCGCACTCGCCAATTAATTGTCCAGGCAACCATCCTTTCCAGACTGGACTATGCCAGCTCTCTTTTATTGGGGGCAAATCTAGCTGAAATCACTAGATTGCAGAGAGTTCAGAATGCGGCAGCAAGGGCTCTGGTAGGTCTCCCGCGCTATTCTTCGGTATCTGGAGCCTTGAAAAAACTGCACTGGCTCCCGGTGGGCAAAAGGGTCCAGTTCAAGGCATTGTGCCTAGCTTTTAAAATCCTTAAAACCTCCTCCCCCCCAATGCTTCGCCCGCTTTTGTCAGAGTACATCCCTAGAAGATCGCTCCGTTCAGAGGGGCAACATCTTGCGATCATCCCCCGCACCAGACTGGCCAGAGTGGGCGGCCGATCCTTCAGCTTCCTGGCTGCCAAGTTATGGAATAGTCTGCCCGAAGCTATCCGTGGGATACAGGATCTCTTAGCCTTCAGAAAGGCTGTCAAAACTCATCTCTTTCAATAACTGTTCCATTTTCTGCACCTTTATTTCTCTGTAAACTGTCTGTTCGCAGCGCCGGGACGCCCCTTGGCAGGGGCAGCCGTGCGCTATACAAATCACCATAACATTAACATTAACATTAAAGCTTATCGAAATGAAAAAATACATAATGGTCCACTAAATTTCTTTAATGTTCTTTGGGTTAGAACTCCCAAGCTTCTTTGTAGATTTACAATTCAATCCAAACATGTTTGCATCAATGCTATTGTGCTTCATTGCTCCATTTGACAACAGATTTTCTAAACATGTATAGGAGAGCTGGCAGCTCCTTCATAATGAACTTTTTAATTTCTTGCAATTTAAGACAGATTTTGTGTCCAAGTATCTTTTAAAATTCACCATTCAACTATATTGAAATAATCCTTGACAGGAACCCATGCCCACTGGAAATATGTAATTAAATCAAATTTTGATCACTGATAACGGACTTCATTGTACTTTAATACTGAGTTGGCCATTAAATTGTCCGACAAAGTATGGGTAATTGCTGTTAATATTCTTAATTTTTGGTTAGTGTGTTAATTAAAATACTAAATCATGCATTAATGATTTATGTAACCAATGCCACTATATTCCATTATGGTTTGGATGTTGCTTGTCATTGCGATTGTTGACCCTTGCTTGCAAAACATTGGGAACCTCTCTCCTACAGGCAGAAAAAACCTTACCTGATAGGCAAGACATAAAAAGGCTGTGAATGTGGTAAAAATGGCAGAGGTGCAGCTATCCCAGCTCAGGCATGGAGGCCACTGAGACTGTAAGCAGAAAAAAAAGCAGCGCACAAAACTCAAATCAAAGCCGATTAAACGTTTCAATCAACAAGCAATACTGTGAGGAATCTACCTTTTTTGCATGGTCACCACGGATTTTAATGCCTTTTGCTAGACCCTATATTGTTGCTGCCCACAGAACTATGTACACTTCCCACTGCTAACAAGTAATAAAGTGCTTTTACTCCCTCTTTAAATATGGTTGAATTGGCATACTCCTAATTGGTAAATGTAACATTCCTATAAGTCCATAGTATACACTACCAGGTGGACCAAGAACTTGTAAGTTAAATGCCACAAGTGGATTCCAGCACCTACTGTGCCATCAACTACAGTGGCAGTGCAAACTTGGCTTTCGGCCTACCATTGTAACCGGGCTGTAGCAGTGCAAAAAATGCAATTCGAACCTGTTAAAATGAACCCATTTGACAGGTCAAAACCTTCCTTATAAATAAATATTAATAAGTAACCCCTGTGTAGACCTTGTAGCCCATAAAGCAGGATGCGTGATATTTAAAAGCAGGACATGGAGAAATGTAATGCTAACATGTCCTTGTAGTGACTAGCACCCAACAAACATTTTTAATGTGGCAGGCCCAACTGACATGTGTAGAAACTCAAGAGTAAAGATTAAAATACTTATGCTGTATCTCGGGAAAAGGAACAGCTAGAAGAATAAGTAAACACCAATTTTTAATAATTATTAAAAACCTAATTCAAGGGGGCGTGGTCTTGCTGGCGATGCAGTGAGAAGTGTCTCTGGGGAGCTCCAGCGGTCCACCACCATTATAGGCCATTAAAGAACTCTCTGGCAGTGATTTCCCTGCGTGCTGTCCATCTCTCCGGGTCCCTGTGCGTCAGGGACGGCTGGCGCTACACCAACCTTTGGCTGACTGATGGGGGCTGCGGTGAACGGAACGGTGACACCCCGTCACCCGCGCAAGCGGGGCCCGTGTCGGGGACTGCAGAGGAGCGAATCGACGGGGCGGCCTGGCGGGGCCTGCCCTGTGGCACTCGCCTGAAGCTGTGGCTGCCCCCCTTGTGGAGGGTAGCGATCATGGTGCCCCGGGAGTTAGCTGAGGGATTGTGTGCCAACAAGCGGACATTGGAGTCAGTGAAAGCAGCGGGGGGCTGGCGGCCAGACGGAGCTGCCGGCTGTGTTGTGAAGCCTTTGATGGGGCCCTCCCGACGGACTGGTGACTCCCCGGACCCCCTGTGCCTGGGCTGGCAGATCCAGGCTGGTGGAGAGTGCCCGAACAACCTGGAAGCACGTACCCTACGGCCCGGGCCCGGAAATCGCTGGTGTTGCTGTTCCTGAAGGGGCTGGAGGCTCCTGCTGCCTACTGGGACTGGAGAAAAAAGCAACGGGTGCAGCGCGGTGAGTGACCCGGCAGGCCGCTCGCCTCCCCGCCATTTTGACACTCTCCCACCGGGCGGCCCTGAGATACGGGATCCCGCAGGCTGCTGCACCCGGGGAGCCGGTGTCCCGCGTGAACCCCCTACCCCGTGAGACTGCCGGGGGGGGGGGGGGGTTGCTGAGAGACACGGCAAGAGGCTCCTCAAAAGCAACAGGAGAACTGCGGGGCAGACGTCCGGCTCAAGGTGGTTGTCCCGCCATTTTGTGTCTGGGGAGAGGAGTGGCTTGGAGGCACTGGGCGGCCCTCCATAACGCTGAGGAGGCCTGAACTTCACACCACACTGCTCTAAGAGGCAGAGGAGGGGTCAGAGACACTGACATTGCAGCAGGTAAGAGGCTGGGGGCATAGCTGGCATATTTGACCCTGGGTGGCATTGGAGATGGGCGGCTTGGAAGCACTGGGCCGCCCGCCTCTAGGCCTTGAGACCTTGTGATTTACCCTGGGCTGGCTGGGAATTAACAGGAGACACAGTGCAGAGGGACAACGCACGGCCGGATGGGAGTCGCACGGGGGTAACCCAGGCATTTATGACCACCTTTATTGTAGAACTCAAGAGGGAGATTAGCTCCCTGCGTACAGAGGTCCACTCGTGTGTTCGAGAACTCAGAAAAGAGGTTACCAACTTGGGGGACCGGGTGGACGGTCTGGAAAAGACAGTTGATGCCCGCACGGAGGACCAGGAACAGCTGTGGCAATATCTGGCTACATTAGAGGAGCAACACATAGAGCTGCAAGTAAAGCAGGAGAATTTGGAGAACCGGAGCCGCCAAAATAAACTCCGCATCCGAGGAGTCCCTCTAGGCGTGGAAGGGAAGGACATCAGGACTTAAGTGGCGAACTCCTCCACGAGGTCTGGATGGAGGAGGACGCCTCTACACTGGCTTTGGATCGAGCCCACCGGCTGTCCGGGCCCTCGGAGAGGCCGGGTCTCCTCCCGGACATCTTGACCAGGGACAACTTCTTTACAGAGAAAGAAGCTATCCTCAGGGTGGTGCGTGCTAAACCAGATCTTAGCTACGACGGGCATAGAATCCAGATCTTCCAAGACTTGGCACCCAACACCCTACGACAATGCTGTGCCTTCAAGCTTGTGACCGAGAAGCTGCGGAGCATGGACATCTCCTACCAGTGGGGGCACACATTTGCCCTCATCTTTCAATGGGAATCCAAGCGAAGAATGGTCCAGTCCTACTCGGAGGCAGCACAGTTGCTTCGGCTGCAATCCTCGCCGCCAGCCAGCCCATCCCGCCCCCGGCGCCAGGAGCGGGTCCCTGCTAAACCAACTTGGACTACTGTCCCCCGTCGTCGCCGTTCGCCACCCAAGGATAAGCAGTCTGCCTCGCAGGCCAAGCAAGATATCATTGCGCACATCCGCTCCCTTGAAGGAGATAGAGAGGAATCCGCCTCACGCCCATCAACTTCATAATAGACTTACCATATGCCTGCAATGGATTGTGAAATATGCTCTTATTGAAATACCCCCCTCTCGCTGGATTTACGGATCACTACGCCATCTTGATTTGCACCCCAGTTCCTTGTTTATGGGGTGGGGGACGCTGGTGCTTTCCCACTAGACGAACTTGAGGAGGACTGCAAACCTACCCCCAATTGTTCCTGAAGGAGTGACATCCTGGGCCCATCCAAACCCTCGGGTGTAGGATGCCCTTTGAAGGGAACAGAATAATGTGGCCCCGTTGGCCATTGCTGGTTTACTATCTTTTGCTGTTGTGCTTTCCTACTTTTCTTCCTCTCTCCTTCCCCATTCTTCATCTTCCTGAGTGTGGCGGGCTGGAAACTGTGCGGCACTGGCGAGTGTCTCAAGGCAGGCTGGAAACGACCCTGCGCGCCCCTCCCCTTGAACTGCGCTGCTCCCTTCACTGGCTTAAAGGACTACCTTGGGATACGTATAGATCATGACCCTTCCTTGCCCTTTAAAGGTAGTCTCCCTTAATGTTAAGGGGCTTAATTCTCTGAACAAGCGGCAACAGGTATGGCACTACCTCCTTCAGCGCGAGCCTAACATCATATTCCTCCAAGAAACTCACCTTTTAAAAGAGAATGTTCAACGCATGAAGCATTCTAAATACCCGCTCCAATTCTGGGCCACGGTGACTGTAGGAGAGTAGGGTCTGCAATCCTATGATCACCCAGATTTTTTGCTTTTGTTTCACTGGTTTACGACTTTCTCTGGCTGTGGGCCTGCCAATCAGACCCACAGCCTAGCTGTTCTCTCACTAAATTGACATGTGTACCTTAGGGGCATTATCCAATTGGTACTGGGCCACCTTATCAGACCCTGTAACTCAGGGCATAGGTGTACCCCGGGCCTACCAGGGGCTGAAGCATGTATTATGCCACCCCTGGATGGCCATCTAAATCTGACACAACTGGCTGCACGACAGCTAGGGCAAGGTGGTGTAATCACCCTTTGCTATAAATATAGTATACCTATATCTAACCCTAAAATGGACACACAGATTCCTATCAGTCACTCCTATGGCAGGCCTTGACAATCCTGAAGGCAGAGTGCTTGGAATCGTGTGAAATGGTGCTCTGGCATGAGCTGAGCCCATTTGCAGCTTGCGGAACCAAGTCCTAATAGCTGTTCCATGATAACGCATACCATATACTCTTAAGTGCATTATAATCCTCGCGGTTAAATGCTATCTTTGGTATTGCTTTATCAAAACATGTCGAGTAAGGTGTCATACGAATTGGAATACTAACCCCTCGCCAATTCTGGCGACGGGGTTAGCATTCCACCCTTCTAGAGGGACACGACATGTAGGTAACTGTGAACCCCGGCTAAAGTTAACTGAAGCCTCAGCTCCACAAAATGGATGCTGCCACCACAGACACGAGTCTGACCTCCTGCTGCTGGGAGTCCTTCCAGCGAGGAGAGCTTGGACAAAGGGTTTCCTGTCAGGAGCGGTGCTAGCACCATCCCAGTCAGGGTTTTGTGTATCCTGGGTAGGCAGGGCTTTACAGGAAGGTGACTGCAAGTGGCACCCCGGTGCTCACTACGCATCTGCCGGCTAGAACCAGTTCCAGGGGCACACCAGCCCCTGGCCTGGGGAAAGTCCGGCATGGGAGAGGGGTGTAACCACCCCCTTCCTGGTCCCACCCCTAGGGCAGGACCTAGTCGCGTACCCACCCCTTTCTTTAGGATAGAGGCAGGAGCAGGGACCCTTCCAAATTAGATCATCTTTGAATCAAGAAACTACTTTCTACGAAAGGAACTCTCGACTTCTTCTCAAGATTTCTCCCTTGTGGCTAAGGAGTAGTCACCCTGCATCCGCAGGCAGCATCTAAGAACTCTGCGGTTTGCTGCACGTCCTTCCTCAGGAATCCGACCGACCAGCACGACGAGACCCGGCTTCCCTGGCACCTCTGACCTCTACCTACCTCTACAGCTAAGCTGAGAACCGTAGGTGCGACGAGACCTCGAGGGACCGGCCATCATCAGAACTGCACGACTCCTATCCAGCACGACCGCCGAGGGATCCTCTGGTGAGTGCTTTGGGGTCCGAGAAGCCCCGACCCTGAGCAGCTCCAGCACCGAAGTCCAGCCTCCCAGCATCTCCACGATCTGCGTGGGGCCCTTCTGCTTTTTGCTGCTCACCGCGTTGTTTGGCTACTAGCCCGCTGGCTTGTGGCCTTCTTAACGACGCCCGACGACATCACTGCTGCTGGTCTGGTTGCTCCAGACTGGCCCTTGCTCCCTTCCAAAAGAGGAGCACCCCGGACCCTCCTGGTCCACTCCAGACGCCATTTTAGGTCCACCGCGTGGGCTTGAATTTGCCAAGACTTGTTGCCCCAATCCTGGGTCCAGCGACGTCGACAGCATCATCCATCGTGGGACAGCTCGCACCTCCATCCTGGTCGCCGACAACGCCTCCTGGTCCGTGAGACTGCAGAGCCCAGCGTCGCCCACTCACCTAGTCGAGGTGACTACCATCCGGTGCCCTCCTGGTGCCACCTGACTACTGGCTAGTAGTCACGAACTTGGTCCCCTCTGCTTTCAGGTGTCATCCATCTTCGATCCAGGCTTGGATCACTCGAACAATCTTCACTGGTCGCCTGCCAGCAACTCCTTTTCTTCAGGCTACTGGTTCGTCTACGAGGATTCCCGACGTCTTTTGAGACCTATGCAGCTGCAGCCCCTGGGCTAGGTAACTTCGGCATTTCGGTGCTCCAGCATAGCCTCACTATCCAAGGGTCAGGATCCACTGTCGTTTTCGACCTACCTTATCGGGTTCGCCCGAGAACACTAACTTTGTCTTTACTAGCTCCCATAGACTTTGTCCCGCATCCCGCGTGAGAGTGCACACTCTGCACCCGAGTCCCCTAGGCCTCCTACTAGTAATCTGAAGGTTCAGTAACGTAGTCCTAGCGATTCCAAAGCCTATTAGTACAGTACTTACCTGCTAGTAATTTCGCATTCCACTTCCATAGTATATGGTTTTCCGTGCCCCTCGGGCATTTGTGTAAATTGTGCAACTTAAAGTATTTTCGTAACAGTTTTGTTGTGTGCTTAGTACCCTGTCCTCATAAAGAGTACAGGGCTGTTGTGATTTTAATAAATACACTGTTTATTTTCATAACACTTGTGTGGTGTCCTTTCACTTGGTGTTCAAGGGGTATATGTGATGGTATAACAGCTGGCTTAACACGCCCTCTAGAGTTTAGCCCTAAGACTGCTCGTATCCACACTACTAGGATAGCTGGTCTATAAGGTTGACTTACAACCAATCACCATAAGGGTTGTTTGGACTGATACAAAGTGCTCACTAGAATAGTGAACATTATATATCAGGCCAACTTCTCACAGTGACCACTTAAACGGCTGGGGTGGTGAATATGTGCAGGGCTGGTGTCAGGCAGGGGGAACTCAAGGCACTACGAAGCCCAGAAGGGCGTTTTGTTTAAGTGGGGGACAGAATCGGGAGGTGCTTATTTACGTTGTGTAATGTGTATGCACCAAACCAGATGCAGGACTCCTATCTTCGAGCACTCTTGAGGGACCACGTCCCACAGGGCGACCCCTGGCTGATCCTGGGGGGGGGGACTTTAACCTAGTATGGGACCCTGGGATGGACCGCAGTGGAACGTCTTCGACTGGGGTGGGAGCCATGTCTTTTACGCTACGTGCACAAATCACGAACTTGGGCTTGGTGGATGCATAGGGGTATCATTCGCCGGAGGCACAGGACTTTTCGTTTCTACTCGCATGTACACCGTTCGTATTCGCCTATTGATTACCTATTTATCTCCCATGCTATGGTGCGAGACATGCTGACGGCATCTATATCTGCTATAGCGCTCTCTGACCATGCTCATGTTGAGCTACTCCTACAGGACCCGGCAGCGGTGGCGCTCATCGCCGAGCATCCTGCCGGACCCGACGGTTGTGGACAGCATCCGAGTTGCCATTGACTCTTACTTCGAGAGCAAGGATATCCCGGAGACGCCCTTCGCAGTCGTGTGGGATGCTTTCAAAGCCACGATAAGAGGTCACATTACCTCGCTCTCGATCGCACTGGCATGCAAATCTCGGCTTTTGAGGGATAGCCATTCTGCGGACATCAAGGCGGGAGAAAAACAAGACCAGGCTCGTACCTCGCTACCATCCCAACAGCGACTTGCGAACCTCCAGGGGCAACAGCTCGTTTTACGCACCAATGAAGCGGAAAGGTTCCTTCTGTCCTTGAAGCAGCGGTACTGTGAAGGGGGGGAAAAGGTGGGCAAGCAATTGTCGAGGCGTCCGATGGCACGGGCAGCAAAAGCTCACATAGCTAATATTAAACTCCTGGATGGCACTCGAGTCACCTCAGAGCCGGCCAAATGTGAGGCCTTCAGGGATTACTATGCTGCATTCTATGCGGCGGAAACGCCACCCCCAGATGTCATTGAGAATGCTTTAAACCAGTGCGTTTGGAGCCCGTTGCACTCCCACCACGCCCAGGCACTGGAGGGCCCTCTAACTGCGGTAGAGATGGCGACGGCGTTAAAGGAACTCCAGCTTGGTAACACTCCGGGCCCGAACGGCCTACCGCAGGCTTTCTACTGTAGGTTTCAGACGCAACTCATGCCCTACCTTCTGCGATTGTACAATTCTTTCTCGGACACTGACGGTCCGACAGGAAGGACCCTGCGTTATGCGCCTCCTACCGTCCCATAGCGCTCCTGAATACTGACCCTAAAATTTCAAGGGGCGGATAATGTACGTAGGCGTGCGCATTTGGTGGGGAAGGCACATGCCTGGAACATACCAGCTTGCCTTCTATCGCTTGACGCAGAGAAGGCGTTTGTCCGGGTAGATTGGACCTTTCTTCGGGCGGTATTGCTGAGAGTCGGGCTTGGCCATAACATGATCTCCCGGATCATGGCGCCATACCTGTCGATACAAAAGGGGATGATGGACGGAGCGTTTGAGCAAATCAAACACTCACCCCCAGTCAATTGATCTGGGTTTAATCCATCACCATTCTTTAGCTCACTCAGCCACCCCAGTTCAGACATGGCCATATGAAAATCAGTCTGACCCTGTGCCTTATGGGAACAGTCCAGCCCGAACTGCCAAGCCATGTCTTCCCTGGACCGGAAACAAGCATCCTGGGACCGGTTTCGTATTCATAATCCTCATCAGCCAGGCTATCTTGAATCCAGTGGCCAAGTGAGCAAGGGACTCACGTCTGAGCATACCCTGCCACACTTCGGGCGAACAAAGCGATGCAAAAGGGGATGATGGACGGAGCGTTTAAGCAAATCAAACACTCACCCCCAGTCAACTGATCTGGTTTAATCCATCACCATTCTTTAGCTCACTCAGCCACCCCAGTTCAGACATGGCCATATGCATAGCCTGGCTGATGAGGATTATGAATCCAAAACCGGTCCCAGGATGCTTGTTTCCGTCCAGGGAAGACATGGCTTTGCAGTTCGGGCTGGACTGTTCCCATAAGGAACAGTGTCAGACTGATTGCCACTGGATTCAAGCAAGCCGGGCTGAAGACGGCTGAAATGTCAGAAACCGGTCCTCTGTAGCTTGTTTCCGGTCCAGGGAAGGCATGGCTTGACAGTTCGGGCTGGACTGTTCCCATGAGGCATAGGGTCAGACTGATTTGCATATGGCCATGTCTGAACTGGGGTGGCAGAGTGGGCTAAGGAACGGTGATGGATTAAACCCAGATCAGTTGACTGGGGGTGAGTGCTTGTATTGTCAACGCTCCGTCCATCATTTCCTTTGGTTTTTCTTTGTTCGCCATAAGTTGGCAGGGTATGCTCAGACGTGAGTCCCTTGCTCACTTTCAAAGTGCGGCCCTTCCCTCAGGAGTGTCGTCTCCGCGGCGCATACGATTTAACTTTGGTGGAACAATAAAGGTCTTAAATGGTATTTGTGGAAATTTCGATTTATTTTCTTAAATTCATTTTATTTCTTCATAAAATGTTTCAAAAGCATACGTTTTGCCCAATGCATTTCGGGCGTTAGCCCTTCATCAGGGGACTTAAGGTTCTGCAAAAAAATACAAAAGCATGTGGTTCCAGGTTTTCAATATAAACATACAACTGAATTTATCATGTCACAAGGTAATGACGGTCTGTTTTAGGTAACAACCAGTGCATTCAGGGAGTGATTTTCGAAAGACAGTGGGTTTAATGAAAAATGACTCGTGAATGAACGCAGTTCGTGTCAAGTGAGTTGGTGAGTTAATAAAATGCAGCTCGAAGTACAAACATATGTGTTTTTTTTTATTGTGACTACATGACTAAAGTGAATCGGTGTGCAGTGCTTTGGAGTGAGTTACCACTTCTCTAAAAAAGTGCAACATACGAGGGTAAAGTGGTAAATGACAGAGGTTTCTGACCTGAAAGTCGTAAGCACCATGTGTTTTCGGGTAAAACTGTACGAAGAAAAATATTGTTAAAAAATGACAGTCTGGCAAGTTCTACGTTCTGTGTAATCTAACACTTCTAGCAACGTCAAGCGGTCTGTTAGGGCTTACCGTAAATCGTGTAAACAATCGCTTCGGTTTCAAAACTCTCTCGAGGCCGGAAAAAGTGATGTTCGAATCTCGCGGTCGGTAAAAAGTGATTCCCGCGGGGCCTGTGTATATCTATTACGGATTGGTGCAAAGTTGATCACGTGTGTGCTAATGTGAGTGTCGTGACACCCGATTCGCGGGTTCGGCATTTCCAGGTATCAAGGGTGATAGGAGGTCGCTAAGCAACGTGGGCGGCAACAGTGAAATTACGCGTGTGTTCCGGGCAGAACGAGAGGGTGGTCAAATGTGAATAAAATGGAAATGAGACTACATATGAAGACGATAAACAATGTGTGTGAAAGATCAATCATTATCATAACAAAAACATGGCACAGTTAATAGACAAATTAAAAGGGTGTGGACAATGTGAATGGTGTGTGAGTTCAGTCATTTTCATAACAAAAATGTAGTAAAGTTAATGGACAACTTAAAAGAGTAAATGAATATGGCAATCATAATTATAGCACCAAAATGCAGATAATGTAAATACGAATATAGAATTTCTTTAAAGGTAACAACTAAATTCTAAGCGTTCATTGAGTCCCTTAGGTTGGACCGTACACAAACGGTCTATCCAATGTAATTCGCGCCTGAGCAGGTATTGGATATTGTCTCTACCTGATAATACAGAAATTGTCTCTAGGATACAAAATTTCAATTGGCTAGGATTGTGGTTCAGTTCATTAAAATGTGCGGCCACAGTTGATTTCATGGTTTTAGTGCGTATATTACTTTTGTGCTCTGTGAGTCTTGTTTTGATTTTTCTGGATGTTTGACCCACGTAGGACAAGCCACATGGACATTTTAACATGTAAATGAGGTTAGAACTGTCAGATGTCCCATTTCCTTGGAGTTTGATTTTGGTTCCTCTTGTTGGATGATTTATTTCATTCCCTTTAATAATAGCATTACAATTTCCGCAATTGTGGCACGGTAATGTTCCTTTGAATTCTTTATTGGGAGATGTTGTTCTCGGTTTCAATAGTTCTTTGATATTTTTAGATCTTTCATACGCAAAGATTGGTTGCTGTGTAAACAGTCCTTTGAAATCTTCTTCCAATTCTAATAATGGCCAATGTTTTAAGATCACTTTTTTGATTTGGTAACTTCTGGTGGAGTATTTAGAAATGAAAACTGTCTTTCTTTTGTCCTCCGTGACTGTGGGTTTCAACAATTCTTCTCTGTTTAGGACCTGTACTCTATTTGCCGCTTGTACCAATGTTTTCCCAGGATATCCTCGGTTTTTGAATTTGGTTAGGATAACAGATTCTTGTTCATGATAGGTATTTTCAGATGATGCAATTCTTTTAGTGTGGAGCAATTGTGAGAATGGTAAATGTTTTTTTAAAGAGGGTTGATGGAAACTGTGGTAGTGAAGGAGGTTGTTTCTGTCTGTGGGTTTCCGATATCCGGTTGTTTGAATGTTGCCACAATTGTTAGTTACCAGTACATCCAAAAATTATATTTGTGTTTCACTTTGATTATGAGTGAATTGAATCCGTTCGTTGACAGAATTGAGTTCTTGAATGGCTGTTTCCAATTCAATGTTTGATCTTCTCCATAAGAAAAAAATGTAATCTATGTACCGTTTGTATGTGATGAGGTTATTTTTCCATTTTTGTTGATTTAGAATGTGGTCTGTTTCAAACTGGTGCATGAAGATGTTGGCGTAAGCCGGTGCTGCACAATTACCCATGGAAGTTCCTGAGTTTTGGCCATAGTATTCATTGTCTCATTGAAAATAACTGTGGTACAGTGTAAAATGCATTAATTTGAGGAGTACCAATTTCAAGTTTTCTTCTTTGTCACTGTTTATTAGTATGGTTTCCAACGCTGACAGTCCAAGGTTGTGTGGGATGGAAGTGTAAAGAGCCTTTACATCAATTGTACACATGATCATATTGGGGGTAAATACTGTACTCAGCTCTTCCAAAATATTTAAAAAATGGGTTGTGTCCTTCACATAAGTTGGTATTTTTTGTACGAGTGGTTGTAATTGTTTGTCGATTAATTTTCCAACCGGTTCGTGAATGGAATTGACTGTGGAAACGATTGGACGAAATGGTGATTTTGTGGGGTGTTTGTGTATTTTTGGAATCATGTACAGATACGGTATCAATGGGTGTGACTTGATTAGAAATTCCTTGTCTTTGTTAGTGAAAACATCATTCTCAATTGCTTCATCCACGATCTTAGTTAGGATTCTGGTGAATTCTTTTGTGGGGTCCCCTCCCATTTTCATATAGATGTTTTTGTCATTCACGTGTTCATTTACATTTCTTGTGTAGAAATCTGTGTCCATGATTATGAGGGCTCCGCCCTTATCTGCCTGTTTTACACATTAAACGTTTAGGAATGCAGATTGACCCATAGAATCCCAGGTCACACCTTGTATTTACCAGGTAATAGACAGTCTATGTAGACAATATAATGAATGCTTGTTGATTGTTGTTGTACTAATTAGCCATTCCTTTTAGCGCCAGCTTCCACCAGAGAGGCAGATCCGTCCAAGAAGTCCAGTGTCTCTTCCCCTTTTTTCCTTGTTATGTTCCCTCCTTTCCCTCCGTATCACCATTGCGTTCTAGTGTTTGATAGACGCAATAGGTGTAGGGGGGACAGGTTGGGCTAGACTTCGGTTCCTGGCACTCCTGCGGAAACTGCTCTTGGATCCTTACAGTCCCTTGCTCACTTTGCCACTGGATTCAAGCAAGCCGGGCTGAAGACGGCTGAAATGCCAGTAAACGGTCCTCGGTAGCTTGTTTCCGGTCCAGGGAAGGCATGGCTTGGCAGTTCGGGCTGGACTGTTCCCATGAGGCACATGGTCAGACTGATTTGCATATGGCCATGTCTGAACTGGGGTGGCAGAGTGGGCTAAAGAACGGTGATGGATTAAACCCAGATCAGTTGACTGGGGGTGAGTGCTTGTATTATCAACGCTCCGGCCATCATTTCCTTTGGCTTTTCTTTGTTCGCCATACTTGTCCCCACAGGCCAGGGTCAGGGTGAATGGACAGCTCACTGAGCCCTTCCACATTCATAGTGGGCACCCCGCAGCGGTATCCACTATTGCCTCTGCTCTTTGCCCTGGTGGTGGAGCCCCTAGCAGAAATGATCAGGCAGAGGATGGACATACATGGCATTTCCATGGGGGGGGTCGGCGAAACATGGTGCCATTATTTGCAGACAACCTTATCCTCACACTCTCACGACCACATACATCTCTCCCGGCTCTGCACTCCCTTTTGCAGACTTTTGAACAGGCCTCAGGACTCAAAATCAATCATGGCAAATCCTGGGCCTTGAACCTCACAATTCCTAAAGAACAAGTTACTTACCTTCGGTAACGATATATTTGTAAGAAACAGTAGTTAGTATTAGATTCCTTACCTTAGAATATCCTCAGGCGTCAGACTGGATCCGGACATTTTTGGCGTAGCAGTACCCTTGCGCGTCGGTAGGCGTCGTCTGCGGCTCCGCGTCCGTCGTCTGCGTCGTTGGCGTGGTGATGACGTCATCGGAGTACTTAGACGCCGCCTCCGCGCCCTGAAGTCAGTTCTTAGACAGAGCTTTTCCGCGCAAGAAACGCAGAGCCATGTTAAAAACCAACACTGGTGCCATTGAAACTAGGGCCCTGAAAGGGGATGACCTTAACCCTAGATATCGGTTCGCAGAACAGGGAGGATGGGTGGGGCGGTAAGGAATCTAATACTAACTACTGTTTCTTACAAATATATCGTTACCGAAGGTAAGTAACTTGTTCATCTGAAAGGAACAGGTTAGTATAATATTCCTTACCTTAGAATAGATACCCACGCAATACCAACCCTGGTGGTGGGTCTGCGAACCAATAATCACACCAGAAAGTCCTGTAGGACGGAACGGCCAAAGAAGCCATCCCTCCGGACTTGGTTGTCCAGGCAGTAGTGTCTTGCAAACGTGTGCAGCGAGGCCCACGTAGCTGCCTGACAGATGTCCTGCAGGGGGACTCCCCGGCCCAGGGCATTGGTAGCCGCCGTGGCCCGAGTGGAATGGGCCATCAGCCCAACAGGAGGCTCCTTCTTCGCCAGGGAGTAACAAGCCTTGATACACAAGACGACCCACCGAGAGATGGTCTGTTTGTGCACCGCCCGTCCCTTCTTAGCGCCCACGTAACCAACAAAGAGTTGGTCATCCACCCGGAACTGGCGTGTGGGATCTATATAGAACGAAAGCGTACGTTTTGGGTCCAGACGGTGGAGCCGCTCTTCCTCTTTTGAGGGTTGCGGTGGCGCAAAGAAGGTGGGCAAGGTGATAGACTGCCCGATGTGGAAGGCAGTGACAACCTTGGGCAGGAGAGAGGGTCTAGTCCGCAACACAACCTTGTCCGGATGGACAGAAAGGAAAGGAGGTTTGGATGAAAGAGCCTGGAGCTCACTCACTCTCCTGGCAGAGGTGATGGCAACCAGGAAAACAGTCTTCAGAGTAAGAAGGCGGAGAGGACAGTTGTGAAGTGGCTCAAAGGGAGCGCACATCAGATAGGTAAGAACAAGGTTCAAGTTCCACTGAGGCATCACAAACGGAACAGGGGGAAACATGTGTGGGATGCCTTTCAGAAAACGAGTTACAATAGGGGATTTGAACAAAGATGGTTGATCAGGCAGCCTTATAAAGACTGAAAGGGCAGAAAGGTAGCCCTTGATAGTGCCCAGAGCAGAGCCCTGCTGGGCAAGAGAAATAAGGAAGAGAAGAACCTCAGAAAGTGGGGCAGATAGAGGATCCACAGCCTTTGATATGCACCATGCCACAAATCTGTTCCACCTGCAGGCGTATACCGAATTTGTGGAGGGACGCCTGGCTGCCAGAATGACATTACAGACTTCAGGAGGCAAGTCAAATGGCCTCAACTGTCGCCGCTCAATCTCCAAGCATGGAGGTGGAGACTGGACAGGTTCGGGGTGGAGGACCGTCTCCTGCTGCTGCGACAGAAGGTCCTCCTGAAGAGGCAGACGAACCAGGGGATCGACTGACATACTGAGTAGCTCGGGATACCAGTACCTTTGTGCCCAGTCCGGAGTCACAAGGATGACTTGGGCCCAGTCGCGTTTGATCTTCTTCAGCACTCTGGGCAGAAGTGGTATAGGCGGAAAGGCGTACAACAGACCGCAACTCCACTCGCGACGAAAAGCGTCTCCGAGCGAGTGCCGCCTTGGAAATTCCGATGCGCAGAACTGATGACATTGCGCGTTCTCTTCGGTATCGAATAGATCTAACCAAGGCTCTCCCCACTGCAGAAAGAGACCTTGCGCCACGTCAGAGTTCAGACGCCATTCGTGATCCATCATGCACCAGCGGCTGAGTTCGTCTGCCCTGGCGTTCAGAGAACCAGCCAGGTGTTGAACCACCAGGGTCACGCCCTGATGTTCCAGCCATTGCCAGAGGCGCAGAGTCTCCTGGCAGAGGGTCCACGACCCCACCCCGCCGCCATGTTTGTTGCAGTACCACATGGCGGTGGTGTTGTCCGTGAACACCTGCACTAAACTCCCCCGGACAGAGGGGAGGAATGCCTTCAGTGTCAGACGAATCGCCCGCAGCTCCAAAAGGTTGATATGGAGCAGGGATTCCGCCGGAGACCAAAGGCCTCTGATCTCCGCCTCTCCCATGTGGCCTCCCCAGCCCTGGAGAGACGCGTCCGTCACAACTACGTGCTCCGGTTGGGGAAGGTAGAGGGATCTGCCGCTGACCCAATCGCGGTCCGTGAGCCACCACTGCAGCTAGCTATCTCGCAGTGCCCTCCGAGATCAGGACATAGTCGGACAGGTTGCCCTGATGCTGGGCCTACTGAAACTAGGGTGACCAACTGGCATAGGTGCAAATTCAGGACGGTGAGTGTAAAAATTCAGGACAAAGGGACAAAATTCAGGACAAAAATTCAGGACAAAGGGTCAAAATTCAGGACAAAACTTCGGGACAAAAGTTAACTTTACCAGACACATCAGAGGTGGTCACGCAATAGTGTATAAGTAAGTAAATAGACAACCACCTAAGTAAAAGTCAAAATAAGTTTATATTAGGTTGTTGTTGTTGCACGTCACGGTTTTTCAGTATGGCCACAGCTTGCTACCTTAGACGATTCAAAATAAATTTGCATCTCGCTCCAGCAAGTACATTAGTCACCAGACAATGGTGAACCACACCTGAATATAAGTGAGGCCGCTTTTAGGGTTGATTGAAAACTACTAGATATACAAGGAGGTTTGCAATGCCAGCCCGCAGTAACAAAACTGCTCTCCCCCCCTTTCCAGCCTCCCAGGGAAACACCCAATGCCCGGTCCGGCCAGTCCGGCCTGGCTACAACCCTTCAATGGTGCCCCTGAGCTTCACTTAAACCGTCTCTCGTGTATTTAATTTCTTTTATAGTGTTACTCATCCCAAGTATGTAGGGCAGGGTGTCGGAGTACGTTACATCACACACACATTATATAGAGACAATGACTCCTATTAAAGTGAAAGTCATTGTATAGGAAATGTTACTTGAGATAATGGGTGCTACAAGGTGTAATCATTCTTTCATCAATCATTCAGTCTTTCACCATTCATTCTGTCCTTCCTTCTGTGTGCCCATCTATATCCAAACATATTCAAGCATTTGCAGACCAATCCACCTTATATCATTCCATCCATCATTTCATTCATCCATCCCTTCATACACCCTCTCACTCATCCATCCATTATTTATCTACCCACCCTTTCACCCCATCCATCCGTACACTAATCCATCCACTCTTCCACCTATCCATCTATTCACTCACCCATCCAGCCATTTACCCTTTCACCCATCCAGCCATCCATTCACTTACTCATCCATACATCCATTCACATGCCCATCATCTACCCTTCCACCCATACATCCATCTTTTTACCTTTTCTCTCATCCATACTTCCACTCATTCACTCATCCATCCATTCCTTATTTCATTATGTATCCATTCACCCTTTCATTCATCCATTCATCCTTTCAGTAAACCATCCAGCCATTCACACATTGCTTTACTTTTTTACTTTCCCACCTTTTCACATTATGAGCTGAGCCTTTGTCTACAGAGTTGCAGACAGAAGAGGCCCATCAAGAATTTCACCTTGCTGTAGTTCCTAAAGCAAGGGGAGGGGTGAGGTGGGGGAGAGTTCGCTATGCCCCTGTACATAGGCAATCTGAAAACGTAGAAGTCATGAGTCATGCATGATGCACAGTGCCAGGATGTGAGGTGACTGTGACATGGTGTGTTTCCACGCCTTTAAGTGGTGTAAAAAAACTTGGGGGTCTCTTCAAAGTGTGTGTTTCATGTAATTAAGGGCGTGGTTTAAAACACCTAGGTAAAAAATCTGCGCTTAGCATAGTCTTCCGCCCAACGGGTATTATGTTGTTTCTGTCATTGCATCCAGATGTATAATACAGCAAGTATCATTACACCAACAAGAAGCCAGGAACATTGGCTTTGTCAATGGGTGTTAGTTGCTTAAAATAAAAAAAAGCAGTAACAAGGGCTTTTTTAAAATATAATATTGAAAATACCTCACTCTAAAATGATGGGACAGTAAAAGAACGATAACCCCTTCTTTTTAACTTGTTCTTCAGACTTCTTTAAATAAACAGTTTTTGCACGTTGCAGCACGGGCGTTTTAGCTTTTTTCTAACAGATTGCCCTGCTGTACACTAAGGTAGGAGGAGGCCACCACATGCTTTAACACCCCCAGACTGCCCCATTGTCATTCTGTAAGGGACAATCAGCCGGAATACAGAATGACAATAGGCCAAAATTACGGACAAAGGCGTCCATAAAAGGGATCCTTATGGACAACGGACGTGAGGTCCCAATTACGGACGGTCCGTGAAATTTACGGACGGTTGGTCACCCTAACTGAAACTTCAGGTCCCACTGCAGAGCCCGCATCCGCCACCGGGCGTGATGCACCAGAAGGATGCAGGAGGCCATCAGCCCCAGAAGCCGCAGCGTCAACCTGACCGAGACTCTGGATAAAGGTTGAAAGATCGGAATCAGAGCCTGAATATCCCGAACCCGCTGTTCGGGAGGATGAACCCGAAACTGCGCCGAGTCGAGAACCGCTCCGATGAAGAGGAGCTTCTGAGAGGGGCAGAGGTGTGACTTCGGCACATTGCTGGAGAACCCCAGCTGGTGCAGGAGGTATGCCGTCGTCTGGAGGTGGCTGACGACTGACTGGGGTGAGCCCGCCTTCAACAACCAGTCGTCGAGGTAGGGGAAGACTGAAACCCCTAACCTGCGCAGATGAGCTGCGACCACCGCCATCACCTTCGTGAACACCCGTGGGGCGCTGGTAAGGCCGAAGTAGAGCACAGTAAACTGAAAGTGCTCGTGGCCTACTGTGAACCGCAGGTAGTGCTGGACCGGCAGGAAGGGGATGTGGAAATAAGCGTCCTGCAAGTCCAACGCTACCATCCAGTCTCCTGGGTCCAGGGCAACTAAGACCTGAGCCAGTGTCAGCATTTTGAACTTCTCCTTCCGGAGGAAGCCGTTAACGTTCCGTAGATCCAAGATAGAGCGTAGCCCCCCTTTGCCCTTCTTGGGTACCAGAAAGTAGTGGGAGTAGCAACCACACACTACTTCTGGCCCAGGAACGCGCTCGATGGCCCCCTTGGCCAAGAGGGCCATAACTTCCTTTTGCAGAAGTCGCAAGTGATCCCCCGACACGCGGTGGTATTGCGGTGGCATGGCTGGAGGGGTCGCCTCGAAGGGGAGGGAGTAGCCCATTCAGACGATTTGCAGCACCCACCTGTCCAATGGGACAGTGCACCAGTGGAGGAGGTGAAGGCGAACCCTGCCCCCCACTGGCGTCACATGGGTCTGAAAGCACGGACTAGGAGGGTTTTGAGGCGGATGCTGCAGGGGTAGGTGTGGACTGGCCTCGCCATTGTCCCCGAATGCCTCCACGGCGGTTTCCACGGCCACCACCGCGTTGGAAATTAGTCTGCGGTGCGTGGCTGGCAGCACGTGTGGGGGGCGCCCCTTCCTTGGCCACGAAAGGAGCGAAAGGTACCCGTTTGCTGGCGCGGGCCGAGAGGCCCAAGGACTTGGCCGTAGCCCTCTAGTCCTTAAAGCGCTCAAGCGCATGGTCTGCCTTGTCGCCAAAAAGGCGACGGCCATCAAACGGCATGTCCATAAGTGTATTCTGGACATCGGCCGAGAAGTTGCCGGACCTCAACCAGGCGTGGCGACGAATCGCCACTGTCGTTGCCATCGCCCTGCCCAGTGAGTCGGTGGTATCCAGCCCACACTGGATGGAATAACGTGCCGCATCTCGAACCTTCTCAAGGGTTTGGGCGAGTTTAGCCTTGACCTCCGCTGGGCATTCTGGCAGCACGTTCGTGACCGCGTCCCACAGAGAGTGGGTGTAGTGGCCCAAGAGGCACACGGTGTTGGAAGACCGCAGTCCCAAACTCAGGGAGGAGAATACTTTTTGCCGTATTGCTCATACCTCTTGGATTCCCGATTGGGCGGGCCGACGGGAATGCAGTTTGGGAGTTGGAGGCCTGGATGACCAGGCTCTCGGGGATAGGATGGGTGGACAGGAAACAAGGGTCGCCCAGGGCCGGGCAGTGGCGTCTGGCCACGTTCCTATCTACAGGCGGGCCTGGACCAAGTGCCCAAAAGAAGGTCAAGTAAGGCCTCAAGTCAAAGTCAAAAGCAAGCTTTATTCGATTACTTAAAATCATAAAAGCGACAAGACAATACAAATTTAGGATAAAAATACATGTTAAAAATATGGCAGATCATTCAATTCATATGATTAAAATCATTAATGAGTCAAACCCGGTAATAATGTCTAGTGCATTCAAATAGTTAAAAATTGGTACAAAAACAGTTACACTCACACTGTAATAAAAAGGAGGATAATTAACTTAAAAACATTAATAGAAACTGCAGTATAGGGAGGTCACCCCTCCTGGTACCTCGGGGATAGCTTCCTGGACTTCGTTCGCATGGCTGCGACCAGAAAGCTAGCAACCCCGAAGGCTATCCTAGAGCTCCCTAGGAGCTGTAAGTAAAATAGTGCTGGGCGCACTTGTGCAAAACCTGCTTCCCTTAAAATAGGGACCAAGAACTGCTTTCTGCTCTTCTTATAGTGATCACAAAACATTACAAAATGCATAAGGGACTGCTCTGAAAAGTTGTCACAGCTGCATGGGATTGACTCGTCTGGGACCACCCATACGGGGAAGTCACCTAAGGAGTATTGTATAATGTTGAACCTAAATCTAATAAACAAGTGTAGATGGTATGGTCGGTTTACAAATTTTAGATACGGTTCAATTGAGGGCGTAGTCAGGAGGAGGAAGTTTGCTCTCACTCTCGGTTTAGTCAGTTCTTCACTCTCCCGCGTTTGAGATGCCCTCCTCAAGAAATTTTCCTTGATCCATTTCACATCCCCCTTACAAATTGTGTTTGGGTGGCTAAAGAGGTTGGGCCTACCAAGGCTTCCCAATGCGCCTTTTACGTAAGTCAGCCACGGGATCTTTGAAGCATTATCCAGAGCCATGCAGTCCCTAAGAATAGTATGATTAAGTGTAATGTCGTTGTTCAGCCAGGTTTTGGCCCAACATACCAGTGGTGCCAGAAGAAGCAGGTCAGTAATATAACCTAAGCATAACTCAGAGTGTAATGAAAAAACAGGTGTAGATTGTGGGACACTTAATAAAGATCTGAGAAACTGGTTTTCCACGGTCTGCAAATCACCAGTTGAGGAGTAGCCCCACAGCGGTGCACCGTAAGTGGCTATGGATAGGCATTTAGTTTTATAAATTTTCAGTAATGCCTCCATTGGGCGTGAGCCAAGTCGCTTTGCGAAACTCAGCAAGGCTGAGGTTGATCTAGTTACAGCTAGTGACTTTGCCGACACCTGTGGTTTCCACGAGCCCTTCTCCTCAAAGATCACACCCAGGTAGGTAAAGACTTGCACCCTTGAAACACCCTCTCCACAGCAGGTAAAAGTTTTTAATTTTTTCGGCCTTAAGTGCCTCCCAGCCACCATCACATATGATTTTTATTATTAATTAAGAGATCTAACTTTGCCATAAAGTCGCCAAACGCGTCCAGAAGCCTTTGTAGCCCCACGGCCGTGCGGGCTAGGAGGACCGCGTCGTCCGCGTATAGCAGAACAGGCACTGCGGAACCCCCCACATACGGAATATCAGGTGTGCACCCCTCCAAGGCTTTATCCAGGGAGTTGATGTAAAGAGTAAACAGAAGCGGGGCTAAAATACAGCCCTGCCTCACACCTCTTCTGGAGTTAAAAGGTCTGGTGGTGTTTCCTTCTCGGGTGATTCTAATGGAGGCTGATAGATCTTCATGGAGTGCGGCCAAGAAGTCTACAAGAGGAGGATCGAAACCAATGCCTGCCAATATAGCCCATAACTTGGTCAAAGGCCGAAGAGAGGTCCATAAAGGCCAAATATAAGTGGCCCTCCTTCGCCATGGTGTACTTACTGACCAGCATGTGAAGATTCAAACACTGGTCAATTGTACCTCGTTTCTCACGGAAGCCATACTGGAGATCAGAGAGGACCCCCTTCTCTTTAGTAATGTTGCTCAATCTACGTAAAATGACTCTGCCAAGGATCTTGACGGCAGAGTCAATTAGCGAAATCGGTCTGTAGCAGGCCGGATCGCTTCTTGGGCCCTTTTTATATATTGGAACAATGGTTGAGGTGGACCAGGATTTAGGGAACCCCGCTGTGACCGTTGCATTAAAAACATTAGTGAGTATTTTAGCCCACAGGGGTAATCTTGAGCTGTATAGGTCTGCCGGGACACCATCGGGTCCCGGGGCCTTATGTTTGGTCATCTCGTCAATGGCCCTGCTGACCTCTAATTCGGTAAAAACAAGGGGGGATGCGTCTGTCATAGGTAGTTGGGATCTATCGGGTACTGAAATCATATCACTGTTATAAATTTTACTAAAGTGATCAACCCAGAGGTCTTCGGAAATCACACAGTCCATAACAGTGTTAGTTGATGCAGCGAAATAAGAATGGTTTATGACCATCCAGAATTTCAAGCTGTCCTTCAGAACATTGGCCGTTGTTAAGCTGTCCCAAGCCTCACTTTTTATTGACTTTTTACAAGTCTCAATAGCCTGTCTATATTCTTTCCTAAGCCCTGCCACCAAAGCCCTGTTTCTAGGCAGCTGTTTCAGGGCATGAAGTAAGTTATTGTGTGTCTTAGAGCACTCCCTGTCCAACCATCTTGGGGTGGAGGAGTCTACATGCTTCCTTGTACTTGTTAGATCCCTGTTGATCTTCGAGCATATGCTGTTGTAAGAACTGATAATGGCAATACCTTCAGATGTACTATATATGCAGATTGTCATATCGTCTTGTGAATTCAGTACGAGGTTATCCATAAAGGTATCCGGCACAACCTTTGCCCAGTTCAGTCTGCGACCCTGCTCCTTAGCAACAAGGGTATCACCACAGCCCCCCAGACGCTCAACCTGGGTGACGATGTTGCGACCCATGTTCACGGACAGGACCACTGGGTTATGATCGCTAAATGGGGAGGGACTAACTTCATAGGATACCACTGTGTTTATTATCCCCGGTGAAATAAAGATATAATCAATGACAGTGCTGGCATCTCTACCAACAAAAGTCGGCGTTCTCACATCCCCCCATGACCCTTGTGCCTCGTACAGATTTTGGTTAGCTAGTAGATTTTCCAGTTCCACCCCATGTGAGGTATGCTCAAAGTGAGTGCTGACAGCTCCTAAAGGTCCCAATTGCTCTTTGTCCTGGCATCCCCAACTACATGGGTGGACATTAAAATCACCCAATAACAGGGTTTCGAATAAAGCAGACTGCTGCGACTTATATGTTATTAAAAAAGAAGATAGGGAACTCAGGTGTGAACATTTTCTTTCCCTATCGGGAGCATTATAAAAATTGATTATCAAAATTAGCGGGGAATTTGGCCTAGCCCACTCTATACCTAGGATGTTTTCCGATGTATGAGCAATTTTCCGTGTGGTACCCGTCAATTTTATAGAGAAGAGTATGTACAGGCCTCCCTTATGCCTGCCACCCTCCCCAGGAGTAGCTTTTACTGAGAAGCTGCGGTACCCGTCTAAGAAGAAATCATCGCTGATGTCCCATGTTTCCTGGAAACCCAGGATATCATGTTGTGTTACAAGATTTATCCATCTAGCATCAGTGACTTTCTTCCTTAGCCCAGCGATATTCCAACTCACAGCTGTAACATAGCGATGGCTAGCCACAGTAGTGACATCCCGACTCGGTGCAGCAGTGGGTAGTAGTCAATCGTTTAGAATGGAGGTATTCAAGAGAGGATGAAACCTGTTGCTAAGTGCAATCCCTTGCCCCTGACTGTGGGTATGCTGTTCTTGGAGGACTGGTATTGCTATAGTATTTGGTCTTGCCCGCAGTAAAGCCTGCTGAGTTTGATAAGATACATGGCACTTCGTTCTTATGTCCTCTACTTTTCCTAAGGGCAATGGGATATACGGGCTATTTGTTTTAGGCTGAGGATAGGTGGGGGGGGGATAGAAAAACCCCAGTGGGAGTGGTCTAATACCTACACCACCTAGATCAGAACCATCCCAGAGTAGAGTATCTGCTATGTTAGGTGTGTTAAAGTTAACAATCACACAATCTCCAGTGATGCATTTAGACCTCCTCCCCACCCAGTCTACTCTTCGTGCAGCTATGATATGTTTACCCACATCCCGGCTACCACTACTGAACTGTGTGCATCAATTCCTAGTTCTGTTTAGTAGATCTAGCTCCGATTCTCTCTGATGTGGTTTAAGGCATGGAATCCCAGTTAAAATAACAACTAGACTTGCTGCGTCCGGTGGGAGATCCACTGGTCGGCTCTGCCTTTTTCTGGGCTCACTAGGGTGATGTTCCTGGGGTCTAGGAGTGGGTAGGACGTTAGGAAGCCCTATTCCCTCCACACCAGCTTTTTGTGTCCCTCGTAATGAAGTAATCTTATCATCAAGTGTTGTGAGCACGGGTAAATGATTAGTGCTAGGCACTTGCATTGGTGAACTAGGTGGTGCCTCAGTATGTGTGTTACCCCTCCCCTGTTGCTCCGATGCTATATTACTCCTACGTTGCATCTGGCAATGTGGGTTAAACTCCTTAAGGTATTTATCAATTTTTTCGCATTTTTTCATAATATTGTCTACACATAGTTTAAGAGTGTCCACAATGTCTTTGGCTATGTTGACCAATAACGGTTCCAACCGTGATTCGAAAAGTCCCTCCACCACATCAGCCAGGTTGGCATGTAGGCCCTCAAGTGACAGTTTGTCCGCTCTATCAATATGATCCTTACGGGATTTCTTGCCTCGTGTGTTTTTGGCCTTAGATGGCATATGCGAGGTGGAAACAGAATGTACAGTATCACTACCCGGATCGTATGATGGAATGATCGTCCTGGGCTCGGAAGAGGCGGTAGGAGCCGTAACAACTATTGTGGGTTCCAGTGGGATATATGAGGCGGACTCGGGAACAGCTACATCTATTAAGTTCCTCTGCTCTGTGGCCGGCTGATCAAGACCCAGTTCTTTTTCCGCATTAGCATTTTCATCATTTAGTGCCCCAACTGCGGATGTCAAATGCGCTTCCCCATTGCGAGGAACAGAGTCTCTGGCCCTGCCCTGCCTCCTCCTGCCAACGACTGCCAAAGACTGTCCCGCCCTTGACTCGCGGGGCGAGAGGGAGGTCAGCGTTTTCCAGGCGCGTCACGGGCGCGCTGCCCCTGAGGCTGCTGGGGGCTGTAGTCCGGGAAGTCTCCCGGCGTCTCCATGTGCCTCTCAAAGAACCGCCGTTCACCTCACGGCACCGCCTGTTGGCGTCCCAGGCAAGTTTGTCTGCTCCTGGTGTTGCCCCCTGGGCTCACGGGGGCTCAGCGTTTTTCTAGCACCTCTGGGCGCTCCAGGCGCGTCACGGGCGCGCTGCCCCTGAGGCTGCTGGGGGCTGTAGTCCGGGAAGTCTCCCGGCGTCTCCGTGTGCCTCTCAAAGAACCGCGGTTCACCTCACGGCACTGCCCGTTGGCGTCGCAGGCAAGTTTGTCTGCTCTTGGTGTTCCCCCCTGGGCTCACGGGGGGTCAGCGTTTTTCTAGCACCTCAGGGCGCTCCAGGCGCGTCACGGGCGCGCTGCCCCTGAGGCTGCTGGGGGCTGTAGTCCGGGAAGTCTCCCGGCGTCTCCGTGTGCCTCTCAAAGAACCGCCGTTCACCTCACGGCACCGCCCGTTGGCGTCCCAGGCAAGTTTGTCTGCTCCTGGTGTTCCCCCACCAAGGCCTAATTAAACGGCAGCAGAGGCTCAGCCGAGCTTGACTGCGGTTTAACCTCTTGGCTGCTAGGCGTTTTCCCCCTCCTGTGCTGGGAATTACCATTTTGCTGTTTGCATGACGAGCTCAGCTCGTCATCAGCACACAACACCCATGAGTGATGACGAGCTGAGCTCGTCATCAGCATCGAAAGGGTTAAGGACCTCAGTGTGGAGGTTAGTCCTCACGGCCGCGACGGGGAGATCAAGGCCTAAGGCCCTGGCCGCCCGCGTCAACACCACACTGTATGTTGCCCCCTCCTCCGTAGCCACGGTAGGGGGTGAGACAAAACCAGTGTCTGGCGAAGTGTCCAGACCACTGGCATCCCCAAGTTCACCTGTCCAGTCCTGCTGGGACTGACACTCACGTGTGAGAGGGTCCTCAGACCCCTCCCAATACTCCTCATCACCCATTTCCTGATAATCAGGGTAGTCAAAGGATGGGGCCGGTTCATTGAAGTAAAACTCTCCAAGTGGCGTCGAAAGCGGCGCCGTTCCGACGCCAGAACCGGATCGAGGGAGGTATCAGCGACGGCATCGCCCGAGGGCGGCGACGGGGTTAACACCCTAGGGACCGGCACCGGTGAGGTCGTTAGGTCAACCGGCAATGACCCGGATCCGGAAGCGGATCCAGCGGGCCCAAAGGCGTCGGCGGCGTCGGGCCGAAGCACCCGACGGTGTCGGGGACGAAGCACCCGACCCGCTAGGGCCCCCAGACGGGTCCGCTGGGCCCGAGGGCGCCGCGGAGCCCGTCAGAGGAGAGAGGGACCTCATGGCCATGAGGAAGCGCTCGATCTCCTCCGGTGTCACATGCTGCCCAGGGACCGGAGGGTATGGGGCAGGCCGCGACTCCGACGGAGCCGCGAGGGCGGTGTCACCCGAACCCCCGGCCGCGTCGCCCGAGCATCGGGGGGAGTCGGAAGAGCAATGACGTCTCTTTGACTTCTTGTGCTTACCTGACGACTTCGAGCCTGAAGAGTGATGGTGACTCCCGGAGCTATGATGGCTCTGACCCCACGACTGGTCCCACGACCTCCGTCCGGACCGGGACCTCTCGCAGCGCGGGGCCGACTGCCGGAGCTCGAGCCGCTTGCGGGACCGCTCCCGCCTAGCTTTCGATGTCAGGGCTCGGCAGTCGGAACAGGCCTGGTCGTCATGGTCGACGCCGAGACAGTAAAGGCATCGGCGGTGAGGGTCGATTACCGACATCAGTCGGTCGCAGTCGGAACAGGGTTTGAAACCTGGCATCCCTACCGGCACCGTTCGGAGTCGAAGACTCGAAAATGATCAAAGGGGATCGTAAAAAGTTTAGTCAAAAAATGACTAGGGTACAACTTTTTCCGGATCTGCGCTGCTGGCGCGGAAAAAAGAAGCACTGACGTCAGCGCGCGGAGGCGGCGTCTAAGTACTCCAACAACGTCATCACGGCGCCCACGATGCAGACGACGAACGCAGAGCCGCAGACGACGCCTACCGACGCACAAGGGTACTGCTACGCAAAATAATTCCGGATCCAGTCTGACACCTGGGGATATTCTAAAGTAAGGAATCTAATACTAACCTGTTTCTTTCAGATTAGGAGATACCTACCTTAGAGAGACTTGCGCCGTATCAGTGGGCCGCGGACCACATCCAATACCTAGGTCTTAAACTAACTCCCTCCTTAGAAACATGGACCCAAGTTAACTGGCAGGACTGTAGGAGGGCAGTGCAGGAGGACTTAGGAAGGTGGAAACCTCTAACGATAACATGGCTAGGTAGGCTCAATGCCATCAAAATGTCCGTCCTCCCTAAAATATTGTACTTATTCCAATGCCTACCCACACCGATCCCACGCCATCAG
Organism: Lissotriton vulgaris; assembly: GCF_964263255.1. Taxonomy (NCBI): domain Eukaryota; kingdom Metazoa; phylum Chordata; class Amphibia; order Caudata; family Salamandridae; genus Lissotriton; species Lissotriton vulgaris. Next base: position 1,149,970,330 of record NC_141685.1, on the reverse strand, counting down.
ATCCAGGGTTTACAGCGCGAGCTTACCACGTTCATATGGGGCGTGTGCAGACCGCGGTTTTCCCACAAGATCCTCATGTTATTGCGGGATAGGGGAGGGTTAGCCTGTCCTAACCTTTTAGGATACTACTGGGCATCTCATCTCTGCGTCGAAGTGGACAACCACTGAAAGTGAGAAGGTCTGGTTCCATATGGACAGGATGGTCACTGGGCACACAATATGGGACCTTACGTGGCTCCACCGCGCAGCACGCTCTAGGAGTGCCTACATGGCGGTACCTACTAAAATGGTATTAGATATTTGGGACAGATTGGCGATACGCAGGGGTCTCACAACCTTTCCCTCTCCCCACACGCCCATAGTGGGCAACCCCTGTTCCCCCTGGCATACCGCTCCCAGGCCTTTGATAGATGGGTACAAGGGGGGTGCAGAGTGATCTGTGACCTCTACAAGGGGGGAGTGCTCAAAACCTTTGTGCAGTGTAGGGAAGAATTTAACCTTCCATCGGGAACTGAGTTACAGTATGCACAGTTACGACATTGGGGCACCTCGTGGAAATGCAAGAGACAGCTACCCGTCCATTCACTCCCTTCGAGCAGCTGGTCCGCTCATTTAACGAGTCGAAGGGCTTAATCTCCCGCACATATCAGATTTTGCAACACTCCCCCTTGACGCCTACCCACCCATACCAGCGCAAATGGCAGCTGACATCTGATACAGACATCTCACCCGCACAGTAGGGTCATTTATGGCATGACATACCTAGGGTCTTCCGCAGTACTCCACAACGGGAAAACGCATATAAAATCATGACGCAATGGTATTACACACCGGATCGTCTGCACAAAATGTTCCCTTCCTCTTCCCCCAAGTGCTGGAGGTGTTTAACTGCATCTGGTGTTTTCATACACATCTGATGGGCCTGCCCACTCCTGAGCCTGTTCTGGAAGGAAGTCCTTAGTCACATCAAACGGGTGCTTGTTTTCCCCCTGCCTGAAACTACAAACACAGTCCTGCTGGGCATCAAACCGACCACTCTTAAGGCTGACCCCTGGAGCGATTGGACTATAGCCCTACATATGCTTGGAGCAGCCAAGCAACTTATAGCGCAATATCGGAAGAAGACGGAGGCGCCCCCTATCGCCGCCTGGTACGTGCGCCTATGACATGTCATAACAATGGATCTCTTCACAGCGCGACTACAAGCGCGAGATACTCGCTTCACTGCTGTTTGGCAACCCCTAATTACTTATCTTTGTAAGCTTGAACATGCGCGTTATTATCCAGCAAAGCTTAGAGCGCTGCGCATTTTTGAAGATGCTATCCTCCCGCTTGACCCCAACAAGTTGCTCCCGTAGCCAACCCCACTAAGCGCATGACCTCCTTATGTAGGACATTGGCCCCGCGCTGGATTAGAACGCTGACCTCACCTCCCCCTCGCCTTCCCGCCCGCCCACTCACACACTCACTCTTTTCTTCTACTCCTCTCTGCCCACTGCCACTCATTGTTCCTCTATTTTCCTGCTTACCACTTCTCTCGTTTCCTTTTCTCTTGGGCCTCGGGCCCCTGTTATAGTATATTAATGTTTTTGAAGGGTACAATGAAATGCCACACCAAGCCAGTATTACTTTTTATTGTCTGTCACACAGTCACACAGGGGTTGTAGGCGACATGCTGTGTTTAAACTTCCACACAATTGCTCCATTCCAGTTATATGTTACGCGGTCTGCCCTGAATAGGGTTGTGGGTATAGCGCTGTGTGTATCTGACCCAGTGTTCTATTTTTTTCTTTTTTTTGTAGTACAATAAAAACAGATTTTAAACAAAAAATCTAATGCAATAGTGCAGTTGGAATTTTAATAAATATTCAGAAATAGTAACTTTTAGAAAGTTGACTTCTCCTTACATAAAGTTCCTGGAGGCTAATTTGCTTTCGCTCTCCAGCTTCTTCTAGCCTGTCATTCGCCTTGAACAGGTGTGGATAGGTGGGAAATGCCCCTCAGAAGTAAAAAGCCTGCCCTGAATGGGCAGAGATGACTTCAGTGAATATACAGGCTGGGGGCTACGGGCATCCTTTTTGACACTACAGTGTCGATTTCTGCTGGGTTCACATAGAACACTTGGGGCACAATTGAAAGTGGTGAGTACAGGAAGCCAAGACAATTCTTGTGGGTTCACTATCTTGTTGCTGAATTACTCAACGTTTGTCCTCCCAGACTTATGGCTCTGGATTTATTGTGGCTATGGTGGCTGCTTCAAACTAGATTTTAGTGTTCGATTTGGGGGGATACTAGGATTATCATAGTACAGTCCCCAACCCCATCCCCCAGCCCTCATAGTCCACGTTTAATGTGGACAGAGACTTTGCCATCTTGAAAATGACCTAAGTCTGAAAAGTTGGTCCCAGGAACCTTTATCCTATTGGTTAGGGCGTTGTCCCTAAGAGTCGTTTGAATCCACTAGGAGGGCCACTGGAATTATGCAGCAGGGAAAGACCAAATTATGCAGGGGGGTTGATTAATTTACGTGGCAAGAAAAGCTAGATTATGTGCTATTAATCAGCATCATTTATAATAGTATTATTACATGATTTTGTAATTTGTGCATGTTAACATTATCGTTGTAAAGGTTTCACCTCATTAGCACCAGTTTAAAACCCAAATACAGTAAGAAAGAACTGAGAGGTGATCAGTCAACTTTTGCGAAAGGGCCTTCCATTTTCCACATGGCAACTCATGTCGCCACATTTTTAGTAAATTTCATCCGTTTGAGATACAAAGTATTGCTTCTTTTTTTAATCTGCAGATTGTGCAGCAAATGATGGATAATGTAGCAAATTCGGGAAATGTATTATTATGCAGAAAACACTGCAACCGTAGTATTGCATAATTTTAGTGGCCCTGGCCACTGGCCACTGGCTAGTGCCAGGAATAAACAGGGCACCTTCAGGCATCCACTTCAGAACATTTCTCTTGGACCTGTGAAAAACCAGAGGAGAACTGGACCTGTTGTCTTTATTTTTATTTATTTGAAATGTTTTATATAGCGCAAACAAGACCTAATAGGGTATCAGAGCGCTGTACATTGTGGTTGAGAAGTTGCACTGATGTAGAGGAGGATACATTACATTCACCAATGCAGAAAACAATGGAGCTAAACGTAGTTATAACAAATGCACACGGCATGGTAGATAAGTGGGTCAATGATCTGAAACGAATATAGATGGCTTGCAGAGTTACAGGTCTTTTGTCACAGGTGGCTATTCAGGAGTAATGCGTTGACTTCACTTTTAAAAGCAGTGGTCGAAGAGTTCATACTGTTATGGGGAGGGAGAGCATTCCATATTCTAGGAGCAAGACCCGAAAATGTGCGGTTGTAGGTTCTCTTCTTTTTGAACGTTTATAGCTTTAACAGTAGAGTATTTGAACTTCTTAGGGCTCGATTCCCACAAGTTAGTTCAAGCTTATTAGCCAAGTAAGTAGGAGTGTTCTGATGCAGCGCTTTATGTGACCGGAGAGGAGTCCTGAAGGACTGGACCTGTTCCCTCCATCCCTCTTGCACCCTGGACAATGAAATGCACTCCTAGGGTTACAACGCTGACCTGTTAACATTTCTACGGCTACAAAAAGTTACAAGAGGCCTTTTCCTGGAAGTACCCAGCTGACCAGTGGTAACTAGACCTGACCTGGACTGGACGCTATTGTTGAAATCGGCCTGACACCCTGTGAGTCTCTAAGGGCCTTCCCTGAGGTCACAGGGTGCTTTAGAAGTGTTTGCCTGTGGTGGATTGGGACTAAGGACCTTATTACAAGTATGGCAGTCTGACCGCCACCACCCTGGTGGTCCAACAGCCGTATTACGATGTTGGCGGTGTGATCACCGCCTCCTCCGGGATCCAGGATCCCACAGTGGTGGCTGTGAGGAAAAGAGCTGTATATACTGGCGGTGCCAATGCCGGCACCACTGAGCCTATTACGAACTGCATTTCCACTGCGCATTTCATGGTGGGGACCCGGCCATGTAAAGGATGGTGGAAATGCTTAAGGTCCCCGGGCGATTCTGCCCATGGTGGTGCATGCGGGGAGCACATGTGACCCTTTAGAATAGCACCTACTTTTGTGCACTGTGTGGCATGCACGACATAGTGCATACCACACAGTTCACGAACATGCTGTAGGCACTTTCACTGTGGGGGTCTGTAGTTTAGGCTCTCCTATGGGCCTAACATACCTGCCGCAGTGCAGCCGTGCCACCGCTCGCCCGCCCTGGATTCAACCTGTAATCCAGTGGGCGGGTTTACAACAAGCTTGGCGGTCTTCCTGGGACCGCTGCAGTGGCGGTCCCAGAGAAACAGCACCAAACTTGTAATAAGGCTCTTAGTAAGAAGGTAAAATCTTAAACAAGGATGAACCTAGTTGGCGAGAGCGACCCACGCTGCATCACATAGGTTGCGGTCTACCTCAAGCAGTGACTATCATTGGCACTTAAAAAGTTAAAAACTCATATGTCTGGTTTCCCTTATTGGATTTTTCTCATTTTAGTGACATTTTGATTATTAGATTTTACATTATTTTTCTAATGGGGTTTGGGGTTTTACTTTTTGGATTTTTAATTTATTACTGATTTGGTACTACATAAATATCTTACACCTTGTCCTAAATTAGGCCTGTCTTGTGCCGTAGCTACCAGGGGGGTTGAACTCAGATTAATTTAGTGACATTAAGGGTTTGCCCTGACAAAGGATGTAATTATTTCTCAAAGTAGCTAATCACCCACCTCAAATAATAATCAATTTTCTTAGAAATAACAAATATAAGCACAATTATTAACTGGAATTAGTAATCAAGCACCGTTTCTAGCAGTTAATTCACAGTCAACCACAAAAGAAATAGCATATAGTTAGTTAGGCTACTGACCAGCGAAGAAAGAAGAGATTGTGAGCAAGGTACTTGGTTTGGTGTTAAGCTTGTATTCTAATGTTGATTGTTAAATTTTCTCATGTTTGGGAAACGTGTCTTTAATGTCACATCTTTGTATTGTCAACTGTGTTAAAGCAAAGCAAGTTGACATGGAATTTTCAACTCTCGAAAATTGTCTCTTCTAGTGCCCATCAAAGATAACAGTATACATGCCAAAAGACCCGATTCAGGCAGGAGACTCCCGAGTGTCAAAGCTAAAAAATGTATTTATTTTAGTTGTTACCCCACCTGAAATTGCCTAAGCTTCAATGGTAGTTAATAGAGGAAATACATTCACCAATTTACTTTATTTTAAATCTCCCACTTTCCTCTTCTAAAGTGTTGGCATGTAGGAAACAGTTTTTTCATTCTTATAATGCCTACAGCCTACTAGAAAACTGCACATATTTCAGAAGAGAAAGCAAGCATTACTTTAATTCTCTACTTCAATATAACCTTAAATCAGATAGTTATCTGTAAAATTATAATTGTCCTGGGCGGGAGGGTTGGAGACAAGGGGTAACAACACTTATTTCAGAGAAGAATTGTAATGAGTATTTCACATTTCACACGTTTCACCTATCTAACACATATTTAAATTATACAACATTACTTACTGCTTCTCTCCATTAAAAAAATGCCACACGCCCCGGTCAAAAAAACTCTCAAATATTAGTCTCTGTTTTTCATTCTTGAAGTGTGCAGGCGGTTGACTCCTTGATCCGCTAAATATTCTTTCATGCATGTTCCATACGTCCTATTTCCCAGGCCGAGCCCTCACAGTAGTGACCCTATAATGCCACTGTATGCGTCTCAACTACTGAGCTGCAATTTCGGGCGTCGTCGAATCCCAGGCATTGCTCTCTCCCACTTCGCGTCCCCATCCGCAATTTACCCATTAGCTTTCTCACTGTACTCGCGTCCTTAATTGCGCAGGAGAAAAAAAAAACAGTCGGCCGATAGCTCGCGCTGAGTTGACGCATCTGATTGGTCCTCACAGCTACAGTTTTTGGTGTTCGGTTGATGGTCATGCCCTGTGCCACGTTCCACGAAATTTGCGAGGCACCTGTGGAGGCTAATCAGAATTGACTCCGGTTTCCCTGGGGTGCTCCATGATCGTTTGTGATCGCGTTACCTAATTGTCTGGTCACGTGCGCGAGCAGATCGCGAGCCTCGGTCCAAGGCATATTCATACCTATATGAGGTTGTGGAATCTGTTTTTCCTAGAATATATAGCGTTTAACACAGTGCTAGAAAGTAGGGAGAGCCCAGTTCCAACAGCTATTGCTGGGCCGAATCGCGGGAGAGAAAATATTGGAGGGAGGTTTGTAGTTTTGTTAAACCCCATCCCGCCCATGTAAGAGATGTGCATGCGCCCGAAGAATGTGCACTTAAACAAAGAATGATTTAACTGGCAAAACAGAACTGCTATAACCACCAGAATGATCTTACTGCTATTATTATCCTCTCAAAATTGTGGGGCACACAAAGATCTCTGCAGCAGGTGTCTTAACATTGTAAAATATTTTAAAATGCAGTCTCTTTGTGACCAATGCAGTAATCTAGAACAAATTTAATGTCACATATACCCATGTTGCCAGGTTCTTTGCAGAAGATTTAGTTATTAAATAAATGTACAAAATGACTGTCAGACTCTGCTTTCCAACCTCTTTCCACTCATGACTCCACCCCCCTGTCTCTGCTACACCTTGACTAGCAATTTATGGGTTACCAGTGTACATTTTTCCTATAACAGCACTTGTTTATGATATGAGAAACCAAGTTTATCCTAATTGCGGATAACTTTGTGTTTTCTTCCATCTTGGATGTGGCATCAAAAGGATATCACCTAATACTATTACTATTATTTCTACTGTAATAAAGAATAGTAGGCTCTGCACTGTAAAGACCAAACAATTCCCAGTTACCCTGAAAGCAATGTAACCTAATCAAGGACAACCTGTCTTGGACCTAGACACATACTATTTAACACGCCATGTTACCTGAATAGACAAAGAATATCCAGGTCTAATGTAGCAGAATAGCAAAATAATCCTCAAATGTATTCTGTAGTAAAAATGTTTCTTCTTGCTTGTTCCCCATTAGTGCATACCCTATGAACCATTTATTTGTCTAATGAATATATGACATTTTTTTCTACAGTCCTATATAAGGACATGATTTCTCTGTGTTAGGAGCTCATCTTTTCCTTTTTATACAAGGCCAATCAATCTATGCTGGAACTTTACTAAGCTCTTCTCTGTAGTCCATATGATTTGTACTCTTATTGTACTTATTGATTGATGCACCAGCTTATGCATTTCTGTACTCATATTTCTTGAATAAACTATTGTGACTGGAGTTCAGAACTCCCTGCATCAGAGCCCCTTTGGGTCCCAAGGGACCCCAGGATACCCGGGCGGACGCATGGTGTGGCCCCAAGACTGGTAAGAGCAGGGGCCAGAGCACGCGTACCCCTACCTCCACCATAGCTGGACACACTTGTTGGTTTGCAGCGGCATCACAACCACCCCTCAGAGGGGCTCGATAACTTGAGCAGCTTGAGTGCCCATGGAAAGTGGCGAGGTCAGCATTTTTGTGCTACTTGGCAAAGCAATCCCTAGTGGACTGCCCTGTTCACTTGCGGCCCCTTTCACACCTCTCCCTCACTTACCTTGTTGGCTAATGGGACACTCACAGCGCCATAAGGATGAGGTCCCGCGGTGTCTCCCTTGAGGGGATCAAGCATGGTGCTGGGGACACCCCCACCATGGACTCTCTGCTGGATAAACACTTAGCAGTGATCTAAACCACTGGAGAGCGCCTGGTGGGCAAAATAGACTCCATTGCAGTTGACCTGGGCCTGCTACTGGAAGAGACAGCGGTGGAGACCCTGAAACCTGAGGTCCAAGCCAGACCACATTGCCTAACTGATCTCGAGAGACAAGCATGGCAGTTGGCAGCCCAACTGGATGATCAGGAGGGGAGGGCTTGGTACAACAACATCAAGGTTGTCAGACTGCCCAAGGGAGGAGAGAGCGATGCTATGGTTGATTACCTAAAGGACTGACGTCAGGTGGTAGTGACTCCAGAGGGCCTTTCTAAATACTTTGGAACAAGCACACAGGGTCCAAGCCTCCTCCCCTAAGCCTGGGGCTCCACCCAGACTGGTGGTGGCCAGCCGTCTTCATCTTCAGGACAGATATTTCCTCCTTCAGTAGGCCAGTGGAGAATGCTGGAGTATAACTCTAGCCTAACCCCACCCTCAAGGTACTGACGCAGCATGCTTTATTCCTATCTGTCAAGCGTCACCTTAGAGAACTGGGTCTTCCTTGCTTTCTGCTCTTCCAAGACCATTTGAGAATACAGGCAGATGACAAGACCCACTTCTTCATAGATCTTTCTGCAGAGTGTGACTAGCTGGAGCAGAATTATGACGCAGGGTCAACACACTTGTAGCAGTCAGTTCCTCATCAATTGTCTCGCTGAAGATATAGGCGGTCCAGACGTTGGGAACCAAATCAGCCTACTAAGCAACAAGTGACTGAGGAACGAACAAGAGAAGTGGAGATGGTGGCTTCTATGCACACAAGTGGGAACTCCCCACACCTGGATGCCCGGTCCCAGAGGGGTTCTCTCGACCTCAAGCTCAGGAGACTCTGTAATACCTGGGCTGGGCAACATCCTGAAAGGTGTCACTCATGGCTCAGTAGATTACATTGTTTGATTCCTGGGCGGGCAACAGCTCTTGTCTTCTTTGAACAATGATGTAGTTATGGGGGTTTCATTCCCAAAGTCTTTGGACAATATGCAGACTCTATATTCTACAATGATTCAGGGGTCCTGGGTGCGGGGTCTACTCATCATGCTGTCTTACAGTACTTTGTTCTATAATTTTACTGGGTTGACTGGTAGCTGGTCTCCTCTCAATTTCTCCAAAATGGACTGGGTTGGCCCAGGAATTTGGGTCTTGGTAGGCATGTTGCCTTTCTGTATGTGTTTGGACAGTATGTGCACATATCCCAGTCCATAGAGGGGGAAGGTTATGGGTGGGTCTTGGGGGTTGTTAGAGAGTTCTCTTCATTGATGTTATGTATGTTCTGTTTTTGGCAGGTGTAGTTGCTGTGTGCTATGGTTCCCAGAGATAAAGTGGGGTGGCAGCGTAAGGACGCAGTGTCCTTTGACTGCATGTCTGTTTCTAGGATTGCTGACCACCTTCGACTAATAACCTATGTTGTACGGGGTTTGGCATCACCCTCCAAGCGCTATAGTGTGCTAATATATTTGGGGAGGGGAGTGAATTGCTTCCTTGCCAACAGCCCACCTGCCGGCCGCAGAGGACAGAGCATTACATAAGAGGTTGAGGGGCCAACTATACTACACAGTTTCATCCGTATTTGCAGGGGGGCCTTATCTGGATTAGGCCTGGGGTGAAATTATTTCTACACAAGTCCATTGTTGAGGGTAGGTTTGTACGGGTGCTGGGACACTTGGACCGTAAGGAAAGGGCACTGCTCAATTTTTTTGTCCCCAACACTTGCCATGCCCCTTTCTTGGAATGCCTGATGACCCTCCTGCCATCCATGCCCCCTTATACCCAAATAGTGGGTGGCAATTTTGTGTGGCTGACATCAGCATAGATAGTGGGACCAAATGGATCCTACAACTGACCAGCTCGGATCTCAACAATTGGTATAACAAAACAGGGTTGCTGATCAGGATAATTTTCAAGAAAAAATCTTGACGCACGCAGCCCAACGACGGGCTGCGTGCGTCAAGATTTTTTCTTGAAAATTATCCTGATCAGCCACCCTGTTTTGTTATACCATCAGCATAGATAGATCATACCCCCTCTACACATGATGCATGTGACTAAACTGGTGGATGGCTTTTGCAGCTGGGTACGGCATTGTGCACTAACTGATTGTTGGAGGGTGAGAAACCTTGTGGCCACAGTCTACTACTACCGCTCTAGTGTGCATGACCTGGAGGTGAGACTGCACAAGGTGCTTGGCAGTCGTGAGGCATGCGAGAGCGTGATAGATGCCGAGTTATCTAATGCAGACGTACTCTGATCATTGTCCTTTGCTGTGTACCTTTCGATGGTCCACTCGTAGAACCAGTATCCCATCTTGGAGACTAGATCCAACATTGCTAGAGGACCAGGCATTCAGCTCCTCTCTACTTGAGAAAATCAGATTATTGGGCTAATAATCAGGGCTCATCAAGATCAGTAGATATGGAGTCAGAGGTGCTTAAGGATATTATACGCAATTACTACATTGCTAATAAGGCGGGGTGTGTGCTCAACTGCATTCCAACTAAATGCAAAAGGAGGCGGTCTTGGAGGGGCTCTGCAAAGGGGCTGAACAACACACCAGACGGGATTGAGTGACTGCTTATCAAGTGCAAACATTTGTTCTCCATGGTGGAGCTATTGTGCCAGTATGATTATAGGGCATAAATAGCAAGGGCCCATGCTAAGAAGGACAAATGAGGGAGCATGTTGGCCTGGCTCCTCAGAGAGGAGACAGGAGGCAATACCATCTTCCAGATTCAGCAATCTAGTAACCAGCTTGTGTTTGCACAGGAGGATATTAGTGTGGTGTTCCAGCGCTTCTGCCACATGTTTATATGCTGCAAGGATTGGTGAATGCTCGACTCTGTGGTGGCCAAACAACTGTGAGCGGAGATCACAGTGCATGGGGTCTTGGGAGCCATCAAGTAGATGACCAGGGGCAAAGCATCCAGGACAGATGGTCTGCCCATAGAATTGTGCTCCACTTTCTTGGCAGCCATTGCCCCAAGATTAGTGACGGATTTTCAGTGAGGCGAGACTCTCCGGGAAGCTCCTGCCTCCCTGCGAAAGGCCCTAATAATGTTGCTTCCCAGAAAAGGCAAGGACCCGTTATTGGTGGACTCTGACCGACCGTTATCTATGCTCCAACGTGGATTTCAACATTCTGAGCATAAGGCTGCCCCACATGACTAAACTAGTGCACCCTGACCAGAAAGGTTTCATCCCCACTCACAGCAGGTTACAGAATATTTGGTAACTTATACTAAGTCCTCAACAGTCAGGCGTCATTGCCGCCTGATGCCCTAGCTATGTCAGTGGATATACGTAAAGAGTTTGACTCCCTGCGTGAGATTTCTTGTACGCTGTTCTCCTGGGGATGAGGTTCGGAGTGCTCTTTGTCAAGTGGACCAAGCTATTGTACTCCCAATTGCGGCAAGGTTTTGGACAGGTTAGGTGATTTCTGAGGTATGTGATGTGGAGTGCGGTACCTGACAGGGCTGCCCCCTTTCTCTGTTTGCTGTTTGCACTTGCGTTAAAGCCGCTGTGGACCAGGTGAATATCTCCTTAAATGCAGATTATCTGCTTTTATATATGTGTAGAACCAATACTAATTTGGAGGGTGTAACGGTGGCGTTGTCGAACTTTGGATGATTATCTGGACTGGAGGTGAACCAGTGCAAGACGTGTGCCTTCCCCCTCTGACCTAACTCAGAGGTGACTTTGCACACCTCTGCAATCCCTTACACTGCGCTGTGAAAATGCCTCTATTCGGTATTTAGGGGTGGACTTATATAGAACATTTAAGCTGCTTGGGGGGGCAACTTCAACAGGGCCCTGTAGCGGCATGGAGCTCAATATCCTTTTGGACCACACTTCAGATCTCGTTTCATGGACGGTTTGCCATATCTAAGATGATCCTGTTACCGTGACTATTATATCTCTTTGCAGCTTTGCCAATTGAACTTCCAAGGGCTTATTTCCAGGAACCAAATAGCTTGCTTACCACATTGTGCTGGTGAACTTCCGGATGAAGGGTGGCCCTTCGGAAGTTGCGACTACCGGTGGAAGAGGAGGGTTTGGCTGCACCAGACTTAGAATTATATAAGTAGGCTGCTCAGCTATAGTGGGTCGCCCGCTGGAGGTCAATCCACTGGGATGAGCAATCGCTAGTTAGGGATCCCCCAAGAAATCTCCTCACTTCTACTATGATGCGCCCCTCTCCTGTCTTGATGGCCCATGGGGAGAATATTCTAGTCAGCATGGCACAGTACATGTGGGTTAGGGCACTGCAGAGGACTCACTCTGGAACCCCATACACTTGCGGGCTCCCCTTACTGATGGCTCAGTATTGGCAACTCTCTGGAAGCTGGGCCATATTAGAGGTATGGCTCAACACAGGTGTCAACATTATGGGAGATTTGTTCACTGGAGGTGAACTGAACTCTTTCTCAGACCTCAGGCAGACGCACGACATGCCGGCAGGGTGCTCTAACAGGTTGGATCCACAACTGGTGGAAGATGGGCTCCTCGGAACTCCCAGAACATGACTTCCTCCTTTATCTTTTTCTCATCTCTGTACTGACCAAGGCGATTACTCTATTGTACTGAGCGCGGTTAAGAGGAGCGCAGTTGGACCTCTCACCTCTACGGCATCAATGGGAAACAGAACTAGGCCCAGAGCTCTCGGACTCTGCCTGGAAGTCGAAACTGATATCTATCCCCAAGGTATCTCGGAATCTTAGGTTTAAACTTATTCAGTTCTGTTACTTGCACTTAGCGTACCTTACACCTCGTCAACTGCACACTATGTTCCCCGGAGCCTTGGACTGCCCTTGATGTCGTGCACCAGAAGCAGTTTTTTAGGTCTCGCCTGAGCCAGCGCATGCGCTGGTCTGGCAAGACTTTTAGTAAGGGGCTTCAAAAAGCTGACCACACGCTTTTTGTGTGGCCTAAAGCGTACGATTACGCGCACAGGCGTCATCTGGCTTTCCTTTCTCATCATGGCTCATTAAGCGAATCGCTCGCGGGCACCCTTACAGCGCGCACATCGCACACCACTCGCCAGACGTGTCTCCTTTTTTATTTTGCTTTCAGCGCGAGGCGCTTTGCTTTTAGCACTCCACGACAGCGCATGTGTTTATTTCTTCTCTCCATTCTCCTTTGTGTGCTGCTTCTCCGTTCACACCTCCACCACTCTGTGCTCTCCTTGTTGTTCTCCAACCCCCCAGATCATCTGTTGTTTTTCCACCGTATAAATCCTATTCCGCTTTTTATCTATTTAATATCTACTCCCTGTTCCTCTGTTGCTTCAAACCCCTCCCCACGTGGCATCCTGTTTTCATCGTCACTCCTTCCTCTGTTGCATTACAATGCTGGATGCTTATACAATGCCCTGGTATATACCGGCGACCAGCCAAGCTAAAAGTATTCTTTTAAGACCTCCACCACGTTCCTTGATGCAACGTTATAAAGTAACACAGAGGCCATCAGAAAAGTGTTAGAATGCTGTTTTCTATCATTTCTATGCTCCAAATATGTCTGCCATGTTGCATCATGCAACATCATAACAAGCGTCATCACATTGCATCAGCCAATGTAGCGCCCTTCTTGAGAATACAGGAGAAAGTCCAGAAAACAATCTTTTTGATACGTTCCAGACAGCCGCCATGGTGTGTTGTCGCTTTGCAACAGGATCAAGTTTATTTTATTTGCATAGTTTGTTAAAACCATTGCAACACAGAAATATTTCATTACAGTCCATTTTATGTATATAAAAGCTCCTTAGTTATAAAGAGATAAAAAGTTTCTGTTAGATAACTGTACAATAAAATTCAAATATTAAAAACCACTTAATCAGGCACATTATAACCAGGAGTACATGTCCCGTTGTTTCCGCCACAATAATTCATGGGTATAGTACTTTGTTTGTAATTGCACAGATAAATGTAAAAGTTTAAAAGTTAGATTACAGCCAGTGATTTTATTTCTGGTAATATCATTTGGCATGCTGTCAGAAATGTTACCAAAGCATAGGTTTAGTTGAGGGTCACTTGGGGCAAGGCAAGCCAGAACTGCCTGCCTCCTAGTCCTAATTCCACGCTGATTGAATTTTGCTTTCAATATTTGTAGCCGTTCTTGTGAGAGTTGTTTGCAGGAGCATAATAGATGCAGTAGATCTTCCGATGCTATCCCGCAAAGGTGGCACCTAGGGTCCACCTTCTCCTTCAGCCAGGGTGGAGAGTGCTGAGAGCCTGGTAACAAGCCCAATCTGAACCTCATAAAGCTAATTTTTGTGTGCTTGGCATAACCCGTGTTGAAATACTTCTGGGCCGTTTGCTGACAGTATATGTTCAAAGTCATCCAGCCGTGCGACCTTTCGGCGAGTGAAGCTTTGTCCTCCAGCCATGATAGATATTTGACTGATTTCCAGACTAGTTTCTTAACTACGCCGGAGCTGGTGGGAGTTTCCCACAGTTGGTTCAGTCCCAATTCATGTAATCCTTCTTTAAGGTATCTCGCTGCAGGTGATGAAGTATGTCTGCTTATCTCTTTCCATAACTGTGCGTTAAGCGTCCCTGGAGTGGCTTTACGTATTTTATCCTACGTTATGATGTAAGCCCCATGACTAGCAAGAGACTGCTTCTGGATGCCAAACTCAAGCCTTATTTGCGAAGGGGAAATATATTTGGGTAACCCAAATATAATCCTAAAGGTGCTTGTAACTGTGGAGTCCAGTAGTTTGGCATCTCTTCCTCTCTGGGCTTCGCTACCATAAGTTATTGTTGGCAGTAACTTGGCACAAATCACCTCGACTATGGGAAGAATCGACGGGCCGGTTAATTTGGAATTCAAAGATTTTAGGGAGATTGCAAGAGCGATTCCTTTATGCCTAATGCTGTTTCTTTGTGCAAGGAATTGACCTCTTTGTCGATTTGTACACCCAGGTATTTATATTCCGCTGTGCTCTTGTTCGGGTGTTGCCCCAAAACCATACGGAGGTTTTTTCCCTTTTTTTGCTCACGGTGATGGTTTTAGTTTTGTCAAGATTTATCGTTAGACCGTTTTCTTTTGAGAAGTCTTGTGTGGCATTCAAAAGATGTTGGAGGCCTACTCTCGTTTTACTGATCAAGACTATATCATCTGCATATAAGTGACATGGCACTAAGATGTCTCCCAATTTTGGGGCATGCGAGTTGCAGGTGTTTAATATTGGTACAAGGTCAGCTACAAACAGGTTGAAGAGTGTGGGAGCCAGTAGCAGCCTTGTTTAAGCCCTTTGTCCGTTGAAATGCGTGGCGACAAGTGTGTTCCGTCACCCAGCTTGATCTGTACCCAGGTGTTAGTATGCAGGTTTATCAGGAGGTTTAGGAGGGGTTGGGGGAGTCCCCAGTTATGTAATTTGGTCCATAGTCTGTTTCGTTTTACATAATCGAAAGCTGCTTTATAATCTATAAAGCACAAATGCAAGGAGCTCCCAGTCGTTTCCACCTTGTCAAAGAGCGTTGACATCGTTATTATATTTGTGGTTGTCCCCACGTTCTTTGCAAAGCCAGTCTGGTTCAACTGGATAATAGATTTTGCTTCTGCCCAGGTCTGGAGCTCTTCCAGGAGCATTCCGGCGAAAAATTTTGCCTCATTGTCCAGTAATGCGACTAGCCGATAGTTCTGAGGCTCTGACCTATCCACTGACTTATGAATTGGCGCAATGATGGATCCTCTCCATGATTCCGGCAGGATATTTGTCATCCTGATTTCCCAAAACAGTGGTTCTAGTGCTTCAGCCCAGAATGATGTTTCTTGCTTGTATAGCGCAGGTGGTATGCCGTTTGGGCCTGGGGCCCCTTCCCTCCTTCCCTTACCTATTCGCCTTTTTATGATCATAATTCGACTGGTTGGTGAGTCAACAGATAAAGTGTCATTTTCGATTTTGCCTTGTATGGCCTGGTTGGTCCCTACGTATGCGGCACTGATTTTAAAACCTTCCGAAGCGCCAGGGTGGTTTTCCCCAATCATTGTGGACTCTGTGTCTTCTTGGAAATGAGACCCAAGATATTTTGTCCAGACTGCCTCCGAGATATTGGAGTTGATTCCCTCATTATTAGGATGAACAAATTTATTTATGGTTCTCCAGAAGTTTGCGCTGTTGTTTTGCTTAATGTCAGCGTGTAATTTGGCCCACAAGGAGTTTTAGCATCCTTTTTTTGTTTTTTCAACAGAGCCTTTTGCTTTCGCAGTGAATTTAGTAATGTTGTGTCTTGGGAGTTCCACCGTAGCTCTCTCAGAGTGCGAAAGATGACTCTCTTGGTGGCCTTGATTTCTTTCAGTGCCGATTGTGATATTGATTCCGGGCCTCTGATTCATTGTTGGATTTTTGGCTTAATTTTCGATGTGTAGGCTGCCATTGTATCAGTGAAACTTTCCCACTTTTTGACCTCGTCTGATCCGACTCTCAGTTCGAAGTGATCCTTTGCAATTCCCGCCATTCTGCAATGTATGGCTGGCCCAAACTTGATTATCTTGAGATTAATAGTGTCACATGCTCCCTGTGCAGTCCAGCTTTCCTCGAACATGTCGACTGTTGTTCTAAGCTCAAATTCTTGTGGCCGGTGGTCGCTGTCCCCTTTGTCCCCTAAACGAAATAGGATGACTTTATGGAACAACTCAAGGGAGACAAAGGTATAGTCTAGTATAGTGTTTATTCTATATGAGTAATATGTTGCCACAGGGGGATTATCTCCTCTTGTTCTGCCGTTTAATGCTCTTAAGTGCAAGTGTTCCAATTCCTCCAAAGCCAACCGTCCCGCTTTTGTTTGTTTGCTCGAGAGTGGTTCCCCTTGCGCTGGGATGTTCCAGATTGTGTTTGGTATGAGCGTATCGGCATCAGCGGAGGACCCCATTAGGTTTAGGTTTAGATCTCCCGTGAGAATGAGCTCCACTGATGGTCCTTCTGAAACGTAAGTTTCTACCAGCTTGCACAATTCTTTATTAATTTGCCTTTCCGTTTGGGTTGGATATAGGCGTTGATTATTGTGATGTTAAAATCCGTTGCCCGTGTTACGCCTTTAGAGCTTAAATTTACGGCAAGGACTGCAGGTGAAGGAGAGCCTAGGTCTTGGACAATAAAGTTGAGTCCACATGCGACATATATGGACAGGCCACCCTGTAGATGGCCGTGCTTTGCCTCACCTAGTGCTCTTGTGTAGAAGCGCAGAAATCCTTGCAATTGTGGGGATTCGCTCAACCAAGTCTCTTGTAGAGCCACTATGTCAAAGGCCCTGATGTAATTGATGAAGTCTGCATCCAACAGTTTACTTGCCAGGCCATTCACGTTCCATGAACATATCCGTAGAGACCCCCTTGTATTTGATCTATTTTTTGTCCCTCTAAGTCGTCAGTCCTTTTTCCTGTTGTTTATTGTTCTTGAGATCCATCTTATGTCAGTGATGGATATTGTTGTGGGGTCTTGATGGCTTTCGTTTTCTGCTAGGGAGCCTTCTCCATTTGTTGTACTTTGCCCCCTGGCTCATTTCAGTACCGAGGTGATGGGCCTGCCAACTGGTGCAGAGTTTTCAACGGTATATTTTGGCCGCAGCGGGTCGGGATATCCTAGCTTAATGTGTCGAGTAATGGTTATCCCCCAGCTCTTAAAAATATTCCTTTCTCTGTGTATTCTTTGTGCAATGGTAGATGAACCCCATGAGGCACGTGTTTTTTCGGATGCAGAATCCTTACAGTTGATAAATTCAATCGAGACTAGGTCGGTTGACGTGATTTCAGACAAGGATGGTATGTGCGATAGCAAGCGGAGAATGTTGCCGCGATTCATGATGTCGAACCTGACCTCAGAGGTGTATTCTGGTGTGAACAGCAGTGTTGTCGTTTCCTGCCAGTTTATGTCATTGGAGACCGTTTCTTGCATGTTTGTTTGAGCGACAACATAGTTCTGGTGTTCCCCTGTTGTTCTGTGGTTCCCAGCTGCTCCTGTCAATTGGTTATGATTTCCGGCTTTCATCAGTTGATTCACTGTCTCTCTCTGATGCAGTTCCATACTGGTGTGGTTGTGCTCTAAGGGTGCCTCAGGGTGCTGTCCCCTACAGAGATCTGTATTTGTAGAGGTTGGAGCTGATGTATCTGGTATGGCCTTGCTTCGGGATTGGCAAGTGCAAATCTTGCAACAGGAGATCTGGTGGAAAACTTGTAAGACTAGAAAACAATGTGTTTTATACCTTTAGCACAGCTGGTCTCCTTTGTTGAATTTGCCTATGACAGAACATTATACAAGCATCTGGCATAAGCAAAGGCACTAATCGGCACCACAAAGCTTTCACTTATTGGCTTTGTCGATGCTTGTTAACTTTAGGCAACAGCATCAGGCCCACCTGACTGGCGTTCAGGGTTTGAGTTGGCAGATAAGGTCTGAGTTTGCTTCCTCATAAGCAAGCATTGACAATCCTAATGGGTCTCTCCTTTGGGGCCTATTAGCTTTGGCAGTTCATTCTGCTGGACTGTTGAGGATCGGGAGACACTGGCCAGAATCTTTGAAATAAACAAGCATTTGCAATGCTATAGGTCTCTCATTTACGCACAATTGAGCTATTGGCATTGTAAATGGCAATGCTTTTTTAATGATTTGGTTTTTAAAACATAAAACAAACGCATTGCCATTTACAATGCCAATAGCTTAAACTCGCGTAAATGCGAGACCTATTGCATTCCAAATGCTTGTTTCATATGGGATGGTCCTGCCCGATTCTGACCTGACCCCATATTGGGCTTACATCATACAGGTGATACAAAGGACCACCGGTAAGAAATTTGATTGTATTCTGCAGCTCAGTTTACTAGGCCTACATACTTGTAGCATAGCTTGGAAGGCAACCAACTGATTTGCACATGTAGCTCTATACTTGCCAGGAAGCAACTAACGATGAGTTAGAAATCAGCCCCTGGCCACAACTTGGGTGGCTAGGGTAGAACTGAGAACTGATTAAGTGGGTGGAGCACAAGAGGGGAGCACTGCATAAGGAAGATGCTAGGGGGATGCGGAGAGTCCCCTTGTTGCCCACTTAGGACATCGTTTAATGACAGCTTGTCCACAATTGGATAGTCAAGGGAGAATTAGGGACTTCGAGTCATTATTACCTGCGTCTTCTCAGTCAGCGGCACCAGGCGCAAACTCCGCTACTATCCCTGCTGAGGTTGGCTCACCTACTGTCCCTGCGGAATAATGCCAGGTGGTCTGTAAAGTTTTTGGCCTTGGAAGGTCTGAGCCATGCTGCTTACTGGGGCACCTGAGATGTGAGACTGAGGCAGTTGCACGCTTGTGGCCCAGGTTGGCGCTAAGGGGCCTTGTTCCTGGAACACAGTTGCCATCCCTGTTTTGGCATGGACTATATGACTGACCTTACTTGCTCTCCTGTATCCATCATAATGGGGCTCATACACTGCTTATTGTTGTTTTACTAACACTCACCTGCCTGGCTTGTTCACGTTACATTTTTTTTCATGATAATTTTTTTAGTTTGATTTTGTTATTTGTACTGAAAATACAATAAATAGATTAAAAGAAAGGTGAGATGCACTATGAGGCGTTATCAGTCACACCGGGATAGGGACATAACATCTGTCATGTAAATGTAATAAACAAGTTCAGTGATTGTTCATTCCATGGTGCACTGCAGTGAGTGCGCTGGGTATGGTAGGGTAGCCTTCCGCAGGTCGAATGTTTACTGCTGTATGAAGTGGATAGTATTCTCTGTGTTGTAGAAATTTCCACTAAAAAAGGAGTCAAAACAAAAGTGGAAAGAATTCAGCAGAAGCCGGCAGTAACCTGGTGCTTATATCGTAGGGTGCCGCACAGGGATTGGCTGGCAAACACTAGAGCAATGCTGCAATTTGTTGACCTTTGAGACGCAGTGATATTAGCAGATGAATCGTGAACTCAGCAGAGTGGAGCGTGCTTGAGAGTTGAAAGGAGAGCAATTGTTGAACATTTGACATAATGAGAAATCCCTTTTCAAAAAAGCAGGAAAATTTAAATAAGGAAGAGAAATTTCAGCCCAAAGGCCAGTGCTTAATTTGAGCAGGTGCTTTCCGGTGCTCAGCACCTGCACTTCTTTCACAGGGCCGGGGCTACAATTTCTGACCCTGCAGGTGGTGAGCTCAATATTAAGTGTTCAATTTCAAAATAAAAAGAATACATACATACCTTGCATGGTGACTGGCTGGTAAATGTTCATAGGCAGGCCGGTGTACGCCTGTCCAGGCAGACAAGATTGTGTATCACCATGTTAGTGATGATGAAATCATGCCTATCACAAATCCAAGAAGTCATTGACAAACAATGGCTTGCATTCTATTCCCGGAGTCTGCTGCACCCTGCCACGGCCTGAGCCTAAGCCTCCCATTGGATAATTGTAGCTAGTGGCTGACTCATGACGGAGTTGAGGCAAGTAAGCTGCGAGAGCGCATTTGGAACTTGGGAGTGAGGCCTCTCGATGAAGAATAAACAAAAGTAAGTGTGGACTTTCCACTTGCTGGCGTAGCCAGAATA
Organism: Lissotriton vulgaris; assembly: GCF_964263255.1. Lineage (NCBI taxonomy): Eukaryota > Metazoa > Chordata > Amphibia > Caudata > Salamandridae > Lissotriton > Lissotriton vulgaris. The sequence goes on along the minus strand of NC_141685.1, from coordinate 1,149,950,018 downwards.
GCATATCCTGCAGTCCTGCATTGCTGCTATCCTCAATGTGCTCAATGCGTCTATGGCCCAACACAACTTTTGTGCGCCATGAAGTCAACTATATAATCTGTGCGCTGCCCCCCAGCATGCTAATTGCTGAGCGTGCGCGAATCCAGTAGGTGCAACAACCATACTCACTGGGAATGGCAGCATTACGGCTGGGGACAGTACCTGCTCTGTAGCAGGCAGGGTCACAGCAAGCTGAGTAGTGGATGCTGATGCCGTCCCAATCTCCTGACCTACTGATTACAGGCAGCAATAGCAGTGACATGACCCGCTGTGCTCGAGCAGCTACCTGTTCTGCAATAAACCCAGTTTACTGCACTGATTAATTTATGCAAAAAAAACATTTTCATCTGTTGTACATTTTGTTTTTGCACTCGGTGTAGGTAAGAAAGTAAAACACATGTCATCTTCCTCTTCTTTAGGAAAGACAACAGGAAAACGCAGAGTTCAAAATAGCAGTGAGATGTACAGGCTGAAGACAGGGGTCACAGGCAGCAGCAGTGTTATAGATGAGAGAGAGAGCAAGAGTAAAGTGGAAAAAGAAAAAACAAGGGAGGAGAGCGATAAAGTGGAGCAAAGTAGAAGAAAAGAAGGAGAGCATATCATATACAAAGAGAAAGCAGACATGATGTGAAGAAGAGAGCAAAAAGAAGAGAGATGATAGAATGAAAGGATGTAGAGGACAGGACTGAGGAAAACAAGCATTTGCAATGCAATAGGTCTCGCATTAGGAAAGTTTGAGCTATTGGTATTGTAAATGACAAATTCTGTATCTATGTGTTGGGTTTGAAAATAGCTAAATTAATAGCTTTGTCATTTACAATGCCAATAGTTTTAACTTTAGCAAATGTGACACCTATCGCATTTGTAATGCAATATGGGTTGTATTTACGTGACTTAGATGTATTGATATTACAAATAACAATGGCTTTTATTTTTTTTAAATGATTAATACTTAAATAAATGTTATTGTAATTTATAATGGCTATAGCTTAAACTTTTGTAAATAACTTTTGTGAAGATTATGTTCAGTGTATTTTATTGTGGCGAAAATCCAAGAACAGAAGTGAAATATTAACATGTTTTTGTGACATTTGTAATAAAGCTTGAAACATTGAAAGAACATATTTGAACCAGTTGTTGTTGAATGGTTGCACAGATGGATGCTGTGGTGGCGCTTAGTGATGTTGTGGTGCCCCTGAGTGATGCTGTGTTGGTGCTGAGTGATGCTGTGGTGATGCGATAGATAGAGTGAGCGCGATAGATAGTTAGACAGAGGGGATCTGGGCGACCAGATGGCCGAGGGGATCTGGGTGATCAGGTGGCCGGGCACGAAAGGGAAGCCATCTGGACACCCTGTGCCCCAACGAAGGAGCGGGCGCCGGGACATGGCGGACCGGAGGCCCGGGTCCACAGCTGGGCCCCAGTAGGGCCCCAGCCATGGAGGCTGCAATGGGGCCCCGACAGTCCCTCCGGCCTGGGGCCCGCGCACACCTTGACAAGCAGGGGAGGCCTGGCCGGGCACAACGGAACCCCATCCCGGGCCTTTGGCAGTGCGGCAGGCCCGGTGACAGGGCCCGGGGCCCGAGCACCCAACCCGGGGCCCCGGGGCCCAGCCAGGGCTCCCAGGCCCGGAGGCGCAGGGGAAGCCACCCCGGGCCTGCCGGACACCATCCCGGGCACACTGCCATGCGACAGGACCCAAGAAAGAGCCCGGGGTGACGAGGCCGCCCTCCCCGGGGCCCCCGAGGGCCCCGGATGGAGCTCCTGAACCCAGCCAAGCAAGGGGAGGCTCCCCAGGCACAACGGAACCCCGTCCCGGGCCTTTGGTAGTGCGGCAGGCCGGGGACAGGGCCCAGGGCCGGAGCACCCGACCCGGGGCCCGTCTGGGCCCCTGGCCCCAGCCGGGGGCCCAGGCCCGGAGGCGCAGGGGGAGCCTCCCCGGGCCCTCCGGACCCCTTCCCGGGCACCCTGCCACACGGAAGGACCCAGGACGGAGCCCCGGGTGGGGAGGCCACCCTCCCCGGGGCCATCGGGGCGCGGGCTGGGGCGGCATCCTGGCCCGTCCAGCTGCTGGCTGAGGACCGCTAGGCCGAGAGGGGTCCCAGAGTACCTTGTCCCTAGTAATCCGGAGGAAGGCTACCCCTCTTTCTGGGAACAAGTGGGCACCGCACGGCTCAGGGGACCCTAGGCGCGAACGTGCCTGACCTCCTGGAGCCCTGGCTGGGATCTGGGAGGCGAATTGCACCTCATCGGGACTTCCAGGGAAGCCCGGCCATCTGGTCGCCCCATTGGGAAGCATTGGGTGCGACCAGATGGCCGAGTGGAAAGGTGCGACCAGATGGCCGGGACCGACATGATGCCAATCTGCCTGCCTCGAGCCTCCACAGGAGGGCTCCCGCCTGCCCTTCCAGGGCTCCGGGGCTGCAGGGCTCGGGAACCGCAGGGCTCCGAGGCTCCAGGGCTCTGAGGCTCCAGGGATCCGGGGCTGCAGGGCTCGGGGGCTGCAGGGCTCCGGGGCTGCAGGGCTCCGGGGCTGCAGGGCTCCGGGGCTGCAGGGCTCCGGGGCTGCAGGGCTCCGGGGCTCCGGGGCTGCAGGGCTGCAGGGCTGCAGGGCTGCAGGGCTGCAGGGCTCTGGGGCTGCAGGGCTCTGGGGCTCCAGGGCTCCGGGGCTGCAGGGCTCCGGGGCTGCAGGGCTCGGGGGCTCCAGGGCCGCAGGGCTCCAGGGCCGCAGGGCTCCGGGGCTGCAGGGCTCCGGGGCTGCAGGGCCGCAGGGCTCCGGGGCTGCAGGGCTCAGGGGGGGCTCTGAAACCCCACGCTGGGCCTCAGGCACGGGGAGGACTGCCCGGGACCCATGGAGCCCGTCCCGGGTACTTTGCCATGCCGCAGGCTGGAGGAGGGAGCCCCGGAAGCCTGGGAGGTGTTGCCCGGTCATCACCTATCTGGTCCCCGGCAGGGAACCGCCAGCCCCAGAAGGTTGTCCGGGCATACCCCTGCCCCTAGTAATCCGGAGGAAGGCTACCCCTCTTTCTGGGAACCCGTGTGTGCCGAGTAACGGAGGGGACCCAGGGAGCCAACGTGCCCGACTTCCTGGAGCCCTGGCTGGGATCCGGGAGGCAAATGGTACCTCTTCGGGACTTCCAGGGAAGCCCGGCCATCTGGTTTGCCCCATTGGAAAGCATTGGGTGCGACCAGATGGCCGAGTGGAAAGGTGCGACCAGATGGCCGGGACCGACATGACACCAATCTGCCTGCCCGAACCTCTGCGGGAGGGCTCCCGCCTGCCCTTCCAGGGGTCGGGGGCTGCAAGGCTCAGAGGCTCCGAGGCTCCAGGGATCCGGGACTCAAGGGCTCGGGGGCTGCAGGGCTCTGGGGGCTGCAGGGCTCCGGGGCTCCAGGGCTCCCGGGGCTCCAGGGCTCCCGGGGCTCCAGGGCTCCTTGGCTGCTGGACTCCGGGGCTGCAGGGCTGCAGGGCTCGGGGGCCGCAGGGCTCCGGGGCTCCTGGACTCCAGGGCTGTGGGGCTCCCGGGCTCCAACCAAGCCGGGAAGATCAGGGAGTCTGTCCAGGCACGAGAGTCCCCTGTCCCGGGCCCACGGACCCTCAGGACACGCCCCCATTTTCCACGATTTTTTTTCCAAAATTCTGCGTAGTGTGCGTAGTGGCGCTACGCAAACTACGCCCAGTCCTACCGGAAAGGGACCCCTTTCAATGTCCATTGCTTATATCCGTACACAATGTAAGCAGTTTGGTTTAAAAAAGACCACATCCCTAAACACAGATGTGGTACACACTTTAGAAGCTAAAATAATTAAAACTGTTGAAAACGTATTCCACTCTACACCTCAATCAGGTATTGCAGTCCCTTTAGGAATGGTGTACTTTCCCACCCTGGGAAAACAATGTTATTTAAAGAAAGAAGATAAAAAGGAAGTAGCGCTTCACTGGAAACCTATGTAAAGTCGCGCTAAGGTGCATGGGTGTAAATAACAATCTGGCCTGTCTGCTGACCACTCTGTTTTGCTTTATGTGGTTATTTAATAATTTATCGTATTTTGATACTTTTTTCTCTCCGTCCGAGGTTGTACTTTGGAATAGAAAACGGGTCAGAAAAAAAGGACATTTCCAGCCAAAGTGTTCTGCTCGTTTTTTGATCCATTTCACAGAGGAACAAATAAAGAAAAAGAGAGGCAAGAGAGAGTAGGTAACACCTGTCTCTTGAAATCAGCATTTAAGGAGGAGCGAGACAGAGATAGAAAGAGATGGAGGACTAAAGAGAGAGAGAGAGGGGAGGAGGGCAGCTGCCAGAGGCAGAGAAGGAGAAGCAGACACTCTCCTTGCCTTCTCTGGACAGGAAGTAAAAGAGACACGTTTGTTCTCCTTCTCTGCCCGCCCCAGACTGGCTAAGCCCTACTGCAGCATAACAAAGGAACAAGCATTTACAATGCAATGGTCTCAGCATTGTTAAAGTTAGAGCTATTGGCATTGCTCATGACATTATTTTTATTTATGTTTGGTTTTTAAAACATATAAATAAATGGCATTGTCATTAACAATGCCAATAGCTTAATCGCTCACAAATGTGAGACCTATTGCATTTGCACCCACACAGAGCCACACACACACAAAGCCATCCACACACACATACAGAGCCACCCACACAGAGACATTCACATAGAGCCACCCCCACACACAGAGAGCCACCCACATAGAGCCACCTACGCACACACAGAGCCACCCTCACACAGACAGAGCCACCCACACATAGAGCCACCTAAAAAAAAGCTACCCACACAGAGCCCCACACACACACACAGACAGAGCCACTCACACACACAGAGCCATACACAGAGAGCCACACACACACAGAGCCACACACACACAGACAGAGCTACACACAGAGCAACACACACAGACAGAGCCACACACACAGACAGACAGAGCCAGACACACAGACAGAGCCACACACACAGACAGAGCCACACACACAGACAGACAGAGCCAGACACACAGACAGAGCCACACACACAGACAGAGCCACACACACAGACAGACAGAGCCACACACACAGACAGACAGAGCCACACACACACAGACAGACAGAGCCACACACACACAGACAGACAGAGCCCAACACACACAGAGCCCAACACACACAGAGCCCCACACACACAGAGGCACACACACACACAGAGCCACACAGACACAGCGCCACACACACACAGCACCACACACACAGCGCCATACCGGGAGCCATCTCTAAAGCAGGTGCTGCACAACAGTTAACTGAGCAGGGACTTAGCTTTTGGGGCTGTTCTATGGTCACCGATGTATGTTTGCTCTATGGAGGCCCTACGCTCAGTGTCGCTTTAAGTTCCTGAGTGTCCTCCATTGTCCACAGAACATTTCTTTCTACAACAATAAACTTTCGAGACCAAAAAATTTTCATTTTTGGTAGGCTCCGCTATCTTCGGACCTTTTTTGTATATTCTGTACACGTTGTATGTTTCGCAGTTCATGCAAGTGTATATTCAGTACATATGACCTTTTTCTGCATCTCATGTAATTTGGACATATGTAAAGCCCTCTGCTACTAAATAGATTTGGACCACAAAAATAATTGTAAAATGGCATAGCAATTTCCTTGAAAATATGTACCACGTGCCCTCATTTGAAACATTTGATCATAGATTCGAACTGAAACAACTGTCTGAAATAAATGTTCCAACACATTTGGAGTCACAATATAAAAGAACAAATCAAAAATAAACAGCAATCCAAACAGTTTACTGAAATACCTTTAAAAGCGTTAAATGTAAATGCACGTGCACATTTTTGCATACAAGAAAATTAAACCACGCATACATATGTGCAAACACAAGACAAGATACACACAATAACACGAGAACGCAACAACGAAAGTGACAAGCCTTTCAGGTACAGACCCTAAACCATGCAACCCGGTATCACTAAACTAAGGAAGCAGATTTATTTGAAAAAAATTAAGTCTTACCCATTTTAAAGCGCGGGGACACACTGTTTTCTAGTGTAACCAGGCACTATACAAAAGGCTTTTATTATTATTCAAACAGCCAATTCAAACCAAAACACTTTAAACAATTGCTACCTTTGCTTTTAAGTATGATCAATGCTGCACCCCTTTAACCAGACCAGGCGAATGTTATCTTCACACTTAGAGATTACTTTTTCACCCACCTGGAATTTATTTTTATCTCAGTATACGGGAGTTTTTCCCAGTCCAAAAACGCTTTCTTCTACCTCCCGGGGCGTTGGTGCGCTGTTCTCTTCTTGTGCCACTAAATACCCATCTGATCATCTAAACGGACTATTAAAGCTGCTGCAGATATGCCTGCCTCTTTCTCGAGCTACTGAACCTGTTTACAATAATAGCTGCCGTGGCTCATACTGTTACAACCGGTTACAGTCTTGCATGTCCCTTTCTTGTGATATTACGGTTGCCTCCACCCCAAGAACTGTTTCTTCTCAGGCTGTTGATTGCCACTGTCCTGTGTGCAATATTCTTGTGCACGTAATGTTGCTGGAGCAATATAAGTCTCTTCCCTGGACAACCAATGCAGATCTGGACTGTCTGTCCAAATGGCATGCAATTAACACTCCCTACGCCTATGGGGGTGGGGGCCACCATTCTCGTTTAAGCAACATCGTGGCCTGAGAGCACCATGGCCGCAAAACACAACCAGGCTGGGGACTGCAAACCCAGCATTTTGGGCCAACCGGACAGCCATTGCGCCGGTGCCTATCGGGGGTGAGTCTATAGGATTTGTCTCCACCCCCCTATGTCTCCCTGGAGATCATGCTTGGGCTTTGTATTCCCGCCCCTGTGACGTAACTGGGGGACTTATGTAACCCGTTTGGCATCCCGTCCCAGGGAAGATTAGTGGACATGCTCACCCCCTCCTTTGGCTATATAGAGAATGGTCCGCACTGCCCACGTGATTGAAAGCAATAAAAGGCAGCCGCTGGACGTGACTAGTTACATTCACGTACAGCGACGGCCGCGAGGCAGAGAATCCTGTGTCACACACACAGATAGACAAAGCCACACACACAGACAGAGCCACACACACAGGCAGACCGAGCCACACACACAGACAGACAGAGCCACACACACAGACAGACAGAGCCAAACACACAGACAGACAGAGCCCAACACACACCGAGCCCAACACACACCGAGCCCAACACACACCGAGTCCAACACACACCGAGTCCAACACACACAGAGGCACACACACACACAGAGCCACACACACACACAGAGCCACACACACAGAGAGCCACACACACACAGCGCCACACACACACACAGCGCCATACCGGGAGCCATCTTTAAAGCAGGTGCTGCACAACAGTTAACTTTAGGGCGATGCCCCCACTGAGCAGGGACTTAGCTTTTGGGGCTGTTCTATGGTCACCGATGTATGTTTGCACTATGGAGGTCCTACACTCAGTGTCGCTTTAAGTTCCTGAGTGTCCTCCATTGTCCACAGAACATTTCTTTCTACAACAATAAACTTTCAAGACCAAAAAATGTTCATTTTTGGTGGGCTCCGCTATCTTCGGACCTTTTTAGGTTTTGCCTCGCCGAAGATGCGCTCTGCGCATCTTTTCGGCGCAGGCGAAAACCTGATGTTAACTGTAGGGTGGCTTGGTTCGGCCCTCGTCCTTGATTGGCTGGCTCCGTAAACGGAGCCTTGCCATTGGACGAGGGGCCTGTCCGTCAATGCCGGACCAGACACGGGGGCGTTCCCGACATTCTTTGGCTTTTGCCGACGTCACGGGACGCCGGGAACGCCCCCGTGTCTGGTCCGGCATTGCCGGCACTACTGCGTCTCTTCTTCCCGTTTCCCGCCCCGTGACTGGCCGGCCGGCCAATCCTAGCGCGGCCGGCCGGAAGTGCCCGCCCCCCGCAGCCCGGGGGAAGAAGGAGAAGAAGACAGCAGCAGTATGGCGGCGCCCGCGGGGAGACCGGAGAAGTCTTCCAATAAATGTTGGAACAGGTACATTGATATTTTCACCATCCGGGCAGACACAAGACAAAAGCTGGCGAATGTGTTGGCTACCTCCTGTGTGCACGTTGGAGGGCTCACTGTTAGGGCTGTTTAAGCACTCGAAATTTGCAAAAGCTGCAAAAACAGTCATTAATTTGGCACTGCTGATAGCTCACACATTTATAGTCATGTATTGGAAAGCGCAGACGTTGCCAGGCAAAATCCCCTGGTGCGTAGCGACGCTCGAGTGGGGGCTGGCATTTGGGCGGGAAGAAGCTCGCATACAGCACAAATACCCCGCAGCAGTGGACTGGAAGGTGCTGATAATTGAGTTGCGGTTCTCCCCTGCCAGGGACTGGCCTGTGATGGCTCCCTTTGTGTCGTGTTCTGTGCGGCGGCTGCCTTTGTGAGGAACAGCTGACTGCAGCATTGTACTCGCTGCTGTATCCCACTGTACATAACACGGCACCTTTCCTCTCACATATCCTGCTGTGCGTGTGTTCTTTGTGTATAACTCTTGCTGTTTTGTGTCGTATTGTGCGAACCGGGCGCCATTGCCGTCTGACGGATGCACAGCATGATGGTAAACTACATCTTAAAATCGTACACGTACAGAAACCGACCAGGTTGTGTCTTCCCCAGATGAAGGGGTGGCGCTTGCTTCTCCATATGTTTTTTGTCTATCAATGCTGTTTTATCCAAGAGCTGATGGCAGAGGGAACGTGCCAGCGCTGTTGTGGGGTTGTAGCAGGCATTGCCAATCTGGTGAGTAGCTCCAGTGCCCAGATGTTGGCTTTCTGTTGCTTTTGTTCGCTCGGCATCACCAGACATTTATCAGTGGCTTCATCTTGAGAGTGCCTTTAGAGTTGGTGTGAAGCCAGCTCCTGACGTCATCTGCTTGGAATGAGTCCTGCCCCCTCACCTCTAGAAAAGGCGCCAAGCATTTTGAACTCCTGACTCTACCCCAAACCCCCTCTCAATCCCGTGCTATCTCGCTTTTTTTCTCATTCTCCCTCTCACTCTTTCTCCCCCGCATTCTCTCTCCTCTATCCTCGTCTCTCTCTGTTTCTTATTCTCCTTCCCTCTCTTTTTCTCTCTCCCCTTTCGCTCTCCGTCCTTCTCCCCTTCCTCTCTTTTTATTCTCGGCTCCCCTCTCTCTCCATTTCTCACTTTCTCTCTTTTTTCCCAGGTACTGCGAAGGTGAGCTGCTGAGTCTCAGCCGCGTCTTAAGGTCGAATTCTGCTGACTCGGTAAACCTGTACACAGGCATCTTCCCACCAGGCTTTGTGAAAGGCAAAGCTGGTCCATGTGCACCGGGCTGTGCTGTGTGCAGGGGTAGTGGAAGCAATTACTGCAAACATGGCCTCATGTGTACCTTCCGTGCCCCTGGCATTCTTGCGGCTACTTAAAGCCTCCCTGGGGGTGGGAGATGGGGGGTACTTTCCAGGGGTTACATAGGTGAACACAGCATTCGCCTTTTAAGAAATGCAGCGCTGCCCTGTTGTGAATAGGGGGACAGATGGTCAAAGAGAGGTGCTTTACTTTAGCACCCAGTGGTTTAGGCGCCCAGTGCTGAGCATGGGCAGAAGCTGCAGCGTGAATGGCTGAATGTAGTCAGTAGGGTTGTCATTAGTGCAATTTACCAGTGCTGGGGGGAAGGGGGCAGCACTGCCCCAGGAGACAGAACGGTCGCGTAGCTAAAGTAGAAAGACTCAGACAGAGAACAGTCGGCATCCGAGGGCATGCCCATCCAGGGCAGAGACTGTGAAAGTAGCTCTGAGAGGTGGGCTCCAATGCTTTAGGCGCTAAATGACCTTGGGACGCAGCAGCCCGGCCTGTGAATTCCCACCCAAGACTTGCGTTGTCTTAAATGCTCGCGGCAGAGCTATGTGTAACCAGCCGGACACAGCCAACATTCAGTGCACCAAGTCCTAAAATGGTGGCGTTTGGTTTCAGTCTCAGCCCCACCGGGGTGAACAGCGCTGCTGTCCCCTCCACTACCCCTGTGACCTCCGTCCGTCGTGCATTTCACACGGTGCTGGGTAAGGCTACTTACCCCGCTTACTGTTTGCACCTTTCGACCCAGGATCAGATGCGCTGACACCTCCCCCCCACCCAGTCACTGAATGCTTACTGTGTCTTAATGCCACTGCACGTTTGCACCCATAATGAGGCCTAATTTGTTTGTGTGGTTTTTTTAAATACAAATCGAATGCTTTGTCATTTCAATTTGTTTTGACTAATTTTTATCCTTACAGTCCATTATGGTTCCTTCTCATTCCTCAAAAATATGAGCTCAAATCATTTTCAGCCTGCATTAGATTCATATTTTACATATAGTCCTTCTACTGAATCTGCATACAAACTCCCGTAGATCCAAGTGTATCAACATGTCGTGCTGCTATCGGACTCAACCCAAACAATAAATCATGTACATCAGTGTGCGTTAGGTCGGCTTCATAGCACCCACTGCGGCTCCTCCCAAAATTCTTTTCTATTGAAGAGTGTGTTCAGAAGAATACATTGGTTTATGTGCGTATCATGCATCCGCAGGAGCTTCTGCTGCATTACCTATCAAGAACTCCCAGCTCTGACACCTCCTCAAAAGGGCCCCCTCCCATAGCCCCAAACCCCACCCTGGCCCTTGGTTTATGGCCTCTAGTAGGTTCGTGCCCTGGAGTCCTCTAAACCCAGCCTTGAATCAGCGACTCCCGCTCCTCCTCTATTGTTTTCCCGTCCTCTTTCCTGCCTGCATCCCCTCCCTTCTCTTTCTCAGTACAGACCTGCTGCGTTTCAGCCCCCCCTCTTCATATTCTATGTCAGGCACCCCTTTGTTCTTCATTTTAGAAAGTTCTAGAAGTTAGAATGAATTAACATTTTACAAGACAAGGAGTGATGTCACACAACCTTTAACCTCAATGGCAAGGAATTGACATCATTTAAATGATAACATTTAAATGTCGAATTATTAGAATAACAAGGTAGTCAAGGCTGGCAGAGTTTGTGGAGCAGCATCCCGATGCATCGAAGCAGCTCTCCCCGTTTAATGGAGGACTTCAGAGGGGCTCCCTTAGAGGTGCTGTTGCCCCCAGTAACTTCTGGAGCTCTGGGGGTTCACCCTGCACACAGCAGAGCTTGTGCTCGAGTACTTATCAGCAAGAATGACATCTAGCCTTCTGCCACCAGTTCTACCTTCTATTAGCTGCTTTTCTGTGCTTGGCAGTGGTGTATGGATGGGGGTTCCTGTAACTTGATGAAAGCCTAAATAGCTTTGTGTGTTTAGAACTCTTGTTGTGTCCTTCTGCCCTGTCTGCCTCGTGATTTGTGCCATTCTGGCCTCCGTTACAATCATGCCGCCCCCCCCCCCCTCGTTTTTGTGTCCTTCTTTCCTCTGTCTGCCTGTTTTTTTGTGCCAATCTGCCCTCAGTTATAATTGTTTCCCCTCGTTTTTGTGTCCTTCTGCCCTCTGTCTGCCTGGTGTTTTGTGCCGTTCCTCCACCTGAACTGAGCCCTTTAAAATAAGGCCATGCTCCAAAAAGTACCGCAGCCCCCTGCCCTGAACCATAAAAAACTGCCCCCTACCTCCGTGAAGTACTCTGACTCTGCTCCCTACCCTCCCTTGGCGCCTAAAACTGTCCCCTGCCATGCACCCTACAAAGCCTCGACTTCGTAAACTGTCCCTTCTCTGTGTGCTTCGAGGCCGTAAAATGTAAGCCTAGGCACAAATGTCTCACTGGGAAAGGCCCGGCCTATTTGGCCAACAAATTCATCCCGTATGTTCCCACACGATCTCTCAGGTCTAGCGAACAGGCTCTGTTATGCGTACCTATGGCTAGGAAGGCAAGACAGGGGTCTAGAGCTTTATCTGTGGCAGGTCCAACATTGTGGAATGGCCTTCCCTTATCTATCAGATAGTGCAGGGAACACCTTCCTTTTAGGAAAAAATTGAAAACCTTTCTCTTTCAGAAATAGAATTCCACTCCGAGGTTAGGACAATACACAGCTAGTGTCTCTTTTGTTCGCTGAAGGTGCTAAAAGGCGCGGAGATACTCCTTCGGGAGTCGATTCGTAGCGCGGTACAAACTTGTTAATAAATAAATAAATGGTTGGATTTGTGGGGTAAAGTTTTATTTAATGTGATTTTATGTAGCGCGAACTTTACCCAAAGGTGTCAGAGCGGTTTACATAAGAACCAGTTGCCAAACCTAAGGACTTTGATTTACATGCGTTAAGTAAAAGATACAAACAGGAAAACAATTGAAATGTAGTCACACAAAGAAGAGACTGTTGATTCTTGTTATATTTCTATATACATATGGAAGGGATATGAATAGATGTACTGCAAGAGTCACATAGGAATGTTAGAGTAGAAAGGTCTACTGCATATACTAGTGAATACAGTCATCTCTATATACAGAAAAAATCAGTTATATTTAGAGGGGTCGGAGTGGGACACAGTGGGTGGATGGATGGATGCATGATGGATGGATGTATGCATGATGTATGGGTGGATGCATGGATGGGTTGTTGGTTGGATGGGTTGGTGGATTGCATACATTGTTGAGGGATTGGCTGTATATATGCATCTATCCATCCACCCATCCATGCATCTATCCATACACCCATCTATGCATGCACCCATGCATGCATCCACCAACTCATCCATGCAAGCATTACAACAAGAGCCCGCAGCTCTCCTTCGTCTCGCCCCCCCCTTCCCTGAGCCCGCAGCTCTCCTTCGTCTCTCCTCGCCCCCCTTCCCTGTGCCCTGCCCTGCTATTGTAAATGACAATGCCATTTATTTATGTAAAAAAAACATAAATAAAAAAAATGTCAAGAGCAATGCCAATAGCTCTAACTTTAACAAAGGCAAAACCATTGCATTGTAAATGCTTGTTTGTATATTCTGTACACGTTGTATGTTTCGCAGTTCATGCAAGTGTATATTCAGTACATATGACCTTTTTCTGCATCTCATGTAATTTGGACATATGTAAAGCCCTCTGCTACTAAATAGATTTGGACCACAAAAAAATTGTAAAATGGCATAGCAATTTCCTTGAAAATATGTACCATGTGCCCTCATTTGAAACATTTGATCATAGATTCGAACTGAAATAACTGTCTGAAATAAATGTTCCAACACATTTTGAGTCACAATATAAAAGAACAAATCAAAAATAAACAGCAATCCAAACAGTTTACTGAAATACCTTTAAAAGTGTTAAATGTAAATGCACGTGCACATTTTTGCATACAAGAAAATTAAACTACGCATACATATACATATGTGCAAACACAAGACAAGATACACACAATAACACGAGAACGCAACAACGAAAGTGACAAGCCTTTCAGTTGCAGACCCTAAACCATGCAACCCGGTATCACTAAACTAAGGAAGCAGATTTATTTGAAAAAATGTAAGTCTTACCCATTTTAAAGCGCGGGAACACACTGTTTTCTAGTGTAACCAGGCGCTATACAAAAGGCTTTTATTATTATTATTATTATTCAAACAGCCAATTCAAACCAAAACACTTTAAACAATTGCTACCTTTGCCTTTAAGTATGATCAATGCTGCACCCCTTTAACCAGGCCAGGCGAATGTTATCTTCACACTTAGAGATTACTTTTTCACCCACCTGGAATTTATTTTTATCTCAGTATACAGGAGTTTTTCCCAGTCCAAAAACGCTTTCTTCTACCTCCCGGGCCGTTGGTGCGCTGTTCTCTTCTTGTGCCACTAAATACCCATCTGCTCATCTAAATGGACTATTAAAGCTGCTGCAGATATGCCTGCCTCTTTCTCGAGCTACTGAACCCGTTTACAATAATAGCTGCCGTGGCTCATACTGTTACAACCGGTTACAGTCTTGCATGTCCCTTTCTTGCGATATTACGGTTGCCTCCACCCCAAGAACTGTTTCTTCTCAGACTGCTGATTGCCACTGTCCTGTGTGCAACATTCTTGTGCACTTAATGTTGCTGGAGCAATGCAAGTCTCTTCCCTGGACAACCAATGCAGATCTGGACTGTCTGTCCAAATGGCATGCAATTAACTGAGGTTAAAGCCCGCACTGTCCCCTTCTAAACCATCCCCCCAAAATACCTCAGTCGCCTCGGCCGGTGTGAGATCCTGTCAGGTTAAAGGGAAGCCGGACTCTTAGCAGTGGGACCACTCACCGGCCATCTTGAACATCCAGCTCAACGACGTGTACATCCATACGTCACTCACCCCGCGTTATTGCGTCACAAGAAGCTCCCCACCAACAGACTGCGGCGCTATGCCTGTTGTAGCCTAATGTACACAACACATGCTAAAACAATCCTCGCTGTGCACTGTCCGCAGTGTTTCGAGGGCAGAGCTGAACTCCCATGCCTTGCAACCTCTGGCCTCATTTCCTGTATCCCCAGGCAGCACATTCCCCGCATCACGCACAGCTCCGCGCAGCAACTAACAGAAGGAAAGTTCAACTGCACACAACTGGCAATAGGGGCCCAACAACACAACAAAAGCATTACAGTCCCGAAGTGGATGGAAAGGAAGTCAGAGATTTATGAATAGCTAACGCGCGCAGTGGCCAATGAAACGCTCTGAAGTCCGCGCTATATAAAAACGCATAAAATAAATAAAATAAAAGCTTAGGGTGTGCGGGGTGACTAAAAAGATCACCGAATAAATAATCAGCAATTATGGAACATGGTAAATGTGAAGGCAAGTTTAAACACAAGACTGAATAGTCCAATGTGAGTGGGAAGCAGGGCAGGTTTGTTAGAGGGGGAAAAACTAAATACACACACTAAATTAATTCAGCATGGTCCACTAACATTAAAAGTACATGAGGGGTACCAGCAGTGGTCAGAACCTACTGCTCGCAGGCAGAGCCCGGGGCGCGTAGAGCCGCACAGAGGATGCCCCGAGATGCCGGAGCGCACTTCAGCAGCACCAGGGTCTCTCTTACCTGTTTGTCATCCCCGCTAGGGCCAGCATGAAAGCTGCTGCCTGCGACGCGCTCGAGACCGGTGGGGGGGAAACGAGACCGCAACACTTTGTTTCTTGCCCTCAGCTTCTTGCTTCCGAGAGGCAGCACCGATCCCCACCCCGGCCACGAAGTCAGCCCTGGCGCCTCGCAGTGCTGGGCTGAGGCGGAGGGTGAGACCAGAGAGGCCAAGGACGCACAGGCGCCATCTTGGACTGACAGCCCTGAGATTTGTGAATGGAAGTTAGTCACAAGGGAGGCCAGCGTTGAATTGGCTTAAACAACCACTTGCATTAGACCTCTTTATTTGCAAATGGTCGATGTGCATTTGAAGCACTCTTCCCAAAGTTTACACAAACTTCCTGACAGTTGAGTCATTTGACCTATACATTTCCCTCCCCTTCCGCTCGGTTAGAACTAGGGGCACCAACGGACAGAGCGGGGCCTCATTCTCCCGAGCGGTTGCCGGGTGAGGTGAGGTCTTCACCCACACAAAGCTGGGAAGAAGTTATGTCTCGCTTCCTCCAGTGAACATTGGAGTGCAAAGTTCCTGGTAGATATGTAACTCCTTTTAAGTACATTTTCTGTTCTTCATATCACAAATCACCATGAGCTGCAGTAGTAATTCCATATTAAAGGTCCTGAAGAAAGCCGGGGTAGTTCCCCTACAGGCTGAAACATGTCGACCCACCTGCACAGCGCCATAGGGTAGTTCCAGTATTCAACTACTCGGCGTGTTTTTAATTTCTGACACCAAGTCGTCTTTTTGAACGTTTCCTGAGTCTTGGTAGTCATTTTTATCCATCACGATCACTTGAGCACTGCACTTTACCAACATTATTTGAGGAACAGTATGGTTAGAGTTCTGACATTCATTCCCGGTACCATAAGGCCGGGCAAGGTTTTGAATGATCATCAATTCCCACATGATGAGATTCCACCAAAAGGGTGGGCTGATGGGATTTGTCCTAGCCTCTGTGACTCAACAGCATTTACCCACATGTGTATCCAACGGCTCCACAGTCACCTGTATGGACACACACTATATCTAGACCTGGTCTGCTCTGTTGTGTGTTATCTATACATTTTGTGTACACTGTGATCAGGGAACATCGCCCGTGAAGCACGATGTTCACGCAAATAGAATCAACAAATAAAAGCGAAAGCACAGCGCACCCTGTATTTGAGTGGAAGGGTGGAAGCAGTGACGAGCGCAGAGCCACCATTTAAAAATAAAGAGAGGAGCCCTCCACGCCACCATGTTTCTCCGAGGTGATGCAGAAATGCCTCGGAGAAATGCAGCGTAATTTTGGGATTGGGGGGCGGGTTTTCTTTCTCTCCTCTTCCCATTGGCAGAAAGGTAAAATTCCAGCCAATGGGAAGAGGAGAGAAAGAAAACCAGAAAGAAGCAAAAAAAGACGCCCAAATCGGAAAAAGACAGGGCTTAAACGGAGTGATGCCCATCTCCTCCAATGGCTGGCCTCCGTTTAGGAAGCCAGCCAATGGAGAAGAGGGGCGGGTTAAATCCCCCATACTAAGAAACATTAAATCTCGGAGCGAGACTGCGCAAGCGGAGCCTACGGTCCGAGACCTAAAAAAAAGGGTAGGTGGCCTCTTTGACTGCAGCCAGGTCACAGGTCAAGTGCAGGGCCATTAGGTAGCTCTTTTCGTGCTAATGGCCCTGCGAATAACAGAAGGGAGAGGGGAAATTCTTTTGTCCCCTCATTCCCCCCCCTCCCTGGTACCCCATGTCCCCCCCACTCAAAAATCTGGGGGGGATATATCCCCCGCGTCCCCCACACTCCCTACGCCCATGGGGTGGGGGCCACCATTCTCGTTTAAGCAACATCGTGGCCTGAGAGCACCATGGCCGCAAAACGCAACCAGGCTGGGGACTGCAAACCCAGCATTTTGGGCCAACCGGACAGCCATTGCGCCGGTGCCTATCGGGGGTGAGTCTATAGGATTTGTCTCCACCTCGCTATGCCTCCCTGGAGATCATGCTTGGGCTTTGTATTCCCGCCCCTGTGACGTAACTGGGGGACATACGTAACCCGTTTGGCATCCCGTCCCAGGGAAGATTAGTGGACATGCTCACCCCCTCCTTTGGCTATATAGAGAATGGTCCGCACTGCCCACGTGATTGAAAGCAATAAAAGGCAGCCGCTGGACGTGACTAGGTACATTCACGTACAGCGACGGCCGCGAGGCAGAGAGTCCTGTGTCTGCTAATTATTTACTAGCGTTGCGTGCCCGAGCACTAAATAAGGCCACATTTGTTTTGCTTCGGACTCCGGAGTGGAGCCCCTACACAGCAGGCCTAACCACACTCTTAGGTAGCCACCTGGTTTCAGTGCTTGGGCCCTTCTGCTACCTGGACCCTCGCTGCAATCCACTCACTGAGGATATATTGAGTGACAACGGCATGTTCAGCCATTTCCTCTTGTTTTGGGACTAGCTTTGCCTGTGCAAGGCATGTGAACTGTGGGGTAACTGAATAGTGAGCGGCACCTAGATTCCCGCCAATGGCCTCCAGCTCCATTCAGCCTATCCCCAAGCAACGCCGAGTGGTCCAATGCTGTGTAGCCTGATGTGATGGTCTCTTCCCCAGCTTAGACCCACTGCCCATAACCCTTGTGAAGATCTGCCCATGTGGCCCTCCAATAACTGCCTACAAGAGTGCACCAATGATCTGGGACTTCCAGGTGACACACAACCTATTGGGATGTGATCCTTCTGCAGCTGTGTCCTGTAGGCTTGGCCCTCCGCTTGCCTTATGCATGTAGATGATCACCGATTATTGATTTGGTCTGCATCTGCGAATGGCTTACTGCCGGTGATCCCCTGTTGTGCGCTAGAATTCCTTCACCTCGCCCCTGAACCTGACACTTCTTGAGGGCGTCATGTCTTTTCTGCTCCCCCTGTAGCGGTGGGGTGTTGAGCACAACCTTTTTGACACTACTGCTCTCATCTTTTCCGAGAACGCTCTCCAATCTCACCGCCTTTAAACACACTGGGGATCCTCCACTACTTTGCCATGCCATGCCGTAAATCCATGAAGGAAGCACCTGGTAGGCAGCACAGAGACAACCCAGTCACCTCTGTGGCAGAAAACAATCCCCTTCAACTTGGCCCCATTGATGCTCCCGCAGGGGCTGCCCTCGACATCGCCTCTGTGGAACCCATCAAGCAGGCCTATATGGGCAAATTCCTACAGGAAATCAGATCTGAAATTGGCTCTGTTCGATCAGATGTCAAGACCTGCATCCACATACTTAAGCTTGAGGTCAACAAGCTGGTGGGCCAAGAGGATGACCTGGAACACACTGTTGAAGCACACTATGAAGAGCAGGAAGCTCTATGGCACAGAATGGCGTCCTTGGAGGAGCAACAAATTGAACTGCACCTGAAACAGGAGGACCTGGAATATGGAAGCAGGACAGATAACATATTTATCAGATGCAGTCCTAGAGGAGAAGAGGACACAGACATTCTGGCATTCACTGCAGATCTGCATGAAATCCGGGTTGGACAACAATGCTACACCCCGACACTGGATAGAGCCCATCGAGCGGCCACTTCCTCGGTGTGCCCGATACCACTCTGGACATCCTCATGCAGGTATACTTGTTCACTAAAAAATAAACTTTCCTTCCAGTAGCAAGGAACATCACCCATTACTCTGCACTGAGGCAGGGAATTTAAGCCTGTCACCGATAAGTTGAGGGACCTCAATATTCAATAACAAAGGGGGGACCCTTTTGCTATCATCTTCATGTGGGAGGACAAGCGGCGGACCATTGGCTCATTAAGGGAAGCCAAACACTTTTTGAACTTGAAGTCAGACTTGCAAGAGGGCAGCCTGACTCCAGCTCACTCACCCTTGCATGGAACCTTGAAACCCAGCTGGACCACAGTGATATCTCTGCTCTCCAGCAAGTTTAACAGAGACCTTGCTTCTCAAGAACCCAAAAAAGACATTATCCAACATCTCCATACCTTGTGGAGGAGCACTTACCCGGCTCAGCTGAACTCCACCTCAGTATAACTCAGACAATACCCCTCAACCATTCCCTGCCATGGATTGTGCTTTAACCTCCAGGCCTTGTGGGCTGGATATCTTGAAAATGCAAATGGGCTCCGATGAATGATCCTCACCAATACAGCCATGGAGCTCTTACCTCTTTCATTGTATCCCTTCAAGGCAAAGTCCGGAACTAGTCCTTTGGGGGCTGGCTTGCCTGGATCCTCCAGCTTTGTGCCCATGGTATACTAGCAGACACCTCTGGGTGGTCCTTCATCCTGGCCCCTGCTGGTGGGGGGGATCTGGGACCTTTAGAATTTCCTACTGTTGCCACGCACCCCCTTCGATTCAGCCCTTAGGAGAGTGACTTATCTAGATTGGCCTGCTTACAGATCTGTTGGACTATCCAGGACTGGAATGGCGTAGTTAGGCCCGGTTGGCCTCTTATTGCTTGTGTTTACATTTTCCTTTATTTCTCACTTAGGTTGACCAGCACACCAGGGAGACTTACGTTCCAGTGCTCTTCTCCTTGCTTTGTATTCCCACATCACAATGGTGAGGCACTGGGCAATAGGACGTCCCCATCTCTCCCACTCCCCCATTGTGGAACGTGTGTAATATTTTACTTAGCATAAGCAACAGACATTTTGGCTATGGTGTCCATTTAAGTTTCCTTCATAATTCTCTTGTATTTTCCCTCGGCTTTTGTTATCTATTTTCAGATTACTTCCTGACTCAGCTAAAGCAATGTACATGCTTGTAGCTGCCAGTGCACCTGGTCGTAGATGTGAACTGTCAATCATTTGCTGCTGCCATAAGCATTTCTGCTCCCCCTCCCACTTTGCTGACCAAGTGGTTATTCACCTGCCCTTGTTTGCTGATAACTATTTGTTAAAATTGTTCTTCCTATTTTTGTTCACATGTTTACAGTGCAGAAAACCTGTATAAAAGACCTGTGTTCTGTGACTTCAGTGTACCACCTCCTTGCAGCACTTGAGAGTGCTGTGTGGATGTGGTCCCACTCATGAGTGATTATTAAACTTGTTATTTATTCCAACTCCAGTGCTGACATCTATTTTGTTGGTCTATGGACACGTGGACTAAAGGGTGACCCTGCACCAGTGTACCCCTAAAAGAGGTACATGTCCACACCATGATATTGAGCTCACACATCT
This sequence comes from Lissotriton vulgaris, assembly GCF_964263255.1. Classification (NCBI taxonomy): domain Eukaryota; kingdom Metazoa; phylum Chordata; class Amphibia; order Caudata; family Salamandridae; genus Lissotriton; species Lissotriton vulgaris. The sequence goes on along the minus strand of NC_141685.1, from coordinate 1,149,929,768 downwards.
ACACTCCCAACCCTTTGTTAACAGGGATGCACTCCCCTCATTCTTTCGTTTGTTTTTGCTCCACCATCAGACAAAAGGGTGACCCTGCACCAGTGTACCACTAAAAAAGGTACATTTCCACAGTTGGCGCCCGACTCGTGGGGCCCCATTGGAGACGAGGCCGTCTGAAGGAGTGGTCTTGACGGAGAATTGAAATCCTATTGAGGAAGAGCACTGCACAAGGAGACCTTTCTCTTTGCAGGCAGGCCTGAATTTTCTGGTTTTCCCGATTTCACCCTCCAGCTGATGGCCGGTCTTAACTGGGGTTTTCTTTGGCGCAATTTTGCAGTGACCATTAGGTCGACCAGAGATCGGCAGGTGGGAGTTGGAGTCTTCTGTTTGGTAAGGTCGCTGAAGTTGCACTCTTGATTTGTTTGGCCTGGGCTGTTTGTTTGAATTTGTTATTCAATCTTTTCAAAGTTTGAAGGCAGGTAATTTGGAGATTTTTCTCCTTTTGAAATATTTGGAGTAGTAATATTTTACAAATATTGGTCAAGCATGGCTGTTCTCAGCTCACTCCGTAGGTGGTGTTGCTGCTCTGGTGGTACCAAAGTAAACTTGAAAAAAAGTCAGCCGGATCCCCCAGAGGGGACACCTAATAAGAGACATGTATGTCAAATATGGTATTTCCTCCATAATGTACGGTCCACTATGGAACAAATACACAAAGAAAGAATTTGATCTGGAATGGCCAGTGAGTGGGTCATTCGATTCTAAAAAGGTTCAATATGTAGAGCAGTGTTTCTTTAAAAGAAAAACAGTAGACAGGATATGTTTGATTGTGTACGTATATGGGAAAAAAAAGTACAAAAGAGAGCGAAGAAAGCAGAAGCTATAGCAGAACAAGTACAACGTAAAAAGATATATCAAAAAGCACTAGAATTAAAAAATAAAGAAGAGAAGGAAAAAATAGAAAAAAAAGATGGGGAATGTCGATTAGAAGTAAATGGCCAGTATCCTCTTAGGCGCCCTCTCTATTCCCTACTTGATACGTCTAAGTATGATTGCATTCTATTAGAACGCCCCTCACCCCAGTATAAATTTCCGAATCCAAGTGCCCCTGATAAGGTTTCTGTCAACAAGCATTTGTCTTCAGACGAGAAAGAACAAGATAAACAAGATGGGCGACAGGCTCGCTCTACTTTGACTAGAGCAGAAAAAGATACATTAAAAACCGCTGCTAGGGAGGAGGCTTGCTGGCCTCACACTGCATCGCTCATTGTAACTATGGTTCAAAAGTGGAATTTTATTTTGGAGAAAAATTTGTTTGGGAGGTAATATTTGATTATAGACGAATTTCTCAGGAATTACAGTTAAAGGATATAAATACTGATTATAAACAATAAACAGATGGGACTTCCCCTTTTTTGGCCTTATCGGATATGATTAGATGAGTGGTTAAAATACGAGATGCAACGTTGCATTTACGAAAGGAGCAAGAATTAGCTAGAAAACAGAAAGGTGTAGAAACACTTCAATACCCAGCACAAAAAGTAGATGCTCCAGTGAATGAGGTTGTACTTGTTAGTAGTGCTGTTGCTATAAAACTTATGCGTAAAGCTGCACCCATCTATGTTCCTACTAAGGCTTAGGGAACCAACGATGACAAAACTTCGGATGATGCAAAGGGATATTTTATATACAATTGGGTTTACACTCCTTGGAGTAGAGCTGTTGTGATGGCTCTTAAAGCTGCTTTGCCCGACTCCCAGTAAAATCCTGCCGCCTTCTATGAGGAGGTGGAAGGAGCCATTAGCTCCTGCACTACGAACTTGCCAGATATTATGTTCTTTGGGCTTATTTTGCCCCCTGATACGAGGAAGACGATACGTAAAATAGATGACAATGCAGCATATGGTGATATTTGGGAACATTTAGAACAAATAGATGCGGAAAGGGAGCCTGCCCAGAAACCTCAGAAGGAGATATTAGATCTTCCTAAAGCTATTGTGATTAAGTTAAAGACTCTCATATCCCCCAAGAAAATAGCTTGGACTACATTAGCGTCCTGTAAACAGAAAAAAAATGAGTTCGTTTCTGATTTCTTTTCAAGATTTGAAGAGATATTCCATGATTTTAGTAGTCAGTCATTGGCTGATGATACTTGTAAGCATTTGTTTGTTGATAAATTTGTAGCTAATATGTTGACAGAAATGGCTAGTCGCCTAAAGGGTAGCGACAGTTCTTGGGCCACATTTTCCCAGTTTCCCTTTTGACTATGGCCCAATATTATGAACTTAAACACGTGGGAACCATTTTAGGATTCACCAGGCTGCACAGCCACATGTCTGCCTGAATCCAATTAATTAAATTCATATAATTTAATCTGCTTTCTTCATTTTTTCACCATTAATTTTCAACCTTTCTTTTCCTTTGCGTTCAATTCATTTTATTCAATCCATACTTAACACCAATGTTAAGAAAAGGCTCAGAAGCAGATAATGGGTTCCACGTCATGATTTATTTTAACAAACCCAATGCATTTCGGGAATAGATTCCCTTTGTCAGGGGCATCTGAAAATACAAGCAAATATATACTTTTAACCAAGTCTATCAACAAAGCATTTCACTGAAATCCAAACAGCTTATAAAAATGATGTTAGCAATGAGCCTATCAAAGCGCTGAAAATTCGTCTGCCATATTCACAAAAAATTGTCACTTGCAAACTGTACCCAATCCTTTCTAAACCCACATTATTCATATATATTCAGCGTGACACGATAACACCATCGTTTTGAGTGCATCAACCCCTTATCAATGATAAAAGCAGTACCTACTTCTTTGAAAACACAAACTTATATAAACTTCTTGGCGTTTACCATGACATGCTGTTACATCCTAAAATATCAAAACGTGATTCCAAAATAACCAAGTCCAATTTAAAATCCATAGCTTCATATTCCTGCTATCCAGCGCGCTGAGGCACGTGTGTCTCATTTCAAGGTGAACTGAATCTGATGCTCAGGAAACCACTGTTAAGTGTTTCCGCCCTTAACACCCTGCAGGTGATTAATTGTGTATGCTTGTGTCACACCCCACTTAACAGCAAACCATATGCCCTGGGCTTTTGACTTTATTCACCATGATTCAATTAGTACTACTACAAATCCCACAATGCGCTATACCCATACTCTTTCACCTGGTGTAGATCGCAATACCCACTGTTTCGGATTTTCCCAACAAATTCATGTAAATAAAAGTAAAGCACTCCTTTCCAAACCGCTTTATGTCCGTTTTTATATTGGCCTTCTGAGTCCTCCAAGAAATGCTTCTTTGCGAAAAAATTTCCAACATTGCTCTTTCCATGAAAATGCTTGTGCACTTTGCTTGTTCATAACAATCCAACACAGCAGGGAACCCGGCTTCTGGGTCATTCGTCATCAACTTGTTTATCAAATTCTTAGCTTGTCCTGTTGTTCATTACATTTTAAACTTTTTATGGGTGCAATCGCATTGGAGACAAAAATAATTCATACAATGAGCTAAGTTGGGATGAGATGCACACCTTTGCTAATCAAATATCTGAACCATTTTCAACATTATACTCCATTCATACGTTAACGGCATGCAAAACCTGCTCTGCGCTTCGTCCCATTGCGCTGCAACATTACTCAAACACGAGGGAACCATCTTAGGATCCACCAGGCTGCACAGCCACATGTCTGCCTGAATCCAATGAATTAAATTAATATAATTTAATCTGCTTTCTTCACTTTTTCACCATTCATTTTCAACCTTTCTTTTCCTTTGCGTTCAATTCATTTTATTCAATCCATACTTAACGTCAATGTTCAGAAAAGGCTCAGAAGCATATAATGGGTTCTATGTCATGATTTATTTTAACAAACCCAATGCATTTCGGGAATAGATTCCCTTCGTCAGGGGCATCTGAAAATACAAGCAAATATATATTTTTAACCAAGTCTATCAACAAAGCATTTCACTGACATCTAAACAGCGTAGAAAAATGATGTTAGCAATGAGCCTATCAATAAAGCGCTGAAAATTCGTCTGCCATATTCACAAAAAATTGTCACTTGCAAACTGTACCCAATCATTTCTAACCCCACATTATTCATATATATTCAGCGTGACTCGATAACACCATAGTTTTGAGTGCATCGACCCCTTATCAATGATAAAAGCAGTAACTACTTCTTTGAAAACACAAAAACTTACATAAACCTCTTGGCACTTACCATGACATGCTGTTACATCCTAAAATATCAAAATGTGATTCCAAAATAACCAAATCCAATTTAAAATCCGTAGCTTCACATTCCTGCTATCCAGCGCGCCGAGGGACGCATGTCTCATTTCAAAGTGAACTGAATCTGATGCTCAGGAAATCACTATGAAGTGTTTCTGCCCTTCTTAACACCCTGCAGGTGATTAATTGTGTATGCTTGTGTCACACCCCACTTAACAGCAAACCATATGCGCTGCGCTTTTGACTTTATTCACCATGATTCAATTAGTACTACTACAAATCCCACAATGAACTATACCAATACTCTCACCAGGTGTTGATCGCAAAACCCACTGTTTCCGATTTTCTCAACAAATTCATGTTAATAAAAGTAAAGCCACTCCTTTCCAAACCGCCAATATTATGAACGACATGAACAGGAAGCGAAAAGCAGGGAGGATCAAAAGGTTAAAGAATTAAAGACTAAAGTTATGTTGGCTCAAGTATATGGTCCACCATTTAGGGGAGGTGGAAGAGGCGGATGTACAATGTATACACCTGGGGTGCCCCCTCTCCCTTGAGCAAATTTGTCCCCTGATTAGAGTGCTTATTGTAAAGAGACTGTGCACTGCCGTTCTGAGTGCCCTCTTGTGCGAGGTCTGCAGTTTCAGCGGGTAAGGGGAAGTATGAGAAGACGCCCAGGAAATTCAGGAAACAGGGGAGGTACAGGTACTCGCCCAAGGTTTGAGGCAGTTGAACAAGGACCAAATTACTCCAATACTTTTAATAGACAAAATCAATATCAAAAGTCTGATTATTCTGATGAGGTCCTTGCAGATTCTGATTACGCATCGGGATGCCTAAGACGGGGTAAGGAACCGGTTGAGGTGCCAGTAGAGCAAATGGGTCCTTATGTTGACTCAAACATCTTGGGATCTACTGATCGGTTTCTGGTTGATACAGGGGCTACCCGTGGTGCTCCATCTAAAAAACAGGTTCCTAGGGCTCCCCTTTCTGTCACAATGATAACGTCAATAGGATTCGATGGGACACCTACACCTAGCCCACTGTCACAGCCACTTGAATTCAAACTTGATAAATTTACTGCAGCGTGTCCATTTTTGCTTTCCCCTACCACTTCGGACAACATTGTGGGTATCAATATGCTTAAATATTTTCGTGTAACAATAGGCAGTTCTCCGGAAGATGTGCATGTTATTTTGAATGACAATCATCCAATGGTTGAGAGGTCTTGTCTTATCATTGAGGATGTCGCTCTGGCATCCTTACACAGTACTTTGCGGGCTAAATCAGATACCGATGTGGGTCAAATGGTTATTCCACCTGTACATATTCAAGTAAAGGAGGTTGTTTCATTGCCTCGCCCGCTCCAATATAAAATATCTAGGAGAAGGTGAAGATGTATTGGCACACATTGTTCCGGATTTCATTAAAGTGGGGGGTAGTGGAAGAGGTCCCTAGTAACACTTGCAATAGCCCTATCCTTCCTATTTTGAAAAAAGACACACACTCAAATTTACAGATTCATTATTGATTTGCGAGAAGATAATACAATTGTAGTGCCTCAATATCCGGTAGTTTCTGACATCATTACACTTCTCACTATGGTCCCTCCTACTGCCACTACATTTTCGGTGATCTATTTGAAGAATGCTTTCTTCTCAATACCCATTCACCCTGACAGCCGTTATTTGTTTGGGTTCACCCTGAAAAATAGAGCATATCGGTTCGGTAGAGCTCTACAGGGTTATACAGAGAGTCCCAGCATTTACAGTCAGGCATTAAAAAGGCAGCTTGATTCCTTTCTTGTACCCAAAGGGGTGGCTCTTATCCAATACGTTGATGACCTCTTGTTAGCTGCAGATACCCCTGAGCAGTGTGAAGAAGGAACACTGTTATTGTTATAATTTCTTGCCTCTCACAATCACAAAGTCTCGCAAAAGAAATTGCAATTTTGTAGACAGCAGGTTACCTATTTAGGTCACCTCCGGTCTAAGGGGGGACGTGCACTCACACCAAACCACATTCAGACCATTCTAGACACTCCTGTACCTCGCACTCAGAAGGATGTTCGTGCACTGATTGGCCTCACTTCTTTTTGTAGGCAGTTTTTCACACATTATTAAAACGTTGTTGGCCTTTTTTTTGTCCCTTCCATGGATTGCTAAGTGCCAGAGCGCCTTCCAACAGTTACGCCAAGCCCTTTGTTCTGCACCGGTATTAGGTACTCCAGATATGTTGATGAGTGATTATTTGTCCCAGTTAACTGACAGCTTGTCTTCTATTTATTAGCAGGTGCTGGAAGTGCTTCCTTCTTGAGACCTGCTGTGCGGACAGATTATCGCAACATTTTTGTCACCAAGAGAGGCCGACCTGCGTCACCTGAAGGACCTGAGGAAGTCTTCCCGGACCACACGATCCCTGGTACATCTAGGTATCTGCTTCGATCCAGGAAGAAAGACATTTTATCACAGAAAGAGACAGTTTTTAACCACCTAGGACAGTGGTTCAAACGGACTCCAAAGGGAGGTAACCTATTAGTGACTACTCGTCTCAACATTAGTGAAGAAACCAACGCCTGCCCAGGACCTTAGGGCATCATCTATTTTGTTGTTTGCCAATGAAAATGAGCTTGCCTAAGAAGAAGGAGATCTCTGCGACAATGAGCAACGGCTGTACAATCTGCATCCTTGGTCTGACTGGTAATGTGGGTAGTGGAGGAAGTAATGCCTAGAGCCTCCTTACCTAACATTACTGTTACATCACTTGCTGCAAAAGAGCACCATCAATTTGATTTGTCGCAACATGAACAGGGATACGGGCAAAATCTGATAAACAATAAATTTCTTCAAATGTTGCATCAGACACACCAGCTAAGCAATGCTACTAACTATTGGGTTTGTGGCAAGATTCCTCCTCATCGGAACATAAAAGGAATCCCGTTGTCACCTCTGCGATCCTCTCACAATGGTTCATGCCCAGCTTGGTTCAAACTTCTATATGCCTCTAATGAACAAAATCTGTTACCCCAACGAAGATGGGGACCCATAAGCAAAAAGGACTGCTTTATAAATGGAAGAATATAGGAAAGGAAGTGCAGCAACAAACTATGTGTATCCAAAATCTAGGTTAGCTAAAGGAAATGGACCCCTTGTTATCTCTGTTGCCATGACCAGTGGCCCCCCTTTGTGTACAAAGTACAGGCGATGTGCCAGTGGGCCACAGTAAATGTACTGCAGTGTTACAGATGTCTATGAGAGGCCGAAGCAGCTTCCTTGCATCACGTCACACTTATTAACTTACTAACTAAGGCATACTACTTCCTACCTCCAGGCTGGTCTGGTACCTGTTACATAGCCTTCCTTCTACCACCTGTGTTTTTAGCTCCCCCAACCTACCACCAAGATTTGCAATTGTTCAATCACTATGCTGGTAGTAGGGGAAAACATGCAATCAATGTCTCTGTAGTCAACCAGACAGAGACCACATGCGAACCATATAGATTGGAGCATGCTGTATCATCGGATCCAGCTGTTGTGTCTTCACTAAGCATGGGCGAATTTTGCGAATCTGGCGTTCGCGAATTTTGTGAATTTGCGAACTCGCAATCCGCAAAATCCGCGAATTCTCGCGAATTTGCGGATTTCTTTTTTTTGTGTGTTCGCAAATATTTTTGCCAGTTAGCGAGGACTTTGTACCAGTTCGCAATTGCGAACTTGCATGTCGGCTCGCAACGGCCGCGATTATGTTGTTTCTATGTCTGGTTCATCATTACAGGTTCCCAGCACCCTCTGTTTCACCCATGCCACCCTCTGGTACATCAATGCCACCCTCTGATTCATCACTGTAGATTATGGGGGGGAAAAGCAAGCACACCTGCCCTGCTTCAACTGACATGAATTAATTTGGGGTTGATTTATTAATGTGTCACTGTTTTAAAATTCCAGTCTGGCACCTGCTTCCTTATCTGTAATTTGCTTTCTGTTGCAGTGCAATTTTTTTTTCCAGGACCTTTGTGGCCTACTTGTAGCTATTCTATGAGCCTGCTGTGAGGGTCAGAGCAGGGTCATACAATTGTTGCAACTAGCAACTGAACTCTGGAGGAGCCCCAGTCAGGAAGCACTACAGGGAATGGTTACTAATGATGAGTTTGAACTTTTGCACCTGCTGAATGCTTTCACTTTTGCAAAACTCGTTTTTCTGCAGAACAGAAAGTTGATTTCTAATCCAAAAGTGATCCAAAGAAAGTCAAAAGGCCTCAAATCCAAAAAAGTGCAGGCAAATGTTAACCTGAGGAGTTATTCTGATAAAAATCATCATTTTCAGAAGGTCTATGCTGCTTGCTAGTGGATTTCTTGTGTAGAATTGCAATTTTTGTAATTTCGCGAGTGCGAGATTGTTGCTGCCCGCCGCACCTACATGTTCGCAATTGCGAACTTACATCGCCCGCCGCAAAATTGTATCACCAAGAAAAAAAAATCCCCTGCGTGCAAATTTGCGGATTTTCGGTAAATTCGCGAGCGTTCGCGGATTGCGAATTTACCGAAAATCCGCAAAATCCGCGAGCGTAACGGATTTTCCGCCCATGCTTAGTCTTCACACCAGACAATTCCCCTTCTACATAGGTGTAACGACCGGATTTTCGGACCAGATAGAATCAGCTCACCAAGACACCACCAATCCAGCCGAAACGTAACCACCTCCCTCCTCAGGACCTACTTACCAAGGCACCTAGGTACCTACCTGAGGATGGGGAATTAGCAATATACAAGCTCATATCATCAAAAACACCACTAAATCTATAGGATTACTAGAAATACTCACTGATTATTCCACACCACACTCATACCTTATAGTTTTGCGGCAACTCAGGCCCAGACTAGGCTACCCTCCTACTCATAATGAAGGGGGCAGTTCCGATTACTTACCATTACACACTGACCACAATCAGTGCTCACTCAAGCCACAATCCTGTGGGTATACACATTGACCTCAATCAATGTTCTCATTAATGCCACTCTCTCTAGCAGCAATCTCACTACACACCGTGTCCTTCCGGTGCTCTCACAAGCCACAATCCTGTGGGTATTTACTCAAGCCACAATCCTGTGGGTATACACATTGACCATAATCAATGCTCTCACTAATGCCACTCTCTCTAGCGGCAATCTCTGTCCTATGAATACCTTTAACTCTCTCTCTCTGTTGGGAAGTTTCTCTATATTTCTAATATCTACTGGGGATGTAATATTATAGGTTATGTGATAGATGGACAGTTCCATCCTCTCACACAAGAATGGCCAAATTACAATATGCAAAGGTTATTCTCTATTTCAAGTGCCCCCTGCTCCCTTGCTCAGTTACCATTTACCCGGACGGAAGACGCATCCATCCACATAACAGCATCTGACTAGAAGAAAGGTTAACTTTATTATAAGAAAACAACAGTTACACAATGGTTCACTAAGAACTGGGGTCCCTTTATTAAAAATAGCAAATTATAACATCACAATAACTAGCAATCTATACATAGCCTGAAAAGTAAAGGGAAATAGACGCATCCAAGGAATAAAGCTTTATTACTAACACATCCACATATAGCTGACAGGAACTGTAGATAGCTAAAAAGGGAAATGGATTATAACAGACTGCACACCGCTGAAAGAAAAAGGATTAATCAGTGCAACAATACAGTAGGGAATCTAGCCTAGGAAATAAAAGGAAAGTGAATGATAAAGTGTAAAGCAAACTAGTTTAGAATACCTCACCCTATAAGAAAGGAATGTTTCTCTCTCTCTCTAGTGGAATCAGGGCTCTCTCTCTCTCTCCCTCTGTCACCCCAGCTTCACTCCACTGGCTCAACTGCTCCAACTGGCAGCTCCAACTCTTCTATCTGACTGGCAACTGCTTCAATACATTCTGACAAACTGGCAGCTCCAGCTGACAGTTCCAACTCCATTCCAAAATTCATCTGACTGCTCTCTCTCCAGCTCCAAAAATCATCTGACTGCTCTCTCCAGCTCCAGCAACCAACTGACCCCTCTGCCTCTCTGCACTTCGCTAATATGGAATGCTCTCTCCTCATGGAAATTTCCAACAGAAACTACCTCCCACCGAATTCCTGTGCCAGCTCCGAGGCTCTCCGCGCAACTGCAGTGGCCATATGCATGTTACGTCTGGGCCCAAGAGACAAACACATTCTTTCGATAGGATCCAGTCTCAGCTGGTTTTCCCCTAGCACACAACAGGCTTAACTATAAACATCACCTTTACCCTGCAAGCTCCTCAGTCAGCAGAGGCAGAAAGCAAAATGGAGTCTCTCTGATTCTGGGCCTTGTAGGCCCGAAAAGGATGAAATAGACACTTAGCTCTATACACAAACCCTACCAATAGATAATATAAAGTCAGAACTACAGGATCCACCCCCTACTATAGGTAGAATGATGAAAAGACACATAATTATGTCAAAGCCAATAGGCAATAGATGGATTAGAGTCAGGATTAAGGGATCTATCATCATATAAAGCGGGTATCCTCTAGTTTATGCTTCTAGGTCTGAAAGGAGGCCTGAAAAGGACCAAAACAAGCTAAGAATAGGGATCTAGGATGGTAGCAAGCTTAAAGTCACCATCACTCAGAAATAGAACCAAAAACCCGGTCAGCACAATAGGTGGTCATCTCCAAACTACACAAAATAGCCACCAAAATACATCAAGCTTCAGGAAAATGGACTTGGGCTGGATGGTTCTGGAACATATTTTCTGTATGGGGTTAAAAAATATTATTGGCCTTATTCATAATTATTGCAATTCTCTTCTCTTGTTGTTTATGTATCCAATGCGGGCCAATGCTTTGTTCCCTCTGTATTTCCACTGTGTACTACTTGTCTACCATCTAAAACTAATGTCCAAAATGTAAATGCCCGTTTAGCAATAGACTGAGAAGTCAGCGATATGATGCTGATTGATATACATGATATTTATCGTACCCCTTTTAAAGCATAAGAATATGTTTTAGCTTATACTAAAAGGGCTGTCTGTGGAAAACGTTTAATATTTTACTTAGCATAAGCAACAGCCATTTTGGCTATGGTGTCCATTTAAGTTTCCTTCGTAATTCTTTTGTCTTTTCACTCTGCTTGGTATCTATTTTAGTTGACTTCCTGACTCAGCTAAAGCAATGTACTTGCTTGTAGCTGCCAGTGCACCTGGTTATAGATGTTAACTGTCAATCATTTACTGCGCCATAAACATTTCTGCTCCCCCTCCCACTTTTCTGGCCAAGTGGTTATTCATCTGCCCTTGTTTGCTGATAACAATTTCTAAAACTTGTTTTTCCTATTTCTGTTCACATGCTTACAGAGCAGAAAACCTGTATAGAAGACCTGTGTTCTGTGACTTCAGAGTACTACCTCCTTGAAGCACTTGAGAGTGCTGTGTGGACGTGGTCCCACTCATGAGTGATTAATAAACTTGTTATTTATTCCAACTCCAGTGCTGATCTCTATTTTGTTGGTCTCTGGACCCGTGGATAAAAGTGAACCTGCACCAGTGTACCCCTAAAAAAGGTACATGTCCACACCATGATATTGAGTTCCCATATCTACACTCCCAACCCTTTCTTGCCAGGGATGAACTCCCCTTCCTTACTCTTTGGTTTGTTTTCGCTCCACCATCAGTTCTATCGTGTACTCTTAGCCACTCCATGACACCCCCACCTGATCCTAAAGTATGAGCTACTTAACTTTGGTAACTGTGTATCTGGTAGAGACGATTCTAGCCGCAGATTCCTTGATGTAGAATTATCCCCAGGCATGAGACTGGATCCGGAAAACTTTTTGCCATAGCATTCCCGCGCGCCGGGGAGACGGCATCAGGCGACTCCGCCCAGGCGTTGTCCGCGTGCGTGACGTCAGCGAGGTCACATAAGTTCCACCCCAGCGCGCCTACGTCAGTTTTCTTTGGAGAACTTTTCTGCGCCACAAGCGGAGCCAGCAGGCAAAACTGTGAGAGTATAGGAACAGTGTGCGAAAGAGCGGAAAAAGGAATGGTGAGGAACAATACCATAAAAAGCAGTGCTAGACACAGCAGTATCCAAAGGTAGAGAAAAGAATAGAGAACAGAGCCCAGCCCTGAGCAGCAACCCTGCCAGTACTGAGATAGCCAACCTTAGAGACAAATAACGTATGTAAAAAATATCATGATAACATGTAGCAGGACTATAACCCCAACCACAAACAATGAAGGGGAACCAGTTCGGGACAAACCAGGAACAGCAAAACTCAAAGACAGCCCCATCACAGAGTGTGACAACCCTCATAAGGAACAAAGGGCAGAGGAACAGCCACAAGACCCCAACCTAGAGGATAGCAGAGGACCCAGAACCCTAGTAATAAAGGGGAAGGAGGAGGGGCCGGGTGGAGAGTAGGCCCCAACCTGGCGCTACCAGAGCATAAGGGCACCGAAGTACATATAAGCCTATCCCTAATATGCCAAAAGGAAAGGAAAGGGAACAAATAAACAGGACGAACATCCTGACAGAAAGAAGGAAAGAATGTACTCATAGAAGACACAGCCGTCCACAGGGAGGCGAGTGCAGAAGACTAAGCCAACAGCCCTCGCAGAACGGGGAGGAAGGGCGGGCCGTGAAGGAATTTGCAGCTAGAATCGTCTCTACCAGATACACCGTTACCAAAGGTAAGTAACTTGTACTTCTGATAGAGAATACTAGCTGCAGATTCCTTAACATAGAATAGATACCCTAGCCATACCCAGAGGGGAGGAGGGTCTGCAAGAGGACCCCACCCGCCTGAACATAACAGAGTCCCACAGGGGACGAGTCAAGCGGACAGGGCAAGAACCCCGTCCCCCCAGGCATGGAGAACCCCTACATTTAGAGGACCATGGACCCCAGAGGGGATGCGAGAAGACAAGAAAAGAGGTAGCCCGTCCTCACTCAGCAGAGGAAAAGAGGGCAAGGCGAAAGGAGGCCAAAGAACCCTGCGCCCAATCGAGGCAACAGAACCTCCACCCAAGGTCAAGACAATAAGAGGAGCACCGAGGGTGAAGAATATCTAGAGACTCCAAGGAAAAGAGGAAGAGCAAAGGGAAGCCCCCCCCCCCCCAACACACCCAGTGAAGAGGGCAGTCAAGCCTATCACAGCCAGAAGGCAATAAACCAGACAAAATGGCACCGCCAGCAATAAGCAAGCAGAAGCAGACAGGGAAATCTGAGGTCACCCAGGAAGAACCATCCAACGCTCCGCAGGGACAGACTGCACCCGAAAAGGGGACAAGAACACAAGAGCCAGCTCATCCCCAGGTAGGAGAGGCAGAACTGACTGCAGGGCCCACTGGAAGCAGCGGAGAAGGCAAGGATGACTGTCCCACTAAATCGCCAAAAAGGCACAATGGTGCAGAAAGACAGTAGGTCAGCACCTCCAAGCACAGCCAGAAACCGAGAGCACCACGGAAGGGTGCACTCAGGTCAAACCAGACTTCAGCCGAGAACAGAGAGCAAGAGGGCGAAGAAGGGTCCGGACACGCTCCAGGGAGGAGTCCGCACATATAGCCCAAAAAGAAGTAGAACCAGACAGAGCCAAGAGGCCAGGCCGCAGATAGCAGGCCAGACCAGGCGAACAGCGCAGTGACCCCGTAGATGGACACCCCGGGGCACAACTTAAGCCATTCCAACAAGAAGATTGCATCTGCAACATACTGTAACGCCACGGAGAGCAGAGGCCCGAAGGCGACCACAGCTCCTCAGCGCATGACAGAGATATAGAACAGCTACCACTGCCCCGCATAGGGCATGTTACGTCCCAAGACATGGGAACCTCCTAGGAAAAAAATTCCGCAGCAGAGGACAACCGAAATACCCATGAAAAAACCCGCAGAACGCTTGTCAAGCAGCCAAAGAGAAAAAAACAGAAGGCCTAGTCTCACGGCCAGCATGGTGTAGAAACCCAGAGCAAAAACACACAGTCAAGAAGGGCCAGCCAGTAGCCAACAGAACCACAGTCCCAACAAGGAGGACTCAAATGCACATGATGCACACAGACCACACAACTGGGGCGACCCGCCCCAACAGAAGAACACCTCCCAAAAACCAGATCAACTCACAGGTCACTGAGGGGCGGAGGATGCCGAAGCCCTGCCAAGAACCTCTGAATGGGCGAGTCCGCAAGTGAGTGAAACAAAATAGTGCCAGCGAAAGGAAGGTCTAACAGCCGTTCCCAAACGTTCTCCGGGAAAACACGGTCCCGAAGCCAGGCATGGTGACAAAGTGTCACCGAAGAAGCCATGGCACGACCAAGCACCTCCGAGATGTCCATGGCGGAGCGAAGAATAAACGCCGCCAGCTCCAGGCCATCCAACACGTGGTGCCTCAAATCAACACAGGTACCCTCCTGAGAAGCGGCAGACATAAGGGACTCCGCCGAGTCCCACAAGCAAGAAGTGGCCCTAGCCAAAACACACAGCATGTTAAGGACCCGCAGAGCCACACTGGTTGAGGTGAATATATTGCGCCCCCAGGAGTCCCGCCAGCGGGCCTCCCGTGAAGGGGGAGACAACAGCGGCGGTAGAGAGGGAAAGGCATTCTGCAAAAGAGGGCCTCTGGTAGAGGGGTGGAGGGAAAGACACACCGGATCCCGCGGAGCCGGATGGTGGCGGTGCGGAAGTTGTTGGGGCACCGGGTCCCCTGTGGCGGGACGGCCCCAAGTCTCCAAAAGACATGAATGGAGCGAATCTTCGAAGGGAAGCAGCAGCTCCCTACCACCAGAGCCCTGATGGAGAACCTCCAGAAGATGACCCATGGGAAAATGGGAAGCTAGATCAACCATGTGCAAAATTCCCACAGCCATGGAAACTGTGCGAACAAAGGCCGCACCAGCCTCCATAGGGCCCCACGTTGGGGAAAGCAGCTCCTCAGTAGGTGATGGCTACAAGCTAAGGCGGCGTCCCCCGAGCCCACAGGAGTAAGGAAGGGCCAGGTCCGGAAAGTAGGAAGAGGGACCGAGGAGCGGGGGACCTGCGGCGCCTCCTGTGAAGACTACGGCGACAGCGAGGAGCCGTCCTTAGACGACGACGGGGAAAAAGCCACGATGCGTCGGCCCGTCTCCGGCGAGGATGACACCAGCAAGCTTCGAACCTCTTGAGAGGAGGCGTCCGAGGATGAGTCAACGGCCCAACGGCGGACCGGCATCGTAGAGTCCGCAATCTGAAGCAGGACATTGTCATCCGACGCCAGGGGAGATGCCGGAACGACCTCCGCCACAGCTCTCGGCGCAGGAGACTAGGGCTGGGCCGGAGCCGGGCCAACGAGGCAGCCACCTGCGTGGAGGGGCGAGAGGGACCCGGGGAAGGACGAGGGGTCCCCCGCCAACTTCGGCCCGTGACTGGACGAAAAGGGCCCTCCGCTAGCCCATGTGGCGCGGCCAAGGCCAGCAGCCGCTGGCGCCGAAGCAGCATCACCTCGGCCTTGGACGAGGCCACCGCCTGTCCCGAGGACCAAGTGGGACTCTGTGGTGCGACCCGAGTCTCGGCAACCTCCCGCGACACCACAGGGACTCCTGCGGGAGTTTGCGGCGAAGCAGAGGCGCCGTGTGGCGAAGGAGTGACCACCGAAGGGCCGCACCCCAACAGCACCACATCCTCCGAACCTGGATCCGAACCAGCCGGAGCCGCCAGCAACTCCGTGGAGGGTCCCGCACACTGCAAGGGATCCGCTGACATCCCAGGAGGGAAAGGAGGAGGAGGAGGAGAAGCCAGTGAGGCCTGCAAAGCCCCCGCATGTCTCCATCTGGGCTCTAGTCGCCCCCACACCAGGAAACGGCGGATAGGGGGATGACACGCGGGGCCACACCACCTGCGGAGAGCCTGCGCCCCCAAGAGGCCTAGAACCAGCCCCCGGGAACAAACTGGGACGCTTACCGAGAGGTGAGCGACGCTCTTGTGACCTAGGAGAGGGATGATGTCGAAGACAGGGCGACGGTCCCGAAAACCCTCCGCAGGGGTCGGGCGTGGTGATGATGTTCAGCTGAGAGAAGTTTCATCCGGCGCTCCCGCCGGGACTTCGTTTTCATCTGCTGGCATGCCTCACAATCAGTGGATCTGTGGTGTTCTCCCAACCACCACATGCAGATGAGGTGAGGATCCATTGCCGACATCTGGCACGCACGTCTTAAAGCCTGAAGGTATTCGCACACTGTTCCCACACACAACGCAATAAAAGAAAAGGAAAGGCCTAAACAGGCCCAGAGCACGATCCGGATCCGCGTTGCAAGAGGAAAAGGAAAAAACTGACGTAGGCGCGCCAGGGTGGGACTTATGTGACCTCGCTGACGTCACATACGCAGACAATGCCTGGGCGAAGTCACGTGATGCTGTCACCCTGGCATGCGGGGATGCTGTGGCAAAAAGTTTTCCGGATCCAGTCTCACACCTGGGGATAATTCTACGTTAAGGAATGTGCTGCTAGTAGTCTCTATCAGATAACCATGACTAGCACCTCACATGCCAAGCTACTATCCCTCAATGTGCGGGGCTCAAATTGGCCCAACAAACAACGTCAGGTATGGCGTTCCATTCTTCTTCAAGACCCCAATTTCATTTATTTTACAGGAAACTCACTCCTAGCATGTTCCATCCAAAATATCCCATTTGATATTGGGCACAATCCACGGCTAAGACAGCTGGAGTTGCAATTATGTGTAAGGCTACCTTCTGCTCTAGGGGCCTAAATGTTGCGAAGGATAATAAAGGCAGTTTTCCTGAGAGTACAACAAGGCTCTCATCCCCTCACCCTTTTGAATATCTATGCTCCCAATCAAGCTAAGGACATGTATCTTAGAGACCTTTTACGCAACTAGTTAGCATACCAAAAGGGTGATATCGTGGTTGTGTGGGGACTTCAACCTGGTATATGTTGCTGACATGGATCTCATCTCTTCATCCTTGCAAGGAACGGTAGTGATGTCTGCTGCTCTTAAATCAGACTTTACAGACATGGGCCTTATGAACGCATGGTGTTATAAGCACCCTGAGGTTCGAGACTACTCTTTCTACTCACACTTCAACACTTCTCACTCTAGTATCGACTACTGCTTTCTCCCCCATGAGCTGCAACACGACTTAAACTTTGCTAGCAGCTCCAATATATCTAAGACCATGCCAACGTAGAAGTAACATTGCCCCGGGCAGGGGCGTCTTTCCCAGCAATTGCTTAGAGACCCAATCAATGTCACTGTGATCCAAAAATAAATCTCTACCTACTTCGATACCAACACCCACCCTGAAATTCTGGGGCACTCACTCTAGAATGGCTTTAAGGCCACTGTATGAGGGACAATCTCTTCCATTGCCATTGCCTGCACACAGGAAGCCAGACTGCTTGAGTCGGGTCTAACAGCAGACATTATGGCCCTGGAACGCCATGACACTTCTGCCCCATCTTAACGGAGCAAGTGACAACTAGCTTTACTGTGGTGCCAATTATGGGCACACCATAAAAACAAGGCAGAACACTTGTGGTTGGCTTTGAAACACAGATATTACAATGGGGGGACAAGGTGGGGACACTACGTGCAGGTAAACTCAGTCAACAAACCACACACACATACATATCTAAGATCAAACTTAGGGATGAGACCTGGGCTATCAATGAATGGGTGAAATAAGGTTTCTTTAATTCTATCAATCCCTTTATAGTGGGGACACCACACCACAGGTGTTCATGTACTCCAATCTCAAGGACTGTCCATGGGAGCCCCTGGACTCTTGACACTCAGAAGTCTTAGAAGCCCCCTTGCTGAGTTGCTGAGATCTCTGAGGGAGTTACCAGCGAGCAATACCATGGGCCCGGATGGTCTTCCTGTGGTGTTCTACTGCAAATTTCTCCCTCAAATACAGGATCATCTGCTGTCATTATTTAAAACTTTTACTGTAGATATGGGCCTCAGGATAGCATCAACGGAAATAGTGCTTATCCCAAAACCTGGTAAGGGCTCCTCTCTATGTGCATCTTACTGCCCAATAGCTCTTTTAAATACAGATGCCAAGATTTACACAAAGATTATTGCTAATAAACTGGAGCCATACCTCCCTGGTCTAATCGACCTGGTCCAGGTTGGCTTTATCTGGCAGAGACAGGGAGCGGCGAACATCCTTCATATCGCCCACTTGGTGGAAAAGGCCCACTGTCACAATATTCCCGCCTCTCTGCTCTAACTAGATCGAGTCAGCTGGCCCTTCTTACAGGCTGTCCTCAGTAAGATCGGTCTTGGACAGGCCATGATATCTAAGATAATGGCTTCCAATGCCTCTCCCAGGGCCACGATCCGCATCATTGGGCAAGCCTTGCAACCACTCCACCTGGCGAGGGGCACTAGGCAGGGATGCTTGCCTTCGATTTTCACCCCAGCTGTTGAACCCCTAGCTATGACTGTCTGTCAGGCGGAGGCTACTGCAGGGATCCCCTTTGGAGGACAGGAACATAAGGTTGACCTATTCGCAGATGACCTCCTGCTCATGCACACTCAAAACATCTACCAGAGCTGGGAGCGAGGTTGAAGGTTAACAGCAGATGAAGAGGCCTCAGGTTTCAAGAATTATTTGGCAAAATCTCAGGCCCTGAATTTAACGATTCCTATACCGGACCTGTCTGCCTTGCAATCCCTCACCCCCTTCACTGGCCCCAGCGCTCTAGCAAATATTTAGGTATCAATTTAACCAGCTCTCTAGCATCATGTACACAGATAAATTAGCCGGAATATCGGATTCGGTCCTGGAAGATTTACGCAGATGGAAACCCCTACAGGTATCGTGCCTGGAGTGCCTTAAAGCTGTTAAAATGTCTATGCTGCTGAAAAATTCTTTACCTCTTCCAGTCCCTGCCCAACCCTATTCTGCATGATGCTATTCTCCACCTGTAAAGGGAGTTACGCAATTTTATTTGGGAAGGGAAGTGTCTGATATTTTCAAACACAATACTGATGCTTCCCATACACCAGGGAGAGTCTGGCGTGCCCCATCCTCATTGAATATTATTGGGCGCCCCATCTATGTTACATTTCGGTATGGGTCGTCCGTGAAAGAGAAAAGCTTTGGTTCCAAATGGACCGGGCAGTAGCATGCCGTCCCCTTTAGGACCTAGCATGGTTTCCCCAGCATACTAAACCAAGGAGTGCATATATATCTTATCACAGCAAAACGGTCCTCTACATTTGTGACAAAATAGCCGTCAGAATGGAATTGACCACCTTCCCCTCCCCAAATATCCCGCTTGACCGTAACCTGGAGTTCACACCGACTTCACAGCCTCACTCCTTCCCAGCAGGGAGAGAGTGAGACTGTCACTCTCAGGGACCTCTTTGAGGGAGAAACAATCAAAGACTTTTGATCAGTGCAAACTGGATTTCCATATTCCTGAATCTGCCAGGCTACAATATTACCAGCTGCGGCACTGGGCACTCTCTCCTCCCAATGCCAGAGGGGTAACACAATTCACCCCCTTTACACAACTACTTCGATCATATAATGGGACACAGGGTTTGATATCACCCACCTTCCATGTGCTTCAGCACTCGACCTCTGCATGACCACACACATACCAATCCCAGAGGGAATCTGACACCACCAAGGGGATCTCCCAGAAACAATGGGACCAATTAAGACAAGACATTTCTAAATTGTATAGGTGCACATCTCAGTGGGAGACTGCCTATAAACTGATGATGAGGTAGTACTATACCCCAACACGTTTATACTCTATTTACCCATCTACTTCACGGCTCTGCAAGTCAGCAACTGGCGACTTCCTCTATATATTGCAGTCCTGTCCTCTCATGGGAACATTATGGAAAGAAATCCTGAGTCACATTAAAGGGGTCATGGGCTTCCAACTCCTGGACTCCTACACCACTGTGATACTAGGCATATGCCATCTGGCATTGGAAGCAATGATACGCAGGGTCTGGAGACTGGTAGCCCATATGCTTGGTGCCCTTGAACAACTTATTGCATTCCACTGAAAAAAAATTGGTTGCCTTGTCGATTGCCCAGTGGTTCACGTACCACTGGCAGGTCATGGCTATGAAACTCCTATCCCATAGAATGTCCTGCACAGATGACAAATTCATTTACATTTGGAAATACCTGATAAAGTATGTCACACGATTGGAAAACCTTTAGTTTTCTCCACCCAGACACAGGCTCTCAAACTGTTCAATTAACTCTTCCCACAGCAGTAGTCTTTGCAACTTCCAGGGACAGCTATCTCTTTCTCCCTCCTATGCCTAGGCCTTCCGGCTCACCCCTTTGGTGTATCCTTGATTATGTTCCAATGGCCCCATATTGTTTTTCCAAGCTTAATGTCAACCTTTAGTATTTTACTGTTCACCTTTTTTTTTTATTAGGTATGCCCCTATTTTTTTTCAAAAATATGTTTTAATGTAAATGCTATCTGTGTTGCTGATCTAACACCTATGAGCAACCATACTTACGCCTTCCTCTCAGGTCTGATTATTCGTATGCTTGACTCTACTTCCAGTTATATTTAAGGTGGGTGACCCAATATACCCTTGCGAGCTTGGGCTAGAATTCGATATAGAAAATTGCCAACAAGGGGATTTATTTGAAACTACCTAAGTAACAGGCGGTTGATCGATCTGAATTGTCAAAACTTAGGACCAACTTAATTCAATTAAAACCTGTTGTTAATCTAATTTTTCACTTTCAATTTTGACACAATGGTAAGTACTCACAGAAGAAAAGCTACACAGGAAATAGATTTTATAGAGATATCACTTTATGTAAAGTTTTCATCATCAAGGGTACAATTTTTTTTGCTTTGCACTGAAATATTTACTGGTGACGCAGACTAAGCACGCTATATCAATCTTGTTTTCGTGTTCAAGCCTCAACATAAGAAGGATATTTAGAAATTAAAGTCCCACACGAACCACGTGATTGGTGACGATCATGTGGATATACAGAGGGTCATAATTCTCAAAGGATTGAAGGTCCTGAAGATGGCCTTAAGGATTTTACAATTATAAGGCCAAAACGTCGACTTACTTGTCCACATCTTTCTACTCAGATTTATTCTGTACAGCGATATCTTTGTGTATAGCCAGCAAGATTCGCTGTCATCTATCTATAAAGAGTGGAACACAACGCAAGTGGATTTTAAGAACAATTAATCTATTTCTTGTCCATTTGTATATTGTTGATTTATTTCCATTGTTTTAAAAAAAAATTGTATCCTTGATGATGAAAACTTTACATAAAGTGATATCTCTATAAAATCTATTTCCCGTGTAGCTTTTCTTCTATTAGTACTTACCACTGTGTCAAAATTGAAAGTGACAAATTAGATTAACAAAAGGTTTTAATTGAATTAAGTTGGCCCTATGTTTTGACAATTCAGATCGATCAACCGCCTGTTACTTAGGTATTTTCAAATAAATCCCCTTGCTGACTCTACTTCCGGCAGGCCTATCTATCCAATGCTATAATGGAGGGTTATTGTTGGACGCTCCTACATGTGTTGCAAGACTGTGATTTGTTCTTTTGTCTTAAAAATCTCAATAAAAAGATTTCTAGTAAAAAAAAATCTTCCACATCAGTTCCCAATGCCAAATCTGATTGTACTCCTACTTTCAAGAACCTGTTCATCCTTTCCACCAAACCATTTGAGGTAGATGAATAAAACACCAATTGAAAGTGTTTAATATGTAGAAAATCAATAAATTGTTTCATGAGTGTAGATGTAAAATGTGTTCCATTGTCAGTGACTAACTCCTTAGGTGGACCTTCAATTAAAAAAACTTTCTTCTGGAATTTAATTACTGAAGCTGTGTTGGGTGCTGATATAAATTTAAAGTACATCTACTTTGAAAAGTACTCAAACACTATCATAAATCTTTTATCAGATGCTGACTCCTCAAAGGTCCTGTGAAATAAAATGAAGTTTTAACCCAAAGATCATCTGGCATGGGTACCATATGCTTTCATGAACTTTCTGATGTTTATCCAAAAGCAAACAGGTTGTACAATTATCAGGACATTTGACAACTTGTGCATCCATACACAGCCACCAATAAAACTGTTTTAAGTTTTTCAAAGTACTATTAACACCTAAGTGACCCTCATGAACTGTTTTGATGTGTCTCATGTAAAAATATCACAGCAATGCACCTATAATTCGGCATGATCACTCAACAGACAATTCCTGAGAAATCGGAACATTTGGCTTCAAACCAAGAACCAAGTTCCTCTCCTTGGGACACCCTCCCCTCATAAAATGCAACACCATCTGAAGGTCCTCAGCAGTTGCAACTACACATTCAACATCCTCTTGCACATCCAAATCATTACTCATATTCAAAGGCATTCTCGATAAACATTCTCTCCACCTGGAATGTACCTAATATCAAAGGTGTACTCTAGGAGACGTGTGTTAAAAAAGGGTTCCAAAGACAACCGGTAACCAAAGACCCTTTTATGTTGCCCGGCGGTATCGCCTCTATGACCCACCAATATTAATCAATGAAGAAGCAGGCGCTGGAGACTGGAAGGCAGGAAACGAAGATTTTATTTTCTCCGGAGGAGAACACATCAATTCAGACAGCAAGTATCGTCACGAGGTGCTCTAACCACATCTCTGAGGCCTGGCCTCTTATACTAGGGTTTATGACCTTTATTGCACATAACACATTCTCGCAATGCTTTAGTACTTGAAAGAACATCCTCGGAATCTCCCCTTCAGACCCGTTCCCACATACATTTACAGTTGGATTCCCCACCCCGGTCACAACAGGTGATGGTTGTCGCACAGCAGGGCATTCCGCCGATTCACGGAATGCATGGGGTTGGTCGGATCTCATGGGGTGGGGGCTTTGATCGATTCGGGGGTCTTTTGATGGGGAGGGGAAGCTTCCTACTGTACGGGGTAATAAACAGTATCCGCAGGGCCAGGTGGCGACCTGGGAACAAGGAAGACAAACGGGGACACAGGAAAAGGGGGTTTGCATCAAAAGGGTCTGAGGCCATGAAAGGAATGAGGGGAGGTGTCGCGCTGGGAACAGGATGGGATTCCGTGGTGAAGCTGCACTGAAGAGGAGTTTATGACCCAAGGCATGAGAGAGCGGGGGTTGTCAGCGTGCGGGGGAATGCTTGCGAGGTTAAGAGAGAGAGAGAGACGCGCTGGCTATCAGCGAGGGGCAGGGAGGCCATGGTGCTCAAAATGGCTGCCGCTTACGCGCACGAATGGGCTTGGAAAGGGGCAAGATGGCGCTGATAATGTTCACCAAGTTTGTATTTATTTTCCACAGTCCTCCCTTTAACATTTCCAAGACATCTTGCTGGCCTATTTCCTATCTACACCTATATGCCGCGATCATAAGTAAGGGAGAGGGGACTTAGGCGAAAGAACTGTACATAAACATCACATTATAAACATCATATTGAAAAATCTCATCATTTAGTAGGCGGGTTCATCGTTAAGTTGGTTGCAGAAAAAGTCATCGTAATGCAATATCAGACTAGAATTATGTAGCGAGGGCGTTGGGTACAGATCATAGAATAAGAACTGGTAAGTTATCATATAAGTAAGTCCTTTTTGTATACGGCGGGTGCATAGTCAGTCCAATGGTGGTTGGGAGAGAAATGAGATACAGTAAAAAATATATATATATCAGAGTTCTCGTTGTCCTTTGTCGTCTTCTGTCGGCACTGTTGAGCACCTGGATTACCTATCAACAGAAATGTTCATGTGGATTGAGTCGTTGGGGGTCTGCGGGTAGGGGTGCATTCTGTTTGGTTTTCGTCAGACCTCGTAGGAGAAATGCGTTACGGTTT
The DNA here is from genome assembly GCF_964263255.1 of Lissotriton vulgaris. Lineage (NCBI taxonomy): Eukaryota > Metazoa > Chordata > Amphibia > Caudata > Salamandridae > Lissotriton > Lissotriton vulgaris. The sequence goes on along the minus strand of NC_141685.1, from coordinate 1,149,905,659 downwards.
TGGAGCAGGTGCATCTTCCTCCGTAATGCAGAGCATAGATTTTTGCAATGGAAAGTGCAATTGTTCCAGAATTGTGAGATCTGTTCGTTTCTTGAGTCTCTGTGGTGGGCATTTCCTGTTGCTTCCATCATCTTCAAGGTGCTTGGTAGCGGGCAGAACCACAGACTTTGTTTATCTTTTCTTCGGGGGCGACCCTTGGTGGAGTTGTAGGTCACCGTTCTGGGATTTAACATAGTTCGTGGTCTACTTAGTCGGAGCTCCCTCCCTTCTGACGCAGGGAGTACTCTTCTCTGGGTAGCTCAGTAGAATTTGGAGGAACTTGGGAGTTCGGGTGGAAAGGTGCGGGTGTGAACAGTCCTTATGGTAGGTCGGAGGAGGAGGGGATGGAGCAAGGCCAAGTCGGGAACAGATCAGGGGGACGGAGGGTTTGCGACAGGCGGGTCCGTAACCATGTTCAGAGAGCGGGGACTTTTTGGCACACGTTGATCATAGAGCAGGGGCTTCAGGTCAGCCCTTTCCTTAGCTTTGTTTGAAACAGTGCCCCGTCCTGCGACTCCTTACTGCTGTGGTCTCGCCTCGGCCTCCGTCGCTGATGTTCCACAATCCGCAGTCAGGCCGCGTGCTCCCACATCCGGTCTCTTTCCCCTCCGACAGTGATACCCTTAAATGAGTGTTGAAAAGACAGTCTTTAGAGATTTTGCAGAAAAAGGTAATTACATAAATCTATTTTCTCTCCCAACACCAAGCAACAGGGGTAAGCACTCGCTACATTTGAGATTTTTGCGGCTAACGTATAAACAATTGATGATGGATTTGCTGGATTCCTTACAACTTCCTTTTGTTGGCTAATTCTTTGACGCTTTGATGATTATAACGTTCATTTGTCATATGTCTATTATAGTAGATGTCAGTTCTTCTGGCAGAGACCCATTTCCCTAGTACGAGTCTTGCAAGGCTAGGCTGGTCTTCAGGGCCTTGTATTTTACAAAAAGTGCAACGTGCTATTCACCATAGTCTGATAGGCATCCTTCTGAGGGATGAACATAGGCTAAACAAGTCTTCATTACATCAAAACATCTTATTTTCAGCAAGGCTTACAGCAACAAGGTCTTTCGATTTTCGATCTAATTTTTTTAACTTTGCATACATCTTTCTAACTTTCTATATAAATCCTCGCAACCTGGTTACTACAAAAACTCGGGGGTGGTTTGCGATAATTATTAAACTTATCCTCGGGGAAGGTGGGATCTTATGAAAAACGATTAGGAACACAGCGAATCGGAGCAAGGGGCGTTTTTCAAGTTCTCGTTCAGGGCAGCTGATACCAAACTGGGGGCATTTTGGGTAGATGGGGGTGTCTCGATCATTTCTTACAGCTTGGGGTACGGAGACAATTTTCAATGGGGATGGTCGCATTACCACAGACACATTTTATCATAGAAGCCACTGACAAATAGTTCCCTCAGAGTGGGTCAAATTTAGGGAACCTTAGTCGTCTTACCTGTCCCTTTCCTATTGGCCAATTTAAATTTCATCCATATTTTAGTAGAAAAGGAGAGGTAGTAACGTGGTACCGATACAATTTTATTTAGGACAAATTTGTGCAAATACTTGTGGTATTTGGGGCCAATCAGGAGGTGCACCAGGTTCGCCAATTAGGTGCCAGTTGCTAGGAAGAGGGAAAGTGTGGAGGGGCTGAAGAGTGAGTGAGAGAGAGAGAGAGAGAGAGAGAGAGAGAGAGAGAGAGAGAGAGAGTAAGAGAGAGAGAGAGAGAGAGAGAGAGAGAGAGACAGACAATAGGCCAAACAGTACACGTGTGACATGGGGAATGACCGTGTATTGTTTGGGCTATTCAGTGCGTTACCTAACGTTTAGACGTTTCGGGTCTGTGTTAGGATGTAGAAAAGCATGCAGTTTTGGGACAGAAAAGCATTAGATCTAGTACAAAAAGGTCGTGCATTGGGTAGGGCGTCCTTTTTGTGTCGTCTTGCAGCGGTAGTCCGTTTTCATGCATCGGGCGTGACGTGGTTCCAGATCCCTTATGATACTCCAATCGGGATTCTAATGTAACCTGCAGAGGGAAAAAGGGGGAAAAAGGGGAGGTAGGGGGACAACATTCGAACACATCAAATGTATGGGCACGAAAGTCCTTTACTTACCACATACTCGTACTTATCTCTTCGGGATATAATCCCTTAGGGTTCTGGTTTCCTAAAGTCATGGGGGCAGGCAATGTGATAGGTGGTTCATGGGGAGGTTCGAGGATGGCATTAAGGATCGTGTGTAGTGAAAACGCTTAAAAAGAGGAATCAGAGGTGCCTAGCGTGAGGTACCCGGTTTTGTAGATGTATCCGGCCATCGGGACCCCTAAATCATTCCCAAAGCTGTGATGTTCTAAGGCATATCAGTTCTTCGTTCAACCCTGTACCTTAGTACCTTCGACCACCATATCTTTATAACATTTTATCGATCACACCGTTTTACTTTACCCATTCTCAGAAGTCGAGGTCCTTCTTCATACGTCAGTTCCTGAGCTTAGTCGCATATCTTGGAGGCAGCGTATCATACCTTCGATTCGACCATCAACCCAGGGCCGAACAACCATTTCTCGGATAACCTTAAAAAAAGAGCAGAACAGTTGCGCACAGAAAAACCCTCCCACCGATACCCGCATTTACAAAAGTATGCGATGCCTATCCATAGCTTTTTAAGACCTTTATTTGTAGAATTATTCAGTACGTAAAATGTGAGAGCGCAATTCATATTTTGGTCTGACATGTCGTCGATGGAAGCACATACAGTAGGGGGTTATTTTGTAGCACAAGAACATGTAAAAAAGGTCTAATTAATTATTTGCAAGTAACCAAAAACATTTCATTGCGTGACGAAGGAATCAGGGGCATTTCAGTTCATAAATGGAAACACAGTCAAGCTCATCGTAATCACATTTCCTAGATGTAAACCGCGGGTGTGCATCATGAGCGACGTTATGTATCAGTTACAACAAATACCAAAAATAAATTGTTCATTGAAATCAACATTTTACGGAACCCTTCTTAAATGTTCGCCAAGTGAACCCTCCTCCCTTTAACATCGAGTGCGCAATGGTTCGTATATATATATATATCTTAGTACATCAAGTTTCATTAGCTAAGGAACACCACGAGGCATCCGTTAGTTTCCATTGATACCAGCGCCATTTTGGGCGAGGCCGGTTTAGTCCGGAAGTAGCATCAGGGGCAAAATATCCCCGACAATTGGCGGTTGGACCAGAGTCCCTTTCGGCAGTTCAAAAGAAAACTGTGCTAACAGAGGGGCTGGTGGTGTGGACCGTCAATCAAGAGAGGGAGGGGGTAGAGTCTCTCTTACCGGGTCATGTTGATGTTCAGCCGGAACTTGCTCGAGTTCGTTAGCCCATAATGTTCCTGGGTGGTTCAGACGGAAGCTGATGCAGACACGAGAGCACCGCCATCTTGTTGCTGTGCCGTGGTTATTTCATTTGAGATCAATGCAACTGTTCCTCACCGGAAGCCTGAAGGGGCCGAGGGCTCTTGGGACTTTGGTAGAATCTTCAAAGTCGAGGGGATGTTTGTCGATGGTGGGGGCTTGCGCCCAGGTGGGCAAGTGCCCGAGTTGCAATTTCGGACAAAGTTACTCCAGCGGCCTAGACCCGCCTTTCGAGGGCCCAGACGCCATTTTGAGACCCTGCAGCAACCGCCCTTCGTTGTTTCTATCAGGAGAGGAAGAAACTTCTTGTGATGGCGAAAGACGGAGCATCATGTTGCTGGAGCAGGACATTTTGGTTCGGGGCGCCAGGGTGCAGCAGTGGAGCCTTCATCTGGGGAGGTGAGGGAGGCTTGTCTGTGCCGCCTCCCTCTCCCGGCGCATCCTTCGCCGTCCCTTTGAATCAGGGGCGCACATGATGACCACCCTACGCCCCTGATTCCGACTCTTGGGGGACCACTGTACATCCGGTGCTCCGCAAATATACCAGTCGGGCATTGTATGTCCTGTGTTGCGGAAATATACCAGTCGGGTATTATGTGTCCTGTGCAGCGTAGGTATATGGCCGTCGCCCGGCTGGAGGACATCGGCGCCGGGCCAGGGCAGGGAAGCCTCCTACCTGTGGAGGTGGAAGAGGCTCGTCCGCGTCGCCTCTTCCTCCCTGCCCACCCTGCATCCGTTCGATGGAGAAATTCGTGATGGCCGGACCAGGAGATACGAGGGAGGGGGTCATTTGCAGCCGCCCCCTCCCTTCTCGCGGCCCGGGGGACGCCATCCCTGGAAGGGTAGTATGGGAAGACCATTTCATTGCCCGTTTGGTGGAGCCTCCAGGACCTTCTCGCCAGCGATCTCTTTTTGGCCCATGGTTGCTGGCAGGCCCCGCCCCACACGTGCTATGTGTTTCGGATGGGCGGGACCATCGAACTGTTACATTGGAAGACTTCCGGAGTGAGCATAATATGTTTTGTATTTTTTCCTATTAGTAAAGTTTTTTTTTTTTTTTTAGAGAGTTCTACTGGTTATTCTATTTACTGTTGGTTGTGTGTTTTACCGTAATTAAATCCTTAAGTTATATAATAGACGCTTGGCTTTCTTGAGTCTTTTCTCTAACGGGGGGTTGTTTACACTGACCTGCAGTTGTGTTTGTTTTTCAGAGTGGGGGAGCAACAGAGAGCAATCAGTCCCAGAACTCTAACATGTCGTTAAAATTGGTCTGACGAAATCTGTGCCACCGAGCATAATCAAACGTGGTGGTCCTATCTGTCCTGTCCATACTAGTCTGATTGGTTTTTATTTCGTGCCTTTTCCCTTTCTGTCGGCCTGTCCTTTCTGTCGACCCTCCATTCTTACCTATGCTCTGCAAAGTCGGACATTGGGCTTTCCAGTGTCCAAGACATTTACAGAAAGCACATTGGTTTTGTTTTACATCTGTTCGTCCTGTGCATAGTGCCGGGGGATTACCTTCGGGTCGTTGTGTTCCGGGGTTGGCTTGTCGGCACATCCCTTTACACCGTTCGCTTTTCATGTCTACTCCTCGGGACTGTGCCATCGCTGGCCCTTCCCTTTGCCTACTAGACGTTTGGAGGGTTGTCCGTCGTGTCCCTTCACCTTTTCTAAATTCGTCGCCTTCCCTTCGTCGTGCAGCTTCTTTGCGCCACATACCGAGACTATCGAGCATAATAGGTGTTGTTTCATTCCTACGAAGGGCTATTTCTACCGTTTCTATTTTGTCAAGATCAAAGGATCCTCTCAGTGGCCACTGACTTTCTCGATCCTTTTTCGTATATTTATGCCATAGTTCACTGTAGGCTATAGCGATTAATCCATGCTTCATGAACATGTCCTTATTAGGGGTGCCTTCCAGCGGAGCCGGATGGTTCATCTCTAATAAGCGGTCCGGGTAAAACAGGCTACTAACCAGTGGGGAGAAGACAGGCATGACGGATCGCAATGGGATAATAGTCAGCACTACCTATCTTATCACTGCGCGCAAAGACTAGACAGAATATTTCTATTCTACGTTGTTTGCACGTAGTGAATACCTCATGAACCAATTCTGAGCAATCAATGTTAGGTCAAAAATAAAAAATCAATATGGTCAATGGGGAGAATAAGTAGGCTCGCAAAGGTTCGCGTCACCTACCCTTTCACTATCTGCAAAGAGGGGACCTATTTTTCCCTGTTTGCAGACAGAGAATCTCCAGAAAACAATCTATAACAGTTAATCAATGGGGGGAAGGGGCAATTGTTCAGTGGGGGAGAAAGATAGGTCCGACGGGTGCGTACCTATCCTTCGCTGTTTATAAAGGGAGAGCCTGTTGTTTCTCCGTTTGTAGACAGTGAATCTCCAATAAATTAACAAAAAGTAATACTAGTATTTTCTCAACAATTATCAATCACTTTCAATTATCTATCACTTTCGCAATTCGTCGTGTTTACACGACCTTACCCGGACCGCATGGACAGTTTCTCGTCTTCCGAATCCAGCGCCCGATCGTCCTCTTCTCTTCGTACTTCTCGTGGCACTCCTGATGGTTCCCAGTCAGGACCGCAGATCACTCGAGAGAGGTCTGTTCGGAACCAGTGAAGTTCGGATGATCGGCTGTCAGACGAGGGTCTATCGGACAGGGTACCTTCCGATCGTTGCAGTCGTTCACTCTGTCGTCGGGACCTCTCCCACTGGATCCACGAGTCGCTGATGGGCCCCACGTTTGGGACGCCAATTGTTAAAAAAGGGTTCCAAAGACAACCGGTAACCAAAGACCCTTTTATGTTGCCCGGCGGTATCGCCTCTATGACCCACCAATATTAATCAATGAAGAAGCAGGCGCTGGAGACTGGAAGGCAGGAAACGAGGATTTTATTTTCTCCGGAGGAGAACACATCAATTCAGACAGCAAGTATCGTCACGAGGTGCTCTAACCACATCTCTGAGGCCTGGCCTCTTATACTAGGGTTTATGACCTTTATTGCACATAACACATTCTCGCAATGCTTTAGTACTTGAAAGAACATCCTCGGAATCTCCCCTTCAGACCCGTTCCCACATACATTTACAGTTGGATTCCCCACCCCGGTCACAACAGGTGATGGTTGTCGCACAGCAGGGCATTCCGCCGATTCACGGAATGCATGGGGTTGGTCGGATCTCATGGGGTGGGGGCTTTGATCGATTCGGGGGTCTTTTGATGGGGAGGGGAAGCTTCCTACTGTACGGGGTAATAAACAGTATCCGCAGGGCCAGGTGGCGACCTGGGAACAAGGAAGACAAACGGGGACACAGGAAAAGGGGGTTTGCATCAAAAGGGTCTGAGGCCATGAAAGGAATGAGGGGAGGTGTCGCGCTGGGAACAGGATGGGATTCCGTGGTGAAGCTGCACTGAAGAGGAGTTTATGACCCAAGGCATGAGAGAGCGGGGGTTGTCAGCGTGCGGGGGAATGCTTGCGAGGTTAAGAGAGAGAGAGAGACGCGCTGGCTATCAGCGAGGGGCAGGGAGGCCATGGTGCTCAAAATGGCTGCCGCTTACGCGCACGAATGGGCTTGGAAAGGGGCAAGATGGCGCCGATAATGTTCACCAAGTTTGTATTTATTTTCCACACGTGATAACCTTACTAGGCAAGCTGAAGCATTTCCTATTCCACTTCCCTTTAATACATACACAAGAGGTTTATGATCTGTGTAAATCTCAAAAGGTTTTGCATTTCTTTACTGCCCCCGTATAGGCTAATGCCTCTCTTTCAATAGTACTGAAATTTGTTTCTGGTATTTTCAAAGAACGTGAAGTGAAAGCCACAATCCTTTCTTTAAAATTCACTCACAGAGAAAAGACAGCACTGACATTGTGCGCCAGGGGCAGCTGGTGACATTTGAAAGTGGTGGGGCGTAAAATCATTTTCATACAGCACCGTAGTGAGCGAACACGAACAACCTAAGGGGTTTTCGAAGGGGGGGGGGGGTGTCCCCTGAGAACATTTTGAAAAAAAGAGTGGCCAAATGGTGCATTTTCAAGCAAATTTGAGAAAGCAGGAAGATTAATAAAGAATTGTGAAAGTGCAGTTATTACATTAATAAAGAGATGTCATAACATAGGTAGCTGCTTATTCAGTATAACCACAGAGCTTCATAACAGACTTCGAGATACAATGCATTTCTGAGTACAACATTCAAAATGTGCACCCACTCTAACCACCATGTAGAGTGACCACACACATAGCCCTAACTAAGCATGGGCGGAAAATCCGTTCCGCTCGCGGATTTTGCGGATTTTCGGTAAATTCGCAATCCGCGAACTCTCGCGAATTTACCGAAAATCCGCAAATTCGCACACAGCGGATTTTTTTGCTTGGTGATACAATATTGCGACGTGCGGCGTTCACTTACCGTCATTCAGCGTTTGCCGAGTTGTTTTTCTCGATATTTTGCGAGTGCTGCTCCATTTTGGATCTTACTGCGGGAGTTTGGCGATGCATCGCGAGAGTTCGCAATTGCGAACATGTAGATGCGGCGGGCAGCAACAATCTCGCACTCGCAAAATTCCAAAATTTGCAATTCTGCACAAGAAATCCACCAGCAAGCAGCATAAACCTTCTGAAAATGATGATTTTTATCAGAATAACTCCTCAGGTTGACATTTGCCTGCACTTTTTTGGATTTGAGGCCTTTTTGACTTTCTTTGGATCACTTTTGGATTAGAAATCAACTTTCACAAGTAAGTTTGTTTGGGCATTACAGTTGCTGTTTGCAGAAAAACGAGTTTTGCAAAACTGAAAGCACTCAGCAGGTGCAAAAGTTCACTCATCATTAGTAACTATTCCCTGTAGTGCTTCCTGAGGGGCCCCTCCAGAGTTCAGTTGCCTACGTTTGTTTGGGGCATTACAGTTGCTGTTCTGCAGAAAAACGAGTTTTGCAAAACTGAAAACACTCAGCAGGTGCAAAAGTTCAAACTCATCATTAGTAACCATTCCCTGTAGTGCTTCCTGAGGGGCGCCTCCAGAGTTCAGTTGCCTACTTGCAACTATTCTATGACCCTGCTCTGACCCTCACAGCAGGCTCATAGAATAGCTACAAGTAGGCCACAAAGGTCCTGGGAAAAAAAATGCACTGCAACAGAAAGCAAATTACAGATAAGGAAGCAGGTGCCAGACAGGAAGTTTAAATTCAGTGACACATTAATCAACCCCAAATTAATTCATGTCAGTTGAAGCAGGGCAGGTGTGCTTGCTTCCCCCCCCCCCATAATCTACAGTGATGAATCAGAGGGTGGCAGTGATGTACCAGAGGGTGGCATGGGTGAATCAGAGGGTGGCAGTGGCGAAACAGAGGGTGCTGTGAACCTGTGATGATGAACCAGACGTAGAAACAACAAAGTCGCGACCGTTGCGAGCCGACAAGTAAGTTCGCAATTGCGAACTGGTACAAAACCCTTGCGAACTGGCAGAAACCCTTGCGAACACAAAAAAAATCCGCAAATTCGTGAGAGTTCGCGGATTTTGTGGATTGCGAGTTCGCAAATACGCAAATTCGCGAACACCAGATTCACAAAATTCGCCCATGCTTAGCCCTAACTCCAATCTAAAAAAATATTGTAGCCGGGGTGAAAGAGCAGCAAACGAGGTTGGGGCCTCTTGTTCTTTGCCCAAAAATTATGATAATGGTGGTCAGGCTTTACCCGGTGCTGACAATAAAAATATAACAATATATATAACAATATATATTTGAAACATTAGGATAATCAAACAAAGACTCGGGGTAAAACATATTAACGCTATCATAATACCTTGCAGTTTGCATGCAGCTCTTAGTTGAGTTAATAGCTCACTGTTCTATGTTAGGATTTTAACTTACAAACTGCAAGTAACAAGGATCTCTCTGACAAAAGCAGTGACTCACTGACCTATTTACATCATGTGCATTTTGTGATCTGCATCAGGTACTTGTTCTTTACAGCAGGCACATTAACCTTCTGCGCTACCTTTCCATGAGTCAAAACTTCCACAAGACAAAACTCTGATCTCTCTCGAGGAAAAACATTAACCATCAGCATTATCATGACATTTTTATTGTTTCTGAAAATTGCTAGAGGCCAGGAAGGTGGTAGCGAGTGCTTTTAGATTTAGAACCATAATATACTTGCAACTACTCCATTCAAATTACGCACTAGACAAGACAGAGAGCAATATGCTGCCTAAATAAAAAGTACCAACATCCTGGACAAAGCAAAGTAAAGCATGTGAAATGTAAGCAGGAAGAACATGGTTACCAATCCCCCATCAATCAGTCATTGCAGTACCCCACGATTGGTGCACTTACCCACCCGGGAAAACAATGCTGTTAAAAAAAAGACAAGAAAACAAAACAAAAGTACTGCTTCACTGGCAAACTCTAAATGCATAAAACCTCCCCTGCTTCACAACGGGATGGGACATGTCGATGTAATCTATATTAGTGAGGCATTACATTTTTAGTGTAAATCCAAGTGCCTTGGCCCTGGTGTTGACTCAATAAACCCCTCTATTATCCAAATCCAAGTAAAGCACTTACATGTATTATCTGGCCCATGTTTTATAGGGGCCCTTAGCTAGGGTCGCAGATAGATTCCATACTTGCCACTTTAGTTTTGAGTCGGATAACTGTGCACTTTGCCAAAACGCAATACGCTTTTATAAAATCTGCCACCAGTGATACTAAGAAAGCGGCTTCTGTGATATTCATTTCGCAAGAGCAGAATCGGATTGTTCTTTCTAAAAGTAACGTCACATGGCGTGTAGCTTACTCCACAATAGAAAGCAATGAAAATTCACTAAGACAACGAGCAAAGACTGTAGTTCTGCTGATTCCCACAGCCTCTTGGATAAGGAAGATAAATACCAACACATCTGACTTTCAAAAACAGAAAGCGTCAGAAAGAAAGAAGTGCATTCCTTCTTCTAAGATCAGAAAGATTCGAAACCTAAAGTAGCGTTTCTTCCTTTCTGCGTATTTCCACGTGTGGCTATCATTTGGACGGCTTACAGAATCCTTAGCACTGCCCCTGGATTCACTGGCAATAAGTTTAATGGGAATTACAAGCTCTGTCTTTTGTAATACCAAATCAATTCATTAACGTGGTTATTACTGGAAGCACAAAACACACTGGGACTGACGGAGGCAGGTCTTTGACAGCAGCCTTGACAGCTCTTACAGAGATGTGATGAGAAGGCGCGACTTTTGTGGGTCGTCTCTGTCATTGTGTGAAGCTGCATTAGGGGAACACTCGCACTTCTGCAGAGCTATCGGCAGCCCATTGTAAGAGCCTCTTTGACGGGGGCAGCAGGGGAGAATGAGGAAGCCGTGCTACCAGTATATTTGTTGTTTCGCAGACAAACGTGTAATAGAAAAGAGACCATATATTCATTTGATGATATGTTTGGTTGGCCTCCTACTACTGACTACCCATGCCAGGGAGTCACATTACTTAGTGTCCTTGTCTTCTTTCATCAGACGATTTACACTGACGTTTAATGAACATCATTTAACAAAGAGCCCATCACCTACAGGGAAAAACAATGTGTATGAAGCAGCAACCCCTTAAAGCACGTTTTGTTCTCATGGGATTTCAATTGATAATCCTAATCACCAGTCGCGGCTCGCAGTATTTCGGGGAGGGCCGGGGGGGGGGGGGACCTGGGAAGAATAAGATTTAGAAAACTTACCTGATTGCCTCTGCTCATGGTCCGCATTGGCGCCTCTTCAAACAGAAACAGCACTGGAGTGGCAACCCCTCAGCCAATCCTGGCACTGCTGCAGGGCTTGGCAGGGCTTGGCTTAGGGCACGGTTACTCTTCGCCCGGCGCCTGCCCATTAGGAGACCGAGGGGCTCCTAATGGGCATGCGCAAGCCATTGCAAACACAAGTGCGCATGACTGGGCACGGGCGAAAAATTCGCTCACCTTCCCCACTCATGCGCACTTGTGCTGCTGCCTGTCCGAGGCTGGTCTGACAATGCAGGTCAGTCAACATGACGCCGAACCGCCCACCCCCTTCAGACTGTGAAGGGGGCGGGTGGTCTGACGTCATGCTGACTGACGCGTCTCTGAACTTAAGTAAATTGAGTCAGTTTACTTAAGTTCAGAGACGTCGAGGGAGCTGTGGACGGCAATGCCCCAAAGGACGCACAGCGCCTGTTGTGTGCTCTCTGTGATGCGAATAGATCAAGCCAGGGTTCTCCGCGTTGCTGGAAAATGCCCTGCTCCTCCTCTGGGTGTAGCTACCATTCCTGACTGTACACATCACCGGCTGAGGTTGTCCACCCTGGGGTTCAGAGAACCTAACAGGTGGCTCATGATGAGAGAGATATCAACCCCGTGACTTTCAAAGGTGCAGAGCCTCTGGGCACAGGACCTAGAACCACACTCTGCCTTGATTGTTTTGGTACCTCCTGGCAGTGGTGTTGTCAGCAAGAACCTGGACCAACCAGATGAATGGCCCACAACTCCAACAGGTTGATGTGGAGACAAGTCTCTGTTGAATAGCTGAGTCCTCTGATCTCCAACCCTCCTAGATGATCTCCCAAACCCAACAGTGGCATTTGTCACCACTGTCTACTCTGAGTAGGATAGAAAGAGGGAGATCTGCCACTGGTCCAGCTAAGGTTGAGCAGCCACCAATGCAGGTCTTTTGCAGTCTCCTCCGAAACCTGGATGGAATCTGCCAGTTTCCCTTGGTGCTGATCCCACTGAAACTTCAGATCTTACTATAGAGCCTGCACGTGCCACCTGGTGTAGTTGCGAAGCAGGATGCACAAGACCAAGTGGTCAAGAAGTCTCAGTGCCACAATCACAGAGAACCACACCAAGGTTGAAACACCAGGATTAAAGCCCAAATGTCCTGGATTTGTTGAACCCATTGGAAGGCTCGAAACAGCACCATAACCCGGATGGCTCAGATGAATGGGAGCTTCTGAGAAGGAGTCAAGTAACTTTGACATGTTGCTTGATAACCCCAAAGATGACAAGAGGTCTGCGTCGCCTGGTGGTGGCTACGACTGACTGTGGTGAACCTGCCTTCAACAGTCAGTCATCTAGGTAGGGGGAAGACTGGCATACCAAACCTCCGAAAGTATGCTTCAACCACCACCACCACTTTTGTGAAGACCCGAGGGGCACTGACAGGAAGGACAAATAACTGTGAATATTCTTGGCCCACATTGAACCTAGGGATGGGCGGAACTCTCGGAGTTACATGAAAACTTAGCAAGATTCTGTGGAGTTCCACACATGGCACTAGGCACGTTGCGCTGATTTTTAGCACCGGAAGGAAGCTTGTTCCATGCTGGCAAATCAGCGCAGACTGCATCACGCAGTACACCAGAGTGTGCTGCTAATCAAGTTTATTTGCTGCTTCTCGAATATATTTTCTACTTGAGCCGCAGCTTTCTGACCGTGAATGGTAGCAGCTGCCCACGCTGTGGAAATCTCGCAGCGTGCCCTCCAAGTGACTGAAAATTGTGATGGGGAGCCATGTGCAAGAAAAACTCAGCCATGCGGCGGTTGGCCGAGTTTCGCTGTAACTCCGCCAAAAGAGTGGAATATATCCCCCACAGCTGCTACTTGAACCGCACATAATGCCTGTGGGACTGCAGGACGAGTGGGTGAAAATAATCATCCTTCTGCTCCAGCATTGACATTGGTTTTTCTGGATCCAGGGCATATGTGCATATGCATGTATGTGTGTGTGTGTGTGTATATATATATGCACTGGGCGTCCTACCACATGTTTCCCACGGCCAATGACATTCTAGCTGTTGGGGGCGGACTACTTATTTCACCTGGCAGGTCGGGACCCGGACACTCCCCGGTCACTCCGTCCTGACGCTGCTGAGAACCACGTCGCGCTGAGGAAGGCTCAAGCAGAGCCGAAATGCATTCGCCTGGACTCTGGTTCTTTGTCAAATAAAGGAAACCTCCACAGACTCCCCTTTGTGGCCTCACCTTCTTGCTGTTGCAGAAGTCTTGTTCTCATTAATTAGCGCGCACGCCAGACTCGCGCGTTCTGAGGCCCCTGCACCGGAAAGTGGCTCCTGGCAGCTGGCTTCTGCTTCGGTGGATTTTGTGTGGTGCCCAGGGTACTGGGATTCTAGGAGCCCACCACTGAGAGCGACAAGAGAAAACGGCAGTGTTTGGAGTAAACCTTGCTTCACCACGGGCACCGGATCATTGATCCCGCCCCTGCCTTATTGACTGTCGGTTCTGCGTGGTTGGTGCAGTATAGGGGAGCGGAGGTGGCCCTTGCAAGACATTTTAAAGGTGTAAGGATTCCGTGAACAACTGTTTCCATCTGATGCGGTGCCGGACCAGCGCACTGCATCCTGGTAGTGGTAGTCAAGATGCACTGGGCGTCCTACCACATGTTTCCCACGGCCAATGACATTCTAGCTGTTGGGGGCGGACTACTTATTTCACCTGGCAGGTCGGGACCCGGACACTCCCCGGTCACTCCGTCCTGACGCTGCTGAGAACCACGTCGCGCTGAGGAAGGCTCAAGCAGAGCCGAAATGCATTCGCCTGGACTCTGGTTCTTTGTCAAATAAAGGAAACCTCCACAGACTCCCCTTTGTGGCCTCACCTTCTTGCTGTTGCAGAAGTCTTGTTCTCATTAATTAGCGCGCACGCCAGACTCGCGCGTTCTGAGGCCCCTGCACCGGAAAGTGGCTCCTGGCAGCTGGCTTCTGCTTCGGTGGATTTTGTGTGGTGCCCAGGGTACTGGGATTCTAGGAGCCCACCACTGAGAGCGACAAGAGAAAACGGCAGTGTTTGGAGTAAACCTTGCTTCACCACGGGCACCGGATCATTGATCCCGCCCCTGCCTTATTGACTGTCGGTTCTGCGTGGTTGGTGCAGTATAGGGGAGCGGAGGTGGCCCTTGCAAGACATTTTAAAGGTGTAAGGATTCCGTGAACAACTGTTTCCATCTGATGCGGTGCCGGACCAGCGCACTGCATCCTGGTAGTGGTAGTCAAGATGCACTGGGCGTCCTACCACATGTTTCCCACGGCCAATGACATTCTAGCTGTTGGGGGCGGACTACTTATTTCACCTGGCAGGTCGGGACCCGGACACTCCCCGGTCACTCCGTCCTGACGCTGCTGAGAACCACGTCGCGCTGAGGAAGGCTCAAGCAGAGCCGAAATGCATTCGCCTGGACTCTGGTTCTTTGTCAAATAAAGGAAACCTCCACAGACTCCCCTTTGTGGCCTCACCTTCTTGCTGTTGCAGAAGTCTTGTTCTCATTAATTAGCGCGCACGCCAGACTCGCGCGTTCTGAGGCCCCTGCACCGGAAAGTGGCTCCTGGCAGCTGGCTTCTGCTTCGGTGGATTTTGTGTGGTGCCCAGGGTACTGGGATTCTAGGAGCCCACCACTGAGAGCGACAAGAGAAAACGGCAGTGTTTGGAGTAAACCTTGCTTCACCACGGGCACCGGATCATTGATCCCGCCCCTGCCTTATTGACTGTCGGTTCTGCGTGGTTGGTGCAGTATAGGGGAGCGGAGGTGGCCCTTGCAAGACATTTTAAAGGTGTAAGGATTCCGTGAACAACTGTTTCCATCTGATGCGGTGCCGGACCAGCGCACTGCATCCTGGTAGTGGTAGTCAAGATGCACTGGGCGTCCTACCACATGTTTCCCACGGCCAATGACATTCTAGCTGTTGGGGGCGGACTACTTATTTCACCTGGCAGGTCGGGACCCGGACACTCCCCGGTCACTCCGTCCTGACGCTGCTGAGAACCACGTCGCGCTGAGGAAGGCTCAAGCAGAGCCGAAATGCATTCGCCTGGACTCTGGTTCTTTGTCAAATAAAGGAAACCTCCACAGACTCCCCTTTGTGGCCTCACCTTCTTGCTGTTGCAGAAGTCTTGTTCTCATTAATTAGCGCGCACGCCAGACTCGCGCGTTCTGAGGCCCCTGCACCGGAAAGTGGCTCCTGGCAGCTGGCTTCTGCTTCGGTGGATTTTGTGTGGTGCCCAGGGTACTGGGATTCTAGGAGCCCACCACTGAGAGCGACAAGAGAAAACGGCAGTGTTTGGAGTAAACCTTGCTTCACCACGGGCACCGGATCATTGATCCCGCCCCTGCCTTATTGACTGTCGGTTCTGCGTGGTTGGTGCAGTATAGGGGAGCGGAGGTGGCCCTTGCAAGACATTTTAAAGGTGTAAGGATTCCGTGAACAACTGTTTCCATCTGATGCGGTGCCGGACCAGCGCACTGCATCCTGGTAGTGGTAGTCAAGATGCACTGGGCGTCCTACCACATGTTTCCCACGGCCAATGACATTCTAACTGTTGGGGGCGGACTACTTATTTCACCTGGCAGGTCGGGACCCGGACACTCCCCGGTCACTCCGTCCTGACGCTGCTGAGAACCACGTCGCGCTGAGGAAGGCTCAAGCAGAGCCGAAATGCATTCGCCTGGACTCTGGTTCTTTGTCAAATAAAGGAAACCTCCACAGACTCCCCTTTGTGGCCTCACCTTCTTGCTGTTGCAGAAGTCTTGTTCTCATTAATTAGCGCGCACGCCAGACTCGCGCGTTCTGAGGCCCCTGCACCGGAAAGTGGCTCCTGGCAGCTGGCTTCTGCTTCGGTGGATTTTGTGTGGTGCCCAGGGTACTGGGATTCTAGGAGCCCACCACTGAGAGCGACAAGAGAAAACGGCAGTGTTTGGAGTAAACCTTGCTTCACCACGGGCACCGGATCATTGATCCCGCCCCTGCCTTATTGACTGTCGGTTCTGCGTGGTTGGTGCAGTATAGGGGAGCGGAGGTGGCCCTTGCAAGACATTTTAAAGGTGTAAGGATTCCGTGAACAACTGTTTCCATCTGATGCGGTGCCGGACCAGCGCACTGCATCCTGGTAGTGGTAGTCAAGATGCACTGGGCGTCCTACCACATGTTTCCCACGGCCAATGACATTCTAGCTGTTGGGGGCGGACTACTTATTTCACCTGGCAGGTCGGGACCCGGACACTCCCCGGTCACTCCGTCCTGACGCTGCTGAGAACCACGTCGCGCTGAGGAAGGCTCAAGCAGAGCCGAAATGCATTCGCCTGGACTCTGGTTCTTTGTCAAATAAAGGAAACCTCCACAGACTCCCCTTTGTGGCCTCACCTTCTTGCTGTTGCAGAAGTCTTGTTCTCATTAATTAGCGCGCACGCCAGACTCGCGCGTTCTGAGGCCCCTGCACCGGAAAGTGGCTCCTGGCAGCTGGCTTCTGCTTCGGTGGATTTTGTGTGGTGCCCAGGGTACTGGGATTCTAGGAGCCCACCACTGAGAGCGACAAGAGAAAACGGCAGTGTTTGGAGTAAACCTTGCTTCACCACGGGCACCGGATCATTGATCCCGCCCCTGCCTTATTGACTGTCGGTTCTGCGTGGTTGGTGCAGTATAGGGGAGCGGAGGTGGCCCTTGCAAGACATTTTAAAGGTGTAAGGATTCCGTGAACAACTGTTTCCATCTGATGCGGTGCCGGACCAGCGCACTGCATCCTGGTAGTGGTAGTCAAGAGGCACTGGGCGTCCTACCACATGTTTCCCACGGCCAATGACATTCTAGCTGTTGGGGGCGGACTACTTATTTCACCTGGCAGGTCGGGACCCGGACACTCCCCGGTCACTCCGTCCTGACGCTGCTGAGAACCACGTCGCGCTGAGGAAGGCTCAAGCAGAGCCGAAATGCATTCGCCTGGACTCTGGTTCTTTGTCAAATAAAGGAAACCTCCACAGACTCCCCTTTGTGGCCTCACCTTCTTGCTGTTGCAGAAGTCTTGTTCTCATTAATTAGCGCGCACGCCAGACTCGCGCGTTCTGAGGCCCCTGCACCGGAAAGTGGCTCCTGGCAGCTGGCTTCTGCTTCGGTGGATTTTGTGTGGTGCCCAGGGTACTGGGATTCTAGGAGCCCACCACTGAGAGCGACAAGAGAAAACGGCAGTGTTTGGAGTAAACCTTGCTTCACCACGGGCACCGGATCATTGATCCCGCCCCTGCCTTATTGACTGTCGGTTCTGCGTGGTTGGTGCAGTATAGGGGAGCGGAGGTGGCCCTTGCAAGACATTTTAAAGGTGTAAGGATTCCGTGAACAACTGTTTCCATCTGATGCGGTGCCGGACCAGCGCACTGCATCCTGGTAGTGGTAGTCAAGATGCACTGGGCGTCCTACCACATGTTTCCCACGGCCAATGACATTCTAGCTGTTGGGGGCGGACTACTTATTTCACCTGGCAGGTCGGGACCCGGACACTCCCCGGTCACTCCGTCCTGACGCTGCTGAGAACCACGTCGCGCTGAGGAAGGCTCAAGCAGAGCCGAAATGCATTCGCCTGGACTCTGGTTCTTTGTCAAATAAAGGAAACCTCCACAGACTCCCCTTTGTGGCCTCACCTTCTTGCTGTTGCAGAAGTCTTGTTCTCATATATATATATATATATATATATATATATATATATATATATATATATGTAGTCGGCTACAATACTTTGGCCTGGATACCATCAAAAACAATGCCAGGGGGGGAGATCCTCTACGACGACTACGCAGGCTAGAGTCACGATACATTATAGATCTGTCCACCAAATGGCCTAGAGGAATGAACAGTGGGGAAGAAATGGTATTTCATTTAGGCAAATAACGTCATATGTCTTCTGTAGGTCCCATCTTGTGTGATTAACTTTCTGGAATTTGGATACTTGCCCCATCATGTAATGTAAATCAGCACTTTGCGGCTGAAGTAAAGATACTATGCTTTTGAATGGTTGGGGCACGATGCATCATTATGTATCAACTGTATGAATTTTATGTTCTATGTGCTATGACCAATTATTGGGACAGGTTGTCTGATGGTATTTGATTATGTTTCCAAAGCCTCATAGACACTGTGTACATTAGTGATCATCTATGGTCGAACGTATTTCTCTATGATGAATTTTAGGTTCAAAGGGCTCTTTGATTCCTAATAGGATACATTATGAATGATAGCACATGTAACTTCGTTCAAGTATGACAAAGATATGCACTGATTTCCTGTTGGTTCTCTTCTTAGTTTGTCTATGCTTACACAGATATCCTTCTCTTTAATTTCGGGGATATATCCCGTTTCATGCAAGGGTTGGACTCATTAATTATTAACCTTTAATAATATGTAGTCGTATTTGGCTCTTGTGGGCTGCAAAATATTAGAGGACAATTGCCGATCCACGGCTGTATGTTATGTGCATTTTCCGCACAGTGATGAATTATACCTTCCACTATGGCGTTTGTACCTATATGTAGGTTGCATAATGTTACACTGTATGTGTTTTGAGTTTTGTATTATGGTTTATATTTACCACTACAAAATGGAGCTCGCAGTTGATGGGAGGGTTATAGTCCTCTGTCTATGCCCACTACTGTGATGTCACCCTTACACAAATTAGATGTTGATATATATGTACCTGGGTTGTGCGTGTGGACACACCCCCACTGAAGAAGGCAGATCGCCGAAACGCGTCTGTGGTGTAGCTTTCTTTGAGAAATAAACTAACTCTGTGACGAAGAACCTCCCGAGTGCTGTTTGTTTTCCTGGGGACCAGCTGGGAATTGACGAGCGCTATATTATATATATATATATATATATATATATATATATATATATATATATATATATATATACACACACACACACACACCTTTGGATAATGTGACCACCATCATCTGGATCTGATCCTGGACGGTCGCTCCCCCCACGCTCCCTGACCAAAGATATCTGCTGCACTCTGTGGTATCGTAGACATCTGAGCATCGCGCTTGCTTGCAATTGCATTTTTTCATCACGCGTATCTGAAAAGCAGCATTTAACTTCGCGCTCGACTGAATTAGCATATTGAAGTTCGCGCGTGATTGAAAGTAGCTTTCAACATCGGGCTCGATTTAAATTGCATTTAAATTGCATTCTCAACATCGCGCTCGACATATATACACAGCGCCTGAGTATATTTGACTTGGTAACATCGCGCACAATAGAAATTGTAATTTAAACATAGCGCATTGACTATTAGCGCCGTACCTCGCATTATTTTCTGCATTTTGGTGCAACTTCATGTGATTGTAGCTACTGCCGCCATCTATAATCTGCATTTTTGTGCCGCCTCGACTGTGTGCATTACATTGTGGAATTAGCTTTTAACTAACCAAAGTCTGTCCAAGTTTCACTTTCCAAACTCCATTTTGTAACCTGGTTTGTTGTTTACTCCCTTGTCCCGCCTACCCTCCCCGCTAACGCCTCCCAGCTGACCCTCCCACGCTCCGCCCCCTCCACTATCCATCTAAGTCGAATGCCCCAACGCGCAGCGTCCACGCGCTGCGGCCGCGCCGAAGGTGCGCCAAAGGTAAGCCCGTCTACGCCCGTCCGCGCCAAGACCGCGCCCAGCGCCACACCCCCTGGTCCCCGCTATGCCCAGCCAACCCGCATTACATACGACACATCCACCCTCCTAGCACTTAACCCTGGCAGACTCCCTACCTGTGCCCTAGCAACACCGGGACATACCCATGGTCCCTTCACATGCCTCTCCTGCAAACACGCATGCACCACGACCCACATCACACCCCAAAACACCAAACAGAGACCCGACAATAACCACCTTAAGTGCATCCTTCTCAACACCCGCTCGGTTCACCAACACGCCATCGACCTGTGGAATCTACTTGACACCATCTCTCCAGATTTCGCATTCCTAACAGAAACTTGGATGAACGCCTCTTCAGCTCCAGACATCACCATAGCCATCCCAGAAGGCTACAAAATCATCAGAAAAGACCGCCCCATCCAAACAGGAGGGGGCATCGCTATCGTCCATAAGAATTCCATCCTTGTCTCAACCACCTCAGACGACAGCCTCGCTATCGCCGAACACCTTCACTTCCAGATCCACACCAACCCAAAGACCACGCTCAGAGGCACACTCCTCTACAGGCCACCAGGTCCCCGTGCACAATTCAATGAAGACATCATCGACTTTATCACCCCACACGTCCTCCCCTCAGAAGACTACATCCTACTGGGAGACCTCAACTTCCACCTGGAAAAGAGCAACGACAGCAACACCACCACCCTACTGGACAATCTCGCCAACCTCGGACTCAAACAACTAGTAAACATCCCCACCCACTACGCAGGACACACACTCGACCCCATCTTCACCTCCAGCAATCACATCTCCTTCAGTCACACCACAACTCTCCATTGGACAGACCACAGCTGCGTTCACTTTGAATACAAAAAGACCAGAACCCACTGCCTCCCTCAACCCACTCTAAGAAGAAATTGGAACAAAATCACAGTCGACCAGATCTCCACATCGCTTCTTCAAAACCCCCCTGCCTTTTCATCAAACCCTAACCAAGCAGCCATTAACCTCACACAATGGCTCACCAACAGCGCAGACAACCTAGCACCCTTGAAAACACGTCAAATCAAACTAGGCAGAAAAAACGCCCACTGGTTCAACGATGACCTTAAGAAATCAAAGAAACTCTGTCGCTCCCTTGAGAAGACCTGGAAAACAGACCCAAACACTAGCACCAAGGAGGCCTTCAAAAACGCCACCCGTATACACCACCAACTGATCCGGACAGCCAAGAAATCCGCATTCAAAGACAGACTCGACAACAACGCCCATAACAGCAAGGAATTATTTAACATTGTCAAAGAGTTCACCAACCCCACTGCTAACTCCAATGACATCACTCCCTCCCAAACCCTTTGCGACTCCTTAGCCTCGTTCTTCCACGACAAAATCGCTAACATCCACAACAGCTTCGACAACCAACCCGGAGACCAACCCACCCAACCTTCTGCCGCGCCTTCACCCCCCTTGAACATCCTTCATGACTGGAACCCAATCTTCACTGAGGACACCATTCGCCTGATGAACTCCATCCACTCAGGATCCCCCACAGACCCTTGTCCTCATCACATCTTCAACAAAGCAGACTCCATCATAGCACCACACCTCCGTGACGTCATCAACTCCTCCCTCAACTCCGCCACATTCCCGGAAAGCTGGAAACATGCCGAACTCAGCGCACTCCTGAAAAAACCCACAGCAGACCCCACGGAACTCAAAAACTACCGACCCATCTCGCTCCTACCATTCCCGGCCAAAGTCATCGAGAAAGCTGTCAACAACCAGCGCGCCTCCTTCCTCGAATACAACAAATCCCTCGACCCATCACAGTCCGGCTTCCGAGCCAAACATAGCACTGAGACCGCCCTTATCGCAGCAACAGATGACATCCGAACTTTACTGGACAAAGGAGACACAGTCGCCCTTATCCTTCTTGACCTCTCCGCAGCCTTCGACACTGTCTGCCACAGCACACTTATACAACGCCTCAACAACATCGGAATCCAAGGAAAAGCTCTGGACTGGATCACCTCGTTTCTTTCCGGAAGAACTCAGAGAGTCTGCCTCCCACCGTTCAAGTCAGAAGCCACCGAAGTCATCTGCGGCGTACCACAAGGATCCTCTCTTAGCCCCACCCTATTCAACGTATGCATGAGTCCCCTCGCGACCATCGCACGCCAACACAACCTCAACATCATCTCATACGCTGATGACACCCAACTGATCCTTTCACTAACCAAAGACCCTAACACCGCCAAAACAAACCTACATGAAGGAATGAAAGAAGTAGCAGAGTGGATGAAGCACAGCCGTCTGAAACTGAATTCAGACAAAACAGAAGTCCTCATCTTAGGTACCTCCCCTTCCGCCTGGGACGATTCTTGGTGGCCAGCCGCCCTAGGAAAAGCACCCATCCCAACGGACCACGCACGAAACCTGGGCGTCATCCTAGACTCCTCACTCTCGATGAACAAACAAGTCAACGCTGTCTCATCATCTTGCTTCAACATTCTTCACATGCTCAAAAAAACATTTCGATGGATCCCCACCGAAACCAGAAAAACGGTCACCCACGCACTGATTACAAGTCGACTAGACTACGGTAACACCCTATACGCCGGCACCACCGCAAAACTACAGAAAAAACTCCAACGCATCCAAAACGCTTCAGCCAGACTTATACTAGACATCCCACGCAAAGATCACATTTCTGATCACCTGAGAGACCTCCACTGGCTCCCCATCAACAAGAGAATAACATTCCGCCTCCTCACCCACGCACACAAAGCACTTTACAAACTTGGACCCGATTGCCTCAACACACGACTCTCCTTCTACACCCCCACACGCCAGCTACGCTCTTCCAACCAAGCCCTTGCTGCTGTCCCTCGCATCAATAAAACCACCATGGGAGGAAGATCCTTCTCCTATCTTGCGGCAAAAACCTGTGCTATGATATTATATGGGCAACAGACAGCTAAAAGGCAAATTTCAGCTCTTTGATATCTGATCACTGTGAGCAAAAGTGTCTACTTGTATAGATCACAATGGCAACAAGGCACTCTATAGCTCATATTTGATAATAATCATGCAAATACTATGTAATACGCTGCCTTGCCAATGCCTAATAATTAGAGGGCAGAGGACAGTAAAGGATAATAGAAAAACTTTCTCCGCATATTTAAATTTGTATAAGGACTTACTTGACAAAATTGGAATACAGCACAGCAACAATCAGTTTCTAAAATGCCCTTAACATATTTATGTTGGCAAGCGTGTCAATCACAAGCGAATCAATCACAATGAGAAGGCTAAAATAAAAGCGACAGAAAAAGTATATTTTTTGTACATGGAGGCAAAAGCGTGCATACCAAACTCACAGGGAGGGAACACTAAATTTAATATAGTTAAAACGTTTACCTAGCATGGAACGTGTGATACTAACGGTAGCCGATTGAAGCGCTTCTTGTTAGTTATGGAAATTATTGGTGCGCTGACTGGATGCTGCGTTTAAAATCAAGTCGCGACCATTTACCAGTTGTGCTTCAACCGTTTGAATACTCTGTTAATTTGGAGCAAAGAAGGAGAAAATAAATAACTAACGGGACAGCAAACCAGAGTAGCCCTCTATTCTAACGTTGCGGTAAACAAATGACACATACCTAAATAATGTTAATATGGAGGCGTCGCTGTTGAGGGGGCAGATCAAACATTGAAATATGCAGCGCTCTGGCTGTCGTTTGAAGGGGCACGGTTCAACTGAGAAAGGCGAACACCGGCATATTGATTACATAAATTCGCAGGTGTTTGGAACATACCTTAAAACGACGGATAAACCTTCAGCTCTTATATATTTTGCCAGTATGACAGAGGAACTGTTAGAATGTAGATCGCGTCAAGCCACAGTGTTGGCAGATTCAGCGCATATCTATATAAAACAAAAGCGCAGGATATGTTAGCAATTAAGGTCTTCCCAGTAGAGAAGCTAACTACTAGCTAGGCGTATTAAAGTTTAGAGCTAACATACATTTAAAGGGCAGCAATGGCCTCCTAGTAGCTTCTAATTTCAGGTCGATGCCGGTCTGTAACAATTTGTTACAAAGTCTCTTCTGGGTTTTTATAAGCCCGCCCCTAATTGGTTAAGCTGATAGTGCACGCATGTTTTTAAAGACACCAAACAGCAGGGTTAGCGCGGTCAGGAAGTTTCAAATGCCGACGAGATGGCAAAATCTCAGCAACCATAGAATCAAGGGGCTATGTAGAATCATCAAAATGATAATCAAGGTAGTGGCGCGAGGAGCAAAGAAGCCGACAGGGCTGCTCTGTACTGAAAGGACCCGAATTCGAGTCCAGTCCTAGGCGGATAAATAATAAACTGAGCTAAATGCCTCTAAATAATAGCATTTTCCCAAGGAAGATGGTTATTCAATCCATGGTGGAAAGTGTCCATAGAAAAAATACAAAAAACCTTTTGCTGATTTTTTCTCCACCTCTCTCATTGGGAATAGTTATTTTTTCTAACACTCGCCATCTGATGTCTGTTGGGGAGTGTCGTAAATCAATGAAGTGCTTTACCAATGGGGCTGTCATTTTAGATGTATTTATTGCCGATCTATGCTCAGTAAGGCAAATTTTAATGGCTCTGGAAGTTTCTCCAACGTAACCAAGGTTACAAGGGCATAAGATCGGATAAATAACATTCCTGGTGTTACAATTCCACAGTTCCTTGGCATGAATTTTGAAGTTGTTAAAGATCATTTCTTCTCCTGTCAGAATATTAGTACAGGACTGACAAGATGAGCACCTGACTGTGCCTTTGATTGGGTTATTACCATCAATTGACTTCTGGATGAAGGGGCGGCTGGTATTGGTAGCAGTGTGTCTAGAATGTACAATTAAATCTTTAATATTTTTATTGCGGCGGTGGGCAAAAAGAGGGTTGGCAATATGTTCCTGATTTTGATCGATGTTAA
Organism: Lissotriton vulgaris; assembly: GCF_964263255.1. Lineage (NCBI taxonomy): Eukaryota > Metazoa > Chordata > Amphibia > Caudata > Salamandridae > Lissotriton > Lissotriton vulgaris. Next base: position 1,149,880,772 of record NC_141685.1, on the reverse strand, counting down.
GGAGATGCCAGTTGGAATTGATAATTTGTTTAATTTTAGAATCAAGAGTAGAATGTTTAGTAATGCATACTAATTTAGGTTCTTTATGATTCTTGATGGTATTTAATAGTTGATCCCTGTCAAAGTAGCGTGCCCTTTTGTAGGACTCCCTCACCAGCCGGTGAGGATAGCATATATCTAGGAATTTATTTTTCATTTTGTTAGCTTGGGCATCAAAATCTCTAAGGTTGGTACAATTCCTTCTAACTCTGAGAAATTGTGAGAAGGGGATACTGTTTTTTTGGCATCTAGGGTGGTAACTCTGGAAATGGAGAAGCGTATTTCTCGCTGTAGGTTTGATATACAAATCTACCTCCAGGCTGCCTTGGTTATGTTTGATGAGGATGTCCAAAAATTCAACTTGGTTGGTGTTTGTGTGTGCTGAAAATTTTAAATTGATATCTGTCAAATTAAGCCATAATAGAAATTCTTTTAGAGTCTGTTCCCCATCGGTCCAGATGAAAAAGATATCATCTATAAAACGGTACCAATGGGCAACAGACTCATTAAAGGGGGCCACTTCATTGTAGATAAATTTAGCCTCAAACTGGGACATGTAGATGTTAGCTATAGACGGAGCTACTGAAGTCCCCATGCTTACTCCTTTGGTTTGGAGGTACAGGGAGTCTCCAAATTCGAAAACATTTTCTTTTAGAACTAAATTCAGGCATTCATGGACAAACGGTTTGGAGCATGGTATTTGGTAGGTTTCTATAAAGCACATAACTGCTTCTAATGCTTCCAGTTGTGGTACATTACTATATAATGACTCGATGTCCAATGTCAATAAAATGTGCCTGAACGGATCAAATGGCAAAGTTTCCACTTTTGAGATGATATCTCCTGTATCTCTGATATATGAGGTAGTGAGAGGAATGAAGGGCCGAATAATGTTATCTATATATTTTGATATGGGTTCAGTGGGTGTACCTATGGTTGAAACTATTGGACGGTATGGAGGATCTTGTTGATTTTTGTGGATCTTTGGAATCCCATATATGCAGGCAGTTTTCTTATCTGAATGATTAAGGTAGTCATATTCTTTATTAGTGATGATCCCTGAATCTAAAGCTGTAGTGGTTATTTTTTGTATCGTTGTAGTTATTCTTTCAATGGGATTGCTATGAATTTTACTATAAAAGGTGTGGTCATTTAGCATTTGTCTCATATTTGTTTCATAATCCTTGGAATCTATCAAAACAATACCAGCACCCTTGTCACAACTTTTTATGGTAAGGGTGTTATCATTTTTCAATGTTTTTAAAGAGATAAATTCTTCTTTGGTGATATCTCGGAGTTACATGAAAACTTAGCAAGATTCTGTGGAGTTCTGCAGATGGCACTAGGCACGTCGCGCTGATGTTTAGTACTGGAAGGAAGCTTGTTCCATGCTGGCAAATCAGCGCAGACTGCATCACGCAGCACACCAGAGTGTGCTGCTTATCAAGTTTATTTGCTGCTTCTCAAATATATTTTCTACTTGAGATGCAGCTTTCTGACCGTGAATGGTAGCAGCTGCCCACGCTGTGGAAATTTCGCAGCGTGCCCTCCAAGTGACTGAAAAAAGTGTGATGGGGAGCCATGTGCAAGAAAAACTCAGCCATGCGGCGGTTGGCCGAGTTTCGCTGTAACTCCGCCAAAAGAGTGGAATATATCCCCCACAGCTACTACTTGAACCGCACATAATGCCTGTGGGACTGCAGGCTGAGTGGGTGAAAATAATCATCCTTCTGCTCCAAAATTTACATCGGTTTTTCTGGATCCAGGGCATATGTGTGTGTGTGAGTGTATATATATAAAGTTCAGAGATCTGAACGAAACGCGTCAGGATAATTGCTCAAGTATTGCTCAAAATAACTGCTGCTGCATAGGTGCTCCCTGTGCCGCTCATATTCTTTCAAAAACGAGGGAGAAACTGTTGTCATATAAAGCGACGTGGTCCTGTCGCAGAGCAACGCACTGCCAGCCAGCGCGCCGAGGATTACCCGCCTTTGGACTGCCTAAGAAAACTCGGTAAAACAAACTTGAGGGCAATCGGCTGCCACCAGACACCGGAGTCTGGAATGGTTCCACGCAACCTTAAGCATAGGATTGCGACAGGAGGAACACCTCTGGAAACTCCAATTCCATTGAGACAATCTGAAAATACGGGCAAAAACCATCACAAGGGCTATGGAATAATGGACTGGGAATTCGGGACCACAGTGTCCATAATGCCTGGCGAATCCTTACATCAGGGATGTCCACTAGAGGTACGGCAACGATCTACTTAAACTAACAACACCTGCGGTTTGTGCTCAGCTCTTTCCTGCCAGTGAAACCTTTGAAAAAGTTCAGAGATCTGAACGAAACGCGCCAGGACAATTGCTCAAGTATTGCTCAAAATAAATGCTGCTGCATAGGTGCTCCGTGTGCGGCTCATATTCTTTCCAAAACGAGGGAGAAACTGTTGTCATATAAAGCGACGTGGTCCTGTCGCAGAGCAACGCACCGCCAGCCAGCGCGCCGAGGATTACCCGACTTTGGACTGCCTAAGAAAACTCGGTAAAGCGAACTTGAGGGTAATCGGCTGCCACCAGACACCGGAGTCTGGAATGGTTCCACGCAACCTTAAGCATAGGATTGCGACAGGAGGAACACCTCTGGAAACTCAATTCCAGTGAGACAATCTGAAAATAAGGGCAAAAACCATCACAAGGGCTATGGAATAATGGATTGGGAATTCGGGACCACAGTGTCCATAATGCCTGGCGAATCCTTACATCAGGGATGTCCACTAGAGGGACGGTAACGATCTACTTAAACTAACAACACCTGCGGTTCATGCTCAGCTCTTTCCTGCTTGTGAAACCTTTAAAAAAGTTCAGAGATCTGAACGAAACGCGTCAGGACAATTGCTCAAGTATTGCTCAAAATAAATGCTGCTGCATAGGTGCTCCATGTGCGGCTCATATTCTTTCCAAAACGAGGGAGAAACTGTTGATATATATATATATATATATATATATATATATATATATATATATTACTTACTTACTTACTGGCGGTCGCCAGTAGGTATATATAGTTAGGACCTAGTTACCATAGGAAATCCCCAACATTCTATTGGGAATAACTTTGCCGCCAATTAAGGAATCTGCGTGTAATTTTCCTTAAAATTGCTTCACTTCGCTCCGCTCCTTCCCTAAAAGTTTCGGGGGGATTCGTCAAGCGGGGGCCGAGAAAAAAGGGGGGCCCCAAAACGTGTTTTCCCAATGTTAATTTCCATAGGGACCTTTAGACACGGCTACAGCCCGAACGGCTGAATGGAATTACACCAAACTTGGCAAAATGGTAGGGCCTGGTATGCAGATGTGCCTTTGCTATGTTTGGTGAAAATTCATCCAGTAGTTCTTGAGAAAATTGAATTAGAAATTTTTCAAATGGCATTTTCTATGGAACCTTTAGACACGGCTACAGCCCGAACGGCTAAACGGAATTACACCAAACTTGGCAAAATGGTAGGGACAGGTATGCAGTAGTGCCTTTTCTATATTTGGTGAAAATCCCTCCAGTAATTGTTGAGAAAATTGAATTTGAGCAAATTATATATCTATATGCGCTCAACATTCTATTGGGAATAACTTTGGCGCCGATTGAGGAATCTGTGTGTAATTTTCCAGAATTTTGGCCAGCTCCGCTCCTTCCCTGAAAGTTTCGGGGGGATTCGTCAAGCGGGGGCCGAAAGGGGGGTCGCAAAACGTGTTTTCCCCATGTTAATTTCCATAGGGACCTTTAGACACAGCTACAGCCCGAACGGCTGAATGGAATTACACCAAACTTGGCAAAATGGTAGGGCCTGGTATGAAGGTGTGCCTTTGCTATGTTTGGTGAAAATCCCTCCAGTAGTTCTTGCGAAAATTGAATATGAAATTTTTCAAATGGCATTTTCTATGGGACCTTTAGACACGGCTACAGCCCGAACGGCTGAACGGAATTACACCAAACTTGGCAAAATGGTAGGGACAGGTATGCAATAGTGCCTTTTCTATATTTGGTGAAAATCCCTCCAGTAGTTGTTGAGAAAATTGAATTTGAGCAAATTATATATCTATATGCGCTCACCGTACACGCACCGTACGCGTACGGTACGCGTACCGTACGCGCGAGTACCCTTACGTGCGTGAGCGAGTTTCTGATTGGCTGGCAGTCGACTGTCAACATTCCAAACTGTCCAAACCAGGAAGTGTTGGCCACCATCTTGTTTTCGAGGAAAACTGAGGCACAAGAGAGCCCAAAACAAGAGTGGAAAACACGAAAAGGGGGCAGGGTAGAGACCCCCCAACCCTCTAGCCCTTCTCAGGGGGTCCCAAAAGGACCCCCAAGGGCAAAAAAAAAAAGATCGCGGGGCACGCGCACGGTACGCGTACCGTGCGCGTACCTTGCGATTTTAAAAAGAAATAAAACATTTTTGCACTTGGTGGTCCTTCTGGGACCCCTGAGAAGGGCTAGGGGGTCGGAGGTCTCAACCCTGCCCCCTTTTCGCGTTTTCCACTCTTGTTTTGTGCTCTCTTGTGCCTCACTTCTCCTGAGAAACAAGATGGCTGCTCAGGTGGTCCCAGAAGGATAATAACATATATAAACGTTATCCGCTAATAGAATTAGCATTTACAAAACCTTTGAAATTTATAGAAAAAATATAGGTTTCACGCCTGATATAGTTAGGAATTAGCATTTAAAAAACCTTGCAAATTCACTGAAAAAAACATAGGTTTCAAACCTTATATAGTTAGGAATTAGCATTTAAAAAACCTTGCAAATTCACTTAAAAAACCATAGGTTTCAGGCCTTATATAGTAAGGAATTAGCATTTAAAAAACCTTGCAAATTCACTTAAAATACCATAGGTTTCAGGCCTTATATAGTTAGGAATTAGCATTTTAAAAACCTTGCAAATTCACTTAAAAAACCATAGGTTTCAGGCCTTATATAGTTAGGAATTAGCATTTAAAAAACCATTGAAATTGCTCCTATATAGTTAGTTGTACTAACTATATTTCGCGCACCCGCAATCCACTGCTGATGATGTCACATATTACATCATTCATGACATGGCCAGTGACATCACTGATGACATCACTGATTACATCTCAAATGACATCACTGATGACAATCACTGATGACATCTCATTTGACATCACTGATCACATCACTGATGATATCATTCATGTGATAATACGATGCACCTCCTCACACTCTAATATAACCTTTGATACACCAAGTGTTAAATACAGACTACCGTTCTTGAAACCATTGGCACACCAATACCAGTTACTACATACGCACTCACTGATTCCTAGGTCTACACACACATTCACTCATTCACCCATAGAATTACTCATACATACAGTCACTCATCAATACAACACTATCATATGCACTCATACACCTATACCGACACACACTGCCACTCATCCATGGAGTTACTCACACACCTAGTCAGTCATGCAAAGAATCAATCTCACTTCCATTTCCTCAACTATACAGTTATACACACAACACCTTACTTATTCAAACATATACTAACACATACATACTCTCTTATACAATCACTGATACAAGTACACAATGATCCATACAGCCACTCACACATTCACTGGCTCTCATGTATAGTCATTTATATATGCCAACTCTCACATGTAGCACTGAGATATCCATTCACTCACCAACACACCCATGCACACAGTCAACCGCCCATATAGCTGTTTCCACATGCACTCTTGAACTCATACACCTAGTGAATCAACTGCTCACACATCTATGCACAGAGTCACACACCTCCCACCCACCCACACACACACTCAATCAGTCTCCCATTCAAATACTTGGGCAACCAATCAATAACCCATATAGCCACTCATATAGCTACTGGTCAACACATGCAGCAGCTTACACAACAACAGACATACTGATGCACACATTCAGACAGTTTAGTCACTAACCCATGCATTTAGTAAGACACATTTAATCACTCACTCATACAGTCAGTCACGCACCTACTAAATCCTTCATCCAGACACTTATAAATCCACTCATTCTTCAATATGTAAAACATATTTAAACTTTACAGAAACACACTGTCACTGGATGATGTCATTTGTGATGTCATCAGCGATGTCATTTGTGATGTCACTGACCATGTCATGAATGATGTAATATTTGACATCATCTGCAGTGGATTGCGGGTGCGCGAAATATAGTTAGTACAACTAACTATATAGGAGCAATTTCAATGGTTTTTTAAATGCTAATTCCGAACTATATAAGGCCTGAAACCTATGGTTTTTTAAGTGAATATATATATATATCGGAATTTCCGTATTCAAACAATCACAATCCAAGTATTTAAAACACGGACCACAGTTCTGGCGCTTCTTGGTGTTTAATCCAGTGCATGGACATCATGACGCGTTTCGGTATATATATATATATATATATATTCTCGCTCCAAGGTTGTCCACCATTGAGTAGCACACGAGCAGCAGCTTAATTTATGCGTAGGTGAGGACGGGAATCAGCTTGCAGATGCCGCTCTGTAATGGATCTGCCCGACGCGTTTCGAAGCTCCATATGCTTCTCTTCAGGGGCTTTAACGTAAGCGGCGTGCATGACCGCCAACCAACTTCTCCATTTTCCATATGCCACACCCACCATTGGGAGGCTCAGATGAGACTGTGCGTTATGGGAAGTATGGTGTGGAAAGCACAAATCAAGTCCTGTATGGACCCCGCAAGAGTGCCCGTCCTCGATTCCATGTACGGCTGCTGCTTCACTGCCGTGACCCCCAAGGCTAGCGGGGTGGTGCCTGCTCTGCGGCTGGACGGCCGCATGTATATTCTCGCTCCAAGGTTGTCCACCATTGAGTAGCACACGAGCAGCAGCTTAATTTATGCGTAGGTGAGGACAGGAATCCGCTTGCAGATGCCGCTCCGTAATGGATCTGCCCGACGCGTTTCGAAGCTCCATATGCTTCTCTTCCGGGGCTTTAACGTAAGCGGCGTGCATGACCGCCAACCAACTTCTCCATTTTCCATATGCCACACCCACCATTGGGAGGCTCAGATGAGACTGTGCGTTATGGGAAGTATGGTGTGGAAAGCACTTTCCACACCATACTTCCCATAAAGCACAGTCTCATCTGAGCCTCCCAATGGTGGGTGTGGCATATGGAAAATGAAGAAGTTGGTTGGCGGTTATGCACGCCTCTTACGTTAAAGCCCCTGAAGAGAAGCATATGGAGCTTCGAACCGCGTCGGGCAGATCCATTATGGAGCAGCATCTGCAAGCGGATTCCCGTCCTCACCTACGCATAAATTAAGCTGCTGCTCGTGTGCTACTCAATGGTGGACAACCTTGGAGCGAGAATATACATGCGGCCGTCCAGCCGCAGAGCAGGCACCACCCCACTAGCCTTGGGGGCCACGGCAGTGAAGCAGCAGCCGTACATGGAATCGAGGACGGGCACTCTTGCGGGGTCCATACAGGACTTGATTTGTGCTTTCCAAACCATACTTCCCATAACGCACAGTCTCATCTGAGCCTCCCAATGGTGGGTGTGGCATATGGAAAATGGAGAAGTTGGTTGGCGGTCATGCACGCCGCTTACGTTAAAGCCCCTGAAGAGAAGCATATGGAGCTTCGAAACGCGTCGGGCAGATCCATTACGGAGCGGCATCTGCAAGCGGATTCCCGTCCTCACCTACGCATAAATTAAGCTGCTGCTCGTGTGCTACTCAATGGTGGACAACCTTGGAGCGAGAATATACATGCAGCCGTCCAGCCACAGAGCAGGCACCACCCCGCTAGCCTTGGGGGCCATGGCAGTGAAGCAGCAGCCGTACATGGAATCGAGGACGGGCACTCTTGCGGGGTCCATACAGGACTTGATTTGTGCTTTCCACACCATACTTCCCATAACGCACAGTCTCATCTGAGCCTCCCAATGGTGGGTGTGGCATATGGAAAATGGAGAAGTTGGTTGGCGGTCATGCACGCCGCTTACATTAAAGCCCCTGAAGAGAAGCATATGGAGCTTCGAAACGCGTCGGGCAGATCCATTACGGAGCGGCATCTGCAAGCGGATTCCTGTCCTCACCTACGCATAAATTAAGCTGCTGCTCGTGTGCTACTCAATGGTGGACAACCTTGGAGCGAGAATATATATATATATATATATATATATCCCAACACAATGCCTGCGTATAGCGGAGCCTCACACCAGGATACTTTTTGCCACAATAAGCTTTAATGGAGGGGTTGAAGCGGGGAACACAACAGCAATGCCTCACAAATTGAAGTTCAGCCTGACGCGTTTCGTGGTCATCCCACTTTCTCAAAGGCCAACTAACTGAAGAGGCAGCGGCACAGCACTTGAAGAGCACCACTCAATTGTCAGACCCCGCCTGCATGGGCGTGGCCACTCCAGTGGCATGCTGGTCTTTGCACAGCTGCTCACTGGAGAAATAGGGAGCACTACAAACGCCCCCATAGTGTCCAAAATTAAAACCTCAGTGGGCCGTGGGACATGGCTCGAGTCCCCGCTTACACAATCTTCCGCCAACAGCCCGGCTCCTGTCCCATATGCAGCGGCGCATTACACGTCGCTGCTGGAATGCTGATTCAACACCGGGGCTCCACCGCGGCTCAGGCAAGCCGCCATTAATCCCAACACGATGCCTGTGTATAGCGGAGTCTCACACCAGGAAACTTTTTGCCACAATAAGCTTTAATGGAGGGGTTGAAGCGGGGAACACAACAGCAATGCCTCACAAATTGAAGTTCAGCCTGACGCGTTTCGTGGTCATCCCACTTTCTCAAATGCCAACGAACTGAAGAGGCAGCGGCACAGCACTTGATGAGCACCACTCAATTGTCAGACCCCGCCTGCATGGGCGTGGCAACTCCAGTGGCACCCTAGTCTTTGTAGTGCTCCCTATTTCTCCAGTGAGCAGCTGTGCAAACGCCCCCATAGTGTCCAAAATTAAAACCACAGTGGGCCGTGGGACATGGCTCGAGTCCCCGCTTACACAATTTTCCGCCAACAGCCCGGCTCCTGTCCCATATGCAGCGGCGCATTACACGTCGCTGCTGGAATGCTGATTCAACACCGGGGCTCCACCCCGGCTCAGGCAAGATCAGTGTAGTTTGTGCAGCCCATGAAGAAGGGGCCAGGTGGCCCTGAAACGCGTCGGCACAATAACTGAATGCAGAGCATGAAGGCAGGATGTCAAACATATGCTGGAGAGCAGAAACGCTGTTGTGTGCTCTCAGAATGCTACAGGGCAATTTGTTCAAGATATATATATATATATATATATATATACACACACACACACACACATATACCTTTGGATAATGTGACCATCTTGAATTAGTCCTTTTTCATGAAGAAATTGAGGACAAAGACCTCATATAGGATGAAAGCCTTCATCCTTCTTTGGCACGAGAAGATAACAGGAATAACACCCAATTCCCATTTATTTTCGATTCTGGGACCTATTCTCTGGATGTTTTCTCTTTTTTCAGGACAACACTGACAATTGGTTATAAACTGTTTAAATACCATTGTTTAAATTTTGTATGAAGCCTGGATGCCATATAAGAGTTGTACTAAACACATCGATTAAGAAAGAACAGTTGGTTTATTTTTACTTTTTGGGAAGTATGACTCTGCAAAAAATGTAATTTTCTTTCATTTCCATTAAGGTGTCACATGTCAGTTTTGTTGTTTCACAATGAACCAATGGGTTATCAGTATACTCTATAAATGTTTTACATGCACTTGGTGAAATCAGATGTAGTGAGTAAGGCGGACCTGTCCGCCGAAACGCATCTGATCGTTTTTCTTGTGAATAAAGACCCTTGATTTGAATCCCACGGAGTCGGTACCTGTTTTTCGAAGGAGTGTGAACACAGGACTGTGTTCATATATATATATATATATATACAGATCCCAAGAGGCCACAGGGATGGCCACGCCCTATGGGGGCAGGAACTAATTTAAAAGCAATGCGTACCTAAAAGCACTTCCCTGCTCTTGAGCAAACACGCCGCTGAAGAAAGGAATTCACTCCTGAAACGCGTCCGGCGTTTATTTTCTTTGAAATGCACCACGAATTGTAAGCCTGCTGGCAAGCTGAGCAGTGCTTTGCTCTTGAAGACCTGGATGTTGTGAGCTAGATCCCAGATCCCAAAATAACTGGAGCGTCTGTTGCAGTGGAGGTGCACCATGGCGTGGTTTTTGCACTAAGCCCTTTCTGAAGCCTTGAAAGTGGTGAAACCGTAGATGATAATGCAGCATAGGTGCTTCAAAGCTGAGGGTGCATGCTGTGGCCCTGCTTTTCATGAAGTCCTGCCCAAATACTCAGTGGTGTGCAGCCCCAGAGTGGATGATGTACTTCACTGATGATCGTCACAAAGTTTGTGCTTACTTTTTTCTCCTTGTAGGACTTACCCAAGTAGCTTGAGGACTTGGAATGCGACTACCTGACCGATCCCGGGACTTCCCTCTCGACTGGGATCTAAACTGTCACATCGGCGGTCTTCAGGCAGCAAGTAGCTTGAGAGATGACTCCCTCAAGGTCATGGGATGCATGGCGCTGCAATTAGCACAGGTCTTTACGCTGTGGTTGCGTTTCAGGAACCAGAGGCAAACAAGATGCAGCTCTGTCACTGACATCTGTTGATGACAGGCGCAGCAGCAGGGCTTGAAGCCTTCCTAGCGGACATCCCTGCCACACCAGGAGAAAAACACTCAAAACAACTTCGACAAAATGTCAAAAAAAGCTCACTCAAAGTGACTGACGGGGCAGCTCTCTCCCGATCTGCACTGACTGGCACGGAAATAAAAGAACTGATGTTAGCATGCTGGGGTGGCACCAAAAAAGGCACCGTGCACTTCACTTCTGGTGCCGCCACGAGGTTCTAATTGATGTCACCTACCCGCTAACAAGAGTACAGCTCATGAAGCATTTCTGGATCCAGTCTAACACTTGGGGATTGCTCTAAGGTAAAGAATCAGCTAAGGTAAGGAATATGTGGCTAGAAGTCTATCAGATGGGAAAAAGCAAGGTTTGGCTCAACTTCCCAATAGTGTGCTTGCTGGGCTTCATTATAATGCAGAAGTGGTTCTGAAGAAATTTATCAAGATTGGAGGTCTTCTGTTAGGACATTAGTCTTAACTTGAACTGATGGAAGTTGCAGGTCTTAAACTTCTGCAGCTCGTTTGATCATAGCAAATAAGCACTCCCCTCTGGGAAAGCATTAGTGGTTAAACAGTGTCTCACAGGAGGTGTCTATTCCACTGGCATCCTGAAGGTCCATAAAAAGATTGTTGTCATCATAATAATGTGATGTATTGTCTCTATCTCCAGCATCACCATGTTAACCATGTTCTGAGTTGGAGGCAAAATGAATATGAAGTGTTCTAGGTAGTGACAGTGTTCTGTGTGAATCAGAATGAGGTTCGACCGGCTGTGCTAAAAACTGACTTCGGTCGAGGTCATGTTGGGTTTACTTCAAAGTCCGATAGGACAATGGGTTCTTGATCCAGCACTGGGGGCATCAGTGCGGGTGTCACCGCCAAACAGACCATAGCCAATTGTGGAGTGGATCAGGAATCTGGTTACACCCCAAACCAAATCTGGAGACACAGCCAGTGCCAAAGACTGATCTGCCAATGTTAGCCCAGCAGGAGGCCTCTTTGGACCCTTGGGGCCGGAAGGTGCACCAAAGGGGACCAGAAGGGTGTTGAAGTTAATCAACGTGGCTTCTTTAAAAGGCTCTTCTTGCTGCAATGTCAACGATGGTCTTGGGAATTCAGGTTACATTGGTTTGAGCTGGGGAATCGGTTCCTCTGCAGTTAGGAGACCAGGAGGCACCTTGACCATCTGGCAACTTCTTTAGATGAGAGTGGCGAGACAAGGCAGTGTCACACTAACTTCTTGTGTTTCTTTTGCGTGTGAGGAGAAACATTTGTGGTAAGGTATCTGTGTTCTTGACTTTCACAGGAGAACAGGCCTTATGCACCTTCTGACAGTGTTTAGTGATGTAAAGCTTGGCTTCATGGTCCTGGATTGCCTTGGGGTACTGCAGGGACTGCACCTTTTCACTGGGAAAGTTGGCATTCCTTCAGTAGAAGCAATTCTTGTATCCAAGAAAAACCTCGCCATGACACCGACTAGTTTTTGACATTGAGTGAGGCCCCATGTTACCAGGCGTTTAATGCTGGATTGGATTGTCTGTATGCTGCAGAGTACAAGGGTGCTGTGTTGAGCCAATTATGAAGATACAAAAATACTGTTAGACCTTGACTCTCTAGATTGGGCAGCACTGGTTCCATACACTTGGTGAATATGGGGAAAGCATATTTGAGGCTAAATAGTAAGGCCTTGAACTGGTAGTGATGCCTGACTACCATTGAAGCGCAGGCATTCTTGATGATGTGGATACATTGGGATATTGAAATCGACATCTTCCAGACCAATTAATGGTAAAAAGTTAACTCTGCTGACAAAATTAATATTTTCATAAGAATGATGTGGGAACCTTGCTTTTGCAGATATGCAGATATCTGATAAGTCTGTACAGATGTATTATGGGGCGGCATTCTTTACTCTTCTTGAGCACAACAATGAAGCTGTACTATCCTTAGCCAACTGCACTTTGGGCTCAGCGTCTGAGATGCATTTTATGTTACATGAGGTTCTCAGGCTTCATATCTTGAACATACTTATGAACTTACTGAAGGTGGTCTCTATGAAGACCTAAGTGAGCCCCATGTTGAATGATGTTGAACACCCACTAGTCCTTTATCTCCTGTTAGTTGTGATAATCCAACCACGATCCGCACATCCACCCACCAGCAGGGTAAATAGGGGCGGAGAGCAAGCTGGAGCCTGGCTTACTTGGCGTATTGATGTTCACAAGAGGATTGACCTTCTCTTTTTTGCTGGCCTGGCCTGCCTCGATTCCTCTGCTGCTTCTGTATTCTTGTATAAGTGAGAGCCATGCCAAAATTCCTGATATTGGTAGGGGTGAAAATTACTTCCCAGATGAGAAAACCTAATGGGATTGGCATCTACAGCCAGGGTAACTTTACAAAATGGTAGAGAAGAAAGATTTGGCTGTCCATGTCACATTTCATTTTTGGTAATTTCACAGCCTTCAGTTTCCCAAAGACATGGTCTTCACTCAAAAATATGTCCATCGTGGCGTGGCCAGGCGCCAACAAAGATGGCCGCCTGAATCGGGAGCTCCGCCGGGGCCGAGCCCTCACCCCTGACAATCCGGACATAATCCGCCTGTCCAGCATTCCGCTAGTGGCCCCAGCCGGGCGCTTCGTGGCGGCGTCGGGGGCTCCCACTCCAGGGCCTCTACCTGCCCACGGCGCTGTGAGAGCGCCTCGGCCTGCTGCATCCGGAGGGCAAGCGTGAGCACCGGTACGGCGCCTCTGGCCTCAGGATATACGCGAGGCCCCGGCTTGGCGGCCTGTGCGACGTAAGTGAGGCGTGTGCGAGGGTCTGCACCGGGACCCGCGCTGACTTGCTGGCCATAAAGGGAGTGCCAGTGGCGGCATGCGCCCCCCCGAGTGCCTCCGCTGCATCGCAGGCAGCGTCGGAGGCGCCGGAGACCCTCTGAAAAGGGGAACGTGGACCGGCCCACTGACTGTATGAGCCTGTGGCGGCTGCGAGATGTGTACATCCTGACCCAGGTGCCTGGTAGCCCCGCCCAGCACAGAGGGGCGGCGGGAGCGGAGAAGAGGGACGGCGACGGCACCCACCAGCCTTGAGGGGGTCCTCCACACTGCACCTGATCTGCTGGGGAGCCTTTGACCGCATGCAGGAGAAGTGGTGAATGTCTGTGTAAAAGCGCAGGGCGGATCACCCCTGGACCCGACCAGAGACTCTGTCGAGCCATGTGTGCAGCATTATTGACTGGCCCTGGGGCCAACACAACGGGCAGAGGCGAGGGTGGAGTGCTGCGGGACACCGGCGTGGGTGCGCAATCGGCTTGAGGGAATGAGGCCAGAGGTACAGACGGGACCCGAGAGGCCGCCACACAGGAAGGCGTAGCCCCCTGCGGGGGCTGAACGGACTGCGCTGTGGAGTAATCTGGAACGCGCATCGTGTATGGGAGCAGGTGGACGAGCCCACTGACTGGCCAAAGAGGTCTGCACTGATTTTCACTGACTGAGCAGCTGAAGGGAGGAGAGCTAAGAGTCATAGCCACCGGCCGGAGTGACTGGGCCTCTGGATCTGGTCTGGTGCCTGGTTGCTGTCGCCTGAGAGGCTCTTCGGTGAGCTGGAGTGTGACCTTTTACAGTTGCGGGCAGGTTAACTGGGCAACCACCATGAGACCGAAGAATACTGCAGCTGTACAAACTAACAAGCTGGACAAATACACAGTTCAGTTGGGGACCCCTCAGGCCGGCGGTACATACGGAGACCAGGCTGCGCCTAAGGAGCCGTCCCTGGCCTCCATAAAGACGGCGATCCAGACGCTGGGCACTAACCTAGAGACTAAAATCGACAAAATCTCCATTGAAGTCAACCTCCTCCGCACAGACCTCAGTAAGACATCGGAGAAAGCTAAGACAAATGAAGCTGACATAAGGGAGCTCCAGGCCTCCTCGAAGAAACTCGAGCAACAGGTGAACGAACTGGTGCATCAACATGGCCAGGTGGCCCAGAAGCTGGAGGACCAAGAAGGGAAGGCCCGCAGAAACAATATACGTGTGGTTGGCGTACCGGAGGATTCAGAGGGGCCTAGTATGGAACTCTTCTTGGAGGAATTGATCCTCACTCGCCTGAAACCTAAGCGCCTATCCAAGATATTCACCATTGAATGCGCTCACCGCGCGCCAATCCCTAAAGCCAAGCCTGGAGCGCCACCCAGGACAATTATAGCGAAAATCCTGAACTTTAGGGATAGAGACACTATCCTTCAGACTGCCCGGCAGACGGGTGACTTGCAATACGAAGGCGCCACAATCCGATTCTTCCCAGACTTCACGCTCCAGGTGCAACACGAAAGCGCTCATTTACAGTGAAGGCGGCATTGCGAGACAGAGGCTTCAAATATATGATGGTCTTTCCCGCCAAGCTCAAGGTCATTGCGGGAGGCAAATCCCTGTTCTTTACGACAACCTCAGACGTTCAGGACTGGCTTGACAGGGAGTCGTCCCGAGCTCCGGACCGAATGGAGGGAGACGTCTGGAGAGACAATCCGGCTGCCTCGCCGAGCTCTACGGATGGAAGATCGGATGTGGAAAGAACCAGTCAGCGCTCCTGGCGGTCGAGGTCTGCAAGCCCAAAATGGGGGACACTTCGAGAGGCAACGGACCACTAGAGGAGGAGGAACAGACGACATGGACCACTACGAACTGTAACGTATTATGTGCTCATGGGCAGGAACGCGGGACCCAGTTTCTTTGTGGGTCCTCAGTATGGGGGGGTAGTCATTTAATCCTACAAGGACTTGTGGCCTTAGATAGAGTTAGGCTGAGGCTGGTATAGACCCTTTCCCCCCTCCTCCATGAACATGGGCCCCACGTTGATCTTGGTGGGGCAGAAGCACTAATTTGCTAGTGAGGGGCACGAACATTATGTAACTGTGATTCACTATTGAGGAATGTATGCACCTTTTGCAATCTGGTTTGTAATGGGGGTGGGGCACGTGCAACGGTTGGAGCTGGAGCCGGTGCACTTTTCCCCTCAAGCAAGTTCTTCGGGAGGGGGAGGTTCTTCACTCCTGGGTTGGGTTGGGCGAAAGGCGCTCTGCTAATTGGGGATGTGGGTAGTTCAAAACCTACGGAGCAGGGAAACAGGGAGGGAGGGTCACCAGTTTCAGGGTGAAGGATTGGGGGGGGGGCGTAACAGGGAGATGGGGAGGTTGGGGGGGAGGTTTGGTAAGGTCACACCGAGGTCATGCAAAGGTTCTAGAAAATTGCTCTGGGAAGCGCAGGCACAGACTTACAGTCACTTGTGTATATGGCTATGAAATGGGATAAAAGTTTAAAGGTGATTAGCCGAAAAGTCAATGGGTTGGGGGACAAACTTAAGAAAAGTATTGTACTACAGTTTATTAAGCGACACCTCCCTGAGTTAGTTTTATTACAGGAAACGCACCTGATGGGAAACACGTGCTACGCACTAAACAGATGGGGGTACACCTTAACGGCGCATGCAGGTTTTACATCCGGGTCCCGGGGGGTAGGGATCCTTCTGCGACGAAATTTTCCAATAGTCATTGATCATACAGATGTCGACCCTCTGGGGCGCTTTGCTGCTATCTCAGGCGGGGCCTCTTTGACCTGAGCGAGCGCCAGGCGAGGTGAGGCCTTCTCCATATCAATTATGGGTGAGTTGCTTTTACCAAAGTATGGTATGTTGATCTACACATGCATTGATGTTTTCTCAATGGTTACATCTGTTTTGTTTTTGTGTGTTTTTTTCTTCTTTCTTCTTTTTTCAGGAGAGTTCTTGTCACAAAGATATGAGACTACCAGATAGTAACAATTCACTGGTAGGTCTACATCACTATTAATTGCTTCTCACTGTTGCAGTAGTGCATATTATAGGTCCTGACGAAAGCCTTGTAAGGCTGAAACATGTTGACCAATTATTATCTATAATTGATAGTAACATACCGGAGCTTGCAGCGTGCCGTGAGGGACACGGCCCAGCTCCTCATCACCTGTCCAGGCAGCCAGCGCCGTGAGGGAAACGGCTGTAGTCACGAACTCCACGGACTACACTACCCAGCAGACCCGGGGAGGACGCAGCCCAGTGACGCTTCCAATGCGCCCAGAGGCGCCATAAGTGTTCAGAGCGCCGAGCGCTCCTGGGGGACACTTACCGGAGCTTGCAGCGTGCCGTGAGGGAAACGGCCCAGCTCCTCATCACCTGTCCAGGCAGCCAGCGCCGTGAGGGAAACGGCTGTAGTCACGAACTCTACGGACTACACTACCCAGCAGACCCGGGGAGGACGCAGCCCAGTGGCGCTTCCAACGCGCCCGGAGGCGCCATAAGTCTTCTGAACACCTCCCGCCCCACGGGACGAGCGCGGGCGGCGCCGGGCTAAGCCCGGGCAAAGGGCGGGCCCTCTGTGGCCCTCAGTGGACAGCAGTGGTCGGTCGGGCCACCCCCCTTGACTCTGGTTCACTTTATTTCGTGAGTACTTTCTCAATTTAATTAGTTTTTTACTTGTTTTCCGGCTCATACAAACCCCACTACCATTGGTATAATGCCTCCAAAGGAAAGTAAGGGAAAGAGCGATACTGTTGCTTTTACGGGAGCTATGGACCAATTCATCAAAAGAATGAACTGTGTGGTGGATGAAAGTATAAACATTATGGAAAGGAGGGTTTCGCAGGAATTGGCCATTGCAAGAAGATCTTCTCTTGGGCCAATGGCACATGCTCAAACACCTACTCCCAAAGACAGCATTGAAACAGTAGGAGAGACTAATGGTTCCCAAAGTAATGAAATCACTGTGGACATAAATACTAATAATGATATTTTGAATGCCTCAGAGGGTAGTTCTCCAAATGTCTCAAAATCTATCTTACAATCACCTAATAATTTACCTAATGCTCGTACTGCACCGGTACCCGTTGAACAAGCTAAAGTATATAACACCAGGCAGCAGAAAGGGGTGAACGTAGGGGCTATTTCAAAGAACAAACAAGGGCCTACCACTAATATTGGTGGAAAGAGAAAGAAGGGTCCTAAGCAGCCTGTGTCACCTAACATTAGTTTGGAAGTGGCTGTTGGTAAAAATAAGGACATAGTAGGGATTGGCGCAGAAGGGGGGGATTCTGCTTCTATTGTCATACTTGAAGCACTACGACACACACTCCGCCCATTAGAGGAGAGATTGAGTAAAATAGAGATATCTCTAAAACGTATAGAAAGGGACATAAAGGAGATAATAGACAACCCACAGAGTAAGTCTAGTATAAATCCGCAACTAACATTGTCAAAAGCTATGTCTGCAAAAACCCCAGATGTAATACTAGTGCCAAATGAAAAAGTAGCACCTAAACCAAATGTGGAGGACCCTATGACACCTAGAGATGTATCCAACAACAAACCACAAAAGCAAAGCACACCAAGCACTACAATAGGTAGTAAGGGGGTGGTAAATGGAAATAGACCAAGTAAAGATCAGGCAAGGGATGTACTCAATCTCCCCCCGGAGGTCTGTCCTTTTGTGGCAATCCTGACTGGAGTTCCAGAGTTAGGCAAACAGGAGTTGGAAAGTTCATCTTACATCTGGAAAAGGGTGACTCAATGGCTAAATATTAATAGGCCGCTACCCCCTGGCCTGAGGGGTAATATCCTAAGCATCAGGCGAGTACCCTGGGTGGGCTACTTGGGGAAAGACATAGAAGGGGATAGCATAGTTATTAATTTTGACAATCCAAGAATAGTTAACTACATCTGTAATTGGAAGTACCCAAACCCAGACCCATCCACCACCATACAACCATTTAAACTAACACACTTTTATCCACCCGGTCACTTTCATCTTAGGACTGATGGGTGGACAATGGTAAGACACCGTGGTAGGAGGCATCAAGGAGGTGGTTGGCCAGGACAAATCCATCATCCCCATAATTTCTTCTCCCATAACCAATTTGATTGTCTCGAGTCAGTCGACTGACTACAGGCAATTCCATTGACCATCATACCTGTGGTATCTTCATTAAAATATGTAATCCCCAAACTTAGTGTAGTATCTTCTAAGGAGAGTGTGGGGGTGAATATACCATTTAATCACCAGGAGATTGGCTGCAAAAAAGTTTGCAATAGCAATAACATGGTAGGGAATGGGCATGAAGTAACCATGAGGACTTGTGACACAAAGAAAGGAGATAGTGACAATAGTGAGTTATTAGTGGATAGGTACGTGAACATCTGTACTATTGTTGATGAAAATCTACCTCCCATTGTTAAATCCAGTACCCATTGTTTAAAAGAGGGACCCCCATTGATATCATTAGTTTCGTGGAATATCGCTGGAGTTGGTACAAAAATGTGTGACCCTGATTGGAACAGTTACACGAACACATTTGATATCTGTGTGCTACAGGAAACCTGGGCCACGGATCCGGATCAGGTCCATAGAATAGGATATAGAACCTACCAAGTGGCGGCTGTCCCTTCAGTAAGAGGGCGAGCCTCAGGAGGGTTGGTAATATGGATCAGTACAACCATTGATGTGGGGATAAAAATGTTAAATACGGATTCTTTAGATATACTTGGACTGAACTTAACTACAAAAGATAAGAGGGTGATAAACCTCATAAATGTGTACAATAGACCATGTCCCGCCAATAGGGAATCACCATGTATTGAGAAATTGGAAAGGTTTATGGACACCCTAGAGCAAGATGGAAGTATCATTTTATGTGGTGATCTGAATTGCAATTTTGAGCCGATTGTGGGGATGGTTAAATTGTACGAGGATGAGGATGTTGCTAATGGGATACCAGCACTGAATAATGGAACTGTTCCTGGGACCACACTAGCCCTCCAGATCACAAGGCTGCTCACAGGCCATGGTTTAAGGGCTTGCAATGGGCGCATGCCATCAGACTTCCCGAAAACTTTTACTTTTAGTAGGGGGAATTGTAGGAGCATGTTAGATTATGTTTCTGTTTCTTTTAATCTTTTACCACATACAAATGATTTAAAGGTTAGAGAACGCTTTGAGAGCGATCACTTTCCGTTGGAAATGAGTTTTTTGTCTAGTATGCTGAATGAACCTGGTGTTACTGAGGGCATTCATAGCCCAGTAGCCCCATTAACTTGCGACAATGTCGTTCCAAGTAATAATCGAAGGGCCGTTAAATGGGCATACATTCTTGAAAGAAAAGATCTGTTGGCTAACATTTATTTTACAATGTGGATGAATGCAAACCTGGTGAATTCATTGGATTACATAAATCCTTTTGTAAAAAACTGTTAGATCTTATTACTAAAAAACCTAGGAAAGGGACCGGGTCGATGAATGCAAAACCTGTAGGCAAACCCTGGTTTAACAGGGAATGCCGAGTTGCCAAAACCGACCTGATTAATGCGGTAAAAAGAAAAGGCTCTGCAGAACTTAAAGCAAAAAGGAAAATCTATAATAAGACAATAGCTGCAGCCAAATCATCCTGGGATGAGGATCTTTGGTCCAGTATGTTATTAGCTGCAAAAACATAAGACCACAGGCAGTTCTGGGAGTTAGTAGCTAAAGGGAATAAGCCAGATAAAGGCTCGAGGGAGGTTTTCTTAAACGAATCTACATGGGTTGATCATTTTACATCACTATATGCAGCCCAAATTATAGAGGAAAAACTCCTGGAAAACCCAAACCAAACACTAACCCAGGTAGAGATCGATGAAAACCCATTGGTAATATTTGACATACAAGAGACTGAAACAGCAATTGCTTCTGTGAAGCAAGGGAAGGCCCCTGGTCTGGATAAGATCCCTGGTGATCTTTATAAGCATAATATAGAGATCTGGGCACCTTACTTAAATCATTTGTTTAATGTCATCGCAGCTGGTGACCAAATCCCCGATACATGGGACGGGGCAAAAATTATCACTATTTTTAAAAAGGGGGATAGAGGTGACCCAGCGAACTATCGCCCCATTAGTCTTTTAGATATAACACAGAAAATTTATGCCAGGCACATTCTAAACCGCGTAAATACGTGGTTGGAGGAAAACTTGGTTTTATCTAAGTATCAGGCAGGGTTCAGGGAAAAGACTGGGACCATCGATCAGGTATTAAGGCTATGCTGCCTGTATTGGAAATATGTAATCATCCGCAGAGGTAATCTATATGTTACCTTTGTGGATTTACGAGCAGCATTTGACCTTATTCCGCGTGACTTACTGTGGAAATCACTGAAAAAGCAGGGGTTCCCAGGTGAACTATTGAAACTAGTGATTGGGTTACACCAGAATAACTATGCTAGGGTAAGATGGGGCCCAAATGGTGAACTCACAGATGCAATCCCTATCAAGAGAGGAGTGCGCCAAGGGTGTGTGCTGGCGCCTACACTTTTCTCCCTTTTTGTCAACGATATTGCAGCTTATATGGAGAATTGTGACAACGACTCACCTCGCCTGGGGGGGGAACGAGTTCCGTCCCTCCTCTTTGCGGATGACACGATTCTCATTTCACAAACCCCACGGGGCCTACAGATCCTATTAGATAGGTTCCAGCAGTATTGTATTACAAAAGGGTTAGAAATTAATGTAAAAAATACTAAATATATGGCTCTCAATCCTCATAAAAGTTTTAAGAAAAACCTAACGCTGAATGGAGAAAAGCTTGATTATGAACAAAGTTTTACTTATTTGGGGGTATTATTAGATTCATCTTTAAATTGGAGACCCCAATTAGAAAAATCAAAAATTGTGTTCAAACAAAATTGTCTTCCGATACTGAAAAGACATAACAAATGTGCAAATAAGGCAGTTACCCCAGCATTAGAGCTCTTTAAATGCAAGGTCCAGTCAGCAGTATTGTATGGGGCAGAACTCTGGGGACCTGTGTGTAGAAAGACCTTTGAAATCTTGGAGAATAAGTTCATAAGGGGATTATTAAAGGTTCCTAATAATACTCCATCATTACCCCTACTCCTCGATATGAACATACGACGCACCGATCTACATGCAATATTAAGACCGCTATTGTTATGGGTCAGGTTGTGGACTACCCCTGAGTTAACTGAATATAAAAACGGACTGGTTGAAGTTTTGAAATTAGATACTAGCAGTAAGATTTCTTGGTTTAAACATGTCAAAACTTGGTTAACAAAACTGGGTTTATCCCATTTTTGGAGCCAGCCAGAATCTTTGACTGTGTGCTCAAAGAAAATAGTCAAACTTTCCTTTTGGGCCCTTGCGAGCCATGACGCAGTATACGTTGGAGCACATGGCCCCATAACTGAAAAATTTTTAATGGTAAAAAATGTGGCCCAGTTTGAAATATTTCTTGATGAGATTCAGCCACCATTGGCGAAAACCCTGTATTTAAAATACAGGTATGGTATACTAAGAACCCGGGAAACCGAGACAAAATGGGGGAAAATCAGCAACGATAAATGCACTTTATGCACAAACAATGTAAGAGAAGACATTTTTCACATTCTATTTTTCTGTTCAAGCTATGCAGAAACAAGAAGGAAATGGATAGTGCCATTGTGCCGTAATATCGGATCAACTTCTCATAAGGAAGCTGGCAGAATATTAATTACGGACACTAGTCAAGTAATTGTGTTTGGCATCAGTAGATTTCTCTTGGCTGTAAAATTCATTAAACAACACGAGAGATACCAGAAGTCTGCATACAGGAACCTAAATAGTGTTCACTCTGTAAAACAAAACCAACAGGTTAATGTTTAGGTCATAACAATCCTAATTGATGTGTGACCGCAGGAGAAGAGGAAAATGAAAGATTAGAAGGATAGCCTCAAAGGTGCTAGAAAAATCCCCATCAGCCCGCTCAATAGCGGAGCATCGTCATCTGGGTAGTATGGTTGACAATTGTGGTATCCAGTGTGCCCTTCCTTAGGAACAACCTAAGGCTAGCAAAACTTGGACCATCATGTTGACCCTCAACCAACAGAGATGCAGACTGAAAGGGTTAAGTTGCAGTGCTCAGAAAGTTGTGAAAAAGGAAAGGAAACAAAACTTTAAATCCAAGTGTTCTAAAAATACCTACCTTGATGTCATTGGAAAAATTTTTTTATTGGGTCTGACCATCAAGGTGGTATGGTTAAAAGCAGAGTGAAAAATAGCATGCAAGGAATTGCTATTCACCATGAATCTTATTTGGTCGACATGTTTCAGCCTAGATAGGCTTTCTTCAGGACCTATGATGCACTACTGCAACATCAACTTACTGTGTCAAGGAAACTAATAAGTGGTTTCAACTCCTCAATATTAGGGAGTTGGGTGTCTTCTCCCAAATTGTAGGGAGGAATAACCTCACCTCACCTGGCACTGGCTCACAGTGAAGGAGGCCACGCACTCTCCGTCGTTGCCTCGCCGAGGGCTCACTTTCCAGAGCGAGGCAACGACGGAGAGTGCGTGGCCTCCTTCACTGTGAGCCAGTGCCAGGTGAGGTGAGGTTATTCCTCCCTACAATTTGGGAGAAGACACCCAACTCCCTAATATTGAGGAGTTGAAACCACTTATTAGTTTCCTTGACACAGTAAGTTGATGTTGCAGTAGTGCATCATAGGTCCTGAAGAAAGCCTATCTAGGCTGAAACATGTCGACCTAATAAGATTCATGGTGAATAGCAATTCCTTGCATGCTATTTTTCACTCTGCTTTTAACCATACCACCTTGATGGTCAGACCCAATAAAAAAAAATTTCCAATGACATCAAGGTAGGTATTTTTAGAACACTTGGATTTAAAGTTTTGTTTCCTTTCCTTTTTCACAACTTTCTGAGCACTGCAACTTACCCCTTTCAATCTGCATCTCTGTTGGTTGAGGGTCAACATGATGGTCCAAGTTTTGCTAGCCTTAGGTTGTTCCTAAGGAAGGGCACACTGGATACCACAATTGTCAACCATACTACCCAGATGACGATGCTCCGCTATTGAGCGGGCTGATGGGGATTTTTCTAGCACCTTTGAGGCTATCCTTCTAATCTTTCATTTTCCTCTTCTCCTGCGGTCACACATCAATTAGGATTGTTATGACCTAAACATTAACCTGTTGGTTTTGTTTTACAGAGTGAACACTATTTAGGTTCCTGTATGCAGACTTCTGGTATCTCTCGTGTTGTTTATTGGTAAGTTGGGGGACAAGGTACCAAAGTAGTCTATAAATACGATTCCCCTCAGGCCCTCCCCTACCTTGTGTGTTTTGTTTTGTAAAATTCATTAGACAAAAATTGTCTCTGCCATTTTAAGCGTATGCAGCGAGAATTGTTAACTTGCAGTTATAACCGAATGTAATGCTTTTTTAACCTTGTAAATATTTTAACCAATCTTTTAATTATATTTATTGATGTGTGTTTCAAGCCCCAACTCATGATCTAGCTGTGAAGGGTTATGGTAATTTTTTTGGTCATGCACCAGCACTTTCCTTGATTATATATTTTTGTACATTTGTCGATAATAATGTGGTCATGTATATTATGTATTTTGTATATCTTTTATGATGCAATTGCAACGAAATAAAGAATATTGAATTGAATTGATAGTAACATTTTTTCCACACTATCTTCACTCTGCTTTTAACCATGCCGTTATGTTGATCACTCCCAATAAAGTTGTTCTTTGGCATCATAACAGGTATTTTTTAACAATATCACATTTATCTTTCACACTTACACTTTCTTGAGCACTGCAACTCATTCCCTTCAACCTACCAATATTACCTGCTGGCTGTCCATCTCACTGGTGGATCCAATACTAGCACTCCTCGAAAGAGATCTAAAGATGTGTCTAGTGGATACCAGTTTCCAACTAAACCTAGATGATGAGGTTCCGCCAACGGGTGGGCTGATGGGTATTCTTATTCCATCTTACTTTTCTTACTTTGTTGCCCTCTCTCTCCTCAGAACAATTACTCACTTACACTACAATTGAGTGTTTAGGTATTTCAGAGCTCTTTACAGACCCTTAGCATTCTCTGTGTGTTGTTACTTGTTAGTCTGGGGGACAGGATGCAAGTTGGTCTCTAAAAATCCATTCCCCCTCAGACCCCCCTCATATTTTGTTTCCTGCAAAGCCATCCATGACCTGCGACCTGGAAGGCTCTCGGACCCAACGGTCTTCCGATTGAGCTTTACAAGCTCAAGCCTGACAGCATTGACATACACCTGAAACATATGCTCGAGGACAGTAGAGAGCAGGGAATTCTGCCGAGGGACCAGTGAATAGCACCAATTGTGGCTATTCGCAAGGAGGGGAAACCTAGAGAGGTGACTGCATCCTATAGGCCTATATCGCTTTTAAATGCCGAGCCGAAAATCCTGGCTAAAGTACTTGCCAATAGGCTTAAGCCGGTTCTAAGTACATTGGTGCACCCGGACCAATCAGGCTTCATGCCTCACCGTAACACTGCATTGAACCTGCGCCGTCTCCACAGAGTATTGGGGCGCTGTCACTTGCTACATGAGGATGCCGTGGTTGTGTCCTTGGACGCAGCAATGGCGTTTGAGACGCTAGAGTGGCCTTACATGATGCCTGTTCTTCAAAAGCTGGGATTTGGTCCGGACTTTATTGGATGGGTGCGCCTCCTTTACATTGCACCTCTAGCCCAGGTGGTGGTTAACAACAAAGTCTCGGAGGTTTTCACACTAGAAATAGGAACACAACAGGGGTGCCCTCTCTCATCTTTACTGTTCGCCCTCTCCCTAGAACCGCTGGCCGACTGAATTAGACAGACTCCCTCCCTGAAAGGGCTCCGATGGGCGGCGGATGGGAGGACAAGATCTCGCTCTATGCGGATGACAACCTCCTATACCTCACAAAACCACATGAGTACATTGCAACGGCATTAGATATTTTTAATAGTTTCGGAGAATACTCTGGATACAGCATCAACTGGGGAAAATCTCTCCTTTATGTTCTCTATGGCGCCCCTCCCCCTCTGATCCCGAACGGCTGCCCAATTCAGATAGCCACAGATGGCTTCACATACTTGGGAGTCTTCATCTCTAAGGACAAGGCCGCCAGGTACAAGCGAAATCTCCTGCCGCCCCTACAGAGGCTCAAGCGGGATACTGCCACCTGGAAAAACCAACCACAACCAAATCTAGGAGGAGTACTCTCGAATGCCTTGAGAAAATGGCTATATGCCTGCACATATATACTGCTTAGCTGACCACTACCTAGTCTAGGTAGACCCTACCCATTCTATCTGATAACTCACATCATCTCGTGTATCATAGAATAACCCACTTAACCAGCGCTGGGTCACGTCGTGTATCAGAGGATAATCCGACGTGGGATTTATTAATCCCTACCTGGGCTGAGGGAACACGCACAAGACCAACGAATACCCATCAAGCCTCGCTAGAATAAACAATATTTACTAATCGCAGTTTCCTCATAATTCTTCTCTAGCTTGAGTAGGATCTTAATGTGGGTCATTAAAACACGCATTGTACAGTGCTCAAAGAACAACACACGCATACGTCCGACCGCACGCATGCACTTACGAGCGCTGGATACACACCTGAGGACCAGCACAGCACATGCGCGGTTTCATAAAATAACCGCGTTGAGCAGCGGGCAGCACACATGCGCGGCATCGCAACACTACCGCATGGAGCCGCAAGCAGAACTGGCATGAAGCCCTTAAAATGGCAGGTAGGAAACGCTAATTATCCAATCTAACAATGATCGGAACCCCGGGAAAAGGTACAAATACCCGTACCTTGGACTCCCTTCGACACAATCACCGGAGCCACGGAGGGGTCGGTCGGGAGGAATTTCCTCGCTGAAATTGTGAGTACACTCGGCAGAGAGCAGCACTATCTTCACAACGCTAATGTAAGTAAAAATGGGACTCTGAACTCTAGGTAAAAATGGGACTCTGAACTCCATTTTTTTGACAGGTGCTAAATAGCAGAAGAGACCCTGACATTTGGCTCATGAGGCATTTCTACCCCTACAAAACAGTATGTTACTATTGCATAGGGACATGTAGTGTATTTTTCTTTTTACAGGGGCACTAAAAATTATACTTACCAATCCTTGACCACTAAGGGTATCATGTTCTGAATAACGCCAAAACGCTAAGTCTACAAAAAAATGTGTGTTTTATGTTATATGTCAGTGAGTCTAGTTTGTCATCTTTTTTAATCCCACTATAGGCACGATTGACACCTATAGTCTGAGACCTTTACCGCAACTTCTGTCACCTGTAACCACTGGTCACTTTACCTGTGGTTGTTGAAAAGTAGACCACCACAAAAAAAATGTTGTCTTCTTCTCTTAACAGGTCGGCCAATGAGCGGCGTTTTGCTAGGTACACTGTTTTACCTGCACTATAGTTCTCACTTTTATTAGAAATCCTGATATAAATTAGAGAAAAGTGAGTAAGGTGGAGATTTGTGTACCCCGTCCTGAAGAAGGTGTTTTCACACCGAAACATGTCGACGCACACAGAGAGGAGGTAGTGCACATTGTTTGCGTTTCTAACCTCCCACACTCCATTTTTAATAGCACCAGCCTGGGGGCCCATTAAAGGATTTTTTGCTACCCCACGAGCCAGGTACTTTTTAAACTTCACTCACTTAGATCTAAACCCCACCATACACTCACATTTCAATACCCCATCCACACCACACATAGTCATCTCAAGTGCTCCCACGTATCCGTAGGTCGCAGCACGCCGTATCCCGTAGAGGGATACGATGACCCCGATGATGAAGCATGACACCAAGGGGCCTGTTGGTGTGTGAGGGGACCTAAAACAACAAGGGTGTTCCCCAATTTTGGAGGATACGCCCTATACCCAAGGAGTGGATTCCTTTTGGTTATTTACATTTGTCCAGGGAGAACGAATCCATTTCGATCTATTTCTCTCTCTCCCCCCCTTTGTTATTGATAATATATTGGCAGCGCACTGCTGCAGAAGTTCCCCTATTTCCTTTATATACCACTGACTCACTACATAAAAACACACACATTAATTCACACACATATAACAGCATGATGGAGTCTGAACACGGACTCACATTTACGGAAGAAGAAATAGATGAAATTCTGGGGGCTATCAACCCTTTTGAAGGCCTGAGTAGCACTGAACCGGGACCTAGCGTGGCCGACTGGGATGAGCTGATGAACCTTAGAAAAACACAGATAAAAGCAGCTATCCACGGCCTTCTTATGACAGAATACCTGAGAAACAAAATAGCACCTCAAGGGTTACTGGTCAAAAACGAACCTTTCATCTTTCAGACTGACAACATTTTCAAGAAAGAATAGTCACTAATCTCGTGGCACTGTACACAGGATTGGCTAGTGCTAATCATAAAGACAGCCAAACGGATCACGCAAGAGTTAAAAATTGACATACAAAAAATTGAGGTTCAGCTGAAGACATACATAAAACCAGCTGAATTAAAGAAAAGATTGGACGAACTGAACCAATAGATGTCGGATTTCGAGGCCACACTTAAACAGAGCAAATTTAAAAAACTGGGGAGAGACAAGGACCGCTTTACCCCGGAGACTGCATACCCATACACAAAGGATGACTACGTCCCACGCAACATTAACAGCGACATCGACAGCGACGGATCCGACACAGGATCGTCTGGGTCAAATACAAGCAGCAACTCCAGGTACAATGGAACACCAAGACAACGAGGTCAATAATACCCTAGACAAAGAGGATGGAGAGGTTACCAACCACAGCCATACTACTCCCAATACGGGGGACCGGGCCCTTTTCCACCATACAACTATGGTCCACCACCACCAGGTCCCATGTACCCACAATGGGCAAATGAGTTTGACAACGGGTTTTATCAGAACAAGCCTTTTTTAGCATCACGCCCTGGACCGCGCCGCGGCCGAAACAGAAAAGGAAACAGTGATGTGGCAAGACCCGATCCAACCGGATCCACGTATGAACACAAGGAGCATGACAGGGGCCCTACCGGACAACCCATCAACCAGCCGGAAGGGGACTTATTGATAAACATCACCCCGTGGGAACTAACCGACTCTCAGAAAGAGGTACTGAACAAAGGACTGGTGTTTGTCCCCACTAACAAACTGGATCTATTCAGATTGCATACTGAAGTACAGGAGTTCATCCGTAAAATTAAACTCCAAGTCTTTTTCAAAGGGAAAGAGAAGATCCCTGAATCTGAAACAGGCTTGAGACCCAAATCGACTTTCACACCACCGGACAACACTCTTCCCGTTGAGGTTCTGGCCTTTGAAAATGCTCTAATGGGCGAACTCAAGGAGATGAACAGAGGGAATCACCAAGTGTTTCACAACACCAGCCGCCGAGAACAGGAGGCTATCCGCGAATTGGCTAACAATCGTGACATAACCATTAAGCCCGCTGACAAAGGGGGAGCAATAGTGGTACAGACAACAGAAGCTTATAAAAAAGAGTGCATGAGGTTGCTGTCAGACCGACGCAACTACACCGTCCTTCCCGAAGATCCAACAGAATCCATCAGGATCACCATCGGAGGCATGGTGGAGGAAGCCCTAGCACACAACTGGCTCTCCAAAAAGGAAGCTGAATTCCTAGTTCAAAAAACACCAAGAATACCACACTTCTACTGTATTCCCAAAATACACAAGAATTTGGAAAATCCTCCCGGTAGACCCATTGTCTCGGGCATAGGCTCCATTTTGAAACCACTCTCGAAATTTTCTGATGCTTTTTTGCTCCCTTTGGTACAAGGGACGAACACCTATCTCAAGGACACCAAATCTGTACTGCAACTGTTACAAGACCTCAATTTTGACCCAAACAGCCAACTATTGCTGAGTTTGGATGTGGAAAGCCTGTACACAAGCCTCCCTCATGATGAAACCATTACTATAATTGAGGAGGTTTTGTACAGTGCCAACTGGAAGTACCAGACCCCACGTGGTGTCGTAATGGAATGCATCACTCTGGCACTGACAAAAAACTTTTTCGAGTTCGATGGAACCCTCTACCTCCAGAGCCACGGCACCAGTATGGGCAGTACATTCGCGCAGAGTCTGGCAGGACTATATGTCCACCACTTGGAAAGCACAAAGATCCTACACACCGGCAACCCATACAAACAACACATCATCACCTGGAGGAGATACATCGATGACGTGCTCGTAATTTGGCAGGGTGACCATCAAACGGTGACACAGTTCATGGAATGGCTGAACTTGCAGAATCGTTTTTTGAAATTCACTCACACAGTTTCTAACAAGGAACTGGTGTTTTCCTCGATCTAAATATGTTTTCTGAGGATGGCAAATTGCACACCACCACACACTTTAAACCAACCTCAAGGAACTGCCTGGTCAGATATGACAGTTTCCATCCGCGTCATCTACGGATGAATTTACCTTACGGACAATTTCCTGCACTAAGGCGAAACTGTACCCAGATCAAGGATTACAAGGCACAAGCACAAGACTTGAAAAAGAAATTGCAGAAAAGACAGTATCCAGAGAAGATCATTGATATCGCAATGAAAAGGGCCAGAAACAATAACAGGGAAGCTTTACTAGACAACAAAATCCCAACAGATGAGGGAGCCACCAGACCCATATGTGTGACTACTTACAGCTCCAACACCAACGAAGTGTCCAAGTTGCTGAACAAACACTGGCGCATTTTGAACAGTGAGACCCTGAGCATTGAGAAACCAATGTTTGCCCACAAAAGAGGTAAAAACCTCAAAGACATGTTGGTGCACACACGCCCAAAACCACAACAACAACTACAGCTCTCACAACATGGCCTGGGTGGCCACTACCCTTGTGGGAACTGTGCAAGCTGCCACCTCACACAGAAAAGTAAGCATCTGATCTTTGCCAACGGAACTAAGTGGGAGCAACGAAAACTGACCAATTGTAATAGCAGAAATGTTATCTACATGATCACATGCCCATGTAATTTGGAATACATAGGCATGACCACAAGGCCAGTGAAAGTGCGAGTTGGAGAGCATAACAGCAACATTCGTTGCAAAAAGATCACGACGAAGATGGCAACTCATTTCTTGGAAAACGAACACTGTGTCAACGATATAAAGTGGACAGTAGTAGAACAACTGCCGTCAGAACAAGGACTCTTTGAAAAAGAGCAAATGTGGGTTTTCCGCCTGGGGACCAGTACCCAAGGCTTGAACGATGACATCCCCTGGAGACAATTAACATAGAGATTGTCTATTGGAACACCTCCTTCTTCTACTTCTCTTTTCTGCAGACCAGATGAAACTACTTTAATGTCATGTTTGTGGATTAACGTTGCAATGTTCACCACAACCAAATCTAGGAGGAGTACTCGCGAATGCCTTGAGCAAATGGCTATATGCCTGCACATATATACTGCTTAGCTGACCACTACGTAGTCTAGGTAGACCCTACCCATTCTATCTGATATATCACATCATCTCGTGTATCATAGAATAACCCACTTAACCAGCGCTGGGTCACGTCGTGTATTAGAGGATAATCCGACGTGGGATTTATTAATCCCTACCTGGGCTGAGGGAACACACACACAAGACCAACGAGTACCCATCAAGCCTCGCTAGAATAAACAATATTTACTAATAGCAGTTTCCTCATAATTCTTCTCTAGCTTGAGTAGAATCTTAATGTGGGTCATTAAAACACGCATTGTACAGTGCTCAAAGAACAACACACGCATACGTCAGACCGCACGCATGCACTTAGGAAACGAGCGCTGGATACACACGTGAGGACCGGCACAGCACATGCGCGGTTTCACAAAATAACCGCGTTGAGCGGCGGGCAGCACACATGCGCGGCATCGCAACACTACCGCATGGAGCCGCGAGCAGAACCGGCATGAAGCCCTTAAAAGGGCAGGTAAGAAACGCTAATTATCCAATCTAACAATGATCGGAACCCCGGGAAAAGGTACACATACCCGTACCTTGGACTCCCTTCGACTCAATCACCGGAGCCACGGAGGGGTCGGTCGGGAGGAATTTCCTCGCTGAAATTGTGAGTACACTTGGCAGAGAGCAGCACTATCTCCACAACGCTAATGTAAGTAAAAATGGGACTCTGAACTCTAAGTAAAAATGGGACTCTGAACTCCATTTTTTTGACAGGTGCTAAATAGCAGAAGAGACCCTGACGTTTGACTCATGAGGCATTTCTACCCCTACAAAACAGTATGTTACTATTGCATAGGGACATGTAGTGTCTTTTTCTCTTTACAGGGGCACTAAACATTATACTTCCCAATCCTTGACCACTAAGGGTATCATGTTCTGAATAACGCCAAAACGCTAAGTCTACAAAAAAATGTGTGTTTTATGTTATATGTCAGTGAGTAGTTTGTCATCTTTTTTAATCCCACTATAGGCACGATTGACACCTATAGTCTGAGACCTTTACCGCTACTTATGTCACCTGTAACCACTGGTCACTTTACCTATGGTTGTTGAAAAGTAGACCACCACAAAAAAAATGTTGTCTTCTTCTCTTAACAGGTTGGCCAATGAGCGGCGTTTTGCTAGGTACACTGTTTTACCTGCACTATAGTTCTCACTTTTATTAGAAATCCTGATACAAGTTAGAGAAACGTGAGTAAGGTGGGGATTTGTGTACCCCGTCCTGAAGAAGGTGTTGTCACACA
Organism: Lissotriton vulgaris; assembly: GCF_964263255.1. Classification (NCBI taxonomy): domain Eukaryota; kingdom Metazoa; phylum Chordata; class Amphibia; order Caudata; family Salamandridae; genus Lissotriton; species Lissotriton vulgaris. The sequence goes on along the minus strand of NC_141685.1, from coordinate 1,149,848,361 downwards.
AAAACATGTTGACGCACACAGAGAGGAGGTAGTGCACATTGTTTGCGTTTCTATTCTCCCACACTCCATTTTTAATAGCACCAGCCCGGGGGCCCATTAAAAGTTTTTTTGCTACCCCACGAGCCTGGTACTTTTTAAATTTCACTCACTTAGATCTAAACCCCACCATACACTCACATTTCAATACCCCATCCACACCACGCATAGTCATCTCAAGTGCTCCCGCGTATCCGTAGGTCGCAGCACGCCGTATCCCGTAGAGGAATACGATGACCCCGATGATGAAGCATGACACCAAGGGGCCTGTTGGTGTGAGAGGGGACCTAAAGCAACAAGGGTGTTCCCCAATTTTGGAGGATACACTCTATACCCAAGGAGTGGATTCCTTCTGGTTATTTACATTTGTCCAGGGAGAACGAATCCATTTCGATCTATTTCTCTGTCTCCCCCCCTTTGTTATTGATAATAACCTGGAAAAAGCTTCCATTGTCCCTGATGGGCCGGGTAGAGTTATTTAAAATGATGGTGCTGCCACGATTTCTCTATGCCCTCCAAAACTACCCAGACTTGGTCCCACAAAGGTACTTTGCTGCACTGGAGGCCACACAGAGAGACCTCCTCTGGACCGGAATGCCCCGGCTCTCCTTGCAAAAACTCACGCTCAGGTGGTTTGACGGGGGGATAGCGCTCCCAGACATCCAGAAATACTACTAGGCAGCACATCTTTCAGCCATTAACCAGGACACCTACTGTGCTGGAAATGACCCGGGGTACGGGATGGATAAATGGCTCCTCCCGGGCGGGAACTATGAGGCCGCCCTCTACTCCAGACCGGGTAGGTACTGTCTCACAGGACCTACAAAGCATTCTGTACAGTTGTGGCACATAGTTCAAAAGAAACTGGGTTGGGCTGGCAAACTTACACTAGGAACGCCACTCTAAGCCTCCGAAAAACTGGGCACACTTAGCCGCTCTAAAGGATTCCGCAACTAGGACCTGATAGGAATATCCCAGATCAAAGACCTGTGGGGCCCGGATGGGATCATACCATTTGACACTCTCCAACAAACTTATGACCTAGCCCGGACAGAACACTTCTGCTACATACAGGTCAGGCTCGCACTTCAAGCCAATATCACCCCTGGGACCAAACTACCAGAGTGCTCCCCTCTCGAGGACAGACTGCTCGATGGCCACCTCCCGGAGAAGGCCATCTCGCTCACATATAAAAAGCTCATTAATCACACCCCGGACCCGTTACTAGCCCTCAAAGGGAAATGGGAGGCAGATGGTCTCGAAATCGATGAGGAAGGATGGCGAGAGGCGCTTGCATCCCCCAGGGAAATAGTAATCTTGGCGAAAATAAGACTGATCCAGTTGAAGATCCTGCACTGAGTTTATATCTCGGGGACAAGGCTGGTCCTGATGGGCCGCAGTGACGACGGACTCTGTCGCAGAGGGTGCGGGAGGTGGGTACCTTCTTACACATAATATGGGAGTGTCAAGCGATACAAGACTATTGGACACGGGTACTCAGGTGCATGAGTGAGGTGTGGGGTGTAGAATTGTGCCCAGAGGCTAAGAGATGCCTTCTTAATATCTGGGAGCATTCTGACCTACCATCGAAAGGGAAAATATGGGTGACGCTAGGGCTCACGACTGCAAAGAGAAACATAGCAAGATTGTGGGGAGCTGCTGCGCCACCAACACTCAGCTCCTGGACAAAGGACATGGACTGGTGTATGATACAGGAAAAGACAGTGTATGTGGCCGGGGGATGCCATCAAAAGTGGGTTGCGGTGTGGTCAAACGCATACTGAGGCAATATATGTGTACCCCCCAGCGTTACCTCCATTGACGAGCTAACTGAACTGTGACCTCAGATGTAATTGATGTAATCCCGATATGAACTATAATAGTAATGATCTGTCTAACCTGTGATCTTCCTGCAGATGCTATGTAACAAATGTTTCCTTGTATGTGGTGACCTCCTTACCTAATTCTTTTTGCAAATAAAAAGATTTAAAAAAATAAAAAATATGTCAATTTTTGCCTGAACTTCTGGTACAAAGGAGGTAGGTTTCAGCCAGCTTCATCTGCCCAACACAGCCACGTCTCCAATTGGATGACAGCCAGCTGAATCAGAGATAGACCTGCCTATTTGCCAGAGAATCATCATCATAGCCATGGCATTCTCTTTTATTGCAGCTCTCTTGTCTCAGGACCTTTGCGCTGCCGGCCAGTCTCGCTCTGTGTTGAGAACGACACGTCCCAGGTTATAGGAAAAAACATGTGTTTTAAAAAACAGCTGGTTTTTGACTGGTCTGACTGGGATCCTGCTAATCAGGACCCCAGTCTATCTGCTTTCTCCCTTAAATTTGCATACATGGACTTTGGTACACTCCAGACTGGATACTGGGGTACCCTTAACAGTCCCTAGTATATGGTACACATGTACCCAGGGCATAGATACCCCGGAGGCCTCCCATGGGCTGAAGCATGTATTATGTCAGCCATAACAGGCCATGCAAAATGGAACTCGAGGTCAGCTACTGCAGCCTGTGTAAGAAGGTGCTTGCACCACTTACATTAGCTATAGGTTCACTATGTCTAATTGTCACTCCACTTAAAACTTATAAGTCACCCCCACAGCAGGCCTTAACAATACTGAAGGCAGGGTGCTGGGTTTTATGTGAGAGGGTACCTCTGCATGAGCAGAGCCTCTCTTCAGCCTTCGGTGACCATTCTCCCAGGTTGTCTGTGACTCAGCCGCCCATTTAGGTAGAGGTGCATTATAACCTTGCGGTAAATGCTAACTCGAAAAACGGCAGCATAGAAACATATTGAGTTTGGTATCAAACACCTTGGAAGCGAGCTTCATGGGGTCACTGGTCTTACCGGTGCCAGCCTTCTCGACCCAGACAGCACAAAATGGATGCTGCCGACCAGAGACACCTTTCTGCCCTCCTGCTGCTGAGCCAAGCTTGAGCAGAGGAAAGCAGCACAATAGGCATCCTGTCACAGGGAGGTGTGACCACCTCCCAGACAGGATTTAGTGTATTGGAAGTGGGTAGGGGCACTCAGAGTGCCTGAAAGTCAGCATGTGGGCCACATTTGGTGTCCCTGTGCATAGTCCAGCTCAAACTAGTTATGGGAGCCATTGGTTCCTGTTCTGGCATGAAACTGGACAAAGGATATGGGTGTAGCCACCCCTCTGTCTTGCCCTCCCCTAGGAGGGTCCCCTGAATCTGTCCAACCCTCTCCCGTGGGTATAAAATGGGTTACTTGGCTACAGGATATTGGATTTTACGAGGACAAGATTCTACAAAGAAGAAACCACTGACCTTCAACCGTCTGGACACTTGGACTTCCCTGGGCCTCGACTGCGCTCGACTTCTTCCCCCTTTCCGTCCAAAGCTTAGTTTGTGCCTTTGCTCCATACAGGCTCTGTGCAGGACCTATGGTGCACTTACGACAACAGAAGAATTTTCCTTGGAGTAAAGGAGTCACTCCCCTGCTTCGCAGGCACCTAAAGCACAACTGACTGTTCTGCTGCTCCTGAGCTCTTACAGACTCTGAAGATTTCAGTAACATAGGTTCCTCAAGGTCCCTGAGGTCGATCTGCCCTCTCACCGAGTTTGAGGCCAGTATCCCTCGTGGGGGCTGTGAAACCCGAACCCCTGTGCAAAGCATGCATTTGCAAGTGCATCTGCTTGTTGGCGATTCTCGAGCTTGTGCACTGGACTCTGTGTAGTCCTGACCTTGCGCAGTATTTGCACCAAAGAACTCCAGCCTCCTCGCACCGTATGCTCCGTTGGCTGGAACTTTGCAATCTTGCTCACGGTCCCCTCGCAACTCCTGGTCATTCGGCCTGTGGGTCCTGCTGAGGGTCATCTTGATTGTTCTTGGGCTTTATTGTTGTTCCAGATGTGCCCTGACTCCCCATTGCTTGGTGAGTCCACTGGACATTGCTGGTCCACACCGTAACCTGCTAGACCTTCCTGCATGGGTTGCTTTTGCCAAGGCTTGTTGGTGCTCTCGTCGGACACCAACCCCTCAGCACTCAACATCCTTCATGGGACAGCTCACGATGGATTTGGGCCCAGATCTTTGTACTGGGGTGAATGTAAGACATTGTTCTACATTCTGTCCATCAACTGTGTTTTTTGCAATTTTCACCCTGAGTGGGCTGGGTATGCTCAGACGTGAGTTCCAGGCTCTCCACATCACTGGAGTCAAGCTATCCAGGCTGAAGAAGGCTGATAGCCAGAAACCGGTCCTTGGATGCTTGATTCCGTTCTAGGAAAGACATGGCTTGGTAGTTCGGGATGGACTGTTCCCATGAGGCACAGGGTCAAGGCTGATTTGGATATTGCCATTGTCTGACCTAGGGTGGTGTGGAGTGCAAAGAAAACGATGGATTTGGGCCCAGATCTTTGTACTGGGGTGAATGTAAGACATTGTTCTGCATTCTGTCCATCAACTGTGTTTTTTGCAATTTTCACCCCGAGTGGGTTGGGTATGCTCAGACGAGAGTCCCAGGCTCTCCACATCACTGGAGTCAAGCTATCCAGGCTGAAGAAGGCTGATAGCCAGAAACCGGTCCTTGGATGCTTGATTCCGTTCTAGGAAAGACATGGCTTGGTAGTTCGGGCTGGACTGTTCCCATGAGGCACAGGGTCAAGGCTGATTTGCATATAGCCATTGTCTGACCTAGGGTGGTGTGGAGTGCAAAAAAACGATGGATTTGGGCCCAGATCTTTGTACTGGGGTGAATGTAAGACATTGTTCTGCATTCTGTCCATCAACTGTGTTTTTTGCAATTCTCACCCCGAGTGGACTGGGTATGCTCAGACGTGAGTCCCAGGCTCTCCACATCACTGGAGTCAAGCTATCCAGGCTGAAGAAGGCTGATAGCCAGAAACCGGTCCTTGGATGCTTGATTCCGTTCTAGGAAAGACATGGCTTGGTAGTTCGGGCTGGACTGTTCCCATGAGGCACAGGGTCAAGGCTGATTTGCATATAGCCATTGTCTGACCTAGGGTGGTGTGGAGTGCAAAAAAACGATGGATTTGGGCCCAGATCTTTGCACTGGGGTGAATGTAAGACATTGTTCTGCATTCTGTCCATCAACTGTGTTTTTTGCAATCTCGAAAACTGCAGCATAGAAACATATTGAGTTTGGTATCAAACACCTTGGAAGCGAGCTTCATGGGGTCACTGGTCTTACCGGTGCCAGCCTTCTTGACCCAGACAGCACAAAATGGATGCTGCCGACCAGAGACACCTTTCTGCCCTCCTGCTGCTGAGCCAAGCTTGAGCAGAGGAAAGCAGCACAATAGGCATCCTGTCACAGGGAGGTGTGACCACCTCCCAGACAGGATTTAGTGTATTGGAAGTGGGTAGGGGCACTCAGAGTGCCTGAAAGTCAGCATGTGGGCCACATTTGGTGTCCCTATGCATAGTCCAGCTCAAACTAGTTATGGGAGCCATTGGTTCCTGTTCTGGCATGAAACTGGACAAAGGATATGGGTGTAGCCACCCCTCTGTCCTGCCCTCCCCTAGGAGGGTCCCCTGAATCTGTCCAACCCTCTCCCGTGGGTATAAAATGGGTTACTTGGCTACAGGATATTGGATTTTAAGTGGACAAGATTCTACAAAGAAGAAACCACTGACCATCAACCGTCTGGACACTTGGACTTCCCTGGGCCTCGACTGCGCTCGACTTCTTCCCCCAGTCCGCCAAAGCTTAGTTTGTGCCTTTGCTCCATACAGGCTCTGTGCAGGACCTATGGTGCACTTACGACAACAGAAGAATTTTCCTTGGAGTAAAGGAGTCACTCCCCTGCTTCGCAGGCAACTAAAGCACAACTGACTGTTCTGCTGCTCCTGAGCTCTTACAGACTCTGAAGATTTCAGTAACATAGGTTCCTCAAGGTCCCTGAGGTCGATCTGCCCTCTCACCGAGTTTGAGGCCAGTATCCCTCGTGGGGGCTGTGAAACCCGAACCCCTGTGCAAAGCATGCATTTGCAAGTGCATCTGCTTGTTGGCGATTCTCGAGCTTGTGCACTGGACTCTGTGTAGTCCTGACCTTGTGCAGTATTTGCACCAAAGAACTCCGGCCTCCTCGCACCGTATGCTCCGTTGGCTGGAACTTTGCAATCTTGCTCACGGTCCCCTCGCAACTCCTGGTCATTCGGCCTGTGGGTCCTCCTGAGGGTCATCTTGATTGTTCTTGGGCTTTATTGTTGTTCCAGATGTGCCCTGACTCCCCATTGCTTGGTGAGTCCATTGGACATTGCTGGTCCACACAGTAACCTGCTAGACCTTCCTGCATGGGTTGCTTTTGCCAAGGCTTGTTGGTGCTCTCGTCGGACACCAACCCCTCAGCACTCAACATCCTTCATGGGACAGCTCACGATGGATTTGGGCCCAGATCTTTGTACTGGGGTGAATGTAAGACATTGTTCTACATTCTGTCCATCAACTGTGTTTTTTGCAATTTTCACCCTGAGTGGGCTGGGTATGCTCAGACGTGAGTTCCAGGCTCTCCACATCACTGGAGTCAAGCTATCCAGGCTGAAGAAGGCTGATAGCCAGAAACCGGTCCTTGGATGCTTGATTCCGTTCTAGGAAAGACATGGCTTGGTAGTTCGGGCTGGACTGTTCCCATGAGGCACAGGGTCAAGGCTGATTTGCATATAGCCATTGTCTGACCTAGGGTGGTGTGGAGTGCAAAGAAAACGATGGATTTGGGCCCAGATCTTTGTACTGGGGTGAATGTAAGACATTGTTCTGCATTCTGTCCATCAACTGTGTTTTTTGCAATTTTCACCCCGTGTGGGTTGGGTATGCTCAGACGAGAGTCCCAGGCTCTCCACATCACTGGAGTCAAGCTATCCAGGCTGCAGAAGGCTGATAGCCAGAAACCGGTCCTTGGATGCTTGATTCCGTTCTAGGAAAGACATGGCTTGGTAGTTCGGGCTGGACTGTTCCCATGAGGCACAGGGTCAAGGCTGATTTGCATATAGCCATTGTCTGACCTAGGGTGGTGTGGAGTGCAAAAAAAACGATGGATTTGGGCCCAGATCTTTGTACTGGGGTGAATGTAAGACATTGTTCTGCATTCTGTCCATCAACTGTGTTTTTTGCAATTCTCACCCCGAGTGGGCTGGGTATGCTCAGACGTGAGTCCCAGGCTCTCCACATCACTGGAGTCAAGCTATCCAGGCTGAAGAAGGCTGATAGCCAGAAACCGGTCCTTGGATGCTTGATTCCGTTCTAGGAAAGACATGGCTTGGTAGTTCGGGCTGGACTGTTCCCATGAGGCACAGGGTCAAGGCTGATTTGCATATAGCCATTGTCTGACCTAGGGTGGTGTGGAGTGCAAAAAAACGATGGATTTGGGCCCAGATCTTTGCACTGGGGTGAATGTAAGACATTGTTCTGCATTCTGTCCATCAACTGTGTTTTTTGCAATCTCGAAAACTGCAGCATAGAAACATATTGAGTTTGGTATCAAACACCTTGGAAGCGAGCTTCATGGGGTCACTGGTCTTACCGGTGCCAGCCTTCTTGACCCAGACAGCACAAAATGGATGCTGCCGACCAGAGACACCTTTCTGCCCTCCTGCTGCTGAGCCAAGCTTGAGCAGAGGAAAGCAGCACAATAGGCATCCAGTCACAGGGAGGTGTGACCACCTCCCAGACAGGATTTAGTGTATTGGAAGTGGGTAGGGGCACTCAGAGTGCCTGAAAGTCAGCATGTGGGCCACATTTGGTGTCCCTATGCATAGTCCAGCTCAAACTAGTTATGGGAGCCATTGGTTCCTGTTCTGGCATGAAACTGGACTGGACAAAGGATATGGGTGTAGCCACCGCTCTGTCCTGCCCTCCCCTAGGAGGGTCCCCTGAATCTGTCCAACCCTCTCCCGTGGGTATAAAATGGGTTACTTGGCTACAGGATATTGGATTTTACGTGGACAAGATTCTACAAAGAAGAAACCACTGACCTTCAACCGTCTGGACACTTGGACTTCCCTGGGCCTCGACTGCGCTCGACTTCTTCCCCCTTTCCGCCAAAGCTTAGTTTGTGCCTTTGCTCCATACAGGCTCTGTGCAGGACCTATGGTGCACTTACGACAACAGAAGAATTTTCATTGGAGTAAAGGAGTCACTCCCCTGCTTCGCAGGCACCTGAAGCACAACTGACTGTTCTGCTGCTCCTGAGCTCTTACAGACTCTGAAGATTTCAGTAACATAGGTTCCTCAAGGTCCCTGAGGTCGATCTGCCCTCTCACCGAGTTTGAGGCCAGTATCCCTCGTGGGGGCTGTGAAACCCGAACCCCTGTGCAAAGCATGCATTTGCAAGTGCATCTGCTTGTTGGCGATTCTCGAGCTTGTGCACTGGACTCTGTGTAGTCCTGACCTTGCGCAGTATTTGCACCAAAGAACTCCGGCCTCCTCGCACCGTATGCTCCGTTGGCTGGAACTTTGCAATCTTGCTCACGGTCCCCTCGCAACTCCTGGTCATTCGGCCTGTGGGTCCTCCTGAGGGTCATCTTGATTGTTCTTGGGCTTTATTGTTGTTCCAGATGTGCCCTGACTCCCCATTGCTTGGTGAGTCCACTGGACATTGCTGGTCCACACAGTAACCTGCTAGACCTTCCTGCATGGGTTGCTTTTGCCAAGGCTTGTTGGTGCTCTCGTCGGACACCAACCCCTCAGCACTCAACATCCTTCATGGGACAGCTCACGATGGATTTGGGCCCAGATCTTTGTACTGGGGTGAATGTAAGACATTGTTCTATATTCTGCCATCAACTGTGTTTTTTGCAATTTTCACCCTGAGTGGGCTGGGTATGCTCAGACGTGAGTTCCAGGCTCTCCACATCACTGGAGTCAAGCTATCCAGGCTGAAGAAGGCTGATAGCCAGAAACCGGTCCTTGGATGCTTGATTCCGTTCTAGGAAAGACATGGCTTGGTAGTTCGGGCTGGACTGCTCCCATGAGGCACAGGGTCAAGGCTGATTTGCATATAGCCATTGTCTGACCTAGGGTGGTGTGGAGTGCAAAGAAAACGATGGATTTGGGCCCAGATCTTTGTACTGGGGTGAATGTAAGACATTGTTCTGCATTCTGTCCATCAACTGTGTTTTTTGCAATTTTCACCCCGAGTGGGTTGGGTATGCTCAGACGAGAGTCCCAGGCTCTCCACATCACTGGAGTCAAGCTATCCAGGCTGAAGAAGGCTGATAGCCAGAAACCGGTCCTTGGATGCTTGATTCCGTTCTAGGAAAGACATGGCTTGGTAGTTCGGGCTGGACTGTTCCCATGAGGCACAGGGTCAAGGCTGATTTGCATATAGCCATTGTCTGACCTAGGGTGGTGTGGAGTGCAAAAAAAACGATGGATTTGGGCCCAGATCTTTGTACTGGGGTGAATGTAAGACATTGTTCTGCATTCTGTCCATCAACTGTGTTTTTTGCAATTCTCACCCCGAGTGGGCTGGGTATGCTCAGACGTGAGTCCCAGGCTCTCCACATCACTGGAGTCAAGCTATCCAGGCTGAAGAAGGCTGATAGCCAGAAACCGGTCCTTGGATGCTTGATTCCGTTCTAGGAAAGACATGGCTTGGTAGTTCGGGCTGGACTGTTCCCATGAGGCACAGGGTCAAGGCTGATTTGCATATAGCCATTGTCTGACCTAGGGTGGTGTGGAGTGCAAAAAAACGATGGATTTGGGCCCAGATCTTTGCACTGGGGTGAATGTAAGACATTGTTCTGCATTCTGTCCATCAACTGTGTTTTTGCAATCTCGAAAACTGCAGCATAGAAACATATTAAGTTTGGTATCAAACACCTTGGAAGCGAGCTTCATGGGGTCACTGGTCTTACCGGTGCCAGCCTTCTTGACCCAGACAGCACAAAATGGATGCTGCCGACCAGAGACACCTTTCTGCCCTCCTGCTGCTGAGCCAAGCTTGAGCAGAGGACAGTAGCACAATAGGCATCCTGTCACAGGGAGGTGTGACCACCTCCCAGACAGGATTTAGTGTATTGGAAGTGGGTAGGGGCACTCAGAGTGCCTGAAAGTCAGCATGTGGGCCACATTTGGTGTCCCTGTGCATAGTCCAGCTCAAACTAGTTATGGGAGCCATTGGTTCCTGTTCTGGCATGAAACTGGACAAAGGATATGGGTGTAGCCACCCCTCTGTCCTGCCCTCCCCTAGGAGGGTCCCCTGAATCTGTCCAACCCTCTCCCGTGGGTATAAAATGGGTTACTTGGCTACAGGATATTGGATTTTACGTGGACAAGATTCTACAAAGAAGAAACCACTGACCTTCAACCGTCTGGACACTTGGACTTCCCTGGGCCTCGACTGCGCTCGACTTCTTCCCCCTTTCCGTCCAAAGCTTAGTTTGTGCCTTTGCTCCATACAGGCTCTGTGCAGGACCTATGGTGCGCTTACGACAACAGAAGAATTTTCCTTGGAGTAAAGGAGTCACTCCCCTGCTTCGCAGGCACCTAAAGCACAACTGACTGTTCTGCTGCTCCTGAGCTCTTACGGACTCTGAAGATTTCAGTAACATAGGTTCCTCAAGGTCCCTGAGGTCGATCTGCCTTCTCACCGAGTTTGAGGCCAGTATCCCTCGTGGGGGCTGCGAAACCCGAACCCCTGTGCAAAGCATGCATTTGCAAGTGCATCTGCTTGTTGGCGATTCTCGAGCTTGTGCACCGGACTCTGTGTTGTCCTGGCCCTGTGCAGTATTTGCACCAAAGAACTCCAGCCTCCTTGCACCATATGCTCCGTTGGCTGGAACTTTGCAATCTTGCTCGAGGTCCCCTCGCAACTCCTGGTCATTCGGCCTGTGGGTCCTCCTGAGGGTCATCTTGATTGTTCTTGGGCTTTATTGTTGTTAGACCTGGCACCTTGGCGTGAGTCTCCCTTCCACTTTTTGCTGATGTGCCTCCGATGTTTTGCTGGTTTTCCGATACTCAGGGCTCTGCGCCACGGCTGACCCGTGCCGCAGTGCAAGTGCTCCCTACTGTAAATTGTACATGCGATTGGTATCCATGATTGGTTCATTGGATTTACTGTTAGTCCCTAGTAAAGTGCACTAGAGAGTGCCGGGGCTTGTAGATGCCAATACTGCTGGTGGGCCTGCAGCGCTGGTTGCGCCACCCACCGAAGCAGCCGTAAAGATGTGTCTGGGAACTGCGACCGCAGAACCCGCGTGCGGTCTCGTACTGTCACGCTAGCTGGGCAAGTGCACCCACTTGCCAGCCCAAACCTTCCCTTGACTACATATTAGTCACCCCTATGGTAGGCCTGCGGGCAGGGTGCGTTGTAGGTGTAAGGTAGGACAAGCCCTGATGTGTGTGGCATGTCCTAGTAGTGACTTACAACCAAAACCGTATTTCACTATTGAAGGCTACCTGCTCCATTAGGCCAGACTGAGCTGCTGGAATTATTACACCCTATAATCCCAGCAGGCTCAAGGAGCATGGTAGCGCGTCGTGTTAAGTATGCCTGAACTCAGGATGATAAAATATTTCTTGTAGTCAAGTTTATTTTAGTATCCTGTGTTTGCAAATGCTACTTTTAGAAAGTTAGCGTTTGCTTGCCTAACCATTTCAGCCCGCCTCTGCTGGTATGTGTATCTGACTGTCTGGGACGTGTGAGTGACAGGGCTGGGGGGATGACAGGTGGTGAAGGCGCAGATTACACCTTAGTGGGAGGTAGGAGTGCCTCTTGACTCGAACTGTAGCTGTACTCTGCCACCACAATGCTGGCTCCACCCTCCTGGGGAGCGACTGATGACTCAGCCGGCACCTGGCCCAGGAAGGGCGAAGCCCCCATCAACAAGGTACTCTGGCCGCCCCTGTCCGCACAATGCTGGCTCCACCTCCTGTGGGGCGTCTGATGCGCCTGCCCCTCACACTGAAAGCAGAAGCCGGAGTACACCCACCGGGGTACTCAAGGACTGAGAGTGGCTATGCAAAGGCCCCCCTGGCCTGCGAGAACAAAAGAAATGGCCTATAAAAGAAGGAGCCCTGCTCCTTGAAAATTAGATCCTGTTTGGGCTACAGAAGGAACTCTGCCCTACGAGAAGGACCGTGAGAGACAAGGAAGGGTGCTGACTCTTGCCTGTGTCTGGTACCTTGCTGCCGAAGGAGAGGAAGAAGGAAAGACTGCGAGAAGGCTTTTGCTTTACTTTGTGCCAAACTCTGCTAAAAGATCTCCAAGGGCTTGCAAACTGAACTTGCCCCCTGACCAGCGCCCCAGGACCAGTGGGCGCTACACCCTGAAGAAAGCGACTGTGTGTGCTGCTTATCGCTGCAGTACCGATGGAGGAATCTCCTCCAAGGCAACGACATCCACCTGACCACCGTGACCGGGGCCCAAAGCAACAGCGAAAGCAAAGTAAGGACCAGCCGCCGCTGGCCCGAACACCGTGACCGCAACTGCACCGGGAGCCCGAGAGCAAAGCGAAGGAGGACCCGTCCGGTCCAAGCTCTCGAGTTGACTGCGCCACGAGCAGCCAATCCACTTGCAAAGACGGAAAGTTGCCCTGTGAGAATCCACTAGGTCGGTATCTTGCCCGACAGCTCAGCTGTGAGCGCACAGCTGCACCGGCACTTGGCTGGGTACGTCCTGCACTTGGGGACCGTACTGCCACTTGCCGCCACCACACAGCCGCCGCCTCCAGGGTCGGAGCGGACGACGAGGAGAGGACCCTGCCGCCACAGAACACAGCTGCCCCGGACGACCCGTGAATTGCTCGGCTGAGAGCCGCAACGAACAGCGACCCCGGGAAGGCAAAGCGACGTGGGACAGATCCCCTGGAAGCCGCCGGCTCCACAAGAACTTGGTTGACATCGGCCTGAGGGCCCTAAGAGAACGCTTAAACTGCTAGAAAGAACTGTGGCAACTTGAACTAAGTAATTTGAAACCGATACCGTAAAGTACGTTGACTGTATTCACAAGCCTGCTCAAAATCTATATAAAGATATATATTTTTACAGAATACAGTCTGGTCTCTTTGTGTGGTGGGTTGGTTGTAAAGGTGTCATATTGCAAGTGTTTAACCCTATGTGCCCCAAAGATTAGCCTACGACTGCTTAAGCCACACTACCTAGAGGGTAAGCAGAGGTTGTCTGGAAGGTAACCCTCAGCCCTGACGAGGAAGAGAGAGTCCCTGCTTGTCGCTAGTGTTGCACTGCGCCAATTAGAGCCTCCCCCTTCCTACATTGGACGCAGCGGTGAGGATTTTCGAATTTACACTTGCGATATCTATACCTGAGCTTCTGACCACTACACAGGGATTACGGTCCAGTTACTTAGCCACAGACTTTGCTTTTTGAATTTTGCCGAAAGAAGATTCCGAGTGCGAGAACCATGCCGGGCACGAAGAGCCTGGATGGAGCAGAGTCCACAACCTCCGAGGTGTTGGAGGTGGAGTGGGACGCCGCGAAGCTGGAGACATACACCAAAGATGAACTCAAGTTCTTTTGCAAGAAACTCAAGGTTCCGCACGCTGGTTGCAAAAACAAGCCACAGCTCTACAAGGCCATGAAAGCCTGGATAGAGTCCAGAAAGGCCCCGGAGGATCAAGACGCCCTCGCAGAGCAAGATGCGACGGAGGAGCAGAATGCACTTGGGGACCTGACTGACCTCGAAAGGCAAGACAGCGTGCACAGCTTTGGAAAAGGCCTGTCGCCAGAGGAGCTGGCGGACAGGAAGGAAACGAGGAATCACGAAAGAAAGCTGGCAGAATTAAAAATCCAACTGGAGCTTGAAACCAAAAGAATGGCGCTGGAAGAGCGAAAGCACCAGATGGATTATGAAGTAAAAATGAGGGAGATAAGTCTCAAGGAGAGAGACTTGGATCGTCCTCCCTCTGGTGGCAGCACATCGCCAGTGCAGGTAGAGTCAAGAGTGCACATCCCGAAGGACGTAGTTAAAGAGTTCTTTAAGGGGGATGACATAGGACAGTGGTTTAGGGCATACGAGGTAGCCATGTCCTCCCACCGGGTCCCTGACAAGGATTGGGGAGCGGGGTTGTGGGGAAGGTTCCTTAGCGAAGGGAGAGATACCTTGCTAGATTTGCCCGTTGAGAATCAGAGATCCTATTCCCACATGAAAGAAGCTTTAATGAACAGGTACGGGCTTACCCCTGAAATGTATAGACAGAAGTTTAGGGGATGTACTAAGCGGCCTGGGAATACGTATGTGGAGTATGTGACTTACTTTTGCAGAGCACTGGATGGTTGGGTGAAGGGTAGCAAAGTGAATGATTTTCAAGGTCTCTTTGATTTGATTGCATGGGAGCACTTGTCTGATCACTGTTTTCCTGAGTTACGCCAACACCTGATCGATAGCAAGCTGTCCAACCCGAGGAAGCTTGCTGAGGAGGCGGACCGCTGGCTCAGCACCAGGGTCCACAAGGGTCCCATGGGAGACTCCGCCAAGAGTGGGCAGGGTCCCCAGCAGAAGAGTGGGGGGGACAAGGGGGGAAAACAGAAAGGGTTCCAAAAAGGCCCCCAAAGTAGTTCCCAGGGGAGCCCGCAGCAGGGTTCTCAGCCTCCCCCACCCCCGAAGCAGAATGGGGCCCCGGCAGGTAAACCTGTTCCAAAGGGGCCCTTCAATTGTTTCAAATGTGGCGAGCCTGGGCACATATCCAGTGACCCCAAGTGTCGCCTGTTTGGAAAACCCGCACCCACTGGTGCTCCGCCCCGTCAAGTGACTAGTGTTCACTTAGGAGAAGAAGTGATGGTCCCGGGGGGTGGAGATCCCATTTACATGACCCTAGTCTCGCTAGGAGACAGTGAGATGATCCCTACGAACTACCTGCCCTCTAACACTAAGAAATATGGGCAGGTGGTGATCATCAATGGTAAGGAAGCTGAGGCTCTTAGAGACACAGGAGCCAGTGTGACTGCAGTGAGGCAGCACCTGGTGTCTCAAGAGCAGGTTGTACCCCATGCCTACTGTAGGGTTATCAACGCTGATAATTCAGAGAGTCAGTGTCCGATGGCTCAAGTTCCCTTCGAGTGGGGGGGGGTCTCTGGTACTCTGCAGGTCTGTGTGAGGAAAACCATGCCTGTTGACTGTTTGCTAGGGAACGACTTGGAGCACTCCCCTTGGTAAAAGGTGGAGAAGACGACTCACCTGCGGATGGTGGGTCTGCCTGACTGGGCGTGCGTGACCGCCCGGTCGATGGCAGCCAGTAGGGGTGATCAAGAGGTCCTGGGGCCTGAAGGAGAGGCCCAGGAACCAGCCTTAGGGAGAAGGCGCAGGGGGCGCGGGAAACCGGCCCCTGAAGTTCCCACGGTCCAGGAGGAAGCAGACCTCGAGGGGGATGCCCTGGAGCCTACAGGGGAACAGATCGCCGAACTGGGGGACCTGCCTGAGCTGACCCATTGGCAGCAAGAAGGAGGACCCTCCAGGGAGGAATTCTGCAAGGAGCAGAAAGAATGCCCTTCTCTCATGGGTATGCGGCAGCAGGCTGCAGACCAGGCCAATAGTGTTCAGGCCAAAACACATTACGTGTACTGGGAGAACGACCTCCTGTATTCAGAGCCTAAGGCTGCTGAACCTGGGTCAGCCCGTGTGCTGGTGGTACCCCAGAAGTTCAGAGCCTTCCTACTGGGTCTGGCTCACGATGTGCCTTTAGCAGGACATTTGGGGATGGACAAGACCTATGACAGGCTTGTCACCCACTTTTACTGGCCCCAAATGCATAAGAGTTCAGATGCTCATTGCAGAACCTGTCCGACTTGCCAGGCAAGTGGGAAGACGGGAGGGAAGAACAAGGCTCCCCTCCAACCCTTCCCTGTGGTCGGTACGCCATTCCAGCGAGTGGGTATTGACATCCTTGGGCCTCTGAACCCCAAGACAGCCATGGGCAACAGGTTCATCCTGGTCTTGGTGGATCATGCCACCCGGTACCCTGAAGCCATCCCTCTGAGGACGGTGACGGCCCCCGTGGTGGGACGTGCACTGATGGGAATTTTCTCACGAGTAGGATTCCCTCTAGAGGTGGTGAGCGACAGGGGGACCAACTTCATATCCAAGTATATGAAGTCCCTTTGGCAAGAGTGTGGTGTAACTTACAAGTTCACCACACCTTACCATCCCCAAGGTAACGGGTTGGTTGAGAGATTCAACCGAACCCTGAAAGGCATGATCATGGGCCTAGAAGGTCCAATGAGGCGTAAGTGGGACGTCCTCTTACCATGCCTGCTCTTTGCATATCGCGAGGTACCGCAGAAGTCCCTAGGGTTCAGCCCCTTTGAACTGCTGTACGGTCACCCCGTGAGAGGACCACTGAGTTTGGTAAAGGAAGGCTCGGAGCAATCTCCCAGGAAACCTCCCCAGAATGTATATAGCTACATGCTGGCCTTCAGAAACCAGACCAGGCGCTTCAGACAACTTGCCGAGGCAAATCTGGAAGCAAGCCAGGAGGAGATGAAGCGGTGGTACGACCAGAATGCCACTCTGGTCGAGCTTCAGCCTGGACAAGAGGTGTATGTCCTGGCCCCAGTGGAGCCCTGTGCCCTTCAAGATAAGTGGACGGGCCCATTTGAGGTTGTGGAGCGCAAGAGCCCCGTGACATACTTGGTGGACATGAAGACGCCCAGGAACCCTTTGCGGGTCCTACATGTCAACCGCCTCAAGCCCCACTTGCGAAGGTCCGAAGTGGGCATGTTATTGGCAACTGATGACGGGATGGAGGAGGAGTCGGCGCCTCTTCCTGACCTCTTAGTGGCCTGTGAGAAGGACGGGTCAGTGGATGGAGTTAACCTCTCACCCACCCTGACCCCCGAACAACAGGAGGACTGCCGCCAGTTGCTGGGGCAGTTTCCAGATCTGTTCTCCCTGGTTCCGAGTGTCACAGATTGGTGCGTCCATGATGTGGACACTGGAGACAGCTTACCTGTGAAGCATAAGGCTTACAGGGTGACTGACAGGGTCCGGGCCTGCATCAAGGAGGAGGTCTCCAAGATGCTTGCCCTCGGGGTGGTTGAGTCTTCCAGCAGTCCTTGGTCCAGCCCCGTGGTCTTGGTTCCGAAGGCTGCTGCGCCAGGTGCCACACCCGAACTCCGGTTCTGTGTGGACTACAGAGGACTCAATTCAGTCACGAAGACTGACGCGCACCCCATCCCCAGAGCTGATGAGCTCATTGATCGGCTGGGGGCTGCCAAGTTCCTGAGTACGTTTGATTTAACGTCTGGGTACTGGCAGATCGCCTTGACCGATGGGGCAAAGGAGAGGTCGGCATTCTCTACACCAGATGGGCATTTCCAGTTCCGGGTTATGCCATTTGGAATGAAGAATGCCCCTGCCACCTTTCAGAGATTGGTCAACCAGGTGCTGGCTGGGCTGGATGAGTTCAGTGCCGCCTACCTGGATGACATCGCGGTGTTCAGTGGCACCTGGCCAGAACACCTGCGACACCTCTGGGAAGTGTTGATGGCCCTGCGCAGAGCAGGCCTCACAATCAAGGCAAGCAAGTGCCAGATTGGGCAGGGTTCCGTGGTGTACTTGGGACACCAAGTTGGGAGTGGCAAGGTAGCACCCTTGCAGCCCAAAATTGAGACCATCCTGGCTTGGGAACCCCCCAAGACCCAGACTGCAGTGAGAGCATTCCTGGGACTCACTGGGTATCACAGGAGGTTTGTCAAGGGCTATGGCACGATCGTGACCCCCTTGACAGAGCTGACTTCGAAGAAGCAGCCCAGGAATGTGATTTGGACTGACACCTGTCAGAAGGCTTTTGACACCCTGAAGACTGCCATGTGCACGGCGCCCGTGCTCCTGGCTCCTGATTTCTCCAAGGAATTCATAGTGCAAACAGACGCTTCAGAGCATGGTGTAGGGGCTGTTCTTTCACAGATGACTGAGGAGGGCTTTGACCAACCCGTAGCCTTCATAAGTAGGAGGTTACTTCCACGGGAAAGTAGGTGGAGTGCAATAGAGCGTGAAGCATTTGCTGTGGTCTGGGCGCTGAAGAAGCTAAGACCCTACTTGTTTGGGTCTCACTTCCGAGTTCAGACGGACCACAGGCCCCTCAGATGGTTGTAGCAAATGAGGGGTGAGAACCCGAAACTGTTGAGGTGGTCCATTTCTCTACAGAGTATGGACTTTACGGTGGAACACCGCCCTGGCACCGATCACGCCAACGCTGACGGTCTGTCCAGATTTTTCCGCCTTAGTGATGTGGAACTCCCTGGGGAAGGGTAGTTCCCCCCACATTTCAGCTGGAGGGGACACATGTTAGACCTGGCACCTTGGCGTGAGTCTCCCTTCCACTTTTTGCTGATGTGCCTCCGATGTTTTGCTGGTTTTCCGATACTCAGGGCACTGCGCCACGGCTGACCCGTGCCGCAGTGCAAGTGCTCCCTACTGTAAATTGTACATGCGATTGGTATCCATGATTGGTTCATTGGATTTACTGTTAGTCCCTAGTAAAGTGCACTAGAGAGTGCCGGGGCTTGTAGATGCCAATACTGCTGGTGGGCCTGCAGCGCTGGTTGCGCCACCCACCGAAGCAGCCGTAAAGATGTGTCTGGGAACTGCGACCGCAGAACCCGCGTGCGGTCTCGTACTGTCACGCTAGCTGGGCAAGTGCACCCACTTGCCAGCCCGAACCTTCCCTTGACTACATATTAGTCACCCCTATGGTAGGCCTGCGGGCAGGGTGCGTTGTAGGTGTAAGGTAGGACAAGCCCTGATGTGTGTGGCATGTCCTAGTAGTGACTTACAACCAAAACCGTATTTCACTATTGAAGGCTACCTGCTCCATTAGGCCAGACTGAGCTGCTGGAATTATTACACCCTATAATCCCAGCAGGCTCAAGGAGCATGGTAGCGCGTCGTGTTTAGTATGCCTGAACTCAGGATGATAAAATATTTCTTGTAGTCAAGTTTATTTTAATATCCTGTGTTTGCAAACGCTACTTTTAGAAAGTTAGCGTTTGCTTGCCTAACCATTTCAGCCCGCCTCTGCTGGTATGTGTATCTGACTGTCTGGGACGTGTGAGTGACAGGGCTGGGGGGATGACAGGTGGTGAAGGCGCAGATTACACCTTAGTGGGAGGTAGGAGTGCCTCTTGACTCGAACTGTAGCTGTACTCTGCCACCACAATGCTGGCTCCACCCTCCTGGGGAGCGACTGATGACTCAGCCGGCACCTGGCCCAGGAAGGGCGAAGCCCCCATCAACAAGGTACTCTGGCCGCCCCTGTCCGCACAATGCTGGCTCCACCTCCTGTGGGGCGTCTGATGCGCCTGCCCCTCACACTGAAAGCAGAAGCCGGAGTACACCCACCGGGGTACTCAAGGACTGAGAGTGGCTATGCAAAGGCCCCCCTGGCCTGCGAGAACAAAAGAAATGGCCTATAAAAGAAGGAGCCCTGCTCCTTGAAAATTAGATCCTGTTTGGGCTACAGAAGGAACTCTGCCCGACGAGAAGGACCGTGAGAGACAAGGAAGGGTGCTGACTCTTGCCTGTGTCTGGTACCTTGCTGCCGAAGGAGAGGAAGAAGGAAAGACTGCGAGAAGGCTTTTGCTTTACTTTGTGCCAAACTCTGCTAAAAGATCTCCAAGGGCTTGCAAACTGAACTTGCCCCGTGACCAGCGCCCCAGGACCAGTGGGCGCTACACCCTGAAGAAAGCGACTGTGTGTGCTGCTTATCGCTGCAGTACCGACGGAGGAATCTCCTCCAAGGCAACAACATCCACCTGACCACCGTGACCTTAGCCCAAAGCAACAGCGAAAGCAAAGTAAGGACCAGCCGCCGCTGGCCCGAACACCGTGACCGCAACTGCACCGGGAGCCCGAGAGCAAAGCGAAGGAGGACCCGTCCGGTCCAAGCTCTCGAGTTGACTGCGCCACGAGCAGCCAATCCACTTGCAAAGACGGACAGTTGCCCTGTGAGAATCCACTAGGTCGGTATCTTGCCCGACAGCTCAGCTGTGAGTGCACAGCTGCACCGGCACTTGGCTGGGTACGTCCTGCACTTGGGGACCGTACTGCCACTTGCCGCCACCACACAGCCGCCGCCTCCAGGGTCGGAGCGGACGACGAGGAGAGGACCCTGCCGCCACAGAACACCGCTGCCCCGGACGACCCGTGAACTGCTCGGCTGAGAGCCGCAACGAACAGCGACCCCGGGAAGGCAACGCGACGTGGGACAGATCCCCTGGAAGCCGCCGGCTCCACAAGAACTTGGTGGACATCGGCCTGAGGGCCCTAAGAGAACGCTTAAACTGCTAGAAAGAACTGTGGCAACTTGAACTAAGTAATTTGAAACCGATACCGTAAAGTACGTTGACTGTATTCACAAGCCTGCTCAAAATCTATATAAAGATATATACTTTTACAGAATACAGTCTGGTCTCGTTGTGTGGTGGGTTGGTTGTAAAGGTGTCATATTGCAAGTGTTTAACCCTATGTGCCCCAAAGATTAGCCTACGACTGCTTAAGCCACACTACCTAGAGGGTAAGCAGAGGTTGTCTGGAAGGTAACCCTCAGCCCTGACGAGGAAGAGAGAGTCCCTGCTTGTCGCTAGTGTTGCACTGCGCCAATTAGAGCCTCCCCCTTCCTACAATTGTTGTTCCAGATGTGCCCTGACTCCCCATTGCTTGGTGAGTCCACTGGACCTTGCTGGTCCACACCGTAACCTGCTAGACCTTCCTGTATGGGTTGCTTTTGCCAAGGCTTGTTGGTGCTCTTGTCGGACACCAACCCCTCAGCACTCAACATCCTTCATGGGACAGCTCACCTCCAGCTCCTGGTCATCCTCGATGTCTCCTGGTCCTCGTGGCTGCAGAGACAAGCATCCCTTCTTCACACCTGAAGCACCCGACATCGGTGGGCATTCGTCTCCTGAACCCCTGGTCACTCTGAAGTGATCCAGACTCTGTCCCCCCTCTGCTTTCATGTTCCTTCCTTCCAGAACTTTAAAACTGTAACCGCAACTTTCCCATAGAATTGTATGGATCCCGCGGTCGTGTTCCCACACTGCACCCGGCCTCCGTGGGGTCCCTGTCTATTCACCATGTGTGGTTCCTTGGGGTCCCAGCAATTCTACGTGCTCTAGACCTTGTCTTGATCTCAGTCGTGACTGTTATACCACTATTTTAGTATATGGTTTGGTCTCCCCCTGGAGCCCACTGTGTATTGTGCTACTTACAACTGTTCTATTGAATTTGTATTATTTGTTTTGTGTTCTACCCCAGTGTAGAGGATAGTAGAGAGTGTTATATTAATAAATACATATTTTTATATAACTCCTGTGTGGTTCTCCTTAATTTAGTCATTCAGGAGGTGATATTCTGGTAAAAAAGCTGCTTTACATTCCTTCAAGATTAAGCCTCAAGGCTGCTCTCCATAGCTACTACTAGGATAGCTTTCAATTAGGTTATCTTTAACCTCATACATCATAAAGATCGTGTGGATTGGTACAAGGTGCCCACTTTAACTAGTGGGCAGCATATACCAAGCTACCTTCTGACAACATCAAGGAGTGGTGTTGTTTGACATGGTCTAGGCTTTGCAGACTAAAACGCAGGAAAAAGGACTAAATACAAAAACAGTGACAACTATATGTGAAAGTATTTTGACAAATGATCGGCACCCACTACCTTTTCTTTTACAAAAATTATTGTACATTCCGAAAAAAACTTAAATCAAGTAATGCACAGACTCCATTCAAATTTGTTTAGAAAAAATCTTTCTTCATAGTCCTTTATTTATATTGTCCTTTTGTCATGTTATCCATCAAATGTAGCCAAAGCATCTGGTCTCTTCCTAGAGAATTCTTCAGGACATTTTTCCAATATTTTCACCCCGTACCGAGTATTTATAGATCAGTCTATTCATGTTGGGGATAAGCTTGTTTGATACAGTTGTAATCTTAGTTTGTGCACTTGGAGTTCCAATTATTTGTACTATAACATGTTGGCAATGGAATCTCAGTTACTCTTCTTTTTCTTTTGTATTTTAAAGAAAATGATTGTGATCACAAGATAAGCACACTCAAAGCATGTGCACTAAGCATTGTCCTATTATGAAAGTAGAAAAATATAAAAATCCAATAGGTCAATTTAGAAAAAGGTAACCAAATTATGTTGATTCTGAGGAATCCATGATGTCACTTGCAAAGTCAAAGGCAAGAGGTTCCAGGACGGAGTCAGTCTCTGCAGAGGATGATTGGTTGACAGCCCAGGTCACAAGTTCCATAGAACAGATATGATTCTCGGTCTCAGATGATGCAGAGACAGATACCGGAGAACCTGCATCCATGTCAGGACAGCCAGTGTTTAGTAATCCAAGTGCCAATGCACGCATCTCGTCAAGGAGTGGCTCATACCTCGCATGATGGAGATGCCGCAAACCCAAGGGCCCACTTTGTTACTGGGTCGATAAAGGCCTCATCAGCAGCTCCATGTTTATGGAAGCAGGAGTCTGCAAAGCCAGGCAAATATCTAGTGCCCAGTTGAAGGGTCACCAGAGGCAGTGAAACACGGGCTGCGCACAGGTAAGCTCAGCAGGTCGAAATGTTAATAACCAGTCAAGGTCTAGTTCTTGAAGCAATAAGATTCCAAAGTATCAAAACATACGCTCACAACTCTGCTGGAGCATTTGTAGTTCCGGAGGGCTTGCAAAAGGAACATCCAGTGCGAGGAAGCAAAAACAGAATAAAAATGCCACAAATGAGCAATAACAGCAGCAGGAGTTCTCCAAGCGCACTAGAAAAAACAGAGCAATACCTGGAATGACTCCGAATATGGTTTGGAATGAAGTGACCAATGCGGAGCTTATAACCTTAAAGATATGTCCAAGACCGGCAGTGTTAGAAGCGTTAAAAATGTGATGATCTGATTTGCCAAAATGTAGTGGGAGGTTTGTGTTTAACAGTGCCTGTATCTCACTGGATGTACTGGCCACCTGTAACTCAAAGGTCTCTAAGGCAGATGCGAGAGTTACTTCTTTTTGAGACAATAGTGCTTGTAGTCTGCTTAACTTATTGAAGTCTGCCTTCAAAGTTGGAATTTAAGGCCATAGTGGGCTCTCGACAACTTTTGTGGGGGCGAAGAGGAGATTATTACAACGTGTGACTGGGTGAGAAAACGATAAAATATATGGAATTCCAGCATGCATTACACAGCAGCCTTGATCATCAAGCATTAAATAACTACCATTTGAAAGGACAGTAATGAGATGAAGTATTGCTGTGGTAGGAATTCCCTTAAAAAAACAGGTCAAATTCGCGACAGAAGCGTTTCATGGACCGTGCACAATAGTTTGCTTCCATACGTAGGAGTGCCTGACCCAAGAGCCACATTCCTTTCCAGTGCGGAATACTTCTTTTCCAGAACGTTCACAATGATAGGTAAACAGAAGTGACCATAATTCATGATTAAAGCGGACTCCTAGGGGCTCAGATGAACCGACATGGAAATGTTACACATGCAAGCTGTAACTTGAAATGTCGAGATAGGTAAAGATATTGCACTGTGTATTAATCATACTGCTGAAGATGTCTGGGCTATGGTAAATGGGAGTCGTACTTACTTCTCTAAAGGCAGCATCGTATAGGTTGCATGTTTCATTGCCATTAATAGTTTGCGTGTCAAACTGAAAGGCAGAAAAAGGTATAGGAATTCAGATAACGCCATGGTACAGGCCTATTTTTAAGCGTTTGAAGTGTCCAGTTAAACTGCATGATAGATCTAAGCTGGCTTTGCCCATGATACAATGTTAACATGTCGCTTTGCATAATACCAATAACAGACAACAATTCTATTCAAATTATAAATGCGAGAAGACGGTGTATAAATTATTATCTATAACAGCAAACACTTAATCTTAATCAATTTGTCTTAGACGTGCAGCCGCTTCCATCTGGGACAATTTCCAAATTTCATTAAATGTACCATAAATAAATCTTTTAGGATGTGGAGATATATAACCCAATAAAAATTCTGATAGGTCCATGTCTTCGGACAGGAGAGAAAGATGCTGTTTCACTGTAGTGTGGAATGTTACAACCATTTTTTAAACAATTTCTTCACTGAATAAGTGGTAACATGACCTGAATGTTGTGAATTAGAATATTGAGGGGTGGTTTTGCTTGATTTAAACCCAGGTGTGGAATTAAGACAATACCCATGACATCCATTCGTGTCTACTGGCCACAATAAGTACCCCTGAGGACATGAAAGTGTGGTATTAAATGTACCAATCTGCACCATAATATTGAGCTGTTCCTCAGTATAATTTGTCAAATGTTGCCAGTTATTGATAAGGGCAATAATGGGAATATTTGGGGTATTTATTTCTTTAATTTTCGCCAGACCTAGACATGTAGTCTGCAGGACAATATAATTCAAATGAATCATTTGTGTTGGAATTAAACAGGCTTGAAACAAGGTTTCAGTTCACAGAACTTGCCACGGTTTGGTTCCCACAAATCCATTTCAGTTCTTTTCAATAGTCATATCCTTTAAGGGCTAACTGGGTGACAAATAAAGCTGCATATATAAGATCTGTCTGTGAAAGCATATTTTTTTGGTGAGGTAGGAACTAATTTGAAATACTACGGTGTGGGATATGAAGTGTCATACCCTGAAAAATATGTGAATTTACCTTTATACGTTTTGGAACTCCCTTCTTGGGGGGGGGGGGAGGCAGACAATGCACCCATTGTGCATTTTTCAAAAAGTGTACAATGAACACAGACCCTGTGCAGGAAATGATTGCCGTAATGGTGATAACATAAAATATCAGCATCATTAGCAGAAATAAAGTATAGGTCCTCCGATTCAAAACCAGTGTAATACTCCAGCTCCGATAGCAAGGAATTTACAGTTTAAACAGTTTAAACAGTAAATTTACAGTTCAATCATCTGAATGGAACCCAGGCACTATTACATCCCCCTACAGAAACCTTAAACACATATGGAATCTGCAAGATCTCTGTAGGGCCAAATATGTTGAATTGAACTTTATTCTAAACAATTCAATCAGTTAATGGAACGGCTGAAAAGTTCATGAGGGACAAGTCTGTTTTCAGTTTATGGGAAGAAGAATGAGGGGCCAACACCCCGTCAACCAGTTCTGGGGCAGAAAGTTCCGGGAGGAAGTGGCTATTAATCAATAGGAAAAAACTGTCATAAATCCAATCCACATGAGGAGAAAAAAAGAGTAAAGTGCAATTCAAACTTAGATCCAAGGCAGGCCTAGATACGAGCATAACAACCATGAAATGAAAACAAAAATCCATGCTTGAGGAGTATTTAAAACAGAAGAAAAATTATCTCGATCCACAAAATACCCAGAAGCATTCTGTTAAAAAATGGGGCTCTCCGGTTCTGTAACCGGACTCAAAGAATGCAACAGTGGTGGATCCATCGAAGGTGGATCAGAACAAACATCATCAACCGCAGAAGACGCAGGTACAAGAGGGGTATTCACTTCAGCCATGTTGCCAATCTCAGACCCAACCTGTGGCCTACTATTTAGAATCGGCCACATAGTGTAAATTGAAATAGTCAATTAAGACAAAGAGCCTGTCTTTAGAACTAGGATCACAGTTCTTGTATCTTGGATGCCAAAGATGGGCACCAGTGCACAGCATGATGCCTCAAATTCCTTTTTAATCGCTACCTTTTTATAACAAGATCACCAATTTTTGGAATCCAGCCAGAAAGTTTTGGTTTCACATCTGTATTCGAAGAGGGAAACATCTTTAAGGGTTCACTTGATTGGGCGTCACAGAACATTTGTAGATCCGGTAAGACAGCACAACGATTATCTACGTCAAAAGTTGCGGCAGACACCACAATGTCTGGAATTAGGATTAGGAACCTACATCTTGATGCCAGAAAGTACTTCATATGGGGTCAGCCCACCCAGAGATCATTTAGGGAGGTTAATTAGTGCTTGTTGAACCTCATATAGGTGATAGATCCAACTACACCCAGTGCCTAATACTCTAGATGTATTGACTGCTTTCAGTCACCGTTCATTCTTTCCACAACAGAAATGCCCTTAGTCCTCTATGGAGAAGAATAATGCACCTATGCACCCAGGGATGTCATAGAATACTGGTACGCTTTGGACGCAAAAGCCGGGCCCTGGTCCAAGTAGAGTGAATGCATGTGTCCCGAAAAAAACTTGAAGGTCTTTAATACCAGTACGGGCATCAGCCAAGCGCTATGGCCAAACCCAGAGGAACGTAGTGCAAGAATTAACTGCAACCAAAAAAAATGTAAATGCAGTGTCCGAAATTAGTGGAACACAGTGATCCAAATAAATGTAGCTGAAAGGCTTGTTGTAGATCAACAGGTGTCCATGGTGGACGAGCCTCTGCGGAAGCTTTAATTTGTTGGCAAATGTCACAACACAGGATATATTTCTTGGCCTGTTAATATAAGCTGTGTCACCAATAAAGTTGAAGGAAGATTGTAGCCGCCATCCCAGCATGTGACAAAGCAGCACCTTCATGTGCTGCTATAACTAAAGCCAGTCTGCGGATTTGGTTGGGAATCAAACTATTGCCAACACCTTGATTTATTACAAAAGTTATGTTCTGTTCATTCAAGTGATAAGAATATTTAGAAAGAAAGCCCATAAGTAAAGGGGTGCAATTTTTTTAGTTGCATGAACTGCAACCTAGATATCATTATCTACTTTAGTTTTAGAACAAGTAATTGCTGATACTGTAACTGTGGTGACAAGGAATTCCCTACAGCGAATGCTCTCACACGCTGATGACAATGTATGTATTACATGAGTCCATGGCAACCTGTCTTTTAGGTCTGTCACTTGAACCCAAAACATTTTATGCTGGATCGTGTTTCCTTTAGAATCTTTGAACCCATTTTGTTGCTAATAATGTAAATTTTCTTTACAGGACTGTACACAGTAATACGAATCACACACAACAAGTGTGAGGAATTAAAGATTCATATTTTCAAGTGCAAGAAGCAAACCCTTCAGTTCAGCCAAATGCACAGTGCAGTCACCTAAAGACTGCGTGCGAGTTGAGGTTGGAAACTGCCGTCCAACATAGTACCAATAACAATAGCGCATGCCGCAGAGTATTTCTGGTTAGAACCTATAGCAGTTTGAGCTGAACTGTCCGTGTAAATAATAATAATTATACTGATCAAGAGGAAGAACAGAAGAGGGCATACGACAAACATGCTCATACTGTAGAAATTCTTGGGTCTGTAAAGAAGGGTCACAGACAAAGTTACATCAGCTATTAAGGATGTTGCCCACTGTATCTATCCAGGATGGTAGGCCTTAGCGTTTGGAATGCTAGCTTTTGTGACAGCCTCGAAGGCCAGCACAGGAGTAACAACTAGAATGCATTTCCCTTGTACATGTGGCTGTTTTTGAAGGGTGGCCATCTGCACTGCAGTGGAAGCAAATCTCATTTTCACATTGGAATACAAATGCGATTTATATGCAATCAGCACTGTTTCACCTTTCACCTTCATTAAAAGGGATGTAAGTAAATTCAATTGCACCAGGCAAAATACGAATGACCAGGTTTGTGGTATTGATATCCGTATGCAAGTGGTATGTTTCAAGCAAGTCAGATGAAACAAGTTACTTACCTGTAACTTTAGTTCTCCAGTATTGGTAACTTTCATAGATTCCCATTGCTTGTATCATTCCCCGTCGTCGGAATGGGAGCCTCGGTAATAATATATATATATATATATATACCTAGGTAAATACACCCTAATAGGTGTAAAAAGTAAAAACTTAGACCTAGGCCTCATTATATCATGTAGCCTATTGTCATTATGTAAAAAGACCCAAAAACCACCTTAGCAACCAATCAGATTAGCCTCACCCTGTGGAACCTTCCTGAGAAAGCTCAGAGCCTCAGATTTTCGTAGCCGTTGCTTTGCCACATAATCACCTGGCCCTAAAATGAGCTTTCCCAGGGGAGGCGGGTGGGCGCATGGGAATCTATGAAAGTTACCAATACTGGAGAACTAAAGTTACAGGTAAGTAACTTGTTTCTTACTCCAGTATTGGAACTTTCATAGATTTCCATTGCTTGTATCAGAGTAGATAGCAGTTAGCATACCTCAAACATTTTGTGCACAGTTACAGAATCATTACAAACCAATGATATCACAGATTATAACCACCATAAAGCAGTAACCAAAAGCATAATAAACGAAATGTTTGAAAAAACAGGAGGAGGGAAGAGAGGAAAGCTCACCTCTTATTGGAAGAGATTTCTCAGGACTGCCTGTCCAACAGCCGAATCCTCCTTTGCAGTCGCCTCCAGGCAGTAGTGCCTCGTGAATGAGTGAGTACTGCTTCAGGTGGCCGCTCTGCAAATATCCTTTATAGATACTCCAGCAAACAGCGCTGTTGATGCTGAGATTGATCTTGTGGAATGTGCCTTCACCTGTCCTTGCAAAGGCTTGCCTGCCGCCTGGTGGCAGAAACGGATCGCACTTGTTATCCATCTAGAAATCCCTTGCTTTGACAAAGGAAATCCTTTCCTTGGGGCTCCGAAAGCCACAAACAGCTGGGGTGTTTTTCGAAATCCCGCTGTGCGTTGCAGATAGAATTTCAAACATCTCTGTACGTCCAGAGAATGAAGTGTCCTCTCAGCCTGGGTTGAAGGTCGAGGAAAAAAAAACTTCAAAACCACTGGTTCATTAAGATGAAAGTCTGTCGGTACCTTCGGAATGAACTTGGGGTTCATTCGTAGGATCAATGTATCATTCTTGAACTGCAAGAAAGGTTCTTTGATAGTTAAAGCCTGAAGCTCTCCTACTCTCCTTGCAGAGGTGAGTGCTAAAAGCAGCGCCACTTTCCATGATAGGAACTTTAGGTCCGCCTTATGTATTGGCTCAAATGGCGATCTCATCAGTTGAGCCAGGACCACATTCAAGTGCCACACCGGAGGTGGGGGCCTAACTGGCGGAAAGACTCTAAACAGTCCTTTCAGGAATTGTTTTATTACTCTTGCTAATAATAGAGAAGGGCCCGATCTCGTTCTTCTATACCTGGAAATAGCTGCCAAGTGGAACTTGATGGAAGCATGAGCCAGGCCTGCCTGAGCCAAGGATAGAATGTATGGCAAGAGTTGATGCGGAGCTGAAGAGAATGGATGTACCTTTTCTCTCTGGCACCACAAATAGAACCTCTTCCATTTCGCTCTATATGTCTTATTAGTGCTAGGAGCTCGTGCCTGCGCTAAGATGTTCCTGCATTCTTCTGAGATGTCTAAATCCTTAAACTCTCTGTATTCAGGAGCCAAGCTGTTAATTGAAGAGAGCTCGGGTTCGGGTGGAGAACCTGGCCGTTGTACATTGACAGAAGTGTTTGGCTGGGTTGCAGATGAATGGGCTGTTTTTCCGATAGAAGAAGCAACTCCGTGTACCAAAACTGGCGAGCCCAGGCAGGCGCTATCAGTATCATCCTGCACCTGTCCATCTTGAGCTTCTTGAGGACTCGAGGAATCAGGGGAAATGGCGGAAAGGCGTAAACAAACGCGCCTGACCAAGACATCGAAAGGGCATTCCCCAGTGACCCTCGATGGTGTTCCCTGCTTGCATAACACCGGCATTTCTTGTTCCCTGGTGTCGCAAACAGGTCGATCGCTGGGGTCCCCCAATGGAAGAAGATGTCCTTGACCACTGTGCTCTCCAATTCCCACTCGTGCGAGACTGCTCTCAGGCGGCTTAGTGTATCCGCCTTCGTGTTGCATACTCCTGGAAGGTGTTCTGCCACAAGCGTGATGTTCTGCGATATCGCCCATTCCCACAGCCTCTGGGCTTCCTGTGAAAGCAGTGGCGATCTTGTGCCTCCCTGCTTGTTAACGTAATGCATTGCGGTGGTGTTGTCCGTCCGCACCAGGATTGCCGAATTTGTAATCCTTGGGAGGAAAGCCAACATCGCCAATCGAATAGCCCTTAGCTCCAGAACGTTGATATGTAAGCGACGTTCACCCGGAGTCCAGTGACCACTGACTTGGAGGTCTTGCATGACACTCCCCAACCTTGAAGGGAAGCGTCCGTGGTAATGACGTGAGGAGCCGGTGCAGCCCTGAAACTGAGTCCCACTGTGAGGTGAGATCTTTTCATCCACCATGAAACCGACCGTTTCATCTGCTGGGTAACCGTCACCCTGTCGTCGAACAACCCTTCCACTTGTCTCCTCTGAAGGTCCAGTTCCTCCTGCAGGGGGCGCATTCGCAGCCTGCAGTGCGGAATCAATTGAATACAGGATGAAATCGACCCTAGAAGAGATTTGTACATCCTGACTGTTATCCAACTTTTCTTCTGCAAACGAGCGGCTGAAGACATGAGTTTCATCTGTCTCTCTTCCGATGGGAAGGCTTTGCACACCTGAGTATCGAGTATCGCTCCCAAGAACTTCACCGTACCTGCCGGCTGAAGGACCGATTTTTCCTTGTTGAGTTGTAAACCCAGATGCATAAAGAGGTTTAAGCACCTGTTCACTGCTTTTGATGCCTCTTGTAAGCTTGAAGCCTTCAGCAGCCAGTCGTCTAAGTACGGGAATACTTCCAGCGACTGTCTTCTCAGAAATGCTGCTACCGGGGCCAGCACTTTTGTGAATATCCGAGGAGCGGATTTTAATCCAAATGGGAGCACCATGAACTGGAAGTGACTCTTGCCTACTGTAAAGCGAAGGAAACGTCTGTGAGCTGGATGGATCGGGATATGAAAATAGGCATCTTCTAAGTCTAATGTCGCCATGAAGTCGCCTGGGTTCAAGAGGCGCAATATGTCCTGGAGTGAAATCATCCGAAACGACAGCTTCATGAGATAGGTGTTGAGCTCCCTTAAGTCCAGGATCGGACGCCACTTTTGTTTCGTTTTGCGGATCAGAAAGAATCTTGAATAGAAACCTTCTCCTCTTTGTGATAGGGGAACGCGTTGGATCGCCCCTTTCTGAAGCATTTGTTGAACTTCCTTTTGTAGAAGGTTTAGATGTTTTGAAGTAGTGGCGTGGGGAGCTCTTGTAGGTGGAAATTCCTGGAATTCTAGTGTATGCCCATTTCGGATGATGTTCAATACCCACTGATCCGATGTTATATCTTCCCAGCTGCTCAGATGTTGTGATATCCTGCCGCCCACTGGAGATCCCAGAAGCGGAGGAACAGTTGGCAGAGTCAGGAGGCCGCTATTGACGCTGCCAGCGTCCTTGCCCTGACGCCCCTGTCGTCCACGAGCGTTCTGACGAGAGAAAGACTGGGATTGTGACTGTCGCTGATAATATTGATTGCCGTACTGAGGTCTGTACGACTGCGACTGCTGCGAGTATCGTTGCTGCTGATAGCCTCCTCTTGGTGAAGTGAAGCCTCTTCCTCTTGCTCCACGGAACGGTGTTTTTCTATATTGCAGGTTTCCCAGAGCCCTTGCTGTCTCTGTGTCTTTCTTTATACCCTGTAGGGTCTCATCGACATGTTTCCCAAATAACATGTCCCCATCAAAGGGCAAGTCCAAAATCCTATTCTGGACCTCTGGCCGGAAGTAAGTCGCTCGCAGCCACCCTTGTCGCCGAAGAACCGCCGCGCTGCCCAGAGCACGGAAAGAGATGGTGGCGATGTCCATCGCGCAGTCAATCATTTCCGAAGAAGAACTTTGCCCTTCTTCTAGAAGTTTCTGTGCTTCCGCTTTAGGGTCATCCGCTAGAAGGTCCACATAGTGTGCCACCTCACTCCACATCTGGCGGTTGTACCTTGCTAGGATCGCCAAGGCATTCGCCGCTCTGACCAATAAGCTAGCCTTCGACGAAAAACGCTTCCCCGCGTTGTCCAACCTTCTACCCTCCTTGTCTGGTGGAGTTGTGAGGGTGGCCGAAGGATTCCGTGATTTCTTCTGC
The DNA here is from genome assembly GCF_964263255.1 of Lissotriton vulgaris. Classification (NCBI taxonomy): domain Eukaryota; kingdom Metazoa; phylum Chordata; class Amphibia; order Caudata; family Salamandridae; genus Lissotriton; species Lissotriton vulgaris. The sequence continues at coordinate 1,149,816,453 of NC_141685.1, read as the reverse complement.
GCCGCCTGCGATATGACCGAGTCTGGTCTAGGTTGTCCAATCAAGCAAGCGGGACTGTCATCAGGAGCTTTATATTTTTTCTCCAAGCGCGGAAGAGTTGGAATGACCGTCGCTGGGGACTGCATCACCTTCTTTCCTTCCTCCCATATGTGTTCTACAATGGGAATCGAACGCACCGCCTTACGGTATGCCTCTTTAAAATCGTACAAGAAGCAATCCGTAGATGTTGTAGGCATTGTCAGCTTAAAGCGTGCTGTGGCTCTTTCCATCAAACTGAAGAAACCTCCCACATCAGCCGGAGGCGAATCGACCGGGTCTGGCACTGGTGAAGCCGGATCCGGAGCTATATATTGGTTCCATTCGTTATCAGGGCCTTGATCCTGGTTCTCTCCTGTTTCATCCTCATCCGAGGTATCTACTTGGACTTGCGTCTGCCGAGGGTATTCCCTCTCATGTTCCTCTTGTGCAGGCGGTATTGACTGAGCTGCCACAACCTGCGGTTGAACCTGCGCTTGACCTTCCACTGGTCGCGACCCTTGTCTGCTCCTATACTCCTCCAGCATTGCTCTTAAGTCTGTCAACAGACTCATAGGCATCGTTACCATACCCTGCTGTGGTTGGGTTTCCTGGTACGCGACCTGTTTTTGTGGTCGCTGTTCCTGCCGATAATAATACTCCTCATCTAGGTCCGAATCATGGTATTTTAGATTCAACTGAGATGGACTGTATGCATCCCCATACATCTCATTCTCTTCCTCCGAGTAATCCTCTTCGTCCAACAAAAGGGCTGGAGGTAATGAAGGCACCTTTCTAGGTGAAGTCATATCTGGAGTTATCCTCCTCTTCCTGATGCTTTCTGTAGCACCTGCCGTCGACGGCGTTGAAAACGAATCCACCATCTCCTTATCTTGAATCGTCGTCGATGGGACCGTCGACGAGAGTCCCTGCACCGTCGACGGGATCGTCGACGGAACTGTCATCGTCGACGGGCTCATCATCGTCGACGGGATCATCGATGGAACTGTCATCGTCGACGGGCTCGTCGTCGTCGACGCGATCGTCGCCGTCGAGATTGCCACCGTCGACGGAATAGTCATCGTCGACGGAATGGTCCTCGTCGACGAGGTGGTAACCGTCGACGTGGTTATCATCGTCGACGCTGTCGTCAATCCCGTCTTCGTCGACGGCATCGACGTCGAAGTCTTCGTCGACGCTCTCGTCGTCGTCGTCCTCGTCGTCGCTGGATGGCTCGTCGACGACTGAGGAGACAAATTCACCAAAGAGGCTTTAGAGCCTTTCTTGACCACTGTAGAGGCCTCTACAGTCGGTTTTTTGAAGGATTTGGCTACTTTTTCCTGATGTGAAGGCCCAGCCGAGCTCTCATCCAGTTTAGCCTTTTGCACCTGTGGTGCTTGCCTTTCCCTCTCCTTTACACTCACGTGAGGAGATTCGTTAGGCCCTGGCTTGCCAGACCTATCAGAGGTCCCACGCATAGCCTTTGAGGGGGGTTCAGTTGAAACCTCCACAGATGATCCACCCCTCTTCAACGATGTCTTAGAAGATGAAGATCTGGCATCTTCCTCATCACTAGAAACCACTCCTTCCTTCCTTTCCAACTTCCTGAGCCACAGAAGTAGCCTTCCTTCACGATCACGGAGGGTTTTCACTGACATCCTCCTGCATATACTACACCCCTCTACCTTATGGTCAGGGTATAAACAGTATATACAGTCATTATGTTGATCTTCATTATAAAGTCGTTTTTTGCCACAAGTGGCACAAGACCTGAAAAGGCTTTTCTTTTCCCTATCAGCCATGCTAAAGCTGAAAGAAATCCTGTCAGAAACTGTTTAAATAGTACCTCAAGTAGAAGTTAGAGCAGAGCTCTAAGGAGACTCCCTGTCACCAACGATGCGGTAGAAAATCTGAGGCTCTGAGCTTTCTCAGGAAGGTTCCACAGGGTGAGGCTAATCTGATTGGTTGCTAAGGTGGTTTTTGGGTCTTTTTACATAATGACGCCAATAGGCTACATGGTATAATGAGGCCTAGGCCTAAGTTTTTACTTTTTACACCTATTAGGGTGTATTTACCTAGGTATATATATATATATATATATATATATTATTACCGAGGCTCCCATTCCGACGACGGGGAATGATACAAGCAATGGGAATCTATGAAAGTTCCAATACTGGAGTAATATAGTGTATCTGTGTACTGATGTCCAGCATGTTGTGGAAACATCAAGGCACATCAATTCATAAAGTGGTTTAATGTGTTGTGAATATTCAGGTATGAATATCGTACCAAAATATAGAAAATCTAGCAGAGACCGCAATTTCTTTTGCTGGTTTGGAGGTTGCAACTGTGCACATTTGTTCAAAAAATGCAAACGTTCATATCCTAGAAAAAGGACACTCAGAAAAGCTATATTACATTTTTTTAAAGTTGAACTTCTTGTAGCCAAGTTCAGCAAATCCCAATATTTTGCGATCTACACTAGTCAAGTGGGGATTTAATTAATCGTTCGTTAAGTAAACATCGTCTACGTAGGACAGCGCGTCAGAGTTGATATCATGAAAAAACACAATGGGGGCAGCAAAAATACCTGGGATAGTCATTGGCAAATGTCCATATCACATTTGAAAACAGAGGGCGCTAAAAGTGGTCCAATCTCAGCTTTCAGGCACCAGATTGTGGCTGAAAAAACATTGGAAATGTCCACTGTGGTTTGGAATTTTTTATGGACTACATTTTTAATCAGTGCCGTACTGTGTGTATTCTGCACAGCAAATGTGCATGTATGACTATTTAAATGTCTGTAGTTTAAGTCTATGCGATATGAATGTTCCTATTTTAAGACAGGAAAAAATAGTATTATTCATTTGAGAGAGGCAGGGTTCAACTACTCCTTGGTACTCCAACTGGGAAAGCATTTCTTTGATAGGCGCCCAGCATCTCGTTTGATAGGATATTGTGGTTGCACTTGCGTGCTGGACCATAAAGGTATAATATGATAGGGAGAATCCTTATCCCAGTCAACATGATTGTGATAGCGTGCAGAGGCTAGTGCAAGAGCCCATTCAGCTGTATAAAGTTGTTTGACTTCTTCAGGAACAAGAGCAAAAAAAGAAGATAGAATAACATTGCTTCCTTGGGGGAATGCTCGTACAAACGATAGGGGCCATTTGACCTCTGCCAACCACATGTAATAAGACAAATTCAAATGTTCCCAGAATATTGCTTTAATGGTATGTTTAACGTCACCTTGTATTTGAATATCTAAATGATAAAATCTATCTTTGGGGATACGCGTGTATCAGTGGTCTCAACTGTAACAAAAGTATCAGTTCCTCTCACTATCAGAAACTCCTGGAGATTCCAGCGTACTATGGTGACTTCTGTTGTCCTGCGAGGAGAGTAGCTCCGCAACTCCTGTTCAGGAGGAGGGTTCTCAGCATCTGTGGCATATTTAGCAGTTACAGCTGCAATATTTTTTCTGCAACAGGGCTCTATATTGAGGTCTCTCCTCCTTTATCTTCACGTCAGACGAACGATATCTCTCCTTTTTTGGTTTTGCGTGGTCCTCTTGTCTGCGTTCAGATCACTCTTTTTCGTACTGCTGCTCAGATGACTCCTGAAAGGAACGAGAAGAACTTGTATCCAGAACCGGATACCTGTCTGGAGTCTTGATTTTAATGCGATCACGAAAATCATACCCCCTTTCAGAGGACTCCCGGGGCGGAGAACCTCTGCGAGGTTTACCTTTCTGTGGTTGCTTAGATTTATCCCATCATTTTTTTAACAAACTTAAACTGTTTGTCTTCCTTGTCTGTACTAGGTTTGCCAAGAGATGGTTTAATACATCTGGTTCCCAAATTATTGCGTCCTAAGGAAGTGTATACACCAGCAATAATTATAGGCAACTCATGTTCATGGTCCGCTAGTGTAACTGCTGTGAGCCGTTGGCGTATAGCCAGAGTGACTGCTTCACCTTTAGCATTAAACAGACTCATTTTGGACACTACAGGAAAATTCCCCATTCGTTTTATCCCTAAAGCCAGGGCAGCACCTGGCTCGTGTTCATTCCATCTGTTTGAGCACGTCTGGTAAGATGGACATTGAGGGAGTGCCGTGGAAGACAGTGTAGACAGGGGCAAAAATCGTCACCCATATATTACAGTCTCCAATAGCGGGAACCATCTCATTGGGTAAGCACATAGTCAAAGTTCTGCGCTTGTCCTTTGGACCCCTAAGGGGAAACCGCTTTAAGTTGATCAATTTTTTGGACAATTCATAATTTCCTCACTATTAGTGGATTTTTTTGTCCATAAATAAGATAACAATTACAGGACTTATGGCAGGTGCTGCCAGCAATTGGTCTTGCCCTTGCATGCCACAGCGCGCTGGCCTGGCTAACCAGGTGCGCAAAACAAACTGACGTAATAGTCTTATATGATCACTAGACTATGGTATAACGCTCATGTTTGAATCATTGTCTGATTCTGCCTATCAGGGTAAGGTGTATATCATATAGTTTCTTACCTGTCGGATTAGTTTTACAGCTTGAAGAATTTTCTGAATTCAAATGCTGGGTTTTATTCCTTCATTTAGCGGTTGGGTGTGGAATTCTTCCCAAAAACATGTCTTCAACTCTTTTAGTGTTTTGATGGGCTTCGACTTACCTCCATTTGATGCCCCATGTGACATCATCATGTTTCCTACAGAAGCTCCCACCGTTGGTCGCTATCTTGAGATTCTTTTTTTTCCCCTCTCTTCTCATCCTCTTGGCAGAAAAGGGAAGGGTCACTAGTGAATCCAGAAAATTCTTCAAGCTGAATAACTACATTGACAGGTAACAAACTATACGTTTTGCAGCATGAATCTTTTCTGGATTCACATGCTGTGCATAGATTTTGTAGAAGTTAGTCGCTACAGTGGTAGTTTGTTTTCAAATCAACGCTCATCTGCAACCAGATTTTGTAAGACCCTTTGTCCCACTTGTGTTTACTTGTTCATTTGAATATCTACACAATAGTGTCAGGTGAACCTGTGCACTGATGACCAAGTTGTGGCATCCAATTTCTTGTGGTGGAGTATTTGCTAGGAAAGCAAAGATTGCTCCCTTTTTCCTAGTTGAGTGGGCACTAAGACTGTTTTGTAACTTCTCTCCTGCATTCTTGTAGCACAACTGAATGGCTTGTGCTATCCACCTTGCAATCGGGTCCTTGGTAACTCTATATTCCAGGAAACTGTTTGCAAATTATTTGAAGTGTTGCTTTGTTTTCCAGTCAGCCTTTGTCCTTTCGATGATGTACATTACTGCCCGTCTTGCATCTAGAGGGTGTAATATTCTTTCTGAGTGCATTTTTGTTTTTTGATGGAAGCTTGGTATCTGAATTATTTGGTTCATGTGGAACTGTGAAATGACCTTTGGCATGATCTGTGCGTCAATTTTCATGACAATTGTTTCTTTATGAACTTGAAAGTAAGGGTTCTGTATAGTGAGTGCTTGTAACTCACTAACGAGCTTGCTTGAGCCTGCGAGGTCTGGAGCCCAGAGACAGTGTGCGATGCACAGTCGAACCGCACCACAGGCTGCGAGTTCTGCAATTTTAGGAGCTGCATTGCAAGCAGTGTGCGGGGGAAAGAAGCAGCAGGAGAAGTAGTGGAGGGCCCCAGGCCCAAAAGCCGACCTGCCAACATTCTCTGCAGACTGGCCAGACGTGAGGCAGAGGCCGCCCAACGAAGAGGCAGCATCAAGCATGGAGGATTAGCAGGATCAGCAGGTACTTACCGGAAAGGCCAGGCCGGAGGGACCACCCACACAGACAGAAGCAGCTGTCATCAGGCCGATGCAGCTTGTTTTGGAGGGGGCCCGCCTCCCGCACATTCCTGCTGCTGGCTGCTGCCTGCACACCTGGGCCCCTAGGCTCACCTAACTGCAGAAAGGAGAGACTCACAGGGGAGTAGGGGCACCTCTACCACTCCCAGGTCCCACCGCCTGCCAACCCCTCCAGACACACTGTTAGGTGGCCAAACAAAAGGGCCCCATCCCACTGCGGGGGCCGGAGTCTGGCTTCTTGTTGACTGAGGAGGCTGCCAGGTTTGTATGTGGCAGGGGCTGTGGAGAGCCTCTCACCTGACCCCGCTGGCCTGGCTGGCAGATTCTGCCTAGTGGTGCACACCATGGTTGGAGGAAGAACAAGCATTGACAAAATCCCCAATATATTCAGTAGTCTGGAGCAGTTAGGATAACTAGACCCACGGGACTAGCAGGAATCAATAAATTCTCGGATGAATATATTTATTTTATTTTATTTTATTTGAAAGGTTTTATCTAGCGCTGGCTAGACCCGAAGATATCAGAGAGCTTTACATGAGTATCAGACCATAGTTGCAAGTTACATCATTACAAGATTAAACAGTTTCAGAGCATAGTTACATAGTTACATGTTAGGTAGAAAAAAACAATAAGGACATATACGTAAGGGAAAGAGAAGGCATGTGAGAGATTCAGGGGAGAGGGGCTAGGAGCAGGGGGAAGTAGAAAAAGCATGAAGGAGGGAAAGAGGTTGGTAGGGAGAGACAGAGTATAGAAGAGGAGGGGAGGGTGATGGGGGCACAAGCCGGAGTAAAAGCTGCATCCTAAGTCCGGTAAGCTGTGATCCCAGGGGAAGTGGAATCATTCCTACTTCACCGATGCATGAGGCTCCCTTGACGCAGTGGACTCTCTCAGAGGGGTCTCTGAGACTCCAAGGCCTAACTACTGGATCCTACTGGGAGAGGGAGTGCTTTGGCAAGGGGGGGCCACACCATAGCCTCAACTGTGAGTGGCTACCTTGACGCTGTGGACTCTCTCAGAGGGGTAACTGAGACTCCAGAGTCTGAATATTAGATCTTTCCCCAACAAGGGGAGGAGGAGTGCTTAGACAAAGGGCACAAGGGAGAGGGGGCTAGGCGGCGTAGATACATGTTATGAAGCAGGCCAGGGGAGAGAATTCAGGGGAGAGGGGCTAGGAGCAGGGGAAGTGGACAAAGAATGAAAGAGGGAAAGAGGTAGGTGAGGATGAGAGACAAAGCATGAAGGAGGAGGGGAGGGTGGAGGGGGCACAAACTGGTAGACGAGTAATTGCAGCGTCCAAGGTCCGGTAAGCTGTGTTCCCAGGGGAAATGGTATCAACCCCACATCTCCATTGCAAGAGGCTTCCTTTACGCAGTTGACTCTCTCAGAGGGGCCTACCTACTGGATCCTTCCCCAACAAGAGGAGAGGGAATGCTTTGGCAAGGGGTGCCATACCAAACCTCAAGTGTGAGTGGCTCCCTTGGCGCTGTGGACTCTCTCAGAGTGGTCACTGAGACTACAGGGTATGGATATTGGGTCTAGCCCCATCAAGGGGAGAAGGAGTGCTAAGTCTAAGGCCACAAGGGACAGGGGGTCAGGCGGAGGGTAGGAACTGGCAGGTCAACAGAGGGGGAACATAAGACAGAAAAAGACAAGGTCCTCGAAAGGCAAGGGTCAGGGAAAACCGGGAAACAAAGGAAGGGAGTCAGCGAGTTGTAGAGTCCCACAAGGAAGAGATACAGATAGAAGAAAAGGAAATGTATAAGTTGTGGAGTAACTCAGGTGAGAGATGCAAAACGGGCAAGCTCAAAATAGTGATAGTAAGTACAACAAACTGCTACATATATTGGTGGTTAGAGTTGTGTCTCTGCAGATAGAAAATGTCCTCAGGATTCCATTAATACAACGATTAGGCTAAAAACGATGATATAATATTTATCTACAGAGTGAACGGAGAAACAAGACATCCAAGGGGGGTAGAGAGAGGGAGGGGGAGACAAGATAGGTGATAGGAGATACAGTATCTATGGAGAGAATGGATAAACAAGACATCCAAGGGGATAGAGAGAGGGAGGGGGAGATGAGATAGGTGATAGGAGAGACGGGGGCCTGGGGGTGGAGAACGAGATAAGGAAGTTCAGCCGAGGAGCAATGTCTGAGGGTCAGCCGGTTGAGGTCCAATGACCAATGGAGAGGAAAAGAAACAACAAAATGGGGCTCCGTGCCGAGGATATCGAAGCATAGCCATGATAGTATGCACAATGTAGAATATCACCAGTAAAATCTTGTTCTCAATGCGGGTAGGAGGTGTGAGAAGTTGGCCCGATATGCAGCGTTCGCTATTCTAGCGACCGCTATGTATCGTTCCAAACGACCCTTATGATGATTGGTTGTAAGTCAACCTAAAGACCAGCTATCCTAGTAGCGTGGATACGAGCAGTCTAAGGCTAAAGACTCGAGAGGGCGTGTTAAGCCAGCTGTTTACCACACATGTACCCCTTGAACACCAAGTGAAAGGACACCACACAAGTGTTATGAAAATAAACAGGATATTTATTAAGAATCACAACAGCCCTGTACTCTTTATGAGGACAGGGTACTAAGCACAAACCAAATCTCTTAGGAAAATACTTCAAGTGCACAATTAAAACAAGTGTCCGAGGACACAGAAAGTTTAAGGTCTCGGGCGGACCCGATAAGGCAAGTCGGAAGCGAGGGACTCAGGACCCTAGAGTAAAGAGGCTATGCAGGCACCGAAATGCCGAGTTACCTAGCCACGAGGGCTGCGGCTGCACAAGTCTTACAGGCGTCGGGGTCTTCGCTGACGAGCCAGGAGCCGGAAGAAAAAGAGTTGCTGGCCGGCGACCAGTGATGAATAGTTCGTAGAGATCCAAGCCTGGATCAGAGATCGTTGATACCTGAAAGCAGAGGGGACCAAGTTCATACTACTAGCCAGTAGTCAGAGGGTACCAGGAGGGCACCGGTTGGCCGTCACCTCGACCAGGTGAGTGGGCGACGCTAGGCTCTGCAGTCTCACGGACCAGGAGGCGTTGTCGGCGACCACGGTGGAGGTGCGAGCTGTCCCACGAAGGATGATGCTGTCGGCGTCGCTGGGCCCAGGATGGGGCAACAAGCCTTGGCAGATCTCAGGGCCACGTGGTGGGCCTAAGATGGCGTCTTGAGTGGACCAGGAGGGTCCGGGGTGCTTCTCTCAAAGATGGAAGCAAGGGCCAGTCTGGAGCAACCAGACTAGCGGTGTTGATTGTCGGATGCCGTCACAGAAGGGCACAAGCCAGCGGCTAGTGACCAGACAACGTGCTGAGCAGCGAGCAGAAGGGCCCCACGCAGATCGTGGAGATGCTGGGAGACTGCACTTCGGTGCTGGAGCGGCTCAGGGTCGGGGCTTCTCGGACCCCAGAGCACTCACCAGAGAATTACTTCGATGGTCGTGCTGGTTAAGAAAGCGTGCAGGTTTTGATGATGGCCGGTCCCTCGAGGTCTCGTCGCACCCACAGATCACAGCTGAGCTGATGACGTGGGTAGAGGTCAGAGGTGCCAGGGAAGCCGGTTCTCGTCGAGCTGGGCCGTCGGATCCTTGAGGAAGGACTTGCAGCAAACCGCAGAGTTCTTAGGTGGTGCCCGCTGATGCAGGGTGACTACTCCTTAGTCACAAGGGAGAAATCTTGAGAAGAGTCTCGAAGTCCTTTCGTAGAAAGTATTCTTGATTCAAAGATGATCTAATTTGGAAGGGTCCCCGCTCCGGCCTTTATTCTAAAGAAAGGGGTGGGTACATGACTAGGTCCTGCCCTAAGGGTGGGACCAGGAAGGGGGGTAGTTACACCCCTCTCCCCTGCCGGACTTTCCCCAGGCCAGGGCTGGTGACCCTGGAACTGGTTCTAACCGGCAGATGCGTAGTGAGCACCGGGGTGCCACTCCGCAGTCACCTTCTCGCAAAAGCCCTACCTACCCAGAATACACAAACCCTGTCTGGGACGGTGCGAACACCGCCCTCGACAGGAAACCCTTTGTCCAAGCGCTCCTCGCTGGAAGGACTCCCAGCAGCAGGAGGTCAGACTCGTGTCTGTGGTGGCAGCATCCATTTTGTGGAGCTGAGGCTTTAGTTAACTTTAACCGGGGTTCACAGTTACGTACATGTCGTGTCCCTCTAGAAGGGCGGAATGCTAACCTCGTCGCCAGAGTTGGTGAGAGGGCAGCATCCCGATTCGTATGACACCTTACTCGACATGTCTTGATAACGCGACACCGAAGTTACCGATGTGGGACGCGTTATCATGGAACAGCCATTGGGTCTTGATTCCGCAAGCTGCAACCGGGCTCGGCTCGGGCCAGAACCTAGTTCACACGAGCCCACGCACTCTGCCTTCAGGATTGTCAAGGCCTGCCATAGGAGTGACTGATAGGAACTCGGGTGTCCATTGTATGGTTAGATATAGGGCTACTATATCTAAAGCAAAGTGTGATTACACGACTTCGCCCCAGCTGTCATGCAGCCAGTTGTGTCAAATTTAGGAGGCCAGCCAGGGGTGGCATAATACATGCTGCAGCCCCTGGCGGCCCTGGGTACACCTATGCCCCGAGTTACAGGGTCTGATAAGGTGGCCCAGTACCAATTGGTAAATGCACCTAGGGTACATGTCGTAATTTAGAAAGAGAACAGCCAGGCTGTGGGTCTGATTAGCAGGCCCACAGCCAGAGAAAGTCGTAAACCAGTGAAACAAAAGCAAAAAATCTGGGTGATCATAGGATTGCAGACCCTACTCTCCTACATGACCCCCCCCCAAACGTCGGAACAATAAGCTAACCTTGACCAGGTGAGTCTTCTTGTTCTAAGTGGAAATATCTGGAGAGCCCATCGGCATTGCCATGATCAGTACCAGGTCTATGTTCCACTGTAAAGTCCATCCCCTGTAGGGAAATGGACCACCTAAGCAGTTTGGGGTTTTCACCCTTCATCTGATTTAGCCATAAGAGGGGCTTATGGTCGGTCTGAATCTTGAAGTGAGTGCCAAACAAGTATGGCCTCAGCTTCTTCAGGGCCCAAACCACAGCAAAGGCCTCCCTCTCAATAGCTGACCAATTCTTCTCTCTAGGGGTCAGCCTTCTGCTTATAAAAGCAATGGGCTGGTCTTGACCATCAAAATTCAGTTGAGAAAGAACAGCTCCCACACCCAACTCAGAAGCATCTGTTTGGACAATGAATGGTTTGGAGTAGTCCGGACTCTTGAGGATAGGCGCCGTGCACATGGCCTGCTTTAGGTCATCGAATGCTTTTTGACAGCTCACTGTCCACTGAACCTTTTTTGGCATTTTCTTACTTGTCAGTTCGTTTAATGGTGTCACAATTGAACCATAGTTCCTGACAAACTTTCGGTAGTATCCAGTCAGGCCCAAGAATGCTCGAACCTGAGTCTGGGTGGTTGGAGGAGCCCAGTCCCTGATTGACTGTATCTTGCTCTCCAGTGGCTGAACCTGGCCTCCACCTACAAGGTGGCCCAGGTATACAACCTGTGTCTGCCCTATCTGGCACTTGGTGGCCTTGATAGTGAGGCCTGCCGCTTGCAGAGCCTCTAACACTTTCCGCAGGTGGACCAGGTGATCCTCCCAGGTGGAGCTAAAGACAGCAATATCGTCAAGATACGCCGCACAGAAGTCATCCAGCCCAGTAAGGACTTGATTCACCAACCTTTGGAAGGTGGCAGGTGCATTTTTCAGACCAAAGGGCATCACCACGAACTGATAATGCCCACCAGGGGTCGAAAATGCGGTCTTAGGCTTGGCGTCCTCAGCTAACCTGATTTGCCAATACCCAGCTGTTATGTCAAACGTACTTAAGTAGTTGGCCGAAGCCAATCTATCGATAAGCTCGTCTGCCCTTGGTATTGGGTGGGCGTCAGTCTTAGTGACTGCATTGAGACCCCTGTAGTCTACGCAGAACCTCATCTCTTTCTTACCGCCCTGGGTGTGAGGTTTCGGCACTAGAACTACGGGACTAGCCCAAGGGCTGTCCGAGGGTTCAATGACTCCCAGCTCCAACATTTTCTGCACTTCGCTCTTGATGCAGTCTCTAACGTGATCAGGCTGCCGGTAGATTTTACTCTTAACAGGCAAGCTGTCACCAGTGTCGACCTCATGGGTGCACCAATTGGTCTGACTGGGTGTTAGAGAAAACATATGTCTGAACGACTGAAGAACCTGTTTACAGTCGCTCTGTTGATGTTCGGAGAGGCTGCCACAAAAGACAACACCATCTACCGATCCATCGTCAGGATTCTGAGTGAGCAGGTCGGGGAGAGGGTCACTCTCCTCTTCCTGTCCCTCATCTAGGGCCATGAGCAAACTCATGTCCTTCCTGTCGACATATGCCTTGAGCCTGTTGACATGAAGCACCCTATGGGGGCTCCGGGGAGTTCCCAGGTCGACCAGGTAGGTGACCTCTCCCTTTTTCTCCAGGATGGTGTAGGGCCCGGACCATTTGTCCTTGAGTGCTGCTGGGGCCACTGGCTCCAACACCCACACCTTCTGTCCGGGCTGATAAACAGTCAAGACAGCCTTTTGGTCATGCCAAGCTTTTTGGAGTTCTTGGCTGGCCTTAAGGTTTTCAGATGCCTTCTCCATGTATTCAGACATCCGCGAGCGGAGGCCAAGCACATAGTCCACTATGTTGGCTGCAGGCTTTTTGAGAGGTCTCTCCCATCCTTCCTTCACCAAACACAGGGGTCCTCTTACAGGATGTCCGTACAAAAGTTCAAAAGGGCTGTAGCCAACCCCCTTCTGTGGGACTTCTCTGTAGGCGAACAAGAGGCAGGGGATCAGGACGTCCCATCTACGCCGAAGCTTTTCCGGTAGTCCATGAATCATCCCTTTCAGGGTCCTGTTGAATCTCTCAACAAGCCCATTGCATTGTGGATGATAGGGTGTAGTGAACTTGTAGTTGACACCACATTCCTTCCACATAGCAGTCAAGTAGCTCGACATAAAGTTTGCACCTCTGTCGGAGACGACCTCCTTAGGGAAGCCCACTCTGGAGAATACTCCAACTAGGGCTCTTGCCACAACAGGTGCTGTAGTGGACCTAAGGGGAATAGCTTCAGGATACCTGGTGGCATGTTTCCACTACCACCAGTATAAACTTGTGCCCTGATGCTGTTGGTGGTTCCATGGGACCGACGATGTCGATCCCCACCCGTTCAAAGGGCACCCCCACCACAGGCATTGGTATAAGGGGGGCCTTTGTCGTGCCACCTGACTTACCACTGGCTTGGCAAGTGACACAGGAGCGGCAAAACTCCTTAGTATCTTCGTTCATGTGAGGCCAGTGAAAGTGCGAGACAAGCCTGTCCCACGTCTTCGTCTGGCCTAAGTGACCTGCTAAGGGAATCTCGTGGGCCAAGGTAAGTAGGAAACCTCGCTGAGACAAGGGTACAACCAGCCTCCTGGTCATGCCAGGCTTGGGGTCTCTTGACTCAGTGTACAGGAGTCCGTCTTCCCAGTATACCTTGTGGGTACCTGTGGCATTCCCAGCAGCCTCAGCAGCAGCCTGCTGTCTGAGGGGTTCAAGAGAAGGGCAGTCTAACTGGTCCTTCCCCAGGTCTTCCCTTGAGGGTCCCCCTGAACCCAAGAATTCAACTTGATCAAGTTCGAACTCCCTAGGCTCAGTTTCCCTCAATTCTTGTAGGTCAGCCTCCTCTGAGACTTGATCCACGACCTGGGGCAAGGGGGAAGGCGCAGCCTTTACCCTACTGCTCTTTTTCTTGGGAGGTGTCTGGTCCGTTGTTCCAGGATCCAGCACCTGTTCAGTGGGGCATTTCCTGACCTGTGACCTGGTCACAGCGAACACATGTGCTGGCAAACCTAACATTTCCATGTGAGTCCGGTGCTCCACTTCTGACCATTGTGATGACTCCAAATCATTGCCCAACAAACAATCCACTGGGAGGTCTGGACTAACTACAACCTTCTTTTGGCCAGTTACCCCTCCCCAGGAGAAAGCTACAATTGCCATACTGTGATTGGTAGTGACATTGCTTGCATTGGTCACCAGGAATTCTGTACCTGGCATGATCTGTCCAGGGTCCACAAAGTTGGGCGTCACCATGGTGACGCTGGCACAAGTGTCCCTATAGGCCTGAGCCATCTTTCCATTTATGAAAGGCGTCTGTCTGTATTTGCCCAAAGTATTGGGACTTATGTCAGGGGACACGTCCACGTCCCCTGTACTGACAAGGACAGCCTGAGTGAGTGTGCCAACTAAGTTGTCACGCCCCTCAGAACCCAGGGTTAACCCTACTAAACCCTTGGGAGGCGCACTACCACTGCTGACTGTACTAGGGGGCACAGGTGCCTTAGGGGCTGCAGTGGCAGGAGTCTGCCCTCCTCCTTTCTTGGTGCACTCACTAAACCAGTGAGATTTACTTTTGCAGTACTGGCACCATCTTTTGGATTGGCCTTCTTTCTTCTTTTGGGGAGCCTGACCCCCACCCTCTTTGGGTTGTTGGGGACCTGTCGAAGACTTCTGGTCATTTTGTTCCCCCTTAGAATCTTTACCCTTCTGGTCTGCTTTCTTCTGACCACCTTGATTCTGGCCCTGGTTCTGTTTAACTCTCGTGCGAACCCATCTGTCTGCCTTCTTTCCCAATTCTTGGGGAGAGGTCAGATCCGAGTCGACAAGATGCTGATGCAACAACTGGTTCTGACAATTGTTTAAAATTTGTTCTCTCATCATCAAATTATACAATCCTTCGTAATCAGTAACCTTACTGCCCAGCAACCAGCCCTCAAAAGCCTTAGTGGCACAATCGACAAAGTCAGACCAGTCTTGAGACTGCGTTTTCTGGGTATCCCTGAACAGCACCCTGTACTGCTCAGTGGTTAGGCCAAACCCTTCAACGAGTGTATTCTTCAAGACGTGGTAATTATTGGCATCCTCTACCCTTGTGGTGAGGAGCTTGTCTCTTCCTTTACCTTCAAAGGAGAGCCACAAGATAGCTGCCCACTGACTCTGGGGAACACCTTGCACAGTGCAGGCCCTCTCCAAAGCAGTAATCCATTTGTGGATGTCGTCCCCTTGTTTAAAGGGGGGCACTATCTTACCAAGGTGTTTCGTATCAAAACTCCTTTCCCTATTGCTAGGTACATTGCTGCCACCAGTGGGGACTACCCCACTTAACTGTTGCTCTCTAGCAAAGGCAAGCCTTTCTTTGGCCAGGGCAAGTTCTTCCCTTTCGATCCTCAGATTAGCTGCCCTTTTCTTAGCTTCGTACACTCTCCGCTGAGGGGACGTCATCCCTCTTTACGAAGAGTGGTGAGAGCCATTGGTTTGAAGGGATCTGCCAGAGTCTCTTGACAGAGATCTGGCTCGTCCATTCCCAATGTTAAGCTGAACTGATAGTGGCCCCAGGAGTCCCCCAGTACCACTGTCATGTTTGCTTAAGTTGGACCTGCTTAGTCTTACGACTTCTACCTGTCCCTTATCTGCCTCATCCCCAGAGGGATCCTCATTCTCATCGTTCTCTACCTCGTCAGTCTCAGTGGAGAGGTGGATGAGGTCAGGATCGCCTCTGGTTCCCTCGAGGGGAGGCATGTCTCCTTCTGGATTAGAAGAGCTGGGAAGGGTCTCAGCTTTTCTGGCATCATAAGTCTCCAAGAGACCAATCAGAAAGGACGTTGTGGGGTTAGACCCCTGCTTGATCTTCCTGGAGTGACACACTTGTCTTAACTCCTTGAAGCTCAGCACAGTATATCTCGAAGGGATGACCTGTGGAGGGTCAACTGACACAAGGGGAGACTCAGAGTTTCCTCCTTTGTCCGACATACTGTTTCTAGTGTGGTGTAAGTGATGCACCTACCTACACTATGTGTTTACCTACTGTTCCCTTGCTAAGAGTTGCAGCCAAGGTGTGCTAAGCCTTGAGGAGCTGCAACAGCTGGTTCAGTAGAACTCAGAGTATTCTAAGCTTTAGTTATATGTACTAACAGTACTTGTGTGATCTTTCAACAAGATATTCTTAGGATACGTGTGGTAAAACAACAGCAAGCTCAAATCCCAACCGCTGCTCACCAATGTGAGAAGTTGGCCCGATATGCAGCGTTCGCTATTCTAGCGACCGCTATGTATCGTTCCAAACGACCCTTATGATGATTGGTTGTAAGTCAACCTAAAGACCAGCTATCCTAGTAGCGTGGATATGAGCAGTCTAAGGCTAAAGACTCGAGAGGGCGTGTTAAGCCAGCTGTTTACCACACATGTACCCCTTGAACACCAAGTGAAAGGACACCACACAAGTGTTATGAAAATAAACAGGATATTTATTAAGAATCACAACAGCCCTGTACTCTTTATGAGGACAGGGTACTAAGCACAAACCAAATCTCTTAGGAAAATACTTCAAGTGCACAATTAAAACAAGTGTCCGAGGACACGGAAAGTTTAAGGTCTCGGGCTGACCCGATAAGGCAAGTCGGAAGCGAGGGACTCAGGACCCTAGAGTAAAGAGGCTATGCAGGCACCGAAATGCCGAGTTACCTAGCCACGAGGGCTGCGGCTGCACAAGTCTTACAGGCGTCGGGGTCTTCGCTGACGAGCCAGGAGCCGGAAGAAAAAGAGTTGCTGGCCGGCGACCAGTGATGAATAGTTCGTAGAGATCCAAGCCTGGATCAGAGATCGTTGATACCTGAAAGCAGAGGGGACCAAGTTCATACTACTAGCCAGTAGTCAGAGGGTACCAGGAGGGCACCGGTTGGCCGTCACCTCGACCAGGTGAGTGGGCGACGCTAGGCTCTGCAGTCTCACGGACCAGGAGGCGTTGTCGGCGACCACGGTGGAGGTGCGAGCTGTCCCACGAAGGATGATGCTGTCGGCGTCGCTGGGCCCAGGATGGGGCAACAAGCCTTGGCAGATCTCAGGGCCACGTGGTGGGCCTAAGATGGCGTCTTGAGTGGACCAGGAGGGTCCGGGGTGCTTCTCTCAAAGATGGAAGCAAGGGCCAGTCTGGAGCAACCAGACTAGCGGTGTTGATTGTCGGATGCCGTCACAGAAGGGCACAAGCCAGCGGCTAGTGACCAGACAACGTGCTGAGCAGCGAGCAGAAGGGCCCCACGCAGATCGTGGAGATGCTGGGAGACTGCACTTCGGTGCTGGAGCGGCTCAGGGTCGGGGCTTCTCGGACCCCAGAGCACTCACCAGAGAATTACTTCGATGGTCGTGCTGGTTAAGAAAGCGTGCAGGTTTTGATGATGGCCGGTCCCTCGAGGTCTCGTCGCACCCACAGATCACAGCTGAGCTGATGACGTGGGTAGAGGTCAGAGGTGCCAGGGAAGCCGGTTCTCGTCGAGCTGGGCCGTCGGATCCTTGAGGAAGGACTTGCAGCAAACCGCAGAGTTCTTAGGTGGTGCCCGCTGATGCAGGGTGACTACTCCTTAGTCACAAGGGAGAAATCTTGAGAAGAGTCTCGAAGTCCTTTCGTAGAAAGTATTCTTGATTCAAAGATGATCTAATTTGGAAGGGTCCCCGCTCCGGCCTTTATTCTAAAGAAAGGGGTGGGTACATGACTAGGTCCTGCCCTAAGGGTGGGACCAGGAAGGGTGTAGTTACACCCCTCTCCCCTGCCGGACTTTCCCCAGGCCAGGGCTGGTGACCCTGGAACTGGTTCTAACCGGCAGATGCGTAGTGAGCACCGGGGTGCCACTCCGCAGTCACCTTCTCGCAAAAGCCCTACCTACCCAGAATACACAAACCCTGTCTGGGACGGTGCGAACACCGCCCTCGACAGGAAACCCTTTGTCCAAGCGCTCCTCGCTGGAAGGACTCCCAGCAGCAGGAGGTCAGACTCGTGTCTGTGGTGGCAGCATCCATTTTGTGGAGCTGAGGCTTTAGTTAACTTTAACCGGGGTTCACAGTTACGTACATGTCGTGTCCCTCTAGAAGGGCGGAATGCTAACCTCGTCGCCAGAGTTGGTGAGAGGGCAGCATCCCGATTCGTATGACACCTTACTCGACATGTCTTGATAACGCGACACCGAAGTTACCGATGTGGGACGCGTTATCATGGAACAGCCATTGGGTCTTGATTCCGCAAGCTGCAACCGGGCTCGGCTCGGGCCAGAACCTAGTTCACACGAGCCCACACACTCTGCCTTCAGGATTGTCAAGGCCTGCCATAGGAGTGACTGATAGGAACTCGGGTGTCCATTGTATGGTTAGATATAGGGCTACTATATCTAAAGCAAAGTGTGATTACACGACTTCGCCCCAGCTGTCATGCAGCCAGTTGTGTCAAATTTAGGAGGCCAGCCAGGGGTGGCATAATACATGCTGCAGCCCCTGGCGGCTCTGGGTACACCTATGCCCTGAGTTACAGGGTCTGATAAGGTGGCCCAGTACCAATTGGTAAATGCACCTAGGGTACATGTCGTAATTTAGAAAGAGAACAGCCAGGCTGTGGGTCTGATTAGCAGGCCCACAGCCAGAGAAAGTCGTAAACCAGTGAAACAAAAGCAAAAAATCTGGGTGATCATAGGATTGCAGACCTTACTCTCCTACATGAGGTGGCCTAAAATAGGGGGAATGATTTAATATTACTCCGAATAACACTCCTAAAGTAGGGGAACTGGTATAATACTCCAGGCTATGCATAAAAGAACACAATTACATAAAAAATAAGAGTACAGCCATTAAAATAGGGTAGCCAATGCATAAAAGAGAAAAATTACATAAAAAATTAGAATAAAGTCAGAAAAATAGGGTGGCCATGATTAAGATTTAGGAGAAACATCAGCAAAGGCAAAAGCAAATACTTTTTTTTTGTAACTCAAAACACAGGTAATGCAACACCTATCACCTATGATAGGGATGAACTGGCTAGCCTTCGGATGCTAATTGCGGCTACTAGATGGAGCTTGAGGTTATAACAAGAATCTGAATCAATCACACCACGTGCCATCAATCACATTCTGGAAAAATCTGAAAAACTGAAAAATCTGGAGACGAGTAATCATTGACAAAGAACGCCAAAGCCCTGTACATGTCTGGAAACTGGTCTACAAACTACCTTTTAAGTTGGGAGACAGGATCCTACTTACAAACTAGAAATGAGCCAGTTTGCAACAGGGGCGGAAAATGACAGAGGAGACCAGGGATTAAAACATCCACTAGTAAACCCCACACCACAAGAACACCACCAAAGGAGCCTCAAGTCTTGCTTTACCTTACCCCGGTCGCATTTCCAAATTCCAATTTCATGACAATTTGTAAGTATTTCACGCCAACACCTGCCTCGCTGAGAACACTAGCGAAAGGGAAGCCATGCAGCAATGACACATCGCACAAACTATCCTCCGTAGACTAGGTGACGCAACAAGTAGACGACGGCCAAAGTCAGGAACTATACTCGCACTACTGTGACAAGATGGATAATGGAACATCTCTTAGCCCACTGGGCAGTGGACCTGACCGGCCTTCAAATCTGGCACTCTTGGAGGATGAGGCAGGGCAAGGAAAACCTGAAGTTTTAGAAATACCCTCAGCACTGGACTCCCAAAAGGCGACACAAAAACACAGAAGGGAAAAGCAACAAACCCCCTCAAGCTGGAGGCAGTGGCTCTTACAGTGATCTGTCCCTATCACAGTCCCTGTCAGCAATGAAGACTTCATTCTCAATCAAAGCTCGCCACTTTTAGGATGGGGGGCATCAGCCCGCTGGGGGACCTGAAATCTTCCTATCTATTCGGCGAGACACTAAACAATGGCGCAGGGCAAAAGAAATTCCAACTAGGCCTGGAAGAATCGGATAGCAACATTCAGGCCACAGAAACTCTATCCAATCTTTCAAAAGGCAAGGCCCATCGTCCGCCCAGGCAATGGCCCATCAAATATGGCACTTGCAGCACAACCATTTATGAGACACACCAATGACGAAAGCGGAAGCACGTTCCACAGGAGTCCAATCACTCTATGCAAACAGATAGTAGAGGGGGCAATGACAAAGTACAACATCTAAACAGGCATGAACAAGCTGAGCCACTACACAACAAGGATAGCGCAAGACCATTTCTACCCCAAACAAATAGTACTGTGCCATGGGAAAACTCATATTTGAACTGGTGTCAGGTTGAAATAAATAACAAACAGTTCAATCAATCTATCAGGGGTTTATAAAGCGCGCTACTCACCCATGAGGGTCTCAAGGTGTGGGGGAGAGCAGCTCCGGATCAGTCAAAGAGCCAGGTCTTGAGGTCCTTCCTGAACGTGTGCAGTGTCGGGGAGCGTCTGATGTTCACAGGAAGCTCGTTCCAGGTTTTGGCTGTGACGTAGGAGAAGGCTCTCCCGCCTGCTCCGCTTCTGCGGATGACCTCTGCCAGGGTGAGTTCGGCGGAGCAGACGTTCCTCTTGTGTACGTGGAATGATTCTCTCTCGTTGAGGTATTTGGGTCCAATGTTGTTGAGGGATTTGTAGGCGTGGGTGAGGAGTTTGAAAGTGACCCTCTTTTCGACGGGGAGCCAGTGGAGGTCTCGTAGGTGAAGGGTCATCTGTTCATGACGCGGTGTCCCGAGGACAAGCCTGGCTGCTTTGTTCTGGAAGGTTTGGAGTTTGTGTGGAAGTGTTCTGGAAGTTCTCGGAAATACATGCCGTCACCACAAGGCCAGGTTTTCCTTGCCCGAAGGGAATCGGAGAACAAAATCGCAGTCCTTATGCCTGAATATACATCCAGCGGAAGATCGGAGACATTAAACAAGGAAAATATTTCTAAAAATACTCCAATACATTCCAGGGTTAACACACCTTATGACAGAAGTCCTAACTTGAGAACAATTCAAAGCCATCACAACAATATTGCAAGAGAATCAAATATAGCCACATAGAAGACTAGTGCACTAGCACAAATGATCATATCAGAAAAGGCCCAGTTTGCAAAGTGGGGGATCAATGTATATGAACCCCTAGGAAGAAAAATACACCCATATGCGATCCGGAAAATCCAGCTACAAAATAACACAGACTCAGAGACAGTCCATACTAAGAGGTACAATTCAAGTTGCTTATCCTAAACCATTCTCCAACTTGAGAATACACTTCACACCTACTACTTCGCAACAGGGCATAAACTCAGCGAAAGATTAATAGTCGAGCTGTATACAAACTACCGGGATAGAGCGGCAATAAACCAGTCAGGTGGGCAATCAAACTGTTCCTAGCACAAAGACTCAACAGGCCAGGGGGTAGAACCAACAAGGCCTTAAAAGAAATTTCTTGGAATGGGTATGGGCTGAAAACAACGGTACACAACAGGGCTGCTTTTGAAATTCTACTGACAGAGGACCTGTTGTGCCTCCAGGAAACCTGGCTTCTAGCGCCAAATGCAATATAAGGATTCAAGGAATTTCAACACCGAGCACAAAAGTATACTTTATTTGGAAGGCCATCCAGGGGCCTATCCATATATTTAAGTCTTGGTACAACCAGAATGTCAGCAAAATCCCCAGTGATCATGGATATGGTACAGGCCTTACATCAGCAAGGCCTAAAACTGAATGGGTCCCATTAACGCTACTACTGTTGAATGTGTACTTCAATTGGAAAGACAGCCTGCCACACTGCAAAATGAAGGAACTGGTCGATACACTAGAAGAGCTGTTCAGTAAATTCCCGAATTGTGGGATGATAATAATGGCCGGAGACGGGCCACTGCCTACGCTCACAGGGTGGCTCATTGATTTATCCTATTGTAATACTCAATCTAAAAATTATAATGCCCTTAGACCAATAAGCTGTAAACCACATGATATTTGGGAACCTTATGAGGCGTATCTCAGAGGTCAGGCTGCAATTGTTGACAATGTAGAGGAAGACGCAGGGGGACGCATCAGCGACCATAACTGCCCTACTGTTACAGCGGGATGGTGCAGATAATTAAAATAAGGCACACTGGGGAGGAAAACATTAGAAGCCTAAAGGATAATATAATAAAATAGTTTATTCGAACTTGCATTGTATAAGTGAAACGTATGTAAGCCCTACTGTTGAGTGTGTTAACACAAGGATTGGTGATGAAGGACTCGACTAGTGATTGTGGTCTCTATGGGTGTTCAAAATGATCCTCTATTGATGCATACGTGTACTAATATAACAGCTACTGTAATGATAAATATTTTTTAAAAGTTTAAAACAAATAATAATGGCCGTTGACTTTAATACTCACAACCTGGATACAGAAACAGACCCTCACCACCCAGGGATTGGGCTAGCAACCTGCTAAATACATTTCTACACACTCACAGACTAAGGTCTGTACAAGAGGCACAAGATACCAACTACGCCACAATTACAGACCCCCCCAAGAAAATTTCAAATCAACTATTGATCACATTTTTATGAGCTATTTTCTCTATGAGCAAGAGGTTGAATGTTCCCCAGAAAAGTGACCATCTCCCACTGCTAATAGCAATCTCCCTACAAACGTGTAGCCCTAAGAACATCAACCCCCTGGGTTAGTCTAATAGGAAAGAAATTCACACGCTCTTGAGACAACTAAAGTGTAATAAAAGTAATACATCTAGTCTGACAGCCTGGAAAAACAATTGGTCAATAGTCAATAGCGACCACACAGAGTAGAACATACTCGCGAAATGGTCAAACGTGGTGACTGAGCTGCAAAGTCTTTGGCTAGGCAATTCACCAAATGCTCGGTTGGGTTCGAAAGAAAGGGCGTGTTGCCTACACCAACTAAGATGTAAATAAATCCGACAAAGCAAGACAGTACTGAGACAATCCAAACAGAACTACTAACACGCTGGCAATGAAATAGCACTCCATAATTGGCTGGCAGCCAGGAACTCAAGATAAATATATGGAATTTTAAAAAACAACAAGAAGATTCCCAATGGCTGCATGTCTACTGTCTTCTAATCCCAAGCAGAAGTTTGGCAATACATTAACATGTTGTCTGGGCATGGCCATTACCGGCGAAAAAGAGTTTCAGGTTATACATTGATTAATCATGCGAAAACATTGTACTGTAAGTCTATCTCCAGAACCCTTCCAGACCACCAATGATTGTCAACAAGTACCAGCCAGCATAACGTCACCGGAAAAAAACGAAAAAAACAAACAAATCAAAAACAAATTGGGGAAAGCCAAATAACTACAGGAGAAACAAGTAAACCTTGTGATGTTCACAACTGTGTAGTAACAATACTAAAGAACATCAGAAGTAACAGAGCCCTGGGGCCTAACAGCCTTCCTGGACACCTATTCAAAGAGACCTTTGAGCTCTGGGCAACACCATTATCACCCTCTACATCAAAACCTGGGTACATGTTAAACTACCCCGGAACGTAGCAACAAAGAAGGTGTACGTGGACTGAGGGCTGAAATAAGGCTGTGTATTGGCACCTCTACTTTTTGATCTATATACTGTAGACCTTGGAAAATCAATATCAAAAGCCAACCTTTTAGCTCCTAAAATCGAGCAAAGCAGATTGTTTTAAATGTAGTATGCAGACATTATGGTTTTAAAGGACCACACAAAGATGGGCCTGCAAAGAGCTCTGGACACACTAAGAATCTACAACGACGACAATTAACAGCCAACGCCAGTAAAACAAAGGTAGTGATCATTGGAAAATATGCAAACAAACTTAAATATTAAAGGAGAATGGGTAAGCTGAAAATAACCACAACATCCAAGTATAACTACCTTGGGATTTCGATCATGAGCAATGGCAAGCTCACTGCACATATCTCATCCATAGAAGCAAAAGCTAAGGCAGTGATTTACACCCTTTGCAAACTAAACTCCAAATTGCGTAGCCAATCCGAAAGGTTATAAAAGCTAAGCTACTTACTTCAATATCCTAAGGGCAATTAGTCTTCCCTGGGGCACTGACCAACATCATGGAGTCTGCTAACTGTTATATGTTTCAACAGATCTTCAAGATACTTGCCCACTCACGGAATGCCTTAGTACGGTTGGAATTTGGCCTAAGCAAACAATCCTACGAATACTGGGCATCGATCATCCGCTACTATTGAGCAATATGTACAGCACTCCCAAATACAATTAAAGCAACTCTGAAAGAATTTTTCATGAAAGGCAAAAATCCTTTGTCGGACTTCCTATCTACCGCCTCACCAAATTGCACCTTGACTTATTCAACTGGGGAGATTTTATTTATCAACTGGGAATTCTAAAAAACATTTTAAGGAAAATATTTTTATTTAAGCAAGCCGACCTGGGACTTATAGAGTCCTCCAGCAGTAATATTGAGATCTTAGCCAGATCCTACAAAGACAAACTGCACCAGCCATATCTAGACTTGGCACTGAGCCAATCAACTTAAAAGCAAATGTTGTCAGTCAGACTTATGGTCATACCAATAAAAGATAAATGCTCAATGGAAATCCCTGAAGACATTCAACTCCTGCAGATAGTGTCACCAGTATCAGGAATCTTTGGCTCACCTAGTCTGCATCTGTCCACATCTGAGTCATGCACGCTGCACTTTATTAAAACCTTTGTTTTTAAAATATGGCACCCGTACTTTCCCAGATGCAAGGAAACTTCCTTTTAATTGGGAGACCCCCATGGAACTGGCTAGGTTAACGAAAGTTGCTCAACAACTTAAAATAACTCGTAAGTAAAAACAAAGCCCTGGTCTAAAGGTAGATCAAAGACCAAAATCTGTGGTCACATTTCAAATGCTATGGTATTATTTTTATGTCCTATTGTAATAGTTTGAAATTCACTAAATCAAATGATACAATGTTTTTACCAATAAAATAATATGGCACCCGGAAATACATACTGTACATGGTCTATTTGTAATAATTTGTATTGATTGAAACAAATAAATGTATTCATTCATTCACTAACTCTGCGTAGTGACGTTATAGCCATTAAGATGGCAGCCTTTAGTGTATTCATAATGTTGCCTTATGTAATGGTTCAAAGGGTATCTTCATCAATTGTCTAAGCACATTTAAATTCCATGCAGGAGCTGGCCTCCTCTTTTGGGGTGCAATTCTCGTTGTCTAAGAACTATTTGATGACTCGTGATGTTAAAGGACTTTTCTCAATGTGACTCCTTGTCTATGTTTCTATTGCTGCAAAATGCGCCTAAATGTAGAATAGGTCAGTTTACACTCTAGAAGGTTTGTTAAGTATTTTAGCACGGTCTTCTCCTTCGAAATTAAAAAAAAAATCCTTTACTGCACCAGAGTATCTTTTCCATTTATCTATATAACACTTTCTAGTTGTTGCTCTTATAGCCTCTCTTAAGACAGCCATTGTCTTTCCGGTAACTTCAAATTTCTGAATTCTAAGTCCTCAGGAGCCATGCTGCCAGGTTTAACGACTCTTGTTCTGGGTGAAGCACCCTTCCTTCTAGCACTGAAAGCAGGTCTTGCCTCATTGGTAGCTTGTGAATATTCTCATATGACAGGTTTATTAGCTCTGAGAACCAGGTTTGTCTTGCCCACTGGGGTGCAATTAGTATCAGGATCATGTTGCTGATTTTGAATTTGCTTTTCACCTTGTGAATACGTGGTATCGAGAAAAACGTATGCAAATATCCCGAACTAATTTATCAACTTTGTATTCCTTGTCAGGAGGCAAAGCTTTGGCATTTTGTGCTCAGTGGTGTCGTAAAGAGGTCTATTTCCGGTGTCACCCATCTTTGAAGAATTTTGAGAGTACTGTTTGGTTCAGTTCCCACTCATGAGATCATTGTTTGCCTCTGTGTTGTCCTACCCTGGTGGGTGGACAGCTACAATCTATTTTCTATTTGAATTGCCAAAGCCACATATTTTGTGCTAGTTTTGATAGTGGTAGAGACTGTGTTCCCCCCTCCCCATTTGTTTATATAAAACATGGTGGTTGTGTTGTCTGTCTGGATTAATATTGATTTACCCCTGAGCTCTTTCTGAAACGCTTTTGAGATTAGGAATACTGTACTTTGTTCTAAGATGTTGATGTGTTTCACTGCATCCTGGTCCTTCCATACTCCTCTGACAGATTGTTCCTGTGTGCTCCCCATCCCATCTGGGAGTCATCTGTTATGGTCACTATAGGCGTTGTTTGTGTGAACTTTCTTTCTTGTGATATATTTGCTCTGCTCCACCACTCTACCTCTTCCTCTATCCTTTGTGTGGCAACCACTATATCTTCCCAACTCCCCGTTGTTTGTGACCATTGATTTTGTCACCATTCTTGAAGTGGCCTCAAGTGAAGGCTTGTGTTTGGTATCAACCCAATGCAAGAAACCATCATTCCTAGCAGCCTCGCCACCATCCTTACTGTCAGAGCTTGCCCCTTCTGGTACAGCTGTATCTCCTTCAAAAGCAAAATTGCTTCTAAGAACATTTTCTCCTGTTCTGGTTCGGGTGATGATTTCTCCATGTGTATTGGGAATCCCAGCTGAACAAGCGCTGTTATCACCTGTTGTATGTGCTCTTTGCATCTTTTGTATGAATGTGCTCTTACCAGGCAGTCATCCAGGTAGATGTACATGTGTATTCCCTGCTTACACAGTGTTCCGCCACTGTTTCTAGGTACTTTGAACACTCTTGGTGCTGATTTTATCCCAAAAGCCAGTACTTTGAAAGGACAATGTCCCTTTGTCTATCACAAACCTGAGAAATGTAATGTGGCTTGCGTTCATGGGAATCTCTAGTCTATTGAGGCCATATAATCGGCCACTTGTATCTGGGGTATTACCTCCTGTAGGGTAGTTATCTGGAATTTTTGAGTTCTTATGAACTTGTTTAAAAAACTGAGATCTAGAATTGGTCTGAGTGATTCATCTACCTTTGGAATTAGAACGTATGTGTAGTAGTTTACCTGGTTTCTCTCCAGTCTTGGGACAAACTCTATGGCCTTCTTTGATAGCAACTTCTCTAACTCTAAGTAGATGGCCGTTTCCTCCCTTGAATGTACCTTTTCCCTGGTCCCATTTCTGGATTGTTTTGTTAGAATCTATGCAATATCCAAATTGTATTAGTTGTAAAACCCACGTCTGTTGTGTTATTCTTCCACTTCTGGAGAAACTAACAAGTTACTTACCTTCGATAACGATATATCTGTATGAGACATCCATGAGTTATAGATTCCTTACCTTAGAATTACTCCCAGGCATCAGACTGTATCTGGCCACTGGGATGGCGTCATGGTGCCTACTTAGATGTGCCCCTTCTTCCTGACGTCAGTTCTGATACGACTTTCCATGCCAGAAGAGCAGAGCCATGCAAGACACTGACCGCTTGTGCACAAACTAGGGCCCTGAAAGTGAGTCCCTTACACTAGAAGTCAGTTCACTGAACAGACAGGGAGGATGGGTGAGATGGGAAGGAATCAATAACTAATATATGTCTCTAACAGCTATATCGTTGCTGAAGGTAAGTAACTTGTTCATCTGAAAGAGACAATTAGCTATAGATTCCTTACCTTAGAATAGATACCCCAGCAATGCCAACCCCGGAGGTGGGTCTGCGAACCAAGTTCACACTAGAAAATCCTGGAGAACAGAACAGCCAAAAGAGCCGTCTCTCCGCACTTGGGTATCCAAGCAATAATGTTTGGTGAACGTGTGCAAAGATGACCACATGGCTGCCTGGCAGATGTCATTGAGTGGAACTCCACGTCCCAAAGAAGTAGTGGCAGCCATCGCCCTGGTGGAATGGGCGGGCAGTCCTAAATGAGGGTCCTTTTTCGCCAAAGAATAGCAGATTTTGATTCATAGGACATCCCATCAAGAGATGGTATGTTTATGCACGGCCTGACCTTCCTTAGCGCCCACATAACTCACGAAAAGTTGATCATCTACTCAGAAATCTCTTGTGCGGTCAAGGTAGAAGGATTCAGATAGTGGAGTTTCTCCTCTTTGGAAGGGTGCGGAGGCAAAAAGGTGGTATTCAACGTGATGGTCTGACCTATCTGAAAGAGGTAACCACTTTGGGCAGAAAAGAGGGCCTATTGCGAAGGACCCCCTTGTCCGGATGAACTGCAAGAAAAGGAGGCTTAGGCAAAAGAGCCTTAAGCTCACTCACCCTGCGAGCAGATGTGATGGCAAGTAAGAAAGTGCTCTTCAAGGTTAGAAGACGAAGAGGACAATTATGTAGTGGCTCGAAGGGAACACCCATAAGGAAAGTAATAACAAGATTCAAGTCCCACTGGAGCATTAAGAAAGGAGAAGGAGGAAAGAGAGGAGTAATGCCCTTTAGAAGGATAATATTACTTTCCCAGTAAGCATCTGTTCTTGGCATGTAGAGCTGTAGATTCACATGCTTTGCATACTCCTGCCATCTACCGCTGGGTCCGGATGTTTGCAAGTTATTTTTCTTCAAAGAAGTTTTTCCTAGTCATGCGGTGAGGTCACTCCTCCTTTCGGGGATAGCGTGCATGGTCATCGACTCCATTGTTTTCCTGCAAGAGGGTGAGAATGGAGTAAGTAAGTGTAGTATAGAGCTGTCCATATGTATGAATGTATAATTAAGAACTGCAACAACTACAGGTACCTAGTGAGGCGGGTGGGCGCATGTGAATCTACAGCTCTACTTGCCAAGAACAGATGCTTACTGGGTAACTAACATTATCCGTACGAGGCATCTGTGCTGTAGATACACATGCTTTGCATAGACTATAACAAAAAGAACAATTGATGGATAGAATGCAGAACAATGTCATACATTCACCACAGTGCAGAGATCTGGGCCTAAATCCATTGTTTCTTTGCCCACCATGCTGATCCAGTTTGAACCCAGCCGTATGCAAATCAGTTTTGACCCTGTGCCCAATGGGAACAGTCCAGCCTGAGCTGCCAGGCTAGGTCCTCCCTGGACTGGACACAAGCATCTTAGGAGCGTGTAAGCGGCACGATGGCCTGATAGGTGGAAGGGAACACGGGCCACACACATTAGAAGCTTTTCAAAGTCTTTCTTTTCTTGTGTGGCCATCGTTCAGGGGTACATCGTTTTATCCGTCCCT
Organism: Lissotriton vulgaris; assembly: GCF_964263255.1. Taxonomy (NCBI): domain Eukaryota; kingdom Metazoa; phylum Chordata; class Amphibia; order Caudata; family Salamandridae; genus Lissotriton; species Lissotriton vulgaris. The sequence continues at coordinate 1,149,787,614 of NC_141685.1, read as the reverse complement.
TAGACCCGATGAATTATTCAAAAAAGAGAACAGACTGGGTCAAACAAAATAACAAAAGAATAGCTAGGGATCGTCTTCTCCCTCTTGACCGTCTTCAGGAGCTTGTATTCAGTATATCCGGGGGTCTTGCTTCCACCCTCGCCCCAGTGCTCCAAAAGAAGGGGAAGGAAGAAGAAATACTGGGATTAGCTCAACGCCTCCTATTCTGGGTCTAAGGGCTACCACCACCAAGTGTTGTGCAGGGGAAGGAAACGGGAAAAACCCGCTGAAGGTTTAGCGATGGGGATTCGCGTCAAGAACCACACGTGTCCTTATTCCCCGTACCACCCCACCACCCCCACCAGAACGATACCTTCAACGCTACTTGCCTTGGGCCACGACCCAGGATCAGGACCGTGGTGTTGTGACCCGGGGCTTCCTCTCCCTTTTCTGGGCTGCCGGTCTTGTCCGCAATGTATACTGCTCCAGGGGTGTCCGGACTTCCGTCTCCACCTCTGCGGGGCTCCTCTCCCGTCGGGCTCTCCACTCTTCGGTTTCTCCTCCGTCTCTCCTCCTTCTTCTCTGACTTTCCCACCGCCGCTTCCCTCTGTGTTTGAATTTCTGCCCTTATGTTCGTCCGCCTGTAATGACGTCCGGATGTTGCATCTCCCCAGCACCACTGGACCGCTGGGTTCTTCCGGTGTTTTTCCTGTGTCCAGGCTCGTGTTACTCCACTTCCGGTCTGGTGTACTCTCGAGATCCTCACACATCTCCCCCCTTAGGAATGGACTTTGGAGCCATTCAGAAGATGGGTGCAGAGACAGGTAATCAGCACTGACGTGTTTCGCACCTGTATCGCTTCTCGGCCTTTTGGCTAAGATCAAGTGTAGTATCTGTTCTTATCAGTTTAATATCTGATACGTCCTCCATCTGGGGACCATATATTAAATTGACCTTCGCTACGGACTCTCTTGCCGCCATTAACCACGCTGGATCACAATCACAAAGCAGGTATGCGTCTCGCGGTTTGCTAAACTGTGCCGTTTGTAAACATTTAACTAAGCTTAGTCGCATTTTTCGTGAACAAAATTATGCGTTTATATAAATATGCACTCCGAGTGAGTGATTGACAGTATCTATTGAGTATCTCGGCACCATCAAAAAATAATCACTTTCTTTTGATCAGCGAACAACTTCGCCTTCAGCCACAAAGGCATGTGATAAGAACGGTCTAGTCTTGCTCTTTTTAAGATTTATCCCGCTATGGAGAAATAGTACCACTAGACTAAGAAAATCAAGCGACTTTTGGTTCTCTTGCACGGTTTTAATTTGTAACCGTCTGAGTCACGTTTCTCTTTGTGTTCCAATTACAGAGACCGTGTTTTCGAGCCCATTTGTCCTGCTGTAAATTGTAACCGCGTTTGATTTCTTGCAACACTGTTACACGCCGGTTGACAGCTTGTCTACACTACGTACATGTTTATTCTATCTTTCTTGTTAATATCATGTTTCGCCATATGCAGGCATTTTAGTAAACACCTGCCCTCTTTTCTTCCTTTTTTTTCTTTCTTATACAAAGGAAAATATACTGGCTAAATACGTGTTATGCAACCTATGGTCCTGTACCTTGGAGGCCTATAGCAACACGCTCAGATTAATTACTTAAGGTAAGCTTTTCACGCTAGGAAAAACCTCGCTAATACATGGGCCTCTTTTAGAGAAATCTGGACTCGATATACTGTATCGGTTTCCCTACAGAGTTAATGGTTGGAGACAAGATGAGTACCGAGTGACGATGATACCTGACACACTAGCTGGATTTAAATATTTCCAAAAATAAAGGTAATCTTTACAGACACACCAGATACATTAGTAGTTATGCGAACCTTGGCAAGATCCTATGTACAGTTCTAATTGAGACACCCTGTGCTCTTGTCTCCCCTTTCCTAATAGCGGAATGACTGATATTTTATAGCACTGCTTTTTTTATATCGATTGAACTTACAAACTTTGAAGATACTTTTGAGAAACAGTTTCAGGTATGCAATTGCCATGAATATGAACAAACATGTTGTACAGCCTGGTTACATAGGCTATATAAAGTATGCTTAGTTTGTAATTGCAGAATAGAACTCTATACATATTTAAATGTCGGTCCACATCAACTTACAGCTATAGTATTAGCGTTAACAACATAGACTTTAGCAATTCAAATCTTTATGATTATTAAAATAGTGCGATCTTCACACTAAATAGTGACCTTTGAATGAGTCTTAAGATTAGAACATAGGGTATCACCGTTCCTGTTTTCCTTTATTATAATAAAACTCATAAAAAATGCCCCCCCCCCTTCTTGCCAAAATAACTTCAAAATTAGGTAGGATGACAATACCTGGAATCCCAACTTCTCCTCTTTTCTATATTCTAAGGACCAGAATATAAATTGTTTGTGTATGTCCCTATGGGACCTATTCACCATCCTTTTTTATAATGATGTGTGTATGCAATGCAGTTTTACTGTTAAGCTTAATTAAAGATCGTGTTATAAAGTAGTTATTTGAAAGAATTAGAAACTTCAAAAAATGTTTTATATATATAAAAAAATTGTTAAAATCTGAATGTATATACTTTGTTATCTTGTTCTTTCCAAATGTCCTTTTTCTGCGGTAAAATGTATCATAAATATTCTCTGGCATTAAATGTTAGTGCAATTTATCAAATTTGATGAAATATATCAATTTAAACACAAGTAAAAGTCTTCCTGTTATCCTCCCATGATTTTAAAAATAAGCTGATAAGGTCCTGATGAAGACACTCTGTGTCGAAACGCGTTGACACCAACTCGAGCTATCAGCAGTGGGAACCAACACAGTTTCTACCTCCCCTTTTGAGATAAAGAGACTAACTTATCTGTTTTCTTTTATTGTCATTTTCTATTTGATGTTAATAATTTAAATTTTTTTATCAATTTGTATCAATGATATTAAATTTTATATGTGATTATGATTAATGGTTATCTTACTTTCTTTTACCTGTGTTTATATATTATTGTACTAAATTTCTTTTTGCCAGTTATTCCTATTATTATTGCCTGGATACTATTGCTCTCTATCACTTGTTTCGCACCTGGAACATGTATGGTCTGAAATGAGAAAGGTTGTAAGGTGAGAAACCATCTAAGGATGCGGGGATTGGTGTCTTTATTCTTCGCAAGTCAAGTAAGAGGGGCATGATCTGTGAGGACAAGGAACTTTGTTCCTATCAGATAGTATTGTAGAGACTCTATGGCCCATTTGATGGCTAAACACTCATTTTCTATTGTTGAATAGTTGGTTACCCGGGAGAGCAGTTTTCTGCTGATATGTAATATGGGTTTTAGTTCATCGCTGTAATCAGGTTGGAATAGCACAGCACCCAGACCGTGGCCTGAAGCATCAGTTTGGAGGACAAATGTTTGGTCAAAATCAGGACAACGCAACACTGGGGCTGTACATATGGCACGTTTTAGGGCCCTAAAACTATCCTTGTGTTCTGGAGTCCAGGTGTGTATGCGTGTGGAGTGAGCTTTAGACGGGAGATCCGTTAGGGAACTGGCTACGGAAGAAAAATGGGGTTTGATTCTATGATAGTACCCTATAAAATCCAGGAAAGAACAGACCTCTTGTTTTGTTGTGGGTCTAGGGATGGTCTTAATGGCTTCTATCTTGTTTACTTGGGGCTTGATATCTCCTTCCTGAATAGTATAACCTAAATACTGTATCGTGTTCGTACCCAGTAGGGACTTCTTTGTGTTAATGGTAAGTCCAACTAATTGTAATGTCGAGAAAATGGATTCTAGATGTACTAAGTGTTCCTCCCAGGTTTGGCTAAAAACAACAATATTGTCAAGATAGGCACTTTTGGTGGGGCTTTAGTACATGATCCATTAATCTTTTAAATATTGCTGGCGCCGCATGTAATCCAAAAGGATGCACATTGAATTGGTAGAGTCCCGAGGGAGTTGCAAATGCTGTTTTCTCTTTGGAGTTGGAAGTCAAGGGGATCTGCCAGTACCCTTTTGTTAGGTCAAGGGTCGACATATACCTGGCTTTTTTACCCAAACGTTCGACCTTCTCGTCTATTCTGGGCATGGGATATGTATCGAACTTGGTTATTGCATTTACTTGTCTAAAATCAATGCAAAAACGCAGACTACCGTCTGGTTTCGGCACGATTACCACCGGGGAGTACCAATTACTATGGGAGAGTTCGATTATTCCTGACTGGAGCATGTCGGACACTTCCTTTTCCACTGCTTCCCTACGGGATGCAACAGGGATTTTATTTTATGATCTTTGTTTCCAGGGACACGATCTTGTGTAGGACCAAGGTGGTTAACCTGGGTGTGAGGAGGACGAGCATGACTAGCATTTCATGACACCCACATCGACGACAACGGAACACGTTCCACCTTACTTTTCTCCTTGTCCCCTTCTGTATTTGCAGACGCTTTCGAGGACCACTGTGCCTTTAAGCCCATAATGCTCCCGGGTCACATGAGAGAATCACCTAACCTACTGGGGCTTAAAGCAGAAGACGCAGGAGGAGTGGCGTTCTCGTTGGGACCCTCAGAGACACCGGACTCGGAGCGGGAGAAACAGCTGGTGGAGACCTTTGTCGTTCGACCTTGGAAAGGCTCGGGACCCTGGCAGGAGCAAGAGGAACCAGCGCCATTAAAAGCAACATCCTCGGGACTGGAGACGGCTGGTGGAGTAACAGACGGGCAGGCAGCCAGACCCTAGCTGGCAACACACGGAAGCCTGCCACGGCCCTGGAGTGTGGTGGCTGCACAAGGTGCGTTGACTGTTTGGCCAGGACTGGGGGCGTGTTACGGACGGGCCTAAGGGAGGAGGTGGCAGAGGAGAGAGAAACTGCCCCGGCCTGCGTTATCTAAGCCAGTCGCTTCTAGTGCATGATAACACTGGCGATGGTATGTGGTGATATCCCCTCGCACTCCTCGTTCCCCGCGTCAAACGATAGAAGGCAAATCACCTTCCTTATGACCCTTTTATTTATTTTCCCTTTCCTTTTTGGTATACCTGCCGTCCACGGAGAAAAGACGTTCCTACCCCGGAAGCAATCCACACGAGTAGAGCAGAAGATGAGGAAGACAGGGGATCAAGACTACGACTGCCATAACACCCTGTTGTGAACGAATCACAAATAAAACCGGCATAGGGAAAATATCTTGTAGTCCTGGTCTGCTTCTCCACCGCGCCACACCGGGACTCGTGGAAAACAGGGCAGGAAAGGTCTTCATCAAAGCCCCTAACTGGGTCTTTTGTATCAGTGATACCTCTCCCCAGTGGGCACGGTTTGGACTACGGAGGCTTGGACAGACAGCAGGGGTATTTCTAACGGTTTGTTGGTACAGGCAAGGTAGGCAGGAGTTCTCGCCAATAGGGAAGGCTGTGATTCCTCCCATTTTTTAAAGAGGTTCACGTGGTAGATCTGCTTACCCCCAACGCGGTAGGGCAGTAATACACTATAGGTGACTGGTGTCACTCTTTTCTCTACCACATATGGCCTGTGCCACTTCATCAGCAACTTATCTTCAGTGGAAAGGAGTAAAAGAAGGACCTTCTCACCCGGTTGGAATTCTCTTAGGTGGCTGTTCTGGTCATAATATCTTTTCTGTGTCTCTTGTGCCTCTTTCATGTTGTCATGTACCATGCCCCACAGCTGTGTTAAGGAGGATTTAAGGTCATAGGCATATTTCAATAGGGGTTTTCCCTCCTCGTCTTCTTCCTCCCGCTGTTCAGCCGCTATGTCCAGTAGGGTTCTAGGGTTTCGCGTAACAGCAGCTCGTAAGGGGAGTGCCCAGTGGACCTCTGTTCGTGCGTCCGTAGAGCAAAAATAACCCGGGGCAGCTTCTGGTCCCAGTCCCTCCCAGTTTTTGAGATGACCTTGCGGAGCAGGTTTTTAATTGTTTTGTTGTAACGCTCCACAAGCCAATCTGTCTGTGGATGATAAACCGAGGTCCTGATCCTGTCTATCCCCAGTATCATACACATCTGCATCATCAGACAGGACATAAAAGGGGTCCCCTGGTCCGTTAGGCTGTCGGACGGAAATCCTACTCTTGAAAACAGAGTTACCATGGCTTGTGCGACAGCAGGAGTAGTCATGCTTGACAAAGGGAAGGCCTCGAGGTAACGACTGGCATAATCTACTATATTTAGGATGTAGCTATGTCCTCTGGCTGAGGGAGTCAGGGGGCCTACCAGGTCCATTCCAACCCGCTTAAAGGGGATATCAATGATAGGCAATGGCTGTAGCGGGGCCTTTGTGACAACCCCAGGATTTGTGTATTGACCACATGCATAAGCAGCACAGTGTTTCGCTACATCTCTGTACACACCTGGGTAGTAAAATTTCTCCAGGAGATACTTTAGGGTGTTCTCCTTGCCGTAGTGTCCACCCCCTACTTTATTATGAGCCAACAAGAGTACATGTTCCCAAAGGAGGTTGGTACAATTACTTGTATTCTAGACTGTGGATCCCCCTTTACAGCTCTATTCAACAACCCTCTTTTTACCAAGAAATAAGGTCCTACCTGTTCCGTCGTTGTTCATGGACCTGCTCCCAGGCGTGTGTGAGAGAACTGTCCTCCTGTTGGGCTGTATGGAAGCTACTGGGATTTGTTCCGTCAGTGTCTGAGAGGGAAAGAGGAAAGGCAGGACATGACAGCTGCGAGTAGGAAAAATCCCTTTTCTCCCGTTGTTTCTCCTGTCTACTTTTCTTAACCCTAATGTCTGGCTCCTCTAATTCAATCCTGCTAAAAGGGGCTTCTTGTAAGCAGGCCCGGGCATTTCGTTTTGTTCCTTCCATGTATGTCTCGAATTTGGGGTGGTCAATCCCTATAATGACTGCTTCTGGTAAGGAGGGTATTACACCTACCCTCCGTAGGTGGGGATCGTTGTCTACCTCTAGCAAGACTTCTGCCACGGGGTACGTTTTGGTGTCCCCATGTACACGTTACCCTCACTTGTTCTGTATCTCTAATCTGGGGAGGGGCGATCGATGACTCATCCACTACTGTGACGGGACACTCAGTGTCTAGTAGCGCTTGCTTTTTCTTACAGTTGAGAAACACCTCCTCCTTATACAGGTGAGGACCCTTGCTCGTTAAGAAAATCCTGCCCCGGGTAGAACGCACCTCCATAGGTTCTACTCATGTGGTACGGTGGCGACATTGCCTGGCTATATGGCCCCATTCGGCACAGCTGAAACATTGTGGGCCCTGTACACTAGCGCCTGATGGTGGGACGGTGGTCTAAGGACTGGGCGGGTGGTATCTGGGGCTTGCTTTCTGGTCTAATGGAGGTTCTCAGGACGGATATGACTGGGACCGTTTTGGGGGAAGAATGAACTGGGGCCGTGCGATACCAGCTCTAAAATCAGGAGCCCTGTGAAAGGCACAAGCGATCTCTGCCGATGTGGGATTGAGATTCAGGTGTTGCTTTACCCACGGCCGTGTACTAGGCGATAGGGCCTTCAAGAATTGTTCTAGATAGATATTTTCTACTACTTTCTCTACTGTGGATACATGCGGTGTTAGCCATCAGTTGCCAATGTCTCTTATCCGGTAGTATAAAGCCAGAGGAATGTCTCCAACTGACCATCTTGCCTTTCTAAATTTGTTCCTATAGTGTTTCTGATCGAACCCCAAACTTTTAACAATTGCTTTCTTCACATCTTCATATGCTGTAGTCCCAGCCGGATTGGCTGCTTGATAAGCAGCTTTTAATTCACCTGAGAGAAGTGGGGTGGTATATTGACCCCACCTCCCCTGGGGCCAAGCAGCTGTGGATCCCACCCACTCAAAATTCAAAAGGAAATAATCGGGATCATCCCCATCTTTATATTTTTGGAGAACTGTTCCTGGGAGGACGTACTCGGGTGTTTCCTATTGCGTCAGTGAGCCGTAATATGGCTGTGTGTCCTGGACCTGCTGGTTAGTAGTGACTACCAAAGGACATAAAGCAGCAGACAAGGTCAAGCACAATGGTTCTATGTATTATTTTTTTTTGGAAAAAACTTTATTGTGGAATGCAAATATAGTTACAAGTATGGGCCTACAACCACAGGGGCCGGCCGCTAGAGCATAAAAAGCAGTCGTTGAACATCACGAAACAGCCACCGATCCCCTAGAGGTCCGGCAAAATACAGGATACAATTCTCAGCAACACAGGATGGAATCAGGATATAGTTATTTTTGTTTTTTTAGAAAAGAACAAAAAGAAAAACAGAAAAACAAATCTCAAGGCGGAAAGCATTATGGACCAAGTCGTGCTCCAACGGGGGGGACCCTCAATACAGAGTAGATAACCGGGCAAGCAATGGAGATGGCCGCGTGGGGGGGGAGTCAGTGGGGAAGTCAGGAAATTAGGAAAAAAGAGTACATTCTTGCAGGAATGTCAGGATCAGGGGGATAAAGAAATGTCCGGATTGTCCTCAAACGGGGGTGTACAGATGTTCCCTCGATAAGCGTTCCATTGACCCCAGATTCCATTCCACGCCCTATGCTTGCCCCTAGCCAAATACAGTCTTCTCTCTAAACATACACCAGTCCATATTCTCCTTCCATACTGACATGGTGGGGGGCCGTCGGGAACCCCACAGCTGCGCAATATCCCTCTTTGCGATCATGTTCCCAAGGGCCGCCCACCGGGCCTGAGCGACGTGGTAATCATTCGGCTCCCACACATTCAACAAGCATCTCTGAGCCTCAGGCAGCAGAGCAACCCCGGTGACACACTCCATTACAGCATGCACACGAGTCCAATACGCAGCCACCTCCCGGCATTCCCAAATGAAATGGAGGAAAGTAGCACTCAAACCACACCCGCGCTTGCATAACCCATCCGAGGAGAAGCCCATGGCAACCAAACGAGGACCAGTAACATACACCCGGTGAAGAATTTTAAGTTGAACGAGACGGAGACGGGCGGGAATGCCGACCTCTTTCGGGGAAGACAGTGCTGACTGCCAGTCTTCGTCATCCAACTCCAACCCGTCTCCAGTCCAGGCCTCCCTGAGACGCACAAGGAGATCTGCATGATTGTTGATTAACTTCTTATAAATCAATCAAATCGTACCATCGGGCAGATGACCATCGAGTATACGGTCCTCGGGAACATTAGTGTCGGCAGCGAAGACCGACGTCAAGGCATGGCGGACCTGTGCATACCTGAAAAACTCTCTATCACTCAACTCATACTCATTCTGAAGTACCTCAAAGGTCTTAACCGCGCCTTTCACCCAAAGGTCACCCACTCTGCTTATACCGATCATATCCCACTTCTCAAAACCTTTTGTTGTCCAGAGGCTTCCCAGTCTTTCCGACGCATACAAAGGGGTCGCTCGTGTCAATCGATCGTTCCATCCCATGGCCGCATTTGCATCCTTCCACACACACACAGCAATCTTGGTGGGTCCCGTTAGATTCCTCCCCGCTGTCTGAGAATAGAGCGCCCTGTTGTAGTTACCGCCCGGCAACTGATGCTTGTCCATCTCGAAAGCCGAATTTGGGCTGGGTGCATACATTGCGTGGTTGATTGCGGACAACTGGGAGGCCCAATAGTACCTCCTGATATCCGGGAGCGCCATGCCCCCGTCATACCAGGGGAGAGTTAGCTTTGCAAGAGCAATACGTGCGCAGCCGTCCCAATAGACTCTGTAAGCCTTCCACCTCCCGAAAGTAGCTTGCCGGAATGACGTCGAACGAATTCTGGAGTGCGTATAAAAACCGAGGCAGAGACATCATTTTAAAGAGAGCAGCGCGGCCGAGCGGCGACAATGGCAATCTACGCCACCGAGCCACGTCTTGTTTCAACCTTCGGAGAGGAGGAAGGAGATTGTGCTCATAGCGGGCAGCTGTATCTAGCGATATAAAAATCCCCAATTATTTGAAGCCGGATTGAGAGATCTGAATGGGAAATCTACTTGGTAATGGAGGAAGGCCGCCCGAGATGACATATACACAAGAATTAGACCAATTTATGATCAAGCCAGAATTCTTGCCGAACGAGGTGAGAACGTCAAACAGGACATTAAGGGATTTACGAGGGGAGGTAAGGTACAAAAGAATATCGTCGGCATACGAGACTCGGTCCTCAAAATCGGGGGCCCACTGGATGCCCTTTATCGACGGCTTCCATCGGAGCCAGGCTGCAAGAGGCTCCAAAGCAAGAACAAAGAGCAGGGGGGACAGCGGGCACCCCTGTCTAGTACCCCTCCCGAGAGTAAAGGACTTGGACACTCGACCGTTGACCACCACCTGAGCCAGCGGTTCCCTATATAAAAGTTTCACCCACCCGACAAATTCCGAACCAAAACCAAATTTTGCAAGGGCGGCCCAGAGATAAGGCCATTCTATCGTATCAAAGGCCATTGTTGCGTCCAAGGAAGCCAAGATGGCCGGCTCCGGAAGCGACCCCGCCCTCGCGAGAACACCATGTAGGCGCCGCAAGTTGAGAGCAGTGTTTCGATGTGGAATAAAACCGGATTGATCCAGATGGATCAGGTCACAAATCACTGTAAGCAGTCGATTGGCGAGAACCTTGGCCAGAACCTTAGGCTCAGCATTCAACAGGGAGATGGACCTGTACGATGCGCCGCGATCCCGAGGCTTGCCCTCTTTGGGAATTACCACAATCGTTGCCAAACGCTGGTCACAAGGGAGGGTACCAAGGTTACGTGACTCCATAAACATATCGCGAAGATATAGTGCGACTTTATCCGGGCGCAGTTTGTACAGCTCAATAGGCAAGCCGTTCGGGCCCATAGCCTTGCCCGAACGGAGAGAACGAATTGCGGTCGCAATCTCGTCTACAGACAACGGGGCCTCCATGCACTCTCGATCCTCTTCAGAAAGGCAGGGCAGCGCAATGTCCCGCAGCAATGAATGGGAGTCGTCCTCATCTCTATCAGACACCGGGGAGTACACAGCACGAAAATAGTCCGCAAAACACTCCACAATCTCACTCGGGTCAGTCACACTCTCACCATCTAAAGTCCGAACAACAGGGACCACACGATTCGCTCTTTCCTTCTTGTCAAGCCAAGCAATCAATTTACCCGCCTTATCCCCAACATCGTACAGTCTACCCTGCTGCTCCCTGTACATCGTCTTGGCAGCATCCGTGACAAGGGATTTATAGCCTAGCTGCTTCAGCCCCAGGGCGTGAAGTCTGTCATGGGTAACGCCTGATTCTAGGTCAGCCTCCAATTCCAATATTTCAGCCTCAAGACTCACACTCCTGACTCCTAGCTTTCTTAGTTTCAGCTATTAAAGGTAGGGCCTGTCCCCGAATAACAGTCTTAAAAGCTTCCCACAGGGACACAGAAGACGAAACAGACCCCTCGTTCTCCAGGAAATAGTGGTCTAGGGACTTTATAAGACTATTACGGGTCTTAGGATTACGCAGGTACCAGGGGTTGATAGGGGGAATCCGTCCCGCAGTGTTCACCTCAGTGTCCATGCAGAGCCACAATGGGGAATGATCCGAAATGCCCCGGGTCAAGTGTCTGATCTCTCTAACAGAGGAAGACTGGGCAGCGGGCATAAGGATGTAATCAAGTCTGGAGAGACTCCCATGAGCCCCAGAGTGAAAGGTGTACTGACTCTGTGTCGGATGCATTAACCTCCAGCAGTCTACCAGACCAAAGGTGTCCAAGAACCCACTGAGCCATGACTGGGAATTAGGCAGATCCCTGGGGGGTGACGATCCATAATGCCAGAAAGCACAGAATTAAAATCCCCACCCATAAGGAGAATGCAATCAGGGAGCTCCAGCATCACACGGCCAACATCTGAGAAGGTAGAGGTCTGGAGACCCGGGGGAACGTATACAGTGAGCAATGAAAGAGTCTTACCCTCCCACCTACCAGTGAGGGCGGCGTAACGCCCTCTGTCGTCGAGGATTACGTCATCAATCTCTAGAGGGAGAGAAGACCGAACCAGAATACCCACCCCTCTAGAACCAGTGGTGAACCCGGAGTGTGCGAACAGGCGATAACCCCACCTATTCATAGCATGACACATATTTCCCACCAAATGCGTCTCCTGCAAAAGTACCACATCAGGAGACAAGCGACGCAGATACTGCAGTACCACACCCCGTTTTATGCGATCACCCAATCCATTGACATTCCAAGATATTAACCTCAACCCACTACCCCCCATCCACACAAGTGATGCATGAGTCACCCCACAAAGAGCAGGACACTTGAAGTATAAAAGAAACCAATACGTCGCCTTGAGAAAGAAAAACACATTCACAAACACCCCATCTCACCCCCCAACCAACACCCGTTACAACTCCCCCCTCCCTGCACCCCTGCAGCAGACTAAAAAGCCACCCCAACATGCAGTGTGCCTGTCGCCCTAACATTCCCACTCTACAAAAAGACCCTGGAGTAGGAAAGAGGCCCGTCCCACCCGCCACCCATTAGGGAACATCAGTGAAACATAGTATACAAAATAAATAGTACCCAGTTGAGTAATGTCTAGTATTCGGAGATCAGGGGCCGAAAAATCACTTCTGTACAGGCTCACCACCCTCGGCACCACCAGGGTGCTCAGTCCAGTCGTTCTGGCCAGGCAGGGAATCCAGCCAGTCACTCACATTCTCAGGCCGGTCAAAAAAGAATGTCTGTTCCTCGTACTCCACACGAAGCCTGGTAGGGAAAAGCATTGCGTACTTCAATCCTAAGTCCCGGAGACATCGCTCAAATCCCTGAAAGCCCATCCTTTGTCTCTGGACGAGCTGGGTAAAGTCCGGGTAAAAGTTAACTGTGGAATTCTCAAATTTCACCGGGCCGCTCACTCTCGACGCCTGCAGGATAGCATCACGATCCCTGAAATGAAAAAGTTTGGCGATGATAGGCCTCGGAGGAGCGCCCGGCTTAGGCTTTCCACCCGGAACGCGATGGGCACGCTCCACTGCGAAGAACTTGCTCAGTCCGGAAGGGGCAAGGTGATTCAGGACAAGATCTTCAACCAGGAGGTCAATCGAAAGAGTCTCGGGATTCTCCAGAACACCTATGACGCGGACGTTATTGTGTCTTGCCCTATTCTCAAAATCCTCAAGCCGATGGGACATCAGGTCATTAGCCAATTTCAAATTGCCAAGTTCGGTCTGAAGTTCCGACATCGGCCGTGAGGCTAGAAGTCTTCAGATCCAACGACTTCACCTTCTCGTTGGTCTTGGACAGGTCAGCTCTGATCAGGGTGACATCAATGGCAACCGTGTCAATTTTATGAGCGAGAGCCTCATACTGCTGGCCGATGGTCTCCTTCATGTTGGTGATGGCGCCCATGATGTCCTGCAGGGACAGATCAGTAGGGGCGGTTGAGTCCTCCTTGGCGTCCTCCGGGGTACGGCTTGGGACTCCAGGGGATCCTTTGGATTGAGTGTACCGGTCCATAACATTGGATTGGACCGGTCCCCCACGAAGGGGCGTCTTAGTCTTCCATTTCTCGGCTTTGCCCCTGGCTTCCATGCTGGAAGATGAGCCCCGGAGGGGCCCGCGAGACCTAGTGAAAATGGCCGTCTGCGGGCAAGGCACCAACAGTCCACAAAAACTGGCTCGTGCGGCCACGACAAAGACACGACTTGACCCAATCGGAGTAGATGATAAAGTCTCACTCACACTGAATAGAGGCTGGACAGATCCCCGACCAAGCGGAACCTTCTCGCAATCAGACCATGCCAGGACCCAGAAACGAAACTGAAAGTTGGAGTAGGGCCACTGGGGAAGACCCCACTGCCGTTGTTATTCAACTTCGTCCCGGCTTCACAATTCGCCAAGTCCCCGGCTCGCCGCAAGGTGGGCCTCAAAAGTTCAAATCGATGTAATTTCGGTTCCCCGAGTCCGAATTAAAATCTGAAAAGAGTTATGAAGTCAGCCAAGGTTCATATTCAATAATCCGTCCAAGAATTCAGGATGTTGTCAGGATAAGTTGCGAAGAGTGGCGAGGGTCCGGGGAGCTCTGTGCTCACGCGGCCATCACGAATGCTCGCGTAGCTCCTCCTCCGGGTTCTATGTATTCTTGATATTAGATGGTGCAATCGCTTCCAACATCCGCTGCTTGAGGATGTACAAATCACCACAGTATAAAAAACCAAAGAGGAAGGTGCACTCAAATGAAGTCAATAGAGAAAAGTAATTTATAAATATCTTCTTCTTTATTCAGAGTATTGTTTTCTGTAAACAAAGGCACAGCCAACGCGTTTCGTTCCCTTTTTTGCCTTGGGAACTTCGTCAGGGCAAAATAGTAATATCAGGAAACGGTAATCATAAACCGACAAAAGTACATAAACCGGAATAAGGACGTTCTAGCTTGACCAATTGAGGCCTCCTTGGCTTGGATTGTGACGGCCCTAATAGGAATATAATACAAGCTCCAGTCGGTGAGGTGGAATCATTTGTATTCCGAGTGCTATTCAGATCCCCAAGATAAGAGGCGTAAAGAATGAATAGGAATGGGCAAATCCGCCTTCACCAACGTCTCTCGCTTTAATACGGCGATCGTGTAGCAGATAACCCCCGGTCCGTGTCCCCGTTATCGTAAATGCGGCAGGTCAAGTTGAGACCAAGACCAAACAAACAAAAGGTACCGCGCCTGTGATACGGCTTCGGCTTCTGAAATCTCCATCGGGAAGGGCGTCGAGAAGTTGGTGAAGGCGCATTTGCCCATTCCTATTCATTCTTTACGCCTCTTATCTTGGGGATCTGAATAGCACCCGGACTACAAATGATTCCACCTCACCGACTGGAGCTTGTATTATATTCCTATCAGGGCCGTCACAATCCAAGCCAAGGAGGCCTCAATTGGTCAAACGAGAACTTCCTTATTCCAGTTTATGTACTTTTGTCGGTTTATGATTACCGTTTCCTGATATTACTATTTTGCCCTGACGAAGTTCCCAAGGCAAAAAAGGGAACAAAACGCGTTGGCTGTGCCTTTGCTTACAGAAAACAATACTCTAAATAAAGAAGAAGATATTTATAAATTACTTTTCTCTATTGACTTCATTTGAGTGCACCTTCCTCTTTGGTTTTTTATATAGTAGTGACTAGGCTGGCCTGATCTTTCAAGGTCCCTTGTAGGGCTTCCCTCTCCATCTGTGCTGCCTGTAACTGTTGTTCGAACACTATCTGCAAGTGTCTTTGTCTTTTGGCCAACTGTGCAATGACATCCTCCAAAGGCATGGGTTGTGTCATGGTTCGACACGTAGGGGCAGGGGAGTGATCCAACTTCTGACCCCACTTTGTAAGCGGCACAATGGCCCGACAGGTGGAAGGGAACACAGGACACACACAGTAGAAGCTTTCTTCTGTGCTTTGTAAAAGTGGGAGCACCTGTTCAAGTGTCACCATGTGAAAATGCTCTGACAGTATGTAGTGGTTTAGCTCTCTCAAATCTAAAATTGGTCTTAGGGAGCCGTCCTTTTTGAGGATGAGAAAATACAGAGAGTAAACCCCCTGAGCCTTGGTACTGTATGGTAACTGGCTCTATTGCCCCTTTTAGTAAGAGGCACTGGACCTCTTGTTTTAGCAAGTTTATGTGTTCTGGAGATAACTTGTGAGATCGTGGTGGAATGTTTGGGGGATTGCTGGTAAGCTCCAGGCAATAACCATGTTTGATAATTCCAAGAACACATTTGTCTGATGTTATAGACTGCCAAATGGGGAGAAATTGTGAAAGTCTTCACTCCAACAGGTGTGGCGTAATCGGGGGTGGGGGGCAGCGTGGGTAAGTCACTGTTTGTTGGGGGAAGTGTTGGAAGGCGGTGACCCCAGGGGTCAAGATGACTCTCCTAACCACCCGGGACCTCCTCTCCCACAATTACTGCAGAGTCTTATCGAGGGGAGTCCCCACCGGGGAGGACTGATCGTACACACTGTCGACACACCACACTTACGAACGGACACCACACCGGGATTCTTTATCAAGTATAAACTTTATCAAGGTAAAAGTAGGGAGCAATACACAGCGATCGAGGGATCGCGAAAGTCTCGTAACGAGGGATCGGGGAAGCGGGACAGTCTTAGAGGGCCAGTTGGCACGCCACGCACCCTGCGCACAGTTCTCAATCCTCGAACTGGGGGGTACGGGGGCTGGCGATGGGACTTGCTGTCCTACTCACTTCTGGTTCAAGATGGTCGTGAGGGTAGCGTCGATGGTCCAGCCGGACCAGAGAGTTCTTCAAGCCGCGACGAGGTCAGCAGGGCTTGGTCAGAAGTACTTTGTCGTACTCGTAGGCAGGTGGAGCCGCGAGAGCGTCAGCAGGGCTCTGGGTGGTAGCAAGTGTCTCTCGTTCTCAAGAGTGGGCCGCGACGAGGTCAGCAGGGCTCCGATGGTTCAGGTCTTACTCTTCGAAGAGGGAGCCGCGACAGCGTCAGCAGGGCTCCGGTGGTTCAGTTCCGTAGGTTCAAGGATGAGCCGCGACGACGTCAGCAGGGCTCGGTGGGTCAGAGTCTGTTCTCCTCAAAGTCAGCCGCGATCAGATCAGCAGGGCTTTCTTGTCCAAGATACAACTGCCGGCTAGATGGAGTGCAGGCTATCTTATAGTCCAGGGGCTCTTTGATGTCCGGACCCTCAGAGGCAGGAGGCCGGAGGTCCAAGGGCCAGGCGCCTGATTGTCTGGGCGGCTGGTTCTTTGATGCTTTGGACCATGCGTCCAGGGAATCCCAGACGCCCATCAAGGTCTGGAGCCAGCTCACTAGGAAGCCCAAAAGGTGCGATCGAAACCAGCCCCCAGGGATGGCTCGGAGGTGTGAGGACAACCAGCTCCTCGGGAGGGGGCCGGAGGTGTGATGGAAGCCTTGGTTTCGGGTACTTGGTGAGTCGTTCACCCCATTGGGCGAGTCTGGGCACGCTGAACGCGCACGCCTGGCTGCAGCCGGGAGCGACCAGAGGCTGCCGAAAGGGAAGAAGGCGGCCGGCTGGCCGGGGTGGCCAAACATTGAGTCTGCCGGTCACGTGCATGGGTGCAGGCACGCGGTCTGGAGGTCGTTTCAGGTCCGATGTAGGAGTCTCGGGTATAGTTCTGGGTGGACGGAAATTAGTTCTGTCCGTCGTTCTGGGTTATGGGGAGTCAGCGAGGGCCACGCCATGAGGCCGGACCCAACATGCGTCCCCTCCAGCTGAAAGACGAGGAGAACTACCCATCCTCTTGGGGGTTCTCTTCGCTGAGGCGGAAGAAGCGGGACAGGCCGTCAGCGTTGGCGTGGTCTGCACCCGGCCTGTGTTCCACAGTAAAATCCATCCCTTGGAGGGAGATGGACCAGCGTAGCAGTTTAGGGTTCTCTCCTCTCATCTGCATGAGCCACCGGAGAGAGGACGGTGGTCGGTCTGGACCCGGAAGTGGGTACCGAACAGGTAGGGCCTCAGCTTCTTCAAGGCGCAGACTACGGCGAAGGCCTCTCGCTCGATGGTGCTCCATCTCTGCTCCCGGGGTAGTAGCCTCCGGCTGATAAAGGCCACTGGATGATCAATCCCATGGTCGTCCACCTGGGAGAGCACGGCTCCGATGCCATGTTCGGAGGCGTCCGTCTGGACCACGAATTCTCTGGAGTAATCAGGGGCCTGTAGTACTGGAGCGGTGCACATGGCCTGCTTTAATTCCTCAAATGCCTTCTGACAGGCGGGGGTCCAACTAACCTTCTTGGGGTTGGCCTTGGCTGTCAACTAGGTGAGGGGGCCTACAATACTCCCGTACCCCTTGATGAATCTACGGTAGTACCCTGTGAGGCCCAGGAAGGCTCGCACCTCGGTCTGGGTCGTGGGGGTCTCCCAGGCCTTGATAGCATCTATCTTGCGTTGGAGGGGGGCTACGAGGCCGCTCCCGACCTGGTGCACGAGGTATACCACGGAGCTTTGTCCTATTTGGCACTTGCTAGCTTTAATGGTGAGCCCGGCGCGCCGCAGGGCGTCCAACACCTCCCAGAGGTGGTGCAGGTGTTCGGGCCAGTGGGCACTGAACACCGCAATGTCGTCGAGATACGCTGCGCTAAAACTTTCCAACCCGGCCAGGACCTGATTGACCAGTCGCTGGAAGGTGGCGGGGGCGTTTTTCATGCCGAAGGGCATCACTCTGAAGTGGAAATGGCCATCTGGAGTGGAGAAAGCAGACCTTTCTTGGGCGGGCTCCGTGAGGCCGATCTGCCAGTAGCCACTGGTGAGATCGAAGGTACTGAGGTACTGAGCCGACCCTAGGCGGTCAATGAGTTCGTCGGCTCGGGGGATGGGGTGTGCCTCGGTTCGGGTGACTGCGTTGAGTCCGCGGTAGTCCACGCAGAACCTCAGCTCAGGGACGGTGCCGGGGGCGGCTGCTTTCGGAACCAGGACCACGGGGCTAGCCCATGGGCTGTCGGAAGCTTCTACCACTCCTAGGTCCAGCATTTTGTCGACTACGGCCTTGATGCAGGCTCGAACTCGGTCGGGGACTCGGTAGGCTCTGTGTCGTACTGGAGGGCTGTCCCCGGTATCCACGTCGTGGACGCACCAACTGGTGATGCCGGGGGTGAGGGAGAAGAGGTCTGAGAATTGTCCCAACAAGTGGCGACATTCTTCCTGCTGCAAGGGGGTGAGGGAGGAGGAGAGACTCACTCCCTCTACGGAGCCGCCTTCATCCTTTGCACACAGGAGATCTGGTAGAGGGTCCGTTTCCTCTTCGTCTCCGTCATCGGTGGCAAGGAGTAATCCCAACTCAGAACGCACAAAGTGGGGTTTGAGCCGGGTCACGTGCAAGACTTTCAGGGCGTTCCTGGCTGATTTCGTATCAACGAGGTAGGTGACCTGGCTCTTGCACTCTGTCACCTTAAAGGGTCCAGTCCACTTGTCCTGCAAGGCACAAGGTTCCACTGGGGACATGACCCAAACCTGTTGGCCTGGTTGAAACTCGACCAGAGTGGCATTCTGGTCGTACCAGCGTTTCATCTCCTCTTGGCTGGCCTCCAGGTTGGCCTCGGCCAGCTCGCGAAACTTCCGCGTCTGGTTCCGGAGGGCCAGGACGTAGGAGAACTGTTAGACGGACCGGGAGGGTCGGCCGAGGATAAGGGGAGAGGTCTCCGGGGAGAGCCGTCTCCAGCGCTCGTACAGACAAGTAACTTCCCCCCCACAGACGGACACCACACAAGGTTAAAGTTCAACGAGACTTTATAGGCAATTCTTTAAGTTTACGATGGAATGGTACAAGGAGGTCTGGACTCAGGGGTCCCCTCGATCCTGGTCTCTGGTTTGGGGAAAGGGTAGCGGGACAGTCTTGTTACCAGAAAGATGGAAATAGCTCTCAATCCTCGAGCTCGGCGTTCTAGATGATCGGGCCGCGGCGGAGCCAGCAGGTCCCGAGATGGACGAAGGAAACGACGGTCCGCGGCGGAGCCAGCAGGTCCCGATGAAGATGATGGTTACAAACGGTCCGCGGCCACGCCAGCAGGTCCCGACGACGATGAAGGATATGAAGGTTACGAAGGGTGCGGCAGCGCCAGCAGGCAAGACGATGGTGCACGAGACAGAGCTATGGCAGCGCCAGTAGTCCGTCAAGGATGAGTTCTTCTCTGCGTCTCTCGACTCCAAGATACAACTGCCTTCCTGCTCTGGAGCTGCCCCAGTTATAGGGCTGGTGTTCTTTGATGTCCGGACCCTCGCACTTGGAGGTCGGGAGGTCCGGGATGAGGGAGTCCAGACACCCAGCAGGGGGGTGGAGCCAGCGCCCGGGGAGGCGATGGGCGAGCGGCACTTGGCGGGGGAGAGCCATCGACACCTCTTTCTCCCATTGACTTGCCAAGTAGCCCGCTCACCTCCTGGGTGGATGGTGGTGCCGGGATGTCTGAGGCCTGGCCAGGCCCAGGGTTGAGGTCGATCGGGGGCCAGGCGGCCTCGTGGTGGAGTGTCCAAGATGGCGCCCAGGATGGCGCGCAGGCCGGCAGTGGATCGGGCCCACGAGGTCGACAGGTTCGAGGGTAGGGGTCCCTGAGGGGACGGAGGACGTGTAATGGTGGTGTGTGGTACCTGCGTGACCGGGCTCGGGCCTGGTCGGGCCGGGGGAGAGCGGCCCTTCATGTGGCCTGTCCAACATGCGTCCCCCCCAGCTGAAGGCGGGGAGAGTTACCCATCCTCTTGGGGACTCTCCTCGTCGAGGCGGAAGAACCGGGACAGGCCATCCGCGTTGGCGTGATCTGGCCCAGGCCGGTGTTCAACCGTGAAGTCCATCCCTTGAAGGGAGATGGACCAACGTAGTAACTTCGGGTTTTCCCCCCGCATCTGCATCAGCCACTGCAGGGGTCGGTGGTCGGTCTGCACCCGAAAGTGTGTGCCAAAGAGGTAGGGCCGGAGTTTCTTGAGGGCCCATACCACGGCGAAGGCCTCCCTCTCGATGGTGCTCCAGCGTTGTTCTCGTGGTAGGAGTCGCCTGCTGATGAAGGCCACTGGCTGATCAAGGCCTTCGGTGTTCACTTGAGACAGGACTGCCCCAATGCCATGGTCGGAGGCATCCGTCTGGACGACGAACTCCCGGCTGTAGTCGGGGGCCTGGAGCACAGGGGCGGAACACATGGCGGCTTTCAATTGTTCGAATGCTGTTTGACACTCTGGGGTCCAGTTGACTTTCTTGGGTTGATTTTTTGACGTGAGTTCTGTGAGGGGCCCCACTATAGTACCATAGTCTTTCACGAACCTTCGGTAATAGCCCGTGAGGCCCAGGAAGGCTCGTACCTCGGTCTGGGTGATGGGGGGCTGCCAGGACTGGATGGCGGCAATTTTGAGCTGCAGAGGGGCCACCAGGCCGCTTCCCACCTGGTGCCCGAGGTAGGTTACGGACCCTTGACCAATTTGACATTTGCTGGCCTTGATCGTGAGGCCAGCTCGCTGAAGGGCTTGTAGCACTGCTCGGAGGTGGTGGAGGTGCTCGGACCAATGATGGCTGTATACAGCGATGTCGTCTAGGTAGGCGGCGCTGAACCCTTCGAGCCCCGCCAGGACCTGATTGACGAGCCGCTGAAATGTTGCTGGGGCATTCTTCATGCCGAAGGGCATGACCTTGAAATGGTAATGGCCATCGGGGGTGGAAAAGGCAGAACGTTCTTGGGCCCGGGGTGTGAGGCCGATTTGCCAGTAGCCCGCCGTCAGGTCGAAAATACTGAGGTAGCGGGCAGCTCCCATGCGGTCGATTAGTTCATCTGCCCGGGGGATGGGATGTGCGTCTGTTCTGGTGACCGCATTCAAGCCCCGGTAGTCGACGCAGAACCGGAGTTCCGGTGTGGTGCCAGGGGCGGCCGCTTTGGGGACCAGTACTACAGGACTGGCCCAGGGGCTGTCTGAGGGCTCGATGACCCCGAGCGTGAGCATTTTTGCTACCTCTTCCTGGATGCAGGCCCGTACCCGATCTGGCACGCGGTAGGCCCGGTGGCGGATAGGGGGGCTGTCCCCCGTGTCCACATCGTGCACACACCAGGAAGTGACACCTGGGGCGAGGGAGAACAGGCTGGCGAACTGTGACAGGAGGACTCGACACTCCTGGCGTTGCTCTCGGGTGAGGGCCTCCGAGAGTCGGACCCCATCCACGGAGCCGTCTTTCTCCCGAGTCCGTAGGAGGTCAGGGAGGGGCTCGGAGTCCTCTTCAGCCCCATTGTCTGTGGCCATCAGGAGGCTGAGTTCTGAACGCACAAAGTGGGGTTTCAGTCTGTTAGCGTGGAGGACCCGGAGGGGGTTCCGGGAAGATTCCATGTCGATGAGATAGGTGGCAGGACCCTTGCGCTCGACTACTTTGAAGGGCCCTGTCCACTTGTCTTGCAGGGCGCAGGGTTCGGTGGGGGACATCACCCATACCTGTTGCCCAGGTTCAAATTCGATGGAGGAGGCATTCCGGTCATACCACTTTTTCATGTCCTCTTGACTGGCCTCTAGGTTGGCTTTTGCCAGCTCTCTGAACCGCCGGGTCTGGTTGCGGAGGGTTAGGAGGTACCGGAAGACATCTGGTGGGTTCTTTAGAGGGGGCATCTCCCAGCCTTCCTTGACTAGGCTGAGCGGCCCCCGCACTGGGTGTCCATATAGCAGTTCAAACGGGCTGAAGCCCAGGGACTTCTGGGGAACCTCTCGATATGTGAAGAGGAGGCACGGCAGCAGCACGTCCCACTGGCGACGGAGGGGCTCTTCCAACCCCCCGATCATCCCTTTGAGCGTGCGGTTGAACCGCTCAACGAGTCCGTTTCCTTGAGGGTGATAGGGGGTCGTGAATCGGTAGGTAACCCCGCACTGTTGCCAGAGGGACTTCATATATTTAGAAATAAAGTTCGTGCCTCTGTCGCTGACGACTTCTCGGGGGAAGCCCACACGGGAGAAGATCCCCATTAGAGCCCGGCCGACTACCGGGGCTGTCACAGTTCGCAGGGGAACAGCCTCGGGGTAGCGGGTGGCGTGGTCCACTAGCACCAGGATGAATCGATGGCCTTGTTTTGTGCGCGGGTCCAGGGGCCCCACGATGTCTATCCCGACCCTCTCGAACGGGGTGGTGACCACGGGAAAAGGTTGCAGGGGGGCTTTTAGTTTGCGGCCGCTCTTTCCACTGGCTTGGCACGTGGGGCAAGATCGGCAATGCTGGTGTACATCGTTCCTCATTTTGGGCCAGAAGAAGTGGGTCACCAGACGACTGTAGGTTTTATCTTGACCCAGGTGTCCCGCCAGGGGGACATCGTGGGCCAGGTTTAGCAGAAAGTCTCTAAAACGGAGGGGCACCACTAGTACTCGGCTGGCCCCCAGCTCCGCGATTCTTTGCTCACTGTACAGCAGATCATTGTCCCAGTAGACCCAGTGAGTTCCGGAGGTATCCCCTGCGCTTTGGGCGAGCGCTTGCTGGCGGAGTCCCTCGAGGGAGGGACAGGTCTTCTGTTCTTGGCGAAATTGTTCTTGCGTGGGCCCCCCCTCTTGAGGCCACTGGTCGAGGTTAACGAGGTCTGGAGGTTGAGCTGGTTCTGGGGGGACGTCACGGTCGGTGGTTTCGGCTGGGGCGACCGGAGGCGGTGGCGCCGGCCATTCGGGTTCCTCTGGGCGGGGGTTGGCACGGGCGGCCATGGACCGGGTGGTGACGCACGCCCAGTCCGGGACGCCTAACATCCCCAGGTGTTCTCTTCGTTCTACGGCTGCCCACGGAGAGCTTTCAAGGTCATTCCCCAGGAGGCAGTCTACGGGGGCATCGTCTCGGACCGTTACCTTCAACATGCCGGAGACCCCTCCCCATTCGAAGGGGACGCAGGCCATCCGACACAGACTTTCCGAGTTATCGGCTGAACGTACAGGGCATAGAATGTTTGGTAGATATTGTTCTGGGGTCACCAGGTGACAGCGGACGGCTGTTACACTGGCCCCGGTGTCACGAAGGGCTTCGGCCCGGCGTCCATTGATGCTCACCCATTGGCTGTACTTCTGGGTGTTAGCGGGTAGGGGGACCCGCGGGACCATGTCTCTCCCCCCTAAGCAGGCTAGAGCCATGGCGGCTGGCTCCCATTCTTGGTGTTCCTGTTCATATTCCTCTTGTTCCTCTGAGATCTGTTCCTCCCCCAGAGCAGCAGCGGCAACTTGGCGGGGTCTTGGGCTCTGGTACTGGGGGCAGCTTGGGTCGTTTGCATAGTGGCCGACTCGTTGGCATCGATGGCACGTCACATTGGCTCGGTATCCCGGCCGCGCCGGGGTGCTGCCCCGGTTGGCCGGGGGGGTGGTGCTGGTAGCGGGGGCGACCGGAGCGTTGTCTCTTCCGCGTCCTTGGCCTCCTCCTCCTCCTCGGGGACGGTGCTGACCATTGTTGTTCCGGTTCTGTTCGTAGGACCCATTTCGGCCCACTCTGGTGATTTCCCACCGGTCAGCTTCGGCTGCGAGCTGCCGGGGATCCGTTAACTTGCTGTCGAGGAGGTGTTGGCGGAGTTCAATGAAGCAATTGTTCGACAGATGCTCCCATACCATAAGATTGAACAGTTGTTCGTAGGTTGTGACCTTGCTTCCTTTGATCCAGCCCTCGAAGGCTCGGCTAAAGTAGTTTACATAGTCCACCCAAGTTGTACCCGGGATGCGGGTGCAGTCTCGGAACCTCTGACGGTACATCTCGGGTGTGAGGCCATAGCGGGTGAGGAGTGCAGCTTTCATATGGTCATAGGAGGTCATCTGGTGGTCCGGGAGTTGCAGCAGGGCGTCGCGGCCCTCATTGAGGAATCTCCCCCATAGACCGGCTCCCCAATCGCTTCTATCGATCCGGTGTGCAGTCATAGCGATTTCATAGGCCTTAAACCATTGCTGGATGTCGTCCTCTCGGAAGTATTCTCGAACAACATCCTTGGGGATGTGTACCTTTTTCTCTGTTGCCCCTGGGGTGTGGGGTTGCTCGGACACCCCTACTTCTTTATTCTGCTTGCGTAGGTCGATCTCAGCTAGTTTCCGCTCATGTTCATATGCCAGTTTCTTTTCCTCGAGCTCCCTTTGTCTCTGTTTCTCCTCTCTTTCTTCTCGGAGACGCAGGTGCTCTAAGTTGATTTTTTGTTCGGCCAACTTAAGTTCAACGTCCATTTTGAGCCGGGCCATTTCCAGCTCGTGTAGTCGGGTTTTTTCTCGTTCCTGGATCTCGTCTTGCGAGAGACCCGTTCTTCGCTCTTCAGGGGCCGTGGTGGTTTTTGCTGCGATGCTTTGATCGGGGGTTCCGGCAGCCCCGGTTTCTGCCCAAGATTCTAGGGCATGCTTAAAATCGTCTTTGGTACTTAGTCCGGTGGTAGCGATACCTAGTTCGATGCAGAACTGCTTTAGTTCCCGATGGCTGTACTCGTCCAATTTCTCCATCTGGAATTTCTCCGTTGATCCGCTTTCTTTAGTTGTCATCGTGATTCGCCGTGGGGTGAGCTACTCTCTGTACGGTTATGCGGTGATTCGGATCGCGCCGCTGGCCACCAATGTTAGACGGACCGGGAGGGTCGGCCGAGGATAAGGGGAGAGGTCTCCGGGGAGAGCCGTCTCCAGCGCTCGTACAGACAAGTAACTTCCCCCCCACAGACGGACACCACACAAGGTTAAAGTTCAACGAGACTTTATAGGCAATTCTTTAAGTTTACGATGGAATGGTACAAGGAGGTCTGGACTCAGGGGTCCCCTCGATCCTGGTCTCTGGTTTGGGGAAAGGGTAGCGGGACAGTCTTGTTACCAGAAAGATGGAAATAGCTCTCAATCCTCGAGCTCGGCGTTCTAGATGATCGGGCCGCGGCGGAGCCAGCAGGTCCCGAGATGGACGAAGGAAACGACGGTCCGCGGCGGAGCCAGCAGGTCCCGATGAAGATGATGGTTACAAACGGTCCGCGGCCACGCCAGCAGGTCCCGACGACGATGAAGGATATGAAGGTTACGAAGGGTGCGGCAGCGCCAGCAGGCAAGACGATGGTGCACGAGACAGAGCTATGGCAGCGCCAGTAGTCCGTCAAGGATGAGTTCTTCTCTGCGTCTCTCGACTCCAAGATACAACTGCCTTCCTGCTCTGGAGCTGCCCCAGTTATAGGGCTGGTGTTCTTTGATGTCCGGACCCTCGCACTTGGAGGTCGGGAGGTCCGGGATGAGGGAGTCCAGACACCCAGCAGGGGGGTGGAGCCAGCGCCCGGGGAGGCGATGGGCGAGCGGCACTTGGCGGGGGAGAGCCATCGACACCTCTTTCTCCCATTGACTTGCCAAGTAGCCCGCTCACCTCCTGGGTGGATGGTGGTGCCGGGATGTCTGAGGCCTGGCCAGGCCCAGGGTTGAGGTCGATCGGGGGCCAGGCGGCCTCGTGGTGGAGTGTCCAAGATGGCGCCCAGGATGGCGCGCCGGCAGTGGATCGGGCCCACGAGGTCGACAGGTTCGAGGGTAGGGGTCCCTGAGGGGACGGAGGACGTGTAATGGTGGTGTGTGGTACCTGCGTGACCGGGCTCGGGCCTGGTCGGGCCGGGGGAGAGCGGCCCTTCATGTGGCCTGTCCAACAAGAACACATCGGGGGGGTGCTCGGGGAGGCTGTCTCCCAGCCTTACTTGACCAGGCTGAGGGGAACCCGGATGGGGTGCCCATAGAGCAGCTCGAAGGGGCTGAACCCCAAGTGTTAGACGGGGACCCGGAGGGTCGGCCGAGGTCAGGGGGAGAGGCCTCCAGTGAGGGCCATCTCCAGCGATCGTACAGACGAGTAACTTCCCCCCCACAGATGGACACCACACAAGGTTGAGGACAACACTCTTTTTATACGATTCTTGAGGCAAGGTTATCAGCGATACAGCGATGTCTGGACACGAGGGTCCTCTCAATTCTAGTCTCTGTAGGGGAAGGGGTAGCGGGACAGTCTTGGTACCAGTCCGGTACGGGTGCGGCAAGATGGAAGCTCACAATCCTCGAGCTTAGGGGTCTGCAAGGTCGGGCCGCGGCAGCGCCAGCAGGCTTGGATGATAGTTCTCGAAGGAGGGCCGCGGCAGCGCCAGCAGGCTAGGATGATAGTTCTCGAAGGAGGGCCGCGGCAGCGCCAGCAGGCTTGGACGATGGTTCACGATGTAGAGGGCCGCGGCAGCGCAAGCAGGCTTGGACGATAGTTCTCGAGGTAGAGGGCCGCGGCAGCGCCAGCAGGCTTGGACGATGGTTCACGATGTAGAGGGCCGCGGCAGCGCCAGCAGGCTTCGGAGATGTTCGCAAGGCAGGGCTGCGGCAGCGCCAGCAGTCCGTCAGGGATGAGTTCTTCAAGGTGTCTCTCGACACCAGGATACAACTGCCTTCCTGCTCTGGAGCTGCCCCAGTTATAGGTCTGGTCTCCTTTGATGTCCGGACCCTCGCGCTTGGAGGTCGGGAGGTCCGGCATGAGGGAGTCCAGACACCCAGCAGGGGGGTGGAGCCAGCGCCCGGGGAGGCTGGGGGCGATCGGCACCTGGCGGGGGAGAGCCATCGACACTCCTTTCTCCCATTGACCTGCCAAGTGGTCTCTTCACCTCCTGGGTGGATGGTGGTGCCTCGATGTCGGGCCTGGCCAGGCCCAGGGTTGGGGTCGAGCCGAGGCCACGCGGCCTCGTGGTGCAGTGTCCAAGATGGCGGCTGGGCCGGGGTAATGCTGCTGATGGTGGCCCGGGCCAGCCGATGTCAGGGTGTTCGGGAGCAGGCGTCCCGTGGGGGACGGGTTGCGGGTTGCCTCGGTGGGTTGCCGGGATAGTTCTTTCTGGGGATACAGGGAGAGCCGGTGTCTGGGCCCTATCAGGCGGGGAGGGAGCGGGCCTTCCACGAGGCCTGTCCAACACCAAGGATTTCTGGGGGACCTCTCGGTATGCGAACAGCAGGCAGGGCAGGAGGACGTCCCACTTGCGTCGCAGGGGCTCCTCGAGACCCTTGATCATCCCTTTCAGAGTGCGGTTGAACCGCTCAACCAGGCCGTTACCCTGGGGATGGTATGGGGTGGTGAACTGGTACGACACCCCACACTGTTGCCAAAGGGACTTCATGTACTGGGAGATGAAGTTTGTGCCTCAGTCGCTCACTACTTCTCGCGGGAATGCCACCCGGGAGAAGATCCCCATGAGGGCCCGGCCCACGACTGGGGCCGTCACGGTCCGGAGGGGGATGGCTTCGGGGTATCGGGTGGCGTGATCGACCAGAACCAAAATGAACCGGTGACCTAAGGAGGTCCGAGGGTCCAGAGGTCCGACGATGTCGATCCCCACCCTCTCAAAGGGGGTACTGACAATGGAAAAGGGCTGGAGGGGAGCCTTGCGCTTGCCTCCGCTTTTGCCGCTAGCCTGACACGTGGGGCAGGACTTACAGTGGTGTTCCACATCGGCCCGCATGTGGGGCCAGTAGAAATGGGTCACTAGTCGCTGGAATGTCTTATCTTGGCCCAGGTGTCCCACCAGGGGCACATCGTGGGCCAGGTTGAGGAGGAGACCGCGGAAACGTAGGGGTACCACCAGCATGCGGGCTGACCCTAGTTCGGCGGTCTTCTGTTCACTGTACAGTAGGCTGTTTTCCCAGTAAAGGTAATGGGAGCCGGACTGGTCTCCAGTGGCCTGGGCTGCGGCCTGTCGCCGGAGACCCTCAAGGGCAGGGCAGGAGGTCTGCTCTTGGCAGAACTCCTCCCGGGACGGTCCTCCTTCTTGGCGCCACTGGGCCAACTTGGGGAGATCGGCTAGGGTAGGGACTGGTTCGACGGCGGGTCAGAGGGGACCTTCGTCGGATGCGTTTTCTTCGATGGAGGGCTGGTCGAGGACCGTGGGGTGCTCGCCACCCTCGGAACATCAGGGGCTGAACTGGGGAACTCGGGCTCTTCGTTCCCGGGGTTGGACATTCTGGCGGTCATGGCTCGGGTGCTCACACAGCCCCATTATGGCAGTCCCAACATTGCTAAATGGGTCCTTCTCTCTACCTCTTTCCACTGGGAACTCTCTAAGTCATTCCCCAGGAGGCAGTCTACAGGCATGTCCGTGTGGACCGCTACCCACAGATCGCCCGAAACTCCCTCCCACTCAAACGGGACCTTGGCTATCCTGCAGGTGCGGACGGAATTATCGGCTGCTATCACCCTACAGGAGGTGTGGGGGATGATCATGGACTCAGGAACTAGCGTGTATCTAACGGACGTGATGCTGGCTCCTGTGTCTCGAAGGGCTCCTATGCTGCGCCCGTTAACCTTCACTGTTTGGCGGTACTTTTCTGTGTTGTCGGGCAGGTAATCTCCTGGGATCATCTCACTATTCCCCAGGGAAGCTAAGACCATGGCTGCGGGCTCCAACTCCCCCTGTTCTTCCATCTCTTCCTCTTCTAAGGCCACTGAGGATATCTGTCTGGTGGAAGGGCCAGTGGGAGTGGATTTCGGTGTCATGGGACATCGGGGATCACCGGCATAGTGCCCGGGTTGCTGACACTTGTAGCATGTGGAACTGGGGCGGAGCCCCGGGGGTCCTGCACTCGGGCGGCTCTCGTCATGGGAGGAGAGCGTGGGGTCTGGTTTCTGGGGGGACTACGCTGGGGCCCTGACTGGGAACCTTGCTGCTTGCCTCGACCTCCCCCACCTCGCTGGTGGGAAGATCCTTGGTTGTTCCGTGGGGGGTCTCCCACGGGCCCCTTCTGGACTCGGGTGGCCACCCAGCGATCGGCTTCAACAGCCAGTTTCCGTGGGCTGGCGAGCTTGCTGTCCAGGAGATGCTGTCTTAGTTCCACAAAGCAATTGGCGGACAGGTGCTCGTAAGCGACTAGGTCGACTAGGCCTTCGAAGGTGGTCACATTGCTGCCCTTGATCCACCCATCTAGGGCCCGGTGTAGTAGTTCACGTAGTCTACCCAGGTGGTGCCAGGAATCTTCTTGCACTCCCTGAACCGCTGGCAATACATTTCTGGCGTTAGGCCGTAGCGGAATAGGAGAGCGTCTTTCATGTGGGGGTAGGCGTTCATGTGTGAAGTCGGTAGGTCCAGCAGGGTGTCTCTTCCCTCGCTGAGGAAGCGGCTCCACAGGCCGGCCCCCCAGTCCTTCTCGGGGACCCGGTGGGCGGACATGGCAACCTCGTAGGCCTTGAACCACTGCTGGATGTTGTCTCCTTTGTAAAACTCCTTCACGACGTCTTTGGGGATGTGCACCTTCGTTTCTTTGGGGACCACCTGCTCTCCAAGTCCCAGTGATCCGGTTGCTTCTGCTCTGGCTTTCAATTTAAGTTCTTTGAGGCTGCGCTCGTGCTCGAACTGAAGTTTCCGACCTTCATGCTCCCTCTGGAGCTTCTTCTCCTCTAGCTCTCCCTGGAGCCGCAATTGCTCAACCGCCAACTTCTTTTCTGCAAGTTTGAGTTTGCCCTCCAATTTGAGGCGTGCCAGTTCGAGCTCATGGCTTCGGTCACGTTCTCGGTCGGCCATCTCTTCCGATGACCGATCTCTCCCGGTTGCTGGGCTCCGGGTCGGTTGCTGGATTCTCTCACCGGCCGGTGTACCGGGTTCGGTCTGGGGCCTCCCTCCCTCGTCTTCGGTCGGGGGAAGAGGTGCTCCGGACTCTACCCACGCGGTTAGCGCTTTCTGGAAATCTTCCTTAGTACTTAGTCCGGTACTCGGGATACTTAGTTCTCTGCAGAACTGCTTTAGCTCTCTATGGGTGTAGTTCTCCAAGAGGTCTTTATCGAATGTCGTCTTCACACCAGATTCTGTGGACGTCAATATTGCTCTTTCTTCCTCGTGCGTTTGCTGCGTGCGGGTTCAGGTAGTGTGTCAGTGGTACGATCTTCAGGCGTAGGTTCGTATCGCGTCGCTGCCACCAATGTTGGAAGGCGGTGACCCCAGGGGTCAAGATGTCTCTCCTAACCACCCGGGACCTCCTCTCCCACAATTACTGCTGAGTCTTATCGAGGGGGAGTCCCCACCGGGGAGGACTGATCGTACACACTGTCGACACACCACACTTACGAACGGACACCACACCGGGATTCTTTATCAAGTATAAACTTTATCAAGGTAAAAGTAGGGAGCAATACACAGCGATCGAGGGATCGCGAAAGTCTCGTAACGAGGGATCGGGGAAGCGGGACAGTCTTAGAGGGCCAGTTGGCACGCCACGCACCCTGAGCACAGTTCTCAATCCTCCAACTGGGGGGTACGGGGGCTGGCGATGGGACTTGCTGTCTTACTCACTTCTGGTTCAAGATGGTCGTGAGGGTAGCGTCGATGGTCCAGCCGGACCAGAGAGTTTTTCAAGCCGCGACGAGGTCAGCAGGGCTTGGTCAGGAGTACTTCATCGTACTCGTAGGCAGGTGTAGCCGCGACAGCGTCAGCAGGGCTCTGGATGGTAGCAAGTGTCTCTCGTTCTCAAGAGTGGGCCGCGACGAGGTCAGCAGGGCTCCGATGGTTCAGGTCTTACTCTTCGAGAGGGAGCCGCGACAGCGTCAGCAGGTCTTCGGTGGTTCAGTTCCGTAGGTTCAAGGATGAGCCGCGATGACGTCAGCAGGGCTCGGTGGGTCAGAGTCTGTTCTCCTCAAAGTCAGCCGCGATCAGATCAGCAGGGCTTTCTTGTCCAAGATACAACTGCCGGCTAGATGGAGTGCAGGCTATCTTATAGTCCAGGGGCTCTTTGATGTCCGGACCCTCAGAGGCAGGAGGCTGGAGGTCCAAGGGCCAGGCGCCTGATTGTCTGGGCGGCTGGTTCTTTGATGCTTTGGACCATGCGTCCAGGGAATCCCAGACGCCCATCAAGGTCTGAAGCCAGCTCACTAGGAAGTCCAAAAGGTGCGATCAAAACCAGCCCCCAGGGATGGCTCGGAGGTGTGAGGACAACCAGCTCCTCGGGAGGGGGCCGGAGGTGTGATGGAAGCCTTGGTTTCGGGTACTTGGTGAGTTGTTCACCCCCCTGGGCGAGTCTGGGCGCGCCGGACGCGCACGCCTGGCTGCAGCCGGGAGCGACCAGAGGCTGCCGAAAGGGAAGAAGGCGGCCGGCTGGCCGGGGTGGCCAAACATGGAGTCTGCCGGTCACGTGCATGGGTGCAGGCACGCGGTCTGGAGGTCGTTTCAGGTCCGATGTAGGAGTCTCGGGTATAGTTCTGGGTGGACGGAAATGAGTTCTGTCCGTCGTTCTGGGACGACTCCTGGTGGCCCCCCGCCCTAGGCAGCGCACCCAAACCAACAGACCACGCACGCAACCTGGGCGTCATCCTGGACTCATCCCTCTCCATGACCAGACAAGTCAACGCCGTCTCCTCGTCGTGCTTTAACATCCTGCGCATGCTACGAAAGATCTTCCGATGGATCCCCACCGTGACCAGGAAGACGGTCACCCAGGCCCTCGTCACCAGCCGTCTGGACTACGGCAACTCCCTCTACGCCGGAACCACCGCCAAACTCCAGAAGAGGCTCCAGCGGATCCAGAACGCCTCAGCACGACTCATCCTGGACATCCCCCGTCGCAACCACATCTCCGGACACCTGAGAGACCTGCACTGGCTCCCGGTCAACATGAGAATCACCTTCCGTCTCCTCACCCACGCACACAAAGCCCTACACAACCAAGGCCCAGGATACCTCAACAGCCGCCTCAACTTCTACGCTCCCAAACGCCAGCTTCGATCGACCGGCCACACCCTCGCCGCTGTCCCCCGCATCCGAAGAGCTACCACAGGGGGAAGGTCCTTCTCCTACCTCGCCGCCAAGACTTGGAACTCCCTCCCGACCCACCTCCGCCTGACGCAGGACCACCTCGCCTTCAGGAAGCAGCTCAAGACCTGGCTGTTCGAGCAGTAGCGGACCCCCCTCCCGTAGCGCCTTGAGACCCTCCGGGTGAGTAGTGGGCTATATAAATGCCTTGATTGATTGATTGATGGGGAGTCAGCGAGGGCCACGCCACGAGGTTGGGTCCAACAGGAAGGGAAGTTACTAGGTGTGTTGCCTTTACCCCTACCCTTGAAGTTGTTTCCTCTATAACCTCCACGGAAAAAAACTCTGGAGGGAGTGGACTGATTATTACCTTGGTAAGTGGAGGTATTTTGATCTGGAGATGTTGTTTTTGATTCTCCTCTGTAGAAGGGCGACAAAAAGAACTTCTATTGAATGAAGGTTTAAGTGGTCCCAATGATTTAGCGACTTCAGTGTCCATTTTCATCTTTTCTAAAGCCTGGTCAACGTTCGGGCCAAATGGGAGTCCCTTATCAAAGTGTGTGTTAAGGATTGGTTGTTGAACCTCAGGTTTAAAACCTGAAATCCTTAACTAAGCGTATCTCCTGAGCATGATCTCGCAAGCTGCGCCGTCCGCAGCATCTAGAGCACATCGAATAGAGGAATTAGAAATTAGCTTACCCTCAATTACCAAGTCCTGTGCTTTAGACATATGCTCATGTGGGAGGTTTTGGAGAACTTTCTCCATTTCGTCTCAGTGTGCCCTGTCATACCTAGCTAAAAGCCTTGGGTATTTGCAATGCACCATTGATTTGCTGCCTGAGCAGCTATATGCTTGCCAGAGGTGTCAATTAGTTTGGACTCTTTATCTGGTGGAGGAGCATCCCCTGAAGTTTGAGAATTCGCTCGCTTATGAGCATTTGATACCACTAGGGAATCTAAAGGCAATTGCCCTTTGAAAAAGATGGGGTCTGTAGGAAAGGCTTTAAATGTTTTGTCCACTCTGGGAGTTAAGATGCGGGCTCTGACTGTGTCTTTAAAAATCTCATCAGCGCTGGGACGCCTCGTCAATGAGGCAGCTATGCGCTTTATAAAATTTAAAAAAATTAAAAATAAAATAAATCAGCATGTCGCATCATGCTTTTAAGCATCGGGAGTGATTGTGATGACCAGTGTGTAGATGCGAATGTGACAAAAAAGAAATCTACCAGTGATTCATTGTGGAGCTCTACCCCATGGTAATGTGCAGCCCTGGCAATGAGTTCATGGTGTGATGCACTGTTTTCTGGAACAGATGGTTTGGCTGTGTACTAGTCTAGATCTGTGTCACCTGGGGGATCCACTGTGTAATCTGTATATGGATTGTTGGACAGGCCACATGAAGGGCCGCTCCCCCTCTGCCCGACCAGGCCCGAGCCCGGTCACTCAAGCGTCACACCCCACCACTTCACGTTTCCGTCCCCTCCGGGACCCGTGCCTCTGAACATATCGACCTCGTGGGCCCGATCCACTACTGGCCCGCGCACCCAGCCTGGGCGCCATCTTTGGACACTCCGCCACGAGGCCGCGTGGCCCCCGATCGACCCCAACCCTGGGCCTGGCCAGGCCTCAGACATCCCGGCACCACCATCCACCCAGGGGGTGAGCGGACTACTTGGCAGGTCAATGGGAGAAAGAGGTGTCGATGGTTCTCCCCCGCCAGGTGCCGCTCGCCCACAACCTCCCCGGGCGCTGGCTCCACCCCCCTGCTGGGTGTCTGGACTCCCTCATCCCGGACCCCCCGACCTCCAAGTGCGAGGGTCCGGACATCAAAGGGCATCAGCCCTATAACTGGGGCAGCTCCAGAGCAGGAAGGTAGTTGTATCCTGGAGTCGAGAGACGCAGAGAAGAACTCATCCTTGACGGACTACTGGCGCTGCCGTAGCTCTGCCTTGCGCCCTATCGTCCTGCCTGTTGGCGCTGCCGCAACCTTCGTAAACCTTCATCGTCGTCGGGACCTGCTGGCGTGGCCGCGGACCGTTTGTAACTACCATCTTCATCGGGACCTGCTGGCTCCGCCGCGGACCGTCGCTTCTTTCGTCCATCTCGGGACCTGCTGGCTCCGCCGCGGCCCGATCATCTAGAACGCCGAGCTCGAGGATTGAGAGCTATTTTCATCTATTGGTAACAAGACTGTCCCGCTACCCTTTTCCCAATCCAGAGACCAGAATCGAGGGGACCCCTGAGTCCAGACCTCCTTGTACCATTCTACCGTACTTAAAGAATTACTTATAAAGTATCGTTGAACCTTATCCTTGTGTGGTGTACGTCTGTGGGGGGGAAGTTACTTGTCTGTACGATCGCTGGAGACGGCTCTCCCCGGAGACCTCTCCCCTTATCCTCGGCCGACCCTCCCGGTCCGTCTAACATTGGTGGCCAGCGGCGCGATCCGAATCACCGCATAATCGTACAGAAAGTAGCTCACCCCACGACGAAATCACGATGACAACCAAAGAAAGCGGATCCACCGAGAAATTTCAGATGGAGAAATTGGACGAGTACAACCATCGTGAATTAAAACAATTCTGCATCGAACTAGGTATCGCTACCACCGGTCTAAGTACCAAAGACGATTTCAAGCATGCCCTAGAGTCCTGGGCAGAAACCGGGGCCGTCGGAACCACCGACCAAAACATCGCAGCAGTAGAAAAAAACACCACGGCCCCCGAGGAGCGAAGAACGGGTCTCTCGCAGGACGAGATCCAGGAACGAGAAAGAACACGACTACATGAACTAGAAATGGCCCGGCTCAAAATGGATGTTGAACTTAAGTTGGCCGAACAAAAATTGAGCTTAGAGCACCTGCGTCTCCGAGAGGAAAGAGAGGAAAAACAGAGACAAAGGGAGCTCGAGGAAAAGAGACTGGCATATGAACATGAGCGCAAATTAGCTGAGCTAGACTTACGCAAGCAGAACAAAGAGTTAGGGGTGCCCGAGCAACCCCACACCCCAGGGGCAACAGAGAAAAAGGTACACATCCCCAAGGATGTCGTTCGAGAATACTTCCGAGAGGACGACATCCAGCAATGGTTCAAGGCCTACGAAATCGCTATGACCGCCCACCGGATCGATCGAAGCGACTGGGGAGCCGGTCTATGGGGGAGATTCCTCAACGAGGGCCGCGATGCCCTGCTACAGCTCCCGGACCACCAGATGACCTCCTATGACCACATGAAAGCTGCCCTCCTCACCCGCTATGGGCTCACACCCGAGATGTACCGTCAGAGGTTCCGAGACTGCACCCGCATCCCGGGTACAACTTGGGTGGACTACGTGAACTATTTTAGCCGAGCCTTCGAGGGCTGGATCAAAGGAAGCAATGTCACAACTTACGAACAACTCTTCAATCTCATGGTGTGGGAGCATCTATCAAACAATTGCTTCATTGAGCTCCGCCAGCACCTCCTCGACAGCAAATTGACTGATCCACGGCAGCTCGCAGCCGAGGCTGACCGGTGGGAAATCACCAGAGTGGGCCGAAATGGATCCTATGAACAGAACCGGAACAGCAACGGTCAGCACCGTCCCCGAGGAGGAGGAGGGGGCCAAGGACGCGGAAGAGACAACGCTCCGGCCGCCCCCGCTACCAGCACCACCCCCCCGGCCAACCGGGGCAACACCCCGGCGCGACCGGGATACCGAGCCAATGTCACGTGTCATCGATGCCAACGAGTCGGCCACTATGCAAACGACCCAAATTGCCCACAGTACCAGAGCCCAAAACCCCGCCAAGTGGCCGCTGCTGCTCTGGGGGAAGAACAGATCTCAGAGGAGCAAGAAGAATATGAGCAAGAGCATCAAGAATGGGAGCCAGCCGCCATGGCTCTAGCATGCTTAGGGGGGAAAGACATGGTCCCGCGGGTCCCCCTACCCGCTAACACCCGGAAGTATAGCCAATGGGTGAGCATCAATGGACGCCAGGCCGAAGCCCTCCGCGACACCGGGGCCAGTGTAACAGCCGTCCGCTGTCACCTGGTGACCCCAGAACAGTTCCTACCAAACATTCTCTGCCCTGTCCGTTCAGCCGATAACTCAGAAAGTCTGTGTCGGATGGCCTGCGTCCCTTTCGAGTGGGGAGGGGTCTCCGGCATGTTGAAAGTGACGGTCCGAGATGATGCCCCCGTAGACTGCCTCCTGGGAAATGACCTTGAAAGCTCCCCGTGGGCAGCCGTAGAACGAAGGGAACACCTGGGGATGTTAGGCATCCCGGACTGGGCGTGCGTCACCACCCGGTCCATGGCCACCCGTGCCAATCCCCGACCAGAGGAACCCGAATGGCCGGCGCCTCCTCCCCCGGTCGCCCCAGTCGAAAACACCGACCGTGCCGTCCCCCCAGAACCAGCTCAACCCCCAGACCTCGCTGGCCTCGACCAGTGGCATCAAGAGGGGGGGCCCACCCAAGAGCAGTTTCGCCAAGAGCAGAAGACCTGTCCCTCCCTCGAGGGACTCCGCCAACAAGCCCTCGCCCAAAGCGCAGGGGATACCTCCGGAACACATTGGATCTACTGGGACAATGATCTGCTATACAGTGAACAAAGGATCGCGGAGTTGGGGGCCAGCCGAGTGCTAGTGGTGCCCCTCCGTTTTAGAGACTTCTTGCTAAACCTGGCCCACGATGTCCCCCTGGCTGGACACCTGGGTCAGGATAAAACCTACAGCCGCCTGGTGACCCACTTCTTCTGGCCCAAAATGAGGAATGATGTACTCCAGCATTGCCGATCTTGCCCCACGTGCCAAGCCAGTGGAAAGAGCGGCCGCAAACTAAAAGCCCCCCTGCAACCATTTCCCGTGGTCACCACCCCGTTCGAGAGGGTCGGGATAGACATTGTGGGGCCCCTGGACCCTCGTACAAAACAAGGACATCGGTTCATCCTGGTGCTAGTGGACCACGCCACCCGCTACCCCGAGGCTGTTCCCCTGCGAACCGTGACAGCCCCGGTAGTCGGCCGGGCCCTGATGGGGATCTTCTCCCGTGTGGGCTTCCCCCGAGAAGTCGTCAGCGACCGAGGCACGAACTTTATTTCCAAATATATGAAGTCCCTCTGGCAACAGTGTGGGGTCACCTACCGATTCACGACCCCCTATCACCCTCAAGGAAACGGACTCGTTGAGCGGTTCAACCGCACGCTCAAAGGGATGATTGGGGGGTTGGAAGAGCCCCTCCGTCGCCAGTGGGATGTGCTGCTGCCGTGCCTCCTCTTCGCATATCGAGAGGTCCCCCAGAAGTCCCTCGGCTTCAGTCCGTTTGAATTGTTGTATGGACATCCCGTACGGGGGCCTCTCAGTCTAGTCAAGGAAGGCTGGGAAATGCTCCCTCTAAAGAACCCTCCAGATGTCTTCAAATACCTCCTAACCCTCCGCAACCAGACCCGACGGTTCAGAGAGCTGGCAAAAGCAAACTTGGAGACCAGTCAAGAGGACATGAAAAAGTGGTATGACCAGAATGCCTCCTCCATCGAATTTGAACCTGGGCAACAGGTATGGGTGATGTCCCCCACCGAACCCTGCGCTCTGCAAGACAAGTGGACGGGACCCTTCAAAGTAGTCGAGCGCAAGGGTCCTGTCACCTATCTCATCGACATGGAATCTTCACGGAACCCCCTCCGGGTCCTCCACGCTAATAGACTGAAACCCCACTTTGTGCGTTCAGAACTCAGCCTCCTGATGGCCACAGACAATGGAGCCGAAGAAGACTCCGAACCTCTCCCTGACCTCCTACGGACTCGGGAGAAAGATGGCTCCGTGGATGGGGTCCGACTCTCGGAGGCCCTCACCCCGGAACAACGCCAAGAATGTCGAGACCTTCTGTTGCAGTTCGCCAGCCTGTTTTCCCTCACCCCAGGTGTCACTTCCTGGTGTGTGCACGACGTGGACACGGGGGACAGCCCCCCTATCCGCCACCGGGCCTACCGCGTACCAGATCGGGTACGGGCCTGCATCCAGGAAGAAGTAACCAAAATGCTCACGCTCGGGGTCATCGAGCCCTCAGACAGCCCCTGGGCCAGCCCAGTAGTGCTGGTCCCCAAAGCAGCCACTCCCGGCACCACTCCGGAACTCCGGTTCTGCGTCGACTACCGGGGCTTGAATGCGGTCACCAGGACAGACGCACACCCCATCCCCCGGGCAGACGAACTAATCGACCGCATGGGAGCTGCCCGCTACCTCAGTATTTTCGACCTGACGGCGGGCTACTGGCAAATCGGCCTCACACCCCGGGCCCAAGAACGATCTGCATTTTCCACTCCTGATGGCCATTATCATTTCAAGGTCATGCCCTTCGGCATGAAGAATGCTCCAGCAACATTTCAGCGGCTCGTCAATCAGGTCTTGGCCGGGCTCGAAGGATTCAGCGCTGCCTACCTAGACGACATCGCTGTGTACAGCCACCATTGGTCCGAGCACCTCCACCACCTCCGAGCGGTGCTACAGGCCCTTCAGCGGGCTGGCCTCACGATCAAGGCCAGCAAATGCCAAATTGGTCAGGGGTCCGTAACCTACCTCGGACACCAGGTGGGAAGCGGCCTGGTGGCCCTTCTGCAGCTCAAGATTGCCGCCATCCAGTCCTGGCAGCCCCCCATCACCCAGACCGAGGTACGCGCCTTTCTGGGACTCACGGGCTATTACAGACGGTTCGTGAAAGACTATGGTACCATAGTGGGGCCCCTCACAGAACTCACGTCCAAAAATCAACCCAAGGAGGTCAACTGGACCCCAGATTGTCAAACAGCCTTCGAACAACTGAAGGCCGCCATGTGCTCCGCCCCTGTGCTCCAGGCCCCCGACTACAGCCGGGAATTCGTCGTCCAGACGGATGCCTCCGACCACGGCATTGGGGCGGTCCTGTCTCAAGTGAACACCGAAGGCCTTGATCAGCCAGTGGCCTTCATCAGCAGGCGACTCCTACCTCGAGAACAACGCTGGAGCACCATCGAGAGGGAGGCCTTCGCCGTGGTATGGGCCCTCAAAAAGCTCCGGCCCTACCTCTTTGGCACACACTTTCGGGTGCAGACCGACCATCGACCCCTGCAGTGGCTGATGCAGATGCGGGGGGAAAACCCGAAGCTACTACGTTGGTCCATCTCCCTACAAGGAATGGACTTCACTGTTGAACACCGGCCTGGGCCAGATCACGCCAACGCGGATGGCCTGTCCCGCTTTTTCCGCCTCGACGAGGAGAATCCCCAAGAGGATGGGTGACTCTCCCCGCCTTCAGCTGGGGGGGACGCATGTTGGACAGGCCACATGAAGGGCCGCTCCCCCTCTGCCCGACCAGGCCCGAGCCCGGTCACTCAAGCGTCACACCCCACCACTTCACGTTTCCGTCCCCCCCGGGACCCGTGCCTCTGAACATATCGACCTCGTGGGCCCGATCCACTACTGGCCCGCGCACCCAGCCTGGGCGCCATCTTTGGACACTCCGCCACGAGGCCGCGTGGCCCCCGATCGACCCCAACCCTGGGCCTGGCCAGGCCTCAGACATCCCGGCACCACCATCCACCCAGGGGGTGAGCGGACTACTTGGCAGGTCAATGGGAGAAAGAGGTGTCGATGGTTCTCCCCCGCCAGGTGCCGCTCGCCCACAACCTCCCCGGGCGCTGGCTCCACCCCCCTGCTGGGTGTCTGGACTCCCTCATCCCGGACCCCCCGACCTCCAAGTGCGAGGGTCCGGACATCAAAGGGCATCAGCCCTATAACTGGGGCAGCTCCAGAGCAGGAAGGTAGTTGTATCCTGGAGTCGAGAGACGCAGAGAAGAACTCATCCTTGACGGACTACTGGCGCTGCCGTAGCTCTGCCTTGCGCCCTATCGTCCTGCCTGTTGGCGCTGCCGCAACCTTCGTAAACCTTCGTCGTCGTCGGGACCTGCTGGCGTGGCCGCGGACCGTTTGTAACTACCATCTTCATCGGGACCTGCTGGCTCCGCCGCGGACCGTCGCTTCTTTCGTCCATCTCGGGACCTGCTGGCTCCGCCGCGGCCCGATCATCTAGAACGCCGAGCTCGAGGATTGAGAGCTATTTTCATCTATTGGTAACAAGACTGTCCCGCTACCCTTTTCCCAATCCAGAGACCAGAATCGAGGGGACCCCTGAGTCCAGACCTCCTTGTACCATTCTACCGTACTTAAAGAATTACTTATAAAGTATCGTTGAACCTTATCCTTGTGTGGTGTACGTCTGTGGGGGGGAAGTTACTTGTCTGTACGATCGCTGGAGACGGCTCTCCCCGGAGACCTCTCCCCT
This sequence comes from Lissotriton vulgaris, assembly GCF_964263255.1. Taxonomy (NCBI): domain Eukaryota; kingdom Metazoa; phylum Chordata; class Amphibia; order Caudata; family Salamandridae; genus Lissotriton; species Lissotriton vulgaris. The sequence continues at coordinate 1,149,747,206 of NC_141685.1, read as the reverse complement.
TATCCTCGGCCGACCCTCCCGGTCCGTCTAACATGGATCAATTGGAATATTTATCCCCCCCATCATCTGCATCATCATAGACATGATGAGATTGAGGAGAATCTTGAAGTGTAATCTGCAAAGAATTATCAGGTGGTGACAGAGTGATGGAGGTGGGGGTGAAGGAAAATGGAAAGGACTTGTAGCCACAGCTTTGAGGTCTCACCTGAGCCAGCGCATGCACTGCTCTGGCGAGACATTTAGTGTGTGGGCTTCAAAAAGTCGACCACAACTTTTTGTCTGGCAGAGAGCGTGCGGTTACACATACAGTCACGAGCAGAAGCGCCACCTGGCTTTCCTCTCTCGTCATGGTGCGCGCACATTGCACACCACTCGCCAGCCTGCTTTCACTTTTGCCGTCGCGCGCACCACTTGCGTGCTTTTTTAATTTTCTTTTAGTGCGCGTGCACACAACACTGGCTTGTTTTCGCGCACGGACGCACCACTCGTGTGCTTGTTTATTTTTAATAATTAGATCTGCCATTAATTTCCTCGCTTAGTTGCAGCTTTGTGGCTACCACGCATCACTATGTGACAGTGTAAACCAAACATCCATGTTTAGCTGCAGGTAGCATTTATGACGGGATTTCGCAGATTCTGCCAGTGTACATGAAGGCGCTTAGTGGACGACGGGTAGACTAACAATCAAGTTCTTTCTTTGAGCTACAATGTAAATTTTATACATAGCAGTAGGTTTTAATCCCCAATTATCCATCTCTCGCCTCTCTGCCACCAGCTGCTGGGTAGAAATTTGGCCGGTTTCATGTGTCTTCCTCGGTGGGCTGCGTGCACTGGCTACGATCGCAGACATTACTCACACAGGCTTCGGTCTGCGAGGGAAATTTTTTTAATCCCCGGGGCAAACAAGCGTGACATTATAAACAATGATACCAGTCCCTTTACGGAGGGGATTACTTGAGGCCACTCAAAATACCCGTTTGGTAAATTATGTTTACATTGGGAATACTCTAATTTTAATGGCTGCTCCCCGTGGAAACCAAGGCATGACCTTGTGTCGCACTTGTAAAGTTTAAATGGTTTATGACATCACTGGGCCTGTTGTGGGTGCTGACTGGTCACACTCCACGTGTTGACCCCAAATTTCAGCAACTTTAGTAGCAGATTAAAGGTCACCACGTACTGGGACTTTGAAAGGGTGATAATGGTTGCGCAGGAGGTCTTGAGTGTCTGCTGAGTGATGCGGGTGTCTGGAGCTAGCTGGTGTCACATCCGGGTACTATGGAGAGGCAGAGAGCGCGAGCAGCTTCTGGCAGGCGTCACAGTGATAAAACAGGGCACAGGAATCTATCAATAGTCCGTAGAGCATGCAAGCTATATATTCATGGAAGCGCTTCATGAATGTATGCAAGCATACATTTATTGTAACATTTAATTTATCACTGCCAGTACTCAATTGCTTCGTGTCTGCGTACATGTATGTATCAGATAGATCGAAATCCGTATGTGTAGCACATCATAATTAAATGCCTTTCTCGTTGGAAAAAATCAAAGTAGAATATTTGAAAAGAAAATACAATCAACATAAGTTGGTAATAGATACTCACATGTATGAAAGTCAGATTGTTTTCCTGGTAGGTGCGAGCATATGAATTTTGTAGTCTACTGGATTAATTAACCAAATATGCCAATTTGCCATTGAGCCAATATATATCAGACCCATAATTGTTTGCATTTATTGGATGTATGCCAGTATGTATTATACACATCAGTATTTTTAACTACTCATTGCATGTTTGTTCTGTGCCTGTGCATTTGTCATTGAAAAAATACAATTTTGTACGATTTGAACACATACATGCACAGTATGTTTATTGTCAATGTGCATGTTTCTATTTGCAAGTGGATGGGATCCCGCCGGATCTCTTCTTAAGCGAGGTAGATCTGTGGGGGCCTATCCTAACTAGAGTAATAAATGAGGCGATAGTCACGGGGTTACCACGTTCCTGGTCAATGGCCATAATAGCACCAATCTTTAACAAGCATTAGGAATGCATTAGGGCTCGGGTTTGTTTGAGTTAGAGAAAATGGCATTGTAAATGGCAATGTGTTTTAGGCATGTGTTTTGGAGTGGAAACATGTGGTGTGTGTTGGAGATATGTGTGTTGGATTGGAATGTTATCAATGGTGGCATGCTGCACTTTAACGCAATATCTTTAAAAGTTAAAGTGCAGCATAGTGCGATAGGTACAATATTAATTGGTGGATGCGTTATCAATTGGTGTGTGCATTGATGTGTGGTGGATGTGTGTGCCTGTAGGAATCGTGCAGTGATGGCTGTTGGTGTGTGTGTTTGGTGGAAGCGTGTAGTGGTGGCTTGAGGTGTGTATGACTGGTGGTAGCGTGCAGTAAGAGCTGTTAGTGAGTGTGGCTGTCAAGCGTACAGAGCTGGATGGTAATGCGTGTGGTTGGTGAAAGGGTGCACTGACAGCTGTTGATGATTGTGCCAATTGAAAGAGTGGCTGGTGCACTGTCAGCTGTTGGTGTGTGTGTGTTTAGTGAAAGTTGCACTGACATTGTTTGTTGTGTGCGTGAGTGTTTAGCGGCACTGATGCATGGTCGTGTTTGTTTTTGGTGAAAGCGTACATTGATGGTTGTTAGTGTTTGTGCCTGGTGAAAGCATTCATTGACGGCTGGGGGTGTGTTGTTGTGTGTGTTGTTTTCTGTGTAGTGCTGAGTGTGTGGTGGTGAGTCTGTGGGGGTCAGCCTGGGGGCGTGAGTGTGTGGTGGTAAGTGTGTTGTGGTGAGTGGTGTCGAGTGTGTGGTGTTGAGAGAGTGAGGTGTGTGGTTTGTGTGTGTGTTATGTGTGTGTGTGGTGTATGTGTGTGTGTGGTGTGTGTATGGTGTGTGTGTGTGTGGTATGTGTGTGTGGTGTATGTGGTGTTTTCTGCACACTCACACACTGCCTCTACACATTCACACACTGCTCACCCGCACACTCCCAATGTCACCCTGCATAGTCACACTGTTTATCCTGCACACTCATTCTGCACACTAACACAATGTGCACACTGCACCCTTACACACTGTCTCTGCAGTCACGCTGCACTCACTGCCACTTTACACTCACTCTGCACTCAGTCACTCTAAATCTGCACTCTGAATCTGCACCCTGCACTCTGAACTCTGCACTCTAAATCTGCACCCTGCACTCTGAACTCTGCACTCTAAATCTGCACCCTGCACTCTGAACTCTGCACTCACAATCTGCACTCTGACCTCTGCACTCACAATCTGCACTCTGAATCTGAACTCTGCACTCTGAATCTGCACCCTGCACTCTGAACTCTAAATCTGCACCCTGCACTCTGAACTCTGCACTCTAAATCTGCACCCTGCACTCTGAATCTACACTTTGAATCTGCACTCTCAATCTGCACTCTCAATCTGCACTCTGAACTCTGCACTCACAATCTGCACTCTGAACTCTGCACTCACAATCTGCACTCTGAATCTGCACCCTGCACTCACAAATGCACTCTTCACTCACACTCTACACTCTTCACTCACACTCTTCACTCACACTCTGCACTCTTCACTCACACTCTGCACTCTTCACTCACACTCTGCACTCTTCACTCACACTCTGCACTCTTCACTCACACTCTGCACTCACACTCTCAATCAATCTGCACTCTCAATCAATCTGCACTCTCAATCAATCTGCACTCTCAATCTGCACTCTCAATCAATCTGCACTCTCAATCTGCACTCTCAATCTGCACTCTCAATCAATCTGCACTCTCAATCTGCACTCTGAACTCTGCACTCACAATCTGCACTCTGAATCTGCACCCTGCACTCTGAACTCTGCATTCACAATCTGCACTCTGAATCTGCACTCTGCACTCACAAATGCACTCTTCACTCACACTCTGCACTCTGAATCTGCACTCACAAATGCACTCTTCACTCACACTCTGCACTCTGAATCTGCACTCTGCACTCACAAATGCACTCTTCACTCACACTCTGCACTCACACTCTGCACTCTGAATCTGCACTCACAAATGCACTCTTCACTCACACTCTGCACTCTGAATCTGCACTCTGCACTCACAAATGCACTCTTCACTCACACTCTTCACTCACACTCTGCACTCGCACTCTGAATCTGCACTCTGCACTCACACTCTGCATCTGCACTCACACTCTGAATCTGCACTCTGCACTCACACTCTGCATCTGCACTCTGCACTCACAAACAGCACTCTACACTCTTAATCTGCACTCTCAATCTGCACTCTCAATCAATCTGCACTCTGCACTCTGAACTCTGCACTCTGAACTCTGCACTCTGAACTCTGCACTCTGAACTCTGCACTCTGAACTCTGCACTCTGAACTCTGCACTCTGAACTCCGCACCCTGAACTCTGCACTCACAATCTGCACTCTGAACTCTGCACTCTAAATCTGCACCCTGCACTCTGAACTCTGCACTCAAAATCTGCACTCTGAATCTGAACTCTGCACTCACAATCTGCACTCTGAATCTGCACCCTGCAGTCTGAACTCTGCACTCGCACTCTGCACTCACAATCTGCACTCTGCACTCACAACCTGCACTCTGCACTCTCAATCTGCACTCTCAATCTGCACTCTCAATCAATCTGCACTCTCAATCTGCACTCTCAATCAATCTGCACTCTCAATCAATCTGCACTCTCAATCTGCACTCTCAATCTGCACTCTCAATCAATCTGCACTCTCAATCAATCTGCACTCTCAATCAATCTGCACTATCAATCTGCACTCTCAATCTACACTCTCAATCTACACTCTGCACTCACAATCTGCACTCACAATCTGCACTCTGAACTCTGCATCCAGCACTCTGAACTCTGCACTCTAAATCTGCACCCTGCCCTCTGCAGTCTAAATCTGCACCCTGCACTCTGAACTCTGCACTCACAATCTGCACTCTGCACTCACAATCTGCACTCTGAATCTGCACTCTGAACTCTGCACTCGCACTCTGCATTCGCACTCTGCACTCACAATCTGCACTCTGCACTCACAATCTGCACTCTCAATCTGCACTCTCAATCTGAACTCTCAATCTGAACTCTCAATCAATCTGTACTCTCAATCAATCTGCACTCTCAATCTGCACTCTCAATCTGCACTCTGCACTCACAATCTGCACTCTGAACTCTGCACCCTGCACTCTGAACTCTGCACTCACAATCTGCACTCTGAATCTACACTTTGAATCTGCACTCTCAATCTGCACTCTCAATCTGCACTCTCAATCTGCACTCTGAACTCTGCACTCACAATCTGCACTCTGAACTCTGCACTCACAATCTGCACTCTGAATCTGCACTCTGCACTCACAAATGCACTCTTCACTCACACTATGCACTCTTCACTCACACTCTGCACTCTTCACTCACACTCTGCACTCTTCACTCACACTCTGCACTCTTCACTAACACTCACACTCTCAATCAATCTGCACTCTCAATCAATCTGCACTCTCAATAAATCTGCACTCTCAATCAATCTGCACTCTCAATCTGCACTCTCAATCTGCACTCACAATCTGCACTCTCAATCTGCACTCTCAATCTGCACTCTCAATCTGCACTCTCAATCTGCACTCTCAATCAATCTGCACTCTCAATCAATCTGCACTCTCAATCTGCACTCTGAACTCTGCACTCACAATCTGCACTCGAATCTGCACCCTGCACTCTGAACTCTGCACTCACAATCTGCACTCTGAATCTGCACCCTGCACTCTGAACTCACAATCTGCACTCTGAATCTGCACTCTGCACTCTTCACTCACACTCTGCACTCACAAATGCACTCTTCACTCACACTCTGCACTCTGAATCTGCACTCTGCACTCACAAATGCACTCTTCACTCACACTCTGCACTCACACTCTGCACTCTGAATCTGCACTCTGCACTCACAAATGCACTCTTCACTCACACTCTGCACTCGCACTCTGAATCTGCACTCTGCACTCACACTCTGCATCTGCACTCTGCACTCACACTCTGCACTCTTCACTCACACTCTGCACTCTTCACTCACACTCTGCACTCTTCACTTACACTCTGCACTCTGAATCTGCACTCTGCACTCACACTCTGCATCTGCACTCACACTCTGCATCTGCACTCACACTCTGCATCTGCACTCACACTCTGCACTCTTCACTCACACTCTGCACTCTTCACTCACACTCTGCACTCTGAATCTGCACTCTGCACTCACACTCTGCACTCTGAATCTGCACTCACACTCTGCACTCTGAATCTGCACACACACTCTGCACTCTGAATCTGCACACACACTCTGCACTCTGAATCTGCACTCTGCACTCACACTCTGCACTCACAGTCTGCACTCTGCACTCACAATCTGCACTCTCAATCTGCACTCTGAACTCTGCACTCACAATCTGCACTCTGAATCTGCACTCTGAATCTGCACCCTGCACTCACAATCTGCACCCTGCACTCACACTCTGCACTCACAATCTGCACTCTCAATCTGCACTCTCAATCTGAACTCTGCACTCACAATCTGCACTCTGAACTCTGCACCCTGCACTCTGAACTCTGCACTCACAATCTGCACTCTGAATCTACACTTTGAATCTGCACTCTCAATCTGCACTCTCAATCTGCACTCTCAATCTGCACTCTGAACTCTGTACTCACAATCTGCACTCTGAACTCTGCACTCACAATCTGCACTCTGAATCTGCACTCTGCACTCACAAATGCACTCTTCACTCACACTATGCACTCTTCACTCACACTCTGCACTCTTCACTCACACTCTGCACTCTTCACTCACACTCTGCACTCTTCACTAACACTCACACTCTCAATCAATCTGCACTCTCAATCAATCTGCACTCTCAATAAATCTGCACTCTCAATCAATCTGCACTCTCAATCTGCACTCTCAATCTGCACTCACAATCTGCACTCTCAATCTGCACTCTCAATCTGCACTCTCAATCTGCACTCTCAATCAATCTGCACTCTCAATCAATCTGCACTCTCAATCTGCACTCTGAACTCTGCACTCACAATCTGCACTCGAATCTGCACCCTGCACTCTGAACTCTGCAATCACAATCTGCACTCTGAATCTGCACCCTGCACTCTGAACTCACAATCTGCACTCTGAATCTGCACTCTGCACTCTTCACTCACACTCTGCACTCTGAATCTGCACTCTGCACTCACAAATGCACTCTTCACTCACACTCTGCACTCTGAATCTGCACTCTGCACTCACAAATGCACTCTTCACTCACACTCTGCACTCACACTCTGCACTCTGAATCTGCACTCTGCACTCACAAATGCACTCTTCACTCACACTCTGCACTCGCACTCTGAATCTGCACTCTGCACTCACACTCTGCATCTGCACTCTGCACTCACACTCTGCACTCTTCACTCACACTCTGCACTCTTCACTCACACTCTGCACTCTTCACTTACACTCTGCACTCTGAATCTGCACTCTGCATCTGCACTCACACTCTGCATCTGCACTCACACTCTGCACTCTTCACTCACACTCTGCACTCTTCACTCACACTCTGCACTCTGAATCTGCACTCTGCACTCACACTCTGCACTCTGAATCTGCACTCACACTCTGCACTCTGAATCTGCACACACACTCTGCACTCTGAATCTGCACACACACTCTGCACTCTGAATCTGCACTCTGCACTCACACTCTGCACTCACAGTCTGCACTCTGCACTCTGAATCTGCACTCTGCACTCACAATCTGCACTCTCAATCTGCACTCTGAACTCTGCACTCACAATCTGCACTCTGAATCTGCACCCTGCACTCACAATCTGCACCCTGCACTCACACTCTGCACTCACACTCTGCACTCTGAATCTGCACTCTGAACTCACAAACAACACTCATAATCTGCACTCTGAATCTGCACTCTGCACTCACAAATGCACTCTTCACTCACACTCTGCACTCTTCACTCACACTCTGCACTCTGAATCTGCACTCTGCACTCACACTCTGCACTCTGAATCTGCACTCTGCACTCACACTCCGCACTCTGCACTCTGAACTCACAAACAGCACTCACAATCTGCACTCTGCACTCACACTCTGCACTCTGAATCTGCACTCTCAATCTGCACTCTCAATATGCACTCTCAATATGCACTCTCAGCACACAGCACTCTACAGCACACAGCACTCTACAGCACACACCACTCTAAGCACACAGCACTCTAAGCACACAGCACTCTACAGCACACAGCACACTACAGGACACAGCACTCTACAGCACACAGCACTCTACAGCACACAGCACTCTACAGCACTCTTCAACAAACAACACTCTTCAGCACACAGCACTCTACAGCACACAGCACTCTACAGCACACAGCACTCTTCAGCACACAGCACTCTTCAGCACACAGCACTCTACAGCACATATCACTCTGCACTCAACAGCACACAGCACTCTGCACTGTACAGCACACAACACTCTACAGACTCTACAGCACACAGCACTCTACAGCACACAGCACTCTTCAGCACACAGCACTCTTCAGCACACAGCACTCTACAGCACACAGCACTCTACAGCACTTCTCAGTACACAGCACTCCTCAGCACACAACACTTCTCAGCACACAGCACCTCTCAGCACACAGCACTTCTCAGCACACAGAACTCTACAGCACACACCACTCTCTGCACTCTTGTTGGACAGGCCACATGACGGGCCGCTCTCCCCCGGCTCGACCAGGCCCGAGCCCAGTCATGCAAGCACCACACACCACCATTGTACGTCCTACGTCCCCTCAGGGACACCTGCCCTCGAACATGATCACCTCATGAGCCCGATCCACTGCCGACCCATGCGCTCAGCCTGGGCCGCCATCTTGGACACTTCGTCACGTTGGTGGCCAGCGGCGCGATCCGAATCACCGCATAACGTACAGAGAGTAGCTCACCCCACAACGAACAACAATGTCAACTAAAGAGAGCGGATCAACTGAGAAGTTCCAAATGGAAAAACTCGAGGAATACAGCCATCGTGAACTAAAGCAGTTCTGCATCGAACTAGGTATCGCTACCACCGGACTAAGTACCAAGGACGATTTTAAGCATGCCCTAGAATCTTGGGCAGAGACCGGGGATGTCGAAGCCCCTGAGCAAAGCACCGCGAAAAATACCAGCACGGGCCCTGAGGGGCAAAGAACCAGTCTCTCGCAAGACGAGATCCAAGAAAGAGAAAAAGCCCGACTACACGAACTCGAAATGGCCCGACTCAAGATGGACATAGAACTCAAATTGGCCGAGCAAAAAATAAACTTAGAGCACCTTCGCCTCCGAGAAGAAAGAGAGGAGAAACAGAGGCAAAGGGAGCTCGAGGAAAAAAGACTAACGTACGAGCACGAGCGGAACCTAGCCGAGATCAACCTGCGCAAACAGAATAAAGAGTTAGGGGTGCCTGACCGACCGTCCACCCCAGGGACCACGGAGAAAAAAGTGCACATCCCCAAGGATGTGGTCCGAGAATATTTTCGAGAAGACGACATCCAGCAATGGTTTAAGGCCTATGAAATCGCGATGACTGCGCACCGGATCGATAGAGCCGACTGGGGAGCCGGCCTATGGGGCAAATTCCTCAATGAGGGCCGCGATACTCTGTTACAGCTCCCAGACCACCAGATGACCTCCTACGACCATATGAAAGCGGCCCTCCCCCGCTATGGCCTCACGCCCGAGATGTACCGTCAGCGGTTCCGAGACTGCACACGCATTCCAGGTACAACTTGGGTGGACTATGTAACGTACTTTAGCAGAGCCTTCGAAGGCTGGATCAGAGGGAACAACGTCACGACCTACGAGCAGCTGTTCAATCTGATGGTATGGGAGCATCTGTCCAACAATTGCTTCATTGAACTACGCCAACACCTCCTCGACAGCAAGTTAACCGATCCCCGGCAGCTCGCAGCCGAAGCTGACCGGTGGGAGATCACCAGAGTGGGCCGGAATGGGTCCTACGAGCAGAACAGGAACAACAATGGTCACCCCCGACCCAGAGGAGGAGGAGGGGGCCAAGGACGAGGAAGAGACAACACTCCGGCCGCCCCCACTACCAGCACCACCCCCCCGGCCAACCGGGGCAGCACCCCGGCGCGACCGGGATACAGAGCCAATGTTACATGTCACCGATGCCAACGAGTCGGCCACTATGCAAACGACCCAAGCTGCCCGCAGTATCAGAGTCCAAGACCCCGCCAGGTGGCCGCCGCGGCACTAGGGGAAGAACAGATCTCCGAGGAACAAGAAACAGACGAGCAAGAGTATCAAGAGTGGGAGCCAGCAGCCATGACTCTCGCGTGCTTAGGGGGAAGAGACATGGTCCCGCGGGTCCCCCTACCCGCTAACACCCAGAAGTACAGCCAATGGGTGAGCATCAATGGACAACGGGCCGAAGCCCTTCGAGACACCGGGGCCAGTGTGACAGCCGTCCGCTGTCATCTGGTGACCCCAGAACAATATCTACCGAACATTCTCTGCCCTGTGCGATCCGCCGACAACTCAGAGAGTCTGTGTCGGATGGCCTGCGTCCCCTTTGAGTGGGGAGGGGTCTCCGGCATGCTGAAGGTAACGGTCCGAGACGACGCCCCCGTGGACTGCCTCCTCGGAAATGACCTGGAAAGCTCCCCGTGGGCAGCCGTGGAGCGAAAAGAACACTTGGGGATGTTGGGCGTCCCAGACTGGGCGTGCGTCACCACCCGGTCCATGGCCGCCCGTGCCAACCCTCACCCCGAAGAACCAGAATGGCCGGCGCCACCGCCCCCGGTCGCCCCCGCCGAGACCCCCGACCATGGTATCCCCCTCGAACTTGCCCAACCTTCCGACCTTGCTAATCTTGACCAGTGGGCTCAAGAAGGGGGACCCACACAAGAACAATTTCGTCAGGAGCAGGAGACCTGTCCCTCCCTTGAGGGACTCCGACAACAAGCGCTCGCCCAAAGCGCAGGGGATACCTCCGGAACTCATTGGGTCTACTGGGACAATGACCTATTGTACAGCGAGCAACGAATCGCCGAGCTAGGGGCCAACCGAGTACTAGTGGTGCCCCTCCGCTTTAGAGACTTCCTGCTAAATCTGGCCCACGATGTCCCCCTGGCCGGGCACCTGGGACAAGATAAAACCTACAGCCGCCTAGTGACCCACTTCTTCTGGCCAAAAATGAGAAACGATGTGCACCAGCATTGCCGATCTTGCCCCACGTGCCAAGCCAGTGGGAAGAGCGGCCGCAAATTAAAGGCCCCCCTGCAACCCTTTCCAGTAGTCACGACCCCATTTGAGAGGGTCGGAATAGACATTGTGGGACCCCTAGACCCGCGTACAAGACAAGGCCATCGCTTCATCCTGGTACTAGTGGACCACGCCACCCGCTACCCTGAGGCTATTCCTCTCCGGACCGTGACAGCCCCAGTGGTCGGCCGGGCCCTGATGGGGATCTTCTCCCGTGTGGGGTTCCCCCGAGAAGTCGTCAGTGACAGAGGCACAAACTTTATCTCCAAATATATGAAGTCCCTCTGGCAACAGTGTGGGGTCACCTACCGCTTCACGACCCCCTATCACCCCCAAGGAAACGGACTTGTTGAGCGGTTCAATCGCACGCTAAAAGGGATGATCGGGGGATTGGAAGAGCCCCTCCGTCGCCAGTGGGATGTGCTGCTGCCGTGCCTCCTCTTCGCCTACCGGGAGGTCCCACAGAAGTCCCTAGGCTTCAGCCCATTCGAGCTGCTCTATGGGCACCCAGTACGGGGGCCACTCAGCCTGATCAAAGAAGGCTGGGAGATGCCTCCGGCCAAGAGTCCGCCCGATGTCTTCCGGTACCTCCTCACCCTCCGCAACCAGTCCCGAAGGTTCAGAGACCTAGCAAAAGCCAACCTAGAGACCAGTCAAGAGGACATGAAGAAATGGTATGACCAGAACGCCTCATCTATTGAATTCGAGCCGGGGCAACAGGTCTGGGTAATGTCCCCCACAGAACCGTGCGCTCTCCAAGACAAATGGACGGGACCCTTCAAGGTAATCGAGCGCAAGGGTCCTGCCACCTATCTGATCGATATGGAGTCCGCCCGGAATCCGCTCCGAGTCCTCCACACCAACAGACTGAAACCCCACTTTGCACGAACAGAACTCAGTCTCTTGATGGCCACAGACAATGGGGTTGAAGACGACTCCGAACCTCTCCCTGACCTCTTGCGGACCCAGGAGCAAGACGGCTCCGTGGATGGGGTCCGACTCTCGGAGACCCTCACCAGAGAACAACGCCACGAGTGCCAAGCCCTCCTATCACGATTTGCCAGTCTGTTCTCCCTCACCCCAGGTGTCACTTCCTGGTGTGTGCACGATGTGGACACCGGAGACAGCCCTCCTATCCGCCACCGGGCCTACCGCGTACCTGATCGGGTACGGGCCTGCATCCAGGCGGAAGTAGCTAAGATGCTCACGCTCGGGGTCATCGAGCCCTCAGACAGTCCATGGGCCAGCCCGGTCGTACTGGTCCCCAAAGCAGCCGCCCCCGGAACCACACCAGAACTCCGGTTCTGTGTCGACTACCGGGGCCTGAATGACGTCACCAGAACGGACGCACACCCCATCCCCCGGGCAGATGAACTGGTCGACCGAATGGGCGCTGCCCGCTACCTCAGCATCTTCGACCTGACGGCAGGTTATTGGCAGATCGGCCTCACATCCCGAGCACAAGAACGTTCTGCCTTCTCCACCCCCGATGGCCACTATCATTTTAAGGTCATGCCCTTCGGCATGAAAAATGCCCCAGCGACTTTCCAACGGCTCGTCAACCAGGTCCTGGCGGGGCTCGAAGAGTTCAGCGCCGCCTACCTGGACGACATCGCTGTGTACAGCCACCATTGGACCGAGCACCTCCACCACCTCCAAGCAGTACTACAAGCCCTTCAGCGAGCTGGCCTCACGATCAAGGCCAGCAAATGTCAAATTGGACAGGGGTCGGTGACCTACCTCGGACACCAGGTGGGAAGCGGCTTAGTGGCCCCTCTACAGCTGAAGATTGCCGCCATCCAGAACTGGCAACCCCCTATCACTCAAACTGAGGTGCGAGCCTTCCTGGGCCTCACGGGCTACTACCGAAGGTTCGTGAAAGACTATGGTACCATCGTGGGGCCTCTCACCGAACTCACATCAAAAAATCAGCCCAAGAAAGTGAACTGGACCCCAGAGTGTCAAGCGGCATTCGAACAGTTAAAGGCCGCCATGTGTTCCGCTCCTGTGCTCCAGGCCCCAGACTACAGCCGGGAGTTCGTCGTCCAGACGGACGCCTCCGACCAGGGCATTGGGGCAGTCCTGTCCCAAATGAACACCGAAGGCCTTGATCAACCGGTGGCCTTCATCAGCCGGAGACTCCTACCACGGGAACAACGCTGGAGCACCATAGAAAGGGAAGCCTTCGCTGTGGTATGGGCCCTCAAGAAGCTCCGGCCCTACCTTTTTGGCACCCACTTTCGGGTGCAGACTGACCACCGACCCCTGCAGTGGTTGATGCATATGCGGGGGGAAAACCCAAAACTGCTACGCTGGTCCATCTCCTTGCAAGGTATGGACTTCACGGTTGAACACCGGCCTGGGTCCGACCACGCCAACGCGGATGGCCTGTCCCGGTTTTTCCGCCTCGACGAAGAGAGTCCCCAAGAGGATGGGTAACTCTCCCCGCCTTCAGCTGGGGGGGACGCATGTTGGACAGGCCACATGACGGGCCGCTCTCCCCCGGCTCGACCAGGCCCGAGCCCAGTCATGCAAGCACCACACACCACCATTGTACGTCCTACGTCCCCTCAGGGACACCTGCCCTCGAACATGATCACCTCATGAGCCCGATCCACTGCCGACCCATGCGCTCAGCCTGGGCCGCCATCTTGGACACTTCGTCACGAGGCCGCCTGGCCCCCGATCGACCTCAACCCTGGGCCTAGCCCGGCCTCAGACATTCCGGCACCACCCTCCACCCAGGAGGTGAGCGAGCTACTTGGCAGGTCAATGGGAGAAAGAGGTGTCGATGGCTCTCCCCCGGCCAGTGCCGCTCGCCCATCGCCTCCCCGGGCGCTGGCTCCACCCCCCTGCTGGGTGTCTGGACTCCCTCATCCCGGACCTCCCGACCTCCAAGTGCGAGGGTCCGGACATCAAAGCACGCCAGCCCTATAACTGGGGCAGCTCCAGAGCAGGAAGGCAGTTGTATCTTGGAGTCGAGAGACGTAAAGAGGAACTCATCCTGGACGGACTACTGGCGCTGCCGTAGCTCTGTCCTGTGCACCATCGTCCTGCCTGTTGGCGCTGCCACAGCCGTCGTAACCTTCATCCTTCATCGTCGTCCGGATCTGCTGGCGAGGCCGCGGACCGTTGTAACCGTCATCTGCATCGGGACCTGCTTGGCTTCTCCACGGCCCGTCGACCATCCGTCATCCATCCCGGGACCTGCTTGGCTTCTCCACGGCCCGTCGATCATCCTTCGTCCATCTCGGGACCGGCTTGGCTCCTCCACGGCCCGATCAGCAAACACGCCGAGCTCGAGGATTGAGAGCTATTTAACTCATTGGCAACTAAGACTGTCCCGCTACCCCTTTTTCCTCAACCAGAGATCAGAACCGAGGGGACCCCTGAGTCCAGACCTCCTTGTATCATATCAACGTAACCTAAGAATTGCCTATAAAGTCTCGTTAACCTTCAATCTTGTGTGGTGTCCGTCTGTGGGGGGGGGAAGTTACTTATCTGTACAGTCGTTGGAGACGGCTCTCCCTGGAGACCTCTCCCCGTAATCTCGGCCGACCCTCCCGGTCCGTCTAACAACTCTCAATCTGCACTCTCAAACTGCACTCTCAATCAATCTGCACTCTGTTAGACGGAGACCCAGAGGGTCGGCCGAGTACAGGGGGAGAGGCCTCCGGTGAGGGCCGTCTCCAGCGATCGTACAGACAAGTAACTTACCCCCCACAAATGGACACCACACAAGGATGAGGTCTGCACACTTTATATAGGGGTCTTGAGGCAAGGTTATCAACGATACAGTGGGGGCAGGACACGAGGATCCTCCCAATTCTAGTCTCTGTAGGGTAAAGGGTAGCGGGACAGTCTTGGTACCGGTCCGGTACAGGGGCGACCAGAAGGAGCTCACAATCCTCGAGCTCAGGGTTTTGCAAGATCCGGCCGCGGCAGCGCCAGCAGGCTAGGATGATAGTTCTCGGCAAGGAGTGCCGTGGCAGCGCCAGCAGGCTAGGATGATAGTTCTCGGCAAGGAGGGCCGCGGCAGCGCCAGCAGGCTAGGATGATAGTTCTCGGCAAGGAGGGCCGCGGCAGCGCCAGCAGGCCAGGATGAAGGCTTTACGACGAGGAGGGCAGCGGCAGCGCCAGCAGGCTAGGATGAGGGTTCACGTTGCAGAGGGGCCGCGGCAGCGCCAGCAGGCCGGAGCGATAGTTCACAAGGATGGACCGTGGCAGCGCCAGCAGGCCAAGGCGAAGGTGCACGTTGCAGAGGGCCGCGGCAGCGCCAGCAGGCTTCAGAGATGGTTCACAAGGCAGGGCGGCGGCAGCGCCAGCAGTCCGTCAAGGATGAGTTCTTCAAGGTGTCTCTCGACTCCAGGATACAACTGCCTTCCTGCTCTGGAGCTGCCCCAGTTATAGGTCTGGTCTCCTTTGATGTCCGGACCCTCGCGCTTGGAGGTCGGGAGGTCTGGGATGAGGGAGTCCAGACACCCAGCAGGGGGGTGGAGCCAGCGCACGGGGAGGCCGGGGGCGATCGGCACCTGGCGGGGGAGAGCCATCGACACTCCTTTCTCCCATTGACCTGCCAAGTGGTCTCTTCACCTCCTGGGTGGATGGTGGTGCCTCGATGTCGGGGCCTGGCCAGGCCCAGGGTTGGGGTCGAGCCGAGGCCACGCGGCCTCGTGATGCAGTGTCCAAAGATGGCGGCTGGGCCAGGGCAATGGTGCTGACGGAGGCCCGGGCCAGCCGATACTGGGGTGTTCGGGAGCAGGCGTCCCGTTGGGGACGGGTTGCGGGTTGCCGGGATGGTTCTTTCTGGGGATACAGGGAGAGCCGGTGTCCGGGCCTTATCATGCGGGGAGGGAGTGGGCCTTTCACGAGGCCTGTCCAACATGCGTCCCCCCCCAGCTGAAGGCAGGGAGAGTCACCCATCCTCTTGGGTACTCTCCTCGCCGAGGCGGAAAAAGCCGACAGGCCGTCCGCGTTGGCGTGGTCCTGGCCAGGACGATGCTCCACAGTGAAGTCCATCCCCTGCAAGGAGATGGACCATCGCAACAGTTTTAGGTTCTCCGCCCGCATTTGCATCAGCCACTGCAGGGGTCGGTGGTCTGTCTGTACCCTGAAATGGGTACCGAAGAGGTAGGGCCGGAGTTTCTTGAGGGCCCATACCACTGCGAAGGCCTCCCGCTCGATGGTGCTCCAGCGCTGTTCTCGAGCCAGCAGGCTTCGGCTGATGAAGGCCACTGGCTGATCGACTCCCTCTGCGTTGAGTTGAGAGAGGACTGCCCCAATGCCCTGATCTGAGGCGTCCGTCTGGACTATGAATTCCCGGCTGTAGTCGGGGGCCTGGAGCACGGGGGCGGTGCACATGGCGGTCTTCAACTTCTCGAAGGCCGCTTGACAGTCCGGAGTCCATTTGACTGTTTTGGGGTTTTTCTTGGAAGTGAGTTCTGTGAGGGGCCCCACAATGCTGCCATAGTCCTTTACAAACCGCCGGTAGTATCCACTATCTGTTGCCATCAGTAGGCTGAGTTCTGAACGTATGAAGTGGGGTTTGAGTCTGTTGGCGTGGAGGACTCGTAGGGGGTTCCGGGAGGACTCCATGTCGATGAGGTAGGTGACGGGTGTAGGAGAGTAGGGTCTGCAATCCTATGATCACCCAGATTTTTTGCTTTTGTTTCACTGGTTTACGACTTTCTCTGGCTGTGGGCCTGCCAATCAGACCCACAGCCTGGCTGTTCTCTTTCTAAATTACGATATGTACCCTAGGTGCATTTACCAATTGGTACTGGGCCACCTTACCAGACCCCGTAACGCAGGGCATAGGTGTACCCAGGGCCGCCAGGGGCTGCAGCATGTATTATGCCACCCCTGGCTGGCCTCCTAAATTTGACACAACTGGCTGCATGACAGCTGGGGCGAAGTCGTGTAATCACACTTTTCTTTAGATATAGTAGCCCTATATCTAACCATACCATGGACACCCGAGTTCCTATCAGTCACTCCTATGGCAGGCCTTGACAATCCTGAAGGCAGAGTGCGTGGGCTCGTGTGAACTAGGTTCTGGCCCGAGCCGAGCCCGGTTGCAGCTTGCGGAATCAAGACCCAATGGCTGTTCCATGATAACGCGTACCACATCGGTAACTTCGGTGTCGCGTTATCAAGACATGTCGAGTAAGGTGTCATACGAATCGGGATGCTGCCCTCTCACCAACTCTGGCGACGAGGTTAGCATTCCGCCCTTCTAGAGGGACACGACATGTACGTAACTGTGAACCCCGGTTAAAGTTAACTAAAGCCTCAGCTCCACAA
The DNA here is from genome assembly GCF_964263255.1 of Lissotriton vulgaris. NCBI lineage: Eukaryota > Metazoa > Chordata > Amphibia > Caudata > Salamandridae > Lissotriton > Lissotriton vulgaris. The sequence continues at coordinate 1,149,729,539 of NC_141685.1, read as the reverse complement.
AGTGGATGCTGCCACCACAGACACGAGTCTGACCTCCTGCTGCTGGGAGTCCTTCCAGCGAGGAGAGCTTGGACAAAGGGTTTCCTGTCGAGGGCGGTGTTCGCACCGTCCCAGACAGGGTTTGTGTATTCTGGGTAGGTAGGGCTTTTGCGAGAAGGTGACTGCGGAGTGGCACCCCGGTGCTCACTACGCATCTGCCGGTCAGAACCAGTTCCAGGGGCGCCAGCCCTGGCCTGGGGAAAGTCCAGCAGGGGAGAGGGGTGTAACTACCCCCCTTCCTGGTCCCACCCTTAGGGCAGGACCTAGTCATGTACCCACCCCTTTCTTTAGAATAAAGGCCGGAGCGGGGACCCTTCCAAATTAGATCATCTTTGAATCAAGAACTACTTTCTACGAAAGGACACTCAAGACTCTTCTCAAGATTTCTCCCTTGTGACTAAGGAGTAGTCACCCTGCATCAGCGGGCACCATCTAAGAACTCTGCGGTTTGCTGCAAGTCCTTCCTCAAGGATCCGACGGCCCAGCTCGACGAGAACCGGCTTCCCTGGCACCTCTGACCTCTACCCACGTCATCAGCTCAGCTGTGATCTGTGGGTGCGACGAGACCTCGAGGGACCGGCCATCATCAGAACCTGCACGCTCTTAACCAGCACGACCACCGAAGCAATTCTCTGGTGATTGCTCTGGGGTCCGAGAAGCCCCGACCCTGAGCCGCTCCAGCACCGGAGTGCAGTCTCCCAGCATCTCCACGATCTGCGTGGGGCCCTTCTGCTCGCTGCTCAGCACATTGTCTGGTCACTAGCCGCTGGCTTGTGCCCTTCTGTGACGACAGCCGACAATCAACTCTGCTGGTCTGGTTGCTCCAGACTGGCCCTTGCTTCCATCTTTGCGAGAAGCACCCCGGACCCTCCTGGTCCACTCACGGCGCCATCTTAGGCCCACCACGTGGCCCTGAGATCTGCCAAGGCTTGTTGCCCCATCCTGGGCCCAGCGACGCCGACAGCATCATCCTTCGTGGGACAGCTCGCACCTCCACCGTGGTCGCCGACAACGCCTCCTGGTCCGTGAGACTGCAGAGCCTAGCGTCGCCCACTCACCTGGTCGAGGTGACGGCCAACCGGTGCCTTCCTGGTACCCTCTGACTACTGGCTAGTAGTACGAACTTGGTCCCCTCTGCTTTCAGGTATCATCAATCTCTGATCCAGGCTTGGATCTCTACGAACTATTCATCACTGGTCGCCGGCCAGCAACTCCTTTTCTTCCGGCTCCTGGCTCGTCAGCGAAGACCCCGACGCCTGTAAGACTTGTGCAGCCGCAGCCCTCGTGGCTAGGTAACTCGGCATTTCGGTGCCTGCATAGCCTCTTTACTCTAGGGTCCCGAGTCCCTCGCTTCCGACTTGCCTTATCGGGTCCGCCCGAGACCTTAAACTTTCCGTGTCCTCGGACACTTGTTTTAATTGTGCACTTGAAGTATTTTCCTAAGAGATTTGGTTTGTGCTTAGTACCCTGTCCTCATAAAGAGTCCAGGGCTGTTGTGAATCTTAATAAATATCCTGTTTATTTTCATAACACTTGTGTGGTGTCCTTTCACTGGGTATTCAAGGGGTACATGTGTGGTAAACAGCTGGCTTAACGCGCCCTCTCGAGTCTTTAGCCTTAGACTGCTCGTATCCACGCTACTAGGATAGCTGGTCTATAGGTTGACTTACAACCAAACACCATAAGGGTCGTTGGAACGATACATAGCGGTCGCTAGAATAGCGAACGTTGCATATCGGGCCAACTTCTCACAACGGGGCCCTTGCACTCTATCACCTTGAAGGGTCCTGTCCATTTGTCCTGTAGGGCACAGGGTTTGACCGGAGACATCACCCAGACTTGTTGTCCCGGTTTGAACTCGATGGAGGAGGCATGCTGTTCATACCATTTCTTCATGTCCTCCTGGCTGGCTTCAAGGTTGGCTTTGGCGAGCTCCCTGGATCGCTGGGTCTGGTTGCGAAGGGTCAGGAGATACTTATATACATCTGGAGGAGTCTTCTGGGGGGCCGTCTCCCATCCTTCCTTGACCAGGCTGAGGGGACCCCGGACGGGGTGCCCGTACAGGAGCTCAAAGGGGCTGAAGCCTAGGGATTTCTGGGGGACTTCTCGATAGGCGAATAGGAGGCACGGGAGCAGCACGTCCCATTGGCGACGTAGGGGTTCTTCTAGGCCCATGATCATTCCCTTGAGAGTGCGGTTAAACCGCTCGACCAGTCCATTTCCTTGCGGGTGATAAGGGGTCGTGAATTTGTAGGTGACCCCGCACTGTTGCCAGAGAGACCTCATGTACTTCGAGATAAAGTTTGTGCCCCTGTCGCTGACGACTTCCCGGGGGAAGCCCACTCGAGAGAAGATCCCCATCAGGGCTCGGCCTACCACGGGCGCTGTCACGGTCCGAAGAGGAATGGCCTCGGGATAGCGGGTGGCGTGGTCCACCAGGACCAGGATGAACAGGTGCCCCTGTGCCGTTCGGGGGTCCAGGGGCCCCACAATGTCTATTCCCACCCGTTCGAACGGGGTGGTGACGACGGGAAAGGGTTGCAAGGGTGCTTTGATCTTTCGACCGCTCTTCCCGCTGGCCTGGCAGGTGGGGCAGGCCCGGCAGTGGTTGGAGACGTCATTTCGCATTTTGGGCCAGTAGAAGTGGGTTACCAGGCGGTTGTACGTTTTGTCTTGCCCCAGGTGCCCAGCAAGAGGGACATCGTGTGCCAAGTTCAAAAGGAAGTCTCTGAAGCGAAGGGGTACCACCAGCACCCGACTGGCCCCCAGCTCAGCAATTCTTTGCTCACTGTAGAGCAGGTCATTGTCCCAATAAATCCAGTGGGCCCCTGAGGTGTCTCCTGCGCTCTGGGCGAGGGCTTGCTGCCGGAGTCCCTCGAGGGAGGGACATGTTCTCTGCTCCTTTCGGAATTGTTCCTGGGTGGGACCACCCTCTTGACGCCACTGGGCCAGTTCGGGGAGGTCCTGGAACCGATCGGGCCCTTCTTCGTTTTGTTCTGGAGGACTGGCTCTTAGGGTGGCTCCCTCTGGGACGATCGGGGGAGGAGGCTCTGGCCATTCGTGTTCTTCGGGACTGGGGATGGCGTGGACCGCCATGGACCGGGTCGTTACGCAGACCCATTCAGGGAGGCCCAACATCCCCAGGTGCTCTCTTCTTTCGACGGCTGCCCAGGGGGAACTTTTGAGGTCGTTCCCCCAGGAGGCAGACAACGGGTGCATCATCGCGGACAGTTACTTTCAGCATTCCGGACACTCCTCCCCACTCGAAGGGGACGCAGGCCATCCGACACAGGCTTTCTGAGTTGTCGGCTGACCGGACAGGGCAAAGGATGTTTGGCAAGATCTGGTCCGGGGTCACCAGATGACAGCGGACTGCGGTCACACTGGACCCGGTGCCGCGTAGGGCTTCAGCCCGGCGCCCATTAATGTTGACCCACTGGCTGTATTTCTGCGTGTTGGCGGGTAGGGGGGCCCGCGGGATCATGTCTCTTTCCCCTAGGCAGACCAGGGACATGGCGGCAGGTTCCCACTCTGGCTGGTCGGCCTCGTACTCCTCAGGGTCTTCTGGGGTTTGCTCTTCCCCCAGGGCGGCGGCAGCGACCTGGCGAGGCATAGGGTTCTGGTTCTTCGGGCAATTAGGATCATTGGCGTAGTGGCCGGGTCGCTGGCATCGGTGGCAAGTAACGTTGGCCCGGAAATCTGGACGCATCGGGGGGTTTCCCCTGCCGGCCGGGGGCGGGGCGATGCTGGCGGGAGTCCCCGGGACGGCGTCTCTGCCCCGACCCTGGCCTCCTCCTCCCCCTCGGGGGCGATGGGGTCCTTGGGTGGTTCTGTTCGGTTCGCTGGGCCCGTTTCGGGCAACTCGGGTGCTTTCCCATCAGTCAGCTTCGGCGGCGAGTTGCCGAGGTTCAGTCAGTTTACTGTCGAGGAGGTGCTGCCTGAGCTCGACGAAGCAATTGTTAGAAAGGTGCTCCACACAATAAGGTCAAAGAGTTGCTCGTAAGTGGTCACCTTGCTGCCCTTGATCCACCCCTCGAAGGCTCGGCTGAAGAAGTTCACGTACTCCACCCAAGTCGTACCCGGGATCCGTTTGCAGTCGCGGAACCGCTGGCGGTACATCTCGGGCGTGAGTCCGTATTGAGTGAGGAGGGCGGCTTTCATGTGGTCGTAGGATGTCATCTGATGGTCCGGGAGTTGCAGCAGGGCGTCTCGCCCTTCGCTGACGAACCTCCCCCATAACCCGGCTCCCCAGTCGCTCCGGGGAATCCGGTGGGAGGTCATGGCTACCTCATAGGCTTTGAACCATTGCTGGATATCATCGTTCCGGTAATACTCTCTGACGACATCCTTGGGGATGTGGACTTTAGGGTCTGTAGTGGCAGGAGTGTTCGGGCGCTCGGGAACCCCGAGATCTTTGTTCTGTTTCCGAAGCTCTATTTCTTTTAGGTTGCGCTCATGTTCGTAGGCTAGCTTTTTCTCTTCTAACTCTCTCTGTCTTTGTTTCTCTTCCCGCTCCTCTCGAAGCCGCAGGTGTTCCAACGTTATTTTTTGTTCCGACAATTTAAGTTCTCCATCTAAACGAAGTCGAGCCAGTTCCAATTCATGGAGCCTGCTTTTTTCCCGTTCTCGGATCTCCTCCAGGGAGAGACCCGATCTTCTTTCTTCCGTCGGAGTGGTGCTCGTTTCCGGTGCCTCGAGGCTTTGGTTTTGGGGTACGGCCGTACCCGTCTCTGCCCAAGATTCCAGGGCCTTTTTGAAGTCTTCTTTCGTGCTCAGTCCTGTGGTAGCAATGCCTAGTTCTATGCAGAATTGTTTTAGTTCTCTGTGGTTGTACTCTTCTAGTTTCTCCATCTGGAATTTTTCTGTGGTTCCGCTCTCTTTTGTTGTCATTGTGGTTGAGTCGTGGGGCGAGTTACTCTCTGTACGATTACGCGTTGGTTCGGATCGCGCCGCTGGCCACCAATGTTAGACGGAGACCCAGAGGGTCGGCCGAGTACAGGGGGAGAGGCCTCCGGTGAGGGCCGTCTCCGGCGATCGTACAGACAAGTAACTTCCCCCCCACAAATGGACACCACACAAGGATGAGATCTGCACACTTTATGTAGGGTTCTTGAGGCAAGGTTATCAACGATACAGTGGGGGCAGGACACGAGGATCCTCCCAATTCTAGTCTCTGTAGGGCAAGGGGTAGCGGGACAGTCTTGGTACCGGTCCAGTACAGGGGCGGCCAAAAGGAGCTCACAATCCTCGAGTACAGGGGTCTGCAAGGTCGGGCCGCAGCAGCGCCAGCAGGCTAGGATGATAGTTCTCGGCAAGGAGGGCCGCGGCAGCGCCAGCAGGCTAAGATGATAGTTCTCGGCAAGGAGGGCCGCGGCAGCGCCAGCAGGCCAGGATGAAGGCTTTACGACGAGGAGGGCCGCGACAGCGCCAGCAGGCCAGGATGAGGGTTCACGTTGCAGAGGGGCCGCAGCAGCGCCAGCAGGCCGGAGCGATGGTTCACAAGGATGGGCCGCGGCAGCGCCAGCAGGCCAAGGCGAATGTGCACGTTGCAGAGGGCCGCGGCAGCGCCAGCAGGCTTCAGAGATGGTTCACAAGGCAAGGCTGCGGCAGCGCCAGCAGTCCGTCAAGGATGAGTTCTTCAAGGTGTCTCTCGACTCCAGGATACAACTGCCTTCCTGCTCTGGAGCTGCCCCAGTTATAGGTCTGGTCTCCTTTGATGTCCGGACCCTCGCGCTTGGAGGTCGGGAGGTCCGGGATGAGGGAGTCCAGACACCCAGCAGGGGGGTGGAGCCAGTGCCCGGGTAGGCCGGGGGCGATCGACACCTGGCGGGGGAGAGCCATCGACACTCCTTTCTCCCATTGACCTTCCAAGTGGTCTCTTCACCTCCTGGGTGGATGGTGGTGCCTCGATGTCGGGGCCTGGCCAGGCCCAGGGTTGGGGTCGAGCCGAGGCCACGCGGCCTCGTGATGCAGTGTCCAAAGATGGCGGCTGGGCCGGGGCAATGGTGCTGACGGAGGCCCGGGCCAGCCGATACTGGGGTGTTCGGGAGCAGGTGTCCCGTTGGGGACGGGTTACGGGTTGCCTCGGTGGGTTGCCGGGATGGTTCTTTCTGGGGATACAGGGAGAGCCGGCGTCCGGGCCTTATCATGCGGGGAGGGAGCGGGCCTTTCACGAGGCCTGTCCAACAGAGTCCCCCTCCTGGGGACTCGAGAATAAAGGAAATGCCCCCTTGGCCCTCTTAGGGCTTTGAACAAATAGATGCTGCCCCTGGAGCCTCGTGGCTCCAACCAACCTAGATGCGGGCAGGGAGCCTCTCGTGGGCTCAAAGGAAATGATGTGCCCCCGGGGCCCTCATGGGCCGAACAAGAAATGCGGCCGTCACAAGCCTCTCTGGGCTCTGCAAGCAGAAGGCGGCTGTCTCTGGAGCCTCTCCGGGCTCCTTCCTACTGGGGCAGGGTCGGGGAGCCCCTCTCGGGGGACTCAGTATCTGGGGAGGCCCCGCGGGCCTCTCTACACCCAGGCACCCCGCGCTGGAGGGGCGGGCACCGGCAATGTGCCCCGACGCCCCCTCTCCCTCAAATCACTCACTGGCTAGGTCTGCGGAGGTCCGGGGCTCTCCTCACAGGCGGCGGAGACTCTGCAGGCGGCGGCTGGGGCTGGAAGACTCCCGCTTCGCCCACGGGGCTGGCCAGACGTCCGGGGCTCCCCCTTCACACGGGAGCCCCGGGAAGGACACGGCCGGCGGCTTCTTCTCCTCCGGCGGGCACTTCCGGGTCGCGGCTGCAGGATCAGATCGCAGCGCGGCCCGGGGCTGTGGAGGCGGCACTTCCGGGTCGCACTAGGCAGCGGCCCGGCAACGTTTCAAAACCTCCTGGGCTGCGGCGGTGAAGTCCTGGGCAATGCCGGGTGGGCACCGGCCTTAATTACCATAAAGCGCGGTGGGCACGCGCTCGAAAGGCGGCAATGTCCCCGGCAGGGTGGGCACCTGCCAGGGGGCTCAAGACTCGTCACGGAGCGGGGCAAACGCCGGGTGGGCTCCGGCTTCCAAAAGTAAAGCGCTCCTCAGCGCTAAATGCAAAATAAAGCGCTCGTAAGCGCTAGAAGGGGAAAGCAAAGCGCTCCCAGCGCTATCAATCCAGTACAGCGCCCCCAGGCGCTATAGGACAACAAAGTCCAGCAAAAGGTCCTCAGGGAAGGCAGGGGGCAAGGCTGGGCCCAGAGCCAGCACACTGGGTCTCCAGGCAGGCAGACACTCCAAGTGGTGGTTCTCTGGCCCAGCGACAGCAGCAGCAGCCCCCTCAGGATCCTGGAAGAGAACAGATTCATGGGGACACAGTCCCATTTTTATACAGCTAAATCCTTTGTTTGGAGGTGCAGGGTGGGGGAGAAACCAGTCGCAGCTGGTTTGGGAGTACCCTTGATGGCCCAACCACCCCTTTCTTTCACTGGGGAGGCTAGGGTCGTTAGACACACCACAGGGGGGCAGAGCCAGCATTCTGTGGGGAAAACCCAGCCCATCCAGGACACAGGTACACTCCTCCCACACATCACTCATGCTAATCTCACACTCACCACCGGGCAGACCCATCCAGCCTCCTGGAGCCAGGCTCACCAGCCAGCTCCAGCCAATCACACCGCAGGCATATTTTACATTAATATGCCAAGTCCTTGGCATTTGTACACAAGACACACTCATGCCACATACACCATTGCGAAGCATTCACTCTCACGAGTTCGCACAAATCAAATTCGAACTTGTACACCCCACGCATCAGGAACTACCAGGGACACATACATTCCCCATGCATTCCTATGGGAGGGCAGGCCAACCTTACTCCATGCACTCAGAGTGCGCACGCACTTTCCACTGGGACACAGTGAAAGTGCGCAGAACCCAAAAATCACCATCACCAGGTCACCATTAAAAGCAAAAAGTTTAGGGGTGAACCTGCCAGAAGGGCCAAGTCCAACAACTCTACAGCACACACCACTCTCTGCACTCTCAATCTGCACTCTCAATCTGCACTCTCAATCAATCTGCACTCTCAATCTGCACTCTGAACTCTGCACCCTGCACTCTGAACTCTGCATTCACAATCTGCACTCTAAATCTGCAGCCTGCACTCTGAACTCTGCACTCACAATCTGCACTCTAAACTCACAAACAGCACTCACAATCTGCACTCTGACTCTGCACTCTGAATCTGCACTCTGAATCTGCACTCTGAACTCACAAACAGCACTCACAATCTGCACTTTGCACTCTGACTCTGCACTCTGACTCTGCAATCTGAATCTGCACTGTGCACTCACAATCTGCACTCTGAACTCACAAACAGCACTCACAATCTGCACTCTGCACTCTGACTCTGCACTCTGAATCTGCACTCTGAATCTGCACTCTGCACTCTCAAACTGCGCTCTCAAACTGCACTCTCAATCTGCACTCTCAAACTGCACTCTCAAACTGCACTCTGCACTCACACTATGCACTCTGAATCTGCACTCTGAACTCACAAACAGCACTCACAATCTGCACTCACAATCTGCACTCTGAATCTGCACTCTGAATCTGCACTCTGAATCTGCACTCTGAATCTGCACTCTGAATCTGCACTCTGAACTCTGCACTCTGAACTCTGCACTCTGAACTCTGCACTCTGAACTCTGCACTCTGAACTCTGCACTCTGAACTCTGCACTGACAAATGCACTCTTCGCTCACACTCTGCGCTCTTCACTCACACTGCACTCTGAATCTGCACTCTGAATCTGCACTCTCAATCTGCACTCTGCACTCACAAATGCACTCTTCACTCACACTCTGCACTCTTCACTCACACTGCACTCTGAATCTGCACTCTGCACTCTCAATCTGCACTCTCAATCTGCACTCTCAATCTGCACTCTGCACTTTCAGCACACATCACTCTACAGCACACACCACTCTAAGCACACATCACTCTACAGCACACAGCACACTACAGGACACAGCACACAGCACTCTTAAGCACACAGCACACAGCACTCTTCAGCACACAGCACTCTACAGCACACAGCACTCTACAGCACACAGCACTCTACAGCACACATCACTCTTCAGCACACATCACTCTGCACTCAACAGCGTACAGAACACAGCACTCTACAGCACACAGCACTCTACAGAACACAGCACTCTTCAGCACACAGCACTCTTCAGCACACAGCACTCAACAGCACACAGCACTCTACAGCACACAGCACTCTACAGCACACAGCACTCTACAGCACTTCTCAGCACACATCACTCTACAGCACACAGCACTTCTCAAGACACAGCACTCTTCAGCACACAGCACTCTACAGCACACAGCACTCTACAGCACACAGCACTCTACAGCACACATCACTCTGCACTCAACAGCACACAGCACTGTACAGCACACAGCACTCTACAACACACAGCACTCTTCAGCACACAGCACTCTTCAGCACACAGCACTCTTCAGCACACAGCACTCTTCGCACACATCACTCTTCAGCACACAGCACTCTACAGCACACATCACTCTACAGCACACACCACTCTCTGCACTCTCAATCTGCACTCTCAATCAATCTGCACTCTCAATCTGCACTCTCAATCAATCTGCACTCTCAATCTGCACTTTGAACTCTGCACTCACAATCTGCACCCTGCACTCTGAACTCTGCATTCACAATCTGCACTCTGAATCTGCAGCCTGCACTCTGAACTCACAATCTGCACTCTGAATCTGCACTCTGCACTCACAATCTGCACTCTGAATCTGCACTCTGAACTCACAAACAGCACTCACAATCTGCACTCTGCACTCTGAATCTGCACTCTGAATCTGCACTCTGACTCTGCACTCTGAATCTGCACTCTGCACTCTCAAACTGCACTCTCAAACTGCACTCTCAATCTGCACTCTCAATCTACACTCTCAAACTGCAGTCTCAATCTGCACTCTCAATCTGCACTCTCAATCTGCACTCTGCACTCACACTATGCACTCTGAACTCACAAACAGCACTCACAATCTGCACTCTGAATCTGCACTCTGAACTCACAAACAGCACTCACAATCTGCACTCTGACTCTGCACTCTGACTCTGCACTCTGAATCTGCACTCTGAATCTGCACTCTGAATCTGCACTCTGAACTCACAAACAGCACTCACAATCTGCACTCTGCACTCTGACTCTGCACTCTGAATCTGAACTCACAATCTGCACTCTGCACTCACAATCTGCACTCTGCACTCACAATCTGCACTCTGCACTCACAACCTGCACTCACAACCTGCACTCTCAATCTGCACTCTCAATCTGCACTCTGAACTCTGCACTCACACTCTGAATCTGCACTCTACACTCACACTCTGCACTCTGAATCTGCACCCTGAATCTGCACTCTGAACTCACAAACAGCACTCACAATCTACACTCTGCACTCTGAATCTGCACTCTGCACTCACAATCTGCACTCTCAATCTGCACTCTGCACTCACAAATGCACTCTTCACTCACACTCTGCACTCTTCACTCACACTCTGCACTCTCAATCTGCACTCTGCACTCTCAATCTGCACTCTGCACTCTCAATCTGCACTCTCAATCTGTATTCTGCACTCACAATCTGCACTCTGCACTCTGAATCTGCACTCTGAATCTGCACTCTGACTCTGCACTCTGACTCTGCACTCTGACTCTGCACTCTGAATCTGCACTCTGCACTCTGAATCTGCACTATGAATCTGCACTCTGCACTCTCAACACACAGCACTCTACAGCACACACCACTCTACAACACACAGCACTCTACAGCACACAGCACTCTACAGCACACAGCACTCTACAGCACACAGCACTCTTCAGCACACATCACTCTGCACTCAACAGCGTACAGCACTCTACAGCACACAGCACTCTACAGAACTTTTCAGCACACAGCACTCTTCAGCACACAGCACTTCTCAGCACACAGCACTTCTCAGCACACAGCACTCTACAGCACGCACACAGCACCTCTCAAGACACAGCACTCTACAGCACACAGCACACATCACTCTTCAGCACACAGCACTCTACAGCACTCTTCAGCACACAGCACTTCTCAGGACACAGCACTGTACAGCACACAGCATACAGCACTCTTCAGCACACAGCACTTTACAGCACACAGCACTTTACAGCACACAGCACTCTTCAGCACACAGCACTCTTCAGCACACAGCACTTCTCAGGACACAGCACTCAACAGCACACAGCACTCTTCAGCACACAGCACTCTACAGCACACAGCACTCTACAGCACACAGCACTCTTCAGCACACAGCACTTCTCAGGACACAGCACTTCTCATGACACAGCACTCTACAGCACACAGCACTCTACAGCACACTACAGCACACAGCACTAAATGGGAAAAGAATGCACACGTTTTTAGTGTAAAATGTAAACAAATTGTCAACTGTTATATTCCCTAAAAGAAAAACCGAGAACCATTTTGTCAACATTGTGTAGCAATATGCCGTGTTTGCCTAAGCAGTGGAAATGCATCTGCGCATTTTGGTCATTAAATAGACTGGAGTGTGCACTGTTTTATTCGGTACCTAAACGGAAACAGCACTGATTTACTCAGTAGGGGAAGTAATCTTGCACTGCTTTAGTCCAGAATTGAAAGTGCTCTGTTTATTCCTGGACGTAATGGAGTGTGGCCTGTTGTGCTTCTATAACCGAAAGCAACATGCTGAGGTTTACTTCCGAAATAGACTTGCCCCATGTGAAAGGACGCATTGCTGGTGTTGCGTCACTTTTGTGACACACTCCAGCAATGCGTCACTTTTGCGCTTACAGATACGTCAGAAATACTGACGTATCTGTAACTCCTTGCGACATGATGCGTCATACATTAAATATGACGCAACAAGAATATCGCAAGGAGTGCGCACTGAGAAGTGACGTATCGCTGCTTTCACGCAGCGATGCGTCATTTCTCATAAATGAGGCCCCCCTGTACTTGCCAAGTGATGTTGAACATCAGTGGCATTCAGTCGAATTTAAATAGGTTTATTTTTTTTTAAAGGCTGGTCTTGATTGCTGTCAAATAAGGTGTATATTGGCGAAAGCAGTAAACAGTGCTGCAACTACAGCGCAAAAATGTTTTCATTGGTGGTAATATTTTGGTCGGACTTTAAAATTATTGTGGTGGATGCTGTTAATAATGTGCTACAGTAACCTTTTAAATATGAAGACAGTGTGTTTGCAAATGAAATGGTAGCCTAGGTACAATAATTGTATGATTTGGATGAATACAGGTCTGTGTAATGAGCACTGCAAATAGTTATATACTACTACAAATCATACTAAAAGGTTAAAAGAAAGATGGCTTTCCCAATGGCACAAACACGTGAAAAGCCTGGCATCTGCCTTCAATTACCGGCACCTCTGACAGCTCGTAATTGAGAATTCATGGCATTCTCCTGGCCGGGGAGACAGCATGCGTGCACTTACAGTTCAAGAAAACTACAGACTCGTGAATGCGCGAACAGACCCTGACATCTGGTAATTGGGAATTTATGGCATCTGAGGCGCGTTCTGGCACGGAATATGTAGGAACTGGAGAGAGCAACATTCCTAGGGCCTATTGCGTGAAGCCTTACAAAAACACAGCTGTGAGAGGACCAATTCCCATGCTGATGGCACAGAACACCACGAAAATTCTCGCGCACTGAGGAATTTTAACTTCACTATTCTGAGCCACTTAACAATACGGTTCGGAGCTCCGCCCCACTTCTGACGAAGTGGTGACGTAGGCCGAGCCCTAAAAAGGGGAGCAGGGATAACCCTCAGTGTTACTGCCCCATTTCCCTGATAGACGTGTGTTGGACAGGCCTCATGAACGGCCCGCTCCCTCCCCGCATGATAAGGCCCGGACGCCGGCTCTCCCTGGGTTCCCAGAGAGAACCATCCCGGCAACCCACCGAGGCAACCCACAACCCGTCCCCAACGGGACGCCTGCTCCGAACATCCCGGCATCGGATGACCCGGGTCCCCGCCAGCACCATTGCCCGGCCGCCATCTTTGGACACTGCATCACGAGGCCGCGTGGCCACGGCGCGACCCCAACCCTGGGCCTGGCCAGGCCCCGACATCGAGGCACCACCATCCACCCAGGAGGTGAAGAGACCACTTGGCAGGTCAATGGGAGAAAGGAGTGTCGATGGCTCTCCCCCGCCAGGTGCCGATCGCTCCCGGCCTCCCCGGGCGCTAGCTCCACCCCCTGCTGGGTGTCTGGACTCCCTCATCCCGGACCTCCCGACCTCCAAGCGCGAGGGTCCGGACATCAAAGGAGACCAGACCTATAACTGGGGCAGCTCCAGAGCAGGAAGGCAGTTGTATCCTGGAGTCGAGAGACACCTTGAAGAACTCATCCCTGACGGACTGCTGGCGCTGCTGCAGCCTTGCCTTGTGAACCATCCCCGAAGCCTGCTGGCGCTGCCGCGGCCCTCTGCAACGTTCATCTTCGTCGGGACCTGCTGGCGCTGCCGCGGCCCATCCTTGTGAATCATCGCTCTTGCCTGCTGGCGCTGCCGCGGCCTTCTGCAACGTGAAGTCATCCTAGCCTGCTGGCGCTGCCGCGTCCCTCCTTGTCGAGAACTATCATCCTAGCCTGCTGGCGCTGCCGCGGCCCTCCTTGCTGAGAACTATCATCCAAGCCTGCTGGCGCTGCCGCGGCGCGACCTTGCAGACACCTGAGCTCGAGGATTGTGAGCTCCTTCTGGCCGCCCCTGTACCGCAGCGGTACCGAGACTGTCCCGCTACCCCTTACCCTACAGAGACTAGAATTGGGAGGATCCTCGTGTCCTGCCCCCACTGTATCGTTGATAACCTTGCCTCAAGAATCCTATATAAAGTGTGCAGATCGCATCCTTGTGTGGTGTCCATTTGTGGGGGGGAAGTTACTTGTCTGTACGATCGCTGGAGACGGCCATCACCGGAGGCCTCTCCCCCTGTCCTCGGCCGACCCTCCAGGTCCCCGTCTAACATCGTGTCAGCTAAGGTTTTGGGAAGAGCCGTCTTGAACCGCCTGATGAGCTGGGAAGAGGAACATCATATTCTCTCGGATGTGCAGTATGGATTCCGGCATGCAGATCCACCACTGACCAATTCCTGAATTTATATTTGTTGGTGACTAAATATACAGTGGCCAGTAAGGGTCTATTTAGCGTTTTTGGACCTAGCGGCTGCTTTTGATTGCGTGAATAGGGAGAAGTTATGGATCATAATGTCAAAATTGGGGGTAGATATTGACCTGATTAATATACTGAGATCCCTACATCACAATACATCTGCAAGAGTGAGGTACAATTTAGAGGGAGAAAACACTGAACCCTTCAATTGTTCCAGTGGGTTCAGACAGGGGTGTATTCTTGCCCCCTTTTTGTTTTCATTATACATTAATGGTCTTGAACAATCCCTCATGGAATTAAAAGTGGATTCACCAAGAATAGGAAGAAGAGCGATGCAGTCCTTCTGGCACGCACACCACTCGGACTGCAGCGACTGATAGATGGGTTTGTGGACTTCATGAACGGTTTAGATTTAACTGCAAATTTGTCTAAATCGTATGTCATGGAGGTAGGTCCAAGAAGTGCGGGGAAAAAGTTCAACTATAAGATAGGTACTTTTAGTTTGACAATGGTTCCGTCTTTTACTTACTTGGGAATTTTAATTGTTCAAGGTCTTAATTTTAAACCTCTGATTGCGGAACGCTGTAACAAATTAGTAGCTAGCTCAGGTGATGGTGTTTTATAATTCTATTTGTTACGCAAAAGTGGTAGATGGGGCGGAACTATGGGGAATGGCGGATGCAACCAAATTGCAAATTGAGGAGAATAAATATCTGAGAAGGCTCCTCAAAATCCCCCAGGGAGTTCCCTCCCACATTATTCATGAAGAACTGGGCTGTGACTTTCTAGTGGATAGGGTGGGGTGTCGGCCACTGATTGCATGGCTAAAGATCTGGATCAACCCAGAAGCAAGTCTTTCAAGACAGAATATTATGGACTGCCTGGGGAGGGGGAAGGGAATTGTTATTCCTTGGCTCAAGTATGTTAAGGGTGAATTGGAAAGAATTGGGTTTGAAGGCCTTTTCCTGACACCTTCCTGTATCACAAAAGGGGACCAGGCAAGAGTTAAAAAGATGTTTTTCGAACATAAAGCCATTACACAAGAAGCCAAGGATGGTACCAAACAATCAATAAAGGCATACACCCAGATAAGGTCATGGTCAGGAATGGAACCCTATCTAGCACTAATACACAATGCCCATGATACATTTTTAATAACTCGTTTTCGGCTCAACCTTTTACACCATCTGCTTGCTGAGCCAGCAGGTTTTACAAATTCTGTTGAGTCAAAGGGTCCCTGTGGCTGCGGTCAACGATCTCTGCAGGATACCCTACATTTTGTATTTGTATGCCCTTTTTATTCAATGCCCAGACGTCGTTTTTTAATAAATTTGTTAAAAGAGGCTAACTTTGTACATGCCTCTGAAGCCCTTATATGCTTACAAATGGCCCTGGACCATCTGACCCTATTTGCGATCACAATTTTTTTAAGATCAGCTTTTAAACTCAGGGATACTAGAGGTATCAGTTAAATATGTACTGTGGGGAGAAGGGGTTCTTTAATGAATTATGTAACTATGAATAGTACTTTGTTCCTGATGCGTCTTCCATTATGACCCTTTTTGTTTTGTATAGCACAAAAGTTTTTATTGTACTTTTATGATGTTTAATAAAAATGCCGAATAATTATTATTTTTTGCAAGTGCACAAATGAAAGTACTAAAATGTATACATTTATGTAATGTTTAACATGTCGTTTAATAGAAGATCCTCTGTTTGGAATACTTTGAGCTACTTACAAACCTTACAACCTAGAGATTTTGAGAGTCACCACCACTCATCTGCACACGCAGCAGTTAGTATTAATTCAAATGTGAAGTATATATGACTTTTTGTCTTCGCAATGTATATAATCAGATCTTGCTATGTTTAAAATTCACAGATTTTTATGTTTAGGTCTGGTTTGACAGCACAGCTGTCTGCAAGACGTGTTGTATCAATTATTTAAAGCAATTAGTGATTGGTCTTTACTTCCACACCCCTTACTATTGTCTGCTTGCTGTAACATTCTACTGTTTGGAAATTGCTTCCATGGGAAGGAATAAAACACTCTTTTACATCTAAAAGTACACCCATTCATCACCCTGTTTGTCACGGTCAATTCTTTATCTCCTATATGCTTTCTTTACAGATAGTTACCTATTTCCCTGCACTGTCATAGACACAGGGCAGGTTTAAATGTGATAAGCAGCATTTGTGCATTTGAGCATGCAACACATGCAAACCTCATTTGTGAATACCTATGGTCACACACGTTGGCACATTAAAGAAAACCTATTTTCTTTGCCAATGCTGGTTGAAAGGAAGTGATCAACAGGGCATGCTACTACCACCTAAATCTTAAGGTTCTTTGGTTCTTTTTTTTTTGAATGGCCTCAAAAGGATGAACGTGAAAACCACCCATGCAATTTAATTTTTTTTCCAAAATTACACCCTGTAGATTAGGCACGTTTAACACCAAACCTTAACACATTGCTCTTTTTATCAATAAAAAAATAGCAATATCTGCATAACAAAGACAAGCAAAGAGGAAAGTGCATTGTCCAGATTTTCATGGGAATGTATCTTTTTTGACTTTAGAACCTTGAACGTGTATCTAATGTTAATTTGGGATAGCAGCATTTTCAAATCTGAAAAATATCATTCAGTCTAAAAGTACGATTCCACTGCTGATTGTCATCCTGTAACGGGTAACAGCTGTGATGCACAAGTTACTACTTGTGTAACGATATATCTGTAAGAGACATTAGTTAGTGATAGATTTATTACCTTAGAATATCCCTAGGCATCAGACTGGATGCGGAAAGTTTTGCTTAGCAGTACCCCTGCGCGTCAGTAGGCGGCGTCCTGCGGCTCCGTCGATGACGTCGTAAGCGCCAAGATGACGTCACAGAGACTACTTAGGCACCACCCATGCACGCTGACGTCAGTTCTGTACACGACTGTCCGCACCAGGAACGCAGAGCCATGCAAGATACTGACCATTGGTGCGTAAAACTAGGGCCCTAAAAGGGGATGACCTTAACCCTAGCAATCAGATAGCAGAACAGGGAGGTTGGGTGGGTGGTAAGGAATCTATCACTAACTAATATCTCTTACAGATATATCGTTACACAAGTAGAAACTTGTACATCTGAAAGAGACACGTTAGTGATAGATTCCCTACCTTGTGATAGATTTCCTACCTTGGAATAGATACCCCAGCAATACCAACCCTGGTGGTGGGTCTGCGAACAAAATTGCACCAGGAAGTCATGGAGAACAGAACGGCCAAAGAAGCCGTCTCTCCTACTTGACTGTCAAGGTAGTTGTGCTTGGTAAACGTGTGCAGCGAGGCCCACGTAGCTGCCTGACAAATGTCCTGCAAGGGAACGCCGAGTCCCAAGGCAGTAGTGGCTGCAGTTACCCTGGTCGAATGGGCGCGCAGTCCCACAGGAGGCTACTTCTTGGCCAAGGAGTAACATGCTGTGCTGCACAGAACGACCCACAGGGAAATGGTCTGTTTGTGCAAAGCTCGACCTTTTTTGGGGCCCACGTAGCCAACAAAGCGCTGATCATTCACCCGGAACTGTTGTGTACGCTGCAGATAGAATGCAAGCACATGTTTTAGGTCCAGGCAGTGGAGTCTCTCCTCTTCCCTGGAAGGATGCGGAGGCGGAAAGAAGGTGGGCAAAGTGATCGTCTGCCTGATGTGGAAGGGCGTGACAACCTTTGGCAAGAAAGAAGGACGGGTCCTTAGAACCGCCTTGTCCGGATGAACTGAAAGGAAAGGAGGTTTGGAAGAAAGAGCCTGGAGCTCACTCACTCTTCTGGCAGGAAAGCCGTCTTTAAGGTGAGAAGACGTAAGGGACAGTTATGAAGGGGCTCAAAGGGAGCGCACATTAAGTAAGTCAAGACAAGATTAAAGTCCCAGTGAGGTATTATGAAAGGCACGGGAGGAAACGTGTGTCTAATGCCTTTGAGGATACAGTTAACAGCCGGTGACTTAAAAAGAGAAGGCTGATCAGGAAGCCTTAGAAAAGCAGAAAGATAACCTTCGATAGTGCCCAGAGCAGTGCCCTGCTGGGCCAAAGACAGAATAAGAAATGCGTTACTTACCTGTAACTGCAGTTATCCAGTATTGGTATCTTTCATAGATTCACATGCCTGAATCATTCCCCGTCGTCGGGGTGGGAGTCCCCGGTATATAAAGAAAGTAATGTCATAAAGACATATACATAACAATAGGCCAGAGGCCTCACATTAGTAACATATCCATGTCCTTTTGTAAAAAGGACTAAACTTTGGCCAGGAGCCAATCAGATCTCACCACCCTCTAGAACCTTCCTGGAAGGAGCCCTAGTCCCTTAGATTTTCGTAAGCACAGTGCTAAATAGTACCTACTGAGAGAGCTAAGGTGAGCCCTTCCAGGGGAGGTGGGTGGGTTGCGTGTGAATATATGAAAGATACCAATACTGGATAACTGCAGTTACAGGTAAGTAACGCATTTCTTATCCAGTATTATGGGTATCTTTCATAGATTCACATGCCTGAATCAGAGTAACAAGCAATATCCAGCACATTTCGTAAGGTACAACATGTAAAGTCACACGATATAAGAATACCATCTGTGAAATAGAACAAGTACCTCAAAACAATGAAATAAAGAAATGTGCAAGTATGCAGTAGGAAGGTGGGATGAAAGAGAAGGCTCACCTCTAGTGAAATAGATGACGGAGTACTGCTTGACCCACCGCTGCATCCTTCATGAGTTCAGAATCCAAGCAGTAGTGCTTGGTGAACGTATGTGGTGTCTTCCACGTCGCCGCTCTGCATATGTCGATAATGGGCACTCCTGCAAAGAGCGCCATTGAAGTAAAGACAGCTCTGGTAGAATGAGCTCTCACTCTAGAATGCAGAGGATGACCTGCCTGTTGATGGCAGAAAGTTATTGCTGCTGAGATCCAACGGGAAATGCTCTGTTTTGTCAGAGGAAGGCCCTTCCTAGGCCTACTGAAAGCAACAAACAGCTGGTTGGATTTCCGAAACTGTTCTGTTCGATGAATGTAGAATTTCAGACAACGCTTGAGGTCTAAAGAGTGGAGAGACCTCTCCG
Organism: Lissotriton vulgaris; assembly: GCF_964263255.1. Lineage (NCBI taxonomy): Eukaryota > Metazoa > Chordata > Amphibia > Caudata > Salamandridae > Lissotriton > Lissotriton vulgaris. Next base: position 1,149,710,203 of record NC_141685.1, on the reverse strand, counting down.
CTGCCGAAAGTGGATTTGGGAAAAAAGTCGGCAAAATTATAGGTTCATTCAAGTGAAAATTTGATGGTACCTTAGGGATGGTTCGTAGGATAACTCTGTCCTGTTTGAATTGCGGAAAGGATCCTGAATGGAGAAAGCTTGCAGCTCACCAACACGCCTTGCAGATGTGAGCGCTAGCAAGAGAGCGGTTTTCCAGGACAGGTATTTGATGTCAGTATTGTGTATCGGCTCGAATGGATGTTTCATCAGTTGAGCAAGGACGATGTTTAATTGCCAGGTGGGTGGTAAAGCTCTCACCGGAGGGAATGACCTGAAAAGGCCTTTTAAAAACTGTTTAACTAGTCTCTCGGACCAGAGGGAAGAACCAGTCAATGAACGCCTGAGGCGAGAAATTGCAGCCAGGTGAACCTTAATAGAGGCATGCGTCAGTCCTGAGTGCGCCAAATGGAGCAGGTAAGGAAGAATTTGTGCTGGAGTGGAAGAAAAGGGGTGTATCTTATTTGCTTTACACCATACACAGAACCTTTTCCACTTAAGAGAATACGTTTTGTTGGTACTCTCCGCCCGGGCTAAGATTGTCCTGCATTCTTGAGAAATGTCTAGGTTCTGAAACTCTCTGAACTCAGGAGCCAAGCCGACAATCTGAGAGATGCTGGATCCGGATGTTGGTCTTGAACTTGGTTCATTGTAAGGAGAGTCGGGCAAGGTTTGAATAGGATTGGCGGTTCCAGCGACAGGAGATGATGCTCTGTGAACCAATGTTGGCGCGGCCACGCTGGAGCTATTAGGATCAGGGTGCAGTGCTCCGCCATCAGTTTCTGGAGAACCCTGGGAATCAGGGGAAATGGCGGAAATGCGTAAGCAAAGCTGTTGCACCATCCGATTGAAAATGCATTCCCCAGAGACCCCTGTTGGGGATGCCAGCTTGCGTAATGTTGGCATTTTGCGTTGTGGTGAGTCGCAAACAGATCCACAGGTGGCGTGCCCCATCGGGCGAATGCCGAGCTGAGAAGATGACGATCTAGCTCCCACTCGTGGCACATGGAATGTTGTCTGCTCAGAGAGTCCGCGAGGACATTGTCCGTCCCTGGGACGTACTCCGCCCGAAGGGAAATGTTTTTTGAGACAACGATAGAGAGCGTTGTAGGAGAGTGGGGTCTGCAATCCTATGGTCACCCCCGATTTTTTGCTTTTTGCTTCACTGGTTTACGACTTTCCCTGGCTGTGGGCCTGCTAATCAGACCCACAGCCTAGCTGTTCTCTCTCTAAATCGACACACATGTACCTTAGGTGCATTTACCGATTGGTACTGGGCCACCTTATCAGTCCCTGTACAGCATACCTTAGGTATCCAGGGCATAGGTGTGCCCAGGGCCTACCAGGGGCTGCAGCATGTATTATGCCACCCCTGGCTGGCCATCCAAATCTGACACAACTGGCTGCACGACAGCTGGGGCAAGGTGGTGTAATCACCCTTTGCTTTAGATATAGTATCCCTATATCTAACCCTAAAATGGACACATGTATTCCTATCAGTCACTCCTATGGCAGGCCTTATCAATCCTGAAGGCAGAGTGCTTGGAATTATGTGAGATGGTGCTCTAGCATGAGCTGAGCCCGTTTGCAGCTTGCGGAACCAAGTCCTAATAGCTGTTCCATGATAACGTGTACCATATACTCTTAAGTGCATTATAATCCTCGCGGTTATTTGCCAACTTTGGTATCGCTTTATCAAAACATGTCGAGTAAGGTGTCATACGAATTGGAATACTAACCCCTCGCCAATTCTGGCGACGGGGTTAGCATCCCACCCTTCTAGAAGGATACGACATGTATGTAACTGTGAACCCCGGTTAAAGTTAACTCGAGCCTCAGCATCACAAAATGGATGCTGCCACCACAGACACAAGTCTGACCTCCTGCTGCTGGGAGTCCTTCCAGCGAGGAGAGCTTGGACAAAGGATTTCCTGTCAGGGGCGGTGCTAGCACCATCCCAGACAGGGTTTTGTGTATCCCAGGTAGGCAGGGCTGAGAGGAAGGTGACTGCAAGTGGCACCCCAGTGCTCACTGTGCATATGCCGGCTCAAACCAGTTCCAGGGGCACCCCAGCCCCTGAGCTAGGGAAAGTCCGGACAAGGGAGAGGGGTGTAACCACCCCCCTCCTGGTCCCACCCATGGGCAGGACCTAGTCGCGTGCCAGCCCCTTTTCTTAGAATAAAGGTAGGAGCGGGCCCCCTTCCCAAATTAGATAATCTTGAATCTTGAACGACTTTCTACGAAAGGAGCTCTTGACATTCTCGGAAGACTCTCCCTTGTGGCTAAGGAGTAGCCACCCTGCACCCGCAGGCACCACCTAAGCATTGCGGTTTGCTGCACGTCCATCCTCCGGATCAAGACTGACCAGCTCGATGAGACCCGGATTCCCTGGCATCTCTGACCTCTACCTGCATCATCAGCCCAGCTGAGATTCGTGGGTGTGACGAGACCTGAGGGACCGGCCATCTTCAAAACCTGCACGACGCTTAACCAGCACGACCGCCGAGGGATCCTCGAGTGAGTGCACTGGGGTTTGAGAAGCCCCAACCCAGAGCAGCTCCAGCACCGAAGTCCAGCCCCCCAGCATCCACGAGATCTGCGTGGGGCCCTTCTGCTCTTCTGCTGCTTGCCACGTTGTCCGGTCACTTGCCCGTTGGCTAGTGGCCCTCCTGACGACGTACCACGACGCTTTCACCGCTGGTCTGGTTGCTCCAGACTGGCCCTTGCTCCCTTCCAAAAGAGGAGCACCCCGGACCCTCCTGGTCCCCTCCAGACACCATCTTGACTCCACCGCGTGGTCTTGCCTTTGCCAAGGCTTGTTGCTCCAATCCTGGTTCCAGCATCGCCGACAGCAGACACCCTCGTGGGACAGCTCGCACCTCCAGCCTGATCGCCGACAACGCCTCCTTGCCCGTGTGACTGCAGAGTCCAGCGTCGCCCACTCACCTGATCGCGGTGACCTCATCCGGTGCCATCCTGGTGCCCACACAATCACTGGCTAGTGATTAAGAACTGAGTCCCCTCTGCTTTCAGGTTGTCTCCATCACCGATCCAGGCTTGGATCACACCAAACATCTTCACTGGTCGCCTGCCAGCAACTTCTTCTTTCAGGCTCCATAGACTACAACGAGGATTCCTGACGTCTTTTGAACCCTATGCAGCCGCAGCCCCAGGGCTAGGTAACCCGAGCATTTCGGTGCTCCAACGCAGGTTCACTATCCAAGTGTCCAGATCCTTTTTCATTTTAAGTCTATCTGGTCGGATTCGTCCGGAAACAGTAACTTTAGAAATACTAGCCTCCATAGACTTTGTCCCGCATCCTGTGTGAGAGTGCACACTCTGCACCCAATCTCCCTAGGCCTCCTGCTCCGAACCTTAGGGTTCAGTAGTGTAGTCCTAGCGATCCTGAAGCCTCTGGATCTTGTTACTTACCTGCTAGTATTTCGCATTCCACTTTTAGTGTATATGGTTTTTCGTGCCCCTCGGGCATTTGTGTAAATTGTGCAACTTGAAGTATTTTCGTTAGAGTTTTATATTGTGCTTAGCTCCCTGACTCATAAAGAGTTCAGGGTAGACTTGTTATTAATAAATATCCTTTATTTTTATAACAACTTGTGTGGCGTCCTTTCACTTGGTGTTCAAGGGGTATATGTGATGGTAAAACAGCTGGCTTAACACGCCCTCTAGAGTTTAGCCTAAAGACTGCTTTTGTCCATGCTACTAGGATAGCTGGTCTATAAGGTTGACTTAAAACCAATCATCAATAAGGGTCGTTTGGTATGATACACAGTGATCACTAGAATAGTGAGCACTGTATATCAGGCCAACTTCTCACAAGCGTGTTCCCCCCTGTTTGTTCAGATAGTGCATTGTGGTGGTGTGGTCTGTTCTCACAAGCACTGGGGAATTCCTGATCCTGGGTAGAAACGCTTTTAGTGCCAGGTACACCGCCCTCAACTCGAGGAGATTTATGTGCAGTTGCTTCTCTGCCAGGGACCACTGCCCATTGATTTGGAGGTCCTGAAGGAACGCCCCCCCATCCTTCTAGGGACGCATTGTCGTGATTACAAGCAGCGCAAGAACACGCATGCGCCACTAACCTTATTCCAAAGACCAGCGGGGACGATCAAGATGATAGTCCTCAAAGCCTCTCCCCGTAAATCCTCAACACTGGGCACTTCACCACTGTTTAAGGGAATCTGGAAAGAGGCCGCGAGGTGAATGGGCAGAGGACGTCTATGGTTCCTCGAATTCCTCAGATCAACACTACCACAGTAGACACAGGGGTCGACTGTACAAGATCTATGCTTCTTCTTTCAGTATAGATCCCAGGCAAATCAGAATCACATAAAAGTGAAAAAGAAGTATAAGAAGTTACGTCACTTCTTAATGAGTGCATTCACCTCGACTAGTTACTTTAATGGTAGCTGAATTCCTATTAGACGTTATCTGCACGTCTAATAATCACCACACTACTTCGTGTGGACAAAGAGTTACTCAGAATAGAAAACTTTCTCCTTTCACGTACGTCGGGAGGCCACAGGATAAACAGAATTCTCCCGCACGTAGTATCGTAAATGTTTTAGGCAACAAAACGGGTTCAACAGCAAAAACGCATAAACACAAAAGAATTAAGGAGGCAATTCCGCTCTCCCCGTAATACTTGCTGTTTGCAGAAAAACGGCTTGTGCAACTTCACGATGACGGGACTCCTTCAGGATTATTCCCCGGCGAGGCGCGTGCAAAGACTCGGACCGCGCTGACCTTGGACCCGCGCTGAACACTCCAAAGACTCTGACCGCGCTGGCTCTGGATCGGCGCTGAACCCTCCAAGGAGTCTGACCTCGCTGGCTCTTGATCGGCGATGGCTTCTCCAAGGAGTCTGACCTCGCTGGCTCTTGATCGGCGATGGCTTCTCCAAGGAGTCTGACCTCGCTGGCTCTTGGTCGATGGTGAACCCTCCACGGAAGTCTGGTCGCGCTGATTCTTAATTGGCGATTTGAAACACGAAAACGTCAAGGTCTCAGTACTCACTGATGGCAAGTAGACAACAGGCATTCACAGGACAGAGAACAGAACAGGCTCTGGAACAACATTGACAAGCACTGGTCCAGTGACTGGGAGGAACCTATATAGTGTCCGCCCACTTCTCTGTATCTTGGCGCCGCTTTGCCTTCTGGGACCTGTAGTTTCTCCATTTTGGAATCATGATGAATATGCACTTTTTCCTTCTAGTGCCAGTTAGGGTGATCGCTACAGTACCCCCTCTCGAGGACCGCCGTCCCGGCGGTCGACCGGGTTTCCCAGGGTATTTTTCATGAAACAGTGCCAATAAGTCAGGACAATGAAGATTGGCAACCGGTTCCCAGGTACGGTCCTCAGGGCCAAAACCCTTCCAATCCACCAGGTATTGGATTCTACCTCGCACCATTCGGGAGTCCAGGATTGCTGCAACCTCGTACTCCTCATGTCCCTCTACCTCCAGAGGTTGAGGGCGGTCCGGCACCCGAACATCAGGCAGACAAGGGCGAAGAAGTGACACATGAAATACAGGATGTATTGACCATGACATGGGAAGAGACAACTTCATGGCCACAGGATTTATCACTGCACAGATACCATAGGGACCTATGAACTTCGGCTTCAATTTACTGATTCCCTTCAAATGCAGGTTCCGTGTAGATAGCCACACTTTATCCCCAACCTTATACTCAGGTTCCAAGGAACGGTTTGTGTCAGCATAGCGCTTCTGGGCCTTTTGAGCAGTCTCCAAGCAGTGCCTGGCATCAATCAAAACAGCCCGAAGATGAGCATGATGTTCCTGAACAGTAGGAACCAATGATGTGGCCGGCCACTCAAAGGGTAGCATGTTAGGATGAAAACCATACAAACAAAAGAACGGGGAACATCCCAAGGTGGAGTGTACCGCATTGTTGTAGGCGAACTCCGCCAACCACAAAAGGGTGGTCCAGTCAGTTGCGCTTTGCAAAGTGAAACAACGAAGGTATTGTTCAAGGGTTTGGTTTAGCCTTTCCCTTTTTCCATCCGTTTGCGGATGGTAACTAGAGGAGAGGCGTGCATCGATTTGGAGCAATGTACATAGAGCTTTCCAAAAATGGGAAGTGAATTGCGTTCCACGATCCGTGATCAACACACTCGGCAAGCCATGCATCCGTACCGCCTCCTGCAGGAACACCTTGGCCAATACTAATGAGGAGGGTAGACCAGGCAAGGATATAAAATGACCCATTTTCGTGAGGTGGTCAACTACCACCATTATAACGGTTTGACCTTCACAAGGGGGCATTTCCACAATGAAGTCCATAGACACAGTATGCCAGGGTTTAGGTGGTATCGGCAATGGTTGTAACAGACCTGAAGGTTTAGCATGACTAGACTTTCCTTGAGCGCAAACAGCACAGTTCTTGACGTATTCTTTCACGTCGGCTCTAAGACTAGGCCACCAAAATGATCGTTCCACTGTGGCAATGGTTTTATGTATACCCATGTGTCCGCCTAGTACTGAGTCGTGAGCCCATTGTAACACTTGTAGTTGTAATCCACTTTGGGGTATGTAAAATGCACGGTAATGGTATGCAAGTTGGTCTTTCTCACAGCGATGCGTTGGATCTTCTTGTATCCAAGAAGCCACATCAAGAACAGACAGGGCAACTTTACAATCCCCCAGAAAATCCTTGGATGTAATTAAGGCTATTATGTCGTCCTGAATGTGTGTCTCCTTAAGGATGGACGGTGGTTCTGAGGGGGCAGCTGTCTCTTCTTCTCCAAGCCGCGAGAGGGCATCTGCCTTCCCGTTTCGCGTTCCAGGTCTGAACTTGATCACGAAATCGAAGTCGGAAAAGAAGAGAGTCCACCTCAGCTGGCGAGGAGTCAATGCTTTAGCTGTCTTTAAAAACAACAAATTACGGTGATCTGTAATTATTTCCACGGTATGCAAGGCCCCCAGAAGATAATGTCTCCACTCTTCACTTGCTCTCTTAATGGCAAGAAGTTCTTTGTCCGTAATAGTGTAGTTAACTTCACAGGGAGTGAGCTTCTTCGAGTAATACGCCACGGGATGTAGCTGTCCTGTAGAAGGGTGTCTTTGAGACAACACTCCCCCAAGAGCGTACTGTGAAGCGTCGGTTTCTAGAATGAACGGTAGATGGGGGTCTGGGTGTCGTAGGACAGGTGCTTGTGTGAATTTCTGTTTCAGAAGCCGAAAGGCGCTTTCAGCTTCTTCTCCCCATATGAATGGAGCATTCTTTCGCAGGAGTGCGGTGATAGGTTGTATGGTCTTTGAGAAATCTTGAACAAATCTCCTATAGTAGTTGGCAAAGCCAAGGAAGCTTTGCACTGATTTCACGTTTCTAGGTGTTTTCCATGACAAAATGGCTTCAACCTTTTTCATGTCCATCCTGAATCCTTGTGCGTCAATGACATATCCCAAAAAAGCCACTTCTTGTACATGAAAGAGACATTTTTCCAACTTAGCATACAGGGAATGCTGTTGCAATCTGTCCAATACGGCCTTTACATGGGATATGTGTTCAGGATAAGAAACAGAATACACCAGAATATCGTCGATGTATACTATGCAAAAAGATTCCAAACACCCCCTTAAAACCTCATCCATAAAGTACTGGAAGGCTGCGGGGGCGTTACAAAGACCGAAAGGCATCACCCGATACTCATAGAGGCCAAATTTGGTTCTGAACGCGGTTTTCCACTCATCCCCCTGTTTCACGCGCACTAGATGGTATGCTCCCCGTAGATCAAGTTTGGTGAAGTATCGAGCGCCTTTTAACTGGTCCATTAAGACCGGAATCAGAGGGAGAGGGTATCTGTTCTTGATCGTCACTTTATTTATGGCTCTGTAGTCGATACAAGGTCTCAATTCGTCACAGTCCTTCTTTGGAATAAAGAACATGGGTGATGAGGCAGGGGAGGTGGAATGTCTTATAAAGCCAGTAGCCAGGTTGTCCTCGATGTAGGTCTTCAGATACTGTGTCTCTTTCTCCGTTAAGGCATACACTCGACTACAGGGAATGTCTGCTCCAGGAACAAGGTCCAACGCGGCAGTCATATGCCCGGTGAGGAGGCAATTGGGTGGCCTTTTGTTTGTCGAACAGAGCACTATACTGTATGTACTCTTCTGGCAATGTCGTGGCACAACAGAACAGGTCGCTTGTACAAGAATTCGCTAAGTATGTAGCAGGTGAGGGATCGGATGTGTAACTAGAGTTAGTCTGACACCGACAATGCTCTCTGCAATACTCAGACGTCATACTGACTGTTCTCGAGGACCAGCTCACCACAGGATCGTGTAAGGTGAGCCAGGGCATTCCCAGAATGAGACGAAATTGTGGTGCGTCTATGAGATCGAACTGAATATTTTCGCTGTGTTCCTTTCCAAATTCCATCCGTAGAGGAAGGGTATGAGACACGACTGGTCCTGAAGAAAGGACCGTTCCGTCCACTGCCTTGACGGTCTCAGGTTTTTGTTTCTTTTCACATGGTATGCCCATCCGAAGGGCATACTCTCGATCGATATAATTGCCAGTTGCTCCTGAATCCAGCAGAGCATCTACTAGGAAAGACTCCTGCGCCGTAATCCATAAGGAAACGCTGACATTCATATGGGCGACCGCGGGATGAAGTGTATTCGCTACAAATGGGGAGACCATGGGAGAAGGGTGTCTCGAATCAGAGGTCTCTAACTGATCCGAGACCTTTAGTTTTCCGTCGGTTCGTCCATTCTTGAAGTGGCCTGTACTCGGGAAGGAGGATTTTTCCCAGTTACATACGATTTAGCTCGACATTCGTTTACAAAGTGCCCACTTTTCCCGCAATATAGACACAGTTTGAGTTTTCTTCGCCTGTCCTTCTCTTCTTTGGTGAGTGGACCACGGATTCCCCCGATCTGCATAGGTTCGGAACTATCTGACACCTTGGCCCTTTCATCACCCCCTTGTCGACTTCTGGCCAAGGGGTATGAGAACCTGTAGTCACCTCTACCTCGATCCCCCTTTCTTTCCAACAATCGATGATCAAGTTGGACCGTCAGATCGATGAGTTCCTCGCAGGTGGACGGTAGTTGCACCACTTGTGCCAATACGTCCTTCAGTTCACTCCTCAGTCCCTGGTAAAACAAAGATATTCTTTTTTGAACTGGCCAATCCGTTTCCACTATAAGGTGATTAAACGTGGTAATATATGACAAGAGGTCTTGGGACCCTTGTCGTAAAGTCATTAATTCCCTGTCCAAGGACATCATGTGAGACTTTCTGTCAAACAACTTCCGTAGTTCAAGACAAAAATCAGAGAAATTCTGAAGTACAGGATCATCTCGTTCTAGCAAAGGGATTGTCCAACTGGAGGCATTCCCTCCCATGTAAGACATCATGAACGCGGTTTTGGATGCATCATCCTGAAACACCATGGGTTTATATAGAAAATGGAGACGGCATTGGTTCAAAAACGTTTCGAATTTTCTGGGGTCTCCATAAAATCTTTCAGGCGGGGCTAGAGGTATACCTTGGTTCTGTATAATGTGTACGGTAGGAGTAGTCTCAGTAGAGGTGGAAGGAGCAGCAAAGGAACCCCCTGACGGGAAGGAGGATGGCGGGGGCAAAGTGGCTGGTCTCAACAATGGTTTAGTAACGGTTTCTCTTTGTGCAAGATCGGACATGTCTTTACGCAAATCCGCCACTTCCTTATACAGAGCTTGATTCTCAGCTCGAGAGGTCTGGACTTCCTGTTGCAAGTTGGAGAAACTTTCCAGTAAGGAAGTAAGGACCGCATTCGTATCCATCGTCCAGGCCGGACAGTATTCTTGGGCTTGTCAATCTGTCGTGATTACAAGCAGCGCAAGAACAGGCATGCGCCACTAACCTTATTCCAAAGACCAGCGGGGACGATCAAGATGATAGTCCTCAAAGCCTCTCCCCGTAAATCCTCAACACTGGGCACTTCACCACTGTTTAAGGGAATCTGGAAAGAGGCCGCGAGGTGAATGGGCAGAGGACGTCTATGGTTCCTCGAATTCCTCAGATCAACACTACCACAGTAGACACAGGGGTCGACTGTACAAGATCTATGCTTCTTCTTTCAGTATAGATCCCAGGCAAATCAGAATCACATAAAAGTGAAAAAGAAGTACAAGAAGTTACGTCACTTCTTAATGAGTGCATTCACCTCGACTAGTTACTTTAATGGTAGCTGAATTCCTATTAGACGTTATCTGCACGTCTAATAATCACCACACTACTTCGTGTGGACAAAGAGTTACTCAGAATAGAAAACTTTCTCCTTTCACGTACGTCGGGAGGCCACAGGATAAACAGAATTCTCCCGCACGTAGTATCGTAAATGTTTTAGGCAACAAAACGGGTTCAACAGCAAAAACGCATAAACACAAAAGAATTAAGGAGGCAATTCCGCTCTCCCCGTAATACTTGCTGTTTGCAGAAAAACGGCTTGTGCAACTTCACGATGACGGGACTCCTTCAGGATTATTCCCCGGCGAGGCGCGTGCAAAGACTCGGACCGCGCTGACCTTGGACCCGCGCTGAACACTCCAAAGACTCTGACCGCGCTGGCTCTGGATCGGCGCTGAACCCTCCAAGGAGTCTGACCTCGCTGGCTCTTGATCGGCGATGGCTTCTCCAAGGAGTCTGACCTCGCTGGCTCTTGGTCGATGGTGAACCCTCCACGGAAGTCTGGTCGCGCTGATTCTTAATTGGCGATTTGAAACACGAAAACGTCAAGGTCTCAGTACTCACTGATGGCAAGTAGACAACAGGCATTCACAGGACAGAGAACAGAACAGGCTCTGGAACAACATTGACAAGCACTGGTCCAGTGACTGGGAGGAACCTATATAGTGTCCGCCCACTTCTCTGTATCTTGGCGCCGCTTTGCCTTCTGGGACCTGTAGTTTCTCCATTTTGGAATCATGATGAATATGCACTTTTTCCTTCTAGTGCCAGTTAGGGTGATCGCTACAGTACCCCCTCTCGAGGACCGCCGTCCCGGCGGTCGACCGGGTTTCCCAGGGTATTTTTCATGAAACAGTGCCAATAAGTCAGGACAATGAAGATTGGCAACCGGTTCCCAGGTACGGTCCTCAGGGCCAAAACCCTTCCAATCCACCAGGTATTGGATTCTACCTCGCACCATTCGGGAGTCCAGGATTGCTGCAACCTCGTACTCCTCATGTCCCTCTACCTCCAGAGGTTGAGGGCGGTCCGGCACCCGAACATCAGGCAGACAAGGGCGAAGAAGTGACACATGAAATACAGGATGTATTGACCATGACATGGGAAGAGACAACTTCATGGCCACAGGATTTATCACTGCACAGATACCATAGGGACCTATGAACTTCGGCTTCAATTTACTGATTCCCTTCAAATGCAGGTTCCGTGTAGATAGCCACACTTTATCCCCAACCTTATACTCAGGTTCCAAGGAACGGTTTGTGTCAGCATAGCGCTTCTGGGCCTTTTGAGCAGTCTCCAAGCAGTGCCTGGCATCAATCAAAACAGCCCGAAGATGAGCATGATGTTCCTGAACAGTAGGAACCAATGATGTGGCCGGCCACTCAAAGGGTAGCATGTTAGGATGAAAACCATACAAACAAAAGAACGGGGAACATCCCAAGGTGGAGTGTACCGCATTGTTGTAGGCGAACTCCGCCAACCACAAAAGGGTGGTCCAGTCAGTTGCGCTTTGCAAAGTGAAACAACGAAGGTATTGTTCAAGGGTTTGGTTTAGCCTTTCCCTTTTTCCATCCGTTTGCGGATGGTAACTAGAGGAGAGGCGTGCATCGATTTGGAGCAATGTACATAGAGCTTTCCAAAAATGGGAAGTGAATTGCGTTCCACGATCCGTGATCAACACACTCGGCAAGCCATGCATCCGTACCACCTCCTGCAGGAACACCTTGGCCAATACTAATGAGGAGGGTAGACCAGGCAAGGATATAAAATGACCCATTTTCGTGAGGTGGTCAACTACCACCAATATAACGGTTTGACCTTCACAAGGGGGCATTTCCACAATGAAGTCCATAGACACAGTATGCCAGGGTTTAGGTGGTATCGGCAATGGTTGTAACAGACCTGAAGGTTTAGCATGACTAGACTTTCCTTGAGCGCAAACAGCACAGTTCTTGACGTATTCTTTCACGTCGGCTCTAAGACTAGGCCACCAAAATGATCGTTCCACTGTGGCAATGGTTTTATGTATACCCATGTGTCCGCCTAGTACTGAGTCGTGAGCCCATTGTAACACTTGTAGTTGTAATCCACTTTGGGGTATGTACAATGCATGGTAATGGTATGCAAGTTGGTCTTTCTCACAGCGATGCGTTGGATCTTCTTGTATCCAAGAAGCCATATCAAGAACAGACAGGGCAACTTTACAATCCTCCAGAAAATCCTTGGATGTAATTAAGGCTATTATGTCGTCCTGAATGTGTGTCTCCTTAAGGATGGACGGTGGTTCTGAGGGGGCAGCTGTCTCTTCTTCTCCAAGCCGCGAGAGGGCATCTGCCTTCCCTTTTCGCGTTCCAGGTCTGAACTTGATCACGAAATCGAAGTCGGAAAAGAAGAGAGTCCACCTCAGCTGGCGAGGAGTCAATGCTTTAGCTGTCTTTAAAAACAACAAATTACGGTGATCTGTAATTATTTCCACGGTATGCAAGGCCCCCAGAAGATAATGTCTCCACTCTTCACATGCTCTCTTAATGGCAAGAAGTTTGTTAGACGGACCGGGAGGGTCGGCCGAGATTACGGGGAGAGGTCTCCGGGGAGAGCCGTCTCCAACGACTGTACAGACAAGTAACTTCCCCCCCACAGACGGACACCACACAAGATTGAAGGTTAACGAGACTTTATATGCAATTCTTAGGTTACGATGATATGATACAAGGAGGTCTGGACTCAGGGGTCCCCTCGGTTCTAGTCTCTGGCTGAGGAAAGGGTTAGCGGGACAGTCTTTGTTACCAATGAGTGGAAAATAGCTCTCAATCCTCGAGCTCGGCGTTCTAGATGATCGGGCCACGGCGGAGCCAGGCAGGTCCCGAGATGGACGAAGGAAGGACGACGGTCCGCGGCGGAGCCTGCAGGTCCCGGTGAAGATGACGGTTACAACGGTCCGCGGCCACGCCAGCAGGTCCCGACGACGATGATGGATTTGAAGGTTGCGAAGGCTGTGGCAGCGCCAACAGGCAGGACGATGGTGCACAGGACAGAGCTACGGCAGCGCCAGTAGTCCGTCAAGGATGAGTTCCTCTTTACGTCTCTCGACTCCAAGATACAACTGCCTTCCTGCTCTGGAGCTGCCCCAGTTATAGGGCTGGCGTGCTTTGATGTCCGGACCCTCGCACTTGGAGGTCGGGAGGTCTGGGATGAGGGAGTCCAGACACCCAGCAGGGGGGTGGAGCCAGCGCCCGGGGAGGCGATGGGCGAGCGGCATTTGGCGGGGGAGAGCCATCGGCACCTCTTTCTCCCATTGACTTGCCAAGTAGCCCGCTCACCTCCTGGGTGGAGGGTGGTGCCGGAATGTCTGAGGCCGGGCTAGGCCCAGGGTTGAGGTCGATCGGGGGCCAGGCGGCCTCGTGGTGAAGTGTCCAAGATGGCGGCCCAGGCTGGGCGCGTGGGCCGGCAGTGGATCGGACCCACGAGGTTAACGTGCTCGAGGGCAGGGGCCCTGAGAGGACGGAGGACGTGCAATGGTGGTGTGTGGTACTTGCGTGACGGGACTCAGGCCTGGTTGGGCCGGGGGAGAGCGGCCCTTCATGTGGCCTGTCCAACATGCGTCCCCCCCAGCTGAAGGCGGGGAGAGTTACCCATCCTCTTGGGGACTCTCCTCGTCGAGGCGGAAAAACCGGGACAGGCCATCCGCGTTGGCGTGGTCTGGCCCAGGCCGGTGTTCGACTGTGAAGTCCATACCTTGCAAGGAGATGGACCAGCGTAGCAACTTTGGGTTTCCCCCCCGCATATGCATCAGCCACTGCAGGGGTCGGTGGTCGGTCTGCACCCGAAAGTGGGTGCCAAAAAGGTAGGGCCGGAGCTTCTTGAGGGCCCATACCACAGCGAAGGCTTCCCTCTCTATGGTGCTCCAGCGTTGCTCCCGTGGTAGGAGTCTCCGGCTGATGAAGGCCACCGGTTGATCAAGGCCTTCGGTGTTCACTTGAGACAGGACCGCCCCAATGCCCTGGTCGGAGGCGTCCGTCTGGACGACGAACTCCCGGCTGTAGTTTGGGGCCTGGAGCACAGGAGCGGAACACATGGCGGCCTTCAATTGTTCGAATGCCGTTTGACACTCTGGGGTCCAGTTGACTTTCTTGGGCTGATTCTTTGACGTGAGTTCTGTGAGGGGCCCCACTATGGTACCATAGTCTTTCACGAACCTTCGGTAATAGCCCGTGAGGCCCAGGAAGGCTCGTACCTCGGTTTGGGTGATGGGGGGCTGCCAGTCCTGGATGGCGGCAATTTTCAGCTGTAGAGGGGCCACTAGGCCGCTTCCCACCTGGTGTCCGAGGTAGGTCACAGACCCTTGCCCAATTTGACACTTGCTGGCCTTGATCGTGAGGCCAGCTCGCTGAAGGGCTTGTAGCACTGCTCGGAGGTGGTGGAGGTGCTCGGTCCAATGGTGGCTGTATACAGCGATGTCGTCTAGGTAGGCGGCGCTGAATCCTTCGAGCCCCGCCAGGACCTGATTGACGAGCCGTTGGAAGGTTGCTGGGGCATTCTTCATGCCGAAGGGCATGACCGTGAAATGGTAATGGCCATCGGGGGTAGAGAAGGCAGAACGTTCTTGCGCTCGGGGTGTGAGGCCGATCTGCCAATAGCCTGCTGTCAGGTCGAAGATGCTGAGGTAGCGGGCAGCTCCCATTCGGTCGACCAGTTCATCTGCCCGGGGGATGGGATGTGCGTCTGTTCTGGTGACCGCATTCAAGCCCCGGTAGTCGACGCAGAACCGGAGTTCTGGTGTGGTGCCGGGGGCAGCTGCTTTGGGGACCAGTACGACAGGGCTGGCCCAGGGACTGTCTGAGGGCTCGATGACCCCGAGCGTGAGCATCTTGGCTACTTCTGCCTGGATGCAGGCCCGTACCCGATCTGGCACGCGGTAGGCCCGGTGGCGGATAGGGGGGCTGTCCCCGGTGTCCACATCGTGCACACACCAGGAAGTGACACCTGGGGTGAGGGAGAACAGGCTGGCGAACTGTGACAGGAGGGCTTGACACTCTTGGCGTTGTTCTCTGGTGAGGGTCTCCGAGAGTCGGACCCCATCCACGGAGCCGTCTTGCTCCTGAGTCCGTAGGAGGTCAGGGAGAGGCTCGGAGTCTTCTTCAACCCCATTGTCTGTGGCCATCAGGAGGCTGAGCTCTGTTCGTACAAAGTGGGGCTTTAGTCTGTTAGCGTGGAGGACCCGGAGAGGGTTCCGGGAGGATTCCATGTCGATGAGGTAGGTGGCAGGACCCTTGCGCTCGATTACTTTGAAGGGCCCCGTCCATTTGTCTTGTAGAGCGCATGGCTCCGTGGGGGACATTACCCATACCTGTTGGCCAGGTTCGAATTCAATGGATGAGGCATTCTGGTCATACCATTTTTTCATGTCCTCTTGACTGGCCTCTAGGTTGGTTTTCGCTAGTTCTCTGAACCGCCGGGTCTGGTTGCGGAGGGTGAGGAGGTACCGGAAGACATCTGGAGGGTTCTTTAACGGAGGCATCTCCCAGCCCTCTTTGACTAGGCTGAGCGGCCCCCGCACTGGGTGTCCATATAGCAGTTCAAATGGGCTGAAGCCTAGGGATTTCTGAGGGACCTCTCGGTAGGCGAAGAGGAGGCACGGCAGCAGCACATCCCACTGGCGACGGAGGGGCTCTTCCAACCCCCCGATCATCCCCTTTAGCGTGCGGTTGAATCGCTCAACAAGTCCGTTCCCTTGGGGGTGATAGGGGGTCGTGAATCGGTAGGTGACCCCGCACTGCTGCCAGAGGGATTTCATGTATTTAGAGATAAAGTTCGTGCCTCTGTCGCTGACGACTTCTCGGGGGAAGCCCACACGGGAGAAGATCCCCATCAGAGCCCGGCCGACTACCGGGGCTGTCACAGTCCGCAGAGGAACAGCCTCAGGGTAGCGGGTGGCGTGGTCCACTAGTACCAAGATGAATCGATGGCCCTGTTTTGTGCGCGGGTCTAGGGGCCCCACAATGTCTATTCCGACCCTCTCAAATGGGGTAGTGACCACAGGAAAAGGTTGCAGGGGGGCCTTTAGTTTGCGGCCGCTCTTTCCACTGGCTTGGCACGTGGGGCAGGATCGGCAATGCTGGTGCACATCGTTCCTCATTTTGGGCCAGAAGAAGTGGGTCACTAGGCGACTGTAAGTTTTATCTTGTCCCAGGTGCCCTGCCAGGGGGACATCGTGGGCCAGGTTTAGCAGAAAGTCTCTAAAGCGGAGGGGCACCACTAATACTCTGTTGGCCCCCAGCTCGGCGATTCTTTGCTCGCTGTACAGCAGATCATTGTCCCAGTAGACCCAATGAGTTCCGGAGGTATCCCCTGCGCTTTGGGCGAGCGCTTGCTGGCGGAGTCCCTCGAGGGAGGGACAGGTCTTCTGTTCTTGGCGAAATTGTTCTTGCGTGGGCCCCCCCTCTTGAGGCCACTGGTCGAGGTTAGCGAGGTCGGAGGGTTGAGCTGGTTCGGAGGGGATGTCATGGTCGGTGGTTTCGGCTGGGGCGACCGGAGGCGGTGGCGCCGGCCATTCAGGCTCTTCTGGGCGGTGGTTGGCACGGGCGGCCATGGACCGGGTGGTGACGCACGCCCAGTCCGGGACGCCTAACATCCCCAGGTGTTCTTTTCGCTCCACGGCTGCCCACGGAGAGCTTTCAAGGTCATTTCCAAGGAGGCAGTCTACGGGGGCGTCGTTTCGGACTGTTACTTTCAACATGCCGGAGACCCCTCCCCATTCGAAAGGGACGCAGGCCATCCGACACAAACTTTCCGAGTTATCGGCTGATCGTACAGGGCAGAGAATGTTCGGTAAATACTGTTCTGGGGCCACCAGGTGACAGCGGACGGCTGTTACACTGGCCCCGGTGTCACGAAGGGCTTCGGCCCGGCGCCCATTGATGCTCACCCATTGGCTGTACTTCTGGGTGTTAGCGGGTAGGGGGACCCGCGGGACCATGTCTTTCCCCCCTAAGCATGCCAGAGCCATGGCGGCTGGCTCCCACTCTTGATGCTCTTGTTCGTATTCATCCTGCTCCTCGGAGATCTGTTCTTCCCCTAGGGCCGCAGCGGCCACTTGGCGGGGTCTTGGGCTCTGGTACTGTGGGCAGTTTGGGTCGTTTGCGTAGTGGCCGACTCGTTGGCATCGGTGACACGTGACATTGGCTCTGTACCCCGGTCGCGCCGGGGTGCTGCCCCGGTTGGCCGGGGGGGTGGTGCTGGTTGCGGGGGCGGCCGGAGCGTTGTCTCTTCCTCGTCCTTGGCCCCCTCCTCCTCCTCTGGGTCGGTGCTGACCATTGTTGTTCCGGTTCTGTTCGTAGAACCCATTCCGGCCCACTCTGGTGATTTCCCACCGGTCAGCTTCCGCTGCGAGCTGCCGGGGATCTGTTAACTTGCTGTCGAGGAGGTGCTGGCGGAGTTCAATGAAACAATTGTTCGACAGATGCTCCCATACCATCAGATTGAACAGTTGTTCGTAGGTCGTGACATTGCTTCCTCTGATCCAGCCCTCGAAGGCTCGGCTAAAGTAGGTTACGTAGTCCACCCAAGTGGTACCCGGGATGCGGGTGCAGTCTCGGAACCTCTGACGGTACATCTCGGGTGTGAGGCCATAGCGGGTGAGGAGGGCCGCTTTCATATGGTCATAGGAGGTCATCTGGTGGTCCGGGAGTTGTAGCAGGGTATCGCGGCCCTCATTGAGGAATCTCCCCCATAGACCGGCTCCCCAATCGCTTCTATCGATCCGGTGTGCAGTCATAGCGATTTCATAGGCCTTAAACCATTGCTGGATGTCGTCTTCTCGGAAATATTCTCGGACAACATCCTTGGGGATGTGTACCTTTTTCTCTGTGGCCCCTGAGGTGTGGGGTCGCTCGGGCACCCCTGCTTCTTTATTCTGCTTGCGCAGGTTGATCTCGGCTAAGTTCCGTTCGTGTTCGTACGCCAGTTTCTTTTCCTCAAGCTCCCTTTGTCTCTGTTTCTCTTCTCTTTCTTCTCGGAGACGCAGGTGCTCTAAGTTGATTTTTTGTTCAGCCAGCTTGAGTTCAATGTCCATCTTGAGTCGGGCCATTTCCAGCTCGTGTAGTCGGGTTCTTTCTCTTTCCTGGATCTCGTCTTGCGAGAGACCCGTTCTTTGCCCTTCAGGGGCCGTGGTTGTTTTTTCTGCGGTGCTTTGATCGGGGGTTCCGGTAGCCCCGGTCTCTGCCCAAATTTCTAGGGCATGCTTGAAATCATCTTTGGTGCTTAGTCCGGTGGTAGCGATACCCAGTTCGATGCAGAATTGTTTTAGTTCACGATGGCTGTACTCCTCTAGTTTCTCCATTTGGAACTTCTCGGTTGATCCGCTTTCTTTAGTTGTCATTGCGATTTCGTCGTGGGGTGAGCTACTCTCTGTACGTTATGCGGTGATTCGAATCGCGCCGCTGGCCACCAATGTTAGACGGACCGGGAGGGTCGGCCGAGATTACGGGGAGAGGTCTCCGGGGAGAGCCGTCTCCAACGACTGTACAGACAAGTAACTTCCCCCCCACAGACGGACACCACACAAGATTGAAGGTTAACGAGACTTTATATGCAATTCTTAGGTTACGATGATATGATACAAGGAGGTCTGGACTCAGGGGTCCCCTCGGTTCTAGTCTCTGGCTGAGGAAAGGGTTAGCGGGACAGTCTTTGTTACCAATGAGTGGAAAATAGCTCTCAATCCTCGAGCTCGGCGTTCTAGATGATCGGGCCGCGGCGGAGCCAGGCAGGTCCCGAGATGGACGAAGGAAGGACGACGGTCCGCGGCGGAGCCTGCAGGTCCCGGTGAAGATGACGGTTACAACGGTCCGCGGCCACGCCAGCAGGTCCCGACGACGATGATGGATTTGAAGGTTGCGAAGGCTGTGGCAGCGCCAACAGGCAGGACGATGGTGCACAGGACAGAGCTACGGCAGCGCCAGTAGTCCGTCAAGGATGAGTTCCTCTTTACGTCTCTCGACTCCAAGATACAACTGCCTTCCTGCTCTGGAGCTGCCCCAGTTATAGGGCTGGCGTGCTTTGATGTCCGGACCCTCGCACTTGGAGGTCGGGAGGTCCGGGATGAGGGAGTCCAGACACCCAGCAGGGGGGTGGAGCCAGCGCCCGGGGAGGCGATGGGCGAGCGGCATTTGGCGGGGGAGAGCCATCGGCACCTCTTTCTCCCATTGACTTGCCAAGTAGCCCGCTCACCTCCTGGGTGGAGGGTGGTGCCGGAATGTCTGAGGCCGGGCTAGGCCCAGGGTTGAGGTCGATCGGGGGCCAGGCGGCCTCGTGGTGAAGTGTCCAAGATGGCGGCCCAGGCTGGGCGCGTGGGCCGGCAGTGGATCGGACCCACGAGGTTAACGTGCTCGAGGGCAGGGGCCCTGAGAGGACGGAGGACGTGCAATGGTGGTGTGTGGTACTTGCGTGACGGGACTCAGGCCTGGTTGGGCCGGGGGAGAGCGGCCCTTCATGTGGCCTGTCCAACAAAGTTCTTTGTCCGTAATAGTGTAGTTAACTTCACAGGGAGTGAGCTTCTTCGAGTAATACGCCACGGGATGTAGCTGTCCTGTAGAAGGGTGTCTTTGAGACAACACTCCCCCAAGAGCGTACTGTGAAGCGTCGGTTTCTAGAATGAACGGTAGATGGGGGTCTGGGTGTCGTAGGACAGGTGCTTGTGTGAATTTCTGTTTCAGAAGCCGAAAGGCGCTTTCAGCTTCTTCTCCCCATATGAATGGAGCATTCTTTCGCAGGAGTGCGGTGATAGGTTGTATGGTCTTTGAGAAATCTTGAACAAATCTCCTATAGTAGTTGGCAAAGCCAAGGAAGCTTTGCACTGATTTCACGTTTCTAGGTGTTTTCCATGACAAAATGGCTTCAACCTTTTTCATGTCCATCCTGAATCCTTGTGCGTCAATGACATATCCCAAAAAAGCCACTTCTTGTACATGAAAGAGACATTTTTCCAACTTAGCATACAGGGAATGCTGTTGCAATCTGTCCAATACGGCCTTTACATGGGATATGTGTTCAGGATAAGAAACAGAATACACCAGAATATCGTCGATGTATACTATGCAAAAAGATTCCAAACACCCCCTTAAAACCTCATCCATAAAGTACTGGAAGGCTGCGGGGGCGTTGCAAAGACCGAAAGGCATCACCCGATACTCATAGAGGCCAAATTTGGTTCTGAACGCGGTTTTCCACTCATCCCCCTGTTTCACGCGCACTAGATGGTATGCTCCCCGTAGATCAAGTTTGGTGAAGTATCGAGCGCCTTTTAACTGGTCCATTAAGACCGGAATCAGGGGGAGAGGGTATCTGTTCTTGATCGTCACTTTATTTATGGCTCTGTAGTCGATACAAGGTCTCAATTCGTCACAGTCCTTCTTTGGAATAAAGAACATGGGTGATGAGGCAGGGGAGGTGGAATGTCTTATAAAGCCAGTAGCCAGGTTGTCCTCGATGTAGGTCTTCAGATACTGTGTCTCTTTCTCCGTTAAGGCATACACTCGACTACAGGGAATGTCTGCTCCAGGAACAAGGTCCAACGCGGCAGTCATATGCCCGGTGAGGAGGCAATTGGGTGGCCTTTTGTTTGTCGAACAGAGCACTATACTCTATGTACTCTTCTGGCAATGTCGTGGCACAACAGAACAGGTCGCTTGTACAAGAATTCGCTAAGTATGTAGCAGGTGAGGGATCGGATGTGTAACTAGAGTTAGTCTGACACCGACAATGCTCTCTGCAATACTCAGACGTCATACTGACTGTTCTCGAGGACCAGCTCACCACAGGATCGTGTAAGGTGAGCCAGGGCATTCCCAGAATGAGACGAAATTGTGGTGCGTCTATGAGATCGAACTGAATATTTTCGCTGTGTTCCTTTCCAAATTCCATCCGTAGAGGAAGGGTATGAGACACGACTGGTCCTGAAGAAAGGACCGTTCCGTCTACTGCCTTGACGGTCTCAGGTTTTTGTTTCTTTTCACATGGTATGCCCATCCGAAGGGCATACTCTCGATCAATATAATTGCCAGTTGCTCCTGAATCCAGCAGAGCATCTACTAGGAAAGACTCCTGCGCCGTAATCCATAAGGAAACACTGACATTCATATGGGCGACCGCGGGATGAAGTGTATTCGCTACAAATGGGGAGACCATGGGAGAAGGGTGTCTCGAATCAGAGGTCTCTAACTGATCCGAGACCTTTAGTTTTCCGTCGGTTCGTCCATTCTTGAAGTGGCCTGTACTCGGGAAGGAGGATTTTTCCCAGTTACATACGATTTAGCTCGACATTCGTTTACAAAGTGCCCACTTTTCCCGCAATATAGACACAGTTTGAGTTTTCTTCGCCTGTCCTTC
Source organism: Lissotriton vulgaris (assembly GCF_964263255.1). Taxonomy (NCBI): domain Eukaryota; kingdom Metazoa; phylum Chordata; class Amphibia; order Caudata; family Salamandridae; genus Lissotriton; species Lissotriton vulgaris. The sequence goes on along the minus strand of NC_141685.1, from coordinate 1,149,688,559 downwards.
TCTTCTTTGGTGAGTGGACCACGGATACCCCCGATCTGCATAGGTTCGGAACTATCTGACACCTTGGCCCTTTCATCACCCCCTTGTCGACTTCTGGCCAAGGGGTATGAGAACCTGTAGTCACCTCTACCTCGATCCCCCTTTCTTTCCAACAATCGATGATCAAGTTGGACCGTCAGATCGATGAGTTCCTCGCAGGTGGACGGTAGTTGCACCACTTGTGCCAATACGTCCTTCAGTTCACTCCTCAGTCCCTGGTAAAACAAAGATATTCTTTTTTGAACTGGCCAATCCGTTTCCACTATAAGGCGATTAAACGTGGTAATATATGACAAGAGGTCTTGGGACCCTTGTCGTAAAGTCATTAATTCCCTGTCCAAGGACATCATGTGAGACTTTCTGTCAAACAACTTCCGTAGTTCAAGACAAAAATCAGAGAAATTCTGAAGTACAGGATCATCTCGTTCTAGCAAAGGGATTGTCCAACTGGAGGCATTCCCTCCCATGTAAGACATCATGAACGCGGTTTTGGATGCATCATCCTGAAACACCATGCGTTTACATAGAAAATGGAGACGGCATTGGTTCAAAAACGTTTCGAATTTTCTGGGGTCTCCATAAAATCTTTCAGGCGGGGCTAGAGGTATACCTTGGTTCTGTATAATGTGTACGGTAGGAGTAGTCTCAGTAGAGGTGGAAGGAGCAGCAAAGGAACCCCCTGACGGGAAGGAGGATGGCGGGGGCAAAGTGGCTGGTCTCAACAATGGTTTAGTAACGGTTTCTCTTTGTGCAAGATCGGACATGTCTTTACGCAAATCCGCCACTTCCTTATACAGAGCTTGATTCTCAGCTCGAGAGGTCTGGACTTCCTGTTGCAAGTTGGAGAAACTTTCCAGTAAGGAAGTAAGGACCGCATTCGTATCCATCGTCCAGGCCGGACAGTATTCTTGGGCTTGTCAATCTGTCGTGATTACAAGCAGCGCAAGAACACGCATGCGCCACTAACCTTATTCCAAAGACCAGCGGGGACGATCAAGATGATAGTCCTCAAAGCCTCTCCCCGTAAATCCTCAACACTGGGCACTTCACCACTGTTTAAGGGAATCTGGAAAGAGGCCGCGAGGTGAATGGGCAGAGGACGTCTATGGTTCCTCGAATTCCTCAGATCAACACTACCACAGTAGACACAGGGGTCGACTGTACAAGATCTATGCTTCTTCTTTCAGTATAGATCCCAGGCAAATCAGAATCACATAAAAGTGAAAAAGAAGTACAAGAAGTTACGTCACTTCTTAATGAGTGCATTCACCTCGACTAGTTACTTTAATGGTAGCTGAATTCCTATTAGACGTTATCTGCACGTCTAATAATCACCACACTACTTCGTGTGGACAAAGAGTTACTCAGAATAGAAAACTTTCTCCTTTCACGTACGTCGGGAGGCCACAGGATAAACAGAATTCTCCCGCACGTAGTATCGTAAATGTTTTAGGCAACAAAACGGGTTCAACAGCAAAAACGCATAAACACAAAAGAATTAAGGAGGCAATTCCGCTCTCCCCGTAATACTTGCTGTTTGCAGAAAAACGGCTTGTGCAACTTCACGATGACGGGACTCCTTCAGGATTATTTCCCGGCGAGGCGCGTGCAAAGACTCGGACCGCGCTGACCTTGGACCCGCGCTGAACACTCCAAAGACTCTGACCGCGCTGGCTCTGGATCGGCGCTGAACCCTCCAAGGAGTCTGACCTCGCTGGCTCTTGATCGGCGATGGCTTCTCCAAGGAGTCTGACCTCGCTGGCTCTTGGTCGATGGTGAACCCTCCACGGAAGTCTGGTCGCGCTGATTCTTAATTGGCGATTTGAAACACGAAAACGTCAAGGTCTTAGTACTCACTGATGGCAAGTAGACAACAGGCATTCACAGGACAGAGAACAGAACAGGCTCTGGAACAACATTGACAAGCACTGGTCCAGTGACTGGGAGGAACCTATATAGTGTCCGCTCACTTCTCTGTATCTTGGCGCCGCTTTGCCTTCTGGGACCTGTAGTTTCTCCATTTTGGAATCATGATGAATATGCACTTTTTCCTTCTAGTGCCAGTTAGGGTGATCGCTACACGCATCCGTAGTTATTACGTGTGGCGAGATTGGAAGTATGAAGGATAGGCCTCATCGTAGATTTTGAAACTGAAGCCACCAGTCCAGAGCCTAGACTATGGTAGGAGTTATCCGGACGACGTCGTCAAAGGATCCCCTGCATTGAGTCCACTGAGCAGAAAGCGCCTCCTGAAGTGGGCACATGCAAAGGCGGCAGTGTGGGACCAACAGGATGTTCGAGGACATCATTCCTAACAAGGACTTGTAGAGGCGGACAGTGATAGATCTTTTGGACTGAATCCGGGTGGCCAAGGTCCTTAGTTTCACTTGCCGTTCTAGTGAAGGGAAAGCCTTCTTTCGAGCAGTATCTAGGACAGCTCCGAGGAACGTGAGACACTGGGACGGTTGAAGGACGGATTTTCCTTTGTTGAGTGTGAGTCCCAGAGCATTGAAGAGCTGCAGACAGGCGTCTGAGGACTTTGTCACGCCTGCATAAGTAGGTGCCTTGACTAGCCAGTCGTCTAAGTACGGGAATACCTGGTGATGTTGTTGGCGAAGGTATGCTGCTACTGGAGACAGACACTTGGTAAAATTGCGTGGAGCCGACTTTAGGCCGAAGGGCAATACTCGAAACTGGTAGTGCTTGCCCGCCACTTCGAACCTGAGAAATTGTTTGTGGTTCTTGTGGATCGGAATATGAAAATAAGCGTCTTGAAGATCGAGAGACACCATAAAGTCGTTTGCATTGAGGAGTTGTAGCACTTCCTGGATGGACACCATGCAAAATGACTGTTTTTTGAGGTATTGGTTGAGGTTTCTCAAGTCCAAAATAGGTCTCCATTTTTTCTCCTTTTTTCGAATCAAGAAGAATCGGGAATAGAAACCCTTGTTTTTCTGATTTCGAGGAACTTTTTCTATCGCTCCCTTTCTGAGCATGAGGGAGATTTCCAATTGTAGTAGCTTTAGATTTTTGTGTTGCATTGGGATTGGAGGCGTTTGAGGAGGAGTTTCCACAAACTCCAGAGAGTGTCCGAATTGAACAAGTTGGAGGACCCACTGATCTGTCGTAATTTGTTGTCAATTGTGAAGGAAGGATGTAATTCTCCCGCCAACTTTCTAAGGTGGAGAGAAACTGGAGACGTGTGGCAGAGAGAAGTCATTGTCTTCTGCCTGTGTCCTTCTTCCCCCCCCGTCAGCGAAAGGAAGACTTGTTGTAGGACGACTGGTTTTGCTGCTGCCTTTGCTGGTACTGGGGTTTATATTGTTGGCTTGAGCTGTAAGTGGATTTGTATCCTTGATTGTTGCCTCTGAAGGACTAACCTCTCCCTCTGGAGCCTCGAAAGGAAGGGTTCTTGTATTGAAGAGTACCTAGAGCTCTTGCGGTATCCGTATCTTTTTTGATACCTTGAAGCATGTCATCGATGTGTTGACCAAACAGAAGTTTACCGTCATAAGGCATGTCTAAAACCTTGGCTTGAACTTCAGGCCGGAAAGACATTGCCTTAAGCCAACCTTGGCGTCTCAGGACTGCAGCTCCTGCTAGCTGTCGGAAACCCGTAGATTCGATATCCAGTGCCACATCAATCATCTCCGAGGCGGAGCGCTCGCCTTCGAGGAGAATCTTCCTCACCTCTTCTTTCTGCTCCTCTTGAAGTGAACCCAAGTATGGAGCCACGTCTGCCCACATTTGGCGTTATAACGCCCCACTAGAGCCAAAGAGTTTTCTGCACGCACTTGTAGCTGACATGGACGAAAACCTTTTTCCTATATTGTCTAGCTTTCAGCCCTCCTTATCTGGCGGCGCAGTCAATGCAGCCGAAGGATTTTTTGACTTGCGTTGTGCTGCTTGGGTTATCACAGAGCCAGGCTTTGGATGGCCGAAAAGGCAAGCTGGGGCAGAGTCCGGGGCTTTATATTTTTTATCCAGTCTGGGCAGCACTGGAATCAGAGATGAAGGGGGCTGCATTATCTTCTCCCCTTGATCCCAGACGTGATCAATGATGGGAATAGATCGTACCGTCTTTTGGTATGGTTCTTTAAAATCGTAAAGGAAGCAATCCTGAGCTGTTGCCGTGACTTTGAGGCTGAAACGTAACGCCGCCCTCTCTACGATGTTGTGGAAGCCCCCAATGTCTTCCGGGGGAGAATCCGATTGTGCCTGCACAGGGGATGCGGGACCTGAAATTACATATTCATCCCATTCGTCCTCCTGAAGCTCCCCTTCCTCCCGTTGCTGCTCCTCTTCTTCTTCTTCCTCTTCCTCATCAGAGGAAGGCAGAGGACATGAGTGAGTTGGTTCTTGATGGAGAACTAAAGGAGCTGGTCGAGATCTAAGAGGCGGTGCGACCACTGTAGGTGTCACAGGTGACTGTGTCACCAATGGCTGAGATGGAGCAGTGGACGGGAACCTCTGTTTGTAGTCCGCAATGAGAAACTGCAGGTCTGTCGCAATAGAAGCTGGGAGACACACCATAGGCTGTTGTGGAAGCGGTGGAGGTTGAACTTCCTCCTGGTACTCCACGTTCCGTTCCTGTTCCTGATCGTCTGAGCTTTCATGAAGCTTTACCTGCAGTTCAGATGGGCTTGTTGCTTGCTGAAACATAGAGCCCTCATCTGAGTCCTCAGTATCCAGGATATGAGCCGGGGGAAAAGGTTTTACCCAGCTCGGCGAGGTTAATTCTGGCGTAAGTGTACGCGTAATCATCCTGAAGTGTGTATAGGTACACTGCAATGGAGGTGATTGAGCCGTCGATGGAATGGTCGTCGACGGGGAATCGTCGACAGTCGACTGAGTCGTCGACGGTGTCATCTTCATCGACGGCGTCGTCGACAGCAGGATCGTCGACTATGTTTGCTTCGTGGATGACTTCGTCGACGTTGATGTTGTAGTCGACGGCTTCGTCGATGCTGATGTCATCGACGGCTTCGTCGATGACTGCTTCATCGACGCTGGTGTTGTCGTCGACGGCTTCGTCGAAGCTGGTGTTGTCGTCAACGGCTTCGTCAACGCTGGTGTCGACGTCGACTTCGCTAGGTTCGCCGTTGACGGGCCCGCCGACGGCCTCGTCGACGCTGGCATCAACGATGATGACTTCATCGACGATGATCTTGTCGTCGAAGAGGGTTTCGTCTGCGTCGAAGATTTTGCCGACGACAACAGTTTAGACTTCGTCGACGACGAGGTAGTCGTCGACAGTGTAATTGTAATTGTAGAGGTTCTTCTATAGCGCATGGCTACTCGGGAGCATCCCAGCGCTTGATACTAACCAGAGGAAAATAGATATAAGATGTCCGAAGTACAGGTCTAAATTATCTAGATCTTAGGGAACAGAACGGTTTTTATCTTTTTGCGAAATGCGAGCAGGTTAGGCTCTTGGCGAAGAAGTGGAGGGAGAGTATTCCATAGCTTGTCCGCATTTCGCGAAAAGAGGCGGTCCCGAGTTCGGGCCCTGTTGGTCCTGGGAATTATTAAAAGGTTTTGCTGGTTTGACCGAAGATTCCTGGATAGTTTATATGGCCTGATCATATCGTTTAGAATGGGAGGGCCCATCCCGTTAAGAGTTTTATGGACCAGACAGAGGGTTTTGAAGTGAACCCACTCCCTTATTGGAAGCCAATGCAAGGTCCTCAAAGATGGTGCAGCTGATGTGCGGCGGCTGGTACCAGTAAGTAACCTTGCTGCAGAGTTCTGGGCAATCTGGAGTTGTCGAGTAACCGAAGCGGGGGCTCCTAGATAGAGCGCATTTCCATAGTCCAGCCTGGATAGAATAAGGGACTGGACTATGGTTTTCTTAGCTGCTTCGGATAGCTGAGGAAGGATTTTACGAATTGTCTTCAGCAGGCCGAAGCAGGTGGCCACTGTCTTTCTTGCTTGGATTTTAAAAGACAACTCCATATCCAGCCAGAAGCCGAGGCTTTTTATCTCGGACTTTGGGGTAGGCCCAAGCCCCATGCAAGAGGGCCACAGTGTGGAATTGTTAAATGTGGCTTTTTTTCCTAGTAACATCAGCTCAGTTTTCCCCCCATTCAGCTTCAGATGGGACGCATCCATCCATTTCGCAGTGGCGTTGTCGGGGTCTTTTTAATAGTAATAATAGATGGAACAGACCTACCCGTCGACGATGAGGATGTAGTAGTCGTCGACGTTGATGATAAAGATGACGCCACCGTCGTGGAGATCGTGGCTGTCGACATTGTGACAGGCAGGGCTGAAGATGCCACCAAAGGTTTCTTGAAGGTAGGATCTTGTAGAGAAACCTTAACAGCAGTAGCTTTAGAACGATCCTCTGAAGACTTGGGCGTCTTCTTTTGAGGAGGCTGTACCGATTGTCCTGGGGATGAAGTTCTAGGCCTTTTAGGAGTAGAGTGTACACTCCCAATGGAACACTCACTCTCACCTGAAGAGACTGGTTGATCTTTGTCCTTAAGTCTCTGGAGCCATATCAGCAGTCGGCCCTCTCTATCCTTGAGAGTTTTGGTAGAAAAAGTACGGCAGACTTTACAATCTTTTGCTGAACGGTCAGGATATAGACAGTAAAGGCAGTCCTCGTGCCTGTCATCCACATGAAGCCTCTTTTTGCACAAGAGGCACAAGGTCTGAAAAGTCCCTTTTTTAGAGTATCAGCCATGGCTAAGCAGAAGATTCCTCACAGGAATAAAGTTCTGAGACAAAAATGTGGAGATAAATCCAGAAATATAAAGAAACTGAGCAGAGCTCAGAGGAGACTCCCTTAGCACGACGTGCAGTAGAAAATCTGAGGGACTAGGGCTCCTTCCAGGAAGGTTCTAGAGGGTGGTGAGATCTGATTGGCTCCTGGACAAAGTTTAGTCCTTTTTACAGAAGGACATGGATATGTTACTAATGTGAGGCCTCTGGCCTATTGTTATGTATATGTCTTTATGACATTACTTTCTTTATATACCGGGGACTCCCACCCAGACGACGGGGAATGATTCAGGCATGTGAATCTATGAAAGATACCCATAATACTGGATAAACAGAAGAACCTCAGAAAGGGGATCCACAGCCTTTGCTGTGCACCATGCCACAACTTTGTTCCATTGGCAGGTGTATACCGTTTTAGTGGAGGGACGCCTGGCTGCCAGAATGACATTACAGACTTCGGGAGGAAGGTGGAAAGCTGTCAACTGTCACCGCTCAATCTCCACGCATGGAGGTGGGGGCTGGACAGGTTGGTTCGGGTGGAGGACCTTCCCCTGCTGCAGCGACAGAAGATACTCCCGAAGAGGCAGACGGATCGGGGGATCGATGCTCATACTGAGTAGCTCGGGATACCATACTCTTTAAGCCCAGTCCGGGGCCACAAGAATGAATTGGGCCCGGTCGCGTCTGATCTTCCTCAGCACTCTGGGTAGAAGTTGCATAGGCGGAAAGGCGTACAACAGACCGCAGCTCCACCCGAGACGAAAAGCGTCTCCGAGCGAGTGCCGCCTTAGAAATGCCAAAGCGCAGAGCTGATGGCATTGCGCGTTCTCTTCGGTGGCGAATAGATCTAACCAGGGCTCTCCCCACCGCAGAAAGAGACCTTGCACCACGTCCGAGAGAACCTGCCAGGTGTTGAACAACCAAGGAAACGCCGTGAAGTTCCAGCCATGTCCAGAGGCGCAGACATAGGGCCCAGGACCCCACTCCACCCTGTTTGTTGCAATACCACATAAAGGTGGTGTTGTCCTTGAACACCAGCACTACACTACCCCGGACTGAGGGAAAGAATGCCTTCAGTGCAAGTCGGATCGCCCACAGCTCCAAAAGGTTGATATGGAGTCGGGACTCCGCTGGAGACCAGAGGCCTCTGATCTTCGCCTCTCCCAAGTGGCCTCCCCATTCCAGGAGGGACGCATCCAACACCACTGTGTGCTCCGGTGGGGGAAGGGAGAGGGATCTGCCACTGACCCAATCGTGATTTGTGAGCCACCACTGCAACTGTCGTGCAGTGCCCTCCGAGATCTGGACATGATCGTACAGGTTGCCCTGAAGCTGCGCCCACTGGAATTTCAGGTCCCACTGCAGAGCCCGCATGTGCCTCCTGGCATGTTGCACTAGCAGGATGTAGGAGACCATCAGGCCCAGGAGCCGGAGAGTCTCCTGACTGAAACCCGGGATAGAGGCCGAAAGATCGGAATCATAGTCTGAATATCCTAGACTTGCTGCTAGGGAGCCTAAACCCGAAACCGCGTTGAATCCAGAACCGTTCCAATAAAGGGGAGCTTCTGAGAGGGACTCAGGTGCGACTTCGGCACATTGATGGAGAACTCAAGCAAATGCAGGAGGTCGGCCGTAGTCTGAAGGTGGGTGACGACTGCTTGGGGCGAGCCTGCCTTCAGCAACCAGTCATCGAGGTAGGGGAAGACTGACACCCCTAACCTGTGCAGGTGAGCTGCGACCACCGCCAACACTTTCGTGAACACCCGAGGGGCACTGGTAAGGCCAAAGGTGAGCACGGTTAACTGAAAATGCTCCTGGCCTACTGTGAACCGCAGGTAACGCTGATGGGCCAGCAGGACGGGGATGTGAAAATATGCGTCCTGCAAGGCCAACGCTACCATCCAGTCTCCAGGGTCGAGGGCAGCCAGGACCTGAGCCATAGTCAGCATTTTGAACTTCTCCTTCCAGAGGAAGCGATTGACGTCCCAGAGGTCCAAGAAGGGGCACAGGCCCCCCTTGTCCTTCTTCGGGACTAGAAAATAATGGGAATAACAACCACTCCCTACTTCCCGTCCGGGGACGAACTCGATGGCCCACTTGGCCAAGAGGAACGTGACTTTATGTTGGAGAAGAACCAAATGATCCCCCTACATGCGGTGGCACCGAGATGGCATGGCGGCGGGGGGTAGATTGAAAGGGAAGGGAGTAGCCCCTGAGGATGATCTGCAGCATCCACTTGTCAGATTTAATGTAGCGCCAGTGGCCAGTGGGGGAGGTGGTGGCGGATCCTGCCACCCACCGGCGTGAGGTGCTCCACGAAGCTCGGATTAGGAATGTTTGGAGGTAGAAGCAGCGGGGTGGAGGTGGACTGACCCGCACGCTGAGTCCCAGACCCGCCCCTGCGGAAGCCCCGACCATGGCCGTGCTGAGGCTGGTTCTGTTCAGGCTTGTTGGAGGGACGTGCCTGGGTGCCTCTCCCCTGGCCACGAAAGGAACGAAAACCAGGAGTGGTCGGGTTCTTTACAGAAAGACCAAAGGACTTGGCCGTGGCTCACAAGTCCTTAAAGTGCTCCAGTGCACTATCGGCATTATTGCCAAACAGGCGGGTGCCATCAAAGGGCATGTCCATGAGCGAGCTCTGGACGTCGGGCGAGAACCCAGTCGAACCAACCAGGCGTGGCGTTGCAATGCCACAGTAGTAGAAATCGCCCTGTGGTGGTGAGCCTCAGCAAGGCCAACCAGTGCTAGGGGTTCTCCCTTCTCTGCACAGAGTCCTCAGACCAATAGGAAGAAGTTGGCACGGAAACTGGAATAGAAAAGACAGAGTTTATTAAACCTCATGAGGTGGAACTCCATTCACACAACACCCTTCGGCAATGTATCAAGTAGCACACTGAATGGAAGGAGCTTGGTCCTTTTATACCCACACAGGGGCTCAAATGAGGGCGGTACAAGTACAGAATGTTGGTTTCAAATACATACAAGGTCATACAGCGAGTGTGCTGGCAACAAGTGGAAGGGGCTGACAGTTAGCTAATTCTGGTGGACACATCCTGACAGTTACAAGTTGGGGACAGCTGTAAGCTCAACTGAGCATGTGTGAAGCAGGAGAGGCTAAATATATCTTGTCTCTAGGCAGATTTCAAGAGCAGTTAACAGGAAAGTAGGACAGAGCACATGGTGAGCACATGGCAAACAAAATGGCTGCCAGAAATACAAAATGGATTCCACACAACAGACACGATAGTCCCTAAATATAAGATGTCTTCTGCTAATGCCTAACCTAATCGCTGCTAAATTACAACAGACGACCCTTTCAGCATTAGCTGAAGACATTTGATTATCTGGGGTAATCAAGATATGCATCCTGTACATTGATATTCATCATCTCAGTAATTTCATTTTTTAACATTTGCTGTGCTTTTATATCTGCAATATTTCTTTTGGCAGGTGTACAAGCAGCGATGCACATGGAGCAAAGCATAGGGCCACATTGTATACAAGTACAACATGTAACTAGTATCACCAGTAGTATACATAGAATTGTCAGTAGCTTCCAGCCCAAGTAGCAAAGAATGTCCATGTACCAGTCTCTGGGTGAGTTTCTGCAGCAATCTTATGCAGTTCAGAGATTGCATCATAAACTGAAAATGAGTGATCAGGTACGAAAACACAGCAACTGCTACTGATGATATGACATGCACCACCTCGATCAGCCAAAATCAAGTCAAGCACCATCCTATTCTGGAGTGCTACAATTCTTGCAATTTGCAGTTCTTCTGTAATGTTCCCAAGTGCCATGGCTGTCTGATTGGTGACAGCTTCCACAACATGAGTCAACCGTCTGATCTTTCTGCTATTCAATGCAGCACCCACAAAGAAGAACAAACCCAAATTGAAATTGACATATTGTTGTAAAGTGGTATCTGTCTGGTCGACTTCATCTGTACTTATTGTTCGTTTATATCTATTCTTGGAAATGTCATTATACAACTTTAAATTCAGGTGATATGATGGAGTGGCCAAGACCACAGGTGGTAACAAAAATGATATGTAACATACCCCGGACCACCCAACAGGCAATTGATAGTATCCTTTATTACCACATACAAAATAAGTATTATGTGAAGACGTAAAACGGCTGTTATTAGCACCTTTAACAGTCAATGTCGAAATACATTCACTCCGTCCTACTGGAATTCCTTCAGCACTACTTATACACAGTTCTGCTTTAGCTTTGGTCACAGAAATTACAAAAGGTCCATTGTCTTTAATGTTCCTCAAATTCGTGAAGACATATGGTGTCTGTTGGACCCAGCCCTTTTGGCAGGTTCACCCCGAGACATTTTGCTTTTTCCTAGCCTGTTTCTGTGACCTGGTGTTGGTGATTTTAGGCCTCTGCGCACTTTTTTACTGTGGTACAGTGTAAAGTGCGTGAGCTCTCTGTGTGTGTGGTGAGAGTGACCTGCCCTCCCATAGGAATGAATGGGGAATATGTATACCCATTGTAGTTCCTGATGTGTGGGGAGTGCAGGGTCGAGTTTGGCATGTGCGAATCGTGAGATTAAATGCTGCGCAATGGAATATGCGGCATGATTGTGTCTAGTGTAGAAGTGCCACTTCTAGAAGTTGGCATATTTGTGTAATTTGTGTCTGGCGTGTGATTGGCTGAGCCTGGCTCCAAGAGTCTGGGAGGGTTTTACCCAGGTGGTGAATGGAGTGCTTAGCATGCTGATGTGAGGGAAGAAGTGAGCCTGGGCCTGCTTGTGGATTGGCCGTCTAGTATGAGGGTTCTGAATGAGGCTGGGTTTTCCCCACACAATGCTGGCTCCACCCCCTGGGGTGCGTATGATGTCCCTAGCCTGGCCAGCGAAAGGAGTTCCCTATAACCAGTTCTAGCTGGTTCTTACACTGCCTGCACCCTGCTAGACAAAGGAATTCACTATATAAAAAGGGGCTGTGTCCCCTTACAAAATGTTCTTGTTTCTGACTTGAATCCTGCCAGGGGCGTGCTGCTGCTTGGGCTCAGAGGAAGGCTTGCTTCCCTGAGCCCTGCCCAGCCCCTGGATACCTGATGGACGGCTGGAGGACTATGCCTTGATCCTGGGACCCTTTTGCCTTTCTTTGCAGCCCCCCCAGGACCTGTTGTAGTTGGAGGCGCTGTATTGTAATTATATCGCTGGGGAACGTTGTATCTGGCCATTAGCGCTTGGGAGCGCTGATTTATTACCCTTCTAGCGCTTTGGAGCGCTTTATTTCCCCCTAGCGCTGAGGAGCGCTTTATCTTTGCCCCTAGCGCTCAGAAGCGCTGTATTTGATTCTAGCGCTGGGGAGCGCTTTGGCCGGTGCCCACCCGGCATCTCTTACCCCGAGTTTCTGCTGCCGAGATTGCCCCTGCCGCCGCCCGGAAGTCAGGCAGGCCAGGAGCGGGCCTACGGGACAACCGGAAGCAGGAAGTAGGAGGGCGGGAGCCTACCCCGCCTCCCACGGAAGAATCGCGGCTGCATTGGGCACCGGGGCCGGCAGGAGCCTACTCTGCGCCCCGGTGCACTCACCCAGGAGAAGTGCGGGTATCAGATGAGGCGGCTGAAGGTGCAGGCGAGGCTCCGTCGTAGGGAGGAGAGCCCCGCCGCCCAGCAGAGAGAATCGCCCCCACCACCAGCAGAGGAGCAGCCCGAGGAGTCCTCCAAACCGGTGAGTGGGGCCCTGGTGAGCAGTATCGGGGAGGAGGGTGTCGGGCACATGGCCGGTGCCCGCCCCTCCCCTTCAGTGAGCAGAGCCTGTTGAGGCTCCGGGGGAATCACTGTTCCAAGAGTCCAAGAAGGACTCCGACGCCACAGTTGTTTGTCGAGCCCAGAGAGGCTCCTAGTGGCATATTCGTAAGAGCCGGTCAAGGCTCAGGGGGCACATCTTTGTGTTCAAGCCCCCGAGCGGGGCTCCTATGTTGAAAAGGGGCATTCTTTGTCGATTTAGAGCCACGAGGGCTCTGGGGGCATTTTCAGTTCTTCAAGCCATGAGAGGCTCCCACCCATATTTGATTTATGAGGCTCGAAGTGCCATTGTTTTGCGAGCTCTGAGAGGCTCTTGAGGGACAGTCAGGTGGTCGGAGCCCCGAGGCTCCCACGCTGTGTTTCTCTCCACCAGTTTCAGAGCCTGTGTGGCTCCAACGTTCTGCGCAATGTGGCAGTTTCAGAGCTTGTGTGGCTCCAACGTTTGGGGCATGTGTTATGTCAGAGCCTGTGTGGCTCCAACGTGGACACGAGTGTTTTCAGAGCCTGTGCGGCTCCAACAGTTGGCGCAGTTCTGTTCTAGGGTCAGTGAGGACCCTGTCGCAGTTTTGATTCCCAGCTGCCCAGCAATTAGTGGGCAGCTGCATTGTTTAGGTCGTGTGCTTGTTCCCAGGTGCCCAGCAAGTAGTGGGCACCTGCAACGTTTAGGTTTTGCGCCGGTGGCGCACCGCTGACAGGCGCTGCATTGGCAGCGCGCCCTGACATTCTGGTCACAGGGGTCTTTAGTCCCTTTATTGGATAGGGGCTGGTATGTGAGTTTATTTAGGCGCAAAGTGATTATCTATGTGATGGTAATTGCCTAATGAGAGTTTTGCCAATGTGATGTGGTGCTAGGAAATGTATTGCATTTAATATGATTACACACCTTGATCTTACACCTCTAAATCTTTTTAGGCATCATGTGTTTTTACGCTATTGAGTTGTGTTCTGGCACCTCAATGTTTTTATGCATCATGTGTCTTCCCTGTCCTAACACCTCTGAATGTTTTAGGCATCATGTGTTTCTCCAGTACCTCTGAATGTGTTTTTGATGCATCATGTGCCTTGTTCTGACACCGCTGAATGTGTTTTATGCATCATGTTTTCCTTCCCTACTCCTCTGAATGTTGTGATGCATCATGTGTAAAGTGTTCTTGCTTATACCCCTAATTGTATTGTGATACTTAGGTGGTTGTTCTTTCTAGTACAGGTGGTCCTAGTGAGGTCCTGGTTCCCTGGGTGACATTCTCCTAAGGTGGTTAGGGTTGCGTAGGTGGTACTTAACTGTTACCAGTAGTTACTGGTTGTGTGCTATACTTGCTAATTTGTGCTACAGTGATTTTATATTCTATATTCTATGTTCTAGAAGTGCTATTTCTACTAAGTGCTGATTCTGACAGTTGCCCATCTGGCCCTGTCCTGGTGTAAATAATCCCTTGTGAATATTGCCCGTGCCAGTTGGCACAATGTATATTGTGTGATACTATCTGATGTGTGTTTACAATACAGAAGTTATTTTTATATAACCTTGTGTGGAGTTCCTTTTGTGGTGTGCCTAGGATGTTGTTGCTGTTGTGTGCTGGCGCAAATGCTTTACACATTGCCTCCGGGATAAGCTTGTCTGCTCGTGCCAAGCTACCAAGGGGGTGAGCAGGGTTTATCTTGGCGTGTGACTCCCTTGCCCTGACTAGAATGGTGGTTTCTGCCTGGCTTTGTCGTCAGCCTTAGCCAGCCAGAAATAGCCAGTTCTAACAGTGTCGAAATATTGTCCGGTTGGTACTTTTCCCATTCCCATTTAGTTCCTTTAGCTTGAGGATAACCATCTTCATCTTGGAAGGATACTTTACTCAACCGAAAGAGGATTCCACCTACTGAGGGCTTTGCGAAAGCAAACAAAAGGGCATACCAAGCTTGACATGAACCATTATGGGAAAACGGTAGAGGAATAAAAGGCGTTCGTCCTTTCTTTTGGGGTGCAGGTATCATCCCACACACCCAACAATTGGTAGTATTCGTGGCATTGTGTGTATGATACAACATCTGGATGAATGTGTTATTCAGGTAGGATTGTCAATGTTTCTGCTCATGGTAGGGAAGAGTGAAGTAGTGGTGCTCCACTGGTACTGGCGTAGTGGCAACGAAAAGCTGTCGAGCAGGAACCACTTTCTCAACAAACCAGGTTATTATCGCCAAAACCACCAGAGCAACAACAAACCCTACAGCACAAATGATTATTTTTTTATTCATTTCAGCAACAGCGATATTTGATCTTTCTAAATCTCGTTGAAAACAATCGCTAGAGCTCTTCTCCCTGAGCAGCCGTTGATTTCTTCACCACGGGCCAAGACGGGTGTCACTACACTAATGGAGTCGGTCGGCTCCGCTTTAGTAGTAGGCTTCGTGGTCGCCGGGATGACGTTGCGTTAGCTACTTAGACGTCGCCCTTGCGCGCTGAAGTCAGTTCTTTTACACAACATTCCTCGCCAGAAGACTCGCCACCCCGCTCCCGCCTCCCAGCTGCTCCTCCCTCCCACTAGCAACATAAGGGAAGACCCGTGTGAGCAAGAACTGTGACCGACCTGGCCCTGTCAGCACCCGGTCGCTCCAACCGCTCCCTCTCTGATCTGCATCGCTGTGTGTGGCATCGTATTTGTTCATCTCGTCCTGCCATTGGTATCGTATTTGTTCATCTCATCCTGCCATTGCTGATACATTTTTTTATCTGTGCAAGATTGTGCCTCACTGCCCCGATTACGTTTTGTTGTGCCTCACTGCCCCAATCCCATTTTGTTGTGCCTTGTAGCCCGATCCCCTCCCCACTGCATTCTGTGCCATTGCCCTGTTGATTTAAATAATTTCTGTGCCAGATTGTGCCTCACTGCCCCCGACCCGTCCTGCATAGTTTCATTTTCACTCTCTGCTGCCATTTTGTTGTGCCTTGTAGCCCGATCCCCTCCCCACTTGCCACCTAGCTGCTCCTCCCTCGCTCCGCCCCCTCCACACTCCACTTATGACAGCTGCACTTACGCGCAGCGTTCACGCGCAGTGGGCGCGCCCATTGCGCGCCAAAGGTGAGCCCATCTACTGAGGAAATATACATTTTATGGTCAAGAAATGTTCCCTAACGTGTACCCCACCGTCTCCATGTACCAGCTTAAAGTGCCTGTAACTTCCCTCCTGTGCCAGCTATGAAGACGCAAATACATTTGCGTCCAACGTTAACATGTCCTCTTTCAGATCCACCCTGAATGGGTTGAATATTCCGTTCCTAAGTATGCCATGCCAACGTCTTTTTGTGGTGTACTTTACACGTTTTTCAGCTCTGGCGAAGTAGGCCTCTGAATTCTGCCATCGAGCCTTTTCCTGCCTTCTGACTCTGAACGCCTCAGCCTGGGCTGCCTCTGTACCCGTGACCTCTGTCTTACTCCCTGCGCGGCTAACGGCGCTTAGCTCAGCCTGCTGCCTGCCAAGACTGTATCCAACCTTCGAATTATCTGTTCCGCTCCTCAAACATACATTCCTGCCTACTAGCTCAAGTAAACATCTTTCCAGCTGCAGAGCAAAGGGCCCGGCCTCACTGTCTCCGTGCAAGCAATTCATAGCCTCTGTTACCATGGTAGGCCCATGCCCCCTCGCATCTCATGCAGACACTTAGGCGCTTATACACGCACTCACAGTCAGTATAGAATAGCCTCTGTCAAAGAGACCTTTCCCTCTAGATAATATGGTTCCCAAACATCAGATATTAGATATGATATAGGTACGAGTTGATCTGACATGCCAGACTTCTGTCTCTTTCCGCTAGTGTAAATGTCAAGCCCCCTGCACCCTCCAGCTCCACGTCAGCTCCACGTCAATCACACGTCATGCAGCTGCGCGCGCATCCAGGCCTCAGATTTCTGCTGACATTGCAAGATTCTGCTTTGTACCCACCTACTCGTGACACTTACATGTGACGTTTCTAGCGCACACCTCTATGTTCACGCCCAGTTCACGCCTTCTGATTACGTATTGCTAACACGTGTATGCTGTTATCTTGTTTCTCTCAGCTGTTACGCCTACTGTATTGGTATTCATTATATGGTTTAAGTATAAAAGTTATGTCTTGTCAATAAAGTATGCTCTATCCCTTCCTGCACCCCAGTGGTGGCAGGAACACGATATCCGGTACCTGAACCATTCCTTTTTAAGGAATAAAACCCCTAAGAACTCTAACACCACGGACTCTGCGTCTTTCTTTCCGATTGAGTTATTTTTGTTTAAGTACTTACCTGCATAGAAATTAGGACGGTAAATCAAATATTTACCACATTATTTTGGCGCCCGAACAGGGACCCCTCCCCCACCTTACGCGCCGGTTGGTGCGTTGCAACCTTTGCCCCCTGCCATAAGTCAAGACGGACCACTACGCGTACCCGCAGGATTTCCTGTATCTCCCTCTGGCCCACGGAGGTGACGGAGACTGCGATCAGCACCCAGACGAGGCGGTAAGGAGTGCGGAGGATCCCGACCAGAGCCTAGCCGAAAGAAGCAAGGTCCGAGGTGTCAAGAGGCCCACCAGTTTCCGAAGTATCCACGTGTCGAGTCGAGTCGAGTCCAGTCCGGTCCAGTCCAGTCGAGTTTTCCGAGGCCTTCCGTTCCGTGCTTCCCGGTGAGTACCATTGCTGGGACGTATCTAGACGGGTGCATTATTATGTATCCGGTAAAGACGTGTTTGGGTACACAAACGC
Source organism: Lissotriton vulgaris (assembly GCF_964263255.1). NCBI lineage: Eukaryota > Metazoa > Chordata > Amphibia > Caudata > Salamandridae > Lissotriton > Lissotriton vulgaris. Next base: position 1,149,671,296 of record NC_141685.1, on the reverse strand, counting down.
GGTCTGCACTGTTTTAGACAGTGTATCTGTACTGTTTAGCAGTATATCAAGCCTTCAAGTTCTTGCACTGTTCTCAACAGTGTATCTGTGCTGTTTAGCAGTACATCTAGTATCAAGGGTAGTGATATATGTTCAAAATGTTTTCATGTGATTAATGTCGTGGTATGAGTGACTGTTTGATGTACATTATTGTGTTTTTGTGTAACTAGCTGTGTTCAGAGTAAGTAACAAATATCGAGTATCCAGTACTAAGTAACAAGATGCCGTTCTTCAATAAACTAAGACAGATAGGAACTAGGAAAGGGATGCTAGAGGAAGAAATTCCTATCCCCCGTAGGGACACTCCTGGAAATTTTATGTACCATAAGCATGTCTTAGATGCCATATTGCATCTAGATTTATGGGCCGATTATACTAAGCACCTAGACGAGAGACACAGATGGCCCGTTACAGGAACATGGGATGCCGAGTGCATCGTGAAGGTAGAAGAAGCGCTATGGAAAAAGAAAGCCAGACAATCTCAGAAAGACGCCATAGAATTTTGGCGTAAAGAATCACATAAACGTGCTGAAAGAGCACTCCGTAGAGAAGACAGACATAGAGAAGAGTCAGATAGAGCCCGAGAAAACGAATTAGTTAATGAAGGGATCCGAGTAAAAGCAGAACAAGTAGACCGTATGCGAAACAATCTTGTAAATGGCATGTACCTTGTGGCCGAGGGTTCGCCTGAAGCCACTTCAGAAATACCGAAAAATCTGCCGTCGCCATTGGTTCCGACTAAAGTAAATCACAGGACCACCAAAGATATATTCCTTGCTTCCTATCTAGACGATGTAGCACCCGCTTACACCAATCCACGTGCCCGCGTCCCGCCTACTGACGGTGACGGAGGTGGCAACCCGCCTCCAGACCATATCCCGCCATTACCGCAACAAGGTTCCCCCATTCGACAGCCTGCTCCACTTGTTCCTCCACCTCCACCACTTCCCGCACTTAAGATTAATATACCGAATCCGACTGTGCCTGATCCCAGTAAGAGACAAGTTTAGATACACATACAGACTCCACAGAGAAATAATGCTCAAGCCTCTGGCTCAGGAGGTGCGACAGGGGGTCTCCAGACCCCGCCAACAACACACAGATTACACCTTAGAGACCTGCTGAAGCAACATACACCCCAATCACCCCGTCTCGACATACTCAAAGAACCCCTTCCAGTTTGCAGATACGATCCAGTACCCGGTAAAGAAGATAGAATGTTGATAGCATCACTACGCTTGCGACAAGCTACAGATTACCTAGTGTTATTCCCAGGGATGACTGATCACCTAGATAGAATATATCATTTTGTCCAGACTGGGGAAAATCCCGAAAGTATTAAGGAGGCCCTGGCACACCAGAAAGTTGACACTCAAGCATATATATTACGTTTTTTCATAAATTGCTTAATAAGAGACCGAGACAGGCCTGGGGTAGACCAGGATGAAATGGAAGCACTAAACAGGTGGGGTCAAAATATAGCCGAAGGAAAGCATGATAAAATGAATTGTATATCAAGCATGTACAAGAAAATCAGAAAGGCAGTAATAGAAATACACGAAAAAGAAAAAGAAAGTGACAGGAATGACTCCTCCGAGGAGGAGGAAGGACCTGAAGAACCAGAAACGACTACAGATACGATAGCGTATGTGGGTAAGGGAAATTATCTTAGGAAAAGCATTCGTCCAGAAAGCAAGAGAGTTTTTCTCTCTGGCATATCAAAACCAAGTTCGCCTGAACACCTGTTTCAAGTTACCGATAAAATGCTTCAAGAACAAATGGGGTACCATGTACTCAATTCTATGGATGAACAAGAACTAGCCCGGTCAGCAGTACTATGGGCTGACAATTCTAACACATACAATGATGATACAGTAGCACAGACATTTCTGAACCTTTCCCCAGACGAGCAGAAATTAGCTGGTGTATACATGATCCAGCATCTCATCACGTTATACAGACAACAACATTCTGATCCAGGTCCCTTACCCGATACATTAGAAGCACTACTCATGAATAGATGGAGAGGCCTAAGTACCAGATTAATTCAAATAATTCTAGAACAACGACGTAAATATAACACTTTCTTAGGCCCACAATATGTTTCAGCTCAGCCACCAGAAAGAAAAATGTGTCACTTTGAGCATTTCAACAGACAGAATCCTTTACGAGAAGTACACCCAGTTATGGGTACCGATAATACCCTGAAACGTGTGTATGTATACACACCTCTGACCAAGTTAGAACTATTAGAAATGAAGAAACTAGTACCCTGTCATGATAAAGACCCTGCAGGTTTTCACCGAGAACTTAAAGACATGTTACTCATGGGAGATTACACATATACAGACATTATGAAATTGTTAAAGGTACTGTTGCCCACCGGCATCTACGAGAAACTCAAGGAAAAGGAATGGGAGGTGGGAGATAAAAAGATTATATGGACAGAAATAGAAGACGAGGAAAAAATTCGTACTCCAGGGCTAGGCCTTGGGGAGAAAGCTAAAGCATTACCAGGTCTAATAGTACAGGTCTTGCCAAGATTATTGACAACTAAAAAGGAAGACTGGGACGCAATCTCAGCCTGTAAACAGAAACACGATGAAGATACCAGTGACTTCTATTCAAGATTCGAGAAATGTTTCATTATTAATAGTGGCCTAAAACCAGGTAGCGAGTCGTACCCGCATCTTTTTGTAACAAAGTTAGTCGAGAATTCCCTGACATCAGTTAAGAACCGTGTATATAAAGTTGAAAGTACATGGCAAGCAAATACGCCATCCCAGATGTTACAAATGTTACAATACCACCAGAACAGAATTAGAGAAGAACAGGATCACGAACAGAGACGTATGAAAGACACGAAAATGAAAATGTTAGTGGCCCAGTCGGTTCCAGCCGACGGCCAGAGAAAGGGTACGACCCAGACAGGTAATGCAGCAGCTCCCGTTAAAGGGACATGCAACTATTGCAAGCAGCCAGGTCACTATGTACATGAATGTCCAGTTCTGAAACACAATATAGCAACAGGTAAAACTAAAGAAAGACCGCATCCGCCTAGACAAGACCAGGTCCAGCAACAGACATCACAGAATTCACAACCTATGCATGCTCCACCACATACAGCACAGACCGCAGCGGTATCACAGCCACAGCCACAGCCCATTGCCGCGACACAACAAGTTTCACGACAGATGAACCAGTATGCCCAATCTGATTATCCCGATTATCAGCGATACACATGAAACAGCCTAGAGAGGGAGGTTGGCTTGCCTCTTATTGAGATTCCTGTAGATCAAGAGGGTCCTTATGTACACAGTCAAGTATTGGGAAAAGACAGAAAGTTTTTAATTGACACAGGGGCAAGCCGCACAACAATCAGCCATAATGAAGTCCCAGGGGCACCCCTCTCAGGCTCACAGAATGTTTCCCTTGGTTTTTCAGGACAGCCTATTGTAAATGAGGTATCGAAACCAGTCCCCCTGGCTGTGGGTCCATTATCACGTGTTACAGACTTGTTACTCACGAAATCATGTCCAGAAAACTTGTTAGGTATCAAAACATTGAAGGCTTTAGGAGCTGTGATATGTTGTTCTCCGGAAGGAGTTAGACTTTTCCTGCGTGACTTTAAGGGTCACTATGTATTACGAGAGTTTGATGTCAGATTGAAAAATGTACCGAAACACCTGTGGGCACAAGGCCCAACCGATGTAGGCTGCATGCACATCACACCATACCGTGTTACACTCAAACCAGGAGTTGTTTTACCGAGAATCAGACAATACAAGTTACCACCCGATGCTGTAGTGGCTTTACTGGAAATCATTGAAGAGCTCATTGCCCAAGGAGTGGTCGTAGAGACCGACTCCAATATCTGTAATTCCCCTATCATTCCGATTCTTAAACGTACTGATCCCAATGCACCGCCAGTATATCGGCTGGTGATTGATTTACGAGAACTGAATAAATGCATTGTTCCACAGTACCCTGTGGTTCCCGACATCTCTTCCCTATTGACTGCTATTGATTCAGAAGCAACGTTCTTTACTGTAATTGACCTCAAGAACGCCTTCTTCAGTGTGCCCATTGATCCAGAGAGCCAATACCTCTTCGGATTCAGTTTAAATGGACGAAGTTTCAAATTTTCACGCGCACCTCAAGGATTCACAGAAAGCCCCAGCATCTATAGTCAAGCACTGAAAAGACAACTTGATTGTATCCAAATGCCAGTTAATACCGCCTTACTACAATACGTCGATGATCTGCTGATCACCGCACGAAGTGAACCCGAATGTGAACAAGCATCACTGACAGTTTTACATTTTTTGGCCGACAAGGGACACAAGGTGTCTCCTTCGAAGCTACAATTCTGTGTTCAGCAAGTTGTGTACTTGGGTCACTTGCTGTCCAAAGTGGGGAGACAGCTCACTCCTGACCGCATCCAGTTAATTGTAAATATGCCACAACCCCAGACACAAAAGGAAGTGCGGGCCTTTATAGGCCTCACCTCGTACTGCAGACAATGGATTCCTCAATATGCATTTCTAGCCAAACCACTCATTCAGTTGACAACACAGGAGGCAGCGACTTCGACTGCCCTTCCTTGGACTCAGGAACATACACAGGCCTTTGAGGAATTAAAGAAAGCTTTATGTCAAGCACCAGTTTTAGCGACACCATGTTACAGCAAACCTTTTACACTTTTTGTTACAGAACGTGATGGTACAGCGTTGTCTGTCCTCACTCAAGATCAAGCAGGTTCACATAAGCCTTGCGCTTATTTTTCAAGTACATTGGATTCAGTAGCCCAGGCACTCCCTGCGTGCTTAAAGTCAGTTGCAGCGACAGCCTTAGCAATCAGACAGAGCGATTCAATTGTCTTAGGACATCAATTAACAGTACAAGTTCCACATTCTGTAGAGGTTCTTCTAAACCGAACCCAGACTCAACACTTGACTATAGCACGACTGACAGGTTATGAATTGACGCTATTCCAGCCACACATAGAAATCAGACGCTGTAACATTCTGAATCCCGCAACATTGTTACCTTCGATTATGACTAATTCAGCCCCGCATGATTGTATAGAGATCATTAATGCAGTAACAAAGCCCCGACGAGACTTAACAGATGTTCCACTGACAAATCCAGACCTGACACTTTATGTGGATGGTTCATGTATGAGAACAAACACAGGAGAATTAGTGGCCGCATATGCAGTAACCACTGAAACTGAAGTTAAAGAAACATATCGTATTGATACACTGTCCGCTCAAGCAGCAGAGCTCATCGCTCTGACCCGAGCCTGTATACTAGCCAAGAACAGAAATGTTAACATATACACAGATTCACGTTATGCTTTCGGAGTTGTACACGACTTCGGAGTGTTATGGCAAGAACGAGGTTTCTTGACCTCTCACGGTGCCAAGATCCAACACGGTCCCCTCATTCAAGCACTATTAGAAGCAATACATCTGCCTTCAGGCATATCCATCATGAAGTGTAAAGCACATACTAAAGTTACAGATTCCATTTCCCAGGGTAACGACCTGGCAGACCAAACAGCAAAACATACAGCATTGACTCACACCCAGACAACTGATGTGACAAAGACAATAGTGTCGACACATTGTATGACAGTTAGGGATCCCACACTAGATGTAATCGATATTCAGACACATGCTACTCCAGATGAAATCAAGAAATGGACTGAACTAGGAGGGATCCAGACAGATCAAGGTTGGATGACGAAGGGAAAATCTACATGGTTTCTCCCCGACTCTATGGTTCAAGTCATAATAAATACAGCACATAGTCCAGCACACCTAGGAGAAAAAGCTATGTTAGACAGTTTACAGAATCTCTGGTACAACAAACATTTACGAGCAGCAGCAAAACAGAAAGTGCGTACTTGCATGATCTGTTGTCAGTTTAATCCAGGTAAAAGCGTCCCTGTAGAGCAAGGTGGATTCCATCCTCCCGATCACCCTTTTGAAGTCCTCCAGATGGATTATATCCAGATGGACCGTTGTCGAGGATTCAAGTATGTCCTCGTAGTTGTTTGTGCACTTTCCCGTTGGACCGAAGCATATCCAGTCCCAGATTACACTGCCCCGACCACTGCCAGGCAGCTGGTTCGAGAATTCTTCCCACGGTACGGCTTGCCTCGTATCGTGTACTCAGATAACGGACAGCCATTCTCATCCGAACTCATGAAACAGGTTTCCCTTCTGCTAGGATATCAGTGGAAATTCCACTGCGTCCGACATCCCGAGGCCGCTGGCCTTGTAGAGAGACATAACCAGACACTGAAAACACGCCTTGCTAAAATCTGTAAAGAGAAAGGGGTCGACTGGATAGTCGCCCTGCCAGTTGCACTGTTCTATATGAGAATGGTCCCCCATTCGAGATCAGGACTATCCCCGTATGAGGTGGTCTTTGGTCGACCACCGAATATGTGGGGGACGCCCATGCCTAAGAAAATAACCGATGTTGATTGTAACATGCTGACAGATTACCTTGCCTCCTTGATGTCTGCACTCCAATCATGTCGTTCACAGGTTGCTGCAGCCTTCCCCGACAACACTGATGTAAAGCCACATGATGTCCGTCCCGGGGATACTGTGTTGATTCGCAACTTCGACAGGAAAAGCCCGCTGGAGCCCCGCTGGAAGGAGCCGAAGATCGTCCTTCTTACCACGAGGACAGCGATTAAAGTTGAAGGACAAAAGGGGTGGATCCACACGAGTCATATTAAAAAATGTAATGAACTGTTGCCAGAGACTGACTCGTCCACCCCCTCAAAGGACTGCCTCGATACTAGTGACTTTAAAGTTCCCAAAAGAGAGAAAACTCCCCAAGAGGAGTACAAAGCGAAACTACGGTCTAGCAAGTCAGACAGTCTAATTGTTTAAGTCCTCCCCTAGGTGAATCGGTTAAATAGTTTCTGACATGTATCCCCTAGACCGAGATAGAGAGAGAGAGAGACGACTCAAGAAACGTGCATATTGTAAATCACTCCGTAGTCACTGTATAGTGACATTATTGGTTATGTTTTTTCTAAGTCTTTTGATTATTGTTACCAGTATATTGCTGCCTATATACTACCCTATCTTCAAGCGTGAACAATCTGCTTACAATGTCACTGCCGAACATTCTTTTAGCGAATTACCCCCTCATGAATTATCTTACAGACTTGCGCTGCGCAACAACACCTTCATTAGTATGTTACATCACTCCCATCAGACAAATAATGCTACAAACTGTTGGATATGTGGCCGACTCCCTCCCTATCAGAAATACAAGGGAGTTCTGCCCCTCTTTCCGTACCCGTTCACACACAATGGCTCATGTGGAGCATGGTTTAGAATAATTAATTCCTTAGATCCTGATATTGCTGTTTTCGAAGGAAATTGGGTTTGGGGAAACTTGAACTTAGTTCTGCTTAACGCCTGTTATCCTGACAAGAAGGGACTTCCCACTAGAATAGGAACTGATCTAGAAAATGAAGTATATGGATTAGGTAATTATACAATTAACCTTATGATTCTTACTGTCGAATCCGAAGCTGCACCAGTTCTCCCTGCTATGTCAGTATTACCAATCACAGGTGACTTATGTGTCAGAAAGAAGGGTTCAGTACACTTAGGTCATAGTAAATGTTCTACTGTGGTCGAATTCAGTGATCAAGGAAAATCTTCCTTTAGAGCTACTCGTCATTCCTACTTTGTTTGTGGTCATACCGCATACATACGCTTACCTCCAGATTGGGATGGTACCTGTTACATTGCATTCCTTCTGCCACCTGTTTTTCTAGCCCCTCCTGATTATCACAGAAATACAAATCTAGTAAAGAATAGACTCCGAAGAGATCTCCCGATTGTCGACTACACTGAAACGGCATGGGAGCAATATACAGACTTCAATAAAGGTTTCTTCCCCTACTTAGGTACTGTCTTTAATAGTAAACTGATACGAAGATTAACTAGAACCCTCGAAGCAGTAGTGAATGAAACTACCTCCGCTCTAGGCAACTTAACAGAGGAGCAATCTGCCATGCGGGTTGTTGTTCTCCAAAATCATCTTGTTATTGACGTCATCCTAGCAGATAGAGGCGGAGCTTGTAAGGTCATCGGGTCAAGTTGCTGTGTTTTCATTCCAGAAAACGCGCCAACAGTATATAAAGCTATTACACGTCTTCATAAAATTGCAAGTTTGATACATCAGAATCCAGGCACCTGGACTTGGTCCGGTTGGTTCTGGACAACGTTGACCGCTTGGGGATGGAAGATCCTATCCTTCCTAGGCATTGCCCTTGTCATAGTATTCAGTTGCTGCCTGTGCCTACAGTGTGGGCCAGCAATTTGTGGACTGTGCGCCACTTCATGTATTCCACATTCCAGTTTTCACTCAAAACGCGAAAAGAAGAAAGAAGAGCAAATGATGTTACAAGAACAGACTGATCGGTTCATGAGGATCGATATATCATGAAGGGTCCGTAGGGAACAAGGAGGGAATGAGGAAATATAAATTTTATGGTCAAGAAATGTTCCCTAACGTGTACCCCACCGTCTCCATGTACCAGCTTAAAGTGCATGTAACTTCCCTCCTGTGCCAGCTATGAAGACGCAAATACATTTGCGTCCAACGTTAACATGTCCTCTTTCAGATCCACCCTGAATGGGTTGAATATTCCGTTCCTAAGTATGCCATGCCAACGTCTTTTTGTGGTGTACTTTACACGTTTTTCAGCTCTGGCGAAGTAGGCCTCTGAATTCTGCCATCGAGCCTTTTCCTGCCTTCTGACTCTGAACGCCTCAGCCTGGGCTGCCTCTGTACCCGTGACCTCTGTCTTACTCCCTGCGCGGCTAACGGCGCTTAGCTCAGCCTGCTGCCTGCCAAGACTGTATCCAACCTTCGAATTATCTGTTCCGCTCCTCAAACATACATTCCTGCCTACTAGCTCAAGTAAACATCTTTCCAGCTGCAGAGCAAAGGGCCCGGCCTCACTGTCTCCGTGCAAGTAATTCATAGCCTCTGTTACCATGGTAGGCCCATGCCCCCTCGCATCTCATGCAGACACTTAGGCGCTTATACACGCACTCACAGTCAGTATAGAATAGCCTCTGTCCAAGAGACCTTTCCCTCTAGATAATATGGTTCCCAAACATCAGATATTAGATATGATATAGGTACGAGTTGATCTGACATGCCAGACTTCTGTCTCTTTCCGCTAGTGTAAATGTCAAGCCCCCTGCACCCTCCAGCTCCACGTCAGCTCCACGTCAATCACACGTCATGCAGCTGCGCGCGCATCCAGGCCTCAGATTTCTGCTGACATTGCAAGATTCTGCTTTGTACCCACCTACTCGTGACACTTACATGTGACGTTTCTAGCGCACACCTCTATGTTCACGCCCAGTTCACGCCTTCTGATTACGTATTGCTAACACGTGTATGCTGTTATCTTGTTTCTCTCAGCTGTTACGCCTACTGTATTGGTATTCATTATATGGTTTAAGTATAAAAGTTATGTCTTGTCAATAAAGTATGCTCTATCCCTTCCTGCACCCCAGTGGTGGCAGGAACACGATATCCGGTACCTGAACCATTCCATTTTAAGGAATAAAACCCCTAAGAACTCTAACACCACGGACTCTGCGTCTTTCTTTCCGATTGAGTTATTTTTGTTTAAGTACTTACCTGCATAGAAATTAGGACGGTAAATCAAATATTTACCACACTACGCCCGTGTGCGTCTGGACCGCGCCCAACGCCAGAGCCCCTGCCCCCGCAAAATCCACTCCACCCGCCTAACATACGACGCCGCAACCCTCTCTGCATTCAACACTGGCCGTCTCCCCGACTGTCACCAAGCCACCCCAGGACGTACCCAAGGACCCTTCACCTGCCAATCCTGCAAGTTCTGCTGCATCAGGACCCACACTACACCCATAAACGCCAAACAGAGCTACGACAATAACCACCTGAAGTGCATCCTGCTCAACACCCGCTCGGTCCACAGACACGCCATTGAACTATGGAACCTACTAGACACCACAACGCCGGACGTCGCCTTTCTTACAGAAACCTGGATGAACACCTCATCTGCCCCCGACATCGCCATAGCCATCCCGGACGGTTACAAGATCATCCGAAAGGACCGCATCAACCAAACAGGAGGAGGCATCACCATCGTCCACAAGAACACCATCCGCATCACGACCAGCTCCGACGACAACCTCGCAGCCGCCGAACACCTTCATTTCCAGATACACACTGACCACAAGACCACACTTAGAGGCACCCTCATCTACAGACCACTAGGACCCGCACACAATTCAGCGAAGACATCACTGACTTTATCAGCCCACACGCCCTCCCCTCCGAGGACCACATTCTCCTAGGGGACCTCAACTTCCACCTGGAAAATAACAACAACAGCAACACCACCACCCTTCTGGACAACCTCGCCAATCTCGGACTCAAACAACTGGTAAACACCCCCACCCACTACGCCGAACCCAGCTCGACCCAATCTTCTCCTCCAGCAAACACGTCTCCTTCAATCACGCCACAGGACTCCACTGGACGGACCACAGCTGCGTCCACTTCAACTTCAGAAAGACCATGACCCACCACCACCCACAACAAGTCCCCTGCAGAAAGTGGAACAAAATTACCACCGACCAGCTCACCACATCGCTAAACCAAAACCCTCCCGCAAAATCATCGGACCCAAATTAAGCAGCCATCAATCTCGCACAATGGATCACCCACTGCGCTGACGAACTAGCACCCTGGAAAAACCATCACAACAAGCCAGGTAGCAAAAAAGCCTCCTGGTTCAATGACGACCTCAAGAGCTCCAAAAAGAACTGCCACACCCTCGAGAAAGCCTGGAGAAAAAACCCAACCACTAAAAACATGACCGCCCTCAAGGACGCCACCCGCAAACACCACCAGCTGATCCGATCCACCAAGAAATCAGCATTCAAGGATCGACTCAACAACAACGCCCACAACAGCAAGGAACTCTTCAGCATCGTCAAAGAGCTTACCAACCCCAGCGCCGGCACCAACGACATCACTCCCTCTCAAAACCTCTGCGACTCTCTAGCCTCGTTCTTCCACAGCAAAATGGCTGACATACATAATAGCTTCGGCGACCAGTCCACCCCCCTTACCTCCGAACTGAAGCCCCCACCACCACCCTTTGCGCCTGGAACCCAATCAGCACCGAAGACACCATCCGCTTGATGAACTCCATTCACTCCGGATCACCAACCGACCCATGCCCCCACCACATCTTTAACAAGGCCAACTCCATCATCGCACCCCATCTCAGGGATATCATCAACTGCTCCCTCAACACCGCCACCTTCCCGGAAAGCTGGAAACATGCCGAACTCAATGCCCTCCTGAAGAAACCTACAGCAGACCCCACCGAACTTAAGAACTACCGCCCCATCTCGCTCCTCTCTTTTCCTGCCAAAGTCATAGAGAAGACTGTCAACAGTCAGCTCGCCGCCTTCCTCGAGTCTAACAACTCCCTCGACCCCTCACAGTCCGGCTTCCGAGCCAAACACAGCACCGAAACCGCCCTCATCGCAGCCACAGACGACATCCGAACACTACTCGACAACGGGGAAACAGCTGCCCTCATCCTCCTGGACCTCTCCGCAGCGTTTGACACGGTCTGTCATAGCACCCTTGTACAACGCCTCAGCAACGTTGGGATACAAGGAAAAGCTTTGGATTGGATCATCTCGTTGCTAGCCGGAAGAACCCAGAGAGTCCGCCTCCCCCCTTTCAGATCTGAGGCCACCGAAGTCATCTGCAGCGTACCACAAGCATCATCGCACAGCCCCACCCTCTTCAACGTCTACATGAGCCCCCTGTAGGAGAGTAGGGTCTGCAATCCTATGATCACCCCAGATTTTTGCTTTTTGCTTCACTGGTTTACGACTTCTCTGGCTGTGGGCCTGCTAATCAGACCCACAGCCTTGCTGTTCTCTCACTAAATTGACGTGTACCTTAGGTGCATTTACCAATTGATACTCAGCCACTATATCAGACCCTGTAACTCAGGGCATAGGTGTACCCAGGGCCTACCAGGGGCTGCAGCATGTATTATGCCACCCCTGGCTGGCCATCTAAATCTGACAACTGGCTGCACGACAGCTGGGGCAAGGTAGTGTAATCACCCCTTGCTGTAGATATAGTATACCTATATCTAACCTTAAAATGGACACTCGTACTCCTATCAGTCACTCCTATGGCAGGCCTTAACAATCCTGAAGGCAGAGTGCTTGGAATCGTGTGAGATGGTGCTCTGGCATGAGCTGAGCCCGTTTGCAGCTTGCAGAACCAAGTCCTAATAGCTGTTCCATGATAACGCATACCATATACTCTTAAGTGCATTATAATCCTCGCGGTTATATGCCAACTCTGGTATCGCTTTATCAAAACATGTCGAGTAAGGTGTCATACGAATTGGAATACTAACCCCTCGCCAATTCTGGCGACGGGGTTAGCATCCCACCCTTCTAGAGGGACACGACATGTATGTAACGGTAAACCCCGGTTAAAGTTAACTCGAGCCTCAGCATCACAAAATGGATGCTGCCACCACAGACACAAGTCTGACCTCCTGCTGCTGGGAGTCCTTCCAGCGAGGAGAGCTTGGACAAAGGGTTTCCTGTCAGGGGCGGTGCTAGCACCATCCCAGACAGGGTTTTGTGTATCCTGGGTAGGCAGGTGTTAGACGGGACCTGGAGGGTCGGCCGAGGACAAGGGGAAAGGTCTCCGGGGAGAGCCGTCTCCAGCGATCGTACTGACCAGTAACTACCCCCCCCACAGATGGACACCACACAAAGATATAGTTTAACGTTCTTTATAAGCAATCTTGAAGTACAGTAGAATGGTACAAGGAGGTCAGGACTCAGGGGTCCCCTCGATTCTAGTCTCTTGGTTGGGGAAGGAGGGTAGCGGGACAGTCTTGTTACCAATCTGGTAGTTATGCTGAAATGATGGGTAGCTCACAATCCTCGAGCTTGGTGTTCTAGGAGGACGGGCCGCGGCAGCGCCAGCAGGTCCCGAGAAGATCGTAGGTGGCAACGGTCCGCGGCAGCGCCAGCAGGTCCCGACGAAGATGGTGGTTACAACGGGCTGCGGCAGCGCCAGCAGGTCCCGACGAGGATGAAGGTTGCAGAGGGCCGCGGCAGCGCCAGCGGCAGGACGATAGTTCACAAGGCAGGGCTGCGGCAGCGCCAGCAGTCCGTCAAGGATGAGTTCTTCACGGTGTCTCTCGACTCCAGGATACAACTGCCTTCCTGCTCTGGAGCTGCCTCAGTTATAGGTCTGGCGCCCTTTGATGTCCGGACCCTCGCACTTGGAGGTCGGGAGGTCCGGGATGAGGGAGTCCAGACACCCAGCAGGGGGGTGGAGCCAGCGCCCGGGGAGGCTGGGGGCGATCGGCACCTGGCGGGGGAGAGCCATCGACACTTCTTTCTCCCATTGACCTGCCAAGTGGTCCGTTCACCTCCTGGGTGGATGGTGGTGCCGGGATGTCGGGGCCTGGCCAGGCCCAGGGTTGGGGTCGAGCTGAGGCCACGCCGCCTCGTGGTGCCGTGTCCAAGATGGCAGCTGGGCAATGGTGCTGACGGTGGCCCGGGCCAGTGATACAGAGATATCCGGGAGCAGCCGTCCCGTAGGGGACGGGTTGCGGGTTGTTTCTGTGGGTAGCACCTGGAGAGCCGGTGTCCGGGCCCTGTCATGCGGGGAGGGAGCGAGCCCTTCATGGGGCCTGTCCAACATGCGTCCCCCCCCAGCTGAAGGTGGGGAGAGTCACCCATCCTCTTGGGGACTCTCCTCGTCGAGGCGGAAAAAGCGGGACAGGCCATCCGCGTTGGCGTGGTCTTGGCCAGGGCGATGCTCCACAGTGAAGTCCATCCCCTGCAGGGAGATGGACCATCGCAATAGTTTGGGATTCTCCCCCCGCATCTGCATTAACCATTGCAGGGGGCGATGATCTGTTTGCACCCGAAAGTGGGTACCGAAGAGGTAGGGCCGGAGCTTCTTAAGGGCCCATACTACTGCAAAGGCCTCCCGCTCGATGGTGCTCCAGCGCTGTTCTCGGGCCAGCAGGCGTCTGCTGATGAAGGCCACTGGTTGGTCGACTCCCTCGGGGTTCAGTTGGGAGAGGACGGCCCCAATGCCATGGTCTGAGGCATCAGTCTGGACGATGAACTCGCGGCTGTAGTCGGGGGCCTGGAGCACAGGGGCGGTGCACATGGCGGCCTTCAGCTTCTCGAAGGCCGCTTGACAGTCGGGAGTCCAGTTGACTGTTTTTGGGTGGTTCTTGGATGTGAGTTCCGTGAGGGGCCCCACAATGCTGCCATAGTCCTTCACAAACCGCCGGTAGTATCCGGTGAGCCCCAAGAAGGCTCGGACCTCGGTTTGGGTTACGGGGGGCTGCCAGGACTGGATGGCAGCAATCTTGAGCTGGAGGGGGGCCACCAGACCGCTTCCCACTTGGTGTCCGAGGTAGGTCACGGACCCCTGGCCAATTTGGCACTTGCTGGCCTTGATTGTGAGGCCGGCCTGTTGGAGGGCCTGCAGGACCTCTCGGAGGTGGCGGAGGTGGTCTGACCAGTGGCGGCTGTACACGGCAATATCGTCCAGGTAGGCGGCGCTGAACTCTTCGAGGCCCGCCAATACCTGGTTCACAAGTCGTTGAAAAGTGGCTGGAGCGTTTCTCATGCTGAATGGCATCACCTTGAAATGGTAGTGGCCATCCGGGGTGGAGAAAGCGGATCGTTCTTGGGCCCTGGGGGTGAGGCCGATCTGCCAGTAGCCCGCTGTCAGGTCGAAGATGCTGAGGTAGCGGGCAGCCCCCATGCGGTCGATCAGTTCATCTGCTCGGGGAATGGGGTGAGCGTCGGTTCGGGTGACAGCGTTCAGACCCCGATAGTCGACGCAGAATCGGAGCTCAGGGGTGGTGCCTGGGGCAGCAGCTTTGGGGACCAGTACGACTGGGCTGGCCCAGGGGCTGTCTGAGGGCTCGATGACTCCGAGGGTGAGCATTTTTGACACTTCTTCTTGGATGCAGGCCCGTACCCGATCTGGTACGCGGTACGCCCGGTGTCTGATAGGGGGACTGTCCCCAGTGTCCACGTCGTGCAAGCACCAGGGGGTGACTCCTGGGGTGAGGGAAAATAGGGTCGCAAATTGCAGCAGGAGGCCCCGACAGTCTTGGCGCTGCTCCGGGGTGAGGGCATCTGAGAGTCGGACCCCGTCTACTGAACCATCTTTTTCCCGGGTCCTCAGTAGGTCAGGGAGGGGCTCGGAGTCTTCTTCCGCTCCACTGTCTGTAGCCATCAGCAGGCTGAGCTCCGAGCGCACAAAGTGGGGTTTAAGTCTGTTGGCGTGGAGGACCCGGAGGGGGTTCCGGGGAGATTCCATGTCGATGAGATAGGTGACGGGGCTCTTGCGCTCGACTACCTTGAAGGGCCCTGTCCACTTGTCCTGCAAGGCACAAGGTTCGGTGGGGGACATCACCCATACTTGCTGGCCAGGTTCGAACTCTATGGAGGAGGCATTCTGATCGTACCATTTCTTCATGTCCTCCTGACTGGCCTCAAGATTAGCTTTGGCTATCTCTCTGAATCGTCTTGTCTGGTTGCGTAGGGTCAGGAGGTACTTGTAGACGTCTGGAGGGGTTTTCAGGGGGGCCATCTCCCAACCTTCTTTGACTAGGCTGAGGGGCCCTCGCACCGGGTGTCCGTACAAGAGTTCGAAGGGGCTGAAGCCGAGGGACTTCTGGGGGACTTCTCGGTAGGCGAAGAGGAGGCACGGAAGTAGCACATCCCACTGGCGGCGTAGGGGTTCTTCCAACCCCATAATCATTCCCTTGAGGGTGCGGTTGAACCGCTCAACCAGTCCGTTTCCTTGAGGGTGATAGGGGGTTGTGAATCGGTAGGTGACCCCGCACTGCTGCCAGAGGGATTTCATATATTTTGAAATAAAGTTCGTGCCCCTGTCGCTGACGACTTCCCGGGGGAAGCCCACCCGGGAGAAGATCCCCATTAAGGCTCGGCCGACCACCGGTGCTGTTACAGTTCGAAGGGGGACCGCCTCGGGATAGCGGGTGGCGTGGTCCACCAGTACCAGGATGAATCGATGCCCTTGTGCTGTTCGGGGGTCCAGGGGCCCCACAATGTCTATTCCCACCTTTTCGAACGGGGTGGTAACAACCGGGAATGGTTGCAGGGGTGCCTTGAGCTTGCGGCCGCTCTTCCCGCTGGCCTGGCAAGTGGGGCAGGACTGGCAGTGGTTGAGGACGTCATTTCTCATTTTTGGCCAGTAAAAGTGGGTCACCAGGCGGCTGTAGGTTTTGTCCTGTCCCAAGTGTCCAGCCAGGGG
The DNA here is from genome assembly GCF_964263255.1 of Lissotriton vulgaris. Classification (NCBI taxonomy): domain Eukaryota; kingdom Metazoa; phylum Chordata; class Amphibia; order Caudata; family Salamandridae; genus Lissotriton; species Lissotriton vulgaris. The sequence goes on along the minus strand of NC_141685.1, from coordinate 1,149,654,832 downwards.
GACATCGTGGGCCAAATTCAACAGGAAGTCTCTACAGCGGAGGGGCACCACCAACAGTCGACTGGCCCCCAACTCCGCGATTCTTTGTTCGCTATACAATAGGTCATTGTCCCAATAGATCCAGTGGGCCCCGGCGGTACTTCCCGCGCTCTGGGCGAGGGCTTGCTGTCGTAGTCCCTCGAGGGAGGGACAGGTCTTTTGCTCTTGACGGAATTGTTCCTGGGTGGGTCCCCCCTCTTGACGCCACTGCGCCAGGTCTGGAAGGTCCTGGGGCTGAGCGAGCCTTTCTTGGGTTAGTTCCGGGGGGTCGGTATGGTCGGCGTCCCCCACTGGAGCGATCGGGGGAGGAGGTGCTGGCCATTCGGGTTCTTCAGGTCGGGGGATGGCGCGGGCGGCCATGGACCGGGTGGTTACGCACGCCCAGTCCGGGAGGCCCAACATCCCCAGGTGCTCTCTTCTTTCCACGGCGGCCCACGGGGAACTCTCGAGATCGTTCCCGAGGAGACAGTCCACGGGGGCATCATCGCGGATCGTCACCTTCAACATGCCGGATACTCCTCCCCATTCAAAGGGGACGCAGGCCATCCGACACAGGCTCTCAGAATTGTCGGCTGAACGGACGGGGCAGAGAACGTTCGGCAGGATTTGTTCCGGGGTCACCAGGTGACAGCGGACGGCCGTCACACTGGCCCCCGTGTCACGTAGGGCTTCAGCCTTGCGCCCATTTATGTTCACCCACTGACTGTATTTTCTGGTGTTAGCAGGTAGGGGAGCCCGCGGGATCATGTCTCTTCCCCCTAGGCACGCCAGGACCATGGCGGCCGGTTCCCACTCTGGTTGTTCTTGTTCGTATTCTTCATGTTCTTCGGAGACTTGCTCTTCTCCTAGGGCGGCGGCAGCTATCTGGCGGGGCCCTGGAGTCTGGTTCTTTGGGCAGTTCGGATCATTGGCGTAGTGGCCGACTCGCTGGCATCGGTGACAAGTGACACTGGCTCGGAACCCCGGGCGCATCGGGGGGTTGCCCCGGCCGGCCGGAGGTGGGGTGCTGGTAGCGGGAGTGGCCGGGACGGCGTCTTTCCCCCGGCCCTGGCCTCCTCCTCCTCCTCGGGGACGGTGATGGCCTTGACTGTTACTGTTCTGTTCGTTCGGCCCACCCCGGCCCACTCGGGTGCTCTCCCAACGGTCAGCCTCGGCGGCGAGCTGCCGTGGGTCAGTCAATTTACTGTCGAGGAGGTGCTGCCTGAGCTCGACGAAGCAGTTGTTGGAGAGGTGCTCCCACACGATGAGGTTAAAAAGTTGCTCGTAGGTCGTTACGCGGCTCCCCTTGATCCATCCCTCAAAGGCGCGGCTGAAATAGTTCACATATTCCACCCAAGTTGTACCCGGGATTCGGGTGCAGTCGCGGAACCTCTGGCGGTACATTTCGGGTGTAAGCCCATATCGAGTGAGGAGGGCGGCCTTCATGTGGTCATAGGACGTCATTTGATGGTCCGGGAGCTGTAACAGGGCATCGCGGCCTTCATTGACGAACCTCCCCCATAGCCCGGCTCCCCAGTCACTTCGATCAATCCGGTGGGAGGTCATGGCGATCTCGTAGGCCTTGAACCACTGTTGTATGTCGTTGTTTCGGAAATACTCTCGGACGACATCTTTGGGGATGTGGACCTTTGGTTCTGTAGCTCCTGGGGTGCGCGGTTGCCCGGGCACCCCCAGGTCTTTGTTTTGCTTCCGTAGTTCTATCTCTGCCAGTTTGCGCTCGTGTTCGTATGCCAGTCTCTTTTCTTCGAGCTCTCTTTGTCTTTGCTTTTCTTCCCGCTCTTCTCGGAGCCGTAGGTGTTCTAAGTTCAGTTTTTGTTCCGCTAGTTTTAGCTCACCGTCCATCTTGAGCTGTACCATCTCTAATTTGTGTAGTCTGTTCCTTTCTCTTTCTTGGATCTCTTCCTGTGAGAGACCCGTTCTCCGTTCTTCGGGAGAAGAGGTGTTGATCTCTGATGCTGCACTGTTTTGGTCCGGGGGTCTGACGGCCCCGGTTTCCGCCCAAGACTCGATGGCGTGCTTGAAATCGTCTTTCGTGCTCAGACCGGTGGTAGCAACGCCTAGTTCGATGCAAAATTGTATTAACTCACAATGGTTGTACTCTTCCAATTTCTCCATCTGGAATTTTTGTGTGCTCTCTTTGGTTGTCATTGTGGTTTAGTCGTGGGGTGAGTCACTCTCTGTACGTACGCGTTGATTCGGATCCCGCGGCTGGCCACCAATGTTAGACGGGACCTGGAGGGTCGGCCGAGGACAAGGGGAGAGGTCTCCGGGGAGAGCCGTCTCCAGCGATCGTACAGACAAGTAACTTCCCCCACACAGATGGACACCACACAAAGATATAGTTTAACGTTCTTTATAAGCAATCTTGAAGTACGGTAGAATGGTACAAGGAGGTCAGGACTCAGGGGTCCCCTCGATTCTAGTCTCTTGGTTGGGGAAGGAGGGTAGCGGGACAGTCTTGTTACCAATCTGGTAGTTATGCTGAGATGATGGGTAGCTCACAATCCTCGAGCTTGGTGTTCTAGGAGGACGGGCCGCGGCAGCGCCAGCAGGTCCCGAGAAGATCGCAGGTGGCAACGGTCTGCGGCAGCAGGTCCCGACAAAGATGGTGGTTACAACGGGCCGCGGCAGCGCCAGCAGGTCCCGACGAGGATGAAGGTTGCAGAGGGCCGCGGCAGCGCCAGCGGCAGGACGACAGTTCACAAGGCAGGGCTGCGGCAGCGCCAGCAGTCCGTCAAGGATGAGTTCTTCACGGTGTCTCTCGACTCCAGGATACAACTGCCTTCCTGCTCTGGAGCTGCCTCAGTTATAGGTCTGGCGCCCTTTGATGTCCGGACCCTCGCACTTGGAGGTCGGGAGGTCCGGGATGAGGGAGTCCAGACACCCAGCAGGGGGGTGGAGCCAGCGCCCGGGGAGGCTGGGGGCGATCGGCACCTGGCGGGGGAGAGCCATCGACACTTCTTTCTCCCATTGACCTGCCAAGTGGTCCGTTCACCTCCTGGGTGGATGGTGGTGCCGGGATGTCGGGGCCTGGCCAGGCCCAGGGTTGGGGTCGAGCTGAGGCCACGCGGCCTCGTGGTGCCGTGTCCAAGATGGCGGCTGGGCCGGGCAATGGTGCTGACGGTGGCCCGGGCCAGTGATACAGAGATATCCGGGAGCAGCCGTCCCGTAGGGGACGGGTTGCGGGTTGCTTCTGTGGGTAGCACCTGGAGAGCCGGTGTCCGGGCCCTGTCATGCGGGGAGGGAGCGAGCCCTTCATGGGGCCTGTCCAACAGCAGGGCTGAATAGTAAGGAGACGGCAAGTGGCACCCCGGTGCTCACTACGCATAGGCCGGCTAGAACCAGTTCCAGGGGCACACCAGCCCCTGAGCTGGGGAAAGTCCGGCATGGGAGAGGGGTGTAACCACCACCCTTCCTGGTCCCACCCATGGGCAGGACCTAGTCCCGTACCAGCCCCTTTCTTTAGTATAAAGGTGGGAGCGGGGACCCTTCCAAATTAGATCATCTTTGAATCCTGAAACTAATTTCTACGAAAGGAACTCAAGACTTCTTCTCAAGATTTCTCCCTTGTGACTAAGGAGTAGTCACCCTGCATCTGCGGGCACCAACTAAGAACACTGCGGTTTGCTGCACGTCCTTCCTCCGGAACCAGACCGACCAGCACGACGAGACCCGGCTTCCCTGGCACCTCTGACCTATACCTACATCGTCAGCTCAGCTGAGATTCGTGGGTGTGACGAGACCTCGAGGGACCGGCCATCTTCAGAACTGCACAACGCTTATCCAGCACGACCGCCGAGGGATCCTCGAATGAGTGCTTTAGGGTTTGAGAAGCCCTAACCCTGAGCAGCTCCAGCACCGAAGTCCAGCCCCCCAGCATCCACGAGATCTGCGTGGGGCCCTTCTGCTCATTGCTGCTCACCGCGTTGTCCGGCCACTTGCCTGCTGGCTTGTGGCCCTCTTGACGACGAACGACGACATCTTTCACGCTGGTCTGGTTGCTCCAGACTGGCCCTTGCTCCCCTCCAACAGAGGAGCACCCCGGACCCTCCTGGTCCACTGCAGACGCCATTTTGAGTCCACCGCGTGGGCTTGCATTTGCCAAGACTTGTTGCCCCAATCCTGGGTCCAGCGACGTCGACAGCAGATACCTTCGTGGGACAGCTCGCACCTCCATCCTGGTCGCCGACAACGCCTCCTGGTCCGAGAGACTGCAGAGCCCAGCGTCGCCCACTCACCTGGTCGAGGTGACTTCGTCCGGTGCCATCCTGGTGCCCATCTAATCACTGGCTAGTGATTCAGAACTTGGTCCCCTCTGCTTACAGGTATCCTCCATCATCGATCCAGGCTTGGATCCCATCGAACTTCATCACTGGTCGCCTGCCAGCAACAACTTCTTTCAGGCTCCATAGACTGCAACGAGGAATCCCGACGTCTTTTCAGACCTATGCAGCGCAGCCCCTGGGCTAGGTAACCTGAGCATTTCGGTGCTCCAGCATAGCTTAACTATCTAAGTGTTCAATACCTTTTTTGTTTCAGCTCTACCTAGTCCGATTCGTCCGATAACACTAACTTTACGAAATCTAGCATCCATAGTCTTTGTCCCGCATCCAGCGTGAGAGTGCACACTCTGCACCCGATCTCCCTAGGCCTCCTGCTCGTAATCTGAGGGTTCAGTAGTCCAGTCCTAACGATCCTAAAGCCTTTGAGACTAGTTACTTACCTGCTAGTATTTCGCATTCCCCTTTTAGAGTATATGGTTTTTCGTGCCCCTCGGGCATTTGTGTAAATTGTGCGACTTTCAGAAATTCTTTAAGAGCTTTGTATTGTGCTTAGCACCCTGTCCTCATAAAGAGTCCAGGGTTGTTGTGTTCTAAATAAATATACTTTATTTTCATAACAACTTGTGTGGTGTCCTTTCACTTGGTGTTCAAGGGGTATATGTGATGGTATAACAGCTGGCTTAACACGCCCTCTAGAGTTTAGCCTAAAGACTGCTCTTGTCCACGCTACTAGGATAGCTGGTCTACACGGTTGACTTACAACCAATCATCAATAAGGGTTGTTTGGACTGATACATAGTGATCACTAGAATAGTGAGCACTGCATATCAGACCAACTTCTCACATTGGTGGCAGCGGTGGGATTTGAGCTTGCTGTTGTTTTACCACACGTATCCTAAGAATATCATTTGAAAGATCACATAAGTACCAAGGTACATATAACTTAGCTTAGAATACTCTGAGTTCTACTGAACCAGCTGTTGTAGTTCAACAGGGCTTAGCACACCCTTACTACAACTCTTAGCAAGGGATCAGTAGGCAAACAAATAGTGTAGGTAGGTGCATCACTTAAACCACACTAGAAGCATGTCGGACAAAGGAGGGAACTCAGAAGCCCCCCTTGTGCCAGTGGACCCTCCACAGGTCACTTCACGATATGCAGCTCTTAGCTTCCAGGAGATGAGACAAGTGTGTACCTCCAGGAAGCTGAAACAGGGTTCTAACCCTACCATTCCCTTTCTGATTGGTCTCTTAGAGACTTATGATGCCAGAAGGACTGCTAACACAGACCCTTCTAATCCAGATGGGAACATGCCCCCCTTAGAGGGAACCCTTGGGGACCCTGACCTCCATCTCAATGGAACAGTTAGTGAAGGAGAGGAGGAGGATCAGGAAGTGTCAGGGGATAAGGCAGACAAGGGTCAGGTAGAAGTCAGTAGACTCACCAGGACCAACTTAAGCAGGCATGAGAATGGATTTGGGGGACCCCCAGGGCCACTCTCAGGCAGGCTTAACATTGGGAATGGACGAGATAGGTCTCTATCCAGAGGCTCTAACAGATCCATTCGAAGCAATGGCTCTCAGACCTCTTCTCACAGAGGGATGACATCCCCTCAGAGAAGAGAGCATGAAGCTAAGATGAGGGAAGTCAATCTGAGGATTGAAAGGGAAGAACTTGCCCTGGCCAAAGAGAGACTTGCCTTTGCTAGAGAGCAGAAATTGAGTGGGGTAGACCCCACTGGTGGCAGCATTTTACCTACAGAAAAGGACAGAAGTTTAGACACTAGACACCTGAGTAAGATAGTGCCCCCCTTTAAACAAGGGGATGATATCCACAAATGGATAACTGCTTTGGAGAGGGCCTGCACTGTCCAGTGCGTCCCCCAGAGTCATTGGGCAGCTGTCTGGTGGCTCTCCTTTGAAGGCAAAGGTAGAGATAAGCTCCTCACTACTAGAGCTGAGGATGCTAACAATTACCAAGTCCTGAAAAACACACTGATAGATGGGTTTGGCTTAACCACTGAGCAGTACAGGTTGCTTTTCAGGGATACCCAGAAAACTCAGTCTCAGGATTGGTCTGATTTTGTGGATTGTGCCACTAAGGCTTTGGAGGGCTGGTTGCTGGGCAGTAAGGTTACTGATTATACAGGATTGTACAATCTGATCATGAGGGAACAGATTTTAAACAATTGCCAGAACCAGTTGTTGCATCAGCACCTTGTTGACTCGGATCTGACCTCTCCCCAAGAATTGGGAAAGAAGGCAGACAGATGGGTCAGAACAAGGGTTAAGCAGAACCAGGGTGGTCAGAAGAAAGCAGACCAAAAGGGTAATACTAAGAATGAGCAAAATGACCAGAAGTCTTCGACAGGCCCCCAACAAACCAAAGAGGGTGGGGGTCAGGCTTCCCAGAAGAAGAAGTCTCAAGAAGGCCAGTCTAAAAGGTGGTGCCAATACTGTAAAAGTAAAACTCACTGGTTTAGTGAGTGCACCAAGAAAGGAGGGCAAACTCCTACCACTGCAGCCCCTAAGGCACCTGCACCCCCTAGTACAGTCAGCAGTGATAGTGCACCTCGCAAGGGATTAATTGGGTTAACCTTGGGATCTGAGGGGTATGACAACTTAGTTGGCACACTCACTCAGGCTGTCCTTGTCTGTACAGGGGATATGGATATATCCCCTGATGCAAGTCCCAATACTTTGGGCAAATACAGGCAGACACCTTTTATAAATGGAAAGATGGCTCAGGCCTATAGGGACACTTGTGCCAGTGTCACAATGGTGACACCTAACTTTGTGGACCCTGGACAGATCATACTAGGTACAGACTACCAGTGGCCAATGCCAGCAATGTCACTACCCACCATAGTATGGCAATTGGGGCTTTCTCCTGGGGAGGGGTAAGTGGCCAAAAGAAGGTTGTTGTTAGTTCAGACCTCCCAGTTGAATGTTTGTTGGGCAATGATTTGGAGTCATCACTATGGTCAGAAGTGGAGCAGAGGACTCACATGGAAATGTTAGGTGTGCCAGCACATGTCCTTGCTGTGACTAGGTCACAAGCCAGAAGATGCCCCACTGAACAGGTGCTGGATCCTGGAACAATGGACCAGACACCTTCCAAGAAGAAGAACAGTAGGGTTAAGGCATTGCCTTCCCCCTTGCCCCAGGTTGTGGATCAAGTCTCAGAGGAGGCTGACCTCAAAGAGCTGAGGGAAACTGAGCCTAAAGAACTTGAACCTGATCAGGTTGAGTTTCTGGGTTCAGGGGGACCCTCCAGAGAGGACCTGGGGAAGGCACAGTTAGACTGCCCTTCTCTTGAACCCCTCAGACAGCAGGCTGCTGCTGAGGCTGCAGGGAACGCCACAGGTACCCACAAAGTATACTGGGATGATGGACTTCTGTACTCTGAAGCAAGAGACCCCAAGCCTGGTGCAACCAGGTGGCTGGTCGTCCCCTTGTCACAGAGAGGTTTCCTTCTTACCTTGGCCCATGAGATTCCCCTTGCAGAACACTTAGGCCAGAATAAGACTTGGTACAGACTTGTCTCACACTTTCACTGGCCTCATATGAATGAAGATACCAAGGAGTTTTGTCGCTCCTTTGTCACTTGCCAAGCCAGTGGTATGTCAGGTGGCACTACAAAGGTCCCCCTTATACCAATGCCTGTGGTGGGGGTGCCCTTTGAAAGAGTGGGGATTGACATTGTTGGTCCAATGGAACCCCAGACACCATCAGGGCACAAGTTTATACTGGTGGTGGTGGACCATGCCACCAGGTATCCTGAAGCTATTCCCCTTAGGACCACTACAGCACCTGTTGTGGCAAGAGCCCTAGTTGGAGTGTTCTCCAGAGTGGGCTTCCCTTAGGAGGTTGTCTCTGACAGAGGTGCAAACTTCATGTCAGGATATCATACTGCTATGGGGAAGGAATGTGGTGTCAACTAAAAGTTCACTACACCCTATCATCCACAATGCAATGGGCTTGTTGAAAGGTTCAACAGGACCCTAAAAGGGATGATTCATGGACTACCTGAAAAGCTCAGGCGTAGATGGGATGTCCTGATACCCTGCCTTTTGTTTGCTTATAGAGAAGTCCCACAGAAGGGGGTTGGCTACAGCCCTTTTGAACTTTTGTATGGACATCCTGTAAGAGGACCCCTGTGTTTGGTGAAGGAAGGATGGGAGAGACCTCTCAAAAAGCCTGCAACCAACATAGTGGACTATGTACTTGGTCTCCGCTCCAGGATGGCTGAGTATATGGAAAAGGCTTCTAAAAACCTTGAGGCAAGCCAAGAACTCCAAAAAGCTTGGCATGACCAAAAGGCTGTCCTGACTGTGTACAAGCCTGGACAGAAGTTGTGGGTGTTGGAGCCAGTGGCCCCAGCAGCACTCAAAGACAAATGGTCTGGGCCCCACACAATCATTGAGCAAAAGGGAGAGGTCACCTATCTGGTGGACCTTGGAACTCCCAGGAGCCCCCTCAGGGTGCTCCATGTGAATAGGCTCAAGGCGTATGTCGACAGGAAGGACATGAGCTTGCTCATGGCCACAGATGAGGGACAGGAGGGGGAGAGTGACCCTCTCCCAGACCTGCTCACTCAGAACCCTGATGATGGGTCAGTAGATGGTGTTGTCTTTTGTGGCAGCCTCTCTGAGCATCAGCAAAAGGATTGCAAACAAGTTCTTCAATCCTTTAGACTTATGTTTTCTCGGACACCCAGTCAAACCAATTGGTGTACCCATGAGGTTGACACTGGTGACAGTCTGCCAGTCAAGAGTAAAATCTACAGGCAGCCTGATCATGTCAGAGACTGCATCAAAACTGAAGTGCAGAAAATTTTGGAGCTGGGAGTCATTGAGCCCTCAGATAGCCTTGGGCTAGTCCAGTAGTTCTAGTGCCAAAGCCTCATACCCAGGGTGGTAAGAAAGAGATGAGGTTTTGCGTAGACTACAGAGGCCTCAATGCAGTCACTAAGACTGATGCCCACCCAATACCAAGGGCAGATGAACTTATAGATAGATTGGCTTCTGCCAACTACTTAAGCACATTGGACCTGACAGCTTGGTATTGGCAAATCAGGTTAGCTGAGGATGCCAAGCCCAAGACAGCATTTTCTACCCCTGGTGGGCATTATCAGTTTGTGGTAATGCCCTTTGGTTTGAAAAATGCACCTGCCACCCTCCAAAGGCTGGTGAATCAAGTTCTCACTGGGCTGGATGACTTCTGTGCAGCATATCTTGATGATATAGCTGTCTTTAGTTCCACCTGGGAGGATCACCTGGTCCACCTGAGGAAAGTGTTAGAGGCACTGCAAGCAGCAGGTCTCACTATCAAGGCCACCAAGTGCCAGATAGGGCAGACACAGGTTGTATACCTGGGCCACCTTGTAGGCTGAGGCCAGGTTCAGCCACTGGAGAGCAAGATACAGTCCATCAAGGACTGGGCTCCTCCAACCACCCAGACTCAGGTTCGAGCTTTCTAGGGCCTGACTGGTTATTACAGGAAATTTGTCAGAAATTATGGATCAATTGTGACTCCACTTAATGACCTGACAAGTAAAAAGATGCCAAAGAATGTTCAGTGGACAGCAGGCTGTCAAAAAGCATTCGATGACCTAAAGCAGGCCATGTGCACAGCATCTATCCTAAAGAGTCCAGACTACTCCAAACCATTCATTGTCCAAACAGATGCTTCTGAGTTGGGTGTGGGAGCTGTTCTATCTCAGCTGAATTTTGATGGTCATGACCATCCCAATGCTTTTATTAGCAGAAGGCTGACCCCCAGAGAGAAGAATTGGTCAGCTATTGAGAGGGAGGCCTTTGCTGTGGTTTGGGCCCTGAAGAAACTGAGGCCATACTTGTTTGGCACTCATTTCAAGATTCAGACTGACCATAAGCCCCTCTTGTGGCTAAATCAGATGAAGGGTGAAAACCCCAAACTGCTTAGGTGGTCCATTTCCCTACAGGGGATGGATTTTAAAGTGGAGCATAGACCTGGCACTGATCATGGCAATGCAGATGGGCTCTCCAGGTATTTCCACTTAGAGCAAGAAGACTCACCTGGTCAAGGTTAGTTTATTGTCCCAAAGTTTGGGGGGGGGGGTCATGTAGGAGAGTAGGGTCTGCAATCCTATGATCACCCCAGATTTTTGCTTTTTGCTTCACTGGTTTACGACTTCTCTGGCTGTGGGCCTGCTAATCAGACCCACAGCTTTGCTGTTCTTTCACTAAATTGACGTGTACCTTAGGTGCATTTACCAATTGGTACTGGGCCACCTTATCAGACCCTGTAACTCAGGGCATAGGTGTACCCAGGGCCTACCAGAGGCTGCAGCATGCCACCCCTGGCTGGCCATCTAAATCTGACACAACTGGCTGCACGACAGCTGGGGCAAGGTGGTGTAATCACCCCTTGCTGTAGATATAGTATACCTATATCTAACCTTAAAATGGACACTCGTACTCCTATCAGTCACTCCTATGGCAGGCCTTAACAATCCTGAAGGCAGAGTGCTTGGAATCGTGTGAGATGGTGCTCTGGCATGAGCTGAGCCCGTTTGCAGCTTGCGGAACCAAGTCCTAATAGCTGTTCCATGATAACGCATACCATATACTCGTAACACCTTCGCTGCTAAGGCATTATTAGTGATGCCATATCATTTCCATTGAAATCAATGGAAAGTCCATGACGAGTTACCCTTGTCATTAGCAGCCAAGAGGTTAAGTGCATTATAATCCTCGCGGTTATATGCCAACTCTGGTATCGCTTTATCAAAACATGTCGAGTAAGGTGTCATACGAATTGGAATACTAACCCCTCGCCAATTCTGGCGACGGGGTTAGCATTCCACCCTTCTAGAGGGACACGACATGTATGTAACTGTGAACCCCGGTTAAAGTTAACTCAAGCCTCAGCATCACTGTTGGACAGGCCACATGAAGGGCCGCTCTCCCCCGGCCCAACCAGGCCCGAGTCCAGGCCCACAAGTACCACACACCACCATTGCACGTCCTCTGCCCCCTCAGAGACCCCTGCCCTCGAGCATGTCAACCTCGTGGGTCCAATCCACTGCCGGCCCTCGCGCCCATCCTGGGGCGCCATCTTGGACCATCCACCACGAGGCCGCCTGGCCCCCGATCGACCTCAACCCTGGGCCTGGCCCGACCTCAGACATCCCGGCACCACCATCCACCCAGGAGGTGAGCGGGCTACTTGGCAAGTCAATGGGAGAAAGAGGTGTCGATGGCTCTCCCCCGCCAAGTGCCGCTCGCCCATCGCCTCCCCGGGCGCCGGCTCCACCCCCCTGCTGGGTGTCTGGACTCCCTCATCCCGGACCTCCCGACCTCCAAGTGCGAGGGTCCGGACATCAAAGCACACCAGCCCTATAACTGGGGCAGCTCCAGAGCAGGAAGGCAGTTGTATCTTGGAGTCGAGAGACGCAAAGAAGAACTCATCCTTGACGGACTACTGGCGCTGCCATAGCTCTGTCTTGTGCACCATCGTCTGGCCTGCTGGTGCGGCCGCAACCTTCGTAACCTTCATATCCTTCATCGTCGTCGGGACCTGCTGGCGTGGCCGCGGACCGTTTGTAACCATCATCTTCATCGGGACCTGCAGGCTCCGCCGCGGACCGTCGTTTCCTTCGTCCATCTCGGGACCTGCTGGCTCCGCCGCGGCCCGATCATCTAGAACGCCGAGCTCGAGGATTGAGAGCTATTTTCATCTTTTGGTAACAAGACTGTCCCGCTACCCTTTTCCCAAACCAGAGACTAGAATCGAGGGGACCCCTGAGTCCAGACCTCCTTGTACCATTCCATCGTAAACTTAAAGAATTGCCTATAAAGTCTCGTTGAACTTCAACCTTGTGTGGTGTCCGTCTGTGGGGGGGAAGTTACTTGTCTGTACGATCGCTGGAGACGGCTCTCCCCGGAGACCTCTCCCCTTATCCTCGGCCGACCCTCCCGGTCCGTCTAACATTGGTGGCCAGCGGCGCGATCCGAATCACCGCATAAACGTACAGAGAGTAGCTCACCCCACGACGAAATCACAATGACAACTAAAGAAAGCGGATCAACCGAGAAGTTCCAGATGGAGAAATTGGATGAGTACAGCCATCGTGAACTAAAACAATTCTGCATCGAACTAGGTATCGCTACCACCGGACTAAGTACCAAAGACGATTTTAAGCATGCCCTAGAGTCTTGGGCAGAAACCGGGGCCGCCGGAACCCCCGATCAGAGCACCGCAGCAAAAACCACCACGGCCCCTGAAGAGCAAAGAACGGGTCTCTCGCAAGACGAGATCCAGGAAAGAGAAAAAACCCGACTACACGAGCTGGAAATGGCCCGACTCAAAATGGACATTGAGCTTAAGTTGGCCGAACAGAAAATCAACTTAGAGCACCTGCGTCTCCGAGAAGAAAGAGAGGAGAAACAGAGACAAAGGGAGCTCGAGGAAAAGAAACTAGCGTACGAACACGAGCGGAACCTAGCTGAGATCAACCTACGCAAACAGAATAAAGGAGTAGGGGTGCCCGAGCAACCCCACTCCCCAGGGGCAACAGAGAAAAAAGTACACATCCCCAAGGATGTCGTTCGAGAATACTTCCGAGAGGACGACATCCAGCAATGGTTTAAGGCCTATGAAATCGCTATGACTGCACACCGGATCGATAGAAGCGATTGGGGAGCCGGTCTATGGGGGAGATTCCTCAATGAGGGCCGCGATGCCCTGCTACAGCTCCCGGACCACCAGATGACCTCCTATGACCATATGAAAGCTGCACTCCTCACCCGCTATGGCCTCACACCCGAAATGTACCGTCAGAGGTTCCGAGACTGCACCCGCATCCCGGGTACAACTTGGGTGGACTATGTAAACTACTTTAGCCGAGCCTTCGAGGGCTGGATCAAAGGAAGCAACGTCACAACCTACGAACAACTGTTTAATCTTATGGTATGGGAGCATCTGTCGAACAATTGCTTCATTGAACTCCGCCAGCACCTCCTCGACAGCAAGATAACGGATCCCCGGCAGCTCGCAGCCGAAGCTGACCGGTGGGAGATCACCAGAGTGGGCCGGAATGGGTCCTACGAACAGAACCGGAACAACAATGGTCAGCACCGTCCCCGAGGGGGAGGAGGGGGCCAAGGACGAGGAAGAGACAACGCCCCGGTCGCCCCCGCTACCAGCACCACCCCCCCGGCCAACCGGGTTACCGAGCCAATGTTACGTGCCATCGATGCCAACGAGTCGGCCACTATGCGAACGACCCAAACTGCCCCCAGTACCAGAGCCCAAGGCCCCGCCAGGTAGCTGCTGCTGCCCTAGGGGAGGAACAGATCACAGAGGAACAAGAGGAATATGAACAAGAGCATCAAGAATGGGAGCCAGCCGCCATGGCCCTAGCCTGCTTAGGGGGGAGAGACATGGTCCCGCGGGTCCCCCTACCCGCTAACACCCAGAAGTACAGCCAATGGGTGAGCATCAATGGACGCCGGGCCGAAGCCCTTCGTGACACCGGGGCCAGTGTAACAGCCGTCCGCTGTCACCTGGTGACCCCAGAACAATATCTACCGAACATTCTCTGCCCGGTACGTTCAGCCGATAACTCAGAAAGTCTGTGTCGGATGGCCTGCGTCCCTTTCGAATGGGGAGGGGTCTCCGGCATGTTGAAGGTAACAGTCCGAGACGATGCCCCCGTAGACTGCCTCCTGGGGAATGACCTTGAAAGCTCTCCGTGGGCAGCCGTAGAACGAAGAGAACACCTGGGGATGTTAGGCGTCCCAGACTGGGCGTGTGTCACCACCCGGTCCATGGCCGCCCGTGCCAACCACCGCCCAGAAGAACCCGAATGGCCGGCGCCACCGCCTCCGGTCGCCCCAGCCGAAACCACCGACCATGACGTTCCCCCCGAACCAGCTCAACCTTCCGACCTCGCTAACCTCGACCAGTGGCCTCAAGAGGGGGGGCCCACGCAAGAGCAATTTCGCCAGGAACAGAAGACCTGTCCCTCCCTCGAGGGACTCCGCCAGCAAGCGCTCGCCCAAAGCGCAGGGGATACCTCCGGAACTCACTGGGTCTACTGGGACAATGATCTGCTGTACAGTGAGCAAAGAATCGCAGAGCTGGGGGCCAGCCGAGTACTAGTGGTGCCGCTCCGTTTTAGAGACTTTCTGCTAAACCTGGCCCACGATGTCCCCCTAGCAGGACACCTAGGACAAGATAAAACCTACAGTCGCCTAGTGACCCACTTCTTCTGGCCCAAAATGAGAAACGATGTACACCAGCACTGCCGATCTTGCCCCACATGCCAAGCCAGTGGAAAGAGCGGCCGCAAACTAAAAGCCCCCCTGCAACCTTTTCCCGTGGTCACCACCCCGTTCGAGAGGGTCGGGATAGACATCGTGGGACCCCTGGACCCGCGTACCAAACAAGGCCATCGATTCATCTTGGTGCTAGTGGACCACGCCACCCGCTACCCTGAGGCTGTTCCCCTGCGGACCGTGACAGCCCCGGTAGTCGGCCGGGCTCTAATGGGGATCTTCTCCCGGGTGGGCTTCCCCCGAGAAGTCGTCAGCGACAGAGGCACGAACTTTATTTCTAAATATATGAAATCCCTCTGGCAACAGTGCGGGGTTACCTACCGATTCACGACCCCCTATCACCCTCAAGGGAACGGACTCGTTGAGCGGTTCAACCGCACGCTAAAAGGGATGATCGGGGGGTTGGAAGAACCCCTCCGTCGCCAGTGGGATGTGCTGCTACCGTGCCTCCTCTTCGCCTATCGGGAGGTCCCTCAGAAATCCCTGGGCTTCAGCCCGTTTGAACTGCTATATGGACACCCAGTGCGGGGACCACTCAGCCTAGTCAAGGAAGGCTGGGAGATGCCCCCGCTAAAGAACCCTCCAGATGTCTTCCGGTACCTCCTAACCCTCCGCAACCAGACCCGGCGGTTCAGGGAGCTGGCGAAAGCTAACCTAGAGGCCAGCCAAGAGGACATGAAAAAGTGGTATGACCGGAATGCCTCTTCCATTGAATTTGAACCTGGCCAACAGGTATGGGTGATGTCCCCCACCGAGCCATGCGCCCTGCAAGACAAATGGACGGGGCCCTTCAAAGTAGTAGAGCGCAAGGGCCCTGCCACCTATCTCATCGACATGGAATCGCCCCGGAACCCCCTCCGGGTCCTCCACGCTAACAGACTGAAGCCCCACTTTGTGCGTACAGAACTCAGCCTCCTGATGGCCACAGACAATGGGGCTGAAGAAGACTCCAAGCCCCTCCCTGACCTCCTACGGACTCGGGAGCAAGACGGCTCCGTGGATGGGGTCCGACTCTCGGAGGCCCTCACCAGAGAGCAACACCAGGAGTGTCGAGTCCTCCTGTCACAGTTCGCCAGCCTGTTCTCCCTCACCCCAGGTGTCACTTCCTGGTGTGTGCACGATGTGGACACGGGGGACAGCCCCCCTATCCGCCACCGGGCCTACCGCGTGCCAGATCGGGTACGGGCCTGCATCCAGGAAGAAGTAGCCAAGATGCTCGCGCTCGGGGTCATCGAGCCCTCAGACAGCCCCTGGGCCAGCCCTGTAGTACTGGTCCCCAAAGCAGCTGCCCCCGGCACCACACCAGAACTCCGGTTCTGCGTTGACTACCGGGGCTTGAATGCGGTCACCAGAACAGACGCACATCCCATCCCCCGGGCAGATGAACTAATCGACCGCATGGGAGCTGCCCGCTACCTCAGTATCTTCGACCTGACGGCGGGCTACTGGCAAATCGGCCTCACACCCCGGGCGCAAGAACGCTCTGCCTTTTCCACCCCCGATGGCCATTACCATTTCACAGTCATGCCCTTCGGCATGAAGAATGCCCCAGCAACATTCCAACGGCTCGTCAATCAGGTCCTGGCGGGGCTCGAAGAATTCAGCGCCGCCTACCTAGACGACATCGCTGTATACAGCCACCATTGGTCCGAACACCTCCACCACCTCCGAACAGTGCTGCAAGCCCTTCAGCGAGCTGGCCTCACGATCAAGGCCAGCAAGTGTCAAATTGGGCAAGGGTCTGTAACCTACCTCGGGCACCAGGTGGGAAGCGGCCTGGTGGCCCCTCTGCAGCTAAAAATTGCCGCCATCCAATCCTGGCAGCTCCCCATCACCCAGACCGAAGTACGAGCCTTCCTGGGCCTCACGGGCTATTACCGAAGGTTCGTGAAAGACTATGGTACGATGGTGGGGCCCCTCACAGAACTCACGTCAAAGAATCAGCCCAAGAAAGTCAACTGGACCCCCGAGTGTCAAGCTGCATTTGAACAATTGAAAGCCGCCATGTGTTCCGCCCCTGTGCTCCAGGCCCCCGACTACAGCCGGGAGTTCGTCGTCCAGACGGATGCCTCCGACCACGGCATTGGGGCGGTCCTGTCGCAATTGAACACCGAAGGCCTTGATCAGCCAGTGGCCTTCATCAGCCGGCGACTCCTACCACGGGAACAACGCTGGAGCACCATAGAGAGGGAGGCCTTCTCTGTAGTCTGGGCCCTCAAGAAACTCCGGCCCTACCTTTTTGGTACCCACTTCCGGGTGCAGACCGACCACCGACCCCTGCAGTGGCTGATGCAGATGCGGGGGGAAAACCCGAAGTTACTACGCTGGTCCATCTCCCTGCAGGGTATGGACTTCACAGTTGAACACCGGCCTGGGCCAGATCACGCCAACACGGATGGCCTGTCCCGATTCTTCCGCCTCGACGAGGAGAGTCCCCAAGAAGATGGGTAACTCTCCCCGCCTTCAGCTGGGGGGGACGCATGTTGGACAGGCCACATGAAGGGCCGCTCTCCCCCGGCCCAACCAGGCCCGAGTCCAGGCCCACAAGTACCACACACCACCATTGCACGTCCTCTGCCCCCTCAGAGACCCCTGCCCTCGAGCATGTCAACCTCGTGGGTCCAATCCACTGCCGGCCCTCGCGCCCATCCTGGGGCGCCATCTTGGACCATCCACCACGAGGCCGCCTGGCCCCCGATCGACCTCAACCCTGGGCCTGGCCCGACCTCAGACATCCCGGCACCACCATCCACCCAGGAGGTGAGCGGGCTACTTGGCAAGTCAATGGGAGAAAGAGGTGTCGATGGCTCTCCCCCGCCAAGTGCCGCTCGCCCATCGCCTCCCCGGGCGCCGGCTCCACCCCCCTGCTGGGTGTCTGGACTCCCTCATCCCGGACCTCCCGACCTCCAAGTGCGAGGGTCCGGACATCAAAGCACACCAGCCCTATAACTGGGGCAGCTCCAGAGCAGGAAGGCAGTTGTATCTTGGAGTCGAGAGACGCAAAGAAGAACTCATCCTTGACGGACTACTGGCGCTGCCATAGCTCTGTCTTGTGCACCATCGTCTGGCCTGCTGGTGCGGCCGCAACCTTCGTAACCTTCATATCCTTCATCGTCGTCGGGACCTGCTGGCGTGGCCGCGGACCGTTTGTAACCATCATCTTCATCGGGACCTGCAGGCTCCGCCGCGGACCGTCGTTTCCTTCGTCCATCTCGGGACCTGCTGGCTCCGCCGCGGCCCGATCATCTAGAACGCCGAGCTCGAGGATTGAGAGCTATTTTCATCTTTTGGTAACAAGACTGTCCCGCTACCCTTTTCCCAAACCAGAGACTAGAATCGAGGGGACCCCTGAGTCCAGACCTCCTTGTACCATTCCATCGTAAACTTAAAGAATTGCCTATAAAGTCTCGTTGAACTTCAACCTTGTGTGGTGTCCGTCTGTGGGGGGGAAGTTACTTGTCTGTACGATCGCTGGAGACGGCTCTCCCCGGAGACCTCGCCCCTTATCCTCGGCCGACCCTCCCGGTCCGTCTAACAATCACAAAATGGATGCTGCCACCACAGACACAAGTCTGACCTCCTGCTGCTGGGAGTCCTTCCAGCGAGGAGAGCTTGGACAAAGGGTTTCCTGTCAGGGGCGGTGCTAGCACCATCCCAGACAGGGTTTTGTGTATCCTGGGTAGGCAGGGCTGAATAGGAAGGTGGCTGCAAGTGGCACCCGGGTGCTCACTACGCATAGGCCGGCTAGAACCAGTTCCAGGGGCACACCAGCCCCTGAGCTGGGGAAAGTCCGGCATGGTAGAGGGGTGTAACCACCCCCCTTCCTGGTCCCACCCATGGGCAGGACCTAGTCCCGTACCAGCCCCTTTCTTTAGTATAAAGGTGGGAGCGGGGACCCTTCCAAATTAGATCATCTTTGAATCCTGAAACTACTTTCTATGAAAGGAACTCAAGACTTCTTCTCAAGATTTCTCCATTGTGACTAAGGAGTAGTCACTCTGCATCTGCGGGCACCAACTAAGAACACTGCGGTTTACTGCACGTCCTTCCTCCGGAACCACACCGACCAGCACGACGAGACCCGGCTGCCCTGGCACCTCTGACCTCTACCTACATCGTCAGCTCAGCTGAGATTCGTGGGTGTGACGAGACCTCGAGGGACTGGCCATCTTCAGAACTGCACAACGCTTATCCAGCACGACCGCCGAGGGATCCTCGAGTGAGTGCTTTGGGGTTTGAGAAGCCCTAACCCTGAGCAGCTCCAGCACCGAAGTCCAGCCCCCCAGCATCCACGAGATCTGCGTGGGGCCCTTCTGCTCTTTGCTGCTCACCGCGTTGTCCGGCCACTTGCCTGCTGGCTTGTGGCCCTCTTGACGACGAACAACGACATCTTCCACGCTGGTCTGGTTGCTCCAGACTGGCCCTTGCTCCCCTCCAACAGAGGAGCACCCCGGAACCTCATGGTCCACTCCAGACGCCATTTTGAGTCCACCGCGTGGGCTTGCATTTGCCAAGACTTGTTGCCCCAATACTGGGTCCAGCGACG
This sequence comes from Lissotriton vulgaris, assembly GCF_964263255.1. Lineage (NCBI taxonomy): Eukaryota > Metazoa > Chordata > Amphibia > Caudata > Salamandridae > Lissotriton > Lissotriton vulgaris. The sequence continues at coordinate 1,149,635,639 of NC_141685.1, read as the reverse complement.
TCGACAGCAGATACCTTCGTGGGACAGCTCGCACCTCCATCCTGGTCGCCGACAACGCCTCCTGGTCCGAGAGACTGCAGAGCCCAGCGTCGCCCACTCACCTGGTCGAGGTGACTTCGTCCGGTGCCATCCTGGTGCCCATCTAATCACTGGCTAGTGATTCAGAACTTGGTCCCCTCGGCTTACAGGTATCCTCCATCATCGATCCAGGCTTGCATCCCATCGAACTTCATCACTGGTCGCCTGCCAGCAACTTCTTGTTTCAGGCTCCATAGACTGCAACAAGAAATCCCGATGTCTTTTCAGACCTATGCAGCCGCAGCCCCTGGGCTAGGTAACCTGAGCATTTCGGTGCTCCAGCATAGCTTAACTATCTAAGTGTCCAATTCCTTTTTCGTTTCAGCTCTACCTAGTCGGATTTGTCCGATAACACTAACTTTACGAAATCTAGCATCCATAGACTTTGTCCCGCATCCCGCGTGAGAGTGCACACTCTGCACCCGATCTCCCTAGGCCTCCTGCTCGTAATCTGAAGGTTCAGTAGTCCAGTCCTAGCGATCCTAAAGCCTTTGAGACTAGTTACTTACCTGCTAGTATTTCGCATTCCACTTTTAGAGTATATGGTTTTTCGTGCCCCTCGGGCATTTGTGTAAATTGTGCGACTTTCAGAAATTCTTTAAGAGCTTTGTATTGTGCTTAGCACCCTGTCCTCATAAAGAGTCCAGGGTTGTTGTGTTCTAAATAAATATACTTTATTTTCATAACAACTTGTGTGATGTCCTTTCACTTGGTGTTCAAGGGGTATATGTGATGGTATAACAGCTGGCTTAACACGCCCTCTAGAGTTTAGCCTAAAGACTGCTCTTGTCCACGCTACTAGGATAGCTGGTCTACACGGTTGACTAACAACCAATCATCAATAAGGGTTGTTTGGACTGATACAAACTGATCACTAGAATAGTGAGCACTGCATATCAGGCCAACTTCTCACACCCCCTCGCATCCATCGCACACCAGCACAACCTCAACATCATCTCCTACGCTGACGACACACAGCTGATCCTCTCCCTCACCAAAGACTTAAACACCGCCAACAACAACCTACACGAAGGGATTAAAAACGTAGCCGAGTGGATGAAGAACAGCCGCTTAAAACTGAATTCAGACAAGACGGAAGTCCTCATCCTAGGATCATCCCCCTCTGCATAGGACGACTCATGGTGGCCACCGGCCCTGGGCAGCACACCTATACCAACGGACCATGCTCGCAACCTGGGATTCATTCTAGACTCCTCCCTCTCGATGACCAGACAAGTCAACGCCATCTCATCATCATGTTTTAACATCTTACGTATGCTTAGAAAGATCTTCAGATGGATCCCCACTGAAACAAGAAAGACGGTCACCCAAGCACTTGTCACAAGCCGGCTGGACTACGGAAACACCCTCTACGCTGGAACCACAGCCAAACTACAGAAAAAACTCCAACGCATTCAGAACGCCTCCGCCCGACTCATCCTAGACATACCCAGCCACAATAACATCTCCGATCACCTGAGAGACCTTCACTGGCTCCCCGTCAACTAGAGAATAACGTTCCGCCTCCTCACCCACGCACACAAAGCCCTCTACGACCTAGGACCCAAATACCTCAACACACGCCTGACATTCTACACCCCAACCCGCCAACTACGATCGTCCAATCAAGCCCTCGCTGTGATTCCACGCATTCGAAGAGCCACCATGGGAGGAAGATCATTCTCCTACTTAGCGGCCAAAACCTGGAATTCTCTCCCCACCCACCTCCGCCTCACACAGAACCACCTCTCCTTCAGAAAACAACTCAAAACTTGGCTATTTGATAGGTAGCGACTACCCCCCCTCAAGCGCCTTGAGACCCTCTGGGTCTCTGGGCGGTAGCTGCCGTCGCCCTGGTGTAATGGGCCCGTAGTTCCAATGGAGGCTCTTTCTTTGCCAAACAGTAGCAAGCCTTAATGCACAAAACGACCCATATAGAGATGGTCAGTTTGTGCACGGCCTGACCTTTTTGGGTGCCCACGTAGCCAACAAAAAGCTGGTCATCCACCGGAATTGCTTGGTGCTATCCAAATAAAATGAAAGCGCATGTGTTGGATCCAGACGGTGGAGCCTCTCTTCCTCCTTAGGAGGAGGCGGAAAAACGTGGGCAAAGTGAGGGTTTGACCAATGTGGAAAAAAGTAACCACCTTGGGAAGAAAGGATGGTCTGGTTCTGAGGACGACCTTGTCTGGATGAACAGCCAGGAAAGAAGGCTTTGAAGAAAGAGCTTGGAGCTCACTCAACTTGCGAGCAGAGGTGATGGCAAACAGAAAGGCAGTCTTTAAAGTAATAAGTCTGAGAGAACAGTTATGAAGCGGCTCAAAGGGAGTGCACATAAGGTAAGTAAGAACCAGGTTCAAGTCCCACTGAGGCATTACGAAGGGAACAGGAGGAAAAAGAGGAGTAATACCCTTAAGGAAGCGATTTACAACAGGGGACTTGAAAAGTGAAGGCTGATCAGGAAAAATAAGAAAGGTTGAATGGCCGAGAGGCAGCCCTTCAGAGTGCCCAGAGCAGAGCCCTGCTGGGCCAAAGAAAGAAGGAACAAGAGAACCTCAGAAAAGAGGGGCATGAAGGGGATACAGCCTTTGCTGCGCACCATGCCACAAATTTGTTCCATCTGCAGGTGTATACCGTCTTAGAGGAGGGACGCCTGGCTGCCAAGATAACATCACAGACTTCAGGCGGAAGGTCAAAAGCCATCAACTGACGCCGCTCAATCTCCACGCAAGGAGGTGGAGGCTGGACAGGTTCGGGTGGAGGACCGTACCCTGCTACTGCGACAGAAGATCCTCCCGAAGAGGCAGTCTGATTGAAGGATCAATGGCCATGTGTAACAGCTCGGGATACCAGACCCTTTGGGCCCAATTCGGAGCTACAAGAATGACTTGGGCTTTGTTGCGCTTGATCTTCAGCACTCTGGGCAGAAGTGGTATAGGCTGAAAGGCGTATAGAAGACCACAATTCCACTCATGGCGAAAAGCATCGCCTAGCGAGTGCCGCCTTGGAAATTCCAATGCGCAGAATTGCTGACATTGCGCGTTCTCTTCGGTGGCAAATAGATCTAACCAAGGCTCTCCCCACTGCAGAAAGAGACCTTGCACCACCTCCAACTGAAGATGCCTTCGTGATCCATCATGCACCTAGGGCTGAGTTTGTCTGCCCTAGGGTTCAATGAACCTGCCAGGTGTTGAATCACCAGGGATATGCCCTGATGTTCCAGCCATGTCCAGAGACGGAGAGCCTTTTGACTTAGGGTCCACTACCCCACCCGCCTAGTACCACATCGCAGTGGTGTTGTCTGTGAACACTGCACTACTCTTCCCCGGATAGAGGGAAGGAATGCTTTTAGCACTAGACGGATCGTCCAGACTCCGCTGGAGATCAGACCCAGAATTGATGCATCAGTCACCACTATGAACTCCGGTTGTGGAAGGTAGAGGGATCTGCTGCTGATCCAATCCTGGTCCGTAAGCCACCACTGCAATTGTTGTGCAGTGCCCTCCGAGATCTGAACGCAATCAGACAGATTCCCCTAATGAGCTACCCACTGGAACTTCAGGTCCCACTGCAGAGCCCGCGTATGCCACATGGCATGATCTTCCAGCAGGATGCAGGAGGCCATGAGGCCCAGCAGCTTCAGGTTCATTCTGACTGAAACCCAGGATAAGGGATGAAAGATCGGAATCATAGCCCGAATATCCCAGAGTCACTGTTCGGGAGGATAAGCCCGAAACGGTGTCCTGTCCAGAACCGCTCCGATGAAAAGGAGCTTCTGAGAGGGAGTCAGGTGTGACTTCGGCACGTTGATGGAGAACCCCAGCGAACGCAGTTCGGCTATTGTCTGGAGGTGGGAGACAAGAGCCTGAGGGAAGCCCACCTTCAACAGCCAGTCGTCGAGATAGGAGAAGACTGTAACCCCTGATCTGTGCAGATGAGCTGCGACCACTGCCATCCCTTTCGTGAACACCAGAGGGGTGCCGGTAAGGCCAAGGTGGAGCACAGTAAACGGAAGATGCTCATGGCCCACCATGAACCGCAGGTAACGCTGGAGGGCGGGAAGGACGGGGATGTGAAAATAAGCACCCTGCAAGTCCAAAGCTACCATCCAGTTTCCAGGGTCGAGGGCAGACAAAACCAGCTAGCATCAACATTTTGAACTTCTTCTGGAGGAAGCAGTTGACGTTCCTGAGATCCAAGATAGGACGCAAGCCTAAGGCACCAGAAGGTAGTGGGAATAACAACCACAACCTACTTCTGGGACAGAACCTTGCATGATTGACCCCATGGCCAGAAGAGCAGTTACTTCCTGTTGGAGAATGGCCAGATGATCCTCCGACATGCGATGGTGCTGAGTTGGCATGGATGGAGGGATATCTTGAAGAGAAGGGAGTAGCCCCTTCGGTGTATCTGCAAAACCCACCTGTCCGACGAAATGGTGTGCCAGTGGGGGAGGTGGTCGCGAATGCTGCCGCCCACTGGCAATTTGGTGGCCCTGAAAGGTCGGACTAGGAGGGTTTGGAGGCTGCTGCAGAGGAAGCTGTTGTGGACTGGCCTGCCCCCTCGCCCCCAGATCCACGGGGGTGGTTCCCAGGTCCCCTGCCGCACAGGGGCTGACCAGCTTGCGCTGGCTTGTGGCTCTGGGTGGAAAATGGCGGGCACCCCTTCCGTAGCCATGAAAGGGGCGAAAAGCAGACTGCTCAGGGCGGGTGGTAGAGAGGCCCAAGGACTTGGCCGTAGCCCGAGAATCCTTGAAGCATTCTAGCGCAGTCTGCCTTGTCGCTGAACAGGCGACGGCCATCAAAAGGCATGTCCATACAGGTAGCTTGGATATCCCCTGAAAAACCAGTCAACCTTAGCCAGGTGTGGTGTCGAAGGGCTACCAACATTGAAATCGTCCTGCCTAGTGAGTCAGCGGTGTCCAGCCCACAGCGAATGGTAAACTTTGCTGCTTCTCTCCCCTCGGCAACTGCTCGGGAGAGTACGAGCTGGGCCTCCTCCAGACACTGGAGCAGCTCCAGCGCCACCGTATCCCGCACAGAGTGGGTGTAACGGACCAAAAGACATGCAGTGTTTACTGACCGCAGTCTCAAGCTGGAGGAGGAAAACATCTTCCCAAGGTGGTCCAGCTTTTTGGATTCCCTATCAGGTTGGGCGGTAGGGATTGCAACCTTGGATGTGGAGGCTTGGAACACCAAGCTCTCAGGGGAGGGGTGTTGGGAGAGGAAAGAAGGGTTGCCCGGAGCTGGGCCGTGGCGATTATCCTATCCACAGGAACCCCCGTGTAAGGCCTAGACCAGGTGACCAAAAGGATGTCATTGAATGGCAGCAGGGGCTCCGAAGAGCTCGCTGACGGTTGAGGCACCTCCGTTAGGAGGTTAGTCCTGGCCGCCAGCATAGGTAGCTAGAGGTTGAGAGCCTCTGCCACCTTACACAACAGCACTGGGTAAGAAGCTCCCTCCTTCCATAGCCACTGTAGGAGGAGACAACATGCCATTGTCTGGGTAAGTATCCAGCCCACTGGCATCCCCCAACTCCTCTCACCAGTCCGGATCATATCCCAATTGGTCAGTTAAAGGGTCTTCAGACCCCTCCCTGTTCTCCTCACCCTCCTCTTGTTGGCAACCCAGCTTAAAAGAACCAGGGTGGAACAGGGGAACAAAAGTACCCGCTGGCGCCGCATCCGGCGCTGGTATGTCTCTGTGTCCACGTCTAGGTGGAAGCTGGGGTTCACGCTGGCTGGGGAAACAAACGGTATCGGCTGTGGATGTGGTGCCGACTGGGGGAGGTGTGATCAAGTTGACCGGCGCCGATCCGGATCCAGGCCAGGATTCAAGGTGACCCGGAGGTGCCGGTGCCGAAGATGCCGGCAGCGGAGGCCCAGGGCCCCCAGCCGACTCCTCAGAGACCGAAGGCACGCCGGCGGAGTCTGGCTGCCCAAAGATGGCATGCATCGCTTCGTAGAAACTCCAAAGCTGGGCAGCGGTCACTTCGGGTCCCAGAAAGGGAGGGAAACTCTCCGACCCAGCGGGCTGCACACGCGGAGCAGCGGGACGGGCACCACCCACATCCCTCATCGCGTCGGACGGGGAGAAGTCGAAGAGCGACAATGCTTCTGCAACTTCTTCCTGTGCTTCGACTTACCTGAGGAGTGCGAAGACTTGGAACAGGACTGATGGTGGTCGCTCCGTGACCAGTCCCTCAATTTCCCACACGACCTGGAGCGGCGCGGAGGGGACTGCCGGGTTTTGAGAAGCTGTCGGGACGGCTCCCGCAAAGACTTCAGATTCATGGTCCGGCAGTGGGAACATAACAGAGTCATGGTCGGGTTCCTGGCAGAACGGGCACACGCGGTGCAGATCTGTCACCCTCATCAACCGTCGGCAGGAACCGTAAGCCTTGAGACCGGGCATCCCTAGCATGCACCATGAGTCGAAGACTCTAAACAATGTCGACAAAAGTCATCAATAAGGCACTCAAAAAGTGACTGGAGGCACTGCTCTCTCAGGATCTGTGCTGGCTGGCGCGGAAAAAGAAAGAGCTGATGTCAGCGCATGAGGGCGGAGTCTAAGTAGCTACAGTGACGTCATTCCGGCGACCACGATGAACACGGAGCTGACTGATGCCCCCTTTCAACGCGCAGGGGTACTGGTGACGAAAAAAATTCTCCGGATCTAGTCTAGACGCCTTGGGGTAATTCTAAGGTAAGGAATCTATAACAAATCTTTTATATATGCAGCCATTTTGGCTTTGAGTCGTCTTCTCTTTTTCTGAATCTTGGCTGCTTGTTGTAGGCTGTCGAGATGTTCGTGCGTATGCTTTGACAAGAAAACTTTCGAAGACAGTGTGTCAGTCAAACCGTGTCGTTCGGTTTTTTACCTCTCCTGTTTTGACGTCGATGTGTCTTTTCCTCAACTGTACTTCGCTGTCTTGGATTTCTCGGCGTTCTTTACCTCTGCAGTATCCTTTTTGAAGTATCCGAGGGTACCCATCTCTCTGGTCAAGCTTGTGGTATAGTGCTTCGATGCCAATGCCACCTTTGAATTTTTAGAGTCCGATTTTCTTGACTCAGTTAAATTTCAGCTCACAGAGTCTCTTTCCTCTGATAAGGAAGTCTTCTTGCATTCTGGTTCAGCGTACATTTGGAGGTCGGTCTCCTCGTCCCGTTCTGGCCCTTCATTTACATTTTCCTCTTCATCGCTGGAGAGGCCCAAATTTCAGAGATGGAGTGTGATGTTGGCTCTGCAATGTAGGGTGGGTTGAACTCTGTTGCTGTCTTACTCTCAGAGTGTTGGGGACGAACACTGCACAGGCATTTCAATTCAATGGTCTACCCGCAGGCTGAAGTGGCAGACCGGGTGCTGATCCTTTTTCGCAAACTTGTGATGGCAGCTCCTACAAAACTGGAATGGTGTATTCATAACCAAGTACAGGGAACTCCCTGCATGCACACTTTCTGTATCAGTCACTGAAGATAACTTGTCCTGCTCCCAGAACTTTCCCAGTATCTCCTATTGGTGACTTCTTTGCTCTGTTGAACTTTTTGTGATTTCTTCTCTATTTTTGTTATCAGATTATAGGAGATCCTACTGCATGCTTCCAGACCAAACAGCGAAAAAAAGACTCTGAAGATGGGTACCGAAGGTGGGAGCTTCTGGAGGAAGCATGATAACGTCACAAGGGACACTAAATGGTGGTACGTCGACGTCCACAAACACCAAAACACAACAAGCATTTGCAATGCAATAGGTCTCGCATTCACAAAAGTTTGAGCTATTGGCATTGTAAATTACAATGCCTTTTATGTATGTTTTTGTTTTTAAAACTTAAATAAAAGGCATTGTGATTTACAATGCCAATAGCTTAAACTAGCGTAAATGTGAGACCTATTGCATTGCAAATGCTTGTTAAATGATCTAGTGAATCCTTGCCTATAGTTCTTAAGGCATACCGCGGTAGTGTTTTAGTACCTGCTGATTCTCTTTTTTTCTTTCTTAGAGAAACCTTTTCCGACAACCCTCCCAAATTCCACAGTTCCATACAATGTACTCTTACTGTTTGTTGCTGCCTTGTAACGGTGTCTTCCAGCAGCTCCACTTGTCCCCCGCTTCTCGGTGCAGTTCTGGTGGATTGTGGGGGTTCGAGTCTCTCGCATCCACCTCCTCTGCCCTTGCCGCTATGAATGGGGAATCTCGCCGCAGCCTTTCGCCTGCGACGCACCGCCAGAGCCGCCCATGACCACAGGGCAACCTGTACTCCCTGACTCTCGCCCAGCTTCTCACCCGCGCCTGCCAACACTGCCGTGTTAGGAGTGGAAACCGCTATCCCCGCCACCCCTTCCGCGGGTCCAGGGGAATCACGCCGATAAAGATACAGCAGAGCTTGGACCAAAACCGGGATGTGTCAGCAGCGCGTTACCAATTCTTTCACCACGTCCATCGCACTTGGCTGGAAATACGCCCACAGGTTTGCGAGCAAGATGCACTGGTTCTACTCACTTTCTCCGTCCTCCGGGGTTAACACGAAAATAGACCCCTGACTTACAAGATTACATTTCTTTCACTAGTCCAGCAGATCTCAGCGCATTTCCACAAACATTTCAGAAGCTGTTACAGGCTGTAAAGACGGTAAAACCACCCATCGGAGCCTCACACAACTTGCTAACCGCTGGCCGCCATGTTCTCCCCAACACACCTGTGACAATGTATTCATACTGACATTTCCTTGGAATCCCAGTTGCAAAAGAAATACAAATATTACAATGTGAGCTTTAATGGTCAGTGTTTCAATTAATAAAGTCTGTAACACTGATACGCAAGTGCAATTACAGATTGTTATCCCCATTGAGCTCCCCACCTCTGATTCATGGCCTTCTAGAGTGATACATGGAGTCACAAATGAATGCTCTGTGTAATTATATCACGAGGATGAGATGATTCCCATGGCCAGTTTGACAAGACAGTTCGTACAGTGTAACATTATTTGGAATATACTGGCATCCATCATACTACTAAAATATGCATGTTGTATTTATCAATACATTTTTCAGTTTAATGAAAGAACATCTACCTGTGCCACAAATCGGTAATATCATTTATGGTAGAACCTCAATACTTTTTAAAGATTCTTAAACTAGTACGGAAAGCTGCAGCACAAGTTGCAATTTTGTAACTTATAAGACACTAGAAAGAGGAGTTGCAGCTCGACAGCGCCACCTGCTGGATCCGGACGTGTGCTACATCGCCAATCCACCTACAAGAGATTCACCGTCCACCAGAGTAAAACAAGCAAAACTGAAACCGCGGTGGGAGCGCACAAGACGCAGTCGCCATGAGCATGCACGCAAGCAAGCTGAGGATCGCCGACGAAGACACGCAGAGCTCCGAGTCTGTGAGTCCTTTATAAGCTTTATGCAGAACCAGGGGCATTCAGTGTGCGGCGGCGGGAGGGGGGGTGTCTCTGTATGTGTGCGCTCATGTGTGTGTCTCTGTGTGTGCGCTCGTGTGTGTGTGTGTGTGTGTGCGCGCGCATGCATGTGCGAAAGCAGGGGGAGGTTCGGCTGTGTTTGTTGGAGCTTCCCAGGAGACAGGAGATGTGCACACGCGCGCGCGGCCCACTCCGATCCCATTCTTGAAGATGCGCGTGGCCATCTCTGGTCTCCTGGGAAGCTGAGATGGTGACTATAGGTCTTTGGCGAGACCGCGCTTTCGCGCGGTGTAACGAGGAGGAGGGTAGGAGGGAGAAAACGTGGATCCCAAAGGAAGATTGGTGGGTCTTTCAACATCCTTCCACTCCTTCCCCTCAGGGTGAATGTTCGTCATGGCCACTCACGGACGACGCGAACACTAGCGAGGACGACGCCTTTAACTGGGCGTATGTGGACGATGAGGACACGCCCACTCGTGACGTCGGCTTCGCCAGGTTGGTGAAAAGAACGGAACAGAAGGAGCCGGCGTGTGACGACACCCCGGAGGACGAAGAAGGAAAACGGCGGAACGAGCGAAGAGACGAGAGCGGAGAACGGAGCCTGACTGAGCAGCAGGAAGGCGAGCAAGGAGGCCAACGTCCCCACGAAGCCCCGTGCCACACTCCCGAGGGAGGAGTGTGGCTGAAGCAGGTAAGGGCGCGCATTACAGGCTGGGTTGGGAGGAGGGTCAGCTCTCCACCCTAAATCAGTAGCAGCTGTTAAAGTCTAGTAGCGAAGTGTGCATAGTGTAAATAACCCACTCCACCCGTTGTTTTCCTCGTCCAACCCCTTCCTTCCCTGACACGCTATCCTCACCATGTCACACCACCTGAAGTTGTATATAGCACTAGCAGCGGTGTCCATCACTCCTGGTTTCCTTTGGTGACCCTTATATGCGACCCAGAGACCTGACAGCTTCCTCTCTTTCTCTTTTCCATTTGGCCACTCCCCTGAGAGGAATCATTGGAGAACAGGCACAGTGGAGACCGAGGACGAGGAAGAGAAGCCCTGCTCATTGAAACCGGCGGAGTTAACCAAGAAAAGACTGTCTTCCCGTACAAGAAAGACCCTATCTCAAATAAAGCCTTACCCTAAAGTAACAAGTGTCCAACCCATCAATCAACCCACGTTACAACTGGTGTCAGAAGTGGGATTTACCACTGTCCGTCAGCCACCTCTGATGGAACAAGTAATCGACCACCTCATCAAAGGACAAGAGAAACTCGAGTGGGCCATAGAAAGACAAATATACACAGCAGAGGCGGACGAGAACTCTTTAAGAATGCTATCAATGACCAGCTCTCTTGCACTTGCAGCTATTGGGCAGCGTGCACACTATTTTTAGTGTAGCTAGCTTCCTGGTGGCAGCAGTGAGGATTAATAAAAGTATTGGGAATACCTGTCCACTTCAAGATGTAGCAGAATGAGAAGGGGGATAGTTACTTTTAGTAAGCAGATAAACATAGGTGATACTAGAGTTTATATCTGAACAAATTGTGATTTGTAACTAAGAATGTATATTTGAATTATGTATTTACTTGTATAACATATTTGCACAGAGCTTTCGTGGGGCTACAAAATTTGCTATTTGCATTTCCAAATTTGCTATTTGCACATATCTGTACATATTATGCACAAATCATGAATTATATATACCTCGCATATGTTTTAATAGCTGTAGAAAATTAGTATCCCCATCCGTTTATGTATAGCTTTTTAACTTGTATGTATGTTGTCTTTGATGCTGCTTTTATGATTTTAATTAATCGAAATAAAGACTTTTGACTGACTGACTGGCTATCACTGCCCAAATTGAGGGATTGCAGAAGGCTGTTCAAACCCCAGGTTCTGGACCCGTAGCTGAAAGACGCCCTTCCATGGCTCACCCAGCTGGAGTGTCACTTCAAAAGTATGTTCAGGGGGAGGATCCGGATGCTTTTCTTACTAACTTTGAGAGGGCAGCTCGCGCTTACAGATGGCCGGAGGAGAAATGGCCCTTCTTCTTAGAGCCACTATTGACTGGGGAGACCCAAGCAGCCTACCAGGTTGCAAATCATGTAGGGAACACACCGTATCCGGCCATAAAATAAGTCATTCTAGACCATCTGGGGCTAGACGCCGAGGCCTACAGGGTGTGTTTCCGCAAGGAGAAAGGGGTCCCCGGAGTAAACCCTAAGACGCTCTACTTACGTCTAAAAATGGCTGCAGATAAATGGTTACGTCCAGAACAAAGAACTAAAGAAGAGATAATGACCAGCATATGTCTAGAGCAATTTCTGGAGGCACTGCCATATGGAACACAAAGGTGGCTGAAACAGCATTCGGGACTTACGGCCGCCCAAGCCATCGAAATGGCTGCTACTTATTCCCGGGCTCAACCCGCACTCTTTTTTGGAAGAACGACAAAACCCCCAAACCGATCCCGGTAGGAAAGCCAGAGAAGAAAAAAATCAGTCCAGAACCCTTGAAGATGAAGCCATTTCGTATGGACATTCCTCCTGTTAGAGGGCCACAATGCTTTGAATGCGGGGAGTGAGGACACATCGCTCGCCTGTGTCCCCGAAGAAAACCTCCTGAGGAACCAATGGAGGTGGGGTATGTCCCCAAGGCAGTGATGTACACCGCAGAGATGGGACCCTCCTTCTATGTACGTATACAGGTCAATGGAAAAGGGATCAAGGCATTGTTAGACTCAGGGTGTAGACAGTCAGTCATCCAAAGAAGACTCGTATCACCCTCTCAGATACTCCCTAGCTCTATAGTGAACATAAGATGTATACACAGGGCAGTGAAACCGTACCCCTTTAGCCCAAATCACCATTCACTCGGGGGGGGGGCACGGGTAGAGACCCATGCCAAGTTAAAGTAGGAGTGGTTGAGATGCTGCCAGAGGACCTGATTTTAGGGGTAGACAACCCACATTTCCTGTCCCTCTTCAGATATGAACTTGGAGGGGGAGGAAGACACAGAACCATCAAAAGTGCCCTGATAACAGCTGAACCCTGGATATTGGATAGGAGCTTTAAGTTCGCACGATGTAACTATGTTACCCTCCTAAATGCGTGGGAGGCAGCCCATATGGCGCAAACAGCCAGTAATCCCACATACCCTAGGTTCAGGATTAAAAATGAACTTCTATATAGAGAGGGTAAACCCAACGACCCTCTACAACTGGTAGTTCCAAACGTCTTTAGAGACCAGATTCTCTTTTACGCACACACTCACTTAACTGCCGGTCATGCAGGGGCAGAAAAAACGACAGCACCTGACCAAACATTTCTACTGGCCAGGTATATATAAGGAAGCTGAGTTGTACTGCAAGCGTTGTGAAATATGTCAAAAAAGGAACGCGTACAAACCACCCGCGGTCCCTTTACAGCCAATGCCTATCATTGGGAACCCTTTTGAACGGGTTGGGTTGTACCGGATAGGTCCCCTTCCTCGTACATCCAAGGGTAATACATACGCCCTAGTCATGGTAGATTATAGCACCAGGTTTCCTGAGGCTTTCGCACTACGCTCGCTAACAACAATGACGTAGCTGAGAAGCTCATAGAGGTGTTTTCGAGAGTGGGTTTCCCAAGAGAGATCCTAACAGATCAAGGGACTCCATTTGTGTCACGCATGATGAAGGAGGTATGTAAACTGATAGATGTACACCAAATCCGTACCTCTGCAGACCATCTGCAGACCGACGTTTTGGTTGAAAGGTACAACCGGTCCTTAAAAGCCACCCTAAAGAAGATGCTTACGGTAGAGAGCAAAGAGTGGGACAAGCTGTTGCCTTTAGCTTTATACGTACTAAGGGCTCAAGTACAAAGCAGGCTTGGCTGTTCGGCCTTTGAACTACTGTACGGCAGACAGCCACGGTTATTATTGGATATAACAACAGAGGCCTGGGAGCAGGAGGACACAGATGAACAGAGATCCATACTAGAGTACACCCAGCAGCTAAAGTCTAAATTAGGGAAACTAAGAGACTTAGCGTACTCCAATCTAGACAAGAGTCAACAGAAACAAAAACATTTCTATGACAAGGGAAAAAAATGGAGAAAGTTAGAGAAAGGGGACTGGGTTCTAGTACTTCTTCTCTCATCTACGCACAAATTGAAGAGCGAATGGTTGGGTCCCTATCCCGTAGTCGAAGTGTTAGGTAACACAACATATAGACTACAAATGTCTCCTACCCGATGTCAGAACTATAAACTTGATCTTGGCTTACCAATTCTTGCACAGGAACAGAGATGCTAGTACCCAAATCCCTCTCGGCAATGCCGGTAGGTCAATACTCTGAACCTTCCTTCATTGCCTTAAGGGAAGGGGGAATTGGATAAAATAATAAACAGAGAAGAGAATGGTCCTGCGCTGGTTCCCTCTGGCCGATACCTTCAGATGGCTTGCTTGTGGAACCTAAAAGCAACAACACAACATTACATTCCTGCCTTTCCTACAACCTGTGAAGTCTAATCTATTTACTGGTGTGGTCTCCGCTCACCCACCCTAGTGCAGCTGGACCTTGCTTCTCTCCTTAATGAATTGATGAAAGCGCTGCTCTTCTATTAGTTGTCACTTTTATAAAAAAATAGCAAACATAGGTTAATCCCTTTCCTGGTGATTCCTACCCTAATGTTATTTAATGTTAGGGAAAGGTGCACTTACTTCACTAATAGTGGAGCCTTCTTTTATAGAGGGGTTCTGTTAGAATGTCTTTCTTTTTCTTTTAATATTTGGAATTTTCTGGTGTCTAACCCTAGCTTATCCTTTTCTTGCAGGTTGCTGAGTGATTACCTCTTTTTAACTTATTAACGGTAAGTATTTACATTATATATACATTGTCTTTCATTTTCCTTTGGTTATGACTGAAGACCCTTTATTATCTTATCATTTCTCCTAGCTCGTTATCTTTGCAAGGTTCTATTTCAATGAACAGCAATCTATTTCAATGAACAGCTATTCATATTATCACAGGCGTTATGCAGCAATGTTCACTTAGCTTTTGACTTCAGTGACTGGATTCTGTGGAGTGCTTCTCGCTCGGTCTTGCCAACAGGAACAGATTCTCAGACGAGTTTAAACTGAAACTGCTTCTCTGAAAACTTCCTCAAGGTTCTCACTACGCCTCAGCCACCGACTACGGCTTTCACAATTCTCTTCAAAGTCTCTTATAATTACTCTCGGAACTCGCGCTTGACTTCACGCGCTGAGTCCGAGTTCGGACATCTTAAATGAAATGCGACTTCAGGCTCTCAGCTTCTAAGACTTGGAAATGCGTGACAGGAAACAGCGTCTCTCGGAAAACGAACCACCTCAGTCAGGTTCGTAGGTGAAGTGAGCATTTTCCAGGACGCTCGCGCTCCACATAGAATCCTCAGCAGCTGTGGTCAGAGAGACTGGAACGCCTACTGCCCTCTACCCTGGCGACAACGGCGGCCATCTTAAGTCTCCAAGACCGTACTCTGTCAATCCAAGCGTTTGCAGTCTTATTTGATTTAGTTAGCAGCAAAGTTGGATAGGTAAGAACGGAACCTACAGTTCGTTTCCTGACACCCGACAACAATGCTACCACATAAACCTTCTAAAGAAATGGTTAGGCCCACCCCCTAAGACAAACCATTTTGGTATACCAGTAACGACAGACAAATCAACCTTAGACCAATTGCCTACAAACCCCGAGCTGAGTGTAACAGAAAGAGAAGAGTTTTTAAAACGCTTGAGACTGTTCTCGGGAATATTTTCCGATCTTCCCGGACGGACGCACATCACAGAGCACAGTATAGATACCTAAGAGGGAAAAGTTGTAAAACAAAAGGCATACAGAATCCCGGCCTCCCGACGGCAGGACATTAAAAGAGAAAAACATGAAATGCTCCGGTTAGGAGTGATACGGCCCTCCCGTAGCAACTGGTCCTCACCCATTGTGATGGTGCCAAAGCCTGACGGCTCCACGAGATTCTGTATGGATTTCAGGGCTCTAAACGCCATTTCATCTTTCGATGGCTACCCTATACCTAGGGTAGATGAGCTAATTGAGAGAATAGGGGAAGCCAGGTTTATAACCACTTTAGACCTAACAAAAGGCTATTGGCAAGTCCCCCTGAGAGAACAAGATAAACGGAAAACAGCATTTGTCACGGACGAGGGTCTCTTTGAGTTTAATGTTCTGCCCTTTGGCCTCCATGGGGCCCCAGCGACCTTCCAACGATTGATGAACGAAGTCCTGAAAGCCCATAAAGACTTCTGTTCGGTATACCTTGATGATATCGTTGTGTTCAGCACGACATGGGAACAACATTTGGAACACATAGGCGAAATTCTCAAGTCCCTACAGGCCGCTGGCTTACATGTAAATGCAAAGAAGTCCAGAGCAGCCTTCCCTAAAGTTAAATACTTGGGATTTATGTTGGGGGAGGGTGTTATTACCCCTCAGGAAGAGAAGGTAAAAGCCATCCAGAACACTCCTTTCCCCTCCACTAAACATGAGCTAAGAGCGTTCCTAGGCCTTATAGGCTACTATAGACGATTCATTGACAATTTCGCTGAAGTAGCTGGTCCCTTGACAGACCTTCTAAAGAACACCGTAAAAACCGTGCACCTAGAGTCCCCTCCTCCCCAGGCAAGACAGGCCTTTCACCTTCTCAAACATGCAATACCCACAAGCCCCGTTTTGATACCGCCCAACTTTGAAAAGTCCTTCACGTTTGCGACAGATGGCTCCACTACAGGAATTGGGGCTGTATTATCACAAGGAGACGACGGGATGGAACATCCTATCTTGTTTATCAACTGTAAACTACATCCCAGAGAGCGCAACTACTCCACTGTAGAAAGGGAAGGATTAGCAATCAGATGGGCAGTTGAAAAGTTGAAGTATTACCTAGTAGGACGGACCTTTGTGTTATATACCGACCACGCACCCCTTCAATGAATGCAAAAGAACTAATCGCAGAACCCCCCGTGTTCTCAGATGGTTTTTGTTTTTGCAGCCCTTTACCTTCTTGGTCAAACATCGGAAAGGGTTGAGCAATAGAAACGCAGACTTTCTGTCCCGGACTCCCTTTCTCCCCGATCGGGAGAAGCCAGGGGGGGGAGGAATGTAACGAGGAGGAGGGTCGGAGGGAGGAAACGTGGACCCCAAAGGAAGATTGGTGGGTCATTCAACATCCTTCCACTCCTTCCCCTCAGGGTGAATGCTCTTCATGGCCACTCACGGACGACGCGAACACTAGCGAGGACGGCGCATTTAACTGGGCGTATGTGGACGACGAGGACACGCCCACTTGTGACGTCGGCTTCGCCAGGTTGGTGAAAAGACCGGAACAGAAGGAGCCGGCGTGTGACGACACCCCGGAGGACGAAGAAGGAGAACGGCGGAACGAGCGAAGAGACGAGAACGGAGAACGGAGCCCGACTGAGCAGCAGGAAGGTGAGCCAGGAGGCCAACGTCCCCACGAAGCCCCGTGCCACACTCCCGAGGGAGGAGTGTGGCTGAAGCAGGTACGGGCGCGCATTACAGGCTGGGTTGGGAGGCGGGTCAGCTCTCCTCCCTAAATCAGTAGCAGCTGTTAAACTCTAGTAGCGAAGTGTGCATAGTGTAAATAACCCACTCCACCAGTTGTTTTCCTCGTCCAACCCCTAACTTCCCTGACACGCTATCCTCACCACGTCACACCACCTGAAGTTGTATATAGCACTAGCAGCGGTGTCCATCACTCCTGGTTTCCTTTGGTGACCCTTATATGCGACCCAGAGACCTGACAGCTTCCTCTCTTTCTCTTTTCCATTTGGCCACTTCCCGGAGAGGAATCATTGGAGAACAGGCACAGTGGAGACCGAGGACGAGGAAGAGAAGCCCTGCTCATTGAAACCGGCGGAGTTAACCAAGAAAAGACTGTCTTCCCGTACAAGAAAGACCCTATCTCAAATAAAGCCTTACCCTAAAGTAACAAGTGTCCGGCCCATCAATCAACCCATGTTACAAGCGGTAATCGCCACGAAACAAAAGTTTTGGGGGAAAATTCCAGACCCAACCACTAGATGGTGGAATAATGCACAGAATAAAAAGCTTCAAAGCAGTGTGCTGCATCGACTACAACAAAAATAACAGGACCACCTCCATTAGGAAGTCTTTTTGGGTCTAATGTGCATAAATAGCAAGTCTGCAATTGACACAGGCTGTGCCATCAGAAAAACAGAAATGGATTCAAAGTGGTA
This sequence comes from Lissotriton vulgaris, assembly GCF_964263255.1. Classification (NCBI taxonomy): domain Eukaryota; kingdom Metazoa; phylum Chordata; class Amphibia; order Caudata; family Salamandridae; genus Lissotriton; species Lissotriton vulgaris. Next base: position 1,149,617,884 of record NC_141685.1, on the reverse strand, counting down.
CACAAACTAGGTTCTAACCTTTTAATATTCAAGCTTGAAAAACAGTCAGGTGTTTCCTACATACTGTGGATGATAAAGCCCCAACATCACGGACACCCCCAGCAAAAAAGATGCAAGGGTATTGTGAACCCACACAGGCACCACTTAGGAGACCCGCAAATCAGTACTAGACCAAACGTTGGTGCCGCCATGTTGCAGGGGGTCCTATAACAGAACTATGCTTGGGACCATAGAACGTCAGCATGTAGGGACTGAGTTACCATTCCTCATCAGCATCAATGGGCCCTAATCAGACTATCGTATAGTGCTTCACTTACCCTCCTAACCTTTCCAGAGAGACAAGTGATGTAACATCCTTGAACTCAACACTCCAGCCCCTCTCAGGATGGCGGTAGCAGGTCACCCTCTTTTGTTCTCTTACTCGTACATGTCCACAGTAAATAAAGAGACACAAGGAAACGTTATAATTATTTTAACTATTGTGCTCTAATGTGCAATAGCTTCGCCACAACTAGCAAACAAATATGGTTCAGTAATTTGATTAGCATGGCTATGAGACAGTATATAATAAAAAGCCCCTCATTATCTGACTGATTTGCCTAAATCCACCATCACTATGAAAGACAAATGATAATAGATTATGTCTCTCTTGGCTTAGCAGCGAACCCCATACCTTTGCATTCATAGATAGTTGTTCTACATCCTAGTTGGCGCAGCTCTCGTCTCAGCAACTCTGTGCTGTCTGCCAGTCTCCACTCTCCATGCTTAGAACGATAAGTCTCAGGTTATATGACAAAATATGTTTTCAAAAACAATAGCTGAGTGTCTCTAATGTCTAGGTGCTAGTGTCCGACCACAGAGAATAAAAAGGAGTAGTGTTTGACCTTGTTCAGGCTGTACAGGCTAAAACCCAAGAAACAGGACAATATACAAAAACATGTGCTAACTATATGTGAAAGTACAATGTGGCACCAAAACAAGTGTCTGTTCTGGTAACGTGTGCAAAGCAGAAATAGCCTACAATATGCATAGTTAGGCTAACACAGGGAAAACAACAATGTCCATGTAGGAGATACACAACATTGTAATTGTATTGGTTGTTGGACCACCTTGGAGTGGTTGAGGTTGCTGAGGGACATGGGCAGCACTGCAAGTCAACTTGTGTTATTGCAAGGTGTCAGAGCCAAAGGTAATTAAGGAGGTCGAAGAACAGGTTCAGCAAGTAGATACTGTGAGAGCTTCTGGGGATAGAACCATAATCAAAATTAGGAGCAAGGGTCTGCATCATGCCTTGCAAGAGTTCAAAAAGTCCAATGGAATCTGAACAATGGGAGAGAAAGCTAGCATGGCTTACCTCCTGTTATGGCTATGTTGAAGTTATGTTAGTTTATGGAGATCTGTAGAGTGCATCATCAAGTCTTTAGCCGAAAAAGTGAGAGAAGTTTCAGAGTTTGTGGAGTCATGCTCGAGGTAAAGATAGTAGAAACATTTGTTGCAAGTATCATCAATGTACACCTTTTCAACTTACAGGAACTGGAGATCCTTCTTGACAGTTTGTTATCCGAAAAACCTCCTCTCAAAATGTACACTGTGAAAAAGAGGGAAAAAAGGCTGGAAGGACTCTTCCCTCTCTCCAAGTGTTGCTTAAGTAGCTCAGGAAGGAAAGAGGTTGAAAAAATAGTAATGAAGATTGTGAGAGCAGAGCGCCACAAGATTACCACACGACACGTGGTAAATAATCAGCAAGTTGAATCCTCAAAAGGGAAGTTGAGCCAAGACTCTTTTCACCTCATTTGCTTAAGTTTGAGTCAAGTAATATATGGCTGCTGCATTGTTATCAGTCTGAAAACGAAAACACTGACTAGAGCCTATGCTAGATCAGTTTGTCGAGAAGAGGGCAGTGGTAGAATGTAAACACTGACCACTGAGGGTTCACAGCCTTTCTAGGAATAATTCAAGCATGTGAATCTAGGAATGGTCCACTGCTGCAAAAAATTACACTTCTAACCAGAACACATATGCCAATATTTGGATATAATCGCCCTCAGAAGAGTCCAATATCACACAATTTACTCAACTCCGCATCCCATTACTTTACACCTGCATCCAACAAAGTACATACAGGCGGTATCACCTTGGCAAAAGCATTTTTTATCAAGACACCACATGCTATTTCACAACAGAATACAAAGCAGCACAAATATGTAACAGTACTTAATATGGCTCCCGATATCATCAGCCTCTACAAGCTGCCCACCTCATATACACCCATAGGACACGGGTATATATACCACCTCAGAGATTATGGAATCAATATGGTAGTCGTCTGGTCTCACTCAAACTAAAAACTCATTAGAAATTACTTGTTCACCAAAGAGAGGCCATCCTCATTTATTAGGATACTTGAATAGCTCCACAAACTGATCCAGATTCCCGTCTGTGCATTAAATCAGCTCCACTACATATCTGACTTTGAATTTCCCATGCTTTGGTAGGAATGACTCAGACAGGTAGTAGAGGGGAGTACCAACTGTTTCACTGTCTTATTGTGCAAATTCTGTAACCTTTTTAGGGTCCTTTGCTGTCGGAAGAGTTCTTTGCTCATTACGTCCACTTTCTCATGCTAGTTGCCTTAACAGACTCAGGATAGTCTGAGGTTTAATCCTTATAGATCTCTAATGAGGATAGAGTGTAAGCATCAGCTATTTTCTTTCTCAAATGAAAAACCAATCCTTTTTTATACCCTTTCTTCCTGGACTTCGTTTCCACACCCAGCATTAACTGTAATGGGATTGCATTCTGTGGCTCCCTCGATTTCTGACTAACTTATACTTTTACTTTGGCACATAAAGCATTTAAAGTTAAGCAGCTGCTTCAACATGGGTCTGACACCAAGCGCTTGTTTCCGGAATAGAGGGTAGGTTCCACAACAGTACTCTTTGGGGATGACGCACAAATACACCAAATCCCACTCTGTGGAGATACTGTAGAAATCTCATGATCTGGTATTTCAACTCAGGAAACAATGTGCTTTTCCTGTACGCAGGAATCTCAAGGTTTCCTGTGTGTCAGCAATCTCAAGGTTCCGCCAGAATGTCTCCTACACCCGATCGGGCCGCTTCACTTCCTGGCAGTGGCCGAGGTTTATCGAACTCACATTTGCAAAAAAAGTGGACAGCTAAAGGCTCTTCATCATATCCACTGGCTGGTTCCTGTAAACCTCTACTTAGATAAATAGTATTGCCATCCTCCCTGGATCAGCTGTCCCGAATTCATGCAATTAAGATCCCACCAAAAAAAAAAGAGACAACAGCAGCAGAGACACAATATTTTAGTCCATAGAGTCAAGGAAGTCCAAATTTATTTTATAGATTATTTATTCTTCTTGCAATAAGCAGCATAAAACTCATCAAGACGGCCAATGCATTTCGCTAATGTATCATGTGTTTCATCAGGACCTTTAGAATGCCAATAGAATCAAAAGGTCGGACATTCTCTTTGGCTAGCCAACTGTTTAATTGGTGTTGACACAGTAAGGGCCAGTGTGAAGCTGCATACGTTAATACATTTTTCCACCGTATTTGGCGTTCTGAGGGTCACATGATAATTAAGTACTGTTGTGAGTGTCCATCCTTTGGATTCTATTGACATTATAAGAGCCCTGTTGAAACTTGTTCTACATGAGCAAAGCATGTTGGCTGCTTTGCTGAGTTCTATGCCACTTATTGGAAGAAGAATAAATAATTCTTCTATAAAAGAAATTTGGACTTCCTTGGTTCTTTGGACTTGAAGATTATCGTTTTGCCTTTCTGTTTCTGTAGGATTTATTCGATTCGCCAGTGGAGACACACCTGACCTGGTCAGCACATATAATCTACCAACATCTGAGCCCCCTGATAGCCCTATTTCCTCGCACCACACCTTTCAAATTGCACTGCGCAGCACTTTCTCCTGACTTTCAGGTAAATTGGTTCCATGTAGCTAACAATACAGCCATGATTAGTGACCTTACCTTCTCTGCCTCCCTGTATTATACTGATGTTCGCTCATGTCCTGCATGTATCTGTAATATACACTGTGCTGAAGGAGTCCTTAGGTTTAAATATGAAAACGCTCTTACCCCCTATTCCAGATGATTGGCCCAGTCACTGTAAGTCTCTGGCATGATCACTTGGCTTCGTTTCGCTCTTTTCATAGATTGCTGCATCTCACTCTTTTCCGTGTGTTGCACTATGCCTGTAATTGCTACCAACTATGAACTTATACTATAGAGCTCTATATTTTGTGAATTTTTCTCTAGTTCTCTTTTTCAAAGTCCTAAAACCATCTCAGTGTTTTATAATTTTCAGTCTTCCAGAAATTCCTATCTTTTGGAGATAATCATTTCCTCCAAAGTAGAGAAATGTTTGCCAGTGTGATCTGGACTAGGATCTTCTCAATGAGGGAAACTGCCCCCCCCCGCTACTTCTCTGCCTTTTTTCTGTGATTAAAGTGTATACTTCCATCTACTGTATTGTACCTGGTACAGGAATACTTGCTTTCATGCACAACTGACACCAGCACTACAATATAACAAATTACTCAGCTTTCAATAAAGGGCAACACTCGATATTGTTGAAAGGGCAAAAACTCCTTTATTACTTTCGCAGGTAGATTTATTGGCGTTCACAGAACGTCCATAGCATCCAAGAGTCCATTAAAAAAAAAGATAAAACAAAGGTCCCTAGCACCCTTTAAAAACATTACAAAATTCATAGCTGAAGTGGCTTCTTCATTTCAGAGCCCCATCACTGCAGAGTACAGAGGAGAGCCTGTGAAGATAAAGCAAGACTGAGTTTACAGAGACAAACACTTATACATGTCAGAAAGGGGATGGCTTATAACTAAGGCTCCCGGGTTTCTGTTTTTACAGATTTTTACATATAAATACAGACAGAAAGCAATGTGTTTTCTGTCTGCATTTATTTTTAAAAGTGGATAAATACAAAAAACTTAAAAGAAGACCAGTTTTCTGTATTTATCCACTGTTAAAAATAAATGCAGACAGATACGGTACAAAGATTATTAAAGAATCCAAGCACAAATCTATGTTCCAAAAACCTATATATTATCTCCAAAAATGATTTTATCATACCGGTCGGTATGAACGTATGTCTCCAAGTATTTTTTAATTTATAGTACTTTATTTCATTTATTTACCAATGTTCTCAATAAGAGCACATGTGTACCCTACAAGCTTCAATATCTTATTCTACTAATCTATTTGACAAGCTCATCTCCAAGCATGTGTTCACCTAAGAAACACCTACATTTCCAAGCACAAGTTATCAACCACAGTCCTAGATCTTCAGAGCAAAGGACTGCCTACCATGCTCAAACACCTCAAAGCACAAGTCTAAGCGTTGCACTTCGCTAACTTCAAGCAAAAGCCCACCCGCACAAATGTCTGTATCTCCAAGCATCAGTGCCTCTACCATGATCACGTATCTTCGTGCATTATTGTATCTAACAAGCTCTTTATATCCTAAGTTATATACACATTCTATCTGTGTTAAAAACAGGTTTTGCACCCTTCCCCCGCCAATCCCCTATAAGGTACCAGAGAAATCAACATGCAAGGACCAGCAGGTGGGCTTACTTTTTGGGCTGTTTTGATTCTCAGGTTCTGGAACCTTCCAGTCCATCTTGCGACCCTTCTCGTAGAGGCTCTTCAGCACCTTACGAAAAGCATCAGGATCCGAGCCATTCTTGCTCAGCTTCAAATACCGCCTGTACAGCGACAGAGCTGTGCGGGCATCCTCAATACTGTCGTGGGTTTCTCCCTGGATCTTCAGCTCTATGAAAATGAAAGAGGTGAAGGATGAGCAAAGAAAATTGAAACAAAATCAAATCTTCAGTTTTACAACATTCAAGATGCCAATACATTGGTAAATGTTTCAAATTTAGATTATCATCATCATTCTACAAACATTCTAGTGCACAATCTCAGTATGCATGTAATGGTGTGTTTAGCTACTGTTTTAACTATTGTTTTAAGTTTCAGTGATGAACAAGTTACTTACCTCCAGTAGTACATTTTCTGGTGGCAACTCTACCTGCAGATGCCTCACCTCTTGAATTTACTAAGTGCCACACTGGATCCAGAGAGTAAAAATACCTCTCTGCCTCAGACAGATGGCACCTCTGCTCTGAGATCCAAAATGGTAATGAAGTCATATAGCAATAAAAGGGGTCATCCGGGGGGGTACTGGTGTCCAGCCCTGGTCTTTTTTTTCCACATCCACTGAGGCAGAGATGAGGGTTGACAGAAATTGCAGAAATTGAAGCACACCAAAACTGGGGACAATATTAAACGTCACATGACTGCTCCAAAGAAAGGAGAGGCTGGCAGGAATGGCGAGGAATCTTCAGGCATCCACCAGAAAAATCATTAACAAAGGTAAGTAACTTGCTCTTCTAATGGATACTTCTACTTGTAGATTCCTTACCTTTTGGATCAGTACCAAAGTAGTGGATCTGAAGAGATACTTTTGCCTGGTGTCTGTTGCAGGATTTCCTGTTTTAAGGGCAATACCTCCAAAGTTCCGAGCTGAAATAATAATGCCTGGTGAAGGTATGGACTGGACTATACAATGAAGCCAGGCAGATATACCCAACCGAAAACTATTGGCACATACAGAAGAAGTGGCCATCGCCTTGGTGGAATGGGTTTTTATGGGCTCAGGAGGCTCCTTGGCAAAAGTGGCAGATTTTCGATATACAGCACAATCCAGTGGGAACCTTTCCACTTTTTAATTGCCTTCTTTTTCTTGGAACCAGCATAGCCAGGGATAGGCTGATCATCTAACCAGGAACTCACAGATCCTGTCAATGTAGAGACTGAGGATCTGGTGAGGATTTAGAGCTGAAGTCTCACCTCCACTATGACAGAATGAGGAAATGGGCAGAGTGCTGGAAGACTGCACTGGTCCACATAAAACAAGCTAACCATGTTCTATGGAAAGGAAGCCTGTGTCCAGAGGACCAATTTGTCTGGAAAACTCAGATAAAGAGAAACTAACAGACAAAGTCTATCCATAATGCATGTCTAGACCATGTCTAGCCCATAATGCATTGAGCTGGGGTAATAGCGATCATGAACGCAATCTTCAAGGTAAGAAGTCGCAACAGGCAAACCAAAGGGTAGACCATTTTAGAACGAAGGCACTAGTGAAGGTCCAACTGAGGCATGACAATGGGAGAAGGGAAACACATGATAAACACTTAGGGGTGGGAGTCTTTTTTTAAATAGATTTTTGTTATTTGATTACATAAACATACAGAGGATATCAATAAAAATTAGAAGATGTGAAGAGGGGAAAAAGGAGAAAAAAGAAAACATTAGCACTACTTTGTTCGTTCTCAAGAGGAGAAAATGAGGGATGGTGCATCTGTACGGGAGTCAGAGTATACATTGGTTATGGAAAAAAAGGAAGAGAAAAACATGGAAAGTATGTACATTAATGAATCAACATAAAAACTCCCAATGCAATGAGCAGGAGGGGGAATCCAGTGCAGCTTGGCGATTGACAATCCTCACCAAGAAAAAAGGACGTAAAAAGTTGAGTTGACGTGGGTCAATATTAAAAGAGAAGTGAAAGGAAAGGAAGAAGGGGTGGGGGATCCACATGTGCACTCTACATAAGCAAAGATAAAGGCCATGAAAGAATGACGACAAACTGTTTTAAGGGGGGTGTTGAAAAGGGGGATAGTGTGGGCAGTTGGGAATGCGGCTGGTGAAATGCAGGCATGAAAACCTATTGGGGCGATTCTGAATGTGGACGTGGGGGACTCATGGATAAAGGCCCATCCTGATCAGGTAAATGTGAAGGAAATGGAATAGGAGAGACCTGGTGCGACAGGCATAGATAGTGGCGATATATAACATATCTTTGGCTTGTGAGGTGGGGGTTTAAGTGGAAGTATATTTCATTCTGCATATCGCAGTAAGTCATACTGTGGAGCCATGTCTCCTTCTTGGGACATTGTCTAGTGCCCCAGTGTAATGCAATTTCCCTTTTTTGTTAATAGTAGCACTATGAACCTGCGTAGCAGAGTGATATACCGTTGACAATTCCCAGCAAAGTTAACTTGGGGGAAGCAGTATGGAAATTATGTCTGAGAGCATTTGAAAAACTTCAGTCCAATATGCGGATATGAGTGGAGAGGTCCAAGTCATGTGTGCAATATCAGCGCTGGGGGCTTGGCATTTAGGGCAGATTGGTGATTTGGTGGGGTTGTATTTGGCAAGCTGTATTGGTGTGATGTAGATTCGATGGACAAACTTAAAATGAAGTAATTTAGGTCTATGTTAGGGGACACCATTTTAATTTGTTCATGGCTTACAGGCCCACGCTTTGTCAGACAGAGAATGGCCCAAATCCTCCTGCCAGTGGCGTTGCACCGCCTTATTCTGCACTTGTTTCATGGCATGTCTCCCCCCCCTACCCTCCCCCTGTCACTAAAAGCCAAAACCGTTTGGAGTCTTTATGAGCACGGGCATCTCCAATAAGCCTACACCTATCCTCATCCCACTTCTTTTTTGCTCTATGTTCTGCTTGTTTTGTAGGACCTTCTCAACTCTCTTACTAAAATAGTTGAGTGGAATCTAATGGCAAAAGCCAATCACGGTCTTAACTGCCTACACTCTTGGGTAAACCATGCAGTCTATGGAGATGCCCAAGGATTGTGCTTGGGAGTGGGCGAAGAACCCTAAAGTGCCCAGCCAGCTGGATGAAAAAGGGGGAGTGTTTGTGTCTTATATCTTCTACCCCTCACGCATTTTCAAGGATGGCTCTAAAGTCCACCAGACACTCCGTCAATTCCTGGTTAAGGGACTGGAGGTTGGCCTCGTCCAGAATCACCTTTCGCCACTTAAGGCAGCGATTTTCGTTCAATGGGAGGAGTTCTCTAGTCACTAAAAGGGATCTACAGCTGTTGGGGATCTCTTCCCAGGGAGATTTGAGGCTCAAACACAAAGGACTTTGGTCTCTGTCTACAGTGGTCACTACAATTGTGTCCATTAACAGTGACCATTGTGAGAAGTTAGCCTGGCATATGCTGCCCACTATCCTAGTGGGCACCTTGCACCAGTCCAAACGACCCTTATTGATGGAAGGTTTAAAGACAACCTTTATAGAAAGCTATCCTAGTGGTAGCTGTGGAGAGCAGCCTTCAGGCTAAGTCTTGAACGAATGTAAAGCAGCTTGTTTTATCAGTCTATAATCTCATGAATGATCAAATAAAAGGAGAACCACACCAGATATATATGTATTTATTCTAAACACACCCCTCTAGTCTCTTTATGGGGCTAGAGATAAAAGTACAATACAATTGCCTAAATAGCACACAGTAAATTAGCACAGTATACGTTTTGCCCTAGGGGCCTCACAAACCATATACTAAGAAAGTGGTATAAGAACCACGAGGGACATAGAGACAAGGCCTAGGGCCTGTAGAACCGCTGGGGCAACCAGGAACCACCCAAGGTAGAGAAGCAGGAGACCCACGGGGGATGTGTGCAGTGTCTGAACACAGCCGCGGATCACCATTGACTTCTATGGAGAAAGTTGCGGTTAGATTTTTAAAGATTAAGGACACTTAGGAGTGGACTAGGAACAAACCCCTTCAGTACTGGACAGTTCGAGAGTCAAGACCCACAGCAGCACTGAAGTACTCATGTTACCTCACCCAGGGAAGCCGGGTGCATAGGCGTCTTTTCGTGTCGGGTTTCGTTGTCGTTTCCTATGGAGAGCTGCAAAGAAGTGCTGCAGGCGACTAGAGCAAGAGTGTCCGGATGGATCCAAGGGTGGATCGAAGATCTGAAGCACCTGAAAGCAGAGGAGACAGAGTCTGGGTCACTTGCCAGTGACCAGGGAGGCAACAAGAAGATGCCAGCCGATGTCAGGTGATTTCAAGTGATGTAGGTGAAGCTGGACTCTTCAGCCACGAAGGCCAGGAGGCGTCGACGACAACCAGGAGCTGGATTCGAGCTGTCCCACGTCGGATGTCGAGTGCTGCAGCGTCGGTATCCGGATTGGACCCAACAAGCCTTGGCAACAGCAACCCACGCAGTATGCAAAGATTGGCTTTGGTGCAGACCAGCAAGGTCTGAGGGACTCACCCTTTGGAGGGGAGTCAGGGCACATCTGGAGCAACCAGGAAAGCCCAAGAAACAAAGGAGATTCCTTCGTGGGGACCCACCAGTCGACGGACAAGGGATCGCGAAGGGGCCGCGAGCAGAAAAGCAGGAAGCGGGTCCAGGGAACACTCGCAGAGTGTAGACCCACAAGCTTCGGTGCAAAAGATGCTCAGGGCTTGGACTACAAGTAGCCCAATGCACAACTTCGGGAAAGCTCAGGAAGTCGATGCACTAGCAAATGTGCTGGATGTCCAGGATTTCCAGTCCCACGTCTCTCGTGATGGCTACAGGTCTCAGCTTTGCTGGGGACTTGTGTCGGCCTCGGAGATGTCTGGAAGTCAGTGTCCTGTGTCGAAGATTCTTCGGGATCCGGTGGGAGCCTCGAAAATGCAGACCGGCAAGATACTTCTTTGGTGCCTGTTTGAACAGGGGAGTCCCTCCTTGACCCCAAGGGAGATTTCTTCAGTCTTCTAGTTGAAGTAGAATGTCGTAGGTCCAAGATATATGTTGCAGAGCTTCGTCCAGGGTAATCTAAAGTCCTAGGGACTTTGTTCCTATACTTATATTAAGTTTAGGGGATGGACTAACTCTAAGGTCCCACCTATGGGAGGACCTGGGAAGGGGGTGGTTACACCCCTTCCCCTTTGTCCAGTTTCGCGCCAGAGCTGGGGCTGAGTACCCCAGCAACCGGTATGAACTTGGAAAGGAACAGGGACACCGTGTGTTGTCCAGGCACTGTCTGAAAAGCATTCACTGAATGCACCGACCCAGGCCCAATACACTAAAGCCTGTCTGGGGTGGTGGTTACCCTCCCTGGACGGGAAACCTATTGTCCAGGCCTCCTCTGCCGGAGTTTTGTCCAGCAGCAGGAGGTCAGACTCGTGTCTGTGGCAGCAGCATCCGTTTTGTGATGCTGGAGCTCTGTAAAACTATTACCGGTAAAGTAAAGGTGTACATGTCTTCTCCCCTAAAAGCGTGGAATTCTACCCCCGCCGCCAGGCCTGGCAGTTTTAGGATTCCAAAGTGTGACACCAAACACGACATGTTTTGATGCAGCCATTCCAAAGTTACCATTTGCAGCGGGGTTATAATGCACTTAAGAGTATATGGTATGGCTGTATCGCAGAACAGCTATACTGAAGGGATTCCGAAAGCTGCAGAGGGGCTCAGTTCATGCTAGGGCACCCTCTCATACAAAACCAAGCACTCTGTCTCCAGGATTGTCAAGGCCTGCCATAGGAGTGACTAATAGGTTTCTATGTGTCTGTATATATATATATAGGTAAATATAGGTAGCCTATATCTTAGTAATGGGTGCAAGCACCACCTTACCCAGGCTGCAGTAGAAGACCTGTGGTGTCATTTTGGAAGGCTTCCCAGGGGTGGCATAATGGATAAGTTACTTACCTGTAATCCTAGTTCTCTTCCAGGGGTATCCTCATCAAAGTCATAAGCACTGAATATTCCCGCCCATGTGCGGGACCCCGGAAACAAGATAAAAATATATATGTAAAAACACATATATCTCGCTCCACATATATGTACGCACATATATTATTTTTCTCACACCAATGCAGCCCCAAAACTGAGGCTAAAACAATGTAATCACATGTACATGTACTGCAATTAGTAAAGAAACAAAAAACACATTAGGTCAAATATCCCTTGAACTTTGTGTTTTAATGAGTAAAACCACTCATAAATCCTGAAAATTGCTTATAAATAGACATTGTTAGCCCTCAGGCTGCATTGCAAAACACTATCATAGAAAATGAAACCATTTTCACAATAACTGGCACTGTGCCTTTAAGGCAGCCCTGACCCCAGGCTTCCCATCATGCCTCAGGGGTGACAGTTAGGTCAGTTGTTCTTTGCATAACCCTGAAGTCAGGGCTCACCACAAGATTGAAAACAAAAACAGTACCAAATCTCATTTACCTGGGGAGGCGGGTGGGTTGCTTATGACTTTGATGAGGATACCCCTGGAAGAGAACTAGGATTACAGGTAAGTAACTTATCCTTCTCTTCCAGGGGATCCTCATCAATAGTCATAAGCACTGAATAGAATAGCAAGCCCATCAACCACCTGCAGGTAAATGAGAAGTACATGACCCAACCAATCATAACAGCCAAAAGAAACTCTAGCTGTTAAACAGATTCCTCAGGGAGGCCTGGCCCACCTGGGTATCTGCTCTCGTGTCAGAATCTAGACAGTAATGTCTGGTAAATGTATGGACAGACCTCCAGGTCGCCGCTTTACAAATCTCAGACATGGGCACATCCTGCAGGTAAGCCGCCGTGGCTGCTCTACCTCTAGTAGAATGCGCCTTAGGGGAACCCCCTAAAGTCTTCCGTGCCAATTGGTAAGCAAGCTTGATACACAAAACGATCCACCTGGAGATAGAACGTTTCGAGGCAGCATGACCAGTCCTGATCGAACCGTAGTTAACAAACAATTGATCAGACTGTCGAATAGACTTGGACCTGTCCAGATAGAACTTCAAAACCCTTTTCAGGTCCAGAGAGTGTAACGCCCTCTCAGCTGGAGTAGAGGGATTAGGAAAAAAAGTGGGTAAAGAGATAGACTGATTGACATGAAAATCAGACACCACTTTAGGCAGGAAAGAAGGATGCGTTCTAAGCACCACTCTGTTCAGACGAAAAACCGTATACGGTTCTTTAGTACATAGGGCCTGAATTTCGCTCACCCTACGAGCTGACGTAATCGCTATCAAAAAAGCCGCTTTCCAGGAAACATGTTGTAAAGAAGCTTTATGAATAGGCTCAAAAGGTGAACCCATCAATTTTGATAGGACTAGGTTCAGCTCCCAAGGCGGAGCAGGAGGCCGAACAGGAGGGTACACTTTCTTTAGACCCTGCAGGAAATCTTTCACTGCAGGAAGCTGAAAAAAAGAAGTTTGTGAAGGTGATCGCCTATAAGCTGTAATAGCTGCCAAATGCACCTTAATGGAGTTAAACTTCAAACCTGCTTTAGTCAGGTGCAACAAGTATGGGAGAACTGCCTCTTCCTGACTTTTTATCGGATTGTGACCATTCTGCATGCACCACATATAGAATCTCTTCCACTTGCATGCATACGAATGTCTAGTGGAAGGGCGTCGTGCTTCTTTCAGAATGGCCATGCAGTCCTGTGGCAGCCCTAGGTGTCCGTACTGTATGACCTCAGGAGCCAAGCTGCCAAGTTCAGTGACGGAAGGTTGGGATGGTGAATCCTCCCGTTCATCTTCGACAACAGGTCCTGCCTGCATGGAAGCCTCTTGTGAGGAGACACCGATAGGTGAAGCAGGTCTGTGTACCACCATTGTCTCGGCCAGTCGGGTGCAATCAGGATCATCGTTGTGCACGAGTGGTTCAGCTTGCTCACCACCTTCGGGATCAGCGGAAGGGGTGGGAAGGCGTACACAAACTGCCCCGACCAGTCCATTAACAGAGCATTCCCTCTCGTTCCTGGTCGATAGAACCTGGAGGCGAAGCTTGGGCATTTGGTGTTTTCGTCGTCTGCGAAGAGATCTATTGAAGGACGACCCCAAGACTGGAAAATGTCGTCTAGCACTTCGTCGTTGAGAACCCAGTCTTCTCTGTCTTCGAAGTGCCGACTTAGAGCGTCCGCCCTCACGTTCTGCTCTCCTGGGAGGTGGACTGCCTGAACAGACAACTTGCGAGCTAGAAGCCAATGCCAGATGCGCTGAGCTTCCAGAGACAGAGTCCTTGAGCGTGTTCCTCCCTGCTTGTTTAAATAGTACATCGTGGTGGTGTTGTCCGTCTGTACTAGAATCATTTTCTCTTGAAGCGAGGGAAGGAACGCTTTGAGAGCCAGGTGAACCGCTCTCAACTCCAGCAAGTTGATATGATAAGTGCTTTCCTTGGGAGACCACAGACCCTGCACTTGTAGGGGTCCCATGTGCGCTCCCCATCCTTGCAATGATGCATCTGTGATGATCGTTTGTGTTGGAGGCGGCTGATGGAAGAGAACTCCCATCTGCATGTTCTGTTTCTTTGTCCACCATTGGAGGGAAGATTGAGCAACCTCCGACAAAGTGATCCGATCGTCCCACTGATCTGAATGTTGGTCCCATTTGTCCTCCAGATCCTGCTGAAGAGGACGCATCCGAAGTCTGGCGTTCGGTACTAGGAAGATGCAGGAAGCCATCGACCCCAAGAGCGAGGCTATCTTCCGCACCTTCTGGGTCCTGTGGAGAAGAACTTGCTGGCACTTGAGAGCTATCGAAAACTGTCTCTCCTCCGAAGGAAACACTTTTCCTACTTCGGAGTCTAGCAGAGCTCCTAGGAAGTGGATCCTCTGAGTTGGTTGTGAGACAGACTTGTTGAAATTGACATGCAGGCCTAGACGTTGACAAAGTTCTATGCATGTCTTGAATTGATTCCTTACATTGCCTGGAGTTGGACCTTTCAACAGCCAATCGTCTAAGTATGGGTATACGAAGACTCCCCTGCGGCGTAGAGCTGCCGCCACCACTGCGACACACTTGGTGAACACTCTGGGAGCCGACTTCAACCCAAACGGGAGGACTTTGAACTGGTAGTGAGAGGTCCCCACCCGGAACCGAAGGAATCTTCTGTGATCTTGCCGTATTGGAATATGGAAGTACGCATCTTGAAGGTCCATCGAACACATCCAATCCCCCTGCCTGAGATGTGGATATATCTGATGAAGCGCCAACATGCGAAACTTTTCTTTTCGTACATGCAGATTGAGTGTTCTCAAGTCCAGAATGGGCCTGTATTCTTCCTTCTGGCCCTTTTTTCTGACCAGAAAATACCTCGAGTACACTCCTTTCCCCCTCTGTGACACCGGAACTCTCTCGATGGCTTCTTTCTCGAGGAGTGTAGCTACTTCTGCTTTTAACCTTTGTAGCTGATGACTTGATGTTGACATCGGGGAAACGTGCGGAGGTAGACGATGGAAACGAAGACAGTATCCATTCTGCAGCGTAGACAACACCCATTGATCTTTGGTGATGGACTGCCACTCTTTTCTGTGATGCGCAATGCTTCCCCCCACTGGAGTGGGTAACGGCGCTGGGGGAAGTGAAAACTCATTGCTTCTGCTGCGCTTTATTGAAGTTGTTGCCTTGGCGCTGGGTTCCATTTCCCTTGGAATTGCCCTTGCCTTTGTACTGTGTCTTTTGTTGGCCTTGTTGGTTCTGGCCTTTCTGCCATTGAGGGGTTTGAACCCTCTGCTTCGAATAACCCTTGTTGTTCGAACGGAATTTCTTCTTAAATTCCTTTTTCTTCTCGAGTCCCACCGCTTTGAGAGTGTCCAACTCGGTCTTCATCCGCTGCATTTCTTCATCCGCACTCGCTCCAAAGAGAGATGTGCCTGAAAAAGGAAGGTTCAGGATTCTTGCTTGAGCCTCCGGTTTTAATGCTGTGAGGCGTAACCAAGATGTTCTTCTTGCTGTTACTCCGTGCACATAGCCATGTGCCGCCAGAGTTGCCCCATCTGCTGCTGAACCTATAATCTGGTTGGAGACTTGACTGCCCTCCATCAGAACCTCCTCAAAGTCCTTTCTGTCTTCTTCAGGGAGCTTTGCGGTAAATTTCTGAAGAGAGTCCCACAGAGACCTGTCATACCTGCCTAGCAGGGCCTCCGCGTTAGAAGCCTTGAGGAAAGAGGCTGAGGTGTTACACACCCTTCTCCCCCATGAGTCCTGCACCTTGCTGTCCTTATCCGGAGGTACCGTGGATGAGGAAGCCACCGCATTGGATTTCCTTGCCGCCGTAATGATCACTGAATCTGGCGGGGGATCAGCTTTGAGGAACAGAGGATCCTCTTCCGGAGGACGATACTTTTTGAGAATCCTCGCTGGAACGGACTTCACCGTTGCCGGAGTGAGGAAGACTTCATTCACATGATCCATTATACCCGGAACCAGCGGCAACAACGGTTTGGGTGCTGATCTGTGTTGCAGGGTTTCGAATATGACAGTCGTCTTGACTTGTGGAGCTGTCATCGGCACTCCCAGTTTCAGGGCTCCTCTGCCCAAGATATCTTGGAATGAGAAAATATCCTCAGTTGGAGACACTCTTGAGCGTGGACTGTTTGTAAGAGTCGGGGAGTAATCCCTGTGCGATCGTGTTCTCGACGAACTTGAAGAACTACTTGCCCTCCTGGACCTAGTTCTTCTGCTAGAACGCGTCTTGGAACGAGATCTCTCTCTGTGACGAGAATGCCTCCTGCTTGAGTGTCTAGAACGAGACCTTTCTCTGCGTGGAAGAGGTTGGTCTCGATATCGTTTTAGGCGCTCTGCCGTCTCCTTGTCCTTTGCCCAGTGGTGAAGAGGTCTATTCCACCTTGGGGAAAGATGAACCGAAGGAGATTTGTGGACGGGATCCCTCTCAGGTGTACGCGACCGTAGAGGTCGTTCCGTTCGATCCTGTTGCGATCTTGCAGGTGATTCGGACCTCCCCCTGTTAGATGCGCCGCTCCGTCCATTCGAGGATCTTCGAGATGATGAGGATGATGAGGAAAGGCTCACCAGAGATCCAGAAGGAGATCTTGAGCGAGATCTTTCTTCTGCAAGTCTCCGTCTCTTGGCGGGGGGATCCTGCACTGGAGATTGTTCCACCTCCGCAGCCGATGCTGAGCCTGGAGAACCCAACTGTGGCTCCAGGGTATGAGTCTGGACATGGCATGAGTCACTTTCCTTGTCTCGAACCACCTCCTTTGATTTTGTAGGAGTAACGTTCTTTGTTTGCGAAGAACTTCTCTCCCTAGATCTTTGCTGATCCCTCGGCGGTGGTTGTATCGACGCCGAGCGCCGAGCAGGAAGACGCTCCCTCGACGTCGACCGTGATTTCCCCGTCGACCTCGGGTGGCGATGGCTGTCCTTCGACGTTGAAGGCAGTCTGCTCGACGTCGATGGAGGCTGTTTCGACGCCGATCGTCGTTGATTTGACGGCGACTGGGCGTGGCTCGACTCCAAATGCCGCTCCGACGTCGAACGCGCTCGTCCAGGCGTCGACGTTGGCTGCATCGACGTCGACCGATGATGTGTCGACAGAGGCTCCCTCGACGTCGAACGACCATGGCTAGTCGTCGACGGAGGATGACTCGACGCCGAACGTCGATGGACCGACGTCGACGGAGAATGCCTCGACGTCACAGCATGACGATGCTGTTTCGACGTCATACGGCTCGCCGTCGAGCTCTTCCGCTGCGACGGCGACCTGTCCCTCGACGCTGACTGAAGCGGAGGTACCTTCGATGTAGACGCTGAAGACATCTTCTTCGTCGCCGTCGACTGCTTCTCCAACGCCGATCCCGACGTCGAATGCGAACCAGTCGGGGCTCCTCTCGACGTCGACCGCGTCTTCCGACTTTTCTGCTTCTTGGGAGATCTTCCTCTCTCAGAAAGTCCATAAGCTCTAATCCTCTCTCGATCCTTAAGAGTCCTGGAAGATAAAACCTGGCAGTGTTCACAGGTTTTAGAGGAATGAGAGTCTGGTAGACACAGGATACAGACTGAATGAGAGTCAGTCTTTGCCTTTTTCCTTCCACATGAAGGACAGTTGTTGAAGAAAGAAGGCATTTTTTACAGGAAAAATACCTTTTTTAAGCACAAAAAGTGTTCAAACAGCACTCTATGTCTAAAAGACGTCGAGTGAAGCCAAAAAATCTAGTAAAAGCTAAGTATTTTCTTGACAGAAAGTCAAAAAGAAAGGGAGCTGTTTCACCAGGGTCCTGACTGAAGGAGCCGGAAAGAACAACTGACCTAACTGTCACCCCTGAGGCATGATGGGAAGCCTGGGGTCAGGGCTGCCTTAAAGGCACAGTGCCAGTTATTGTGAAAATGGTTTCATTTTCTATGATATTGTTTTGCAATGCAGCCTGAGGGCTAACAATGTCTATTTATAAGCAATTTTCAGGATTTATGAGTGGTTTGACTCATTAAAACACAAAGTTCAAGGGTTTTTTGACCTAATGTGTTTTTTGTTTCCTTACTAATTGCAGTTCATGTATATGTGTTTGCATTGTTTAGCCTCAGTTTTGGGGCTGCATTGATGTGAGAAAAATGATATATGTACATACATATATGTGGAGCGAGATATATGTGTTTTATACATATATATTTTTATATTGTTTCCGGGGTCCCGCACATGGGCGGGAATATTCAGTGCTTATGACTATTGATGAGGATCCCCTGGAAGAGAACTTATCCTTCTCTTCCAGGGGATCCTCATCAATAGTCATAAGCACTGAATAGAATAGCAAGCCCATCAACCACCTGCAGGTAAATGAGAAGTACATGACCCAACCAAATCGTAATAGCCAATAACTCAGCTGTTAAACAGATTCCTCAGGGAGGCCTGGTCACCTGGGTATCTGCTCTCGTGTCAGAATCTAGACATTAATGTCTGGTAAATGTAAGGATAGACCTCCAGGTCGCCGCTTTACAAATCTCAGACATGGGCACATTATGCAGGTAAGCCGCCGTGGCAGCTCTACCTCTAGTGGAATGCGCTTTAGGGGTAAACCCCAGAGGTTTTTGCGCCAATTGGTAAGCAAGTTTGATACACGAAACAATCCATCTGGAAATGGAACGTTTCGATGCTGCATGACCAGTTCTGATCGATCCATAGTTAACAAATAACTGATCAGAATGCCGAATAGACTTGGACCTGTCCAGATCCAGATAGAACTTTAAAACCCTTTTCCGGTCCAAAGAGTGTAAAGCCCTCTCAGCAGGAGTAGAGGGATTGGGAAAGAAAGTGGGCAAAGAAATCGACTAATTGACATGAAAATCTGACACCACTTTCGGCAGTAGAGAAGGGTGCTTCCTCAGCACCACTCTATTCAAATGAAACACTGTACATGGTTCCTTGGTACAGAGAGCCTGAATCTCGCTCACCCTACGAGCTGACGTAATCGCAACCAAAAAAACAGCTTTCCAGAAAATATGGTGTAAAGTAGCTTTAAGAATGGGCTCAAAAGGAGGGCCCATCAATTTTGATAGTACTAGGTTCAGCTCCCAGGGAGGAGAAGGAGGACGTATTGGAGGGTACACCTTTTTCAGACCCTGCAGGAAATCCTTTACTGCTGTCAACTGGAAAAAAGAAGTTTGTGAAGGTGATCGCCTATAAGCTGTTATAGCAGCTAAATGCACCTTAATGGAATTTAACATCAACCCTGCTTTAGCCAGGTACAACAAGTAGGGAAGAACTGCTTCTTCCTGACCCTTCACCGGATTATGCCCATTCTGCATACACTACATATAGAACCGCTTTCACTTGCATGCCTAAGAATGTCTTGTGGAAGGCCGTTGTGCTTCTTTCAGAATGGACATGCAGTCCTGTGGCAGTCCTAGATGGCCGTATTGAATGACCTTAGGAGCCATCCTGCCAAGCTCAGTGTGGGAAGGTTGGGATGGTGAATCCTTCCGTTCATCTTCAATAACAGGTCCTGCCTGCATGGAAGCCTCTTGTGAGGAGTGTGAGAAGTTGGCCTGATAGGCAGTGCTCACTATTCTGGCCAGGGACCAGGGTTCGATTCCCGCCTCGGCGGGTCTCTGGCTCATAAATTCCGCTGACTGGATATTCTCGCCTCAGTGCCTATTCTAATCATGGGTCCCACGCTGCAACTCTGGGCAATAGCTTGCTTAGCCTCCACAACGGCCCCCTACAGCGCTGGGGATGCCTGGTTGCACCCCGGGGATGCCCAGGAGTGGACATTTCACGGGGAAAAGCCAGGACGGGTTCCCTAGCGGTATGAGTACAGCGCCAGGACACACTGCTTGCCGGGGTATCAGTGCGCTTTACAAATACGTCTACATTTACATTTACATTTACTATTCTAGTGATCACTATGTATCAGTCCAAACAACCCTTATTGATGATTGGTTGTAAGTCAACCGATAGACCAGCTATCCTAGTAGCATGGACAAGAGCAGTCTTTAGGCTAGACTCTAGAGGGCGTGTTAAGCCAGCTGTTATACCATCACATATACCCCTTGAACACCAGTGAAAGGACACCACACAAGTTGTTATGAAAATAAAGTGTATTTATTTAGAACACAACAACCCTGGACTCTTTATGAGGACAGGGTGTTAAGCACAATACAAAGCTCTTAAGAAAATACGCAAAGTTGCACAATTTACACAAATGCCCGAGGGGCACGAAAAACCATATACTCTAAAAGTGGAATGCAAAATTACTAGCAAGTAAGTACTACGCTAATAGGCTTTGGGATCGCTAGGACTTGACTACTGAACCTTCAGATTACTAGCAGGAGGCCTAGGGAGATCGGGTGCAGAGTGTGCACTCTCACGCGGGATGCGGAACGAAGTCTATGGTTGCTAGGAATTACAAAGTTAGTGCTATCGGACGAATCCGACTAGTTAGGCTGAAAACGAAAAAGGATCTGGACCCTTGGATAGTGAGGCTATGCTGGGGCACCGAAATGCCGAAGTTACCTAGCCCAGGGGCTGCGGCTGCATAGGTCTGGAAAGACGTCGGGAATCCTCGTTGCAGTCTATGGAGCCTGAAAGAAGAAGTTGCTGGCAGGCGACCAGTGAAGAGATTCGGATGGATCCAAGCCTGGATCTTAGATGGAAGACACCTGTAAGCAGAGGGGACCAAGTTCTGAATCACTAGCCAGTGATTAGATGGACACCAGGATGGCACCGGATGGAGTCACCTCGACCAGGTGAGTGGGCGACGCTGGGCTCTGCAGTCTCACGGACCAGGAGGCGTTGTCGGCGACCAGGATGGAGGTGCGAGCTGTCCCACGATGGTTGCTGCGGTCGACGTCGCTGGACCCAGGATTGGGGCAACAAGTCTTGGCAAATTCAAGCCCACGCGGTGGACTCAAAATGGTGTCTGGAGTGGACCAGGAGGGTCCGGGGTGCTCCTCTTTTGGAGGGGAGCTAGGGACAGTCTGGAGCAACCAGACCAGCGGTGTTGATGTCGTCGTTCGTCGTCGGGAAGGCCACAAGCCAGCGGGCTAGTAGCCAGACAACGCGGTGAGCAGCAAACAGGCAGAAGGGCCCCACACAGATCTCGTGGAGGCTGGGAGGCTGAACTTCGGTGCTGGAGCTGCTCAGGGTTGGGGCTTCTCGGACCCCAAAGCACTCACTCGAGGATCCCTCGGCGGTCGTGCTGGGCAAGCGTCGTGCAGTCCTGAAGATGGCCGGTCCCTCGAGGTCTCGTCACACCCACGAATCTCAGCAGAGCTGACGATGTGGGTAGAGGTCAGAGGTGCCAGGGAAGCCGGTTCTCGTCGAGCTGGGCAGTCTTGATCCGGAGGAGAGACTTACAGCAGACCGCGATGCTTGGATGGTGCCTGCGGATGCAGGGTGACTACTCCTTAGCCACAAGGGAGAAATCTTGAGAAGAAGTTGAGAGTTCCTTTCGTAGAAAGTAGTTTCAGGATTCAAAGATGATCTAATTTGGAAGGGGGCCCGCTCCTATCTTTATACTAGGAAAAGGGGCTGGCACGCGACTAGGTTCTGCCCATGGGTGGGACCAGGAAGGGGGGTGGTTACACCCCTCTCCCATGCCGGACTTTCCCCAGCTCAGGGGCTGGTGTGCCCCTGGAACTGGTTCTAGCCGGCAGATGCATAGTGAGCACCGGGGTGCCACTTGCAGTCACCTTCCTCTAAAGCCCTGCCTACCCAGGATACACAAAACCCTGTCTGGGATGGTGCTAGCACCGCCTCTGACAGGAAACCCTTTGTCCAAGCCTCCCTCGCTGGAAAGACTCCCAGCAGCAGGAGGTCAGACTTGTGTCTGTGGTGGCAGCATCCATTTTGTGATGCTGAGGCTTGAGTTAACTTTAACCGGGATTCACAGTTACATACATGTTGCGTCCCTCTAGAAGGGTGGAATGCTAACCCCGTCGCCAGAATTGGCGAGGGGTTAGTATTCCAATTCGTATGACACCTTACTCGACATGTTTTGATATAGCGATACCAGAGTTGGCATTTAACCGCGAGGATTATAATGCACTTAAGAGTATATGGTATGCGTTATCATGGAACAGCTATTAGGACTTGGTTCCGCAAGCTGCAAACGGGCTCAGCTCATGCCAGAGCACCATCTCACACGATTCCAAGCACTCTGCCTTCAGGATTGTCAAGGCCTGCCATAGGAGTGACTGATAGGAATACGGGTGTCCATTTTAGGGTTAGATATAGGTATACTATATCTAAAGCAAAGGGTGTTTACACCGCCTTGCCCCAGCTGTCGTGCAGCCAGTTGTGTCGGATTTAGATGGCCAGCCAGGGGTGGCATAATACATGCTGCAGCCCCTGGTAGGCCCTGGGTACACCTATGCCCTGAGTTACAGGGTCTGATAAGGTGGCCCAGTACCAATTGGTAAATGCACCTAAGGTACACGTGTCAATTTAGTGAGAGAACAGCAAGGCTGTGGGTCTGATTAGCAGGCCCACAGCCAGAGAAGTCGTAAACCAGTGAAGCAAAAAGCAAAAATCTGGGGTGATCATAGGATTGCAGACCCTACTCTCCTACATGGAGCCACTGACAGGTGAAGCAGGTCTGTGTACCACCATTGTCCCGGCCAGTTGGGGGCAATCAGGATCATTGATGTGCACGAGTGGTTCAGATTGCTCACCACCTTCGGGATCAACGGAAGGGGTGAAAAAGCGTACACAAATTCCCCTGACCAGTCTATCAAAAGAGCATTCCCTCTTGTTCCTGGCCGGTAGAACCTTGAGGCGAAGCTTGGGCATTTGCTGTTTACGTCGTCCGCGAAGAGGTCTATAGAAGGAGGACCCCAAGACAGGAAAATACCTTCTAGCACTTTGTCGTTGAGAACCCAGTCCTCTCTGTCTTCGAAGTGCCGACTTAGTGCGCCCGCCCTCACATTCTGCTCTCCTGGGAGGTGGACTGCTTGAACAGACAACTTGCGAGCCTGAAGCCAATGCCAGATGCGCTGAGCTTCCAGTGATAGCGTCCTTGAACGTGTTCCTCCCTGCTTGTTCAAGTTGTACATCGTGGTGGTGTTGCCAGTTTGTACTAGAACCGCTGCCTCCTGAAGCAAGGGAAGGAACGCTTTGAGGGCCAGGTGGACTGCTCTCAATTCCAGCAAGTTGATGTGGTAGGTGCTCTCTTTGGAAGACCACAGACCCTGCACTTGGAGAGGCCCCATGTGCGCTCCCCATCCTTGTAGAGACGCGTCTGTGATTATCGTTTGCGCAGGAGGAGGTTGATGGAAGAGAACTCCCACCTGCATGTTCTGTTTCTTTGTCCACCACAGGATGGAAGCTTGAGCCACCTCTGACAAAGTGATCTGATCCTCCCAGCGAGCTGATTGCTGGTCCCATTTGTCCTCCAGATCCTGCTGAAGAGGGCGCATCCGAAGTCTGGCATTCAGTACCAGGAAAATGCATGATGCCATCGACCCTAGGAGGGAGGCTATTTTCCGCACTTTCTGAGTCCTGCTGCGAAGAACTTGCTGGCACTTTAGCGTTATAGAAAACTGTCTCTCCTCCGAAGGAAACACTTTTCCTACTTCGGAGTCTAGCAGAGCTCCCAGGAAATGAATCTTCTGAGTGGGTTGGGAGACAGATTTGCTGTAGTTGACATGTAGGCCTAGCCGCTGACATAGTTCTATGCAGGTCTGGAAATGATTCCTTACGTTGTCTGGGGAAGGACCTTTCAACATTCAATCGTCTAGGTATGGGTATACGAAGACCCCCCTGCGGCGAAGAGCTGCCGCCACCACTGCGACACACTTCGTGAACACCCTGGGAGCCGACTTCAACCCAAACGGTAGGACGTTTAACTGGTAGTGGGAGGTCCCCACCCGGAACCAAAGGAATCTCCTGTGATCGAGCCGTATTGGGACATGAAAGTATGCATCTTGAAGGTCCAGCGAACACATCCAATTCCCCTTCCTGAGATGTGGATATATTTGATGAAGCGCCAACATGCAAAACTTTTCTTTTCTGACATGTAGATTGAGTGTCCTCAAGTCCAGAATGGGCCTGTATTCTGCCTTCTGGTCCTTTTTTCTGACCAGAAAATACCTTGAATAGAATCCATTCCCCTTTTGAGCAACCGCCACCCTCTCCATGGCTGATTTTTCGAGGAGTGTCGCTACTTCTTTCTTTAGCAGTTGTAGCTGGTGGCTTGACGTTGGCATCGGAGGAACGGATGGAGGTAGACGATGAAAACGAAGACAGTACCCATTCTGCAGCGTAGACAACACCCATTGATCTTTTGTAATGGCCTGCCACTCTGCCCTGCGATGTGCAATGCTTCCCCCCTCTGGAGGGGACAACGGCGCTGGGAGAAGTGAAGACTCATTGTTTCTGCTGAGGCTTATTGAAGCTGCTGCCTTGGCGCTGATTCCCACCTCCTTTGGAATTGCGCTTGCCTTTATATTGTGATTTTTGTTGGCCTTGTTGGTTCTGAACCCTTCTGCCAGTGAGGGGTTTGAACCCTCTGCTTCGAAGAGCCTTTGTTGTCAGAGCGGAACTTCTTCCGGAATTCCTTTTTCTTTTCAAGCCCCACGGCTTTAAGGGTGTCTAACTCAGTTATCATCCGTTGCATTTCTTCATCAGCATTCGCCCCAAAGAGAGATGTGCCCGAAAAAGGAAGGTTTAGGATTCTGTCTTGAGCTTCGGGTTTTAAGGCTGTCAGGCGCAACCATGAGGATCTCCTTGCTGGATCCCATGCGTATATCCATGCGCAGCCAGAGTAGCTCCATCTGCTGCTGCCCCTATAACCTGATTGGAGACTTGACTGCCCTCCATCGAATCTCTTCAAAGTCCTTTCTATCTTCCGGAGGAAGCTTTCCAGAAAACCTCTGAAGCGAGTCCCACAGAGATCTATCGTATCTGACCAGTAGAGCTTCCGCATTGGCGACCTTGAGGAAAGAGGCTGAGGTGTTACACACTCTTCTCCCCCATGGGTCTTGCAACTTGCTATCCTTATCCGGCGGTACCGTGGATGAGGAGGCCACCGCATTGGATTTTTTAGCCGCCGCAATGATTACTGAATCTGGTGGTGGGTCTGACTTGAGGAACAGAGGATCCTCTTCAGGCGAGCGATATTTTTTAAGAATCCTCGCTGGGACAGACTTCACCGTCACCGGAGTCAGGAAAACCTCATTCACCGGATCCATGATGCCCAGGACCAACTGCAGCAAAGGTTTGGGTGCCGATCTGTGCTGCTGGGTTTCAAAGATGACCGTCGTCTTGACCTGCGGAGCTGTCATAGGCACTCCTAGCTTCAGGGCTCCCCTGCCCAAGATGTCTTGGAACGAAAAAATATCCTCAGTTGGAGATATTCTCGATGGTGGGCTGTCTGATAGAGTCTGGGAGTAATTCCTGTGAGAGCGGGTCCTCAATGGACTTTAAGATCTATGAGACCGCTCCAGGAACTAGATTTTCTCTTACTGGAGCGCACTCTAGAGCGTGACCGCTCTTTGGGGCGGGAGGCTTGTTCTCGATACCCCCTCAAATGGTCCGCCGTCTCCTTGTCTGCTGCCCAGTGGTGAAGTGGTCTGTACCATCTTGGGGAAAGACGAACAGCATGAGACTTCTGGGTGCGATCTCTCACTGGCGAACGTGCCGGAGGAGGTTGATCCGCTTGTCCATAAAGCGACCTTGGAAGAGAATGCCTGGAGCTCTCACTGACCGAGGAGCTGACTTTCCCATCCGAAGATCTGTTACTGCGAGATGCCGAGGAGGATGAAGACAGGCTCACCAGAGACCGTCTAGAGGAAGACCTCAACCGACTTCTCTCATCTGAGACCCTTCTCCTTTTGTTGGGAGGATCCTGTACAGCGGACTGCTCCACCTCCGCAGCTGATGCTGATCTTGGGGAACCCTGCTGAGATGTAAGGGCCTGAGGATGGTCCAATGATTGACTATCCAACTCTTGCACCACCTGCTTCAAAGGTGACCTTCCCTGTGTTTTTGCAGGGGAGACATGCCTTGAATTCGAGCCACCCTGTTCTCTGGATCTCCGCTGACCAGTCGACGGTGGTTGCTTCGACATCGAACGTCGATGTCGTGTAGATGACCTGCTCCCTCTCGACGTCGACCGTGATCTCCTCGACGCCGATCTCCGGTGTCTGGGAAACGGCGGAGGATGCTCCGACGTCAAGCGCCGCTGCTCCGACTTCGAATGTTCCCTCGACCTCGAGTGACGATGACTGTCCTTGGACAGAGAATTCCTCGACGTCGAGGGCTTTTTTGCGAGATGACGACGGAGGCTGCTTCAACTTCGAACGCCGATGATCTGGCGACGTCGGAGGATGCCTCGACGTCGAATGCTGCTGGGCCTACTCCGACGGAGGCTGCCTCGACGTCGAACGCCGTTGACGGGGCGTCGACGTGGGCTGCTTCGACGTCGAGCGACGATGCCTGATCGTCGACGGAGGCTCCCTCAACGTCGAACGACCACGACTAGTCGTCGACGGAGGCTGTCTCGACGTCGAACGCCGGTAGTCAGGCGTCGACGGAGAAGGCCTCGATGTCACAGCATGACGATACTGCTTCGACGCCGGTTGGCTCGCCGTCGAGCTCCTCTGCTCCAACGGCGACCTACTCCTCGACGCTGTCTGTAGCGGAGGTACCTTGTCTCTCGACACTGAAGACTTCTTCTTCGTCGCCGTCAATTGCTTCTTCGATGCCGATCCCGACGCCGAAGGTGAACAAGTCGGGATTCCTCTCGACGTCGACCGCGTCCTGCGACTTTTCTGCTTCTTGGGAGATCTTCCTCTCTCAGAAAGCCCATAAATACGAATTCTCTCTCTGTCTTTGAGAGTTCTGGTCGATAAAACCTGGCAGTGTTCGCAGGAACTTGAAGAATGAGAGTCTGGCAGGCACAAGATACACACTGGATGAGTGTCTGTGTTGGCCATCTTCCTTCCACATGAAGGGCATTTGTCAAAGAGGAAAGGCATTTTGACAGGAAAATTACCTTTTTTAAGCCTAAAAAAGGTAGTAGTAACCAAAAGACGTCGAGTGAAAGCAAAAACTGTAGTTAAATTAGAATATTTTTTGACAGAAAGTCAAAAAGAAAAGGGAGCTGTTTCACCAGGGCCCTGACTGAAGGAGCCGGAAAGAACAACTGACCTAACTGTCACCACTGAAGCATGATGGGAATCCTGGGGTCATGGCTGCCTTAAAGGCACTGTGCCAGTTTTTGTTGAAAAAGGTTTCATTTTCTATGCTATTGTTTTACAATGCAGCCTGAGGGCTAACAATGTCTATTTATTAGCAATTTTCAGGATTTATGAGTGGTTTTACTCATTAAAACACAAAGTTCAAGGGATATTTGACCTAATGTGTTTTTTGTTTCCTTACTAATTGCAGTACATGTACATGTGATTACATTGTTTTAGCCTCAGTTTTGGGGCTGCATTGGTGTGAGAAAAATAATATATGTACGTACATATATGTGGAACGAGATATATGTGTTTTTACATATATATTTTTATATTGTTTCCGGGGTCCCGCACATGGGCGGGAATATTCAGTGCTTATGACTATTGGTGAGGATCCCCTGGAAGAGAAACATGCTTCAGCCCCTGGTACGCCTCTGGGATACCTATGCCCTTGGTACCTAAGGTACCATATACTAAAGACTCACAAGGGTAACCCAGTAACCAATTTGGGGTGTACCCAATGTACATGCAATCAGTTTAAAGGGGAAGCAGCTAGGCTGGGGTCCTGGTTAGCAGGGACACAGCCAGATTAAAGTTGATAAATCAGTGAAACACATCAACAAGTGGGGGTAACCATAGTAAGCAGATCCTACTCTCCTACAACCATAACCTTATATTGAGTTGAAAATATGTAGAGGACGGAGCACCCCCCAAATGCTGATCCCTAGTTATGAATGGGCCCTCAGGAGCTTCCTGTCAATACAGCTGGTACGGCTGGACATAAGCAAGGCTAGCTGCCACTCCAGCCCAGGGTTTATGGTTTAGGGCGGTGCAATTCAGTCAATCATTATTGACCAGGATTGAATCTTGGCCAGAATATGTGGTTACAAGATTGGTATTAGTTGTCATCTTAGAAGGCTGAGGTTTAAGTTGGATGCAAGTTCTTGTAGGAGAGCAGGTTCTTGCTTCCAAAGCAACTAAACTGTGTACCAATTTAGCATCTGCCCAAGTCAATTCAATGTAATCCACAGAGCTATTATGAGGGGAATGTAGGAGAGTAGGGATTGCAATCCTATGGTCACCCCAGATTTTTGCTTTTTGCTTCACTGGTTTACGACTTTCCCTGGCTGTGGGCCAGCTAATCAGACCCACAGCCTAGCTGTTCTTTCTCTAAATTAACACTCATGTACTTTAGGTGCATTTACCAATTGGTATTGGGTCACTCTTGTAAGTCCTTGTACTGTGTACCATAGGTACCCAGGGCATAAGTGCACCCAAGGCCTACCAGGGGCTGCAGCATGTATTATGCCACCCCTGGTTGGCCATCTAAACAGACACAACTGGCTGGTAACACAGTTGGGGCAAGGTGGTGTAATCATCCTTTGCTGTAGATATAGTATACCTATATCTAACCCCAAAATGGACACATATACTCCTATAAGTCACTCCTAAGGCAGGCCTTATCAATCCTGAAGGCAGAGTGCTTGGAATTATGAGAGATGGTTGTGAGAAATTGGCCTGATATGCAGTGCTCACTATTCTAGTGATCACTATGTATCAGTCCAAATGACCCTTATTGATGATTGGTTGTAAGTCAACCGTAGACCAGCTATCCTAGTAGCATGGACAAGAGCAGTCTTTAGGCTAGACTCTAGAGGGCGTGTTAAGCCAGCTGTTATACCATCACATATACCCCTTGAACACCAAGTGAAAGGACACCACACATGTTATGAAAATAAAAGGATATTTATTATAACACAACAGCCCTGGACTCTTTATGAGGACAGGGCGCTAAGCACAATACAAAGCTCTTTAAGAAATACTGAAAGTCGCACAATTTACACAAATGCCCGAGGGGCACGAAAAACCATATACTCTAAAAGTGGAATGCGAAATACTAGCAGGTAAGTAACTAGTCTCAAAGGCTTTAGGATCGCTAGGACTGGACTACTGAACCTTCAGATTACGAGGAGGAGGCCTAGGGAGATCGGGGGCAGAGTGTGCACTCTCACGCGGGATGCGGGACAAAGTCTATGGATGCTAGATTTCGTAAAGTTAGTGTTATCGGACGAATCCGACTAGGTAGAGCTGAAACGAAAAATGTTATATGTTATATGTGCTTGTATAGCGCGCAGCTGCCCCAGCAAAGGGGCGTCCCGGCGCTTACTGTATGAAAGGGGTCAGAGGATAGGAAGGTAGGAGGGAAGGGAGAAGTTAACCGAAGAGGTGTGTTTTTATTGCTTTCCTAAAGGTCAATAGATTTTGTATCCCTCGGATCTGGTCTGGGAGGCCATTCCAGAGTTTGGCGGCCAAGTATTTAAAGGAACGGCCACCCATCCTGGATAGTTTGATACGGGGTACCGTTGCGAGATTTTGGCCTTCTGAGCGTAGGGCGCGCCGAGGGACGTAGGTTGACAAGAGTGGGCAGAGCATGGGGGGGGGGGGAGGCCGTTTTTAGGATTTTAAAAGCTAGGCATAGCGTTTTGAAGTGTATCCTTTTCTCCATTGGGAGCCAGTGGAGCTTGATAGGGACGCTAGCCACAGACATGTGGCGAGGGAGACCTACCAGAGCCCTGGCTGCAGCGTTCTGGACTCGCTGGAGTCTAGCTTTTTCTGCAACGTTCGCTCCTAGCAAAAGGGAGCTGGCGTAGTCCAGCCTGGAGAGGATGGCTGCTTGGACTATCGTCTGATGGGTTTGATTGTCAAAAAATCCCAGGATAGGCCTAAGGTTCCGTAAAATGCCGAAGCAGGTTGCTGCCACTTTTTTAGTATGGTGAGTAAATTTGAGGGCAGAGTCTACCCAGACTCCTAGGTTTTTGACACAGTCCTTGGGCACAGGTGGTTGTCCCAGATTTTCTGGCCACCAGTTGTTCCCCCAGGTGTTTGTCTTTTTTCCCACCAACAACACCTCTGTTTTGCCGGCGTTGAGCTGGAGGTAGTTTGCTGTCATCCATTCTGTGATGTCAATGAGAGTTTGTTGGAATTTTTGGGCGCTGTGACTGTAGGAGAGTAGGGTCTGCAATCCTATGATCACCCAGATTTTTTGTTTTTGTTTCACTGGTTTACGACTTTCCCTGGCTGTGGGCCTGCCAATCAGACCCACAGCCTAGCCGTTCTCTCACTAAATTGACATGTGTACCTTAGGTGCATTATCCAATTGGAACTGGGACACCTTATCAGACCCTGTAACTCAGGGCATAGGTGTACCCAGGGCCTACCAGGGGCTGAAGCATGTATTATGCCACCCCTGGATGGCCATCTAAGTCTGACACAACTGGCTGCACGACAGCTGGGGCAAGGTGGTGTAATCACCCTTTGCTTTAGATATAGTATACCTATATCTAACCCTAAAAATGGACACACAGATTCCTATCAGTCACTCCTATGGCAGGCCTTGACAATCCTGAAGGCAGAGTGCTTGGAATCGTGTGAAATGGTGCTCTGGCATGAGCTGAGCCTGTTTGCAGCTTGCGGAACCAAGTCCTAATAGCTGTTCCATGATAACGCATACCATATACTCTTAAGTGCATTATAATCCTCGCAGTTAAATGCTATCTTTGGTATTGCTTTATCAAAACATGTCGAGTAAGGTGTCATACGAATTGGAATACTAACCCCTCGCCAATTCTGGCAACGGGGTTAGCATTCCACCCTTCTAGAGGGACACGACATGTATGTAACTGTGAACCCCGGTTAAAGTTAACTGAAGCCTCAGCTCCACAAAATGGATGCTGCCACCACAGACACGAGTCTGACCTCCTGCTGCTGGGAGTCCTTCCAGCGAGGAGAGCTTGGACAAAGGGTTTCCTGTCCGGGGCGGTGCTAGCACCATCCCAGACAGGGTTTTGTGTATCCTGGGTAGGCAGGGCTTTACAGGAAGGTGACTGCTGAGTGGCACCCCGGTGCTCACTACGCATCTGCCGGCTAGAACCAGTTCCAGGGGCACACCAGCCCCTGGCCTGGGGAAAGTCCGGCATGGGAGAGGGGTGTAACCACCCCCCTTCCTGGTCCCACCCCTAGGGCAGGACCTAGTCGCGTACCCACCCCTTTCTTTAGGATAAAGGCAGGAGCGGGGACCCTTCCAAATTAGATCATCTTTGAATCAAGAAACTACTTTCTACGAAAGGAACTCTCGACTTCTTCTCAAGATTTCTCCCTTGTGACTAAGGAGTAGTCACCCTGCATCCGCAGGCACCATCTAAGAACTCTGCGGTTTGCTGCACGTCCTTCCTCAGGAATCTGACCGACCAGCACAACAAGACCCGGCTTCTCTGGCACCTCTGACCTCTACCTACCTCTACAGCTAAGCTGAGAACCGTAGGTGCGACGAGACCTCGAGGGACCGGCCATCATCAGAACTGCACGACTTCTATCCAGCACGACCGCCGAGGGATCCTCTGGTGAGTGCTTTGGGGTCCGAGAAGCCCCGACCCTGAGCAGCTCCAGCACCGAAGTCCAGCCTCCCAGCAATTCCACGATCTGCGCGGGGCCCTTCTGCTTTTTGCTGCTCACCGCGTTTTTTGGCTACTAGCCCGCTGGCTTGTGGCCTTCTTAACGACGCCCGACGACATCACTGTTGCTGGTCTGGTTGCTCCAGACTGGCCCTTGCTCCCTTCCAAAAGAGGAGCACCCCGGACCCTCCTGGTCCACTCAAGACGCCATTTTAGGTCCACCGCGTGGGCTTGAATTTGCCAAGGCTTGTTGCCCCAATCCTGGGTCCAGCGACGTCGACAGCATCATCCATCGTGGGACAGCTCGCACCTCCATCCTGGTCGCCGACAACGCCTCCTGGTCCGTGAGATCTGCAGAGCACAGCGTCGCCCACTCACCTAGTCGAGGTGACTACCATCCGGTGCCCTCCTGGTGCCACCTGACTACTGGCTAGTAGTCACGAACTTGGTCCCCTCTGCTTTCAGGTGTCATCCATCTTCGCTCCAGGCTTGGATCACTCAAACTATCTTCACTGGCCGCCTGCCAGCAACTTCTTTCTTCAGGCTCCTGGTTCGTCTACGAAGATTCCCGACGTCTTTTGAGACCTATGCAGCTGCAGCCCCTGGGCTAGGTAACTTCGGCATTTCGGTGCCCCAGCATAGCCTCACTATCCAAGGGTCAGGATCCACTGTCGTTTTAGATCTACCTTATCGGGTTCGCCCGAGAACACTAACTTTGCTTTTACTAGCTCCCATAGGCTTTGTCCCGCATCCCGCGTGAGAGTGCACACTCTGCACCCGAGTCCCCTAGGCCTCCTACTAGTAATCTGAAGGTTCAGTAACGTAGTCCTAGCGATTCCAAAGCCTATTAGTACAGTACTTACCTGCTAGTAATTTCACATTCCAATTTCATAGTATATGGTTTTTCGTGCCCCTGGGGCATTTGTGTAAATTGTGCAACTTAAAGTATTTTCGTAAGAGTTTTGTTGTGTGCTTAGTACCCTGTCCTCACAAAGAGTACAGGGCTGTTGTGATCTAAATAAATACACTGTTTATTTTCATAACACTTGTTTGGTGTCCTTTCACTTGGTGTTCAAGGGGTATATGTGATGGTATAACAGCTGGCTTAACACGCCCTCTAGAGTTTAGCCCGAAGACTGCTCGTATCCACGCTACTAGGATAGCTGGTCTATAAGGTTGACTTACAACCAATCACCATAAGGGTTGTTTGGACTGATGCAAAGTGCTCACTAGAATAGTGAACACTATATATCAGGCCAACTTCTCACAGTGACCACTTTCATTGTTTAATGCCACCACCAGCTGCGTATCATCAGCGTAGGAAACAAGGGACATTCCATGTCTCCTAGTAACCTCTGCCAGGGGCTGAACATACACATTGAACAGGGTGGGGCTAAGAGCTGACCCCTGGGGTACGCCCTGTTCAATGGGACATTCCCTGGAGAGGTAGGGGGGTGGAGACTCGAAATGATAGGCCAGAAAGAAAGTCTCTAAACCAATCAAGAGCGAGTCCTGATATCCCGACCTCTTTTAGCCTGAACAGCAAAACTTCGTGTGACACCGTGTCGAAGGCAGCACTGAGATCAAGTAGAATCAGTGCTGCCGTTCCACCAGAGTCTAAAATGGTGCGGAGGTGTTCTGTCACACTTAGTAGAGCTGTCTCGGTGCTATGTCCCGCACAGAAGCCATGTTGTGACCAATCTAAGATGTTATTAGATGACAAGTATTTGGTCAGGATGGTATTTACATGGGCTACTGCTACCTTGGCTGGCCATGGTAGGAGGAATATAAGTCTAACGTTTTCGGCAATGTTAGGGTCCAGCGTAGGTTTTTTGATGATTGGTGATATACAGGCTTGTTTCCACTTGGAGGGGATTATAGCTGTAGAGAAAGATTTGGTAATGATGTCTCGCAGGGGGCCAACGACAGCTATGTCAGCTTCTCTGAAGGTTTCAGGTTTGAGAGGGTCTGCCGGTGAGCCAGACTTGATTTTATTACAGATTTTAGTAAAATCTTCAAAGCTTAGGGCCGGGATGTTAGCGAGGTTGGGTCTGCTGGGGTCATTAGATGGGATGAGGTCAAAGGTGGAGGGAAAGGTAATATACATTTTCCGAATTTTTTCTAAGAAAAAAGAGGCCATGTTATCGCATAATGCGGGTGAGGTGTTCGGATTAGCCACTGTTTTTTTAGCACTGAGTTCTTTAAGAGTTTTAAAGATAGTTTTAGAGGCATTATGGCTGTTCTTGATCTCAGTGGAGTAGTAGGCTGCCCTGGTCCTGCATATGTTACGGTGGTAAGTTTTTTGCGATTGTGTGTACAGAGTTTTGAGGGCAGGGTCATAATTTTTCCTCCAGCATCTTTCGGCTTTCTTGCACTCTTTTTTTTGTGCGGAGAGTTCCTTGTTGTACCAGGGACTGGAATCGTGGGCGCGAGCTTTGATCCATTTAGTTGGGATGAGGGTGTCTAGGGCTTGGTTAATCCAATCGCAAAATTTGTCGTATTCATGATCGGGGTCTCCGCTAGGTGGAGGGGGATGAGTAGTGAGGAGTGCATGGAGGTCCTCTATATGGATCTTCCTCCAGGGTCTTTTTCGAGCCTGCTGAGTGGGCTTAGTAAGCAGAATATTCTTGCAGGGTATTAACATTGTTACTAGACAGTGGTCAGTCCAGGTCACAGGGCTGGGAGTTTCGACCTGCGCATTCATTATGTTCGTGAAAATGGGGTCCAGGAGGTGGCCGCCACTATGGGTAGGGCCCTGTATAAGTTGGTCTAGTTGAAGGGCCTCCAGATCAGCTAGTAGAGTATTGATCTTTGAGTCTCCCTTACAATCGAAATGGATGTTCAAATCTCCAATAATAGTGAAGTTGGCAGTTTCAGTGATCTGTGAGCATAGGTACTCGAGGAGTGAGTTAGTGAATTTAACATCCGTTCCTGGTGGCCTATATATCAGGAGTCCTACCATGCTAAGCTGGGGATTGATTTCGATGTTATAGCGTGCACACTCGCTATCTTTAATATCTGCTTTAGTTAGCTGGCACGTCATTATGGCAATTCCACCACCTCTGGAGTTTCTATTGAGCGTGTGGGTGGTGTATCCTGTGGGGGTGGCCAGATTAAGGATAGTGTCCATGTCATCTTGAAGCCACGTCTCAGTAAGAAAAAGAATGTCGAGGGCATGGTTAGTGACTAGATCGTGGATTTCGGCGTGATGTTTCGACATAGATCGAACATTCAGCTGGCCAATTTTGATCACTGAGGATCTGGACACTTGGATAGTTAAGCTATGCTGGAGCACCGAAATGCTCAGGTTACCTAGCCCAGGGGCTGCGGCTGCATAGGGCTGAAAAGACGTCGGGAATCCTCGTTGCAGTCTATGGAGCCTGAAAGAAGAAGTTGCTGGCAGGCGACCAGTGATGAAGTTCGATGTGATCCAAGCCTGGATCGGTGAAGAAGGATACCTGTAAGCAGAGGGGACCAAGTTCTGAATCACTAGCCAGTGATTAGATGGGCACCAGGATGGCACCGGACGAAGTCACCTCGACCAGGTGAGTGGGCGACGCTGGGCTCTGCAGTCTCTCGGACCAGGAGGCGTTGTCGGCGACCAGGATGGAGGTGCGAGCTGTCCCACGAAGGTATCTGCTGTCGACGTCGCTGGACCCAGGATTGGGGCAACAACTCTTGGCAAATACAAGCCCACGCGGTGGACTCAAAATGGCGTCTGGAGTGGACCAGGAGGGTCCGGGGTGCTCCTCTGTTGGAGGGGAGCAAGGGCCAGTGTGAAGCAACCAGACCAGCGTTGGAAATGTCGTCGTTCGTCGTCAGGAAGGCCACAAGCCAGCAGGCAAGTAGCCGGACAACGCGGTGAGCAGCAAAGAGCAGAAGGGCCCCACGCAGATCTCGTGGATGCTGGGGGGCTGGTCTTCGGTGCTGGAGCTGCTCAGGGTTAGGGCTTCTCAACCCCAAAGCACTCACTCGAGGATCCCTCGGCGGTCGTGCTGGGCAAGCGTCGTGCAGTCTTGAAGATGGCCGGTCCCTCGAGGTCTCGTCACACCCACGAATCTCAGCTGGGCTGATGATGCAGGTAGAGGTCAGAGGTGCCAGGGAAGCCGGGTCTCGTCGAGCTGGGCAGTCTTGATCCGTAGGAGAGACTTTCAGCAAACCGCGATGCGCTTAGGTGGTGCCTGCTGGGCAGGGTGGCTACTACTTAGCCACAAGTGAGAGTCTTCTGAAAGGTTCAAGAGTTCTTTCGTGGAAAGTCATCAAGATTCGGAATTATCTAATTTGGGAAGGGGGCCCGCTCCTATCTTTATACTAAGGAAAGGGGCTGGCACGCGACTAGGTCCTGCCCATGGGTGGGACCAGGAAGGGGGGTGGTTACACCCCTCTCCCATGCCGGACTTTCCCCAGCTCAGGGGCTTGTGTGCCCCTGGAACTGGTTCTAGCCGGCCTATGCATAGTGAGCACCGGGGTGCCACTTGCAGTCACCTTCCTCTAAAGCCCTGCCTACCCAGGATACACAAAACCCTGTCTGGGATGGTGATAGCACCGCCCCTGACAGGAAACCCTTTGTCCAAGCTCCTCGCTGGAAGGACTCCCAGCAGCAGGAGGTCAGACTTGTGTCTGTGGTGGCAGCATCCATTTTGTGATGCTGAGGCTCGAGTTAACTTTAACCGGGGTTCACAGTTACATACATGTCGTGTCCCTCTAGAAGGGTGGAATGCTAACCCCGTCGCCAGAATTGGCGAGGGGTTAGTATTCCAATTCGTATGACACCTTACTCGACATGTTACTCGACATGTTGACTAGGTGAACAGCTTGCAACTTTAGTTGATTGCTATAGAGATCCCTGCCTCTGGAGTCCCCTACCCCCTGAATAGTGAAATATTGTAGATTAGCTCCCTGACCAATTAAGAAAGCGTCTGCTGTGAGAAATATTTGTGGAACTGAGTCTTGAAACGGCCGCCACTTGGATACATTCTGTGGATTCCACCATTGCAGAAAGTGATGTGTGCAGCAGTCTATACACTCTAGATCATGAAGTTGACCCAATGACTGCGTCCACTGATGGGAGGGACATTCCTGGAGAGTTGTCATGTGTACTCTGGCATGTGGGGCTATTGAAATGCAAGATGCCAATATGCCTAAAAGTTGTAGAAATGCTTTGGCTGGGATTTGAGTCCCAGTTTGAAACTGTTGAATCAATGTTACTATGCAGTTGATTTTGTCTGTATTTGGGTATGTCAGCACTGATTTTATGTTGTGCATGGCTCCTAGATATTTTTGTATGGTAGCTGGTTATGGATGTGATTTTTGTAGGTTCATCGTGACCCATAATAGATGTAGCAAGTTTAGGGTTTGTGGAGTATTTTGTTTGCAAAGGCTGAGGCTGTTTGCTTTTATTAACCAGTCGTCTAAATTTGGAAAGACATGGATGTTTTGTCTGCAGAGATGTGCTACTACTAACGCTAGATATTTTGTTAACACCTGTGGCGGGGTGGTAATTCCAAAGGGAAGAAGATTGAATTGCATGTGGTTTCCTTGGAATTGAAACCTCAGATATTTTCTGTGTGCGGAATGAATAGGTATATGGAAGTAGGCATCCTTTAAGTCGAAGGCAGCAATAAAAACTACTTTCTGTAGTAATGGAATGAGTGACCATCTGGAAGTGTTCTGATATGATGTAATGATTCTGATGTCAAGAATGGGTTATAGCGACCCATCTTTTTGGTGAATAAGGTACTATAGAGTATACTCCTGTTCCCAAATACTTTTTTTGAACTGGTTCTATTGCTCCTTTTTGTAATAGAGTTGCTATTTCCTGTTTTAGGAGAATCAGATGTTGTATTGATAGCTTGTGTTTGTGAGGTGGAATATTTGGAGCAGTTGTAATGAGCTCCAGACAGTAACCATGTTTGATAATATCCAACACCATGTAGTGAAAGAGCCACTTTTGTAGTCTGGCACCCTATGAAGACCTCCAGCTACCACCATTTTAATTGATTTTAGTGTGTTATTTTACCCTAGCCTTAATGTAGGATGGTCCTGCATTTGCCTGCTTTTCTTCTGTAATCTTGCTGTCTTTCAGTGGGAGCTGTTAAGGAGTGGAACAGTCTTGCCAAGAGCAGAGCGTGTGGGATGTGTATTTGAAGGTGGTCAGTTGTACAGGAATGTGTATTGTATTGTGCATTGGTGAGAATTAGGAGTTCTTACTATTGGCTTTGACCATTCTGTTTTCTGTCATTACCTTGCTTTATGGCAGTGCTGACAATTGCCTTTGACATGCTCTCATGTCATTTTGCTTTTCAATTCCATCTTGCTTTGGGCCTTTCTGTCCTGCACAAAGCTGCAGAGCTGAAGAGGGCATGTTTTGCTTTCCTCCTGTTTTTCACACTTTTCTGACTGGAGGAAACCGGTTCTTATCAGAGGAATGTATATGGTCCATCTCGAAGCCATAGCAAAGGCTTGATCAACCAATGCCATGGCCTTAGAGCAGACTGGTACGGGCTCTCATGAGAACGAGAGGGTGAGGCTTGCTAGAAGCTTTGTTATGTTTGGATTGGAATTAAAAGGGGGAGCCTCCACTGGTCTGGTAGAAGTTTGGGAGTTTGGAATCCAAGTGAGGGCAGACGTGCCTATCTCGGATTGAACCCCGATTGCTGAGCTCTGATCCCCGGCTGTGTGAAGACTTCCCCGGCCAGAAGTGGGCAGTGTATGCATCAGGAGATGTATTGAGTTTTGTGGTTATTGCCATTGTGATGTGAGCCAGTGCCTGTGATCCTTTGAGGTGTTTTCTTTGTGGTGTGGGAGGTGCACATCCAGAGTGATCCTCTACTCTGCATATATATCTTTCTGATCTCTTGCAGGACGTCCAGTGTATCTTACCTTATATCAGTTATTGCTTGTTTATTAATCAGTATAATTATTGATTCATGCCATTTAGATTATAAGTTTGCTCAGTTATTGATTCATGCCTTTAGATTATAAGTTTGCTACATATATTTGAATCTAATGCATTTGGTATCTGAGAAAGCCTTTGTTTAGAGAGTATTATGTAATAAACCCCAAGCCTTATTCTAAAAGTGATAGTCTTTGCATTTTGTTAAATAAAACCCCTTTTCAAAAGGTGCTGTTTGTTTTGTGTTGATGTCTTGCTGTGCCAGGGGTGGTAAGACATGCTCAAAAGTGTATATTATTCAAAGGTGTAATGATATATTTGCCTCCCAGGTAGGAGTGCAGTGATTGGGTGTGGCTTATTGGTGAGAAGTCACATTCAAAACATTTTTGGCGTAGTCGGTTGCAGGATATGAACATTGACTTTAAAGGGGAAGAAATATGTTTTCTAGAAATTAAAAGCAGACTCAGATACCAATTGATATATGTATATATTTGGATGGGAGGTAGCCCATTTGGTGTGCTAGCCCGTGAGTGAGCTAATTGTGCTGGGTTGAGTGAGAATTGGAGTGTGTGTTTAAGTGTATTTTGTAAAAAGTGCTTATAAATAATTTGCTACATAAGGCAGAAAGGGCTGGATCCCTTTCAAGTGTTTATTGAGAAATGCATACAAAACATGTTTAGCTGCAGTGTGAATTTGAGACATGAGAGACATGGTTTGTGGAGCCAAATATACCTCTGCAAAGTTAGCCTGTCAGAATAAATTATTGCATAGATAAGTAGGAAACTTGCCAGACTGTGGTAGAAAAAGGATATGGATTGTATCATGCAAACTAAGTAAAGGAAAAGCAGAGGAAGGGTTAATAGGACAACAGTGCGTTTAAAGGTTGGAATTGACTGGAACCCTGAAATGTGGGATGTTCTTTGTTTGACATATTTGGAAAAAGCGCTTGAAATTGTTTGGTTTCTATGAGAACATGATAAAATAAAAGGAGCATTTGCAATTGCTTTCCCAGGCAAATTAATGAACTTGGTCCTTGTCTGAAAATGCCTGGAAAGAGTTTCTTGTTGTCCTGGTTGTTCTTAATTTGTAAAATGTAACAATGTAAAAATATGGTCTGATTAGAAGTACTAGAATGTACATTATTTTAACATAGGAAGTGATTCCACATGAGGTGTTAATCTGTACTGCACAGACACGCATTTTAAATGTGCACTAGGACAAGTGAAATACAGACTCATGGTCTGACAGGGGGCAGTTTATAGCTTTGAGATAAGAACAGAAGAAAGGTAGACAGTGGTGTACTAGTGTTGAATAAAATGTTAAGCTTGTTAATTCTGTTTCATTCTGACAAGAGGAGAAAGGGTTGAGATAAGAATGTGAGGCTGTTTTCGGTCTCAGACATGAAATGTGTCCTGGGAGTGGATGGCACGTAAAAGGAGGAATTAAATATAAAGTCAGTGATGGTGAAGTGCTTGCGTCTTTGAGTTAGATGTTTGGGAGGCTTGCAGTCAGACCATCCAGTAGCGCTGAGAAGAGGTCATGCTTTCTGTGAAGACTGAGGAGGAATTCCTATGGGAGGGGCCATCCCAGCTCCTCGCCCCAGCAGACAGAGACAGCTTCTTTCAGATGGATGTTTGGGAGGCTTGCAAATGCGCAGGCCCCCCTCCCCCCCCCCCTCTCCCCCCCCCCCCCCTCCCCCATGAGGAGAGTCACAGAGCAGACGAAAGTTGGCAGTTGGCAGGCATGCATGGCACTTCGGCCTTGGAGGAAATAAGGAAGGTGGGGGCCAGAACGAAGGCTCTGCTTGGTATTTTCGGCAATAGGCCCAGCAGGTTCTGCAGAACTCTTAAGAAGGAGGTGCAGCGCTTAAGGGGGATTGAGAGACAGCACACAGAGAGCAGCTTCTGATAGTTTGAAAAAATGAAGAAGAAAAAGGTACAGAGAATAGGAGTTAAAAGGTGTCCTTTTGCCATCCTTGAAAACTAGTTGAAGAGATGTGTTTTCAAAGCAATTTGAAAACAAGTTTTCTTTTTCGAAGAGAGAATTACACATGTACTCAAGCCATTTGTTTTGACCAGCTAGGATGAGTCAGATGTGAAAAAATGTGAGTTTAGAGAATGTGAGGAAAATGAACAGACCAGTTTTTTTTATTTGAATTAATGATCGCTGTTCGTAGGTATAAATTAGACACGTTGATGAATAATTAATTTTGTTTTAAAGGGAGTAATATTATCTTAGGCAATGAATGCAGCAATGTTTTTAACTCTGTACAAGCAGTTTGTGTAGAATGGTTTTAAAATTTAGTCACTTAAGAAATGTGACAGTGTATTTTCTGTGCCAGTTCAAAAGAAATTTGTTCTTTATAGTTTTTGTAAGGAATAGGGAAAGGGAAAATATGTTTTTAAAAGTTACAGACACTTTTGTGTTATTGCGCACTGACAGATACTGGACAGAGGGTATTACAATGAAATACAGTGTGATTTCTAAGGTCCTAATGAAAAGTCCACGGGTAGAGATTGAGAATATAAAGATTCCCCAGAGTGTTCTGAAGGAGCATGACTGAACCTTTGATTTCCTTACAGGTGACAAGGCTAAAGTCTTGGAGACATGATTCAGATTTGGTGTGCATACCTAAATACGAGCACATAGGAGATAAAGATCATACAAGCAGGTGGGCAGAAAATGAAGGGATTTCCCCTAGATCTAATCAGAATTGTGATTTTTATGTGCCAGAATGCACAAGCCAGACAAGTCCCATATAAAGTGAAATGCTGGTTGAGGAAAGGAGCAGATGTCCTGGGTTTTTACCAATAGATAAAGGGAGCACGTATCTAGCAGTGAATGGAGAAATAGTCAGGAAGGATACTGCCCCAGCCCTTCTTGCTGTGCAGGGAAAAAGAGTTTCACATTCATATCAAGTACTCAGAGGTTAAAGCGTGCGTAGAATTCTCAGACAATTCCCCAGAGCTAGAGGAGAGCTATGCAGACAGTGATGAAAAATGTTTTTTGCAAGACGAGTGATGCCTTTTTCTATTTTCAGATGATCATACTGCAGCGCCTTGGTGTGCCTGTGGCACCCAGTCCCAGTATGAGTGGGAATCTCGCCCTTTCCCTCCCCCTCAAGCCTATAGTGATCGCCGGACAGTGGAAGCTGAAGTCCTGTGGCTGACCGGACAGGATAGGGTCCGCCTTTGCTGAACGGACCGGATGTGGTCCTTCTATGCCAAGCGAACTGAACTGATGTGTTGGAGATGGAGATGGAGAGGGCGCAACTAGCGAGAAGGCTGTGTGCCTTTCACACAGATTAACTGTTTTTCTGAACGCAAAAGAAAGTAGACAACTGTGATGTTGTGTTGCAATTTGAGCAGATATTTTCTGAGCTAGATACTGAACAGAGAGACACCTGTTGATGATGCTTTTATTTTTCAGCGGGCAATTCATATTAGTTTGGTTGCCTAAGCAGTAGAAGTTCAAAAGCTTGATTAATTTATTTTGTGTATCCATTCAACAGGTGTCCAGATATGTATTTTTGTGCTTTTCCGTTTAGCACCGGACTTATTGCTTTTACATATATTTGGGAAATGCAGCCTTCTTTTAATTATGACACGAAGTTTTACATGGTTTTGCTTTCAATTGAGAAATGACATTTGTGTCTTTCAGTTGAGACTTGCTTTGACATATGCTTTTGTGGTTTTACTGAGTTTCTTAGTTGAGAAATTTAGTTTTTCATTGATAGTTATGTCTTTAATTAAGTGATTCAATTTTTGAAATATTTGAATGGTGATAGTCGAAGGTCATGGGGTGGAATGTAGTGAAAGAGCCACTTTTGTAGTCTGGCACCCTATGATGACCTCCAACTACCACCATTTTAATTGATTTTAGTGTGTTATTTTACCCTAGCCTTAATGTAGGATGGTCCTGCATTTGCCTGCTTCTCTTCTGTTCTGTAATCTTGCGGTCTTTCAGTGGGAGCTGTTAAGGAGTGGAATAGTCTTGCCAAGAGCAGAGCGTGTGGGATGTGTATTTGAAGGTGTGCTTTTATGCAGGAATGTGTATTGTATTGTGCATCAGTGAGAATTATGAGTTCCTACTATTGGCTTTGACCATTCTGTTTTCTGACTTTACCTTGCTTTATGGCAGTGCTGACTATTGCCTTTGACATGCTCATACGTTTGCTACATATATTTGGATCTAATGAATTTGGTATCCGAGACAGCCTTTGTTTATAGAGTATTATGTAATAAACCCCAAGCCTTATTCTAAAAGTGATAGTCTTGGCATTTTGTTAAATAAAACCCCTTTTCAAAAGGTGCTGTTTGTTTTGTGTTGAAGTCTTGCTGTGCCAGGGGTGGTAAGACATGCTCAAAAGCGTATATTAGTCAAAGGTGTAATGATATATTTGCCTCCCAGGTGGGAGTGCAGTGATTGGGTGTGGCTTATTGGTGAGAATCCACATTCAAAACACACCCATAGATCTGTTATGATTGATTTCCATGTTG
Source organism: Lissotriton vulgaris (assembly GCF_964263255.1). Classification (NCBI taxonomy): domain Eukaryota; kingdom Metazoa; phylum Chordata; class Amphibia; order Caudata; family Salamandridae; genus Lissotriton; species Lissotriton vulgaris. The sequence continues at coordinate 1,149,574,736 of NC_141685.1, read as the reverse complement.
TGAGAAAATGCTGAAGACGACCCCAACAGGGTTTAAATGGTCTAGAGGAATGGTAAGGAAGTCAATGTTTGGTATTGCTTGAGATATAGGTATCATTTCTGTGATCTCTCTTCCTTTAAAATTGTTTCCTCTGCAAGAACCTTATCTAGAATGTTGTAGGAGTAGAGGATTGTATCTGGTTTTTATATGCTGATCCGGTGTGGTCTGAGGAGGCAGATCTTGCACCTGGCTTATAGTTGAGCCTACCAAATGAACTGCGTTAGGTGCTTGTTTGGAGGACTCTCCATTGATTTTGCGACCTTGGTATCCTTTTTCATTTCTTCAAGGACTGTGTTCACTTGAGGACCAAAAAGATGTTCTTTGTTAAATGGAAGGTTTAAAATTGGCTGTTGTACCTCAGGCTTAAATCCGGAGACACGTAGCCATTGATGCCTATATAGGACCCACAACCAATTTAGCTTTTGAACCTAGATGTGAAATTACTGAGAGAGATTTAGGCGGCCCGACTCCTCCCACACATGCTCTATACCGAAACGAAGCACCACTTCTAATGTGCATCGATTGGCACATATTTGGCATTGCCAAGCCTCAGAATGCATGACTATGCCCAGGCACCGGGAGGCGTCACCAGGCGCTTTATAAACACCTATAATAATAATAATAATAAATATAGAGCAGGCCTGTGACTCAGTGGATTGGTCTTTTGTCTGGTCAGTTTTACAGAGGATGGGAGTGGGGTCGCGGGTTCCTTAAATGGGTCCAATTGCTTTATACTGCTCTTCAAGCACAAATTTGTGCTAGGGTCATGGTGTCAAACATTGAGACAATGCTCATTGTCGCCTCCCATATTTTGGGTGGCGATCAAGCCTTTGGTGGCAGCCCTGAGAAAATAGCTGAGTTCATAGGGGATACACCTGGGAAATACAAACCATGTAGTTTCCTTTTAAGCCAAAGACACCTTAGTATATACCCAGCAGCTGACACAGTCAATACCTATTCTTCTCAGAGTCCTGCAGAAACCTGGGGATATATACGGCCTCCAAACGAATCCAGTGAAGTCCAAAATGGTCCAAGTGGGGAGATTGGCAAAGAGGCCGAGAGACATGCTCCCGGAGGTGGGGCTCCCATGAGTGACCGCTGAACCTAACTACCTGGGGATCAGATTGGCACTCACACCTTCTTTGTATCTGGAGCTAAATATAGGGAGGGCGGGGGAGGGTATTCATGCAAAAATGGAGGGAATTGCCTCTGTCCCTCATGGGCAGGATTGCAATCACAACAATTATCCTGCCCAGAGGCCCTTAGCCGCTACAACACATTTAAAAAAATTATTGGGAATTTTAAACAAACAATGAATGGGTTATTGATCAAACTCCTATGGGTTGCCAAGCGTAAACAAATTCACTTGGTAACATTGCAGAGAGCGTAGGAAAACTGGGAATTGGATACACCCTGTTTGGAATTCGGATATATGGCCTCCCAGATTCAGAACCCGATCCATTGGCTAGATGAAGACAACTGGGAAAAACGACTCCTTGCAGACACGCAAGGGAAAAATTCAAGACCGAAACTCCTGATGCTCAGCGCGAGGGTTCCCTCTTCTTACCCCTACATAATACAACACCCTGCAGAGATGTGGGAGCCCACAATCAACAAGGTGGTGAGTCGTGCACCCTTTGCCCCGGACATGCCACTATGAGTGGTATAGCTCTTCTGCAAAAAAAGGGGACTCTATGTCGGGTCGGGGATGGAAGGATGGTGTCTGCCTTGCAATGGGGGACCTATATGAAAATGCTCAATTTATAACACAGGAGGCCGCAGAAACTTCCTTTGAATTGCAGAGGTCGCAGTTTCTGCAATTTGAAAAGACTGAGGGTGGCTCGTGAGGTGTGGAACCCCCCACCACAAAAGTACTGCAAGTAAACATTTATATGGCCCAGGGATGGTACTTTATTTTTCACTTATACCGGGCGATCCGGGGTGACCTCCTCATCAGGGTTCTTCCAGTGCAAACAAGAAAGGATGACACAGTGGTGATCCACTGACCAAGTAAATGGGCGAAAATGTATGAGGGAGTTAGGAAAGTGAGTTTGAATGCATGGTTCAAATTAGTTCAAAAAATGTTGTTCATCAGGCCTACCTCACCCCAAAAACACTATGGAGAATATATCCAGATCGCTACAGTGAGTGCCCTGTTGCAGCATTTCTACACATGGTGTGCACATGTTCAGTTTTAACCTCATATTGGCAAGATATATTAAAAAAACTAAAGGGCGCCACGGGATGGGCGGTGCCCAGGGAGGTCCAACGGTATTGCTGGGTTTTCTACATACTCCCAAAAACAAGAAATTAAGCAGAAAGTTCGTACTTATGGGGTTAGTGTTAGCGAAACAACGAATTGCTATAGCATGGTTTAGCCCCACTCCTTTGCGGATTGAGGCGTGGACGAGGAATGTATGCGGATGGGCACCTGCGGAGACTGTTTGCATGAAACATGCTCATCAAGAACACAAACTCAAAGATGATCTCCAGGCATGGGCGGCTATGAAACGGACATACGGGCCCCCTAGAAGCACAAGACATCTGAAAAGGTGTAATATAGGAGCCAAAATTGATCCCTAGATAATACGCAAGATGGAGACTGACAGATAGGAAATGTGATCATCAAGGACTAATAGACACCCCCTGGAAATAATAAGAAAATATAAACACTCACATGGAGGGAGGGTAGTTCTGAGGGTTATACTGGCATAAGATATATAAGATAGTTGTACGAGAACCAAAAATTTTAATGGATGAATGTACTCAACAAGATGTCGGTTCTCACAGCAAAAAGGGGAGGGGACTCGCCCCATTGTCACCTTTTTCCAGGATTTAACAAAAATGTGTTAAGACTTTTAAATGCCAATAAAGTTATGTAAAAAAATTGCTTTGAAAGATGGTTACAGAGTAAGTCACATTTTCCATTCATATCATGTATGCTGTGGCTACACATGCTTTGCGGATAACAGAAGACGGTCCCTCTCCAAAGAGATGGCTAATGAGCAGGTGATATAGATGATTGGAATAGTGTTCTTAGGACAGCTTGTCCAACTAAAGCCGGCTGACATGCTAGGATGTCAACACAATTTTACCTGGTGAAGATATGTGGCATTGACCAACTAGCAGCCTTGCACATATCTGTGACCGAGATGTTACCTAAAAGGCTATGGGGGCCTTTTTAGGTAAATAGTGGGCTCTTGGAGGCACAGGAAGTGCACATTCACGTAGAAGCACTTAACTATCCATCTTACAATGCCAGCTTTAGAGATGTCAAGGCCCTGTGGCATTTAGACAACGGTCATAAAAAGTTAATTTGACTTCCTAAAGGGTTTAATTATATCAATGTAATACATGACGTCCCTCTTAACATTGGGAATATGAAGGGCAATTTCAGCTACAGACTCTGGCTGTAGGAAGAAGACAGGTAACTCAATGGTTTGTTCATATGAAAAAGAGAAACAATCTTGGTCAGAATCTTGGGATTTGTCTAAAAAAGTGACCACATCTTTGTGAACCTGGATGAATGCATTGTACTGTTAGAGCTTGGAGGTCACTAATTATCTGAGGAAGGTGACTACTACTAAGAAGGTCACCTTCCAGGTAATGTGTGTAGAGGCTCGAATTGAGGGCCCATGAATCAAGAGAGTACCACCTTGAGATTTCAAGCGGGTGTAGGGGAGTCTTTGGAGGGCATTATTCTCTTTCAGCCCTCCATAAGGCCTTATTACCTGGGACCTTAAAAAGACATAAGGGTTTTCTATTTTCAAGAAACACCGCAACTGAGTTTAAGTGTACAAAAGTGTAGGCAAGGGTGGACTTTTACAGGTACAGGATGTAAGGTACAATCTGCTCAGAAATCCTAAGGGAGGTCTACCTGTTTGGAGATGCAGTAATGCATGAACCTTTTCTACTTAGTAGAGCAACAGGCGCAGGTAGTGGGTTTTCGCACTTCCCACAGGATAACTATACTTTGTGTTAGGAAATTGAGGTAGCTGTGCTCTAGAAACTCTGGTGCCATATCACAAGGTTCAGTTGTTTGGGATCTGGGTGCCTGAGCTGACACAGAGTGAGGTCTGGCCCGAACAGGAGCTTCTCGTATGGATTGGCTGACATTTTGATGAGCAATTACTACCAGGGCTGTCTCAACCAGGTTGGTGCCACTAAGATGAGGAACATGACTGTATTATCTTCCTCACAACGTACGAGATGTAGAGAAGAGGAGGAGAAGCATAGGCAACTATCCCTGAAATAGTTATCCATAGTACCTTGGCCATGGACTAGAATGCAGGTACTTGGAGGTGAAGTTTGAGCATTTTGCATATTTGGCAGTGGTTAACAGGTTTCTCATTTGAATCCACCACCTCTGAAAGTATTTGTGAGTGGAATTCCCACTCGTGGACTCAATGAGGAACAGTTTTTCACAGTCATTCTTCACTCCCGGGCAAAGGCCCGGCCAACAGATAAATGATGTAGGTTGTCTAGTGATAAATCTCTTGAGCTAGAGCAGAAAGCTGGTGGGAGTGGTTGCCCTCTCCTCCTGGGTGTAGAACATGGCTGTCATGTTGTATGTCATCATTAGTACAGATTCCCCCGCATAAGTGAGAGGAACGCTTTGATGGCTAGATTGATGTATTGATGTTTCAGGTAGTTTAGATGGCACACCTGGCCAGGCTAGGTGCCTTTGACAGTCAGTTTGCAGAGGTGCGCTGCCCACCCCACAAGTGATGCCTTTGTGGTGATGGTCACTTGTGGAAGTGGTTCTAGAAAGGGCTTTTCCAGCAGCAGGTGGTGGTTGTTCCACTAAAGCAGCAAGTGCTGAGCCTAGGTCATCACCGATGTACTTCTTCCTGTACTCACTGCCTTGCAAGGTGTTCTTTTAGTGTTAACATGTGTATCCTGGCAGATGATGCATACAATTGTTATGCAAGAAGCTATCATCGCCAACGGTTTCATAACAGAGTGAACAGTGAAGGGATGTTTCAGAATAAGAGACAGATGTTAGAATGCCATTACCCTTTGCTTACTATGATATGCTTTGCCTGTTCCTGCACTTAAAACTGAGCGGAGGAAGAGTTGGGCCTGCTGTTACTGAAGATGTATACACCTGTCCTACATTGGTTTTACAGGTAATGGTTCTAGCGCAACCTTTGCTGAAAGGGTCAATCATCTCTTCCTAGAAGACGATGGTTGTCTGAACTCAGTGTAAACTTGTAGGGTGGGATGCTGTGAGAAGTTGTGTGGAATTTGATTCAGTATTCTTCCTACACATTGGAGAGAATCAAGTTGTCTGAGGTGATGTTTTACCACTGAGCTAGGAAGTGCCTCAGTCTTCTCCCGACAGATGTGAAGTGGTCAGGGGAAAGGGGAGTTATTGTTTTGCAGCAGATCCACCCCTCGTGGATCCACCTTCACCCTTCCCATATCACCTAGAGGCTCCTCTATGGAACATATTAGGTTCCTGGGGGACCCGAAAGGACTGGTGGTGCTGTGAAGGACGGGGTCTTGGAACTGACTCTTCTGGTTGTGCGCCGCCAGTGCTAAATTGTCTTGAAAAATTAGATCTAGGACTTAGGGATTGTTGGGTAGCCATGGATTTTGCGATGTCAGTGTCCTTTTTTTTCTAGTCGCCTAGTCGGCCCAGAGGCCGAGCGGGTGCTCCTCATCAAAAGGGACATTCAAGAGGTACTGTTGTGCCTCAGGCCTAAACCCAGGCAGCCTAAGACAGGCATTCCAGTGGAAGAGGATGCTGGTATTAATTCACCTTCCTGTAGAACCTACAGTGTCAACGGTGCATTTAATGTTGGCATTGCTAATTGTTTTCCCTTTCTAGGAATACAGAGCCTGTTGTTTAATGAACCTAAGACCCTGCTGAAGTTTTTTCTCCGACTGAGTTCCTTTGAACACGGAAGGAGGCAGTCAACTCAGACCTGGACAACCAAACAGGTGTCCCACCATTATTGAATTGCTTTTCAGTGATGCCAGGTCTTTAATGGGGACTTGGTCTTCATAACTGATCACAACCTTGGAACACACATGGGCCGGGTCTGCCAAAAACCCATCAGAATGTAAGGTCCTCCTTGAACATTTTACAACAGCCACAATGATGTATTTATCAATTGATTTCCAACAGATTGTATTTGCACAGGTGGTTCCAACCTGTGATTTACCTCACATTTTGCTTGTTTTCGATTACCTTTTAGTTCTGCAGGTTTGTTCCTTCTAGACTTTTTTCGGAATACAATGACCCTCACCATGGTCCCCTCAAGTTAGAGACAGACTAAGGTTGTCTTGCACCTTCAGTGGCAACAGTACAGTTCACTTTCTTTCTGGACTTTTACACCACCTGCATATTCAATATTGGTTTCACAGGTGCTGCATCAATTGCTGAGATGATTTATCCATAAAATAGTTGGATTCAATATGCACTCTCTAAAGCACCATACCTGTGTATAGTGTTTGTGCAATGATAAGGCCTTCTTTGTTAAGAGCCATGTGTACATACAGTCTCTACCCACAGGTCCTCAAGGAGGCCTGCTGAACTTATTTTGAGTTGAAACGTGTCAACGACCCTAGAAGCTACCCTACCACTTGATGACAAACCAAGACATTTACGGTGATCACCTTTAAATGTTTTATAAAAATCATCCCTGTGTTTTCATTAAAGAAACGTGGCTTCTTCATTTAGAAGTGGCTCTATCTAAGAGCATGGACTTATACATTTTTGGCAAATACTCAAGGGCTGAAAAGCATTTCCCAGATCAATGCGTCTTTTTATTCTTTAGTTCATTATCTTTGTTGTGTAACAAAATTTATAAATGTAACAACACCTTTAAATAATGAAATGGCATTGAAAATAATGAGATCCTTTTTCGGATACCTTCCTCCTTGTATTAAGTTACCATCCATTTTCTACTGTTATTGAGAATATTTCCCTTGGAGAATACCTTTTGCCTGATTTTTTATTTGCGTTTCCCTTTGGCAACTGACTCCTGTCTATGTTTACGATGGGTCTCAGGTAGGTGCTTCATCTGCTCCACCATCTCTTCTCAGTGGTACTGGTCACACCTGGAAAGAAGGCCCACAGAGTTCACAATGCACCAGTGTATGGCTGCTCGTAGAGCTCCCAACTTTCCGGAATTGTTAATTTACTTGGACTCCTCCTCAGGCAGAGGGGCATCGCCTGTGTCCTTTTAAGGGGTAGTGTGAACAAGTGTCTCATCTGGGACAATTCTGTCCACATTATAAGCCAGATCAGTCGAGGCCAACTTATATTTCAGTTTCTTTTGAAGAGGGACCACCCTGGACTTTATCAGTTCCTTAATGTTGTCAATGGCAGTCCTGACAATTTGCTTCAGCCTGCGGAGTTAATGCACTGCATGCTATGATAGTCTGGGACTTGGAAGGGAAGTCGTTCTCATCCTGTACAGTGTAGTTTGGCTTGATGATGCTGTCCAGCCTTCTGTATCACAGCATGGTACTCAGTAGTATCATGCTGGATGGTAAGGCATGGTACGGCTCAAGGTCGGGGACATCCTGGAGGGTCTCCAATATAGTCTTCCTAGGGATCGTCAGCCTATTGGGGCTTAAAAGGCTCATTATAGGGGTCCTGCACGTAGTAAGGACTGCTCAGCTCTTAGTTAGGATCCTGTGGGCAAGGCAGAGGAGAGTATGGGCGTAGTAGTACTGGCCAAGGTGTGAGTAATGTGGAGAGAATGATGTAGGACTAGGGACCGAATCCCTGAGACTTTTGGGGCTTGAAATTTGGAAGGGATGAGACTAGGTTCTGCCTCAAAAGCCTTCTGGAGATTTCCAGAATGTGGATGAGTCCAAGAGCTGGGGATTTCGCAAGAATTAAGCCTGTCTCTTTTGATTTACATTCAGGATCTCCATTACTTTGCGAAGATGGACCCCTCTGTGTCCAAATTCAATGTGGAGTGGTGGTTCAGTGCTGGCTTTGATGCAGGCTGCTGAGGAAGGTTTGCATTCATTTTGGTGCCAAGTGGGGGTTTACTGAGCCTCAGGGCTGAGGCAGTGCTGATTTTGGTGCCAAGAATGCCTTTTGGGAGCCTTGGTGGTAGGGTGGCCTCAAAGTGTGTCATGGTTTTGTGCCCCTTGGATAGTGTTTTCACAGATATCAACACAATCCAGCTTCCCAAGGCTGAGGCTACCCAGCTGGAGGAGTGGAATCTGGAAGTTTGTGCCATTTCTGACTTGACTCTGGTCTTGGTGGCAGACTACCCTTAGAGTGGTGTCCTGTGTTCATTGATGGACGTTTCAGTGTTTGTGACTGACCTGCTGTAGGAGCGTAAAGCGTCAATTTGGTCTTCAACCCAGAGGCTGGCGTATGTTGCAATGTTGGCTCGAGGAAATTAACCTCCTTGATCTCGAAGGCCTCAGACACGATGCCCTCTGAACTCTCTTCTGCCTGACCTCCCGAGACGCCAGTGGGCCAGACTTCCTCTTCCTTAGCACCGGTATATCTTCGCTCTGAAGACATCACGTCTCTCTGACAAGACTTTGCTGTGTAACCTGTGATGGGCGCACCTTCTTTACGTCCAGTAACTTCAGGTTTTCTTGCAGTGGATGCCAAGAAGGGCTTCATCTGAAGTTTTGTTGTGTACCAAGGAGAGGTAGAGGCTACAGAACTTGTGATGGTCACTCCAGGAGAATTTAATGTTACATCTACGGCACAACTGGAAGGGTGTGCATTCCAAGCTCTTACCTAGGTGCATTCCTCAAGAAATATTTAGGAGTACTCATGACTAGCTAAGAACGGAGGCTTGAAGTGTTTCTAACAGCGACTGCCAGATCTGAAACCTCTGTGTCCCTCATGGATAAACTGTCGCTGTAACATGGTTTTTGTCACGGTCAAAGGGTGAACTGTTGGAATCCTGAAAAAAAAACAGAGTGGAAAAAAAAGTGGAAAAACGATCGCGGAACAGCATTCCCAAATGTGCGCAGAGCACAAGTTACTACTTGTGTAACAATATATCTGTAAGAGACATTAGTTAATGATAGATTCCTTACCTTAGAATATCCCCAGGCGTCAGACTGGATCCGGAAATTTTTGCGTAGCAGTACCCTTGCGCGTCGGTAGGCGTCGTCTGCGGCTCCGCGTCCGTCGTCGGCGCCGTGATGACGTCGTCGGAGTACTTAGACGCCGCCTCCGCGTGCTGACGTCAGTTCTTAGACACAGCTTTTCCGCGCCAGAAACGCAGAGCCATGTTAAAAACCAACACTGGTGCCATTGAAACTAGGGCCCTGAAAGGGGATGACCTTAACCCTAGATATCGGTTCGCAGAACGGGGAGGATGGGTGGGTCGGTAAGGAATCTATCACTAACTAATGTCTCTTACAGATATATTGTTACACAAGTAGTAACTTGTGCATCTGAAGGAGACACGTTAGTGATAGATTCCTTACCTTAGAATAGATACCCCAGCAATATCAACCCCGGTGGTGGGTCTGCGAACCAATAATCACACCAGAAAGTCCTGGAGGACGGAACGGCCAAAGAAGCCATCCCTCCGGACTTGGCTGTCCAGGCAGTAGTGTCTTGCAAACGTGTGCAGCGAGGCCCACGTAGCTGCCTGACAAATGTCCTGCAAGGGGACTCCCCGGCCCAGGGCAGTAGTATTGGCCGTGGCCCGAGTGGAATGGGCCCTCAGCCCAAGAGGAGGTTCCTTTTTAGCCAAAGAGTAGCACGCTTGGATGCACAACACGATCCACTGAGAGATGGTCCGTTTGTGCACCGCCCGTCCTTTCTGAGCGCACAGATAACCAACAAAGAGTTGGTCATCCACCCGGAACTGGCGTGTGCGATCCAAATAGAATGAAAGCGCACGTTTTGGTTCCAGACGGTGGAGCCGCTCTTCCTCCTTTGAGGGATGCGGAGGCGGAAAGAAGGTGGGCAAGGTGATGGACTGCCCGATGTGGAAGGCTGTGACTATGTTGGGCAGGAAAGAGGGTTTTTTCCGCAACACAACCTTGTCCGGATGGACAGAAAGGAAAGGAGGTTTAGAGGATAGGGCCTGGAGCTCACTCAGTCTCCTGGCAGAGGTGATGGCAACCAGGAAAGCAGTCTTCAGAGTAAGAAGGCGGATAGGACAGTTGTGAAGTGGCTCAAAGGGAGCGCACATCAGAAAAGTAAGAACCAGGTTCAAGTCCCACTGAGGCATCACGAAGGGAACAGGTGGAAACGTGTGTGTGATGCCTTTCAGAAATCGATTTACAATAGGGGACTTGAACAAAGATGGTTGATCAGGCAGCCTTAGGAAGGCTGAAAGAGCAGAAAGGTAGCCCTTGATAGTGGCCAGAGCAGAGCCCTGATGGGCAAGAGAAAGAAGGAAGAGAAGAACCTCAGAAAGAGGGGCAGAGAGAGGATCCACAGCCTTTGCTGTGCACCATGCCACAAATCTGTTCCACCTGCAGGCGTATACCGACTTTGTGGAGGGGCGCCTGGCTGCCAGTATGATATTACAGACTTCAGGAGGCAAGTCAAATGGCTTCAACTGTCGCCGCTCAATCTTCAAGCATGGAGGTGGAGACTGGACAGGTTCGGGTGGAGGACCGTCCCCTGTTGCTGCGACAGAAGGTCCTCCCGAAGAGGCAGACGAATTGGGGGATCGACTGACATACTGAGTAGCTCTGGATACCCGTACCTTCGTGCCCAGTCCGGAGCCACAAGGATGACTTGGGCCCGGTCGCGTTTGATCTTCTTCAGCACTCTGGGCAGTAGTGGTATAGGCGGAAAGGCGTACAACAGACCGCAACTCCACTCGCGACGAAAAGCGTCTCCGAGCGAGTGCCGCCTTGGAAATTCCAACGTGCAGAACTGATAACATTGCGCGTTCTCTTCGGTGGTGAATAGATCTAACCAAGGCTCTCCCCACTGCAGAAAGAGACCTTGCGCCACGTCCGAGTTCGGACGCCATTCGTGATCCATCATGCACCTGCGGCTGAGTTCGTCCGCCCTGGCGTTAAGAGAACCTGCCAGGTGTTGAACCACCAAGGTCACGCACTGATGTTCCAGCCACTGCCAGAGGCGCAGAACCTCCTGACAGAGGGTCCATGACCCCACTCCGCACTGTTTGTTGCAGTACCACATGGCGGTAGTGTTGTCCGTGAACACCTGCACTACACTCCCCCGGACAGAGTGGAGGAATGCCTTCAGTGCTAGACTAATCGCCCACAGCTCCAAAAGTTTGATATGGAGCCGGGACTCCGCCGGAGACCAGAGGCCTCTGATCTCCGCCTCTCCCATGTGGCCTCCCCAGCCCCGGAGGGACGTGTCCGTCACAACTACGTGCTCCGGTTGGGGTAAGGATAGGGACCTGCCGCTCACCCAATCGCGGTCCGTGAGCCCCCACTGCAGCTGTCTCGCAGTGCTCTAGGACATCAGGACATGGTCGGACAGGTTGCCCTGATGCTGGGCCCACTGAAACTTCAGATCCCACTGCAGAGCCCGCATCCGCCACCGGGCGTGATGCACCAGAAGGATGCAGGAGGCCATCAGCCCCAGAAGCCGCAGCGTCAACCTGAAAGATTGAAACCTGAAAGGCTGAAAGATTGGATTCAGAGCCTGAATATCCTGAACCCGCTGTTCGGGAGGATAAACCCGAAACTGCGCCGAGTCGAGAACCGCAGCAATGAAGAGGAGCTTCTGAGAGGGGCACAGGTGTGACTTCGGCACATTGATGGAAAACCCCAGGTGGTGCAGGAGGTCTGCTGTTGTCTGGAGGTGGCTGACGACTGTCTGGGGCGAGGCCGCCTTCAACAACCAACCGTTGAGGTAGGGGGAAAGACTGAAACCCCTAACCTGCGCAGATGAGCTGCGACCACCGCCATCACCTTCGTGAACACCCGTGGGGCGCTGGTAAGGCCGAAGGGGAGCACAGTAAACTGAAAGTGCTCGTGGCCTACCGTGAACCGCAGGTAGCGCCGGTGGGCCGGCAGGACGGGGATGTGGAAATAAGCGTCCTGCAAGTCCAACGCTACCACCCAGTCTCCTGGGTCCAGGGCAGCTAAGACCTGAGCCAGTGTCAGCATATTGAACTTCTCTTTCCAGAGGAAGCCGTGGACGTTCCGTAGGTCCAAGATAGGGCGTAGGCCCCCCTTGCCCTTCTTGGGTATCAAAAAGTAGTGGGAGTAAGAACCACACCCTACTTCGGGCCCAGGAACGCGCTCGATGGCCCCCTTGGCCAAGAGGGCCGTAACTTCCTCTTGCAGAAATTGCAAGTGGTCCCCCGACACGCGGTGGTATTGCGGTGGCATGGCTGGAGGGGTCGCCTCGAAGGGGAGGGAGTAGCCCCTTCGGACGATTTGCAACACCCACCTGTCCGAAGTGACAGCGCGCCAGTGGAAGTGGTGATGGCGAACCCTGCGTCACATGGGCCTGAAAGCACAGACTAGGAGGCTTTAGAGGCGGATGCTGCGGGGGAAGGTGTGGACTGGCCTCGCCGTTGTCACCGACCGCCGCCACAGCGGTTTCCACGGCTGCCACCGTGTTGGATGTTAGTCTGCGGTGCGTGGCTGGCAGCACGTGTGGGAGCGCCCCTTCCTTGGCCACGAAAGGAGCGAAAGGCACCCGTTTGCTGGCGCGGGCCGAGAGGCCCAAGGACTTGGCCGTAGCCCTGGAGTCCTTAAAGCGCTCAAGCACATGGTCTGCCTTGTCTCCGAAAAGGCGACGCCCATCGAACGGCATGTCCATAAGAGTGTTCTGGACATCGGCCGAAAAGTTGGCGGACCTCAACCAGGCGTGGCGACGAATTGCCACTGTCGTTGCCATCGCTCTGCCCAGTGAGTCGGTGGTATCCAGCCCACACAGGATAGAAAACCGTGCTTCATTTCGACCCTCCGCAAGGGCTTGGGTGAGTTTAGTCCTGACCTCCGCCGGACCTTCTGACAGCAGGTCCGCAACCGTGTCCCACAGAGAGTGGGTGTAGCGGCCCAAGAGGCACGTGGTGTTGACTGAACGCAGTCCCAAACTCAGGGGGGAGAATACTTTCTTACCGTATTGTTCGTACCTCTTGGATTCCCAATTGGGCGGGGCCGTCAGGAATGTGGTCTGGGAGTTGGAGGCCTGGATGACCATCCTCTCGGGGTGGGGTGGGTGGACAGGAAGCAAGGGTCGCCCGGAGCCGGGCCGTGGCGTCTGGCCACGTTCCTATTTACAAGCTGACCTGTAGCGGGCTTGGACCAAGTGCCAAAAGAACGTCTGACAAGGCCTCATTAAACGGCAGCAGAGGCTCAGCCGAGCTTGACTGTGGTTTAAGGACCTCAGTGAGAAGGTTAGTCCTCACGGTCGCGATGGGGAGCTCCAGGCCCAAGGCCTTGGCTGCCCGCATCAGCACCACACTGTAGGCAGCCCCCTCCTCCGAAGCCACGGTGAGAGGGGAGACAAAACCAGTGTCTGGCGAGGTGTCCAGCCCACTGGCATCCCCAAGCTCACCTGTCCAGTCCTGCTGAGACTGACACTCCCGTGCCAGAGAGTCCTCAGACCCCTCCCAATCCCCCTCGTCACCCATCACCTGGTATTCAGGTTCAAAGGATGGGGCCGGTTCGTTGAAGTAAAACTCTCCAAGCGACGTCGAGAGCGGCCCTGCTCTGGCGCCGGAACCGAATCGAGGGTAGGATCGGGGACGGCATCGCCCGGAGGCGGCGCCGGGGGCGACACCCTAGGGGCCGGCACCGGTGACGTCGACCGGCAACGACCCGGAAACGGATCCAGTGAGGGCCTGCGGCACCGGGACCGAAGTCATCGGCGGGGCAGGGGCCGAAGCACACGACGGCGTCGGAGCCGAAGCACCCGACCCGCTAGGCCACCAGGCCGGGGCCGCTGGGCCCGAAGGCGCCAGGAACCCGGCGGAGAAGGGAGAGACCTCATGGCCATGAGGTAGCGCTCGATCTCCTTCGGCGTCGCGTCAAGCCCAGAGACCGGAAGGTATGGGGCAGGTTGCGGCGCCCGCGGCTCCGTCGGATTCGTGGTGTCACCCGAACCCCCGGCCGCATCACGCGAGCGTCGGGGTGGGTCGGAAGAGCGATGACTCCTTTCCGACCTCTCATGTCTCTTACCTGAGGATCTTGATCCCAAAGACCGATGCTGGCTTCCGGAGCTATGAGGGCTCCGGTCCCGCGAACGGTCCCTCGACCTCCTGTGGGACCGGGACCTCGAACGGCGCGGGGTCGACTGCCGGAGCTCAAGAAGCTTGCGGGACCGCTCCCGCCTAGCCTTGGACGTCAGGGCCCGGCAGTCTGTGCAGGTTCGGTCGTCGTGGTCGAGGCCTAGACACTGAAGGCACCGGCGATGGGGGTCGGTAACCGACATCAGTTGGCTGCACTTGGTGCAGGGTTTAAACCCGGACATTCCTACCGGCACCGTCGGAGTCAATCGACTCGAAAAACAGATCAAAAAGATCAAAGTTTACTCAAAAAATGACTAAAGGGTACTAGTTCTCCGGATCTGCGCTTAGCTGGCGCGGAAAAAAGAAGAACTGAAGTCAGCGCGCCAGGGCGGTGTCTAAGTACTCCGGCGACGTCATCCCGGCGCAAACGACGCCAACGACGGACGCGGAGCTGCAGACGACGCTTACAGACGTGCAGGGGTACTGCTACGCAAAAGTTTCCGGATCCAGTCTGACGGATATTCTAAGGTAAGGAATCTAATACTAACCTGCTTCTTACTGTCATGTGCGGTGTCTTCCGCGGATCGCGGTTGTAAACAACGTCGCAACAAGGAGTTCTGAACTACATATCCCGGCAAGCCGTGGGATACGTAATGGACGAAGTGCGACTCGCGCTGAATCAGGAAGTAAATAGCTCGCCCCAGAAGACGGCGTTGCCGATTATTCTTGCTTCGCTCTCTGAGGTGGTTGGTATGCTGCTTTACGGGTAAGAGACGAACTGCTGTTATATTTTGGCATTAAGACTTCACGTACCCCATTTTGGATCGGGTACCAGCCCAAGTGAGTTCGCAGCATTCACTCGCGGTTAACGAGTGCTGGAAAAACATTGCAGAGTCCATATCTCCCTGTTGGACGAGCTGAACTATCGTAGCCTCATTGCAGGGAGAGACATTTGTGCTCAGCATTGTTGGAGGTCAGAAACAGACCTTCTCTGTCATTGATTGTGTATGGACTTGTGGACACAGTTAAAAAAACTTTGAAGTATGGCTTTTTTTGCAATAACCACTTATAGGTTGTGCCTCTTGATGCATGAAGTACTTTTGCGTCTAAGGATCATTAGACCTTAGAGTAGGCACGAAAGTGGTACTATTGTAACAGAATACTTGACTATTTCTTTTACCTTTTGATATCAAAACTTCTGTTATTATCTTCACGTTCATTTTGTTCTTTATATCATTTATGCACAGGAGAAATGAGAAAAGGGTATCAAGTCAGAAGAATACTGGCAACTTCAGGAAGGAAAACTCACTTTGTTTGGTATGTGGAGTGAAAGTGGGTGTTTGAGAGTTTCTCACAGGGGAATTGGAGTTACATGTTCTATGATTGTGTCTCCCTCTGCAGTTGGTTGCAATACCCAACTTCACCTCCCGTCTCATCTCCTAGGTTCAAATCCTACCGGATTTTCCTTTAACAGGTAGGGGTGACACCAGGTTCTATAACACCAGAAAGGAAGCACAAGGTTTTTCATAGAGGGTTCTGGGGGAGGTATATTCTAAATACCTGTCTTTCTCGTTACAGATTTCCCTCCCCGCTGTTCCCTTCCTTTCCCTCCCCGGCAGAACTGTTCTGGTCGCCTGTGTTTACACTTCAGGCTCTGGGAGAGTTGTGTAGGGGAGGTTGTAGGTCTTTCAGCACAGCCCCGAAGAAGATCGGACTAAGGAGCCTGACAGAATAATCGGCCCACGATTGTTCCTTCTTCTTGACTGTGCTGAAATCATAATGGCTACACTGGATGACGTGATGGCGGCTCTGGTACTGGTTCAAACTGAATTGGCAGCGTCAAATAGAGAGGTCGCTGCTTCAAGGGCTGAAAACGCACAACTTCGAGCTAGAGTAGATAGAATCCAAGTGAATCCGTTTGATGTTGGGGGTACCCACACCCCTTCCACTTCAGTAGTGGTAGAAATGCCTGCCCAAATCCCGTTAGCACTCCCTGAACGGTTTAATGGAGACAATAAGAAGGTACAGGTCTTTCTAACTCAGGTGTTGTTACATTTTATGTGCAAGCCGAAAATGTTTTCAACAAACCAGGCAAGGGTACCCATCTTAATTTCCTATTTGGGAGGCGAGGCAGCTCAGTGGGCGGTTCCTGTGGTGAGACGTGATGACCCCTTGCTCTATGATTGGGATGAGTTCCGTTCTGAGTTAGAGAAGACATTCAACCGTAGGGCGGAAACATTCACAGCTGACAGGGAGCTCTTAGTTCTAAAACAGGGGAATACGGAATTGGTTACTTATCTCAACAGTTTCCATCGATTGGTGGCAGAAACAGACTGGCCCGAACCAAAACAATCGGCTATATTCTATCATGGGCTGAATGATGATCTTAAAGATGTATAAGCACAGATAGATCCTCAACCCCGCACCTGTACGGCTCTAATTGAACTTGTATTGCGTTTGAATCACAGAATGAAAGAAAGGAAAGGTGATCACAAGAATAAAGAACGGCAGGTTACGCCCTATGAACGAAGCGGTTCGGGGGAGAAGCCCACGACCACTCCCGAGCCTATGGACATCGGAGCTGTGCGAGCTTCACTAACATTGAGTGAGAAAGGCCACCAAAGAAAACAAGGCCTATGCTTGTATTGTGGCAAAAAGGGGCACTACTTAAGGGATTGCCCTGTGAAACCTAAGCCTGGGCGGTTCAGAACTGGACAAGCTGAAGCAAGTATTGTAAATCCGGAGCAGGGAAACTCCACAGCTTGAAGGCGGGTGAAGGGGAGCCATCAAGCGGTTTGATTATCCCTTCCATAATGCCAGACGGCCACTCAGGAAGAAAACATTTGTTTCTTGATATGTCATTAAAAGTTGATACCTTTCACCAAAACATTAGCGCTATGGTGGATTCAGGCACAACCGGTTGTTTCATGGACCTCACGGAAGCCAAACGACTGGGAGTAGTACTTGTGGCCAAGAGCTCCCCTGAGACGGTATATGCGGTGGACGGAAAGGAGCTAGAAGCAGGTCCTATCAAATACCATACCCTTGAGTATGTTCTTTCTTGCAACGGTAATCACCGGGAACTCATATCCTTCAACATCATTCAAGCTCCTCATTATGGCGTAATTCTAGGGCTCCCCTGGCTTCAAAAACATGAGCCATTGATTCATTGGACAACTAAATCAGTACAGTTTACATCGGAATATTGCAATGAACATTGTATCATCAAACCTTGTGGTCCCTCAAAGGCATTGGCCTCTTTGCAGTGTATCGCTACTGCCACAGAAAAAGAAGTCACACTTCCTACTTGTTATGAAGAATTCAAAGATGTATTCAGTGACATTCAGGCTGAAAGTCTTCCGCCTCATAGGCCGTATAATTGCCGAATAGACCTCATTCCGGGAGCGGTGGTTCCCAGTGGAAGGATTTTTGCCCTCACGGTCCCCGAAAACTAATTCCTAAGAGAATATCTTGACAAGTACCTTGCTCTGGGATACATAAGACCCTCAAGATCCCCTGCAGCCTCTCCTTTGTTCTTTATTCCGAAGGCCAATGGGGAAAAGAGATGCTGTATAGACTATAGAGCACTAAATTCAATCACCGTGAGGAATCAATATCCATTGCCGTTAATCCCTGTCCTATTAGAACAAGTCCGTGCGGCTAAAATCTACACTAAACTGGATCTTAGAGGTGCATACCACCTGGTACGCATTCGGCAGGGCGACGAATGGAAAACAGCCTTCAAGACGCGGTATGGGCTATTTGAATACCTTGTTATGCCCTTCGGGCTTTGTAATGCCCGGGCCGCTTTTCAATACTTCTTAAATGAGGTATTAAGGGATTTTCTTGATCATTTCGTCGTGGTGTACATTGACGATATCTTAGTATATTCGGACACCACTGAAGAACACACAGAACACGTGAGCTTGGTTTTGCAGTCCTTGGTTCAACATCATCTCTATTGTAAAATCACAAAATGTGAGTTTCATGTGTCCACGGTGGAATTCTTGGGAGTGATGCTCACACCATCCGGCCAGGTTATGGCCGAGAGGAAAGTCAGGGCCGTAAGGGAGTGGTCTCATCCCTGTACAGTCAAAGACGTGCAATGCCTGTTGGGGTTTGCCAACTTTTACAGGCGCTTCATACGTGACTTCTCAGCAATGGTGACTCCGTTAACCAGACTCACTCGGAAAAACGTACCGTTTATATGGGATCAGGAAGCCCAAGGTGCTTTTGATCGGATGAAGACTGCCTTTTCCACTGCTCCAGTTCTGACGCATGCCGATCCTGATAGACCGTTTATTGTGGAAGCCGATGCGTCTGAAGTAGCACTCGGGCTGTTCTTTCCCAACGAGTAGTATCTACTGGAATGTTGCACCCCATTGCGTTTATGTCCAGAAAACTCAACCCTGCGGAAACCAATTATACTATCGCGGAGAAGGAACTGCTGGCCATCGCGATGCATTTCTGGAGTGGAGACACTGGTTGTTGGGTGCAAAACACAGAGTGACGGTGTACACGGACCATCGCAATTTACAATTCATGAGAGCTGCCCGTCAGCTAACCCCGAGACAGTTGCGATGGATGCTTTTCTTTGAAGAATACCAGTTTGTAGTCACCTTTAGACCTGGTGTGAACAACAAAAAAGCAGATGCTTTGACCAGGCAGGAATACCCGGCTCTTCATACCTTCACTCCGGTTAGGGCCATCATAAAACCATCTCAAGTGGTTGGCGCTACTTAATCAGAAGATCTATTGACTGGCATCAGAAAAGGAGTACAAACCTGTGTGTGGAGAACCTGGCTGCGACATCATCCAGAGTGGAAAACAGTTCACGTCATACCCATGCGGGGTACACAAGTGTTGATCTCTACAAGACTTTTGCGCAAAACAGTATTTTCTTGGTGTCATGACGCCCCTTGTGCAGGCCACATGGGATATGAAAAGACGCTTGAAAAAATTCTAAGACAATTTTGGTGGCCCTCTATTCGGATTGATATTGGTACATGGGTGAAGGAATGTACCATATGTGCTCAAATGAAAACAGACCACCAGCAGCCGCAGGGACTCTTACAACCCATGCCCACACCGGAATATCAGTGGGAAAAATTCTCAGTAGATTTCATTGTCTGTCTCCCTAAGGACCAAGGAAAGACCGCTATCATAGTAGTGGTGGACTATCTAACGAAAATGGGTCATTTTATTCCATGCAACCAAGTCCCTTCAGCAGGTCTTTTGGCTCATCTCCTGTTAGAGAACATTGTTAGGTTACATGGACTCCCTAGGGTGATAGTATCGGACAGGGGGACTCAGTTTACGGCTCGCTTTTGGTACACCTGGTGTTCTGAGTTACAAATTACCTCTTCCTTATCTACTAGCTTCCACCCACAGACCGATGGTCAGACAGAGACATTAAACCAAACCTTGAAACAGTTCCTGCGTTGTTATGTTGAAAACAACACTGATTCCTGGGTGCACTGGTTGTGGGTGGCTGAAATTTCATATAATAGCACACAACACTCCTCAACGCTTCACACTCCCTTTTTCTGTTCCTATGGGCACCATCCTAGATTCAATCCTACGCTTCTTCCGAGTACCAGTGCCAGACTGCCGGACGTTCAGGAGAGGTTGTTGCGCGTCCGCAAGATACTTCTTGCCACACGCAAAAATCTCATGCAAGCCAAGGTTAGGTACAAGGTACAAGCAGATAAACATCGTCGGCCTAGTCCAGTGTACAAGAAGGGCGATCTGGTGTGGTTGTACACGAGACATATCAGGTTTAAAAGGCATAGTGTGTTTATCCAAGGTACATTGGGCCGTAAAAGATTCTGAAAATGGTTGGCCCAGTGGCGGTACGTCTGAAGTTGCCTGCGCACTTTAAAATACACCCTGTCTTTCATTTGTCTCTTTTGAAGCCCTCTATGAGTCCGATCCGACGTGCTCCTTTGCCTATATGGGTGCAACATGATAGGGAGTATGAGGTTCACAGTATTCTTGATTTAAAGACGGTGAGGGGGCGTTTGATGTATTTGCTCTCATGGAAGGAGTATGGTCCAGAGGAAAACTCCTGGGAGCCAGCCAAGGATGTGCATGCACCTCGTTTGGTTCGGCGCTTCCACTGTTTGCATCCTGACAAGCCTGCCTCTGATCCGCGTCCGTTGTGAAGGGGGATGTACTGTCATGTGCGGTGTCTTCCGCGGATCGCGGTTGTAAACAACGTCGCAACAAGGAGTTCTGAAATACATATCCCGGCAAGCCGTGGGATACGTAATGGACGTAGCACGACTCGCGCTGAATCAGGAAGTAAATAGCTCGCCCCAGAAGACGGCGTTGCCGATTATTCTTGCTTCGCTCTCTGAGGTGGTTGGTATGCTGCTCTAAGGGTAAGAGACGAACTGCTGTTATATTTTGGCATTAAGACTTCACGTACCCCGTTTTGGATCGGGTACCAGCCCAAGTGAGATCGCAGCATTCACTAGCTGTTAACGAGCGCTGGAAAAACATTGCGGAGTCCATATCTCCCTGTTGGACGAGCTGAACTATCGTAGCCTCATTGCAGGGAGAGACATTTGTGCTCAGCATTGTTGGAGGTCGGAAACAGACCTTCTCTGTCATTGATTGTGTGTGGACTTGTGGACACAGTTAAAAAAACTTTGAAGTATGGCTTTTTTGCAATAACCACTTATAGGTTGTGCCTCTTGATGCATGAAGTACTTTTGCGTCTAAGGATCATTAGACGTTAGAGAGGGCATGAAAGTGGTACTATTGTAACAGAATACTTGACTATTTCTTTTACCTTTTGATATCAAAACTTCTGTTATCTTCACGTTCCTTTTGTTCTTTATATCATTTATGCACAGGGGAAATGAGAAAAGGGTATCAAGTCAGAAGAATAGTGGCAACTTCAGGAATGAAAACTCACTTTGTTTGGTATGTGGAGTGAAAGTGGGTGTTTGAGAGTTTCTCACAGGGGAATTGGAGTTACATGTTCTACGATTGTGTCTCCCTCTGCAGTTGGTTGCAATACCTGACTTCACCTCCCGTCTCATCTCCTAGGTTCAAATCCTACCGTATTTTCCTTTACAGTTAGGGGTGACACCAGGTTCTATAACACCAGAAAGGAAGCGCAAGGTTTTTCATAGAGGGTTCTGGGGGGTGTATATTCTAAATACCTGTCTTTCTTGTTACAGATCTCCCTCCCCGCTGTCCCCTTCCTTTCCCTCCCCGGCAGAACTGTTCTGGTCGCCTGTGTTTACACTGCAGGCTCTGGGAGAGTTGTGTAGGGGAGGTTGTAGGTCTTTCAGCACAGCCCTGAAGAAGATCGGACGAAGGAGCCTGACACTTTCAGATAGATTGTTTTCCCGTAGGTGACTTCTTTTCGGTGATAGTGCGCATGGGCATTGACTTCATTGTTAGATTGTTTTCCCGCACAGGGTGAGAATGGAGTTAAATAAGTAAAGAATAGAGATGTCAATGCGTATGTATATAAAGTAAGAGAGATAACTGCAACAGGTACCTGGGGAGGCAGGTGGGCATATGTGAATCTATAACTACATGTCAAGAACAGATGCTTACTGGGTAAGTAACATTGTCAGTTCGAGGCATGTGAGCTGTAGATCATATGCTTTGCATAGATTATACTGCAGTATTCTCCCAAAGCGGTGGCTAAACTTTAGCTGTTGGAGTTGTCTGAAAGAGTGTTTCAAGTACTGCCTGGCCCACATTAGCTTATTGTCTCACTAACACATCTACACAATAATGCTTGGTGAATGTGTGCGCTGTAGACCATGTTGCAGTTTTACAAATGTCAACGATGGGGATGTTTCCTAAGAAAGCCATATCAGGCCCTATTTTGGAAGTTGAATGCGCTCTTGGGAATATTGTTAAAGTTCTCTTTCCTTTTGCATAACACATTTTACTGCATTTAACAAACCTTCTGGCAATACCTGACTTGGACAAGGGATTGCCCTTGTGTGGTGGAGCAAAAGCGATAAGTTGTTTAGTTTTAAGAAATTATTTTGTTCTTTCAATGTGATATAAAAGGGCTCTTTGAACCTTTAAGGTGTGTAGTGTTCGTTCTACCACTGAATAAGGTTGAGGAAAGCATACAGGTAACTCAAGCGACTGATTGATATGAAAGGTATAAACTACCTTAGGTAGAAACTTGGGGATAGTACAAAGGACCTATTTGTCTCTGAAGTTGGAAAAAAGGTTCTTCTATGGTTAGTGCCTGTAGTTCACCCACTCTCCTCAGTGAAGTGATTGCAAAGAGGAAAAAAAAATTCAAGGAGAGAAACTGAAGTTCACATTTATGCATGGGTTCAAAAGGTGAGCCATTATTCGTGTGAGGACTATGTTAAGATTCCACACTGGGGCAGGTGGACGTCTTGGTGGGTAACTCTTAAGTCCTTTCATGAAAGTTTTGATTACTGGCACTCTAAAAAGAGATGTGTTGCCTATTTTGTAGATATGCAGCCTCTGCAGCGAGATGTAGTCGGATAGAAGTGTAAGCTACCCCTGACTGCAGCAAGTGTAACAGATAAATGATATTTCGTATTAAAGCATCAAGAGGATTGTTATTATTGCAATAGATAACAAAACATTTCCATTTAGCTGCATAACATGCTCTTGTAGTAGATCTCAAAGGATGTTCACACAGTCTGGAGGGAGAATTAGATAACCAAACTATGATTTAAGGAGCATGATAGCAGGTTCGGTTGTTTAGGATCTGGGTGTCTGATTTCTCCCTGGCTCTGTGTGAGGAGACTGGATGCAAGGTGCAGTTTTTGATGTGGAACTAGTGACCGCTCCAATAGGATTGTGAACCAAGGATGACTGGCCCATGTGGGAGCTACTAGGATCAGTGTGAGGGATGTTTGCTTGAGCTTACGAACCACGAATGGAATGAGTGGGAGAGGCGGAAAAGCGGTGGCCAATATACCTGACCAGTTAATCCATAGTGCATTGCCTTTGGAAAGCCGGTGAGGGTACCTGGAGAAGAAGTTTGGGCATTTTGCAATTTGGTGTGTAGTAAAAAGATCTATTTGAGGGACTCTCCAACATTGAAAGTTTGGGAGGAGAACTTGAGGGTGAAGTTCTTATTCGTGGATTTGCTGTCTCTGTCTGCTGAGAAGATCGGCAATCTGATTGTTCACTCCTGGGAGGTGTTCCAAAAGGAGAGAGATTTTGTGGTGAACGGCCCACTTCCAAATGTCTGGAGCCAAGAGTGACAGTTGGAGAGAGTGCCCCCCCCCCCCCCCCCCCGTTTTTGTATGTAATACATAGCTGTCATGTTGTCGGTACGAACTAGGACAGCTTTGCCAACCAGGTGAGTCTGAAATGCTTTGAGTGCTAGAAACACTGCTAGCAGCTTTAGATGATTTATGTGTAGAGTTTTTTGCTGTTGACTCCACAGGCCTTGCACTGTGTGATGTTGAAGATGAGTCCCCCAACCAGTGGGGGGCGCGTCCGCTGTTAGCATTGTCTGTGGAACTGGGTCTATAAAGGGCCATCCTTTTGATAAATGTTGTGGGTTCCACCACTGCAGAGAGCGATGAGTACGGCTGCTTACCAACACTAGATCGGTTAAAAGACCCTGTGATTGGTTCCAGTGACATGCTAAGCATTCCTGGAGGGGACGCATGCGAAGCTTGGAATGGTGAACAAATATGATGCAAGAGGACATCATTCCCAGCAGCTGCATATACACTCGAGCTGGTAGTGAGTGAGTGGGCTGAAACAGGAGAACTAGAGACTGAATATTGCGAATTCTGGCTGCATTGCAGAAGGCCAGAGCCCTTTCAGTATCTAAAGTGGCTCATAGATAGATTTGAGTGTTGGAAGGTTGAAGATGCGATTTCAACACAATGACTGTGAATCCTGGTTGGTGTAGTAACTGAAGTGTCCTGTGAGCGCACTGGAGACACTTTGGATACGTACTGGCTTTGATGAGCCAGTCGCACAAGTTACTTACCTTCGGTAACGATATATCTGTAAGAAACAGCAGTTAGTATTAGATTCCTTACCTTAGAATATCCCCAGGCGTCAGACTGGATCCGGAAAATTTTGCGTAGCAGTACCCTGCGCGTCGGTAGGCGTCGTCTGGGGCTCCACGTCCGTCGTCAGCGTCGTTGGCGCCGGGATGACGTCCGAGTACTAGGCGCCGCCCTCGCGCACTGACGTCAGTTCTTATACATAGCTTTTCCGCGCCAGAAACGCAGTCATGATAAAAACCAACACTGGTGCCATGAAGCTAGGGCCCTGAAAGGGGATGACCTTAAACCTAGATATCGGTTCGCAGAACGGGGAGGATGGGTGGGGCGGTAAGGAATCTAATACTTACTACTGTTTCTTACAGATATATCGTTACGAAAGGTAAGTAACTTGTTCAACTGAAAGAAACAGGTTAGTATTAGATTCCTTACCTTAGAATAGATACCCCAGCAATACCAACCCCAGTGGTGGGTCTGCGAACAAAGATCACACCAGAAAGTCCTGGAGAACGGAACGACCGAAAAAGCCATCTCTCCGGACTTGGCTGTCCAGGCAGTAGTGTCTTGCAAACGTGTGAAGCGAGGCCCACGTAGCTGCCTGACAGATGTCCTGCAAGGGGACTCCCCGACCCAGGGCAGTAGTAGCCGCCGTGGGCTGAGTGGAATGGACCCTCAGCCCAACAGGAGGCTCCTTTTTAGTCAAAGAGTACCATACCTTGATGCACAACATGACCCACCGAGAGATGGTCCGCTTGTGCACCGCCCGACCTTTCTTTGCGCCCACGTAACCAACTAAGAGTTGGTCATCCACTCGGAACTAGCGTGTGTGATCCAAATAGAATGAGAGAGAACGTTTTGGGTCCAGACGGTGGAGCCTCTCCCTCTTTCGAGGGATGCGGAGGCGGAAAGAAGGTGGGCAAGGTGATGGACTGCCCGATGTGGAAGGCTGTGACTACCTTGGGCTGGAAAGAGGGTCACGTCCGCAACACAACTTTGTCTGGATGGACAGAAAGGTGATGGCAACAAGGAATGCAGTCTTCAGAGTAAGGAGACTAAGAGTACAGTTATGAGGTGGCTCGAAAGGAGCGCACATCAGATAAGTCAGAACAAGGTTCAAGTCCCACTGAGGCATCACGAATGGAACAGGAGGGAACGTAGGAGTGATGCCCTTCAAAAACCTATTTACAACTGGGGACTTGAACAAAGAGGGCTGATCAGGGAGCCTTGAGAAGGCGGAAATAGCAGAGAGGCAGCCCTTGATAGTGCCCAGAGCAGAGCCCTGCTGGGCAAGAGAGAGAAGAAAGGGTTGAACCTCTGAAAGAGGGGCAGAAAGGGGATCCACAGCCTTTGCTGTGCACCATGCCACAAATTTGTTCCACCTGCAGGCGTATACCGATTTTGTGGAAGGACGCCTGGCTGCCAGAATCACATTACAGACTTCAGGAGGCAAGTCAAATGGCTTCAACTGCCGCCGCTCAATCTGCACGCATGCAAGTGGAGACTGGACAGGTTCGGGTGGAGGACCGTCCCGTGCTGCTGCGACAGAAGGTCCTCCTGAAGAGGCAGATCAGCAGACGTGCTGAGTAGCTCGGGATACCAGTATCTTCGTGCCCAGTCCGGAGCTACAAGGATGACTTGGGCCCGGTCGCGTCTGATCTTCTTCAGCACTCTGGGCAGAAGTGGTATGGGCGGAAAGGCGTACAACAGACAGCAGCTCCACTTGCGACGAGTGCCGCCTTGGAAATTCCAACGCACAGAACTGATGACGTTACGCGTTCTCTTCTGTGGCGAAGAGATGTAACCAAGGCTCACCCCACTGCTGAAAGAGGCTTTGCGCCACGTCCGAGTTCAGACGCCATTCGTAATCCATCATACACCGACGGCTGAGTTGGTCCGCCCTGGCGTTCAGGGAACCTGCCATGTGTTGAACCACCAGGGTCACGCCCTGATGGTCCAGCCACTGCCAAAGGCGCAGAGCCTCCGGCATAGGGTCCACGACACCACCCCGCCCTGTTTGTTGCAGTACCACATGGCGGTGGTGTTGTCCGGGAACACCTGCACTACACTCCCCCGGACAGAGGGGAGGAATGCCTTCAGTGCAAGCCGGATCGCCCGCAGCTCCAGAAGGTTGATGTGGAGCCTGGACTCCGCCGGAGACCAGAGGCCTCTGATCTCCGCCTCTCCCATGTGGCCCCACCAGCCCTGGAGGGACGCGTCCGTCACAACTACGTGCTCCGGTTGGGGTAGTGAGAGGGATCTGCCGCTGACCCAATCACGGTCCATGAGCCACCACTGCAACTGTCTTGCAGTGCCCTCGGAGATCAAGACATGGTCGGACAAGTTGCCCTGATGCTGGGCCCACTGAAACTTCAGGTCCCACTGCAGAGCCTGCATCCGCCACCTGGCGTGATGCACCAGAAGGATGCAGGAGGCCATCAGCCCCAGAAGCCGCAGCGTCAACCTGACCGTGACTCGGGATAAAGGCTGAAAGATTGGAATCAGAGCCTGAATATCCTGAACCCGCTGTTCGGGAGGATAAACCCGAAAATGCGCCGAATCTAGAACCGCACCGATGAAGAGGAGCTTCTGAGAGGGGCACAGGTGTGACTTCGGCACATTGATGGAAAACCCCAGCTGGTGCAACACACACCCGACACACTTTGACACCTATGCACCCGCAGCCCGTGGGTGAGGTAACAAGAGCATTTCGGTGCTCAAGGGTAGATTGACTCTCCTAATGTCCAGATTTTCAGTCGTTTTAGTCCTAACTAGTCAGGATTGTCCGTACTCACCTTTTTCTTGAACTGTACTGTCCATAGACGTTGTTACGCATCTCGCGTGTGAGTTCAAACTCTGCACACGCGTTCCGTGGGCCTCCTATTACTTACCTAAAGTTAGGGTAGTGTAGTCCCAGCGATCCTACAGCCTCTGGACAGATCCATTCCTTCTATCGACTTCCTTATACCACTTGTTTAGTATATGGTTTGTTGCGCCCCTAGGGCAACATTGTAACTCGTGCAACTTAACATATTTTTCCTAAGAGTATTGTCATGTGCTCAGCCCTCTGATCTCATAAAGAGTTCAGAGGTGTTTGTTAGTTAATAAATATCTTGTTTATTTTCATAACTACCTGTGTGGTGTCCTTTCATTTGGTATTCAAGGGGTTATATGTGGTAAAACAGCTGGCTTCACATGCCAAAAGAGTTTAGCCTAAGACTGCTTTGTCCATGCTACCATTAGGATAGCTGGTCTATAAGGTTGACTTACAACCAATCACCATTAGGGTTGTTTGGACTGATACCAGGTGATCAATAGAACTAGTGAGCATCATATATCAGGCCAACTTCTCACAGTCAGTGACCGACATCAGTCGGTCGCAATCCTCACAAGGCTTGAAACCAGGCATCCCCTAGGCACCGTCCGGAGTCGCAAGACTCAAGAAAAAATGATCAAAAGGGATCAAAAAAGTCTAGTCAAAAAGTGACTAAAGTACTGTTTTTTCCAGATCTGCGCTTGCTGGCGCGGAAAAAAGAAGAACTGACGTCAGCACGCGGAAGCGGCGTCTAAGTACTACGCAAAAATTTCCGGATCCAGTCTGACGCCTGGGGATATTCTAAGGTAAGGAATCTATCACTAAGTGTCTCTTTCAGATTTTTAATTACATTTATATAGCGCTTACTACCCCGGATGAGGCGTTGAAGCGCTTTTTCAGCAAGTAGCACGCTGCTCTGGAACCCAAGAAGGATTAGTGTGGAATTAATATAGTGAAATATGAAAGTAATTTGGGTGGTGGATATTAGTCAGTTATTTGGATCGAGAAGGATCGCAGAGGGATAGGAGAGGCAAAAAGGTTTGCATTTATACAGTGCTTGCTAAACGTGTTAAAGGAAGGCGATGGAAGGGAGACAGCTAGATCCTCTGGCATATGGATGATCTTAAAGCACATGGATAGCATTTACCATCCCTCTGGGCAGAGATGCACCTGCCTACATAGTGCCTATGTAAGGTTGATCCTCCACGACACAGAGGTTTTTTTTGAATGAAAGGGCCCACCAGTGCGATGACACCCACAGGGTGCACCTCCTAGGCAGATTGTGGTTTAATTCGTGCAATACTCTGTCCCACCAAGCTGAAGATAATCTTAGACAGAAGTTATTCTTCTTCACAGATGCTGTAGAGGACCTGGTGTGGCTCACACAACATGACCCAGCATAACCCCCAAAATATGCCGAACAATGGAAATAAAGGAGGAGCAAGAACCAAAGTCTACAGAGGCCCAGACATAGTGACACTCTCAAATTGTCTCTACGCCCACACGGCAGGAGCCACAGAAAAGGCCCTAGTTGCTGAGGTGGCTCTCAGCCTAGGCCCGCTATTAGCTCAACTGAAATAGGTGTCTCTACAGATTAAGATAACTATTTTGGAACAGACTGGTTAGGCTCTGGTGTATGAAGGAGAAGTTGGAAAGTTTTACCCTAGTTGACCAAGGGTCTCCTCCAGTGCCACGCTAGTGTTGTACAAGTGTTATTGAACCCTGGCGATATTCACCGCCAGGGTTAAGACTCTACCTAGGACACTAAGCTAATGCCCTCGCAATTTAGGGACATACCCAGGTTGGACGCTAAGACAAGCGCGTCCTGGTCTTCATATTCTCTGTTTGGATGAATAATCAGGCCAGCCTCCTGAAGCCGAGTGATTACCGGACCCCTGATGGCGACCAATAAGGATTACCCTTCGCCTGCTCCAACAACGCTAGCGACTCTGAGCCCACTTTAAGGTACCAGACTTGTTCCATGTCGCTCTCTCCCCCCTGCAGTGACCACTCCTACACCTCAGCTGACTCTCTGTCCCCACACTACCTACTTCATGACGCTGCCTCCCATCTGCAACTAACACTTACATACCTGAGCCTACTCAGTGCTCCTGCAATCACGGCTCCCATAGTAGGGTAGAAGTCTCCACTTAACATTCGTCGTGGGTAGTTCTCACATAGCCGACACTACAACACCAAAGGAGTCTCGCCTCCCTATCAACAGCTCGTCCTGTCCCTCCATCACAACCTGCAACAATGTCACCAGGCACGCCATTTGCCATTGAACCTCCCCTTTTGATCCACATGAAACCACACGTCTCGAATGCCTTCGCGATTAGCTTCCCTCCTAACCTCTCTCGAGAGCGAGAAGAACTCACAATCTAATCAGACAACACCCAGAAACACTATTTGTAGCCACATACCACTGCTCCCCTAAAGGACAGATTAAGATGGATCTCATCTTCCATACAGATGGACTTGAAAGCTGGAACACCGCACTGAGAATGCAACTTCACATATCTAAAACGACAACCACCTCACACAGCTGTAAACTGACGACCTCCCTCCCCAACCAAGCTTCTAGAAAAGGGAACACATCAGTGACCACCTACTCAAATGGCACAGTTTTGATACAGGCCAATAACGGGAACTTAAGAGGCCCGCGACTCCCTCTTCCCCACTCTTTGCTCCACCCACTTTTACTCGCTGCGTCCCGCTCCACCCCAGCCCCCCTCCACGATGCAAATATCTACTTCCTCTCCCCGGATGAGATCCCCCAGCTTCCCCCTCAGAAACATCCCTCATTCCTCCGTCGCCACGAACAGTGACCCTCAGTCCCCCAAGGTTGAGCAGTCCCCTCAGCCACCTTAATCCTAACCTCCTCAACATCACTCCATCATCCCACCGGCTCAGCCCACTGACCCCCGTCAATCTGTCGGAGATAATCAAGCCCCACCGCCCCATCAATCCTATCCGCTTCAACTACATACCTCTGTCACTAGGGCTCGGTCTACTGACCCCCTCAGCACTCAAGCAGAATCACGGAGGGAGAGCCCACGAATAAACCCCCCACCGAGGGCTGCTAACAGTGACAGGCAGGCTGACCTACATTAAACCTCACAATGTGACTCTGCCCCCCATCTCACGAGATGCCCATACCAGAAATTGCACACCACCAGTCCTGGATAATATGGTGCACCGGCTGGTCTTACTAGAAAGTCAGTTAGAAATTATATTCAGTGGTCTGGAAGAAATCCTTTCTAACCTAGACAAGGCTCGAAAGCCCCAAGAGATCCGACCACCAAGGCCTCCTAGAACCGACATGGGGATCCCACTTCAATCTCCCACAAGAATCAAAGCCCACGCAACTGGAGCACAGCCACACACCAATAAAGATGTAGAGATCTGATCAAAAAGACCTCTCAGATCTACAGCAGCAAAGTCTGATGAAGAAGCTATGGTCCTAGCCTCCACCTAGGTCTCCCCCCCTCCAACTGTCAATAACTCCAAGATTCAAGTGATCACGGGCTTCGGAAGAGACTTCCCGCACGTGAAAACTAGACCCCCGCCCTCCCTCCCCTCCATACCGAGGGCCCCTTTAGGAAAGAATACAATCAAAAACAATATATCTACTGTAGGAGAGTAGGGTCTGCAATCCTATGATCACCCCAGATTTTTTCTTTTTGCTTCACTGGTGTACAACTTCCCTGGCTGTGGGCCTGCTAATCAGACCCAAAGCCTAGCTGTTCTCTCACTAAATTGACGTGTACCTTAGGTGCATATACCAATTGGTACTGGGCCACCTTATCAGACCCTGTAACTCAGGGCATAGGTGTACCCAGGGCCTACCAGGGGCTGCAGCATGTATTATGTCACCCCTGGCTGGCCATCTAAATCTGACACAACTGGCTGCACGACAGCTGAGGCAAGGTGGTGTAATCACCCTTTGCTTTAGATATAGTATACCTATATCTAACCCTAAAATGGACACATGTATTCATATCAGTCACTCCTATGGCAGGCCTTGACAATCCTGAAGGCAGAGTGCTTGGAATTATGTGAGATGGTGCTCTGGCATGAGCTGAGCCCGTCTGCAGCTTGCGGAACCAAGTCCTAATAGCTGTTCTATGATAACGCGTACCATATACTCTTAAGTGCCTTACAATCCTCGCGGTTATTTGCCAACATTGGTATCGCTTTATCAAAACATGTCGAGTAAGGTGTCATACGAATTGGAATACTAACCCCTCGCCAATTCTGGCGACGGGGTTAGCATTCCACCCTTCTAGAGGGACACGACATGTATGTAACTGTGAATCCCGGTTAAAGTTAACTCAAGCCTCAGCATCAGAAAATGGATGCTGCCACCACAGACACAAGTCTGACCTCCTGCTGCTGGGAGTCCTTCCAGCGAGGAGAGCTTGGATAAAGGGTTTCCTGTCAGGGGCGGTGCTAGCACCATCCCAGACAGGGTTTTGTGTATCCTAGGTAGGCAGGGCTGAATAGGAAGGTGACTGCAAGTGGCACCCCGGTGCTCACTGTGCATATGCCGGCTTGAACCAGTTCCAGGGGCACACCAGCCCCTGAGCTGGGGGAAGTCCGGACAGGGGAGAGGGGTGTAACCACCCCCCTTCCTGGTCCCCACCCATGGGCAGGACCTAGTCCCGTACCAGCCCCTTTCTTTAGAATAAAGGTAGGAACGAGGACCCTTCCAAATTAGATCATTTGAATCCTGAAACTACTTTCTTCAAAAGGAACTCAAGACTTCCTCTCAAGATTACTCCCTTGTGACTAAGGAGTAGTCACCCTGCAGCAGCAGGCACCACCTAAGTATCTTGCGGTTTGCTGAAACGTCCTTCCTCCGGAACCAGACTGCCCAGCTCGACGAGACCCGACCTCCCTGCCCTCTCTGACCTCAACCTGGCTCTACAGCACAGCTGAGAACCGTAGGTGCGACGAGACCAGAGGACCCGGCGATCATCAGAACCAGCACGACACTGAACCAGCACGACCACCGAGGGACCCTCGAGTGGGTGCACTGGGGTAAGAGAAGCCCCAACCGCAAGCAGCACGAGCACCGAAGTCCAGCCCCCCAGCATCCACCAGATCTGCGTGGGGCCCTTTTGCTCCTGGGTTGCTGCTACGTTGTCCGGTCACTTGCCTGTTGGCTAGTTACCCTCCAGACTACGACCTACGTTGTTTTCACCGCTGGTCTAGCTCCTCTAGACTGGCCCTAGTCTCCTCCTGAAGGGGACCCTCCTGGTCCACTCAAGACGCCATTTTGTGTCGCCACGTGGGCTTGCCGTAGCCAAGGCTTGTTGCCTCCTTCACCGGATCCAGCATCGCCAGCAGCAGACATCCGACGTGGGACAGCTCGCAGACCTCCAGCCTGGTCGACATCAGCGCCCTGGTCCGTGCAGCAGCAGAATCCAGTGTCACCTCTTCGCCTGGCTGAGTGACCACGTCCGGTGCCATCCTGGTGCCCACCTAATCACTGGCTAGTGATTCAGAACTTGGTCCCCTCTGCTTACAGGTACTCTTCTTCAACTGATCCAGTCCTTGGATCAGCCCGGAACATCTTCACTGGTCGCCTGTGTGAGAAGGTGGCCTGATATGCAGTGCTCACTATTCTAGTGACCACTATGTATCAGTCCAGCAACCCTTATTGATGATTGGTTGTAAGTCAACCTTATAGACCAGCTATCCTAGTAGCGTGGATACGAGCAGTCTAAGGCTAAAGACTCGAGAGGGCGTGTTAAGCCAGCTGTTATACCACACATATACCCCTTGAACACCAAGTGAAAGGACACCACACAAGTGTTATAAAAATAAACAGTGTATTTATTAAAATCACAACAGCCCTGTACTCTTTATGAGGACAGGGTACTAAGCACAAAACAAAACTCTTATGAAAATACTTACGTTCGCACAGTATATACAAATGCCCGAGGGGCACGGAAAACCATATACTCTGAAAGTGGAATGTGAAATTACTAGCAGGTAAGTACAGTACTAATAGGCTTTGGAATCGCTAGGACTTGACTATAGAATTGTTAGATTACTTCTAGGAGACCCAGGGGACTCGGGTGCAGAGTGTGCACTCTCCCGCGTGATGCGGGACAAAGTCTATGGTAGCTAGTAAATGCAAAGTTAGTGTTCTCAGGCGAACCCGACCTGGTAGGAGGAAAACGAAAGTGGATTCTGACCCTTGGATAGTGAGGCTATGCTGGGGCACCGAAATGCCGAAGTTACCTAGCCCAGGGGCTGCAGCTGCATATGTCTCAAAAGACGTCGGGAATCCTCGTAGACGGACCAGGAGCCTGGAAGGAAGATGCTGGCAGGCGACCAGTGAAGAGAGTTCTAAGTGATCCAAGCCTGGATCTTGAAGAGAGATGACACCTGAAAGCAGAGGGGACCAAGTTCGTGACTACTAGCCAGTAGTCAGGTGGCACCAGGAGGGCACCGGATAGTAGTCACCTCGACTAGGTGAGTGGGTGACGCTGTGCTCTGCAGATCTCACGGACCAGGAGGCGTTGTCGGCGACCAGGATGGAGGAGCGAGCTGTCCCACGATGGATGAAGCTGTCGGCGTCGCTGGACCCAGGATTGGGCAACAAAGCCTTGGCAAATTCAAGCCCACGCGGTGGACCTAAAATGGCGTCTGGAGTGGACCAGGAGGGTCCGGGGTGCTTCTCTTGCAGAAGGAAGCAAGAGCCAGTCTGGAGCAACCAGACCAGCAGCAGTGATGTCGTCGGGCGTCGTTAAGAAGGCCACAAGCCAGCGGGCTAGTAGCCAAACAACGCGGTGAGCAGCAAAAAGCAGAAGGGCCCCACGCAGATCGTGGAGATGCTGGAGGGCTGATCTTCGGTGCTGGAGCTGCTCAGGGTCGGGGCTTCTCGGACCCCAAAGCACTCACCAGAGGGACACTCGGCGGGCTTGTTGTGAAGAAGTCGTGCAGTCTTGGCGATCGTCGGTCCCTCGAGGTCTCGTCGCACTCACGGTTCTCAGCTTGGCTGTAGAGGTGAGTAGAGGTCAGAGGTGCCAGGGAAGCCGGGTCTCGTCGAGCTGTGTCGTCGGATTCCTGTGGAAGGACTTGCAGCAGACCGCAGTGTTCTTAAGATGGTGCCTGCGGATGCAGGGTGACTACTCCTTAGTCACAAGGGAGAATCTTGAAGAAGAAATCTTGATGTCCTTTCGCAGAAAGTCGTGCCTTGATTCCAAAGATGATCTAATTTGAACAGGGGGCCCGCTCCTATCTTTATACTAAGAAAAGGGGCTGACCCGGTGACTAGGCCCTGCCTATAGGTGGGACTAGGAGAGGGGTGGTTACACCCCTCTCCCATGCCGGACTTTCCCCAGGCTAGGGGCTGGTGTGCCCCTGGAACTGGTTCGGACCGGCCTATGCGTAGTGAGCACCGAGGTGCCACTCAGCAGTCACCTTCCTGTAAAGCCCTGCCTACCCAGGATACACAAAACCCTGTCTGGGATGGTGCTAGCACCGCCCCTGACAGGAAACCCTTTGTCCAGGCTCCCCTCGCTGGAAGGACTCCCAGCTGCAGGGGGTCAGACTCGTGTCTGTGGTGGCAGCATCCATTTTGTGGAGCTGAGGCTTCGTTTAACTTTACCCGGGTTCACAGTTACATACATGTCGTGTCCCTCTAGAAGGGTGGAATGCTAACCCCGTCGCCAGAATTGGCGAGGGGTTAGTATTCCAATTCGTATGACACCTTACTCGACATGTTTTGATAAAGCAATACCAAAGATAGCATTTAACCGCGAGGATTATAATGCACTTAAGAGTATATGGTATGCGTTATCATGGAACAGCTATTAGGACTTGGTTCCGCAAGCTGCAGACAGGCTCAGCTCATGCCAGAGCACCATCTCACACGATTCCAAGCACTCTGCCTTCAGGATTGTCAAGGCCTGCCATAGGAGTGACTGATAGGAATCTGTGTGTCCATTTTAGTGTTAGATATAGGTATACTATATCTACAGTAAAGGGTGATTACACGACTTTGCCCCAGCTGTCATGCAGCCAGTTGTGTCAAATTTGGGAGGCCAGCCAGGGGTGGCATAATACATGCTTCAGCCCCTGGTAGGCCCTGGGTACACCTATGCCCTGAGTTACAGGGTCTGATAAGGTGGCCCCGTACCAATTGGTAAATGCACCTAGGGTACACATTGTAATTTAGAGAGAGAACAGCCAGGCTGTGGGTCTGATTGGCAGGCCCACAGCCAGAGAAAGTCGTAAACCAGTGAAACAAAAGCAAAAAATCTGGGTGATCATAGGATTGCAGACCCTACTCTCCTACAGCCTGCCAGCAACTTCCACTTCAGGCTCCTGGTTCGTCAACGAGGATTCCCGACGACACTTGAACCCTATGCAGCCGTAGCCCCTGGGCTAGGTAAACCGAGTATCTGAAAGAGACACGTTAGTGATAGATTCCTTACCTTAGAATATCCCCAGGCGTCAGACTGGATCCGGAAAGTTTTGCGTAGCAGTACCCTTGCGCGTCGGTAGGCGTCGTCTGCGGCTCCGCGTCCGTCGTCGGCGCCGTGATGACGTCGTCGGAGTACTTAGATGCCTTCGGGCCCGGCGCCGCAGGGCCCCACGATCCCGACACCGCCGGTGCCGCTGGACCCTCCTCGGGCAATGGACCGTCCCCGGTGGACCTTACGACCCCCCCGGGGTCGGTCCGTGTGGTGTCCCCTCCGGCGTCGTCCTCGGGCGGCGCCGGCCCCGATGCCTCCTCTCAAACGGTTCCGACGTCGGGACGACGCCTATCGGCGCCGCTCTCGACGCCGTTCGGAGATTTTCCTTTCTATGAACCGTCCTCATTCACTTATGACCCTGAATCTCAGGAGATGGGGGAAGAGGAGAATTGGGAGGGGTCTGAGGACCCTCTGACAAGGGAATGTCAGTCTAACATGGACTGGACAGGAGACCTTGGGGAGGCCAGTGGCCTGGACACCTCTCCAGACACTGGATTCGTCTCTCCTCCTACCGTGGCTTCGGAGGAGGGCGCTACATATAGTGTGGTGTTGATGAGGGCTGCTAAGGCCTTGGGCCTTGAGCTCCCCGTCGCGGCCGTGAGGACTAACCTCCTCACTGAGGTCCTTAAGCCGCAGTCATGCTCCATGGAGCCTCTGCTGCCGTTTAATGAGGCCTTGACGGACGTTCTTTTGGGCACTTGGTCCAGGCCCGCTACAGGTTCGCCTGTAGATAGGAACGTGGCCAGACGCCACCGCCCGGCCCCGGGCGACCCATGTTTCCTGTCCACCCACCCCACCCCGAGAGTCTGGTTATCCAGGCCTCTAACTCCCAGACCGCCTTCCCGACGGCTCCCCCCGATCGGGAATCCAAGAGGTACGAGGCCTATGGCAAGAAGGTGTTCTCGTCCCTTAGCTTGGGACTGCGGTCTTCCAACACCGCATGCCTCTTGGGCCGTTACACCCACTTTCTGTGGGAAACGGTGGCGGAAGTGCTGCCAGAGTGTCCGTTGGAGGTACGGGCCAAACTCGGCCAAGCCCTAGTGGAGGGCCGGGACGCAGCAAAGTATTCAATCAGGTGCGGACTGGATACTACTGACTCGCTGGGCAGAGCGATGGCTACGACGGTGGCGATACGACGCCACGCCTGGCTGAGATCCGCCATCTTCTCGGCAGACGTCCAAAATACACTCATGGATATGCCGTTCGATGGCTGTCGCCTCTTTGGCGACAAGGCAGACCACGCGCTTGAGCGCTTTAAGGACTCCAGGGCTACGGCCAAGTCCTTGGGCCTCTCGGCCCCGCGCCAGCAAATGGGTGCCTTTCGCTCCTTTCGTGGCCAAGGAAGGGGCGCCCCCACACGTGCCGCCAGCCACTCGCCGCAAACTGTCGTCCAGCGCGGCGGCGGCCGTGGAAACCGCCGTGGAGGTGGTCGGGGAAACAAGCGGAGCCAGTCCACACCTGCCCCCGCAGCATCCGCCTCTAAACCCTCCTAGTCCGTGCTTTTCGGCCCATGTGACGCCAGTGGGAGGCAGGGTTCGCCATCACCGCTTTCACTGGCGCACAGTCACTTCGGACAGGTGGGTGCTGCAGATCGTCCGAAGGGGCTACTCCCTCCCCTTCGAGACGACCCCTCAAGCCATGCCACCGCGTATCGGGGGATCAATTGCGGCTCCTGCAGGAGGAAGTTTTGGCCCTCTTGGCCAAGGGGGCCATCGAGCGCGTTCCTGGGCCAGAAGTAGGACGTGGTTGCTACTCCCACTACTTCCTGGTACCCAAGAAGGGCAAAGGGGGCCTACGCCCTATCTTGGATCTGAGGAACGTCAACGGCTTCCTCCGGAAGGAGAAGTTCAAAATGCTGACACTGGCTCAGGTCTTGGCTGCCCTAGACCCAGGAGACTGGATGGTAGAGTTGGACTTGCAGGACGCATACTTCCACATCCCCGTCCTGCCGGCCCACTGGCGTTAACTGCGGTTCACGGTAGGCCTCGAGCACTTTCAGTTTACCGTGCTCCCCTTCGGCCTTACCAGCGCCCCACGGGTGTTCACGAAGGTGATGGCGGTGGTCGCAGCTCACCTGCGCAGGTTAGGGGTTTCAGTCTTCCCCTACCTAGACGACTGGTTGTTAAAGGCGGGCTCGCCCCAGGCAGTCGTCAACCACCTCCAGACTACGGCGGATCTCCTGCACCGGCTGGGATTTTCCATCAATGTGTCGAAGTCACACCTGTGCCCCTCTCAGAAGCTCCTTTTCATCGGAGCAGTTCTCGACTCGGCGCAGTTTCGGGTTTACCCGCCCGAACAGCGGGTTCGGGATATACAGGCCCTGATTCCGATCTTCGGGCCGTTATCCCGGGTTTCGGTCAGGTTGACGCTGCGGCTTCTGGGGCTGATGGCATCCTGCATCCTTCTGGTGCATCACGCACGGTGGCGGATGCGGGATCTGCAGTGGGACCTGAAGTTTCAGTGGGCCCAGCACCGGGGCAACCTGTCCGACCATGTCCTGATCTCGGAGGGCACTGCGAGACAGCTGCAGTGGGGGCTCACGGACCGCGATTGGGTCAACGGCAGATCCCTCTCCCTTCCCCAACCGGAGCACGTGGTTGTGACGGACGCGTCCCTCCAGGGCTGGGGAGGCCACTTGGGAGAGGCGGCGATCAGAGGACTCTGGTCTCCGGCGGAGTCCCGGCTCCATATCAATCTGTTGGAGCTGCGGGCGATTAGTCTGGCACTGAAAGCATTCCTCCCGTCTGTCCGAGGGATTGCAGTGCAGGCGTTCACGGACAACACCACCGCCATGTGGTACTGCAACAAACAGGGCGGGGTGGGGTCGTGGACCCTATGCCAGGAGGCTCTGCGCCTCTGGCAATGGCTGGAACATCAGGGCGTGACTCTGATGGTTCAACACCTGGCAGGTTCTCTGAACGCCAGGGCGGACGAACTCAGCCGCCGGTGCATGCTGGATTACGAATGGCATCTGAACTCGGACGTGGTGCAAGGTCTCTTTCTGCAGTGGGGAGAGCCTTGGTTAGATCTATTCGCCACCGAAGAGAACATGCAATGTCATCAGTTCTGCGCGTTGGAATTTCCAAGGCGGCACTCGCTCGGAGACGCTTTTCGCCGCGAGTGGAGCTGCGGTCTGTTGTACGCCTTTCCGCCTATACCTCTTCTGCCCAGAGTGCTGAAGAAGATCAAGCGCGACCGGGCACCAGTCATCCTTGTGGCTCCGGACTGGGCACAAAGGTACTGGTATCCCGAGCTACTCAGTATGTCAGTCGATCCCCCCGTTCGTCTGCCTCTTCAGGAGGACCTTCTGTCGCAGCAGCAGGGGACGGTCCTCCACCCGAACCTGTCCAGTCTCCACCTCCATGCGTGGAGATTGAGCGGCGACAGTTGAGGCCATTTGACTTGCCTCCTGAAGTTTGCAACATCATTCTGGCAGCCAGGCGTCCCTCCACAAAGACGGTATACGCCTGCAGGTGGAACAGATTTGTGGCATGGTGCACAGCAAAGGCTGTGGATCCCCTCAATGCCCCTCTCTCTGAAGGTTCTTCTCTTCCTTCTTTCTCTTGCCCAGCAGGGCTCTGCTCTGGGCACTATCAAGGGCTATCTTTCGGCTCTTTCAGCCTTTGTGAGGCTGCCTGACCAACCTTCTTTGTTCAAGTCCCCTATCGTAATTCGATTCCTGAAGGGCATCACTCATACTTTTCCTCCTGTTCCCTTCGTGATGCCTCAGTGGGACTTGAACCTGGTTCTCACATTTCTGATGTGCGCTCCCTTTGAGCCACTTCACAACTGTCCTCTTCGCCTTCTTTCTTTGAAGACTGTCTTCCTGGTAGCCATCACCTCTGCCAGGAGAGTGAGTGAGCTCCAGGCTCTTTCTTGTAAGCCTCCTTTCCTTTCAGTCCATCCGGACAAGGTTGTTTTGAGGACTAGGACTTCTTGCTTAAGGTGGTCACGGCCTTCCACATTGGGCAGTCCATCACATTGCCCACCTTCTTTCCGCCTCCGCACCCCTCGAGAGAGGAGGAGAGGCTCCACCATCTGGACCCAAAACGTGCGCTCTCGTTCTATCTGGATCGCACACGCCAGTTCCGGGTATATGATCAACTCTTTGTTGGGTACGCGGGCTCTAAGAAAGGGAAAGCGGTGCACAAGAGGACCATTTCTCGATGGATTATCATGTGCATCCAGGCGTGTTACTCCTTGGGCTGAGGGCTCATTCCACTCGAGCCACGGCCACTACAACTGCCTTGGCCCGCGGTGTGCCCTTGCAGGACATTTGCCAGGCAGCTACGTGGGCCTCGTTGCACACATTTGCAAGGCACTACTGCCTGGACAGTCAAGTCCGGAGGGATGGCTACTTCGGCCGTTCCGTTCTCCAGGACTTTCTGGTGTAAATATTGGTTCGCAGACCCACCACCACGGGGATGGTATTGCTGGGGGTATCTATTCTAAGGTAAGGAATCTATCACTAACGTGTCTCTTTTAGGTGCACAAGTTACTACTTGTCTAACGATATATCTGTAAGAGACATTAGTTAGTGATAGATTCCTTACCGACCCACCCATCCTCCCCGTTCTGCGAACCGATATCTAGGGTTAAGGTCATCCCCTTTCAGGGCCCTAGTTTCTTGGCACCAGTGTCGGTTTTTGTCATGGCTCTGCGCTTCTGGCGCGGAAAAGCTGTGGCTAAGAACTGACGTCAGCACGCGGAGGCGGCGTCTAAGTACTCCGACGACGCCATCACGGCGCCCACGACGCCGACGACGGAGCCGCAGACGACGCCTACCGACGCGCAAGGGTACTGCTACGCAAAACTTTCCGGATCCAGTCTGACGCCTGGGGACATTCTAAGGTAAGGAATCTATTCTAAGGTAAGGAATCGATCACTAACTAATGTCTCTTACAGATATATCGTTACACAAGTAGTAACTTGTGCACCACGGTGCTCCAGCGTAGATCCACTCTCTAAGTGTCTAGATACACTTTCGTTTTTGACCTACCTAGTCGGGTTCGCCCGAGAACACTAACTGTTGCATTTACTAGTATCCATAGACTTTGTCCCGCATTAAGCGTGAGAGTTTACACTCTGCACACGACGTCCCTAGGCCTCCTGCTTCTAATCTAAGGGTTCAGCATTGTAGGTCCAGCGTTTCTAAATTCTCTGAGAATAGTACTTACCTGCTAGTAATTTCGCATTCCACTTCCAGAGTATATGGTTTTTCGTGCCCCTCGGGCATTTGTGTAAATTGTGCGACTTTCAGTATTTCTTTAAGAGTTTTGTATTGTGCTTAGCGCCCTGTCCTCATAAAGAGTCCAGGGCTGTTGTGTTCTAAATAAATATCCTTTTATTTTCATAACAACTTGTGTGGTGTCCTTTCACTTGGTGTTCAAGGGGTATATGTGATGGTATAACAGCTGGCTTAACACGCCCTCTAGAGTTTAGCCTAAAGACTGCTCTTGTCCATGCTACTAGGATAGCTGGTCTATAAGGTTGACTTACAACCAATCATCAATAAGGGTCGTTTGGTATGATACATAGTGATCACTAGAATAGTGAGCACTGCATATCAGGCCAACTTCTCACATCTACCAACTGCAAGCTCATTAATTGTAGATCAGCCCCCAAGAATGCAACAGATCTAGCTGAAGTCATCCTCTCGCAGAACTTTGACACTGCGCCGGACACACGCTTGATCCCGTCTTCTCCTCCAGCAAGGACATCGCCTTCAGCCACTCCACCGGACTCCACTGGACAGACCACAGCTGCGTCCACTTCAGCTTCAGAAGGACCACGACATACCGCCACCCGCAACAGGTTCCCCGTAGGAGCTGGAACAAGATCACCTCCGACCAGCTCTCCACATCCCTGAACCTGAATCCTCCCGCCAGATCAACGAACCCCAACCAAGCAGCCGACAGCCTCAACCAGTGGATCACCAACTGCGCTGACGACCTCGCACCCTTGAAAAACCATCCTAGCAGGCCCGGCAGCAAGAAGGCTCCCTGGTTCAACGACGATCTCAAGAACTCCAAGAAGAACTGCCGCACCCTCGAGAAAGCCTGGCGCAAAGACCCGACTATAGACAACATGACTGCCCTCAAGCACGCCACACGCAAACACCACCAGCTGATCCACACCACCAAGAAGACAGCATTCAAGGAACGACTAGACAACAACTCACACAACAGCAAGGAACTCTTCAGCATCGTCAAAGTGCTCTCCAACCCCAGCGCCGGAACCAACAACATCACCCCCTCGCAAGAACTCTGCGACTCACTCGCCTCGTTCTTCCACAGCAAGATCGCCGACATACACAACAGCTTCGGCACACAACCACGCACGCAACCACCGAACCGACGCCCCCCACCACCACCCTCCGCGCCTGGACCCCGGTCAGCACCGAAGACACCATCCACACAATAAACACCATCCACTCCGGATCACCAACCGACCCTTGCCCCCACCACGTCTTCAACAAGGCCGCCTCCGTCATCGCACCCCAACTCCCAGACGTCATCAACTGCTCCTTCAACACGGCCACCTTCCCAGAGAGCTGGAAGCATGCTGAACTTAGCGCCCTCCTGAAGAAACCATCAGCAGACCCCACCGACCTCAAGAACTACCACCCCATCTCGCTCCTCCCTTTTCCTGCCAAAGTCATCGAGAAGACCGTCAACCGACAGCTTGCCGCCTTCCTCGAGACGAACGGATCCCTCGACCGGCTTCCGAGCCAACCACAGCACCGAGACCGCCCTCATCGCAGCCACTGACGACATCCGAGCCCTGCTCAACAACGGGGGAAACAGCTGCCCTCATCCTCCTGGACCTCTCCGCAGCGTTTAACACTGTCTGCCACCGCACCCTAGTACAACGCCTCAGCAACATCGGAATCCAAGAGAAGGCTCTGGAGTGGATCATCTCGTTCCTCGCCAGAAGAACTCAGAGAGTCCGCCTCCCCCGTTCAGATCCGAGGCCACCGAAGTCATCTGCGGCGTACCACAAGGATCGTCGCTCAGCCCCACCCTCTTCAACATCTACATGAGCCCCCTCGCGCACATCGCACGCCAACACAACCTCAACATCATCTCCTACGCCGACGACACTCAGCTGATCCTCTCCCTCACCAATGACGCAGCCACCGCCAGAACCAACCTACATGAAGGGATGAAAGACGTAGCCGAGTGGATGAAGAACAGCTACCTGAAACTGAACTCAGACAAGACGGAAAACCTCATCCTGGGACCATCTTCCTCCGCCTGGGACAACTCCTGGTGGCCCCCCGCCCTGGGCAGCGCACCCAAACCAATGGACCACGCATGCAACCTGGGCTTCATCCTGGACTCCTCCCTCTCGATGACCAGACAAGTCAACGCCGTCTCATCTTCATGTTTCAACATCCTACGCATGCTCCGTAAGATCTTCCGATGGTTCCCCACCGAAACCAGGAAGACGGTCACCCAGGCACTCGTCACCAGCCGACTGGAATACGGAAACACCCTCTACACCGGAACCACAGCCAAACTACAGAAGAGACTCCAACACATCCAGAACGCCTCCGCACGACTCATCCTGGACATCCCCCGTCACCGCCACATCTCCGGACACCTGAGAGACCTGCACTGGCTCCCCATCAACAAGAGAATCACGTTCCGACTCCTCACCCACGCACACAAGGCTCTCAACGACCTGGGCCCCAGGTACCTCAACAACCGCCTGACCTTCTACACTCCCACCCGCCAGCTTCGATTGACCAGCCACGCCCTCGTCGCTGTTCCACGCATCCGAAGAGCCACCATGGAAGGAAGATCCTTCTCCTACCTGGCAGCCAAGACATGGAAGTCCCTCCCTGTCAAACCCAAGACCACCTCTCCTTCAGGAAGCAACTCAAGACCTGGCTGTTCGAGCAGTAGCAGACCCCCCTCCCCCAAGCGCCTTGAGACGCTCCGGGTGAGTAGCGCGCTATATAAATTTCTTGATTGATTGATTGACTGCGTTCATCACGGAGACATGGCCTCCCCACCGTGCTTAGACATGTTGGTGTCCCCAGGTTTCAACATCATCAATAAAAACAGAAATGACTAGCGCGGAGGAGGGGTAGCCATCATCCATAAAGATGACATTGACACCACCGTAATGGACCCATGCGATTATAGCTCCTTTGAGTGCTTATCTGTCACCATCAAGAATAAGGACAACAGCCAGTTAGTTGGTCACCTTCTCTACCACCGATCCGGCAACACCACTACTTTTGGTGAACACCTTTCCGACCTGATTGCCCAATGCGCACTCAAAGACACTCGTTGGAACGAGACCAACAACACACTAATTCAATCGCTCAATACTCTTCTCTGTGACAACAACCTTCTCCAATATTGCTCTGAAGAAACTCACTACAAAGGTGCGACCTTCGATGCCATCATTTCCCAACAAACACAATTAGGATCGACAACATCCTGCCAGTAGACTGGTCGGATCACCACATGATCTTATTTCACATCAACTAAAGAGTCTTATCCCTGCCTCCTGTGCAAGACCCCCCCCAGATGGTCCAGAAATCTCCCTCAGATTCCCCTGGACGTCATGGAAGATAGGTTAAAGCTACTCCTACCCAGCGACAAAGCTCTATCCACAACCGACCTCACTTCGCTCTATAACACGAATATGGTAATCCTTCTTGACCAATTAACTCAGTTGAAACAAAGAAAAAACGGAGCCATTCTGTCCAGATCTTGGTTCGACTCTGACACTAATGAAGAAAGAAGACAACTAAGAGCTGCAGAAAGACGATGGAGGAGCGTGCCAAATATCTTCCACCGAGACAATCTCAGATCTATCCGGAAGTAAATCA
Source organism: Lissotriton vulgaris (assembly GCF_964263255.1). Lineage (NCBI taxonomy): Eukaryota > Metazoa > Chordata > Amphibia > Caudata > Salamandridae > Lissotriton > Lissotriton vulgaris. The sequence continues at coordinate 1,149,530,424 of NC_141685.1, read as the reverse complement.
ACAATCATATCAAGAAAACAAAAAAATCCATGTATTTCCGCTCTGCTCTGGATAGCGCAAAAACAGACCCAAAGAGCTCTTCAGTATTATCAGACAGCAAACTTCCAAACCGGATTCCTCTCTGGGGCAGGTCTCCAAAGAACTTTGTGACAACTTCGCCAACTTCTTCACTGATAAGATCTCTAATATCGAGAGCTCTCTGGTTACCAACACTTCTCCCACTCCCTATAGCAGCATGGGGGAGGAGGCTTGGTAGCACTCCCCCAATCATTACTAAACCCTGGTCACTCTTCCAGCCCATTCTAGAAGAGGAGATAGTCAAACTTATCTCCCCTTCTAAACCTTCATCTCACACCCTAGACCCCCTTCCTGCTCAACCTACCAAAAAAACGAAACTCTCCCTAGCCCCACTGTGGTGCAGGATTATTAACAGCTCCCTAAAAACCGGAATCGTCCCAGAATGCCAGAAAGTGGGACAAGTCACTCCATTGCTAAAAAAAAAACAGGCCTGGACATAAATGACAAACAACTTTAGACCTGTCTCTAACCTCCCTCTCCTTTCCGAAATCCTAGAAAGATGTGTACTCAAACAACTAACACAGCACTTGGATAATACCAACCTCCTCGACTCTCATCAGTCAGGATTTAGGAAAGGGTGCAGCACGGAAACCACAATCCTCAACATAATTGATGACATACATAAATCACTGGACTCAGACCAATGCTGCCTCCTCATTCTCCTTGACCTATCGGCGGCATTCGACACAGTTGATCATAATCTTCTCCTCAATGCCCTTGAGGAAAGGGCTGGTCTAGATTATGTGGTCCTCAACTGGTTGTCCTCAGTCCTCCACAACCGCTCCCAAAGAATCAAAATCAGAAGCTTTGAGTCCGACCCTCACCCAGTCAAGAGGGGAGTGCCCCAAGGCTCAGTGCTCTCCCGTCAGCTCTTCAACATTTACATGGAACCCCTCTCCACTCTAATCAGAAAAGCTAACACCCCCTTCCATCTCTACGCGGATGATACCCAAATCTACCTGGAAATCTCCTTTGCCAATTGCATTCACAGACTCAATGAAACACTAAAGGAAGTGCAACGCTGGCTGTCAAGCAACCACCTAAAGTTGAACCTGGACAAAACTGAACTACTCCTCATCTGGAACAAAGAAGAGAACCCACAAATGATCGAGTGGCTAAAATGGGAACAATGGGAACCTCGCCCTAGCTAACGCCGTCAAATCATTAGGCATCACACTCGACTCCAAACTTGACCTGACCAAACCCATCAAGATCTTGGCCAAGAGCGCCTTCCTTAACTTGAAGCTACTAAGCAAAATAAAACCTTTCATTCCATCCAAAGATCTTAAACAAGCCACCCAAGCATTGGTACTGTCAAGACTGGACTAAGGAAATGCAATCCTCTCTGGAATAGCCAAAACACATCTTGCTTCTCTGAAAATAACCCTCAACGTGGCTGCCAGAATGGTCACTGCAATAAAGAAATTTGACCATATTTCTCCAGCACTAAAAGATCTCGTTACCAATAAATGCGGGCGAACTTTAGAACAGCCTGCCTCACCCACAAAGCCCTTCACACAGGAAAACCCGAATATCAGGCATCTAAACTTAAAAAAGCAGGTCAGATCAGGAACCTCAGAAGCTCTAACACCCTACTTCTGATCCCGCTTAAAGCTCGAAATCAAAAAACGCAGACAGATCCTGTGCCGGAAATGCACCCAAAATATGTAACTCTATCCCCCCTCACATCAGAACTATTCCTTCCTTCCCTAAATTCAAAAGTCAGCTCAAAATCCTGATCCTCGACCGCTCCTTATCTAACCGATAGGAACAGTTGGGAGTGTCTAAAACGACATTGCTTCCCTCCCGGATGCGGAATGCCAAAACCCTGTAATGGATCCATTCTTTTCTCCTTACTGCGATTCGTAACCTGAATGTCTTGCTTTACTGTATTGTTTCTGCTTTCTTTTGCACTGCTCTGTAATTATGTGAAGCGGTCAGGCTAGCGCTATATTAAACTTCCTAAATAAAAATAAATAAATTGAACAATATTAACAATCTAGAGATGCTAAGAGTAGCCATCTATGTGAACAATGGGATGTAGGTTTATATGAAATTCAAGAGAGACATGGTGGATGAGTTGGCCACACAAACAACTGATTACTTACATCAACCTGGACAAAAACAATCAACTCTAGGCAAGTACCAAGCATGGGAAGGAAAGCAGCAGGCCAACATTTCTACAAACAATGGTGGAGAGGTCCCATTCTGGTCTTATCAAGGCAAACAACAGCTATGCCCATATTGAAGCACGAAACACAACAAAGAAACAGTTAGCAAAACAGTCCACTAGGAAAACAGTACCAGCGTACTATTGAAAGCAAACACTAAACACAGCAGCGGCATGGGATTTTTTTTTAGAAAACTGTATCCACTGTTGAATGTAGTTTCATAATTTCTCCTGAGCAGGGATAGATCCTGTAACGCCATTTATCAAGGGCCCACAGACCGTCATACCCTGATGGAAGGTACATGCATGAAGCTTGCTTGTGCAACTCTGCACTACAGAAGCCTCTTTAACGTCAATGATTTCAAATATGAGCTCAAAATAATATAGTATTACAAAAGAACCATCACTTCAACAAGACTTTGTCGAACTAAAAAAGAAAGACACCTCTTACAGAGGTTTAACGATTAAAGATGCGTTTCATGCTCTTTGTGAAGGCGGTCGCTTTGAGAACTATGCAGGCAATTAGGTACGGGCCACACACCAACATTACTTAACCCTGTGCCAAAAACAAAAATTAAAAAAAGGTCTGTCCTAGACTAATGTAATTGGGGTGTCATGAAAAATGCACTAACAGCTTTGGGCCGAGTTCATGCTATATTCCGCACTATGCAAGACGAGCAAAGGCAGCAGTGCAGTAATTATGTACTCAGTGTGGAGCAGCCTTCCACTCAGCCCCTCGGCTGCTGGCACAGGCGGCGGGGGTTGCGCTCTCCTCCACTGGCACCCAGAGAGGAGCGGCGGGATGATCCGATCCAGCCGTGACGGGTGCCCTCGGCGGCTAGGAGCGGGGCACAGTCATGGGCAGAGCCGGGAACGGGAGAGGGCTCCTCCCTTCTCAGCCACACATCTCCTGGCACCCGGCAGCTGCAGCGTACAAAAGAGGGTCATGTCATGAGTGAGCAACTATACAGTTACTGTACATAGTTTACATATTAGTATTACATAGCTTCCAGAGGCGCAACTAGAGTCAAAATTGGCAGAGTGTAGCTGTAGGGGCTCTAAGAAGGGACAAAAGAACAAAGCCTTGTTAAGAAAATGGTATTGTTAAAGACCTGTGAAGTACTCTCGTGCGGCCGCAGTAAGACAGACGGCAGACCACAACAGCTCCTCAACCCCACACAAGCCAGACAGGGAGCCTGGTGTTGCTCTGACCCGTGGGCCATTCACACTTCGGCTCCACTGACACCTCTGGCTCCAGGCCACCATAGGCAGGCCAATGCAGCTGGGGAAGAAGAATGCCTGGGCCTTGCCAACCAATGTATCTCCCTGAATTTAATGGGGGTGACTCATGTTCCGAGCTGATTCCACCAAGTGGCCAAAGCATTACAAACCAACAGCAATTTAGGCCAGAGTGGTGCAACTATGAAAATCTGTGACACTCGGTTTAAACCTAGGGTACTGTTGGGTTTAAGAGTTTTCCCGACAGCCTATGCATCATGGCAGCAGAGGCTCCGCCGGCTGAAGCACTTCTGTCAGGAGGTTAGTTTGACGGCCACTGTAGGGAGTACGAGGTGGAAAGCCTTGGCCGCCCTACGCAATACCACTGCATAACTTGCACCCTTCTCCGAAGCCACGGTAGGAGGAGTTAGCATGCCAAGGTCAGGAGAGGTGTCAAGACTGCTGGCACCCACCAAATCCTCAACTCAGTCCGGGTCAACTCACACTGTGCTGTGAGAGGGTCCTCAGACCCCTCCCAGTCCTCTCCTTCCTCCGAAGGCTGTGGAACAGGCCAAAAATACAGAGGCTGGAAATAGAAAGGCCCCATCGGCGTCAGAATCGGCATCGAGCGACGTTGTGTCCACGTCAGGGCTGAAACCACGGACAGCGTCGGGAGTGGTGCAGGTGGGATCGACGTCCGTGGAGGTTTCACAAGGTCAACCGGCGTTGACCGGGATCCAGGCCTGGATTCCTGGGGGCCCTGCGGCGCCGGAGCCAACAGCGGTGACAGAGCCGAAGTTGACGACAGTGAAGGGCGAGGACCCCCAAATGGGCCCATGGGGCCCGAAGGCGCGCCGGCGGCCCAAATAGGCGGGCCATGGCTGACAGAAATTCCTGCAGCTGGGCCGGAGTCGCTGACAGACCCGGGAAGGGCTGGTAGGCCGACGGCGACACAGTAGGCTCCGCCGGAGGCACCACCCTCAGCCGGGTTGCACGACAGCGTGCGTGGGCGGCGTTTAAGTAGCTGCTGTGACGTCAACTCAGCAACCACGACGCCAACGATGGAAGCGTAGGGGTACTGCTGAGGAAAACTTTCCGGATCCATTCTGACGCCTGGGGGGAATTGTAAGGTATGTGTTTCCTTCAGATACATCTCCTTGAAAGTAGGCGGGAGAAAACCTTTAGTGACTTTGGCACTGCAACATGTTCCATGTTAGAGTGCTTGCCACCTGGTAAGCTAAGCAATGTTGAAGGGCAATTCAGAAACTTTTATTTTACAATGTATGTGAACTGGCTTGCAATAATGCATAGAAAGTCCCTTCACCAACCATGGCATTTGAAGTCAATGAAACCTCACTGTGGTACTCTGTACAAGTTCTAGATCCCTTTCGTAAAGGGGAATTTATGCCGCAGTTTCAAAAGTGCTGCTTCATTTTAGACCGCTTAAATAACTCTGGGGGCATAACCGCCCAGTTCAACGCAAATGTTGCAGAACCTGCCCAGATAATCTTGAACATTGACCACGGATCCAAACTGACCTTGTGTAATGGCTGATGGGCTGTCGAAGGTTTCAACCCAGAGATTGGCTGATACTTCGGCACCGGTGAGTCTTGGGTTCTCAGACGAACATGGCTTGCCGGCAGGTTGAGGCGTTTTCAGAGCATCCCGAGTATCGACAACTTTTACTCTGCTCGACACGAAGCCGGCTTGTGGAGAGAAATGCTTTGAGGCTTTCGGCTTCGGGCTCAATGCCAGACTCCCATGAAAGCACTGCTCTGCCTCTCCAGCTTGTCTTTTGGGAGCCCAAGACAGACCTGCTGACGCCACTGAAGCAAGATGCATTCCTTTAGTTCTCAGTGACGGAAGTTGCTCTGGTTGATAAAATGTCACTTACCTCTTATTTGGCATCTTAAGATTCAGAGAAGTGTACCTCTTCTTTCGGAATGTGGCTTCATGTTGATAAGCCAGCCTCCTCTTCTTCCTCCTCCTGAGCCCCTGGGATACCCTTGATGTCATGTACATCTTCGATGGCGAAGATAAGGATTGTGCCTGCTAGGCTTTTGTGCTGGAATTTATAGGGTGCCTAGTGTAGGAAAGTAGGATCTGCTTCTTATGGTTACCCCCACTTTTTGCTGATGTCACGCTGTTTTTGGCCTAGTCTGACTGGGATCCTGCTATTCAGGACCCCAGTCTATCTTCTTTCTCCCTTAAATTTCTATGCATGTATTTTAGGTACACTCCAGATTTGATACTGGGGTACCCTTATCAGTCCCCAGTATATGGTACACCATGAACCCAGGGCATAGGTACCCCAGAGCAGACTTTGTAAGCTGGTGCTTGCACTATTTACTTAGGATATAGTTTCACTATATCTATCTAAATCACTACACTTAAAGTCACCCCTATGGCAGGCCTTAACAATCCTGAAGGCAGCGTGCTGGGTTTAACGTGACATGGTGCCCCTGCATGAGCAGAGCCACTCTGCAGCCTTCGGAGACCATTCTCCGGGGTTGTCTGTGATGCAGCCAGACATTAATGTTTAAGTGCATTATAACCTTGCGGTAAATGATAACTTTAAAACGGCTGCTTAAAAACATGTTGTGTTTGGTGTCAAACACCTTGGAATCATACCTCCACACCAGTAACTGGAGTGGGAGGTATGATTCTACCCTTCCAAAGGGACATATGTGGGTCACGGGTCTACCCGGTACCAGCTTTATCGACGCACAAGGTACTACTTGTGTAACAATACATTTTTAAGAGACATTAGTTAGTGATAGATTCCTTACCTTAAAATATCCCCAGGCGTCAGACTGGACCCGGAAAGTTTTTCGTCAGCAGTACCCCTGCACGTCGGTAGGTGGCGTCGTGCGGCTCAGCGTCCGTCGCTGGCATGTCGAGATGAAGCCGTAGAGACTACAAAGCGCCACCCATGCGTGCTGACGTAAGTTCTGTACACGACTTTCCGCGCCTGGAACGCAGAGCCATGCAAGAAACTGACCACTAGTGCCATGAAACTAGGTCCCTGAAAGGGATGACCTTAACCCTAGAAATCAGTTCGCAGAACGGGGAGGATGGGTGGGGCGGGAAGGAATCTATCTTACAGATGCACAAGTTACTAATTGTGTAACGATATATCTGTAGGAGACGTTAGTTAGTGATATATTCCTTACCTTAGAATATCCCCAGGCGTCAGACTGGATCCGGAAACTTTTGCGTAGCAGTACCCTTGCGCGTCGGTAGGCTTTGTCTGCGGCTCCGCGTCCGTCGTCGACGTCGTGGGCGCCGTGATGACGTCGTCGGAGTACTTAGACGCCGCCTCCGCGTGCTGACGTCAGTTCTTAGACACAGCTTTTCCGCGCCAGAAGCGCAGAGCCATGCCAAAAACCAACACTGGTGCCATGAAACTAGGGCCCTGAAAGGGGATGACCTTAACCCTAGATAACGGTTCGCAGAACGGGGAGGATGGGTGAGTCGGTAAGGAATCTATCACTAACTAATGCCTCTTACAGATATATTACACAAGTAGTAACTTGTGCATCTGAAAGAGACACGTTAGTGATAGATTCCTTACCTTAGAAAAGATACCCCAGCAATACCAACCCCGTGGTGGGGGGTCTGCGAACCAATAATCACACCAGAAAGTCCCGGAGGACGGAACGGCCAAAGTAGCCATCCCTCCGGACTTGACTGTCCAGGCAATAATGTCGCGCAAACGTGTGCAGCGAGGCCCACGTAGCTGCCTGGCAAATGTCCTGCAAGGGCACACCTCGGCCCAAGGCAGTTGTAGTTGCTGTGGCTCGAGTGGAGTGAGTCCTCAGCCAACTTCTTAGCCAAGGAGTAACACACAAGATGATCCACCGGGAGATGGTCCGCTTGTGCACCGCTTTCCCTTTCTTAGCGCCCGCGTATCCAGCAAAGAGTTGATCATCCACCCGGAACTGTTGTGTGCGATTCAAATAAAATGAGAGTGCACGTTTTGAGTCCAGACGGTGGAGCCTCTCTTCCTCTCTCGAGGGGTGCGGAGGCGGAAAGAAGGTGGGCAGGGTGATGGATTGCCCAATGTGGAAGGCCGTGACCACCTTGGGTAGGAAGGAGGGCCTCGTTCGTAACACAACCTTGTCCGGATGGACTGAAAGGAAAGGTGGCTTACAAGATAGAGCCTGGAGCTCACTCACTCTCCTGGCAGAGGTGATGGCTACCAGGAAGGCAGTCTTCAAAGAAAGAAGGCGAAGAGGACAGTTGTGAAGTGGCTCAAAGGGAGCGCACATCAGAAACATAAGAACCAGGTTCAAGTCCCACTGAGGCATCACGAAGGGAACAGGAGGAAACGTATGAGTGATGCCCTTCAGGAATCGATTAACGATAGGGGACTTGAACAAAGAAGAATGATCAGGCAGCCTCAGAAAGGCTGAAAGAGCTGAGAGATAGCCCTTGACAGTGCCCAGAGCAGAGCCCTGCTGGGAAAGAGAGAGAAGAAAGAGGAGAACCTCCGAAAGAGGGGCATTAAGGGGATCCACAGCCTTTGCTGTGCACCATGCCACAAACTTTTTCCACCTGCAGGCATATACCGACTTTGTGGAGGGACGCCTGACTGCCAGAATGATGTTACAGACTTCAGGAGGCAAGTCAAATGGCCTCAACTGTCGCCGCTCAATCTCCAAGCATGGAGGTGGAGACTGGACAGGTTCGGGTGGAGGACCGTCCCCTGCTGCTGCGACAGAAGGTCCTCCTGAAGAGGCAGACGAACCGGGGGATCGACTGACATACTGAGTAGCTCGGGATACCAGTACCTTCGTGCCCAGTCCGGAGCCACAAGGATGACTTGTGCCCGGTCGCGCTTGATCTTCTTCAGCACTCTGGGCAGAAGTGGTATAGGCAGAAAGGCGTCAACAGACCGCAACTCCACTCGCGACGAAAAGCGTCTCCGAGCGAGTGCCGCCTTGGAAATTCCAACGCGCAGAACTGATGACATTGCGTGTTCTCTTCGGTGGCGAATAGATCTAACCAAGGCTCTCCCCACTGCAGAAAGAGACCTTGCGCCACGTCCGAGTTCAGACGCCATTCGTAATCCAGCATGCACCGGCGGCTGAGTTCGTCCGCCCTGGCGTTCAGAGAACCTGCCAGGTGTTGAACCATCAGAGTCACGCCCTGATGTTTCAGCCATTGCCAGAGGCACAAAGCCTCCTGGCAAAGGGTCCACGACCCCACCCCGCCTTGTTTGTTGCAGTACCACATGGCGGTGGTGTTGTCCGTGAACACCTGCACTACACTCCCTCGGACAGACGGGAGGAATGCCTTCAGTGCTAGACGAATCGCCCGCAGCTCCAAAAGGTTGATATGGAGCCGGGACTCCGCCGGAGACCAGAGGCCTCTGATCTCCCCCTCTCCCATGTGGCCTCCCCAGCCCTGGAGGGACGCGTCCGTCACAACTACGTGCTCCGGTTGACCCAAGCGCGGTCCGTGAGCCTCCACTGCAGCTGTCTCGCAGTACCCTCCGAGATCAGGACATGGTCGGACAGGTTGCCCTGATGCTGGGCCCACTGAAACTTCAGGTCCCACTGCAGAGCCCGCATCCGCCACCTGGCGTGATGAACCAGAAGGATGCAGGAGGCCATCAGCCCCAGAAGCCGCAGCTTCAACCTGACCGAAACCCGGGATAAAGGCCGGTAGATTGGAATCAGAGCCTGTATATCCTGAACCCGCTGTTCGGGCGGGTAAACCCGAAACTGCGCCGAGTCGAGAATCGCTCCGATGAAAAGGAGCTTCTGAGAGCGACACAGGTGTGACTTCGACACATTGATGGAGAACCCCAGCTGGTGCAGGAGATCCGCCGTAGTCTGGAGGTGGCTGACGACCGTCTGGGGCGAGCCCGCGTTCAACAACCAGTCGTCGAGGTAGGGGAAGACTGAGACCCCTAACTTGCGCAGATGAGCTGCGACCACCGCCATCACCTTCGTGAACACCCGTGGGGCGCTGGTAAGGCCGAAGGAGAGCACGGTAAACTGAAAGTGCTCGTGGCCTACTGTGAACCGCAGGTAACGCCGATGGGCCGGCAGGACCGGGATGTGGAAATACGCGTCCTGCAAGTCCAAAGCTACCATCCAGTCTCCTGGGTCTAGGGCAGCTAAGACCTGAGCCAGAGTCAGCATTTTGAACTTCTCCTTCCGGAGGAAGCTGTTGACGTTCCTCAGATCCAAGATAGGGCGTAGGCTCCCTTTGCCCTTCTTGGGTACCAGAAAGTAGTGGGAGTAGCAACCACGTCCTACTTCTGGCCCAGGAAAGCGCTCGATGGCCCCCTTGGCCAAGAGGGCCGAAACTTCCTCCTGCAGGAGCCGCAAGTGATCCCCCGATACGCGGTGGTGTTGCGGTGGCATGGCTTGAGGAGCCGTCTCGAAGGGGAGGGAGTAGCCCCTCCGGACGATCTGCAGCACCCACCTGTCAGAAGTGACAGTGCGCCAGTGAGTGACGGTGATGGCGAACCCTGCCTCCCACTGGCGTCACATGGGCCGAAAAGCACGGACTAGGAGGGTTTAGAGGCGGATGCTGCGGGGGAACGTGTGGACTGACCTCGCCTGTTTCCCCGACCGCCTCCACGGCGGTTTCCACGGCTGTCGCCGCGCTGGATGTTAGTCTGCGGTGAGTGGCTGGCGGCACGTCTGGGGACGCCCCTTCCTTGGCCACGAAAGGAGCGAAAGGCACCCATTTGCTGGCGCGGGCCGAGAAGCCCAAGGACTTGGCCGTAGCCCTGGAGTCCTTAAAGCGCTCAAGCACGTGGTCTGCCTTGTCGCCAAAGAGGTGATGGCCATCGAACGGCATGTCCATCAGAGTGTTCTGGACATCTGCCGAAAAATTGGCGGATCTCAGCCAGGCGTGGCGTCTCACCGCCACCGTCGTAGCCATCGCTCTGCCTAGCGAGTCGGTGGTATCCAGCCCACACCTGATCGAATACTTGGCTGCATCCCGGCCCTCTACAAGGGCTTGGCCGAGTTTGGCCCGTACATCCAACGGGCACTCTGGCAGCACCTCCGCCACCGTCTCCCACAGAGAGTGGGTGTAGCGGCCCAAGAGGCATGCGGTGTTGGAAGACCGCAGTCCCAAACTAAGGGAGAATATCTTTTTACCATAATTCTCATACCTCTTGTATTCCCTGTCCGGCGGGGCCGGCGGGAATGCGGTCTGGGAATTAGAGGCCTGGATGACCAGACTCTCGGGGGTGGGGTGGGAGGACAGGAAACATGGGTCGCCCGGAGCCGGGCGGTCGCGTCTGGCCATGTTCCTATCTACGGGCGAACTCGTAGCGGACCTGGACCAAGTGCCCAAAAGAACGTCGGTCAAGGCCTCATTAAAGGGCAGCAGAGGCTCAGCCGAGCATGACTGCGGTTTAAGGACCTCTGTTAGGTGGTTAGTCTTCACGGCCGCGACGGGGAGCTCAAGGCCCAAGGCCTTGGCAGCCCTCGTCAACACCACACCATAGGAAGCCCCCTCCTCCGAAGCCATGGTAGGAGGAGAGACAAAGCCAGTGTCTGGAGAGGTATCCAGGCCACTGGCCTCCCCAAGGTCTCCTGCCCAGTCCTCATGAGACTGACACTCCTTGGTCAGAGGGTCCCCAGACCCCTCCCAATCCTCCTCTTCACCCATCTCCTGAGACTCAGGGTTGTAATTGAATGGGTTCGGTTCATAGAAGTGGAGATCTCCAAACGGCGTCGGGTGCGGCGCCCAGCGGCGCCGCTCCGACGTCGGAACCAAAGCAAAGGAGGTATCGGGGGCGGCGCTGCCCGAGGACGGCGCCGGAGGTGACACCTGACGGACCGACGCTGGGGGGGGGGTCGTTAGGTCCACCGGTGACGATCCAGAGCCCGAAGAAGGCCCAGCGGCGTCCTGCGGCACCGGGCCCGAAGGCGCTGGAGCCGCTGTTCCCTGCGGCGCCGGGCCCGAAGGCACCGGCGGTGTCGGAATCGTGGGGCCCTGCGGAGCCAGGCCCGAAGGGGCCGGCGGCGTCGGGGCCGAAGCCCCTGACCCGCTAGGGCCCCTAGACGGGTCCGCTGGGCCCGAAGGCGCCGCGGAGCCCGTCGAAGGAGAAAGGGACCTCATGGCCATGAGGAAGCGCTCTCCTCTGGCGTCGCGTCCTGCCCAGGGACCGGATTGTGTGGGGCGGGACGAGACGCCCGCGACTCCGAAGGAGCCGCGTGGGCGGTGTCACCCGAACCACCGGCCGTATCACGCGAGCGTCGGGGGGAGTCAGAAGAGCGATTATGTCTCTTCGACTTCTTGTGCTTCTTACCTGACGACTTGGACCCGGAGGAGTGGTGCCGACTCCCGGAGCTGTGACGGCTCCGTCCCCGCGACCTGTCCCTCGACCTTCCGTGGGACCGGGATCTCGCGTGGGGCCGACTGCCGGAGTTCGAGCCACCTGGCTTTCCTCGAGAGGGCCCGACAGTCGGGGCAGGCCTCGTCGTCGTGGTCGACGCCTAGACAAGTTAGGCACAGGCGGTGAGGATCCGTGACCGACATGGTGCGGTCGCAATCGTCACAATGCTTGAAACCAGGCATCCCTACGGCACCGATCGGAGTCGCAAGACTTCGAGAAGGATCAAAAATGATCTCAAAAAGTTAGTCAAAAATTGACTGGCTTACTGCTTTTTCCAGAGCTGCGCTGGCTGGCGCGGAAAAAAGAAGAACTGACGTCAGCACGCGGAGGTGGCGTCTAAGTACTCTGACGACGTCATCACGGCGCCGACGACGGACGCTGAGCCGCAGACGACGCCTACCGACGCGCAAGGGTACTGCTATGCAAAGGTTTCCGGATCCAGTCTGACGCCTGGGGATATTCTAAGGTAAGGAATCTATCACTAACGTGTCTCTTTCAGATATATCGTTACACAAGTAGTAACTTATGCATCTGAAAGAGGCACGTTAGTGACAGATTCCTTACCCAGAAATACCAACCCCGGTGGTGGGTCTGTGAATAAGATTACATCAGAAAGTCACAGAGAACAGAACGGCCAAAGAAGCAGTAATGCTTGGTACACGTGTGCAGCAAGGCCCACATGGCTGCCTCACAAATGTCCTGCAAGGGAACGCCGCGTCCCAAGACAGTAGTGGCTGCTGTCGCCCTGGTAGAATGGGCACGCAGCTTCACAGGAGGCTCCTTCTTAGCCAACGAGTTACATGCTTTGATGCACAGACGACCCACCGAGAGATGGTCCGTTTGTGCACGGCCGACCTTTTTTGATGCCCTCGTAGCCAATAAAGAGCTGGTCATCCACCCGGAACTTTTGTGTGCGCTTCAGATAGAACAAGAGCGCACGTTTTGGGTCCAGACGATGGAGCCTCTCTTCCTCGGTTGAAGGATGCGGAAAGAAGGTGGGCAAAGTGATGGTCTGCCCGATGTGGAAGGGCGTGGCAACCTTTGGCAAGAAAGAAGGATGGGTCCTTAAAACTACCTTGTCTGGATGAACAGAAAGGAAAGGAGGTTTAGAAGAAAGAGCCTGGAGCTCACTCACTATCCTGGCAGAGGTGAAAGCTACCAGGAAAGCCGTCTTTAGAGTGAGAAAACGTAAAGGACAGTTATGAAGGGGCTCAAAAGGAGCGCACATCAGATAGGTCAAGACAAGTTTTAAGGTCCATTGAGGCATTATGAAAGGCACGGGAGAAAACTTATGTGTAATGCCTTTCAGAAAACCGTTAACGACTGGGGACTTAAAGAGAGAAGGCTGATCTGGAAGCCTTAGAAAGGCGGGGATGGCCGAAAGATAACCTTTGATAGTGCCCAGAGCAGAGCCCTGCTGGGCAAAGAATAGTAGGAACAGAGGACCTCAGAAAGAGGGGCAGAAAGGGGATCCACAGCCTTTTCGGTGCACCATGCCTTAAAATTTGTTCCACCTGCAGGCATATACCGTCTTAGTAGAGGGACGCCTGGCTGCCAGAATGACATCACAGACTTCGGGAGGTGGATCGAAAGCTGTCAACGGTCGCCACTCAATCCCCACGCAAGGAGGTGGAGGCTGGACAGGTTCGGGTGGAGGACCGTCCCCTGCTGCTGCGACAGGAGATCCTCCCAAAGAGGCAGTCGGAGCGGGGGAACGATCACCATGCTGAGTAGCTCAGGATGGTGATCTTCGTGCACAATCGGGAGCCATAAGGATGACTTGGGCCCGGTCGCGCCGAATCTTCTGAGGCACTCTGGGCAGAAGTGGTATAGGCGGAAAGGCATACAACAGACCGCAGCTCCACTCGCGACGAAAAGTGGCGCCGAGCTAGTGCCGCCTTGGAAATTCCAACGCGCAGAATTGATGACATTGCGCATTCTCTTCTGTGGCAAATAGATCTAACCAAGGCTCTCCCCAATGTAGAAAGAGACCTTGCGCCACGTCCAAGTTCAGGCGCCATTCGTGATCCATCAAGCACCGGCGGCTGAGTTTGTTCGTCCTGGCATTCAGAGAACCTGCCAGGTGTTGAACCACCAAGGTAATGCCTTGATGTTCCATTAATGTCCAGAGGCGCAGAGCCTCCTGACACAGGGTCCATGACCCCACCCCGCCTGGTTTGTTGCAATACCACATGGCGTTGGTGTTAACCGTGAACACTTGCACTACACTTCCCCGGACAGAGGGAAGGAATGCCTTTAGTGCAAGTCGGATCACCCGAAGCTCCAAAAGATTGATATGGAGCTGGGACTCCGCCTGAGACCAGAGGCCTCTGATCTCAGCCTCTCCCAAGTGGCCGCCCCATCCCAGGTGGGACACATCCGTCACCACTGTGTGCTCCGATTGGGGAAGGTAGAGTGATCTGCCATTGACCCAATCGCGATTAGTGAGCCACCACTGCAATTGTTGTGCAGTGCCCTCCGAGATCCGGACATGATCAGACAGGTTGCCCTGATGCTGTGCACACTGGAACTTCAGGTCCCACTGCAGAGCCCGCATATGCCACCTGGCATGCTGCACTAGCAGGAGGCCATCAGGCCCAGGAGCCGGAGGGTCATCCTGACTGAAACCCGGGATAGAGCCTGAAAGATCGGAATCATAGCCTGAATATCCAGGACTCCCTGCTCTGGAGGATAACTCCGATGAAGGGGAGCTTCTGAGAGGGACTCAGGTGCAACTTCGGCACTTTGAGGGAGAACCCCAGCAAATACAGGAGGTCAGTCGTAGTCTGAAAGTGCGTGACAACTCCCTGGGACGAGCTCGCCTTCAACAACCAGTCGTCGAGGTAGGGGAGGAATGACACCCCTGACCTGCGCAGATGAGCTGCAACCACCGCCATCACTTTTGTGAACACCAGAGGGGCGCTGGTAAGGCCAAAGGGGAGCACCGCAAACTGAAAATGCTCCAGGCCTACCGTAAACCGCAGGTAATGCCTGCGGCTAGGGATGGCTCTCCCCAAAGAGTCTGCGGTGTCCAGGCCACACCGAATGGCGAACTTCGCAGCATCCTTCCCCTCTGCAACAGCTTGGGAAAGTACAGCCCAAACATTCTCCGGGCATTAAGGCAGAGTTTGCGCCACCATGTCCCACACAGCGTGAGAGTAGCAGCCCAAGAGGCATGCAGTGTTGACTGACCGCAGTCCCAGGCTGGCAGAGGACTTTTTACCAAACTGCTCCAGATTTTTTGATTCCTTATCCGGCGGGCGGTAGGGAATGTACTTTGGGAAGTGGAGGCCTGAATGACCAGGCTCTCAGGGGTCGGATATTTTGTTAAAAAGGCAGGGTCACCCGGTGCCGGGCGGTGACGCCTGGCCAATTTTTCTCCACAGGAACCCTGTGGCTGGTCTAGACCAGGTGCCCATCAAAACATCTGTCAAGGCCTTATTGAACGGAAGCAGAGTTTCCATAGAACTTGCCGCCGGATGAAGCACCTCAGTAAGGAGGTTCGTCTTGAGAGTAACTGTAGGCAGATCAAATTCAAGAGCCTCAGCTGCTCTGAGGAGCACCACAGTGTATGTGGCGCCTTCCTCCATGACAGCGGGAGGAGAGACAAATCCAGGCTCAGAGGAGAGGTTAAGGCCACCTGCATCCTCAGAGTCCTCCGCACACTCTTGCTCGGACTCGCACTGTCGTGCAAGAGGGTCCTCCGACCCCTCCCAGTCACCCCCTTCTCCGCGGGCCAAGGTACAGACTGCAGTTACGGGGAGGCACAGGGGAAAAGAAATGCTCCAACTGCGCCAGGAATGGCGCCGATCCAGCTCCATGTCCCAATTAGGATCCCAAGCCGGAGAAAAATTGCCTGGAAACTCTGGCAAGGAAGGAGGTGGGACGAACGGAACCCATTGCGGCGCCGGAAACCGAGCCACAGGGGCGGTGGGGCAGGAACCGCCGGCAGAGGACCTTGCGGCACCGGAGCTGCCGGTAGAGGATCCTGTGGTGCCGGAGGCAGAACCGGTGGCAGGCAAGGGCCCTCAATAAGTACCTCAGGGACCCAAGGCATGCTGGCGAGAGCCCTAGGCCTGAAAAGGCTGTCCATGGTGGCAAGAAACTCTTGCACCTGGGCCGGCGTCGACGACTGACCTGGATAGGGCTGGTGAGGCGCGGGACTCTCAGGCTCAAACGGAGCCGTTGGGGAAGGACCCCTGGCCCCCGTGTCCGGAAACCGACGGGGGAAGGTCTGAGAGCGCACACGCTTTTTCGACTTTTTCTTGTGACGTCTCTTACCTGATTCCGAGGGTGAAGACTTGGACCCCGAGGAGCTATGAGGATTGCTCCGCGGTCGGTCCCTTGAGCGACCCCTGGACCTCGAACAGGGCAGAGATGACTGCTGGGCCTCTAGCAGCTTTCGGGACCGCTCCTGCAAAGCCTTCGGAGCCATGGCCAGACAGTCAGAACATGACCTGGAGTCATGGTCGCGCTCCAGACAGTAGAGACAGACGCCATGGGGGTCGGTCACCGACATCGTACGGCGGTAGGACCTGCAGGATTTAAACCCAGGCATCCCTAAGTGACATCAGAAGTCAAAAACTCAAAAAGAAGTAGAGGCAAAGGTCTCAGATAAGTTTGTTAAAAAGTGACTAAGGTACGTGCTCTAACCGGATCTGCGCTTGCTGGCGCGAAAAAAGGAAGAACTGACGTCAGCGCGCATGGGTGGCGCCTAAGTAGTCTCCGTGATGTCAACTCAGCGCTTATGACCCCACCTACCCACGCGCAGGGGTACTGCTGACGAAAAACTTTCCGGACCCAGTCTGACGTCTATGGATATTCTAAGGTAAGGAATCTATCACTAACGTCTCTCTTTCAGATCTGGGCAGCACAAAATGGACGCTGGCAGCCACAGACATGATTCTGCTTTCCTGCTGCCGAACCAAGCTCGAGCAGAGGAAGGCATGACAATAGGCATCCTGTCACAGGGAGGTGTGAGCACTTCCCAGACTGGGTTTAATGTATTGGGGCTGGGTGGGTGCACTCAGAGTGCCAGAAAGTCTGCACTGGGGGCACATTTGGTGTCCCTGTGCATAGTGCAGCTCAAACAAGTTCTGGGAGCTATTAGCTCCTGCACTGGTGAGAAACTGGACAAAGGACATGGGTGTAGCCACCCCTCTGTCCTGCCCCTCACCTAGGAGGGTCCACAGAATCTTTCCACCCCTTCCAATGGGTATAAAGTGGGTTACCGGACTACAGAACTTTAGATTTTACCTGAACAAGATTCTACTAAGAAGAAACCAAGTACTTTGACTGCCTGCACGAAGCTGGACGACTGAAGAATCTCCCTTGGAGTAAAGGAGTTACTCCCCTGCAAAAGCAGCCACCTAAACACATCTGACTGGTTTGCTTCTCCCAAGCTCCTGAGGACTCCTAAGATTTCAGCAACACAGGAGGTGGGTTCCCGAAGGCCCCCGAGGTCGATCTGCCCTCCCAGCGATTCTCAGACCAGTATCCCTCGTGGGGACCGTGCAACCCGAACCCCTATGCACTGCATACATTTGCAGTTGCACATGCTTGTTGATGATTCCCGAGCGTGTGCATTGAACTCTGTGTAGTCCTGACCCCGAGCAGTATTCGCACCGAAGATTTCCGGCCTCCACTCCTCGAGTGTCCTGTGGGCTGGTACTTTGCAAACTTGCTTTAGATCTCTTTGCGTTCCGATGTCCGTTGGCCTGTGGATCCTGGCAAGGGTCACCTTGTTTGTTCATGGGCTTACCTGGTTGCTCCAGATGTGCCCTGACTCTCCAGTGCTCGGAGAGTCCCCTGGACCTTGCTGGTCCACACCGTAACCGGTTTCCTCTGACCGCATGGGTTGCATTTGCCAAGGATTTTTGGTGCTCCAGTTGGACATCGACCCCTCAGCACTCTACATCCTTCGAGGGACAGCTCACCTCCAGATCCTGGTCGTCCTCGACATCTCCTGGTCCCCTTGGCTGCAGAGTCAAGCAACCCTTCTTCGTACCTGAAGCACTCAACATCGGTGGGCATTTGACTACCGAGCCCATGGTGACCAGAAGTGACCCAGACTCTGTTCCCTCTGCTTTCAGCTTCTTATCACCTCGAATCTAGGCTTGGATTCCACCGGACACTCTTCGCCCTCCTAGGAGCAGTACTTCTTGCAATTCTCAATTGAAAACGACAAAGGTTATCGACACAACTTGACCCCTATGCATCCGGCTCCTGTGGGATAGGTTACACAGGTACTTCAGTACTCACTGGTGGGTTGGCCTTAGAACCTCCTGTGTTCCAAAGGGTTTACTCAAAGTCCTCTTAGACGTATCCTTAAACTGTAACTTTACAACCGCAACTTTCCCATAGAGTTCCAAGGAGCACACGGTTGTGTTTACTCACTGCACCCATCCTCCGTGGGTTCCCTGTGTCACTCCTCTGGGTGGTTCCTTGGGGTCCCAGCGACTCTGCGTACTCTAGGAACTGTGTCTAGTCAAGTCATTATTATTATACAATTTTTTTAGTATATGGTTCAGTCTCCCCCTGGAGCCTGCTGTGTATTGTGCTATTTACGAATGTTCTATTGATTCATTTTTTTTTGTGCTTTGTGCTCTAGTCTCGTATAGAGACCAGTAGAGTGTTACATTATTAAATACATATTTTCTTATAACTACTGTGTGGTTCTCCTTTCATTCAATCATTTACGAGGAGATATTCTGGTAAAACAAGCTGCTTAACATTCCTTCAAGATTAAGCCTTAAGGCTGCTCTCCCTAGCTACCACTAGGATAGCTTTCTAAAGGTTATCTTTGCAGGAGTAGTTTCTGTCCTGTAACTCCAGTTCTGTAGTAGGGGTATATCTGTTATAGTCATAATCTAGTGAATAGTCCCGCCCATGTGCGTGGACCCCGACAATCAAAAATAATCTCTTAAATTGTCAAAAAATGCAGAACTGCAAAGACACTTAAGAGAGAATTTAAGGACAGATAATGCAGCCTATATCCACAGGCTACACTGTCCAGTACTTCAACTAGAAATTCCACCAAAACAACCACACAAACAGCACAGCTTGCCCAGTTTCCTCACAGAGAAAACTTGCCTCTACCAACAAAAGCCTCTGGAAGGATAGAGAGGAAGGTATGGACAGACAGGCCCCATAGGCTGCCATTATGTGGCTCAAATAGGATACTGTGCCTTTAAGAAAACTTTCCAGAACACTCAGTATCCCAGAATGCACAGCAGGTCCCTTTTGCTTTCAGTTCGTTTTGAAGGCGTAACACGCCAGACCTGTAGCATTCCTTACATGAATATCTATAACAGAGATAGCCCTACTACAGAACCGGAGTTACAGGACAGAAACTACTCCTTCTGTAGTAGGGGATCTCTGTGTATAGTCATAATCTAGTGAATAGAATGGCAAACCCATCCCCACACCAAAGAGGCGGTGAGAATAAAGACATTACACCACAACTGTGCGAACAGATTTCGCAGCGAAGCCTGCCCAACCTGAGCGTCTGTCCTGGCATCAGTGTCCAGACAGTAGTGCTTAGCAATGGTATGAGCCGACTTCCAAGTGGCCGCCTTGCAGATTTCTGCAATTGGAACATTACGTAGCAAAGCAGTCGTGGCAGCTTTGCCCCTGGTGGAATGAGCCTTAGGTTCACCTCCTAAGGTCTTATTAGCTTTTTGGTAACACAATTGTATACAGGACACAATCCACCTAGATATGGACTGTTTGGAGGTAGCAAGACCGGTCCTGACTGATCCATAATTGATAAACAATTGGTCTGACCTACTAATGTCTTTGGTTTTATCCAGATAAAATTGCAAAACCCTCCTAACATCCAGGGAATGCAAAGACCTTTCCGCTGGAGATGAAGGATTCTGAAAAAACTTAGGCAAAGTTATGGTCTGGTTGACATGAAAATCAGAAATAACCTTGGGAAGAAATTTAGGGTGAGTACGCATAACAACCTTAGCAGCATGAAATACAGTACAAGGTTCTTGGCAACACAACGCCTGAATTTCACTCACCCTGAGGGCTGATGTAATGGCCACGAGGAATGCCGCCTTCCAGGACAGGTGCTGCAACGAAGTCTTATGAATAGGTTCAAAAGGCTCCTTCATCAGTCTGGAAAGCACCACATTCAATTCCCATGAAGGCGAAGGAAGCCGGACAGGAGGGAATACTTTCTTCAAGCCTTCCAAAAAATCTTTGATCACAGGGATCTGGAAGAAGGAAGTCTGTGAAGGGCATTTCCTGTAGGCAGTCAATGCAGCGAGATGAACCTTAATGGAATGAAAATTAAGGCCAGACTGCGCCAAATGTAGAAGATAAGGAAGGATGACATCCTCCTTACAAGTCGTAGGGTCATAGTTCTTTGACTTGCACCATATGCAGAATCTCTTCATCTTGTAAGCATAAGAAGTCCTAGTGGAAGGTCGCTTAGACTCCTTCAGTATGTCCATACAATCTTCGGGCAGATTCAAATGGCCATACTTCAATATCTCAGGAGCCATGCTGCCAAACTCAAAGACGAGAGGTTCGGGTGCACCATCTGTCCCCCGAACTTCGTGAGAAGGTCCGGCCTGCACGGCAACCATATGTGAGGAAGGAGAGACCGGTGAAGCAGGTCCGTGAACCACCACTGTCTGGGCCATTCCGGGGCGATCAATATCATCCGCGCCCTGGACCGGGACAGCTTGATGAGCACCGCCGGAATAAGGGGAATGGGTGGAAAAGCGTACAGAAAGCTGTTCGACCAGTCGATCCATAAGGCTTTCCCCAACGTCCCCTGTCGGTAGTACCTGGAGGCGAAGTCTCGGCATTTACTGTTTTAGGCGGTGTAGGAGGGTGGATACCTGACTATGGTTGCCCCCAACTTTTTGCCTGGTGTTTTGCTGGTTTTCCGACTTAGTTGACCTGGGACCCTGCTAATCAGGGCCCCAGGCCTACTGCTCTCTCTGTAAAATGGATTCCATGTACCTTAGGTGCATATACCAATTGGTACTGGGCCACCTTATCAGACCCTGTAACTCAGGGCATAGGTGTACCCAGGGCCTACCAGGGGCTGCAGCATGTATAATGCCACCCCTGGCTGGCCATCTAAATCTGACACAACTGGCTGCACGTCAGCTGGGGCAAGGTGGTGTAATCACCCTTTGCTTTAGATATAGTATACCTATATCTAACCCTAAAATGGACACATATATTCCTATCAGTCACTCCTATGGCAGGCCTTGACAATCTTGAAGGCAGAGTGCTTGGAATTATGTGAGATGGTGCTCTGGCATGAGCTGAGCCCGTCTGCAGCTTGCGGAACCAAGTCCTAATAGCTGTTCTATGATAACGCGTACCATATACTCTTAAGTGCCTTAAAATCCTCGCGGTTATTTGCCAACTTTGGTATTGCTTTATCAAAACATGTCGAGTAAGGTGTCATACGAATTGGAATACTAACCGTTCGCCAATTCTGGCGACGGGGTTAGCATTCCACCCTTCTAGAGGGACACGACATGTATGTAACTGTGAACCCCGGTTAAAGTTAACTCAAGCCTCAGCATCACAAAATGGATGCTGCCACCACAGACACAAGTCTGACCTCCTGCTGCTGGGAGTCCTTCCAGCGAGGAGAGCTTGGACAAAGGGTTTCCTGTCAGGGGCGGTGCTAGCACCACCCCAGACAGGGTTTTGTGTATCCTAGGTAGGCAGGGCTGAATAGGAAGGTGACTGCAAGTGGACCCCGGTGCTCACTGTGCATATGCCGGCTTGAACCAGTTCCAGGGGCACACCAGCCCCTGAGCTGGGGAAAGTCCGGACAGGGGAGAGGGGTGTAACCACCCCCCTTCCTGGTCCCACCCATGGGCAGGACCTAGTCGCGTACCAGCCCCTTTCTTTAGAATAAAGGTAGGAGCGGGACCCTTCCAAATTAGATCATCTTTGAATCCTGAAACTACTTTCTACGAAAGGAACTCAAGACTTCTTCTTAAGATTTCTCCCTTGTGACTAAGGAGTAGTCACCCTGCAGCAGCAGGCACCACCTAAGTATCTTGTGGTTTGCTGAAACGTCCTTCCTCCGGAACCAGACTGCCCAGCTCGACGAGACCCGGACTCCCTGCCCTCTCTGACCTCAACCTGCCTCTACAGCACAGCTGAGACCCGTAGGTGTGACGAGACCAGAGGACCCGGCGATCATCAGGACCAGCACAACACTGAACCAGCACGACCACCGAGGGACCCTCGAGTGGGTGCACTGGGGTAAGAGAAGCCCCAACCCCAAGCAGCACGAGCTCCGAAGACCGGCCCCCAGCATCCACCAGATCTGCGTGGGGCCCTTTTGCTCCTGGGTTGCTGCTACGTTGTCCGGTCACTTGCCCGTTGGCTAGTTACCCTCCAGACGACGACCTACGTTGTTTTCACCGCTGGTCTAGCTCCTCTAGACTGGCCCTAGTCTCCTCCTGAAGGGGACCCTCCTCGGACCCTCCTGGTCCACTCAAGACGCCATTTTGTGTCGCCACGTGGGCTTGCCGTAGCCAAGGCTTGTTGCCTCCTTTACCGGATCCAGCATCGCCAGCAGCAGACATCCGACGTGGGACAGCTCGCAGACCTCCAGCCTGGTCGACATCATCGCCCTGGTCCGGGCAGCAGCAGAATCCAGTGTCACCTCTTCGCCTGGCTGAGTGACCTCGTCCGGCGCCATCCTGGTGCCCACCTAATCACTGGCTAGTGATTCAGAACTTGGTCCCCTCTGCTTACAGGTACTCTTCTTCAACTGATCCAGTCCTTGGATCAGCCCGGAACATCTTCACTGGTCGGCTGCCAGCAACTTCCACTTCAGGCTCCTGGTTCGTCAACGAGGATTCCCGACGACACTTGAACCCTATGCAGCTGCAGCCCCTGGGCTAGGTAAACCGAGTACCACGGTGCTCCAGCGTAGATCCCCTCTCTAAGTGTCTAGATCCACTTTCGTTTTTGACCTACCAAGTCGGGTTCGCCCGAGAACACTAACTCTTGCATTTACTAGCATCCATAGACTTTGTCCCGCATTACGCGTGAGCGTTTCCACTCTGCACACGACGTCCCTAGGCCTCCTCCTTCTAATCCAAGGGTTCAGCATTGTAGGTCCAGCGTTTCTAAAGTCTCTGAGAGTAGTATTTACCTGCTAGTAATTTCGCATTCCACTTCCAGAGTATATGGTTTTTCGTGCCCCTCGGGCATTTGTGTAAATTGTGCGACTTTCAGTATTTCTTCAAGAGCTTTGTATTGTGCTTAGCGCCCTGTCCTCATAAAGAGTCCAGGGCTGTTGTGTTATAATAAATATCCTTTTATTTTCATAACAACTTGTGTGGTGTCCTTTCACTTGGTGTTCAAGGGGTATATGTGATGGTATAACAGCTGGCTTAACACGCCCTCTAGAGTTTAGCTTAAAGACTGCTCTTGTCCATGCTACTAGGATAGCTGGTCTATAAGGTTGACTTACAACCAATCATCAATAAGGGTTGTTTGGTATGATACATAATGATCACTAGAATAGTGAGCACTGCATATCAGGCCAACTTCACACAGGCGGTGGCAAACAGATCTACGTCTGGAGTCCCCCACCTTGCGAAGACTTCTCCTAGCACTTCGTCGTTTATGACCCATTCATGCTTTTCCTGAATCAGTCTGCTCAGTGCATCCGCCTGAACATTCTGCACACCTGGCAGATGGGTAGCCGTTACCGTCAGTCCTCTGGCCAGAAGCCAGTGCCAGATCGCCTGCGCCTCCTGCGACAGAGTGCGTGATCTCGAGCCCCCCTGCTTGTTGAGATAATACATCGTGGTCGTATTGTCCGTCTGTACCAGCAGAGAGTTGGTCAGAAATGACAGATGAAAAGCTTTCAGTGCCAAGTGAACAGCTCTGAGTTCGAGGAAGTTGATGTGGTACGTGGACTCCGACGGAGACCACATCCCTTGAATCTGTAAGTCTCCGGAGTGCGCTCCCCAGCCGTGGAGAGACGCATCCTTCACGATCGTCTGTGCAGGAATGTCCTTGTGGAAGGGAACCCCTCTGAGGAGATTCTCCGCTGAACACCACCACTTCAGAGACTGAAGAGCATGCAGAGACAGTCGTATCCTGTCGTCCCAAGAACCAGTCCTCTGATACCACTGATCCTCCAAGCACTACTGCAGTGGTCTCATGTGCAGCTGTGCGTGAGGAGTGAGGAAGATACGAGAGGCCATCGACCCCAGGAGAGAAGACACAGTCCTCACTGTTGTAGATGGAGCGGTCATAAGAGCCTGAGCCTTCCGAAGGAGTGATAACCGTCGCTCCTCCGAAGGAGACACGCTTGCTGACAGCGTATTGATGGAGGCTCCCAAGTACTGTATGCATTGGACCGGAGTCGGGACAGACTTGGACATGTTGATGTGCAACCCCAGCTTATTCAATAGAACGCACGTCTTCTGGAAGTGTGCTTGAGCTTCCGAGAAGGAGGAGGCCTTGATCAACCAATCGTCCAGGTACGGGTAGACAAACACCTTGTTCTTCCGCAGGTGTGCCGCTACCACTGCCATGCACTTCGAGAACGTCCTGGGCGCAGACTTCAGCCCGAATGGCAGTACTGTGTATTGATAATGATTGGCGCCGACTTGGAATCGCAGGAACTTCCAGTGTTTCTGTGCAAGGGGGAAAAGGAAGTACGCACCCTGTAGGTCTATAGCACAAAGCCAGTATCCCTGCTGCAGCTGAGGGTAAATCTGCTGCAACGACAGCGTGCGAAATCTCTCTCTGCGAATCCACTTGTTTGCTTGCTGCAAGTCCAGAATGGGCCTGAACTCGTTCTCGTCCTTCTTGCGGACAAGAAAGAACCTTGAGTACAGTCCTCTTCCCCTTTGAGGCCGAGGTACGTCTTCTATCGCCCTTTTCCTTAATAGGATGTCGGCCTCTGCCTGGAGCTCTCGCAGCTGAAACTGCGAGCTCACCGGCGGAATTGCTGGAGGCGGCCTGGTGAATCGAAGACTGTATCCATTGCAAACAATATTCAGCACCCACTTGTCCTGAGTAATTTTTCTCCACTCTGCCAGAAAAAATTGAACGCTTCCCCCCACCGGAGTGGGTAACAGATGTGGGGGAAGAAGACGCTCAGGACCTAGACCCGGCCCGGCCTTTGGTCGCTGTTGCGGACTGTTGGTTTCCTCTGCCCCTCTGGCGCTTCTGGAAGGGCTTCCAGAATTGCTGCTGCTGTCCGGAAGTCTGCCCCCGTACCTCTGCCTGAGTTTCCGAACGGTCTCTGGAACGGGCGGTAATTCTTCTTTTTCTCAGGCTTCTCTAACCCGACCGCCGTCAGGGTTTCGGCTTCTGCCTTGATACGGGCCATCTCATCGTCCGCATGATTGCCGAATAGGGTTTCCCCCGAGAAAGGCAGCCGCTGTTGCGCCTCCGGTTTGAGTGAGGTGAGGCGAAGCCAAGCATGGTGCCGTTGATTGATGCCATGGCAGTATCCGTGCGCTGCCAGAAGAGATACATCAGCAGCCGCGTTGATGATCTGGTTAGACACCATCCTCCCCTCGTTCAATATCTCCAGAAAGTCCTCTTTCTTGTCACGAGGGAGGAGCTCAGCGCACTGCTGGAGGGACTCCCACAGGGCATGATCATATCGCCCCAGCAGAGCCCCGGCACTTGCAGCCTTCATGGTGGTAGATGCCGTCCCACAGACCTTTCTGCCCGCCAAATCCAGCCACCGGCTGTCCTTATCAGGCGGCACTGTCGAAGAAGGAGTGGTGGCATGCTGCTTCTTAGCCGCTTTCACAATCACGGAGTCTGATGTTGGGTCCATTCCAAGGAAAGCCGGGTCAGATTCCGGAGCCCGGTATTTCTCGAGGAGCCTGGAGGGGGCTGCCTTCGTCACCGCCGGAGTGAGGAACAACTCCTTGACGGGCTCCTCCAATCCAGGTACCAACGGCAGCAGCGGTCGAGACAAATGTTTTTTGTGAAGTGTCTAGAAGATCACGGACGTCGTAGGTGTTGGCATGGTCACTGTGATCCCTAGCTTAGTCGCACCCCTCAACAGTACTTCCTGGAAGGAGACGATATCGTCCACGGGCGACACCCTCGTCCCTGGAGACTCTGACATAGTTGATGAATATTCCCTGGTGGAAGAGCCCGTGCGGGATCTGCGCCTCCTGTGGCGTCGTCTAGATCGAGATGCCGACCGGCCACAGCTGCGCGATCTCCCTCTCTGGCCAGAGCGGGAGCGCGATCTTCTCGGCCTCGGTCGATCCGCAGGCTTCGCAGGAGCGGGCGATGTCGGCCTGGCCGGGGCCCTCGGCCGAGGTGTCCCCTTAGGAGGAGTTGGATACCGTGGCAACGAGGCCGTCCTGGGTGGAGGCACAGGTGGAGGAACGGAGGGAAGAGGCAGTGGTTTCTGAGGCAGCGGTGACCGACGAGGAGCCGGCCCACGAGGTGGTGGTGGTGGAGGAGGCGGGGTGGGGTTCCGCAGAGGCGGACTGTTCGGCAAAGGAGGAGGAGTAGGTGTCCTAGGTTTAGTAGGCGTATACACCACTGAGTACACCGAGCCCGGTGACTGTGTCTTCTTCCTTGGCGACAATGGCGAACCAATCGGCGACCTCCTAGCATCAGGACTCCTCGTGCGCTTCCTTGGCGTCAAAGAACGCCTTCTTGACGTCGAGGAACGTCTTCTCGACGTCTACCGATAGCGCCTCCTCGACGTCGACCGGTGACGCCTCCTCGACGGCGAACGCCTCCTCTTCGGCGACGGCGAACGGCGGTGACGCCTCGACGGCGAGCGCCGATGCCGGGCCTTCCCATGACGTCGATGACTCGACGACGACGATGCTGTCGACGGTGGTCTGTTCAGCTCCTTCGATGCCGAACGTCGACGCCGCTTCTCCACAGAGCCCTGGGGAGATGGGGAACAGACCGTTGTCATCCCCCCTCGACACCGCAGTCAACTCTGGCGGAGAATGGGGACGCTTGCTGGACTTCCTGCCCCTGGGGAGCCCCCCAGAGGCCTCAGCATGGGCAGATGAAGCATGCCCTGACCCACCTTGTGCCTTCTGACGTCTCTCTTCGAGGCCTTGGAGCCTGATCTTCATCCTCTCTCTCAGGGTCCTGGCAGAGAGGGTCTTGCTGATTTCACACTCCTCTGGGAGGTGAGAAGAGGGGAGGCAGACGATGCACACTCCATGTGGGTCGGATTTGGCCTTTTTTCTATTACACTCTGGGCAATTATCAAATAAGCCAGGCATTTTGACAATATAGTGAAGAAAAAGGGCTTAGTACTTAACAACAAGCACTACATACAGGATAAAGTGAAAAAATCACCAATTAAACCCTTGAAAGGGAGAGCTCAATGCTCCAGGGTCCGGCTAGCAGGAGCTGGAAAAAAGAACTGAAAGTAAAAGGGACCTGCTGTGCATTCTGGGATCCTGAGAGAGTTCTGGAAAGTTTTCTTAAAGGCACAGTATCCTATTTGAGCCACATAATGGCAGCCTATGGGGCCTGTCTGTCCATACCTTCCTCTCTATCATTCCAGAGGCTTTTGCTGGTAGAGGCAAGTTTTCTCTGTGAGGAAACTGGGCAAGCTGTGCTGTTTGTGTGGTTGTTTTGGTGGAATTTCTAGTTGAAGTACTGGACAGTGTAGCCTGTGGATATAGGCTGCATTATCTGTCTTTAAATTCTCTCTTAAGTGTCTTTGCAGTTCTGCTTTTTTTGACAACTTAAGAGATTATTTTTGATTGCTCCGGGGTCCACGCACATGAGCGGGACTATTCACTAGATTATGACTATACACAGAGATCCCCTACTACAAAACTCATACATCATAAGGGTTGTGTGGACTTGTACAAGGTGCCCATTTTAATTAGTGGATAGCATATACCAGGCCACCCTCTCACACCCAGCATCTATATTTTTGGTGTTTCAGTGTTTTGTTTGCAGGGGAACACGAGACAGACCTCGTAGGTAGACATTTTAGGGTAGGGACACAGCAGAGGTTGCATATGCTGTGGCACCCCAGGTGTAGTTCGCATTACCCTGAGGACAGAAGTGAAAAGGAGTTCTTGCCATGCCTCAGTCCACTTCTTGAGAAATGCCACAAGGTGTGTTGACGAACATTTGAGGATATGGGCCCAGTTGAGGGTCTCCGGAGGTGGCGTAATGTTCAGATTTGATTGATGCAAGAGATTTCTGTCCTTCTAAGGAGTTGCTGTAATGGAATAAAAACCTGGTTGAGGTTTCCACTCTTGAGTGTCCAAGCTTGAAGGTAGAAGAATACAATCTAAGTTGGAGCCGTTGTGCTGCTACATTTTATAACAAAGGAGGAGTCATGACAAGCCTTTCAACTTCAACTTCTTCGAAGAAAAACAACTAGCAAACAAAGGGCCCAACAGATTGCAAGAGTAGGCATAGCCTGTGTATCCACAGGCACATGGTTGTATATATCACTAAGTATCAACACAGAGGGGATACCAAATAGACAGGACATGAATATCTCTTCAGTCTTACATGAGAGTTTGGATTAATACCCCAGTACCTCAGACCCAGACACAATATGTCACTGTATTATTGAATTAATCTCGTATTTCCTAACTCTAAGCCATGTGCCTTACAGCATTGGGCTTAGGTCCTGCCTGCTAGGAGGCTGGGGACTGACGCAGAAGGCATGTGGCATTAATTAAGAGGATAGGCAATGTTACAGGTGGAGCCTTTGCACTTGCTTCATAATATTGATGTTCTGTACTAACCCAGGAAGTACCAGGCCAAGAAGCGTAGGGAAATCATCCTTTTCCGTGGCATGTGGAACAGATACACCGTGTCAATCACCTGCTCTTTTGGAACCTGAAAAATGTGGAAAAACAATTATAAATTACTGCAGGGCTAGGTCTATGGAACTCAGGTCATCAAGTTAAAACTGCATGTAAGTGAGAGCTAAGCGATATGTGAACCAAACAAGGGCTTACAAGGGTAAAATGTGCAAATGAAACCTGCCCCCACACACATAAGGACCATGAAAATTTCAGATTCATCCCCAAGCAATATTGCACCTTTGTGTCTGCACAAGTTTTTTAATCTATATTGGGTCCAATTCCTTTCTTTTGATTGTGTATTGTTAAGTTCAGGATTTCTGTATTCAAACCCAGAAAATGCTTAATGTAAGATCAGAATAAGTTACTAGTCTTCAATAATACTCTTTCCAGTGGATACTCTGTTTAACTGCAGATTCCTCACCTTTTGAATTCCTCGAGGCAACAGACTGGCTCTGGAAACTTTTAAGCAATTTCCTCCATGTGCAGACAGGTTGAACCATTGAACACCGTGGCAACCTCGTCCCAACAAACACTGAGGCGACCTCATCCTGATACTGTAAGTGATGACAAAGGGCCTTATATAGGGACCACTCCTGCAAGATTAAGTCAGTTTACGATAAGGCATTCCAAGCCCTTAGACGAGGAGCATCAATAACAGATTACAAATCAGGATAGTGTTAAGAATCTAACATGGGACCTTATTAAATCCAGGAAGTCCACCCCACAGAAAGAGGGAGGGAAGAAATGTGGGGAGTAACCTTCAGGTAGAGCATCCACCAGAAAAGGCGTTACAGAAGATATTCGACTTGTTGTTTTGTAGAAACGTCTAACCGCAGATTGCTCACCTTTTGAATATATACCAAATCAATACCTCCCAAAATGTGTCGTGTCTGAGGAGTGAACTTCACACCTGGAAATCGTGCAGGACTGAGCATCTGCAAACCTCTGAATCAGGACAATAATTCCTGGTGACGGTGAGGAGGGGTGCCAAAGAAGCTTTCTGGTAGATGTCCAGCACTGGAACAACCCTAGTTAAGGTCCTAGAGGCAGACTTATCCCTAATAGAAACAACTTTAATGCCCTCAGAAGGCTCTTTCAAAGTCAAGGCATAACACTTTTTATTGCAGAGAACAATCAATGTGGATCAGGTCCATTTTTGAACTGCCTTTCCCTTCTCACCAGAAAACTCTATTGAGTTGGTCATCCACACAGTGCTAGTTCAATTGATGTAAAAGCTAATGGCTTTCTTGAGATTCAATCAATAACCCTTCTCCTCTTTACAGATATGCAGCAGAGAGGAAAAAATGGGAAGGATGATAGACTGTGCCACATGGAAGGCCAACACCACCTTTGGTGGAAAGGATGCCTGGGTCCAAAGCACCAGCTTGTCTGGAAAGAAGCTGGCATATGGTAGTTGTACTGACATGCATTCAGTTCATGGACATTGCAGGCAGAACTGATTACAATGATGAAGACAGACGTAAGATTCAGACATCACAATTAATAACTGTGCATTGGCTTGAAAGGCAAGCCACTAATAAAGTTAGAACCACGGTAAGGACGTCTATGTAGGCTCTTTAAAAAACATATAGAGCTGGTGAGGTAAACAGGAGGGACTGGTCAAACAAACTGAGAAAGACATAGTGGGTTGGGCCAAACAAATGTACATCAGAAAGTTTATAGACTTCAATAAATCAATCCTTTAGTCCTCGCACCAGGGCTTAAACTTAGTCAAGGGTAAATCAACTTTATAAACGGATGATGCACTGCCAAGATGACATCCACCACCTCTAGAGGCAGATCAAAACCACTCGAATGGTTCTGCATAATCTTCAAGCATGGATGTATAGGTCATGGAGAATTGAATGAATAACCCTGTCTTATTTCTGTAACAGCAAGTCTTCACCAAGTGGCTGACTGAGCCAAAGGGGCAAATTATCAGGCTCAGCAGCTCAGTGTAAATCACTCTCTGAGCCCAGCTCGGGGCTATCAGAAAGATCTGAACCCAGTGTTCCTGATCTTTGCAGAATTCAAGGAAGTGGCAAATGGAGTGGGCATGGGTAGAAGAGACCAGAACCCCACATAAGGTGGAACAGATGGCAGGGAGCCTGGATTCTGAAACTCCAAAGTGCAAGAGACTCAACAGTGAGTGTTCTCAGTGACAGCAAACAGATCTACGTAAAGACACACTCCACTGAGCAAAGATGCCTTCAGAAACCACTCGTTATAGTGAGTCTGCTGAGCTTGTCTGCCCTGGCTTTCAGTGATCTTGAAAGATGGTTGACATGAAAGCTCCTGAATATCCAGCCAGTGCCAAAGTTCCAGTATCTTCTGTCACCGAACCTGCTACCCTTCACCGGCCTGCATATTGCAGTTGCGTTGTCCTTCAGAATTTGGTAAGGGCTGCACTTTATGAAAGAGAGAGAGCTGGATGGCGCTCAACTCAAGCAGGTTGATGTGGTACTTCTACTTCAATGGAGACCAGAGGCAACTGATCCCCGCCTCATCCAGGTAGGCTCCGCAGCCCAGATCAGATTCATCTGTCACCACTCTGAGCTGTGTTTAGGGTGGGGAGAATTGTCTGTTGTATGTCAGGTCGGCGTCTTTAAACATATATTGGAGGTCCCACGTTGCCACATTTGAGCCATGGAAACTGTCTGTGAGGCACTGCAAGTGTTAATAATCCACTGAAGGAGGTTTCACTGGTGAACACACATGCTAAAGACCATAATGCACCAAAAAGATACACAATACTAGGTGACTAAGAAGTCTCAGAATAGTCCAGGGTGAGACCCAGGACTGAGCCTAAAACATTGGGATCATATCCGGACTGTCCCAGACTCCGTGCTGGGGCATTAAGGCTCTGAACGCCACTGTGTCCAGAATTGCCCGTATAAAGGCAATTGTGTCACTGATGGAGAAACACAGGGATGAAAGCAGCAAGATGGTCATTTACAGGTTGGTTTGTGACTGACTGATGAGCTCTTATTTAACAACCACTTGTCGATGAGCGGAAGGCCGGCTCTTTCGAACCGCAACGATGGACCTCAACTACCACCATCACCCTTGTCAAAAAAATTGGGGCTGAAGTGACCCGAAAGGGTCAAAATAATGAAATGAACTGTTCCTTTTCATTGACAAATCTGAGGAAACACCCGTGGCACTAAAGCAGAAAGGACATAGGCCAAGGACGGCATCTTGAATTCTTCCTTTCGAAGGAAGGCATTCAAAAATCATAGAGCCAAAATAGCCTGAGCTTACTATCCTTTTTGGCGCAAGAAAATAGTTGGGATTGCACCTGCTGCCTCTATCCTTTTCATGTACTCCCTCAATTGCCCCCTTTGGCAGCAATGACTGAACCGTTGTCAAAAATGGAGGCATGTTCTTCCAAAGTCTAGGTGAAACAGGAGGAACTGGGCGGTTGTTGACAAAAAGGGGAGGGTGTAACCTTGACAGAAAACCTGCAGGACCCACTGGTCTGAGGTAATTGCACGACAGCTGGGCTGGCAAAGGTTCAGGGAGCAGGTCTCCAGATCCTCGTAAAAGGTGTGTTAAAATGACAAGAGAGTGTAGGATTGGTGCTTCTTTACAGTTGCACGCCATCAAATCCATAGGCAGGGCAAGGTGTCTACGAAGTCCAATGGTGCCACCTGTCTGCATGCAAAAGCAGTTGCTGAAAGGTTTCCAGATCCTGTAAACTAGGGGAATTTTACTAAATAACACAGCAGCCAATCAAAACATTGCAATAAGAAAAACTACACATACCGAGACCCCCTGTACTCCACTCTCTCCACCAATCAATCAATCAATGGGGTCATGCTATATTATATAAACCAAAGTCACAATAATAAGAAAACAAGTTACTTACCTGTAACTACAGTTATCCAGTATTGGTATCTTTTATAGATTCACATGCCTGAATCATTCCCCGTCGTCGAGGCGTGAGTCCCACGCTAAAAATATATACAATAGCAGTGCCTAAAAATGTCTTGTAGTTGGCTGGAAAAGACTAAAAGGCCTAACTAGGCCCAAAACTTAGCAGCCTATCTACCTCATTATGTAAAAAAGACCTGAAATAGTAGCCTCAGCCAATCAGCTGTCCTCACCCTCTAGAACCTTCCCAGCCCAGGCAGTTCTCCTCAGATTTTCCCAGCACAAGTGAGAAGTAAGTATCCATAAAAAGAACTGCCCTGCCGGGGAGGAGGGCGGGTGCATGTGAATCTATGAAAGATACCAATACTGGATAACTGTAGTTACAGGTAAGTAACTTGTTTTCTTATCCAGTATTGGGGTATCTTTCATAGATTCACATGCCTGAATCAGAGTAGCAAACAGTGACATCATGTATGTCGTTAGAGGAAGGTGGGAGACAAAATAAAACATTTCCATCCCCACACAATCTGGAAGGTTATAGAGCACAAACATGTTTACATAACATATGCATTAAAAACCTTCATATAGTACATTATAGACTAGGTCAGCATTTGAAAAGATTAAAACATTATAATGAAATACATATGCTTAAAAACAGTTAAATTATGAAGAAAAAACTATAAAAAGTCAAACCTTAGTGAAGGAGATGCTGCAGCACCGCTTCCCCAACCCCTGTGTCATCATGAGTTGCCGACTGCAGACAGTAGTGCTTCGTATAAGTGTGCACACTTTTCCACGTAGCAGCTCGGCAAATGTTCTCCAGCGTCACTCCAGCGAAAAGGGCCATCGACGCTGACATCGTTCTGGTGAAATGTGCTTTAACCTTTCTTGTTAAAGGTTTGTTAGCCTTTTCGTGACAGAAGAGAATTGTAGATGACAACCATCTAGCTATAATCGCCTTTGTTACAGCTTGACCCAAGGTGACTGGACCATAAGCAACAAAAAGCTGACTAGATTTGCGCATGTCTTTTGTTTTTTGAAGATAAAACTTAAGGCACCGTTTCACATCCAAGGAATGTAATACCTTCTCTGCCGGAGTTTTAGGATCCGGGAAAAAATTTCTGAGCTTGACAGGCTGATTGATGTGGAATTGGGTCGGCACCTTTGGGATGAACTTTGGATTAGTTCTAAGCGTCAAAAAGTCTCTAGAGAATTGTAAAAAAGGATGTGTAATCGTGAAGGCTTGTATCTCACTGACTCTGCGGGTTGAAGTGAGAGCTAGTAAAATAGCCACTTTCCAAGTTAAAAACTTTA
This sequence comes from Lissotriton vulgaris, assembly GCF_964263255.1. Taxonomy (NCBI): domain Eukaryota; kingdom Metazoa; phylum Chordata; class Amphibia; order Caudata; family Salamandridae; genus Lissotriton; species Lissotriton vulgaris. The sequence goes on along the minus strand of NC_141685.1, from coordinate 1,149,496,598 downwards.
GCTCCGCCCTGTGAATAGGTTCAAAAGGCCTTTTTAACAGTTGGGACAGAACAATATTGAGGTCCCACTCCGGAGGGGGCGAACTGGAGGAAAAGGTCGGAATAGCCCTTTAAGGAATTGTTTGATCAATGATGATGAACATAATGATGGTTCGTATAAACTCTTCCTGAATCTGGATATTGCTGCCAGATGTACTTTAATGGACGAGAAAACCAGACCTGCTTTAGCTAAAGAGAGTAGATAAGGAAGGATGTCCTCATGTGGAGCTTGGAGTGGATGGACATTATTTTCTCCACACCAGGAACAGAATCGCTTCCACTTAAAACGGTATGTCTTGATGGTACTTTGCGCACAGGCTTGTGATAAAATCGCCCTGCAATCTGTGGAGATGTTAAGATCCTTGAACTCTAGGACGTCAGGAGCCAGGCGTGCAAGTGCAGCGATTCAGGGTCTGGGTGTCGAATCTGGCCTCCCTCCCTCGTTAACATCGACACCGTCGGCTTGAGACGAAGTGGAGGCTGCTGAGAGAGCTGAAGGAGTTCTTGAAACCAATACTGTCTTGGCCAATTGGGAGCAATGAGGATGAGAGTGCAATGTTCCCTCTTCATCTTTTGCAGTATCCTCGGAATGAGAGGGATCGGAGGATAAGCGTATGCAAATGTTCCGGACCATCTCATCAAAAGGGCATTTCCCCTTGATCCCTGTTGAGGAAACCTGCTGGCGTAAAACAGGCATTTGCTGTTCTGCCGGGTAGCAAACAGATCCAGCGTTGGTGTTCCTCATGCTTGAAAGATCCTCTCCACTTGATGTTGCTCGAGTTCCCATTCATGACAGCCTTTGAAAGCCCTGCTGAGGTTGTCGGCTAGAGTTTTGGACACCTTGCACATGTTCTGCTCTGAGGGATATGCCGTGGTGTATGACCCACTCCCACTTTTCTTGAGCTTCCAGCGAGAGGGAGAGAGATTTTGATCCCCCTTGTTTGTTTATATAATACATGCTGGTGGTATTGTCTGTGCGCGCCAGGACTGATGAATTCGCAATCCGTGGAAGGAAAGCTTGCAGGGACAGAAAGATGGCTCTCAGCTCCAGGCTGTTGATATGCTTCTGTTGATACTGATGAGACCACGGCCCTTGAATCTGAAGGTCCTGGAGGTGACCTCCCCAACCTTCCATGGAAGCATCTGTTGTCAGAGTGAACTCTGGTATGTCCTGGAGAAATGTGAGGCCTGGTGTCAAATTGTGTGTCTTCGACCACCAAAGAAGGGCTTGCCTCATCTTGGAAGTTACTTTTATGCGGTCGTCGAACGACCCGTCCGCTTGCTTCCACTGCCGATGTAATTCTTCCTGCAGTGGCCTCATTCTGAGTCTCGCCATGGGGATGAGACTGATTGCAGATGAGCACATCCCTAGAAGGGAAGCAAATGTTCGGACCGAAAGAGACCTTCTTGCAAATATTTGTTTTGCCAGGTTTAACAGTTTGGTTTGCCGCTCTTGAGTCAAGAACGCCTTGCACTGGCATGTGTCCAAAATTGCTCCCAGAAAGGTTAATTCCTGCCATTGTTGGAGCTGAGATTTGTTTGCATTGAGGGTCAGTCCCAGATTGGAGAACAGAGAGAGGGAACTCTTGACCACTTCCTTTGTGGAGTTTTTCGATGGTCCTTTTAGGAGCCAGTCGTCGAGGTACGAGAAAACTTGTATTCCCTGTGACCTCAGCATGGCCGCTACCGGGGCTAAGCACTTGGTAAATATTCTCGTTGCTGATTTCAGGCCGAATGGGAGCACTTTGAATTGAAAGTGGACGCCAGCCACTGCAAACCTCAGATATTTGTGGTGTTTTGGATGGATAGGGATGTGAAAGTAGGCGTCTTCCTGGTCCAGAGAAGCCATAAAGTCCCGTTTGTTGAGACAATACAGAATATCTGTTAGTGTGACCATGCGAAAACTCTGTTTCTTCAGATATTTGTTGAGCTTGCGCAGATCCAAAATCGACTGCCACTCTCCTGAAATTTTCTCTACGAGGAAGAAGCGAGAATAAAATCCTTTCCCTTTCTGAGTGGAGGGAACTCGTTCTATCGCATTCTTGTGTAGCATCTTTAAGGCCTCTTTGAACATTAAGTGAAGACGAGGGGGAGGGGGACTCCTGGGCGGCACTATTGGTGGTTTCTGCAAGAACTCCAGAGTGTGTCCATTCCTGACAAGATCCAGGACCCACTGATCCGAAGTTATTTTCCGCCACTGTTGGTAAAACGCGGAAATCTTGGCGTCCACGGGCAGGGGAGGATGAATGACTGACGTCCGGCAAAGCTAATTGGCGCTTGTTGGAATCACGCCCTTGATTGTTCGAGCGCCGTTTCCCTCCCTGATGAGAGAAACCACCAGAGGCAGGCTGTCTGTAGGATGATTGATAGTACGATTGTTTGTACTGCGACTGGTTCTGTCGATTTTGCTGGTTGGAATAGGTTCCCTTGGAGGAGTAACCACGGCCCCTTGCCCCTCTAAAGGATCCTCTCCTGTATTGTAGGGTACCTAGTGATTTGGCAGTGTCCGTATCCGTTTTGATAGCCAGCAAAGCATCATCGATGTGCTTGCCAAAGAGCGAGTCCCCATCGTACGCCATGTCTAAAATCTTTGTTTGGACCTCAGGTCTGAAGGAGGTAGCTTTGAGCCAACTCGGACGCCTGAGGACTGCTGCTCCCGCCATTTTCCTAAAATTGGTGTTAGATATATCAAGGGCGCAATCAATGATCTCCGATGCCACCCTTTCTCCCTCAAGTATGATTTTGCGCGCCTCCTGTTGGCGACCCTCAGGGATGAGATCGAGGAATTCTGACAGATCTGACCACATTTGTCTGTCATAACGGGCCATAATTGCTAACGAATTTGCTGCCTTAATGGAGGCTGCTGCGTTTGCAGAAAACTTTTTCCCTATAACATCCAGTCTCCTGCCTTCCTTGTCAGGTGGCGTTGAAATCGGAGCTGAAGGGTTCCTGGACCTCTTTTGTGCCGCTTGAGATATGACCGAGTTCGGTCGAGGGTTTCCTGGTAAACAATCTGGAGTATCATTTGGCACGCGATACTTCTTCTCAATTCTTGGAAGAACTGCCGGAATGGAAGCTGGTGTTTTCATGATGTTGAGGCCCTCCTTCCATATGTAGTCAATAATCGGGATAGCCCTGGTAATCTTTCGATATCCCTCCTTAAAGTCATGCAAAAAGCAGTCAGATAGAGGAAAGCAGCCTCGCTGTGTGGCAGTCAGAGATGATCAGCTGTGGCATCTACTTCACCCCCTGCCCTGCCAAGCAATCACGCTGGGGAGGGGTGATTGTGTGCAAGAATGAGCCTCACAGGGGGCCAGGTGTTGCTCAGGCCATTGAGACATTTTCACCTCGGCCCCCCTGGGGCCACGCAGCCCTGAAACAGTGTGTGAGAAGTTGGCCTGGTATATGATGATCACTAATTCTAGTGAGCACCTTGTACCAGTCCAAACGACCCTTATGATGATTGGTTGTAAGTCAACCTTATAGACCAGCTATCTTAGGGGTAGCATGGACAAAAGCAGTCTTAGGCTGAACTCAAGAGGGCATGTGAAGCCAGCTGTTTTACCATATGCAATCCTTTTAACATTAAATGAAAGGACACCACACAAGTTATATATTATAAAATATATGCATTTATTACTAGAATAATCCCCTATACTCTTTATGGGCACAGAAGCACAAGCGTTAAACAAAGAACTTCACATAACATACAATAAGCTGCACAATTATTTATAGGCCGGGTGGCCACTCAAACCATATTTTAAAAAAGTGTTATAAGTACCACGTCACGAACAATGGTAAGGCCTAGGGCATCGCTGGGCCTACACTGGACTAACTAAGGTTAGGACATAAGAGGCCCACAGGATGCGGGTGCAGTGTCTATAGGCAACCGCGTTTACCATACAAGTCAATGGTGTGTAAAAATTAGAAAGTTATAGGTTTGGGAGTCTTCCGACTGGACTAGAACTTAGCCACTTGAAACTAGGGATGTAAATCACTACAGGGGCACCGGAGTACCCTCGTAACCTCACCCACAGGAAGCGGGTACATAGGTGTCAAAGTGCGTCGGGTTTCTTCGTGAAGTTCTGTGGAGCCTGGAGGAAAAGATGCTACAGGCGACCAGGAGAGAAGAGTCCGGTTGGATCCAAGGGTGGATCGACGATGTAGAGTACCTGAAAGCAGAGGGGACAGAGTCTAGGTCACTAGCCAGTGACCAGGATGGAACCAGGCGATGTCGGGTTGCGATCAGGTGATGTCGAGTAGTTTGTTTCCGCTGCCACGTGGACCAGGAAGTATCGACGACGACCAGAAGTTGAACACGGGCTGTCCCACGAAGGCTCTCGCTGTCGGCGGTGTCGGTTCTCGAATCAGAGTCAACAGGCCTTGGCAAATGCAACCCACGCAGGACTCTAAGATGGCTTCTGGATCGGACCAGCAAGGTCAGATCGGTGGCTCCTCTTCAGGGGAGCTAGGGCCAGTCTGGAGCAACCAGACCAGCAGTGTAAATTCGAAGGATGGTCGTCACAGAGGCCACTAGCCAACGGGCAAGTGATCGGACAACGCGTCGAGCAGGAAAAGTGCAAAAGGGCGCCACGCAGCACTCAGTGAGTGTGGAGAGGTGATCTTCGATGCACAGGCTGCTCGGGCTGGGGCTTCTCAATCCCCAATGCACAGCTTCGAGGGTGCCTTAGGAGCTGCACAGGAAGCACTTCACTGGCTTCCAAAATGGCCGGTCCAACGTCTCACGTCGCCTCCACGGGTCTCAGCTTTGCTAGGACGGTGGATCGGGCTGTTGGAAGTCTGGGAGTCCTGGTCTTGTCGGTCTCTGTCGTTCGAGCTCCGGCGGGAGCAACGGCAAAGAAAACCTTTGAGCGCTGATGGTGCCTGCTTGCAAAGGGTGGCCACTCCTTGACCACAAGGGAGATTCTTCAGTCTTCTACGTCGAGTAGGAAGTCGAAGGGTCCAGAGTTTCGTATCAAAGTTTCAGTCAGGATGATCTAATGTTTCATGGCACAGCTCCTACCTTTATTCCAAATCTAGGGGCTGGATCTCCTGCTAGGTCCCTCCTATGGGCAGGACCCAGGAAGGGGGTGGTTACACCCCTTTCCCTTTGTCCAGTTTCGCGCCGGAGCTGGGGCTGGAGTGCCCCAGCACCGGTTTGGACTGGACTTTGCATGGGACGCCTTGTGCGCCCCAGGCAGTGTCTAGTTTCATTCAACCCTCCCTGCTACAATCCACTATCTCCTGTCTGGGGTGGTGTAACACCTCCCTGTGACAGGAAACCTTTTGTCCAGGCCTCCCCTGCCGGAGTTTCGGTCAGCAGCAGGAGGCCAGACTTGTGTCTGTGGCAGCAGCATCCATTTTGTGATGCTGAGGCGCTGGTTAGATTTAACCACGTTTAAGGAAAGTAACATGTCTTCTCCCTTTAGAAGGGTGGAATGCTACTCCGTCGCCAGGACTGGCGAGGGGGTAGTATTCCAAAGCGTATGACACCTTACACGACATGTTTTGATAAAGCCAAACCAAAGTTAGCAGTGAACCGCGAGGTTCATAATGCTCTTAAGAGTATATGGCATGGCAATATCCCAGAACAGCTATAAGGACATGGTTCCGAAAGTTGCAGACAGGCTCAGCTCATGCTAGAGCACCAGGTATACAACGTTTACAACAAAGTTTTTACCACGCACTACCACTACAACACAGGCATTACCACGCATACCATTACAACGCATTGTGCTGGGGGGCGCTCTAGGATAGGGAATAAGTATAATTTTATATCCAACACCTTCCCTAGTGTCCATGGGGACTGGAGTTGGAATATAAAATTATACTTACCACTATCCAGCACCTCTAAGCGCTATGCGTTGTAACGGTATGCGTTGTAAATACCGCGTTGTAATGGTATGCGTGGTAAAAGTATGCGTTGTAACGTCATACATCCAGAGCACCATCTCACATAAAACCAAGCACTCTGCCTCCAGGATTGTTAAGGCCTGCCACAGGAGTGACTTATAGGTGTATATGTGTCCAAATTTAGGTTTAGACATAGGTATACTATATCTAAGCAAGGGGTGATTACACCACCTTGCCCCAGCTGAGTGATCAGCCAGTTGTGTCATTTTGGATGGCCAGCCAGGGGTGGCAAAATATATGCTGCAGCCACTGGTAGGCCTTGGATGCACCTATGCCCTGGGTACCTAAAGTACACTGTACAGGGGCTGATACCGTGACCCAATACCCAATTGGAGATGTACCTAGGGTACATGGAGTCCATTTTAAAGAGAGAGCAGATAGCCTGGGGACCTGATTAGCAGGATCCCAGGCCAACTAAGTCGAAAACCAGCTAAACACTAGCCAAAAAATCTGGGGTAGCCATAGTCAGGTATCCACCTTCCTACATAACCCCCCCCCCCCCCCCCCCCCCCCCAAACGAAAGGAGATAAGGCTATCCTTGACCAGGTAAGCCTATATTGCCTAAGTGGCCATATAAGGAAGTACCTGCACTAGCATGGTTACCCCCTGTCTCATGGTCCACTAAGCAATCCCTCACCCTAAGGGTATCAGAGGGTCTCCACCATAGGGAATCTCAACATGTGGTGTGTTTTGGCAAAGTAAAAGGCTGGTGTGGGAATGGAGTATTGAAGTGAGGCTCCACTAATGTAGGGCTCAGCTTCCTCCAATCACTATCCACCATGGATGCCTTTCTTTCCAGGACTGAGTTGCACTGTGCTCTCAGGGTCAACCTCTGGCTGCCTACAGCTGGAGGCTGGGTCCCTTTTGTTGGCTTACTGGAGACACAAGTCAGGTTTGGGGCCTTTGGGTCCCAGGTTTGGCTGTGCCCAACAGAATCCATCTGGGGGAGGCTCCTAACTAAGTGTAAGGGAGATCCCTCAGGAGTTTTTGACTTTTCCACCTTGCTAGGGCTGCTAGCTTTGGTGCCCCTAATCTGCTCATAGGGTGGTTTTGTGGACAGGGGGCCCTTTGGGGTCCACCACTGGCCTCCCTGACCTCTGCAGCCCTGGGCTGGCTGAGGCAGGGTAGAGAGGGGCAGGTTACCTGCTCCAGACTGGGTCCCACCTTGGAAGGGTCCACTGACATCAGGGGCTCTGCCAGGCTAGGCCTGACTACCTCTGGGGCAGTTTCTTCACAAGGGGTAAGATCAGTTCCCTGAGGAGGCTGATCCTTTCCTAACGTCTGGGGGGAGGGAGATTTCTCTTCCTCCTCAATGCTCTCTGTTTGTGTGGAGTGATCCATAGTTTCAGGCTTCACAACACATGAATCTGTTTGAGTTGGGGCTGTGGCCATCACAGCCCTACCAACCTTTTCAGGAAGGGACTCAGCTTGGGTTTGGGCTGTTACCATCACAGCCCTGTCAACCTGTTCAGGGAAGGAATCTGCTTGAGATTGGGCTGAGACTGGCACAGCCCTCCTGACCTGTTCAGGGGGGACATTTTGGACTGGGGCTGTGACCATCACAGCCCCACTAACCTTTCCATGGAGATTTACCATTTTAGAATGGGTTTCTTGTTCTACCTCAGCCCAGGCTGAGATCTCTAGATCATTCCCCAGTAGACAATCTACATGCAAGTTTGATGACACTGCCACTCTCTTGGGGCCAGTGACACCTCCCCAGCTGAGATTTACCACTGCCATTGGATGATCTTTCTGCACTCCATCAACGTTGGTCACCTGGTATGTGGCTCCATGTAAAAGTTGCCTTGAGGGGACTAGACTCTCAGTCACCATAGTTATGCTAGCCCCTGTATCTCTATAGGCCTCAACCTTCAAACCATTGATGAGGGGCTCCTGTCTGTACTTGCCCAAAGTGTTGGGACAAGCAGTGAAGTTGGCAAACCCCATGCCATTTTCACAGACAAGAGTAGCTGTGGTAGGGGACCTGGTTAGGCCAGAGTCCACCTGAGTTCCCCAAGTAAACCGAGCCAAATTTTTGGGGGCACTCCCACCACCTGGGGGATTACTACTAGTAGTAACAGAAGGTGTTGGAGTATTACTTGGAGTAATATTCTCCTTATTGCTGGCCTTAGGGCAACTGCTGTCAGTCTTCCGATGGCCAGGCTTTTTACAAGCATGGCAATAAGGTTTCTTAACTGTAGAGTATGTGCTTTGGGACCTACCCCCATCTTGGGAATTTTGGGGCCCTGGGGAAGTCTTGTCTTTAGATTTATCCCCACCTTTCTCTTGAGTCTTGGAATTATCTATCTTTTGGTCACCACCCTGATTCTTAGGCCTAATCCTGGTTCTGACCAATTTGTCTGCCCTCTTACCCAATTCTTGTGGAGAGGTCATATCTGAGTCCACCAGGTGCTGGTGTAAAAGCTGGTTTTGACAATTACTAAGGATCTGCTCCCTCATAATCAAATTATACAATCCTGTGTAGTCATGTACTTTGCTGCCAAGCAACCAACCTTCCAGAGCCTTAGTAGCACAATCTACAAAATCAGTCCAGTCCTGAGTCTGAGCTTTCTGGGTATCTCTGAACAACCTGTATTCTTTAGTGGTTAGGCCAAACCCCTCAATAAGAGCACTCTTCAGGACAGTGTAGTTTTTAGCATCCTCAGGTCTAACAGTGAGGAGCTTGTCTCTTCCCTTTTTCTGTAAAGGAGAGCCACAAGATTGCTGCCCACTGATCTTGGGGAACCTGCTGTACCATGCAGGCTCTCTCCAGAGCAGTCATCCATTTGTGGATGTCATCCCCAACTCTGTAGGGGGGCACAATCTTACTCAGGTTTCTATGATCATAGGACTTGTCTTTATCCTTAGGGATACTGCTGCCACCAGTGGAATCTAATTCACTTAACTTTTTCTCACTTGCTAAAGCAAGTTTAGCTTGGGCCAGGGCTATCTCTTCTTTCTCAATCTGAAGTTGGACAGCTCTCATCCTAGCCTCATGTTCTCTTCTCTGTTCTGGAGTTATCTGGGAGAGAGCTGGGCAGTTGAGGAGAGGAGCTGCAGTGTCCCAGGGGTCTGTTCCTGTATACCAAATAAATACCTTCTTTGAATTATCGGAGTCCTGCCTCTTCAAAACTGGCGACGAGGATGGGATGTCCTATTTAAAGTTGGATATCTATTAGTGGCCCTTTGAGATCCCCTTGAGGCATTAGATTGGTTAGACTCCCTGGAAGCAGATCTATCCCTTCTATTGCCAGGGAGAAGTCTACTATTAGGTCTGGGAAGGTGTAACACCTCTCCATCCCCATGTAGGCTTAAGTTAGCCTTGCTCAGTCTTCTGACCTGAAACAGGCCATCCCCCGATCATCTGAGTCCTCATTTTTTTCTACCTCAACTTCTGGGGTATTGCTCTCATTATCTATGGGGGCTCCCTCTCCTGCCTTATCTGAGGGACCTTGTTCCAGACCCCTCTCTAGATCAGTTTTCTCTAGGATAGATATCAGGATTGGGATGGTGGGGTTATGACCCCTTTTCAGCCCTCTTGAGACGCACAAGGCAGAGTGGGCTAAAGAACGGTGATGGATTAAACCCAGATCTTTTGACTGGGTGTGAGTGTTTGATTGATTCAGATGCTACGTCCATCACCACCCCCTTTTGTACCGCGTTTGGTCGCCATAAGTGTGGCAGGGTAAGCTCAGACATGAGTCCCTTGCTCACTTTGCCAGTGGATTCAAGCAAGCTGGGCTGAAGACGGCTGGAATGCCAGAAACCGGTCCTCGGAAGCTTGTTTCCGGTCCAGGGAAGACATGGCTTGGCAGTTCGGGCTGGACTGTTCCCATGAGGCACAGGGTCAGACTGATTTGCATATAGCCATGTCTGAACTGGGGTGGCAGAGTGGGCTAAAGAACGGTGATGGAATAAACCCAGATCTTTTGACTCGGTATGAGTGTTTGATTGATTCAGATGCTCTGTCCATCACCACCCTCTTTTGTACCGCCACTACTACTAGGCACTTGGTGAATACTCTTGGTGCTGTTGTGACTCCGAATGGGAGTACTTTGAATTGATAGTGCTGCCTGTCTATTACAAATCTGAGATACTTTCTGTGAGCTTTGTGAATGGGAATGTGGAAGTATGCGTACTTGAGATCTAGTGTAGCAAGGAAGTCGTTTTGTAACAGAAGATGAAGGACTTGCTGGAGTGTGACCATGTGAAAATGGTCTGACTGTATGTACATGTTTAGAGGTCTGAGGTCTAGAATAGGCCTTAGAGAGCCGTCCTTCTTTGGGATTAGAAAGTATATGGAGTAGACTCCCTTGTTTTGTTGGTGCAGAGGAACAGGTTCTATTGCACCTTTTTCCAGTAGAGATATTACTTCTTGCTTTAGCAGTGATAGATGTTCTTGTGACATTGGACACTGTTTGGGCGGTATGTTTGGGGGGGTAGATGTTCGTTCTAGACAGTAACCTGATTGAATAATTTGTCGCACCCACCTGTCTCATGTGATGTTGGTCCAGGTAGGAAGGAATTGTTGTAGTCTTCCCCCCACAGGAGTGGAATGGGGGGGATGTATTCCTGTTTCGAAAGACGGACACCGGGAACCAACAGAGGAGGGATACCACACCACTGAACTTTGTGGACGTAAAACGCACCCGTTTTATAGCACCTTAGCAGTTGGATCCCTTCCTGGTACAGCTCAATACGTACACGTATTAAGTGTGAACTCTTGAAATCCCTCATTACTTGTTTGGGCGACATATTGAAACAGGAATACATCCTTGCTTCGAAATAACCTTGGCGAACCAACAACAGTAACTATCTTGAATAACGATCACATCCGCACATTGTATATTCCGACGAGGACAAAAACTGATCTCAACCCACTAGAACAAAGTTGAGCCACAAGCCCTGAAGAGTCGTGTTGACTCACCGAAACACGACGGTACACGTGTCGGCTGACTGTGGACTGTTCTTCAAGTGTGGACACATTAAATCATCATCTTGAAAAAGGAAAAATACCCAAGATTCTGCTTCTGTCTGTTTATCTGTTTATGTTACAATTGACTATTTCTAATTTTACCTAAATGTAGTTGCGAGAGCTTTGCTGTTTATGTATTGTTAAGTCATTGACTTTATTTTGGACGGTTAAGGGCTTTTTCCGTCTGCTCTTCACGCACTACTCATTCACCTACCTACACAACACTCTGTAACATAGAAATTGAGGCAGAGCGCCCCTAGTATCTGAAATCCCCTAAAAAAAAACTGCACAGCTGGCACTTACAGTTTTCATGAGTGCTGGCTTTGAAGAGCCTGTCGCCTAGATAGGGGAAGACATGAATCTGTTGTCTTCTGAGATGAGCTGCTACTACTGCCAGACATTTGGTAAATACTCTGGGAGCAGTGGTGACTCCAATCGGAAGTACTTTGAACTGGCAATGTTTGTTTGCTATGACAAATCTGAGGTATTTGCCATGAGCTGGATCAGTCGGAATGTGAAAATATGTGTCTTTTAGGTCTAGAGTAGACATAAAATCCCCCAGCTTTAAACGTGTAAGAACCTGTTAAAGGGTGACCACGTGAAAGTGCTCTGCTACTATTCATCGGTTCAGCTTTCGGAGATCCAGAATAGGTCTTAAGGAGCTGTCCTTTTTTGGGTTTAGAAAGTGGAGAGAGTAAACCCCTGAACCTTGGTACTGAAGTAGGACTGGTTCTGCGGCTCCTTTCAGTACGAGATTGCACTTCATTTGAGCAATAGCAAATGGTCTGACGATAATTTGTGAGAGCGAGGTGGAATGTTTGGAGGATAATCGGTAAGCTCCAAGCAATAACCATGTTGGATAATTCCAAGCACCTATTTGTCGGTTGTTATAGATTGCCAAATGGGGAGAAATTGTTGAAGTCTTACCCCAACAGGTGTGGAATAGTCAGGAAGTGTGGGGAAGTCACTGTTTAGAAGGGGAGTTACGGGTGTGTTGCCCTTACCCCTGCCCTTAGAGTTGTTACCTCTATACCCTCATCTAAAAAAGCCTCTTCAGGAAGAGGACAGGTTATTTTTTAATGAGGTGGTGTTCTGGTCTGAGGAAATTGACTTGGTCCCTCAGCGGTAAAACGAGTGCCGAAAGGAGCCTCTGTTTAAAGGAGACTGAAGCGCAAACATAGATTTTGCAAGCTTAGTGTCCTTTTTAATTTTTTCAAGCGCCTGATCTACCTCAGGGTCAAAAAGATGTTCTTTGTCAAAAGGTGTGCAATATGAATTGTTGGACTTCGGGCTAAAACCGGAGATCCTTAGCCAAGCATGCCTTCATAGCAGGACGCTAGCATTGACCTCTCCAGCTGCAGTGTCAGAAGCATCTAGGGCACACCTTATGGAAGAGTTGGAAATTAATTTCCCTTCTTGGACCAAGTCTTGTGCTTTATCCTTATGCGGGAGTGGCTCGTCCATGTGGGTGGAGGAGCGTCGCCCCACTGCTTTCTCACAGTGCAAGAAGCAGAAACATAAAATGGTATTTAAAATACAATTTTTTGTTTTTGCTTCTTGCACTGTGAGAAAGCAGAAGGGTATGCTTGGTTGGGGGCAGGCAGTTAGGCGGTCCTGCAGAATTCCAGGGAAGAAGAGGCTTGCCCACTCATTGCGCTGACTGTTTGGTCGGCCCCAGGGCAGACCAAACCAGTCATAAGCACTCTGCATTTTCTCTATGTAGGATGCATGCAGCCTACATAGAGAAAAAGGCCTCCCCATAGACGCCTGTGAGGTAGGCGTCATACCCAACCACAATGCTGCCATTGCAGCGTTGTGATTGGCTTAGGGGATGAGAGGGAGGCTGCCTGCTTCCTGTAAGATGATGGTGCAGAGAGAGGAGATGTGACGCGGGACCAGAGGCGAAGGTAAGTTTAATTGGTTTTTAAATTACACCCTCCCCCGCTACCCCTTCCGCGATTCATGCTGGCTGCAACTGGCCTTATGCTCATCTCGGAGATATTGTAGCAATTGCTCCATGTCTTCCCAGTGCACCCTGTCATATCTGGCTAAAAAGATGTGCGTGTTGGCAATATGCCAGTGATTGGCAGCTTGAGCAGCAATACGTTTGCCAGAGGCATCTGAGTTTGAGAATGAGCTCTCTTGATAGCATTGGATACTACCAAGGAGTCAAGTGGTAACTGGCCTTTCATAAATACTGGATCTGTTGGGGGAAGGTTTATATTTTTTGTCAACTCTAGGAGTGTGGATTTGTGTAAGTACATGATCTTTAAAAATGTCATCAGCGTGCCTCATCATTGCTTTGAGCATAGGTAGTGTTTGGCTTGACCTGTGTGTGGATCCTAATGTCTTGAATAAAAAAATCCTCTTCTAGGGATTCTTTGTGGAGCACCACCCCAGGTATTGTGCAGCCCTGGCAATAAGTTCCTGATGGAATACACTGTCAGGTGTTGCAAGGATTCTGCACCTACACAGAACTATGCGAAGGAACACAGGACCTCCGTGTATAGGGGCTTGCCAGCCAATCACCTTAGTAACAAAAATACCCTAACCGACTAGCTATAGTGTCTCATTCGTTCTTCTCCAAATATCACGAAGCTACAAAAGTTTAAACAACCCAGAAAACAACACTCCCGACTCACTCAGGAATCACAGTAGCAAGACTGACTCTTTCGCTCACTCACTCGTACTTCTCCACAATACGAATAGGCAGAGTCACTGTAATAGTTCAAAATGTTTATTTTAACTACCGTACTCTACAATACAAGATACAAGCCACTACCAGCAGGAAAATGCAGAACTCAGAATGATTAGCATTGTTACAATATCATAGAATACAAAGGGGGAAGTCATTTTATAAAGACAGTGGAAAAAGGACTAGAAGGCCTAACGACCCTCCCCTTGACTCGAAGAAGTTTATTTATATAAAGGAAGATCTCTGGGCTTTGACAGCAGACCCTATACCTTAAAGCCAGGATGTAAGGTTTACATCATGGGAACAGCGTAGCTAGTCTCCATAGAAAGGCTCTCTTCAAGTTTGTCTTAAAACAACATGCATCCCCGTAATATCAAAGCACGAGTCTCCAGCATTGCAGCTCTGTTAAGCATGTTATGTCTAGGTGCTAGGGGCTGACCAGAACAGAATAACAAGGGTCATTGTTTATAGGCCTTGCACATCGTGTTCAGACAAAACTCCAGGAACTCAGCAGAAAACTTGAAAAGTAGACAGTTCTCATGTGAAAAGCATAAACAAAGGCATGTAGTAACATGCGCAAAAGCAGCATCATGGCAACAATGCTCATGCTAACTTTGCAATGCCGACAATGTCCCTAAGGGCCATATAAAACAGGTGGAGATGGTTTGGCAGGGTAAAGGTCTGGATCATTACCAAATGTAGGGTTAATTTTATAATCTATCCATGGATCCCCTGGTAAGTTTGTGTCTCCCTCATGGTGAGATAGTGGAGATTCGTGTGGTGTGATGTACAAAGGATCTAAAAGTGTAGAGGAGGGTAGAGGTGGAGGAGATGGTGGATGAAAAGGGCTGATACTACCATTTCTCGTCTTCAAAGGAATTTTATAATGACTGCGTCATCAGGAAGGTTGTGTTTAGAAGGCGGCTTAGAGCAAATATTTCCTTTATTATGTTTAAATTACAGTTTCTTTTGTTTAGGATCCAATTTGGATGGAACAATGTCTATTTTTGGATCCGAAGGTGCTGAAGAGACATCTTTTGTTTTCGGCACCAACAGTTTTGGAGCCAAGATGGAATGGCTTTTTGGCACAGAAGGTTTCAGATCAGAAGGCTGTTTTATGCTGGGAACCGTAAGCTTTCGGCTCTGAGGTGGATTTTGTCTGACTGTCCCGAACCGGAAGGCTTGACGACATGTTATGGTGCCAAGTTGGGAGGTGGAGTGTCTGAAACTTCGTCTCGGAGCAGACCTTGGCCAGAAGGCAGTGGTGGTGCCGAAACCTTAGATTTTTGGGGGTGGGTGGACGGGGCAAGGGGTCTTCTATACTCAAGTAACCCTGTCCCTGTGGCACATCGTGAAGGTCTATGTCCAACTCTGAATCGGAGTACGACACAGAGAAGAATTCTTCCTCAGTCGCTGAAGGCTGGATATCTTGCTAGGAGTCTTCACTGAAGATATCCGGCATACCGTCGACATGTCGCTGCATCTCCTGACGTCGAGTTGACAATCGTGGAGAGCTTTCTTCGATCTAAATGATCTGACAGCATTGCAGGCTTTTCCTTTGTGCTCTGGGGACAAGCACATGTTACACATCTGGTGTGAATCGATGCGTGGGTACTTGGCGTGGCACAGAGGGCAGAATTTGAACTGAGTCAGTTCCATCAGGATCGGACAATGGAATTAATGGCCATGCACACTATCTCATAAAGGAGGAGTCACCTTGCCTTGTGACTGAAAAAGACTTTTTCAAAGAAAAACATCTTGCAAACATCTGGGCACAACACTAGATGGCAGGAGTATGCAACCAATGCTTATCTACAGCACACATGCCTCGAACATAAAGTTATTCTTGACTTGACTATGGATTTTATGTAACTAATCTATGCTTGGAATTTTTATGTAGTTATTTTATGTTTAAATGCATGTCAAATGTATTTACTATGCCATCTTCACATGCTTGATGATTGTTTTGATGGTCTATGGATTTTATCTGAGAATACAAATGTTTTTGAAATTTGAATACGTTTTGCCTGTTAACAGCTTTAGCTATGACCATTCGATTTTAAAAATCTGTGAAGCTACCGCCACGTGGAGGTGATATTGGACTCCTAATGAACAGAGAGGAACTCAAAATGATTCTACTTATGGACAGCATAAGGACTGGACTCAATCGCAATGAGGATTGGACCTCGCTTCTTTGATAATGTATTTTCAGTTCCTGACTAATTAATGCCTGCCCAGTCGGAATCGACTAACATAACTGTTCTTATAATGACTATGTGATTATATGTCACTTGCATGCTCTGTAGCACTCACATTATCACCACTTTCGTGAATTAATTGCAATTCACTTCTTTTAGTGCACCTAGATCACCATTCCAATATGTCCGCCATCCCCGACGTTCACTGCCCCCTCCAAGATGGCCGCCAGTGTGGGCCTAAATTCCCCCTCCAAAATGGCCGGTATGCTTACTTCCGTCAGCACGGCCAGCCCTTTGCTGTCTCCGGTACGATTGTGGTCCGAAGACTCACGTGGGAGTTCCACCGTGAACTTCAGGTAAACCATGCCCCCGTCTGTGCTCTAAACGGCGGCGCGAGTCGCAACTCGTTGGAGTTGGTTATCGGGTATTGCAATTGTTTATTCCTATTCCTCCGCAGGTACCTTACTATAGGTCCTTACCAAGTGGAGCCGTCCCACAGATTCGCGCCCTATCTAGTAAGCAGCACCCGCTAATTCAATAGGCTGACTAGTCTTGATCCCTGCATGGTAGCGATTCCGTTAACTCTTCATCCCCTCTCCTACAGGTGTTGAACCGTCTAAACGTCTTCCCTCAAGAGACCCTTGCAACCTCCGGTAAGTGGGTCCTTGGTTTTTTATTCGTCACGCACCGCCAATGCCACGGCCCTGGAACTAATATCCCCACCACGAATTACGCACCAAGGGGAAGTTCTACTAACCCTGAGGTAAGGCACTTTCCTTAGACCTTGAATTCCTTCTGTCCTCCAGACAGGGTGCATATTAATTCGCCCTTCCCCTTCTAGGTTGCGGGTTTGTCCTACCATCCTACCCTCAATCCTTCTCATCCAGGAACTCCACAATTCACCACGAGGTAAGCCTCAACACCGAGACCCCCTCCTTGTCATTTTCATGCCACCTTACCCTGACCTAACTCCAGCCTTAATTCTCATAGGCTCCAGGTTCCGACCAACCTTCCTGATTCCTCACTCGCCCCGGT
This sequence comes from Lissotriton vulgaris, assembly GCF_964263255.1. Lineage (NCBI taxonomy): Eukaryota > Metazoa > Chordata > Amphibia > Caudata > Salamandridae > Lissotriton > Lissotriton vulgaris. The sequence continues at coordinate 1,149,479,744 of NC_141685.1, read as the reverse complement.
TGCCCTGCTATTTCGCCCCGGAGGTACACACTATAATGTGTTAATCTTATAATTCGATCACCCCGACACGGTTGACACTCTTGTTCAATGTGCCCTTATGCACTAGTACGTTTCACACTTGCGCTGTGTTCGGTTGACACGGACTGCTTGACACCTCTTTACACGTATGGCAGATATCCCCAATAGCGTGGCATAGTCACTTGACTGCGGTTTGCCTCTTGGTTTTGTGAATAAACATATTAAGTAATGCACGGCCTGGCACTTGCGCCGCGGTTGTCTGGCACGGATTGCCTGACACTTTCTCACACGTGTGGCAGTAACACCTAGAGCATGGTATGGTCACCTGAATGCTTTTGGTCCTGTGAGTAACGCAGCTTGCTAATCAGCATTTTTTGTGCTCTTTTGTTTCTCGTTGTAAATACAGGCTTTTAATTCAGGCAAAGCATTGAATGTCCTGATGATGATCCATAATTTTAACAGGATCGAAACGCCGTCGACAAGTTATGTAGTCTAAACACCAGTTCACAAATTCGTGCTAAATTATGTTTTTTCTACATATTGTGAAGCAAACTGATTCTACCTTTTTTGCTCCTTTACCTTTAAATTGCCTGAAAACTCTTAGTTATTTGTACTGTGAATTGTTTGTCTAGCCTTGTGGATACAGGACTGTGTCCCACTGCTGCATTGTTGTTTGGCTATCTTTACTTATTCTAGTATCAAATTAAATTCGAAGTCCGGCTGGACTTTATGTTTATTATAGTGCAGATTGTAGCCTATAATTATTTTCATTGTTTATTTCTTCTTGTCAAGGACCACTGTTGTTCATTTTGCTTAAGTGTGTATACATCATTATGCATGTGCATGTATGTGCCAAGATGCCTTAACAGGCCTTTTTTTAACTTTATGACTGGCTTTATCGGTCACCAGCATGTATGTGGGCGTTTTTTTCATTTTAATTTAGTGTTCCAAGATAGGAGAAGCCCCTATTTGATCAATTAGTTTAAGAAACTGTAAAAAGTGTGACAAAGCACTTTTAGAGAAATAACCAATCTGGCAGCAAATTGCAGCTCTTGCACTATTATAAAATAATTACAAATTTGCCTTGTCCAGTCCTCTCTCCAAAATAAGGGCAGTGAGAAAGACACTAGGTCCATGGTTTTAGAAAGGTAAGCTAAGCATGAACACTAACAAACAAATTACTTACCTTCGGTAACGCATAATCTGGTAGAGACTGTCTAGCTGAAGATTCCTTACCTTTGAATTTCCCAGGTGTCAGGCTGGATCCGGAAACTTTTGCTGAGCAATGCCCCTCGCGCGCGCCGTCTGATGGCTCCATTCGGCTCTGTGTGACGTTGTTAGCGTTGGTTATGACATCACGGTACCGATAGAGGGACCACCCAGGTGCATGTACATCGATACTTTCTTTAATTACGCCAAAAAAGCAGAGCCATGAAGTAACTGACGTAGTTGTGTGCAAAACTAGGGCCATGAATAGAGGAGTAGCCCTACAACAGTCGGCAAAGCAAGGAGGCATGGGTGGGGCTGTAAGATCTACAGCTAGTCTACTAGATAATGCGTTACCCAAGGCAAGTAACTTGTTCATCTGATAGTGACTTTGAGCTGCAGATTCCTTACCTTTGAATTAGATACCCAACCCATACCATCCCGGGGTGGGTTGCGGAGCTATACATCAAGTTAGGAAGTCCTGCAGGACCGAAAGGGCATAATGCCAGTCTCTGCGGATCTGACTATCCAGGCAGTAGTGTTTAGCAAACGTGTGCAAAGAGGCCCACGTTGGTGCCTTACAGATTTCCAGGACTAGGACACCACAAGCCTAGGCCGTAGGCACAGCCTTCTCCCTGGTGGAATGGCCACTTAATCTCTCAGGGGTCTCTCCTCTTTGCCAGGGCATAGCAGATCTTAATGCAGACAACGACCCAGCGAGAGATGGTCCTTTTCTGCACTGCCCTTTCGTCTTAGCTACCACGTACCCCACAAAGGGTTGGTCGCCCACCCAAAACTCTCTTAGACAGTCATTTTAGAACGACTACGCTATTTTTGGGTCCAGTCAGTGGAGACGCTTCTCCTCCTTAGAGGGATGACGGGGAGCAAAGAAGGTGAGCAATGTGAGAGATTGACCCAGCTGGAATGGGGGTGTCAACCTTTGGTAAACAAGCATTTGCAATGCAATAGGTCTCGCCTTAGGAAAGTTGGAGCTATTTGTATGGTAAATGACAAATTTTTTATTTATGTGTTTTTTTTTTAAATAACATAATTAATAGCTTTGTCATTTACAATGCCAATAGTTATAACTTTCACAAATGTGACACTTATAGCATTGGTAATGCAACATGTTTTGTATTTACGTGACTTACATGTGTTGATATTACAAATAAAAATGGCTTTTATTTCTTTTGAATAATTAATACTTAAAAGTGATTCTAATTTATAATGGCAATAGCTTAAACTTTTGTAAATAACTTTTGTGAACATTATGTTTAGTGTATTTTATTGTGATGAAAATCCAAGAACAGAAGTGAAATATTAACATCTTTTTGTGACATTTGTAATAAAGCTTGAAACATTGAATTTTGCGATAAGAAAATAGCACTTAATGTAACAGTACACTAATATAAGCAGCAAGTAACAGCTCCTGCTCGCAATGTTTTTTGGTGGGATTTTTAATCAGAATTACGCAAGCAGGCGTAATCGCACAATTTTCAGTAATTTCACGTCAAAAGAGTAACAAGAAATTACCAGAATTACTCCGATAATTCCGGAGTAATGAAACTTTCACTCGTGACAAATTGATGAGGCTTCTTCAAGTGCCCTCTGTATAAAGGAGTAGCACGTATTCTGCCACATATACACCGCATCTTTTTTTGTGCTGTGCCTGCCACATATGAAAGAGTTCCTCTTCCTGTCTACCGCATCCCTGAGTCTTTTCTATCCTGCCACAGATCAATTCTTGTGTCATGTCCACACCTGGATGGTTCCCTCTAATTGTACCACGTCACAGTTTCACCACGTGCCACATATTACTGAATTTCGGCTCTTGTTAGTGCGCTATGTTTGTTTTGTTGTTCCCCGTATAAATAAAGTCCATACATTCGGCCAAATGCCAGTGAGTTACCCTACTGTGCCGCGCATCATTTGTTGCACAATGACGCAGAACTTAGTAATGCACTAGACATTACCGAAAACCTCTCGTCTCATACTTTTTGCTTTCTGTTACTGTTGAACAATACGATCGAGTTTCTTTTTAATTAAGCGCGCCTCGAATCATTTGTTTGTTTTGTTGTTCCCCGTATAAATAAAGTCCGTACATTCGGCCAAATGCCAGTGAGTTACCCTACTGTGCCGCGCATCATTTGTTGCAAAATGACGCAGAACTTAGTAATGCACTATACATTACCGAAAACCTCTCGTCTTTTCTATCCTGCCACAGATCAATTCTTGTGTCATGTCCACACCTGGATGGTTCCCTCTAATTGTACCACGTCACAGTTTCACCACGTGCCACATATTACTGAATTTCGGCTCTTGTTAGTGCGCTATGTTTGTTTTGTTGTTCCCCGTATAAATAAAGTCCATACATTCGGCCAAATGCCAGTGAGTTACCCTACTGTGCCGCGCATCATTTGTTGCACAATGACGCAGAACTTAGTAATGCACTATACATTACCGAAAACCTCTCGTCTCATACTTTTTGCTTTCTGTTACTGTTGAACAATACGATCGAGTTTCTTTTTAATTAAGCGCGCCTCGAATCATTTGTTTGTTTTGTTGTTCCCCGTATAAATAAAGTCCGTACATTCGGCCAAATGCCAGTGAGTTACCCTACTGTGCCGCGCATCATTTGTTGCAAAATGACGCAGAACTTAGTAATGCACTATACATTACCGAAAACCTCTCGTCTTTTCTATCCTGCCACAGATCAATTCTTGTGTCATGTCCACACCTGGATGGTTCCCTCTAATTGTACCACGTCACAGTTTCACCACGTGCCACATATTACTGAATTTCGGCTCTTGTTAGTGCGCTATGTTTGTTTTGTTGTTCCCCGTATAAATAAAGTCCATACATTCGGCCAAATGCCAGTGAGTTACCCTACTGTGCCGCGCATCATTTGTTGCACAATGACGCAGAACTTAGTAATGCACTATACATTACCGAAAACCTCTCGTCTCATACTTTTTGCTTTCTGTTACTGTTGAACAATACGATTGAGTTTCTTTTTAATTAAGCGCGCCTCGAATCATTACGTTTCTATTCTTCCGCTGTACGTTGCGTAGCCCTCTCGGCTTCACAATGAGTTTGCTGCGGTTCGACATGTCTATGAGATGCAAGGTCCGTATGTCAATAATTAACTTACGGCTCCACGTGCCAATGATTTTCTTTCATTGTGCTTCCTGTCAATAGGTTTCTCTCGTTGTTCCACATACCAATTAGTTTTCCTCATTATTCCAGGCCTCAATATGTTCCTCGTATTGTTTTACGCATTAATTAGTCCGTCTTATTATCCTGTACATCAATGCATTCTGCTTCGAAGTTTTCCACTGATTGAGCATATGCACGCAGCTGAATTTTTATTCACCACCGCAGCCCAGGGAGTTTCTTCAAGTTCCCGCCGGGCCGCCGCGCTGCCTGCGGCGACCCGGAAGCGGTTGGGCAGCCGGCCAATCGCAGCGCGGCCCCAACCGGAAGTCCGGCCCCCATCGCGGCGCGAGAGAGAAGCCACTGTCCGAGGAGCCCCGAGGGCTCTTGATCGAGTCCCGGTCCGCCAGAACAGGTGAGTGTGTTGCGGAGGAGGAGGGGTGAGTGGGGGTGGGGTGTGCGCGTGTGTCTGTTGTAGTGTGTCTGTGCGTGCGTGTGTCTGTCTGCGCGTGTGTCTGTTAAAGGGGGGGTGGGGTGCATGTGTGTGTATGCAGTGTGTATGTGCGCATGCGTGCGGGAGCCTTTGTGTGAATGGGAATATCAGGCAGGGCGACGCGTCGTGCGCGCTCACGAGCTGCAATCTCCAGGAGGACAAGCTCGTCACAGTCTGCAGTCCACATTCCCCGGAAAGCGGCGACATTAGTTGTCTCCCTAGACAGCAAAGCTTCGCTTTGCTTTCGTCTAGGCGAGACCTAAAAAGAAGCCTTGGTGCAGAACACCATTTTATCTAGAAAATACATCAGATATGGAGGCATGCAAGATAATGGCTGCAACTCACTCACCCCCCAGGCAGATGTAATCGCCACTAAAAAGGCTGTTTTGATGGTCAACAGCTAGAGGGGACAGTTATGTAAAAACTCGAAGGAAGCACACATTAGGTAGGTGAGGACCAAATTAAGGTCCCACTGTGGCATAACAAAGGGCGTGGGTGGAAACAAGTTAGCCAGCCCTTTTAAAAACCTATGTACAATTAGAGACCCAAAGAGAGAGAGGGTAGTCTGTCAGTCACAAAAAAGCAGATAGAGAAGAAAAGTATCCCTTGAGAGTTCCCAAAGCAGAGCCCTGCTGACCCTTGCAGAATGAATAGAAAACAGTGGAAAGAGAAGCAGAAAGAGGGACCTTTCTGTACTGTATAATATGAATTTCTGCCAACAGCAGGTTATACCGTCTTAGTGGAGGGCCGCCTGGCTGCCAAAATAATGTTACATACTTCGGGAGGAAGGTAAAAAAGCCCTCAACTGCTGCTGCTTAATCTCCACGTATGGAGGCACAGAGTTGATTAGTTTGGATGGAGAACCCTCCCCTGCGACAGAAGATCTTCCCAAAGAGTCGGCAAAATTGAAGGATTGATGCTCATCTTCAAAAGCTCTGGATACCAGACACTCCTCATCCAGTCTGGAGCCACAAGAATGACTTGGGCCTGGACGCTCATGATTTTCTTTAGAAATCTGGGCAGGAGTGGTATGGGTGGAAAGACGTGCGGTAGGCCTGAGCTCCACTCACGATGAAAGGCGTTGCCGAGTGATAGTTGCCTTGGAAACTCCGGTGCGCAGTATTGCGGACACTGCATTTTTTCTTCAGAGGCAAACAATCTAACCAAAGTTCTCCCCACTGATGAAAGAGACCTTGAGCCACTTCGGGCTGAAGACGCCATTCGTGATCCGCAAGGCTTCGACAGCTGAGTTTGTCTGCACTGGCAAACAGAGAACCTGCCAGGTGTTGAACCACCAGGGTTATGCTCTGCTGTTCCAGATATGTCCAGAGATGCAGGGCTTCTCGAAAAAGGGTCCACAACCCCACCCCGCCCTGCTTGTTGCAGTACCACATAGAGGTGGCGTTGTCCGTGAACACCTGCACTAGATTCCCCTTGAAGAGGGAAGAAATGCCTTCAATGCCAATCGAATCGCATAGAGCTCCAACAAATTTATGTGGAGCTCCGCCAGAGACCAGTGTCCCCTGATCTCTACCTCTCCCAGAAGCCGCCCCATCGCAGAAGTGAAGCATCGATCATGACTGAGATCAGGTTGGGGAAGTGAGAGGGGTCTGAAGTTGACTCAAATCGCAGTTCGTAAACTACCACTGCAGAGCTCGCGCAGTTCCTTCCTAGATCTGGACCACATCGGTGAGATTTCCTTGATGTTGTGCCCACTGGAAATTTAAGTCCCCCTGCAGAGCCGGATACCACACCCTGCATGCTTTTCTAACAGGATGCAGGAGGCCATGAGGCTCAAAAGCCTCACAGTCAGTCTCACTGAAATCCAGGATAAAGGACGAAACATCGGAATCGTAACCAGATTATTCTGGACTCGATCAGGAGGATAGACCCGAAATTGCACTGTGTCCAGAACATCTCAAATGAAAGGGAGCATCTGAGAGGGAGTCAGGTGTGACTTCAGCAGGAGGTTTGCCGTAGTCTGAAGGTGGGAGATGACAGCCTGGGGCAAGGACGCCTTCAACAGCCAGTTGTCGAGGTAGGGGGACAGACTGACACTCCTAACCTACGCAGATGAGCTGTGACCACAGCCATCACCTTGGTGAACACACGAGGGGCACTGGTAAGGTCGAAGGGGAGCACGGTAAACTGAAAGTGCTCGTAGCCTACCTTGAACCGCAAGTAAAGCCTGTGGCCAGGCAGGATGGGGATGTAAAAATACCCATCCTACAGGTCCAAAGCTACCATTCAGTCTTCTTGGTCTAGGGCAGCCAAGACAAGAACTACAGTGAGCATCTTGAATTTCTCCTTCTTGAGGAAGAGATTGACAGTCCAAAGATCTTTGTTCTCCGGTATCAGAAAGTAGCAGGAATAACAGCCACTGCCTACTTCTAAAACCAGGACTCTTTCTTTAGCTCCCTTGGCCAAGAGAGCTGTAACTTCTTCCTGGAGCCATTTTAAATGATCCTCCATCAGCTGTTCCTTATTTGGCAGAATGGGAGGAGAAAAAGAAAGGAAAGGCAGAGAATAGCCCTCCTTAATGATCTCCAAGACCCACCTGTCAGATGTTATGGATCTCCAGTGGGGGGAGATGATGGATTCTCCCGCCAACTGGAGTGGTGTGGTCTTGCAGAGTCAGACTAGGAGTGCTTGGAGGCTGCCAAGGGCAGAGTGGCCGACTACTTCTGGCTTCCATTCCTAGGCCGGAATGAACGGCGTCCAAATCCCCGCCCGGCTTGGGAAAGCCTGCACATGACGGTAGATGGGATAGGACCAGCGCGGCTGGAAACCCCTTCTGTTGCTGCGAAAGGTAGAAGTATAAGAAAGGCCCAAGGATCTGGCCGTAGCCTGAGTCTCCTTGAACCTTACTAGGGCCCAATCAGTCTTTTCGCCAAAAAGGCAGGTTCCATCAAAGGGCACGCCCATCAGATTTGCCTGGACATCACCAGAGAAGCCAGCTGTCCTTAGCCAGGCGTGGCATCTCAAGGCCACTGTCGTGGAAATAGATCAGTGAATCTGTTGTATCAAGGCCACGACTTATGGTGAATTTTGCTGCATGTCTCCCGTCCTTAACTGCCTGAGAGAGAGCACAGCCCGGGCCTCCTCCAGGACTTGAGGCAGTACTTGTGCAACCATCTCCCAAAGGGAGTAGGAGAGGCTGCTCAAGAAGCACGCGGTTTTCACCAACAGCAATGTCAGGCTGGAGGGAGAAAATATTTTCTTCACAAATGAATCCAGCCTCTTGGATTACCTATGCAGAGGAGGTGAAGGGAACGCGCCCTGTGACTTAAAGGGCTGCACCACCAAACCTTCTGGGGGTGGGGTGTTAGCTGAGGAACTTTGGGTCAGCCGGAGCTGGCCGATGGTGGCAGCCGATTTTCCTATTCTGAGGAGCCCCAGTGCTAGGCTTGGACCACGTTCCTAGAAGGATATCAGTAAGCACTTCATGGAACCCCAGGCTGAAACACTTCAGTCAGGAGATTAGGGCACTGAGGGCAGTTTCAGTCCAAGGACCTCAGCTGCCCTCTTAACCCACGATGATGGATTCAACTCAGATCTGTGACTGGAGGTGAGTGTCTGAAAGGTTTCAGAGCTCCATCCATCATCTCCTTGTGTTTGAATTGTTTGCCCTAACTTGGCAGGGTATGCTTTAGACGTGGGTCCCTTGCTCACTTTGCCACTGGATTCAAGCTAGCCTGGCTGATGAGGGCTGTTAGCACGAAACCATTCCTAGGATGCTTGTTTCCGGTCCAGGGAAGACATGGCTTGGCAGTTCGGGCTGGACTGTTCCCATGAGGCACAGGGTCAAGACTAAATTGCATATAGCTGTGTCTGAACTGGGGTGGCGAAGTGAGTTAAAAAACAATGATGGATTCAACGAAGATCTGTGACTGAGGGTATCTGAAAAGTTTCAGCGCTCCATCCATCATGTCCTTGTGTCTGCCCTCTTAACCAACATGGCTTAAGATGGCCCGCCTCGTTAAATGCTGGTATCTGGAGAAGTATCCAGTCCCCATACAAGTTCAATGGCTCTGCAGAGTCATCCTGGTGTTTCAGAGGGTCCATTGACCCCTCCCATTCTGCTCCCAAGCCTAAAACATCCACAAAGAATTCAGGCGACTCCTTGTCGTCAGGGAGAAGGATGGGGCTGGCTCCGGTGGCGCCGCAGGAATAGACTTAGTATCCAACGCCAGGAGAGGTTGCGGTGGCATGACCGGCATCAACCCAGATCCGTTATCGGACCTCTGAGGCCCCAGGGGCGTTGTGACCAAAGCCTAACATGTCATTCCAGACGGGGCTCCTTCCGACCCGCTGGCCCGAAGGCTCACCAGAGGGGTCAGCCAGCTCAAATACGCAGTGCATGGCTTATTGAACTCTGATATGAGCTGGGGTCGCTCTGTCTCCTGGAAAAGGAATGAGGCGCGAATTCGAACCTGGCCCCAGCTCCGTGGAACTGTTCATCGGTGCTCCTTACCTGCTTCGTCGATGGACGACAGTAGAGGTGAAGATGAAGTCTGCTTGGACGACTACTTCTTGTGCCTCCTCCAGAGTGTCCCAACAACCGGGAGTGGGACAAAAAGGACTTTGGGCTCGAAGAGCGAACCTGCAACCTTGTCTTCGTCGAGCAGGACTAGGACCTCCTGAGTCTCCCTTGACTGTGTCAGCCGTCGGGCCACAAGGAGCTTTTAAGCCTGCTCCCTTAAAGCCCTAGAAGCCATGGCCCGACAGTCCGAGTACGAGTTTGGTTAGTGGTTGCGCTTGAGACACCAGAGGCAGAAGAGATGGCGATCGGTGACCGACATAGTGCGCGGACAGCCCTCGTATGGCTTAAATCCTTTTTTTCTTGATAAAGTCTTTCCACACAATGGAAAAATAAAATCTGGAAGTCGACAAAAAGTTGAGAAAAAGCCTGTCAAAAAGCAACAGAGGGGTAGCTCTTTCCAGATCACCGCTTACCTGGTGCGGAAATAAAGAACTGACATCCGCGCTCCTGGGTGGTGCCTAGATAGGTGTCAAGACTTCTTGTTGTCTTACCAAGAGCTTGCGCAGGAACAGAGATGCTGGTTTCCAACTCCCTCTCAAGAATGTCTCAGAGATCCAGTAATTAAAACTAGACTCCAAAACACCCTCAAGGGGGAAGGGGGAGTGGAGAAAATAATAAATCAAGAAGAGACTGGTCCTGAAACTAGTCCTCTCCTCCTCGTATACTTCTTCCTTAATTCAGCAGAGTGAACTCCTCGGAGAGAATCTAAGATTTAAAATGACAGAAAAATGTTAACCTACTCTATTCTAATTTTAATACTTCTTCCTCTAACTACTCCTACCTACCTAGCAGATCTAGCATTTTACCAGGAATTAACACCATTGTGTTTGGGCCAGCATGTATCTAGGGATTGCCACCAACGTGCCTGTGTTGCATTTTACCACTAATTATCACCATTGTGGCAGGCGAGTATGTTGCCTGGGGTTAGCACCATTGTCTTTGAATGTTCAGGGTGAGTATTTTAATGGGCTTGTCCTGCAGACCCATGTGAGTTTCCTGCGATTTGCAATGGGGAAGAAACACTTAGTTCACAGTTTTTTAGGCACTTCAAAACAGGGTCTCCTTGCCATGTGAGGAGAATGATTAACTTTACAGCTTGGCTGGGCAGTAGATTATGCAATATGCCTAGTGACGTCCTGAATTCCTTTTTCTATGGTAACTCCAGTAGGCCTCACCTCAGTGGCATTGTGGCAAACCAAAATAATGGGATGGGCTGTCAGTGATAAAACTGAGATGCTGGGCGAGAGGTGGGTTTGGGGAAAAAGAAGCTGAGCAGGCCAGGTAAGGGCAAGGGTGTCTGGCGCAGCGGGGAGCAGAACATGGACAGAGTTACAAAACACATGCAATCCAATGGAGTGCTCAAAGAAAAAGTAGCAGTTTACTGAAAGTAAGCAGGGAATGATACACCTCATTCAATCAGAATGACTAGCTATGTTTCAGGGAAGGGACAAACCAAAGATGAGTAAGGAAATCCATCGAATAAGAGGCAAGCAAGAAAGATTTACAAGAAAGTCAACCGATAAGCAATGGGTTGACCCAAAGCCTAATACAAGTTTTGCTTATGTACACAATAGTTCTGTTAATAACATACAGCTAAAGCTGTCTGTATGCGATACCTAAAAGAAGAAACAACACTATAATTAGCCTGCATGCTCAGTAGTTTAGATAAAATTCAGCTTTTGAATGAGTACCAATCCACTGCACGGGACAGGAATATCCATTTACATAGGGGTTGCTCAGTCACTGCAATACCATGAAGCCTAAATAGTCCTTCCAAGCACCAATGTGACAGCTGCTAACTTGTACAAAATCGCAGCACCATAAGCTAAGCTATGTAAAAAAAAAAAAAGACAGGATTAAAGATTGCCCAATAACAGCTCTGTTGAACGAAAAATTTCCAGGAATGGATTCTGGGAGCTTGGTATCTCTGTGCCAAACAGACGCCCTAATGCATGGAGGTGCCAGTGGCTACACTCTTTAGAGAAAAATGGTTTATGAGAAAGCAATGTCTGCCTGAGCACCAGAATTTAAGAACTTCTAATTCAAAAAGGGACACATTTGAGAAGTCTTCTTGCAAACATTATCTCACTTTATTTTAAAGGTTTATCGGAGGCTCACACAAGTGAACTTGGGGCTTTATGATGAAAAGACATGCACTTACCATTAGATTTATGACTCTGAAGTCCTTCTGGAGCCCATGGCCCACAAACTTGACCCCGACATCAATAAGAAACCGCAGCTTCAGATATGTAGACTTCAGGGTAGTTAGGTGCTTAGATGAGATTTTGGCATCCAAGTCGCCCGGCTTGATGCCGGAGTACTGAGTCAAGTAATCAACAACCTGCAGGGGAAAATTAACTTTCATTTACCACCATCTCTTCTTTTACAAAAACAAAAGAGTAACGCTTTACATGTAAGCAATGTTCCATCAAGTTTCACACTCCCTCAGGTGGTGAGACTAAATCGCACAGGGATTGGAGGCATTGAGTTGCCACATACGGCATATTTCACACACCTGTTCTTGAGTGGAAATGTAGTCATCAATGAAAGGTACCCCCTCATTTGGGCCTTGTCCTCGGACACAGGTGATCCGTGCCACAGACATCTGGCTAGGTTTGATGGTGGACTTGGTGCCGTCACTACGGAGCTCTGCCTCTTCCTGCAAAGAGACCAGTTTTAGTCATTTCACCATTTGATAAAATCCCACTTAGCTACCTTCAATACAGTCAATCACAAAAAACTGCCAAATGAATGCACCATCAGATTCTCTTGATTTGCTTGGGGCTGTCTGTCCGAGCACTGTGGCAATACAAACACACATTTAAGTTAACATTGTTCTCTGGTGGCTTCTTTCCTGACACAAGTACTCTTTAAGGGCTGTAACACTGCATTTCAGGGAACTGGTCCTGAGCTAAGATTACATATGATCATCTAGACCATTTGGGCTTTTTTGTTATGAAATCTGTGTCTAGGACAAACCAGAGAAAGAGGTAGCAAATCTGCCTCTGGAGCAGTCGCATTAATAAGCAAGTAGGAAGGATTAGCCCTCATAGTCACTCTTTGTGGCAGGGTCGAACTAGCCTATGGGAAATCTGTCAGTGCCATATAGGTCTGTCTCTCAGGTCAGTGAGTGGTCTGATCTTGTGGTGGCGGACTAGATCTGTGGCTGTATGTGGGCTGCTATTGTAAGTATCTTTATATAATAGGTAGAATGCAGATGCGGACAGCACTATGCAGTAAACAGTATGGTGCGCTATGCACACAACGCACAACAGGGAGGTTGTCTCATAGTATGGAAGAAGCTGCAACATCCTATCAGGTGTGCTGTGGCGGATGGCTTTTTTCTAATTTGAAAAGAAATCAACTCCCAATGGACCCATAACTGGTGCCCACATATCTTCTCCAAGTTATCCACTCTCCAGCTCTATCCTTCCTGTAGTCGTAGGAGTGCTAAATATGCAACAAAAGAACGCCCATTGAAAAATTACCTTTGAAAAGCTAATAGTCACTAATAGGTATGGTATTTGTAGGAAACTGGGTTTTTATTGCAATCGTCCCCCAACTCTTTGCCAGGTATTTAATGAAACTTTGAAGTGCACTGGGATCTGGATAAACAGGCCCCCAGTGTCAGTGTTCTTCCCCAAAACAAGACAATTGGGCACTTGATCACCAAGCGAACACGCCTTTAGTTCCTCTATAAGTCCATAGTAAGTGGTACCTCTGGTACCTAGGGCATAGGTACTAAAGAGCTTCAGCATATCTTGCGCCACTAATAAGGGCCACAGCCCCCAACTCATACAGACAGCCACTGCAGGCTGCATATCCAGGTGCTCTAAAAAGTGAAAACATGACATGGCACACACTTGTGTGCCATCCCCCTTAACACTGCACATAAAATGTGCAAGTCACCCCTACAGCAGTCCTCACAGCCCTATGGGCATGGGGCATTATATTGCATGTGAGGACTTATCTGCATGAGCAGATAGGGCCCAGTGATGGTCAGTTAAATTACTGATAGTACAAGTGAACAGGGAAGTCATCTTAAGGTATGTACTGTAGACTGTCAAAACTACTTTCCCAGCTTCATAATGGCTACAATGAAACCTATGGTGTTTGGTATCAAATGCCTTGCATCAATAAATCCACACTGGTTCCAGTGATGGATTCATTCATACGTGCAGCCAGAGGGCAGCTTAGAGGTATCCCTTGAACCCCAATAGCCTTCTTGTGTGCTGGCAGACTGGTTTCCAGTCCAGTCTGTAACCACAGATGAGTTTCTAACCCCTAAGGAGGTGAGAACATTGCTCTCAGAGGTTAGAAACAACGTCTGCTCTGGAGAGAGATGTGGAGAAAAATATATATCAATATTTTTGCATCAGCCAGATAGGGGAATCAACCCCAATTCTCCCGCACTATCTCAGACCCACTGAGCTAGTTATGTCAGTCTCTGACAAAACCACTTGCTCTGTGGTCCTAAATATCCCCCCTCCTTTACAAATCTATTTCCACCTGACCCAAGGTCCTTTATTGCCCTCTGACACATCCTTGGTTAACAGCTGTCAACATATACTCTGAGAACCTCTGTTACCTGCAAGTTTAGCTCAACCTATTTGTTGTTCCCTTGTTTACTTAAATTGCAATCAATATATTTTGCTCAATGTCCTGTGCTTGCATGGCAATTCTCTTTGTATATATATACCTGTATATGGACTCCGTTCACATCTAAGGGTTTTACTGGTGACAGCAATTTCTTCCATATTAAAGATCCCCTGAAAATCTAAGTGGGGCTGTAGAAGGTTGTTCGAAGACACTGGGATGTGCATCGCCTTCTGCCTTGGCATGCCAATAAAAGAAGAAAGGTATAAATACATTTACTCTGTTTGGAAGCCTGCCTGCTGTCTGTGTTTTCCTTGCGTCGCTCTGAGGCGGGTTGGAGTATGAGTTACTTACCTTCGGTAACGATGTATCTGATAGAGACGATCCTAGCCGCAGATTCCTTAGCGTAGAATTATCCCCAAGCGTCAGACCGGATCTGGAATTTTTTTTTTGCCACAGCATCCCTGTGTGCCGGGGTGATGGCATCACGCGACTCCGTCCTGGTGTTGTCCGCATACGTAATGTCAGCGAGGTCACATAAGTCCCACTCCGGCGCGCCTACGTCAATTTTCATCGGAGAACTTTTCCGCGCCACAACGCAGAGCCATCAGACAAGACTGTGAGAGTATAGAGTGTGCGAAAGAGCAGAACAATTAGAAAAAGGGATGGTAAGGAACAATACAATAAGGAGCAGTGCCAGACACTGCAGCAACCAATAGCCAGGGAAAGAAGAAAGAACAGATCACATCCCTGAACAGCAACCCTGCCAGTATGGAGATAGCCCCCCGGAGACAGAGTATACAAACAAATATCATGATAACATGCACCAGGACTACGACACCCAACCAATAACAATGAAGAGGAACTAGTCTGGAACAAACTAGGCAGGACAAGACTCCACGACAGCCCCATCACAGAACGTGACAACCCCCATAAGGAATATGGGCAGAGGCCCGGCCCAAAGACCCCAACCTAGAGATAGCAAAGGGGCCAGAGCCCCTAGAATGAAAGGGGAAGGGGTGTAGAAAGTAGGCCCCAACCCGGGGCAACTAGAGCATAAGGGCACAGAAGAACCTATAAGCCTATCCTCCAATGCGCCAAAAAGGGAGGAAGGAAACAAACAGGACGAACATCCTGTCAGAAAGAGCAACAAAACGCACTCACTGAAGACATAGCAAACAACAGGGAGCGAATGCATAAGACCAAGCCAAAGGTCCTCGCAGGGCGGGCCGTGAAGGAATCTGCGCCTGGAATCGTCTCTACCAGATACATCGTTATCAAAGGTAAGTAACTTGTACATCTGATAGAGACTACTAGCCGCGGATTCCTTAACGTAGAATAGATACCCTAGCCATACCCAAGGGGAAGGAGGGTCTGCGAGAGGACCCCACCAACCTGGACATTAAAGGGGGTCCCACAGGGGACGAGGCCAACAGACAGGCAAAAGAGCCCTGTCCTCCCCAGGCAAGGGGAACCCCTGCATCCAGAAGACCACCAACCCCAGAGGGGATGCGGGAAGACAAGATGAGAGGCAGCCCGCTGTCCATCAGCAGGAGAAACGAGGGCAAAGAGAAAGGAGGCCAGAACCCCCCACACCCATTCAAGGTACCCAAGGCCCAAAGAAGGAAGGGGAGCACCTAGGAAGAAGAACAACCTAGAGAATCCAAGGAGAAGAGGTAGAGCAAAGGCAAGCTCCCGCACTAGGAACACGCCCAGTGAAGAGGGCAGCCAAGCCTAACACAGCAAGAAGGCAACAGTCCAGACAGAACGGCGCCCTCAAAAGTAGGGCAGGTGGAAGCAGGCAGGGTAACCCAAGGTCACCCAGGAAGAACCGCCCAACAACCCGCAGGACAGACGGCGTCTCAAGAGGGACAAGGAACTCAAGAACCAGCCCAACCCCTAGGGAGGACAGACAGAACTGAAGGCGGGGTCCACTGGAAGAAGCGGCAATGCAAGGAAGACTGTCCCGCTAAAGTGCCAAAAGGCACAATGGTGCATAAAAACAGTAGGACGGCACTGGCATGCACGGCAAGATGCCAACACCACAGAACGGTGCACTCAGGGCAAGCCAGACAGCAGCCGAAGACAGAGACAAGGTAGGCCAAGAAGGGCCCGGACACGTCCCCAAGGGAGGAGTGCACACACAGCCCAAAAAGCAGTCGAACTAGGCAGAGCCAGGCCGCAAAGCCATAGACAGCAGGCCAGACCAGGCAAACAATGCAGCGACCCGGGAGAAGAAAGCCCAGGGCGCAACTCAAGCCAATCCAGAACTACCAGCAAGTGGATCACACCTGCAACATACCGTAACGCCACGGAGAGCAGAGGCATGAAAAGCGACCACACCTCCCTCCCACATGACAAAACTGTATGATAGCTACCATCACCCCACATAGGGCGTGTCACGTCGCAAAACATGGGAACCCCCTTAGGCAAAAACATTCTGCAGTAGAGGACAACAGAAAGACCTGCAGAGAACCCGCAGACGGCTTGTCAATCAGCCAATAAGAACAACAAAAGGCCCAGCCTCAGGGCCAACACGGCTTAGAAAAAGCCAAAAAAACAGTAAAATAAGGGCCGGCCAGCAGCCAACTACACCATAGTCCGAAAAAGAAGTACTAGAATGCACAGTAATGACACAGATCACACAACTGGGGCGACCCGCCCCAACGGAAGTACACCTCCTGAAAACCAGATAAACTCACAGGTCACTGAAGGGGAGAAGGAGGAGGCCGAAGCCCCGCCAAGAACCTCTGAATGGCTGAGTCCGCAGGGGCATGGAACAGAAGATCGCCATCGAAAGGGAGGTCCACCAGCCGTTCTCGAACATTCTCTGGGAATACACTGTCCCGGAGCCAGGCATGTCAGCGAAGTGTGACAGAAAAAGTCATGGCACGACCAAGCACCTCCGAGATGTCCAGAGCGGAGCGAAGAATATACGCCGCAAGCTCCCCGCCATCCAGCACATGGTGCCGCAGATCCACACAGGCACCCTCCTGAGAAGCGGCAGACATAAGGGACTCTGCCGAGTCCCACAAGCAAGAAGTGGCCCTAGCTAAAACACACAAGGTGTTAAGAGCCCGCAGTGCTGCACTGGTGGAGGCGAACACATTACACCCCGAGGAGTCAAGCCAGCGGGCCTCCCGCGACGGGGAAGACAACAGCGGTGGCAGGGAGGGGAAGGCATTCTGCAGAAGAGGGCCCCTGGTAGAAGGGTGGAGGGAAAAACACACCGGATCACGCGGCGCAGATGGTGGTGGTTTAGAAGGCGTTGGGGCACCGGGTCTCCTGTGGTGGGGCGGCCCCAAGCCCCTAGAAGAGAAGAATGGAGCACACCCTCGAAGAGAAGCAGCAGTTCCCTACCACCAGAACTCTGATGGAGGACCTGCAGAATATCATCCGTGGGGAAATGGGCAGCTGGATCATTCATGCGCAAGATTCCCACAGTCGTGGAAACAGCGCGAGAAAAGGCAGCACCCGCCTCTGAAGGGCCCCACGGTGGAGAATGCAGCTCGTCAGTAGGGGACGGCTGCAAGCTAAGGCGGCCGTCCCCCAAGCCAACTAGGGGAAGGCAGTGTAGGAAGGTGGATATCGGACTATGGTTGCCCCCAACTTTTTGCCTAGTTTTTTGCTGGTTTTCCACTTAGTTGGCCTGGGATCCTGCTATTCAGGACCCCAGGCTTCCTGCTCTCTCTGTTAAAATGGACTCAATTTACCTTAGGTACATATCTAATTGGATACTGGGTCACCTTACCAGCCCCTGTACAGTGTACCTTAGGTACCCTGGGCATAGGTGCACCCAGGGCCTACCAGGGGCTGCAGCATGTATTATGCCACCCCTGGCTGGCCATCCAAATCTGACACAACTGGCTGATCAATCAGCTGGGGCAAGGTGGTGTAATAACCCTTTGCTTTAGATATAGTATACCTATATCTAACCCTAACATGGACACACATACTCCTATAAGTCACTCCTATGGCAGGCCTTAACAATCCTGGAGTGAAAATGGCAAAAAACACAGTTGATGGACAGAATGTAGAACAATGTCATACATTCACCCCAGTACAAGGATCTGGGCCTAAATCCATCGTTTTGTTTGCACTCCACACCACCCTGGGTTAGACACTGGCTATATGCAAATCACCTCATGGGAACAGTCCAGTCCGAACTACCAAGCCATGTCTTTCCCAGACCGGAATCAAGCATCCAAGGACCGGTTTCTGGCTATCAGCCTTCATCAGCCTGGATAGCTTGACTCCAGTGGTGTGGAGAGCCTGGGACTCACGTCTGAGTATACCCAGCACACTCCGGTCTGGGAAAGACATGGCTTGGTAGTTCGGACTGGACTGTTCCCATGAGGCACAGGGTCAGAGCTGATTTTCATATAGCCAGTGTCTAACCCAGGGTGGTGTGGAGTGCAAAACAACGATGGATTTAGGCCCAGATCCTTGTACTGGGGTGAATGTATGACATTGTTCTACATTCTGTCCATCAACTGTGTTTTTTGCAATTTTCACCCCGAGTGTGCTGGGTATACTCAGACGTGAGTCCCAGGCTCTCCACACCACTGGAGTCAAGCTATCCAGGCTGATGAAGGCTGATAGCCAGAAACCGGTCCTTGGATGCTTGATTCTGGTCTGGGAAAGACATGGCTTGGTAGGTCGGACTGGACTGTTCCCATGAGGCACAGGGTCAGAGCTGATTTGCATATAGCCAGTGTCTAACCCAGGGTGGTGTGGAGTGCAAAAAACGATGGATTTAGGCCCAGATCCTTGTACTGGGGTGAATGTATGACATTGTTCTACATTCTGTCCATCAACTGTGTTTTTTGCAATTTTCACCCCGAGTGTGCTGGGTATACTCAGACGTGAGTCCCAGGCTCTCCACACCACTGGAGTCAAGCTATCCAGGCTGATGAAGGCTGATAGCCAGAAACCGGTCCTTGGATGCTTGATTCCGGTCTGGGAAAGACATGGCTTGGTAGTTCGGACAGGACGGTTCCCATGAGGCACAGGGTCAGAGCTGATTTGCATATAGCCAGTGTCTAACCCAGGGTGGTGTGGAGTGCAAAAAAACGATGGATTTAGGCCCAGATCCTTGTACTGGGGTGAATGTATGACATTGTTCTACATTCTGTCCATCAACTGTATTTTTTAACAATCCTGGAGGCAGAGTGCTTGGAATTATGTGAGATGGTGCTCTGGCATGAGCTGAGCCTGTCTACAGCTTTCGAACCAAGCCCTTTAGCTGTTTCCATGATAACGCTATACCATATACTCTTAAGTGCATTATAACCTCGCAGTTATTACTAACTTTGACATAGCATTATCAAAACATGTCGAGTAAGGTGTCATACGAATTGGACTACTACCCCCTCGCCAATTCTGGCGACGGGGGTAGCATTCCACCCTTTTAGAGGGACACGACATGTATGTAACTGTGAACCCCGGCTAAAGTTAACTTGAGCCTCAGCATCACAAAATGGATGCTGCCACCACAGACACAAGTCTGACCTCTTGCTGCTGGGAGTCCTTCCAGCGAGGGAGGCTTGGACAAAGGGTTTCCTGCCTTGGGAGGTGCTAGCACCACCCCAGACAGGATTTTGTGTATTAGGTAGGACAGGGCTGAAAGGAATGAGACATGCCTGGGGCACACAAGGTGCCCTGTGCATACACCGGTTCAAACCAGTTGCCGGGGCACTCCAGCCCCCGCTCTGGAGCGACACCGGACAAAGGGTAGGGGGTGTAACCACCCCCCTTCCTGGTCCCACCCATAGGAGGGACCTAGTGATAGTACAGCCCCCTTTAGCAGGATAAAGGTAGGAGCTGGTCCCATTCCAAATCAGATTATTCCTGAACTGAAATTCTGCAAGAAGAAACTCTGGACTTCGACATTCTGCTAAGAAGACTGAAGAAATCTTCCTTGTGGGCAAGGAGTGTCCACCCTGCACAAGCAGGCTATATCAAGCGTCCAGCGGCTTCACTTTGTCGTCTTCCCTCGAGGATCCAGAAGAAACTCTGGACTTCGGTGTTCTGCTCCACAGAAGACTGAAGAAATCTCCCTTGTGGCCAAGGAGTGACCACCCTGCACAAGCAGGCACCATCAAGCGTCCTAGCGGTTCACTTTGTCGTCCTTCCCGGTGGAACCAGACTTCAGAGCCCGACGATACCCGGATTTCCAGACCTCTCCGACCTCTACCTACATCTGCAGCACAGCTGAGATCCGTGGGTGCGACGAGACACGTGGGACCGGCCATCTTGGAGAAACTGCAACTCGCTTCCAGCACGACGTCAGAGGTATTCTCAACCAAGTGCTTTGGGGACTGAGAAGCCCCAGCCCTGAGCAGCTCCTGCACCGAAGACCAGCCATCCAGCATCCACGAGATCTGCGTGGGGCCCTTCTGCCTGTTTGCTGCTCGACGCGTTGTCTGGTCACTTGCCGGCTGGCTAGTGACCTCCTAGACGACGATCCACGACAACAACACTGATGGTCTGTTTGCTTCAGACTGGCCCTTGCTTCCTTCCTAAAGAGAGGCACCCCGGACCCTCCTGCTCCGCACCAGATGTCTTTTCCACTCACCGCGTGGGTTGCCTTTGTCAAGGCCTGTTGACTCCAAATCCGGATCCGACACCGCCAACAGGGAGAGCCTGCGTGGGACAGCTCGTGCCTCCATCCTGGTCGTCGAAGACACCACCTGGTCCACGTGGCTGCAGTCTCAAGCGTCTACTCTTCACCTGATCGCGACGACAGCCTCTGGTTCCTTCCTGGTTCAACTCCGGTCACTGGCTAGTGATTTTGAACATTGTCCCCTCTGCTTTCAGGTCTTCAGCATCGCTGATCCACCCTTGGATCACACCGGACATCTTCCTCCTGGTCGCCTGCAGCATCTTTTCTTTCAGGCTCCATAGACTTCAACGCAGAAACCCAACACGACTTCGCACCTATGCACCCGCAGCCCCTGGGTGAGGTAACAAGAGCATTTTGGTGCTCAAGGGTAGATTGACTCTCCTAGCGTCCAGTTCCACAGTTGTTTTAGTCCTAACTAGTCAGGTTTGTCCGTACTCACCTTTTTCTTGAACTGTACTGTCCATAGACGCTGTTACGCATCTCGCGTGTGAGTTCACACTCTGCACACGAGTTCCGTGGCCTCCAATTACTTACCTAAAGGTCGGAGAGTGTAGTCCCAGCGATCCTACAGCCTCTGGACAGCTCCATTCCTTTAATCGACTTCCTTATACCATTTACTTAGTATATGGTTTGTTGCGCCCCTAGGGCAACATTGTAACTTGTGCAACTTAACGTATTTTTCTTAAGAGTCATGTGCTTAGCCCTCTGATCTCATAAAGAGTTCAGAGGTGTTTGTTAGTTAATAAATATCTTGTTTATTTTCATAACTACCTGTGTGGTGTTCTTTCATTTGGTATTCAAGGGGTTATATGTGGTAAAACAGCTGGCTTCACATGCCAAAAGAGTTTAGCCTAAGACTGCTTTGTCCATGCTACCATTAGGATAGCTGGTCAATAAGGTTGACTTACAACCAATCACCATAAGGGTTGTTTGGACTGATACAAGGTGATCACTAGAATTAGTGAGCATCATATATCAGGCCAACTTCTCACAGGTAGGGCCAGGTCCGGAAAGAAGGAAGAGGGACCGAGGAGTGGGGGACCTGCGGTGCCTCGGCGAAGACCGCAGTGACAGCGAGGAGTCGTCCTTAGACGATGCCGGGTAAAGAGCCAATGTAAGAACAACAGTATCCCAACTGGTATTGATTAAAGACAGTTAGTAAAGATATGTAAAAACATTATCCGGAAGGAAGCAAGGAGACTCTATATGATTCTGACATGTGCTAGAAGCATAATTTATGTATAAATATATAAAGGTGAAACAGAGATATAATTTACAGTTATGGCAGCACTGCAATATATAAATCACAACAACTGAAAAACAACCCAAATTGTACGTGGTGCTCTAGGTGTAACAGTGGAAACCAAAATAGCGACGCAAATGACAATGTGAGACAGCGTGGGTGGCGCAAAGTAACTGGTGAATAAATATACAGTGAATTATTTAATATACGGCGGTTCCAAGTAGATTAAAAATTCATTTCTGAAAGTATTCAATATGGTCAACCACTTTGTATCTCGCGACTGTATTTGCGCTGGAAGGTCGACGGCGTTTCGATCCAAGTTAGTACAGGATCTTCATCAGGACTGGGTCGTATTCAGTGCTGCATGGGGGCAGAGAAAGAAGGGGGTTGGAGTATGGGAGATAGGAGAATGGACAGTGAAGGGGAAAGGGGCCCGTGTCCACCGGTGGAAAGCCGCTATGGTGATGAGGGCCCTGCACAGCAAATGGCTCGCAAGGACTGGGACATCTCATCAATTGAGGAATGAGGTCGCCAATTTGGTGAGAAGATATGTGACCGCGAGCGGGTGGACATGCACAGGTCAGGGGTGGACATGCAGGAATCGATAGTTGACTGTTGGATCAGGCCTCTGTGGAGAGGTGAGTTGGAAGGTACTGATTGCAAGAGGACCCAAAGAGTAGTGTGTTACCCAAGGCGAGAGATAGCGAAAACAGGTGGAGGGGTGTGCACAATAAGTGTGCCTATGATCCACGGTGGTTGGGGCTGCCTCAGAGGGGGCAGGCCAATTGATTACTAAAGATGTGAGTGAGTGGACCAGTTAACCACGTGCGGGCATGGTGGGACAGGGCATGGCCTTAAGTGAGGGGCGGCGGCGTTTACCTGAGGGCCGATAGTGGGGAGCAAATCACTGATGGACACCAATGACCGTGTGGTAGGCTTGGCTTCTTGTTCTATAAAAGATGAGGCTGATTAGCAGAGGTAATGGCCGAACCCGTACTGTAGTATAAAGGGAGAGGACAAGGCTTACCCAGAATGACAGAACTATCCGGATCGTTTAAAGTGGGATCCGAAGGGACTTCCTGGTCTAGAATACAACAGAAAGGGCGGAGGTCAGTAGTGGCCAACAGAGCTTAATGGTGAAAGGAGGGGAACACAACTCCTATCCCCATACTCCAACCCCCTTCTTTCTCTGCCCCCATGCAGCACTGCCTACGACCCAGTCCCGATGAAGATCCTGTACTAACTTGGATCGAAATGCCGTCGACCTTCCAGCGCAAATACAGGCGCGAGATACGAAGCGGTTGACCATATTGAATACATTCAAAAATGAACTTTTAATCTACTTGGAACCGCTGTATATTAAATAATTCACTGTATATTTATTCACCAGTCACTTTGCGCCACCCACGCTGTCTCACATTGTCACTTGCATCGCTATTTTGGTTTCCACTGTTACACCTAGAGCACCACGTACAATTTGGGTTGTTTTTCAGTTGTTGTGATTTATATATTGCAGTGCTGCCATAACTGTAAATTATATCTCTGTTTCACCTTTAAATATTTATACATAAATTATGCTTCTAGCACATGTCAGAATCATATAGAGTCTCCTTGCTTCCTTCCGGATAATGTTTTTACATATCTTTACTAACTGTCTTTAATCAATACCAGTTGGGATACTGTTGTTCTTACATTATTACACCCCAATCCCAACACGGTTGATGGGTACCCTACTCCTGTTTTATTTACAAGGGTAAAAATCCAAGACATAGAGGCCTGGTTCCGGCGAGGACGAAACCAGCAAGCGCTGAACCTCTGGAGAAGAGGAGGCGTCCGAAGAAGAGTCAACGACCTCACGTCGGCCTGGCGCCGTAGAGTCCCCAATCTGAGGCAGGTCATCATCGTCCGGCGCCGGGGGAGACGTGGGAGCGACCTCCGCCACAGCGCACGGTGCAGGAGACCGGGCGGCGAAGGAACGGCGTCGGAAAGGCGTCGAACCGACCTCCGACGAGGCAGCCGCCTGCATGGAGGAGTGAGAGGGACCCTGTGAGAAGTTGGCCTGATATGCAGTGCTCACTATTCTAGTGATCACTATGTATCAGTCCAAACAACCCTTATTGATGATTGGTTGTAAGTCAACCGATAGACCAGCTATCCTAGTAGCATGGACAAGAGCAGTCTTTAGGCTAGACTCTAGAGGGCGTGTTAAGCCAGCTGTTATACCATCACATATACCCCTTGAACACCAAGTGAAAGGACACCACACAAGTTCTTATGAAAATAAAAGTATATTTATTTAGAACACAACAACCCTGGACTCTTTATGAGGACCGGGTGCTAAGCACAATACAAAGCTCTTAGGAAAATACTCAAATCGCACAATTTACACAAATGCCCGAGGGGCACGAAAAACCATATACTCTAAAAGTGGAATGCGAAATTACTAGCAGGTAAGTACTACGCTAATAGGCTTTGGGATCGCTAGGACTGGACTACTGAACCTTCAGATTACTAGCAGGAGGCCTAGGGAGATCGGGTGCAGAGTGTGCACTCTCACGCGGGATGCGGAACAAAGTCTATGGTTGCTAGGAATTACAAAGTTAGTGTTATCGGACGAATCCGACTAGGTAGAGCTGAAACGAAAAAGGATCTGGACCCTTGGATAGTGAGGCTATGCTGGGGCACCGAAATGCCGAAGTTACCTAGCCCAGGGGCTGCGGCTGCATAGGTCTGGAAAGACGTCGGGAATCCTCGTTGCAGTCTATGGAGCCTGAAAGAAGAAGTTGCTGGCAGGCGACCAGTGAAGAGATTCGGGTGGAACCAAGCCTGGATCGAAGATGGAAGACACCTGTAAGCAGAGGGGACCAAGTTCTGAATCACTAGCCAGTGATTAGATGGACACCAGGATGGCACCGGATGGAGTCACCTCGACCAGGTGAGTGGGCGACACTGGGCTCTGCAGTCTCACGGACCAGGAGGCGTTGTCGGCGACCAGGATGGAGGTGCGAGCTGTCCCACGAAGGTATCTGCTGTCGACGTCGCTGGACCCAGGATTGGGGCAACAAGTCTTGGCAAATGCAAGCCCACGCGGTGGACTCAAAATAGCGTCTGGAGTGGACCAGGAGGGTCCGGGGTGCTCCTCTGTTGAAGGGGAGCAAGGGCCAGTCTGGAGCAACCAGACCAGCGGTGTTGATGTCGTCGTTCGTCGTCGGGAAGGCCACAAGCCAGCGGGCTAGTAGCCAGACAACGCGGTGAGCAGCAAACAGGCAGAAGGGCCCCACGCAGATCTCGTGGAGGCTGGGAGGCTGACTTCGGTGCTGGAGCTGCTCAGGGTTGGGGCTTCTTGGACCCCAAAGCACTCACTCGAGGATCCCTCGGCGGTCGTGCTGGGCAAGCGTCGTGCAGTCCGGAAGATGGCCGGTCCCTCGAGGTCTCGTCACACCCACGAATCTCAGCTGGGCTGATGATGCAGGTTGAGGTCAGAGGTGCAAGGGAAGCCGGTTCTCGTCGAGCTGGGCAGTCTTGATCTGGAGGAGAGACTTACAGCAGACTGCGATGCTTGGATGGTGCCTGCGGATGCAGGGTGACTACTCCTTAGTCACAAGGGAGAAATCTTGAGAAGTCGTCGAGAGTTCCTTTCGTAGAAATTAGTTTCAGGATTCAAAGACGATCTAATTTGGAAGGGGGCCCGCTCCTATCTTTATACTAGGAAAAGGGGCTGGCACGCGACTAGGTCCTGCCCATGGGTGGGACCAGGAAGGGGGGTGGTTACACCCCTCTCCCATGCCGGACTTTCCCCAGCTCAGGGGCTGGTGTGCCCCTGGAACTGGTTCCAGCCGGCAGATGCATAGTGAGCACCGGGGTGCCACTTGCAGTCACCTTCCTCTAAAGCCCTGCCTACCAGGATACACAAAACCCTGTCTGGGATGGTGCTAGCACCGCCCCTGACAGGAAACCCTTTGTCCAAGCCTCCCTCGCTGGAAGGACTCCCAGCAGCAGGAGGTCAGACTCGTGTCTGTGGTGGCAGCATCCATTTTGTGATGCTGAGGCTTGAGTTAACTTTAACCGGGGTTCACAGTTACATACATGTCGTGTCCCTCTAGAAGGGTGGAATGCTAACCCCGTCGCCAGAATTGGCGAGGGGTTAGTATTCCAATTCGTATGACACCTTACTCGACATGTTTTGATAAAGCGATACCAGGGTTGGCATATAACCGCGAGGGTTATAATGCACTTAAGAGTATATGGTATGCGTTATCATGGAACAGCTATTAGGACTTGGTTCCGCAAGCTGCAAACGGGCTCAGCTCATGCCAGAGCACCATCTCACACGATTCCAAGCACTCTGCCTTCAGGATTGTCAAGGCCTGCCATATGAGTGACTGTTAGGAATACGGGTGTCCATTTTAGGGTTAGATATAGGTATACTATATCTAAAGCAAAGGGTGATTACACCACCTTGCCCCAGCTGTCGTGCAGCCAGTTGTGTCAGATTTAGATGGCCAGCCAGGGGTGGCATAATACATGCTGCAGCCCCTGGTAGGCCCTGGGTGCACCTATGCCCTGAGTTACAGGGTCTGATAAGGTGGCCCAGTACCAATTGGATATGTACCTAAGGTACATGGAATCCATTTTAGAGAGAGAGCAGTAGGCCTGGGGCCCTGAATAGCAGGGTCCCAGGTCAACTAAGTCGAAAAACCAGCAAAACACCAGGCAAAAAGTTGGGGGTAAACATAGTCAGGTATCCACCTTCCTACAGACCCGGGGAGGGTCGAGGGGACCCCGCCAGCCACGACCCGTGACGGGACGAGAAGGGCCCTCCGCCAGCCCCGGTGGCTCCTCCAGGGCCAGCAACCGCCGGCGCCTAAGCGGCGTCACCTCGGCCTCAGGCAAGGCCACCGCCTGTCCCGAGGGCCGCTCAGGGATGTGACCGAGCCCTAGCGACCTCCCGCGACACCACAGGGTCTCCCGGAGGAGTTTGCGGCAAAGCAGAGGCGTCGTGGTCCGGAGGAGGGACCCCCGGAGGGCTGGACCCCAAAGGCACCACATCCTCCGAACCTGGATCCAAGCCAGTCGGCGCTGGGGCTGGAGCTGCCGGCGACGCTGCGGAGGGCCCCACACACAACAAAGGATCAGCAGACGTCCCAGGAGGGGAAGGAGGAGGAGAAGCCTGCAAGGCCGCCGCATATGTCTCCATCTGAGCTCTAGATGCTCCCACACTGGGAAACGGTGAATAGGGGGACGACACGCGGGACAGCAGCACCCACGGAGAGCCCACAGCCTTAACAGGCCTGGAATCAGCCCTCGTGGACAAACTGCGACACTTACCGGCAGGTGAGCGACGCTCTTGCGGCCTGGGAGAAGGGCGATGTTGAAGACGTAAGCGGCTATTACTGAAACCCTCCACAGGGGACGGGCGTGGAGACAACGCCGACCTGGACATGCCGGCTGACAGAAGTTCCATCCGGCGCTCCCGCCGGGACTTCGGTTTCATCTGCTGGCACACCTCACAATCAGTGGAGTCATGATGTTCTCCCTAACACCACAAGCAGATGGTGTGAGGATCAGTCGCCGACATCTGGCGTGCACAAGACTAGCAGGTCTTAAAGCCCAAAGGCATTCGCACACTGTTCCCAAACACACGCAACAAGCGAAAGGGAAAGGCCCGAAACAGGCCAGGAGCACAAACCGAATCCACGTAGCATGCGGAAAAGAAAAACAACTGACGTAGGCGTGTCGGGGTGGGACTTATGTGACCTCGCTGACGTCACATATGCGGACAACACCAGGGCGAAGTTGCGTGATGCCGTCACCCCGGCGCGCAGGGATGCTGTGGCAAAATAAAATTCTGGATCCAGTCTCACGCCTGGGGATAATTCTACGTTAAGGAATCTGCGGCTAGTAGTCTCTATCAGATAGATGTATTACCTAACAGATGATGTCAGAAAGTAGAGCATTGAAGGACTGTGCTGTCACCAGTTAAGCTGAATCAAAATGCCGCAAGTGGCCTTTCAATCTTTCAAATGCTTAGTTAAAACATAGTGTGAGAAACTGCAGGAAGGACTCACCGGGGTGTAGCTGTGGGAGGACTTTACAAATCAGAATTCTTTCAGTGGCCAGGCCTCTGTCAGAGGACTACAAAAACCATACCCCTCTCGTGTCTATTTACAACAGAACGCTGACGGAAACCAGGAAGTGGGAGGGAACGACCTCGGAAGTGTTTACCGCGATCCAATTAAATCAGGCGAGATTCAAGTGGAGGCGTCTGAGACAGGTGGCGCGCTGGAAACCGGAAGAAAGTCAGGAGAGTGGAAGAACTAGGACGGACCCTGTGCGCAGAGAACCGAAGGAGAACCCAGGAGCGAGGACATCGTGGACGGAGAAGATGCGAGAGTGAAAGGAGAAGACGCGGAACCGGACTAGAGGTGGTGCGAGGATTGGTGGTGCCCTCCGGAGGATGCAGGGGAGCGGACACAATTCTGGAGAGTTGCGGCAGAGCCGGTGAGTGAGAGCGTCTCGTGGGACCAGGGAGTGGGGTTAAGGGAAGCGGGTGGTGAAAACGGGGCGGGTTACGGGTAAGGGGCAGGAAGTCTCGCTTTTTAAAGCCTGTGTGTTGTGAGCCCTGTGGTATCCCAAACAAGTGGCACCCTTAGTATTTTCCCCAGCTGAACAACTTCCTGTTAATTTTTGTGTGTCATGTGCAAAGCAAATACGTTTTTGAACCAAGCACTACCAGAACCCCTAGGCACTTGATAACAAACCCCTCCCCCCTATCCCAACCAGCACAAGTTTCTAAAGGAACTATTTGAATAGCATCCTTCTGTAGAAGTGATAACACTTCTTGTCGAAGCAGAGTCAGATGGTCTGTAGACATTGGACGTTGTCTCGGAGGTATATTTGGAGGGGTTGCTGTAAGTTCTAGGCAGTAGCCATGTTGGATAATCTGTCTTACCCACTTGTCTGTTGTAATGGAGTTCCAGACAGGCAGGAACTGTGTCAATCTGCCCCCTACAGGAGTGGTATGCTGTGGGGGGAGCAGAGGGAAGTCATCGTTTGGTGGTGGAAGAGGATCGATTGTTGTTAATCCCGGGACCTCTTCCTTTGTTATTGTTACCCCTATATCCTCCTTTAAAGTATCCCTTGTTGGAGGATGTGTGTGACTTGAAAGATGTCGTAGTGTCTGCTTCAGTCTGTTTGGAGCCTCTTCAGTAGGAGGAGTGACGAAAGGAGCCTCTATTTGGTGTAGATTGTAAAGCTCCCATAGACTTGGCAGTGTCTGTGTCTTTCTACATTTTTTCCAGTATGGTATCTACTTCAAGACCAAATAATTGGTTTTGATTAAAAGACTGGTTTAAAATTGTAGTTTACACTTCTTGTTTAAACCCTGAAATGCGTAGCCACGCATGTCTCCTAAGTATGACACTGGTATTTATTGCTCTAGATGCTGTGTCAGCGGCATCTAGTGCACATTTTATTGAGGCATTGGATATTAACTTGCCTTCTTGTATTAGGTCAGTTGCTTGATCTTACTACTGATCTGGCAGATGTTCAAGTAGTTTTTCTAATTGATCATAATGAGCCCTATCATAATGAGAAAGTAAGGCTTGTGTATTTCCTATACGCCACATATTTGCAGCTTGTGTAGCTACTCTTTTCCCTGATGCATCAATGACCTTTGATTCTTTATCAGGTGGGGGCGCCTCTCCAGAGGTCTGAGAATTCGCCCTCTTTCTTGCATTGGACACAACTAATTAATCTAGTGGTAGGTGTCCTTTAATAAAGACTGGGTCTGTGGGTGCTGGTCTATATTTCTTTTCAATTCTAGGGTTTAATATTCTTGTGCGTACAAGGTCTTTAAATACTTCTGGAGCATGCTTGATTACTCCCTTAATCTTTGGAAGAATTTGAGCAGTCCGATGAGAGTGCTCAAAGGTATCTAGAAGAAAATCCTCTTCAATATCATCAGAATGCATAGGGACTCCGTGGTAAACAGCAGCTCTATTTAACAGATGACTAAAACTAATTGGGTCTTCTGGAGGGGAAGGCCTTGATGGGTATGAGTGGGGTTCTGGAATGTCAGGCATACTCCATGGGTCATATATATGTACATCTTTTGGGTTTGAATAATCCCATATATCCTCATCTATGTAATATGAGCTAGGATCTTCCTCGTCCTCCCCTCCATTTAAATTATATTCATCATCATGTTTTTGCTGTGAGGAATGTGATGATAATGGAGAATGTGCAGGAGATATGTGAGGTGATATGTGAGGAGGTACAGGAGAAGGAGGAAGAAGAGGTGTAGGAGAGGAAGGGTGCATAGGAGATGTTGCACAGTCCTTCTTTGCAGGCACCACAGGTGTAGGTGGTGTATCTGCTGGTGTCTTCTGTTGAGGTGTAGGACCCACATGTCCTGTCCTTGGGTCTATATAGATCTTCTTTTGTTGAGGATCTGGTGTAAAAGGCTGTATAGACATGTTCGAGGATTTGGGCACCTCGGAATCAGGCTTTTTTGTCTTCGGCGACGAAGATGTAAAAGTGGACAGCTTCGGAGCTGGTGTTTCTTTATGTTTCGGTGCCAGTACAATTTTTGACTTCGGTACCGAAGGGTCTTTTGGCTTCGGCGTCGAAGTGTCTTTATGTTTCGGTGCAGACGGGAGAGTTTTACTCGGTGTTGAGGCACTAGAAGGCATTGTTGGTTTCTTCGCAGCCGGGCTCGATGGCAAGGCTGTCGAAGTGAATTTTTAGTCTCGACTGGGCCCCTTGAGCGGAGTGCTGACCCTTGCCTTCGGTTTGTGCAGAGTATGTGGTGCAAGGGCAGTAGTACTCATGCGCTGACCCGATGGAATGGAGTCATCTGTGTCATCTGCCTCTGATACGATCTGGAGCTCAGGAGAGTCTTCTTCGGGAAAGAGGGGAACCTCTTCGTCGAAGATATCCTCCGGTGCTGGGGCTGATCTCCTCATCTCGTGTCGACGGGCCCTCCGATCCCGGATGGTTTTCTTCGATCGGAAGGACGCATAAGCTGTGCAGGTCGACTCGTTGTGTTCCAGCGATAGACAGAAGTTGCAGACCTCGTGGTGATCGCTATGTGGGAATTTTGCTTGACATTTCGGGCATTTCTTGAACGGAGTTCTTTTCATGTGGTGTAGGCCGCACGGCGTCGATAGGCCTAACGGCCCACTTCGATAACCGGAATTGAAGTTATGTCGTCGAAAAGCCTTGTCTTCGATGTCGAAGGTAGTTTCTTGAAGTTTGTGGAAGTTTTGCGCTTCAAAGTTGCTGAAAAATCTTTTTCTGGCCGGAGCGGAGAAACTTTCATCCGAACCCAGTGGCGGGAAAAAACAATCTAAGGATGGAGTCGATGCCCATGCGCAGTATTGTCCAAGGGAGGAGTCACCTATCTCATGACTACAAAGACATCTTCCAAGACAACAACAACCAGCAATCATCCGAGCCCAACACCAGGTGGCGGTCTAATGCGAAGGTGTACAATCTGCAGCTCATATGCCTCGAACATACATACATACATATATACATACGTGAATACTCCATCCCACTCCGGCACCGAAGAAGGCACGTACTCGAAGTAAGGTATGGCTTTCTTTATTATATCCGGTCTTACACGACCCCATGGCTAGACGCGTTTCGGCTTCGCAGAAGCCTTTATAATATATATATATATATATATATATATATATATATATATATATATATATATATATATCCAACCACACGAGTCGCTGTAGAACCTTGCCACTTGCCAAAGGCGGGCCTCGAATGGGATAGCGAATCCCAATGACATCCAACCAAAAACCCTCTCCAGTAAGGAAAAAGAAATCCGGGCCACTTGAAAGTGCAAAGCGTGATTTATTCAATGGCTTTCTCGACGCGTTTCGCAGTAAGTTCTGCTTTTTCACGAGACCGAACCAACCAGGAATAATGTCCAAATGAAGTGACTACAAGGAAAGGGGGCACCTTGACAGCCGTGAATTGATTCATTCATACTGTCCATTGCCAGTGATTGCGCCCAAGTAGTCACTTCATTTGGACATTATTTGTGCCCACTGTGCCCACTCGGGCTGCATTAAATACCCAAGACATATTCAATGTCTTAATATCAGCAACCCCCGGTAAACACTTATGGATCACTCTTAATTGTGAACTTCCTTATGAAGTGGCCTCGCCCACTTGGGCGCAATCATAGTAAGGTCATCAGCACTATGAATTAACCTTTAGATGTTAAGGTTCTAAGTATCCGTCTTACTAATCCTGGGGCTGCATAAGAATTTAATTTACGAAACTGCATTGTGCACCATTACTTTTATTGTTTGATATTTATGATCACTGTAATATGTCCATTCTACCGCATAACGAGTGTTTGTTTACATAGGACACAGCCCGTGATTTTACTGGTAGTCTGTTTTCCATGTGTATGATATTAATACCATGTGACTGTACCATGTGATTGTATATAACTTGCACTTCCTGGTTGGTTCGGTCTCGTGAAAAAGCAGAACTTACTGCGAAACGCGTCGAGAAAGCCATTGAATAAATCACGCTTTGCACTTTCAAGTGGCCCGGATTTCTTTTTCCTTACTGGAGAGGGTTTTTGGTTGGATATATATATATATATATATATATATATATATATATATATATATATATACACACATATATACATTCGCCTGCATACATGTATTTAAATATGCACGTGTACATAACAATGTGTACATGACACAAATATCCAAGAAAATAAAAGCAATAGTCAAGACATAGGAAGGTGGCGAGGAGAGAGGCTCACCTGATTGAAAAAGATTACGGAGAACTGCTTGTCCCACAGCTGTGTCTGCGTTGCTTGTAGTATCCAGACAGTAGTGCCTGGTAAAAGTGTGACTGGTGGACCAGGTTATTGCTCTGCAGATCTGCTGTATAGGCAGCAAAGAGCCGTCAAAGAGGAAACACCTCTCGTAGAGTGAGCTTTCACTGTCAAAGATAGAGGTTGGCCTGCTTGCTAATGGCAAAACTGTATCGCTGATGATATCCAACGTGCTATTGTTTGCTTAGTAACCAGATATCCCTTTCTGATTTTACCATAAGCCACAAAAAGCTGATCAGTCTTGCGGATGTTGGTGGTCTTTTGTAAGTAGAATTTTATACACCTCTCTAGATCCAAGGAATGTAAAGATCTTTCCGGTGGTGTTTGCCGATTTGGGAAAAAAGTTTTCAATATGACTGGTTCATTTAAATGAAAATCAGATAGGACCTTAAGGATTGGTACAAAGAATAACAGAGTCCCTTGAAAATTAAAGGAAAAGATGACTAATAGTGAAAGCATGTATGTCTCTTACTTATCTTGCTGATGTAAGAGCAGCCGAAGAGACGTTCTAAATGGAATGTATAGGAGGTCTGCTCAATGAATGGGCTCAAATGGGCTCTTCATAAGCTGTGCCAATACAATGTTGAGATGCCAAGGAGGAGGTGGACGCCTAATTAGAGGGAACATTCTAAACAATCTTTAAAGAAATTGTTTTTATAATTCTTGATGACCAGAGCAACTGTGACCCATTATGCAGCTGAAATTTGGAGATTACTGCAAGGAAAACCTTAATGGAAGAATGGGAGAGACCAGATTTAGCTAGCTGAAGGAAGAAAGGTACTAATTGTTCTGGCGGAGATTAAATAGGATGTACTTCTAAACTTGCACACCAATGGCAGAATCTCTTCCATTTAAGCTTGTAAGTTTTTATAGTGGACAGAGCTCAACCATTTGCAAGGACTTCCCGACAAACAGCAGGGATAATTAGGTCGGCGAACTCAGTGTTCAGGAGGAAAGCCGACATGCGTAGTGATGTTGGGTCCGGGTGGTAGACTTGGCCGTGATTCGTCGTTAGCAAGTTCGGCATTGGACGCAACAACCTAGGTTTGCACTCCGATAGGAGGAGAAGCTCTATGAACCAGAACTGGGGAGGCCACCTGGGTGCTATGAGTAGTATTCAGCAAGGTAGTATTCAACAGATGGTCCGTTGCACAAAGGGAAGTTCGCCGTGCTGGGGGAGGGGCTGTGGACTCTGGCCGAGCACCCCAAGGCCCGACCTACTGACACCCCGACTCTCATTGGAACAGTAACACCTGGCAACCGCGCATCACCAGTATCATTCTCATCTCCTGTATTATGGAAAGTAAACAAAGAGGGGGGCTTCCAATACGCATTGAGGTCTGGGGTGGAGGCTGCTGTGCTGCTGCGGCGGCCGAGTCGGTGCGGCTGCGCGAAGCACCGTTCGCAGAAAGAATTGCTGCTCCCACCTTTTAAGGAGAAGGGGCTCAAGCGTAGGGCTTGGGGGGCTAAGACGACAGCACAGGCATCCAGATAAGCCCTGCCTGACTTCAACATGGTGCCCAAGACAAAACTTGCCTAACCCGGACTTGACGCCCACAGTATAGAAGAGGAGCAACATGCATGAGCGAAACCACTGTAAGATGGCAGCCAAGCTACATAGCCTTTCCTATCATGCCATCCTAATCATCTACCCCCTCCCGTTTTTGGACCCAAGACTTTCAGTCACCCAAGAACCACCCGTGAGTGCAACACAACCTGAACACCTGGCTGAATGATATATTTCCTACTCTGTAAATATGTAATGTATACTTGTCCAAGCCTAATCGCTGTTAAAATGTAATCCTGAGTGAATTTGCAATTTGTATATATATTTATCTCTAACCACTAGTATATGTGGTAGACCTTTGGACTTACTACCAATCCTATGAAATTTTAGAGTTTATCTGTTTGTATCTCTTCCTTGAGGGACTCTACAACTTGTACATTTGCAATTTTTCCCTCCTTTCAGTACACTTGTAAATTTTATGTAACTCATGTAATCCAAAGTCCTTATGTAACGCAACTGGTTCTTTTGTAAAGCGCTCTGACACCTTCGGGTAATGTTCGCGCTATATAAAATCGCATTAAGGTTTCTTTCTCATCATCCGTAGCACTCTTGGGATTAAAGGAATCGGAGGAAAAGCACAAGCATACATCTTTGTCCAATTTATCAAAAAAGGCATTCCTGCAGATCCCTGTTGGGGTAGCCAGCTGGCAAAGAATCTGCATTTGCGGTTCAGACTGGTCGCAATAGGTCTAACCTTGATTTGCCCCACAACGGAAAGATGCAATTCAGCAGTGGTTGGTTGGAGTTCCCATTCCTACGTGGCTGTAATTGACCCGCGCAAGCAATCCGCAAGGATATTGGCCACTCCGGGAACATGTTCCCCTGTTAACGTTATCAGGTGCTGAAGTGCCCAATCACAAATTTACTGGGCCTGTAGGGATAGCGTAGTTGATCTTGTCCCTCCTTGTTTGTTTAGATTATGCATACTTGTTGTCTTGTTTGTCCGAAGAATGGTGCTCCTGAAATTTTTGAGAGAAAAGATTTCAGGGCCAGGAATATGGCTTTCAACTCCACTAGATTGATGTATATGGTCAGTTGCTGGCTGTCCCATTTGCCCTCGACTGTCAACCCTTCCATATGTGCTCCCCACCCCTTGAGGAATGCATCGGACGTAATTATGTAATTCGGAGAATCTACCAGGAATGACTGGCCAGCGGCTATGTTTGGGATGTGGGTCCACCATCGACGCCCTCGTTTACCCGAAGTGTTATCTTTATAATATCCTCGAAGGATCCTGAGATTTGTAGCTACTGATTGTCTAGCTCTTCTTGCAAAGGCCTCATCCGCAAGTGGCGGTAGGGAATGAGGGGAATGCAGGAAGACAACATCCCCAGAAGCGATTTGTACTTCCGAACTGAAGTTGACATTTTTTACAAGAAGTAGAACCGCCAGTTCGCAAATCTTCTCTTGCCTGTCATGCCTGGTGAGTGTCTAAGGTGCTCCTAAAGCACAAGTTACTTACCTTCGGTAACAATATATCTGTAAGAAACAGTAGTTAGTATTAGATTACTTACTTTAGAATATCCCCAGGCGTCAGACTGGATCCTGTAAATTTAGCGTAGCAGTACCCCTGCGTGTCGGTAGGCATCGTCTGCGGCTCCGCGTCAGTCGTGTTCTGCGAGGCCCACGTAGCTGCCTGACAGATGTCCTCAAAGGGGACTCCCCGACCCAAGGCAGTAGTTGCCGCCGTTGCCCGAGTGGAATGGGCACGTAGTCCCAAAGGAGGCTCCTTCCGAGCAAAAGAGTAACAAGCCTTGATGCACAAGAAGACCCATCAAGAAATGGTCCGTTTTGTGCGCCACCCGTCCCTTCTTAGCGCCCACGTAGCCAACAAAGAGTTGGTCATCGACCTGGAACTGGCGTGTGTGGTCCAGATAGAATGAGAGCGCACGTTATGGGTCGAGATGGTGGAGCCTCTCTTCCTCTTTCGAGGGAAGCAGAGGCAGAAAGAAGGTGGGTAAAGTGATGGACTGCCGATGTGGAAGGCTGTGACTACCTTGGACAGGAAAGAGGGTCGCGTCCACAACACAACTTTGTCCGGATGGACAGAAAGAAAAGGAGGTTGAGAAGAAAGAGCCTGGAGCTCACTCACCCTCCTGGCAGAGGTGATGGCAACCAGGAATGCAGTCTTAAGAGTAAGGAGACGAAGAGGATAATTATGAAGTGGCTCGAAGGAAGCGCACATCAGATAAGTCAGAACAAGGTTCAAGTCCCACTCAGGCATCACAAAAGGAACAGGAGGGAACATATGAGTGATGCCCTTCAAAAACCTATTTACAACTGGGGACTTGAATAAAGAGGGCTGATCAGGGAGCCTTAAGAAGGCGGAAATGGCAGAGAGGTAGCCCTTCAGAGGGCCCAGAGCAGAGCCCTGCTGGGCAAGAGAAAGAAGAAAGAGGAGAACCTCTGAAAGAGGGGCAGAAAGGGGATCCACAGACTTTGCTGTGCACTATGTCACAAATTTGTTCCACCTGCAGGCGTATACTGATTTTGTTGAGGGACGCCTGGCTGCCAGAATCACATTACAGACTTCAGGAGGCAAGTCAAATGGCCTCAACTGCCGCCGCTCAATCTCCAAGCATGGAGGTGGAGACTGGACAGGTTCGGGTGGAGGACCGTCCCCTGCTGCTGCGACAGAAGGTCCTCCTGAAGAGGCAGACGAATTGGGGAATCGACAGACATGCTGAGTAGCTCGGGATACCAGTATCTTCGTGCCAGTCCGGAGCCACAAGGATGACTTGGCCCGGTCGCATCTGATCTTCTTCAGCACTCTGGGCAGAAGTGGTATAGGCGGAAAGGCGTACAACAGACCGCAACTCCACTTGCGACGAAAAGCATCTCCGAGCGAGTGCCGCCTTGGAAATTCCAATGCGCAGAACTGATAACATTGCGTTTTCTCTTCTGTGGCGAATAGATCTAACCAAGGCTCTCCCCACTGCTGAAAGAGGCCTTGCGCCACGTCCGAGTTCAGACGCCATTCGTGATTCATCATGCACCGACGGCTGAGTTTGTCCACCCTGGCGTTCAGGGAACCTGCCAGGTGTTGAACCACCAGGGTCATGCCCTGATGTTCCAGCCACTGCCAGAGGCGCAGATTCTCCTGGCATAGGGTCCACGACCCCACCCCACCCTGTTTGTTGCAGTACCACATGGCGGTCGTGTTTTCCATGAACACCTGCACTACACTTCCCCGGACAGAGGGGAGGAATGCCTTCAGTGCAAGCTGGATCGCCCGCAGCTCCAGAAGGTTGATGTGGAGCTGGGACTCCGCGGGAGATCAGAGGCCTCTGATCTCCGCCTCTCCCATGTGGCCCCCCCAGCCCTGGAGGGAAGCGTCCGTCAAATCTACGTGCTACGGTTGGGGTAGGGAGAGGGATCTGCCGCTGACCCAATCGCGGTCCGTGAGCCACCACTGCAACAGTCTTGCAGGGCCCTCCGAGATCAAGACCTGGTCGGACAAGTTGCCCTGATGCTGGGCCCACTGAAACTTCAGGTCCCACTGCACAGCCCGCATCCGCCACCGGGCGTGATGCAAAAGAAGGATGCAGGAGGCCATCAGCCCCAGAAGTCGCAGCGTCAACGTAATGTAATGTAATGTAAAAAGGATTTGTAGAGCGCTGCGTTCACCGGACGGTTTCTTGGCGCTGATCACTAACCCATGAAGAGGCAGAGAGGGGAGAAAGGAGAGCATTATGTATAGACACCACGGAAAAGGTGAGTTTTTAGGAGAGACCGAAAGTGAAGGTAAGAAGAGGAGAGTCTGAGGTCTAGAGGTAGAGAGTTCCAGAGTGAGGGGGCCAGGAAGGAGAATCTAAGGCCTCCGTGCTTTTTTCGCCTGAACCTAGGTGTCTGGAGAAGGGCGTGATGGGAGGAGCGGAGGTGTCTGGGGGGGGCGTACGGATGAAGAAGAGAGGAGATGAAAGAGGGGCCGATGCCAGCCAGGGATTTATGGGTTAGGCAGCCAAGTTTGAACTTGCAGCGTTCCGACACAGGAAGCCAATGAAGGGCTTTAAGGAGGGGACGGACGTGGTGATGTTTTGGCTGACGGTAGATGAGACGGGCAGCCTGATTCTGGATTAACTGAAGTCTCTTTATTTGGTATTGCGGAATGCCTGCGTATAGGGCGTTGGCGTAGTCAATCCGGGAGATGACTAGCGCCAGCAGCGCCAAGGTGAGAGCTTCAGTGGTCAGGAAGTGAGCTATTTTCCGGATTTTTCTGAGCTGGTGGAAGCAGGAGGATACTGTGGCACTGATCTGATGGTTCATGGAAAGATCTTGTGAAATGTAGACCCCTAGGCTTTTTACTTTTTCGGCGGGACTAGGAGGGGGGCCGAGGGAAAGGGGCCAAAAGGTGGAGTTCCATGGGTTGGCTGAGCCTCCGACAAGAACGAGCTCCGTCTTGTCGGGGTTGAGCTTAAGGTGGTGAGCGCCCATCCAGTCACTGATATGGCAGAGGGTGGACTGGAAATCCTGGGCCGCTTCCTGCGAGTCAAGGTTGAAGATGAGCTGGATGTCATCTGCATAATTAAATGCAGTGACATTCCTGCCTCGGAGGGAGCGGATCAGGGGGGTAAGGTATAAATTAAAAAGGAGTGGGGACAAAGACGAGCCCTGCGGGACTCCGCAGGTGAGTTTCATCCTATCCGCCGAGAATTGGGAGATTCGAACAGATTGGTGGCGGTTCGTCAAAAAGGAACGAACCCAGTCAAGGGCCGTCCCTCCAATACCAGCCTCCTTG
This sequence comes from Lissotriton vulgaris, assembly GCF_964263255.1. NCBI lineage: Eukaryota > Metazoa > Chordata > Amphibia > Caudata > Salamandridae > Lissotriton > Lissotriton vulgaris. The sequence continues at coordinate 1,149,440,683 of NC_141685.1, read as the reverse complement.
ACACGGTCGACCAAGATGGAGTGGTCGACCGTGTCAAAGGCTGCCGACAGGTCCAGGAGGATTAAGGCTTGGCTGGCGTTAGAGTCAGCACCTCTGCGGAGTTCCTCCATTACAGAGAGAATGACCGCCTCGGTTGAGTAGGCTGGTCTGAACCCAGCCTGTTGAGGGTCCAGGAAGTTGGAGTCCTCAACGAAGGAGCTGAGGATGCTGGTGACATATGACTCAAGTACCTTGCTAAGGTAGGGAAGGAGGGAAATGGGACGGAAGTTGGCCATGATTGTAGGATCGGCGCTGGGTTTCTTCAAGATGGGTACTACTTCCGCGTTCTTAAACTGACTGGGAACCTCGCCGAGCAGAAGGGAGTTGTTCAAAAGGGCCAGTGGAGGGGTGGGACAGGCTGAGAAGGCAGCCCGGAGAATCGCGGGGGGCAGCAATCTGTGGGGGAACCAGAGGAGACTTTTTTAAGTAGACTAATGAAGACTTCTTCTGATATCGGGGGGAACTGAGTCAAGGATTGAGGGTTGACAGAGGGTGCAGCCTCAGTTGAGGGTGCAGCCGGGGGAGTGGAGGAGATGCTGTTTTTGATTTTGATAATTTTTTCTATAAAGAAACAGTTGAGGGAGTCACAGAGTGCTTGAGACGGAAGGGGTTTGAGAGTTACCCTATCCAAGTGTGAGAGCTCGTCAACGATTGCAAAAATATCTTTTGATTTCTGCGCAGAGTTAAGGATTTTGGTGGAAAAGTAAGCAGTTTTTGCAGCTGATATGGCTAGTTTGTATTCTCCCAATAATTTTAGGAAGAGTTGTTTCTTTACAGGGTCATAGTTTCTGCGCCAGCGGCGTTCGGCCTGGCGGAGACCTAGTTTTAAGGTTTTAAGACTATCAGAAAACCATCGATGTGCGTCGTGGGGGCGCTTGGATTTTATTAGTTTAAGGGGAGCAACCTTGTCGCTGGCCTGTTCTAGCCAGTCGACTAGTGCAGCTTCTTGGGAGTCGATGGGGCCTAGAGTGGCCAAAGCCGAGGGTGATAGAGAAGTGAGGAATAGGTCAAGGTCTGCTTTGTTCCAGTTGCGAGCTTGGAGGCTAGGGCCTCGGCTGCGCGGGGGCGGGGGAGGAACCAGGAGGAGAAAAGAAATTAAATGGTGGTCGGACCAGTGACAAGGTGAGATCGTGAGCGACTTGATTTCAAGGTTATAGGTCCACACCTGGTCAAGGGTGTGTCCCTTGGAGTGAGTGGGTAGATGAATGTGTTGGGTACCGTTAAGCCCAGTTAAAAGATCGGTGAAAGCCAGGGATTGAGGGCTTTCATGGGTATCTGCCGGCCAGTAATTGAAGTCTCCCAGGACTAGGAGTTTAGAATTGTTGATGGTGAGCTGAGAGAGCAGGTCACCAAAGTTCGAATAGAAATTGGGCATAGATTGTGGAGGACGGTAAACCAAAACGCAGGTAAGAGGGGAGACAGAAGATTCAAGTCTGATTCCCAGACAGTCCACCTGAGGGATGTTGAGGAGGGAGAGGGAAGTGAACCTGAGGGAGAGATTGATAATGGCGGCTACGCCGCCTCCTAGTTTGCCCGCAGGCCTATTGGCATGAAGTATATAATACCCTGGAGGGGTGGCTGCTAGGATGTCAGGGGAGGAGTCCTCAGTCAGCCAAGTCTCGGTTAGGAGAAGAATATCGGGTCGGTCCGAGTCTAGGAGGTGGAAGATGTCAAGTTGGTGTCTGACAAGTGAACGAGTATTAAGGTACATAACCGCTAATTCCATATTGGCGGGTGCCTGAGCAAGTGGGGGTTTAGGAGGAGAAGGATAAGCTGAGGGTTCGGAAGTGAGAAGGGACGGGAGGGACTGTAGCTCAGGAAAGGTACTCCGGGGTTGATAAATACCTAGTTGTTGCAGGCATGTGGAGCTGGTGGTATCCAGTGACCTCAGTGAATGTAGGGCAATCAAGTCCCTGGGAGTGAGGGTAGTAGATTGGGCAGAGCGACATGGCCCGGGCCCCGTCCGGTCGCGGACGGGCGCAGACGGGCTTGCCTTAGGCGCGCCTTTGGCGCGTAGACGGCGCGCCCGCTGCGCTCGTCCGCTGCGCTTCCGGTATGGACACATCCTATATGCTGGTAGAGGATTGGTGAAGGAAGGGGCGTGGCCTAAATAAGTGGGCGTGGCCTGTGCACCGCGAGGAAGGCGGCGGTTCAATTAAGCCCAGCCTCGCCCTCTGCAGCGCTGGATCCGCTGTGCAGGGGCTCGAGTGTCAGGTAAATAACAAGGATTTAAAAAGAATAAAACACAATTCAATTTTTAAAAAGAGCAGTAAGAGCGTGGCTCCCGGCTGTGCCTCAGGAGATTAGTGAAGTCCAGCAGCGCTTGTTATCAGCGCTTTAAGTATGCTGGCGAGCGGGGGGCGTGGCCTAAATAAGTGGGCGTGGCCTGTGCACCGCGAGGAAGGCGGCGGTTCAATCAAGCCCAGCCTCGCCCTCTGCAGCGCTGGATCCGCTGTGCAGGGGCTCGAGTGTCAGGTAAATAACAAGGATTTAAAAAGAATAAAACACAATTCAATTTTTAAAAAGAGCAGTAAGAGCGTGGCTCCCGGCTGTGCCTCAGGAGATTAGTGAAGTCCAGCAGCGCTTGTTATCAGCGCTTTAAGTATGCTGGCGAGCGGGGGGCGTGGCCTAAATAAGTGGGCGTGGCCTGTGCACCGCGAGGAAGGCGGCGGTTCAATCAAGCCCAGCCTCGCCCTCTGCAGCGCTGGATCCGCTGTGCAGGGGCTCGAGTGTCAGGTAAATAACAAGGATTTAAAAAGAATAAAACACAATTCAATTTTTAAAAAGAGCAGTAAGAGCGTGGCTCCCGGCTGTGCCTCAGGAGATTAGTGAAGTCCAGCAGCGCTTGTTATCAGCGCTTTAAGTATGCGGTCGAGCGGGGGGGGGCGTGGCCTAAATAAGTGGGTGTGGCCTGTGCACCGCGAGGAAGGCGGCGGTTCAATCAAGCCCAGCCTCGCCCTCTGCAGCGCTGGATCCGCTGTGCAGGGGCTCGAGTGTCAGGTAAATAACAAGGATTTAAAAAGAATAAAACACAATTCAATTTTTAAAAAGAGCAGTAAGAGCGTGGCTCCCGGCTGTGCCTCAGGAGATTAGTGAAGTCCAGCAGCGCTTGTTATCAGCGCTTTAAGTATGCTGGCGAGCGGGGCGGCGTGGCCTAAATAAGTGGGCGTGGCCTGTGCAACGCGAGGAAGGCGGCGGTTCAATCAAGCCCAGCCTCGCCCTCTGCAGCGCTGGATCCGCTGTGCAGGGGCTCGAGTGTCAGGTAAATAACAAGGATTTAAAAAGAATAAAACACAATTCAATTTTTAAAAAGAGCAGTAAGAGCGTGGCTCCCGGCTGTGCCTCAGGAGATTAGTGAAGTCCAGCAGCGCTTGTTATCAGCGCTTTAAGTATGCTGGCGAGCGGGGGGCGTGGCCTAAATAAGTGGGCGTGGCCTGTGCACCGCGAGGAAGGCGGCGGTTCAATCAAGCCCAGCCTCGCCCTCTGCAGCGCTGGATCCGCTGTGCAGGGGCTCGAGTGTCAGGTAAATAACAAGGATTTAAAAAGAATAAAACACAATTCAATTTTTAAAAAGAGCAGTAAGAGCGTGGCTCCCGGCTGTGCCTCAGGAGATTAGTGAAGTCCAGCAGCGCTTGTTATCAGCGCTTTAAGTATGCTGGCGAGCGGGGGGGGGGGGGGGGGGGGGGGCCTAAATAAGTGGGCGTGGCCTGTGCACCGCGAGGAAGGCGGCGGTTCAATCAAGCCCAGCCTCGCCCTCTGCAGCGCTGGATCCGCTGTGCAGGGGCTCGAGTGTCAGGTAAATAACAAGGATTTAAAAAGAATAAAACACAATTCAATTTTTAAAAAGAGAAGTAAGAGCGTGGCTCCCGGCTGTGCCTCAGGAGATTAGTGAAGTCCCGATCGAGACTTGACCGAGACTCAGGATAACGGCTGAAAGATCGGAATCAGAGCCAGAATATTCCGAACCCGCTGTTCAGGAGGATAAACCCGAAACTGCGCAGAGTCTAGAACCACTCCGATGAAGAGGAGCTTCAGAGAGGCACAGGTGTGACTTCGGCACATTGATGGAGAACCCCAGCATGTGCAGGAGGCCGGCCTTAGTCTGGAGGTGGCTGACGACTGTCTGGGGCGAGCCCGCCTTCAACAACCAGTCGTCGAGGTAGGGGAAGACTGAAACCCCTAACCTGCGCAGATGATCTGCGACTACCGCCAACACTTTCGCGAACACCCGTGGGGCGCTGGTAAGCCGAAGGGGAGCACGGTTAACTGAAAGTGCTCATGGCCTACCGTGAACCGCAGGTAGCGCCGGTGGGCCGGAAGGACGGGGATGTGAAAATATGCGTCCTGCAAGTCCAACACTACCATCCAGTCTCCCGGGTCCAGGGCAGCTAAGACCTGAGCCAGAGTCAGCATCTTGAACTTCTCCTTCCGGAGGAAGCCGTTAACGTTCCTTAGGTCCAAGATAGGGCGTAGGCCCCCTTTGCCCTTCTTGGGAACCAGAAAGTAGTGGGAGTAACAACCACGTCCTACTTCTGGCCCAGGAGTGCGCTCGATGGCCCCCTTGGCCAAGAGGGCCGAAACTTCCTCTTGCAAAAGTTGCAAGTGATCCCCCGACACGCGGTGGTACTGCGGTGGCATGGCTTGAGGGAGTAGCCCCCTCGGATGATTTGCAGCACCCACTTGTACGATGTGATGGTGCGCCAGTGGAGGAGGTGATGGTAAACCCTGCCCCCCACTGGCGTCAAATGGGCCTGAAAGCTCGGACTAGGAAGGCTTTGAGGCGGATGCTGCGGGGGTGGGTGTGGACTGGACGCGCCGTTGTCCCCTGTTACCGCCGTGACGGTAACCACGTCTGCCGCCGCGCTGAATGTTAGTCTGCGGCCCGTGACTGGCAGGACGTGTGGGAGCACCCCTTCCGTGGCCACGAAAGGAGCGCTGGGCAGAAGATTGCGGACGCGGGGCCGACAGGCCCAAGGACTTGGCCGTAGCCCTGGAGTCCTTGAAGCGTTCCAGCGCATGATCTGCCTTGCCACCAAAGAGGTGGCTGCCATTGAACGGCATGTCCATAAGGTTGTTTTGGGCATCGGCCGAAAAGTTGGCGGACCTCAGCCAGGCGTGGCAGCGAACCGCCACAGACGTGGAAATCGCTCTTCCTAGCAAATCCGTGGTAACCAGTCCACATCGTATAGAGTACCACGCTGCGTCTCTTCCCTCCGCGAGGGCTTGAGCGAGTTTCGCCCGTGCTCCCTCCGGGCACTCAGGCAGCACGGCCGCAACCGTATCCCACAAAGAGTGGGTGTAACGGCCCAAGAGGCACGCAGTGTTGACCGACCCCAACCCCAAACTAAGGGAGAACATCTTCTTTCTGAACTATTCATACCTCTTGGATTCCCGATCTGGTGGTGTCGTCGGGAATGTGGATTGGGAAGTAGAGGCCTGGATAACCAGGCTCTCGGGAGTGGGATGGGTGGACAAGAAACTAGGGTCACCCTGGGCTGGGCGGTGGCGCCTAGCGACGTTCCTATCTACAGAGGGACCTGTAGTGGGCCTGGACCAAGTGCCCAACAGGACGTCCATGAGAGCCTCCCTAAACGGCAGTAGAGGCTCTGGGGTGCTTGCCTGTGGTTTAAGGACCTCTATGAGGATGTTAGACCTCACCGTTGTGACGGGGAGCTCAAGAGCCAAGGCCCTGGCTGCCCTCATCAGCACCACACTATAAGCAGCCCCCTCCTCCGTAGCCACGGAAGGAGGGGAGACAAAACCAGTGTCTGGGGGTCCTCAGACCCCCCCAGCCACCCTCGTCGTCCATGTCCTGAAATTCAGGTGTAAAGGATGGACCCAGATCCTCGAAGTACTCCGCTTCGGCCGGCGCCAAATGTAGCGTCGAGCGACGCCGCTTTGACGGCGGATCCGGACCAAGGAGTAGACCAGGGACGGTGTCGTGCAGGGACGACGCCGGGGATGACACCCTAGGGGCTGACGCCGGCGGGGTCTTAAGGTCGACCAGCGGCAACCCGAATCCGGAACCGGATCCAGCAGGACCTTGCGGCGTCGGGACCGAAGTCGCCGACGACGCCGGGCCCGAAGAACCAGGCCCGCTTGGGCTTCCAGTCGGGGCCGCTTGGCCCGAAGGTGCCGCGGAACCCGACGGAGGAGAGAGCTACCTATGGCCATGAGGAAGGCGTCGATCTCCTCCGGCATCGCGTTCTGCCCAGGGACTGACGGGTATGGAGCAGGCCCTGACACCTGCGGAGCCGCAAGGGCGGTGTCACCCGAACCCCCGGCCGCGTCGGGGGGAGTCAGAAGAGCGATGTCGCCTCTTCGACTTCTTGTGCCTCTTACCGGAGGACTTGGAGCCCGACAAGTGGTCTCGACTCGCCGAGCTGTGATGACTCAGGCCCCGCGACTGGTCCCTCGACCACCTTCCTGACCAGGACCTCGAGCGGCAAGGGGCCGACTGCCGGAGCTCGAGGCGCTTACAGGACCGCTCCCGCCTAGCCTTCGACGTCAAGGCCCGACAGTCGGGACACAACTTATCATCGTGGTCGGGCTCCCCAGGCAATGTAGGCACCAGCAATGGGGGTCAGTAACCGACATCAGTCGGCTGCAGTCGGCACAGGGCTTGAACCCGGGCATCCCTACCGGCGCCGATGGAGTCTTAGACTCGAAACGGATCCAAAAAGGATCGAAAAAGTTGTGTCAAAAAGTGACTAAAGGGTACCACTTTCTCCGGACCTGCGCTTGCTGGCGCGAAAAAAAGAACTGACGTCAGAGGGCGGCGTCTAAGTACTCCAACGATGTCATCTCGGCGCCAACGACGACGGACGCGGAGCCGCAGACGACGCCTACCGACACGAAGGGGTACTGCTACGCAAAATTTTACGGATCCAGCCCGACGCCTGGGGATATTCTAAGGTAAGGAATCTAATACTAACCTGTTTCTTTCAGATAAAGTCCTTACTCTTGAAGGAATTAGCTGAAACTTTGGAAGGTTGATGGAGAGACCCAAGGACTGGAAGAGAGAGAGAGACATCTCTGAGTATGATTGTTTGCAACTGTAAAGGATTTTGCCTTTATGAGACAATCGTCCAGATAAGGGAAGTTTTTAATTCCTGCCTGCCGTAGGTGTGCCGCCACAGATGCTAGGACCTTGGTGAACCCTCGGGGCACTGAACTAAGGCCAACTGGTAGAACTCAGAATTGATAATCCATGCCAACCACTCTGAAGTGTAAGAATTTTGTGTGTTTGGGGAGAATGGGGATATGAAAATAGGGATCCTGAAGGTCTAAGGTAGTCATGTAATCTTCTTGATTTACTAATTAAAGCACCTCCTGAAGAGATAACATATGGAAGGATTGCTTTTTCAGAAATTTGTTGTGGCGACGAAGGTCCAAGATGAGATGTTATTCCCCTGATTTCTTTCTTATGAGGAAAAATCTTGAATAAAATGCTGTTCCTCGCTGGACACCAGGTACCACTTTGATGGCTCCTTTGAGCAACATTATCTTTATCTGAGATAACAGTTCTTTTAGATGAGAGGCAGGACCACCTCTGGGTCGCAGTTTGGAGGGATGTTTTGAAATTTGAAAGTGTGACAGTTGGAAACTTTATCTAAAACCTATCTGCAAGTTAAAGTAGACCATTCGGGGAGGAAAAAGGAAACTCTCCCACCAATTTTAGTAGGATAGGTGGGAACCGTGGCCGGCACTGGGCGTTCGTCACGGTTTCTTGGTATTCTCTCCGCCTCTGAAGGAAGTCTTGCCTCTATAGTGCTTGTAGGAAGCGGCAGGAGTTTGCTTGTATAACTGCTGATCTTGTGATGATGAATATCGATATAACCTCCCCGAAAGGAAGACTAGCCTTGTCCTTTGGCTCCATGAAAAGTCTGCTTCTTGAACTGCAATGTGCCAAAAGCCTTTGCAGTATCTATATATTTTTTAATAGTTTGAAAGGATTCATCAATGTGGTGACCAAAGAGGTATTCAAAATCGTAAGTGTGACAACGTGCCTGGAGGCGACGTGATGGAAGGTGAAGGGGAGGATATATTACCCCCTTACGTCTCTCCTCTATCTCTCCTCCGCAAAGGATCCAGCTAAGAGGAGATCGGAACATCTCTGTCACCTACACGGACTTCTGTGGTTCCAACAACCAGCACGTGACTGCATCACGGGATCCAATCGTCAACGAGGACTACGGCACGGCTGCCTTGATAGGCAGCGCTTCCCCTGAAAAACTTTCTAAATGGAGGACGAAGAAGGATCCCACGCTCAACCTGCTGAGAGGTCCAGAAGGAGACGGAAGAGAGTCTCGGAGCGTCCCGAATAGAGGTCCGATCCGTGGAAGCCAATTCCTGAGAACAATTTGAGAGGGAGCCGGATCCTATCCGGTACAACGGAATAACCCGCCTCGCTCCAGGAGGAGCGTGGCTATCAGAGGTAAGTGCCCGTTTTTGCAGCATTTTCCAGAGGGACTCCGGAGAGACAGGAGGTACCTCCAAGTACAAGGGAGGGGGCGGTCGGGGGGGGGGGGGGGGGGGGCGAGTCGGGTTAAGAGCTCCTGGAAAGGGCAGAGGGAAGGCCAGCTGTTGGGATCTCTCTAGGGAGTGGCACCTGCGTAAAGCAACACTGGTGGTGGAACAGGTGGCTAGCATATCCCTCACTCCTTTTCCCCATAAAATTGAGGCACAGGAACGACGTCCTCACCCATTCTTATTTCCTTTTCCTGAGGACCAAAGAGACGTCACGAGGACAAGAAGACGCCCTCCAGGATAGCCTCACAAACTTTCTAAATACTTAATAAAGCATTGAAAAACGAATCCAAGCATCTTGTTGGTTCTCTAACTGCAACAGTACGGCATATCAATGATTTTTGTCTGAACTTCTTGCCGGAAAGAAGTAGCTCTTAACCAGCCCTGACATCTCAGGACCGCAGCCCCAGCCAATTGACGGAAACCGGTTGATGAAACATCCACAGCGCAGTCAATCTCAGCAGGGATCCTTTCTCCCTTTTGAAGAATTCTCATTGCCTCAGCTTTCGAGTCCCCAGGCAACATTTCAATAAAAGGGGAAATGTCCAACCACATTTGGCGGTCGTACCTGCCCAAAATGGCAAGAGAGTTGGCCTCTCTGACAGTGGTTGCTGCCATGGTGGAGAACGTTTTACCAATAGTCAAGACTCCTTCCGTCTATCAGTGGAGGCAGACCGAGGAGGAGCAGGATTTCTGGCATGACGCTGAGCAGCTTGTGAAATTACCAAATAGGTTGTCCTATAAGGCAGGCAGGCGAATTGTCCAGCGTCTTATACTTTTTCTCCAATTTTGGTTAAGACTGCTAGATCTGAGGCTGGTGTTCTCATTACTTTTAAGCCTTCCTGCCAGATAATATCCACTATGGTGATTGATCGAATCTGTTTTATATTCTTTTCCTTGAAATCATAAAGAAAACAATCAACTTGTTTGGTCACTATGGGAAGCTGGAACCTCTTTGCCGCTCTCTCCATAAGGGTATGAAAACCCCCTATATCTTTGGGTGACGAATATATTGGAGGCTGGGTGGAAGGAGAGGGTGTTTGTATTTGGTAGTTGTCCCACTCGTTGGGTAGTGATACCTCGTCCAGTTCGCCCTCCTCTCTCTCATCATCAGTGGCATGATTCTCCTGATCCTGTGGTTACGTTGCTACAGGTGGTGGAGAAATAGGAGGAGGAGATATAATTACCAAGGAAGGCTGTGTGATAGGAGTTTGAGGAACTGAAGAAGCTGGTTCTGAAGGAGGAGATCTGCTGTAGTAATCTTACACCATATATTGCAGATTAGATACTAGGAAAACAGGCATTTGAATGATTTGTACCCTTTGCCTATCTTGGTTGGAGTCCTGAGGATAGTAAATGTACTCCTCGTCATCATCTTGGCTCTTTATTTGGCGGTCTGAAGGACTGCGAGCCACATCAAACATGCCATCATCCTCTGAATCTTCCTCCTTGTCTCCAAAATCAAATATTTCTTCAGGAGGACAGGTAGATACCTTATTGGAGAAGTGTGGATAGATAAAATCACTTCTTGAGAAGCTCTTCTCTTAGAGTGAGGAACTGTTGTTGACAAAATAGTGTTCTGGGAAGTTTTCGTAATCATTGATTAACAGGTCAGCAGACAATGAAAGCCACTAACCTTCCGGAACAAACCAGCTTGGGCGATAATTAGTTTCCACACTCCCCCTGCGAGGCCACCCACAGGGGAAAGGGGAAAAAGGGACAAAATAATAAAAGAATGAGGAGACCTCTCCTCTCTGGTTTCCCAGGTATGTATGCCTCTTCACTGGAAAAGAAAAATCTGTGGTTGTGACAAAAAAAAGAAAAGGGGCGATTTTTCAGGCACACACAGGTATAGCTCAACAGGTACCAAATGTAAATCACCCACCCATATACCACACTCACATTAGCTTTTTTTCATAAGACCATATGCAGAGCTAATCAACAAACATAACTGGAAGAGGAAGAACCCCTCTGGAGATTATCAAAAGTAATGAATTGATACTAAAAATGAACCAAGTTATACCAGAAGCAGATAGAAAGAATTTGATCCTGGGGTTATGCAGCTCCTGCTGTTCATCCACAGCGAAGCACATCGGAAACCCAGAGTCTTTAAGTAATCCTTTTAAAGTGTCAAGACTCACAAAGTAGTTCATTCAAACACGGCCGTTACGACCGCAACACACAAGTTTCAAAGTATTTCTCCCAAAATAAATTAGGTTCGTAACAGCGGCGGTACTTGTGAGACTGTTACTTGTCTTTAGGCACAGAAGTACCCTTCCGTTGTGGTGTCTAATTGCCAGTTTCTCTTGCGCCAACCACCAACACATCCATGGAACTCACTGCTTCCATACCGAAGCCAGTATCCGATCAGTTGGAAGACGAGTGGGCTAACTTAGTGCTATCAGCAAACCTGCTGCGGGACACAGAATGCTGCTTCACAAGTCTGATGAAAGCAGGAGGGGGTGCGAAAGGCTTCTTCTCGGCTCATCTCCCGAATATCAAAAGTGTTCTTACTCTTACAGAGACTATAGTCGACGGAGAAGAGGACGACAATATAAGCTTAGACTGAGGTGAAGAGGAAGTTGATTTCGTTGTAGCGACTGAAGCTTTAGTCGACAAGAGTATCGTCGACAAGTGTCTTTTTGAGGTGACAGAACCGTCTCCGGTAGAGAGACCTGGATGTCAGCTTTATTTTTGCAGAGCCTTTTGAAGTAGTAGACGGCATAGATGGACCCTTATGAGAAGCTGGCTCCTTTTTAGAAGAGGAAGGCTGGTCATCAGATTTTAAGGTGTGGTGAAGTTTTTTTAGCACCTTAATAGCCTTAGTAGACACCAAATCTGCCGCACTTGCCCTCTTTTTTGAAGCAGTAGTTTTCAGGGAGGAATCACTTTCCTCATCAGACAGAGGATTGTCCTTAGTTTTCAACTTCTGTAGCCACAGAAGACGACTTCCTTCTCTATCTCTCAAAGTCTTTTGAGAAAAAGTTCTGCAAATTTTATAGTCTCTCACCTGATGATCACGGTGAAGGCAGTAGATAAACTTCTTGTGGGGGTAATCTGAATGAAGTCTGACTTTCCTACAAGAGTCGCAATGCATGAAGATAGATCTTTTTGAAGAAGACATGCTGATCTGAAGATGAGAAAAAATTCAGTAGGCCAAAGAGCAAAGTACTGAGCAGAGCTCAGGGAGACTCCCTTCACACGGCATGCGGTAGAGCGTCTGAGAGCCTGGAGCCTCTGTGGAGAGGGTTCTAGAGGCTGCTGTCGCCAGATTGGGTCTGGAGTTTGCACCATTCCTAATGACTAGGACGAGATATTAAAGTGAATGTTTTTTCTCTATTGACGTTAATGTTAAAATCATTACTTGCTGCTTTTTATGGACCGTGGGACTCCCACTTCGACGACGGGGAATGATTCAAGCATGTCAATTTATAAAAGATATCCCAATACTGGAGAAATTATTTTCAAATTTGCACTGTTCTGTCACTGATCAATTACTCTATTTAAATTATGTTTGTGTTGATCTTAAGAGTAATATCCCGCTAGATTTCTTTAAAATGCTTCTTTGAGTGATATAAAAAATAGTGCATTACCGCATCCGAGAAGACAAATTTGTTTTGTGTGGTGTCTGAGTGATCCACACCTGTTGATTTTTCTTTTCTTCAATCTCTCTATCCACTTCTTAACAATGTTTTCTTTCTAAGAGACAAATCTACTTATCTTTCAGGGTTTAAATTGTGAGTATAGGGCACAATGGGCCCTGAGAATCTAAAGAAACATTGGAGGTGTTAAGGCCTCGCATGATGAATAAGACAAATAATCTGTTTAAACAACTGTCATTAGAGAAGGATTTTAAACTACCAACAGATAGCCCAGCAGCTCAGGTTGTCAAATTGTTTAGAATATTTAACATCTTGTTGCATGCTAGTCTGGACTTGGAAAGGGAATGAAGGTCTATTGCCTACATGTGGTTCTCTTGAGATAGAGGATATTGAACGCTTGACAGAAACTAGAGACTTACAGGGTGACCCATCATGGGATTCACACTATGTAAAAGATTGGCTACAACAGTGGCTTTCAATTGCAAAATATAAAGCTCTCCTTTCAAAAAAGAAAGGCCAGGGGAATGCCTCCACTGAATACAGAGACTGTTCTGCAATAGCAATTGTGAACAGTGAGTGCAAGAAGCATAATAAAATGGAGCTAGGACAAGCAAAGGGTTTATTGGAATTAAGTACCTATGTGCAAACACAACAGCATTTTTTGTCACTATGGGAACAGTGTGGGTTTTCAACAATTAAAGTAGACCGGGTTAAAGCACTACTAAATGCCACTACTTCTAGAAGAGCTGCCGCTATGCTATGCTATGTATTTGGACGCACCACCAAATAAATATTGACATAAATATGTTAAAGGAACTGTTTATCGCCTCCAAGCCTCAAGGCCTTTATGTCAAACTGGGGAAAGGAGCAAACAGTGAGCAAATAACTAGTAGCGCATTAACTGTGGAGTAGATTTTGTTGATTACGGAGGAAGAAAGGAAAAGACATAGTAGATGCAAATAGTGACTTTAATTCCTGGGTCACAGATAGAGCCAGCAAAGAGAAGAGCCACCAAACAATAGGACAAAGCATTCATTTTTGCAGGGCCTGTTCCTCCTGTACCTCATTTCTCAGCCCCATCTCCAGCAATTTCAATTTACCTATCACTTCAATGTCCCTACATACATTGTGAAAGAAAGAACACACAGGAGCTGGAACTGGCTCCAGTGTGAAATATTATGAGTGGCTTCATAAAATATGTATTGCCTATACCCCCATCCGCGAGATATAGAAATATTATTAAAAAAAGGATATGGGAGCAGATGGTCTTTAGTAAAAAAGGGTGTTCCGAATTCCACAGTAAAGAGATTGGACCATATTGACTAATAATATGGATGTCACAGAAACTAGATTGATTCATTGGTTAAAGTCTATCAGGGACACGATTAATGGCCTAGCAGTTAAACATAGTGCCACGTTGTAGAAGCCATGTGAGTCAGTTGCTGATTACATCTTAAGGTACAATGTAGCATGGGATAACAGTGCAGGGGTACCGTGCACAACAGAGACCTATAAGGTATTAGCTACTCAAACACTTATGAATGGATTGCTAGCTTCTGTGGCCCACAGTTGTAAACTGCACCACCCTGATTGGTCCACTAAAGGATATCAAGAGTTGTGCATGCTTTTTATAGCCATGGAAAGAGATGGTATTTTTTAGGGTAAGGAAGGACGCTGTTAAAAATGACAAAGGAATGATGTTGTAGCAAGTACAAAGAGAAGGAGCCAGAGGGAATGTACTATCAGGGGGCACAGCATAGACAGGATAATGGACAAAGATACCTGAGAAAAGACTAGAGTAGGGATCCGTGTTATATTTGCCTGAGGTACGGGCACTGGGGACGCAATTGTAAAAATAATAGAGGTAGAAGGGACAGGAATGAGAGAGTTGACCAGTATAACAGAAATGATAGAAACAACATTAATAAAAGGTTTGACAGAAATGAGATCCAGTCATCAGCACCACCCATGTCCAGAGACCTCAAGCAGACCCAGCAGGCCCTGAGGAATCCTTTCCAGGAGCAACATGGATCAGCATAGGACCACGTGGGGAGAGAGATGGGACAAACTGCAGGACAATAGCCCAGTACTTTATGATGAAGGAATCAGACACCTGAGGAGAATCCCATGTTTTAAATTAAGGTAGGAGGTGAAGAAATGTATTTCTTAATAGACAGTGGTGCAACCCAATCCGCAGTAAGAAAAAAGTTGGGGGTGTGGCGTGGCCAGGAGGTCCAATATGAGGGACGCGCCATGAAGGAGCTCCTGTAGCCCTCGTAAAATCTTTCGCAGCTGTCCTGTATACCCCGCTGCACCAAAAAAGCAGCTTCCGGAGACATGGCTTGGCGAACCCCGGCCTAGACTGAGAGGTGACACAGGAGTGTGGGACACGTGCCCGCCTCGGAGATCTGGCACCGTGTGAAGGAGGTGGAGCCGCCCAGGGCCATTTCATCGCGGCTTGACGACCGATGGCTGTGGCGCGGCGACCATCACATCCCCCTATGTGTGGCTGGCGCATTATAATCGGCGGCAATATCGGGCCATGGAGTGTTTGCTATTGGCCTACGCGACTCAATAAGACGGTGAGAGAAGCCAGATTGGGGGCTTGTGCATAGGGCCACCTCTGACGACCAGTGGAGCCCGCTGCCTCCCGATCAGAGCAGGGAAGCGGCTGTCGCAGCGAGAGACGCGGCCACTGCCTCAGCCTCAGGGGCTGGGACAGGCTGTGAGGCATGCTGTTTTTCGGGGATATCTGTGCAGCTCAACGAAACGTGAAGTGCAGCCTGATTGGGGGCACTCCCAGGTGGGGCCCGCCACCTTGTCCATGATACAGATGGCCAGGGCGGTGGCGCGCTGCAGGAGACGCTGCCGCGCCCCCCCCCGCATCGGCAGCCATACCGTGTCACATATTGGGTCCCAGCCGCAGCGTCTGAGTGTGGGGGTCTGCCGTGTGCTGAGCCCCTTGCCTGAGTGACTGGTGTCGGAGTGTAGTTGTTGAGCTGAGATAGATTTGGGGGGTCACAGTGAATTTTTAAGCGCCCTGGTGATGCCTTGTGGGGGTGGGCTGCGGCTGTTGGGACACCCGGCACCTCCAGATTTATACTACCCCCAACTTTATGACTGAGTGGCCTCCATGTAATCTGGAGGGGTTGCAGGAGTTGTGGCCGTGCTCATATATATGCCACACGATTGGATCACCATCCTTGCCTGGCCCGATTGCATTTAGCATGCCAACATGGATCGTTCTCGCCCTAATATTTTCACCATGGCTAAGGATAAACACCCTTGCATGACGGCAAAGCAAAGTAGCAGAGATAAATATACTGGCGCCCCGGCCCAAGCACCAAATCCAAATCCTGGTGATTCAACGTCACCCATGTCCAACAATGCAGCTATACTGGCGGCCATAACACAGTCCAGAGACATACTTGAGGCCAAGATTGGAGCGGTTGGCTCGGATGTCATGTTTCTCAGGCAAGATCATTACTAGACTCTCCCCTGAGGCAGAAAGCCGGGGGTTTCAGGCTCACAAATTAATTTTAAATGTGTGAATTTACTTTGTGTTCGATAAACTTTTAAAAACTTGCCCAAAATACTGCTCACACCTTCCCCACGCCGCATCTCGAACCCTGCTCCCAGCGCAGCCGACTAGGTGCTGACGCGGTGGGAGACAGGGGTAGCCGCCATATTAGGTGGAGGGAAAGGGTTGCGGTCCAGCTGTTGGCTGCCTCCCGCCCTCCAGGATATTTAAATCGCGCTAGAGCGCCCGCGCGCTGATTCATTACTAGACTCTCCCCTGAGGCGGAAAGCCCGGGGTTTCAGGCTCGCAAATTTATTTTAACCCCTTCGATGCGGATGACAAAGCCAGCTCGTCATGGGCGTTACCTGCACTGCGCGCATGACGAGCTGGCTTTGTCACGTTACCCGCGATTTTCAAATTTCAGCGCGCAGCGGGAAAACCCGCTAGCGCGCATGCGGTTAAATGTGCGAATTTACTTCGTGTTTGATAAACTTTTAAAAACTAGCTCTAAATACTGCTCACACCTTCCCCACGTCGCATCTCGAACCCTGCTCCCCGCGCAGCCGACTAGGTGCTGACGCGGTGGGAGACAGGGGTAGCCTCCATATTAGGTGGAGGGAAAGGGTTGTGGTCCAGCTGTTGGCTGCCTCCCACCCTCCTCTCCCCTCTACATAATGATTACAACTTCCCGCCTGCACAGCGGCGGGCGCGCCGGCGGCGTGCCAAATGCAAGCCCGTCTGCGCCCGTCCGCGCCCGTCCGCGCTGGGACCGGGCCCAGGGCCATGACCCCTGATCCGGGGAGGAAAGGAGTTCCGATCCATTTCTCTAAAAGCGAACTAATTCAGCTCTGTCCAGCCCCATGAAGAAATTGCACACGGGTAGAACCAGAGAATATGCTAAGGAACACAATCATGAGCTTTCCACACTAAGTCTGCGTTGCCATTTATTAATAATACTGTTAACTCTGGGAATACCAAGAACAATAAAAATACAAAAATAACAATAGCACTTATTAATGCCCGCTCTTTGGGTAAACACAGACAGGACATAGCGGACTTGATCACTGATAGAAACATCGACTTACTATTTATCACTGAGACCGGAATGGACAGTGCGTCCGATCCGGATCTAGTGGTAGCGGTACCCGAAGGCTACAGGGTTCAAAGACAGGACATGCAATCCAAAAATTCCCTGTACCCAGGATCTGAGTTTAGCGATTGTCTTATGGGCATGAGAATAGCCACTGGAATTTTTAATTATAAAATTCCGGATATACCTCTTCGTATTTCTCTAAGTAGGTATTTTATTATCTCTAATGCCCTGCTATCCCAAGCAACATATTACTCGTAAATACTAAAGAAAAAGGAGGGAGGTTCACTATGTATTCAACTCAGCGCAACCAATGTAGTCAGCCCTAGATAGGACTATACTAACATCCACGCTCACACAATTCGTACCAGAAAAAAGTTGTGGCGGAGAGGAAGGCACCTCACGGGCGAACACCCTCGGGGCAAATTGGTCAGATGTTTACCAAATGTTGTGCCCCTTTCTCATCATAGGTGGCCATTCCTATTTCCAGAAAATGTGAGTCAAGTGAAAAAAGACAAGATAAAGAAAAAGTGCAGAAAAAGGAGCTTTAGAGCATAGCCCCTGACAGAGTGATAGTAAAATCAACAGTCAGACCTATTGAACAACTTTATTACTGACTGAGGTCTGGGCTGCTGAATTAAAAAGGCTGGTAGCTTATTGCCGCATACCACTACCTGCAACCGACATGTTTCACTGCCCGTAGGAGTTTTTGGCAGATTCTTCAGGGTTAACACTCTGTTGCTGCACCCACATCAAACATCTTTAAAACTGGAAGCTGCCGAGTTGAAAAAGCACACATAAAATAATTTTAGGACCCATTCTGAACCTTGGCATTGTTAATGTTTGGATATTTAAATCCAAACCAAATATCCTCCACAAGTTTTTGATTAAAATAGAATGGAACTTTACCCTGGATCAGCTATGCTCAATCGTACCAGCTGAAGAGGCAGATCTCCACCTTACTGTTGGTTGTTGTATCAACCTAAAAATCATTTGAGGACAATTGGTGAGACACTCGCATCCCCCTAGCAACACAATATATTTTTTCAAAGACAGGACAGACAGGGAAAGAAAGGTGGTAGTCTGGCGATTAATCTCCTGCAGCATATACACTGTAAGAACTTCTCCAGTTCCATCCCTCACATGCGAAGCTGTTCATTTTTCGATTCTGCTAACCCCCTCGCAGAACTTTAAGGGAGTACTCCTTTATAGACCCACAGGAGCTCGAATCCTTAGTGATAGAGAACTCTTTTACAGTCCTAGGCGATTTTAATTTCCACTTAGAAAAATCCGACAACAACGAAACGCAAGCCTTACTGACCGACATGGAAACTCTGGGGCTTTCCCAGCTGGTCACCTCACCTACGCACGAGGCTGGCCACATGCTTGACGGCATATTCTCCAACCTAAAGGAGATTCACATTCAAGATATCCTTCCACTTCCATGGTCCGATCATTATGCCATTTTATTTACTATATCAATTAACTGTGTTCCAACTAAGAAGGTGACTGAAACCAGCCAGGGGCCTTTCAAGGGCTGGAAAGACATAAATAACCCACGACTTGAAATGCTCCTGAATAGTACTCTTCCTACCATCTCTACTGATCCAAACCTAGCCACGGAACAATACACGGCATGGATAAGTAACGCCGTGAATCTATTGGTACCTAAAAAAAAATTTCTAAAAATCGGTCCTCACCCTCTGCACTATGGTTCTCAGATGCTCCTAGAGAGCAGAAACAAAAATGCAGGAACTATGAAAGACACTGGCGAAAAACCTACGCCGCGGAAAATAAAACGCGCTATAAGGAGTAACTTGCAAAATATAAAAAGATGATTACTGAGGCAAAAAGGAAGTTCTATTGCGAACAAATTGAAACTGCAAAGAATTCTAATAAACAACTCTATAAAGTAGTGAAGCAACTGGCGGGGAAAACACAAGACCTTATCCATGCTTTGGCCGAATACTTCTATGAAAAAGTAAACAACATTTATTCAGAATTCGCACTAAGGTTAATCTGAACACTCAGTTAACTAATACCAAATCTTCCGACCATAGTATATTGCAATTTGAAGAAGTTAATGAACCGCAAATAACGGATATTATCAAACTGATAAAAACAGGATCAGTACTAGACCCTTCCCCCCTTAAAGTATTCTCCCACGTAATGGATTCAATAACGCCAGTGATCACTCAAATCTGCAACTCCATGTTTAAGGCCGGGATCTACCCTGACATGCTTAAAAATACTCTCCTTAAACTGCTTCTTAAAAAACCACACCTGGATGTGGAAGATCTGAAGAACTATAGACCCATAGACAACTTACCCTTCCTGGCTAAGGTGGCAGAGAGAGCAATGAACACTCAGCTCTCCGAATTTATTGAGGAACATTATCTGTTGGATGACACGCAGTTCGATTTCCGCAAGTTTCACGGCACCGAAACCGCTCTCATTAAGGCCACAGAAGACATCAGACTCATTAGAGACCAGGGAGGAACAGCGGTGCTCAAACTGCTAGATCTATCAGTGGCCTTTGACACGGTAGATCATTCCATCCTGATCGACCGTGTCTCCAATATGGGTATTCAACTTGGAGCTAAAAACCTGCTCGCATCCTTCCTGTCAGGAAGAACACAGGCAGTCACCTTAGGATCCTTTCAGTCGGCTGAATTAACCCATCAATGTGTCGGACCTAGCTAAAATTATAAAAACTTATGGGATGAGCCTTACCTCTTATGCTGACGACACACAGTTGGTGTTGGCCATAAACAACGATGGAAAGGAGGTGGCCGAACGTTTCCAGGAAGGCATGCTGGCCATTAAGGAGTGGATGGCCAGTAATTGCCTTAGACTTAACTCTGAGAAGACGGAGGTTGTCATCTTCGGGAAATTATCCCTGGTCTGGTCAAGCTCCTGGTGGCCATCATCACTAGGATCTTTGCCCATCCCTGTTCCAAGGGTCAGGAATTTGGGAATCATGTTTGATGACAACCTGAAGTGAAGTAGTGTGGCTCACTGGTTAGAGGCGGCAGAACCGAGAGCAGAGGACGGCCCGGGACCAGGGTTCGATTCCCGGCGCGGCAGGTTTCTGGACCAGGGTCAGCGGACTCGATAATTCTCTCGCCTCGGTGCCCACTCTGATCAGCGATCACACTCGGCAACTCTGGGCATTAGCTTGCCTCATCTTCACTAACGGCCCCACCAGACCGCCGGGGATGCCTGGTCTCACCCTGGAGATACCCATTAAGGGACCATCTCTCAGGGAAGCCAGGAAGGGTTTCGCAGCGGTCGAAGCGCCTTGGGACCCTCCGGGTAAGTAGTGCGCTATATAAATGCCTATACATTTACATTTACATTGAATTTGGTCTCTCATGCTAATCAAATCGTATCCATAGCTTTCTATAAGCTTAGATTGATCAAAAAAATAATCCAATTTTTACCGGAAAGTGCAGGTAAAACACTTGTCAGCACACTGGTTTTGTCATCGCTGGATTATTGTAATGGACTGTTCACCAACACACAGAAAAGGGTCATTAATAAAATGCAGATGGTCCAAAATGCCGCGGCGAGAATGCTATCAAGGACCCCCAAATTTAAACCGATCTCGCAGTCTATTCGTAATTATCACTGGCTGGCGATCAAGAATCTCATTAAATTTAAAGCCCTATGCCTTTCCTATAAAGCGGTACATAAACAAGGCCCCCAGTTTCTTATACAACAGCTTACTGCCTACTGCCCCGCCAGAGATCTTAGATCCGCGGAGGCTCATCAACTAGTGGTACCACGCACCAAGACCGTTTCCTGGGGAGACCGGCGCTTTGTGGTTACAGCAGCCAGACTCTGGAATGCCTTACCACTTCAGATTCGGTCATGTCAATCCCTGCTCCAGTTTCGAAAGCTGATAAAAACATGGCTATTCAATCAGAAATTTCTTTTTAATCTGGTATGGAATCTACAGTGCCGAGACGCCCACGGGCATTTGTTTGCGCTCTATAAATGTTAAAAATAAATAAGGTCTCTGCAATGCAGTACAACGTATTTCCGAAGCAGTAACCAGATTATCTACAGTTGAAGATGCAGTGACTACCCTTTCAAAGGTGTCCACACTGGAGACGATCACAAAGGGTCTGGTAACACATGCGGGGGACGTCCATGCAGCAATAACCTCCAGTTCGTAGGGTTTCATGACGGTTACGAGAGCAACGACATGGAGGGCTTCCTTGTTAAGTGGTTGACTGACTGGCTCTCCAGTGGCGTACTATCCCCCTGCTTTGCAGTTCGACGTGCGCATCGGGGCCTGCTGCAGAAGCCACCACCACCACCACCGTAGACCCATCATTTCCGGATTTTTAACGAGAAGGACAGAGATGTAATTCTGTAGCAAGCCAGGCTCAAAGAGACCCTCAACTACAGCCCATATCCTATAATTATATTTCCACATTATACGAGGTTAGTCCAACAACGCCAACAATCCTTTACTTTAGCCAAAATTTGACTGCGGAGCTTAGAAATCCAATACTCTCTGCTGTTCCTGGCCAGTCTGTGGGTGACCTATAAAAACAAGTTACTTACCTTTGGTAACAATATATTTGTAAGAAACATATGTTAGTTATAGATTCCTTACCTTAGAATTACACCCAGGCGTCCGTCTGTATCCGAAAAGTTTTTTGTCAGCAGTACCCCTGACATCAGTTCTGTACACGACTTTCCATGTCAGAAGCGCAGAGCCATGCAAGACACTGACCACTGGGGCACAAAACTAGGGCCCTGAAAAAAGGTCTTTAATCCTAGAAGTCAGTTCGCCGAACAGGGAGGATGGGTGGGGCGGTAAGGAATCTAGAACTAACCTAGGTTTCTTACAGATATTTTGTTACCGAAAGTAAGTAACTTGTTCATCTGAAAGAAACAGTTCTAGATTCCTTACCTTAGAATAGATACCCCAGAAATACCAACCCCGAAGGTAGATCTGCAAACCAAGTCGACATCAGGAAGTCCTGGAGAACAAAACAGCCAAAGAAGCTGTTACTGTAAAAGCAGAAGTCTCTAGTGAAAGTGTGCAGCGATGCTCACGTACCTGCCTGAGAGATGTCATTAAGGGGGACACCACATTCCAAAGCAATGGTAGCTGCCTTCGTCCTGGTGGAATGGGCGGTCAACTTCCTTCTTTGCCAAGGAATAACAAGATTTAATGCACAAAACAACCCATCTAGAAATGGTCTGTTTGGGCACGGCCCAACCTTTTTTGGTGCCACGTAGCCAACAAAGAGCTGGTCATCCACCCGGAATTGTTTAGTGCGATCCATGTAAAAGGAAAGCGCACGCTTTGGATCCAGACGGTGAAGCCTCTCTTCTTCTTTGGAAGGATGCGGAAAGAAGGTAGCCAAAGTGATGGCCTGTTCAATAATGAAAGGAGTAACCACTTTGGGAAGGAAGGAAAGAAGAGTTCGAAGGACAACCTTGTCCGGATGAAGAGTCAGAATAGGAGGCTTAGAAAAAAGTGCTTGGAGCTCACTCACCGCGCAGAGGTAATGGCCACCAGAAAGGCAGTTTTTAAGGTTAGTAGCCTGAGAGGACAGTTTTGTAGTGGCTCAAAGGGAACACACATAAGATATGTTAGAACCAAGTTCAAGTCCCACTGGGGCATTACGAAGGGATAAGGAGGAAAAAGATGAGTAATGCCTTTAACCACATCGCTGCTGTGGTTATTTTTACCCTGTGCTGGAAACTGGTATTTCCCTTTATTCATGACGAGCTCAGCTCGTCATCAGCACAGCTCAACTGTGCCTCATGACGAGCTGAGCTCGTCATGAGCATGGAAGGGGTTAAGGAAGCGGTTTACAACAAGGGACTTAAAAAGAGAAGGCTGATGAGGAAGCCTAAGAAAGGCTTAAATGGCCGAGAGGTAGCTCTTTAGAGTGCCCAGAGGAAGCACTTCTGGGCCAAAGAAAGGAGGAACAAGAGGACCTCAGAAAGAGGGCCGGAAAGGGGATCCACAGCCGCTGATGTGCGCCATGCAACAAATTTGTTCCATCTGAAGGCATATACTGTCTTAGTGGAGGGACGCCTGGCTGCCAAGATAACATCACAGACTTCAGGAGGCAGGTCAAACGACATCAACTGCTGCTACTCATTCTACACTCAAGGATGTGGGGGCTGGACAGGTTCGGGTGGAAGACCGTCCCCTGCTGCTGCGACAGAAGACACTCCTGAAGAGGCTGTTGGATCGGAGGATCAATGGCCATATGTAGCAGCCCGGGATACCAGACTCTTCGTGCCAAATCCGGAGCCACAAGAACGACCTGGGCCCAGTCGCGGTTGATCTTCTTCAGCACTCTGGGCAGAAGTGGTATAGGCGGAAAGAGGCATAGAAGACCACAACTCCACTTGCGATAAAAGCAGTCGCCTAGCGAGAGCCGCCTTGGAAATTCCAACATGCAGAATTGCTGACATTGCGCGTTCTCTTCGATGGCAAATAGATCTAACCAAGGCTCTCCCCACTGTTACAAGAGACCTTGCATCACCTACGAGTGAAGACGCCATTTGTGATTCATCATGCACCGGCGGCTGAGTTCTTCAGCCCTGGCGTTCAGCGAACCTGCCCAGTGTTGAACCACCAGAGATATGCCCTGATGTTCCAGCCATGTCCAGAGGTGGAGGGCCTCTTGACATAGGGTACATGGCCCACCCCGCCTGGTTTGTTGCAGTACCACATGGCGGTGGTGTTGTCCGTGAACACTTGCACTACTCTTCCAAGGACAGAGGGAAGGAATGCTTTGAGAGCAACACGACTCGCCCGAAGCTCCCAAAGGTTGATGTGGAGCCCGGGCTCTGCTGGACACTAGAGGCCTCTGATCTCCGCCTCCCCTGTGTGGCTGCCCCATCCCAGAAGTGATGCATCGGCCACCACTGAATTCTGGTTGGGGAAGGGAGAAGGATCTGCTGGGTGACCCAATCCAGGTTTGTTAGCCACCACTGCAATTGGTGTGCAGTGCCCTCAGATCTGGACGTAACCGGACAGATGCCCACTGGAACTTCAGGTCCCACTGCAGGGCCACATATGCCATCTGGCATGGTCCATCAGCAGGAGGTCATCAGGCTCAGTAGCCTGAGGGTCATCCTGATCGAAACCCGGGATAAAGGATGAAAGATGGGAATCATAGCCCGAATATCCCGGACTCGTTGTTCGGGAGGATAGACCCAAAACCGCATTGTGTCCAGAACCGCTCCGATGAAGAGGATCTTCTAAAAGGGAGTTGGGTGAGACTTTGGCACGATGGAGAACCCCAGTGAATGCAGGAGGTCGGCCATAGTCTGGAGGTGGGAGATGACAGCCTGGGGCGAGCCCGCCTTTAACAGCCAGTCGTCGAGATAGAGGAAGACCGGAACCCCTGATCTGCGCAGGTGAGCTGCAACCACCGCCATCACTTTCGTGAACCCCTGAGGAGCGCTGGTCAGGCCAAAGGGGAGCACGGTGAACTGAAAGTGATCATGGCCTACCGTAAACCGCAGGTAACGCCGGTGGCCTAGCAGGATGGGGATGTGAAAATAAGCGTCCTGCAAGTCCAATGCTACAATCCAGTCTCCAGGGTCAAGGGTAGACAGGACCTGAGGTAGCGTTAACGTTTTGAAATGCTTCTTCCGGAGGAAGCGGTTAATGTTCCTGAGATCTAAGATAGGAGGCATGCCTTTGTCCTTCTCGGGCACCAGAATGTAGTGGCAGTAGCAACCACAACCTACTTCTGGGGCAGGAACTCGCTCAATGGCTTCCTTTGCCGAGAGAGCTGTAACTTCCTGTTGGAGAAGGGCCAGATGATCCTCAGACATGGGATGGTACTGAGGTGGCATGGCTGGGGGGGGGTGGGGTAGTCTCGAAGGGGAGGGAGTAGCCCCTTCAGACTATCTGCAAAACACACCTGTCCGACGTGACGGTGCGCCAGTGGGGGAGGTGATGGCTAATCCTGCCACCAACTGGCGATTGGTGGCCCTGAAAGGTCAGACTAGTAGGGTTTGGAGGCTGCTGCAGAGGGGGCTGTGGTGGAATGGCCCACACGCTTGCCCTCAGAACCACGGCGGTGATTACCACGTCCATGACCGCGCAGGGACTAAACAGCTTGCACAGGCCTATGACTCTAGGCAGGACGTGGCGGGGCACCCCTTCTGTAGCCACAAAAGGGGCAAAAAGCAGACTGCGTAGGGAGGGTGGTAGAGAGGTCCAAGGACCAGGCTGTAGACCGAGAGTCCTTAAA
Organism: Lissotriton vulgaris; assembly: GCF_964263255.1. NCBI lineage: Eukaryota > Metazoa > Chordata > Amphibia > Caudata > Salamandridae > Lissotriton > Lissotriton vulgaris. Next base: position 1,149,415,654 of record NC_141685.1, on the reverse strand, counting down.
GCGAACCAGCGTGTTGTTTGCCTTGTGGCCGAATAGGCGATGGCCATCATAGGGCATGTCCTTTAGAGTGGATTGGACATGCCTGGAAAAACCAGTCAAACTCAACCAGGAGTAGCTTTGAAGGGCAACTGACATAGAAATCGTCCTTCCTACTGAGTCGGCGGTATCCAGCCCACAGCGGATAGTAAACTTTGCTGGGTTTCTCCCTTTGGCAACTGCACGGGAGAGTACGGCCCGGGCCTCCTCTGGGCACTGAGGCAGCACTGGCGCCACCGTATGCCACATATAGTAGGTGTAACGGCCCAACAAACATGCGGTGCTTACCGACTGCAGACCCAAGCTGGAGGAGGAAAAGATCTTCCCAAGATGGTCCAGCTTTTTGGATTCCCTATCAGGTGGTGCATTAGGGAATACGCCTTTGGAGGTGGAGGCTTGGAACACCAATCTCTCAGGGGTGGGGTGTTGGGAGAATAAAGTGGGGTCGCCCGGGGCCGGGCGGTGGTGTCCGGCAATCATCCTAACCACAGGAGCCCCTGTGTTGGGTCTGGACCAGGTGCCCAAAAAGATGTCTGTTAGGGCTTCATTAAACTGCAGCAGGGGCTCCGGAGAGTTCGCAGCCCGTTCAAGCACCTCTGTGAGGAGAGTCTGAGCGGCACCGAAAGTAGCTCGAGGCTGAGTGCCTCGGCCGCCAAAGGCAACTCTTCTGCGTAATACACTCCCTCTCCGTAGCCACGGTAGGAGAAGACAACATGCCAAAGTCTGAGGTATGCAGACCACTGGCTTCCCCCAGTTCCTCTCTCCAGTCCATAGCCCATCTGGTCAGTTAAATGGTCTCCAGACCCCTCCCAGTCCTCCTCACCCTCCTCTGGCTGCCAATCTGGTTTAACCCCTTCGATGCTCATGACGAGCTCAGCTCGTCATGAGGCACAGTGCTCCTGTGCTCATGACGAGCTGAGCTCGTCATGACCACACCCGTTTTCATTATGGCCCAGCACAGGAGAGGGATACCATCAGCAGGGAAGTGGTTAAACGAGCCAGGGTAGAACATGGGTACAAAAGTACCAGTTAACGCCAGTCCTGCTCAGTGTCTACATCGGGATGGAGGCCGGTGTCGGTGCCGGCTGGGGACACAACCAGTGTCGGCTGCGGACGTGGTGCCAGTGGAAACCGCACCTGAGGAGGTGTAAGGAGGTCGACCGGCGACGATCCGGATCCAGGCCTGGATCCAAGGGGACCCTGCGGTGCCGAGGCCGGAGCCACCGGCGTCGAAGGCCCAGGGGCCCCAGCTGAGTCCGCGGGGCCTAAAGGCGCGCCAGCGGAGTCTGGCTGCCCAAACATGGCATGCATCGCTTCGTAAAATTGGTGAAGCTGGGCAGGGGTAGCTTTAGGTCCTGTGAAGGGAGGGAAACCCGGAGCCGATGTCATCCCAGCGAATACGATGCCAACGACAAACGTGGAGTCGACTGATGCCACCTTCCGACGTGCAGGTGTACTACTGACAAAAAGCTTTCCAGATCCAGCCTGACGCCTGGGGTCTTCTAAGGTAAGGAATCTATAACTAACGTTTTCTTTCAGATATTGCAGACACACTTCTTTGAATCACCTGAAGAGGTGTTCACCTGGACACCTGATGCCGTCAAGCTCAGGCCACACACCCAACCTAGAATGGACTCTGTCATTGTCCTGGAAGATCTCGTGGCCTGGGTTCCCCGACGACGAATCAGTCGCCGATCACGATCCAAGAGACGCTCCAAAACCCGCAGCAAGTCCCGCATCCGATCAATGGAGGTCACAACATAAAGGACAGTATACTATTTCTTCTTGCTCCCAACACAATGTCCATAATGCCGACTGCATCTACATCCTGGGCTACTTTTATAAATGGTTTCCCTTGACACTGCAGACATTTGTATGTACAAGGGTGTTTCCTCTGGGATTTATTGGCGGGTGGTAGTTCCCGACCCCTGTTGGTGTTGGGACACCCATCACACCGCGACAGATGCTTCAATGTTCATGAGATATTGGGGTGGGATTTGGGCAAGTTACTGTTAATTTGTTAGTGTCATCAGTCCGCAATCTATATGCAATGTCTCAATTCAGTATGCCATCTATACACTCTCTTCCATTCACCTATATCACTACCAATAACATCACTAGATATGTCCAAGCAACTTGATAAGTGGCTTTGCGTCATCAGCTGGAACGTCCGGGGATTGCTATATGAGGTCAAGCAGGGGCAGTATTGCGCCAGGCTAAGCGATATGAAGCAGATGTCTTGCTTCTGCAGGAGACGCCGGATTCACCAAAGGTTCACGGGGCATAGCTGTAACGGTTCACCGCAGAGTCCCCTTCCTGTACAATAGATCATGGCCTGATCCCCAGGGTAGATATACCACTGTCACAGGCATTCTATACGGAGAAGAAATGCGTTACTTACCTGTAACAGCAGTTATCCAGTATTGGTGTCTTTCATAGATTCACATGCCTGAATCATTCCCCGTTGTCGAGACGGGAGCCTCCGGTACATAGAAAAGTAATGTCCTATAGACATACATAGAGGCCTATCCTTGTCCTTATGTAAAAAGACCCAAACTCTTAGAGCCAGCCAATCAGCTATCACCTCCCTCTAGAACCTTCCTGACAGGAGCCTCAGTCTCTCAGATTTTCGTACGCACCAAGCTAGGTAGGCGTAATACAGTTAGAGAGAAACGTGAGTCCTTCCAGGGGAGGCAGGAGGGTTGCATGTGAATCTATGAAAGACACCAATACTGGATAACTGCTGTTACAGGTAAGTAACCCGTTTCTTATCCAGTATTAGGGGTGTCTTTCATAGATTCACATGCCTGAATCAGAGTAGTCAGCAATACATTATGCACATTTCTGATGTAATCATGCTATATAGTCATTTTAGATAATACACATATTACTGCCCCAGCTAGTTGTCGGAAGCCCGTCATGGCTACATCTATGGCACAATCAATGATCTCAGCTGCCGAGGTTTGACCCTCCGTAAGCAGTGCCTTGACCTCCTCCTGAACTGTGTATGGCAGTTCCGCTATATATGGGACTATATCTTCCCTAAGCTGGCGGTTATAACGCCCCAACAGGGCTATGGAGTTGGCCACCTTGATGGTCATGGCCGATGTCGTTGTAAACCTTTTACCGATTGTGTCCAACTTCCTGCCTTCCTTGTCCGGTGGGGCTGACAGAGGAGAGGAAGGGTTGCGAGAATTCTTTTGGGCCGCCTGGGTTACGACCGAATCCGGTTTCGGGTGTCCATTAAGGCAAGCTGGCGCTGTGGTTGGAGCCTTGTATTTTTTATCCAGGCGTGGAACAACCGCAGGTACAGAGGCCGGCGTCAGCATCAGTTTCTTTCCCTGGTCCCAGAGAAAGTCTATTATTGGGATAGACTTTGTTGTCTTCTTTGTTTGCTCCTTAAAGTCATATAAGAAGCACTCTGTCTCAGTTGATTCCATCACCATATGAAATCGCTTCGCTGCTCTTTCCACTATTCTATGGAAACCGCCAATGTCCACTGGCGGTGAATCTGCCTGGCGCGGTTGGGGTGAAGCTGGGGAAGATGCCACATACTCTTCCTCCTCTTCGTGATCCGTCTGGTTTTCTTGGACTTCCCCCTCTTCCATTTCTTCAGCCTCCTCATCCGATGATTCTATCACCTGAGGTGGCACTTTCTCATGGTGGAACTGAGTAGTTGGCCGAGTCTGTTTTGGGGCTGCCGCTGGTGTATTTGTAGCAGGCGTCGGGCCCCCTGTCTCAGTTGCCGGTGTTTCCGGGAAACGCTGTTTGTAGTCCTGGATAAGGTATTTAAGGTCATTTACAATTGAAACGGGAAGGCATACCATCGGGGTGACCTCTGTGCGAACATGAGCTTGGAAAGAGTGTTCCTGGTAGCTCATCTCATCCTGTTGTTCGTCCGTGCTCTGACATTTCACGTGAAGGTCTGAAAGGGAAGTAGCCTGATCCAGGAGTTCTTCTTCAGATTCCTCACTCTGGAGAATGTCCGTAGGCAAATGAATTTGCACCTTACTTGGTGACGTTGTTTCTGGTGTAATCTGCTTCTTGGTCGGTTTGCCAGACACAGAACCTTTTGCAAGGAGCCCCTGCCGTCGTCTCTTGTGTTGTCGACGGTGGTAGGGTAAAAGACGGCGTTTCTATCAGCTTGGATTTCTTCCACGGCTCAGTAATGACCAATGCGACGATGATTCCCCCGTCGACGGTACCCTCGTCGACGGCATGACCTTCGTCGATGGTGCCTCCGTAAACGATATTTTCTTTGTCGACGATGCCTTCGTCGACGATGCGCTCGTCGACGATGCGCTTGTCAACGATTCATTCCTCGTCGTCGACACTCCCGTCGACGGGGGGCTCTTCATCGACGATGTCGTCGTCGACGGGGCAATCTTCGTCGTCGACAAGGTTTTGGACGTCGACGACGGCTTCAGCAGTATTATTGATGGAATAGGTTTACCTGCTGACGACGATGAAGGAGTGGTCGTCGTCGATGAGAAAACCGACGACGCTGTCGTCGTCGACACAGTCGTCGTCGCTGTGGAGACGTAAACTGGCGCCACAACTCTTTTTTGCGCCGAGGAGGATGTCGCAAGTTTGCTGGAGGACTGCCTAGGCTTCTTAAAAGCCTGAGAATCCTTTTCAGACACTGAAGATTTTGTCGATCTTGCCTCTGAAGACTTCTTTTGTGCCTTCATAGGAGGAGTGTCTGAGGGGCCAGGGGACGCCACCCGTGGCCTCTTCAGGGAGACTTCTGAGGTCATTGAAAAGCTTCCCTCTGAGGATTCCACATTTTCCCTCTTTTTCAGCCTGTCCAGCCAGATGAGCAGGCGACGTTCTCTGTCCCTCAAGGTCTTGTTAGGGAAAGACCTACATATCTTACAGTCTTTAGGTATGTGGTCAGGATAAAGGCAATATAAGCATAGGTCATGCTTGTCTTCAACATGTAGCCTTTTCTTCCCACACGAAGAGCAGACCCTGAAAAGGGCTTTCTTCTGGGATTCAGACATGCCAGAATTTTGAAGAAATAAATCACTTACTGCAGTGATAAGTGGCTTGAAGTAGTCCTGTTCGAGATTTTGAAGAAAGAACTCACTTTTAAAAGTGAACAAGTTGGTTTTGAAGAGATCCTGAGGAGAACTCAGGCTGGAGACTCCCTAGCACAACGTGCGGTAGAAAATCTGAGAGACTGAAGCTCCTGTGATAGCGGATTGGCTGGCTCTAAGAGTTTGGTCCTTTTTACATAAGGACAAGGATAGTCTACTAAGGTGAGGCCCTTAGGCCTATTTTTCTCTATGTATGTCTATAGGACATTACTTTTCTATGTACCGGAGGCTCCCGTCTCGACGACGGGGAATGATTCAGGCATGTGAATCTATGAAAGACACCCCCAATACTGGATAACCTCTTACTCTGGGTAGTGTATATGCCCCAACACCATTAGCATGGAATTCAACAGAGCGCTTGTTGACGCTGTAGGCAGAGATCCTCTTGGGCCTGACAATAGTGGGTGGATACTGGAATGACATTATTTGCCCCCATGCTGATAGACGGTGCAGTGTAGGGCACCCAACAGATGCACATGAGTCGAAGCTACAGTTTCTGGTACGTAAGATGGACTGGGTTGATACATGGTGGAGGCTCTGCCCTACTTACCAAAGTTAAACATACTTCTCTAGATCACAGGTCTTTCTCTCGCATTGACTATGTCTTTATATCTGCAGCGCACATACAGACTAGAGGTGACAGAGATCTTAGCCAGGGGCCTCTCTGATCACTTCCCTATGCAGTTAGATCTACGACTGGGCTCTAGATGCACACCCTTCCAAAGGCGATTATCACCATGGCACTTGCAGAATGAGCAGTACAGAACACACATGCACACCGCAATCACAGAGTATTGCTCTCATAACTCGGGAACAGTGGATTCACCTGAGACCCTGTGGAAGGTCACGAAGCCAACACTTTGGGGGGGGGGTATTGGGGTCGACATTGCATATTGTAAGGCGCAGCGTAGACAGTGCTGTGAGAAATTGACACAGATGGAAGCCCAGCTCATAGACTTGGAATTCAGGAGCAGAGTAGAAGGCAGGGATGTGCGTAGATAATTTCTTCACGCGCAGCAGATACATGCCAATGAACTAATGGATGAGGAGAGAATGACCTGGTTGGCCACCCGTAGCAGAATATATCAGTGAGGAGACAAGTCCAGTGCACTACGACATCGCCTCTGTCAGTGGGCGCTCTGCCCCCTAACTCTACTGTCTGTTAGTGGTCCCACGGGATGATACTTACCGACCCACTACACATTGCAGCAAGCTTTGCAGATTATTACAAGTATTTATATGCCCCCAGAGAGACCATTCCATCCCACCTTGTCCATAGATTCATAAATGATATGCCTCCACTTGCTTACAGATTCGGCGAGAGAGGCATTGGATGCCCCAATAATGGTCGAGGAACTCCAGGGGGCACTCTGAGATGCGCCCCGGATAAGCACCAGGCCCCAATGGCTTCCCCTGCGAATTTCACAAGAAATACCAATCCCTATTGATGACCCGTATCTAGCGGCACTTAATTGCACTCTAGACAAGCAGCGCCTTCCAAGAGATTGGCGTCATGCCCAATAACACTCCATAATGTGGATGCCAAACTTCTTGCTAAAGTCATAGCCAATCTCATTGTACCATACATTACAGATCTAGTCGATCCTGATCAAGCTGGCTTCCTTCCAGGCCGAGCCACACAACATAAACCCATCATTCGCACAATGCAATAGCGACAGTGGACCGCCTTGAGGAGCCGGCTGCGTTCCTATTGGCAGACAGTGACAGGGCGTTCAACTCTCTTAGTTGGACTTACCTCTTTGCACTCTTGAGTCGTATACATTTTAGCCTCCGCCTTCTCAAGTATATTCAACTTCTGTATACCGATATTACTGTCTCTGTTCGCATTGCCGATTCCACGTCACAGGCCTTCCTCATTGGGCAAAGTACTTGCCAGTGCTGTCCCCTCTCTCCCCATCTCTTCGCCTTGGCCATGGAGCCGCTTGCGACCTGGATGCGCAAGTTCGGGGCTTCGAATGGTCAAGGGAAGTTTCCGACCGCATAGCTCTGTATGCAGATGATGTTCTGCCTTTCCTCACACAACGAGACCGGTCGGGACCAAGACTGTTTCGGACAATGCAGATCTTTGGCGAGACATTGGGACTATATATGAATGTCCGGAAATCATATCTGTGGCCCTTGCGAGGCGGTTGTCACATGGGCAAGTGCACATGCGAGGTGGCGGTGGTTCGGGACAGGTTTAAATTCTTGGGGTACATTTGTCGTCCTCTCAGTCTGTGTCCTGGAAGGGGAATCTGGCCCCGTTATGGGTGCAAATTAAGGCGCAGACCTGCTCTTGGTCACATTTACCGCTCTCCCTGCTTGGCAGATCCACCATTTTCAAGATGGTCGCCCTACACCGCCTAGTATACAATTGCAAAATAACCCATACTCAATATAACCCATCTGGTTCAAGCAACTGAATTCAACCATTAGACACTTCTTCTGGGGTGGAGGCTCAGCCCGGATAGCATTGCAAACATGTTCCCAGTCGACGTATTGCGGGGGCACAGCAACACCGGACGTCCAGGCATACTATGCAGCATCACACCTTCTTATCCTTAATGACTGGTGGTATGGAGAGAGAGGGCGATCCTACATATGCAGTTGAACGCTGGCTGCATGGGCAATATGTTACTGCACACAACTTTGAAAGTGCTGCCGCCGGCGACTGCTATAATCGTCATGAGCTGGATATTGCCACTGCATCACATGGGGTGGTGGGGCAGGCTAACGAAGGAGACACACCTTTGGCACAATCGTCTTTGACTCAGCTGATGGGACTATTTGGTTTTTCAGGCTTGGAGGCTATTGGTATATCTACAGAAGATGTTCTTCACGGTTGGACCTTAAAGTCCTTCCAGGAACTGCAGCAAGAGTATGAAATGCCCTGATCACAATTCTATACCTACCATTCCGTCATGCCGTCTCCCCATATCTCACACACCTGGAAGCTCGGTCTGATTTCAATCCCATGGAGGCTAAAGTGTTCATGGTGGAACTCTGTGAGCACAAGATCACCAAGATCTATAGTTCATTAGTGACAAATAACCCCACTACACTTAGTAAAACGTGTGAGGCTTGGGAGGAAGATCTGGGCCCCATGGATTAAGACGACTGGGCGGAGGCACTGGAGTCCCTACATGGCGCTGCTATTGCGGCACGATTATGATTCAATCAATTCAAATACCTTCACAGAGCTTACTACACTAGATATAAACTCTGGTGTGCTGGGCTAATTGAATCCCCTCCCGCTTGCGATGCCAAGCTACGGATGGCACCCTTATACACACACCGTATGGCATTGCAATAGCCTCTCTGAGTTCTGGCGAGGTGTAATCAGATGTTTGTCAGAAGTTTTGAGCTGGGACATCCGCTACTCACTACTGCTAGTCTTGCTTCATATTACTGATGGTATCGGGGGCAACATATAAACGCCACCTATTGCTCCTGGGCTTCACGCTGGCGAAACGGCACATAGCCAAAGCATGGAAAGATGTTTCCCCACCACGGGTTGGAGCATGGAAATAGGGCCTTGATTTTTGCATGAGGCTGGTACTACCAATATATACAGCAAGAGGATGGCCCCAGAAACAACCCAAGATCTGGAAGAGATGGACAGAATATCGGGGACTCTACTTGGAGTCTATCCAGACTATATCTCTGGATTAGGGATGGATACAAAGGTAGAGCTGTGGGATAAACATGGCTGTCAATGTATAGCTATGCGATCTGGGTAGTGGGAAAAGACATGCATTGTACCGTATCTTAGAATTAAGACACTATTGTTCACTGTTGGAGAAATGTGTTTGATTGTATTCAATGTTCGACTATTCTATTGCAGTCAAAAAGTCGACATCATCATTGCTACTTTGTACATTGTGCTACTGGATAACCTGGTCATGCCAGGCTTGCTACAGCTGTTGACGTTTAAATTTTGTTGTGAGAAAAAAAAAGGAACAAGTTGGACTCCTAGTGGTGAAACAGTCACTAGTATAGCAGCAAATGGAATGATGATGTATGAAGAACTGTCAGAATCCCAACCAGTTTGTTGATGACTTCACACTGACTCATCAGTTTCTCTTGTCACCAGATACACCCATCAATTTGCTCGGGAGAGACCTCTTCTGTAAACTGCATGCAATATTATATTTTTCACAAAATGAGAGTTACAAGTACCCGAGGACAGGTTAGAATGGGCTAATACAGCACTTACTACATGCAAATTAAGTGAGGACTGTTATGTGCACAGCAGGTCTTGTGTCTCCCTCTCCAACATGTTACAAATGGACTCCATTATATGGAGCTTTTTATGAGAACATCTTTCTAGATCTTTTTAAATACAGCCCTGACATTGAGAGTAAATTAGTCACTCATTCAGTGCAGTTGACACTAGTACCTGGGCCCATACACTGTACTACTGCCTTTTTTCACAGGGCCAGTGACTGAATGGTACACCTACAGGGCAGACAAAGATTTGTACTGGAGAATGGAGTTGCTCGAGTACACATATGTAGTAAAAGAAGGTTGTGCAGTGAATATTGAGCTAGGACCCCAGATAGTTTATTGTTTTAAGTGGCTGCTTTCGAACCACGTGTATCCATAGCTGTAGCACCAGGTTACTACCCTAACAGTAGAGCAGGTGAAATCAGAGGTTTGGGCAAAATACAAAAATGAGGCAGGATTGTTGAAATCATGCCCTCCCCATAAAGTGACACTTGAAGAAAATGGAGAATTACCTTATGTCCGTCAGTACAGACTGTCACATCAGGCAGAAGAGGGAATTAACCCCTTCCAGGCTCATGACGAGCTGGACTCGTCATGAAGTAGCCTCCTACTAGGCTGATGACGAGCCCAGCTCGTCATGATCAATGGACTTTCGAAAATTCCAGCACAGGAGGAAAATATCACTAGCAGCGATGGTGTTAAACCTGTGACTGAATCTCTCTTGCAACTGGCTATCATTAAAAAGACCTCAAGCCCCTGTAATAGTCCTATCATTGCATTGCCCAAGGGCAATACTGGACAAGATTTACGTCAGATAAACAAAATTGTGTTTCTCTTAGCACCTGTGGTGCCTGACACCAATACTATATCATCTTCTATAACTGTAGAGGTAGAGTACTTTTCAGTCATAGATCTTTACTCTGCGTTTTTCAGTTTTAGAGTCCATCCAGAGAGCGAGTACCTTTTTGCCTTCACAGTAAAAGATATTCAGTATACTTTTAGAAGACTAGTTCAAGGCTTCAGAGTCCCACGGTCTATGCGCAAGCAGTTAAGAGAGACCTGGACAGCCTACACCTGGAAGGAGGTAGCGTCATCTTGCAGTACGCTGACTATCTCCTTGTGGCATCTACATCACTTGAGGCCTGTGGAAAAGACACTGTAGCTCTGCTGAATCACCTCCAGGAGAGAGGACACAAAGCTTCATTATCAAAATTCCAGTGCTGCCAAAAAGAGGCGACTTACCTGGGTCATGTGGTATCCAAAGGTACACACTGCATAGAATAAAAATGATTCAGGGCATGCAGCCTCCTTCCACCAAGAAAGGAATGCTGTCATTCCTGGGGATGATGACCTACTGCCGCCAGTGGATCCCTTAGCACAGATCTTATGATGCCATGCTGAGGCAATGTACACTACAAGATGCTCCCAACATTGTATGGGATAATGAACTTGCAGACTGTTTCAAGAAACTGAAAGGGACTTTGTGTACTGTGCCAGTCATGAGGCTGCCCGATTACAAACTGCCCTTCCATCTCTATGTTTCAGAGCAAAATGACATTGCAAATGGTGTACTGACACAGCAGCATGGCTCAGGAAAAAGACTTGTGGCATACTAATATTGTTTGAGAGCAGTGGCTGCAGCAGCTGTGGTGGTAGAGAGGATGGCTCCCATTGTGTTGGGCTAGCCTTGTACTGTTTATGTGCCACATTCGGTACAGTAGTTGTTGTAATCTGCAGACACACAACATTTTTCGGCGGCCAGGCAAACAGGTTATGAGGTCTGTCGGTTGTCTAACACTAATATCACCATTAAAAGGTGCCCACCTGTTAATTTGGCAACATTATTACCTCCAACAGGGGATTCTGATGAGACCTCGGACGATGACTATGTTGAGATAGTAGAGACATGCACCAAACCCAGACCAGATTAGCAGCAAACACCATTAGGAAAGTCTGACTATGAGTGGTAGGCTGATAGTTCCTCCAGCAGACTAACAGACACAGATTACAGAGTAGGGCATGCTATAACAGTAGACACCATAGTCGGAAGTTCAGCCCTCCACTCTGGTACATCTCCCCATCAAGCCAAGCTGTATTCTGTGATAAGATCATGCATCCTAGCTGGGGGAAAAAATGTAACATTTACACGGATTCACGTTATGCCTTTGGGGTTGCCCAAGATTTTGGCCAGCTGTGGCAGTATCATGGTTTCATAGCTGCAGGACGCCCCATTCAAAATGGCCCCTTATTAAAAAAAATGCTACAGACAATACTACTACCCAACAGAATAGCAGTAATGCAATGTGAGGCACATACAGGAGCTAATACTGAGCTAGCTGGAGGTAATGCCATGGCTGACAGAGCAGCAAAACAGAGAATATTACAGCCAGTACAGATGGTACTTTTAATGGCAAAAAGCATTCCAAAAATACACCTGATTCAGAGACAATTTTTGCTAGCTGATGTGAAGGAAGCACAATGGTCTGCACCACCAGAGGAAGAAAGCGTGAAATGAGGCTGGATGTGAGCAGAATGAGCAGGATTGTGGGTCCACCAGGATGGGAGGCCTGTGGCCCAACGCAGTATGTTCCTGCCCCTTACAAGGCTTGCTCATGAACCCACTCACATGGCTCAAGGAGGGATAAATGCTTTGATTAGACAAGAATGATTTGCACAAGGAATAACCGCTTTCACTGCACAATTCTGCCCCTAATGTCTTGTCTGTGCCCAACATGCATCCCCCACTACCCATAATCACTTGCCAGTACCAGAGATTCAAATAGACTTCGCCTATATGCCCCCAGTAAATGGATTCAATTATTTGCTGGTATGTGTGGATCAATTTTCAAAATAGGTGGAAGCGTTTCCCAAAAGGAAGAATGATGCAGCAACTGATATGCGATGCTTCATGAAAGATATCATACTCCGGTTTGGGTTTCCCCAGAGCATAAACAGTGACAGAGGGGGTGAATTTGTGGCTTCAGTTGTACACAAGATGTGGGACTGTTTGGGAATAGAGTGGAAACTGCATGCCCCTTACCACCACCCAAATTCAGGACAGGTAGAGAGAATAAACGCCACAATAAAACAAATTAGCCAAAACAACTGATGAAACAGACCTGAAATGGCCAGATGAGCTGCCTTTAGTTCTGCATGACAAACAAGCAATACCATCTAGAACAATTCTCTTATCCCCCTATGGTGTATTGATGGGGTGGCCTAGGTCGGTGGGGTTGAGGTTGCCTTTCACAGCATCCAAAGGAGCACTGCTGTGGATGGATGAGCATATGTCTGACTATGCTGTACAGTTTTATTTTTATTTATAAAGTTTTATGTAGACCGAACATGACTCACAAGGGTATCAGAGTGCTTTACAATACACAGGTATTAAACATTAGATGATTGGGGTAATATACATACATTTGGTATTCGCCATTCAATACAAAAGAGGGAGACAGTGGTATATTGATAGCATTGGTGGCTAGTAGGCAAAAAATTAAAGTCTTAGGATGTGAATTTGTTCATTAGAACATTTTTACTTCTTTTTTGAAGGAGGTAAAGGAAGAGATTCTGCGTACATCTGGAGGTAGGGAGTTCCAAATCTTCGGTGCGATCCCGGAAAATGCTCAGCAACCAGTTTTCTTTTTATGGAAGGATTGTGGTTTCAGTAGTAGTGAACTCGCAATTCGCGACTGTCTGCATCCTCCCGACCACTCTAGCTTTTGAGCTAAGTAATTGGGGGTATTGCTATGCAGGGCTTTATGGGTCATGCAGGCGATCTTTAGTTGTATTCTTGCCTCGTAGGGTAGCCAGTTCAGAACTTTCAAGGTCAGAGAAATGTGGTTATTTCTTTTAGTTCCCGAGACCAGTCTGGCCACAGCGTTAGAGGGCCAGCTTGTATTTGGAAACACCGCATAGAGTGGTGCTTCCATAGTCTAATCTTGGTAACACTAGGGCTTGTACCGCCATTTTTTTGGGGGGGGGGGGGGGGGGGGGGGGACCCTTTATTGTTACTTCAACCAGTTACAAATATGGGCCTACAACCACCACTAATCAGTTTCATCACAGCAAGTCAGTTAGGACACGACTCAGCAGCCCGGGAAGCGACAGTACCACAAATTCGGTTAAAACTGGCTATTAAGCATACCATGCGAATGACAGGATTCTAAAGGCTCCATTTTACAATATAAAAAAAGAAGGATCAGGTGCCATACAATATCACAGAGTCGCATAAAGGGCGGGCAAAATAGTAGGAGTTCCACAGTTAGATCGATCTCATTTAGGACAGTGGCGCTAAGGCATACAATTCAGGATAAACAAGCATACAATCACAGTTCGCACCAGTTAAGCGCCCGCCCAATAATACTGAAATACCGTGAAAAGTATAGGCACAGATAACAAAAAGAGTGGACCCACTACGCTGACCCAAGAAAGGAAAGAAAAGGCAAAAGGAAAGATACAAAAGAGAAAAAAGGCCATAGAAACAATAAAGGCAAAAAAATAATAAAATCCCCTCCCCCAACCCCCCACCCTGCACCCCTGCAGATGACTACCGCCTACCCCCCTAGCAGCGTGCCTGTCGCCCCAAATGACAAACCCGAAATATAAAAAGAACAAAGAGAAATAAAGAAGAACTAAACCCTTACACTAAAAGTAGAAATGGAGGGCTTATCGTACGCATTCCGGGTCTCCCCCCACCGCCTTAACAAAGAATCCCCCACAGAGCTGACACAATCGAGCAGAACACATTAGAAAATTACACCGGAGGAAACTATAAATCCCCCCCGGTCTACGATAACCTAGTAAAGCAATCCCGTTACCGATTAAACCACAGTGTGAAACCCAAAACAACAGTCTCAGTCTTGACCCCGTCGATCAAATTTGCTGATTCCCTCTGATAAGGAGAGCTCCATCGTCAAATTGTCAAAATATACACAGAAGTTGCCGAAATATAGTCTGTTAGAGGGAGAAAGGATGGCAAATCCCAAAGTAGATGGCCGGTTCCAACGATGCCCCTCCCCGACTCCAAGGCCAGACACTGTCCCATCCGCCATCTTGTTGGACCAGCTGGGAAGGGGGTGCGACACAATCCAAAACAGTTGACAGTTCCGACCAAAAGTTTCCAGAGTGGGAAGAGCAGTTAAGTGTTCCGCTGGTAGCGAAACCAAAGATTTCGACCATATAGTTGATACGCAGATCTCAGCATGTTCAATCGGTTCCACTTCTGTAGGGGCAGGCACAGCTCCATGCACCGGGTCTGAATGCACCGCTGGGGTGTCTATCGGGAGTAGAGCTGGCCGCCGGGTCCCGGGCAACGAGTCAGGTTCCGGTCCCGATCTAATTCCATCCGCTGCCGACATCAGTTTCCAAACCTGGGTCTCCATAGTCACCTGAAGTGCCTCGAGAGCTGCCAGCACTAACCGCAATGATGGGCCGCTCTTAGCCCGCTCCGCCGGGTTTCGCATAACATCAGGCATAGTGATCCCCTCGGAGAGTCGCCCTCCCCGGGGGAAGATTAGTCGGAGCAGGAATGAACCGTGAGGGACAGATCGTCAGATGGCGTTCATGCGCGCCAAGTCTCCAACCCAAAGGCACCGGCGATGCAAGCGCTAGGCCTCCGGGTCAGGGACTCTTGCCACAACGCCTCGGGCGTCACTCGTCTCCTCACCGTCGATACAAGACCAGGCAGCAGATCGGCAGCAAAGCAATCAAAAAGATGTCGAAAGTTCCATGGACCGGACCCTGCCGCCCTCACCGGTCCGCTGTTGTTCAACTAGGACCCGGCTGGACCAGCACTCGAGACCCCGGCTTCCAGACTTGGTTAGGCCTCAAGTCAAACCTCGACATTACTCCACTTCACAATGTCGGAAAAGTCTCGGGATTGCTCCATCGGACTGCAGATTAGTTCATAGACACGGATATGGGGCGCAATATCAGGATAAATGACAGGATCTTCGAGCGAAAGACGGAGGTCAGCGGAGCCGGGAGACTATGCGGCCATCTTGCTTGCTGTCGTAGCTCCTCCCCCTTGTACCGCCATTTTTAAGTCAGTCTGTGGGAGGAAGGGTTTAAGTTTCCTTAGGAAACTCATCTGATGATTAGCTCCTTTGGTGGCATTATTGATTCGCGTCTGCATATTGAAGTGTGTGTCTAGGGTGACGCCCAAGGATTTTGCAGAGTCAATGATGTGGGGAGCACAGTCAAAGTAAGTTAGAAGTCTATGTTGGGTGTGTGATTTTTGAGGGGGGGGTGGGTTTGGTTGATGAGCAGGAATTCTGTTTTCTGGTGTTAAACATGAGGGGTTTGCCAGTGAGCCAAATTTGAGTATTATGTAGAGTAGCGTTGAGGGAGATGAAGTCATCTGGAGAGGATATTTTCATATATAGTTTTGTGACGTCCGCATACATGTGATGCACAAGTTACTTACTTTCGGTAGCGAAATATCTGTAAGAGACATTTGTTAGTGATAGTTTTCTTACCTTAGAATTACCCCCAGGCGCAGACTGGATCTGGAAAGTTTTCTTCAGCAGTACCTCTGCGCGTCAGAAGGTGGCGTTGTGCCGTTCCACGTCCTTCGCAGGTGTCATGATCGCCGGGATGACGTAGCGGCAACTACTTAGACGCCGCCCTCGCGCCCTGACGTCAGTTCTGTACACAACTTTCGGCGCCAGGAACGCAGAGCGATGCAAGATACTGACCGCTGGTGCATTGAAACTAGGGCCCTGAAAGGGATAACCTTAACCCTAGAGGTTAGTTCGCAGAACGGGGAGGATGGGTGGGGCGGTAAGCAATCACTAACTAATGTGTCTTACAGATATATTGTTACCGAAATAAATAACTTGTGCATCTGAAAGAGACACGTTGGGGATAGATTACTTACCTTGGAGTAGATACCCCAGCAATACCCACCCCGGATCTCACCAGAAAGTCACGGATAACAGAACGGCCAAAGAAGCCGTCTCTCCGGACTGGCCTGTCAAGGTAATAATGCTTAGTAAAAGTGTGCAGCGATGCCCACGTGGTTGCCTGACAGATGTCTTGGAGGGGGACACCACGTCCCAATGCAGTAGTATCTGCTGTCGCCCTGGTAGAATGGGCGTGCAGCCCCACCAGAGAATAACAGGTTTTTATACACAAGACGACCAAGCAGGAAATAGTTCTCTTGTGTACAGCTCGGCCTTTCTTGGCGCCTACGTAGCCAACAAAGAGCTGGTCATCCACCTGGAACTGTTGTGTGCGTTTCAGGTAAAATGAGAGTGCACGTTTTGGGTCCAGATGGTGGAGCCTCTCTTCCTTTCTGGAAGTGTACAGAGGCGGAAATAAAGTGGACAAGGTGATAGTTTGCCCGATGTGGAAGGCAGTAATATCCTTTGGCAAGAAGGAAGGACGAGTGCAAAGCACAACCTTGTCCGGATGAACAGACAGAAAAGGAGGTTTACAGGAAAGAGCCTGGAGCTCACTCACGCACCTTTCGGAGGTGATGGCAACCAGGAAAGCATTCCTCAAAGTTAATAAACGAAGAGGACAGTTGTGCAGTGGCTCAAAAGAGCGCACATCTAATAGGTAAGAACCACATTCAAGTCCAACTGCGGCATCACAAAAGGAATAGGAAGGAAAAGGTGAGTAATGCCTTTCAGAAATCTACTTACGACAGGGGACTTGAAAAGAGAGGGCTGATCAGGGAGCCTGAGAAAGGCCAATATTGCTGAAAGGTAGCCCTTAATGGTGCCCAGAGCAGTGCCCTGCCGGGCTAAAGAAAGAAGGAACATAAGGACTTCAGAAAGAGGGGCAGAAAGGGGATCCACAGCCCTTGCTGTGCACAATGCCACAAATTTGTTCCACCTGCAGGCGTATACCGATTTAGTGGAGGGACGCCTGGCTGCCAGAATGATATCACAGACTTAGGGAGGCAAGTCAAATGGAATCGACTGTCGCCGCTCAATCTCCACGCAAGGAGGTGGAGGCTGAACACAGGGATGGTGGAGGACCATCCCCTGCTGCTGCAACAGAAGATCCTCCCGAAGAGGCAGTTGGATTGGGGGGGATCCACGCTCATATTGAGTTGCTCAGGATACCAAACTCTTCGAGCTCAGTCCGGGGCCACAAGAATGACTTTGGCCCGGTCACGCCTAATCTTCTTCAGCACTCTGGGTAGAAGTGGTATAGGCAGAAAGACGTACAATAGACTGCAACTCCACTCGTGATGAAAAGCGTCGCCAAGCGAGTGCCGCCTTGGAAATTTCAACGCCCAGAACTGCTAACATTGAGCGTTCTCTTCGGTGGCGAATAGATCTAACCAAGGCTCTCCCCACTGCTGAAAGAGACCTTGCGACACCTCTGAGTGAAGACGACACTCATGATCCATCATGTACCTGCTGCTGAGTTCGTCCACTCTGGCGTTCAGAGAACCTGCCAAGTGTTGAACCACCAAGGAAATGCCTTGACATTCCAGCCATGTCCAGAGACGCAGAGCCTCCTGACACCGGTTCCACGACCCCACCCCGCCTTGCTTGTTACAGTACCACATGGCAGTGGTGTAGTCTGTGAACACCTGCACTACTCTCCCTTGACAGAGGGATGGAGTGCCCTCAGTGCAAGTAGCATTGCCCGAAGCTCCAGAAGATTGGTATGGAGCCTGGACTCCACCGGAGACCAAAGGCCTCTGATCTCCGCCTGCCCAATATGGCCGCCCCATCCCAGGAGGGACGCATCTGTCACCACTGTGTGCGGTTGGGCAAGGGAGAGGGATCTGCTACTGACCCAATGTTGGTTCATGAGCCACCACTGCAACTGTTGTGCAGTGCCCTCTGAGATCTGGACGTACTCTGACAGGTCCCCTTGATGCTGCGCCCACTGGAACTTCAGGTCCCCCTGCAGAGCCCGCATATGCCATCTGGCATGATTGGTCAGCAGGATGCAGGAGCCCTTGAGGCCCAGCAGCCTCAAGGTCTTCCTGACCGAAACCCAGGACAAGGACTGAAAGATCAGAATCCTAGCCAGAACGTCCTGGACTCGCTGTTAGGGAGGATAAACCCGAAACTGTGCCGTGGTCAGAACTGCTCCAATGAAGAGGAGCTTCTGAGAGGGAATCCGGTGCGACTTCGGCACGTTGATTTAAAATCCCAGCAAATGCAGGAGGTCGGCCGTAGTCTGGAGGTGGGAGACTACTGTCTGAGGCGAGCCCGCCTTGAACAACCAGTCGTCGAGGTCGGGGAAGACTGAAACCCCTGATCTGTGCAGATGAGTTGCCACCACCGCCATCACTTTCCTGAACACCCAAGGGGCGCTGGTAAGGCGAAAGGGGAGCACAGTGAACTGAAAATGCTCCTGGCCCACTGTGAATCGTAGGTAACGCCGATGGGCCGGCAGGACGGGAATATGAAATTAAGCGTCCTGCAGGTCCAGTGCCACCATCCAGTCTTGTGAGTCGAGAGCAGACAAGACCTGAGCCAGAGTGAGCCTCTTGAACTTCTCCTCCTGGAGGAAGCGATTGAAGTTCTGACGGTCTAAGATGGGACGTAGACCCTTGTCCTTCCTTGGCACCAAGAAGTAGTGGGAGTAACAACCACAACCTACTTCTGGCTCCGGAACGCGCTCAATGGCCCCCTTGGCCAAGATGGCAGCAACTTCCTGCTGGAGAAGTGCCAAATGATCCCCCAACATGCGGTGGAACTGCGGTGGCATGGCTAAGGGGTAGACTTGAAGGGGAGGGGGTAGCCCCTTCGAACAACCTCCAGAACCCACCTTTCTGATGTAATGGTGCACCAGTGAGGGAGGTGATGACGAAATCCTGCCCCCCCACTGGCGTCTGGAGGGCCTGAAACACCGGACTAGGAAGGTCTGGAGCAGTGGCAGCAGGGCTGTTGGTGGACTGACCCGCACACTGGCCCCGTGACCTGCCTCTGCGAGCCCCATGTCCGCGGCTGCGCTGGGACTGTTGCTGGGCAGGCTTGTTCTGAAAGGAACGTGTTTGCACGCCTCTTCCGGAGCTTCGAAAGGAACGAAAGTTGGAAGTGGAATGAGTACGTTCGGCTGAAGGCCTAAGGACTTGGCCGTGGCCCGAGAGTCCTTAAAATGCTCCAAAGTGGAATTCGCCTGATCATCAAAGAGGCGGGTGCCATCGGCGGGCATGTCCATCAAAGTATTCTGGACATCTGCAGAAAAGCCAGTCGTCCTTAACTAGGCATGACGACGTAAAGCCACTGTTATGGAAATCGCCCTACCCAGAGAATCAGCGGTATCAGGACCACAACGTATAGTGAACTTGGCCGCATCTCTCCCCTCCATAAGAGCTTGGAAGAGAACTGTCCGAGCCTACTCCGGACACTGAGGTAGCACCTGCTCAAACGCATCCCATACAGAATGGGAATAGCGGCCCAAGAGACAGGCAGTGTTAAAGGACCTCAGCCCAGAACTTGCGGAAGAATAAATCTTCTTGCCAAACTGCTCCAATTTCTTTGATTCCTTGTCTGGTGGAGTAGAACGAAACGAACACGGGACGTGGAGACCTTACCAACCAAACTATCAGGTGTGGTGTGCTGGGTGAGGAAGGCAGGGTCGCACGGAGTCGGGCGATAACGTCGACCCAACACCCTTATCCACAGGAGCCCCTGTGTTGGGCTGGGACCAAGTGCCCAAAAGCACATCAGAAAGTACCTCATTAAACTGCAACAGCGGCTCTGTAGAAGAAGAAGCTGGCCAAAGCACTTCAGTCAGTAGGTTGGTCTTGACCGCCCCTGTAGGGAACTCGAGTCCAAGAGCCTCAGCCGCTCTACGTAGCTGTTACTTGACTGTCCTCAGGATCGGTTTGATGCTCAGAATGGTCCACCTCTTGATCTAACTGTGAGAAGTTGGCCTGATATGCAGTGCTCTCTATTCTAGTGATCACTATGCATCAGTCCGAACGACCCTTATGGTGATTGGTTGTAAGTCAACCTTAGACCAACTATCCTAGTAGCATGGATACGAGCAGTCTTCGGGCTAAACCCTAGAGGGCGTGTTAAGCCAGCTGTTATACCATCACATACCCCTTGAACACCAAGTGAAAGGACACCACACAAGTGTTATGAAAATAAACAGTATATTTATTAGAATCACAACAGCCCTGTACTCTTTATGAGGACAGGGTACTAAGCACCGGAGAAAACTCTTAGGAAAATACTTCAAGTGCACAATCAATACAAGTGCCCGAGGGCACGGAAAGTTTAGTGGTCTCAGGCGGACCCGATAAGGCAAGTCGGAAGTGAGGGACTCGGGACCCTTAAGTAAGGAGGCTATGCGGGCACCGAAATGCCGAAGTTACCTAGCCCCAAGGGCTGCGGCTGCACAAGTCTTACAGGCGTCGGGAGTCTTCACTGACGAGCCAGGAGCCGGAAGGAAGGAGTTGCTTGCCGGCGACCAGTGGAAATAGTTCGTAGGGATCCAAGCCTGGATCAGAGATGGATGACACCTGAAAGCAGAGGGGACCAAGTTCGTACTACTAGCCAGTAGTCAGAGGGTACCAGGAGGGCACCGGATGATCGTCACCTCGACTAGGTGAGTGGGCGACGCTAGGCTCTGCAGTCTCACGGACCAGGAGGCGTTGTCGGCGACCGGGAAGGAGGTGCGAGCTGTCCCACGAAGGTTGATGCTGTCGGCGTCGCTGGGCCCAGTATTGGGGCAACAAGCTTTGGCAAATTTCAGGGCCACGTGGTGGGCCTAAAATGGCGTCTTGAGTGGACCAGGAGGGTCCGGGGTGCTCCTCTCGCGGAAGGGAGCAAAGGCCGGTCTGGAGCAACCAGCAGCGTTGGTTGTTGGATGTCGTCAAGAAGGTCACAAGCCAGCGGCTAGTGATCGGACAACGTGCTGAACAGCGAAGCGGAAGGGCCCCACGCAGATCGTGGAGATGCTGGGAGGCTGCACTTCGGTGCTGGAGCTGCTCAGGGTCAGGGCTTCTCGGACCCCAGAGCACTCACCAGAGGATTCCTTCGGTGGTCGTGCTGGTTAAGAAAGCGGGCAGGTTTTGATGATGGCCGGTCCCTCGAGGTCTCGTCGCACCCACAGATCTCAGCTGAGCTGACGATGTGGGTAGAGGTCAGAGGTGCCAGGGAAGCCGGTTCTCGTCGAGCTGGGCAGTCGGATTCCTGAGGAAGGACTTGCAGCAAACCGCAGAGTTCTTAGATGGTGCCTGCGGACGCAGGGTGACTACTCCTTAGCCACAAGGGAGAAATCTTAAGAAGAGTCTCGAAGTCCTTTCGTAGAAAGTATTCTTGATTCAAAGATGATCTAATTTGGAAGGGTCCCCGCTCCTGCCTTTATCCTAAAGAAAGGGGTGGGTACATGACTAGGTCCTGCCCTAGGGGTGGGACCAGGAAGGGGGGTAGTTACACCCCTCTCCCCTGCCGGACTTTCCCCAGGTCAGGGGCTGCGCGCCCCTGGAACTGGTTCTAACCGGCAGATACGTAGTGAGCACCGGGGTGCCACTCCGCAGTCACCTTCTTGTAAAGCCCTGCCTACCCAGGATACACAAAACCCTGTCTGGGATGGTGCGAACACCGCCCCGGACAGGAAACCCTTTGTCCAAGCTCTCCTTGCTGGAAGGACTCCCAGCAGCAGGAGGTCAGACTTGTGTCTGTGGTGGCAGCGTCCATTTTGTGGAGCTGAGGCTTCAGTTAACTTTAACCGGGGTTCACAGTTACGTACATGTTGTGTCCCTCTAGAAGGGCGGAATGCTAACCTCGTCGCCAGCATTGGTGAGGGGTCAGCATCCCGATTCGTATGACACCTTACTCTACATGTCTGGATAATGCGATACCGAAGTTACCAATATGGTACGCGTTATCATGGAACAGCCATTGGGTCTTGGTTCCGCAAGCTACAACCGGGCTCGGCTCGTGCCAGAGCCCAATTCACACGATTCCATGCACTCTGCCTTCAGGATTGTCAAGGCCTGCCATAGGAGTGACTGATAGGAACTCGGGTGTCCATTTTAGGGTTAGATATAGGGATACTATACCTCAAGCAACGGGCGAGTACGTCACGTTGCCCCAGCTGTCGCGCAGCCAGTTGTGTCAGATTTAGATGGCCATCCAGGGGTGGCATAATACATGCTTCAGCCCCTGGTAGGCCCTGGGTACACCGATGCCCTGAGTGACAGGGTCTGACAAGGTGGCCCAGTTCCAATTGGGTAATGCACCTAAGGTACACACATCAATTTAGCGAGAGAACAGCTAGGCTGTGGGTCTGATTGGCAGGCCCACAGCCCGAGAAAGTCGTAAACCAGTGAAACAAAAGCAAAAAAATCTGGGTGATCATAGGATTGCAGACCCTACTCTCCTACATGACCCCCCCCCCCCAAACGTTGGGACAATAAACTAACCTTGACCAGGTGAGTCTTCTTGTTCTAAGTGGAAATACCTGGAGAGCCCATCTGCATTGCCATGATCAGTGCCAGGTCTATGCTCCACTATGAAGTTCATCCCCTGTAGGGAAATGGACCACCTAAGCAGTTTGGGGTTTTCACCCTTCATCTGATTTAGCCATAAGAGGGGCTTATGGTCAGTCTGAATCTTGAAATGAGTGCCAAACAAGTATGGCCTCAGTTTCTTCAGGGCCCAAACCACAGCAAAGGCCTCCCTCTCAATAGCTGACCAATTTTTCTCTCTAGGGGGTCAACCGTCTGCTTATAAAAGCAATGGGCTGGTCATTACCATCAAAATTCAGTTGAGATAGAACAGCTCCCACACCCAACTCAGAAGCATCTGTTTGGACAATGAATGGTTTGGAGTAGTCTGGACTCTTGAGGATAGGTGCCGTGCACATGGCCTGTTTTAGGTCATCGAATGCTTTTTGACAGCTCGCTGTCCACTGAACCTTTTTTGGCATTTTCTTACTTCTCAGTTCATTAAGCGGAGTCACAATCGATCCGTAATTTCTGACGAACTTTCGGTAGTAACCAGTCAGGCCCAAGAAAGCTCGAACCTGAGTCTGGGTGGTTGGAGGAGCCCAGTCCCTGATTGACTGTATTTTGCTCTCCAGTGGTTGAACTTGGCCTCCACCGACAAGGTGGCCCATGTACACAACCTGTGTCTGCCCTATCTGGCACTTGGTAGCCTTGATAGTGAGACCTGCTGCTTGCAGAGCCTCTAACACTTTCCGCAGGTGGACCAGGTGATCCTCCCAGGTGGAGCTAAAGACAGCAATATCGTCAAGATACGCCGCACAGAAGTCATCCAGCCCAGCGAGAACGTGATTCAGCAACCGTTGGAAGGTGGCAGGTGCATTTTTCAAACCAAAGGGCATTACCACAAACTGATAATGCCCACCAGGGGTAGAAAATGCTGTCTTAGGCTTGGCGTCCTCAGCTAACCTGATTTGCCAATACCCAGCTGTCAGGTCAAACTTACTTAAGTAGTTGGCAGAAGCCAATCTATCTATAAGCTCGTCTGCCCTCGGTATTGGGTGGGCATCAGTCTTAGTGACTGCATTGAGACCCCTGTAGTCTACGCAGAACCTCATCTCTTTCTTACCACCCTGGGTGTGAGGCTTCGGCACTAGAACTACTGGACTAGCCCAAGGGCTATCCGAGGGTTCAATGACTCCCAACTCCAACATTTTCTGCACTTCAGTTTTGATGCAGTCTCTAACGTGATCGGGCTGCCTGTAGATTTTACTCTTGACGGGCAAGCTGTCACCAGTGTCAACCTCATGGGTACACCAATTGGTCTGACTGGGTGTTAGAGAGAACATATGCCGGAAGGATTGAAGAACCTGTTTTCAATCCTCCTGTTGATGTTCGGAGAGGCTGCCACAAAAGACAACACCGTCTACCGATCCATTGTCAGGATTCTGAGTGAGCAGGTCTGGGAGAGGGTCACTCTCTTCCTCCTGTCCCTCATCTATGGCCATGAGCAAGCTCATGTCCTTCCTGTCGACATATGCCTTGAGCCTGTTGACATGGAGCACCCTGTGGGGGCTCGGGGGAGTTCCAAGGTCCACCAGGTAGGTGACCTCTCCCTTTTTCTCCAGGATGGTGTAGGGCCCAGACCATTTGTCTTTGAGTGCTGCTGGGGCCACTGGCTCCAACACCCACACCTTCTGTCCGGGCTGATAAACAGTCAAGACAGCCTTTTGGTCATGCCAAGCTTTTTGGAGTTCTTGGCTGGCCTTAAGGTTTTCGGATGCCTTCTCCATGTACTCAGCCATCCGGGAGCGGAGGCCAAGCACATAGTCCACTATGCTGGTTGCAGGCTTTTTGAGAGGTCTCTCCCATCCTTCCTTCACCAAGCACAGGGGTCCTCTTACAGGATGTCCGTACAAAAGTTCAAAAGGGCTGTAGCCAACCCCCTTCTGTGGGACTTCTCTATAAGCGAACAAAAGGCAGGGAATCAGGACGTCCCATCTACGCCGGAGCTTTTCAGGTAGTCTATGAATCATCAATTTTAGGGTCCTGTTGAACCGCTCAACAAGCCCATTGCATTGTGGATGATAGGGTGTAGTGAACTTGTAGTTGACACCACATTCCTTCCACATAGCAGTCAAGTAGCTCGACATGAAGTTCGCACCTCTGTCAGAGACGACCTCCTTAGGGAAGCCCACTCTGGAGAATACTCCAACTAGGGCTCTTGCCACAACAGGTGCTGTGGTGGTCCTAAGGGGAATAGCTTCAGGATACCTGGTGGCATGATCCAATACCACCAGTATAAACTTGTGCCCTGATGCTGTTGGGGGTTCCATTGGACCGACAATGTCAATCCCCACACGTTCAAAGGGCGCCCCCACCACAGGCATTGGTATAAGGGGGGCCTTTGTCGTGCCACCTGACTTACCACTGGCTTGGCAAGTGACACAGGAGCGACAAAACTCCTTGGTATCTTCGTTCATGTGAGGCCAGTGAAAGTGCGAGACAAGCCTGTCCCACGTCTTCGTCTGGCCTAGGTGTCCTGCTAAGGGAATCTCGTGGGCCAAGGTAAGAAGGAAACCACGCTGAGACACGGGGATAACCAGCCTCCTGGTCATGCCAGGCTTGGGGTCTCTTGCTTCAGTGTACAGGAGTCCATCCTCCCAGTATACCTTGTGGGTACCTGTGGCGTTCCCAGCAGCCTCAGCAGCCGCCTGCTGTCTGAGGGGTTCAAGGGAAGGGCAGTCTAACTGGTCCTTCCCCAGGTCTTCTCGTGTGGGTCCCCCTGAGCCCAGAAACTCAACTTGATCAAGTTCGAGTTCTTTAGGTTCAGTTTCCCGCAATTCCTGGAGGTCAGCCTCCTCTGAGACTTGATCCTCGACCTGGGGCAAGGGGGAAGGCGCTGCCTTAACCCGACTGCTCTTCTTCTTGGGAGGCGTCTGGTCCGTTGTTCCAGGATCCAGCACCTGTTCAGTGGGGCATCGTCTGACCTGTGACCGAGTCACAGCAAGCACATGCGCTGGCAAGCCTAACATTTCCATGTGAGTCCGGTGCTCCACTTCTGACCATTGTGATGACTCCAAATCATTGCCCAACAAACAATCCACTGGGAGGTCTGAACTAACAACACCTTTTTCTGGCCATTTACCCCTCCCCAGGAGAAAGCAACAATCACCATACTATGACTGGTAGTGACGTTGCTGGCATTGGTCACCAGGAAATCTGTACCTGGCATGATCTGTCCAGGGTCCACAAAGTTAGGCGTCACCATGGTGACACTGGCACAAGTGTCCCTATAGGCCTGAGCCATTCTTCCATTGATCAAAGGCATCTGTCAGTATTTGCCCAAAGTATTGGGACTGACATCAGGGGATATATCCGCATCCCCCGTACAGACAAGGACAGCCTGAGTGAGTGTACCAACTAGGTTGTCACACCCCTCAGAACCCAAGGTTAACCCAACTAGTCCCTTGGGAGGCTCACTACTACTGCTGGCTGTACTAGGGGGCACAGGCGCCTTAGGGGCTGCAGTAGCAGGAGTCTGCCCTCCTTTCTTGGTGCACTCACTAAACCAGTGAGTTTTACTTTTACAGTATTGGCACCACCTTTTCGATTGGCCTTCTTGATTCTTCTTTTTCAGGGAAGCCTGACCCCCCCCCTCTTTGGGCTGTTGGGGACCTGTCGAAGACTTCTGGTCATTTTGTTCCCCTTTCGAATCTTTACCCTTCTGGTCTGCTTTCTTCTGACCACCCTGGTTCTGGCCCTGGTTTTGCTTAACCCTTGTTCTGACCCATCTGTCTGCCTTCTTTCCCAATTCTTGGGGAGAGGTCAGATCCGAGTCGACAAGGTGCTGATGCAACAACTGATTCTGACAATTGTTTAAAATCTGTTCTCGCATGATCAAATTATACAATCCTGTGTAATCAGTAACCTTACTGCCCAGCAACCAGCCCTCCAAAGCCTTAGTGGCACAATCAACGAAATCAGACCAGTCCTGAGACTGAGTTTTCTGGGTATCCCTGAACAGCAACCTGTACTGCTCAGTGGTTAGGCCGAACCCATCAATCAGTGTGTTCTTCAGGACCTGGTAATTGTTAGCATCCTCGACTCTAGTAGTGAGGAGCTTATCTCTACCTTTACCTTCAAAGGAGAGCCACAAGATAGCTGCCCACTGACTCTGGGGAACGCACTGAACAGTGCAGGCCCGCTCCAAAGCAGTAATCCATTTGTGGATGTCGTCCCCTTGCTTAAAGGGGGGCACTATCTTACTCAGGTGCCTAGTGTCTAAACTCCTGTTTTCCCGTGGGGGAATGCTGCCACCAGTGGGATTTGTCCCACTCAATTCTTGCTCTCTAGCAAAGGCGAGTCTTTCTTTGGCCAGGGCAAGTTCTTCCCTTTCGATCCGCAGATTGACTTCCCGCTCCTTCGCTTCGTACACTCTCCTCTGAGGGGATGTCATCCCTCTTCGAACAGAGCCTCGAGAGCCATTGGTTTGAGCGGATCTGTTAGAGCCTCTCGACAGAGACCTAACTCGTCCACTCCCAATGTTAAGCTGGCCTGATAGGGGCCCCAGGGGTCTCCTAGTACCATTCTCGTGCCGGCTTAAGTTGTCTTGAGTTAGCTGGCTAACTATGACTGGACCTTTGTCTGCCTCGTCCTCAGATGCCTCTGGCTCCTCGTCCTCCTCTTCACCTTCTGCGGAGAGATGGATAAGGTCAGGGTCACCTGCGGTTCCCTCGAGGGGGGGCATACTCTCTTCTGGATGAGAAGGGTCGGTGTTACCCGCCCTCCTAGCATCATAAGTCTCCAAGAGACCAATCAGAAACGGAGTTGTCGGGTTTGAACCCTGTTTTAGCTTCCGAGATGTACAGAGTTGTCGCATCTCCTGAAAGCTAAGTGCAGCATATCTGGAGGTGACCTGTGGAAGGTCGACTGACACAAGGGGAGACTCGGAGTTTCCTCCTTTGTCTGACATGCTGCTTCTAGTGTGGTGTAAGTGATGCACCAACCTACACTATATGTTTACCTACTGATCCCTTGCTAAGAGTTGTAGCCAAGGTGTGCTAAGCCTTGAGGAGCTCCAACAGCTGGTTCAGTAGAACTCAGAGTATTCTAAGCTAAGTTATATGTACCTGAAGTACTTATGCGATCTTTCACAAGATATTCTTAGGATACGCGTGGTAAAACAACAGCAAGCTCAAATCCCACCGCTGCCACCAATGTGAGAAGTTGGCCTGATATGCAGTGCTCACTATTCTAGTGATCACTATGCATCAGTCCGAACGACCCTTATGGTGATTGGTTGTAAGTCAACCTTAGACCAGCTATCCTAGTAGCGTGGATACGAGCAGTCTTCGGGCTAAACTCTAGAGAGCGTGTTAAGCCAGCTGTTATACCATCACATACCCCTTGAACACCAAGTGAAAGGACACCACACAAGTGTTATGAAAATAAACAGTATATTTATTAGAATCACAACAGCCCTGTACTCTTTATGAGGACAGGGTACTAAGCACTGGAGAAAACTCTTAGGAAAATACTTCAAGTGCACAATCAATACAAGTGCCCGAGGGCACGGAAAGTTTAGTGGTCTCGGGCGGACCCGATAAGGCAAGTCGGAAGTGAGGGACTCGGGACCCTTAAGTAAGGAGGCTATGCGGGCACCGAAATGCCGAAGTTACCTAGCCCCAAGGGCTGCGGCTGCACAAGTCTTACAGGCGTCGGGAGTCTTCACTGACGAGCCAGGAGCCGGAACGAAGGAGTTGCTTGCCGGGGACCAGTGGAAATAGTTCGTAGGGATCCAAGCCTGGATCAGAGATGGATGACACCTGAAAGCAGAGGGGACCAAGTTCGTACTACTAGCCAGTAGTCAGAGGGTACCAGGAGGGCACCGGATGATCGTCACCTCGACTAGGTGAGTGGGCGACGCTAGGCTCTGCAGTCTCACGGACCAGGATGCGTTGTCGGCGACCGGGAAGGAGGTGCGAGCTGTCCCACGAAGGTTGATGCTGTCGGCGTCGCTGGGCCCAGGATTGGGGCAACAAGCCTTGGCAAATTTCAGGGCCACGTGGTGGGCCTAAAATGGCGTCTTGAGTGGACCAGGAGGGTCCGGGGTGCTCCTCTCGCGGAAGGGAGCAAAGGCTGGTCTGGAGCAACCAGACCAGCAGCGTTGGTTGTCGGATGTCGTCAAGAAGGTCACAAGCCAGCGGCTAGTGATCGGACAACGTGCTGAACAGCGAAGCGGAAGGGCCCCACGCAGATCGTGGAGATGCTGCACTTCGGTGCTGGAGCTGCTCAGGGTCGGGGCTTCTCGGACCCCAGAGCACTCACCAGAGGATTCCTTCGGTGGTCGTGCTGGTTAAGAAAGCGGGCAGGTTTTGATGATGGCCGGTCCCTCGAGGTCTCGTCGCACCCACAGATCTCAGCTGAGCTGACGATGTGGGTAGAGGTCAGAGGTGCCAGGGAAGCCGGTTCTCGTCGAGCTGGGCAGTCGGATTCCTGAGGAAGGATTTGCAGCAAACCGCAGAGTTCTTAGATGGTGCCTGCGGACGCAGGGTGACTACTCCTTAGCCACAAGGGAGAAATCTTAAGAAGAGTCTCGAAGTCCTTTCGTAGAAAGTATTCTTGATTCAAAGATGATCTAATTTGGAAGGGTCCCCGCTCCTGCCTTTATCCTAAAGAAAGGGGTGGGTACATGACTAGGTCCTGCCCTAGGGGTGGGACCAGGAAGGGGGGTAGTTACACCCCTCTCCCCTGCCGGACTTTCCCCAGGTCAGGGGCTGCGCGCCCCTGGAACTGGTTCTAACCGGCAGATGCGTAGTGAGCACCGGGGTGCCACTCCGCAGTCACCTTCTTGTAAAGCCCTGCCTACCCAGGATACACAAAACCCTGTCTGGGATGGTGCGAACACCGCCCCGGACAGGAAACCCTTTGTCCAAGCTCTCCTTGCTGGAAGGACTCCCAGCAGCAGGAGGTCAGACTCGTGTCTGTGGTGGCAGCGTCCATTTTGTGGAGCTGAGGCTTCAGTTAACTTTAACCGGGGTTCACAGTTACGTACATGTCGTGTCCCTCTAAAAGGGCGGAATGCTAACCTCGTCGCCAGCATTGGTGAGGGGTCAGCATCCCGATTCGTATGACACCTTACTCGACATGTCTGGATAATGCGATACCGAAGTTACCAATATGGTACGCGTTATCATGGAACAGCCATTGGGTCTTGGTTCCGCAAGCTACAACCGGGCTCGGCTCGTGCCAGAGCCCAATTCACACGATTCCATGCACTCTGCCTTCAGGATTGTCAAGGCCTGCCATAGGAGTGACTGATAGGAACTCGGGTGTCCATTTTAGGGTTAGATATAGGGATACTATACCTCAAGCAACGGGCGAGTACGTCACGTTGCCCCAGCTGTCGCGCAGCCAGTTGTGTCAGATTTAGATGGCCATCCAGGGGTGGCATAATACATGCTTCAGCCCCTGGTAGGCCCTGGGTACACCGATGCCCTGAGTGACAGGGTCTGACAAGGTGGCCCAGTTCCAATTGGGTAATGCACCTAAGGTACACACATAAATTTAGCGAGAGAACAGCTAGGCTGTGGGTCTGATTGGCCGGCCCACAGCCCGAGAAAGTCGTAAACCAGTGAAACAAAAGCAAAAAAATCTGGGTGATCATAGGATTGCAGACCCTACTCTCCTACACTAATCAAGCCTAGATAGCCGTAATGGCATTAGTCAGTGGAAGGATCAAGCGAGGTAAGGAAGGGAATAGCAGGGAGGGAGATCTGAAATGACAAACAAGAAATCATATAACCTTGTTCTATTCGTTCTACTGTCACCACACAAGATGACTAATGCATGTTTACTTCCATAGCTGAAAAAAAAAAAAAAAGAACGGCTCTGATATAAGAAGATTCTTTCCTTTATAACGTGCCTTCTGTGTGGTGATACCATGGGTTCTATTCTAGCTGCAGCGGGAAACAAGCGCAATGAAAAAACACTTTGTGAATCTGAATCCTACTCAACATGCAAAGCAATCATACAAGTAGCAGAATAACATAGCTGTCTGAGACCTACCCTTCTTTGACTCCAATACGTCTCACAAAGATAGGTATGCACTAGATTAACCCCTGTTAGCACTGGAGTCAGAATAGCCCAAATGATATGACAGTGAATACAGTCGTTCAACCAAAACTGATGGGATTCAGCTGAGAAACAATAGAGGGTTACTTCACCCCAGGAACCATCCAATGTACATAAGGAACCAAAAATGAATTAGAGTACCTCTATAGAGCCTCCCCGGCCGACAATAACGTGCAAATGAACTAAGAGGCAAGCAACCGTCCTCCGCACAAGCTGTATCCTATTAGCTCGCCAATAAAGGACAAGACTAGGATTCGGCCGACAATGCAGATCGGAAATTTCAATACAGTACTCCGCACGAGCTGCAAGCCTGCACGCTCACCAACGGAGGACAAGACTAGGAATAGGCCGACAATCGGATCAGTAATATCAATACCGTTCTCCGCACGAGCCTGCACGCTCATCAACGGAGGACTTCCAGGGAAGTAACGGCCGAAAATGCCGCTCAAGTGCTGCGATTACACGAAACCGTCCCCCGCACGATCTGCAAGCCTGCACACTCACCAACGGAGGACCTACGGGGATCAAACAGCCGAAAATGCCGTTCAGTATTCAAACAAGCAGGTTTCTCCTCCGCAAGAGCTGACTGCAATCGCGCTCGCCAACGGAGGAGTAAACGCCTTGGTGTACCGGTCGGGGAACAAGGATTTGATGCAATAGCACCCTTACCTCTCGTGGGTCTGGTTTTGGGTAACAATGGACCTGAGTAGGAAGAATTTCCGACAGTGTTCCGGGTTCACTGACTTCCTTAATGGGCAGTCTTTGCTGCGACGTGAGTGACGCACAAGGCAGGTTGGGAGGTGTAGTCCATCTCAGGGTGACATTGTTTGTTCAATAGAGATTTTGCAGGCTGGTTGTCATGATGTCCGGCGCATGTAACAGTAGCACTGTGGAAAAGGAACCACTCTCCTCCATACTAGCAGAAGGGGATGTGAACCAGACGCCGGAGTGTAATCCGGGCCACCGGCCTCCGCCTCATCCCAGACGGGGACGAACTCGCACTGTGCTGCGAGAGGGTCTTCAAACCCTTCCCAATCCTCCCCTTCCTGCACGAGGGGACGAGGACGTGGGTGAATAAAAGGGTAAAAGTCTCCCATTGGCGTTGGAACCATCGGCGATGTCAGTGGGGGCCGTATGGGGTCCACCGGCAAGAACGGAGAGCCAGAGCCATGGAGGCCTCTGGGAGTCGACGACGTTGGGGCCGGAGCCGTGGAGGAACGCGGAACAGTTGGGCCCACGGGTCCAGAAGGCGATCCGACGGGGTCGCATGGGCCTAAGATACGTGTCATTGCAGACACAAACTCTTGCAATCCGGCTGGTGTTGCCGATGGACCAGGGAAAGTGAGTAAGCAAACAGTAACTGCTCAGGCTCCGGCGGAGACGCAGGGGCGGTGCCACCTGCCCCCTCAGCCGCGTTCCGCGACCGGCGAGGGGATGACTAAGAGCGATAACGCTTTTTTGACTTTTTGTGCTTGGCCTTACCCAACTCAGAGTGCGAAGACTATGAATGGTGGTGCTTGCTCCGCGACCGGCCCTCGAACTAATACAAGACCGGTAACTACGTGGGGCCGACTCCCGGGCCTCCAGCCATGTTCGGGACCGCTCCCTCAAAGTTTTTGGGGCCATGGCTCGGCAGTGGGAACACGACTCGGTGTCATGGTTACACCCAGGCAGAAGAGACACTCACGGTGTGGGTCCGTCAGCGACATCGTGCATGGACAGGCCTCGCAAAGCTTGAAACCGGGCATCCCTATGCACCAGGAGTAAGTTTTACTTACAAATGAATCAAACACTTTAGTCAACAAGCTGAAGGAGTACCGCTCTCTCCGGAAATGCGCTTGCTGGCGCGGAAAAAGAAAAAAATGACGTCAGCGCGCGTTGGCGCGTCTAAGTAGCTCCAGTAATGTCATCTCGGCAAATAAGATGCCACGACGCACGCGGAGCTGTACGACGACGCCTATCAACGCGCAGGGGTACTACTGACTAAAGCTTTCTGATTCAAGTCTGCGCCTGGGGTTATTCTAAGGTAAAGAATCTATCACTAACGTGTCTCTTTCAGATTGACTGGGTACACAGGTAGAGAATTATTGTTATGACTGTATTGCCGTCTTTGAGCCGACCTATCTAGGACAATATCAAATGTCAGGTTCAAGTCTCCCCCCACTACTAACAGTTTGTCAGGAGATGTTCTAATTGTTGCTACTGCTGAGTGGATGAACTTCTCTTGTTTATCGTTGGGGGCATTCCTGTATGTTTAAAGCATCATGTTTCAGGATGTAACCCAGCTTCCCGATACTTACGACATTAAAAAAGTGTCCTAACATATTAGAATTTGATAATCTACAGGTAATTGTAATATAAGAGACACACAGTAAGTAGGAACTGGACAGCTAAGGTACAAGGGAAACAAGTAAACTACACTTTACATTAAAGGAACATCACTGTAGATGGAGAGCCACTATTAACACGTTAAGGTCTTCTATACAATCCATGAATTGAAGAAAATAATAAGTATGCTAGGGCACCAAATGTAGTTTCTAAAAGAAAACAAGTTACTTACCTGTAACTACAGTTATCCAGTATTGGTATCTTTCATAGATTCACATGCCTGAACCATTCTCGGTCGTTGAGGCGGGAGTCCCAGTTAAAAATATATACAATAGCATTGCCTAAAAATTTCTTGTAGTAGGCTGGAAAAGACTAAAAGGCCTAACTAGGCCCAAAACTTAGCAGCCTATCTACCTCATTATGTAAAGACCTGAAATAGTAGCCTCAGCCAATCAGCTGTCCTCACCCTCTAGAACCTTCCCAGCCCAGGCAGTTCTCCGCAGATTTTCCCAGCACAAGTGAGAAGTAAGTATCCATAAAAAGAAATGCCCTGCCGGGGAGGAGGGCGGGTGCATGTGAATCTATGAAAGATACCAATACTGGATAACTGTAGTTACAGGTAAATAACTTATTTTCTTATCCAGTATTGGGGTATCTTTCATAGATTCACATGCCTGAATCAGAGTAGCAAGCAGTGACATCATGTCTGTCGTTAGAGGAAGGTGGGAGACAAAATAAAACATATCCATCCCCACACAATCTGGAAGGTTATAGAGCACAAACATGTTTACATAACATATGCATTAAAAACCTTCATATAGTACATTATAGACTAGGTCAGCATTTGAAAAGATTAAAACATTATAATGAAATACATATGCTTAAAAACAGTTAAATTATGAAGAAAAAACTATAAAAAGTCAAACCTTAGTGAAGGAGATGCTGCAGCACCGGTTCCCCAACTGCTGTGTCATCATGAGTTGCCGACTGCAGACAGTAGTGCTTCGTAAAAGTGTGCACACTTTTCCACGTAGCAGCTCGGCAAATGTTCTCCAGCATCACTCCAGCGAAAAGGGCCGTCGACGCTGACATCGTTCTGGTGGAATGTGCTTTAACCTTTCTTGTTAAAGGTTTGTTAGCCTTTTCGTGACAGAAGAGAATTATAGATGACAACCATCTAGCTATAGTCGCCTTTGTTACAGCTTGACCCAAGGTGGCTTGAACATAAGCAACAAAAAGCTGACTAGATTTGCGTATGTCTTTTGTTTTCTGAAGTGAGAGGTAGTAAAATAGCCACTTTCCAAGTTAAAAACTTTAGCTCCGCCCAGTGAATAGGTTCAAAAGGCCTTTTTAACAGTTGGGACAGAACAATATTGAGGTCCCACTCCGGAGGTGGGGGCCGAACTGGAGGAAAAGCTCGGAATAGCCCTTTAAGGAATTGTTGGATCAATGATGATGAACATAATGATGGTTTGTTGAAACTCTTTCTGAATCTGGATATTGCAGCCAGATGTACTTTAATGGATGAGAAAACAAGACCTGCTTTAGCTAAAGAAAGTAGATAAGGAAGGATGTCCTCAGGTGGAGCTTCGAGTGGATGGACATTATTTTCTCCACACCAGGAACAGAATCGCTTCCACTTAAAACGGTATTTCTTGATGGTACTTTGCGCACGGGCTTGTGATAAAATCGCCCTGCAATCTGTGGAGATTTTAAGACCCTTGAACTCTAGGAAGTCAGGAGCCAGGCGTGCAAGTGCAGCGATTGAGGTTCCGGGTGTCGGATCTGGCCTCCCTCCCTCGTTAACATCGACACTGTTGGCTTGAGACGAAGTGGAGGCTGCTGAGAGAGATGAAGGAGTTCTTGAAACCAATACTGTCTTGGCCAACGGGGAGCAATGAGGATGAGAGTGCAATGTTCCCTCTTCATCTTTTGCAGTATCCTCATAATGAGAGGGATCGGAGGATAAGCGTATGCAAATATTCCGGACCATCTCATCAAAATGGCATTTCCCCTTAATCCCTGTTGAGAAAACCTGCTGGCGTAAAACAGGCATTTGCTGTTCTGCTGGGTAGCAAACAGATCCAGTGTTGGTGTCCCCATGTTTGAAAGATCCTCTCTACTTGATGTTGCTCGAGTTCCCATTCGTGACAGCCTTTGAAAGTCCTGTTGAGGTTGTCGGCTAGAGAGTTTGACACCTTGCACATGTTCTGCTCTGAGGGATATGCCGTGGTGTATGACCCACTCCCACTTTTCTTGAGCTTCCAGCGAGAGGGAGAGAGATTTTGTTCCCCCTTGTTTGTTTATATAATACATGCTGGTGGTATTGTCCGTGCGCACAAGGATTGATGAATTCGCAATCCGTGGAAGGAAAGCTTGTAGGGACAGAAAGATGGCTCTCAGCTCCAGGCTGTTGATATGCTTCTGTTGATACTGATTGTGAGAAGTTGGCCTGATATATGATGCTCACTAGTTTTAGTGATCACCTTGTATTAGTCCAAACAAACAACCCTTATGGTGATTGGTTGTAAGTCAACCCTATAGACCAGCTATCCTAATGGTAGCATGGACAAAGCAGTCTTAGGCTAAACTCTTTTGGCATGTGAAGCCAGCTGTTTAACCACAAATAATCCCTTGAATACCAAATGAAAGGACACCACACAGGTTGTTATGAAAATAAACAATATATTTATTACTAACAAAACACCTCTGAACTCTTTATGAGATCAGAGGGCTTAGCACATAACAAGACTCTTAAGAAAAATACGATAAGTTGCACAAATTACAATGGTGACCTAGGGGCACGACAAACCATATACTAAGTAAATGGTATAAGGAAATCGATAGAAGAAATGACGATGCCCAGAGGCTGTAGGATCGCTGGGACTACACTACCCTAACCTTAGGTAAGGAGCAGGAGGCCCACGGGACGCGTGTGCAGAGTGTGAACTCACACGCGAGATGCGGTACAAAGTCAATGGGCAGAACAGCTGGAAGGAACCAGATGCTGTTGTCGCGATCAGGTCAAGAGTGGACGCTTGACTCTGCAACCACGTGGACCAGGAGGTGTCTTTGACGACCAGGATGGAGGCACGAGCGGTCCCACGCAGGCTCTCGCTGTCGGCGGTGTCTGATCCGGATTCGGAGTCAACAGGCCTTGGCAAAGGCAACCTACGCGGTGAGTGGAAATGGCGTCTGGTGCGGACCAGGAGGGTCTGGGTGCTTCTCCTTTGCAGGGAAGCAAGGGTTAGTCTGAAGCAACCAGACCAGTGGTGTGGATTTCAAGGATCGTCGTCTAGGAGGCCACTAGCCAGCCGGCAAGTGACCAGACAACGCGTCGAGCAGCAATCAAGCAAAAGGGCCCCACGCAGATCTCGTGGATGCTGGAGTGCTGGTCTTCTGTGCAGGAGCTGCTCGGGGCTGGGGCTTCTCAATCCCCAAAGCACTTTCTCGAGGATGCCTCTGAAGTCGTGCTGGAAGCGAAGTGCAGTTTCTCCAAGATGGCCGGTCCCACGTGTCTTGTCGCACCCACGGATCTCAGCTGTGCTGCAGATGTAGGTAGAGGTCAGAGAGGTCTGGAAGTCAGGGTCTCGTCGGGCTCTGAAGTCTGGTTCCACCGGGAAGGACGACAAAGTGAACCGCTAGGACGCTTGATGGTGCCTGCTTGTGCAGGGTGGTCACTCCTTGGCCACAAGGGAGATTTCTTCAGTCTTCTGTGGAACAGAACCCCGAAGTCCAGAGTTTCTTCTTTGTAGTTTCAAATCAGGATTAATCTAATTTGGAATGGGACCAGCTCCTACCTTTATTCTCCTAAAGGGGGCTGTACTGTGACTAGGTCCCTCCTATGGGTGGGACCAGGATGAGGGGTGGTTAAACCCCCTATCCTTTGTCCGGTTTCGAGCCAGAGCTGGGGCTGGAGTGCCCCAGCAACTGGTTTGAACCGGGGTATGCACAGGGACACCTTGTGTGCCCCAGGCATGTCTCATTCCTTTCAGCCTGTCCTACCTCAATACACAAAATCCTGTCTGGGGTGGTGCTAGCACCTCCCAAGGCAGGAAACCCTTTGTCCAGGCCTCCCTCGCTGGAAGGACTCCCAGCAGCAGGAGGTCAGACTTGTGTCTGTGGTGGCAGCATCCATTTTGTGATGCTGAGGCTCGGGTTAACTTTAACCGGGGTTCTTAGTTACATACATGTCGTGCACCTCTAAAAGGGTGGAATGCTACCCCCGCCGCCAGAACTGGTGAGGGGGTAGTATTCCAATTCGTATGACACCTTACTCGACATGTTTTGATAATGCTATGCCAAAGTTAACAATAACCGCGAGGATTATAATGCACTTAAGAGTATATGGTATAGCGTTATCATGAAAACAGCTAAAGGACATGGTTCCGAAAGCTGCAGACAGGCTCAGCTCATGCTAGAGCACCATCTCACATAATTCCAAGCACTCTGCCTTCAGGATTGATAAGGCCTGCCATAAAAGTGACTTATAGGAGTATATGTGTCCATTTTAGGGTTAGCTATAGGTATACTATATCTAAAGCAAAGGGTGATTACACCACCTTGCCCCAGCTGTGTTACCAGCCAGTTGTGTCTGTTTAGATGGCCAGCCAGGGGTGGCATAATACATGCTGCACCCCCTGGTAGGCCTTGGGTACACTTATGCCCTGGGTACCTATGGTACACTGTACAAGGACTTACAAGAGTGACCCAATACCAATTGGTAAATGCACCTAAAGTACATGGATGTCAATTTAGAGAGAGAACAGCTAGGCTGTGGGTCTGATTAGCAGGCCCACAGCCAGGGAAAGTCGTAAACCAGTGAAGCAAAAAGCAAAAATCTGGGGTGACCATAAGATTGCAGACCCTACTCTCCTACACTGATGAGACCACCGCCCTTGAATCTGAAGGTCCTGGAGGTGACCTCCCAAACCTTCCATGGAAGCATCTGTTGTAAGGGTGAACTCTGGTATGTTGTGGAGAAATGTGAGGCCTAGTGACAAATTGTGTGTCTTCGACCACCAAAGAAGGGCTTGTCTCATCTTGGAAGTTACTTTTATGCGGTCGTCGAACAACCCGTCCGCTTGCTTCCACTGCCGATGTAATTCTTCCTGCAGTGGCCTCATTCTGAGTCTCGCCATGGGGATGAGGCTGATTGCAGATTAGCACATCCCTAGAAGGGAAGCAAATGTTTTGAGCGAAAGAGACCTTCTTGCAAATATTTGTTTTGCTAGGTTTAACAGTTTGGTTTGCCGCTCTTGAGTCAAGAACGCCTTGCACTGGCATGTGTCCAAAATTGCTCCCAGAAAGGTTAATTCCTGCCGTCGTTAGAGCTGAGATTTGTTTGCATTGAGGGTCAGTCCCAGAGTGGAGAACAGAGAGAGGGAACTCTTGACCGCTTCATTTGTGGAGTTTTTCGATGGTCCTTTTTGGAGCCAGTCGTCGAGGTACGGAAAAACTTGTATTCCCTGTGACCTCAGCATGGCTGCTACCGGGGCTAAGCACTTGGTAAATATCCTTGGTGCTGATTTCAAGCCGAATGAGAGCACTTTGAATTGAAAGTGGACGCCAGCCACTGCAAACCTCAGATATTTGCGGTGTTTTGGATGGATAGGGATGTGAAAGTAGGCGTCTTCCAGGTCCAGAGAAGCCATAAAGTCCCCTTTGTTGAGACAATTCAGAATATCTGTTAGTGTGACCATGCGAAAACTCTGTTTCTTCAGATATTTGTTGAGCTTGCGCAGATCCAAAATCGGCCACCACTCTCCTAAATCTTTCTTTATGAGGAAGAAGCGAGAATAAAATCCTTTCCCTTTCTGAGTGGGGGGAACTCGTTCTATTGCATTCTTGTGTAGCATGTTTAAGGCCTCTCTGAACAGTAAGTGAAGACGAGGGGGACCCCTGGGCGGCACTGTTGGTGGCTTCTGCAAGAACTCCAGAGTGTGTCCAATCCTGACAAGATCCAGGACCCACTGATCCGAAGTAATTTTCCCGTCACTGTTGGTAAAACGCGGAAATCTTGGCGCCCACGGCAGGGGAGGATGAATGACTGACGCCCGGCAAAGCTCATTGGCGCTTAGAAGATCCTTAAGGAGGTGGCCATTAAGAACGATGATTTGGAAGCGCGTAGTAGGCGCAATAACATTCGCATTATTGGTGTGGCGGAGACGACGGCCACTGGCCGCTTTGACACTTTTGTGGAACAGCTCCTGATTGACTTGTTCGGCAGAGACACTTTCACAACTGGCTTTGTGGTGGAACGGGCACATAGATCCTTGGGTCCTCGGCCCGCCCCAGGGCTGCCACCTCGCCCCATCATTGCCAGACTCATGAACTTTAGGGACAGGGATGCTGCCCTGAAAGCCGCTCGTGAGGCGGGCGAAGTGAAATGGCAGGGTGGGGTGCTTTCTTTCTTTCCAGATTTCACGATGATGGTGCAGGATGCCCGTCGCAAAGAACAAGTTACTTACCTTCGGTAACGCTTTTTCTGGTAGATACAATATCTGCCTGTGGATTCCTCACCTTGTGAATATCCCCCTTGCGTCAGCAACGTTCGGAAAATTCTTCGTAGCACGCCGGCGTGGACGACGTCATAGGAGCACGGCTTCGCGCGCGACTCCGTCTGACGTCACCGACTCCACATAAGGCCCACGTCGGCGTGATGACGTCAGTTCCGCCCTTTTTTCCGTGCCTTCGAGGCACCCGGACGGACCAACAAGTACATATATATATATATACACAATGTACACAGTACATGCAAAACAAATGCATTCAAAGTGCAAAACTATACAAAATCAGATAAAATCATAATTACATTTGCACATAACACCAGGTATAGCAGAGTGGACAACGGGGAGGCGGGTGGGTCAGTGAGGAATCCACAGGCAGATATTGTATCTACCAGAAAAAGCGTTACCGAAGGTAAGTAACTTGTTCTTCTGATAGATACATCTGCCGTGTGGATTCCTCACCTTGTGAATAGATTCCCACAGCAGTCCCCACTCCCGGAGGAGGGTGTCCACTCTGCTACACCAGGAAATCTTGGAGAACAGAGCGCGCGAAGTGGCCGTCCCTCCTCACCTCAGCATCCAAGCAGTAGTGCTTTGCAAAAGTGTGGAGGGAGGCCCAAGTCGCGGCCCTGCAAATGTCCTCAACAGGAACACCCCTAGACAATGCAGAAGTAGCAGACTTTGCTCTAGTTGAATGAGCTCTAATACCCTCAGGAGGGTCCTTACCCGCCAGAGAGTAGCAAATCTTGATGCACAGGATAATCCATCTGGAAAGTGTGCGCTTGTGCACCGCTCTGCCCTTCTTGCAGCCAGCAAAACCCACGAAGAGCTGATCGTCTATACGATAGTCTTTAGTCCTATCAAGATAGAAGCTAACCGCTCTCTTCGGGTCCAGGCGATGAAGCCTCTCCTCCTCCTTGGAAGGGTGTGGGGGAGGATAAAAGGTAGGAAGGGTAATGGATTGACCTAGGTGGAAGGGAGTAACCACCTTAGGCAGAAAAGCAGCCCTGGTCCTAAGAACCATTCTTTCAGCATGGATGGACAAAAACGGGGGCTTGGAACTAAGAGCCTGAAGCTCACTTACCCCGTCTTGCCGAGGTAATTGCAACTAAGAAGACCGTCTTAAAAGAAAGAAGCCTCATTGGACACTTGTGTAAGGGTTCAAACGGCGAACCCATCAGATAGGTTAACACAAGATTCAAGTCCCAATGAGGAACAATAAAGGGAGAAGGAGGGAACTTATTAGTGAGCCCCTTCAAAAATCTTAAAACCACAGGTGATTTAAAAAGAGAGGGCTGATCCGGCAAGCAGAGGAATGCCGATAAAGCCGAAAGGTAACCCTTGACAGTGGCAACAGCAAACCCCTGCCGTGCCAGAGAAAGAGCAAACAACAAAATATCAGACAAATGAGCCTTTAACGGGTCAACATCCCTCTCCCTACACCAAGACACAAACTTATTCCACCTATACGAATAAATGGACTTGGTGGAGTCACGCCTGGCAGAAAGTATGACATCCACCACATCGTTAGGGAGAGAGAAAGAGTTCAGATTGCCCCGTTCAATCTCCATGCATGAAGGTGTAATGTCTGGAGGTGGGGGTGTAGAACCTGCCCCTCCATCTGAGAGAGGAGGTCTGCCCTGAGAGGGAGACGGAGCGGCGGGTGAGAGGAGAGGTGGAGAAGATCTGTGTACCACACCCTTCTTGGCCAATCCGGGGCGACCAAAATGACTTGGGCCCGGTCTTGGCGAATCTTCCTCAGAACCCGAGGAATCAAGGGTATGGGAGGAAACGCGTAAAGGAGCTGACCTCTCCAGCTCAACTGAAACGCGTCCCCCAATGCTCCTTGCATCGGATACTGGAGACTGCAGAATGACGGGCAGTGAGCATTCTCGCAAGTGGCAAACAGGTCCACCCGAGGAGTCCCCCACATCTGAAAGACGTAACGAACAACCTCCGGGTGAAGCCTCCACTCGTGGTCGGCAGAGAACTGACGACTGAGAATGTCTGCACGCACGTTCAGAACCCCGGCCAGATGATTTGCCATCAGACAAATCTGGTGGTCCTGAACCCAGGACCAGAGGCGCAGAGCCTCCCTGCAGAGACACTGCGACCCCACTCCTCCCTGCTTGTTGACATACCACATCGCGGTCGTGTTGTCCGTCAGGACTTGAACTGACCGACCGCGAAGGGAAGGGAGGAAGGCCTTGAGTGCCAGACGTATCGCCCGTAACTCTAGAAGGTTGATGTGAAGCAGCCTTTCCTCTGGAGACCAAAGACCCTTGACCTCCAGATCCCCCAGATGAGCACCCCACCCTAGAGTGGATGCATCCGTTATCACCGTGGCCACCGATGGTGGAAGCTGAAAAGGCTTTCCTTGAGACAGATTGCCTTCCACGCCCCACCAAGACAGATCCGCTGCAGTTTCTCTGGAGATCCTCACTGACTCCCCGAGATCTCCATTGTGTTGATACCACTGCCTGCGGAGGCACCACTGGAGTGCCCTCATGTGCCAGCGTGCATGGTTGACCAGGAGAATGCAAGAAGCCATCAGACCGAGCAGGCAAAGGACCTTCAGGACCGGAACAACCGCTCCATTGTGAAATAAAGGAATCATTTCCTGTATGTCGCGAATCCTTTGCGGAGGAGGGAATGCACGACATACAGTCGTGTCCAGTACCGCACCTATGAACAGGTTGCGCTGGGAGGGCACCAGGTGAGATTTGGGCACATTTATTGAAAAACCCAACCTGAACAACAGCTGCGATGTTTCTTGCAGGTGATGAAGCACCTTCTCGGGCGACTCCGCTTTGATCAGCCAGTCGTCCAGGTACGGGAATACAGGAATCCCCGACCTCCTGAGATGTGCAGCCACCACTGCCATCACCTTGGTGAAAACTCGAGGCGCAGTAGTAAGACCAAACGGAAGGACCGCAAACTGGTAGTGTTGCGATCCCACCGTAAAACGGAGATACTTCCTGTGCGACTTCAGGATCGGGATGTGAAAATACGCATCCTGCAAGTCGATCGACACCATCCAGTCTTCTTCCAACAGCGCTTGAAGAACCTGCGCAAGAGTGAGCATTTTGAATTTCTCCTGCTTGAGATAGAGATTCAAAATCCTGAGGTCCAGGATTGGACGTAACCTGCCATCCTTCTTGGGGATCAGGAAATACCGGGAGTAGCATCCCTGACCCTTTTCCTGCTCTGGAACCACCTCTATCGCACCTTTCTTGAACAAAGCCAGGACTTCTTCCTGCAAGCGAACAAGGTGGTCCTCCGAACAAAAACCCTGGCAAGGAGGGTAATTGGGAGGGAACTCCTGGAAAGGAAGTGCATACCCATTTTCTACGAGATTGAGAACCCAAAGATCCGATGTAACCGATTCCCAATCCCGTAGAAAATGAGTAAGCCGACCCCCCACCGGAGCCACATGATCCAGAATGGCGGATCTAGGGCTGCTTTGCTGCAGGGGGAGGGGGTTGGCTATTAGAGGAAGAGGAGGAGGAGGAGGAGACCTGGCGCCCACGACCACGGCCCCTTTGCTTTCCTCTGTAGGATTTATACAGAGGATTCTGGCGCTGCTGCTGCTGCTGCTGTCCTTGATTGTAGGGACGAAAATTGGATCTGCCAAAACCCCTATACTTTCTAGTCGCAGAGCCCCTCGTCTGAAGGCCCAAAGACTTCGCCGTAGCCCGACTGTCTTTGAATCTCTCCAGAGCTACGTCAGCCTTCTTGCCAAAGAGACCTGTCCCATCAAACGGTAAGTCCAACAGAGTAGACTGAACGTCAGTAGAAAAATCAGAGGACTTAAGCCATGCAGCCCTTCTTGTAGCCACAGTGGAGCCCATAATTCTGGCAACAGAGTCCGCCGTGTCCATACCACTCTGTATGACCATACGAGCTGCAGCCTGAGTATCAGCGACCACCTCGTTAAAGTTCTTCTTATCGTCCTCTGGAAGCTTAGCAGAAAGCTGTTTGACAGAGTCCATCAACGCGTGAACGTATCTCCCCAAGAGGCAAGTAGCATTG
Organism: Lissotriton vulgaris; assembly: GCF_964263255.1. Lineage (NCBI taxonomy): Eukaryota > Metazoa > Chordata > Amphibia > Caudata > Salamandridae > Lissotriton > Lissotriton vulgaris. Next base: position 1,149,371,909 of record NC_141685.1, on the reverse strand, counting down.
GTGGACTTCAAGGCCATGCTACCCGAGGAGAAAATCTTTTTAGCAGACTGGTCCAGTTTTTTTGAGTCCTTGTCTGCTGGCACCTGAGGGAAAGAACCCGCAGCCCTGCTGGAACAGGCGGCCTGCACTACCAGACTCTCCGGTGCAGGATGCGAGGAAAGAAATTCAGGGTCATCAGGAGCCACCCTGTAACGCCTTGCCACTGACCTGGAAACTGCAGGAGCAGATAAAGGCCTCTTCCAGACCTCCTTTATCGGTTCAGTCAAAGCATCCGTAAAAGGAAGCGTAGGCTCCACAATAGAAGAGGGCGAATGCAACACTTCCGTAAGGATGTTGGGCTTGTATTCAACTGTGGGCAAAGTCAAGCCTAGCAACTCTGCAGCCTTCTTAATGACAACATGATAGGGTGCCAAGTCCTTAGATGGTGTGTCAGAAACGGTTGGCAAACCCCATTCAGGAGAAAGTTCCAAGCCACTTGCATCCTGAAGGTCCTCAAAACAATCCCCCTCATGCAACTCTCCTTCCTCAACCTCGGAGTCCACAAACTCCTTCTCCTCCAAGAGGCGTTGTGCCCTGCGCCTCGACCACTCCATACGGACCGAAGTCGATGGATCCGGTAACGACTCCGACGGCGCCGGAGCCGACGTCGAGCGAGGAGCCGGAGGACGGGAAGTGCCACGATCCGAATCCACCCGAGGCCGATCCGGAGTCGGCGAAGCCGCATGCGAAGTCGACGACCTCGGCGGCGCCGTACCGAGCCAAGGAGTGCAAGGCGTCGGCATAAACGGCATAAATGGGGCCGGGGCATAAGCCTGGGGCACACCCAAATTGAAAGACAAAGGACCCATGGGACCCATAGGCGCACCAGCGGGGTACATCGCCCTCGAGTAAACACCAAACATGGCGTTTAAAAGCTGCGAGGGATCCTGACCTGGACCTGGAAAGGGTGGGTACGAACCCAACGGCCGCTCCGAAGGAGGCTGATCCGGCAAAGGCGCACCCTGGCCCTCTTGTTCTTCAGGCTCCACAACCGGAGTCGGTGCTCGAGGAACCTCTTCTTCATGCACCGATGAATGGTGCGACTCCAGATCCGGTTCCGGCTCATGAACTGGAGAACCAACGTGAGATTGAGCTGGAGAAGGAGACACGAAGTCCTTATGATGTTTTCTCGACTTCTTCCTCGAATCCGAAGACTCCTTGCCAGAGTGGTGTCTGGAGTGATGTTTACTCCTCTTATGCTTCTTTCTCGAGGAGCCCGAAGCATGGCCCGAGGCCGACTTGGAACCGGACCTCGACCTCCCTCTGGACCTTGATCTCTCTCTCGACCTCGACTTGGCCTTCGAAGCCGACCTCGACTTCGCCCTCGAAGCCGACCTTGACTTCGACCGCGACCGTTGTCTCGACTTCGAGCGCCTGGACACTGACCTCGAAGACCTTCCGGCTTCCCTTTCCTTCACCTTAGCAAGCAGAAGCTTCGCCTCCCGCTCACGCAAGGCTTTGGGGTTCATCTTGTCACAGGAACGACAGTTCTTGACATCGTGTCCCGAACCAAGACACCACAGACAGACGGGATGCGGATCGGTGATCGACATCATCCGGGTGCAGGAACCACACTGTTTGAAGCCTGTCTTCCTCGACGACATCTCCGGCGATGAAGCGAAATCCGACAGTGAAACAATTACAGCTAAACAGCGAATAGATACAAAAGTATCGCAGAAGATCCCAGAAACCGTTAGCGTCGACGACGCGGAAAAAAGGGAACTGACGTCATCACGCCGACGTGGGCCTTATGTGGAGTCGGTGACGTCAGACGGAGTCGCGCGCGAAGCCGTGCTCCTATGACGTCGTCCACGCCGGCGTGCTACGAAGAATTTTCCGAACGTTGCTGACGCAAGGGGGATATTCACAAGGTGAGGAATCCACACGGCAGATGTATCTATCAGAATACACTGGCATCAAGGCCTCTCTGCGTAAACTGGGACTGCGCTATGGCATGCTGTACCCTGCCAGACTGAGGGTAGACGTCGATGGCAGGTTCCGCATATTTGACTCTCCCACCGAGGCACAAGAGTTCTGCCTAGCCTATAAAAATAGAGGGTCGCCACGGTCCTCGGACAAAGCGCAGCAATCCCCGCCGGACATGAACTCGCAGGCTAGCGCCGACCTTTTTGCTGAGAGCGGACAGGGCTGACTCCTGTCTCCCCTTCTCTAGGCCACTCACTAATGCACTGCACTGTTAACTACTTGAATCTCCTGGCAGGGCTCTTACACGCTGATACGATTTGAATGTCGACCTGAATGTTACGTCTGCCCGGCGGAGCGTTGCCTCCCCCCATGGCGCGAGCCGCTTGGTGCTCTTTTCTGAGAATGTTTCTTTTTTGCAAGACTTGCATTGGACTCCTGCTTCTTTATACTGCTGTTGGTATTGTTTTTTGGGCTGGGTGGTGCCTCAGGGGTGGTTCACGTGAGGCTGGGTGGTGGGTGGGTGGGGTTGGTTGTTTCATGCATTAGTTGGAATGTTCCTGTGCATGCTTTGTTTTTCGTTCTGAGAGATGCCTATTTTGCGGGGGGCAGCGGCGGATACACACAAGATTGTTCACTGATGTCCTGTACGGTTTTGCATGGCTAGAGTAGTTCAGCAGCCCGGTCCTTCCAGACTGGTTCTGATGTCGTGGAATGTTCGGGGACTCAACGACACTAGAAAAAGGAAGCAAGTCCTGAACTATGCAGCTCGACATGGGGTGGATGTGTTGTTCCTCCAGGAGACACACCTGGGGCAGGCTGATTCCGCTATGGTTGCCAAGGGCTGGGGCGCGCACAGGTTCTTCGCTAACTACAGTAGGTATGCGCGAGGGGTAGCCATTTTGGTGCACCGGCGGGTCCCCTTTGTACACTCTGATAGCGTTCTTGATAAGGAGGGTAGATATGTAGTGGTCACTGGGACGCTTCTCGGCTTTAAGATTACTCTTGTTGGAGTGTATGGGCCCAACACCGACTCCCCTGCCATGCTCCAGGGTCTCCATGACGTTTTGCTACGCATCGACACTGACATGTTGGTGGTGGGTGGGGATTTTAATTTGTTGATGGACCCTGCACGGGATAGCACCTCTACATCACCGGATTGCAAACCGTGCTCTCGTGCTGTGCTCTCAACCATGTGTGCACACTATCCCCTTATTGATGTCGAAGCCCAGCTTCACCCCCACTCGCCCGCTTTCACACATCATTCTGGATATCATAATACTAGCACTAGGATTGACTATTGGCTTCTCTCCCCGGGTGTGGTTGGTTGGGTGGATACACACTCTACACTCCCACGTACCTTTTCAGACCACTCTCCTATACTTTTGACTCTCCTGGTTCCTAGACTGGGAGGGTACGAGAGGCAATGGCGCTTCCCTGGCAAGGCATTGGCTGACCCCGTTTTTAAGGAAGACATTCGCAAGGCGATAGAAGACTATTTTGAGCTTAACACGGGCACTGTTGACACATGGGCCACATTGTGGGAGGGTTTCAAGGCCACCATCCAGGGGGTGTGCATCACGAAATATGTTGGGTCCTTACGCGAGATCCGAGCCACAATGACTCGTATTGAGAAAGACATTGCCGTGTTGGATAGTTCCAGACTCCCTGACCCTGATGGCGCTTTAGAGACCAAACGTCTGGGCCTGCTGCAAGACTTCAGGGACGCCGCAGACAGGGAATTGAACTTCTTGTATACACAACACACTGCTAGACAACACGGGGAGGGTGACAGACCTGGTAGGCTCTTAGCACAGCTACTGCCCCCCCCCCCGGCAGGCCTCCTATATAACTGACTTGGTTGATGACTCTGGCGTTCGCCACCAGACCACCCCTTCCATATGCACTACCTTCCTGTCCTACTATAAAACACTATACACCTCCTCCTTGCCTGAAGACCGTCGTGATCCTGGCCCCTACATTGATGAGATAGCCATGGTGTTTCTGGAGAAGGGCATGCAGGATTTCCTTGTCGATCCCATCACACCGAGTACGTTATTGAGGCTATCGACGCCTTGAAGGGCTCCTCGGCTCCTGGGCTGGACGGCTTTTCGGCCGACTTCTATAAGGAGTTCAAAGACGAGCTGGTGCCCCACCTGATGGAGGTGTACTCAGAGGCATTGGAAACCGGCGTCTTGCCTCCCACACTTCGAGAAGCGGTGATCGTGCTGCTGCCCAAGCCTGGTCGTGACCCGTCCCTCTGTGGCTCTTACAGGCCCCTATCGCTGCTCAACCTGGACTACAAGATCTTGGCCAAGGTCCTTGCAATCCGCTTATCACTCCTAGTGGAGCAGATTATTTCCCCTGCCCAATCTGGATCCGTCCCCCACCGCTCCACCTCCCTTAATCTTAGAACTCTTTTTTCTGTCCTACACAGAATAGACCCTGACACCCCGGCGGCGGCGGTGTTTTTGGACGCCGAGAAGGCCTTTGACTCCCTGGAGTGGCCTTTCTTTCTGTCTGTTATGCGACGGATGGGCATGCCCGCAATGTTCATCGCCACTGTAGAACTGCTCTATACCGCCCCTAGGGCGCGACTGCGCCTTAATGGCACCATCTCTGATAGCTTCCCACTCTTGAGGGGCACCAGACAGGGCTGCCCTCTTTCCCCGCTGTTGTATATCCTAGCCATGGACCCATTGGTTCGTCACTTTCAAGAACGGCATTTGCATCGTGGCCTCCAGTTTCGTACTGGCCCGCTCCTCATCTCTCTATATGCGGACGATACCATACTCTATGTCCGGTCCCCTGAGACGAACCTGGAACCCCTTCTCCTCGAGATAACCCGGTTTGGGGAGTACTCGGGCCTCCGTATCAACTGGCGCAAGCCTGATATTTTCCCTCTTACGCCCGCCACAGTACGTTGGGACTCTCCATTCCCACTCGACTGGAACGCGGACTCGGTGAAATATCTCGGTATCCACATACACCTGGATGCAGTCTCCATGGTCCGCCTGAACTACGGCCGGGCCTTGGACTTTCTGGAAGATAACCTCGCCCACTGGCTTCGCCTTCCTCTTTCCATGGCAGGACGCATAGCTATCATAAAGATGGTTATCATAAAGATGGTAGTGCTTCCCGGTTTCCTGTACCTGTTCCACAATATGCCGATTCCCCTAACCAAGGTTTTCTTCACCCAGCTACGCTCGTTGTTGCTACGACTGGTTTGGGGGGACAAGAATCCGCGTGTCTCCTGGCGAACCCTGACTCTGCCCTATGAACGGGGCGGTTTTGGAGTACCAGACTTTTACCTTTACTATCATGTTGCTCAGTGCGCTTACGCACACCCCTGGTTTCACCCTGACGCCCGGATACCTCATCTGAGGCCGGAGGCGGACCTAGCGTGGCCTGTTGCCCTCAAGATGCTACTGCCTAGGGGCCTGCCCCGCGACCCTCAGGATAACCAGACTGCCCGACTGGAACGCGGACTCGGTGAAATATCTCGGTATCCACATACACCGGGATGCAGTCTCCATGGTCCGCCTGAACTACGGCCGGGCCTTGGACTTTCTGGAAGATAACCTCGCCGACTGGCTTCGCCTTCCTCTTTCCATGGCAGGACGCATAGCTATCATAAAGATGGTAGTGCTTCCCGGTTTCCTGTACCTGTTCCACAATATGCCGATTCCCCTAACCAAGGTTTTCTTCACCCAGCTACGCTCGTTGTTGCTACGACTGGTTTGGGGGGACAAGAATCCGCGTGTCTCCTGGCGAACCCTGACTCTGCCCTATGAACGGGGCGGTTTTGGAGTACCAGACTTTTACCTTTACTATCTTGCTGCTCAGTGCGCTTACGCACACCCCTGGTTTCACCCTGACGCCCGGATACCTCATCTGAGGCCGGAGGCGGACCTAGCGTGGCCTGTTGCCCTCAAGATGCTACTGCCTAGGGGCCTGCCCCGCGACCCTCAGGATAACCAGACTGCCTCCACTACTTCCTGGGCTTGGATGCAGCTGCGTCGACTGCTCCGGAGGGAGGTGTTATATTCACCGGCTCTCCCACTTCCGAACCCCCACTGGCTCCCTATCACTTCTGAAACGGTGGTCTGTCGTACTCTTTCCAAATACCAGCTTAATACCATAGGGGATTTGTTCCCGGAAGGACACGTCTTTTCGGTTTCGGAAGACCACCGTTTTACCGATCGGACGTTCATGGACTCATTTGTTCTTACCCGGTTGAGGTCCATGCTCAGAGCACAGTTTCCCTCTTTCCCGCTTCCTCCCGACGAATTGGAGGCCCTGACCTTCTTGATACTTTCCCCCAATGGTGCGCATGTTGTGTCTAAGCTGTACAAATTATGTATGGCGGCACTTCCAGCCTCAGACGCGCGAGTACGTGCAGCATGGGAGGCGGATCTGGGCGGAGCCATCACTGATGACCAATGGTCCGCTTGCTGCCGGGCCACCAAAGATGTCTCCATCAACAGTAGGCACAAACTAATACACTAAGTTCTTGCGGCGGCTGTACTTCACACCGGCCTTGGCTCACAGACTTGACCCATCTAGGCCACATCACTGTCCCAAATGCAAAGCCCCACACGCTGACTTTGCCCACCTTGCATGGACGTGTCCCAAACTGCAAGACTACTGGTTGCAGGTACACCACATACTGGGTAACATTTTAGAGTGCGCCCTGAGTCCCATACCTGAGATTGCACTGATGGGGTATGTTGTTGAGTTTTCCCGCACCACGAGGAAACTCGCTGCCATTGGTTTTCTGCTCGCAAAAAGGGAAATTGCTATGCTCTGGGGTTCTAAGCGCATTCCCAACTCAAAAGCATGGTTCCGCAGTCTGGCCCAGTGCAACATAAACAATGTGGAATACTCCGCGCAGCTCCCAACCGCCTCGCGCCGTGTCGACATCTGGGGCACATACAGACAGTACATTAGCAAGCTAACGCAGGCTGCGCAATCACAGGCGGCAAGCTCTCTATTTATTTATTTATTGACATTTGTAGAGCGCGGCGAATACCCGTGGGCGTCTCGGCGCTAGTTAAGGGATGGATCAGCAACTGGGGTAAAGAAGATATACAAGGCTATTGGTCAAATAGTACCAGAAGGGGTGGGATAGCTGTTCTTCCCCCGACAAGGCTGCATTGTCTACTGTGATGAGATTGGCTAGTTGTTTCTTCCCGCGCTGCGGCCGAGATGTGGAATGGTGCTGCAGTCACCCCTTTGGTGGCTGCCTTGCGGAGGGCTGTATGATACCCTGTTTCTTCGCTCGCTGGTCCCCGTCTGCCATTCCTGTTCTGCTAACACACACTTCTTGGTTACACCGGCATCCCGTGGTCACCCATGCAACCGCTATTACCACCTTGACATGATCAAAGTGTTGTTGTTCGCTCTCTCTCCCTTGTTGGCATTTCTCTGTTTGATGTTTTTTTGCATTTTGTTTATCTCTTTGCATCGTCTTTGTACATGTGCGTATTACTGACAGAACTAGAAAACGGAAAATGGAGTTTCTAGAATGTGTTGCACTGCTCATCATATTGTTGGTCACACCTAACTACGATTCATTTTGTATTCCTGTTAATGATGTCGCTGATTTTCTCCACACGCTATGTGACTGTATGCTTATGTGTACCAACCTGATGGGAATAAAGAGATTTAAAAAAAAAAAAAAGCTCATTGGCGCTTGTTGGAATCACGCCCTTAATTGTTCGAGCGCCGTTTCCCTCCCTGACGAGAGAAACCACCAGAGGCAGGCTGTCTGTAGGATGATTGATAGTACGGTTGTTTGTACTGGGACTGGTACTGTCAATTTTGCTGGTTGGAATAGGTTCCCCTGGAGGAGTAACCACGGCCCCTTGCTCCTCTAAAGGATCCTCTCCTGTATTGCAGGGTACCTAGTGATTTGGCAGTGTCCGTATCTGTTTTGATAGCCAGCAAAGCATCATGTGCTTGTCAAAGAGCGAGTCCCCATCGTACGCCATGTCTAAAATCTTTGTTTGGACCTCAGGTCTGAAGGAGGTAGCTTTGAGCCAACCCTGACGCCGGAGGACTGCTGCTCCCGCCAATTGCCTAAAATTGGTGTTAGATATATCAAGGGCGCAATCAATGATCTCTGATGCCGCCCTTTCTCCCGCAAGTACGATTTTGCGAGCCTCCTGTTGGCGATCCTCAGGGATGAGATCGAGGAATTTCATAACGGGCCATAATTACTAACGAATTTGCTGCCTTAATGGAGGCTGCTGCGTTTGCAGAAAACTTTTTCCCTATTGCATCGAGTCTCCTGCCTTCCTTTTCAAGTGGCGTTGAAATCGGAGCTGAAGGGTTCTTGGACCTCTGTTGTGCCGCTTGAGATATGACCGAGTCCAGTCGAGGGTGTCCTGTTAAACAAGCTGGAGTATCAGCTGGCACGTGATACTTCTTCTCAATTCTTGGAAGAACTGCCGGAATGGAAGCGGGTGTTTTCATGATGTTGAGGCCCTCCTTCCATATGTAGTCAATAATCTGGATAGCCCTGGTAATCTTTCGATATCCCTCAAAGTCATGCAAAAAGCAGTCAGACTGCTCCACTGTAACAGGCAATTCAAACCTGGTAGCCGCAAATTGCATAATGTTATGAAATCCGCCAATATCCTCAGGGGGAGAATCTGACGGGCGCGGTGTAGGCGTTGAAGGCATGGGAACGACATTCATCCCACGGATCCGTAGGCGTAACATCTGGCAACTCGCCCTCTTCCCTGCCATCACCCTCTTCAGAAGAAGAGGCATCCGCGTCTCCTTGGGGTGTAGGGTTTGCATCCTGCCTTGGCGACAAAGGAGCTTGCGGCGAAGGAGGTCTTGGCATCTCAACTGGCACAGGCGGCACAATTGGTGCAACTTTAGTTGGAGGAAATCTCTGGCGATAATCTGCCAACATGGCTTGTAAGTCTTGTATTAAAGTAGGTGGCAGATGACTTGAGTCCTCTGAACGTGGAGGTCTTGCATGGTGCAATGATATGGCGTTGAGAAGTCCTCATTGTCGTAATGCTGTTGCTCATCGTCCTCCTCCTCCTCTTGATACTTAATGTTCAATTGTGAAGGGCAACCCCAAAAGGACCTTCAGCCTCTTCTTCGTCATCAGAATCATCCTCCACATAGGTCTCCAAAATGTGTGATGGTAAAAGTGGAGAAATGTGAGAGTAGTCCTGTCTTTGATAAGTTTACATTTGAAAACGGGTATACTGCACTCTCGTTGGAGGTGTGTTGAGCAGCAGTTTAGCTGATGCCATAGGTCTTGTAGAAGACGAGGACGACGAGCTTGTAATTGAATGCGGTGTCGTCACTGGAATTGCCGTCGACGGGACTGTAGATGGCTTTACCGTCAACTGAGCTGTCGTCGACGGTACTGTCGACAATGATGTTGTCGTCAACGTGACTGTCGACGGAGTCTTTGTCGACGAATCCTTCGTCGATGGTGTCTTCGTCGACGGTATCTTCGTTGACGATTCCTTCGTCGACAAGGCCGAAGACGACGGATTCGTCGACGAGGCCGTCGATGTCGTCTTCGTCGACGAATCCTTCGTCGACGAGTCAGTCGATGGTGACTTCGCCGACGGAACAGTCGCTGACGAGGCCGTCGATGGGGTCTTCGTCGACGGAACAGGCGTCGACGGGCCTGTTGGTTTCGTCGATGGGGGCTTCGTGGACGTGGCTGATGGGATCGTCGTCGACTATGCCGTCGTCGATGGGACAGTCGACGATGATTTCAACGGCATTTGGCTTTTCGTCGATGAAGACTTTATAGACAACGACGAAATTTTAGCAGACACCAAAGGAGAAGTAATAGCTGAAGTGTTGACCGTTGCAGAAGAAGTTGAAGAGGTAGAAGTCAAAGTAGTAGTATGAGGAGACACCAGAGAAACAGTCTTAGTCTGGGCTGTACTCACAGTGGACGGTCTTGATGGAGACTAAGTACTCCTTGAGGGTTCTGAGGCTCTCAGAGTGTTGAGATTTTTTCCTCCTCTCAGGAGAAGAACTCTCTCTGGATCTGGCTCTCTAGCTGGAGGTAGAGGCCTTGTCCTCATCATCTGTGGAAGATGACTTTAACCATAAAAGAACCATTGCCTCTCTATCCCTGATCGTTTTAGTAGGGAAGGTACGGCAAATTCTACAATCCTTCACAACATGTGAGGGGTGTAGACAATAGATGCAGTCGGAGTGCTGGTCGTCCACATGGACCCTCTTCCTATTACAGGTTCCACAAGCCTTGAAAAGAGCCTTCTTTTCAGACATTTTGAAGAAAAAGAGACAAAAACTGAGTAGGCACTCAGGGAGACTCCCTTACACACGAAGTGCTGTGAAAATCTGAGGAGAACTGCCTGGGCTGGGAAGGTTCTAGAGGGTGAGGACAGCTGATTGGCTGAGGCTACTATTTCAGGTCTTTTTACATAATGAGGTAGATAGGCTGCTAGGTTTTGGGCCTAGTTAGGCCTTTTAGTCTTTTCCAGCCTACTACAAGAAATATTTAGGCACTGCTATTGTATATATTTTTAACGTGGGACTCCCGCCTCGACGACGGGGAATAATTTAGGCATGTGAATGTATGAAAGATACCCCAATACTGGATAATGTTAGAATACCCCTTATGGTAAGCTTGCTGCTCATACATAGCACCATGGGCAAATGTTACACTTATAAATTCTTCATGGATTGATTACAAATGGTGTGATCAATTTCATAACACTTTTCCTAAAGGGGAAAGCCTTCCTCTCAGTAAATATCACACATTGGACACAGTTACAGGGTGGAATATATTTTATTGGTGGCACTAAAGCATACAAGGTGCTTCCACGGCACAGGGAAGGCATGTGTGCATTTCTTATCTTACACGAAACATTTCAGTAGTGCCTCACATTGCAGCCCATGATCCACTAAATTTGGGAATTTTTGCTCAGAGATATAAAAGATATACAAGCACCTATTCTGGAAGCTAGACAAGGTCTATTATTTGAGCTAATGCTTATATTACTTCTTGGATATGGGGTGTATGATTTAGAATTGGCCGTTGTTAATATGTCTGCTGAGCTAGCTATAGCATTCAATGAAACAAGAGATGCACTTCAGCAGTTGCAGATGGAAATTAATTCAGTAGCTGCTATGACTATTCAACATAGAATTACACTTGACCTCCTGACACTACAACAAGGAGGACATATAGAATATGTTTTATTGAATTCCTCTTGCTGTTATTTTTTTTAAATAAAAGTGGAAACATAGCAAGGGATGTGGCACAATTTAAGCATGCAGTTCAAATATTCTGTGGAGCAGAGAAAATTGCACATTCTGATGACCGGTTCTGGATATGGTCATGGCTACCAACAGGATGGCTAAAGCACTTGGTTCTAGCACTACTGGGTATCTTTATAGCAATAGTGATACTTTTGTGTTGTCTTCAGTGTTGTTGCTTCATGGGACAGCACTTGTGTAGTAAAAGCATCCATTCAATTTCTGCTTTTAAAATTCGACCTCCTACAGAGCAGGAGCTAGCCTGCAGATATCTTCAAATCCAATAAGATGTACAGAAAGCACCAAAGAAACATTTGAATTGATGGCTGTAGATATAACAAATGCATTGAGTACTAGTTTATCATTTTGTCTATGTTGAATAATGAATACCTCTTAGATGTGTCTACAAACTAATATATGCATGTTTGCGTAATGCCATTCAAAGATGGGTACTTTGATACTTTTATATTTCTAATATAAATATATATATATATATATATTTTCTCACTGAAAAAAACATAAGTTTCAGGGGAGTTCTAGTTAGTTGGACATTTTACTCGTACAAAACCAGTGAAATTCCCCTGTTATAGTTAGTTCAGCTAAATATAACTTGCGCCCCAGGAATCCACTGCTGATGACGTCACATATTACATCACTCATGACATGGTCAGTGACATCACTGATGACATCACTGGTGACATCTCAAATGTCATCACTGATGACATCATCCATTGACTGTGTTTCTGTAAAGTTTAAATATGTTTAATATATATAGGGAAAGGCGTATTGAAGAATGAGTGGGTGTATAAGTGTCTGAATGGATGATTTAGTAGGCGTGTGACTGGCCGTGATTAAACGTATCTTACAGAATGCATGGGCTAGTGACTAAACTGTGTGAATGTCTGTATCCGTCTGTCTGTTGGTGTGTAAGCGGCTACATGGGTTTGTGAATAGCTACAAGAGTGTCTATATGAGTTATTGATTGGTTGTCTGAGTATCTGTATGGGTGCCTGAGTGTGTGTGTGGGTGGGGAGTGTGTGACTCTGTGCATAGATGTGTGAGTGGGTGAGTCACAGGGTGCATGGTTTTAACAGTGCATCTTTGGTGTGGTGGGTGGGTGAGTGTGTGTATGGGTGTGTTAGTGAGTGAATGTATATCTCAGTGGAAAATGTGTGAGTAACTACATATATGAAAGGCAGTATATATGTGTAGAGTATATAAATGGCTATAAGTGAGAGTGTGTGATTGTGAGAGTGGCTGTATGGATGAGTGTGTGATTGTATCAGTGATTGTATAAGAGCGTAAGAATGTGATAGTATTTGTACGAGTGACCTGGTGTGTGTATAACTGTATAGGTGAGTAAATGAAAAATGTGATTAATTATTTGCATGACTGACTCTATGGATGAGTGGGGGTGTGTGCGTGTCTATATAGGAGTATGAGTGCATATGGTAGTCCTGGTTTGAGTGACCGTAAGTATGAGTGACTGTAGGGGTGAATGAGTGGATGTGTGTGTAGACCTAAGAATCAGTGAGTGGGTATGTAGTTATTGGTGTTGGGGTGTCAATGGTTTTGAGAATGGCAGTCTGTAATTTAGAGTGGGTGTTTCAAAAGTTATATCAGGGTGTGAGAAGATGCATGAAATTATCACATGGATGATGTCATCAGTGATGTCACTGACCAGGTCATGAGTGATGTAATATGTGACATCATCAGCAGTGCGTTGCGGGGCGCAAGTTATAGTTAGCTGAATAACTATAACGGGGGAATTTTACTGGTTTTGTACGAGTGAAATGTCCAACTAACTATTGTATGAGAGTAGGGTCTGCTTCCTATTGTTACCCCCACTATTTGCAGTGTTTCACTGGTTTTTCGACTTTAGTATGGCTGTGGCCCTGCTAATCAGGACCACAGCCTAGCTGTTCTCTCTCTAAATTAATAGCATGTACTTTAGGTACATACCAGATTTGTTACTGGGTCACCCTTATGAGTCCCTGTATATGGTACCTTAGGTACCCAGGCCACAGGGACCCCAGAGGCCTACCAGGGGCTGAAGCATGTATTGTGCCACCCTTGGTTAGCCTTCCAAAATGACACCACAGGTCTGCACTTGCAGCCTGGGTAAGGTGGTGTAAGCGCCCCTTACTTAGATATAGTATATCTATATCTACCCTTACATATAGACACATAGTAACCTATAAGTCACTCCTATGGTAGGCCTTAAGAATCCTGAAGGCAGAGTGTTTGGTTTTGTATGAGAGGGTGCCCTAGAATGAGCCGAGCCCCTCTGCAGCTTTCGGAAATATGTCCTTATAGCTGTTCTATGATAAAGCCATACCATATACTCTTTAGTGCATTATAATCCTCGTGGTTAATGCTAACTTTGGTTTGGCTTTATCAAAACATGTTGTGTAAGGTGTCAAACGATTTGGAATACTATCTCCCCACCAGTTCTAGCGGTGGGGGTAGCATTCCACCCTTCTAGAGGGATAAGACATGTACACATTGGTATACCCTGTTATAGTTAAACAGAGCCCCAGCATCACAAAATGGATGCTGCAGCCACAAACACGAGTCTGCCCTCCTGCTGCTGGATGAAACTCCAAACAAAACAGGTGATGGACAGAATGTGGATCAATGTCACACATTCACCCCAGTCCAAAGATCTGGGCCCAAATCCATCGTTTTTTTTGCACTCCACACCACCCTGGGTTAGACAATGGCGATATGCAAATCAGCTCTGACCCTGTGCCCCATGGGAACAGTCCAGTCCGAACTACAAAAGCCAAGTCCTTCCCAGAACGGAATCAAGCATCCGAGGACCGGACCGGTTTCGAGGTAACACCTCTCATCAGCCCGGCTAGCTTGACTCCAGTGGTGTGGAGTGCCTGGGACCCACGTCTGAGCATCCCCAGCGCACTTATGGCGGTAATTGCAAACAAAACAGGTGATGGACAGAATGTGGATCAATGTCACACATTCACCCCAGTCCAAAGATCTGGGCCCAAATCCATCGTTTTTTTTGCACTCCACACCACCCTGGGTTAGACAATGGCGATATGCAAATCAGCTCTGACCCTGTGCCCCATGGGAACAGTCCAGTCCGAACTACAAAAGCCATGTCCTTCTCAGAACGGAATCAAGCATCCGAGGACCGGACGGGTTTCGAGGTAACACCTCTCATCAGCCCGGCTAGCTTGACTCCAGTGGTGTGGAGTGCCTGGGACCCATGTCTGAGCATCCCCAGCGCACTTATGGCGGTAATTGCAAACAAAACAGGTGATGGACAGAATGTGGATCAATGTCACACATTCACCCCAGTCCAAAGATCTGGGCCCAAATCCATCGTTTTTTTGCACTCCACACCACCCTGGGTTAGACAATGGCGATATGCAAATCAGCTCTGACCCTGTAATTTTCTCCCTGAGTGTACTGGGGTAGCTCAGACGTGGGTCCCAGAGCCTCCACACCACTGGAGTCAAGCTAGCCGGGCTGATGAGATGTGTTACCTCGAAACCGGTCCGGTCCTCGGATGCTTGATTCCGGTCTGGGAAAGATATGGCTGTTGTAGTTCGGACTGGACTGTTCCCATGGGGCACAGGGTCAGAGCTGATTTGCATAAAGCCATTATCTGACCCAGGGTGGTGTGGAGTGCAAAAAACGATGGATTTAGGCCCAGATCCTTGTACTGGGGTGAATGTAAGACATTGATCTACATTCTGTCCATCAAATTGTTTTTTGTAATTTTCTCCCTGAGTGTACTGGGGTAGCTCAGACGTGGGTCCCAGAGCCTCCACACCACTGGAGTCAAGCTAGCCGGGCTGATGAGAGGTGTTACCTCGAAACCGGTCCGGTCCTCGGATGCTTGTTTCCGGTCTGGGAAAGATATGGCTGTTGTAGTTCGGACTGGACTGTTCCCATGGGGCACAGGGTCAGAGCTGATTTGCATAAAGCCATTATCTGACCCAGGGTGGTGTGGAGTGCAAAAAACGATGGATTTAGGCCCAGGTCCTTGTACTGGGGTGAATGTAAGACATTGATCTACATTCTGTCCATCAAATTGTTTTTTGTAATTTTCTCCCTGAGTGTACTGGGGTAGCTCAGACGTGGGTCCCAGTGCCTTCACACCACTGGAGTCAAGCTAGCCGGGCTGATGAGGTGTTACCTCGAAACCGGTCCGGTCCTCGGATGCTTGATTCCGGTCTGGGAAAAATATGGCTGTTGTAGTTCGGACTGGACTGTTCCCATGGGGCACAGGGTCAGAGCTGATTTGCATAAAGCCATTATCTGACCCAGGGTGGTGTGGAGTGCAAAAAACGATGGATTTAGGCCCAGATCCTTGTACTGGGGTGAATGTAAGACATTGATCTACATTCTGTCCATCAAATTGTTTTTTGTAATTTTCTCCCTGAGTGTACTGGGGTAGCTCAGACGTGGGTCCCAGAGCCTCCACACCACTGGAGTCAAGCTAGCCGGGCTGATGAGAGGTGTTACCTCGAAACCGGTCCGGTCCTCGGATGCTTGATTCCGGTCTGGGAAAGATATGGCTGTTGTAGTTCGGACTGGACTGTTCCCATGGGGCACAGGGTCAGAGCTGATTTGCATAAAGCCATTATCTGACCCAGGGTGGTGTGGAGTGCAAAAAACGATGGATTTAGGCCCAGATCCTTGTACTGGGGTGAATGTAAGACATTGATCTACATTCTGTCCATCAAATTGTTTTTTGTAATTTTCTCCCTGAATGTACTGGGGTAGCTCAGACGTGGGTCCCAGAGCCTCCACACCACTGGAGTCAAGCTAGCCGGGCTGATGAGGTGTTACCTCGAAACCGGTCCGGTCCTCGGATGCTTGATTCCGGTCTGGGAAAGATATGGCTGTTGTAGTTCGGACTGGACTGTTCCCATGGGGCACAGGGTCAGAGCTGATTTGCATAAAGCCATTATCTGACCCAGGGTGGTGTGGAGTGCAAAAAACGATGGATTTAGGCCCAGATCCTTGTACTGGGGTGAATGTAAGACCTTGATCTACATTCTGTCCATCAAATTGTTTTTTGTAATTTTCTTGCTGGATGAAACTCCGGCAGGGGAGGCCTGGACAATAGGTTTCCAGTCCAGAGAGGTGCCAGCACCTCACCAGACAGGCTTTAGTGTTTTGGGCAGGGTGGGTTGCAGTCAGTGAATGCTTTTCAGATACTGCCTGGGACACACAAGGTGCTCCATGCATTTCCCAGTTCAAATCGGTTGCTGGGGCACTCAGCCCCAGCTCTGGCGCGAGAATGGACAAAGGGGAATGGGGTGTAACCATCCCCTCCCCAGGTCCACCCATAGGTGGGACCTAAGAGTTAGCCCACCCCTAAACTTAGTATAAGTTTAGGAACCCAGTCCCTAGGACTTTAGATTACCCTGGACGAAACTCTGAAGAAGAAATCCTGTACCTTCGACATTTCATTTCGACTGAAGAATCTCCCTTGGGGTCAAGGAGTGACCCATCTGTTTAAACAGGCACCAAAGAAGCATCTTTGACGGTATGCATTTTCGAGGCTCCTGCAGGATCCCAAAGAATCTGCGACACAGGACACGGACTTCAAGACATCTCTGAAGCTGACACGAGTTCCCAGCAGAGCTGAGACCTGTAGCTGACACGAGAGACGTGGGACCGGAACTCGTGGACATCCTGCATTTTTGCGACTGCACCTACTTCCCGAAGTTGTGCATTGGGGTATTTGAAGCCCATGTCCGAGGACCTTTTGCACCGAAGTACAGAGGCCATCACTCCACGAGTGATACGCGAGTCCCCTTTCTTCACCGAAGCTCGGTTCCTAGTCCGTTGACCAGTGAGCGCCCACGAAGGATAATCCTTTGTTTCTTGAGCTTTCCTGGTTGCTCCAGATGTGCTCTGACTCCCCTCCAAAGGAGGAGTCCCTCAGACCTTGCTGGTCTGCACCAAAGCCAATCTTGTCATCTTGCGTGGGTTGCTGTTGCCAAGGCTTGTTGGGTCCAATCCGGATTCTGACGCTGCAGCACTCGACATCCTTTGTGGGACAGCCCAAATCCAGCTCCTGGTCGTCGTCAACCCCTCCTGGTCCTCGTGGCTGAAGAGTCAAGCTTCACCTCTTTCACCTGAAAACACCCGGCATTGGTTGGCATCTTCCTATCGCCATCCTGGTCACTACCTAGTGACCCTGACTATGTCCCCTCTGCTTTCAGGTTCTTCACAGCTCCAATCCACCCTTGGATCCACCCCGACACTTTTCCTCTGGTCGCCTGCAGCACTTCTTCGCAGCTCTCCATTGGAATCGACGAAACCCGACACCAAAAGACACCTATGCACCCGGCTTCCGTGGGTGAGGTAACACGAATACTGCGGTGCATGGGTCTTGACTCTCTAAGTGTCTAAGCCTAAAAGGGTTCCATCGTAGTTCACCTCTAAGTGTCCTTAATCTTTAAAATTGTAACTTGTTCGTTCTCGATAAAAAGTCAATGGTGATCAATGTGTTTAGACACTGAACGCGTCCCTGTGGGCATTCTTGCATCCCTACCGTGGGTGTTTCCTGGTTGCCCCAGCGGTTCTACAGGCCCTAAGCCTGCTTTCTAACCCGCACGTGGTTCTTATACCACTATTTTAGTATTTGGTTTGTGAGGCCCCTAGGGCATAACGTATACTGTGTAACTTATCGTATGCTAAGTTCCTTGTATTGTACTTTTACCTCTGACCTCATAAAGAGTCCAGAGGGGTTGTGTTTAGAATAAATACATATATATTTGATATATACCTTGTGTGGTGTACTTTCATTTGGTCATTCAAGAGATTATAACTGGTAAAACAACTTGCTTAACTCGCCTTTAAGTCTTAGCCTGAAGGCTGCTCTCCACAGCTACCACTAGGATAGCTTTCTATAAGGTTGACTTCAAACCTACCATCAAGGGTCGTTTGGACTGGTGCAAGGTGCCCACTAGAATAGTGGACATCATATGCCAGGCCAACTTCTCACAACCATAACGCCCCTGAAACCTATGTTTTTTTCAGTGAATTTCAAAGGTTTTTAAATGCTAATTTCTAACTATAACATGCCTAAAAACCTATGGTTTTTTCAGTGAATTTCAAAGGTTTTTTAAATGCTAGTTTCTAACTATGTCTACAAAGGTAAGACATGTGAAGAAAGAAGAAAAAACACACAGAAAGAAGCAAAAGAAATGCAGAAAGAAGCAACAGATCACGTATTTGTAAAAATCGGACTCGCCAGGAGCAATTGCCACGGACTTGCCTGCTACTGCCACTGGACCTGGCAGTAGGTCCGCTGGTGCCGCAGCGCCTGAGGGTGAGAGGGGTTGTACGCCGGACCACGCCGGAGCTTCAAGGAGGAAGGAACTTGCGGACAGGGTCGAGGCTTCCAGCGGGGCTGCGAGCGTTGCAGGGACTCCATTGTCCAGGAGTCCCTGGGTGACCGTTTGACAGCTTCCGGTCCGTTCTCCCTGCTGTCCCGCCCACCGCCCATCGGAGGCTTTTAAACCCCCTTACCCATTGCTTCAGTGGGATCACGTATTTGTAAAAATCGGACTCGCCAGGAACAATTGCCACGGACTTGCCTGCTACTACCACTGGACCCGGCACCTCGCCGCACCCGCTCCGCGGGTGCCGCAGCGCCTGAGGGTGAGAGGAGTTGTACGCCGGACCACGCCGGAGCTTCAAGGAGGAAGGAACTTGCGGACAGGGTCGAGGCTTCCAGCGGGGCTGTGAGCGTTGCAGGGACTCCATTGTCCAGGAGTCCCTGCGTGACCGTTTGACAGCTTCCGGTCCGCTCTCCCTGCTGTCACGCCCACCGCCCATCGGAGGCTTTTAAACCCCCTTACCCATTGCTTCAGTGGGATCACGTATTTGTAAAAATCGGACTCGCCAGGAACAATTGTGACGGACTTGCCTGCTACTGCCACTGGACCCGGCACCTCGCCGCACCCGCTCCGCGGGTGCCGCAGCGCCTGAGTGTGAGAGGGGTTGTACGCCGGACCACGCCGGAGCTTCAAGGAGGAAGGAACTTGCGGACAGGGTCGAGGCTTCCAGCAGGGCTGCGAGCGTTGCAGGGACTCCATTGTCCAGGAGTCCCTGCGTGACCGTTTGACAGCTTCCGGTCTGCTCTCCCTGCTGTCCCGCCCACCGCCCATCAGAGGCTTTTAAACCCCCTTACCCGTTGCTTCAGTGGGATCACGTATTTGTAAAAATCGGACTCGCCAGGAACAATTGCCACGGACTTGCCTGCTACTGCCACTGGACCCGGCACCTCGCCGCACCCGCCCTGCGGGTGCCGCAGCGCCTGAGGGTGAGAGGGGTTGTACGCCGGACCACGCCGGAGCTTCAAGGAGGAAGTAACTTGCGGACAGGGTCGAGGCTTCCAGCGGGGCTGCGAGCGTTGCAGGGACTCCATTGTCCAGGAGTCTCTGCGTGACCGTTTGATAGCTTCCGGTCCGCTCTCCCTGCTGTCCCACCCACTGCCCTTAACATCCCCTATATCCAAGGTTCATACTCCCGCAGCGCGGGACGCAGCTCGGGGCAAAGACCGGGCTAAGAGCGGGCCGTTTGAGGCTGTTCGAGGTCTGAGAGGCCTGGCCTGGGCCACCCCCCCTGTTTACCTGCTGCTTTATTTATATTCTGTTATTGTGTCCTTTCTCCTAAACCATTATGTGCACACGGGGTAGTCATAGGAAAACTGCTAAGGGGGAGCACAAGCCCAACGGGACTCTTGACGATTTCCTTACCAAGACCAATAAGGCCATTGATATAGAAATCAGCAAAATGCAACATGGAGTGTCCTTGGAGTTAGAAGCAGCACGAAGGCTATCCCTGAACTTAGCGTCCTCAAACAAATCATCTTTAGGTAATATTGCCTCTGTTATAACTCCGGAGTGCCTGTCTGGTCCTCGACCATTGATAACACAGGCGGATATCCATCATGTACCAACAACACCACTGTCGGAGCCTCTTCTTATTCCATTATCGACATCCCCAAAGCCCACTAAGATTTTGTCGTCAAACATCTCAGGTTCAGGCATGGGTTTTCCCAACAAATTTGAGTTGTCAAAGCAAGCAGTAAGTGTAAAAAAAAAGGATGTTATTCACAAAAGGAAATGCCTTGCCAGATCAGCCTATGCTTGTAAAAAGGCCAAAATTGCGAGGTCTCAATTTTTTAATAACCGTCGACCTCTGGTCTCAAACGGGGTAGGTACTGATGCTCCTGAGGCTAATACTTGCACACCGGGCAAGAAAATTGGCACTGGTTTAGACAGCGCTGTGTTAGACCTGACAACAGGGGATTCTCTTGTAAACACTGCTGAGAGGGCTATTGAGGGACGGTTGAGTGAGCCAGGGAAGCATCAGGGGGGTGATGAAGAATTCCTCAAAATTGTTTGGGTTACATTAAAACAGCTTTTAACTTCCTTGGAACTTAGACTTACTCGTATTGAAAACAGTCTACTAGAAATGGATAAGACTATAGTCACTCTAGCTAGTCTTAGCCTAAAACAAATGGAAGCTAACATCTCTAAGGGTGATGAGCGCACCTCACAGGCCCCTGTGCTAGATGCCCCGGCCATGCCCCCCCCAAACTCTAAACCCATACCCAAACTCCGTACAAAGGTCTGTACCCCCACAGTTACTATCCCACGAACTACAGCCCCAATCCCTCGCCCCCCACAAGGCATAGCACCATCTAAACAGAGGTCTCAGGCTATAGCCCATCAACCTGATAAGCCTGCGACCACGTGCACATATCCCCAGCAACCTATCCTAATTTTCGTGGGGGATTTATAGATCTACCACCAGAAGCTAGGCCATATGTCATAGTGTTAGCTGGTGTGCCTGCCGTGGAGCCACTAACTCAAGAGAATCATTGGTCACTAAAAACATGGTTATTTACTGGCTTAATGTAAATAGACAGCTTCCTAACCACCTAAGAAGTAAGATACTAATGGTACCTAGAGTACCCTGGGTAGGTCCCATGCCTAAGTCCATTGATGGTGACTGTATAGTGGTCTCCTTTGCAGATCCGTATACAGCTCAACATCTATGTTCATGGAATGTACGAGGCGATAATTCAACCATCATAGTCAGACCTCTCACATTTTTTTACCCCCCACGGCAGAACGTTGATCAAGGGGGGAACTGAACAACAGTTAAAAACGCCATGCGGAGTGGACGAAGGGATGGATGGCAAGGTCAAAATGTCTGGTGGGAAGCGGCTCCTACTTCTAATATGTTCGTTTGTTTGGATGAGGTCGATTGACTTGGGGGGGGTCGACGTTTCAGTGCACAACACTGAACCCACTCCCATCCAGGTGATTCCTCCCCCTACCCCCTTAGTAGCTCGTGTAGACAGTCTTGCTCACTCCGAAGATCCACGACCAGTCCCTAGTCATGTCACTAAACTCACCGAGACCAGGGTGGATGACTTAGGCTTATCAGAGACTATCCCGACTAGTAGCCTAGTGGGATCAATTAAGGTGGCTTCCTGGAACATAGCAGGGCTAAGGGGTCGCTTGGGCAACGATGATTGGGTCGATTTTATCGACACTTATGATATTGTCGTTTTTCAGGAAACCTGGGCAACTGGTCCCTTATTTAGAGCAGGTTACCTGAACCATTATAAGCCCGCCATACAGGGCCCTAAGGGTAGGGCCTCTGGAGGCCTAGTGGTGTGGATCAGAGATACCCTGGGATTCCAATCTAAGGAAATCATGATAGATAATGCTGACCTTCTATGTATCAACCTTAGCAAGGGTAATAATAAGGGCATTGTACTAATTAACATCTATGCCCGAGGCAGCCAGGGCGGCCGTAAGCAATCGGTTTTGAAAGATCTAGATTGCCTTCTGAAGAAGTTTAGCGGTGATCGTCTTATCCTAGTAGCAGGAGACTTGAATTGTTCTTTTGAACCCATTCTTAGTCTGGCTGAAGGTGTTAGGGGAACTGAGGCGGCCCTTCACTGGTTGGGATTTTGTTTGGAGTGGGGGCTACGGGCAGTGAACGGCCGCACTCTGTCCGACAAATCCGGGAAAACCAACCTTTGATAATGGGACCAGTGTGAGTCGTATCGACTACATACTGGTCAGAGAAGAATTCTGGTCACTCGTAATAGACATGGAGGTAGAGCCTAGGCCAGAGAGTGACCACAATCCCCTCTCCTTGGGTCTCAGGGTCCCCGGACTGGGTGCTGGACCTTTGGTAACAACATGCCCAACGTCTGACATAATTTTGTGTAACAACAGAAGACGGGTTAAATGGCCTAGGGTCATAGCTGACCCTGAGCTTATTAAAGAAATAGAGGAGTTGGTTTTAGGAACAAGGGGTAAGATGACAGACCTATCCCCCTCTAGCGGGGTTGACTCCTTAACACCTTGGCTGCTAGGCGTTTTCCCCTCCGGTGCTGACTTTTTTAAAAGCCCCTTTATTCATGACGAGCTCAGCTCGTCATCAGCACAGCTCAACTGTGCATCATGACGAGCTGAGCTCGTCATGAGCATCGAAAGGGTTAATTACCAACCTCCATGAGAAGTGTTTCACGGAACTCAAAAGCCTGCTCACTAAGCCATCGAACAATAAGGTAGTTAAAGTCCGTAAAAGATGGTATAACAAGAGCTGTAGGGAAGCGCATAGCAAATTAATAGCAGCTGTTAAATCGAGGATCTCCCACGACATTAAGAATGCTAGGCTGATCTTTAAGCAGGTCTTATGGTCAGCCAAGAGGGATTGGGATGATTCATATTGGTCAGAACTACTCATGGCGTGTAAATCGTCTAACCAAGTGAAGTTTTGGGAGACTGTTAGGTGGGGCAGGGACCTGGATTCCCAAATACCGGTTAACCACGTCTCTGCTTCGGACTGGGTGGGCTTCTTTACCGCCCAATTTAAAGATATGAGTGCCGTGCCCGATTTAGTAATCAAGCCTGTACTGGGGTTACTGCCCATTAATCCCGGGGCTTCACTTATTTTTTCCTCCTCAGACACGGTGCATGCCCTTGGCTCTGTTCAGTCAGGAAAAGCCCCGGGACTAGATGCTATCCCTGCAGACCTTTTTAAATCGAACCTCGATCTATGGGTCCCGTACATCACTATGTTAGCAAATGCCATTGCAGCAGGGGCCAGGATTCCACAATCCTGGAAAGGGGCAGAGATCTTGCCAATATTTAAAAAAGGGGATTGATCATTGCCAAACAACTATCGCCCCATAAGTCTGATCGACTCACTCCAAAAAATAGTATCAAGAATGGTTCTTGTAAGAATCCAGGGATGGATAGAGCTGAATAATATACTTTCCCCCATGCAAGCTGGGTTTAGTTTGGGCACCAGCACTATAGACCAGGTGTTCAGACTCACTATGCTTTATTGGAAGGTGGTTTTTTTGGGTGGAGGGGTTATCTATGCCGCATTCGTAGACCTCAAGTCGGCTTTTGATTTGGTTCCAAGAGCGAAACTATGGGAAGCACTAAGACTCATGGGCCTTCCTGTCTAACTCTTGGAATTAGTCATGAGATTGCATGAGGACAATTTTGCCCGAGTGAGGTTGGGCAAGCAGGGTCAGGTGACCAGCAGCTTCCCGGTCCAACGTGGGGTGCGCCAGGGATGCGTGCTGGCCCCCACCCTGTTTCTCCTCTTCATCAACCAGGTTGTTGAATTTTTCATTAATACTCAGACTGATGCACCATCTCTGGGCGGGTCAAAATACCCGAAGCTAATCTTTGCCGACGACACCCTGCTACTTTCAAAAATCGGAGCGGGTTGCAGACAGCCTTGAATAGGTTTGCTGAGTTCTGTAGGATAAATGACCTACAGATTAACGTAGATAAAACCAAATTTATGGTCTTTAGTAATAAAACCCAGATTAAAAGCTCTGTTAGTTTGAACGGTGTTTTAATCGAACAGGTTAAGGCTATGACTTATTTGGGTGTGACCCTTGATTACCAACTCAGCTGGAAACCCCAGATGGAGGCACTAAATCACAAATTTGTCCGCCTTACGGGTTGTTTATTGCATGAACAGAAGAAATCCTTGACTAAACGTATTACCCCAGCATTAAAAATATATGAAGTCAAGGTCAATGCAGCTACCCTGTATGGAGCAGACATATGGGGTTACAAGGATTTGTCTGTTCTGACCACAGCCCAGAACAGGTGCCTGCGGAATCTGGTAGGGCTACCCCAGTCCACACCCATCAAGCCACTGTTGTTAGACCTAGGCTGTAGACCCTTAGATGAGATGGCACAGTTTCGTTTGGTGGAACTTTGGCGACGGCTTTGGACGACTCCAGAGCTTAGCCTTTTTGCTCGCGAGTTGGAGGAGGTTAAATCACTGTGGGGTGCCCATAGAATCCCCTGGCTCAGGGAAGACAAATGTGTTTTGTATGCAATGGGCCTTCCCGAGCTGTGGATAAATCCTGGGTGTTCCATCTTCCCTTCAAAACAAGATTTTAAAGAACAATTTTGGGCTTTGGTTAAATCTACTGCAGTTACTCATTCATCGGACACTAACCTAACAGGGCTTTTTTTAACAAATAAATTGACACCTTCCCTCGAGCCTTATTGGGATTTGATATGTAAAACCTTGGATCGGAAACTGTATCATCAGTTTTGCGCAGGTACACTCCCCATTAATTCCTTTACTGCAAAGTGGGCGAGGAATGTAAATAATAAATGTCCCTGGTGTCCGGATCATGTGGAAAGTATTGGCCATTTGTTTTTTGTTTGCCCAGCTTATCGAGCCCCACGATTTAAATGGCTGAAACCTTTATGCAGAAGATTGGATTGTGGGGGCCACCTTGAAGCCCTGCAGAAGTTTAGTAATATTAGATCTGAGTTTTTCGTGGTCTGTGTGGCTAAGTTTTTGGGAAGGGCGTGGTTGATTCGCATTAAGAAACTGAACACTTATTTAACTCAAATGACATGATATGAAGTCCCAGCTGTATGTTTACAACTTTTTAAATATTACGGGATATGATTGTTGTTTTTATCATATTTTATGCATTGTATGTTGTCTTTTATGAATTTTATTTCGAAATAAAGACATAATGAACTGAAGCAACAGAAGTCCACAAAGACGAAGAAAAGTGCAGGAAGAACAAACAGAGGAGCAGAAAGAGGCCTTGTTGCAAAATCATCCTGTGGCCACAACTTTTTCAGACGGGTAGTGGTGGTAACTGGCTCTGATTAACTAGGCCTAGAGCCAGTGCTATGCAAAAAGACAATTAGAATACAGTGAAAACACCTATATACACTAGGGAACACTATGCGTTGGGGTACCCCGTGACTAGCATGACCCCCTTTGTAAGGCCCTAGTATATAATCAGGCAGGGGGATTACAACTACCTCTAAGTCAGAGGTGCAGAAATATGCTACTTTAACTAGAAGTCATATTTGCAGAGTGGTGGAGAAAGGGTGCTGGGCGTCCAACCAACGCTCAGGAATTCCGCTGCTTAGGACTTACCGGAGGTACCAAGTGGGATTCTTGGCCCCCAAACTAACTAACATGACGTAGTCTGGTTCGAGGCAGGTTTGCAGAGTGGTAGAGAAAGGGGGCCATGGCCTCCGAAGAAGTCTTAGCAATCTCAATGTGTGGGACTTACTGGAGGTAACAAGAGGGGTTGTTGGCCCCCAAGGAAATCCTTGGGTGCCATTTTCCCAAACTATTACCTCGTGTCATTCCCACACAGCAGCATTGGTAAGTACTCATATCAGGCAGCGCCACCTTTGCCCACCACTCTACAACGCGCTCCCTGGCAGGCTTTTGGATGGGGATTGAAGTCATCTTCACTGCTGGGGGTCCTTTAGGGGCCAATTAGCCTACCTTTTATCTCAAGTAAGCACCACGCAGTGGGATTGGTGAGAGGTAGACAAAGGCAATGCCCCCTTTCTCCACCACTCTGCAAACGCGCCCCCTGGTGCGTTGTAAGTAGGGGGATTAAGTTCCCTTGAATCCTGAGGGTCTCTGGGGTCCAACTCGCCCACCAGGTACCTCCAGTAAGCGCCACAGGGCTGCGTTGCAGAGAGGTGGTCCAGGTCAAGCCCCTTTTTACACCTCTCTGCAACGCAGCTCTGTGGCGCTTTCTGGAGGTAACTGGTGGGCTACTTGGCCCCCAGGGACCACCAGTATTGAAGGGGAATTAATTCCCCAAATTTAAAATGGGCCACAAGTGTTGCTGGTAGGGGGCGGGGCCTCCGGCACAATTGCGGTGCTTTTTTTGTGCCCAGGGGGACCCCATCCCCCCGGGCCTGACCCCATTTAAAACAAAATAAATATATTATATAAACGGGAAGGGGCATGTGGGCCCATCTCCCGTGGCCAATTTCGGCCCCGGGGACCCCATCCCCCGGGGCATGGCCAAATTTTTTTTTTAATGGAGCGGGGCTGCATGCCCTCTCTCCTGAGGCCTCTATTGGCCCCGAGGCCGGCCTTTTTAAATTTTTTTTGGGAAGGGGGCCGCATAGCACCACCCCCCGGGCCACTTCCAGCCCTGGGGACCCCATACCCTGGGGCAGGCCCAATCCGTTGGGGACCTTGGGGGTAGCCCCAGTGCCCCAAGGTCCCGCCGGCTTCCTGTGTCCAGCAGGAGCCGGCATTGCTTTTCCACATGGGGAGCTGCTGACATGCAGCTAACCTTGTGGAAAAGCAATTCTGCTTTGCTTCATTGAAGCAAGAGCAGCCCCGGGGAGGTGGTGGTTCCTGGGGCTCAGGGGGGGGGGCGGGGGCTTGAGGCCCCCACACAGGTTCTTAAAGAGAAAAACACATTAAAAAAAACAAGCCCTGGAGATTGGCTGTCCCCGGGGCTGCGGGGGCCGTGAGCCTCCGCTAAATATTTAAGTAAATAAATTACAATTACAATAATGCATGCCGCGGGACTTGGCCCACCGGGGGGCTAATTATTAATGAAGAGCGGGAGCTCGCACATCGTTTTTTTTCCCGGCCGAAATTCATGCTGGGTGCGCATATCTCGCAGATTGTTTTTAAAAAAATGCTCTTTTTGGCCCCTGGGGTTCCTTGTGGGACCCCCTGAGCAGGCCTAGGGGGGTCAAGGTGTTTCTAACCTGCCCCCTTTTCTTTTTTATCACCTTTGTTTCACTGTTTTCTTGTGACTCGGTTCTACCAAGTCACAGGTTGGCTTTTTCCGAACCAGAGCTACCTTTTTTCCAAATTTGGTGTAATTCTGTTCAGCAGTTCGAGCTGTAGCCGTGTCTAAAGTTTCCTATGGAAAATAACATGGAGAAAACCCGTTTTGCGACCCCCCCCTTTTTTCTCAGCCCCCGCTTGCTGAATCACCCTGAAACTTTCAAGACAGGAGCTGACCGGAGCGCCGCACGAGTTTTGAAAATTTCGCCAAGATTCGTCATCCGACGCCAAAGTTACTGGGAAAAGAAAAAAACCTTTTCCAATGGAAACTAGGTCCTAACTATAAACTGGCGACCGCCAGTAGAATATATATATATATATATATATATATGAATCTACAAATTGCCCTGAGCTTCGGAAAAGCACTCGACAACGCTGTACCCTCCGGGCTGTGCTTTTCAACCTGCCTCTGCGCTCACTGTTAATAAAAATTACTGACGCGTTTCAAGGTGTTACCCCCTTCATCTTGGGCTGCAAAAAATGACTCTTGACGATCGTGTCAATTGGTTTCTGGCATCTTTTATTTCAAGCCCCCAGGGAGGCGTGCGTTGCATCCCACGTCCCTCCATTGCATACTGGGACTTGAAGTCCGTGACACGATTCAATTATTTCCTTTGAGTAAGTACAAGTGTTCATTTTTAAATTATGCTTCAATTGTATACCTTCGGTAGGTTGTGTGCGTTTTCAGCAGGCTAATTATGAAACAGCGCTGTGAAAAGGTGTCTCGAAAGGCTTCAGACTCAGGCCTCCCAACTGGAGATGGCAATCTTCCTCCTGTGTGCGATGGTGCCTTCCCCACGGCCAGGCCGCCGTGCATTTCAGATGAATATGCAAATTGCCTTGAGCTTCGGAAAAGCACTCAACAGCGCTGTACCCTCCGGGTTGTGCTTTTCAACCTGCCTCTGCGCTCACTGTTAATTAAAATTGCCGACGCGTTTCAAGGTGTTACCCCCTTCATCTTGGGCTGCAAAAAATGACTCTTGACGATCGTGTCAATTGGTTTCCGGCATCTTTTATTTCAAGCCCCAGGGAGGCGTGCGTTGCATCCCACGTCCCTCCATTGCATACTGGGACTTGAAGTCCGTGACACGATTCGAGTGCGCACTGAGGAACTTATATATATATATAAGTTCCTCAGTGCGCACTTCGCATACAAACAGGCACGGACTCCATGTATTGCGGTGCTAAATATTTAGAGTTTATTTTTTCTGTACAGCGTGTTGCCCATTACGTGTTTTGGCCACTTCCTGTAGCCTTGATCACATGATCGTGCTACATTAGGATGCAGTATTTAAAGTGATAGAACATCCCTGGTTTCATTGCAAATGAAATTAAAAGTGAAGAAAAACGTGTGCTTTCACATCGTTATGAGAAACTAAACAAAATAAAGACATACAGCTTTGGCATATTGATGCCTATCCATAAATACATATGTGTACATACTCTATGGCCTGATTTAGCCAGCTTAAAGCTCTTAGAAATACTTGATCCATATGATTAGGCCACCTCATTTCTGTATAAATACAGAGCGTGCTCATTGTTTTTTGAAAGATCGGGCTTCGAGTGTACTTTAAAATGACAACGGCTAAAAAAGAGCACTTATAGCATTTGATATATAACTCTTGAAAATGCTTGAACTTTTGGGAATTTGTGCTAGAAAATATAAAATATTTTATCAGCAATAACAAATATTCAAAGATATTTAAAATATTAAAATATTGCAAATATTCATAATACGGTAAACCAACATTTCATCAAATATATGAGTATCTATTATTACTACTCATTGTGCAAAGTTGCAATTCAAGTTTAATACAATTGCTGTACAAATACTGACGAACTTTAAAGATGATTGCAGACATGGCAAGCATCAAATCATTAAATTTAACATAACATCTGTTATTACTCTACTGGCCCTATTGCACGTTTCCCAACAAAACAAGTATCAACACCCTTTTACAATGCCATACCATATGCCAAGAAACACTAATGCCTAAAATTTGTAATCTTAGTGTTCTCTTAAAAAGCCTTATTTTATAATAGTGAAAGTGCGTTCGTGTATAAAGTGCAATGTGAATTTAAAATGCCATAAATTCTAAAGTGCTATTGTGAAAAGTTACCTAGAATAACCCTGTAACGAGGAGGAGGGTCGGAGGGAGAAAACGTGGACCCCAAAGGAAGATTGGTGGGTCGTTCAACATCCTTCCACTCCTTCCCCTCAGGGTGAATGCTCGTCATGGCCACTCACGGACGACACGAACACTAGCGAGGACGGCGCCTTTAACTGGGCGTATGTGGACGACGAGGACACGTCCACTCGTGACGTCGGCTTCGCCAGGTTGGTGAAAAGACCGGAACAGAAGGAGCCGGCGTGTGATGACACCCCGGAGGACGAAGAAAAAGAACGGCGGAACGAGCGAAGAGACGAGAGCGGAGAACGGAGCCCGACTGAGCAGCAGGAAGGCGAGCCAGGAGGCCAACGTCCCCACAAAGCCCCGTGCCACACTCCTGAGGGAGGAGTCTGGCTGAAGCAGTTACGGGCGTGCATTACAGGCTGGGTTGGGAGGCGGGTCAGCTCTCCTCCCTAAATCAGTAGCAGCTGTTAAAGTCTAGTAGCGAAGTGTGCATAGTGTAAATACCCACTCAACCCGTTGTTTTCCTCATCCAACCCCTACCTTCCCTGACACGCTATCCTCACCACGTCACACCACCTGAAGTTGTATATAGCACTAGCAGCAGTGTCCATCACTCCTGGTTTCCTTTGGTGACCCTTATATGCGACCCAGAGACCTGACAGCTTCCTCTCTTTCTCTTTTCCATTTGGCCACTCCTCTGAGAGGAATCATTGGAGAACAGGCACAGTGGAGACCGAGGACGAGGAAGAGAAGCCCTGCTCATTGAAACCGGCGGAGTAAACCAAGAAAAGACTGTCTTCCCGTACAAGAAAGACCCTATCTCAAATAAAGCCTTACCCTAAAGTAACAAGTGTCCAGCCCATCAATCAACGCACGTTACAAACCCATTCTTACTATTGCAGGGCTCAA
The DNA here is from genome assembly GCF_964263255.1 of Lissotriton vulgaris. NCBI lineage: Eukaryota > Metazoa > Chordata > Amphibia > Caudata > Salamandridae > Lissotriton > Lissotriton vulgaris. Next base: position 1,149,341,484 of record NC_141685.1, on the reverse strand, counting down.
CAATCCCACACACCCACTCACATTTGCGAGGTAAAATTAATGAGGACAAGCTATTTTTAGGTCCAACTTGCCTTTTCTGCCAAGTAGGAAAACAAAATAACTTTTGTCCTCCGTCTTTAAAAACGGACCAAATGTGACAAGATCACGAGATTTAAAGGCATTTTTAATGCTCACAAAACGAATGAGCAATAAAGATACCTTTAAATCTTGTTATCTTGTCACATTTGCTCCACTTTCAGAGACGGAGGTCAAGTAGGTTGCAGTTAGGTCGAGGAGATTTTTCAAGGTACTAGACCTGCAGGACTAGTACCATTTTTCGAGCCCTGTGTAGGGTGCTATCTAACTAATCTACATATGTACATTGAACAGCTACAGCTTGAGGAATATATATATATATATATATATATATACACACACACACACGAACACACACACACACACACCCATTACACTTCTTTAATGTAAAAGGGACCCAGTCTTATTATACAATTCTGTGCGATAATGCACATGCAAAACCCACAATGGATGCATGAACAGCATATATTTCTTGGTTGGTATTTGACTATAATGATAGTGTCTTAATGATAGTAAATTGAGACGGATTAATATCATAAAAAAATCTGCAAATCATCACCAGTATTCAAACCCATCAGGGTTTTAATATCAAGTTCTAAAAGAAATCTAAATTCTAGTTGTCCCAGTGCCTTTTCTCGATCTCCTCCTCTTTTGGTTTTCTGCACAGCTTCTATAATAAAGTATTGAATGCATGTTATGATGTGTGGATTTAAAATGACGCGCTACCGGACATGTGGGGTCGGAGTGAACAATAGCTCGCAGGCGTTGCAATATTCTGGCATGCACCTTTAATTTTGTGCTTCCCACGTAGCGTAGACCACAACTGCCTTGCAGGACATATACTGCATACTCAGTTCTGCACGTGTAATGTCCTTTTAGATTATTAGATTTTGGAAGAGAATGCTGTGCAGTATGAGGAGGTATTGATAACAAATTTACAGGCACGACATGTGCTGCACTTAAAAAACACCATGCCTAGGTGTTAACCAGCTAGATTTGTTGTCTATCTCTGGACTGTTTTTCACCAATTCATTCCACATAGATGGCGCTCTGCGGAATGTGAACACTGGTCTGTCAGGTAGCATTTGCCTAAGTGTGGCATTAGTGAGGATTATCAGCCATTTCGGATTAATTATGGTTCTGAGGTATGTTGTAATAAGCCTTACTGTGGTATCATTATTTGCTGCTTCTGTGCAAGTAGTGTCGGAATTTGACATAACAGTTTTAGCTCTGGGATCAAGCAGGACTGCTCTTTACTTACTACTAGCTCTGGTTATTGCTTTTTCCAAATCTTTTATCGTATACTCCCTTAATTGGAACCTGAGTTTTGCTTCTTGTTGGTACTTGAATAACTCACTTTCGGAGCTACAAGCTCTACGGATTCTAAGGAATTCACCGTAAGGAATACTGCTTATCAGGTGTTTGGGGAGAAAGCTACTCGCATGCAATACAGAGTTGCCTGCTGTCAGCTTGCGAAAAAAGGCATGTCTCTATCTTACAATTGGCTACATACACCTGCACCTCCAGAAAATTGGTGGTTTTAGTGTCGATGTGTGTGCTGTGAACTCTAGATTTAACCTGTTCGAGTTGATTTTGGCCACAAATGCTTCAGCCTGAGACTTGGTGCCACGCCAAATCACAAACACATTGTCAATATATCTCCACCATTGTATCAGATGATTAAGCTAATCATCAAGGTGCTCCACAATGAGGTCCAGCTCCTCCCACCATCCCACATGCAAACATGAGTAACTGGGGGAGAAGCAAGCCCCCATACCCACAGCCCTGAGTTGCTGAAACAATGTATTGTCAAACAAATATATTATTGTGCAGACACCAATAAATCATTTTTAAGATCATTTTGTTATGCTTTTACATATCTAGTCTTCGACCCCCCAAATAATGTTAAGACCGCCTTAAGACCATCTGTGTGGTCAATACTGGTGTACAATGCAGTAATGCCCATAGTTCGAAACAGAAATTCATTTGACCATGATTGGGATGTTAACTTATTAAGGAAATCAGTAGTATCACAAATATAGCTTGGAAGTTTAAAAACAAAGTCTTGTTAGTAGTGGTCGACGTATCGGGACGTATCCTTGAATAAAGTTTTTCTTACCGATATGATCGGACGTCCTGATATTGGTGTTATGTCTTTGTGTACTTTAGGAATAAAGTAAAAGGTAGGTATGGTTGGAAACTCATTGTTTAAAAAATGGAAAATGCTACTTACCAGTATGCATCTGTTCTTGGCATGCAGAGCTGCATAGATCGCCATCTGGTGTTGGGTCTGGATGTTTGCACTTGTTTTTGTCTTGGAAAAGTCTTTGGAAGTCACAAGATAGGTGACTCCTCCTTTGGATCATAGTGCGCATGGGCATCGGCTCCATCTTCAGATTGTTTTTTTCTGCCATCGAGCTCTGATGTGTTTATCGCGCTCCATTTCGGTGCCGTTACCGATACAATTTTCGACGGGCAATCCTTCACCCTTTCTCCGGTACTGTTTCAATCGCGATCCCTAGTCGTCACGCATCTCTTCAACTTCGAAGTCCTCGATTCCGGTAGTCGGCGAAGGCCTTCGGGCCTACCTTGGCCATTACATCTGGCTCATGGAAAGGACTCCTTTTAAAAAGTGTCCTCAATGTGGGCCGAAGTTTCCACTGTCCAGCTTGTGCCTCTTTCCGCTCCAAGAAAACCATTCGGGATCGTCATGCTCGAAGAAGCATGGCTCGCTCGTCGACATCACTCCCCTACGACATCTTCTAGGATGGTGTCGATGTGCTTGTCGAAGAAGAAGCCAATGACTCCTACGTCGAAGGCATCAGTCCTGGGCAGCGGGTCATAAGTAGTGACGTCGACCCCCTCCCTCCACCACCTAAAAAGGCTTTGGTAACACCTTCACCTTCGGGCCTAGGTGCACACTGAGACAAAACTTCTCACGCCCCGCCTTCGGGCCCGGCAAAGAAGTCTACAAACAAGGCTTCAGGCCACTCGCGATCGAGTCAGCCTGCCGTCTGTGCCGAAAGCCAAACCCAGGCACCCAAAAAGAAACCAAGCTCCTCTTCCGTGCCTAGCACTGCCTCCACATCGACGCACTGTGCAAATAAACCTACTAGCACCGACCCCTCAACTCCGAAAAAGTCATCGGAACCGAGTAAAAAGCCACAGATGCTCAACCGTCGGAGCCGAAGAAACCCTTGGAACCGAAAATTAACCGAAGTTAACATCCCAATCATGGTCAAATGAATTTCTGTTTCTAACTATGGGCATTTTGGTCAGAGACGGATATAACTAGCTCAGTGGGTCTGAGTTAGGGGAATCAATCTTTAGCCTTGGGAGATGTTATAACATCCTGTGGCGTTGTTTTCAGTAATGAAGGTGTAGTTTTTGGCTTCGTAGGCATGTTCGAGAATTTGGGCACCTCGGAATCAGGCTTAGTGTTCTTCGGCGCCGAAGATGTATAAGTGGACGGCTTCGGAGCCGGTGCTTCTTTCGGTTTCGGTACCGGTACGTCTTTATGTTTCGGTGCCAGCACTATTTTAGGCTTTGGTGCCGAAGGGTCTTTTGGCGCCGAAGGGTCTTTTGGCTTTGGCGCCAAGGCATCTTTATTTTTCGGCACCGATGGAAGAGACTTGCTCGGTGACAAGGTTTCGTTGTTTTCTTCGGAGCCGGGCTTTCGAAGTAGGTATTGGGTCTCGACTGGGCCCTTTGGGCGGAGTGGCAGTAGGACCCACACGCTGACCCGATGGAATGGAGTCATCGGAGTCGTCTGCCTGAGATACCATCTGGAGATCAGGTGAGTCTTCTTCGGGGGCAAGGGGACCTCTTCGTCGAAGTTGTCTTCCGGTGCTGGAGCTGATCTCCTCATTTCGTGTCGACGGGCTCTCCGATCTCGAATGGTTTTCTTCGATCGGGAGGATGCACAAACTGTGCAGGTCGACTTGTGTTCCGGCGATAGACAGAGGTTGCAGACCTCGTGGTGGTCGCTATGTGGGAACTTTGCTTGACATACCGGGCATCTTTTGAACTGAGTTCTTTTTCTTTCCATGTGGTGTAGGCCGCACGGCGTCGGTAGGCCCAACGGCCTGCGCCGATGACCGGAATGGAACTGATGACGTCGAAAGTATTGTGCTCGATGTCGAAGGTAGTTTGTAGAAGTTTGAGGAAGTTCTGCGCTTCTAAGTTGCTGAAAAGTCTTTTTTCTAGCCGGAGCGGAGAAACTTTCATCCGAACCCAGTGGCGGGAAAAAAAAAAATCTAAGGATGGAGCCGATGACCATGCGCAGTATTGTTCAAGGGAGGAGTCACCTATCTCGTGACTACAAAGACCTCTTCCAAGAAGACAACAACCTGCAATCATCCGAGCCCAACACCAGGTGGCGATCTAATGCATAATGTACAATCTGCAGCTCATATACCTCGAACATCTATGTTTGCATCAGCCAGATAGGGGAATCAATCCCAATTCTACCCGCTCTAATTCAGACCCACTGAGCTAGTTATATCAGTCTCTGACCAAAATGCTTGCTCTGTGCTCCTAAAAAGCCCCCCTCCTTTACAAATCTATTCCAGCCTCACCCACGGGCCTTTACTGCCCTCTTTGACAGGTGCTTGGTTAACAGATGTCAACATACATGTCAACATACACACTCTGAGGCCACTGTTTCTTGCAAGTTTAGCTCAACCTATTTTTTGTTCCCTTGTTTGCTTAAACTACAATAAGTATATTTGTCTCAATGTCTTGTGCTTGCATGGCAATTCTATTTGTATATGTAAATTGTAAATTGATACTTGTATAGCGCACTACTCACCCGCAAGGGTCTCAAGGCGCTTGTACGAATACCGCTGTGTGTCAGGACCCAGAATCTTTGCAGGAACAAAATGGCCGCTCTTTCCCAACTCCCAACCGCCGGTGATGTCGCGCTTCTGACAGAGCAACTCTACCAACGGAAGGGAAAGGGGAATTGGAAGAGAAAGAAGAGACACTCCAAGTGTTGTCCTCGAATTATCTTCTGAGGAGGCCACTGGTCTTCGAATTTCTTGAAGGGATACCTAATGCACAGATGGGAAGAGACTTAAACACAAACACTCTAACCAATTCTCTGTCTTGCTATTCTCTAATATTAAATCTACTATACCAGTGTTAACTTGGAGTATTGCCTCTCTTCTGTGGTGTAGTTATGGTACTCAATGGAACTAGCAGAGCATGTGAACTTTCTGTAATGAGAAAACAATCTTAGTACTAATTATTAAACATCTTTCCTTCTTACTCTTTACAACTACTGGAACCTTTACCTTCTAATTCCAAAGAGGAGTTGTCTATTCAATATCTTTTCATGGAGGAGAACCCTTGACCTCCTTTCTTAGTCCAGGAATTGTTGAACGAGTAGGCCCTTTAGTAGACGCGCAAAAGGGAAACGAGGAAGGAAGGAAAGGGGAGGAAAAGATAGGTAACGCGCTAAAAGGACAGGGTTCAATAGAACGTTGTCTTGAGGAGATATTGTTCAGTGCGACAACCAATGGAAAAGTCTTACTTGGGTAGTGGCGACGCTTGACTTTTCCCAGCCACTATCTTACTGTTCTTCCTTAGTGAGTTTACCACGCTGATACTTCTCAGCGCACGAAGCACTCGGAATCTCTGATGACGACTCGCTGTATTCTCAGCTGATGATTCTCAGCACACGAAATACTCTGGAACTCTGAACTCAAGATGACAACAGTATTTTCCGAGAGCTGAGTGAGACTAGCTCAGCCTCTCGAAAACTGAATGACTTCTGAACTGGAATTTAATGAAACGCCCTCTCACGCACTTGACAAGACGGAGAGACGGTTCGGAACGTGTTGCTTCAAACAGATTCAAATTGAAGTGCGCAGTGGAACCTGCGCGCGTCATCTAAATAGACTAGACTGTGAATGTGAAACAAAATGGCGTCGCATTCAACCAATGCGGCGGCCATCTTGCAATGATAAACTGTCATTATAAATTATACCAAAGATTGATCATTTGTGGTTTGATTACCACTTTGGGTCTTCTCTTAAAGGTACAAGGCAAAGGTTTGTTCAGGATGGTAGTAATTGCGTGGTTTCTGACAGTACCCCTCCGCAATGACCGATTTATCGGTCCTGGCTTGTGAGGATGTTGTGAATGAAAGCGATTCACTAACTGAGGGGCATGAACATCAGCAGATGGTTCCCATGACCTATCCTCAGGGCCATAACCTGTCCAATCAATCATATAGAAAAGTTTACCCTTAGAAAGTTTAGAGTCCAAAATCTCTTTTACCTCATATTCAGGGTGTCCATCTATCTCTAATGGTTCCAGGGGTTTTGAAAGTCGTACAGTGGGGGCTGTCTTTTTTAAAAGGGATACATGGAAGACTGGATGAATGCCTAACTTGGGAAGCAATTTCAGTTTTACAGTAACAGGCCCTAAAACTTGTGTAATGAGTAGGGACCTACAAAACGAGGCTGAAACTTCCTATTCCCTTTCAAACGAAGGTTTTTAGTAGACAACCAAACCTGATCTCCCACTGCATACTTGGGTGCGGGTTTCCTATGCCTGTCAGCTCCCATCTTGTATTTCTCCTTAGCTTTGATTAGATTAGATTCTGCCGACTGAGGAAGGGCTGTTAGATCTCTCACTAGTTCTTTCACCGCTGGAACTTTTAAATCCAATTGTGTGTGAAAAGGGTTCGGATGATAACCATAATTTAGATAAAAGGGTGAATAACCAGTAGATACACTTTTGGCATTGTTACATGCAAATTCTGCCATCCAAAGCTTCTCTGACCAGCTACCTCCCCGATCCAAGATGTACAAACGAAGATATTGTTCTAGTTCTTGATTTATTCTCTCTGTCTGACCGTCTGTCTCTGGGTGATAGCTGGTAGAGTATCTGGGTTCCACTCCTAATCCCTGCAGGAAGGCCTTCCAAAAATGGGACACAAATTGGGTACCTCGATCCGAAATTACCACTTTGGGAACCCTATGAATCTTGACAATATGCTCACTGAACACCTTGGCTAACTCTTTCGCTGAGGGTACCCCCGTGAGAGGAATGAAATGAGACATCTTGGAGAAGGTATCCACCACTACAAGAATAGTGTTAAAACCTTGACTCAAAGGCAAATCTACAATCAAATCCATAGAAATAACCTGCCACGGATGAGAAGGAGTGGGCAAAGGCTGCAACATACCTTGAGGAGCTTGCCTGCAAGCCTTACCTCGAGCACACAATTCACAAGATTGAACATATTGCTTAACATGCGAGGACAACCCAGGCCACCAAAAATAGCGCTGAACTAAATCCAGAGTTTTATTGATTCCCTTATGACCTGCTAGAGGCTGATCATGGCATTCTTGAAGGGCTTGATCTTGTAATTACTTGGTGGGCAAATACAAAGAGTCTTTATAGTACGGTAACTGGTTGAAAATGTTTCTATCCACATCGTGGGAAGCCCACTGTCGCATTGCCTCCGGAGAAAGACTTTTTTGTATTTCTTCATGAAACTTCTCGATCCAAAGAGCGCACGCAAATTTAGATTCAGAGGTGATGGGTTGTGGTTCGACTGAATGTTCAACCTCCTCTGTATTCAGCCGCGACAAAGCGTCTGCTTTTCCATTTTTACTTCCTGGACGAAAAGTGATGACAAAATCAAAATCCGCAAAGTATAAGGACCAACGTAACTGCCTAGGAGTCAAGGTCCTGGCGGTCTTTAAAAATAGGAGGTTCTTATGGTCTGTGATTACTGTGACTGTGTGCTTGGCTCCCAATAAGTAGTGTCTCCAATCTTCAAAGGCATCTTTCACCGCTAAGAGTTCTTTCTCGGTAATAGTATAGTTAATTTCAGCAGAGCTTAATTTCCGAGATCGATACGCCACAGGATGTAGCTGTCCAGTGTCACGATGTCGTTGTGAAAGTACACCTCCTATGGCCTGATCAGAAGCGTCCGCTTCAACAAAGAAAGGCTCATTTGGATCTGCATGTAAAAGGGTCGGTGCAGAAGTAAATCTTTCCTTCAAACTGGAGAAGGCTTGTTGTGCTTCGGAAGTCCATTGGAATTTTACTCCTTTCTTCAACAAACATGTGATGGGTATGATCAGCTGAGAGAAACCTTGAATAAATCGTCGGTAAAAATTGGCAAAGCCCAAAAACCTCTGAATCTCTTTTACATCTTTTGGTGATGGCCACTCAGAAACTGCTTGCACCTTACGTTCATCCATGGTAACTCCATGTGCAGACAAAATTAACCCCAAAAACTCTACTTGAGGAGAACCGAAAACACATTTTTCAAGTTTCACATAGAGCTGATGAGTGCGCAAACGCTCTAATACCAATCGCACATGTTCATGATGATCTCGAGGGTCTTTGGAATAGATTAGAATATCATCTAATTAGATCACTGCAATCTTATCCAGTAGATCTCCCATTACATCATTGATGAAATGTTGAAAGACTGCGGGGGCATTGCAAAGCCCAAAGGGCATGACTCGATACTCAAACAATCCAAACTTTGTTCGAAACGCAGTCTTCCACTCGTGGCCTTCCTTCATTCGGACCAAATGGTAAGCCCCACGCAAGTCTAATTTAGTGAAAATTTTGGCCCCTTTGATCCAGCAAAACTGAAATCAGCGGAAGTGGATAATGATTCTTGATCATAACTCGATTTAGGGCTCGGTAATCAATACAAGTTCTCAAGGTTCCTTCCTTTTTAGGGATAAAAAACAAAGGCGAGGATACTGGAGACTGCGAAGGTCGAATGAACCCATTGGCAAGGTATCTGTCCAGATATTCTTTGAGGTGTTGGTTTTCTGCTTCGGTTAATGCATATATCCTACTACACGGGAGTACAGAACCTGGCTCCAGATCAATTGCACAATCGTAAGGACGATGCGGAGGTAACTGTTCAGCTTCTTTTTCACAAAAAATTTCTGCAAACTCCAAATACTCCTGAGGAATCTCAATTGAGTTGATCACTCCGATGGACGGTCCTCCAAAAGATAATAAACTTGCTTGAGTAGGTTCCAACTCTGATTCATGTAAATGATAACAATGTTCCTGGCAGAAGGTGGATTGCATTTTAACTGTTCGATTTTCCCAATCTATAGTTGGGTTGTGAATAGTCAGCCAAGGTAACCCCAGAATGAGCTGAAATTGAGGCACGTCAATCAAATTAAACTGTACTATCTCCCGATGACCATCTGACTGGATTAATTCTAGTGGTTCCGTGTGACAAGTGATGGGGCCCGAAGACAAGTTGGTTCCATCAACAGCACGAACTGGCTCACTCTTTTCTTTCCGAATTGCTTGTATTCCAATTCGCTGGGCATACTTTATGTCACAGAAATTTCCGGTGGCTCCAGAATCCAACATTACAGCTACTCCCAGAATTTATTTTTCTTGAAACTTGAGTGTCATATGAAGTATCACATGAGAGGTAAACGTTTGCAAGGTGTTCATAATTACATGAGTGTCTGGGATCGTCTTTTCTACTTTCGCCATCAGAGCGACCCCCTCTACTGATGGTTCAAGGCGTTTCCCTCCTTCTGAAACTTGGGTCTCTTTTGGCACCCTTTTACGAAGTGTCCAGATGCTCCACAATATAAACACAGTTTCTTTAATCGCCGCTGGTCTTTTTCCTCTTTACTCAAAGGACCACGAACGGCTCCAATTTGCATTGGCTCCAACTCTGAATTGGACCCTGCCGACTTCCATCCTTCCGTTCGGACTCTGTCAAAGCGTGGGATATTCCATTTGAACTCTTTCCTCTTCTCACCTTTTCTTTCTGAGTTACGAAAATCAATTTCCAAAACAAGATCCACCAAGGCAGACAGATCTGTGGGCCGATTGGGAATCTGAGCAAGGCTGTCTTTAATTTCATCTCGTAGACCTCTATAGAAGAGCGCTGCCCTTTTTTCTTCTGGCCAGTTAGTTTCCACAAGTAGTTTGTTAAATTGTGTCAAATAAGTAATCAAATCTTTATTTCCTTGACGAAGCTCAAGCAACTCATTATCAGTGGCCTGGGATATCCGACGCCTGTCGTATATGCGCAAAAATTCAGCTTTAAACAAATCAAAATCCTGCAAAAAGGGATCATCTCTGGTTACCAAAGGCATGGCCCAATTCGCCGCATCACCTCCTAGATAAGACAAAACAAACGCTACCTTAGACTAGGCATCTGGGAATAGGGTAGAACGGCACATAAAGTGCAAGGAATACTGAGTTAAAAATAATTGGGCCTTTTGTGGGTCTCCAAGGAACCTTTCAGGTGCTGCCAAAGGAATTAATGGTGAAACGGAATGAATTACTTGGGCCACTGTTCGGGGATCTTGAACAGGTACTGACTTGTCTGTTGTGGAAGAAGAAGCTACCGGATTCCCCATAACCAACCCATCAACCTTCTGTGAGAGAAGCATGGTTTCCTGTCGGGATGCTACTAACTCTTGTCTTAAATTTTTATTTTCTTCTCTGACTGCCCCTATCTCACGCTGGATTCCTCCTATCATCTCACCCAAGGACTTTAAATTAAACCCTTCCACCATTTTGCTCGGGCAAATTAATTTCGTGGGCACTTCAATCTGTCAGGACCCAGAATCTTCGCAGGAATAAAATGGCCGCTCTTTCCCAACTCCCAACCTCCGGTGACGTCGCGCTTCTGACAGAGCAACTCCACCAACGGAAGGGAAAGGGGAATTGGAAGAGAAAGAAGAGACACTCCAAGTGTTGTCCTCGAATTATCTTCTGAGGAGGCCACTGGTCTTCATATTTCTTGAAGGGATACCTAATGCACAGATGGGAAGAGACTTAAACACAAACACTCTAACCAATTCTCTGTCTTGCTATTCTCTAATATTAAATCTACTATACCAGTGTTAACTTGGAGTATTGCCTCTCTTCTGTGGTGTAGTTATGGTACTCAATGGAACTAGCAGAGCATGTGAACTTTCTGTAATGAGAAAACAATCTTAGTACTAATTATTAAACGTCTTTCCTTCTTACTCTTTACAACTACTGGAACCTTTACCTTCTAATTCCAAAGAGGAGTTGTCTATTCAATATCTTTTCATGGAGGAGAACCCTTGACTTCATTTCTTAGTTCAGGAATTGTTGAACGAGTAGGTCCTTTAGTAGACGCGCAAAAGGGAAACGAGGAAGGAAGGAAAGGGGAGGGAAAGATAGGTAAAGCGCTAAAAGGACAGGGTTCAATAGAACGTTGTCTTGAGGAGATATTGTTCAGTGCGACAACCAATGGAAAAGTCTTACTTGGGTAGTGGCGACGCTTGACTTTTCCCAGCCACTATCTTACTTTTCTTCCTTAGTGAGTTTACCACGCTGATACTTCTCAGCGCACGAAGCACTCGGAATCTCTGATGACAACTCGCTGTATTCTCCGCTGATGATTCTCAGCACACAAAATACTCTGGAACTCTGAACTCAAGATGACAACAGTATTTTCCGAGAGCTGAGTGAGACTAGCTCAGCCTCTCGAAAACTGAATGACTTCTGAACTGGAATTTAATGAAACGCCCTCTCACGCACTTGACAAGACGGAGAGACGGTTCGGAACGTGTTGCTTCAAACAGATTCAAATTGAAGTGCGCAGTGGAACCTGCGCGCGTCATCCAAATAGACTAGACTGTGAAACAAAATGGCGTCGCATTCAACCAATGCGGCGGCCATCTTGCAATGATAAACTGTCATTATAAATTATATCAAAAATTGACCATTTATGGTTTGATTACCACTTTGGGTCTTCTCTTAAAGGTACAAGGCAAAGGTTTGTTCAGGATGGTAGTAATTGCGTGGTTCATGACACTGTGGAGCCCCTCCTGGCTTTCCCTGTGAGGTGTCCACTCCTGGGCACCCCCAAGGTGTAGGCCAGGCATCCTTAGCGTTGTGGGGGCCGTTGTGGAGATTAAGCAAGCTATTGGCTAGAGTTGCAGAGTGGGACTCCATGATTGGAATAGGCACCGAGGCGAGAATGATCAGGTCTGTGGAATTTTTGAGCTCAAGACCCGCCGAGGCGGGGAATTGAACCCTGGTCCCGGGCTAGACCTCTGCATCAGGGTCTGCCGCTCTAACCATTGAGCCACACTTCTCCACTATATATATTCCTGTATATGGACTTCGTTCACATCCAAGGGTTTTACTGAAAATCTATGTGGGGCAGAAGCAGCTTGTTTCAAGACATGACACTGGGATGTGTGTCTGCCTTCTACCTTGGCATGCCAATTAAAAGAAAAAAGGTGCAAATACATTTCCTCTGTTTGTAAGCCTGCCTGGTGTCTGTGTTTTCCTTGCGTCACTCTGAGGAGGGTTGGCAGATTTATTGTTTAACAAGGGGTGTTATCACCACCTGATTTAGGAAGGCTGGTAAATAAGCACACCAAGGCATGAGGCTTCAAAGGCCTCCGCTGCCTTCCATATACGACCCAAGGCTTCCCCAGACAGGGGAAACGCCACCCAGTCAGGCAGGAAAATTAGCTATGAAGGAGGCGTGTTGCACTGCCAGGCTGGCCAGACTAGGGTGAACAGCCTGAAGTGGAAATTAGAAATACCACTATCTTTTGTGTGGTGAAACTAGGAATTCTTGGACAGGGTGATGCCCACTCACCAAAGGAAGTGGTCATCTACGGAGTGTAGTGACTCCAGAGGTAAGTAACCCATTGGCTACTACCCCTCCCTCCCCTAAAAGCCCCTAAATTTAGTTCTGTAGGCGACCCCCTGATACCAGAACTCCAGATTTCAACAGACATAAAAGAAGGAATGGACAAAGAATACTGCTGACCAGGGAACTGAGGAGTACATTTACATATATTATATTTTAACATTTTTAACCCATGATTCAATTGATGTATTTTTAAAAAGTCTAAAGTTCTATTTTTAAGAAACACAAATCAAGTTTTTTAACGGATTTCTATGTATGCTTTTATGTGTTTATCACGAATAAAGCAAAACTTGACTTGACGAGTACAACTGATTTGGCACCAACCATGCCCGCCCAACCCTCGTGGAGGAACACACTCCCCCTGTCGCTGGGCAGACTCCAAGAAAACCAGAGGGCTGCCAGTGCTTCACCAATTGTCAAAGAAACTCCCTTGAAGTAGGAGCTACTCCCCTGCAGCCGCAAGTTCCAAAAGAAGCAACTACTGGTACACCGAACTGTCGACCATTGGGACTACCTACGCAGCAGTCGCCCAGGAAGAAATAGCTGTGCTCTTACAGGTCAGATCTGTCCTCACTCCAAGTGTGGGGACGCCAGGACTGACTGGAGCTATACAACACCAATCCTAGGGTACTGGACCCCTTGCATTAACAAAGTTTTGATGTATCCAATCCGGACACCAAGGGAGAAGAACACTGACCTTCACGTCGAGGGACTTCAGGGACCGAGAGACCCAGATAGAGAAATGCCCAGTTGCCCTGTTTGTCACTTTTCTGCAGAACAAAGACATATACGGGAGCCGTTGACCACTGCCATCCGACACCTCAATGTATTTCTGCACCCACACTTCACAGCCAGAGTCCAAGGTCCACAGGAGTTAACCCCACCCTTGGGGTTACCCAAACTGGACTTCCATTCACCGCCTGCAGCTTCTTTCTGCAGGCCCCCCCCCAACTGTTTGTGACTCCAGCACCAAACATCATGTCAAAAGACCACTGCACCAGAGTATCACAACCTAACGGAGAAGACCAATGATGTCCCTATGTGCCCGAGCATTTCAAGGGCCGAGCCCCCATGTGGAGTGGATTCACTCAGACAAGTTCCCCAGTCCCGGCTTGCAGCCTCTTTTTGACTGGACCGATCCCCATTGATGTGAATAGGACACCCAACACCATGACATGTCTGCAACCAGACGCCTCAAGCCATTCTGAGGTGACCTGTATGTGTGGCCTCGGACTCTGCTCCATACACATCTTAAGTCCCAGAGAACAGTCCTGTAAGTCGCTTTTAGTGCTCAAATGCAGTACATGTTTTCCCCCAATAGGATAACATTACCACTAAAATTGTGAAAACTGTAAAAAAGTTTAACTTGAAAAGTTCTTGCCTGATTCTGATGATCTTGGTATGTAAATTCATATTAACGTATGTGTTATTTTTATAAATTTGTGTCGGATTTCTTCATTCACTGTGTGTGTCTCACTCACTGCCTATGTGTGTGCAATAAATGCTTAGGACTACCCTTTGATATGTCCAACTGCTCACCTACACTACCACAAAAGAGCATTTGGGGTGCCATTTGTGCCTCTGTAAACTGATTAGAGCTTGCCTGGACGATTTTACACAGAGCACCTCTTTTTGTTCCACTGTATAAAGAGCCAGCATTCTACAGTATTCATGCCTTTGGTGTGTGTGCCCCACACACATGGGTGGAATACTAGAGAAATAGCGGGGGCACTTCAAACACAGGCTGCTTCTTTTTTTACTATCCAATCTTCAAATAGCGGGGGTCACTTTAAATTGGTGCCCAGGCCTATTTTCCGTCCTAGTCCTACCGTGGATCGTGACCCATCAGGTGCTCTCTTAACATGAAGCTTTTTCCCACTAGCCCTACAAAGTAAAACACCAGGGAATTCTCATTTGGTAGTCATTTTTCAAGACAGAGGCCAACACTCTACCACCTTGATTTCCGGTACGACTGCTGTCTTGTGGAAACATCACTTATGTAGCCAGACTAAAAGGAGGGGATCCAACCAGAAAACGGCACGGGTACACACTAAGAGAACAGGATACCCTGGTAGTTGAGTATTGAAATATCTGCTGCAAAGGAGGCTCTCACCTGATTCAGTGTGACAAACTCTGCGTCCAGCCCCACTAGTTCTCCCACCTGCGGCATCTCATTCAGCAGCAACGGTATGAAGGTGGCGTGGCACTTGCGCTGTTTACGTGCCAGTGATGCCTCAGCCAAAAGCACACTGGCTTCAATTGGATTTCTGACTGCAAATGATATGAGGGAGATGGAGAAGGGACATGTCAGGAGAGCAGGGCCACATAGAGAAGGGAAGCAGAGAGAGAGACAGGAGAGCAGGATGGCAAAAACAGAGACCAAAAGCAAAGAGTAAATAGAATGCAGAGTAAGGAGAGACAGAAGAGAGTAGGGACAGAAGGATGAGAGGTCCGAGACAGGGCAGAAACAGAAGTAGTAACAGAGAAATAGGGGAGATCAAGGAGAAGAGGAATATATCAGAAACATAAAGACAAGTGACATCAAGGACAGAGGACAAGTGAAGAGCAGCAAAACCAGAGAAAGGATAACACAGAAAAAGAACAGTGATAGGCCGGGAAAGCACAAGAGGGTAAAAGTGGTGACAGACAACACCGGTAAAGGAGGAACAGAGGGATTGAGTAGAACAGGGAAAGAGAAATTAGAAGAAATAAGTATAACTACATTAGCTTGGACATATTTAATACCTGAAAGATGTGGAAAGATTGGCCCCTGGTTTCTAGTGCTACCCTTCTCTCTGGGACCTCACATGCAAATCTTACCTGGTTTCTTCTGTCACATCCCAATGTTCCACAGTTCTCTTGTAAAAATAAAATAAAACCT
This sequence comes from Lissotriton vulgaris, assembly GCF_964263255.1. Taxonomy (NCBI): domain Eukaryota; kingdom Metazoa; phylum Chordata; class Amphibia; order Caudata; family Salamandridae; genus Lissotriton; species Lissotriton vulgaris. The sequence continues at coordinate 1,149,325,861 of NC_141685.1, read as the reverse complement.
AATAACCCTCCCAGATATCTCCTGATCATCCAAAATATTTCAGAAGTCTAATATACCAGCCTCTCTCCTGCCACTCTTCAGAGTTGCATCTCACAGTACTCACTGGTCAGGTTGTACTTAGAGTTCAGGTTTCTCTTGGCGTAGAAAAGGATTCCAGGCACTTTCCAATTCATGTCGAACTGCACTGCCTCGCACTGATAGGAATGGAAACAATCAACAAAATACTATTAGTGTCACACCTTCCAAACAGCACAGTACATCAGCACCACCCTATGGAGGTTGGCAGGAGAGGCTTATCTTCCAAGTACTAAGATGCTACATGCCTGCACCATCAGGTAGACTTCACCACATCGAATGCTGACAAGCTAGAGATGCCCGACTAAATAAGAGCAGCTCACGCATCACCACCTTAAGAATGAAAAAGGGCAGCAGTGGCCTCTCTAACATGAAGCAAGACCTCAGGCACTGGAAAAGAACATACCTCAAGCAAAAATGTAACTGTGCCTACAATCCCATACTGATGACTCAAGTTACAGTGTTTCAAAAGAAAGTCTACGCATCAAATATTTGTCCTTTTGCTGCTAGTGGACTTCTCCCTCACTTCCAACAGCCTTAACAACAGACTCTAAATCTCTTGATTGGCCTGCTTACCTTGTCCACAGGCTCGATGAGGAAATCATTGAAGAGGTACCACTGCTGATGTGTGACACCCTACAGAACAAGGAGGAATCGACATTGCAGCATTAGAAATACAATGCCCAGTCATGACCCACTCCAGCAATCCCACTTTCAGATGTCAACTAAGAAGTGTTTCACCACCGCAACCACTAGAGTCAAAGCCTCTGACTCCCTTCAAGATGTGGCAAATAAACTGTGTGCACTGGAGATACATTGGCAGGTAGTGAGTGACAAGACAAAGAAATGACAAACCTTACCTACCCACACAGTTTTGTAGCTTGATGTTTGCTATAGTTTCAGGTGTTTTGCATATTCCTGCAATCGAATGATTGGGCAATGAACAATTTTGTTTGTTCGTGTGCTCTGCACAGCTGACAAAGGAACAGTATTCCTGTGTATTACAGCCTGACGAATCTTGAATTAGATTCTTCCAACTACTTTTATCACCTGAGCATCTGGTGTTTTATCCAAGGCAATCTTATTTTGTAAATGTATGCATGGGGCACCACATATTTATTTCTTTAACATATACCCCCCTACAGCAACACTGTTATTGAGTGTTGCTGCTTTACTATTTGTGGAGGGTACCTTGTGTGCCCATCAGTTTAACTGCAACACACTCCACCCTAATATTCCTGTGCCATTGCTTCTAGGTTTGTCTATGTATAAAGAATAACTCAAGTATGTCCTGCGTTCTCAGTTCTATTGGTATAACAGGATATCATTTTACCCATACATCATCCTCTGTACTCGTACCTAAGGCCTTAGTAGGAACAAAGGTAGCCATTTATTGATCAATAAGCAAATCTTAGATAAGCTTATGTAAAAAAAAAAAAACAATTTTCATCAGTATAAAATTAGGAAGGTAACCTTTAATGATGATAATTTACAGTCACATTTGTGCATGCTTGGGTATTTACATAAGCCAATATAAGGTTTTGGTTCTAACATTTGTGGTGGCTGAAACACATTAACATCTCGCTACTTAAAAGTTAGCATCCTGTGAGAAAGTGTCCTCTTTCTGCATGGTTGCCCCCACATTTTGCTTAACTGCTGATGTACTTTGACTGAGTGTGCCATGGGCTCCTGCCAATCAGGTGTCCAGGGCCTATGTCCTTCCCTAAAACTGCACTGAAGACCAAACCCAATTGGCATTCTCTGGCCACAGGTCAGTCCTTGGTAAATGGAACCACAGGTACCCAGGGTACTGTGACCAGGGAAGGCCTCTAATTGCACTTATTGTGCCACCCTTAGCGGTCCTGTACCTTTACACTCACACACTTCCTTTGCAGGCTGTGTGTTTTGGTGTAGAACAAAGTGAAGAGCCGACATGGCACACATGCCTGTGTGCCATGCCTACAACCCACTGCCCTGGCATAGATCAGTCACCCCTCTAGCTGGGTGCACTATACCAGCGGTGAGGGTACAGATGCATGAGTCCTATAACCCTACAGTGTCTAAGTCAATTCTTAAACATTGTAAGTGCAGTGGTGCCATTAAGAATATATGGTGCTGGGAGTTTGTCATTACGAACTCCACAGTACCATAATGGCTGCAATGAAAACTGAGAAGTTTGGTATCAAACTTCTTATCACATTAAACCCACACTGATGTCAGTGTAAGATATAATGAAAAATGCACACAGACGGGATCTTAGAGATGCGCCCTAAAAACGACCTAACACTAGTGTCCAGGCTGAGTAGCTGCTTTCAGCTGCCACCACCATATATGTTTCTGGACCCCTGGGTCGAGAGCCTGCTGTTCTTGCGGGCCTGAAACAATGTATATCCTGGGAGGAGGTGGCAACACTCCTCTCCCAGGATGGGCAGGGTCCATTGTATTGTATTGTATGTGGATTTATAGAGCACGATTGCTGCCCGGGGGCGTCCAAGCGCTAAGAACCAACAGATCGAGGAATGGTGCCGGGGGATTTACTGAGGGGAGTTGAAGAGGAATGTTTTAAGCTGTTTCCGAAATGAGGAGGGATTGGGGTTGGCTCTCAGATGAAGGGGCAGGGTGTTCCATAACTTGGAGGCATTGTGAGCGAAGGTACTACCGCCAGTTCTGGATTTCTTTATTCTAGGTGTTATGGCCATATAGGCCTGGTTTGATCGGAAATTCCTGGTAGGTTGGTAGTGAGAGACTAGGTTGAGGGTGATGAGGGGGCCCGTTTTCCAGAAGGCCTGGTGCGCAATGCATAGGGCTTTGAATTGGATTCTTTGGCCTTATCCAGTCTGGACTGGATAAGGCCCTGGATGGCTACCTGTTTTGCCTCCATAGGTAGAAGATGGAGAACCTTCCTTAACATCCTTAGCTATAGCGTATATGGGGATGCTAAGCATAACCGTACCCTTAATATCTGCTGATCCCAACCATCACAATGAACCTAACTTTAAACACCTCCCTCTAAACCACAACTACAAACTTATTGCTATGCCCATGTTATTAAGTACAATAAAACCAGCTTCTACAGTAACCCCACCCTATTTTCTTAACCTTAGCCCCACCACTAAACCTTACCCTAACACTTTACTTTACCTTCTCCTCAAGTCCTAATGTATCCCTAACACTTATAATGACTATAGACTAATGACTATCCCACATCATTAAATTTCCCCAAACCTATTATAACTCCGGCTATTTACATTGCAGAAACACAAACCGTTCTTCTTACGGAAACCTTTATTTACTAACTTTTTTTACAACCAATTTCAAAATTACCTTTCTCACACTGTTGGATTCTAACTTTTGTTTTTTTTCCTCATTTTTTGATAAAACAATTTTTAACAAATCAAATTACACGTCTTTTTCTTATGTGTTCACATATCCAAACCACACTTGACATATAAGTAGGCCAGGAACTCCGTAAAGTGACAAAACCACTCCGGCAATCTATTCAAAGTTCCACGAGCAGCGAAGTGCGTTATCTAGCGTCGATTACACTGATTTTTTAGGGCCAGGTGTTTGTCCCACGGTGTAAAATCAGAGTGAACTGTATCACGCACAGGGCAAGAGGGTGCTGCTTCTTTCTGCAGTTCAAGAAGAAGTTATACATGAGCGCCAGCTTCCTCAACGTGAACGGAAGATTTCTCAACGCGAGCGGTAGCGATCATCCGGACTGCCCACGCTGAAAAATCGCTAGGAAGCGGTCTAGCATTGGATTTCCTCGCTCGCCAACTTACCATTGACAAGCTCCTGCGAGGAACATAACTCTGCTCAGCTGTTTTTTTCGAAACTCTGTGAGCTCTGCGGAGTGCGAAAAACTCCGTAAACTAAGAGGAGTTCACCGCCTAGCCCTACATAAAAGTGTCAATTTAGGTAAGACATTGTACCATAACATTTATAACATTGTCATCAAATTATTATTCGCACGCCACCCGAGTTGCCTTACAAATTTGGATTCTTCTATAACAGGAAATTCCCTCTCAGATCTTTAATGTTTTGGTGAGGGGAAGCATCCTCTAAACTTGTATATGGAGTATAGGAAAGTGGGTTACTATTTGGGGTGGACAAGTGTCTATCTCAAAGGATAAAGCCACAACTTTCTAAATGTCACACAAATTAAAACTAAATAAACATGTGCTCAATTCCTGGTAACATGAAGCAGCCAGGATAAGTCAATGGTAATGTAAAAAGTATTTAAGCAATGCATACATAGCAGAAAAAGTCACAAAACACAATAAAACTCTGTAACCAATCATAAAATAAAGAGTTTTAGGAGTAAAATATGAGCAAAACAACAGAAATCCAGTAAGAGGAATCAGATATGAATTACTAAAAATGTAAGTTAAAATAGCGCCAAAGGGCGCAAAGTGATAATGATGGTCTATGAAAGTGGTGAACTGAGACCAAGGTGCAAGTTGAAGCAAACCGCGATGGAGCCCATGTTGGATACAACTAGTACATTGGCATTGGAGAAAGTCTGGAATTCAAGAAGTTGGAGAAAAGAAACTACTTCAGAGAGGGACTTTGACACTTTTTTTTAAGAAAAGCATTTAAATTTTTTCTAGTGCCAATGCAGAATGGGAATTGTTTTTCCAGAGGCGCCTTGGCAGGACCAAATGAAAATTCAATCCAATGCCATGCAACTGCCAGTAAGATATTTTTTCCTGCGGGCCCCCCAACACTTGGGAGGGAAAGTTTCCAAACTTTCTTCTGGTGCCCACTTTATCACAGTAATACACTTCAGCCAGTGAGGACATCAGAGGAGGCCACTTAGAGACTCTCAGGGTGTCAGGCAGAGACCAACAGCAAATTCCAGTACAGGTTCAGTTGCAACTTGTCAGGTGGGCATTTCCAGGAAATGACTTCTAGAACCTTGTGCTGTCCCTTTGGCCACACAGGGGATCAGCCATCTGAGCCTTAGAGTCCAGTTCTTTGATCTGGGAACAACAGGGAGCAGGGCCAGACCCTCAGCTTCTCTCTGGTCACGGAACGCAGAACCAGTCATCCTTAATCTTCTGCAGGTTCAGAAACTCTTATAAAGAAGATCCAAGAGGATGCCAAATTTATGCCTGCCACCAACTAGTAGATGGGGGGTTACTCGTGGGGACATCCTGACCAATGGGGAAAAGGTCCAGGGGCAACCCTATTCAATTTTTCAGCAGCGTATGTTTGACATATTGCAGAAAAGTCCATAGTGCCACTCACTCTGAAAATCAACTCCAAGACAGGTGGGCCTGTGTGCACACCCAGGTGGTAGTCAGGGAAGCAAGCAGTCCCCCTCCTCCGTGCGCTCTCTAAACGATTTATGGTGATAGCTTTCATTTTTGTGTGTTTGGTGCCATCTAACATTTGCTTGTGACAGGACAAGCCTTTATGAAGTTAATTAAGTTCCTGGCCCCACCCCAACTGGTCTTCCTGGCGGGGGGAAAAAAAAACATCTCCCGCATCCCAGGATATGTCTCTGCTCTGGGAGCACAGTTTATACAACTAATTAGGGTAAGTTCATGCTGGGATGTTGCTGGAGTGCTAAAGCAAATTACCCTCCAGAAGCTTCAGGCAGAGTAACACAACTTTGTAGGAAGCTGGCTCTGTATATACCATACCAAAGTGAGGCATAGTGTGCACAGAGTCCAGTGGAACCCCAAAGGTAGGCAGAGGTAAAAGAAGATAGCACCTTACTCTCTGTTTGTGGTAGTGTGGTCGAGCAGTAAGGCTGTATCAGAGGGTAGTGGTAAGCATTTGTTGTACACACTCAATCAGCAAATGATATCACACACTCAAAGACTGAACTTTAGACCAATTGGTTTTGTATAAAAATATTTGTAGTCACTATATTTTCTAGAACCAAGCAAGCCTGGAATAGGTAAGCAATAGATACTTTACAGTAATATTGCAGTTTGTAAACCGTTTGATTTGCAATTGTATGCGCGCTTTGTTTAGATTACAGTAGAGTTACTGCTTTCGAGAATACAGTACATATACTTTTTATAGGCTTTAGTAGAATGTCAAGTAGATTACTTTACAGATTACTTTTATTACACAGTGCAGATACCTGGATACTGCACTGGGACATTTCCTGTAAGCAGGTAAGTAAAAGCCTTTTTGTTATTCAGTTACAGTTGTAAAGGTTTTCATTGATTTTCCAACTCTATACATGGAAACTTTTCATAGAAAAACAACACTATTTTCCTCCATGGGATAACATTGACTATCGGTTAACTGACCTCGGTCTTTGAATGCACAGCAAATGTGATAAAATAAAAAAACGTAAAGGCCTGTGTACAGAAAGCAAGAACTTGTGGAAGAATACAGTAAACAGGCTATGCTCCATGGGAGGGACAAATACATGCTGTGCAGCTTAAAACAAATAAAGCCAGCAAATGGAAAGCAAGCAAACGTGAGTTACAAACCACAAAGAAAATGTTAAGCAATGGGCGGAACACATTGTTAGGTAATTGATGGAGCGAGGTGGTAAACACAAAATTTTGTGTACCCCTCGTGAAATTAATGTTCCATAACATAACATTTACTAATAGTGTGATGTGTTCAAATAATCAACTTTAGAGTAATATGCATTCACAAACATATGGGAAGTATTAATCTTGCTTGTATGGAGTGAAATAATTAATTAATATATGTTGTCATTGTGATGGGAATTAATGCGCAGCTTAATTTTAAACAAAACGCAATTTAAATGTGCTTATTGTAAACGTCTTGTGCTAAAAGGTCGATTATGTAAGCATAAAAACGCATTTGTGTGCCTTATTTGCTAGGTAACAACTAATGGGAAATATTAGAATGGTGGGAGATAAACAGAATGGGTTTCATTACTATAATTAACATGATTTTTTGTTTGTTTCTATGATAGTTCCAAATGTGGCCTGCGAGTGGGTACTGGTCTGCGCAGGCGCGTCAAAGATTTCTGCCAGCGCGAGTGAGCTGCTATGCTTGATGGAGAGTTCAAGGCCACCTTACCCGGAACCTAGGATGGGTGCCAAGCATGGATGATCTAATGCCCAAACCCTGGGAAAGTTGAGTGATGTTGCTAAAGCAGGATGCGCCTAGGCTACGAACTGTCTTAAACAAAGAACTTTCATATTTTTGCTGAATCCTTTAAAAAACAAATGCTGTAATGGTGAGGAAGCACTCATCTACCCCAAATGTGTCCAATCAGAGTTCGAATTGGAGATGTAAGTTACTTTTTAGATAGATTGAGTTAGGGATTTAGTGTATAAAAACCCCTGGTTTTAGCTAGAAGGGGTCGCTCTTTCGATTTCCTCTGGAGATGCTGCCGGACTGAATATCGATTGCTTGGAAAGTAAGAACTTTAATTTCTGACTGTTTGTTTTTCCTTTTCAGGTCTGTTAGGATAAGATGAGGGTGTTAGCTAGGGATGTTAGGAGAGAATGAACTTTGAACTATCTGTTCTTTGCTAAATTCATGCTGAACTACTAAATATATGTCTATTTCTGAGCTTTAAAATAAACGATCATTTTGAAAGTAAAGTTAAAGATTCTTCTTGAATAAAGAAATAAATAAATGCTAAATGTCGGACATACTAAAGGTTGCTTTGAATAAAAATTAGATAATTGAATAATATAAAAGCTGGTCTTTGATTCTTCCTACGCCTAATTTTTGTTCTAGCAGATCCATTGCCATTATGGAGGTGTGTCTGAATAAAATGGTGTTTAAAATGAAACCATGATAAAATGCTTTACATTGCAGGTGTAAATAAAATAGTTTAATAGGTTTAGACACTCCGCCAAATGTTATAGTAGGACTCCTGGGTTGTTGGCCAGATCTTTGAAGCTGAATTAAATGAACAAAGTAAGTATGCTGTGCAATGGGCCCCACTGTGAATGTTATGTGTGTTTCTGAAGAAATGGCCTTTGGTGATTTAGAATTTATTTCTGGAATCCTGCTGTAGCATCATCTTTCAGAATACCCCCAATAAATTGTAAGGAACCAGACTGGTAGGCTTCGACATAAAAGGGATTGGGATTACAAATGGATCAAATTGAACCCTCTTGTCTCTTGATTTTATTTCATCCAGAAAACTGACCAGAACAATTCCTGAACTAAACACTAGATGGCAGCATTTTACAAAGCAAATGAACACTTAAAAGTCTATCAACAAGTTCAAGTACAAGCACAACTGTTAGAAATAAAGTACAAAAACACAAAGAGCCAAGATACAACCTTAAAACATTGCTACAGCTGCTGCACAGTCCTAAACCTTATAATGTCCTATGATGCTTGGTTCTTGTTGGCTCTGGGACCATAGGGTCAGAAAAAATCCCCAACATGAACTGGCATCAATCCCAGCAAAGCCTTGCATGCACCCATACTACGGGGGTATGTTGTCTTGGCGGCCTGTCCAGTTTTAGACCCTGCCACTGAAGCGACCAGTTAAGTATCTCGCTGGTGCCTAGGACTTTCAAGGGGACTGTTAGAAATAGTCAGGACCACAGGAATTACGTGGCAGGGAAGGGCAAAGTTATGCAGCGGGATGGAGTTAATTAGGCAGTAAGAAAAAGGCAAATTATGCAGTGTAATGCTCCGCTCACACTCCACCCTTATTATTCATTGGCTTGTGTCATTGTCCTTTATAAAAGCTGGCTTATTTGTTAATAGGCTTTTTGGTCTCTCCTTAGTACCACCTTGTCTTCAATTGTAACTTCCCATGGGGACTGGCCCTTTTACTTCTGTTACACGGTATGTATAATTTAGTCTGTAAGCACTATCTTCTTTAAAGAGTTTCTCCTACATGCGGCACGACATGCTCTCTTGGAACATTCAGTGCGCCATATGCGGTTTGTTTCACTTTCCAATCAGCCCGGGGCAATGGTGGCCGCTTCTAAGAAATAAAATAGGTCTTGCATTTACAATAGTTTTAGCTATTGGTATTATAAATGACAATGCCTTTTATTTAGGTGTTAATTATCAGAACAGATAAATAAAAGGCACTGTCATTTACAATGCCAATAGCTTGAACTCTAGCAAATGCAAGACCTATTGCATTGCAAATGCTTGTTACGCTAGTTAACACTGCCTGGGTATTGGTTGCACTTCATTAGCACCAGTTTAACACCCACATATGGTAGTAAGCAACAAAAGTGACCAGTCAATCTTAGCAAAGGGGCTTCGGCTGCATGACAACACGTATAGCTGATCTTTTTGTCATTTATTAACTGTTTGAGCTAGAAATTATTTTTTTTTCAAAATCTGCAGATGAGATGGATTACATGGAAAATGAATAATTATGCAAAGAAAAGGCTGCGGCTGCACAATCCCATAATTCCAGTGGCCCTGGAAATAGTGGACCATTGGTCAGTAAGGAGTCTTCTGCGCAGGGAGATTTTTTAGCATTGGGGGCATGCGCAAGAAGAGAAGTACCCCCGGTGCTCACTAATGGAGAAGCCCCAACTGGGAAATAGTCTAGCTAGGGCTAAGCTTGAACTAGTTCTCAATCAGAAAAATCTCTGTAAGATGGTTGAATGAGTTCTAGCCAGAAGAACCACACTGAAGTAGTGAAGGCCAACTTAATACATCTGGGGCTACAGATGGACAAATAAATGCACAGGATGGGTCATGCAGAGGGCAGGCTCACTCTTACAGAGATGCCAGACGATGCAGCAATTCCTTGACCCATATATTCCTCTTGCTTCCTCCTAGTAAGCTTGGCTGTAGCAACCGTGTGGCTCGTGGCAGACTCAGCCTGTTAAGCGGTCCTCTGGCAGGTGTTTCAGTCTGCAGGGACTTGGGCTCGACATAGCCAGATAAATCCCACTTTCTTCCCCAGGTCACAAAAGCAAGGCAATTGAGCAGGCTTTCTCAGGCTGTTAGGTGGGTAACAATCCAGCTGAGTTTTTACACATGGTCTTGTGACTTTTCCTGCATTGGTTTGCAGACATCCTCTGCACAGAGGCAACAGAGAAGATAAGTGCGAGTTAAGGGGAAGAGCTCTTATAACCCTCTGGCAGTCCAAACAGATCCAGACCCAACCACAGGGTCCCCTGCCTATCCTACAGTTGCATCCAGACTATGTTGCAGTCCAGATATCATAAACCTCTGAGCCAAGAATTCCCAGTCAAACCAGTTCTGAATGGTCATGCAGTCAGGAATATTTGCCACAGACTGGATGCTTACATCTGCCAAAGGAGAAGCCAAATGGAATTGAAGGAGTGGGCGTGTTCCACCCAAGCATGAAAACACACCAAGGGAATGGGCAGGAAACCTTCCTGGTCAGTTCAAGGGCAGGATAAAATGGTTATCAGCTCGACATTTTGAGTGCAGAGCACCAACACACATAAACCTATTGACCACACCAGTGAACCACACATTGCTTACATACAATGTACATCCAGCATACCTGTCCTACACATGGTGGCGATAAATGCTCCCAAGTTACGGGGACTTGAAAGACTTTTACTGGGGCCAGTCAGTAGGCAGACTTCCTACACGGGTACTGGCAAATGGGCTTGGTCCCTAACCGGAATTATGCAGCCACTACTGACAAACACTGTATATCCTGAGAGGGCATTTGCCACTCTCAGCAGAAAAGGGGTACACTCTGGTGCTCCCCTACCATGAACGATTTAGAAAAGGGGGTGGTGATGAACAGAGTGTCTGAGTTAAACAGACCACTCTTACCCAGTCCAAAGATCAGAGCTTGATCCATCACCGTTATTTATCTCACTGCCCCATCCCAGCTCAGAACATGGCTATATGCAAATCAGTCTGTCCCTGGCCCAGTGCATCATGGGAACAGGGCAGACTAAACTACCAAGCCAATTCTTCACCAGAAAGGAGACAAGCTACCGGGGACCGGTTTCTGGCATTTCAGCCTTCTTCGGCCCGGCTTGCTTGAATCCTGATGGAGCAGTGAGAAAGGGACTCATGTCTGAGTATACCCTGCCACACCTATAGCAGAACGCTGAGGCAACAGAGAGGAGCCCAATGGTCTAAAATGACTGCTCAGCATACTTGAGAAGAAACTGAGTAAATTAGAAAAAAGCAAGTGTAGGATGGCACAGCTTTCCAAAATGATGTAGAGGACTTTCCTTAAAAACATGCAATACAAAACGGAGCACACTAAACTAGGCCTTTCATTCTTGTTCTTCGAAACCACTGCCCTCCTCAGGAAGAAACGCAGTTTTTAACCAGTCTGATTTTGCCAAATTATTATTAGAAACTGCAGTTCTCCGGTCTTTCGCACCCTAATGCACAATAACTCCTTTTCTATCTAAGGTTTGACTCCCTCTACATGACTGCACTATTTATCTATGTTCGCTCCAACAACATCCTCAGATGTATTTAACTTTTGTTCGCACATTTCTGATTTTTAAGTTTCAATATTCTAATATTTTACTTACTCCTGACTGCTTAGACGGCAGCCATTTTGGTTCGGGTATTTGACATACACTTGAGCTGCCATTTTGGTTTGGTGCATTCTAGTGTTTTTTTGGCTAGACATTTTCTTCAGTCCCTGCCTATTTAAATCAAATTCTGGCACAGACGTGCCACTGCCATGCTAAAGACACCCCGAAGGCAAGCCCGTATCCAGCACCAGTTATCTGTTTGATTAGTGAAACAGGAGTAGGTCTATATACACTTCTAATGAATTGAAAGCCTTAAACCATGTTGAGCCATATCAGCTTAAGCAGAGTGTTGACTCACTCACAGGTCCTATTTTTTGTTTTCAATGTTCTGTCAGTCAATGTTGTACCTCAGTATCCTACTGGAGAGGAGGGAAAGGCTGGGTGTTACAGAACCTAAAAATGTTGGTCCTCTCAAGAATGCTTCACTAAATAATGTTAACGCTTGTTTGATGAAAGTTAGATCTCTTGCCAACACACATTTTATATTGTCCAATTTACTTTATCAAATGACTGGGTTATTGTTTTTATTTTGTGGAAACTTGAATGTCGAGGCTTCTGGCACAGACGTGCCACTTACCTGACATTGCTGTGGTAGTTCCCTCTAATCCTTTTCTCATTTGGGCGACCGGAATCTCAAAGGTGGCGGAATTACATAGATTTATTGCTCTGAGTAAGATTATGCCACTTTTAAGGTCATCTGCACCAGTGTGGCAGAAGGGTTTACATTTACCATCAAAATCAATGCGCATTTTCCTTCTGTAGGACCTTGCTTTTCTCCACCCAGGTTACATTGCGAATTTTGCAAATGACTTGATAGACGAAGTTCCCACAAGTAGCCTTCAGTTTTCCAATTTTACTATTCTTGGAGATTTTAACATATATGCGTAAATGGGGCAGTATCCCTCTGTCTTTCAGACTATTGATGCTCTTGCTTCCTTGAACCTACAGCATAAAGTTTATGGCCCCACATGTGACAGGCCATATGCTGGATTTGGTATTTACTAATTACTCTGACTTAAGGGTAGGTGCTCCTGTCCCACTGAATTCGACTGACCATTATCCGATTGATGTCTTTTAGTTTCCACCATAGTTGTCCTTACTTGTCAAACATGTTCACATTTCTTGCCTTTGTTTTAAAGTTAATGAGGCCAACATGACAATAGATCTATCCAAGGATCCTCCCATATTTAATGGGAACCTGGAACATGACGCAGTGTCAATAAATAACTGTTTTTCATCAGCTATTGATTCTACTGCTCCCGTTAGATGAAAGGCATATTCCAGATCTCATCCTTCTGCTCCGCTTGTTCACCGCCACCTTGAAGATGGAACCTAACAGGCCGAAAAGTGTGTGTAGGAAAAAAGTACAGCTGAGCTTACAATATATATATATATAGAGAGAGAGAAATACAGCCTAAAGGAATATCATCGAGCCATCAGTCGGGTCCAGGGCTATTTTTCAGGCTAAGTTGCAGTATCTGACCTTGAAAGTATTTAATTAGATATCTCCGCACAGGCCATTCTGAGCTGGCCTTCTGTTCGTCGCTGGATCCCTGTCCACTGGATGTGCTAGTAAAGGATTTTGAAATTCTTAATCCGATCATTCGCTGCAAGAGGCAGTAGTTCCTAAGGCTTGGAAACCTGCTCAGCTGGTTCCCTTTACTGAAAAAGTATCCTGCAGATCCCGAGGTCTTAGTAATTTTCAAACCAATTTTACTACTGTCGGCATTATTTAAAAAGCTAGAGAAAATAGTCAACATTCAGATTAGTAATCTTGAGGCCAATAATCTTTTGCATGGTACTCGGTCTGGTTTTCGACCAGGTCACAGCATGGAGTTGGCTTTGCTGGAGGTACAGATCAACAAACTGAGCCTAGACAAGGGTCAAGCAGTGGCTACTGTACTATTAGATCTTTAACCTGCTTTGGACAGTGTCCTAAAGTATACTTGAGAGAGCCTGGCGAAGAGTGGCATTTGCAGTTCAGCCTTACTTTGGCTCAAGTCATTATCTGACCGCCACCAATCCATTTACCTCCCACCTTGTCTTCTACTATGTATCTGAGACATAGTGTCCTGCAAGGCTCCGCCCTAAGTCCTACTCTATTCAATGTTTACGTGGCCTGCTCAGGGTAGTATTATTCAATCAGTTGGTCTATGCTGATGATACCCAGCTTATGCTCTCCTTCAAGTCAAGTCGGAATTTATATAGCGCACTACATACCCAGAGGGTCTCAAGGCGCTTGAGGAAGGGGGTAGGTTTATTTATCGAATATCCAGGTTTTAAGCTGTTTTCTGAAGGCTAGGTGGTTTTGAGTAAGGCGTAGGTGGGTGGGAAGGGAGTTCCAGGTTTTGGCCGCTAAGTAGGAGAAGGATCTTCCCCCCATGGTGGCTTTGTGGATGCGCGGCACAGCGGCGAGGGCTTGGTTGGACGAACGCAGCTGGCGGGTGGGGGTGTAAAAGGAAAGGCGCGTGTTGAGGCAATCAGGTCCAAGTTCGTATAGGGCTTTGTGTGCGTGGGTAAGGAGACGGAACGTTATCCTCTTGTTGATGGGGAGCCAGCGGAGGTCTTTCAGGTGAGCGGAAATGTGGTCTGTGCGGGGGATGTCTAGTATGAGTCTGGCTGAAGCATTTTGGATGCGTTGGAGTTTTTTCTGCAGTTTTGCGGTGGTACCGGCGTAAAGGGTGTTTCCGTAGTCCAGACGGCTTGTAACCAGTGCGTGGGTGACCGTTTTTCTTGTTTCAGTGGGGACACAGCAAAATGTTTTTTGAGCATGCGTAGGATGTTGAAGCATGATGATGAGACGGCGTTGACTTGTCTGGTCATCGAGAGTGAGGAGTCCAGGATGATGCCCAGGTTCCGTGTGTGATCCGTCGGTATGGGGGCTTTTCCTAGTGCCGTTGGCCACCAAGAGTCGTCCCAGGCGGAAGGGGGTGCGCCTAAGATAAGGACTTCAGTTTTGTCCGAGTTTAGATTCAGACGGCTGTGCTTCATCCACTCTGCTACTTCTTTCATCCCTTCATGTAGGTTGGTTTTGGCGGAGATTGGGTCTTTGGTGAGTGAGAGGATCAGCTGAGTGTCATCAGCGTAGGAGATGATGTTGAGGTTGTGTTGACGTGCGATGGTTGCGAGGGGGCTCATGTAGACATTGAAGAGGGTGGGGCTGAGTGATGATCCTTGCGGGACGCCGCAGATGACTTCGGTGGCCTCTGACTTAAAAGGGGGGAGGCGGACTCTCTGAGTTCTTCCAGCGAGGAACGAGATGATCCAGTCTAATGCTTTTCCTTGAATTCCGATGTCTCTGAGGCGTTGTATCAGGGTGCTATGGCAGACTGTGTCGAAGGCTGCAGAGAGGTCAAGGAGGATGAGGGCGACTGTTTTTCCGTTGTCCAGTAGTGTTCGAATGTCGTCTGTTGCTGCGATGAGGGCGGTCTCGGTGCTGTGTTTGGCTCGGAATCCAGACTGAGAGGAGTCGAGTGATTTGTTGGTTTCGAGGAAGGCGGCGAGCTGATTGTTGATGGCTTTCTCAATGACTTTGGCAGGGAATGGGAGGAGCGAGATGGGGCGGTAATTTTTTAGTTTGGTGGGGTCAGCTGTGGGCTTTTTCAGAAGGGCGCTGAGTTTGGCGTGTTTCCAGCTTTCTGGGAATGTGGCGGAGTTGAGGGAGCAGTTGATGATGTCTCGGAGATGGGGTGCGATAATGGAGTTTGCTTTGTTGAAGATGTGATGGGGGCATGGGTCTGTAGGGGATCCTGAGTGGATGGAGTTCATTAGGCGAATGGTGTCTTCTGTGGTGATTGGGTTCCAGTCGAAAAGGTTATTCGGAGGAGTTACAGGTTCGGAGGTAAGTGAGGTTGACTGGTTTACGGGTTGGTTGTCAAAGCTGTTATGAATGTCGGCGATTTTGTCATGGAAGAATGAGGCTAGGGAGTCGCAGAGGACTTGAGAGGGGGTGATGTTGTTTGAGCTGGAGGTGGGGTTGGAGAATTCTTTGATGATGTTGAAAAGTTCTTTGCTTTTGTGGGCGTTGTTGTCTAGTCGGTCTTTGAGTGCTGATTTCTTGGCTGTCCGGATTAGTTGGTGGTGTTTGCGGGTGGCGTTTTTGAAGGCGGCTTGGGTGATAGTGTTTGGGTCTTTTTTCCAAGTTTTCTTGAGGGAACGACAGAGCTTCCTGGATTTTTTTAAGGTCATCGTTGAACCAGGGGGCGTTCTTGCTGCCTTGTTTGATTTGATGTTTTTTCAAGGGAGCTAGTTTGTCGGCTGTTTGGGTTAACCATTGTGTGAAGTTGATGGCGGCTTGGTTAGGGTTCGTCGAGTAGGCCGAGGGTTTTTGAAGAAGCGATGTGGAGATCTGGTCGATGGTGATTTTGTTCCAATTTCTTCGCAGAGTTGGTTGAGGGAGGTTGTGGATCGTGGTCTCATTGTAAATGAAGTGGATGCAACTGTGGTCCGTCCAGTGGAGGGGTGTGGTGTGCGTGAAGGAGATATGCTTGCTGGAAGTGAAGATAGGGTCGAGTGTGTGTCCTGCATAGTGTGTGGAGGTGTTAACAAGTTGTTTGATTCCAAGATTGGCGAGGTTGTCCAGGAGGGTGGTAGTGTTACTGTTGTTGCTCTTTTCCAGGTGGAAATTGAGGTCTCCCAGTAGAATGTATTCTTCCGAGGTGAGGGCGTGTGGGGTGATGAAGTCAGTGATGTCTTCGCTGAATCTAGTGCGGGGTCCTGGTGGCCTGTAGAGGAGGGTGCCTCTAAGTGAAAGAAGAAAGAGAAGAACCTCAGAAAGGGGTGCAGAGAGTGGGTCCAGAGCCTTTGCTGTGCACCATGCCACAAATTTGTTCCACCTGCAGGCGTATACCGATTTTGAGGAGGGACGCCTGGCTGCCAGAATGATATCACAAACTTCGGGAGGCAAGTCAAATGGCCTCAACTGCCGCTGCTCAATCTCCAAGCATGTAGGTGGAGACTGGACAGGTTCGGGTGCATAACCTTCCCCTGCTGCTGCGACAGAAGGTCCTCCCGAAGAGGAAGACGTATCGGGGGATCGACTGACATGCTGAGTAGCTCGGGATACCAGTATCTTCGTGTCCAGTCCGGAGCCACAAGAATAACCTGGGCCCAGTCGTGCCTGATCTTCTTTCAGCACTCTGGGCAGAAGTGGTAGAGGCGGAAAGGCGTACAATAGACCGCAACTCCACACGCGACAAAAAGAGTCTCTGAGTGGGTGCCGCCTTCTGGCATAGGGTCCACGACCCCACCCCACCCTGTTTGTTGCAGTACCACATGGCGGTGGTGTTGTCCGTGAACACCTGCACTACACTCCCCCGGACAGAGGGGAGGAATGCCTTCAGTGCTAGTCGGATCTCCCGCAGCTCCTAAAGGTTGATATGGAGCCGGGACTCCGCCGGAGACCAGAGGCCTCTGATCTCCGCCTCTCCCATGTTACCTTCCCAGCCCAGGAGGGATGCGTCCGTCACAACTACGTGCTCAGGGTGAGGTAGGGAGAGGGATCTGCCATTGACCCATTCGCGGTCCGTGAGCCACCACTGCAGCTGTTTCGCAGTGCCCTCCGAAATCAAGACATGATCGGACAAGTTGCCCTGATGCTGGGCCCACTGAAACTTGAGGTCCCACTGCAGAGCCAACATCCGCCATCGGGCGTGATGCACCAGAAGGATGCAGGAGGCCATCAGCCCCAGAAGCCGCAGCGTCAACCTGACCGAGACTCGGGATAAAGGCTGAAAGATTGGAATCAGAGCCTTTATATCCCGAACCCGCTGTTCGGGTGGGTAAACCCGAAACTGCGCCGAGTCGAGAGCCGCTCCGATGAAGAGGAGCTTCTGAGAGGGACACAGGTGCGACTTCGGCACGTTGATGGAGAACCCCAGCGAGTGCAGGAGGTCGGCCGTACTTTGGAGATGGCTGACGACTGTCTGGGGCGAACCCGCCTTCAACAACCAGTCGTCGAGGTAGGGGAAGACTGACACCCCTAACCTGCGCAGATGAGGTGCGACCACCGCCATCACCTTCGTGAACACCCGTGGGGCGCTGGTAAGGCCGAAGGGGAGCACGGTAAACTGAAAGTGCTCGTGGCCTACCGTGAACCGCAGGTAACGCCGGTGGGCCGGCAGGACGGGGATGTGAAAATAAGCGTCCTGCAAGTCCAACGCTACCAGCCAGTCTCCAGGGTCCAGGGCAGCTAAGACCTGAGCCAAAGTCAGCATCTTGAACTTCTCCTTTCGGAGGAAGCCGTTGACGTTCCGTAGGTCCAAGGTAAGGCGTAGGCCCCCTTTGCCCTTCTTGGGTACCAGAAAGTAGTGGGAGTAACAACCACACCCTACTTCTGGCCCAGGAACGAGCTCGATGGCCCCCTTGGCCAAGAGGGCCGTGACTTCCTCTTGCAGAAGTTGCAAGTGATCCCCCGACACGCAGTGGAATTGCGGTGGCATGACTGGAGGGATCGCCTCGAAGGGGAGGGAGTAGCCCCTTCGGACGATCTGCAGCACCCACCTGTCCGACGTGACAGTGCGCCAGTGGGAGAGGTGATGGCGAACCCTGCCTCCCACTGGCGTCACATGGGCCTGAAAACTCGGATTAGGAAGGTTTTGAGGCAGGTGCTGCGGAGGTGGTGTGGACTGGCCTCGCCGTTGTCCCCGACCGCCGCCACGGCGGTTTCCAGACCGCCACCGCGCTGTTGAACATTCTGCGGTGCGTGGCTGGCAGCACGTGTGGGGGCTCCCCTTCCTTGGCCACGAAAGGAGCGAAAGGCACCCGATTGCTGGCGTGTGGCCGAGAGGCCCAAGGACTTGGCAGTAGCCCTGGAGTCCTTAAAACGCTCAAGCGCATGGTCTGCCTTGTCGCCAAAGAGGCGACGGCCATCGAACGGCATGTCCAGAATTGTGGCCTTGACATCGGCCGAAAAGTTGGCGGACCTCAACCAGGCGTGGCGTCGAACCGCCACCGTCGTTGCCATCACCCTGCCCAGTGAGTCAGTGGTATCCAGCCCACACCGGATGGAATATCGCGCTGCATCTCGGCCCTCCACAACGGTTTGGGCAAGTTTAGCCCGGACCTCCTCCAGACATTGTGCCAGCACGTCCGCGACTGCGTCCCACAGGGTGTGGGTGTAGCGGCCCAAGAGACAGTCCGTGTTGATAGACCGCAGCCCTAAGCTTAGGGACGAGAACACTTTCTTCCCAAACTGTTCATATCTCTTGAATCCCCGGTTGTGGGATGTTTGTGTGGTGCTTTTGTAGGAAGAAGAAGACGTGTCTGCACTGATGTTTTTGGATGCGCCTCTATAGAAGGAGCATCGAAAGGAGCCACGTGTGGCTGGAGATTGTAATGCTCCCATGGATTTAGCAGTCCCTGTGTCCTTTTTCATTTTTTCTAAGGTTGTGTCTACAGCTGGTCCAAAAAGTTGTTCCTGGTTGAACAGCTGGTTGAGGATAGTTGTTTGTACCTCCTGTTTGAAGCCAGAGATGCGCAACCAGGCATGTCTTCTTAGTAACACAACCAGTGTTAATGGACCTTGAGACTGTGTCTGCTGCATCAAGGGCACACTTGATTGATGCATTAGTTATTAATTTACCCTCTTGAATCAAATCATTGGCCTTGGTCTTATATTGATCAGGTAAATGTTGAAATAGGGTTTCCAGTTGGTCATAGGTGGGCCCTATCATACCTTGCAAGTAGTGACTGTGTGTTGGCTATCCTCCAGTAATTAGATGCTTGGGCAGCAACTCGTTTGCTGGAAGCATCTAATAATTTAGATTCTTTGTCCGGAGGTGGCTCATCATGGGAGGTATTGAGAGTTGGCACGTTTTCTAGCATTGGTAACCACTAGGGAATCTAGAGGGAGTAGACCCTTGATGTAGGTGGGATCATTGGTAGCGGGTTTATATTTTTGGTCAATTCTTGGATTGAGAATCCTCGCCCTAACAGGGTCTTTGAATATGTCGAGGGCATGTTTTATGACACCTTTTAACATTGGCAGGGTTTGTACAGTCTTTAGTGTCTGTTCAAATGTGTCTATTAGGAAGTTCTCCTCTGTAGGGTACGAATGCATTTGAACACCATGGTATTTAACAGCTCTATTTACAAGGTGCTAAAACCAATATTGTCATCTGGGGGAGATGGCTTTGTGGGGTAACCATGGGGATCAGGGCGGTGTGGAGGATCTACTGGGTGATCATAATCATCCCAGTCGTCTTGTGGCACGTCTTTGTCGTCATCAGGGTCAGTAAAAGGGTCATTGTTCCCTCCCCCATCCCCTGAATCATCAACAACCTGTGGTAGTGGTGAGTCTGGTGAAAGTATAGGAGAATGTGAAGGAGAATTTGGAGGAGAGACAGGCTTAGTGAAAAGAACAGGAGAAGAGGGTGGGAAAGGCGTACAGACTTTCCTCTTTACAGGCACAGTCTTTTCTCTTTACAGGCACCTGAGGGATGTCTGGGGTGTCCAATTCTTGTGTGAAACAGTAGTCACATGTCCTGTTTTTGGGTCTATGTGGAGAATCTTTTGTTTGGTATCTATAGGATCTGGTTGAAAAAGTTCTTCCTCTTCGGTATATGCTTTCGGCACCGATTTTTTCGGGTCAGAGCGAGGTTTGGATTTCGGCTCCGGAGCCTCGGAAAGTGGTTTTGGATCCTTCGGCTTCGATGTTGAGGGGGAAATCTTTTTCGGTTCTGAATGTTTTTGTTTCAGATCTGATGCTTTTTGTTTCAGCGCAAAGGTGGTCGGTGCCAATGTCTTTTTTAGGGTAGGCTGCGTTCCCGGCTTGGGTGCCGATGGTGCCTACGGGACACTGATATGCTGCTTGCTCGGTCCCGAGCCGCCGGAAGGCTTGTCCTTCATCTTCGGAGCCGGGTCGAGGTCGGGGCTTCTGAAGCTTTATTTTGGTCGAGACGAAGGCCAGCGGGCAATGTTTTGACCAAAGCCTTCTTTTTTTCAGGTTGGGGTATGGGCAGTTGTACTCACTCGTTGCCCTGGAGTGATGCGGTCGTCAGAGTCGTCTGCTTAGGACACGATTTCCAGATCCACAGAATCCTCCTCCGGGACATCGGGACATTTGTCAAAGATATCCACCGGCACCGGAGCTGCTCTCTGCGCCATGATGTCTGGTCGGGCCTGGCGATCACGGATGGTCTTTTTGGATCGAAAGGAGGCGCAGGCCAAGCAATTATTCTCGTTGTGCTCGGGCGAGAGACAGAGATTACAGACCTTGTGGTGGTCACTGTGTGGGAATTTACCTCGACACTGGGAGCTTTTTTTAAAGGGAGTCCTTTCCATGAGCCGTAGGCCCGAATGGCGTCGATAGGCCTAGCGGCCCGCGTCGATAGGCCTAGCGGCCCGCGTCGATGACTGGAATCGAATATTTGAGGAGGGCGTCGAAGATCACGTGATCGGAAACAATACTGTCGAGTTTTTGATGGTTTGCGCGTCGAAATGGTTTGGAGAATACGGTGCCGAACCGAAGCACAGAAGTTACTTCTGAACCCAATGGCAGAAAAAAAACATCTGAGGATGGAGTCGATGCCCGTGCGCACTATCGTCCGAGGGAGGAGTCACCTATTTCATGACTACAAAAGACTTCTTCCAAAGACAACAACAAGGTGCAAGCATCCGAGCCAAACACCAGATGGCGATCTATGCAACAGTATGAATTCCGCAGCTCATATGCCTCAAACAGGTTTTTTCCCCCCGTATTTGCGTGAGTCACAGGAAGGTCAGATGAAGCAATGGAGAAGAGTAATGGTGTCAGAAGGTTTATATCCAGTGTTAATGGCGGAGAAACAGTCAGGGAGTAAGTGTAAGGAGAAAACAAAACATATTAATGTGTCAGGATATGGTGAGTCAGATGATGAATTATTGGAGGACATTTTAACTAAAAACCCTCCACCGTACCAAAGACCCAGTAGAGTCACCCCAAATGCACCCATAATGGGAACGCCCTTAATTCCACAAATTTTGCATGATATATCCGTCAATCGGGTGCTTCAAGACAATTAAGTAGAAACAGGGAAGAATTAGTACAGAAAATAGGCCAATTGAATTCAAACCCTGAAGCATTGACAGTACCAGTGACTATAGGCCCTGTTATTCCATTATATGGAGATGAGTTGCCCCAAACCTCAAGCGGTAACAACTCTTTTGAGTAACCCTAGTAAGGAGGTAATAATATCTGATTATCAAGTCAGTGAGTGTTATTCCGTTATTTCATCAATGGATCTACTGATAAGAGAATAAGAGATAAGAGAATCTGTAAGTGAAACCACAAAAAGAGTTACACCCAGTAGTTCAAAAGAAAGAAGGTTTGTGATACCCTTGAGGAACTAGAAGTTCAACAACGGTAACTCCAGAAGATTTGGAAAGATAGGCACAGGGAATAGAAAACAGAGCTCAGCTTGAAAGTAGAATTGGAAGAGATGATAGCTGGAAATGTGGTAATAGACAGATTGAACCATTACAATTAGGAAGAGTTGTTGTTTATATGTAGGAGAATAACCAGAAATGAAAAAGTGTTTCATGAGAAATTGACAGAGCTTGCCTCAGAGATTGAAATAGATATAGGGAGATCGAAATTGTTACAGAAACCATATCAAGTGGAGTTTACTGATAAGGATTTGGAGAATATGAACGTGTGTGGTAAGAAACTACAGGTAAAGGAGTTAATTAATATTTTGCAAAAATGGGTAGACATTGACAAGTGGAGAACTAGGTGCACAAGGAAGATGGCGGAAGCTCAGGCAAAGGAAGCGTCATCTGCACACTTGGTAAAAGAATCAGAAAAGGTAGAAAGAGTGTGTCCCATGAGAGAGGTTCCTGGTGGTGGATATGCTCATGTTCCGTGGAGCCAATAAGATATTTTGTCATTTACAAATGATTTCACTTGATTAAGAGAGAAACCAGTTGAATGGTACAAAAAATTCGAAAGAATTGAGAAAGTTTCGAAGGCTCTATTTAAGGATCTGGATGAGTTGTTTGACATAGTGGTACCTATTGATTTATGGACGGAGTGTAAAATTACAGTTGATTGGCCAAGCGAGGAATATCTGAGAGACTCGAAAACAGGGGCACCCTCAGATGAGGTGATGAAAACATATCATTGAGTAATTACTTTACTGAAAGGGAAAATCCCCCCCAAAGAAACAGATTGGGTATAGATAGATAGAACAACTCAAGAGCCAAATGAGTCTGTACATGCGTATTATGAGCGACTGCTACAGGTGTTTAAGCAGTATAGTGGCTTTGAGAACATTGGAGTTGAGGATATGGGACATTTCATGTATCAGTTTGTGTATGGTCTGAAGCCGGAGATTAGTCAGATGATTCAGCAGCACATGTTGTGCTGGTAATGCAAACCGATTGATAATATTTTGAAATACGCGAAATATTGTGGTACCGGTATTGAGGCAAGGCATAGAAAGCTAAAAGAGAAAATTATGTGGGCACAAGTGAAATTGGCAGAACAAGAAATTAAGTTGAATAGTCAAACTGATAGTCAGAGGAAAGAACAGAATCAGAGTGATCATGCGGTTAATGGTGGTAAATCAAGAGTACGAATGAATAGAGAGGATGCAAAGAAGAAGTTTTCTTGTCATGCATGCGGAAAGCTTGGACATTGTAAGATCGAGTGGAAGAGTATTCAGAATAATAATGGGCCAAACCAAAATTCAAATCCACAGACGCAGAATGAAGTGCTAATGAATCAGCCGCAGCAGGTAGTTAATCCAGTGTCAGGTGCCACCAGTTCCTATGCCAAATGTTGTGAACCAGCCAAAATATAGTACGGACACCGGATTTCAAGGAGGAAGCAGTGAGAAAAATTCTGTGGTTTTACAATATCTTTTACAGAATAATGATGATGAATGTAAATTTTTGCAATGATGGGGCCTGAGGGGGGACGAAGAGGACTGTGTACTTGGCGCATTCTTACCGGTAAATCAGTCAGGTCCATTTGTTGATGGGAAAGTGGAAGGTAATGATATTACTTTTCTATTGGAACTGGTGCTACCCATTCTACTGTGATAACAGCAGACATCCCAAACCTACCCCTCTCGGGAGATTCAATCCAAGTTGTCAGAGTTTCAAATCAACAAATTAGAACCCCAATCACAGAACCAATGGAAGTGCAGATTGGAAATTTCAAAGACATGCACAGATTCATAGTTTGTGATTCTAGTCTAGTAAACCTATTAGGAAAAGATCTGTTGTGCAAAATGAATTGCACAATCTACTGCACACTATATGGTGTTGCTTTTCAAACCCCTGATGAAGATATTGTATATAAAATAATGCTTGCTAAACAAGGCACGGAGGTAGATGAAATGTATTCTTTAATGACAGTAAATGATTTACCAGAAGAACTGAAAACAGTGAACCCAGAAGTGTGGGATTTTTTTTCACAACCATTTTTATTAGGAGTTCAATCAAGTTTCAGTACAGCCCTCCACAATCAGGAGGAGACTGTCAACGGCAGATATGAAAAGATATAGCATTGATATAGCATTGAACCCAATACATAGAGCAAATTTTGAAACTACACCCGCCCACCAATCCCAACACCCCACCCAACCCCGTCCACTACCCACCCCTTATCCCACCCTAACCCGGTGCACGTGATTACAGTTCAGCCATAGGAGATGGTATACAAGGGTGGAGCCGGCAAACAGTCTAGGGCGTGGGGTCAACATCCTGCGGCAGTGCATCATCCATGTCCATGGGAGGGTCGAGGGTCAAGCCTCTGTAATCCGCCCACCGTTTCCATATTTTGAAATGTTTGCGGGGACATCCCCGAGCTTCAAAAACAGGCTGCTCCAAACCCATGAGGAAGTCCAGGCCCGCCTTCCAGGCACTGAGGGGGTGGGGGGGGGGGGGGGTGCGCGCTCGCTCTTCCAGGCCTGCGCCAGGTCCCTCTTCGCCACCACCAGCCCCAGTAACAACAGATGGCGCTTGTATATGTTGCCCCCAATGTTTTCTAGAACATGAAGAAGGCCCAGCCTAGGGGTACGGGGCAGGTCCCACCCCAACACCTCAGACAGACAGTCCCAGACCCCGGTCCAGAATCGCGTAAGCCTCACACAAGACCACACAGTGTGAAAAAGGGTGCCCCTTTCAGAACCACATCTCAAGCACTCCGGAGTCGCAATGAGGCCCGCCCGCCACAAACGGTCTCTTGTGAAATAAGCTCGGTGAAGGTACTTGAACTGGATGAAGCGGAGGCGGACCGCAATAGCAGCACCACGGGGGGATTCAAGGGCCTCGCGCCAGTCGTCTTCATCCAGGGGACCAACATCCACCTCCCACGAGGCCTTCAGTGTCGAGAGCGAAGGGGAGCAGGGTGTAACCAAGGAGCGGTAAATCTGGGAGGCCTTCTTGTCACCCAAATCCCCCATAAACAGTTTCGCCTCAATGGGACTAAAGTCCGGGAGCTGTTCCAGTCCCACCAGGCTAGGAGTAAGAGCGTGACGAAATTGGAGGTAACGAAAGAACTGAGACCTGGGCATGTTGAATTCAGAGCTGAGATCCTGAAAGGATTTAAGAGTGGTGCCAGAGAGGACATGTCCAAGGGACGAGATCCCGATCGCGTCCCAACCGTCGAATCCCTGCAGAGACGCAAGCGCCGGTAGCAGGCCATTACGCCAAAACGGAGTCTCAGCCGTCAGCCTACCCCACCAGCCCATACGGTGCAGGGCCCTCCGCCAGACCGCGAAAACCACCTGGGTGACCCGCGGGAGCAGTCGCCTCCGCACGGCCGAATACAGCAACGTGTGGAGGGAGGCGTCGCCCATTAGAGAGTGCTCCAGAGCATAGGCCGGGTCACAGCGGTCCCCATACCACCACTCATTAAGCACTAGGAGATGGGAGGCCTGATAGTAGGACAATATATCCGCGGTTGCCAAGCTGCCGCAGTAAGTCGAGAGGAAGCACGTACGTAGCGCCACCCTGGAGGCACCCCCAGCCCACAGAAATCTGCCCAACACGGAGTCAACACTGCAGAACCACTGCGGGTCAATCGGGTAGGGATGATTCTGTAGTTGGTAGAGGAGACGGGGCAAGGCCACCATCTTAAAGATGGCCGAACGACCGTAGATGTTAAGAGGCATACGCGTCCATGTCTTGATGTCCAACTGGACCCGGTCCCAAACCGGCTGGATGTTCCGGCTCCACGCCTCCGTGGGCGAGGCCGAGAGGAAGACTCCCAGGTATTTCACACCCCCCACTGCGATCTGAAGGGACGCAGCCCAAGGACACTCAACCGCGCTACCTCCCAGCACCCATAGGGTCGACTTGCGCGGGTTAAGGAAGAGCCCCGACGCCCGACCAAAGCCCTGCATCAACTCTAGGACTCGAGGGCCTGTATGCCGCAGGTCAGTCATGAAGAACAGCACATCGTCCGCATATAAAGCGATGCGGTCCGCGTGATCCGCACTCCACACAAAGCCACGATAGATGGCATCATGGCGTACCCTGGCGGCCAACGGTTCCATGGCCAGCGCGAAAAGGTAGGGGGAGAGCGGACACCCTTGACACGTGCCCCTGGTCACTGGGAATCAAGCCGAAGCCGCCCCCGAGACACGTACCGAGGCTGTGACCTCAGTATAGAGCAGGCGGACGTAAGAGATGAAGACCGGGCCGAGGTTCAGCAGCGGTAAAAGAGTGAAGAGGAACGTCCAGCTGACCGAATCAAAGGCACTATCGATGTCGGCCAACAATAACGCCGCCTGATCCTCCGAAGATCCGATCGCATCTATCGCAGCCTGTGCCCGCCGTATATTGTGCCGCGTCGCCTGGCGTGGCATGAAGCCTGCCTGATCCGGGTGAACAAGGGCTGAAATATGGGGAAGCAAGCGGTTCGCGAGCGCCTTGGCAAGGAGCTTGGCCTCGAAGTTAATAAGGGATATGGGGCGATAAGATTCATGGCGGTCCGGCGGCCTTCCCGGCTTCTGGAAAACCACGATTTCGGCATGGCGCCAGTCCGGTGGGAGGCGGCCCTGCTCCCGCGCCTGCTCCAGGGCACGCAGGTAATGCGGCCCGAGCTGCAGATGGAATTTTTTATAGAATTCGCTGGGAAAGCCGCTCGGTCCCGGCGCTTTGCCCACATTTAGTTGACCCAGCGCGTCACCGAGCTCCTCAGCCGTCAGGGGAAGATCCAAGGCGTCACGCACCTTGTCAGATACAGCGGATGGGGGAACCGACGTGAGATAGTCTGCAATATCAGTAGGGGAGAGAGTCTCCCGGGAGGTATATTGACGCCCATAATATTGCGCAAAGCTCGTGGCGAGAGTGGCCGGGTCTGTAATCGCCACACCCGCGGCATCGACCAGACCCGGGAGTGTAAGGGGCTGCAAAGTTTGTTGACAGAGCCTATGGAGCATTGAGCAGGACTTGCCGCCCCACTGGTAGACCCGGCTACGGGTGGCCAACCACGCCTGACGAGCCTCGTCCAATAAGACCGAGGAGTAAGATTGCTGCGCCTGCAGGAGCAGTCGCAGGGCGACATCATCCGCCGCCTCTCTGTGGCGAGCCTCAAGGTCTTCCACCCGCCCCGCAGCAGCAGCAATGCCCTCCAGCCGAGTCCGGCGAGCAGATGCACACCATGCAATATCAATACCCCGCAGAGTGGGCTTCATGGCCTTCCAGACGGTCACAGCTTCCACCCCCCCGGCAAGATTGTCCTGCCAGTATTGGGCTATTGCGCCACAAAGATGCCGGGAGTAGTCAGGGCGCTGCAGATGCCACGTGGACATCCGCCACCTGAAAGGTTGGCGCGCTTTATGCAGATCTATCTGGACTGCCACAGGGGAATGGTCGGAGAGCCCGCGAGGCCGAATCGCCGCCCCCTTCACTCTAGCAAGGAAGGCCCTCGGAACAAACACATAGTCCAGGCGCGAAAGGGAGCCATGGACCGCTGAAACGTACGTGTACTCGCGTCGCTCTGCATGCAAGTGCCTCCACACATCCGCCCATCCCAGACCACCCATCAGAGCCCCCAGCCGCGTGGGGGAGGACAATGGTGCCACCCCAGGCCTCCGCTGTCGGTCCATAGCCACATCCACCACATCGTTCCAGTCACCACCTATCACAGCCAGGGAGTCGGGGAGTTCAGTCCATAGGGCAAACAACCGCTCAGCCAAGGCCCATTGCAGGGGAGGGGGAGCATACACACAGCCAAACACCACAGGCTCCGCACCAATCTTCCCTTGAATAAACACAAAACGCCCCTGGGGGTCGAGCCACTGATGCTCGTGAGTGTATGCCAGCCGCCTATGAATAAGAATGGCCACCCCCCTGGAGCCCCTAGCAAACCCCGCATGGAACACCTGGTGGAAGCCAAAGCGCTGCAGACTCAGGGCTTTCGTACCCAGCATGTGCGTTTCTTGAAGAAGGAGCACATCCGCCAGGTCCCTCTTGGCCCAGCGAAGCACCGCCCCCCGTTTAATCTTGTCCAAGAGACCCCGGACATTCCAGCTAAGAACATGCATGGAAGCGCCAGAAGGCGCTAAACGGGGGACATCAACCATCATTACGACACACCCAGCCCCACAATCCCCGGCTCCCGGCCCAGGCCCCAGACCCCTCAATAGCATAGGTCAGAAAGATCATGTGCACCCCAGAAAACAGTACCCCAATACCCATTACCCCCAGTAAGCAAACCCCCCCCAACAAGCCATCTAACAACCCAAGACCCCCCACCCCAATACCTCAAGAAACAATGAAGTATCTGTCGCGGCATACGGTACTTCAGGCCCAGAACAGAGCGCCGAAAGTCAGACATGCCAATGGATCCCAGACAACCCCCTATCACTAACCAAGCACACTCCCAAAAACACCCCCCAAACCCAACAGGAGGAGGCAGCCCTCAGAATCTGCCCCCAACCCCCCCCCCCCAAAGGTTAAGCACAATCAATAACATTGTACAATATAGTGCATTTGTTCACACGAGTCCCATACAGAAACCTAAGAGCTAGGTAATACTGCACCAGACGAAGTCCAAATCGTCGAGCAGCAGGTAGTCGCCGCAGCCGGCAGCCACAATAGAAATGCAAAGAGCCAAAAGTCGGTGAGCAGTGGTCAAGGCCCCTTGCCAGAGTGATCCGTCTCCGGCTGCGTGTCCCCCAGGAGGGGGTCTCGAGACAAGGACCTCCGCCTCGAACGAGACTTGCGATGCCGCTTCCCTTTGGCCTGGTGGTCGTTCCGCTCCTGAGAAGAACTGCATGAGGAGCCGGAGTGCAGCCCCAGTTGGACGTGTGGCCGGAGTCGGACAGCCTCGTCTGTCCAAGCAAAGACAGCCTCCGGGGAGTCAAAAAAGTGGGTCCTTGAGTTGTAGATGACGCGGAGGCGGGCCGGGTACAGCAATGAGTATTGAATTTTCAGGCCCCGGAGCTTGGCCTTGGCCGCCAGAAAGGAATGTCGCTCCTGCTGGACCAGCTTGGTATAGTCCGGGAAAATCATAATTTTGCAGTTATCGAACAGCAGGGTACCCTTGAGTCGTGCCTCCCGGAGGATGACGTCCCTGTCATGGTAATTTAGGATCTGAGCAATGATCGGGCGAGGCCGCTCCCCAGCCGGCGGCTTCTATGTCAAGGCGCGGTGGGCACGCTCTACCACAAAACAGCGCGACAGGGTATCCGGGGGTAGCCAGCTCTCCAGCCACCGGGTTAGGAAAACATCCATAGGCCCTTTCTCGCAGTCCTCCGGAAAGCCGACGAAATGCAGATTATTCCGCCGTGCCCGCCCTTCGGCATCCTCCACACGGAGCGCCAGGCCCCGCTGCGTCTGCTCCAGGTCGGCAACTCTCCTCTTCAGTGCACCGACATCGCCCTCCACCGTCGTGACCCTGGTCTCTGCCTCCGTGATGCGAGCGACCGCGTTGCGAAGGTCCTGGCGCAACAGCATCACATCGGCGCCCACCGCGCCGATCTTCGCATCCAACATATCACGGGATTGTGTGATGGCCGTCAGCAGCTCTGCATTGTCCGGGCCTGTCGCCTGACCCCCTCCGGTAGCCCCGGCACCACCCCCGGGGCCTGTGAACTTGTCGATGGGCCCCTTCGTGGCTGCAGTAAGACCGCCTTTGCCTCTCGTCATGGCCGCCGACGGGGTAGTCCGGTGATCGGCACGGGGCGTCCGCGACACACCAGTCCCTCGGGTCCACTCGCCCCCAGCTCGTCAAGATATAGGCCAGTTCCAGGGGGGGGGCACTCCACCAAGGCACAGGTATCACAAGGCAGGGGCCCAGGGCGGAATCGCCGGAATGGCGCCACCAGACCGTCCGCCCCAGGTGGCGCAGCCGACCCACGAGTCTGCTAGGGCAGGTCGATCGGGATACACCTCCGGTCCACACAACCAATTCGTCGGGACCACTCTCCACCGGGAAGGCACGCGGGCCCCCTGTCCCGCAGCTCCAGCGATTCTGCTCCGGCGGTGCGGGCTGAAATGGATGACGCCTAGCCGGCTTCAGGGCTTCCCGGCGGGCAGGAGAAAAATCGAGGCCCCGGCTCACCACGCGGCAGGTAGGCCCAGCATGCACGGACCCCAAAGGCCACGCCAGCGGAGGTCTGGGGCTCCAACAACCACACCACTGTATTCCGCCGGGCTCCAGCAAACTCCTGCACTAGCAAAGGCGAGGGAAGAGGGTGTAGGGCAAGGATAAATTAGCGGATAAGGATCGGGCCGGCAGGAGCTCTACAGAGCCGCGTCCGCCATCTTCGCCCTCGAAGCCACGCCCCCGAAGTGTGGGATTTTACAGGAAAATAAATAGGGCTAAAGTCAAATGTAGATCCAGTGAAGGTGACCGTGAAAGAAGGTGAGGTTTATCTCAACACGGTGACAATACAAAATGAGTCCAGTAGTGAAAGCAGGAGTTGCTTCAGAAATTGAATTATGATTGAACAAGGCATTTTAAAGGAAATAATTAGTAGTCCTTGTAATTCGCCTATAGTGGGACTTAGAAAGCCAAGCGGAAAATACAGTATAGTGCATGATTTGAGAAAAATCAATAAAATTGTAGTACCTTGTTGTCCCGTCGTGCCAAATCCAGCAGTGATTCTTTATCAGATACCCTGGAATGCAGGCTGGTTTACAGTAATTGATTTATGCCAAGCACTTTTCTCTATTCCTTTGCATCCAGACAGTCAGTATCTTTTTGCCTTTAAGTTTGAAGACCGTATTTTGGCATGATGCAGAGTTCCTCAAGGGAATACAGAGAGTCCCTTGATGTTTAATCAAATCCTGAAAAAGTGTCTGGAGAAATGAGTCATGCCCAGAAATTCAGTTCTGGTACAATACATTGATGGCCTACTAGTGGCATCAAAATCACGAGAAGATTGTGTCACTGGATCAATTGCATTACTGAACCATTTGGCTGATGGATGACACAAAGTGTAACCAGAAAAGTTACAATTTTATCGACATGAAGTTAGATATTTGGGCCACAAAATAGAAAAAGGAGTGAGAAACGTGACCCCTGAGAGAATTATGATAATCAAGCAAATGCAGTTACCGCAGACGGAACAGTCGGCAGTGGATTGTTGGGTTTTCCCTGCTGGCAAAGCCATTGATTCAGATGACAAGAAAAAGAACGAAGGATCCAATTGTCTTGAACGATGAATACATGGAAGCATTTGTGAAATTGCAAAATTGTCTGTGTGAGGTCCCTGCATTAGGCAAGCCTGATTATACGAAAGTTTTTTTACTGTTCTGTTGTGAGAGAGAGTTGTACACTTTCAGTTTTGACACAAAGACATGGATTAGGCCGACGTCCAGTAGCATATTTTTCTTCTTCTTTGGATCCTGTTGCTTCAGCTTTACCTGGCTGCTTAAAAGCAGTAGCTGCTACTTGTATGAGTCTGGAGCAGAGTGAGTCAATTGCGATGGGACATCCTGTCAAAGTTTATGTCCCACATTCAGT
The DNA here is from genome assembly GCF_964263255.1 of Lissotriton vulgaris. Lineage (NCBI taxonomy): Eukaryota > Metazoa > Chordata > Amphibia > Caudata > Salamandridae > Lissotriton > Lissotriton vulgaris. Next base: position 1,149,294,451 of record NC_141685.1, on the reverse strand, counting down.
TGAGATTCTTTTAACAAGAACTCAAACGCAGCACCTTACCCCTAGTCAGATGACTAAGTATGAAAGAGTGATTCTTGGAATCAGATAGAGGACCTCATTTTAATAATGAAATAATTTGATTAATTTGTGAAGCATTCAAAATTGAACAAAACCTGTACTGTGCATACCATCCAGAGGCTTCTGGCGTGGTTGAGCAACTAAATGGAACAATCAAATCATGGCAAAGTAAAGTGTGTGGATCCATCACCGAAATGGCCAGACACGTTGCCTCTTGTGTTGATGGGACTCCGAAGTATTCCTGACAGAAAAACAGGATTGAGTCCACATGAGATACTCATGGGAAGGGCAATGAGACAAGCATTTATTCCTGGACATGAATTGGTAAATATAACGGATGATCTGGTATTGGACTATTGCAAAGGGTTGGCTGATCTAGTGCATTCTGCCTCTTACCAGGTTGGAGAAGATGCAATTACCAGGCAGCCATCACAGGAGCATGATTTGAATCCTGGAGATTGGGTGGTAGTGAAGAAACACGCCAGAAAGTCGTGCCTAGCACCGGGTGGGATGAACCATGTCAAGTCATACTGGTCCCTACTACGGCAGTGAAGTGTACAGGTTTACCCAATTGGATTCATGCAAGTCAAACCAAAAAAATACCAGACCCTACTGAAGAAGAACAACAACTGAGAGAACCAGTTGAAACAGCTGAAGGTTGTGAAGTCGAAGAATCTGAAGTAATAGATTCTGAAGCAATAGACGAGGAACAACAGAGCACAAGTCAGGAGGGTTGGATACCAGTGATTGATATACCTGAGGTTGTTATTCAAACGAGAAGCAGAACCAGATTATAAAGACAGGAAAGTAGTGAGGACCAGATCGTTGCAAAAGAACACGCTGAGGAAGAAGTGAACAAAGTTATTCGAGACTGAGCAGGACCAGAGAGGGAAAGAAGAACATACTCAGGCGAACAGACCTCACAACAGACCCGAGCAGGGACAGACAGGAATAGAAGAACACGTTCAGGCAGCATAAGAATCAAATGTAGTACGACCTGAACAGGGCCAGTTAGGCGAAGAAGAACACGTTCAGGAAGAAGAAGATCAATATGAAATAAGACCCGAACAGGAACACAGAGGAAGAAGAACAAGTTCAGGCAGATGAAGCCAAAATAATAAGACCTGAACAGGAACAGCTAGAAAGTGATTCTGAAGAAGAACGGATTGTGCCTAGACACCATGAAAATAAAAGAATTTTAGAAAAAGACTAAGAGAGTGAAAGTGTCTGAGACAAACAAATGAAAGACCTGAGTAAGTGAACAAGGTCACTAGTCAAACTCAGTCTAAACAGTCTAATGGGAAAAACACTCTAAGAAGTCCAAGACTGAGAATTCGGAACAATAAATTCAAGGGTCCTGAGTGGACCTACGTAATATTAGATGAATTTGAAAATTTGGGTTTGAGTGACGAAACAGAAGAAGTAAATACTGCACAGATTGATTAAGGGAAAGCGAAGCCTCCTTGAGAAACAAAGAGTTTGAACTTATAAGCAAAGAAATGAAAATAAGAGAAATCTTCTTAGACTAAAATGGCTAAAAATGAGGTTACTGAGAACCCAAAGCGAAGTTTTAAACAAAGATGCTGTAGAGCTGGCATATGTAGCGTTTTTTTAGTGGTTTCAGTATGGCTATTTTTAACAGTAGCAGTTCCTGATTTCATGATAACAAACAAACAGAATGATACAGATACTAATGAAAAGACAGCTACCATGAACGGAGATAGAGTAGTATTAGAAGCAGCAGAGGAGAAGGATTTGCATCACACAGTATCAGATAATGGCACGTCTTCAAATGTCTTCACAAAGTTGTTATTTCAGTATGTAGATACAATGGAGATTAGCGATTGTTATGTGTGTATGAAATTACTAGCTTCAGTGTCAGAAGGAGTTACATATCACCATTTACCTTTAACATATGGTATTTCATGTAGTTTACTAACAAGTTTGGTCTATAGAACACAAAGACTTCAGTAATATTATTCAAACTTAGATGTAGTATTTTCAGAACTTCCTATTTGAAAGAATATGAATCCAGTGCTTAGTAGTACAGACGCACAGTTTATCTGTGTATTTTTCCTAACAATGAAGTCAATAGATATAGTAAAGGCACAAAAAAAATAACTTAACATGTAGATTACATGAAGAAGAGAAGGTATTTTTGAATTTAGTTGAAAAAAGGAGGCAGGATTTCCAAAGAAAAGCTGCTGAACAGAAAACCCATATACCTCCATAGTATACAGCTGGTAAGGCTCATGCTGCGATGTCCCTAGATTTTGTGAAGACAGGGAAAACCTGCCTCCATAGATTAAAGACAGATTATAATATAACATATTTATTGGTTCCAGTGAATATGAACATAACTTCCTGATTTTGGGAGGTTGGGGACTAAAAGGGGGAACTGATCCAGTCTTTCCTGGGGTTTACTATGTGTGTAGGAATAATGCTTATTATACATTACTGGCACTGTGGTACCAAAGTTGCTACTTTGAGATTGTACTTCCGAAAATGTACCACGTAAAAAGAATCACTAGAAGAAATAGCTAGTTTTTTAGAAATAATAGGTGACATATTTGGGTGCATTGATACCTTCAATGGGAGTCATTCTTAATTAACTTAGAATTTGTAAATTGTCAACAGTAGTTGATCGTCTCTCGACTGATACAGCTGGGAGTTTTCATGATGATTAATACGGAGATGGTTGCGATTAGGTCTATGGTTTTACAAAACCGATTTGCGCTCGATATCTTATTGGCAGGGTGGAGTCTGTAAAATGCTGAAAGTTCAACATTGTTGCACTTACATTCCTGGCAAAAGTAAGAAAATTAAGGGATATATGCACAAGTTACTTACCTTCGGTAACAATATATCTGTATGAAACATTAGTAGTGATAGATTCCTTACCTTAGAATTACCCCCGGCATCAGACTGGATCCAGAAAGTTTTCTTCAGCAGTACCCCTGCGCGTCGGTAGTCGTCGTCGTGCGGCTCCGTGTGCGTCCTTGGCACCAAGATGATATTGCTGGAGCTACTTAGACGTGCCCATGTGCGCTAACGTCAGTTCTGTACACGACTTTCCGCACCAGGAACGCAGAGCCATACAAGAAACTTACCACTGGTGCCATGAAACTAGGGCCCTAAAAGGGATGACCTTAACCCTAGAAATCAATTCGCAGAGCGGGGAGGATGGGTGGAGCGGTAAGGAATCTAGCACTACTAATGTTTCTTGCAGATATATCGTTACCGAAGGTAAGTAACTTGTGCATCTGAAAGAAACACGTTAGTTATAGATTCCTTACCTTACAATAGATACCCCAGCAATATGAACCCCGATGGTGGGTCTGCGAACCAAGATCACACTAGAAAGTCTTGGAGAACAGAACGGCCAAATAAGCCACCTCTCCGGACTTGGCTGTTCAGGCAGTAATGCTTAGTAAACGTGTGCAGTGAGGCCCACGTAGCTGTCTGACAGATGTCAAGCAAGGGAACTCCCCGTTGCAAAGCAGTAATGGTTGCTGTCGCCCTGGTAGAATGGGCGTGTAGCCCCATTGGAGGCACCTTTTTAACTAAAGAATAACCAGCCTTAATGCACAATACGACCCACCGAGAGATGGTCCGCCTTTGCACAACCCGACCTTTCTTGTCACCCACATAGCCAACAAAGAGCTGGTCGTCCACCCGGAACTGTTGTGTGCGGTTGAGGTAGAATGAGAGCGCACGTTTATCTTGAGGGATGAGGAAGCGGAAATAAGGTGGGCAAAGTGATGGCCTGCCTGATGTGAAAGGCAGTGACAACATTTGGCAGAAAAGAAGGACGAGTCCTCAGAACAACTTTGTCCGGATGGACAGAGAGAAAAGGAGGTTTAGAATAAAGAGCCTTGAGCTCACTCACTCTTCTGGCAGAGGTGATGGCAACCAGGAAAGCAGTCTTTAAAGTTAGAAGACGAAGAGGACAGTTGTATAGTGGCTCAAAGAGAGCACACATCACATAGGTCAGAACCAGATTCAAGTCCCACTGAGGCATTTTGAAAGGAACAGAAGGGAAAACATGAGTAATGCCTTTCAATAATCTATTTACAACAGGGGACCTGAAAAGGGAAGGCTGATCTGGAAGCCATAAAAAGGCTGAAATGGCAGAGAGATAGCCCTTGATAGTGCCCAGAGCAGAGCCCTGCTGGGCCAAAGAGGAGATATAGAAGAACCTCTGAAAGTATGGCAGAAAGGGGATCCACAGCCTTTGCTGTGCACCATGCCACAAAGTTATTCCAACTGCAGGCGTATACCGTTTTAATGGAGGGAGGCCTTTAGGGACCGCTCCTGCAAAGTCTTTGGCGCCTTGGCCTGGCAGTCGGGGCACGACTTTGAGTTGTGGTCGCGCCCCAGGCAGTAAAGACACGCGCCGTGTGGGTCCGTCACCGACAGTCCGCACAGTTTTTAAAGCTGGGCATCCCTACACCACCAGGAGTCAATCGACTCGAGAAAATAAGAGAAAAGACCTCAAAAAAGCTCAGTCAAAAAGTGACTGGGGGTACTAGCTCTTTCCAGATCTGCGCTTGCTGGTGCGGAAAAAGAAAAACTGACGTCAGCGCGCGTGGGCGCGTCTATGTAGCTCCAGCAACGTCATCTCTGCGCCAAAGACGCAATTAGAGCCGCACGACAACACCTACCGACGCACAGGGTAACTGCTGACTAAAACTTTCCGGATCCAGTCTGACGCCTGGGGGTAATTCTAATGTAAGGAATCTATCACTACATGTTTCTTTCAGATTAAGAAGATTACAAAACTTCATGAAAAATTCAAACCATTGGTGGTTGACAGTGTATGGGAGAGACTGAGTATTTCTTCAATAGGGACTTGGTTTACTGATTTAGGGAAAAGTGTTTAAGGTCAAATAATCCTTCCAGTAGTTGGATTAACAATAATAGTTTTAATAATAATGATTTGGTGTAAGTGTTGCAGAAACAAAGGGAAGGGAAGAACATATGAAGTGAATGGAAAGGGAAAGAAGAATGAAGAAATCCAAAAGGAGGAAATGAAGGGTAGAATTTATCAAAATAATTAAAAAGATTTAGAAGACAAAGATGAGGTCAAGTTGGCATCTGGTTTGGGATAGGTAATTTTGCGATGGCTCAAAATGCCATCAGAGAGAGGATTGATAGAGCAAGGACTCGTAGAAAAGAGACTTGCTCGGAATAAATACTCTCCTTTAACTACCTAACAAGTTAATAATTACGTATTTTGTAAAACTAATGCGCATCACATAAAAACGAGGGTTAGAGAAGCTTGCATATGTGTTTACTAATGATAACCATTCGAACAAACGTATAAAACTGCTTTAACTGGGAAATCTTTCCTGCGCATGCGTCAACTGCATCTGCCCAATGTGACGTGGTAACGCTTGGAGGGAAATTCTTGACTATGACCAGAAGGCACTTAAATGGAGTCTTAAAGACTCACGTGTATGGCACCTGCTTAGCCAAAGCAAAGACTGGCTATTTTACTAATGCCGGGAGATTATTAGTAAGTAAAGGGGGTTAGAGTAGAGATGGGTGGTATACAGTGAACCATTTATTTTTTAAAGTAACATCTATCTTTCTGACTTTATCACTAGTGTGCAATTGGGCCTCATGTATGTCCGAAGTGAGCAGAGTCATGTGGTTTTTGCGCGTGACAAATGAAAGTTAACCTGTTAGGATGACGTGTGGGTTGAGAAGAGGAAAAGGCCACAGTCTGCCAGAAGCCTGAGAACCGGCAGTGAAAAACCTAAATTAATGTGACTACCTCTTCAAGTTAAACATTTGTTGCAAATGTAATGTGAATGCAGGTGGGAAAATAAAATATGAATACAAATTAAGGGGGATGGGTTTGTTAACAATGGCCTAACTGAAAAGAGTCATATGTAAGCATGGTGTGACCAATCAGAATTAATATTTTTACGATATTGAAACTTTAGTGGGTGGCACATGAAGAACGAAAAGGTATAACTGAGGTCTTTTTTAGTTAGTTGGACGTTGATGCTGAATGCTGCAGAGGTCGGAATTTGGTCGGTGTAGCAGGTGATGCTGGGAGAGATGCTATAAGATGCTGATGAAAAACTGAATGCAGAACCTATCATCTTAACTTAATTGGGTTAGATAGAAGCTCGCAGAAGTATCGAGGAGGAAGAATGTGTTAGAGAGGGGTGCGACGCGACCGTCGGTGTTAGAGAGGTCATCTATCCTGTCCTGAAGCCTTTGTCTCCTGAACTGTTCCGGGAAACCCTCACCAGCACTTTGGCCAGGGGGTTGGTCTTCACGAAAATATAGTTACCAAGGATGGTGTGAAATTGCAGCTGTTCTTTTCTCTCTGTCCTCTCCTTTCTTAGCATGTCATTGCAAGCCTGAAGTATGTGTGGATGATTTCATTACTTAAATCTTCTCTCCTATGAGTGACGGTGACTGTGCTGTATTTTGAAATGATTCACATGCAATTGATTTAGATAAAGCTTTAAACCTTTCCTGAGTCTGTGCTTATTTCATTATAATAAAGAGAGGGTTAACTTATGTCATTTCACCATCAACTAGTTCAACTAATGGTCAATCAACCAGACGAAAGAACTTATTGATCAGTGAAAAGTTAGTTAGGAATAAGAGGTAACTAATCTTGATTCCCGAAACATAAACCTAGATTCCAGCGGTTTACTCAATTGTGTGTTTATGGGCCCAGGTGGGTATATGGTATTGGAGTATCTGTTGTTGGTACGCTGTTGGACCAAGCAGACTGTCAGGTTAACAGATCTGTTCATGGGAAAAGCAGCTGAAGATACACTTGCTGCGGACACTGTGAAGCAGTCCTCCCAGAAGCGATGGCTAACCTGGGGATGTTGCAGAATATTGGAAAAGTGAGCATAGAACAGCTTGATCAACGTTAGCTTGTTGGCAAGCTAAAACATCCACACAGTAATGTTCTGTAAATGAGTGGGGGGTAGACCATGTAGCTGCTTTACAGATGTCAACTGTAGGACTATTAGCAATATGGTCACCGACTCCACTGTTACATTTTTTTATTGGTTAAATGGTGTAAGTAAGAAGGAGCGTGTATAGAACCGAAGAGTGACCATGAAGTAGAATGAATATATAACAAAAGGCAAAAAACAAAAAGTCTGCATCAGCCACTGGCTCCAGAGGGGGTGGGTGTGACCCTACAGCACTGTTTGTAACAAACAGATTCTTACAGGGTAGGTAACACATTGCAGTCTCACACACTACAAAGAGATACAAATGCTGTGCATAAACTGAAAAGCAGTCCTCCCATAAACGGTGGTTAGCCAGTGGAAGGGGCAGAGGTCTGGAAAAAATTCCCAGGACAGCTTGACTAGCTCATTTTTTCCTTGATAACACAGCCACACACAGGTTTGCTAAAGTGTGCCTAGTGGACCAAGAGGCAGTTTTACACATGTTTTCTATAGGAAAGCTAAATGTGTACCCTGCTTGCGAGTGGAATGTGGCCCAGATGGGTAGGGTTGTTTTAGCTTTAATATAACAGGTCTGGTGCACTTGACGATCCATCTAGCTATTACCACCTTTGAAATGGAATGTCCATGTGGTTTGGAGAAGGTTAGAAACAAACCTTGTGCCTTACAAACCATTTGGTTCTATAAATGTAATACATAACAGCACGTTTAACATCTCAAGTGTGGAGTGCTCTTTCAACTACCGAGCCAGGGCATGGGAAGAAGACACAGAGTTCAACAGATTAAGGTGAAAGGCTGTAACTACTTTGTGTAAGAACTTGGGATTAGTTCTGAGAACCTCTTTATCCTTGTGGACTTGTAAAAAAAAGGTTCTTGAAGAGTGAGAGCTTGCAATTCACTGATGCACCCAAGTGAGGGAATTTGATATAGTTAACTTTCCATGAGCGAAATTGAAGTGGGCATACATGCATGGGGTTGAAGAGTGGACCCATTAATATGGTATGGACAACATTCAGGTTCCAGGAGGGGACGGAAGTGTTCTAGGTCAGATAACACTTTAAGACCTTCCATGAAGGCCTTGATAATCAGGTGTTCTAGACTAAGCCTGACTTTTGTAAGTGAAAGAGATGAGCAGTGATGTACAAATTACTTACCTTCGGTAACAATGCATCTGTGATAGCGTCAAAGGGGGCCTGAAAACAGGCCAGAGGAACCGCTTACTCCGGATCCGCCTTGCTCGCGGAAAAGAAGGAAACAGACGTCAGTGCGCTGGGAGGCACTTATACGACCTCGCTGACGTCACGTCCGGGGACGACTTCAGGGTGGGGTAGTGTGGCGCTGTCCCCGGCACGCAGACGTGCTGCTGCTAAAAAGTATCCGGATCCAGACTCACGCCTAGGGATAACTGCAAGTAAAGGAACCTGCTACTAGATGTCTCTATCAGATATCCTGCACATTGAGATTTGTATTGATGTTTTGGGAATAGTAAATCTGGCTCTTTATATAATATTTTAATAAGAGATCTACTGTACAAGAGTCAAGGTATTGCCTCATAAGTGAACAGGGGCTTGCTCCAGCAATCCCAAAGCGTTCTACTAAGGGGTAGTGTGGTTGAGCAGCCTTAGGTTTATCAGAAATGAGTGTTCGACATCTGCTAATACATGCTATAGTCAATAAATGATGCACACATTTCATTAAGGAGATCCACACCAATTTATAAAAAATAAAACACCTTTAAATGTTTAGGCACCAGAGCCAATACAATCAGTTAAGTACATTTTGCAAGAGAAATACTTTAAGTTTTCAAAAGTCAACACTTAATACAATTTTCAGTAGCTGCAATGTTAGCCTATGGGTGGAAAAACAAGAACAGACTAAGGTAGTTATAGCAACTTACACAAGACCAAACTCCAGGATTAAAGGTGAGTATGGCGCAAGGTCCAAGACAGTACCAGCAGGTCACCTTCAGCAGCACAAGGGTGGCAGGGTGCAGTGGTGCAATACAGTGGCGGGTGACCAATGTTAGTCTATAAGAATCGGTTTTCCTGAAGAGAGGCTGCAGGTTTTGACTAGAAGGCCAGTTGTGCGAAACAACAAGGGGGCTCAAGCCTCATGATGCTTGGGGACATAGGGACACCTTTTGTACTCTTCTCAATAGGCCTGGGGCGACTGGCGCAGAGGTGTTCTAAGACACAGAGTTCTTGTCACCAGGAGCAGTTGATGTCGAGGGGGGCCTGCAAACAGAGGCTAAAGGCGGTGTCAAGAAGTTCACAGCGAAGACACCCGAGGTGGACTTAAAGTCTGGAGGGCCTGGGGTCACCTCGAAGGGGAGGGAGTAGCCCCTTCGGACGATTTGCAGCACCCACCTGTCCGATGTGACATCGAGCCAGTGGAGGTGGTGATGCCGAACCCTGCCCCCCCACTGGCGTCACATGGGCCTGAAAGCTCGGACTAGGAGGGTTTTGAGGCGGATGCTGCAGGGGCAGGTGTGGACTGGCCTCGCCATTGCCCCCCACCGCCGCCACAGCAGTTTCCACGTACGCCACCGCGCTAGACGTTAGTCTGCGGTCCGAGGCTGGCAGGACGTGTGGGGGTGCCCCTTCCTTGGCCACGAAAGGAGCGGAAAGCAGCCGTTTGCTGGCGCGGGCCGAGAGGCCCAAGGACTTGGCCGTAGCCCTGGAGTCCTTAAAGCGCATGGTCTGCTTTGTCGCCAAAGAGGTGACGGCCATCAAACGGCATGTCCATAAGGGTGTTTTGGACATCAGCTGAAAAGTTGGCGGACCTCAACCAGGCGTGGCGACGTATCGCCACCGTCGTTGCCATCGCTCTGCCTAGTGAGTCTGTGGTATCCAGCCCACACCGGATAGAGTACCGTGCTGCAACTCAACCATCTGCAAGGGCTTGGGTGAGTTTAGTCTGGACCTCCACCGGACATTGTGGCAGCACGTCTGCGACCATGTCCCACAGAGAGTGGGTGTAACGGCCCAAGAGGCACGCAGTGTTGACTGACCGCAGCCCTAAACTCAGGGATGAGAATACCTTTTTCCCGTATTGCTCGTACCTCTTGGATTCCCGATCGGGAGGAGCCGTCGGGATTGCGGTCTGGGAGTTAGAGGCCTGGATGACCAGGCTATCGGGGGTGGGGTGGGTGGACAGGAAGCAAGGGTCGCCCGGAGCCGTGCGGTGGCGTCTGACCACATTCCTATCTACAGGCTGACCTGTAGCGGGCTTGGACCAAGTGCCCAGATGAACGTCAGACAAGGCCTCATTAAACAGCAGCAGAGGCTCGGCCGAGCTTGCCTGCGGTTTAATGATCTCAGTGAGGAGGTTAGTCCTCACGGCCGCGACGGGGAGCTCCAGGCCCAAGGCCTTGGCCGCCCGCGTCAGCACCACACTGTAAGCAGCCCCCTCCTCCGTAGCCACGCTAGGAGGGGAGACAAAGCCAGTATCCGTCGAGGTGTCCAGACCACTGGTCTGCTCACCTGCCAGGCCTGATAAGACTGGCACTCCTGTGCCAGAGGGTCCTCAGACCCCTCCCAATCCGCCTCGCCACCCATCACCTGAGACTCAGGATCAAAGGATGGGGTCGGGTCATAGAAGTAGAAATCTCCCATCGGCGTCGAGAACAGCGCCGTTCCGGCGCTGGACCCGAATCAAGGGAGGGATCGGGGACGGCGCCGGCGCTGCCTGGGGGCTGGTGCCGGCGAGGTCGTAAGGTCGACTGGCGACGACCTGGATCCGGACCCGGATCCTGTGGGGGCTTGCGGCGCCGGGACCGAAGCACCCGGCGGCGTCGGGGCCGAAGCGCCCGACCCACTGGGGCCCCCAGGCGTCACGTTCTGCCTAGTGACCGACTGGTATGAAGCAGGCCGCAACGACCGCGGCTCCGACGGAGCCGCAAGGGCAGTGTTGCCCGAACTCCCGGCCGCATCACGCAAACGTCGGGGGAGTCGGAAGAGCGATGACGTCTCTTCGACTTCTTGTGCTTACCTGAGGACTTCGAGCCCGAAGACCGAGGACGACTCCCGGAACTATGGTGGCTCCGACCCCGCGACCGGTCCCTCGACTTCCTCCCGGACCGGGACCTCAAGCGGCGCGGGGCCGACTGCCGGAGCTCGAGTCATTTGTGGGACTGCTCCCGCCTAGCTTTAGACGTCAGGGCCCGGCAGTCGGAGGCCCAGGCAATGAAGACACCGGCGATGGGGGTCCGTAACCGACATCAGTCGATCGCAGTCGGCACAGGGCTTAAACCTGGGCATCCCTACCGGCACCATCAGAATCGTTAGACTTCAAAAAGGATCAAAAATGATCGAAAAAGTTAAGTCAAAAATTGACTAAGGGGTACCACTTTTTCCGGATCTGCGCTTGCTGGCGCGGAAAAAAGAAGAACTGACGTCAGCGCAAGAGGGCGGCGTCTAAGTACTCTGGCGACGCCATCCCAGTGCCAACGACGCCGATGACTGACGCGGAGCCGCAGACGACGCCTACCAACGCGCAGGGGTACTGCTACGCAAAAGTTTCCGAATCCAGTCTGACGCCTGGGGATATTCTAAGGTAAGGAATCTAATACTAACCTGTTTCTTTCAGATATTCATATTCGCAGAAATGCGTCCTCTCCACCATCTTTTATGTGTGCATCTATGGATGAATATAGGGTCAGTGATACCCCGTACCTTCCATGTTAGCCATATTGTGGAACTTTACAGACATAATGACACATTTGCGTTTGAGGCCCGGGTGACGGCAGCAATATAACAAGGACTCCCAAATCAGTGGATTTTTCATATAGCTCACGACGGAATAACGCCCATAGCTCCGGAGTCATCATTCACAGCCTCGTGCAGCACTGGCATACGTCAGTCCAGCCCACTTCACTTACCCTTACAGGAAAACACAACAACGGTACGTACATGGCCCAGATTTCCATTGTAGTGATTTCTTACTTCCAGGTCTAGTTGTCAGAACTGCACACACACACTCCCTCATGGCTGGTATACACCCACACCGCACCCATCCAGCACATACATCACTACACGTGACCCTACCAATAAGAAAGAGGGGCGCAGGTGCTCTACCCCATATTAAAATTGCTCCCATCGCAAGCGCTGTGATGCACGTCCTAGTGGTTCGGACGCCTCATGTAGGCCTGAACTACCGAACAGGGGGGGCCCACTACCACGTGCATGGCCTCTTTGGTCACTGAGTTAGTGGTACTGCAAGGACTGAGCAGGTGAGGTCCTTTGCCATAGTGATATCAAGACTCCGCAACAAATGTGAGACTTCTTGGTTACAGCAGGACTGCATGATGTAGAACATACGCTGTCCGCGAAAAGGTGAGCAGTGAGGCCTGGGTGCTCAGCGGACGGCGTAGATGGGGTGCAGCAGACTGGATACAAAAAGGCAACGCAGCGATTGCATTTGTTTTTTGTTTTTTCAATAGCAGGAAAGTTTTTATAATCAGTCAAATGTCTGTCGATAGTGATGATCGAAACCACGTATATCACTGCGTACCACTTGCTTTAACAACCGGATAAAAAACATTACTACTATACAAATTTTTCAAAAATCGAAGCCTATTAAACTGGAACTGTACAAATAGTTGTTTTTTAAATGCAGGAGGGAAGGTGTGTGAAAGGGCAATGTAATTCTACTCCACATTAAAATAGTAAATATCACCAATCATAACATCTTTCTTTTACTATCTTTTAAATGTAGAGCTTCAGGGTGCATTATGTCCCGGCACTTGGTGAAAGACACACCTGTGACAGAAGCTGCGAATATTCTTTTCAATCACTTTTTCTCTCACTCTCTCCTTTGATAAAGAAATGATGCACAATGTTATCTTCCTTTTTATCTAACAGGTTGTGTTTCACAAATTGGTGTCCCCCCACCCACACCTTCAAAGTTCAACGTTCGAGGATTCTGCGATGATGCGTGGCCATTGTAACAACGTCTGAGAAGGCTGCTTCGACACGTGGTGCACCCTCTTTGAATCACGCCAATGGCACAAGGTGAGCAAAGCAGCTTGTTTCCGAAGCAACGAGAAGTCACTTGTGGGTGGAGAGAGTGGGTAGTGTGCAGCAGCTTGACTGCGTAGGAATGTACAATTACCTCTGGGCAGTGAGAATAGATAGGTTGCAATAGTCTGAGGGGCAGATTTGCAAGCCCCTTGCGCCACTTTTGCGTCACTTGTAACATGGGAAAAGTGGCGCAAGGAGCTTGTAAATCTGCACCTGAGTACGCAAGAAAAGGCACTCACCTCCAGACTCTGGGAGTCAAAGGGGTGCAACCGTCTGGGTATGCAGTAATGAGAACTCACCGCTATGCAGTGGGAGTGCATGGAGTATAGGACTTTGGGATATAAGAGCACACAGACACCTCCTTGCAGTGGAAGTGGACGTAATACAGTATCCTGAGTGTGCAAAGACATAGAGCAGAAAATTATTCGTGCAATTGTATGTACTCTGCTATTACTAACTCTATACTATCTTTCAGATCACTAAACTTGAGGGTGCACTATGAACCGGCACATGCTTGGACACACAACTGAGGCAAAAAGGTGAGCTACAAAGATTTTCTCCAGTATTAACACTACCTCTCCTGCTCCATCTATTACTTTCTCTCTCTCACCGTTTTGATGTCGTTTTTTTCTGTCTTTCTCTCTCTCACATAGTTTCTCTTTCTCTTATAAAGTAATGGACGCTGCTGTCCACTCTGATGATAAAAAACCAGGGTTGAATTTAACACAGTCTGCAGTGTAGAACCAAAGCAAAAATCAAGTTGTGAACTCTGTTCGCCACAGTGTTTACACAAGGTGAGCAGAGCGGTCTAGTTATACAATGCCTCCGATTAAATGCGTTCAAAATAAACATTATTGTCCTGCATAATGACGTGATCTCTCACCTAATTCTGTCTCATCTCTGAATCATTTTAAGACCTGTTGGTCCATACTGTAAATCTGACGAAGTAGGCAGTTCCGTACAGACACCTCTTCAACGTGGGCCTATAAGAGAGGTGGAATGTATCAGGCACACTGCAGACGTGCAAATTACCAAATATTGCCAAGTGTTACCTTAATTTGTGATCTTTGGCCTCATTCAGTCACATCGATCTAATTTTAAACACTCATTTTCATTTTTGTTTTGCAGGTTACCTACCCTCCTTCTATTGGAGTCCATTTCACATTTTGTTTATTATATTGTTATGTTAAAGTTATGTTTCTAGTTATTTATTATATTAACTTAAAGTAACGTTTCTAGTTATTTATTGTTGTTTTAATAAAGGTTGATAATAAAAAAAAGTGTATAAGTCTTCTTTTTCTGACATTTCACTATTATTTAGTGTGATAATCATATGCTTAGAAAACATTAAACAATTAAAAATAGAAATGATGTTTATAACTAGAAGTATAATACTGAGGCTAACGCTTTACCAGCTCTTTACCCGAATCTGTAGCTGCGATTAACGGTTCCTATGGAAAAGTTTAAAAACTCCAGCAGAGTAACTGTTTGGATTAGCAACATTGTGTGGTGAACTTGTAACACGTGTGCTCACTTAAGTGTTCCATGAACTATTACTATGGTAACAGGCAGTAAGCAGTTCAGGGGTGGGTTGAAAGGTACTGGCTATACAGAAAACGATATATTTACCCAGGATCCTCTACATGACAGAGAGGAAAGCAAACTAAGACAGAACACTGTGTAGCAGATTTACAAGCCCCTTCCGCCACTTTCTCGTAATTTTTCCCATGTTTAAAGTGATGCAATAGTGACGCAAGGGACTTGTAAACCTGCCCCTATGTACATTACGAGCAAAAGAAGTACACAACTCTTTGAATTCTTTATCGCTCACAATTAGACAGTGTTGCTTCACGATTCACAATGGACTTCACTAAATACTAAATACAAGGACTGCGTTAAAATTGTCGCCGCTTTATTGGCAGCAAACTACAACTAAAACGGCGATAATGGACTTCAAATCCTTTGTTATCTTACCAGAAGATTTTTTTCAACATTGCTGTTTGCTGTGCAAGAGTGAGAGCCGAGCCTCTCGCCCTGCCATAGCAAACTTGGGGGCATATTATCAAGGACAGAGTTAACATGTTCTGGTGTAAACTTGGGCTTCTATTTGAATTCTTACAAATTCTCAAACGCCTATTAAGCCATAACGATATTTTCCTAAAAAGAAAGCAACGATAATTTTAACGCAGTCCTTGTAAATATGCCCCCAATATCACGAGAAATACAGTGATAATTTATGTTCGCAAGTGAAAAGCTTGTCAATATAAGACTGTGGACTTAACATATCAATCCACCTCGCATACTGAACATGCTTAAGTCTACTTCAGAACAGATGGTATGATCCGACATAAACCGCGATTAGCAAGAGTTTTTCTATCGGTCCTCAAATCCAGGGCCGCCTTGTAAATATAACGCTATTGTCATACCGCCCTCTTCCTTTTTATATTCTCATAGAAACACCTACCTTGCCACTGAGAACACCTACATTGCAACTCATTGGAGACACGAGGCGAGCCCTTAGCAAACCAGCTGCTAACATGCATTAATGCATCTTAGCGTCACCTAGTAAATAGGGCGATATAATTTTCACCGCATTTTTTGGCTTTTTTTTTAAATTGCAGCAAAATGGCACTTGTTAATATGCCCTCAAGTTTGCTATGACACAATGGGAACCTCGACTCCCGCCCTACCATACCAAACAGCAGTATCCCGGGGGTAGACACCCCGAGACACAGCAGGAGCCGCTCCTGGGGGGGGCTCCTGCTGTGAATGGAGAATGGAGACCACGCAGCCCCCCTCTCAAAATATAAAAAGCCCCAGAGGGTGGTTATCCTAGGGGCTTAGACGAACCTTTGAGCTCCCTCACCCATTTATTTTGTAGCACCGAGGAATGGCGGTCCCCAGGCTACAGGGCCCCTCTGGACCCCCATCAAATGTAATATTTTAGACCCCGGGAGAAGTCTTTGTAGTCGCAATATAGGTGACTCCTCCCTTGGACAATACTGCGCATGGGAATCGGCTCCATCCTCAGATTGCTTTTCGCCATGATGGGAAATGATGGAGTTAGTAGAGATACAGTAAGAAAAAATGGATGTCCATGCGTGTGCATCTAAGTAAGATTAGAACTGGAATGGATACAAGTCCGGGGAGGCGGTAGGCCATGTACGACTCTGCAGCTCTACATGCCAAGAACAGATGCATACTGGTAAGTAGCATTTTCCGTTCGAGGCATATGAGCTGCAGATCATACACTATGACACTATGCATCGATTGTGCAGCAGTGTCTCCTCTAGCGGTGGTCGCTTGTATCCATTGCAGTAGTCTGAAATAGTGTTCCAAGGACATCCTGGCCTACTGCAGCTTGCTGCTTGGCTTGCACATCAACACAATAGTGTTTAGTGAAGGTGTGTGGTGTAGACGATGTTTCTGCCTTGCATATGTCCTCAAATGGTATATTTCCTAAGAAAGCCATAGAGGCTCCTAGCTTGCGAGTGGAGTGTGCTCTAGGAGGAACTGTTAGTGTGCGTTTGGTTTTTCTATAGCATATCTGTATACACTTAACAATCCACCTGGCAATCCCACCCTTAGAGATAGGGTTGCCTTTGTGTAGAGAAGAGAAAGATACGAACAATTATTTTAGTCTTTCTTAAGGATTTAGTTCTATCTATGTAGTATAGCAGAGGTATTTTAACATCTAAGGAGTGTAAGGCCCTTTCTGATACAGAGTCTGTGTTTTGGAAAAACACAGGTAACTCTACAGATTGGTTTAGGTGAAAAGTTGTGATAACCTTTGGAAGAAATTTTGGATTAGACCTGAGAACCACTTAGTATGTATTTTAAAGAATGGTTCTTGTATAGTGAACAATTGTATTTCACTCACTCTTCTGAGAGAGGTGATGGCAACAAGGAAAGCAGATGTGAGAAATTGCAGTTCACATTTATGCAGAGGCTCAAAAGGGGGTCCCATGAGTCTCTTAAGGATAAGATTTAGGTTCCATACTGGGAAAGGTGGCAGCCTGGGAGGGATTATTCTTTTTAATCCTTCCATAAATGCTTTGATTGCAGGTACCCTAAAAAGAAACAGGTGTTGTCTGTTTTGTAAATAGGCTGCAATTGCTGCAAGATGTAGCCGTATGGAAGAGTATGCCAAATTAGACCTTTGTAGATGTAAAAGGTAACAAATGATATTTTGGATGGAAGCATCCAGTGGATCAATGTGATTATGTTTGCAATATATTGCAAATCTTTTCCATTTGGCGGCATAACACGCTCTAGTAGTGGGTTTTCTAGCCTCTTTTATGATATTCATGCAGTCTGGTGGTAGGTTAAGATAACCAAACTCTAAGACTTCAGGAGCCAGATTGCCAAATTCAGTTGGTTCGGGTCTGGGTGTCCGATTTCTCCATGGTTCTGTTTTAACAGCGAGGGTGTGAGCTGTGACTTTTGATGTGGAACCAGAGAGAGATCTAGTAGTGTGGTGAACCACGGCTGGCGTGCCCATGTGGGAGCTACTAGAATGAGTTTGAGAGACTGTTTGAGCTTGCGCACCACTAGTGAAATGAGGGGGAGAGGCGGAAAAGCGTACGCAAATCTGCCTAACCAGTTCATCCATATTGCATTCCCCTCCGACCGTGGGTGTGAGAACCTGGCGGCGAAGGTTGGGCATTTTGCATTTTCGTGGGTGGCAAACAGGTCTATGTGTGGGTGCCCCCACTGTTGGAAGAATGGTTGAAGAACTTGTGGATGTAGTTCCCATTCGTGAATCTGTTGTGACTGCCAACTTAACAGATCCGCTATCTGATTGTGAATCCCTGGAAGTTGTTCCGCTAACAGATATATGTTTTGAGGAATGGCCCATCTCCAAATGTTCTGTGCGAGCTGGGACAGTTGCAGAGAGTGTGTCCTCCCTGTTATGTATATAGTACATTGCTGTCATACTGTCCGTCCGGATTAAGACAGCTTTGTTCTGTACTTGAAGTTGAAAAGTTTTGAGTGCTAAGAATATCGCTAGCAACTCTAGATGGTTGATATGTAACAGCTTTTGTTGGTTTTTCCATCGACCTTGAGTAGTGTGGTGTAAGAGATGGGCTCCCCATCCTGTGAGGGATTCGTCTGTTGTGAGCACTATTTGTGGAACAGGCTCGAGAACGGCCGTCCTTTTGTCAAGTTTTTGGTTTTCCGCCATTGCAGAGAGCTATGCGTACGGCTGTCTACCAACACCAGGTCTGTGAGCTGACCTTTAGCCTGATTCCACTGTTGTGCTAGACATTCTTGTAATGGATGCATTTCCAGTCTTGCATGTGGCACTATGAAGATGCAAGATGCCATCATGCCTAATAATCTCATGAACACTCTTGCTTGGAGAGACTGTTGGTGTTGAAAAGTTGAGACTAAGGCTTGAATGCTCTGTATCCTGGCTGGATTGGGATACGCCAGAGCTGTAGATGTGTTTATGGTAGCTCCTAGATACTGATGCACGTGCGAAGGCTCTAGGTGCAACTTTGTGTAGTTGATCTTAAACCCTAAGTCGTGCAACAGTTGAATTGTCTGCTGAGTGTGTTGTACACATTGGTGGAATGATTTGGCTTTTATGAGCCAATCGTCCAGGTAAGGGAAGACGTGTATCTGTTGTCTTCTGAGATGTGCTGCACCATGGAGCTGTTGTGACACCAAATGAAAGGACTTTGAACCGTTAATGCTTTCCTTGTATTACAAACCGTAGGTACTTCCTGTGAGCAAGATGTATTGGGATGTGAAAATAGGCGTCCTTCAGGTCTAGCGTTGAAAGGAAATCGCCTTGTTGCAATAGTGGGAGCACTTGTTGCAGAGTGATCATATGAAAATGATCTGATGGTATGTAATGGTTGAGGGGCCTGAGGTCGAGAATCGGTCTCAGTGTCCCGTCCTTTTTGGGAATTAGAAAATACAGCGAGAAAACCCCCGTCCCCTGTTCCTCTAATGGGACTAGTTGAATAGCATCTTTTTGTAGAAGTGCTAGGACTTCCTGTTGAAGCAGAGTCAGGTGATCTGTAGACATAGGTCTGGGTGGTATGTTTGGGGGGGGTTGCTGTAAGTTCTAGGCAGTAGCCATGTTGGATAATCTGTCTCCCCCACCTGTCCGTTATGATGGAGTTCCAGACAGGCAGGAACTGTGTTAATCTGCCCCCCACAGGAGTGGAATGCAGTTGGGGGAGCAGAGGGAAGTCACTGTTTAGTTGTGGAGGTGGAGCGATTGTTGTCGTTACCGCAACCTCTTCCCTTGTTATTATTGCCTCTGTATCCTCCTCTAAAATAGCCTTTGTTAGAGGATGTTTGTGTTTGCGTCTTGAAAGATGTATTTGTGTCTGCTCCAGTTTACTTGGAGCCTCCTCTATAAAAGGAGCGACGAAAAGAACCTCTAGTCTGTGTGGACTGTAGAGCTCCCATTGACTTTGCCGTGTCAGTGTCTTATTTCATTTTCTCCAGTGTAGTGTCTACTTCTGGGCCAAATAAATGGTTTTGGTTAAAAGGCTGGTTTGAACCCGGAAATGCGCAGCCATGCATGTCTTCTGAGTATTACGCTAGTATTTACAGCTCTAGCAGCTGTGTCCGCGACATCTAGTGCATATTTCATTGAGGCATTTAAAATTAATTTGCCTTCATGAATGAGCTCAGTTGCCTGAACTTTATATTGATCTGGGAGGTGCTGTAGTAGTGTCTCTAATTGGTCGTAATGAGCCCTGTCGTAACGTGAGAGAAGGGCTTGTGTATTCGCAATGCGCCATATATTTGTAGCTTGTGCAGATGCACAAGTTACTACTTGTGTAACGATATATCTGTAAGAGACATTAGTTAGTGATAGATTCCTTACCTTAGAATATCCCCAGGCGTCAGACTGGATCCGGAAATTTTTGCGTAGCAATACCCCTGCGCGCTGGTAGGCGTCGTCTGCGGCTCCGCGTCCGTCGTCGGCGTCGTGAGCGCCGGGATGACGTCATCGGAGTATATAGACGGCGCCCATGCGCGCTGACGTCAGTTCTGATAACACAGCTTTTCCGCGCCAGATACGCAGAGCCATGATAGAACTAACACTGGTGCCATTGAAACTAGGGCCCTGAAAGGGGATGACCTTAACCCTAAATATCGGTTCGCAGAACGGGGAGGATGGGAGGGCGGTAAGGAATCTATCACTAACTAATGTCTCTTACAGATATATCGTTACACAAGTAGTAACTTGTGCATCTGAAAGAGACACGTTAGTGATAGATTCCTTACCTTAGAATAGATACCCCAGCAATACCAACCCCGGTGGTGGGTCTGCGAACCAATATCACACCAGAAAGTCCTGGAGGACGGAACGGCCAAAGAAGCCATCCCTCCGGACTTGACTGTCCAGGCAGTAGTGTCTTGCGAACGTGTGCAGCGAGGCCCACGTGGCTGCCTGACAGATGTCCTGCAGGGGGACACCGTGGCCCAGGGCAGTTGTCGTTGCCGTGGCCCGAGTGGAGTGAGCCCGCAATCCAGCCGGGGGCTCCTTCCTCGCCATGGAGTAGCATGCTTGGATGCACAAGATGATCCACCTGGAGATGGTCCTCTTGTGTACAGCCTTTCCCTTCTTCGCGCCCACGTAACCAACGAAGAGTTGGTCATCCACCCGGAATTGGCGAGTGCGGTCCAGGTAGTAGGAGAGCGCACGTTTTGGATCCAGACGGTGGAGCCTCTCTTCCTCTTTCGAGGGATGCGGAGGCGGAAAGAAGGTGGGCAAGGTGATGGACTGCCCGATGTGGAAGGCCGTGACAACCTTGGGCAGAAAGGAAGGTCGTGTACGCAACACCACCTTATCAGGATGAACAGACAGGAAAGGCGGAGAAGAAGAAAGAGCCTGGAGCTCACTCACCCTCCTGGCAGAGGTGATGGCAACCAGGAAGGCCGTCTTCAGCGTAAGGAGGCGAAGAGGACAGTTATGAAGTGGCTCAAAGGGAGCACACATCAGATAGGTGAGAACAAGGTTCAAGTCCCACTGGGGCATCACGAAGGGAACAGGAGGGAACATGTGTGTGATGCCCTTCAGAAATCTACTCACTATAGGGGACTTGAA
Source organism: Lissotriton vulgaris (assembly GCF_964263255.1). Taxonomy (NCBI): domain Eukaryota; kingdom Metazoa; phylum Chordata; class Amphibia; order Caudata; family Salamandridae; genus Lissotriton; species Lissotriton vulgaris. Next base: position 1,149,273,347 of record NC_141685.1, on the reverse strand, counting down.
CAAAGAAGGCTGATCTGGTAGCCTCAAGAAGGCTGAAAGAGCAGAGAGGTACCCTTTAAGAGTGCCCAGAGCAGAGCCCTGCTGGGCAAGGGAGAGAAGAAAGAGCAGCACTTCCGAAAGGGGTGCAGAGAGGGGATCCACAGCCTTTGCTGCGCACCATGCCACAAATCTATTCCACCGGCAGGCGTATACCGACTTAGTGGAGGGACGCCTGGCTGCCAGAATGATGTCACAGACTTCGGGAGGCAAGTCAAATGGCCTCAACTGCCGCCGCTCAATCTCCAAGCTTGTAGGTGGAGACTGGACAGGTTCGGGTGCAGGACCGTCCCCTGCTGCTGCGACAGAAGGTCCTCCCGAAGGGGCAGACGAATCGGGGGATCGACTGACATGCTGAGTAGCTCGGGATACCAGTATCTTCGAGCCCAGTCCGGAGCCACAAGGATAACTTGGGCCCGGTCGCGCCTGATCTTCTTCAGCACTCTGGGCAGAAGTGGTATAGGCGGAAAGGCGTACAACAGGCCGCAGCTCCACTCGCGACGAAAAGCGTCTCCGAGCGAGTGCCGCCTTGGAAACTCCAACGCGCAGAACTGCTGACATTGCGCGTTCTCTTCTGTGGCGAATAGATCTAACCAAGGCTCTCCCCACTGTCGAAAGAGACCTTGCGCCACGTCCGAGTTCAGACGCCATTCGTGATCCATCATGCACCGGCGGCTGAGTTCGTCCGCCCTGGCATTCAGAGAACCTGCCAGGTGTTGAACCACCAGAGTCACGCCCTGATGTTCCAGCCACTGCCAGAGGCGCAGAGCCTCCTGGCAAAGGGTCCACGACCCCACACCGCCCTGTTTGTTGCAGTACCACATGGCGGTGGTGTTGTCGGTGAACACTTGCACCACGCTCCCCCTGACAGAGGGGAGGAATGCCTTCAGTGCAAGACGAATCGCCCGCAGCTCCAGAAGGTTGATGTGGAGCCGGGACTCCGCCGGAGACCAGAGGCCTCTGATCTCCGCCTCTCCCATGTGGCCTCCCCAGCCCTGGAGGGACGCGTCCGTCACAACTACGTGCTCCGGCTGGGGTAGGGAGAGGGGTCTGCCACTGACCCAGTCGCGGTCCGTGAGCCACCACTGCAGTTGTCTCGCAGTGCCCTCCGAGATCAGGACATGATCGGACAGGTTGCCCTGATGCTGGGCCCACTGAAACTTCAGGTCCCACTGCAGAGCCCGCATCCGCCACCTGGCGTGACGCACCAGAAGGATGCAGGAGGCCATCAGTCCCAGAAGCCGCAGCGTCAACCTGACCGAGACCCGGGATAACGGCCCGAAGATAGGAATCAGAGCCTGAATATCCCGAACCCGCTGCTCGGGTGGGTAAACCCGAAACTGCGCCGAGTCGAGAACCGCTCCGATGAAAAGGAGCTTCTGAGAGGGACACAGGTGTGACTTCGGCACATTGATGGAGAACCCCAGCAAGTGCAGGAGGTCGGCCGTAGTCTGGAGGTGGCTGACGACTGTCTGGGGCGAGCCCGCCTTCAACAACCAGTCGTCGAGGTAGGGGAAGACTGACACCCCTTGCCTGCGCAGATGGGCTGCGACCACCGCCATCACCTTCGTGAACACCCGTGGGGCGCTGGTAAGGCCGATGGGGAGCACGGTAAACTGAAAGTGCTCGTGGCCTACCGTGAACCGCAGGTAACGCCGGTGGGCCGGCAGGACGGGGATGTGGAAATAGGCGTCCTGCAAATCCAACGCTACCATCCAGTCTCCTGGGTCCAGGGCAGCCAGGACCTGAGCCAAAGTGAGCATCTTGAACTTCTCCGTACGGAGGAAGCCGTTGACGTTCCGCAGATCCAAGATAGGGCGTAGGCCCCCTTTGCCCTTCTTGGGTACCAGAAAGTAGTGGGAGTAACAGCCACGTCCTACTTCTGGCCCAGGAACGCGCTCGATGGCCCTCTTGGCCAAGAGGGCCGAAACTTCCTCTTGCAGAAGTCGCAAGTGATCCCCCGACACACGGTGGCATTGAGGTGGCATGGATGGAGGGGAAGACTCGAAGGGGAGGGAGAAACCCCTTCGGACAATTTGCAGCACCCACCTGTCCGAAGTGACTGTATGCCAGTGGGAGAGGTGATGGCGAACCCTGCCTCCCACAGGCGTCACATGGGCCTGAAAACTCGGACTAGGAAGGTTTTGAGGCGGGGGCTGCTGAGGGAGGTGTGGACTGGCCTCGCCGCTGGCCCCGACCACCGCCACGGCGGTTCCCACGGCCGCCACCGCGTTGCTGAACATTCTGCGGCGCGTGGCTGGCGGTCCGTGGTGGGGCGCCCCTTCCGTGGCCACGAAAGGAGCGAAAGGCACCCGATTGCTGGCGTGGGGCCGCAAGACCCAAGGACTTGGCCGTGGCCCTGGAGTCCTTAAAACGTTCCAGCGCATGGTCTGCCTTGTCGCCGAAGAGGCGACGGCCATCAAACGGCATATCCAGGAGAGTAGCCTGGACATCGGCCGAGAAATTGGCGGACCTCAACCAGGCGTGGCGTCGAACCGCCACCGTCGTTGCCATCGCCCTGCCCAGTGAGTCCGTGGTATCCAGCCCACACCGGATGGAAAAACGTGCTGCATCTCGGCCGTCCGCAAGGGTTTGGCTGAGTTTAGCCCTGACCTCCTCAGAGCATTGTGGCAGCACCTCCGCAACCGTGTCCCACAGAGTGTGGGTGTAGCGGCCCAAGAGACAGTTGGTGTTCACTGACCGGAGCCCTAGGCTCACAGACGAGAAGACCTTCTTCCCGAACTGCTCATATCTCTTGGATTCCCGATCGGGCGGGGCCGTCGGGAATGCGGTCTGGGAAGTGGAGGCCTGGATGACCAGGCTCTCGGGGGTGGGGTGGGTGGACAAAAAGCAAGGGTCGCCCGGTGCCGGGCGGTAGCGTCTGGCCACGTTCCTATCCACAGGGGGACCTGTGGCGGGCTTGGACCAAGTGCCCAGCAGAACGTCACACAAGGCCTCATTGAACGGCAGAAGGGGCTCCGCGGAGCCGGACTGCTGTTTGAGTACCTCAGTGAGGAGATTAGTCCTCACGGCCGCGACGGGGAGCTCAAGGTGTAGGGCCTTAGCTGCCTTCGTCAACACTACACTGTAGGCAGAACCCGCCTCCGAAGCCACAGTCGGGGGCGACGTAAATCCAGTGTCTGGCGATGTGTCAATACCACTGGCCTCCCCAAGCTCATATGTCCAGTCCTGATGAGACTGGCAATCACGTGCCAGAGGGTCCTCGGACCCCTCCCACTGCTCCTCGTCACCCAGCTCCTGGAGACCAGGATCAACAGCCAGGGCCTCCTCGTGGAGATAGAATTCTCCGACGGCCGACGGAATCGGCGCCCAGCGGCGCCCCTCCGACGCCTGAGGCGGACCGTAGGAAGCATTGGGGTCGGCAACCACTACGGCTGCCGGGGACGACACCTGAAGGGACGGCGCCGGTGAGGTCGTAAGGTCGACCGGCGAGGTCCCGGATCCGGAGCCGGATCCAGCGAGGTCGCGCGGCGCCGGGACCGAAGTCGCCAGCGGCGCCGGGCCCGAAGTACCCGACGTCGTCGGGGCCGAAGCGCCCGACCCGGAAGGACCTCCAGACGGAGCCGATCGGCCCGAAGGCGCCACGGGAACCGACTGAGGAGGGAGGGCCCTCATGGCCATGAGGTACCTCTCGACCTCCTCCTGCGACGCGCCGTGCCCAGGGACCCGAAGGTGTGGGGCAGGCGGCGACGCTTGCGACTCCCGCGGAGCCGCGTGGGCGGTGTCGCCCGAGTCCCCGGTCGCATCGTGCGAGCGACGGGGCGGGTCGGAGGACCGATGGTGTCGCTCCGACCTCTCATGCCTCTTACCTGAGGACTTGGATCCAGACGATCGGTGACCACTCCCGGAGCGTCGATGACTCCGACCTCGCGACCTGTCCCTCGACCTCCCGTGGGACCGGGACCGGGACCTGGAGCGGCGCGGGGCCGACTGCCTCAGCTCGAGACGCTTGCGGGACCGCTCCCGCCTAGCCTTCGACGTCAGGGCCCGGCAGTCGTCACAGGTTCGATCGTCGTGGTCGAGGCCTAAGCACTTCAGGCACCGGCGATGGGGGTCCGTGACCGACATGAGTCGGCCGCACTTCGAGCAAGGCTTGAACCCGGGCATCCCTGGCACCGATAGTCGAGAATCGACTAAGTAGAGGATCAAAAAGATCAAAAAAGTTTTCAGTCAAAAAGTGACTGGGGGTAGAGCTTCTTCCGGATCTGCGCTAGCTGGCGCGGAAAAAAGAAGAACTGACGTCAGCGCGCATGGGCGCCGTCTATATACTCCGATGACGTCATCCCGGCGCTCACGACGCCGACGACGGACGCGGAGCCGCAGACGACGCCTACCAGCGCGCAGGGGTATTGCTACGCAAAAATTTCCGGATCCAGTCTGACGCCTGGGGATATTCTAAGGTAAGGAATCTATCACTAACGTGTCTCTTTCAGATATCCTTTTACCTGACGCATCAATCACTTTGGATTCCTTGTCAGGTGGGGGCGTTTCACCAGAAGTCTGTGAATTCGCTAATTTTCTTACATTGGACACCACTAAAGAGTCTAGAGGAGGATGTCCCTTAATATAGGTTGGATCAGAGGGTGCAGGCCTAGATCTCTTTTCTATTCTTGGATTCAGTACCCTAGCGCATACAGGATCTTTGAATATTTCTGGAGCGTGCCTAATGACTCCTTTGATTATGGGAAGAATTTGAGTAGATCTGTGTGATGGCTCAAAAGTATCTAACAGAAAATCCTCCTCAATGTCATCAGAATGCATGTATTCGGGTCTGCATTTGGATCCTCCACACCACCTAAGTCATACTCCTCATCAGTTTGTGGTGAATGTGAGGATGCAGGAGAGGGTACAGGAGAGATTTGAGGTGAAATGTAAGGAGGGATAGGAGAGGAAGGAGATACAGGAGAAGGAGGGTGCATAGGGGAAGTTGCAGTCCTTCTTGGCAGGAACCACAGGTGTAGAGGGTGTTTCTGCTGGTCTCTTCTTATGAGGTATAGCACCTACTTGTCCAGTCTTTGGGTTTATGTAGATCCTCTGGTCTGAACAATTCTTCCTCTTCTTCCTCTACAACCTTCTTCGGCGTCAATTTTTTCGGTTCCAACAGAGGTTGTTTTTGTCGTTTTGCCTTGGGAGGTGTTACAGCGTCCTGTGGCAAAGTTCTTGGTGCCGAAGGTGTTGCTTTCGGCTTGGCAGGCGTGTCCGAGGGCTTAGGAACCTCGGAATCAGGCTTTGCGGGTGTTGTCACTGGAGCGGGAGTCTTCGGAGTGGAAGGTGGCCTCGCCGGCTTTGAGGCATCGGCCGCTGACTTTCCATCTTAAGCTTTGGAAGTCGACAGCTTCGGAACCGGAGCTTCTTTTGGTACCACGTTAGTCAGCGGTGCCGAAGGATCTTTTGATTTTGGTACCGAAGGGTCTCTCGCTTTCGGTGCCGAAGTGTCTTTCGCTTTTGGAGTCGAAGAATCTTTCGGTTTCGGTGCCGAAGGATCTTTGGGCTTCGGTGCCGATGGAGGTGGTTTAATCGGCACGTGTGGTTTGCTCGATGCCGAAGCACCTGAAGGTGTAGTTGTCTTACTCGGAGCCAAGCTCGAAGTCTGGGCTTTAGGAGGGAGCACTTGGTCTCGACTGGGCGGAGTGCTGATCTTCGCCTTTGGCTTGGGCAGTTATGCGGTGCAGGGGCAGAGGTACTCACGGGTTGACGTGATGGAATCGAGTCGTCCGAGTCCTCTGCCTCTGATATGATCTGGAGATCCGGCGAATCTTTTTCTGGAACGAGCGGAACCTCGTCATCGAAGATATTCTCCGGTGCTGGGCCTGATCTCCTCATCTCGTGTCGACGGGCCCTCTGATCCCGGATAGTCTTTTTTGATCGGAAGGACGCACAAGCTGTGCAGGTCGACTCGTTGTGATCCGGCAATAGACAGAGGTTGCAAACCTTGTGGTGATCGCTATGCAGGAATTTTGCCTGGCATTTCAGGCATTTCTTGAACGGAGTTCTTTCCATGTGGTGTAGGCCGCACGGCGTAGATAGGCCCAGCGGCCCGCGTCGATATACCGGAATCGAGGAGATAGCGTCGAAAGTGGTATAGTCAAAGTAGATATTGTATGTAGGAAGTTTTTGTGCTTCGAAGTTGCTGGAAAAGTTTTTCTAGCCGGAGCGGAGAAACTTTCAACCGAACCCAGTGGCGGAATAAAACAATGTAAGGATGGAGCCGATGCCCATGCACAGTATTGTCCAAGGGAGGAGTCACCTACATCCTGACTACAAAAACTTCTCCAAGAAGACAACAACCTGCAATCATCCGAGCCCAACACCAGGTGGCGATCTAATGCATAGTGTACGATCTGCAGCTCATATGCCTCGAACATATGTATTTTTAATTGTAATTTTCTCAGGAACTACTGAACGGATTTACACCATATAAGCAAAAGGCATGAGTCTGAACCAAGGACTACCACTTTGCCAAATTTGGTGTAATTCCGTTCAGCCGTTCGGGCTGTAGCCGCGATGAACGGTACCAACGGAAAATTGCAAAGGGAAAACACGTTTTGGGACCCCCCTTTTTTCTCAGCCCCCGCTTCACGAATACACCCAAGACTTTCAGGATCGGAGCGCACCACCAGTTTTGAAAATTCCACGAAGATTCGTCAACCGGCGCCGCCAAAGTTATTCCAAATGGAATGTTGCAGATTTCCTATGGAAAATAGTCCTAACTATAACTACCTACTGGCGACCCCCAGTAGGTAAAATATGTATAAATAAATAAACAATCATAGATGATATGTATCTGAGAAATACCAAAGAGGAGGAGGGAAGAACAGAGGCTCACCTTATTTAAAAAGATTACGGAGACCCACTTGTCCCACAGTCGTTTCTGCATTACTGGCAGCTTTTAGACAGTATTTCTTGGTAAAGGTGTGCCTGCTGGACCACGTTGCAACTCTGCAGATTTGATGAAGAGACACGCCAGCAAAAAGAGCAGTAGAGGAGGAGAGTGCTCTAGTAGAATGCGCTCTCGGAGTTGTTTGTAATGGTATTCTTGCTGGGACTGTATTACTAAAAGCTTAGATAGAAAACTCTATCATCAGTTCAGAGTTGGTACACTACCGGTAAGGGCATACACACATAAATGGCGAGGTCAACAAAACGAGTTCTGTCCATGGTGCACTGGGGAGAAGGAATCCATTAGCCACCTTTTCTTTGTATGCCCAGCCTATTCTACCCAGCGTCGTAAATGGATTAAGCCCATCTGTAGGAATATTAACACGCAGGTGTGTATGGAAGCCCTCTGGGTTTTAAAATCTAATACCTCAGAGTGTGTGACCATATGCGTGGCTAAATTTCTGGAGTGGACATGGATTCTAAGAGCTAGGCACCCACTTGTTTCGTAACATGAGGAAGTTTTAAAAGTTTTATCTTTGAAAGATTTTCTGAACATCTTTGTGAATATATTTAATTCAGTTTTACTGGTTCTAAGATGTTTTTAGACTGTTAAATTATTGATGAACTGGTTTTATTTAACTACGTTGGATTTGTGATGGAACTGAGGATATTATGTAAAAACTTTTTATATTGTTAAATCAATTAGGTTATGAACTGAACTCTTATGAATTATGGATGTATTTTATCTGATGTCTTTTATGATGTAAAAATCGAAATAAAGACGTATGACAATCTGAAATCTAAAAAGATTACGGAGACCCACTTGTCCCACAGTCGTTTCTGCATTACTGGCAGCTTCCTGACAGTATTGCTTGGTAAAGGTGTGCCTGCTGGACCACGTTGCAGCTCTGCAGATTTGATGAAGAGACACACCAGCAAAAAGAGCAGTAGAGGAGGAGATTGCTCTAGTAGAATGCGCTCTCGGAGTTGTTTGTAATGGTATTCTTGCTGGCTGATGAAAAATTGCAGCAGAAATCCAACGGGCTATGGTCTGTTTGGATATTGGGTGTCCCTGGCGCATCTTTCCATAGGCCACAAACAGCTGATCCGATTTTCGGATTGAAGAAATCCGTTGTAAATTGAATTTTTGAAATCTTTTGACGTCTAGGGTAGGCAAAGTTCTTTCCGCAGGTGATTGAGGATTAGGAAAGAAAGTCTTTAAAATGATTGGTTCGTTTAGATTCAAGTCCGAAGGTACTTTAGGCAGAAAACTGGGGTTAGGGTGTAGCACTACTGAGTTCGAGGTAAATTGCAGGAAAGGCGGTTTAATAGTGAAGGCTTGAATGTCACTGACTCACCTAGCTAATGTTAAAGCCAACATCAGAGCCACCTTACAAGATAGAAACTTCAAATCCGCTCTATGAATAGGTTCAAAGGGGTGTTGCATAAGCTGTGCAAGCACCACGCTGAGATGCCAGGATGGAGGTGGACGGCGGATGGGAGTAAACATTCGAAAGAATCCTTTGAAGAACTGCTGAATGATCCTAGCGGAATAAAGAGAGTTGGAACCATCTTGTCGAAATCTTGAGATAGCCGCTAAAATTACTTTAAGAGTAGAATGGGAAAGGCCTGATCTTGCTAGATGCAAAAAGAAGGGCAGAATCTGCTCCGGTTTTGCATGGATTGGGTGAATGTTGGCGGCTTGACACCACAGGCAAAAAGGCTTCTATTTAAGCCTGTACGTCTTAATAGTGGCAGGCGCTCTAGCATTGCCTAAGACTTCCTTACAGTCCGCAGGAATGTCTAAGGGAGTGAATTCATGGTGCTCAGGCGCCACGCCGCTAAGCACACAGATGCAGGGTCCGGGTGGCAGATCTCTCCGTTCTGGATCGATAGAAGATTCGGTATTGGTTGAAACTGAATTGGATCGCATTCTGAGAGAAGGAGGAGTTTGGTGAACCAGAACTGGCGAGGCCACCTGGGAGCTATGAGTATTAGGCGACAAGGCTCCTTCATTTTCCGGAGAACCCAGGGAACCAAAGGTATCGGTGGAAAAGCATAAGCATAGACCTGCGACCAATTCATCAAAAACGCATTCCAGCACAATCCTTTGTGGGGAAGCTAGCTTGAGAAGAATGGGCATTTTCGATTCTGACTGGTCGCAAACAGGTCCAGATAGGGTCGACCCCACTCCTGAAAAATTCGATCCAACGTTGGCTGATGGAGCTCCCACTCGTGATTGAAACTGTTGACCTGCTGAGGGAATCCACGAGGACGTTGGAAACTCCAAGAACATTGACTGCTGACAGGCTGATCCGGTGTCGGATCACTCAATCCCAAATTTGCTGGGCTTGTTAAGACAGCAGGGCGGATCTCGTTCCTCCTTGTTTGTTCAAGTAGTGCATACTTGTGTTGTCCTTCTGGATCAACACTGATGCTCAGACATTGATGGTGTGAAAAGATTTTAGGGCTGGGAAGATAGTTAGCAATTCCAGAAGGTTGATATGCCACATCCGCTGCTGAACGTCCCATTTGCCGCTGACCGTCTGCCCTTGCAGGTGTGCTCCCCACCCTTCGAGGGAGGCATCCGTGGTGATGACGAAACTCCGCTAGGAATGTGCAGCCTGCTGCCACGTTCCTCTTGCAAATCCACCAGTGTAAGGTTTATCGAATCCGGGGAGTGATGTGGATGAGATCGTTGAAGGATCCCAAAACCTGTAACCATTGGTTGTTGAGCTCCTCCTGCAGAGGTCTCATTCTGAGACGGCAGTTGGGTACTAAAGGAATGTAGGATGAAAGCATCCCCAGAAGTGATTTGAACTGCCGGACTGAAACGCACCTTTTTGATCGCAGGAGTTGGGCAAGTTTGCAAATTTTCAGTTGCCGTTCATTGAGACAAAGGCTTGTGTCAGCTGCGTGTCTATGCTGGCTCCCAAGAACGTTCTTTGCGATGGGACGAGATGAGACTTCTCGAAATTGATGAAGAGGCCCAGAGAGTGGAAAAGAGACAAACATCTCTGAGGGTGGGCGTTCGTTGCTGTGAAAGAATTCGCCTTGATAAGGCAGTCGTCTAGATATGAAAATATTTGAATTCCTTCCAAACAAAGGTGTGCGGCCACCGGTGCTAGAACCTTGGTAAAAACACGGGGTGAGGAACGTAGTCTGAAAGGAAGGACTTTGGACTGGAAGTCCCTGCCAGCCACTCTGAACCGCAAGAACTTTCTGTGTCTGGGTAGAATTGGTACATGGAAATATACGTCTTGATGGTGGAGGGTGGCCATGTTATCCCCCGCAGTGAGGAGTTGAAGGATTTCTTCAAGTGTCATTATCGGGAAGGATAACTTTTTTAGATATTTGTTGAGGAAGCAAAGATCTAGAATGGGGCGCCATTCTCCCGATTTCTTTTTTATCAGAAAAAATCTTGAATAAAAACCGGTTCCTCTTTGTAATGGAGGGACCACTCGATTGATCCTTTTCGTAACATCAAATTTATTTGGGAAAAAAGCTCTGTGAAATCAGCTGGAGGTGGGCCTTTGGGAAGAGAATTTGGAGGGATCTTTACGAACTCTAGAACATGGCCTCTAGCCACAATGTCCAAGACCCAGTTGTCTGTTATAGCTGACCAATTCGAGTAAAATTGGGAGATTCTTCCTCCAACTTTTAAAGGGGTAGGCGGTAGAACAGACGGCAGTTGGCACTGTTTCTTAGATGTATCACGTCCGCGGTAGGAAGACTTTCTCCTGTTTTGTCAATAAGCGGTATTTGGTTGTCTGTAGGATTGTTGGCGCTGAAAAGAGTAACAGTGGTTACTTTGATAGGATTGGTACTGTCTTTGTTGATTATAACCGCCTCGACCAGAGAAGGATCCAAGGCCCTTAGTGCCACGAAAAGACGGCTTCCGAAACTGGGGAGTACCGGGAGATCTTGCTGTCTCGGTATCCTTTTTAATGGCCTGGAGGGCCTCGTCCACATGTTGACCAAAAAGAGATTCGCCATCAAATGGTATATCAATTATTTTTGCCGGAACCTCCTGGCGAAATGATGTGGATTTAAACCAGCCTTGACGCCATAGGACTGTGGCACCTGCCAGTTGCTGAAAACCTGTAGATGCAACATCCACAGCCACATTTATGATCTCAGCAGTGTTGGGTTTCCTCTTCTGCAGGATTTTTAGTGCTTCTGATTTAAAGGGCTCGGGCAACATGTTGAATTTAGGGACAAATGTCCGATCACATCTGTCTGTCGTATCGGCCTAAGATGGCCGGTGAGTTAGCAGCACGGACGGTCATCGCTGCCTTGGTTGAAACCTTTTTACCAATAGCATCCAAGCGTCTGCCATCTTGATCTGGAGGAGCTGCAATGAGAGGAGGAATTCCTCGCTCGTCGTCGTGCTGCTTGGGCGATAACAGAATCAGCTTTTGGCTGACCTAAGAGGCATGCTGGCGAATTGTCTGGTGCCTTGTACTTCTTGTCGAGGCGGAGCAGGACTGCAGGAATAGAAGCAGGAGCTTTCATGACCTTTAGTCCTTCCTGCCAAATTAAGTCAATGATTGGGATAGCCCGTACTTGTTTCCTCGGTTGATCTTTAAAATAGTATAGGAAACAATCATCCTTCTTTGTTTCCATAGGAAGGAAGAACCTTTGCTTTGCCCTTTCCATGAGAAGATGATAACCTCCGATCTCAACTGGAGGAGAATCGATGGGATCAGGAGTAGAAGGAGACTGAGTTTGTATCTGGTAATCATCCTACTCCGTAAGGAGCGATCTGTCGTCCAATTCTCCTTCCTTCCTACGTCATCCGTGGTGTGAGCATCATGAGCATGATGAGATGGTAACGGAGAAGTTGGTCTGGGTGACCTCAATGCAGAAGAAGATTGAGGAACAGGTGTAGGCAGTACAGAAGAAGCAGATTCAGTTGGAGGGAAACAACGATAATAATCATCCAACATGATGTACTGTAAATTATTTAGCAGAGCCAAAGGCATTTGGGTCGTAGGAATAGTATCTGGAGCTGGACAAACGGTCTCTGGGGTAGGATTATCCTTGTGATCCTCCTCCTGATATTTAACGAGTAAGTCAGAAGGGCTCCTGGCAGTGCGAAACCTATTGTCTTCATCAGATTCCTCATCATTCTCTCCATAGTCCAGCAACTGTTCAGGTAATTCCAGAGGAACCTTAGTAGGGGAAATATGAATTGGAGAGAGAGCCTCCAATGAAGATCCACGTCTTTGCAGCAAGGAAGGTGCTGTTGTCTAAGGAGGCAACTGCGCAGACGTAGACTATGTAGAAGATGACTTGGCCGTAGACGCTGACCAGACCTGCAATGCTGTACATGAAGGTAACCAGCGTCGACGAGGGAGCCGTTGACGAAGTCATCGTCGACGAAGCTAGTGTCAATGAAGTACTCGTCAACGAGACAACCGTCAACGACGAGGCGGCCATCGACTAGCTAATCGTCGACGATACCCTTCCAATCATAGTCGTCGAAGGGGCGTCGACGGTAGATTTCACCTCCTTCGTCAATGAGATTGGTTTCACGGAGATGGATACCAGCGTCGACGGTGAGGATGCCGACGACATGATCATAGGAGGTCTCGGCGACAAGAAAGGAACAGTCTACATTGTTGTAGCGTCGAGGGTAGGCTTCATCAACGAAGATGTTTGTTTCTGAGGTAAATCCTTGTCAGAAACTCGTTTTGAAGCTAGAGACTTTGGAGTTTTTCTCGGAGGCGTAGTAGGCAGAGGTTTACTCTAAGAAGGTGGAGGCGCCTTTTGGAAGTGGAAGGCAGTTCAGCAATCTTAGAGGTGTGCTGTTTTTTCGACACCTTGGCCCCAGGAGAAGGTAAATCCTCGTCAGCAACCTTCTTCTTAGAGGACATAGTCTTACCAGAGGAAATCCTCCTAACTTCAGATAAGGGGTTGTCTTGATCTTTAATCTTCTGTAGCCATTGAAGTAGACATCCCTCTCTGTCCTGAGAGTCTTTTGAGGAAAAGTTCTGCAGATCTTGTCTCTCACCTGGTGGTCTGGATACAAGCAATAAATGCACTTCTTGCGGGTGTCCTCAAAAAACAGCCGGAGCTTCCCACAAGATTCGCAAGGTCGAAAGAGAGATTTCTTTGAAGAAGACATCATGAAATGAAGAATTTCTGAAGAAAACTGTAAAGTACTGAGCAGAGCTCAGGAAGACTCCCTTCACACGACGTGCGATAGAAAATTTGAGAGCCTGAGCCTCTGAGGAGAACATTCTGGAGGGTGCTGTAGCCTAATTGACTGTAGTTTGGACTATATATAATGACTTGGACGAGTCATAAATGGGGAAGGTTTTTCCTGTTAATCTCTCCCATAACCCCCCCCTCCCAAGCCATGCTTGCCGAGGAGAACACCTTTTGGTTGACTGTTACAGCTTTTTGGAGTCCCTATCCCCTGGGGTGGTGGGGAAGGATCCTGCCGACTGTTTGGATGAACATGAAGCTTGAGCCACCAAGCTTTCTTGAGAAGGGTGGGAGGTTAGAAAAGCCGGATCCCCCGGAGCAGGCTTATAGTATCTTTACACTGCTCTTGAAACCGACGGGGCAAACAAATGCTTCTGCCACACTTCCAGAATCGGTTCCGTTAAAGCCTCATTAAATGGCAGTAAAGGCTAAATCACTGAAGCCTAACAGTGCAAAACTTCAGTCAGAATATTAGACCTGACCTCAGCTGTGGGCAATTGCAGATCCAACAGGTCCGCAGCTTTCCTGATGACAGTATGCTAAGGAGCCACGTCCTCAGAAGGCATTGCCTTTGAGGAAGAAAATTTCCACTCCGGGGAAAGGGGGAAGTGTCCAGGCCACTGGCCTCCTGAAGACCTGCAAAGTCATTCACATAGTCAAGGGTTCCCCCCTCTTCAGCTTGTTCCTGCTGTCCCTGGTACTCTTCTTCCAGCAGCCTCTGGGCTTCCCTCCTGGTGCGCATCTTCAGAATCTGCGTCGGCAGCACCAGGTGTGGCAACATCGGTGGCGGCGATGGAGGACCCTCAGTAGCTGTCAGCAGTGCTGCTCAAAGCCGGGAAGGTGTTGGCCCAAAACCAGATGGTGACAGAGACTTCGGCATTGGTGTCGAGAATCTCAGCGACAGGAAATGCCATGATGGTGTCACCGGCATGATGAGCACGAATGGTGCCTGGGAATATTGCTGGGGAATTCCTAAATTGTATGCAAGCAGACCCACAAGGCCAGCTGGCGTGCCAGATGGGTTAGCCGTTTTGGCAAACACGCCAAACATCACATTAAGAAAATGCAACGGATCCGCACCCAAACCCGGAAAGGGTGAGTAAGGATCTGGATCGTCTGGTCTGAATCCTACTGTGGCCGTGTGGCAGGCTGTAGCTGAGGTGCCGGGGAAACCAGGGCAGGCAAAGCCAAAGGAGCAGGAGACTACTACCTGGGCACCGGCAAATCCCTTGGCACAGGAGAATGGACCGGAACCCCAGCAGAGAAGGTGATGGCGAAGGCAAGATGTAATCTTTACCATGACGCCCCTGGACCAATGAAGCAGACCTCGAAGATTTGCCTTTCGAAGACTAGCGTCAGGATCCATGTTGACGCTCTTTTTTGTGCTTCTTAGACAACCTAAAGGTGTGCAAGGTTGTCGACTTCGACCTGGATTTTTAGCAGTCTCTCCTCTCCTTTCTTGCACAGGCAATGAATAGCTCCACCTCTCGCTACTTAGGTGCCATCTGATTCATCCTCGGACATGACAAACTCTCTTTGACGTCATGATCCGATGACAGGCACCAAAGACAATCTTCGTGGTGGTGTGTGATGGACTTATGACTCCCACACTCCCTACAAGGCTTGAACCATGACTTCCTTTGTAAAGCCATCGCACTGCTACACAACAGATAGAAACTGAAACAAAGTAATAGCCTTAGGAAATGGAGAGTCCCTGCAAAACAGTTAAACATAGACGTCGTTGAAAAAATGAAACTGACGTCAGCACGCAGACGAGGGCTTCTTTTGCTCCGTTGACGTCGTATGGGTCTGTCGGGCTGAAAGCTTGAAGAACTCACAGACATCGGCCTCCTGTTCTCTGGCGGCCGGCTTCTCAGAAGATGGTGAGTGTCTGACAGTACCATCTAGTTAAGAGCCAACGGACAACTTTGGAGCTGACTGAGTCTTTACTTTGGAACACCAAACAGCTATAGCACAGGTCTTTGCAACTTGTCAGTCAGACCAGAACAAACTGCGTAAAGCTCTGTCCAGGGATATTAAGAATAGCACTAAGGGCAGGGGCAGCTCCTCCATAATGGGTAATGAGCGTCACCCCACCGGTCAAAGTTAGTCACATAAAACTAAAATGATAATTAAACAATATCATTTTCTTTTATTGTGGCTGAGCCAGTGTAGGGTGGGGAGGGAAGGGTTATGGCAGGGGTAACAGTGATGGGCCTTGTAAAGTACGAATGTCTGTTTGGTTGGCTTCTTAGGCTGGCCATACCGACATTCGCATTTCTGTTTCTCCAAACCAGCTGTGTTACAGAGCAGGGTTGAAGAAACAGCACAGACTCCCATGCACTGTCTAAGCGGCAGACCAGGCCACTCAAACCAATTCTGGCGCTGCTCTCATGCTAGAAAAGCGTGATGATTGGGCAGGGAGCCTGTGCTTTCGCAGTGGACATAGGAAGCAGAGAATGACAGAGGAATCTGTTTGCAACAGGTAAGTTTTAAAAAACTATTATTCCCCTTCCGCCTCTGCCCCACCCCTTTACTTTTGCGGAGGCCGCAACTAACTTAGGTGATTTCCTAAAAGGTGGCCACTCCATCGCCTCAAAGTGTTAGTTTAGCAAAGTGGGTTTCTGTTGCAGTAACCCACCCACTTTTTGCCAGACTACTGATGCACTTTTTCTTGGTGTGCCCTGGGTCCCAGACAATCAGGTTCCCAGGGCCTGTGTTTTTTCCCTAAAACTAACCCAATTGGCATATCTGGCCACAGGTCTACCCCGGGGTAAATGGTACCACTGGTACTCAGGGCACTGTAACCAGGGAAGAACTCTAAGGGCTGCAGCACTTATTGTGCCACCCTTAGAGGCCCTGTACCTTTACACCGACACACTGCCTTTGCAGGCTGCGTGTCTTGGTGCAGAACAAAGTGAACAGTCGACATGGCACACATCCCTGTGTGCCCTGCCCACAAACCACTGCCCTGGCATACATCAGTCACCCCTCTAGCTGGGTGCCCTATGCCAGTGGTGAGGGTACAGGTGCATGAGCCCTGTACCCCTACAGTGCCAAAGTCCATTCCTGGGCACTGTGAGTGCAGTGCTGCCATTAAGAGTATATGGTGCTGGGAGTTTGCCATTGAGAACTCCACAACACCATAATGGCTACTCTGAAAACTGTTTGGTATCAAACTTCTCAGCACATTAAACCCACACTGATGTCAGTGTGGGATTTGATGTGAAATGCACAACAGAGGGCATCTTAGAGTTCCCCCCTAAAACTCGACCAACTCCTAGTGACCTGACTGAGTGGCTGCTTAGGCTGCCACCAACAGACATGTTTCTGGACCCCTGGGTCAAGAGCCTGCTGGTCTTGGGGGGCCTGTAACAATGCACATCCTGGGACGAGGTGCCAAGCCTCCTCCCCCAGGATGGGCAGGGTTCACAAAAGAGAGGCTTCAAAGGCATCCTGCCCTCCTTCCACTGGATGTTGGCACAATAGGAGGGTGTACCCACCCCAGGGAAAGGACCCATTGGTCCCTGCCCTTACCTACCTGTAACGGAACTAAATCAAGTATTTAGGGGGCACCCTGAACCTTGCTTCCTCAGATCCAGACAAGAAACAAGAAAGAAGATAAGAAGGACTGAAGAGCCGTGCAGAGCTAACAAGAGGACGACGCCCACTGTCTTGGCCCCAGCCCTACTGGCCTGTCTCCCCCTCGAACCTACTCCTGCGAAATCCCGGTGATTCCTGCAGCCAGCAACCTCAAGAAACCCGGAGGACCTGCCTACCTTCACTTCTAAAGACTGCATCTCCTGTGAACACCGATTTGTTCAAACTGCAGCTTCTTGGCACCAGCCAGAGACCGCGAATCCAGCCCACTCTGCACCCCCCGAACCCGGCCGAGCTAGAGTGGAAAAACACCACGAGGAGGTCACCCCAGCGATCCTGGCTTGAGATCCGGCGACCCATGACCTGCCTCAAGCTTCCAGCTGACACCTGCAGCATTAAAACCAGAAGGTCCCCCTAACCGCGACCTGGAGCTGGTAAGGAGATCCAACCCCAAAAAGCACCCTTGTAGTAGACGCTCCATAGCCTTGTGTGCCCAAACCGACGGTGCCTAACCAACCCGTAACATCCCAACTTACCTCTCAAAGTGGTTTTCGCACCCAGAAGTCCTTTGTCTCCCTGCCTGCAGTGCTTTTGCAAACCGGAGGTTCTCAATAGAAAACAAGGCGCCCAACGTCGAAACAGCACTCTGCACCCGGCGCCCCAGTGCCGCTGAGGGTCCACCTTTTGTGCTACTTTGTTTCCCCATTTGCCCTGACCTTAACCCTGGAGCTTTGCTGCCACAACCCAGTGGCCTGCTTGCCAGCAGCCACCAACCAGAGGCCCCATATCCCCCATTGGATAACAATGGGCCTCAACACTCTGCACCCGGCCGCCCTGGTGCTGCTGAGGGTGCAACAACAGTGCATCACTGCCCTGGGGGACCCCTGAGTCTAACCCCAGAACCGTAACTCCCACAGTTGATAACTTACCTGTGAACCGATCACCTGTTTTTCCTCCATAGGATAACATTGAAAATTTTCTTCCAAAAAGTTTCTAAGTGTGTAGTTTTGAAATCAAAAATTATTCTTTAAAAATCATGCGAATAGGGGGCGTGGCTTGCAGCCGAGCAAAATGGGCGCAACCTAAGCGAGCTCCGTGATCGAGGGAGCTCTCTTCATTAATGCGACCACTTATCCTTTAGCTATTTGAGAAAACAAAGGCTCCTGTGGACTAATAGGGGATGATTTATAGTAGACTTAACGCACAATGAAAAAAGGTTGGGAGATACCAGACAGAAAGCTGGCCATACAACTGCGAAGTTTGTTTAACTAGCGTAGTTATTTATATAGAAAACGCATAGATTATATAGTACATACAGGCATATTTACAGTGGACAATTGTATTTATACAAAAACTAAACATTTACACAGTAGTGTCTGGTGTCCCAGTGAACCTAAGCTACAAAGTGACTTAAAAAAAGTGAAGATGGGTAAGGTTTCAATCATAGAACAAATGAGGCGACCCTGGAGATTTGTGGTCTAATGCGCCGCAACACAATCAAAAAAATGCTGCTTTGGGTTTGCCTCTTCGATTGTCGACGGCGTTTCGACCAAGTTAGGGTATTGGGTCTCTTCAGGACCTGGCAATGTAGGGACACCTGAGGGAGATAGTATAGTCATGTGTAAGCATATGCCTGTCATAAGAATATTAGTTATGACAAACGTGTCAGAGCTCAATCAAGTAGTACCTGAAGGAAGGGCCTATCCTGCCTGGTGAAAAGACGCAGTGACACCCTAGGTGGTGTGTATTAAACGAAAAGGAAATTCACAGGGAACCCAGCCTGGTGCTGTGGGAAAAGATTAGGAAAAAACAATGCTTTAAGTAAAATGCTGGTATTGCAGTTGTCTGTGCAACCGCCTGATTCCTCTTGTGGTAATAGTGATTGAAAACGAAATAAACTTAGCCACTTACCCAGTGTGAGGGAAGTGAGATCTGAGGCAGGATGTGTGGTGGAGCCTGCCCAGCAGTTTGTGCTTATAATTTCCAAAGGATATGATCAGGATTGCAAGGCACTGTGTGGAATGAAAAAAGTGCTATTGAAGCGGTACAGATCGGACAGAGTGTAAGACCATTGTAACAAGATTGTGCTTACCGTTAAGTGCGCAGTGGCGCTGGGTAAACCGGGGAAAGAATAACGGGGTTGTCTTGTGATCAGTAATCAAAGCCTTCGGAGACTCCACGGTATCCGTCTTGGCTATGGCCACTGCAGGGGGTAAGGTAAACAAAGCGCGCCTCTCATTAGACCTCTGGAGCAAACGGGTATTAGGTCTGAATGATTAAAAGCGGAGAGCGAGTGCTCCAAGGTGGCCGTAAAGGGAGAGGAACGTCCTTCTCCGTAGTGGTGCGATGACAGCGTGAGTGTGGAACCGTAGTACTATATATACACCTTCCCGCCAATGCGAGGGCTTGAAAGACCGAGCTACCCGATCTGGAGCCCTGATGCGATCAATGGATCAGACGTCTGTGATCGATATAGACAACAGACTATTAACCGAGTGTGAAAGCGGTTATTAGAGTGCTGCTGCGGTCTAGATAGCGGGACAGCGTGCGAAAGCTCTGTGAATACATTTGTGGACTGAACTAGTCATGATAGCAGTGATATTGTCCCTAAGTCGTGATACCTAATGTGTGGAGCACATAATTACAACAATAACAGTGTATACATCAGCATGCGCGAAACCCTTGCGTAATTGAAACAACAAGTGTTCTCATATGTTATAGTGGTTCTAAATGCATAAAATGATTTGCATTCGCAGAATATGATGTCAACGAGATACACATTAATAAAAACATTTAGTGTGCTTAATTACGCATCAAATTCGATAGATCGTGAAAAACACATTATTGTTTAGACCAGTGCTGAAATGCATGAACCAAGGTTCTTTCTAATTCCATGCTGTATCGCAACAATGTGCCATGTCCCTGAAGAGTACAGGGTAACCGCATGTATGTAGTCTGTGTCACTGGCGGTATACGCAAATAGCTTACGTTTCTAGAGTGTAATTAAAGCAAATGTAAAATGCCAAGAGCTAAAGGTCCACACATCTTATAACGTATTCATATGGTGATACCATGGGCGATCTGTGTACGCTAAAGCAATGGCCATTGGGGCTAACTACCCTTTGGCTGCCTGTGTGTGGCTCAAGGTGAATGAGTGCACCTCGCTTTCCTGGTGGTGGACTCCAACATTTAAGCAGACAGTGGTGGCGGTAGATATTCAGTGTGGTTACAAAGCTGCGCCACTCTTCTGCGGAATTCAATCCCTGCGCGATTGAGTTGGTCTGCTCAATCCAACAACACAAGTCGTTGTAGGATCTGGGAGAGGTCGCCAAAAGGCTCCCAGTGAGTAGGGTCCAGTTGTCTCCCTTTTACACTTATCCTTTAGCAGCACGGCTCAAACAAGGTGCGCTTTGACCGGAACGAAGGCGGAGCAGTTTGCAGCGGTCCCGAACTCCAAGAGACAAGCGGCCACTGAGATCCGTGAGATGGCGTCAGAGGGCCTTCACGCCTGGCCTAAGCCAGGACCTCAAGTGCGCTAGCTCTCCGCAACTCTGATGAGGGCGGCAGTGCCAGAAGTGAGGGCACACTACAGACGACCGGAATCTGCATCGGGAAGCTACCAGACTCGCCAGTCCAGGAGAGTGACCTGATCCGCGCCAGATACCACAGTGGACTACCGGGTGAGCCTTGCAGAGTCCGGTGGACCGCTTCTGGGCGGGGGAGCTGTCTGGTGCGGTCGCAGGCGGAAAAGAGTGAATCACGGCAGCTTTGTCTGCCAATACAGTTCTCATTGTGGCCCCAAAGACTCTGCGGAATACACACGACTGCCACCAGCCCTATGACGACGATGCTAATTGGCTGGTCAGCACGCTGGGTTGGGGAGTAAGAAATGCGCGCTTTAACACCGCCGGACGGGGAGGACAGGGGGCGCCATCCCCCCATCTGAACTTTGCAATCACGCACCCAAGGGACTCTACTTCCGCAATCATTTTACCCCACCACTCCCACAGGCCACTCTCTGTGACAATAAACCAACAATACTCACTTGGTAGCTCTACGGGCCTAGACAACTAAGACCTCACGGTGCCAGCATATCAAGGGATTTACTGCGCATATCACCTTGGCCGCCTACGTCAGATACCGCCATTGGAGTGGGAGGGCAGGAAACATGAAAGGCCGCAAGTGGCAACCTTTCCCGCGGCAGGCAGCGGCGACTACTGCCCTTTCCCCTCTGCAACTGGTGGGCCACTTGCCACTTGGGCCAAAATGGCAGGTCGGGGGCCCCAAGGTGTACCTACAGAGAAACTAGATAAATATGCATACAATAAGGACCAGGGCGACATACAACAGATAAACCCTACCCAACTGGAGGCTCCTACAGCAAGTTCAGTCGTCAATAGGCACAATCTCATCTGACATCTCTCTAATGCGGGCACATTTTTCAAAGTTGTTGGCCAGACTAACGGAGGTTAAATCCACGAAAGCGGCTCTATCCATAGACACGGCAGCGCTACAACGCCAGGTGCGCCAACTAGAGACAGACAACAAGGTCATCCTCGCCAAACTAGACAATCAGGAAGGCCACTTACGGCGCAACAATATTCGCATCATTGGTGTTCCAGAAAATGTGGATGGGCCTGCCCTAGACCTCTTTGTCGACGATCTCGTCAAAAAACAGTTACCGCTGAGAGAATTATTGAGTTTTTTCTCCGTAGAAAGAGCACAACGAGTGCCGGGAGGTTGACCCAAGCCGGGTGCCCCCCCAGACCAATTCTAGCATGCATCTTTAATTTCCAAGACCGGGATGCTATACTAAAAGCGGCAAGAATAGCCCCGGCAATCCATCTGGAAAACCATGTGATAATGCTCTACCCGGTCTACACAGCTGCAGTAACCAAACAAAGACGCAGTTTTCTGGAGGTAAAGAAAGAGCGGAGGATCAGAGAACTCAAATACTCAATGCTCTTCCCGGCGAAACTCAAGAGTAGAGGCAGAGGGGAAAACATGGTTCTTTGCCACACCGGAAGAAACCTGGGATTGGTTGGATGGATGGCGCCCAGCGACGAAGCCCGGAAAACCGAGGACCCAGCAACAACAGCGTCGCCAGGACTCTCAAAGGTCTAGATCTACGGAATCTAGCGACATAGGGGACTGAGCCATGTTAGACTACTACTTGAAACGTGTTGTCACTACGAACTCTCCTACAGACTCCTACATACCACCAACCATAACAGCGCAAGCAACCTATTACTCGCCCGCTCCACACACAGAAAAATCAGGCATTGGGTTGATCATGTCCCCGCAGGCGATCGTTATACTTCCAGTCAAGATGTAACCTGTTGCTGGTCTAATATGTAGAAGGGGACCTTCAAAGATCAGGCACAGACTCTCACCCCCTACGCAAGTATTAGTTATGGGAACAAAGCACTCTGCTCAGTTGGGGTGGCGGATAGTTGGGTATCTGCCGGGCAGGGAGGGGGGGAATACAGGGGCAATTCTTGGTTTCACATTTTGTTTTGGCTCAAAAGGTTTGGTTGTTCAGAAGGCTACAGGACGAGGTGGTCACCGAACACAACTTTGCACTCCTATGCAGTTATAGGCGTACATGGCACACACTAGCCCAGTAACAGACACTACGGATAATCTGTCCCAAAACCCCGAGGGACCGCCCCCTCCCTTCACGGTGCTGTCACGGAACGTGAACGGACTGGGAGACGAGATAAAAAGGGGTCTGGTCCTACAATACATAAAGCGTAAAGGTCCTGCGATAGCACTCATACAGAAAACACATCTCACAGGATCTGCTCCAAAGCCCTAGACAGATGGGGATATAGCATGGCAGTTCACTCAGAGTTCACCACTGGCTCCCGTTTGGGAGGAATTCTGGTCCACAAATTCTTCCCGTTGATACGGAGTAGTTTCTTACCTGTAATTCCAGTTCTGTAGTAGGGGTATCTCTGTGATAGTCATAATCATGTGAATAGTCCCGCCCATGTGCGTGGACCCCGGAGCACTTCAATAGATATAGTCACTTAAGTTGTCCTCTTCTGCAGTCCTGCATAGACACTTAAGAGATGATAAAAGACAATAATGCAGCCGAAAAACAACTAGGCTACTCTGGCCATTACTTCATCCTGAAGTGAAAAAGATAGCCAGGCAACAGTTAAATTTAACTATTTTACTAGGTTTCACACATTGAGAAACTCCCCTTCACAAAAATCCCTTTTTCATGATAGAGATGAAGGGTTGGACGGACAAGCCCTATAAAATGCCATTATGTGTCTGTAAATGGATACCATGCCTTTAAGAATTGTTCCAGAGACCCTCTGTATCCCATGATGCACACCTAAGGCCAGTTACTTTCAGTTCTTTTTGAAGGTGTATAAAAAGCAAGGCCGGCTGCATTCATAATATCACTGTTTCATCCACCAGGGAGGAGGGCGGGTTGCTTATGACTATCACAGCGATACCCCTATACAGAACTGGAGTTACAGGTAAGAAACTACTCATTCTGCAGTAGGGGATCTCTGTGTATAGTCATAATCTTGTGAATAGAATGGTGATCCCACCCCCAAAAAACAACCCCAGTGGGGGAAAAAACAAACAGAACCACTAGTGTGCAAATAGATTCCTCAGCGAAGCCTGCTCAACCTGAGCATCTGCCCTGGCATCAAAGTCCAGGCAGTAGTGTTTAGCAAAGGTATGGACAAACTTCCAAGTGGTAGCCTTACAGATTTCTGCAATAGGGACGTTTTGTAGTAAAGCCGCTGTAGCAGCTTTACCCCTGATAGAGTGAGCCTTAGGTCACACCTGAATACAAGACACAATCCACCTAGAGATGGATTGCTTCGAGGTAGCAAGACTAGTCCTGACAAAGCCATAGTTAATAAACAACTGATCCGATCTACGAATGTCCTTAGTGTTTTCTAAGAAGAATTTCAACACCCTTTTAGCATCGAGAGAATGAAGGGACCTCTCAGCAGGAGAGGAAGGATGCTGAAAAAACGTGGGTAAGGAAATCGTTTGATTCACATGAAACTCTGACACCACTTTAGGAAGGAATTTAGGGTGAGTTCTCATCTCATGACTACCTTAAAAGAATGAAACACAGAGTAAAGCTCTTGACAACAGAGAGCCTGGATTTCACTCACCCTGAGAGCAGTTGTTATGGCTACAAGGAAAGCCGCCTTCCAGGACAGATGCTGAAGCGAAGCCTTATGAATGGGCTCCCTCATCAGTCTAAAAAAAGCACCACATTAAGGTCCCATGGGGGTGAAGGACGACTAATTGGAGGAAACACCTTTTTCAAACCTTCCAGAAAATCTTTGATGACTGGGATTCGGAAAAAGGAAGTTTGTGAAGGGCATTGCCAAAACGCAGTTAAAGCTGCTAGGTGAACTTTAATAGAATGAAAATTAAGGCCACATTGAGCCAAATGCAGCAAGTAAGGAAGAATGACATCCTCCTTGCAGGAGGCAGGATTTGCATCTTTAGAGGCACACCAAATACAAAATCTCTTCCATTTATATGCGTTGCAAGTTCGTGTAGATGGCCTTTTCGCTTCTTTTAATATCTCCAGGCAGTTCTGAGGGAGATTTAAATGTTCGTACTGCACTAGCTCACGAGCCATGCTGCCAAATTCAACGACGAGAGGTTGGGATGCACCATCTGCCCTCTGAACTTCGTGAGAAGGTCCAGCCGACACAGAAGTCGAAGGTGCGACAGGAGACACTGGTGTAGTAGATCGGTGAACCACCACGGACGAGGCAACTCCAGAGCAATGAGGATCATCTTGGTCCAAGATTGGGAAAGTTTGATCAACACTGTCAGGATCAGGGGAATGGGTGGAAAAGCGTAGAGAAAGCTGTTCACCCAGTTGATCCACAGTGCATTCCCCAGCGTCTCTGGTTGGTAGAACCTGGAGGCGAAGTCTCAGCATTTGCTGTTTTCTGCGGTGGCAAACAGATCAATGGAGTGCCCCATCTTCTGAAGATTTCTCTTACCACTTCGTCGTTTAAGATCCATTAGTGATTTTCTTGAACAAGTCTGCTGAGAGCGTCCGCCTGAGCATTCTGTACACCTGGCAGATGAGTCGCCGTTATGGTCAGGTCCCTGGCCAGCATCCAGTTCCAGATTGTCTGCGCTTCCCGAGACAATGTGCGCGATCTTGAACCCCCCTGCTTGTTGAGATAATACATTGTTGTTGTGTTGTCTGTAGGAGAGTAGGGTCTGCAATCCTGTGATCACCCAGATTTTTGCTTTTGTTTCACTGGTTTTCGACTTTCTCTGGCTGTGGGCCTGCCAATCATACCCACAGCCTAGCTGTTCTCTCACTAAATTGACATGTGTACCTTAGGTGCATTATCCAATTGGAACTAGGCCACCTTGTCAGACCCTGTCACTCAGGGCATTGGTGTACCCAGGGCCTACCAGGGGCTGAAGCATGTATTATGCCACCCCTGGATGGCCATCTAAATCTGACACAACTGGCTGCACGACAGCTGGGGCAAGGTGGTGTAATCCCCCTTTGCTTTAGATATAGTATCCCTATATCTAACCCCGAAAATGGACACACGGATTCCTATCAGCCACTCCTATGGCAGTCCTTAACAATCCTGAAGGCAGAGTGCGTGGAATCGTGTGAATTGGCGCTCTGGCATGAGCCGAGCCCGGTTGCAGCTTGCGGAACCAAGTCCCAATGGCTGTTCCATGATAACGCGTACCATATACTCTTTAATGCTAACTTCGGTATCGCGTTATCAAAACATGTCGAGTAAGGTGTCATACGAATTGGGATACTGACCCCTCACCAATGCTGGCGACGGGGTTAGCATTCCACCCTCCTAGAGGGACACGACATGTACGTAACTGTGAACCCCGGTTAAAGTTAACTGAAGCCTCAGCTCCACAAAATGGATGCTGCCACCACAGACACGAGTCTGACCTCCTGCTGCTGGGAGTCCTTCCAGCGAGGAGAGCTTGGACAAAGGGTTTCCTGTCCGGAGCGGTGCTCGCACCATCCCAGACAGGGTTTTGTGTATCCTGGGTAGGCAGGGCTTTACAGGAAGGTGACTGCAAGTGGCACCCCGGTGCTCACTACGCATCTGCCGGCTAGAACCAGTTCCAGGGGCACACCAGCCCCTGACCTGGGGAAAGTCCGGCATGGGAGAGGGGTGTAACCACCCCCCTTCCTGGTCCCGCCCCTAGGGCAGGACCTAGTCGCGTACCCACCCCTTTCTTTAGGATAAAGGCAGGAGCGGGGACCCTTCCAAATTAGATCATCTTTGAATCAAGAAACTACTTTCTACGAAAGGAATTCGACTTCTTCTCAAGATTTCTCCCTTGTGGCTAAGGAGTAGTCACCCTGCATCCGCAGGCACCATCTAAGAAACTCTGCGGTTTGCTGCACGTCCTTCCTCAGGAATCCGACTGCCCAGCTCGACGAGAACCGGCTTCCCTGGCACCTCTGACCTCTACTCACATCGTCAGCTCAGCTGAGATCCGTGGGTGCGACGAGACCTCGATGGACCGACCATCATCAGAACCTACACGACTTCTAAACCAGCACGACCGCCGAGGGATCCTCTGGTGAGTGCTTTGGGGTCCGAGAAGCCCCGACCCTGAGCAGCTCCAGCACCGAAGTTCAGCCTCCCAGCATCTCCACGATCTGCGTGGGGCCCTTCTGCTTTTTGCTGCTCCACACGTTGTCTGGCTACTAGCCGCTGGCTTGTGGCCTTCTCGACGACGCCCGACAACAACGCTGCTGGTCTGGTTGCTCCAGACTGGCCTTTGCTCCCTTCTGAAAGAGGAGCACCCCGGACCCTCCTGGTCCACTCGAGACGCCATTTTTGGGTCCACCACGTGGCCCTGAATTTGCCAAGGCTTGTTGCCCCAATCCTGGGCCCAGCGACGCCGACAGCATCAACCATCGTGGGACAGCTCGCACCTCCATCCTGGTCGCCGATAACGCCTCCTGGTCCGTGAGACTGCAGAGCCTAGCGTCGCCCACTCACCTAGTCGAGGTGACGATCATTCGGTGCCTCCTGGTACCCTCCGACTACTGGCTAGTAGTTACGAACTTGGTCCTCTCTGCTTTCAGGTGTCATCCATCTCTGATCCAGGCTTGGATCTCTACGAACTCTCTTCACTGGTCGCCTGCCAGCAACTCCTTCCTTCAGGCTCCTGGTTCGTCAGCGAGGATTCCCGACGTCTGTAAAGACCTATGCAGCCGCAGCCCCTGGGCTAGGTAACTTCGGCATTTCGGTGCCCCAGCATAGCCTCATTATCTAAGGGTCCAGAGTCACTGTCGCTTCCGACTTACCTTATCGGGTCCGCCCGAGAACCCTAAACTTTCCGTACCCTCGGGCATTTGTGTAGATTGTGCACTTGAAGTATTTTCATAAGAGTTTTGTTGTGTGCTTAGTACCCTGTCCTCATAAAGAGTACAGGGCTGTTGTGACTTAAAATAAATACACTGTTTATTTTCATAACACTTGTGTGGTGTCCTTTCACTTGGTGTTCAAGGGGTATATGTGATAGTATAACAGCTGGCTTAACACGCCCTCTAGAGTTTAGCCCGAAGACTGCTCGTATCCACGCTACAAGGATAGCTGGTCTAAGGTTGACTTACAACCAATCACCATAAGGGTCGTTTGGACTGATGCATAGTGATCACTAGAATAGTGAGCACTGCATATCAGGCCAACTTCTCACATTGGTGAGCAGCGGTTGGGATTTGAGCTTGCTGTTGTTTTACCACGCGTATCCTAAGAATATCTTGTGAAAGATCGCATAAGTACTCCAGGTACATATAACTTAGCTTAGAATACTCTGAGTTCTACTGAACCAGCTGTTGTAGCTCCTCAAGGCTTAGCACACCTTGGCTACAACTCTTAGCAAGGGATCAGTAGGTAAACATATAGTGTAGGTAGGTACATCACTTACACCACACTAGAAGCAGCATGTCAGACAAAGGAGCAAACCCTGAGTCTCCCCTTGTGTCAGTCGGCCCTCCACAGGTCATGTCCAGATATGCTGCACTTAGCTTCCAAGAGATGCGACAAATCTGTACATCCAGGAAGCTAAAACAGGGTGGAAACCCTACCATTCCGTTTCTGATTGGTCTCTTGGAGACTTATGATGCTAGGAGGGCTGGTAACACAGAACCTTCTCATCCAGATGGGAATATGCCCCCCCTCGAGGGAACCTTAGGTGACCCTGACCTTATCCATCTCTCCGCAGAAGGTGAAGAGGAGGATGAGGATCTAGAGCCATCTGAGGACGAGGCAGACAAAGGTCCAGTAGTAGTTAGCCAGCTAACTAGGGACAACTTAAGCAGGCACGAGAATGGTACTAGGAGACCCCTGGGGCCCCTCTCAGGCCAGCTTAACATTGGGAATGGATGAGTTAGGTCTCTGTCGAGAGGCTCTAATAGATCCGTTCGAACCAATGGCTCTCGAGGCTCTTCTCAAAGAGGGATGACATCCCCTCAGAGGAGAGTGTACGAAGCTAAAGTGAGGGAAGTCAATCTGAGGATTGAAAGGGAAGAACTTGCTCTGGCCAAAGAGAGACTCGCCTTTGCTAGAGAGCAAGAATTGAGTGGGACAAACCCCACTGGTGGCAGCATTCCCCCAAGGGAAAACAGGAGTTTAGACACTAGACACCTGAGTAAGATAGTGCCCCCCTTTAAGCAAGGGGACGATATCCACAAATGGATTACTGCTTTGGAGACGGCCTGCACTGTACAGTGTGTCCCTCAGAGTCAGTGGGCGGCTATCTTGTGGCTCTCCTTTGAAGGTAAAGGTAGAGATAAGCTCCTCACTACTAGAGCGGAGGACGCTAACGATTACCAGGTCCTGAAGAACACACTGATTGATGGGTTCGGCCTAACCACTGAGCAGTACAGGTTGCTGTTCAGGGATACCCAGAAAACTCAGTCTCAGGAATGGTCTGATTTTGTCGATTGTGCCACTAGGGCTTTGGAGGGCTGGTTGCTGGGCAGTAAGGTTACTGATTACACAGGATTGTATAATTTGATCATGCGAGAACAGATTTTAAACAATTGTCAGAACCAGTTGTTGCATCAGCACCTTGTCGACTCGGATCTGACCTCTCCCCAAGAATTGGGGAAGAAGGCAGACAGATGGGTCAGAACAAGGGTTAAGCAAAACCAGGGCCAGAACCAGGGTGGTCAGAAGAAAGCAGACCAGAGGGGGAAAAGATTCTAAGGGTGAACAAAATGACCAGAAGTCTTCGACAGGTCCCCAACAACCCAAAAAGGGGGGGGGGGGGGGATGGGTCAGGCTTCCCAGAAAAAGAAGAATCAAGAAGGCCAATCGAAAAGGTGGTGCCAATACTGTAAAAGTAAAACTCACTGGTTTAGTGAGTGCACCAAGAAAGGAGGGCAGACTCCTGCTACTGCAGCCCCTAAGGCACCTGTGCCCCCTAGTACAGCCAGCAGTAGTAGTGCACCTCCCAAGGGACTAGTTGGGTTAACCTTGGGTTCTGAGGGGTGTGACAACTTAGTTGGCATGCTCACTCAGGCTGTCCTTGTCTGTACAGGGGATGTGGATATGTCCCCTGATGTCAGTCCCAATACTTTGGGCAAATACCGACAGACGCCTTTAATAAATGGAAGAATGGCTCAGGCCTATAGGGACACTTGTGCCAGTGTCACCATGGTGACGCCTAACTTTGTGGACCCTGGACACATCATGCCAGGTACAGATTTCCTGGTGACCAATGCCAGCAACGTCACTACCAGTCATAGTATGGCGATTGTTGCTTTCTCCTGGGGAGGGGTAAATGGCCAGAAAAAGGTTGTTGTTAGTTCAGACCTCCCAGTGGATTGTTTGTTGGGCAATGATTTGGAGTCATCTCAATGGTCAGAAGTGGAGCAGAGGACTCACATGGAGATGTTAGGCTTGCCAGCACATGTGCTTGCTGTGACTAGGTCACACGTCAGACGACGCCCCACGGAACAGGTGCTGGATCCTGGAACAATGGACCAGACACCTCCCAAGAAGAAGAGCAGTAGGGTTAAGGCATCGCCTTCCCCCTTGCCCCAGGTCGAGGATCAAGTTTCAGAGGAGGCTGACCTCCAGGAATTGCGGGAAACTGAACCTAAAGAACTCAAACTTGATCAAGTTGAGTTTCTGGGCTCAGGGGGACCCTCGCGAGAAGACCTGGGGAAGGACCAGTTAGACTGCCCTTCCCTTGAACCCCTCAGACAGCAGGCTGCTGCTGAGGCTGCTGGGAACGCCACAGGTACCCACAAGGTATACTGGGAGGATGGACTCCTGTACACTGAGGCAAGAGACCCCAAGCCTGGCATGACCAGGAGGCTGGTTATCCCCTTGTCTCAGCGTGGTTTCCTTCTTACCTTGGCCCAGGAGATTCCCTTAGCAGGACACTTAGGCCAGACGAAGACGTGGGACAGGCTTGTCTCACACTTTCACTGGCCTCACATGAACGAGGATACCAAGGAGTTTTGTCGCTCCTGTGTCACTTGCCAAGCCAGTGGTAAGTTAGGTGGCACAACAAAGGCCCCCCTTATACCAATGCCTGTGGTGGGGGTGCCCTTTGAAGAGTGGGGATTGACATTGCCGGTCCAATGGAACCCCAGACAGCATCAGGGCACAAGTTTATACTGGTGGTAGTGGATCATGCCACCAGGTATCCTGAAGCTATTCCCCTTAGGACCACTACAGCACCTGTTGTGGCAAGAGCCCTAGTTGGAGTGTTCTCCAGAGTGGGCTTCCCTAAGGAGGTTGTCTCTGACAGAGGTGCAAACTTCATGTCAAGCTACTTAACTGCTATGTGGAAGGAATGTGGTGTCAACTACAAGTTCACTACACCCTATCACCCACAATGCAATGGGCTTGTTGAAAGGTTCAACAGGACCCTAAAAGGGATGATTCATGGACTACCTGAAAAGCTCCGGCGTAGATGGGATGTCCTGATTCCCTGCCTTTTATTCGCTTATAGAGAGGTCTCACAGAAGGGGGTTGGCTACAGCCCTTTTGAACTTTTGTATGGACATCCTGTAAGAGGACCCCTGTGTTTGGTGAAGGAAGGATGGGAGAGACCTCTCAAAAAGCCTGCAACCAACATAGTGGACTATGTACTTGGTCTCCGCTCTCGGATGGCTGAGTACATGGAAAAGGCATCTGAAAACCTTAAGGCCAGCCAAGAACTCCAAAAAGCTTGGCATGACCAAAAGGTTGTCCTGACTGTTTATCAGCCTGGACAGAAGGTGTGGGTGTTGGAGCCAGTGGCCCCAGCAGCACTCAAAGACAAATGGTCTGGGCCCCACACAATTCTTGAGCAAAAGGGAGAGGTCACCTACCTGGTGGACCTTGGAACTCCCCTGAGCCCCCACAGGGTGCTCCATGTCAACAGGCTCAAAGCATATGTCGACAGGAAGGACATGAGCTTGCTCATGGCCATAGATGAGGGACAGGAGGAAGAGAGTGACCCTCTCCCAGACCTGCTCACTCAGAATCCTGATGATGGATCAGTGGACGGTGTTGTCTTTTGTGGCAGCCTCTCTGAACATCAACAGAAGGATTGTAAACAGGTTCTTCAATCCTTCCGGCATATGTTCTCTCTAACACCCAGTCAGACCAATTGGTGTACCCATGAGGTTGACACTGGTGACAGCTTGCCCGTCAGGAGTAAAATCTACAGGCAGCCCGATCACGTTAGAGACTGCATTAAAACTGAAGTGCAGAAAATGTTGGAGTTGGGAGTCATTGAACCTTCGGATAGCCCTTGGGCTAGTCCTGTAGTTCTAGTGCCGAAGCCTCACACCCAGGGTGGTAAGAAAGAGATGAGGTTTTGCGTAGACTACAGGGGTCTCAATGCAGTCACTAAGACTGACGCCCACCCAATACCAAGGGCAGATGAGCTTATAGATAGATTGGCTTCTGCCAACTACTTAAGTACATTTGACCTGACAGCTGGGTATTGGCAAATCAGGTTAGCGGAGGACGCCAAGCCCAAGACAGCATTTTCTACCCCTGGTGGGCATTATCAATTTGTGGTAATGCCCTTTGGTTTGAAAAATGCACCTGCCACCTTCCAAAGGCTGGTAAATCATGTTCTCACTGGGCTGGATGACTTCTGTGCAGCGTATCTTGACGATATTGCTGTCTTTAGCTCCACCTGGGAGGATCACCTGGTCCACCTGAGGGAAGTGTTAGAGGCACTGCAAGCAGCAGGTCTCACTATCAAGGCCACCAAGTGCCAGATCGGGCAGACACAGGTTGTATACTTGGGCCACCTTGTGGGTGGAGGCCAAGTTCAACCACTGGAGAGCAAAATACAGTCAATCAAGGACTGGGCTCCTCCAACCACCCAGACTCAGGTTCGCGCTTTCTTGGGCCTGACTGGTTACTACCGAAAGTTTGTCAGAAATTATGGATCGATTGTGACTCCACTTAATAAACTGACAAGTAAGAAAATGCCAAAAAAGGTTCAGTGGACAGCAGGCTGTCAAAAAGCATTCGATGACCTAAAACAGGCCATGTGCACGGCACCTATCCTCAAGAGTCCAGACTACTCCAAACCATTCATTGTCCAAACAGATGCTTCTGAGTTGGGTGTGGGAGCTGTTCTATCTCAACTGAATTTTGATGGTAATGACCAGCCCATTGCTTTTATAAGCAGACGGCTGACCCCCAGAGAGAAAAATTGGTCAGCTATTGAGAGGGAGGCCTTTGCTGTGGTTTGGGCCCTGAAGAAACTGAGGCCATACTTGTTTGGCACTCATTTCAAGATTCAGACCGACCATAAGCCCCTCTTATGGCTAAATCAGATGAAGGGTGAAAACCCCAACCTGCTTAGGTGGTCCATTTCCCTACAGGGGATGGACTTCACAATGGAGCATAGACCTGGCACTGATCATGGCAATGCAGATGGGCTCTCCAGGTATTTCCACTTAGAACAAGAAGACTCACCTGGTCAAGGTTAGTTTATTGTCCCAACGTTTGGGGGGGGGGGGGGGGGGGTCATGTAGGAGAGTAGGGTCTGCAATCCTATGATCACCCAGATTTTTTGCTTTTGTTTCACTGGTTTACGACTTTCTCTGGCTGTGGGCCTGCCAATCAGACCCACAGCCTAGCTGTTCTCTCACTAAATTGACATGTGTACCTTAGGTGCATTATCCAATTGGAACTAGGCCACCTTGTCAGACCCTGTCACTCAGGGCATCGGTGTACCCAGGGCCTACCAGGGGCTGAAGCATGTATTATGCCACCCCTGGATGGCCATCTAAATCTGACACAACTGGCTGCACGACAGCTGGGGCAAGGTGGTGTAATCCCCCTTTGCTTTAGATATAGTATCCCTATATCTAACCCCGAAAATGGACACACGGATTCCTATCAGCCACTCCTATGGCAGGCCTTGACAATCCTGAAGGCAGAGTGCGTGGAATCGTGTGAATTGGCGCTCTGGCATGAGCCGAGCCCGGTTGCAGCTTGCGGAACCAAGTCCCAATGGCTGTTCCATGATAACGCGTACCATATACTCTTTAATGCTAACTTCGGTATCGCGTTATCAAAACATGTCGAGTAAGGTGTCATACGAATTGGGATACTGACCCCTCACCAATGCTGGCGACGGGGTTAGCATTCCACCCTCCTAGAGGGACACGACATGTACGTAACTGTGAACCCCGGTTAAAGTTAACTGAAGCCTCAGCTCCACAAAATGGATGCTGCCACCACAGACACGAGTCTGACCTCCTGCTGCTGGGAGTCCTTCCAGCGAGGAGAGCTTGGACAAAGGGTTTCCTGTCCGGAGCGGTGCTCGCACCATCCCAGACAGGGTTTTGTGTATCCTGGGTAGGCAGGGCTTTACAGGAAGGTGACTGCAAGTGGCACCCCGGTGCTCACTACGCATCTGCCGGCTAGAACCAGTTCCAGGGGCACACCAGCCCCTGACCTGGGGAAAGTCCGGCATGGGAGAGGGGTGTAACCACCCCCCTTCCTGGTCCCGCCCCTAGGGCAGGACCTAGTCGCGTACCCACCCCTTTCTTTAGGATAAAGGCAGGAGCGGGGACCCTTCCAAATTAGATCATCTTTGAATCAAGAAACTACTTTCTACGAAAGGAATTCGACTTCTTCTCAAGATTTCTCCCTTGTGGCTAAGGAGTAGTCACCCTGCATCCGCAGGCACCATCTAAGAAACTCTGCGGTTTGCTGCACGTCCTTCCTCAGGAATCCGACTGCCCAGCTCGACGAGAACCGGCTTCCCTGGCACCTCTGACCTCTACTCACATCGTCAGCTCAGCTGAGATCCGTGGGTGCGACGAGACCTCGAGGGACCGACCATCATCAGAACCTACACGACTTCTAAACCAGCACGACCGCCGAGGGATCCTCTGGTGAGTGCTTTGGGGTCCGAGAAGCCCCGACCCTGAGCAGCTCCAGCACCGAAGTTCAGCCTCCCAGCATCTCCACGATCTGCGTGGGGCCCTTCTGCTTTTTGCTGCTCCACACGTTGTCTGGCTACTAGCCGCTGGCTTGTGGCCTTCTCGACGACGCCCGACAACAACGCTGCTGGTCTGGTTGCTCCAGACTGGCCTTTGCTCCCTTCTGAAAGAGGAGCACCCCGGACCCTCCTGGTCCACTCGAGACGCCATTTTTGGGTCCACCACGTGGCCCTGAATTTGCCAAGGCTTGTTGCCCCAATCCTGGGCCCAGCGACGCCGACAGCATCAACCATCGTGGGACAGCTCGCACCTCCATCCTGGTCGCTGATAACGCCTCCTGGTCCGTGAGACTGCAGAGCCTAGCGTCGCCCACTCACCTAGTCGAGGTGACGATCATTCGGTGCCTCCTGGTACCCTCCGACTACTGGCTAGTAGTTACGAACTTGGTCCTCTCTGCTTTCAGGTGTCATCCATCTCTGATCCAGGCTTGGATCTCTACGAACTCTCTTCACTGGTCGCCTGCCAGCAACTCCTTCCTTCAGGCTCCTGGTTCGTCAGCGAGGATTCCCGACGTCTGTAAAGACCTATGCAGCCGCAGCCCCTGGGCTAGGTAACTTCGGCATTTCGGTGCCCCAGCATAGCCTCATTATCTAAGGGTCCAGAGTCACTGTCGCTTCCGACTTACCTTATCGGGTCCGCCCGAGAACCCTAAACTTTCCGTACCCTCGGGCATTTGTGTAGATTGTGCACTTGAAGTATTTTCATAAGAGTTTTGTTGTGTGCTTAGTACCCTGTCCTCATAAAGAGTACAGGGCTGTTGTGACTTAAAATAAATACACTGTTTATTTTCATAACACTTGTGTGGTGTCCTTTCACTTGGTGTTCAAGGGGTATATGTGATAGTATAACAGCTGGCTTAACACGCCCTCTAGAGTTTAGCCCGAAGACTGCTCGTATCCACGCTACAAGGATAGCTGGTCTAAGGTTGACTTACAACCAATCACCATAAGGGTCGTTTGGACTGATGCATAGTGATCACTAGAATAGTGAGCACTGCATATCAGGCCAACTTCTCACATTGGTGAGCAGCGGTTGGGATTTGAGCTTGCTGTTGTTTTACCACGCGTATCCTAAGAATATCTTGTGAAAGATCGCATAAGTACTCCAGGTACATATAACTTAGCTTAGAATACTCTGAGTTCTACTGAACCAGCTGTTGTAGCTCCTCAAGGCTTAGCACACCTTGGCTACAACTCTTAGCAAGGGATCAGTAGGTAAACATATAGTGTAGGTAGGTACATCACTTACACCACACTAGAAGCAGCATGTCAGACAAAGGAGCAAACCCTGAGTCTCCCCTTGTGTCAGTCGGCCCTCCACAGGTCATGTCCAGATATGCTGCACTTAGCTTCCAAGAGATGCGACAAATCTGTACATCCAGGAAGCTAAAACAGGGTGGAAACCCTACCATTCCGTTTCTGATTGGTCTCTTGGAGACTTATGATGCTAGGAGGGCTGGTAACACAGAACCTTCTCATCCAGATGGGAATATGCCCCCCCTCGAGGGAACCTTAGGTGACCCTGACCTTATCCATCTCTCCGCAGAAGGTGAAGAGGAGGATGAGGATCTAGAGCCATCTGAGGACGAGGCAGACAAAGGTCCAGTAGTAGTTAGCCAGCTAACTAGGGACAACTTAAGCAGGCACGAGAATGGTACTAGGAGACCCCTGGGGCCCCTCTCAGGCCAGCTTAACATTGGGAATGGATGAGTTAGGTCTCTGTCGAGAGGCTCTAATAGATCCGTTCGAACCAATGGCTCTCGAGGCTCTTCTCAAAGAGGGATGACATCCCCTCAGAGGAGAGTGTACGAAGCTAAAGTGAGGGAAGTCAATCTGAGGATTGAAAGGGAAGAACTTGCCCTGGCCAAAGAGAGACTCGCCTTTGCTAGAGAGCAAGAATTGAGTGGGACAAACCCCACTGGTGGCAGCATTCCCCCAAGGGAAAACAGGAGTTTAGACACTAGACACCTGAGTAAGATAGTGCCCCCCTTTAAGCAAGGGGACGATATCCACAAATGGATTACTGCTTTGGAGACGGCCTGCACTGTACAGTGTGTCCCTCAGAGTCAGTGGGCGGCTATCTTGTGGCTCTCCTTTGAAGGTAAAGGTAGAGATAAGCTCCTCACTACTAGAGCGGAGGACGCTAACGATTACCAGGTCCTGAAGAACACACTGATTGATGGGTTCGGCCTAACCACTGAGCAGTACAGGTTGCTGTTCAGGGATACCCAGAAAACTCAGTCTCAGGACTGGTCTGATTTTGTCGATTGTGCCACTAGGGCTTTGGAGGGCTGGTTGCTGGGCAGTAAGGTTACTGATTACACAGGATTGTATAATTTGATCATGCGAGAACAGATTTTAAACAATTGTCAGAACCAGTTGTTGCATCAGCACCTTGTCGACTCGGATCTGACCTCTCCCCAAGAATTGGGGAAGAAGGCAGACAGATGGGTCAGAACAAGGGTTAAGCAAAACCAGGGCCAGAACCAGGGTGGTCAGAAGAAAGCAGACCAGAGGGGGAAAAGATTCTAAGGGTGAACAAAATGACCAGAAGTCTTCGACAGGTCCCCAACAACCCAAAGAGGGGGGGGGGGGGGGGGGGGGGGTCAGGCTTCCCAGAAAAAGAAGAATCAAGAAGGCCAATCGAAAAGGTGGTGCCAATACTGTAAAAGTAAAACTCACTGGTTTAGTGAGTGCACCAAGAAAGGAGGGCAGACTCCTGCTACTGCAGCCCCTAAGGCACCTGTGCCCCCTAGTACAGCCAGCAGTAGTAGTGCACCTCCCAAGGGACTAGTTGGGTTAACCTTGGGTTCTGAGGGGTGTGACAACTTAGTTGGCATGCTCACTCAGGCTGTCCTTGTCTGTACAGGGGATGTGGATATGTCCCCTGATGTCAGTCCCAATACTTTGGGCAAATACCGACAGACGCCTTTAATAAATGGAAGAATGGCTCAGGCCTATAGGGACACTTGTGCCAGTGTCACCATGGTGACGCCTAACTTTGTGGACCCTGGACACATCATGCCAGGTACAGATTTCCTGGTGACCAATGCCAGCAACGTCACTACCAGTCATAGTATGGCGATTGTTGCTTTCTCCTGGGGAGGGGTAAATGGCCAGAAAAAGGTTGTTGTTAGTTCAGACCTCCCAGTGGATTGTTTGTTGGGCAATGATTTGGAGTCATCTCAATGGTCAGAAGTGGAGCAGAGGACTCACATGGAGATGTTAGGCTTGCCAGCACATGTGCTTGCTGTGACTAGGTCACACGTCAGACGACGCCCCACGGAACAGGTGCTGGATCCTGGAACAATGGACCAGACACCTCCCAAGAAGAAGAGCAGTAGGGTTAAGGCATCGCCTTCCCCCTTGCCCCAGGTCGAGGATCAAGTTTCAGAGGAGGCTGACCTCCAGGAATTGCGGGAAACTGAACCTAAAGAACTCAAACTTGATCAAGTTGAGTTTCTGGGCTCAGGGGGACCCTCGCGAGAAGACCTGGGGAAGGACCAGTTAGACTGCCCTTCCCTTGAACCCCTCAGACAGCAGGCTGCTGCTGAGGCTGCTGGGAACGCCACAGGTACCCACAAGGTATACTGGGAGGATGGACTCCTGTACACTGAGGCAAGAGACCCCAAGCCTGGCATGACCAGGAGGCTGGTTATCCCCTTGTCTCAGCGTGGTTTCCTTCTTACCTTGGCCCAGGAGATTCCCTTAGCAGGACACTTAGGCCAGACGAAGACGTGGGACAGGCTTGTCTCACACTTTCACTGGCCTCACATGAACGAGGATACCAAGGAGTTTTGTCGCTCCTGTGTCACTTGCCAAGCCAGTGGTAAGTTAGGTGGCACAACAAAGGCCCCCCTTATACCAATGCCTGTGGTGGGGGTGCCCTTTGAAGAGTGGGGATTGACATTGCCGGTCCAATGGAACCCCAGACAGCATCAGGGCACAAGTTTATACTGGTGGTAGTGGATCATGCCACCAGGTATCCTGAAGCTATTCCCCTTAGGACCACTACAGCACCTGTTGTGGCAAGAGCCCTAGTTGGAGTGTTCTCCAGAGTGGGCTTCCCTAAGGAGGTTGTCTCTGACAGAGGTGCAAACTTCATGTCAAGCTACTTAACTGCTATGTGGAAGGAATGTGGTGTCAACTACAAGTTCACTACACCCTATCACCCACAATGCAATGGGCTTGTTGAAAGGTTCAACAGGACCCTAAAAGGGATGATTCATGGACTACCTGAAAAGCTCCGGCGTAGATGGGATGTCCTGATTCCCTGCCTTTTATTCGCTTATAGAGAGGTCTCACAGAAGGGGGTTGGCTACAGCCCTTTTGAACTTTTGTATGGACATCCTGTAAGAGGACCCCTGTGTTTGGTGAAGGAAGGATGGGAGAGACCTCTCAAAAAGCCTGCAACCAACATAGTGGACTATGTACTTGGTCTCCGCTCTCGGATGGCTGAGTACATGGAAAAGGCATCTGAAAACCTTAAGGCCAGCCAAGAACTCCAAAAAGCTTGGCATGACCAAAAGGTTGTCCTGACTGTTTATCAGCCTGGACAGAAGGTGTGGGTGTTGGAGCCAGTGGCCCCAGCAGCACTCAAAGACAAATGGTCTGGGCCCCACACAATTCTTGAGCAAAAGGGAGAGGTCACCTACCTGGTGGACCTTGGAACTCCCCTGAGCCCCCACAGGGTGCTCCATGTCAACAGGCTCAAAGCATATGTCGACAGGAAGGACATGAGCTTGCTCATGGCCATAGATGAGGGACAGGAGGAAGAGAGTGACCCTCTCCCAGACCTGCTCACTCAGAATCCTGATGATGGATCAGTGGACGGTGTTGTCTTTTGTGGCAGCCTCTCTGAACATCAACAGAAGGATTGTAAACAGGTTCTTCAATCCTTCCGGCATATGTTCTCTCTAACACCCAGTCAGACCAATTGGTGTACCCATGAGGTTGACACTGGTGACAGCTTGCCCGTCAGGAGTAAAATCTACAGGCAGCCCGATCACGTTAGAGACTGCATTAAAACTGAAGTGCAGAAAATGTTGGAGTTGGGAGTCATTGAACCTTCGGATAGCCCTTGGGCTAGTCCTGTAGTTCTAGTGCCGAAGCCTCACACCCAGGGTGGTAAGAAAGAGATGAGGTTTTGCGTAGACTACAGGGGTCTCAATGCAGTCACTAAGACTGACGCCCACCCAATACCAAGGGCAGATGAGCTTATAGATAGATTGGCTTCTGCCAACTACTTAAGTACATTTGACCTGACAGCTGGGTATTGGCAAATCAGGTTAGCGGAGGACGCCAAGCCCAAGACAGCATTTTCTACCCCTGGTGGGCATTATCAATTTGTGGTAATGCCCTTTGGTTTGAAAAATGCACCTGCCACCTTCCAAAGGCTGGTAAATCATGTTCTCACTGGGCTGGATGACTTCTGTGCAGCGTATCTTGACGATATTGCTGTCTTTAGCTCCACCTGGGAGGATCACCTGGTCCACCTGAGGGAAGTGTTAGAGGCACTGCAAGCAGCAGGTCTCACTATCAAGGCCACCAAGTGCCAGATCGGGCAGACACAGGTTGTATACTTGGGCCACCTTGTGGGTGGAGGCCAAGTTCAACCACTGGAGAGCAAAATACAGTCAATCAAGGACTGGGCTCCTCCAACCACCCAGACTCAGGTTCGCGCTTTCTTGGGCCTGACTGGTTACTACCGAAAGTTTGTCAGAAATTATGGATCGATTGTGACTCCACTTAATAAACTGACAAGTAAGAAAATGCCAAAAAAGGTTCAGTGGACAGCAGGCTGTCAAAAAGCATTCGATGACCTAAAACAGGCCATGTGCACGGCACCTATCCTCAAGAGTCCAGACTACTCCAAACCATTCATTGTCCAAACAGATGCTTCTGAGTTGGGTGTGGGAGCTGTTCTATCTCAACTGAATTTTGATGGTAATGACCAGCCCATTGCTTTTATAAGCAGACGGCTGACCCCCAGAGAGAAAAATTGGTCAGCTATTGAGAGGGAGGCCTTTGCTGTGGTTTGGGCCCTGAAGAAACTGAGGCCATACTTGTTTGGCACTCATTTCAAGATTCAGACCGACCATAAGCCCCTCTTATGGCTAAATCAGATGAAGGGTGAAAACCCCAACCTGCTTAGGTGGTCCATTTCCCTACAGGGGATGGACTTCACAATGGAGCATAGACCTGGCACTGATCATGGCAATGCAGATGGGCTCTCCAGGTATTTCCACTTAGAACAAGAAGACTCACCTGGTCAAGGTTAGTTTATTGTCCCAACGTTTGGGGGGGGGGGGGGGGGGGGGGTCATGTAGGAGAGTAGGGTCTGCAATCCTATGATCACCCAGATTTTTTGCTTTTGTTTCACTGGTTTACGACTTTCTCTGGCTGTGGGCCTGCCAATCAGACCCACAGCCTAGCTGTTCTCTCACTAAATTGACATGTGTACCTTAGGTGCATTATCCAATTGGAACTAGGCCACCTTGTCAGACCCTGTCACTCAGGGCATCGGTGTACCCAGGGCCTACCAGGGGCTGAAGCATGTATTATGCCACCCCTGGATGGCCATCTAAATCTGACACAACTGGCTGCACGACAGCTGGGGCAAGGTGGTGTAATCCCCCTTTGCTTTAGATATAGTATCCCTATATCTAACCCCGAAAATGGACACACGGATTCCTATCAGCCACTCCTATGGCAGGCCTTGACAATCCTGAAGGCAGAGTGCGTGGAATCGTGTGAATTGGCGCTCAGGCATGAGCCGAGCCCGGTTGCAGCTTGCGGAACCAAGTCCCAATGGCTGTTCCATGATAACGCGTACCATATACTCTTTAATGCTAACTTCGGTATCGCGTTATCAAAACATGTCGAGTAAGGTGTCATACGAATTGGGATACTGACCCCTCACCAATGCTGGCGACGGGGTTAGCATTCCACCCTCCTAGAGGGACACGACATGTACGTAACTGTGAACCCCGGTTAAAGTTAACTGAAGCCTCAGCTCCACAAAATGGATGCTGCCACCACAGACACGAGTCTGACCTCCTGCTGCTGGGAGTCCTTCCAGCGAGGAGAGCTTGGACAAAGGGTTTCCTGTCCAGAGCGGTGCTCGCACCATCCCAGACAGGGTTTTGTGTATCCTGGGTAGGCAGGGCTTTACAGGAAGGTGACTGCAAGTGGCACCCCGGTGCTCACTACGCATCTGCCGGCTACAACCAGTTCCAGGGGCACACCAGCCCCTGACCTGGGGAAAGTCCGGCATGGGAGAGGGGTGTAACCACCCCCCTTCCTGGTCCCGCCCCTAGGGCAGGACCTAGTCGCGTACCCACCCCTTTCTTTAGGATAAAGGCAGGAGCGGGGACCCTTCCAAATTAGATCATCTTTGAATCAAGAAACTACTTTCTACGAAAGGAATTCTCGACTTCTTCTCAAGATTTCTCCCTTGTGGCTAAGGAGTAGTCACCCTGCATCCGCAGGCACCATCTAAGAAACTCTGCGGTTTGCTGCACGTCCTTCCTCAGGAATCCGACTGCCCAGCTCGACGAGAACCGGCTTCCCTGGCACCTCTGACCTCTACCCACATCGTCAGCTCAGCTGAGATCCGTGGGTGCGACGAGACCTCGAGGGACCGACCATCATCAGAACCTGCACGACTTCTAAACCAGCACGACCGCTGAGGGATCCTCTGGTGAGTGCTTTGGGGTCCGAGAAGCCCCGACCCTGAGCAGCTCCAGCACCGAAGTTCAGCCTCCCAGCATCTCCACGATCTGCGTGGGGCCCTTCTGCTTTTTGCTGCTCCACACGTTGTCTGGCTACTAGCCGCTGGCTTGTGGCCTTCTCGACGACGCCCGACAACAACGCTGCTGGTCTGGTTGCTCCAGACTGGCCTTTGCTCCCTTCTGAAAGAGGAGCACCCCGGACCCTCCTGGTCCACTCAAGACGCCATTTTTGGGTCCACCACGTGGCCCTGAATTTGCCAAGGCTTGTTGCCCCAATCCTGGGCCCAGCGACGCCGACAGCATCAACCATTGTGGGACAGCTCGCACCTCCATCCTGGTCGCCGATAACGCCTCCTGGTCCGTGAGACTGCAGACCCTAGCGTCGCCCACTCACCTAGTCGAGGTGACGATCATCCGGTGCCTCCTGGTACCCTCTGACTACTGGCTAGTAGTTACGAACTTGGTCCCCTCTGCTTTCAGGTGTCATCCATCTCTGATCCAGGCTTGGATCTCTACGAACTCTCTTCACTGGTCGCCTGCCAGCAACTCCTTCCTTCAGGCTCCTGGTTCTTCAGCGAGGATTCCCGACGTCTGTAAAGACCTATGCAGCCGTAGCCCCTGGGCTAGGTAACTTCGGCATTTCGGTGCCCCAGCATAGCCTCATTATCTAAGGGTCCAGAGTCACTGTCGCTTCCGACTTACCTTATCGGGTCCGCCCGAGAACCCTAAACTTTCCGTGCCCTCGGGCATTTGTGTAGATTGTGCACTTGAAGTATTTTCATAAGAGTTTTGTTGTGTGCTTAGTACCCTGTCCTCATAAAGAGTACAGGGCTGTTGTGACTTAAAATAAATACACTGTTTATTTTCATAACACTTGTGTGGTGTCCTTTCACTTGGTGTTCAAGGGGTATATGTGATGGTATAACAGCTGGCTTAACACGCCCTCTAGAGTTTAGCCCGAAGACTGCTCGTATCCACGCTACTAGGATAGCTGGTCTAAGGTTGACTTACAACCAATCACCATAAGGGTCGTTTGGACTGATGCATAGTGATCACTAGAATAGTGATCACTGCATATCAGGCCAACTTCTCACATTGTCCATCTGAACAAGCAGGGAACTGGTTCGTAAGAATGGCTGGAAAGCTTTCAGCACCAGGTGAACCGCTCAGAGTTCCAGGAAGTTGATGTGATACGTGGCCTCCTTCTGGGACCACTTGCCCTGTATCTGAAGGTGGTCTGAATGCGCTTCCCAGCAGTGGAAAGATGCATCTGTCACAATGGTCTGAGCTGGTATCTCCTTGTGGAGCGGAATCCCTCAGAGGAGATTGTGAGGCGAGAACCACCACTTGATGGACTGGAGGGCTTGCTGCGACAGCTGAATCCTGTCCTCCCAATTCCCTTGTCTCTGGTCCCACTGATCCTCCAGACATTCCTGCAGAGGCTGCATGTGAAGGCGTGCATGTGGAGTGAGGAAGACGCAAGACGCCATGGAACACAGGAGAGAAGACACCGTCCTCACCGTCGGCGAGGGAATGGTCAAGAGAGCCTGAGCCTTCCGAAGGATTGATAAGAGTCTCTCCTCCGAAGGACACATGCTTGCCTTGCGCGTATCGATAGAGGTTTCCAGATACTGCAGACACTGTACAGGAGTCGGAACAGACTTCGAAAGATTGATGTGTAGACCCAAGCGATTCAGCAGAATGGACGTCTTGTTGAAATTCAGTTGTGCCTCCTGAAACGTGGCCGCCTTGTCAGCCAGTCGTCCAGGTATGGATACACGAACACCTTGTTCCCCCGAAGGTGTGCTGCGACTACCACCATGCATTTTGAAAAAAAGGGAAGCTTTGCATATTGGTAGTGATTGGTGCCGTCCAGGAACCGTAGGAACTTGCAATGTTTACTTGCTACGGGCACATGAAAATCTGCGTCTTGCAGATCTATTGCGTATAGCCATCTCCCTGTTGCAGCTGAGGTAAGATCTGGTGCAGGGATAACATGCAGAACTTTTCTCTGCGGATCCATTTGTTCGCTTGCTGCAAATCGAGAATGGGTCTGAATTCGTTCTTGTCCTTCTTGCATACGAGGAAGAACCTGGAATATCGCCCTTGTCCCTTCTGGGCAGAAGGAACCAGTTCTATCGCCCTTTTTCTTAACAGGGTTTCGGCCTCCATTTGAAGTTTGGGCATACGGTATTCTAAGCTAACTGGTGGTATCGATGGAGGAGGGCTGGTGAAACGTAGACAGTATCCATTGTGAACAATATTCAGCACGCAATTGTCCTGAGCTATCTTTTTCCACTCTGCCAGAAATTTGAATGCTTCCCCCCATCAGAGTGGGCAACAGAAGAGGGGGAAGTAACCTTTCAGGGCTTGGAACCCTCTGTGGCCTTGTTACCTGGTGTCGACTGCTGGTTAGCCCTCCCTCTCAACTGGCATCTCTGAAACGGCTGAAATGCCCGATAAAACTGCTGCTGTTGTTTAGGTCCAGACTGACAGCCCTGCCCACGCTGGAATCGTTGAGAGCAATAACGCCGTTGGAAAGGGTGGAAATTCCTAAGCTGCTCCTTAGGCTTTTCCAAGCCAACGGCTTTGAGGGTCTCAACTTCAGCCTTCATGCAGGCCATTTTCTCGTCCGCATGGGAACCAAAGAGGGTGGTA
This sequence comes from Lissotriton vulgaris, assembly GCF_964263255.1. Taxonomy (NCBI): domain Eukaryota; kingdom Metazoa; phylum Chordata; class Amphibia; order Caudata; family Salamandridae; genus Lissotriton; species Lissotriton vulgaris. The sequence goes on along the minus strand of NC_141685.1, from coordinate 1,149,228,711 downwards.
CCCGAGTAAGGGAGGTTCGATATGCGCTGCTGAGCTTCTGGTTTTAAGGAGGTGAGACGCAACCAGGAATGCCGTCGGAGAGCAACGGGCTGCAAGGAGAGAGGTGTCCGCTGCCGCACTGATAATCTGATTAGAGACCATCAGTCCCTCATTGGGTACCACCTGGAAATCCTCACGTTTGTCCCTAGGTAGGAGGTCCATGAACTGGTGAAGAGACTCCCACAAGGAACTGTGATAACGGTCGAGCAGGGCAGTAGCACTAGCCGCCTTCATCGATGTATCTGCAGTGTTGCAGACTTTCCTCCCTGCAGACGTTGAGAGGCTGACCACAGAGGGAGAGTGGTCTCTTGAGGTCGAGCTACGATGGTACCTCCTAGACGTCGATCGTCCACTTCTCGACGTCGATCCTCTTTGTGACGTCAAACTTCTCCTCGACGTCTATCTCCTTCTTCCTCATGTCGATCTGCTCCTCGAGGTCAATCGTCTTCGCGTCGACGGTAAGCAGCAGTGTCGCCTCAACGGGGAGCGGCCATGTCTACTAGACCCAGATCGACAGCGATGATGTGTCGACGTTGACTGGTATGTCCTAGACGTCGACCTCAGCTGAGGTCTCGACATCCTTCCCCTCGACTTTGATCTTCGACGTCACTTAGACCCTGAGTCGACGGGGAGCATATCGTCGTCATACCAGATTTCGACATCGATGTTGTTGCCTTCGACATCGACCGGGACCGACGTACTTTTTTAGCCTTTTGTCGACTGGGGAGCCCCCCCAGAGGCCTACGCATGGGTTGTGGGGGAGAAAAGGCTCTCTCCTTGCCCAGATGCCCCACCTACAGCCTGTTGTCTTCTCAGCTCCAGACCTTGAAAACAAATCTTCTCCCTGTCAGGCAGGGTCCTCCTGGAGAAGTATTTACAGATGGTGCATGATTCAGGAACATGTGAAGAAGGTAGACCGAGAATACAAACTCTGTGGGAGTCTGATTGGCGTTCTTCCTGCCACATTCAGGGCACTTGTCAAATAACAATGACATTTTGACAAGAAAAATGTGGGCTAACTGCCCAAAAAAGACAGCAAAAGGAAGGGAAAGGCTAAAGACGTTGAGTAAAACACTCAAACTAACTTTAAAGCTTAATAATTGAAAGATATATTACTAAAGGTAGAGCTCAATGCTCCAGGGTCCTGCTAGCAGGAGCCGGAAAAAAGAACTGAAAGTAACTGGTCTTTGGCTGTGCATTATGGGATACAGAGGGTCTCTGGAAGGATTCTTAAAGGCACGGTATCCATTTACAGACACATAATGGCAGCCTATGGGGCTTGTCTGTCCAACCCTTCATCTCGATCAGGAAAAATTGATTTTTGTGAAGGGGTGTTTCTCTATGTGTTAAACTTAGTAAAATAGTTAAATTCAACTGTTACCTGGCTATCTTTTTCACTTCAGGCTGAAGTAATGGCCAGAGTATCCTAATTGTTTTTAGGGTGCATTATTGTCTATTATCTCTTAAGTGTCTATGCAGGACTGCAGAAGAGGACAACTTAAGAGACTATATCTATTGAGGTGCTCCAGGGTCCACGCACATGGGCGGGACTATTCACATGATTATGACTATCACAGAGATCCCCTACTGTAGTATGGTTTAGGGACTACTTTTGCATGCATGTTATGTTAGCATGGCTTATTAGAAGTTTAAACGCCATTTTACCTTTTGCTGCTTTTGCACAAGACACTGGATAGCTGTTTTAGTACGTTAGCCTTCACGAAGGTCTACACATGAGAAAAGGTTAGATTTTCGACATTTCTAGACAAACGTCGTGCCCCTTGTCTGAACAGTGAGTGCTGAGCCGTCAAGGTTATCATAACATGTGAGCCTGTTTATCAGCATGTCTGTGTAACACATTCTAGACACAACATTTTGGCAGCTGTGAGCCAGGTAAGATTCTGGCGCCTTAATCATAGCACTCTTGCATGATTGCACACACTTGGAAGATTCCAGGGATGCCGAGAGCCTTACTGATCCAGATGTAATTTACTCTTACTGAGCGGAAAGGTAATGGGGTCCCCCAAAACAAGCCCAAGAGACCTTCTTTAGTTTATAATACATAGTTCCTATATAGAGAGGGTGTTAAAACTAAGCGCTATGAACCTGTTTGCACTATCATTGTAATGGGATTCCTCTTTTTGTATTTTATGGAATTGTAACAATGCTGACCATATTATTTTTAATCATATGTCTGCTTCTGTTGACTAAAATACCGTGCATGAGAATACGTCGTTAAAAGAAATATTTTAACCTTACTGTGTCTATTAATTTACTCCTATTGTGGACTGGTATGAGAGTATAACAGAAGAGTGCTCTCACTTCTCACCATTCCTGAGATGGTTTTAAGTCGCATGTTCTAGGTTGTCTAATCATTGGTTACCCTGCTATAGGACAAATTAATGAGACACCAATGCTAGCTGGTTGGGGTTTTCTAGGTACTGTGGTGAGTTTCTGGTACACCACAATTCACTAATGTCCTAGGTCTCTGTGCACAGTTCCGTGTATGAGCAGAAATCCTTGCCAATGGGAAGGACGCCCATATAATTTGGTTTCGGTATATGTCCCACCGGCACTACACTTTTTAATGTCTCTGCCACAAGGAGAAATCATTATGGGGGGAGACTTCAATGCCGTAATAGACGACTATTGATAAGCAACCACCCAGGGATCCCCAGCAGTACAAATCTCAAACTGATGGACTTTATTGACGCTATCGGTCTAATTGACGTCTGGAGGACCAAACACCCACAAAATAGACAATACACCTACCACTCAGTAGTACACAATAGTCTTTCCAGAATGGATTACGTTTTTAAGCTAGTGACTGGGCTGACGCGTGTTGTAGAGATTCAACACCTGCCACGGGGAAGATCAGATAATTTGCCTCTGTACTTGCAGTACGCATCCCATAACACGACACGACACACAACGCCGGATATTCCCAATACATCCAGGTTATCTAAAAAATCTCAAGATAACCAAGGGACTCCGCAGGGCCACAAAGCACTATTTTGCTGAGAATTAACACTCAGTGTCCTCCCCGTTGATACTCTAGGAGGCCTATAAAACAGTACTGTGCGGTCATGCACTCTCACGAATAGCGGGGCATAAGAAGTCACAGAGGCAACATTTGGAAGACCTAGAACAGGGTGTGGCTGAAAAAGAGGCAGACCATGCACGTGACATCACAGTCAACACCACACATGCACTAAACTTAGCGCAGCAGGAATATAAAGCATTTGCGAGGGAAAAAGCGATGGCCAAACTTGCAACTACACAACACACTATTTATGAGGTGGGTGACAGGCAGGCAAACTTCATGCCTGGTTGGACAAAAAGGACCGTGCAAGTAGATGATAGCCCAACTCCATCTGGAAAATGGAGATGTGACATCGGACCCCCAGCAAATAGTGAACACACTAGCTTTACATTACGCGACAATATACACGCCCACAGCCACAAATACAATTGAAGATAACCTAGCCTTCCTCAAGGATATTCGTATGCCCACGCTACCACACGAGGACGCGTTGGCGCTTGACGGCGAGCTAACCGTGGAACTAAACTTGGCAATTGGGGCACTGCATACAGGAAAAGCCCTAGGACCCAATGATATCCCGGTAGAACTATATAAAAGACTGGCGACCCAACTCACACCACACCTCCTTAATATGTATAAGGCCAGCCTGGACTAGGGAGAGCTCCCCAGGGACCAACGCTTGGCGACCATAGTTACAATGCACAAGGAGGGCAAACCACAGCAGGATTGCACAACCTACAGGCCAAACTCTCTAATAAATGCTGAAGCGAAAATATTGGCCAAGTGTTGGACTTGGCCCTTTTTCCTGACATTTTTCGCTTTTCGCTCCCCTAATTCTGGATGTCCCCCCCTCGTAATAAAGTTGTATAGGCCCTGCGTCCTGTTTCCACCAAGCGCTGAACTGCCTAAAGACTGTGGCTGCTAAACCTGCTGTCCCAGCTTCTAGCGATGTGCCTCGCAGCGCGACCTCCCTTGAGGCGCTGACTAGCACCCACTCACCTCAACACCCATTGTGGAGCGCGGGGCCCTAAAAACTGTTGTAGCCCCTCACCCCGCGACGGCCCCCGGTAGCAGGAGAGGGCCGCCGCATCTCTGGCCAAATAACTCACCGCCACAGACCGGGAGGCCTCTGGGCCTTGTCCTTGCCATCGGGCCCGACGCTAACTCGGTGGCGCCGGGGCCGCTTTTATCCCCACCTCGGCGGCCCCCGATACCAGGAGAGGGCCGTCGCTGCTCTGGATTGGGCTGTGCTGGGCCCTGAAGTCATCCTTGTGAGAGGTTGGCCTGATATGCAGTGCTCACTATTCTAGTGATCACTATGTATCAGTCCAAACAACCCTTATTGATGATTGGTTGTAAGTCAACCGTAGACCAGCTATCCTAGTAGCGTGGACAAGAGCAGTCTTTAGGCTAGACTCTAGAGGGCGTGTTAAGCCAGCTGTTATACCATCACATATACCCCTTGAACACCAAGTGAAAGGACACCACACAAGTTGTTATGAAAATAAAAGTATATTTATTTAGAACACAACAACCCTGGACTCTTTATGAGGACAGGGCGCTAAGCACAAAACAAAGCTCTTATGAAAATACTGAAAGTCGCACAATTTACACAAATGCCCGAGGGGCACGAAAAACCATATACTCTAAAAGTGGAATGCGAAATTACTAGCAGGTAAGTACTACTCGTCCCCTCTTACAAGCTCTGCAGATCTGGAGGCCGGAGATTTGCACACCTGGCCCCCAAGCTATGGAACTCTTTTCCTTCACCTCTCAAAACCTCTAACTCTTTGACCCTTTTCCGTAAGTCTTTAAAAACCTGGCTTTTCCCCCAATCTGGCTAGTCTTTCTGTCCTCTTTACTTCCAACCAGCGCCAGGAAACCCATGGTGTCAGTGCGCTTTACAAGCACCCCTTACAATACAATACAATACAATACAATACAATACAATACTCTAATAGACTTTAGGATCCCTAGGACTGGACTACTGAACCTTCAGATTACTAGCAGGAGGCCTAGCAGGAGGCCTAGGGAGATCGGGTGCAGAGTGTGCACTCTCACGCAGGATGCGGGACAAAGTCTATGGATGCTAGATTTCGTAAAGTTAGTGTTATCGGACGAATCCGACTAGGTAGAGCTGAAACGAAAAAGGATCTGGGCCTTTGGATAGTTAAGCTATGCTGGAACACCGAAATGCTGAGATTACCTAGCCCAGGGGCTGCGGCTGCATAGGTCTGAAAAGGCGTCGGGAATCCTCATTGCAGTCTATGGAGCCTGAAAGAAGAAGTTGCTGGCAGGCGACCAGTGATGAAGTTCGATGTGATCCAAGCCTGGATCGGTGATGGAGGATACCTGTAAGCAGAGGGGACCAAGTTCTGAATCACTAGCCAGTGATTAGATGGGCACCAGGATGGCACCGGACAAAGTCACCTCGACCAGGTGAGTGGGCGACGCTGGGCTCTGCAGTCTCACGGACCAGGAGGCGTTGTCGGCGACCAGGATGGAGGTGCGAGCTGTCCCACGAAGGTATCAGCTGTCGACGTCGCTGGACCCAGGATTGGGGCAACAAGTCTTGGCAAATGCAAGCCCACGCGGTGGACTCAAAATGGCGTCTGGAGTGGACCAGGAGGGTCCGGGGTGCTCCTCTGTTGGAGGGGAGCAAGGGCCAGTCTGGAGCAACCAGACCAGCGGTGTTGTCGTCGGGGTGCGTCGTCAAGAGGGCTACAAGCCAGCAGGCAAGTAGCCGGACAACGCGGTGAGCAGCAAAGAGCAGAAGGGCCCCACGCAGACCTCGTGGATGCTGGGGGGCTGGACTTCGGTGCTGGAGCTGCTCAGGGTTAGGGCTTCTTAAACCCCAAAGCACTCACTCGAGGATCCCTTGGCGGTCGTGCTGGATAAGCGTCGTGCAGTTCTGAAGATGGCCGGTCCCTCGAGGTCTCGTCACACCCACGGATCTCAGCTGAGCTGATGATGTAGGTAGAGGTCAGAGGTGCCAGGGAAGCCGGGTCTCGCCGTGCTGGTCGGTCGGATTCCGGAGGAAGGACGTGCAGCAAACCGCAGGTTACTTAGTTGGTGCCCGCTGATGCAGGGTGACTACTCCTTAGTCACAAGGGAGAAATCTTAGGAAGAAGTCTTGAGTTCCTTTCGTAGAAAGTAGTTTCAGGATTCAAAGATGATCTAATTTGGAAGGGTCCCCGCTCCCACCTTTATACTAAAGAAAGGGGCTGGTACGGGACTAGGTCCTGCCCATGGGTGGGACCAGGAAGGGGGGTGGTTACACCCCTCTCCCATGTCAGACTTTCCCCAGCTCAGGGGCTGGTGTGCCCCTGGAACTGGTTCTAGCCGGCCTATGCATAGTGAGCACCGGGGTGCCACTTGCAGTCACCTTCCTCTAAAGCCCTGCCTACCCAGGATACACAAAACCCTGTCTGGGATGGTGCTAGCACCGCCCCTGACAGGAAACCCTTTGTCCAAGCTCTCCTCGCTGGAAGGACTCCCAGCAGCAGAAGGTCAGACTTGTGTCTGTGGTGGCAGCATCCATTTTGTGATGCTAAGGCTCGAGTTAACTTTAACCGGGGTTCACAGTTACACACATGTCGTGTCCCTCTAGAAGGGTGGAATGCTAACCCCGTCGCCAGAATTGGCGAGGGGTAAGTATTCCAATTCGTATGACACCTTACTCGACATGTTTTGATTAAGCGATACCAGAGTTGGCATATAACCGCAAGGATTATAATGCACTTAAGAGTATATGGTATGCGTTATCATGGAACAGCTATTAGGACTTGGTTCCGCAAGCTGCAAACGGGCTCAGCTCATGCCAGAGCACCATCTCACATAATTCCAAGCACCCTGCCATCAGGATTGGGAGTGACTGATAGGAATCAATGTGTCCATTTTAGGTTTAGATATAGGTGTACTATATCTAAAGCAAAGGGTGATTACACCACCTTGCCCCAGCTGTCGTGCAGCCAGTTGTGTCAGATTTAGATGGCCAGCCAGGGGTGGCATAATACATGCTGCAGCCCCTGGTAGGCCCTGGGTACACCTATGCCCTGAGTTACAGGGTCTGATAAGGTGGCCCAGTACCAATTGGATATGTACCTAAGGTACATGGAATCCATTTTAGAGATAGAGCAGTAGGCCTGGGGTCCTGATTGGCAGGGTCCCAGGCCAACTATGTCAAAAACCAGCTAAAACACAAGGCAAAAAGTTGGGGGCAACCATAGTCAGGATCTACCTTCCTACAATCCTGCCTTGTCCGCGATCTAAGGGAAAGGCTGCGCAAGGCCTTTGAGGCCAAGGAATACCCCCATCACATGACGGGGGACACCAGCCGCGCCCCTGTCATTGAGGCCTACTACTGGAAGGGAGGTGGGCCCGCCCGAGGGCCGCGCTGTCATTGGCGGCCGCGACGTGCCTTCCCCAATCGCCGCATTCTGATTGGTACTGTGCCCGGGAAACCTCTGGAGGCCCGGGACCAGGAGATGAGCCAGCGCTGACGCCCCGGAGGAGCCCAGGAGCCCCCACCAGCCTCGGGAGGAGCAGCGGAGCGAGCGGGCTTCCCTAGAAAGGCCCCCTCCCTCCCAATGTTAGCTGAAACCTCCTCAAGGGCTCCCCGAGGAGCCGAAGAAACCCCAGTTAACCCCTGCAGTCGCCTGACCTCACTAGAGGGCTCCAAGAGGAGCCGGAACCCTCCCCCCGCCCCCTGAGCCTACGCAAGGGCCCCGAGAGGCCGAAGAGAAAAAGGTAAACCCCGGGGAAGAGGGCGGAGGGCCACAGTAGGCCCAGAGTTCGCCCCTCCCCTGGGGAAGCTGAAGTTGGGCCCTGTTGGCCCGAATTGGCCCATTAACGTTCTGGACCTGGGCCAGAGCCCTAAAGGACATATTGGGGGCCTGAGTTTAGCAGGGGTAACCCCGTGTTGGGGGGACTGACTGCTTCCACTTGCCCAAGGCTGGGAGGAAGTTTACATGTTCATCCTTGCCTGATGAATTGTTGTTCTGTCCTAATGAAATGCTTGGTTTTACCCTAATGACATGTTGACTCCTGCATAATGCAAGGTTGAGGAAATGTACACAAGTAATTCTTGAATTGCTCCTTTAATGCTTAATGGGACTGGCTGGTCTTACCTGCCCTAAGGCAGGTCCAAAAAGAGTACTGTTGCTGGGCCAAAATTCTGGGAAGTCCCCTAGGCCAGGGGCTAATCGAGTTAACTCCTGCCTGGGGTAAAGTTAGTTACTTTAGCCTTATACATGGCTTATTTTGAAGTGCCCATTTTGGCCTGACTTGTAGAGATCTGCTTATTCTCCCTGGAAGTGAGTCTTAATATGTTTACGCTGGCCTAAAGAAATGTTGGGTTACTCTTGGGTGCTGAAATGTTTATGCCGGCTTAGTGTAGGTACTGAAATGTTGATTCTGACCTACTGACCTGGGGATTGAAATGCCTACAGTTCTATAAAGAAGAGGTTGATTACATAATGAGATGGTCATTCCTATCCAAATGTTGGCCTTACCTAATGTGATGTTGCCTGACCTCTAATATCTTGGGTATTCCTGAGTGCATATAAAAAGGTTTATTCTTACGTAAGGAAGTGTTCACCTTTACCCGATGACAGGCTTATCCCAGTCTAATGACCTGGTTCTATGGCAGGGTTGTTTATCCCTGCCTAATGCCATGATTATTGTGGCCTGATGACATGTTTATTCTGCATGAAATGTTTAGTCTGGCTTAATGAAACGTTACACCTCCAATGAAATGTTTACTCCTACTTAGTGCCGCATCTCCTGACTGCTTACAGTTACATGAGGCACTGGTTATCACTGAGTGAGGAAACGCTTATTCCCTGAATGAAATGCTTTCCTGAAAGCCTATAGTTACCTACTGAAATGTTTAGTGCTAAGTTATGAAATGCTAATCCCTTTATGAAATGGTTATTGCAATATGCTACCTTGATTTTTGAACTGCTCCCTTTACTCCCCTCTGATGAAATGCTTTGATGACATAGAGATACTGTGATTTTTGATTACCCTGACTTTGCTCTAGATAAAATTAGTTGATTGTTTTAATCAAACTCACTGGTGTGGTCTCCGTCATTGCGTGTGCATTTATGGTCTCGGTGGATGCGTGTGATGTGTAGTCACTAAACACCTAAGCTTTCGGGTGCCTACCTGCTCGTGCCAGGCTACCTCCGGGGAACTGGTGACCCCAGCTCCTACACCAAGGCACTAGCAACACGACATCAGCCATATCTGACCACACTGATTCACCCGGACCAATCATGCTTCATGCCCTGTCGCAATATGGCCCTGAATCTCCGGAGGCTTCAAGGTGTTATAGCGCGAAAGTCAACCATTGCAGAAAATGTAGTGATTCTTTCATTAAATGCACGGATGGAGTTTGACATGGTCGAATGGCCCTTCCTCTTTGCAGTTCTCCGACACATGGGATTTGGGCCCAAATTTTGTGACTGGGTACGCCTACTATATAGTAAACTCAAGGTGCATATTGTAGCAAACGGCCGAACTTCAAGGGACTTCCCCTTAGGTAAAGGAATGAGAAAGGGATGCCCCCTCTCCCCACTCGTATTCGTGTTAATACTGGAACCACTGGCGGCTTGGATACCCCAAGATCCGGTTATCAGGGGGCTAAAAGGGACTATGGGGTGGGAAGATCGTATATCATTATATGCAGACGATGTGTCACTCTACTTGTTATCCCCGTCGATCTATTAACTGTCTATTAAACATTTGTGTGGCCTATGGCAACACTTCTGGATACACTATCAATGGGTCTAAATCATTGCTCTACATACTTCACAGCCCTACGCCCAAATTGCAGCGAAACTGTGAAATCCAGGTCGCGGACTAGGGCTTTAAGTACCTCGGCATAAACATCACCCCTCAGGTCTCGTACTTCACCGAAGAAAATCTAATGAATCCCCAAGCCCGATTCCGCCGTGATGTGAAACACTGGTGCTCGCTGCCACTGACCCTGCTGGGAAGAGCAGCGCTCTTCAAAATGATGGCGTTACCCATATTGTTATATATCCTACAGAACACCCCTTTTAATATCCCCTCCTCCTTTTTCATACTTATAAATAACCAAGTGACCAAACTTCTCTGGAATGGTGGGTCAGCCCGTATCGCCATGAAAAAACTGGTGAAGGGCTGGTATGACGGAGGAATTGCCCTCTCGCATATACAAACGAATTACTGAGCGTCGCAATTGACTGTCATAAACCAATTGTTACATGCACCACAGGAAGATCTGGCATTCTGTATGGATGGGCATCTCCTTGATGCGAAAGGGATAATGGGGGCACTCTACAATAGATATAAGAAATCACAATACATGGGCCCCACGGCCCACACACTACAAATCTGGCATGAGGCGCAGCGAGCACTGGGCGGGGAAGATACCCTCATGCAGATGACACCACTTTGGGACACCCGTAAATTAGGAAGACTAAGAAATACCAAGGGATTCCGACGATGGGATCTGATAGGGATCTCCAGGGTTGGAGACCCTTGGAACAAAGGCAAGGTCCTTCCCTTTACTCAACTACAAGCACCCACAAATTGGCGCAGGCTGAAATGTTCAGATATGCACAGATCCGTCTTGCACTTCTAGCAGTGCTTCCAACAGCCACACAATTACCGGAGGCCTCCCCACTGGAGGACAGGCTCGTTAGGGATCACCTCCAGAAAAAGGCCATTTCCCTCACAAACAAGAAAATAATAAACAAACAGAAAGACCCAACAGGGATACTGAAAGAGAGATGGGAGGTGGACCGGGGGTACCTAGACGAAGACGACTGGCAGGCGGCCCTGGCATCCTCAAGGGAAGTCGCAATATCCTCTACACTAAAGTTACTGCAATTAAAAATTGTACACCGCATTTACTATTCGAGAACCCTGCTACACAAGTTAGGCAAGACAGATACTCCTCTCTGCCTCCAGCAATGCGGTGCTGAAGGCACCTTCTGGCACACAATCTGGGTCTGCCCGATAATAACTCGCTTCTGGGAGGCCACCCTACGCACAATTTCACAAGTTACCAGAGAAAAGATTCTGCCTTACCCAAAGCGATGTGTATTTAACATATGGGAGCCTACGGATTTGAATCACACAGACCAAGACTTGGTAACGCTAGGAACATCATTAGCCAAACGTAATATAAGCGCAACTATTGGGCTCAGGTCTGTCCCCTACATATCAGCAATGGTGCCGGGATATGGACCGCACAATGGTAACAGAGAAATCGGTGTATATTCACCGGGGCTGCCCCCAAAAATAGACACATATATGGGGAAAATGAAATAGATTTCGGGGCGCATCTGTGAACCACCTCCAACAGAGCGGGAATCAGATGATAGCGATTGATAGGGGTGAACGGACGGGAAAGATATTTACTACCACACGTATTGTGTTACTAAACATTAAGAGATGCTCAATGCTTGTGTGTTGCTACGCAAAATGTACCACTATTGAAAATCTTTAGCTCACTGTTGACATTTGCCACTAAGTACTCCACTGTAATATTGACTGATCGTCTACATAAGTTTTAAAAGCCAATAAAAATGTTTTAAAAAAATAAAAAACCATGTCAATATCCAAAACTTAATTACTTACCTGTTTCCAGGAAATGTCCCAGTGCTGAATCTAGGTATCCAGCACGGAGGTAGAAAAGTAACGTAAAAAGTAACTTACCTGTAATTTACTAAAAAAGCCAATTAATTTCAATGCACTGTATTTGCTAAGTGCTGCAACCTACTGCATCCCCTGTAAATCAAACAAAATACAATTTCTGTTTCATTTTCGAACTGTTCTATATCTAGTAACTTATTACTGAAAAGTATTTAATGCTTACCTGTGTCAGGCTTGCTTGGTTCTAAAAATAAAACAGTATATATATTTGTATACAAACACAATTGGCCTAGAGTTCAGTTATTGAGTGTGTGAATTCATTTGCTGACTGAGTGTGTACATACAATGGTTAACAATGTCCTCTGATACTGCCTTACTGCTCTACCACTATACCACAATTAGAGAGTAAGGTTCTATCTAACTTTAACCTCTGCCTACCTCTGGGGTCACTTGGACTCTATACACACTATACCTCATTATGGTGTAGTATATATAGAGCCATTTTCTTACAGTTAGTCTTCCTCTGAATGGAAGCCGGAGCACGCAGTGGCCTGAAGGGCCACGTAGGCTAGAAGCCCAGATGCTTACCATCGAAGAAACCGACTGCTGGAACCAATGAACAAGTAGACCGTGAAGCGACCAAGATTTTACTTGCAACGGGGTGGAAGTTTGCAAACTTGAGGCAATGATTGGAACCAACAAACTCATTGAGACCAAGAGCACACTGGATTATGTCTGAACCCAATGGCAGAGAAACAACGGAGTCAGTGACCATGTGCATCTACACCTAGAGGAGTCACCAATACCTAATGACTAAAAAGACGTCTTTGAAGAAAAACATTTTGCAACATCCGAACCCAATACTAGATGGTAGAAGTATGCATTTACACATGCTAGAAACAAAAGGTTCTTCTAAGGGAAGAGCCTGTATCTCACTAACATGCCTGAGAGAAGTGATAGCTACCTGAAAACCCATCTTCCATGAAAGAAACTTGAATTGACAAGAGTGAAGAGGTTCAAAAGGAGGGCCCATTAGTCTAGTGAGAACAATGTTGAGGTGCCAGACATGAGGGTGGAAACTGTGGTGGAATAATTATTTTGAGCCCTTCAACGAATGCCCTGAAAAAAGGAGTGCCTTCTCTGTTTTGGAGATAAGCAGCGACAGCAGCCAAGTGAAGTTTGACAGAAGTATAAGCCAGGCCTGACTTCTGTAAGTTAAGCAGAAAACAGTGTGTCGGACTGTTGCTTTAAAAGAATCAGAGTGCTTAAGTAGGCTCTGGCTGTAGGTCTGCCTGCCTCTGTAGTAATAACTATGCAACAGACCTAAGTCTAGGACCTTAGGTGCTAAATCACAAGATTGAGCTACTGGGTTGGGATGCTTGAGAGTGCTTTGATTTAGGGAGAGAAGATCCATCCAGTTGGGCAGCTTCTCATGAGGCTCTACAGAGAGGTAGAGACGGGCGGTGAGCCAGAGCTGTCCAGGTCAGGGTAACTAAAGTGAGAGTGAGGGAGTATTGCTGAAGCTTTGAAACCATGAATGGAAGAAGTGGGCGAGGCAGAAGAGTGTAGGCAAATATCCTTGACCATTTCATAGATAGTGCATTGCCCACAGACTGGATGGAGTAAGCCTGGAGGCGAAGCTTTGGCATTTTGCGTTTTCAGGATTGGCAAACAGGTCTATGCGGGGGAATCACTAATGGTGTAAGTACGGGAGTAAGACTTGGAGGTGGAGTTCCCACTTGTGGACTTATTGATGCAAACCTGCCTAGCAGGTCTGCATAGTCATTGTCCACCCCAGGTATGTACTGTATGAGGAGATTGACTCCATGATATATTGCCCACTGATAAATGTTGAGCTAGCGCATTCAACTGTAGGGAGTATGTACTGCCTTGCTTCTGTAAGTAAAGCACGCCCCTTTATATTGTCCGTCGGGACTAGAACTGCCCAGTGCTGAATGAGAGGAAGGAATGGCTTTAGGGCTAAATGGATTGCGAACAACTCCCAATAGTTGATGTGGAGATCTTGTTGGTTGGGTGTCCACACAACTTGTACGGTCAGTTCTTGCAAGTGTGCACTCCAACCAGTAAATGAGGCGTCCGTGGTGATGGTTACTTGAGGAACAGAGTCAAGGAAGGGCAGTCAGTGCAACTGGTTGCTGGCATTCCACCACTGCAGAGAGTGATGGGTGGCCCCGGATGAACATTAGATCCTCCCAATGAACTTCCACCTGTGACCATGGTGCTACCAGGCACTATAGCAAAAGATGTAACCTGGCATGTGGACCTATGGCAAGACAAGAGGCTATCATACCAAAGAGGCACATGACTTATCTGACCATTACCTGATGATCTGGCTAAAAGAGAGAAAGAAAAAAAGAGGTAGCAGAGTTTAGAATGCTTGAATCCTAGCTGGGCAGAGGTATGCTTTGCCTACTGAAGAACGGTTCAGAGGAAGGGCTGTACTTGTAGGGGCTGGAGATGGGAGTTGGTAGCATTGATGATGAAGAATAGGCTGTGCAAGAGATGTATGGTGGCTCAGTTGTGCGCTAATCCTGGGTGCTGCGTGGTGCTCTTGATCAGCCAATCGTCCAGATAAGGATAGACATGGAAGACTCTCATTCTGAGGTGAGCAGCTACCAACGTAGGATACTTGGCACACACCCTGTGAGCTGTGGTCACTCCAAAGGGCAGCACTTTGAACTTCTAATTCTGACCACTTAACATGAAGTGGAGGAAATTTCAGTGCGTAGGGTGTTTGGGTATGTGAAAGTAGGCAAACTTCTGGTTGAGGGCAGACATGAAGTCGCCTTGCTGTAGAAGAGGAATGACATTCTTGAGTGGCACCACAAGGAAGTGTTCAGACAGAATGTTCTTGTTGAGGGGCCTGTAGGAGGATGGACCACAGGGACCCATCCCTTTTGGGGATCAATAAGCAGTACACCACCTTGCCAAGGTGTTGGGGAGGTACGGGTTCTATAGCCCCCTTGCTGAGTAATAGATGCATCTTCTCGTAGAGCAGACGCTAATGTTCCGGGCAGAGCCTCTGTCTGGAAAGGAGTGGGGGAGAGTTTGGTGAGGTTTGCTTGGGTTCGAGGCAGTACCCTTGAGCTATAATATCAATGGGGCAGAAACCCCAACAAAGTTCCCCTGACATGTGTTAGATAGTCGGGGGATGGTAAGAAAGTAAATAAGTAATTGGCCGGCATGGACAGAAGCCTTTATTAGAGCCGAAGGCTTTCGATGCACTTGCAGTGCTGAGCTGGGTTTCGATGACTTTGGCTCAGAGGCGGGTCTCTAGGATGTCTTTGAGGCCATAGCTGATGCAGCGGTCAAGGTGGATGGGTGAGGCATGGAGGACGATTTCGGAGCTGAGGTGTGGGCAGGGGTCAGGTCCAATCCCTCTACTTGGTGGCGACCATGGGCTTGTGGCAGAGGTGGACTTGGGGGCCTCATGAGCGCCCTGATATCTCAAAGCGCTAACCTCCCCAGAGGGTGAGTGATGTTGAGGACCAGTCTGTGGGAGGGTAGTACCCACCGCGACTGTCAGGCATTATGCAAATCAGGGCTCAATCTCTACTTCAGAATCTGAATTCTCAGACAACTACAGCTTTTCTATTTTGGCACCAGGGACTTTCAGCTACTGGTTGCCCTCTGTGTCTTGGTCCCTGAAGAGATCAGGAGAGTCATCCTGTTGACGGTGCGAAATCAAAGCGGATGTGATCTAACAGGCTTGGTAGTTTGAGGGGTTTTTGTTGCGCAAGATGACACGCTGTGCAGGAATCCTTCAGGTGGCTGGGGGACAAGCAGCGTTTACAGACTTGGAGGTCTGTCATCAGATATTTAGAGTGATACAAAGGGTAAAACAGTCCTTTCCATCGATAGGACATTCTAATGTGTTGCAGATGGTAATGAAGCCCCAGAACACCTATGCTGGACGCTGCGCAGTGAGGAGAGCGACCCCTGACCCTTATGGTAGGTCGTTCCTCCTCCTCGCAGCTCCAACTGTGTGCCCCTGCTGCCACTGCCGCTGGTAGGGTCCTCCTTCCCTTCGCTTCTGTGCCACTGTCCCCCCCTCGTTGTGCCCAGTTTTTCTTCCCTGTGCCACTCTGTTTTTTGCCCCCCTGTGCCCCATTTAGACTTCTGTCCCAATGTTTCCCCGCCCCTGTGCCCCCTGCCCATTCGCTGCTCCCGCCTCCCAGCTGCTCCTTCGTTCCACCTCCCCATAAATGCCGGACGTTGCGCGGCTGCGCCGCTGGCGCACCGAAGGTGCACATAAGGCAAGCCTATCTGCGCCTGTCCGCGCCTGTCCGCGCCCAGCTCCAGAACCCCTGGACCCCGCGAACACCAGAATTCAATACGACGCCAGCAGCCTCCACGAACTCAGCGCCGGCCAAAACCACACCTGCTTCCAGGCCACCCCGAAACAGACCCACGGACCCTTCTCTTGCCGCACCTGCAGCTTCACCTGCGACAGAACCACCAAACCTCCAAGGACTGGACCCAACCACCTCCGCAGCATTCTCCTCAACACCCGCTCCGCACGCAAACACGCCGTCAGGCTCTGGGATCTGCTCGACACCTCCGCCCCAGACGTGGCCTTCCTGACAGAGACCTGATGGAACGACTCCTCGGCGCCCGACATCTCCATAGCCATCCCGGACAGCTACAAGATCACTCGCAGGGATCTCGCCAACGGAATCGGAGGAGGAATAGCCATCATCCACAAGTCCACCCTCAAGGTCGCCACCCAGGCAGACGACACAAACACCACCGAACACCTGCACTTCCGGATCCACACCGACCCCAACACCACCCTCAGAGGAACACTCATCTACAGACACCCCGGACCCCGGGCTCAGTTCAGCGACTCCATCGCCGACCTCGCCAGCACCCACGCACTCGCCTCCACGGACTACATCCTCCTCGGGGACCTGAACTTCCACCTCGAGAACTCCGCCAACCTGATCTACAACCTCGACAACCTCAGCCTCAGACAATTAGTCACCCCACCCACCCACGCCGCCAGCCACACTCTGGACCCTGTCTTCTCCACAGGCACCCACGTCGCCTTCAACCACACCACCGAACTCCACTGGAGGGACCATCGCTGCATCTATTTCACCTTCAAGAAACCAACCACGCACCAACACATTCAACAGCTGCCTGGCCCCTGCTGGAGCAAAGTCACCGAAGACAAGCTGATCACCACCCTCGCCCAGAACCCACCAACCCAGACGCCGCAGCCCGCAACCTCAGACAGTGGATGGACAACTGCGCCAACACCCTCGCCCCACTCAAGAAACCCGCCAACAGCCACGCCAGCAAGAGAGACATCTGGTTCACCAATGAGCTCCAAACGCGCATGCTGGAAACTGGAGAAAATATGTCTCCACGAACGCACACCAGACAACTACGCAGCCCACAAGGACGCCACCCGCAGATATATCACCACCTCATCAAATTAGCCAAGAGATCCTCTTTCAAAGGCCGCATGGATAACAACACACATGACAGCAAAGAGCTCTTCAGCATCGTAAAGGAACTCTCTAACCCCAGCGCCAACGGCAACATCATCCCGCCCTCACAAGAACTGTGTGACTCACTAGCCAGCTTCTTCCACCGCAAGATCGTGGACATTTACGACAGCTTCAACACCACGACCGCCCCTACTACGCCATACTCCACCTCCCCTGTGAACACCACCAGTGCCATCAGCCTGACCTCCTTGTCCAACGACGACGAGACACGCAAGGTCATGAACTACATCCACTCAGGATCTCCGTCAGACCCGTGCCCACACCACGTATTCAACAATGCAGACGCAGCCATCGCACCCAAACTAGAGAAGGTCGTCAACATCTCCTTCAAAACAGCGATATTCCTGGAAAGCTGGAAGCACGCTGAAATCAACGCCCTCCTCAAGAAGCCCAAGGCAGACCCCAAGGACCTCAAGAACTTCCGGCCCATCTCCCTGCTCCCGGCAAAGGTCATCGAGAAAATCGTCAACAGGCAATTGGCCCGCCACCTGGAGGACAACAACATCCTGGACCTGTCCCAGTCCGGATTCAGACGAAACCACAGCACCGAGACAGCCCTCATCGCCGCCACAGACGACATCAGGCACCAACTAGACAACGGCGAAACATCAGCCCTCATCCTCCCGGACCTGTCAGCCGCCTTAAGGAAGTACACACACTCAATAAGGTCAAAATGGGAGGCATTATTGCTAATGATCTGTCCACCAAAGTAAAAAAAAAACACCCACGCATGTACAAGGCCCGGTTAAAGAATATCCTTCTTGGCTTCACCGGGTCCAGAACAGTAGGGGGGGTGGGTCCAGCTTCAATGCTCCACACAGAGTTCCAGGTTCGCTCCAGAAGTCAAAGAAGACCCAAAACAAAAGAAACCAAGGGTCAGTAGACGACAACTGAGAACCAAACTGAGGGGGGGGTGGGGGGATGGGGGGTGGTATAGAATGTGAGGGGAATCACCGTTCCTGATACACGGGTGGAAACCAAAGCAAGTGAAGAAAGCAGGAGGTGACCTCCCGCTCTGCTACCCCTTGCCTTCCGGTGTTTTGATGAAACCCAAGACACACTGACGTACCTGTTCCAGCCACCTTCCTCCTGGAGAGTGGCGTGTCGTAGCATGTTGTCGGACTCTGCCAACGCTTTCTCCTGGTTCAAGGGATGTTGCAGCGTCCCCGGTGCACGGCCAGGTGGGTGGTCCACAGTGGGCCGCTGATCCGGCTCCTTCTTGCTTCCCGCCACCTCTCTCAGCTCTCCAGGTTGTGCCGAACTCCTCCCCCTTCATTCCGCCAACGTCCCCGGATAAGATCCACAGGGCCGACATCATGCCTCCTAACTCCTCCTCCTGCCGGCTTCCTGTATTGTTAAAGGGACTGACCTTGTCCCTATGGTAGTAGTGTTAGCAGTGTGTAAGGGCAAGGCTTCGGGATATCTCGCTGAATAATCAACTATCACGAGAACATATTGATAACCCCTGCTGGACTTAAGGAGGGGCCCTATAAGGTCCATACCCACTCTGTCAAAAGGTTTGGCTATTATAGGGAGAGGGTTTAAGGGGGCTTTTGGTGGGATGTAGGGGTTCTTCTGACA
The DNA here is from genome assembly GCF_964263255.1 of Lissotriton vulgaris. NCBI lineage: Eukaryota > Metazoa > Chordata > Amphibia > Caudata > Salamandridae > Lissotriton > Lissotriton vulgaris. Next base: position 1,149,209,865 of record NC_141685.1, on the reverse strand, counting down.
TATCGTACATTCCTGACAACACTTTCGCACTTGTGTGTGGACACCTAGCCAGAAAAAACTACAGACTAGGGACTGACGTTTTTTCCACTTCACAATGCCCTGCAAGGAGGTGCGCATGAGCAAAAAACAGTCCCTGGTCCCTGAAAGCTGTGGGGACTACCAGTTGGGGTTCTCCGCCTTCCTTGCCCACCCAATACAGAAGTACCTTCTTCTCAATAAAGCAAAGGGTATCCCATTTTGGGAGGTGAAGGGCATCCACGGCGCTTTGTCAGGCATTGCTGAGACGGCTGTCGTTAAGCGGGGCTGTCCTAAAGTGGGTGTCTATGGTCCAGGGTTCGGACGTCAGGAGACTGTTCTGAGGAGGGGGAAAGCCTGTACTACGTCTCAGAGTCCCATACATCAGATCAGGAAACCAGGGATGGTCTATACCTATGATCAGAGGTTCAGGGAATTGGGAAAAGACCCCGACATCAGCAGTAACATCTAGACCCTGTAGGCTCTGGAGTCTAATGCGGGTTAGGGGGTAGTCCTTAATGCCTCCATGCACACATCTAATGCTAACGTATTTCCAGGCTGGAAAGAGGAGGGGGGCACAAGTTTGTGTCGTATTACTGAGTGTTTACAACCGAGTCTAAGAGAGCGGTTATGAGACGATTATTCAAACTCACACTCACGTAATTTACTAGACCGGTTTCCTGTGCGTATAGGATGGACTGAGGTAGGTAGCTTACATCCATTAGTAGTTCTTCTGCTTTTTCTTTTTGTTTTCTACAAAACTTAGCGATGTAGCCCCACACCCCACATTCAAAACATTGAGGGCCAGCAGAAGGAACGGCATCAGAACGTACTGAGCGTGGTTTTAGAGGCTCATAAAACGTTTTGGCCGTTTTTTCCCACTTGGATGAGCCTTGGATTTTTCTCAGGTTCTTTGGTAGTCCCTCTATTCTGGGCCCAAACATATCAGGTGGCCATTTTCACAGCATGTTCTAGTGTCAGGCCTGCGTGTTGGAGTAGCCATCTTCGTGTCCCATATGGTAGTGCCTCCAAATATTGCTTGAGATACATTTTCGCTATTATTTCCTCTCAAGCAGAGGCTTAAGACACCGGTCCTCGGCATCCTTGATTTTATAAAAGAGTCTTTGGTGTGTCCCCAGTCACGCCTCTCTCTTGTCTAAAGCGAAGGTGCTTTATCATCGACCCCAAGGCGGTCAAGTATGAATTGCTTTACATGCCCGTAGGCGGCGGTACCATTCCGATTAGCTATTTGATAAGGCGCTTGGGCTTCACCAGTGAGGAGTGCTAGGTAAAAAGGCCAACGATCTGCAGGCCAGTCGCTAGCCCTTGCAGCCCGTTCAAAGTTAAAAACAAAATGAAATTGGGTCGTCTCCAGGAACGTATTTTTGTAATGTATTAACTGTTTCTGGTAGGGCAGGTGCACTTCCTTGTCACAAGACCTGTAAAAGCTAGGATTGCCGTTCCGCCAGCTTTGGGACATTGTCTACTTGTGTTTGTATGGCCTAGGTAAACACAGCACGGTCCATCTCGGCTTGACTTGCATTCTTTTCCATGGCCCACTCCAGCTTTCTCTGGGCCTCTCTCATCTGGGCTATAACCTGGTCCATCTTGTGTCAGATGGGTTATGCCTTGCTCCAGAAGACAAGAAAGACCCAAAACAAAAGAAACCAAGGGTCAGTGGACAAAACTGAGAATCAACCTGAGTAGGGGGAGATCGAATGTATGGGGAATCACCGTTCCTGATACACGGGTGGAAACCAAAGCAAGTGAAGAAAACCGCGGTGACCTCCCGTTTTGCTATCCGTTCCCTCCTGGTGTTTTAATGCAGCCCAGGACAAGCTGATGTACCTGTTCCAGCCACCCTGCTCCTGGAGAGCGGCGGGTCGTATTGGGGTGTCAGACTCTGCCGACACTTTCTCCTGGTTGATGGGATGTTGCGGCATCCTCTGGTGCACGGCCAGGTGGGTGGTCCACAGCGGGCTGCTGATCCGGAGTCTTCTCGCTTCCCGCCACCTCTCAGCTCTTCTGCGGTTCTCCAGGCTGTGCCCAGCTGCTCCCCCTTCAATACGCCGGCGTCCCCGGATGGGGTCCAAAGGGCAGACGTCATGCCTTCTAACTCCTCCTCCTGCCGACTTCCTGGATTGTTAAAGGGACCAACCTCGTCCCGTACCTGCGTTATCAGGATATCGGTATGAACAAGGAATCGAGAGTCCTGCTCCCCAGGCTAAACCAGACAGGATGCCTCCCAGGTTCTTAAACAAGTATGTTTTTTTCTCTCTGTGTTAAATGTAAGTCTAACAGGCTGCATGTTTACCTTCATGTCCTCTGCTCAATGGGGTTTTCTGTGCCTTTGAATGCTGCAACGCGGTACTATGGTGTTAATCTATGATTTCACTGTAGAGTCATATGAGAGAGAACTAGGATTACAGGTAAGAAATCATTCCTTCTCTCAGGGGATCTCCATTGATAATATTAACCACTGAATAGAGTAGCAAGATGATCCCTTCAAAAGGTAGTGATATAGAAAAGATGATTGGGGTGAACCATCTGACCTCTGAACTTAATGAGTAGGTCCGGTCTGTGCGGCAGCTTCATGTGTAGATGCTCCGAGATGTGGGGAAGGTCTGTGAACCACCATTGACGGGGCCACTCTGGAGCAATAAAAATCATTCTGCCCTTCGAGTAAGATAGCTTGATGATTATGGATGGAATTAGGGGAATCTGAAGAAAAGTGTAGAGAAATATCCTGGACCAGCCAATCCATAGGGCATTCCCCAATGTCCCTGGTTGGTAATACCTTGAGGCGAGATTTGGGCACTTATTTTGCAGTTGCAAATAAATCTATTTAACAATAATCCCACATGAAAATATTTTGAAGGACTTTGCCATGTAGAACCCACTTGTGATTCTCTTGGACAATCCTGTTTAGGGAGTCTGCTTGAAGATTCTGTACCCCCGGAAGATGGGCTGCAGTGATTCTCAGGTCTCTGGCTAGCAACTAATTCCATATTGTTTTGGCTTCCTGTGATAAGGCTCTGGACCTTATCTCTTCCCCCCCCCCCACCCTCCTGCTTGTTCAAGTAGTAAATTGCTGCTGTGTTTCCAGTCTGAACAAGAAGGAATTTTGTCTTGAAGGAAGATGAGGATTTCAACATCCAATAAACAGCTCGTAGTTCCAGGAGGTTGATATGATAAATAATTTCCTTTGTGGACCATGTTCAATGAATTTATAGGTGATCCATGTGTGCTCTTCAACCTTACAGAGGAATCTGTCTCTATTGCCTGAAAGATAACTTCCTGATGAAAAGGAATTCCTTGAAGGAGATTTTTCGACTTGCACCATTTGAGGGATTACCTTGCTTTAGGGGAAAGTGAGATCTTGTCTTCCCAGAGTATTGACTTCACCGGTCCTTCAGAAATTCTTGCAGTGGTCTCATATGGACACAGCATTTGGCATCAAGTAAGCAGGTCTAAGAGAGAAGACACTTTACTCACTGTTGAATGAGAGGCTTTCATTAAATATTGACATTTTAGACATATGGACAAAAGTCTCTCTTCCAAAGAATATACTTTTGCCTTTAAGGTGTTGATAACTGCTCCTAGATAATGCGGAGACTGGACTGGTGAGGAAGTCCATTATTGGTGATTGGCACAGGCCTAAATGGTTGAGAGTAGAGACTTATTAGATAGTGAAGCTCTGTTTGTTGCGTTGACGCGTTGATAAGCCAGTCTTCTAGGTATGGATAAACATATTTTGAGCTTCTTGAAATGATGGGTGCCCACTGCCATGAACTTCAAAAATGTTTTAGCTGCTAATTTGAGGCCAAAAGGAAGAACGTTGTACCGATAGTGATCGTGACCTACTACAAATTGCAGGAATTTGTGATGCATTCTGGCGATTGGAATGTGAAAGTATGCATCCGGTAGATCTATGAAACAGCCAGTCTCCTTGATGGATTTGAGGATAAATTTGATGTAAGGATAACATTCTGAACTTTCCTCTCCGTATACATTTGTTTGTGACTTTCAGATCTGGTATGGGACCTTTCGTTTGCACCAAAAAAATAAAAGGAATAAATCCCTGTGCCTCGTTGGGTGGGAGGAACATGATCCACTGCATGCTTTTGCAGAACAATGTTCACTTCTGATCTTAGTATTTTCAGATGTTGAATGGAGGAGTTTGGTAGAATATTTGGCAGAGGGGCAGTGACTCTGAGACAACCATTCAGTACAATATTCAGAACCCAGGCATCTTTTGTGATGAAAGTCCACTCTGTTAGCTATTGTGAAATACTTCCCCCTCACTGGAGTGGGTATTGGAAGAAGGGGGAAGAAGAGACTCCTTGTTTGGAGTTTGTAAGAGAATTTCCTGCTTGGGCAGGTTGGTGGCCACCTCTGCCCTTAGTTTGAATGCTTTGGTGTTGCTTGAAATGTTTTTGAAGCTGCTATTGGTGGGGGTCCTTACATCCAGCAAGAGCTTAGGACCTTTTGTGGATCGAAACATCTTTGTTAAGGTTTGTGAAAGGGTTTTCACTATTCCTTAAACTTCTCCAGACCATCTGCCTGAAAAGGCTCCCTTTCAGTCTTCATTCGAGACATTTAGTCATCCGTATAACTCCCAAACAGAATGTTGACAGAGAAAGGAGGATTAAGTATCCTTTGTTGAGATTCTTGTTTGAGGCCTTCAAGATACTGCCAGGAATGTTGTCCAAGGGCCAAATCGTGACAGTAGCCATGTGCAGTTAGTAAAGCTGAATCAGCAGCAGGACTAATAACCTGAATCGAAACTATCATGAGCTCACTCATATCTTTGAGGATGTACTCCCCGTGGTCTCTTGGGAGGTCTTCACCAAATTCCTTCAAGGAACCTCATATGGCTCTGTCATACCTGCCTAGCAAGTCTGATGTACTTGCCGCTTTCATGGTTGTGGCAGCTGTGCCACATACCTTGCAACCCACTAAATCCGGTTTTTACTTTCCTTGCCTGGTGCAACTGTGGACAAAGGAGTAGTAGAATGTACTTTCTTTGCACACAAAACAATAACTGAATCAGGAGGAGGATCCGATTGAAGGAATAACGGGTTCTGCTCTGGAGGTTTTTTTTTCTGAAGATCAGATGGAGCTGGTTTGGCTGCAGCTGGCATAAGGAACAGTTCCATGGCTGGTTCAAATACACTTGGAACTAAGGGTCGAAGGGGTCTTGATGCCGCACTTTGGAGAAGAGTTTAAACAAGCATTTAAAAGGCAACAGGTCTCGCCTTTGGTTAAGTTAAAGCCATTTGCTTTGCTAATGATATTGTATAGCAAAGCAAATGGCTTTAACTTAATAAAAGGTGAGACCTGTTGCATTTTTAATGCCCTTGTAGATACTTTGTCTAGCAGAATACATACACAGTTCCTCTCCTTGACAGAAACCGCCTATGCAGGCCAAACCCAGACAGCACACAGCAAAGGGGCAATACTTCTCCTCCAGCTTCTTCCAGCTCTTCTCCAAGGCAGAGGGTCCTTTTGAATTCCCAAAAGTAATCTAAAGTCCATTTATTTTGTTTCCTGGTGTCAGGGCACAATGCTAATGTGTAGTGGAGCCAAAGCTCTTTCTATTTATACATTAATCAAATGTGTAATAGATCACCACCAACTGCGATATAAAGTCAGACCGAAAAACTGTAAATAAAAATTGGTCCGTACTGAGTCCTTTGTTTATGTTCCTAACTTTAAAAGCAAAAACACTCCTCTCGATCTTGACAATGAGTGCAAGAAACCTCAAGGTAACACCAGTCAGTGATGCAGTCCCTGTTTACTTTTCAGACATTTTACTTCCTTTTGCAAGGTATGTGTGACCCTATTCCTTAACACCATGTCCTTTTCACGGATGACCTATTTATTTTTGTTTTTCATGCAACATCTGAGTTATGTGCGGTCAGCCTGGCTAACTATAAGTTGGAGCAGCATCATTGTTGTGATGTCACCCGGGCTTTAAGTGGAAGCTTTTTCAATATTATATACAAGCCATAGTTGCTGCTTATTTATCCTATGCAACTAACAACCACTGACAAAGTCAATAGTCCCGACTTGTTGTAGGTATGATGATACTTGTATCATATATATGGATGCAATGACAGACACAGCTAAATACAAGTCGGGCAGCACATTATGCTAAGCACAGATTTTTAACTTATGTGTTTAAGCCACGCCCTTATTACATTAACCAAGCCCCTTTGAGAGACCCCCCCCCCCAGTTTTTTCATCCCACTTAAAGCCCTGATTGGGACACCTCTGTCAAGGTAGCTATGCGATCTAGAAATGACGGTTGATTGACTGATTTAAGGCTTAATGTATGTAGTAATGGAACATATCACTGCACACATGTGCCAGTAGCCATGTTAAAAACGGGCCTTAGCTGAAAGTGATCCCTATTTTAACACGTCCCTTCAAACGTATATAGCCTCGATATTGATCTGAAGGAATTATGCTATGTCCAGGTAAGTTTAAGGCACTGCCACTGGAGGTCAGCTTTTCAGTAGATTTTTCCCGCTCACATCTAAGTTATGTCCCAGTGAATTATCAGTAAGCCTCTTTTTAAATAGGTTGGTTGAAATCTTCTTTTGAATTTAGCATGGGATTAAATGGTGCCAGCAGGATAAAAATCTGCCTTGTTTCAGTTGGGCAAGAATACTCATGTAGGCGGAGACTTCACACAGTAGAAACCATAGGGAAACTAAAGAAACAAACTTATTAAAAAGACACGTAAAACAATCTCTAGCAGAGTAAATGGCTCAAAGTGTGATAGGCTGCATAGAAAAGTAAATATTTGCACTCTGTACCTTTCAAGAAAGTGTTTTTTGCGGCTTCGGGGTGACGGTAAAAGACTCAGCATATTACAACATGTTCCAAAACACAGTCTGAGTAGTACAAAGTGGAAACAGTACAGATGACATCAGTGTGTGCTAATGCTTCGAAAATGAGGAAGGAAAATGCTACTTACCAGTATGCATCTGTTCTTGGCATGTAGAGCTGCAGAGTTGTACACTTAGCATTAGATCGCCACCTGGTGTTGGGCTCCGGGGATTGCATGTTGTTGTCGTCTTGGAAGAAGTCTTTTGTAGTCACGAGATAGTTGACTCTCCCTTGAACGATATTGCGCATGGGCATCGGCTCCATCCTTAGATTGTTTTTCGCCATGATGGGAAATGATGGAGTTAGTAGAAATAAAGAAGGGATGTCCATGTGTATATCCAATTAAGATGAAACTGGAACAGATACAGGTCCCGGGGAGGCGGGAGGGCGTGTACAACTCTGCAGCTCTACATGCCAAGAACAGATGCATACTGGCAAGTAGCTTTTTCTGTTCGAGGCATATGAGCTGCAGATTATACACTTAAACTAGATTGTGCAGCAGTTTATTCCCTAGCGGTGGTCGCCTGTATCTGTTGCAGTATTTTGAAAGAGTTTTTAGAACAGCTTGGCCTACTGCAGCTTGCTGCTTGGCTTGCACATCAACACAGTAGTGTTTAGTGAAGGTGTGTGTTGTAGGCCATGTTGCTGCCTTGCAGATGTCTTCTAGGGGAATGTTCCCTAAGAAAGCCATAGAGGCTACTAGTTTGCGTGTGGAATGCGCTCTAGGAGGAACTGTTAATGTACGTTTTGCTTTTAGATAGCATATTTGTATACATTTTACAATCCACCTTGCAATTCCAGCTTTAGAGATGGGGTTGAACTTATGGGGTGGAGAAAAAGCTACAAACAATTGCTTTGTTTTGCGAAAGATTGGGTCCTGTCTATATAATAGAGAAGAGCTCTTTTAACATCTAGTGTGTGTAGAGCTCTTTCTGCTAGAGTTTGGGTTTTGGAAAAACACCCGTAACTCTACAGATTGGTTTAAATGAAACAGAGTAATGACTTTTGGAAGGAATTTAGGATTTGTTCTGAGAACCACTTTATTACGGTGTAATTGTAAAAATGGTTCTTGTATAGTGAAAGTTTGAATCTCACTAATAATAGCTACTAGAAAGGAAAATGCTACTTACCAGTATGCATCTGTTCTTGGCATGTAGGGCTCCAGAACCACACACTATAGCATTAGATCACTATCTGGTGGTGGGCCCGGATGATTACACTTTGTTGTGGTCTTGGAAGAGTCTTTGTCTGTTGGGTGACTCCTCCCTTAGATCGTAGTGCGCATAGGCATCGACTCCATCCTCAGATTGTTTTTGCCAGTGGGCAAATGATGAAGTTTGTATGAATACAGGTAAAGATGTCCATGTGTTGTGTATCTAAATAATGATAATACTGGAAACAGATACAGGTAGCCTGGGAGGCGGGTGGGCGTGTGTGGTTCTGCAGCCCTACATGCCAAGAACAGATGCATACTGATAAGTAGCATTTTCCGTTCGAGGCATATGGACTGCAGACCACACACTATAGTATAGATTACACAGCAGTTTCTCCCTTAGGGGCGACCACCCGTATCTGTTGCAGTAGGTTGAAATAATGTTTTGAGTGCAGCCTGGCCCACACTTGCTTGCTGTTTTGCTTTCACATCTACACAGTAGTGTTTTGTAAATGTGTGCAGAATAGACCATGTAGCTGCTTTACAGATGTCATCTAATGGTATGTTTCCTAGAAATGCCATAAATGCTCCTAATTTGCGGGTAGAATGAGCTCTAGGAAGAATGGATAGAGTGCGTTTTACCTTTTGGTAACAAATTTGTATGCACTTAACAATCCATCTTGCAATGCCTGATTTAGAAATAGGATTACCTTTATGTGAAGGTGAAAAGGACACAAACAGTTACTTAGTTTTACGAAATGGTTTTGTCCTATCAATGTAGTATAGAAGTACTCTTTTTACTTCTAATGTATGTAGAGCTCTTTCTGCAACCGTTTGTGGTTGGGGAAAAAACACAGGCAACTCAATAGATTGGTTGAGGTGAAATGGTGAAATGACCTTTGGTAGAAAATTTGGATTTGTCTTAAGAACCAGTTTATTGTGATGAAGTTGTATAAATGGTTCCTAAATTGTTAATGCCTGAATCTCGCTTACCCTCCTCAGTGAGGTAATTGCTACTAGAAAGGCCACTTTCCAAGTAAGGAACTGTAATTCACACTTATGTAATGGTTCAAAAGGTGGACCTATAAGTCTGGTGAGAACAATATTTAAATTCCATACTGGCGAAGGTGGAATTCTGGGAGGAATTATTCTCTTGAGTCCTTCCATAAACACTTTGATTGCAGGTACTCTAAACAATGACAAATGTCTGTTTTGGAGATATGCTGCTATAGCAGCAAGATGTAACCTGATTGAAGAGTATGCTAGATTAGATCTTTGCAGATGTGATAGCAAATGATATTTTGTATGGAAACATCTAGTGGGTTGGTGTGGTTATATTTGTGCAATACACCACAAACCTCTTCCACTTTGCTGCATAACATGATCTAGTAGTAGGACATCTTGCTTCTTTAACTACATTCATGCAATCAGTGGGTAAATTTAAATATCCGAATTCTAAGACCTCATGAGCCAGATCGCTAGATTGAGCTGCATTGGGTCTGGATGCATTATCTCTCCATGGTTCTGTGTTAACAGATGTGGTGAGATTTTTAGTTTGTGATGTGGTACTACTGAGAGATCTAGCAGTGTGGTGTACAACGGTTGCCTTGCCCACGTTGGTGCTATGAATATCAATGTGAGAGAATGTTGCTGCAGCTTGCGTACCACTAATGGAATTAGTGGGAGAGGTGGAAAAGCGTACGGAAATTTGTTCGACCAGTTCATCAATACCGCATTGCCTTTGGATAATGGGTGTGGGTATCTGGCGGCGAAGCTTGGGCATTTTGAGTTTTGATGTGTGGCAAACAGATCTATGTCTGGTTGACCCCACATTTGAAAGAATGGCAGAAGAACTTGAGGATGAAGTTCCCATTCGTGTATCTGTTGTCTTTGACGACTTAACAGATCTGCTACTTGATTGTGGACTCCTGGTAGATGTTCTGCTAGCAGGTAAATGTTTTGAGGAATAGCCCACCTCCATATGCTCTGCGCCAGCTGGGAGAGCTGTAGGGAGTGTGTTCCTCCTTGCTTTTGAATGTAGTACATAGCTGTCATATTGTCCGTCCGGATTAGTACAGCTTTTTTTGACAGGTAATGTTGAAACGATTTTAGAGCTAGAAAAATCGCTAGTAACTCCAGATAATTTATGTGGAGTTGTTTTTGTTTCATTGTCCATATACCTTGTACTGTGTGTTTCTGTAAATGCACTCCCCATATTGTGAGGGCTGCGTCTGTAGTTAGTATTATTTGTGGAACAGGCTCTATAAACGGCCAGCCCTTGGAAAGGTTTTTGGTGTTCCACCATTGCAGAGAGCGAAATGTCCGGTTGTCTACCACCACCAGATCTGTTATTTGTTGCTTAGCCTGATTTCATTGTTTTGCTAAGCATTCTTGTATGGGGCGCATTTGTAGTCTTGCGTATGGCACTATGAAAATGCAAGATGCCATCATTCCTATTAGTTGCATGAACACTCAAGCTTGTAGCAAGTGTTGTGGCTGGAATTTATTGATGAGATTGTGCATATTTTGAATACTTGTTGAATTGGGATATGCTATTGCTTTGGAAGTATCTATTGTGGCACCTAGATACGGTTGAGAGAGGGACGGTTGGAGATGTGACTTCTTTTGATTTACTGTAAACCCTAATTTGTGCAGCAGACAGATCGTCTGATGCGTGTGTCTCACACATTGGTTGTGTGATTTTGATCTTATTAAGCAGTCGTCCAGATATGGGAAGACATGGATGTTGTCCCTTCTTAAGTGTGCAGCTACCACTTCTAGACACTTTGTGAACACTCGAGGTGATGTAGTTACTCCGAAGGGGAGTACTTTGAATTGGTAGTGTTTGCCTTCTAGTACAAACCGTAAGTGTTTTCTGTGAGATTGGTGAATGGGAATGTGGAAGTAGGCGTCCTTGAGATCTAGAGTGGCAAGGAAGTCTCCCTTTTTTAGCAACGGTAGAACCTGTTGAAATGTGACCAAATGAAAGTGGTCTGATTGTATGTACAGGTTTAGGGGTCTTAGGTCTAGAATAGGTCCTTTTTGGGGATGAGAAAATAAAGAGAGTAAAACCCTGTGTTTTGATGCTGTTTTGAGACTGGTTCTATTGCATTCTTTTGCAGTAGAGATTCTACCTCCTCTCTTAATAGTATGAGGTGTTCCTGTGACATGGGACATTGTCTGGGTGGTATTGTTGGAGGAGTGGAAGTGAGCTCCAGGCAATAACCTGAATTAATTATTTGTCTCACCCACCTGTCTGTTGTGATGGAGTTCCAGACAGGCAGGAACTGTTGTAATCTCCCCCCGACAGGAGTTTAATGGTCTGGGGGGATTGGAGGGAAGTCACTTATTGGGGGTAGAGGCGTTACAATTGTTGTTGCCTCTACCCCTGCCCTTATTGTTGTTTCCTCTATATCCTCCTCTATAATATCCTTTATTGGGTAAGGTTTGGTTGGGCGCTTTGTAAGAAGTGGATGTATCAGTTTGGAAACTTTTAGAGGCGCCCCCATATGAGGAGCGACGAAAGGAAGATCTATGGGTTTGCGTTTGTAAGGCTCCCATGGAGTTTGCCGTATCTGTTTTTCATCTTTTCTAGTGCAGTTTCCACTGCTGGGCCGAAAAGATGATGTTGGTCAAATGGTTGGTTTAGTATACTGGATTCTACTTCTGGTTTAAAACCAGAGATGTGTAACCATGCATGTCTGCGCATTAGTACCCCTGTATTTATTGATTTAGATGCTTTGTCTGCAGTGTCTAGTGCGCATCTTATGGAGGTATTCGTTATAATCATGCCCTCTTGTATTAGGTCAGAGGCCCTAGTTTTATATTGCTCTGGCAAGTATTGCATGAGTGACTCTAAGTCATCATAATGAGCAATGTCATATCTTGCTAACAGAGCTTGAGTGTTAGCAATCCTTCATATATTTGCAGCTTGTGAAATTGTGCATTTTCCTGAAGCATCCAGAAGCTTAGACTCTTTATCGGGGGTCGAGCATCCCCTGTTGTCTGCGAGTTAGCTCTCTTTCTCGCATTTGATACTACCATTGAGTCTTGTGGCAACTGACCTTTAATATATGCTGGGTCGGTTGGAGCCGCCTTAAACTTTTTCTCTAGCCTAGGGTTAATTACTCTGGCTCCAACAGGATCTTAAAATATTTCTGGTGCGTGTCTCACGACTCCATTAAGTATTGGTAAAGTGGTAGCTGTTTTATGTGAGGATAACAGTGTGTCCATTAGAAAGTTTTCTTCTATAGGATCTGTATGTAAGTCCACCCCATGAAAAGAGGCTGCTCTGTGAATGAGCTGTGTAAACCCAATGGTGTCATCAGGAGGAGATGGCCTAGACGGGTATGCCTCATCTTGTGGTGGATCTGGTGTATTATAGTCTTCCCATGGGTCACCTGATGTCCCTGCCATATCATCTGGATCGTTAATATCATCCATTTGATGTTCACTTTCTACTACCTCCTGTGAGTAGATATCCCCATAGTCTTCAAGTTGTGGTATGAAACTATGTGTACTGACTGGAGAATGTACCGGGGAGATGTCTACTGTCATTTCTTCTTCTGGAGAAGGAATTCTTATAGGGGAAGTCTGAACATTCTTTTTAAGAGGAACAGGTGGTGGTTTGGGATAGTCCATCTTCCTCTTTTCAGGCACTGTGTATATATGTCCAGCCTTTGGAAGAATTTTAAGAGTTTTTTGCTTTACATTAGGCTGAAAAAGTTCTTCTGCTGGTAAATCGTTTTTCGGCGCCAACTTATCTGTTTTGGGGCCGCTAGTCTTAGACTTAACAGTCTCTGTTGTCGTTGGAACGGGTCTTATTTTCCGTTCCGAAGGCTTTCTGGTCTTTTCTTTGGATCTGTACTTTTTGGATCCGAAGCCTTTGTTCCCGTTTGTCTCAATTCGTCTGTCTTTGGAGCCGAAACCTGTTTAGATATCTGAAATGTTTTCAGGTCCGCTTTTTTAGGAACCGGAGAAGTCTTTGACTCTGAAACTCTGGAAACTTCTCTCGGCGCCGAACTTGGTTTCGGCTCGCCTACTTTCGGTACCGATGGATGTTTGATGCTGGTGTTGACTTTGGCTTTAGTACCTTCTGCTTTTCGGAACCGACAAACTGACACGAGCCCGAGTCAACTGGAGGCTTTTTAGTACTCTTCGCTGCCAAGCTTGAATGCGGGGCGTCGGAAGGTTTTGGTCGGTGTGCACCGGGACTCGAAGGCGGAGGTGGAACCGAAGCCTGTCCCGATATGGGGAGGTGATCAGGGTCGACGTTCTTTCTCACGACCTGTTGACCAGCTGGAAGAAGATAGTCATCTTCGGATCGAATCTCGTCTCCGGAAGCTGAAAACTCTGCTTCGGAATCGACGTCTTCTTGCTGTTCTTCGGCATCTATTTCGATCGGCGCCTCGTCGATGATGAGGTCTGGTGTCAACGACGATGACTGCTCCATAGCTCTTCAAGCTCGACGGTCCCTGATGGTTTTCTTGGACTGGAATGAAGCGCAGGCCTCACAGTCTCGACTCTCGAGCTCTGGAGACAAGCACAGGTTGCAAACTTTATGAAGGTCAGTGTGGGGAAATTTGTGTCTACACTGAGGGCACTTCTAGAAGGGTGTTCTTTCCATGAGCTAAAGGCCCAATGGCGCAGTTGGGCCCGACGATTGCGGGAATCGAGAAGTGCATCGTTTCTTCGACGCGGGTAACCGGAATCAGTGTCGAAGACTATTTCGATGATGTAGATTGATTTATGGGTTTGAAAAAGAGATCGGTAACGGGAACGAACGACGAACATATCCGAGCCCGATGGCGGAAAAAAACAATCTGAGGATGGTGTTGATGCCCATGCGCACTACGATCTTAGGGAGGAGTCACCCAACAGACAAAGTCTCTTCCAAGACAACAAAAAAGTGTAATCATCCGGGCCCACCACCAGATGGTGATCTAATGCTATAGTGTGTGGTCTGCAGCCCATATGCCTCGAACAGCTGTTTTCCATGTGAGGAATTGCAGTTCACATTTGTGTAGAGGTTCAAAAGGTGGTCCCATGAGCCTTGTAAGAACAATGTTTAGGTTCCACACTGGAGAGGGTGGTGACCTAGGAGGAATGATTCTTTTTAATACTTCCATAAATGCTTTAATAGCAGGCACTCTAAATAAAGACAGATGTCTATTTTGTAAATATGCTGCAATTGCTGCCAGATGTAGGCGTATAGATGAATATGCCAAGTTACATCTTTGTAAATGTAGAAGGTAGCAAATGATATTTTCGATGGAAGCATCTAGGAGATCAATTTGGTTATTGTTGCAGTAAAGGCAAATCTTTTCCATTTAGCAGCATAGCAAGCTCTAGTAGTAGGTCTTCTGGCTTCTTTAATGATATTCATACAGTCTGGTGGAAGGTTAAGATAACCAAACTCTGAGACCTCAGGAGCCAGATCGTCAGATTCGGTTGGCTTGGGTCTGAATGTCTGATGTCTCCATGGTTCTGCGTTAGCAGGGATGGTGTCAGACGTAGTTTTTGGTGTGGAACTAGGGATAGTTCTAGCAGTGTTGTATATTAAGGCTGGTGTGCCCATGTGGGAGCTACTAAAATCAGTTTGAGCGACTGTTGTCGTAGCTTGCGCACTATTAGGGGTATTAGTGGCAGTAGCGGAAAAGCGTACGCAAATCTGCCTGACCAGTTCATGCATATCGCATTGCCCTTGGACAGCGGGTGTGGAAAACTGTTGGCGAAGGTTGGGCATTTTGCGTTTTTGTGTGTGGCGAACAGATCTATGTCTGGATGGCCCCACTTGTGAAAGAATGGTAGAACTTGAGGATGTAGTTCCCATTCGTGAATTTGTTGTGTTTGTTGACTTAACAGATCTGCTATCTGATTGTGAACTCCTGGAAGGTGTTCTGATAACAGATTTATGTTTTGTGGAATGGCCAATCTCCAAATTTTCTGTGCAAGCTGGGACAGCTGTAGAGAGTGTGTCCCCCCTGTTTTTGTATATAGTACATGGCTGTCATGTTGTCCGTTCGGATTAAGACAGCTTTGTTTTGTACTTGTACTTGGAATGTTTTGAGAGCTAAGAATATTGCTAGCAGCTCTAGGTGGTTGATATGGAACGATCTTTGTTGAATGGTCCATTGCCCTTGAGTTGTATGATGTAGGAGATGGGCTCCCCATCCTGTGAGAGAGGAGTCTGCTGTAAGTATTATTTGTGGAACAGCTTCGAGGAACGGCCGCCCTTTTGTCAAGTTTTTGGTGTCCCACCACTGCAGAGAGCGATGTGTGCGCGCGTCTACCAACACCAGGTCTGTTAGTTGTCCTTGAGCCTGATTCCACTGTTGTGCTAGACATTCCTGTAACGGACGCATTTGTAGTCTTGTATATGGTACAATAAAGATGCCAGATGCCATCATGCCTATTAGTCTCATGAACACTCTGGCTGGGAGAGTGTTGATGTTGAAACTTTGTGACTAAGGCTTGAATGCTCTATAACCTTGCTGGACTGGGATACGCTAGAGATGTAGACATGTTTATTGTAGCCCCTAAAAATTGATGTACATGAGAGGGCTGTAGTTGCGACTTGGTGTAGTTGATTGTGAACACAAAGTTGTGTAATGTTTGAATTGTCTGATGTGTGTGTTGGATGCACTGTTTGAACGTCTTGGCTTTTATGAGCCAATCGTCTAGATATGGGAAGACATGTATCTGTTGTCTTCTGAGATGTTATGCTACTACTGCTAGGCACTTTGTGAACACTCTTGATGCAGTTGTTAGCCAGAATGGAAGGACTTTGAATTGATAATGATGTCCTTCCAGTACAAACCTCAGATACTTCCTGTGAGAAGGATGTATGGGAATGTGGAAGTAGGCGTCCTTTAGATCTAGTGTTGTAAGGAAGGCGTCTTGTTGCACCAATGGGAGTACTTGTAAAGTGATCATAAGAAAATTATCTGAGTGTATATATTGATTGAGGGGCATGAGGTCGAGAATTGGTCTCAGTGACCTGTCCTTTTTGGGTATTAGAAAATACAGCGAATAAACCCCTGTTCCTTGATGTTTTAAAGGAACTATTTCTATTGCGTTCTTTTGAAGAAGCGATAGGACTTTTTGTTTGAGCAGTATAAGATGTTCTGCAGACATTGGACGCTGCCTGGGTGGTATGTGTGGAGGGGTAGCTGTAAGCTGAAGGCAGTAGCCATACTGGATAATTTGTCTTACCCACTTGTCTGTTGTGATGGAATTCCAGACAGGTAGGAACTGTGTTAGTCTACCCCCCACAGGAGTGGAGTGTTGTTGGGAGAGCAGTGGGAAGTCACTGTTTTGTGGTGGAAGAGGTTTGATTATTGTTGTTACCTCGACCTCTTCCTTTATTGTTGTTGCCTCTATAGCCTCCTCTAAAATATCCTTTACTGGAGGATGTCTGTTTTATTGGATTTGAAGGAAGATTTATTGTCTGCTCCACTCTGTTTGGAGCCTCCTCTCTAGAAGGAGCTTGTGTGGATTGCAAAGCTCCCATAGATTTGGCTGTATCGGTATCTCTTCATTTTCTCAAGTGCTTTGTCTACCTCTGGTCCGAACAATTGATGTTGGTTGAATGGCTGATTTAAGATGGTAGTTTGCACTTTCTGCTTAAATCCTGAAATGCGTAGCCGCGCGAGACGTCTAAGTAGGACACTAGTGTTTACAGCTCTAGATGCAGTGTCTGCTACATCAAGTGCACACTTGATTGAGGCATTTGAAATTAATTTGCCTTCTTGTATAAGGTTGTTAGCCTGCGCCTTATATTGGTCAAGTAGATGTTGTAGTAATGTCTCTAACTGATCATAGTGAGCCCTGTCATATCTTGCAAGGAGGGCTTGTGTGTTAGCAATATGCCATGTATTGGTAGCTTGTGCAGCTATCCTTTTGCCTGAAGCATCTATTACCTTACATTCTTTATTAGGGGGTGGTGCTTTACCTGATGTCTGTGAGTTTGCTCTAATTCTAGCATTTGACACTACTAGGGAATCTAAGGGAGCTGTCCTTTAATGTAGGCAGGATCCCCTGGAGCAGGCCTGTACTTTTTCTCAATTCTAGGGTTTAGAATCCTAGCACGTACAGGATCTTTAAATACTTCTGGAGCATGTTTGATGACCCCTTTAATCATAGGAAGAATTTGAACAGACCTTTGTGATTGTTCAAACGTATCTAATAAAAAGTCTTCCTCTGCCTCATCTGTATGCACAGTGACCCCATGATAGATGGCAGCCCTATTCTGTAAGTGCCCAAAACCAATGTTGTCTTCTTGGGGAGAAGGTTTTGATGGATATGAATGTGGGTCAGGAATATCTGGCACATCTTGTGGGTTTGGGTACTCCCAATCTGGATCATCAACAGGGTAGGGAAAAGGCTCATCTGGGTCTACCCCTCCCCTATGCTATACTCATCAACATTTGGAGGTGTATGGGAAGAATGAGGAGGAGAGTTTTCAGGAGAATTTCGAGGTGAAATGTTAAGAGGAACAGGAGATGAAGGAGAAGGAAGTATAGGACTACCTATGGATCTTAGACACACTACAAACCTCCTCCAATTCCGGCATAAACTCAAAACCCACCTCTTCCCTAAAAACTAACTCCCCCCGCACAACCTCAGCAGTCCCCTTTTCTTTTTAGCGCCTTGATATCCCTTGGGATGAATGTCGCGCTCTAAAAATACCAGAAATAAAAAGGAGAAGAAGGGTGCATAGGAGATGTGGCAGAGTCCTTCTTCTTGACAGGCACTGCAGGTGTAGGTGCTGTGTGGGATTTCATTTTCCTGTGTGGTGTAGTGGATACATGACCTGTCTTTGGGTCAATGTAGATCTTCTTTTGCAGAGGATCAGGTTGAAAAAGGTCTTCTCCTTGCGGAACCTTTGCCGGCGTGTGGTTGCTGCTTGTCTTTAGCCTTAGGAGTTGTTACTGTGTCCTTTGGCGTAGATTTTGGCACCGAAGGTATTGTTTTCGGAGTTGTAGGCTGTATTGAGGGCTTGAGCGCATCGGAATCAGGCCTTGTAGGTTTCGGTACCGAAGATATTGGCTTCAGAGTGGAAGCTGGTCTAGTCGGCCTCGAGGCTTCAGACGCTGGCTTCATACTTTTGTCTTTAGAAGTCGACGGTTTCGGAGGCAGTACTTCTTTTGGTTTCAGTGCCAAGGGAGCTGGTGGGATCGGCACGTGCAGCTTGCTCGGTAAGGAGATATCAGAAGGCTTGAGTATTTTCTTCGGAGCCGGGCTCGATGGCGGGGCTTTAGAAGTGTTTTTTTGGTCGCAATTGGGCCCCGGAGGTGGAGTGTTGACCTTTGCCTTCAATTTGGGTGGTAGGTTTGGGGCAGGGGCAGTAGTACTCACGCGCTGACCTGATGGTATGGAGTCATCGGATTTATCGGCCTCGGATACGATTTGGAGATTGTCTGAATCGGGAATGAGCGGAACTGCTTCGTTGAAGATATCCACAGGTTCTGGAGCCGATCTCTGCATGTTTTGTCGACGGGCCCTTCGAGCTCGAATCGTCTTCTTGGATCGATAAGACGCACAGGCTGTACAGCTGGATTCGTCGTGTTCTGGCGATAAGCACAGGTTACAGACATCGTATTGGTCACTGAGTGGAAACTTTGCTCCACACTTGGGGCATCTTTTGAATGGAGTCCTTTCCATGAGGTGTAGGTCTCGCGGCGGGGATAGGCTTAACAGCCCGCGTCGACGACCGGAATCGAGCTGATGGAGTAGAGTCGACGTTTTTCGATATCGAAAATAGTTTGGTGAAGTTTGAATACGTTTTTACGCGTCAAAGTACTTGAAAAGTAGATTTCGAACCGGAGCAGAAAAGTTTCATCCGAACCCAGTGGCGTAAAAAAAAAACAATCTAAGGATGGAGCCGACGCCCATGTGCAATATTGTCCAAGGGAAGAGTCACCTATCTTGTGACTACAAAAGACTTCTTCCAAGACGACAACAACATGCAATCATCCGAGCCCAACACCAGGTGGCGATCTAATGCCAAGTGTACAATCTGCAGCTCGTATGCCTCGAACACCTGTTTTTTGATACGCACGGTGCGCAAATTACTTTCTAAAAGCAATTACGAAAGCCAAAAAAAAAAGAAAAATACAACTGTGGAATGGAAGAAAGGAAAGGTGGGGTTGTCGAATTCCTCGCTGTGGTGTTTGCTTTGAAATATTTAACAGTGCAGTCGGGTTTGAGATTGGTTGAACTCTGATGATCTCTGGAGAGCAGGACGGCGCGGAGTCTTTCAAGGAGCTCATGCGCGGATTAAGAACAATTGTTACTTACCTGTAAACAGGTGGTTCTCCAGTATAGGTGTCTTTCATAGATTCACATGCTTGAATATTCCCCGTCGTCGAAGTGGGAGTCCCACGGTAAATAAAATAGCAATAAACTACTAATAACATATGTATGTAAAAACATAACACATAAAATACACACTAGAAATAGTTGCAAATACCAAGTCATAATTCCTACATAGGAATACATGGCAGGAGAGAAAAAACACTTGTAACATATCCTTGTCATTATGTTAGTCCAAACCACAGCCAATCAGGCACAAGCACCCCTCTAGAACCTTCTCCTCAGAGCTCAGTCCCTCAG
The DNA here is from genome assembly GCF_964263255.1 of Lissotriton vulgaris. NCBI lineage: Eukaryota > Metazoa > Chordata > Amphibia > Caudata > Salamandridae > Lissotriton > Lissotriton vulgaris. The sequence goes on along the minus strand of NC_141685.1, from coordinate 1,149,190,184 downwards.
ATGTTCGTAGCACAGGAGTGACAAAAGAGTCTAGGAGGAGAAGCAAGCCTCTGAGGGGAGGTGGGTGGGTCGCAAGTTAATATATGAAAGACACCAATACTGGAGAACCACCTGATTACAGGCAAGTAACAATTGTTCTTCTCCAGTATTAGGGTGTCTTTCATAGATTCACATGCTTGAATAGAATAGTGGTACAAAAGGGGATGGAGATGGACGGAGCATCTGAATCAATCAAACACTCACACCCAGTCAAAAGATCTGGGTTTAATCCATCACCGTTCTTTAGCCCACTCTGCCACCCCAGTACAGACATGGCTATATGCAAATCAGTCTGACCCTGTGCCTCATGGGAACAGTCCAGCCCGAACTGTCAAGCCATGTCTTCCCTGGACCGGAAACAAGCTTCAGAGGACCGGTTTCTGGTTTTTTGCTTGAATCCAGTGGCAAAGTGAGCAAGGGACTCACGTCTGAGCATACACTGCCACACTTATGGCGGCTAAAAGCGGTACAAAAGGGGGTGGTGATGGACGGAGCATCTGAATCAATCAAACACTCACACCCAGTCATAGAATAGTGAGCAGTAGTAGCCGGTGTGAGGCTCGAACCAGCCATGCATAAGCATGCATACAACTAATAAAGACATAATAAAGTCATGCATGTAATCACAACAGTCCTATGAAACCATAAAGGCGGAGGGAAGACAGAGGCTCACCTTAGTTAAAAAGATTGCGAAGCACTGCCTGTCCCACTGCCATATCAGCTTCGTTGATGACCTCCAGGCAGTAGTGTTTCGTGAAAATGTGCCTGCTGGACCACGTGGCTGCTCAGCAAATTTGATGGAGCGGTACATCAGCAAAGAGGGCAGTAGAGAATGACATCGCCCTGGTGGAATGAGCCCTCACTGAAGACTGAAGAGGCCTGCCGGCTTTCTGATGGCAGAAGACAATTGCGGAAGAAATCCAACGTGCAATAGTTGGCTTGGTAACAGGACGTCCTTTGCACATGCGTCCATAGGCAATGAACAGTTGATCGGACCTGCGAAAGGGCGCCGTCCTGTTGATGTAAAATTTAAGGCATCTTTAATGTCCAGGGAATGTAGGTGTTGCTCTGCCGGAGATTGAGGATTGGCAAAGAAAGTTTTAAAGAAAACAGGTTCATTAATGTGAAAATCAGTGTGCACCTTATGCATAAATGCTGGGTTGGTGCGAAGCACTACACAGTCCAATTTGAATTGGAGGAAAGGAGGCTTAATGGTGAAAGCGTGAAAATCACTCAGTCGTTGTGAGGAGGTTAGAGCAAGGAGAAGAGCCGCCTTCCAGGTCAGAAACTTTAAATCCACTTTGTGAATGGGTTTGAAAGGTGCCTTCATTAATTGTGCCAATACAACATTGAGATGCCAGGTAGGAGGAGGACGCCGAATGGGCGGGAACTTCCTGAATAGTCCTTTGAAAAATTGGCGAATGACCCTAGAAGAGCAGAGCGAGAAGGAGCCATCTTGACGGAAACGAGAAATTGTCGCCAAGAAAACTCTCAAAGTGGAATGGGAAAGTCCTGACTGAGCCAGTTGTAAAAAAAACGGCAGCAGCTGAGCCGGAGTGGAATGAACGGGATGGACGTTGTTAGCTGCGCACCAGTGACAGAATCTCTTCCACTTTAGCTTGTAACTCTTAACTGTAGACGGAGCTCTCGCATGAGCAAGAATGTCCCTGCATTCTGGCGAAACATTCAAATGGGAAAATTCAAGGTGCTCAGGTTCCAGGCCGATAATTTCAGAGAGGAGGGGTTCGGATGACAAATCTGACCCTTGTCCATCGTGAAGGAAATCAGCTCGAGGATGAAGGAGGATGGGCGCACACTGTGAGAGGAGAAGCAGCTCCCAGGAACCACGCTTGTCGAGGCCATCTGGGAGCGATCAGGAGAATGTGGCAAGGCTGTGTCTGCATTTTCCACAACACGCGAGGCACCAGCGGAATCGGAGGAAAGACATAGGCGAATAAATCGCACCAGTTCATCAAAAGGGCATTCCCGCACAATCCGTGGTGGGGATGCCAACTTGCATAAGATGGGCATTTCCGGTTCCTTGGGGTTGCAAAGTGATCCAAGGACGGACGACCCCACAGTCGAAAGACTGAGTCTAGCGTTGGCTGATGTAACTCCCACTCGTGGGTCGAAGACGCGGACCTGCTGAGGGGATCCGCTAGGATGTTGGAGATGCCTGGTAGGTGAACTGCGGTCAGGGTAATTTGGTGATGGAGGGCCCAATCCCAGATCGTCTGAGCCAGTCGAGACAGGAGAGGAGATTTGGTTCCTCCCTGCTTGTTGACATAGTGCATGCTGGTTGTATTGTCCATTTGGATAAGCACCGATTCTACCCTGGATCAGACGATGGAATGATTTGAGTGCCAGAAAGATGGCCATCAATTCCAGCCTGTTGATGTGCCAAGAGTGCTAAGATAGAGTCCACTTGCCCTTTATAGACAGCCCTTGAAGGTGCGCAAACCATCCGTCCAAGGAGGCGTCCGTGGTCAGAATGAGTTCTGGAGCGGTGGTGAGGAAAGAAGTCCCTGCTGCAATGTTGGACGGTTGCGCCCACCACTTGAGAGCCGCATTCATGCGAGCGGTTACACTGACCAGGTCGTTGAAAGAGCCTGTGACCTGACGCCACTGTCTGTCCAATTCCTCTTGGACGGGGCGAGTCTTTAGCCTGCAATTTGAGATCAGAGAGATGCATGATTACGCCATCTCCAGAAATGACTTCAAGATCCGGACTGAAACGGACTGTTTTAAACAAATAAGAGCCACCAGGCAGAGAATCTTCAGCTGACGCTCGTGAGACACGAATGCTTTGGCTAGTGACGTATCCAGAATGGCGCCTAGAAAGTTTCTGCAGGGAGCTGGGTCGACCTGCGACTTCTCGGCATTGATGGAAAGACCGAGGGAGCGAAGTATGTCCTGACAGAGTAGAGTATCCCGAAAGAGCTGGCTGCGAGATTGCGATTTGATGAGGCAATCGTCCAGGTATGGAAAAATGTGGACGCCCTGCAGACGCAGGTAAGCCACCACTGAAGCCAAAACTTTTGTGAAGACACGAGGGGCGGAGCGTAGGCCGAAAGACAACACCCTGAACTGAAAGTCTCTGCGTCCCACCTGGAAGCGCAAGTACTTCCGATGCTGTGGAAGAATTGGCACATGAAAATAGGCGTCCTAGAGGTCGATGGTGGTCATGAAGTCGTCCTTGGAGAGAAGACGCAAGATCTCCATGAGCGTTAGCATGCGGAAGGAGTGGCACTTGAGATACTTGTTCAGTGCTCGTAAATCCAGGATCGGACGCCAATCTCCTGTCTTCTTGAGGATAAGGAAAAAGCGGGAATAGAATCCCATCCCCTTTTGAGACTTGGGAAGCACTTCAATGGCACCTTTTTGGATCATAATACGAATTTGTTTGAAAAGTTCTTTGAGGTGGGCTGGAGGTGGGCCAGATGGAAGAGTGTGAGGAGGAAAATTGACGAACTCCGGAGCATGGCCCTTTGATACAATGTCCCGTACCCAACGGTCCGAAGTGATTAAGGACCAGTGAGAAGAGAACAGGGAGATTCGACCTCTAACTTTGTGTGGGGAAAGCAAGTCATTGTCTTTTGGAAGCGATACCTCTATAGGAAGACTTCCCTTGATAGAATATAGAAGATTGCTGACTGGGAGTAATATCGCTGATTCCTTGATTGTAGGAGCGGTATTGAGTGGATCCACCACGAAAATTAGAGGAGGTGCCGCGCCCGCGCACACCACAAAAGGGCTGCTTACGGAACTGCAAAGTGCCTAAGGAACGAGCAGTGTCAGTGTTCTTTTTTATCGTTTGCAGTGCCTCGTCGATGTGCGGACCAAAGAGTGACTCGCCGTCATACAGCATATCCAGGATTTTCGCCTGAACCTCCTGGCGAAAAGAGGTAGAACGGAGCCAACCCTGACGTCGCAAAACAGCTGCCCCTGCGAGCTGACGGAAGCCAGTGCAAGCGATGTCTACAGAGCAGTCAATGATTTCTTCGGACGCTCTCTCCCTCTTGAAGAATCTTTAAAGCTTCTGCTTTGGAGGACTCCGGGATGAGGGACACAAAGGCAGACATGTCAGACCACAACTGACGGTCGTAGCGTCCCAATATGGCTAAGGAATTTGCCGCTTTCACTGTAGTAGAGGCCATTGTAGAAAATGTTCGCCCAATTGCGTCAAGGTGACGACCTTCCCGATCATGAGGAGCCGTAATGGGAGAAGTTGGGTTCCTGGAGCGGCTCTGAGCAGTCTGGGTAACCACAGAATCAAGTTTAGGCTGCGCAATCAGGCAAGCTGGTGAACCAAGTGGCGTCTTGTACTTTTTCTATAAGCGAGGCAGTTGTGCCGGGATGGAATTCGGCGTTTGCATCAATTTTACCCCCTCATTCCAGATGAAATCGATGATGGGGACCGTATGGACCTACTTAAACGGTTGACTTTTGAAATCGTATAGAAAACAGCCTTCATCTCTTTGAACTCTAGGCAGCTTAAAGCTTTGAGCCGCTCTATCCATAAGCTGGTGGAAGCTTGCAATGTCCCCAGGAGGAGAATCCCTTGGCGTCACGGAAGGTAGGGACGGGGTCTGTATCTGGTAATCGTCCCACTCGGCCATATTAACATCGTCATTGTCATCATCCTGAACCTCACCATCCTCTTGCTCTGGGCCGACATCATCATCCTTATCCGCATACACTGTAGTGTGTATCTGAACAGAAGTTTTAACTTGAGGAGATGGTGCTGCTGGTTGTGGCAGCACAGCAGCAGCAGGAGCCGTAGCAGGCGCAGGTGCAGTTGGCACGTGTGAACCCTGGTGAGATGGCGGGATACGCATGTTGTAATCTTCCAACATGTGCTGGAGATTGGAGATGAGAGACAGAGGCAGTGTCGCTGTAGGAACTTGAATAGAACGGTCTTCTTCCTGAAAATACTGATCCTCATGGTCATCCCCATAGTCCCGACATTTAATAATCAATTCAGACGGGCTTCGTACCGCTCGAAAATGATCATCTACATCCTCCTCAGAACCAGAGTCCTGTTCAGAACCTGTGGCAAACAAGGGTGATGGAGGCTGCGTGTCACTTGGAATGGAGATCTGGTCCACAGGCACCTGTTGACGCTGGTGCAAAGGGTCAACAATGGAAGAACCAGACCCTGATGAAGGAAGCGGCACCAGTGGCAATGAAGCAAAGGATGATGAAATAGGCGTTGACGAAGTCGTCGTCAAAGTAGACGCTGACGACCGCATAGGCGTCAATGGAGCCGCCGTCGATGGAGCAGTCGTCGACAGAGCCACCATCGACGGAGCCGCCGTAGACGTCGTCATCCATGAAGCTGCCGTCGACGGAGCACCCGTCGACGGAGTGGATGACAAGGAGGCACTCTTAACAACTTTCGTCGACGAAGATCTTGCTGTCGACGAAAGAGTCTTCTTCGACGACGAGGCGATAAGTATCGTCGACAAGACCGTTTTAAAGCTGAGGCATACCTTTGTCAACATGGCTGACGTCGACGTGCCAGAAGCAGAAGTCGTCGTCAGTGTTGTCGTTGACGAGCCGGAGACGGCAGATTTTGTCGTCAGAACGATCGTCGACGCTCCCGTCAACGATTTTGCAAGTTTTTTGGCAGTAACATGATGGGAAGGAGCCGTAGACGCCTAAGTCTAAGATCTCATGGGCATAGGTGTCGCATGAGGAGGTGAATACACCGCAGGAGCTTCTTTGAGAGACAGTTTCTTTTTCTTCAAAAAAGGAGAAGGCAATTCCTGCACACTGCTACGTTTTGAGCCGGCTTTAGAAGTTCCTGAGACCAGGTTTTCTGCTTCAGAAAGAGCTGAATCTTTGTATTTTAACCTTTGTAACCAGAGGGGGAGACGACCTTCCCTATCTTTAAGGGTCTTAGTGGAGAAGGTCCTACAGATCTTGCATTTGCCTACCTCATGGTCCGGTTAAAGAGAGAAAGAGAGTAGATACACTTCTTGTGGGGATCGAGTCGCAACTTCCCACAAGAAGAACAAGGTTTAAATAAAGGCTTCTTACTTGAAGACATAGTAGAATTCACTTGAAATCAGAAGTAGTAGAAAAAACTGAGCAGAGCTCAGGGAGACTCCCTTCACACGACGTGCGGTAGAAAATCTGAGGGACTGAGCTCCGAGGAGAAGGTTCTGGAGGGGTGCTTGCACCTGATTGGCTGTAGTTTGGACTAACATAATGACAAGGATATGTTACAAGTGTTTTTTCTCTCTTGCCATGTATTCCTATGTAGGAATTATGACTTGGTATTTGCAACTATTTCTAGTGTGTATTTTATGTGTTATGTTTTTACATACATATGTTATTAGTATTTTATTGCTATTTTATTTACCGTGGAACTCCCACTTCGACGACGGGGAATATTCAAGCATGTGAATCTATGAAAGACACCCTAATACTGGAGAAATGCAGCTACACTACTCACAAAGACGCGCGCGCCTGCTGGAGTAAATGGAGCCTCGTGCTACCTGCAGTTGTTGCCATGGCGACTGCAGCTCCAGAGGAAAGGGTCGTCCAGTGTCACTCTGCCTTTAAGCTCTGACTGAACTTCAACAGAAGACGTCCCTTTGCTATCAGGCCAACACAAATAGGGTATTACCTGTGTAATAAATGGCAACTTGTGGGAAGAGGCCCAAAGTGGCACTATAAAGTCACAGTACGTGAAATTTAGGTGACAGATGAAAAATTGTGTATAAATAATCACTTTCTGTCTCAAGACAATTTGAAAAGCACTACAGGTTAATAATTATTGCAACTTCACACGCCTTTCTTTCGGAACATATTTGCCTTGAGGACTGTTTCGGTAGTAAGGAAGAGGGGCAGTGCGGGCCTGGGTGGAACCGGTGTGCCTGAACTTCCAAACACTGCCCATGGGCTGGGCCCTCCCAGTCCCTTACCCACTGTGCCCCGAAGTGCCTGCACAACCCTCGCTGCCTACCTGTATTTACCGCCCGCGGCGGCTGGTCTCTTCCCGCGAGCAGAGCCGCAGATCCACAGTGAGGCCCGGCCAGGCGGAAGTGACGCAGCGAAGCTGGCGCAGGCAGGCGGGTTGTAAACAGCAGAACTCGCCCTCAGCAGCGCTCTGTTGTTGAGGCAAGAGCGGCGGCGGGGGAGGCAGCTCAATGTGAACCAGATGCCCGCAGGGAGAGGAAGAGAGACGGGTGGCCGTCGCCGAACAATGGCTCTAATAAAGAGTGCTTCTCATCCCTGGAGCATTGCTAGCGCGGGGGCTGCAAGGAAAACAAGCGCTCGCCATGCCACAGAGTTTTCTCTATTTCTGCCGTCCCACTTGGACGGCCTCGGCCTGCTTTCCTTTGGTTTGTTATCTTTATGGGGCCATCTGTTTGACCCCATAAAGATAACAAAGCTTTTATGGCAGCAGGAAGTCAGGCCAGTCCGTCCAAGTGGGACGGTAGAAATAGAGAAAATTGTACGTCACCACAAGCTCTTTCCCAATGGCTGGCCACCGTTTAGCATAAACGGTGACACCAGCAAATGGGAAAGAGGGGCGGGGCTTAAAGCACGTTACTGAACCCTCCTGAAAACACTAAACCTCACCAGTGATACTGCGCATGTGCGCAGCTCTAGGCTTCGACCTAAAAAATCACTTATGTTATTGATGGGGAAGGTAATGGAAGAAATGCGTTACTTACCTGTAACTGCAGTTATCCAGTATTAGTGTCTTTCATAGATTCACATGCCTGAATCATTCCCCGTCGTCGAGACGGGAGCCTCCGGTATATAAAAAAGTAATGTCCTAAGACATACATAAAGAGAATAGGTCTAAGGGTGTCACCTTAGTAACCTATCTAGGTCCTTATGCAGGAAGGACCAAAAAGAGTAGGCTCCAGGGTCCCACCTTGGTAGCCTATCTGTGTCCTTTTGTAAAAAAGGACCAAAGTAAAAGGAACAACCAATCAGCTACTACCTCCCTCTAGAACCTTCCTGTGAGGAGCCTCAGTCTCTCAGATTTTCGTACGCACCAAGTTGGTTAGGTGTAAACCTGTTAGAGAGAGGTGAGTCCTTCCAGGGGAGGCGGGAGGGTGCATGTGAATCTATGAAAGACACTAATACTGGATAACTGCAGTTACAGGTAAGTAACGCATTTCTTATCCAGTATTTGGGTGTCTTTCATAGATTCACATGCCTGAATCAGAGTAGCAAGCAATACAATATGCACATTCTGTGTTGATACAGAAAATATACGCCTGCAAATAAGGAACATTTGTGACTGTAAAAACAACAGCATACAATGTCATGCAGAATCTAGTAATAAAGAAATGTGCATACCAGTCAAGGATGGTGGGAAGTGGGAGGGCTCACCTCACTGGAATAGATGGCGAAGCACCGCTCTGCCCACTGCTGCGTCTTTCATCAGCTCAGCATCCAAGCAGGAGTGCCTGGTGATGGTATGCGGGGACTTCCAGGTCGCCGCTCTACAGATGTCCAGGAGTGGCACTCCAGCAAACAGTGCCGCAGACGTAGACATGGCTCTGGTGGAGTGGGCTTTGGCCCGTGAGTCCAGAGGTCGCCCCGCCTTCTCATGGCAGAGAGTTATAGCTGAAGAGATCCATCTTGGTATACTTTGCTTTGTTAAGGGCATGCCCTTCCTAGGTCTGCTGAATGCGACAAAGAGTTGGGATGACTTTCTGAATTGTCTTGTTCTGTCAAGATAGAATTTGAGGCATCTCTGAAGGTCTAAAGAGTGCAATGATTTCTCAGCCGAAGTAGATGGGTTCGGAAAGAACGATTTAAGAACCACGGGCTCATTTAAATGGAAGTCCGACGGGACTTTGGGTATGAATCGTGGGTTAGTACGCAGGATGACTCTGTCCTCTTTGAATTGTAAGAAAGGGTCCTGGATGGAGAGGGCTTGCAATTCACCCACCCTTCTGGCCGAGGTTAGTGCCAGTAAGAGGGCTGTCTTCCACGACAGGAATTTGATATCCGATTTGTGGATAGGCTCGAAGGGATGCTTCATCAACTGGTGAAGAACTACGTTGAGTTGCCATGTTGGAGGGACAGGTTTTGGTCTAGGGAAGGACCTAAAAAGGCCCTTTAGGAATTGTTTGATGAGCCTGTCCGCCCACAGGGAAGGGCCCCTAGAAGTTCGAGTGAACCTAGAAATTGCTGCCAGGTGCACCTTGATGGACGCATGGGCCAGTCCTGAGTGCGCCAGGTGTAGGAGGTATGGCAGGAGTTGTTGGGGGGTGACATGGAAAGGGTGCAGACCTTCCTTCGCACACCAGACGCAGAAGCGTTTCCATTTGAGAGTATAGGTCTTTTTAGTGCTGTCAGCTCTAGCGTTGGCCAGGACATCTCTGCACTCCTGCGGAATGTTCAGATGGCTGAACTCGCGGTATTCAGGAGCCAGGCTGACAATTTCAGAGGGCCCAGGTTCGGGTGGAGAACCTGTCCGTGAGACATCGTGAGCAGGGTCGGGTGACTGTGTAGGCGAAGAGGCGGATGGATAGATAGACGATGAAGTTCCGTGTACCAGTGCTGCCTCGGCCAGGACGGGGCGATGAGGATCAGGGTGCAGGGCTCCGATTTCATCTTCCTGAATACTCTGGGTATCAGTGGGAATGGCGGAAAGGCGTAAGCAAACACGTTCTGCCAAGCTATGGAAAATGCATTCCCTAGTGTTCCTGGTTGGGGAAGCCTGCTTGCGAAGCTTGGGCATTTGGCGTTCTCCCTGGTGGCGAAGAGGTCTATCTGTGGTGTCCCCCACTTCGCGAAGATGTAGTCCATTGCTCCCGCATCCAACTCCCATTTGTGGGATAGAAACTGTTCTCTGCTCAGGGCGTCCGCTAGGACGTTGTCTTTGCCCGGAACGTATTCGGCTTTGAGTGTTATGCCATGTTGGAGAAGGTGAAAACAACATGTTGCCATGTTGGAGAAGCCAGTTCCAAACTCTCTGTGATTCTCTCTCTCTCTCTCGAGAGAGAGCGCGTCCCTCCCTGTTTGTTCAGGTAGTGCATCGTCGTGGTGTTGTCCGTCCTGACTAGCACTGGGGAGTTTCGGATGCGCTGGAGGAACGATTGGAGCGCCAGGAAAACTGCCCTTAGCTCCAGAATGTTGATGTGGAGTTTGGATTCCTGTGGCGTCCATTTTCCGTTGGTCTGTAGTTCTTGCAGGACTGCACCCCAGCCTTCCAAGGATGCGTCCGTGGTGATGATATGTGGTTGCGCCGGAAGCAGGAACGGCAGCCCTTGCGACAGGTGTTTGGTTGATCTCCACCATTGTAGGTTGTTGATCATAGGTTGGGTGACTCGTATGCGGTCCTCGAAGGATCCCGCAGCTTGTGTCCACTGTTTCGTCAGTTCTTCCTGAAGGGGACGCATTTTTAGGCGGCAGTGCGGGATGAGCAGAATGCATGACGACATCATGCCGAGGAGCGATTTGAAGATACGGACGGTCAGAGTCTTTTTGGATGCCACTGACTTGGCCAAGGAGATAAGTTTCGACTTTCTCTCCTGTGATGGGAAGGCTTTTGTGCATTCTGTGTCCAGGGTCGCTCCAAGGAAAGTGATGACTTTGGCTGGTGTTAAAGTTGACTTTTCTTTGTTGAGGGTCAAGCCTAGTCGGCGGAAAAGATGCAGACAGGCGCTGGAAGATGCGGCTGCGGCTTCTCTCGACGGAGCCTTTACCAGCCAGTCGTCCAGGTAAGGGAAGACCTGGTGTCCCTGCTGGCGAAGAAAGGCTGCAACAGGAGAAAGGCATTTCGTAAAGATCCGTGGGGCAGATTTGAGGCCGAAGGGGAGGACGCGGAATTGGTAGTGTACACCTGCGACTGCAAATCTGAGGTACTTCCTGTGACCCTTGAGGATAGGGATGTGGTAATAGGCGTCCTGTAGGTCTAGTGATGTCATGTAGTCGCCTTTTTCCAGAAGTCCCAGGATCTCTTGTAGTGTGACCATACGGAACGACTGTTTCTTTAAGAACACATTGAGAGCTCTCAGGTCGAGGATCGGTCGCCATTTCTTTCCCTTTTTGTGAATTAGGAAGAAGTGGGAATAGAATCCCTCCCCCTCTTGGGCGTGTGGAACTTTTTCTATTGCGCCCTTCTGAAGCATGGAAGCTAGTTCTTGGAGAAGCAGCCGTAGGTGTCTGTGAGGGCGCTTGACAGGTGGTGTCTGAGGGGGATTTGAGAGGAATTCCAGAGAGTAGCCGAATTGAAGGAGTTGTAGAACCCACCGGTCCGTTGTTATTTGCCGCCAATTTTGTAGGTAAAAAGAAAGTTTTCCTCCAAGTCGCAAAGAATGTGATGGTGGAGGGGCTGGCCAATTGATAGAGTCATTGGCGATTGCCTGCGGGTCTCTTCTGTCCTTTTCCTCTGTAGGACGATTTGTTGAAGGAGGTCTGACGTCCCGACTGGTTTTGGCGCTGTTGAAACTGCGTCTTGCCCTGTGAGTATGAGTAGGAGGACTTGTTTTGATAAGAGCCTCTATAGGAGGATTGTCCTCTTCCTCTGTTGGTACGAAAGGACTGATTGCGAGATTGCAGAGTACCAAGGGCCCTGGCTGTGTCGGTGTCCTTCTTGATTACGGTGAGGGCTTCGTCAATCTTCTCGCCGAAAAGATGATCGCCGTCATAAGGCATATCAAGAATTTTGGTTTGGATCTCCTGTCTGAAAGAGGTGGCCTTAAGCCAGCCTTGGCGTCTTAGGACAGCGGCGCCTGCCAGCTGTCTGAAGCCAGTCATGGCCACGTCAATGGCACAGTCGATTAGTTCGGAAGCCGAAGTTTGGCCCTCGAGGAGGAGCGAGTGTGCTTCCGCTTTCAGATCTTCTGGAAGGTCAGCAAGGTAGGGCGCGATGTCCGCCCAGAGTTGACGGTTGTAACGTCCGAGAAGGGCAATGGAGTTGGCGATCTTCACCGTCGTCGCAGACGTAGTGGAAAAACGCTTTCCGACGGCATCCAGCTTCCTGCCTTCTTTATCGGGTGGCGTTGATAAAGGGGAAGCAGGGTTGCGCGAATTCTTCTGCGCCCCCTGGGTGACCACAGAGTCCGCCTTGGGGTGACCCGTGAGGCATGCTGGAGCCGACGACGTAGCTTTATATTTTTTGTCTAGTCTGGGTACGACTACCTGCAGGGAAGCTGGAGACTGCATGAGTTGTTTGCCCTGTTTTAGTAGGTAATCAATGATCGGGATCGATCTTGTTGTTTTCTTCGTTGGCTCCTTAAAATCATAAAGGAAACAGTCAGTTTCCTGTGTTTCCATGGACATATGGAACCTTTTGGCTGCCCTTTCCATGAGGTTATGGAAACCTCCAATATCTGCGGGCGGAGACTCAGAGGATTGTGGCTCCGGAGAGGCTGGAGAGTGAGTGACGTAGTCTTGGTCAGCGTCCACGTCTGTATCGTCGTCTCGGACTTCCCCTTCTTCATGTTCCCTTCCCTCGTCATCGGACGAGATGGGGTCTTGTGCTGGGTCCTGTGTCCTAGGAAGAACCAGTGGAGGGGGCTTATGCCGTGGCACGGGCTCAGGAACGGACACAGCTGGCTGCGGGGTTGGCGGAACAACAGGAGTGGCCTTTTGAGGAAACCGCTCTTTGTAGTCCTGAATGAGGAAACGCAAGTCTGAAACTAAGGAGGCTGGCAGGCACACCATTGGAGTCACTTGAGTGTGAACCTGGGTATTTACAACTGGAGTCACAGGTTCTTCAACCTCCTGCTCTTCGTCAGTACTTTGGCACTTGACAATCAGGTCTGAAGGGCTAGTGGCCTGGGTAAACATTTCCTCCTCCATGTCTTGGTCCTGTAAGAAGCAGGATGGCGTTAGCTGCTGGACCTTACTAGGTGATGTCGTTTCCGGTGTAATCGGTATTTTGGTAATTCTGATGGTAACATGGGACGTTTGGGCGTCCATAGCATGTGATAGGAGCTCAGACTCCTTCCAGGCACCAGTCGCCGTCGACGCCTGTGATGATGGCTTCATCAAGGAGCTCTCCGTCATCGGTTGAACTGTAGTCTTCGTCGACGGTGTGTCCGTCGACGACGCTCTCGTCGACGGTGATTTTGCCTTTGATAACTTTTCCGCCGTCGGCTGCTTCGTCGTCGGCACCGTCGTCGACGGAGTGCTCTTCGTCGACGGTGGCTTCGTCGACGGTGGGGGCTTCGTCGACGGTGTGGCTTTCATCGACGGTGCCGGCGTCGACGTCTTCGTCGACGGTCGTGTCGTCGACGGTGCGCTCCTAGTCAGCAACGGAACGGAGGATGAAAGCGGTCTACCCATAGACGATGAGGGTGTTGTTCTCGTCGACGATGAAGACGCCGACGATGCCGTTGTCGTCGACACTGTCGTCGTCGACGTGGAGACGGTTTTCAGCGATGAGGTGGTCGCCGATGGCGCCGTCGTCGTAGTAAGCAGTGGTTGCTTCCTGGGGACAGGAAGGTCCTTGCTAGACACGGCAGGCTTGCCCTCTGAAGACCTTTTGGACTTCTTAGGAGGGGTGTCTGAGGGGCCAGGTGAGGAAGCCCTAGGCCTCTTCAAGGAAAACTGTGAGGCGCCAGACATGCTCTCACCTTCAGAAACCAGGTCGCCTTCTGGTTTGTCCTTAAGCCTGTTCAGCCATATTAGAAGTCTCCCTTCCCGGTCTTTCTGGGTCTTGTGGGAGAATTTACGGCAAATCCTGCAGTCTATGGACTGGTGGTGAGGATAGAGACAGTATAGGCAGGTCTCATGTTCGTCGTCCACGTGAAGCCTCAACTTGCCACAGGAGGCACAGGGTCGAAAAAGTCTTCTCTTTTTGCTATCTGCCATAGCAAAGAAAGTCGAAAAACTGTAAAGTTTAGATGAAAATCCAAGATTCCTGAGGAGAACTCAGGTCGAGACTCCCTAGCACAACGTGCGGTAGAAAATCTGAGAGACTGAGGCACCTCACAGGAAGGTTCTAGAGGGAGGTAGTAGCTGATTGGTTGTTCCTTTTACTTTGGTCCTTTTTTTACAAAAGGACACAGATAGGCTACCAAGGTGGGACCCTGGACCCTACTCTTTTTGGTCCTTCCTGCATAAGGACCTAGATAGGTTACTAAGGTGACACCCTTAGACCTATTCTCTTTATGTATGTCTTAGGACATTACTTTTTTATATACCGGAGGCTCCCGTCTCGACGACGGGGAATGATTCAGGCATGTGAATCTATGAAAGACACCCAAATACTGGATAATGATCAGTTTTGTAGACCCTCGCACAAGCACCTCATGAAAAGTGTTGAGGTCATCGACTGATAAGACCCTTGGCTGGGAAGAATCCATCAGTGTCAGTGATTATCTTCCAGTAGTGGAGCAAGACGTGGCATATAAGGATCTGCGTCTTGATTTTGACCTAACTCTGGATCTAGACCTGGAACGATATTGATGAGTGCGCCAAGAGGAGAATCTTGATGAAGAGTGCTGAGAACGATGACTATGTCTTGAAGGCGCTCATAGTCTTGATTTATGGTGATATCTGGACTGAGGAGACCTTGATCTCCAAGGGAAAGCAAGAGGCCTCCCCTGGGAAGGAACTTCCAAAGGTGCCTCGGCCCGAGGAAGAGGAGGCGGCGAAAAAACATGGAATAGGCGCTGAAGGAGGGGGCAGAGGTGGAGGAGAGTCCAGAAGAATGATGGGTGACTGTGAGGAAAGACTCACCTGTGTGGCGACATGGGCGGATCTCCCCCTTAAAGATGATGGGCCTCTCTACAGCCAGGACCGACAGGATCCAGTGACAAGGCAAAATCTATTCTGCTGTTCTGTTTCTCCACAGCGCGGAGCCAACGATAACCCGGAAGTGCGCGGGTATGACCCAGGAAGTGCTTCTGAAAGACCAATGAAAGGAGGAGAGTTCGAAGAAGAGGCAGTTCAACCCGGTGGAGCGGAAGGAAGAGGGACGGCGTCGGGTGAGAAGACGGAAGGAGACGAACCTTGTCAGCAGAGAACCGAAGGAGAGCCCAGGATGGAAGACGCCGCGGAGGACGTCGACCAGGAATTGGGAGAGCGGTGGTGTGAAGATTGGTGGAGTCCGCCGGAGGATGCTGGAGAGTGACCGCACCTCAGGAGAGTTGTGGCAGAGCCGGTGAGTGGCAGCGTCTTTGGGGAACAGGAGGGTGGTGTGAGGGAAAAGGTAGTGAACCGGAAAGGGTGGTGCGTCAGAACCCAGAGGGATTGTGCTGTGATTATCGTACCCTGTAGATACCAGTGAGATAGCTACCTGAGAAGTTGGCAGGAACCCTCAATACTGCCTAAAAGCTGCCTATATTTTTGGCCTATTGTTTTTTTTAATCATTTCATATTGCTAAACCTCGCAATTGACTCGTATACTGTGGGGCAGGACTTCATAAATCAAGCAGTGTTTAAGTTACCTATTTTCCCCAATGAACACACGCATAGGCTCCCTAGACACTAATAAAAAGACTATCTCCCCTATAACTACAACATAGAGATTCTTCTTCAGCACTTTGAGGTGTGGTGATGGGTTTACAAACACAGAAGTAATTGGAAAGCACATTTCTGACGGCTTCTTTTCCTCTCTTATGAGCCTCCAGGGGAAAAACCTTGACCTAAAAGAGGAGCCGGAACCATCGCCCTCTACTACACACTCCAGCTCGACCAGGATTACATCTGAAGAGGAAACGAAAAAATCACCTGTTGTGTCACCAAATCTTGTTACTTCTGACAATAAAAATTGGCCTTTCGGCAAATACATACAGCCTAATCGCCTGTATATCAAACCTGCCCTCCCACAGTGACAATGGCATGTACGTCCTGGAATATTCAGGGGTGGATGGTAATCTTCATGTTCTCGACTTTGAATCCTTTAACAGTTCTGGAATGCTTCAACATCAACCGACCCGACATCTATTTTCTTTTGTCTGCCGACAGACACAACTCTCTACGTCGAGCATTTAGGCACCATACTTTGTAAGATGTTCTCATTGGATCTCCCTCTCCTGGAGTCTTCTGAGAAAGGTGGAAGAGCCCTGGTAGAGGATTGCTCTTCTCCTCGTCCATGCGGCATCCCACCTTCAGACTGCCCTTCCTGCTGTCTGTGTCTCTTCTGTTCCAT
This sequence comes from Lissotriton vulgaris, assembly GCF_964263255.1. Classification (NCBI taxonomy): domain Eukaryota; kingdom Metazoa; phylum Chordata; class Amphibia; order Caudata; family Salamandridae; genus Lissotriton; species Lissotriton vulgaris. The sequence goes on along the minus strand of NC_141685.1, from coordinate 1,149,174,061 downwards.
GAAGGCAAATCCTCTCCCAGTCCCTCTGGGTATACCTGGAAATAGTCCTGCAGTGTTGACATCAGTCAGGGATGTCGCTGTCAGGACTGCATTTGTCAAATAAAGATGGCATATTGGACTCGAAAAATAGTTTAACTGTCAGAAAATGACAAACACTCGAAATGTTGAAATCAATCAAATAAAGTTGTTGACAAAAACTTCTGAGAGAAAATGTTGATGAAAATAGACAAAACAGGCCAAACTCAGTGCTCCAAGATCCTATCACCAAGAATCTGAAAACAGAACAGAGGTAGCTGCCACCTATTGGCCATTATGGGATACTGGTGGGCTGTGAGCCCGTAAAGGCAGACTCTTTTTGTATCTGCAAAACCTATAAGTCTAGAGTGCCCTTTTGCTTCCTCATTTTCCTCATTTAAAAAAATGAGATTTGTAAGAACAATTGACAACTCGAGCTACAGAATTTTTCCTGTTCATTAAAAAATATATTAACCCTTCTTTAAATACAAATTAAAGCAATTGGCCAATATAGACTCAATTATAAGCTACAAACATATAATAATGAAATGCTTAACCATTGCTTATGATTATCAATAGAAATCCCCTGTGAGAGAAATATGCTTTCTTGCAAAGCGCGTTTTCCCCATACTTCTAAAAATGAAAGCCCAAAATGCTGCTATATTATTGCTATTTTCTCGGTTCTTTCTCAGGGAATCTACAAACACTGGTTGTACCTTTAGAATCCACCACATGTGGAAAAGGCAGCTGCAAATTTGGCCTGGATATCTTTTGTAGAAAAACATTCATGATAGCCTAAGCGCAAAGTGTCCCAAATATTAGAAAAAGGGCTCTGCACTGGGGCAGAAAAAGCATCAGAAACTAACAGGTTAATGCACACTGGAAAAAAAAGGTCTGAATATGTAAAAACTTTAAGAGTCTGTTTGGATTTACTATCAAGTACACATATAAATACCCAGAGCAGTGTGATTATGCTCCGTCACTGAGATCTTACCTCTTTTCTTTGATGATACGTTTCCCCCACTTTTATGTGTGCCACGAGACTGCCCCCAGTCCGGGAGTCCAGGATATGGGCCACAGTTGCCATTAGGTCGTAAATATAGGTGCCCTCGTCTTCTTCTGCTGGATCAAGCTACAATAGAACAGAATTCGTTAGCAAACAGCATACCCTGACATGGCCGGTATGTCGGCCAGTGACATTCCAAGACTGGGGAGTCACTATAGTTTGGGCAGTGCCTTCTGAGAAAAGCTTTAACACAAACTGCTGGATAAACAGTAATCAATCAATGTTCCAATGAAAAAACACATACAACCAGCAGTTAGCCTTGCAAAGCCCAGCATTTATATGGGAATGCATTGTAACTGGGAAAATAAACTTATTTTTGCCTTAACAACCGAAACCTACTTGCACAAAGTTAAGGCAGGTCCAGGGAAACCTGTCCTCCTCCTCCCTATGATGTAGGTCTGCAGACATAGTAAACTTGGAAACTATGTCTATCGCTGTGATTTACAGACATGCTTGGAAGGGCGAGAAGCAACTTAGAGCACAGGGGTGACTATTTGAGGTAAGAAGCAACACGGGAAGGAGAGAGAAAGTAAACACATGCACTCTCACAGAGTGCTGACAGAAAAAGAAACATGTAATTCCCAGAATGCAAGTAGTGGGTGAATACAAGTCATCCAATCAAAAGGATGGTAAAGAAGCTAGGCTCCAGGGGAAGAGAAACAAATTACTCTGAATCAGAAGTTAGTAAATGAGAGTGACAAAGTGTAGGAAGCTGGCTCTGTATATACTATACCAAAGTAAGGTATAGTGTGCACAGAGTCCAGAGGATCCACAAAGGCTTACAGATGTAAAAATAGATATCTTACTCTCTATTTGTGGTAGTGTGGGCGAGCATTAAGGCTTTATCAGAGGGTAGTCTGTTAAGCATGTATTGTACACACTCAGGCAAGAAATCACACGGTCCAAGGCTGAGCTCAGGTCAATTGTTTGTATCAAAAATATTTGTTGTATTTTATTTATTGAACCAAGCAAAACTTGGTACACATAAATATAATTGCTCTTTTCAAGGCAGATAGTTTATAAGCTAGCTGGATGAATAATTACTTTTCTCACAGAATTGTGAAATGTAAAAACACAGTTGAAATTACTTTTGGATTACTTTAGATTACTTTCAGGATTACTTTCTACTCAGTGTGATATGCCTAGATATCACACTGGGACATTTCCTGGATAAAAGGTGAGTAAAACAGTTTCTCAAAATACTATTTTTCAGGTTTCCATACAAAACACCCTCAAAACTAAGTTTTTCAGAGGAAAACAGTCAATGCAATCCTATGGAGGAAAGGAAAATGCAACATCCAGTATGCATCTGTTCTTGGCATGCAGAGCTGCAGAGTTGTACACTTCGCATTAAATTGCCACCTGGTGTTTGGCTCGGATGATTGCATGTTGTTGTCGTCTTGGAAGAAGTCTTTTGTAGTCACAAGATAGGTGACTCCTCCCTTGGACGATATTGCGCATGGGCATCGGCTCCATCCTTAGATTGTTTTTCGCCATGATGGGAAATGATGGAGTTAGTAGAAATAAAGAAGGGATGTCCATGTGTATATCTAATTAAGATGAAACTGGAACAGATACAGGTCCCGGGGAGGCCGTGTACAACTCTGCAGCTCTACAACAGATGCATACTGGTAAGTAGCATTTTCCGTTCAAGGCATATGAGCTGCAGATTGTACACTTAGCATAGATTGTGCAGCAGTGTCTCCCCTAGCGGTGGTCGCCTGTATCTGTTGCAGTATTTTGAAAGATTTTTTAGAACAGCTTGGCCTATTGCAGCTTGCTGCTTGGCTTGCACATCAACACAATAGTGTTTAGTGAAGGTGAGTGTTGTAGACATGTTGCTGCCTTGCAGATGTCTTCTAGGGGAATGTTCCATAAGAAAGCCATAGAGGCTCCTAGTTTGAGTGTGGAGTGCGCTCTAGAAGGAACTGTTAATGTACGTTTTGCTTTTTGATAGCATATTTGTATACATTTTACAATCCACCTTGCAATTCCAGCTTTAGAGATGGGGTTGCCCTTATGTGGTGGAGAGAAAGCTACAAACAATTGCTTTGTTTTGTGAAAGGATTTGGTCCTATCTATATAATAGAGAAGAGCATCTAGTGTGTGTAGAGCTCTCTCTGCTACAGAGTCTGAGTTTTGGAAAAACACTGGTAACTCTACAGATTGGTTTAAAAGAAACTTAGTTATGACTTTTGGAAGGAATTTAGGATTTGTTCCGAGAACCTCTATTATGGTGTAATTGTAAAAATGGTTTTTGTATAGTGAAAGCTTGAATCTCACTAACTCTCCTAAGAGAGGTAATAGCTGTTTTCATGTGAGGAATTGCAGTTCACATTTGTGTAGAGGTTCAAAAGGTGGTCCCATGAGCCTTGTAAGAACCATGCTTAGGTTCCACATTGGAGAGGGTGATAAACTAGGAGGAATGATTCTTTTTAATCCTTCCATAAATGCTTTAGTAGCAGGCACTCTAAATAAAGACAGATGGTGTCTATTTTGTAAATATGCTGCAATTGATGCCAGATGTAGGCATATGGATGAATATGCCAAGTTACATCTTTGTAAATGTAAAAGGTAGCAAATGATATTTTCGATGGAAGCATCTAGGGGATCAATTTGGTTATTGTTGCAGTAAATATAAAATCTTTTCCATTTAGCAGCATAGCAAGCTCCAGTAGTAGGTCTTCTGGTTTCTTTAATAATATTTATACAGTCTGGTGGTAGGTTAAGACCTCAGGAGCCAGATGTCCAGATTCAGTTGGCTTGGGTCTGGCTGTCTGATGTCTCCATGGTTCTGCGTTAGCAGGGATGGTGTCAGGCGTAGTTTTTGGTGTGGAACTAGGGATAGTTCTAGCAGTGTTGTATACTACGGTTGGCGTGCCCATGTGGGAGCGACTGTTGAAGCTGGCTTGCGCATTATTTGTGGTAGTGGCGGAAAAACGTACGTAAATCTGCCTGACCAGTTCATCCATATCGCATTGCCCTTGGACAGCGGGTGTGGAAACCTGGCGGCGAAGGTTGGGCATTTTGCGTCTTCGTGTGTGGCCCCACATGTGAAAGAATGGCAGAAGAACTTGCAGATGTAGTTCTCATTCGTGAATTTGTTGTGTCTGTTGACTTAACAGATCTGCTATCTGATTGTGAACTCCTGGAAGGTGTTCTGCTAACAGATATATATTTTGTGGAATGGCCCATCTCCAAATGTTCAGTGCAAGCTGGGACAGCGGTAGAGTGTCCCCTCCCCTGTTTTTGTACATAGTACATGGCAGTCATGTTGTCCGTCCGGATTAAGACAGCTTTTGTTTTGTATTTGGAATGTTTTGAGCGCTAAAAATATTGCTAGCAGCTCTAGGTGGTTGATATGGAATGATCTTTGTGGAATGGTCCATTGCCCTTGAGTTGTATGATGTAGGAGATGGTCTGCTCTAAGCATTATTTGTGTAACAGGTTCGAGGAACGGCCACCCTTTTGTCAAGTTTTTGGTGTTCCACCACTGCAGAAAGCGATGTGTACGGCTATCTACCAACACCAGGTCTGTTAGTTGTCCTTGAGCCTGATTCCACTGTTGTGCTAGACATTCCTGTAACAGACGCATTTGTAGTCTTGTATATGGTACAATAAAGATGCAAGATGCCATCATGCCTATTAGTCTCATGAACACTCTGGCTTGGAGATAGTGTTGATGTTGAAACTTTGTGACTAAGGCTTGAATGCTCTGTATCCTTGCTTGACTGGGATACGCTAGAGCTGTACACAGGTTTATTGTAGCCCCTAAATATTGATGTACATGAGAGGGCTGTAGGTGCGACTTGGTGTAGTTGATTGTGAACCCTAAGTCGTGTAATATTTGAATTGTCTGATGTATGTGTTGGACGCACTGTTTGAACGTCTTGGCTTTTATGAGCCAATCGTCTACATATGGGAAGACATGTATCTGTTGTCTTCTGAGATGTGCTGCTACCACTGCTAGGCACTTTGTGAACACTCTTGGTGCAGTTGTTACCCCGAATGGAAGGACTTTGAATTGATAATGCTGTCCTTCCAGTACAAACCTCAGATACTTCCTGTGAGAAGGGTTTATGGGAATGTGGAAGTAGGCGTCCTTTAGATCTAGTGTTGTAAGGAAGTCGTCTTGTTGAAGCAATGGGAGCACTTGTTTAAAGTGATCATATGAAAATTATTTGAGTGTATATATTGATTGAGGGTCCTGAGCCGGGAATTGGTCTCAGTGTCCCGTCCTTTTTGGGTATAAGAAAATACAGCGAATAAACCCCTGTTCCTTGATGTTGTAAAGGAACTATTTCTATTGCTTTCTTTTGAAGAAGTGATAGGACTTCTTGTTTGAGCAGTATAAGATGTTCTGCAGACATTGGACGCTGCCTGGGTGGTAAGTGTGATGGGGTAGCTGTAAGTTGGAGGCAGTAGCCATACTGGATAATTTGTCATACCCACTTGTCTGTTGTGATGGAATTCCAGACAGGTAGGAACTGTGTTAGTCTACCCCCCACAGGAGTGGAGTGCTGTTGGGGGAGCAGAGGGAAGTCACTGTTTTGTGGTGGAAGAGGTTCGATTATTGTTGTTACCTCGACCTCTTTCTTTATTGTTGTTGCCTCTATAGACTCCTCTAAAATATCCTTTACTGGAGGATGTCTGTGTATTTGATTTGAAGGAAGATCTATTGTCTCTCCAGTCTGTTTGGAGCCTCCTCTCTAGAAGGAGCTTGTGTGGATTGCAAAGCTCCCATAGATTTGGCTGTATCGGTATCTCTTCATTTTCTCAAGTGCTTTGTCTACCTCTGGTCCAAACAATTGATGTTGGTTGAATGGCTGATTTAAGATGGTAGTTTGCACTTCCTGCTTAAATCCTGAAATGCGTAGCCAGGCATGACGTCTAAGTAGGACACTAGTGTTTACAGCTCTAGATGCAGTGTCTGCTACATCAAGTGCGCACTTGATTGAGGCATTTGAAATTAATTTGCCTTCTTGTATAAGGACGTTTGCCTGCGCCTTATATTGGTCAGATAGATGTTGTAGTAATGTCTCTAACTGATCATAGTGAGCCCTGTCATATCTTGCAAGGAGGGCTTGTGTGTTAGCAATACACCATGTATTGGTAGCTTGTGCAGCTATCCATTTGCCTGAAGCATCTATTTCCTTAGATTCTTTATCAGGGGGTGGTGCTTCACCTGATGTCTGTGACTTTGCTCTCTTTCTAGTATTTGACACGGCTAGGGAATTTAAGGGTCTTCCTCTGCCTTATCTGAATGCTTGGTGACCCCATGATAGATAAAAGCACTATCAGTAAGTGCCCAAAACCAATGTTGTCTTCTGGGGAGAAGGTTTTGATGGATATGAATGTGGGTCAGGAATATCTGGCAACAAAAAGAAAGGGAGGTAGAGGAACTATAGCTAGGCTCCCCCTCCAAAAAACTAAATTAAACAAAAAGGTCTCTGTTTCCAGATACCTGAGAGCCTTGCTAGATTGTTCAGATAACAGTCAGCACACACTGGGGTTGACTGTAGAAATATGATATTGTGTACAAAAAAGGGAGAATTGCTCCTTTTTTAGGTGTCCCCTCACTCACCAGGGTTGCCCCACGGTGACATGCTTCATCATTGGGGCCATCCCAGTCCTCTACGGGCTGGGGCGTGCTGCGACTTGCGACAGTTACGTAGGAGCACTTTTATAAGACTATGTGTGGTGCATGTGTATTTGGGGAGTGGACTATGTGATGTGTGTTAAAAATACCTGCCCAGTAGGTTTACAATAATGATCTGAACAATCTAGCAAGGCTCTCAGGTATCTGGAAACAGAGACCTTTTTGTTTAATCAGGAATATCTGGCACATCTTGTGGGTTTGGGTACTCCCAATCTGGATCATCAACAGGGTAGGGAAAAGGCTCATCTGGGTCTACACCACTCCCCATTATGCTATACTCATCATCATTTGGAGGTGTATGTGAAGAATGAGGAGGAGAGTTTTCAGGAGAATTTTGAGGTCAAATGTTAAGAGGAACAGGAGATGAAGGAGAAGGAAGTATAGGAGAAGAACGGTGCATAGGAGATGTGGCAGAGTCCTTCTTCTTGACAGGCACTGCAGGTGTAGGTGCTGTGTGGGATTTCGTCTTCTTGTGTGGTGTAGTGGATACATGACATGTCTTTAGGACAATGTAGATCTTCTTTTGTAGAGGATCAGGTTGGAAAAGGTTGTCTCCTTGCGGAACCTTTGCAGGCGCCTATTTTTTCGGTTCCGGGCATGGTTGCTTCTTGTCTTTAGCCTTAGGAGCTGTTACTGTGTTCTTTGGCGTAGATTTCGGCACCGAAGTTATTGTTTTTGGAGTTGTAGGCCGTTTCGAGGGCTTGAGCGCATCGGAATCAGTCCTTGTAGGTTTTGGTACCGAAGATTTTGGCTTTGGAGTGAAAGCTGGTCCCGACGGCCTCGAGGCGTCAGACGCTGGCTTCATATTTTTGTCTTTAGAAGTCGACGGTTTCGCAGCTGGGACTTCTTTAGGTTTCGGTGCGGCTGACCCAATGGTAAGGAGTCATCGGAATCGTCTGCCTCGGATACGATTTGGAGATCGTCTGAATCTTCTTCGGGAGCGAGCGGAACTTCTTCGTCGAAGATATCTGCCGATCTCTGCATGTCGTGTCGACGGGCCCTTCGATCTCGAATCGTCTTCTTGGATCGAAAAGACGCACAGTGCAGCTGGATTCGTCATGTTCTGGCGATAAGCACAGGTTACAGACCTCGTGATGGTCACTGTGTGGAAACTTTACTCCACACTTGGGGCATCTTTTGAATGGCGTCCTTTCCATGAGGTGTAGGCCTCACGGCGTGGATAGGCCTAACGGCCCACGTCGACGACCGGAATCGAGCTTATGGAGTCGAGTCGACGTTTATCGATATCGAAAGTAGTTTGGTGAAGTTTGAATTAGTTTTTACGCCTCGAAGTACTTGAAAAGTAGATTTCGAACCGGAGCGGAAAAGTTTCTTCTTAACCCAGGGGCGGAAAAAAACAATCTAAGGATGGAGCCGATGCCCATGCACAATATCGTCCAATGGAGGAGTCACCTATCTCGTGACTACAAAAGACTTCTTCCCAGACGACAACATGCAATCATCCAAGCCCAACACCAGGTGGCGATCTAATGCTAAGTGTACAATCTGCAGCTCATATGCCTCGAACATATGGTTATTGTTTTTGCAGGTAAGTAAAAGGTCTTGAAGGTTGAGATTCTGGGGTTAGAACAATGGTTCCCCCAGGGTCAAGGAGGCACTCAAAGAGCACTCTCAGCTGCACTAGGGCGGTCAGGTGCAAGGTGCTGAGACACAATGTTAGCCTATGGGGCCAGGGGGGCCGTCGGTTGGTGGTTTTTTACGAGCAGGCGACAAGTTTGAGGGAGAAAACTCCTAGCGGTAAGATCAGGGCAAACTGGGATCCAAGTTAGCACACTAGGTGCACCCACGGTGGCACTGGGACGGCCAGGTGCAGGGTGCTGGATCAACGTCAGGTGCCCTGTTGGGTTCAAGAGGGAGGCTCCAGTCAGAACAAACATTACAGACTTTGGCACAAAGATCTTCTGGAGGAGTGCACCAATTGGAGAGGTAAGTTGAGATGTAGGGGGATGCCAAGACACTGTTGGTTGGGCCACCCAAACCAGACGCCAAAAGATACCCCTGCACCAGACGCCCAGTCTGGTGCAGGGGTATCTTTTGGCGTCAGGTTTTACTTACAGGCTCCGCTCACAGTGACCCTCCGGATAGGGGCTGCAGGTGTCGTCGGGAGTCTGAAGCAGGTCAGGATCACCGGGGAGACCTCCTCGTGGTGTTGGGCCACTCTAACTGAGGCCGTGGGCATAGGGTGCAGAATGGTGCAGGTTCGCAGATTTAGCAGGAGTGTTTCTTGAGCAAGTCCGGTGCTCACAGGAAACAGTCTTTGTAGGGAAGGCAGGGCAGGTCCTCTGGGTTCTGAGGGGCTGCTGGCTGCAGGGCACGCCGGGATTATGCTGGAGGAGGTCAGGACAGGGAGGTAGCGCTGGGACCAAGGCAGTTGGTGTCCTCTTCTTACTTCAGCACATCTCTTTGGTCCTACTTACTTTTCTGAGGAGGCAAGGTTGCCCCTAAATACTAACTTTATGGGTGTTTCAGGTAGGGACCAATGCGTCACTTCCTTGGGGTGAGTACACACCCTGTTATGCCACCCTATGAAGCCTCAATCTGGTTGGTTGGGTCCCCCCATCTTCAATATGGCAGGGACAGAGTGTGCTTCGCCTCACCTCCCCCACCTGCGGGGTGGGGTTGAGAAAGGTGTGCACATCTCTCCTATCTTGATTTTCCTGCTGATTCTCCCACCCAAAGTGGGAGTCAAAACTGGTGGAGGCTAGTTGCTAGGAAAGTGCAGGATCAGCTCCCAAAAATGGCAAGCCTTTGAAGCGACGCTGCCCATCCTGGGGGAAGAGGCTCGGAACCTCTGCCCTTGATGAGCTTTGTTTCAGGACCCCGAAAGCAGGAGGCTCTCGTCCCAGGGGTCCAGAAACATGTCTCGGTGGCAGCTGGCAAGCAGCCAGTACACTAGAGTTAAGTTGTTTTTCAGGGGGCATCTCTAAGATGCCTTCTGAGTGCATTTGACATTGAATCCTACACTGGCATCAGTGTGGGTTTAAGTTGTAGAGAAGTTTGACACCAAACTTTCCAGATTTCGGTGAAGCTATTATGGTGCTGTGGAGTTCGTAATGACATACTCCCAGACCATATACCCTTCTTGGCTTTACTATACTTACAATGTCTAAGAATGGACTTAGACACTGTATGGGGTACATGCACCTGTACCCTCACCAATGGTATAGTGCACCCAGCTAGAGGGGTGGCTTACCTATGCCATAGGGAGAGGATTGTAGGCATGGCACACAGGGATGTGGGCCATGAAGACTCTTCACTTTGCTCTGCAACAAAACACGCAACATGCAATGGCAGGGTGTGTGTTTTGAGGTACAGGGCCTCTAAGGGTGGCACCATATGTGCTGCAGTCCTTAGGGGCACTCCTTGGTCACAGTACCATGGTACCTTTCACTAGGGACTTACATATGACTGGAGCGTTGCCAATTGGGTTTGCAACTGTTCAGTTTTAGGTAAGGAACATAGGCCCTGGGTACCTGGTTGGCAGGAACCCAGGACATACTCAAAGAGCATCAACATCAGGCAAAAGTGGGGGGTAACTATGCATAAAAGGGAACTTTCCAACACAAAGTCAACTAACAGAAAGCAATGGACTGGCACAAAGTCCAGTGAACTTTTTTGGTATAGTTCACAAAAGGTCTTTCAACAACTAAAGAATTAGATGTCTGTAGGCGAGACCCCAAGAAACACTGGATTACTCTGTTGCCTGAAAAGGGAAAATACAATCCCTCAGCAGCACTATAAATTGGTGTGAGGCCTTTATCTAAAGCCCCAGGGTAAATAGAGGTTGTTGGACAGTAATTGTAAGGTTTACTCTGGTTAACCATGGAATATCAACAATATTATTGAATGCAATCAGAAAGACCATGTACAGTGTAGGAAGCCGGCTCTTTACATAGTGGACCAAAATGAAGTAGACTTGTGTAAATAGTGAAAGCAGCCCTTATTGGTTTACAGAAACAAAAATGTGAACACTAAATGCACTCTTGTGGTAGTGTGGACAAGCAGTTTAGGCTCATCAGCGGGAAGTGCTGAGTATTTGTTGTACTCACAAAGGCAATAAATGAGACACTCCAGAATAAGTTGGAGACCAGTTTTTATAAATAAGTCGTATTTTTATATAAATTTTGATACCAAGAACTTCGTTATCAAGTCATTACTTTTATAAATATTAATTTTTACAGGTAAGTAAATCGTTAATTTCAATGGGTCTTTACAAAGCAATGCTTACATATGGGAGAAAAGGCATATGTTGCATACAGTTATTTACGGCTGTTTTCTGAGGGTCTCCTTAAGGACTTGGGGTTGTATGGGACTACAGTCGAAAGTACTACCAACAGTTACTAGTTACCTGCCCTGGGGCGTCCGGGTGCAGGGGTGCTGGATGGATTGGTAGGTAGGTGTTTGCGCTACACTGGTGGAAAGAAGGGGGCACCGTAGGGCTGTAAGGAATGATGTAGGAGTGGCTTGCCTATACTGCATGCAGTGTCTGCAGGCATGGCACAGAGGGGGTGTGCCATGTTGTGTCTTCACTTTTCTGTTCACCATGGCATGCATCCTGCAATGGCAGTTTGCATAATGGTGCTTAGGGGTATCTTAGGTTGGCACAATACATGCTGCAGCTCTTAGGGATTCTTTAGCCTCCCTGCCATAGGTATCATGGGACTGGGAACTTACAAGGAGCGCTAAAGTCATCGCTAATTGGGGGAACAATTTCACAGTTTTAGGAAACAGTTCTGGTACTGGGGACGACTAGAAGGAACCTAGTGCACTTCTGTCAACATACCATGAAAAAAGCAAGGCTAACCATGTCAAAAAGGGGCACTGTCCTATGTACGGCATTTCAGTGCGTAACTCTCAGGTCAGCATGGCTCAAACAGGCAAGGCGTACATGATACAGAGTGAGGTTATGCACTTAAAAAAGAGTAACATTTTAGATAACAGTTATTTATTTATTTATAAAGTTTTATATAGCGGGGACATGACCCACGGGGGTATCAGAGCGCTTTACAGTACATAATTATCACATTATACATACAATTGGGAATCGCATATAATACAAATGAGGTAGGCATTGCTATTTGATTAAAGACGGTGGCAAGTAGGCTTCAGAGAGTTAAAGGTTTAGGATGTTAATTTTTTCATGAGAAACATTTTCCTTCCTTTTTGAAGGCGGTAAAATAAGAGATTCTGCGTTTGTCTGTGGGAAGGTTGTTCCAAATCTTCGGTGCGATACCTGAGAAAGCTCTGCACCCAGTTCTCTTTTTGTGGAAGGATTGAGGTTTTAGTAGTAGTGAGCTTGCGCTTCGAGAATGTCTACAACCTCCTGACTGCTCTAGCTTTTGCGCTAAATAGCTGGGGGTGTTTCTATGTAAGGCTTTATGTATCATGCAGGCGATCTTTAATTGTATTCTCGCCTCGTATGGTAGCCAGTTCAAAGCCTTCAGGGCTGGGGTGATGTGCTTATTTCTTTTTATTTCGGAGACCAGCCTGGCCGCAGCGTTAAGCGGTGCCCTGATCGGTGCTAGTTTGTATTTTGGAAGACCACAAAGAGTGGTGCTTCCATAGTCCAGTCTTGGTAGTACTAGGGCTTGGACCGCCATTTTTAGATCAGTCGTTGGGAGGAAGGGTTTAAGTTTCTTTAAGATACTCAGCTGAAAGTTGGCTCCTTTGGTGGTATTGTAGATTTGTTCCTGCATATTTAAATGTTTGTCAAGGGTAAGTCCCAGCGATTTAGCGAAGTCAATGATGTGAGGCGTGCAGTCAAAGGAAGTAAGATGCTTCAACCATAAGTATATCTTGGGTGTGTGATAGGGAGGGGAGATGAGGAGGAACTCAGTCTTTTTTGGGTGTGAAGCATGAGGTGGTTGCCATTTAGCCAACTTTTGGTATTATGAAGAATGGCATTGAGGGAGATGAAGTCATCTGGTGAGGAGATTTTCAAATATAGTTTAGTGTCATCCGCGTATAGATGATATAAAATGTTTGCAGAGCTAAGCGCATTAGCAAGGGGTTCCATGATTAGATTAAAGAGTATAGGTGATAATGCTGATCCCTGTGGGACTCCTAGTGTGACCATGGAAGGTTGAGAGAATGATTGCTTCAGCTTGATTCTTTGGGATCTGTTGCTTAGGAAGGAGGTAAACCATTGTAACACTGGACTGGTGAGGCCCATCCTTCGTTCAAGTAGAGACAGTAGGTTGTCGTGTTTAACCGTTTCGAAGGCGGAAGATAGGTCAAGAAGCATCAATAGGCACGATTCGTTGTGATCCAGCATTTTTAAAATGTCATCCATTATGTGGGTGAGGGCTGATTCAGTACTGTGACCTTGACGGAAACCGGATTGGTGTTTATCTAGGAGGTTGAAATTCTCGATGTGATTGCACAGTTGAATTTGTACACATTTTTCCATTAACTTTGCCAGGTGGGGATGCTGGATATAGATCAATAGTTGTTGAGGTCTGTGGAGAGGGAGTTGGCTTTCTTTAGTATAGGTGTGACCTGCCCTATTTTCAGACAGTTCGGTATGGAACCTTGCCTAAGAGAGGCGTTGACAATTTTTGCCCATAGTGGTAGAATAGAGGACTTTGTCATTTTGAATACAGATGGGGTAGGGGGATCAGAGAAATGATGGCAGGGTTGATTGCTGGCAGGGTGCTATAGATTTCGTGTTCAGTGATTGGCGAGGAGTGCCAGTTGGCATTGTTCTTTGGAACTCCGGTTGGCAGGCAGAAAAGGTCCTGGATCTGTGAGTAAAGAATGTTTTCTTGGTCAGTAGATAGTTGGGGTTCTTTTTTGTTTGGATTGAATGTCATTTTCGATGGTTCTAGTCTTTTCTAGGATGAATTTGTCCAGCTCGTCGCAGTTAGGGGTAGCCGTGTTGCTTATCTCCAATACGTTTGCGGAGTTACGGGATTGTTGTTTTACGATTTCGAATAGTTTTTTAGGGCGGTTAATGGCTTGGTTCAGCTGTGTTTTGAAGAAGTCTGCTTTAGCTTTTAAGATGTTTCTGTTGTAAGTGTTTCTCATTGCCCTACGTTTGTGTAGATGATCAGTGGAGGGAGCTGCTTTCCATGCTCGCTCAGCTAGTCTTAGTTTGTGCCGGTCCGAGTTAAGATTCTCATTGAACCATGGTTTGGAGGTTTTGGTGGAGAATTTTTTTTCTTGAAGGGGCGCTGTGGTATCCAGGATTTCAAGCAAAGTGGCATTGTAAAAGTCCGTAAGATCTTGGACGTCGGCCATGTCTGCTGATGGTGTCAGGGCGGAATTGCATTGGGACACCAAGGCGTTGGCATTGATATTCCTTTTCCATTGTTTTGTTTTTGTAGGTTGGTTTCGTTTTGGAGTTACCGCATTGTTGATGGAGAAGAAGATACTGTAATGATCAGTCCAGTCACATGGGGAGATGGATTCTAGCGATATGATGTTTCTTTTTGCTATGATGAGGTCTAAAGTCACCCCCTTGTTATGGGTTGGGCTGTTACCGAATTGAAACCGTTCCTGGTCTGTCAGAAAGGATTTGAGACCACTTATGTCATGATCGCTGGTATTGCTCCAATGGAGATTGAAGTCTCCCAGAAAGATATGTGGCACTTGTGAGTTGGCATTGGCTGTAATGACTTCCATTAGCTCAGCAATGAACTTCCGATTGTTACCCGGGAGGTGGTATATTATGTGAAGTTGGCAGATGATGCCCTTGTCGTCCGAGATGTTGGTGTATAGATATTCACAGGAAGATAAGGAGATGGAGTCTGCTTGTTTAACTGTGATGGTGTTTCGATAGATGCAGGCTATCCCCCCTCCAGGTTTCTTATTTCTATCCATGTGAAATATATCATGACTAGGGGGGACCAGTAGGTCAAGGATGGGAGCAGAGAAGCTCTTTAGCCATGTCTCTTTAATATTCAGTCAGTTCTATGATTATTGCAGGTAGAGAAGGTACATTAACAAGCATTTGCAATGCAATAGGTCTCGCAGTTGTGAGAGTTTGAGCTATTGGCATTGTAAATGGCAATGCCTTTTAATTACGTGTTGGTTTTTAAAATATAAATGAAAGGCATTGTCATTTACAATGCCAATAGCTTAAACTCTCGCAAAAGCGAGACCTATTGCATTGCAAATGCTTGTTATCTTATGCAACTAATAACCATTGACAAAGCCAATAGTCCTTACTAGTTGTAGGTATGATGTTACTTGTTGTATCACATATCTGGATGAAATGACAGAAACAGTCAAATACAAATCGGGCGGCACACTATGCTAAACACAGATTTTTAGCCTGTTTTAAAGCCACGCCCCTAATTATACTGGCAACGCCCCTTTGAGAGACCCCCAGTTTTTTCATCCCACTTAAAGCCCAGAGCCTTCCGTATTGCAAGCGTCCTGGTGAGCGCTTCTGTTGCCATTTGTCTGTTAGGCGCCGTCCTGCTGCTCTGACTTGCCCGCCCCTAGGTGGACTGGTGCGACCTGCGAGTGCCAGCGCACCTCTTCCACAGCCGGACGGGGGACCCCGACAGAAAGCCGCACAGGGGAAACCATAGAAGGATGAACAGGCAGAGCACCCAGGTCTTCCATAGCTGCTGAAGGATGAAGGAAGGGGAGACCACTGGCGCCGTGGTCTCCGGGTTCGTGTTTGGCGCCTTCGCGTTCCAGCATTTCAACTCCAGAAGCGACACAGTAAGTAACAACAGGATGCTGTTGGGTTACTGCAGAAGCTCTTTAACACTTTGTGTGTGGTGGGACCGCATGTTGCGTACCCTTACCCAGAGGGAACCTCCTTGCTCATTTACTCTTCATTCACTGTGTACTGTTCTCGCGGTCTTCCGTGCTTTGAGTTTGCAGAAATGTAGTAAATAGACTCTTGCTGAGAGACATAAAGAAGCAATTGCAATGGTTGGTTGATTAAGTGGCATGCCATGGTTCAAATCATGAGGCTGTGTACTGAAAGTGTTTCCCGACCACTGAGTCCACTGGAAAGCAAAGTACGATGTCCAATGTTGACACTGACAATCAAATAACATCACAGGGAAGATTTCAACAAATGATAGATATACCCAAATTTTTTGTATCCAACAGGCAACATACATTACATTGAAAGGCACCAAGAGATTCAGTTCAAATTTATTTACAGAAATAGCTGCATGGGTTTCATTAGCATACTCAACATGGTAACTTACTTTATCGCTGATCCGGGTGAAACAATGCCAGTGGTTTCCGGCCCTTCCTCCAGAACTGCAGAAGGCCTCGCCCGTCCAAGGAATGAGACGTCTCCCCGAGCACCCATTAACCGGCCAGCACAGCCCCTGCCCGCCCGTCCTCATAAAAGCCGAGATTGCCTTGCTGCGGGCGAGGCCCTGCTGTCGAGCTCACCAAACACATTGCAGACAATGGCTGTGACCGCGCGCCTTAGGGGAGACGCGCTGTGAAAGTGAAAGTGCGGGAGAACGCAAAAAGAGACGAGCGCGTTCACATTGCGTGTCGCCTAAAGCGCGCCATCACAGCCATTGTCTGCAATGGGTTTTTAAGCTTGTGCATATCTCACGTCTAACTTCGCTAGCTACACAGCGACAAAAAGTCTCGCTAGCGTGCCGCAGCGCATGGTGCTGCATCGCTAGGCGAGACCTAAAAAATGTGTGTAATTTTCGCCCAGAAAGAAAAATTGTGTCATTTTTGCCCATCCTAAACAAGGTAGGCCGTCCCTGAAGCGGGCGCCGTGCTTCTACACCGCTGATGCAAACAACAAGTAAAGAGTGCACAAAGGACATTAAATTAGAAAAAAAGAGAACACCACAGTAACGGGGCCAGAAGCCTGGGAGGGTCGGAAAAACTAAAAGGTGGGGCCAACCAGACATACCCACGAAACAAAAGCAGCCCTTTATAAAGGGCACTAAACAGGAGCCAACAGAATACATTTGTGGTGCTTCCGCCCATATTCAGACACGACAAGCCTCACAGAGCAGCGCATGCATACTGCTAACCAAACAAGCACTGGCGTTGCCAATAGGTCTCGCAGTAGGAAAGTTGGAGCTATTGGTTTTGTAAATGACATTTTATATTTATATATCGTTATTGGCATTGTCAATAACAATCTATAAATATAAAATGTCATTTACAAAACCAATAGCTCCAACTTTCCTACTGCGAGACCTATTGGCAAAGCCAGTGCTTGTTCTTAGTTAAAAGCTTGGCAGTTTCTGTAGCAATACAGGGCATTTCGCGTGTACTTGATCTGTATCACTTTTCCCCCCATAATTGTGAGGCAGCTGTTTCATTTTGCAGCTGCGATAAAATGTGCCCTGGCACACGTGTTAATGCGTGTTGGAGGCAGCAGCATTGGTTATTTGTACCTGCGGCTTACTATGAAGTCAAATGCCTTGAGCGGCTATAAATAGTGCCAAAGGTTGTAGCGCGTTTTTTGGGCCTTTGGGTTATGTTATAGAGGGACTATGTACTATATTTGATAGCCCCAGCCAACATTTTATGTTGTTGCTGGGGCCCCCTTTTCCAAATTCCCGTGTCTCTGCCTGTTCTTAGAGAGCATTAGAGGAATGCGCTCTTGGAGATAAGCTGATAATTTATGGGTGGGGGATGGCCTTCAACTCTGAAGAATCCCTTGTGCCCGCTTTGAAGTGGAGTGGGGGGTTTTATGGCCCTTCCCTCCATCTGCCAAGACGTGAGCAGCATATGGCGGCCCGCTCTAAGTGTTGTGTCCAGATAATTGCGGCTGTGGCTTCCGTTACTTAATGTTTTGTTGCAGTTTTATATAGAGTGAACTCAACCCAAAGGTATTGGAGCGCCCAACATGAGCACCTTTTACACTACACTAGGTCACTGTGTTATTTTAAAGGCACAGGGAGATTACTTGAATTGCCCAGAACCACAGGATGTTGAGCCAGCGCCGAGACTCGAACCCGGATCCCTAGTTGCGAAGTGGGCAGCTATGGAGTAACCACGTCCTCTCCGCATAACTTTTCAGGTTATGCTTTTCTCATGCGCGAGGCATTACTGCGGCAGAACGTTTTAGAGCTAAATGAGAACAATAAAGGACTAAGTGACCTCAAAAATGCCAGGAGCATCACATAAATAATTTCATATGTGTAAGAACAACTCATTAATAATAAACACCTTACTGAGGCTGTGAATTCGGTGGACACGTTAAACACAGTGACACTTTTATGGTGTTGAGTTTGGCAAACCTGTAATGGGCATCCCATCCCTGACCGCCATGTGCTTCCTGGCTGCTACGCTCACTCCTGTCTCTAGCAGGAGCTTGCTCGGGCCTTTGGAGTCTGACGGTGAGGGCTGGGGCTCGGGCGCCCCTTTTCACTGTGCTCAGTGCAGCATCACTGAGGTTGAGTGGGTACAAGCTGCCGGCATGAGCAAATATAGACATGGAGTGGCGAAAAGGGCTCAATCAATCATCCAGCAAACTCTGCAATAAAACAAGTGAACCGCGTGTATGTTTTTTTATTTTTACTTTTGAGTTTGTTCGCGTTTCACTTTTCTAGTTATTTTTTATTTTTACAGATTATTATAGAATTATTTTAATGTTTCTTTGGTCTATTACACGCAACATCGAGAGGTAAGGAGGGGGTGAGGGCAGGAAAGCGAGGGAGTGAGTGGAAGGGGAATGTCTAGGGTGGGAGAGCAATAGAGACGAGAGTGAGTAGGTCAATGAGAGCGGTGCGGGAGAGACAGAGGTGAAGAGACAGTGTGGGTGACAACGAGTAATAGACAGAGAGGCACAGAAGGGACGCAGGAGAGGAAGCAAGGGTCACAGGAAAAAGAAAGATAATTATGGTGTGTGTGCGAGAAAGTTTAGAGCGAAAGATGCGGGAAGAGAGAGAGCGGAACACAGACGTTGAGAGATTGAGGGGTGACAATGAAAGAGTGCGTGAGAGAGAAAGAGGAAACGTGAGGATGAGAGAGAGTCTAGAGAAAGAGAACGAGAGAAAGAATCAAGGGGGTAAGAATCCAATGAGATAGAGAACAAGAGAAGCAAATGAAGCAGAGAGGCGACTGAGGGAGAATGAGTGATAGACGGAGATGAGGAGAAGAGAGAGGAGGGAGAAGTGGGCAGAAAAAGAAAGGGAAATAGTGAGAGTGTGATAGAGACACATTGACCTAAGTGCAAGAGATAGGACCTAATGAACGAGAGGATAACATTAAATAAATGCACGCACTGAGACAAAGTGAAATAATGCGTCACCAACACGTACCTGATAATGCAGAGCAGCCAGGAAACTGAAAGTACGGCCAAACAGCCATGATTAATTAGGGGAGGAGAAGCCACAGAGCGCACGCTGGGCGAAGCCCTTTGATGTGCTGTGCGGGCGTTAAAAAAAATGCAATTAGGAGGGAGGGAGGCTGATGCGCGTGCTTGTTTGGTCACGTGATTCACGTGAACTCAAAGAAAACCGCAGCAAGAAGCCCTTGGTTTGATGAGGATTTTGAGCACTTGAATTCTCGCTCCACTCAATGCGCTTGCGCGCATTGATAGGTCGCGAGACCTAAAAATGAAGATCCACGTCAAAAACCAGATGGCCCTAGCACTTCCGAGTCAAGGTTATTACTCTGCAAGTGTTTTCACCTCCATAACACTATTTCCATTGAACCCAAGCCATGTGGTCAGTAATTACTTATAATAGCACCTCGGATAGACTCTGGTAAAGCCACAGCATTCAAAACAACAAAGCTATCCAGAGGGGCAGAGACAGAAAGGTAAACATTGTGAATGAAAGTTCACTAAAGAAAATGTGCAATGGAAACAGATTTGTGGCTCAAACCCACCATCCAAACAAACAGGATCCCCCATCCTAAAAGAAAAAGTCATCAAAATGTACTTTGAGTAACCATGGTGTGGTGTACGTGACCCCGGTGTTTGGGCACTACTGCCTAACTCGGAGGCAACTAGCTCAGTTCACTAGTCGCTGGAGACTAATGGGGCCATAAGTGGGGATTTAGTTCCATGCGGAGTCAAGAGTATTCGACCCTTGTTGAGAAGTCTCAACATTCCAGTTGTAAGCACAATTGCCAACTCTGACGTTAATTGCTTGGGATTTGTTCTAACGAACAATTTACTTACCTTCGGTAACGCTTTTTCTGGTAGATACTATATCTGCCTGTGGAATCCTCACCTTGTGAATATCCCCCTTGCGTCAGCAACATTCGGAAATTCTTTTCGTAGCCTCACGCCGACGTGGATAGGACGTCACAGAGACACGGCTCCGCTCGCGATTCCGCTGACGTCACCGACGCCTATAATAGGCCCACGCCGGCGTGATGACATCAGTTCCACCCTTTTTTCCGTGCCATCGAGGCACACGGACGGACCAATGACAGTAGCAATATACAAAGTATACACAATTGCCAACGAGAAACACACATAGTGTGAAGCAAATGCAAGAAAGCAAATAAAACAACTCCTTAACAAAATATATAAACAATACAATACAGTAACTCTGGTAAAGAAGAGTGGACAAACGGGGAGGCGGGTGGGTCAGTGAGGAATCCACAGGCAGATATAGTATCTACCAGAAAAAGCGTTACCGAAGGTAAGTAACTTGTTCTTCTGATAGATACATCTGCTGTGTGGATTCCTGACCTTGTGAATAGAGTCCCACAGCAGTCCCCACTCCCGGAGGAGGGTGTCCACTCTTCTAAACCAGGAAATCCTGAAGGACAGAGCGCGCAAAGTGACCGTCCCTCCTCACTTCGGTATCCAAGCAGTAGTGCTTCGCGAAAGTGTGGAGGGAAGACCAAGTTGCCGCCCTACAAATTTCCTCCACAGGAACACCTCTAGCCAAAGCCGAGGTTGACGACTTAGCTCTAGTGGAATGAGCCCTAATACCCTCTAGAGGATCCTTACCGGCCAAAGAGTAGCAGATCTTTATACACAGGACGATCCACCTTGACAAGGTTCTCTTATGGACCGCTCTCCCCTTCTTACAGCGAGCAAATCCAACAAAGAGCTGGTCATCCAAGCGACAGCCTTTAGTTCTGTCCAAATAAAAAGACACCGCCCTTTTGGGGTCCAGACGGTGCAACCTCTCCTCCTCCTTGGAAGGGTGCGGGGGAGGATAAAAGGTAGGGAGGGTAAAGGATTGACCAAGGGGGAAAGGAGTCACCACCTTAGGAAGAAAAGCAGCCCTGGTCCTTAGAACCATCCGATCAGCATGAATGGTCTGGAACGGGGGCTTGGAACGAAGAGCTTGAAGCTCACTCACTCTCCTTGCCGAGGTTATTGCAACGAGGAAAACTGCCTTAAAGGTTAAAAGCCTCATAGGACATTTATGAAGAGGCTCAAAGGGAGCACCCATCAGAAAGGTCAAGACAAGATTCAAGTCCCACTGAGGCACAATAAAAGGAGTAGGAGGGAACTTGTTTACAAGAGCCTTCAAAAACCGTAAAACTACAGGAGACTTAAAAAGAGAGGGCTGGTCAGGCAAACAAATAAAAGCCGACAGAGCCGACAGGTAGCCCTTAACCGTAGCAACAGCAAGCCCTTGCTGCGCCAAAGAAAGAGCAAACCGGAGAACATCAGACAAACGTGCTCTTAAGGGGTCAATATTATTCTCAGCACACCAAGCAACAAATCTAGACCATCTATATGAATAGACAGACTTAGTGGAGTCACGCCCGGCTGACAAGATGACATCCACCACGTCAGGCGTGAGAGAATAGGAAATCAGGTTGCCCCGTTCAATCTCCAGGCATGAAGGTGCAATGTCTGGAGGTGGGGGTGTAGAACCTGCCCCTCCATCTGAGAGAGGAGGTCTGCCCTGAGAGGGAGACGGAGCGGTGGGTGAGAGGAGAGGTGGAGTAGATCTGTATACCACACCCTTCCTGGCCAATCCGGGGCGACCAAAATGACTTGGGCCCGGTCTTGGCGAATCTTCCTCAGAACACAAGGAATCAAAGGTATGGGAGGAAATGCGTAAAGGAGTTGATTTCCCCAACTCAACTGAAACGCGTCCCCCAAGGCTCCTTGCATCGGATACTGGAGGCTGCAGAATGACGGGCAGTGAGCATTCTCGCGAGTGGCAAACAGGTCCACCCGAGGAGTCCCCCAAGTCCGAAAGACGTGACGAACCACCTCCGGGTGAAGCCTCCACTCGTGGTCGGCAGAGAATTGCCGACTGAGACTGTCTGCACGAACGTTCAGAACCCCGGCCAGATGATTTGCCATCAGACAAATCTGGTGGTCCTGAGCCCAGGACCAGAGACGCAGAGCCTCTCTGCAGAGACACTGCAACCCCACACCTCCCTGCTTGTTGATGTACCACATCGCGGTCGTGTTGTCCGTCAGGACTTGGATCGACCGACCGCGAAGGGAAGGGAGGAAGGCCTTGAGCGCCAAACGTATCGCCCGCAACTCTAGAAGGTTGATGTGAAGCAACCTTTCCTCTGGAGACCAAAGACCCTTGACCTCCAGATCCCCCAGATGAGCACCCCACCCTAGAGTGGATGCATCCGCTATCACAGTGGCCACCGATGGAGGTAGTTGGAAAGGCTTCCCTTGTGACAGGTTGCCTTCCACACTCCACCAAGACAGATCCGCTGCAGTTTCCCTGGAGATCTTCACTGACTCCCCGAGATCTCCGTTGTGCTGATACCACTGCATGCGGAGACACCACTGGAGAGCCCTCATGTGCCAGCGTGCATGGTTGACCAACAGAATGCAAGAAGCCATCAGACCGAGCAGGCAAAGGACCTTCAGGACTGGAACGACCGCTCCATTGTAAAATAAAGGAATAATTTCCTGAATGTCGCGAATCCTTTGAGGAGGAGGGAATGCACGACAAACAGTAGTGTCCAGTACGGCACTTATGAACAGGTTGCGCTGGGAGGGCACCAGGTGAGACTTGGGTACATTTATCGAAAAACCCAACCTGAACAACAACTGAGTTGTCACTTGCAGATGATGGAGCACCTTCTCTGACGACTCCGCTTTGATCAGCCAGTCGTCCAAATAAGGGAACACAGGTATCCCCAACCTCCTGAGATGAGCTGCCACCACCGCCATCACCTTGGTGAAGACTCGAGGCGCAGTAGTAAGACCAAACGGAAGGACCGCAAACTGGTAGTGTTGCGATCCCACCGTAAAACGGAGATACTTCCTGTGCGACTTCAGGATAGGGATGTGGAAATACGCATCCTGCAAGTCGAGCGACACCATCCAGTCTCCTTCCATCAGCGCTTGAAGAACCTGAACAAGGGTGAGCATCTTGAATTTCTCCTGCTTCAGATAGAGATTCAAGATCCTGAGATCCAGGATTGGACGAAGTCTGCCATCCTTTTTGGGGATCAGGAAATACCGGGAGTAGCATCCCTGACCCCTTTCCTGCTCTGGGACCACCTCTATCGCACCCTTTCGTAAAAGAGTTAGAACCTCCTCCTGCAGAAGAGACAGATGTTCCTCGGTGCAAAAACCTTGACAAGGAGGGTAAACCAGAGGGAATTCCCGAAAGGGAAGGGCATACCCATTTTCTACAAGATTGAGAACCCAAAGATCTGATGTAACCGATTCCCAATCCTGTAGAAAATGGGTAAGCCGACCCCCAACCGGACCCACATGATCCAGAATAGCGGATTGTGGAGTTGTGGGCTGGGCGGACCGGAATAACAGGCTGGGAGGCCGAATGTAGTGAGCTATGTTTACGGATTTATTCGGTGGTAAGGCACACACAGTATTGTTCCACAGAGATATAGGAAAGAAAGTCCGGAGGGAAGCGTCGAGACGGGTGGGTTCTGATGTAGGGTTGATGTCTTGGTCGGGATCCTCTGCGGGCTGTTGTCATCAGGTTACGGTCGGGTGATGGGTCTCCTCGGAGATATGTAAGAGAGAGAGTACAAAGGGGTTAGTCCAGTTCAGTGAGGACTACCGAGTACTTCCACCTTCACCGGGAGTGAGTGGGCCAGGTAATGAACGTGGGGAAGGTGGGAAGGGTAGGTGGGGATAAGGCCAAATGAGCAAGCGGGAAGGGTAGAGTGACTGAAGGTGTCCGGGATCAGTGCGAGGTTATATACAAAGTGCTCGTGATGTTTCTTTTATCTAAGAAGGCTAGTGCAGGGTGCTCGTGAGGCTCTATATACAAGGCTTTACAGGTATTTACATTATATTTACAAAGGGACACGGAGAAAGGATAGAGTGTACTCACGTGCCCCGCCGCAACTCTCATCCGAGTTGCGGCCGCTCTCCAGCCACCTCCGGAGGTCGCCACAGGTCCTCTTCCTCGCTCTCCTCTCCGCTTTCCGCCTTCTCTCCGATCTCCTCCTGCCTTCCGCTCTCCGTCGGGGGTTCCGCGCCGTTCGCTGTCTCCTGCCACGAGTCCGCTGGGATGAACCAGGTCTTGTCTGTTCTCCCGACTTTTCTATGTTCCTGGCGGAGTGTAGTCGCCGCGTTTCCGCTTCCGGATGGGTCGGGTTCCGGGTCACCTGCCGGGAATTCACTTCCGGTATCCGGCTTGTCTGTTTCCGGGTCTTCGTGGGTTAGTGGATCCTGTGGGTGAACAGAGGAAGTCCGATGACCAAGGGATGCTGTTCGTTCCAGCGTGGGGGTGGGAGACCCCTGTCCGTTCCGCCCTTCCGATGAGGTAGGGACTACTGATTTTCCACACGGATCTAGGGCTGCTTTTCTGTGGCAGGGGGGTTGGAAGAGGTGGAGGAGGAAGAGGGCTGACGTCCACAAGGACGCGCTCTTTGCTTTCCCCTGTACGATCTGTACATAGAATTTTGCTGCTGCTGCTGTTGCTGCTGCTGCTGCTGTTGGCCTTGCCGGAAATTCCGAAAGGAGCGACCAAAGCCCCTGAACCTCCTGTTGGAAGAAGTGCCTCTGGTCTGGAGACCTAAAGACTTAGCTGTCGCTCTGCAATTCTTGAATCTCTCAAGAGCCGCATCCGTCTTCTTCCCAAAGAGACCAGAACCATCAAAAGGAAGATCCAGCAAAGTCGCCTGAACATCAGCCGAAAAGTCCGATGACTTCAACCAGGCTGACCTCCTAGTGGTGACAGCAGTGCCCATGATACGAGCCACAGAGTCGGCAGTGTCCAGACCACTTTGAATAACCTGGCGAGCCGCCGCCTGAGTATCAGAAATCACTTCCTCAAAATCCTTCCGGTTGGCATCAGGAATCTTTGGAACCAGGACACGTTAAGAATCCATCAGGGCATGCACATACCTTCCCATTAAACAAGTGGCATTAGTTGACTTCAACGCCATGCTCGCCGAAGAAAAGGTCTTTTTCGCAACCTGGTCCTGTTTCTTTGCCTCCTTTTCACATGGAACCTGAGGAAAGGCACTAAGACTCTTTTTAGAACAGGCAGCCTGAATGACCAGGCTCTCTGGCGAAGGATGAGAAGACAGAAAAGCCGGGTCTTCAGGAGCAGCCCTGTACCTCCTCGCAACACTCTTAGAAACAGCAGGAGCCGACAATGGTTTCTTCCACACCTCCATAATAGGATCCGTCAAGGCATCATTAAATGGAAGCAAAGGCTCAACCACAGAATTCGGAGAATGCAAGACCTCAGTGAGGATACTGGACTTAAACTCCACTGTAGGCAAAGTCAATTGAAGAAGTTGAGCAGCCTTCCTCATAACTAGATGGTAAGGTTGGATAGCCTTAGAAGGAGCACCAGAGCCTGAGGGGAACTCCCACTCTGGAGAGAAATCAAGACTTCCTGAATCTGCCAACTCCTCAAAACAGCTCTCCTCCAATTCACCTTCCTCAACATCAGAATGTGAATCCAGGTAACTCTGCTCTTCCAAAAGGCGTTGAGCTACCCTTCTGGACCTCTCCGTCTTACGCCTCGCAGCCGGATCCACCTGCGGCTCCGTCGGATTCGGGGCCGGCGCCGGAATCGAATCCGATGGCACAGAGGAATGCCCTCGAGGACGATCTGGAGCGGGTGACGCCGGAATCGGCGTCGACGACTTCGGCGGAGCCGGAAATTGCCAATGCGGCGTCAGAGCCGGCATGTAAGGCATGAATGGAGCAGGAGTATAGGAGTGAGGAACTCCCAGGCTGAAAGCCAAAGGACTCATGGGACCCGAAGGTGCACCAGAGGGGTACCACGCCCTTGAGAAGACGCCATACATAGCGTTAAGAAACGCTGAAGGGTCCTGGCCTGGAGCAGGAAAGGGCGGTTGAAAACCATCAGGCCGGTCCCGAGTAGGGATCGGATTCGGCTCTTCAACAGGCGCAGAATCCACATCCTCCCGAGCCTCTTCCTCTTCACGGGCCGGGGACGGCGCTGGAGACGGATTCGGAGACGGAGAAGGAACCGGAGCCGGAGTGGGAGACCACCCATGCAACTCCGAAGGTGAGGCCTCACCTTCAGGCTCAGAGACTTCGAGAGTAACCACCTTCGAACGTACCTTCTTCGGTGACCTCGACCTCGAGCCCGACTCCTTACCGGACCGACGTCGGGACTCATGTCTCCTCTTCTTATGTTTCTTCTTCGACTTCGAAACATGATCCGATGCCGACTTCGAAGACGACCTCTCTTGAGAACCAGATCTCGACCTCGCCCTGGACTTCGACCTCGCCCTTCGAGAACGAGACCTCGACAACTTCTCCTTCCCAGCTTTCACCTTCGCAACCAGGAGCTTGGCTTCTCTCTCCCTCAGGGCCTTCGGGTTCATCTTCCGACATGAAGAACAATCCTCCACATCATGGTCGGAACTCAAACACCAGATGCAGTCATCATGGGGGTCGGTAATAGACATCATTTTACCGCACTGCCTGCAGGGCTTGAAGCCGGTCTTCTTGGATGACATCTTCGAAGAGACAGGATACAGAGAAGCAGAAATTTGCAACAAAATGGCAACAAAGTACCAGTTGGCTACAGAGATTCCCGATAACCTTTAGCGTCGACGACGCGGAAAAAAGGGAACTGATGTCATCACGCCGGCGTGGGCCTATTATAGGCGTCGGTGACGTCAGCGGAGTCGCGAGCGGAGCCGTGTCTCTGTGACGTCCTATCCACGTCGGCGCGAGGCTACGAAAAGAATTTCCGAATGTTGCTGACGCAAGGGGGATATTCACAAGGTGAGGAATCCACACGGCAGATGTATCTATCAGAAACAAGAAACTTCATAATGACAAACTTTGTAAGCCTCACTTAGAATGGTGCTAAATGCTACATAGGAAAGATGATTTTGCATCAGCTCCATATAAATATGGACATCCAGGTGAAGAAATGGAAGACCCTGCACCATTTCACGCTTTGAATATGCAACAGGACACCGAGCCCCACACCCCTTTTCGGGGAAGTGCCACATAGTTTACTTTCTGGCAGAAATTGGGGAATTATGTAATTTATTCCATGCCCCAGAAACAGTCATGACACATTGACATAGAACAAGCACCTCAAAACAACTACTGTCCAACTTCTGCTTCCTATTCAGAGAGGGGCTAAGGAAGGTACACACCCACTTCAATGCACATTGCCTACAGACAGTGTGAGTGTCCCTGAGCAGTGGACTGTATAAAATAATGGAATACTTTTCAAAGACTGTGGAAGAGCGAACCCTTCACTTTGTTTGACATGCCTGCACAACAAGTAATGGGCAATGTCTCAAGGCTTGTATGTGGAGGGGTGAGGGATTGAGTGGGTGGAGATTGCTACACCACTTTATTCAAGAAAGTTACTTTCACAATACAGCATCAATAATGATCGTCCGAGAGTTTCTAAAAAGCAGGTCTGTAGAAGTGCACATAATATGGCTGACATTTAACTCAATCATTTCACTTTACCTCATCATTTTCATTCCAATTCACGACCTCCAGTTCCTTTGCCTTGGTCAGTTTCATTTTCAGAGAATATGGCAGCCAGACATTCTTGAGCTCTTCTACTGACGGGTACACAGGTCCAGGGTCCTCAGGAGCACCATTCTCGTCCCTGATGGAAAAGAGTACATAGGGGATATTATGCATTAACATGACAGCGGAGAAGAGAAGCCACGTATTATAAGGTAAAAACGACACCGACGGTTATTAATTCAGAGTGCAAATGTCAATGGCACTGTATATTTCCCCCCATAGGTCCAGAGTAGGACTAAGCATTTATTATCACTCCACAATTAATGTAGAGTTTGGCTCACCCCCTCGGAAGCCCACATTACCGTACAAGTTAAAGTACAGAGACATGGAACCAGCGGTGGCAGTGAGCATGCGCGTCTGTGTGGCGTTGGAGGTAGGGGTGATTGCTTCTTAGAAGCAGTTAATACCAAACTGCACGCGGGCAGCAAGGTGTATAATTTACATTCCCCCTGACTGAGGTCCCTCGCTTCTGACATGGCAGGCACCAGCGAGTACAGGCTTCCTAATATGGATTTACTGAAAGGTCACATCAATTTTCTACCCACAGAATGGAAACTTGAAGAAAGGAAAAGTCACAATGCAAAATGAAGCCTTCATTCTGAACGGAATGCAGAGCACTTAGAAAACAATTAACTCAGTTATGGCACAAAGTAAGTCAAATTAAAAATGTATAGGTCTTGAACCTGTCAGAAAGTAGAGTGCAGCTTTATTGCATTGCAACAGGATGTTGCTTTGAGTGAAAGTCTGCCTTGCTCAACCATCAGGCTCTTAATTAAAAGCAGTCTCTCACCACAGTATTGCAGGTTTCTCCAGGACTTTGAGGGCCTCCAGCTCTACTTTCTTGGCCTCCTTCTTGAAAGTAATCTGAACAGAAAAGGGGCATAACACCACAAAAATATAAGGAAAACAAGGAATTCTCACAATCCAAAAAGAATGCCTACCTTGTGGGTGCTATACAGAGTAAGACTAGCCATATAAACAATACCACACAGCTTGATGCGCACTGACCTCGTTCCTGATGATTACAAGCATGTGACTCGAGTATACTGGGCAAGAAGCTACTAGGTCTGACGATTCCAGAACACTGTGCTCTGGATTCCTCGGTCTGAGATATTCAGAGTTTAACAGCCTTTTGCCTAAAAATCACCAGATCAAACTTTGCTTTTCCTGATAATGACCAGAACTTACAACCTGCTAGTAAATTTGAATACTGTGTGGGATGAATTGAAGGTTCACCTAAGTCTTACAGGGTAGGTAGTGACTTCTCTTAAATCAATCCAGCCGCCCTATGTTACTAATATCTGAGCAGAGGTTAGGGATAGAACATACAGGGAGTATAAATAAGAAGTTACAATACAAATACGAAGCACAGCTGAGAAATATTTACTGGATCAAGAGGGGGAAGTTGCAGAGCACAACTAAGAGTTATTGGTCACCAGTTGTAACCAAGTTTTGAAGCATGTATGCAACGAACAGTAAAAAAAAAAAAACAGAGCCAGCATGATCCAGCCCTCTACACCCATCCACGATGAGGGGAAAATAAGGTATAAGGAACTTGCAAAAGATAGGACTTACCTCAGCCTGTGTTTTCCAAAATTCTGCTTCCTTAGCACTGTTGACCTCACAGTTGATTACTAAGATGTCTGGAAGGCAGCGTATATTTCGGGTTTGAACCTGGAGGAGAGATTTAAGAACATGCAAGTCAATATAAAAGACGAAACCCTCTCATCTTTGTCCAAGAATCTCTCCCCACAAATTGTAACCTAAATTTCAAATTCACATTGTATCAAATTCACATTGTATCACAAGGACAAGAAGTGCAACACCTTCTGGTGAGACCCAAGACATTGTTAGCAGTGATTCTGAGTAGACCATTACTGTCTATGAGGCAGCAGGGCCCATGACGGCAGCCAAGCCTCTGTTCACATCATCTGAAGAGGCCCTAGTAAACACCCAACATCAGACCTAAGTCAGCCACACCTAAAGGTACATGCAGAACGAGACGCTGTGCCCTTCCTTCTAACAGGGAAAAAAAGGTTCACTAAATTACAGGGCTAACCCAAAGATGGAGGGACACTATACCTCTTTGTTTGGTTGAGGTATTATGCATGAAAGGGGTCTGGTAACCTCTGTCGAACTGTCTTGTAACGTTCATAGTGACTCTACAGCATTTGACCCTTTATTTGGCTTTTCAGAAATCTCAGGCTGCCTTCAAGTAATTTTAGGTTTTGCCTGATCTACAGTGCCAGTTCTGGTTATGTTTTTATTATGGATTTTTGTCATGTTCCTTTCTGGGGTAAATAACTAAAACAAGATAAAATGAGCTAAAAAAGTCCATTTGTGCATTTTTTGGGATTCTTCAGAACTTCAAAACTCGCCTCAAGAAAGGATTTCTACTTTGTTTCACATCTAGAAGTGTTAGATTGAGTCAACTCAATACTGGCCCTGAAATTCGATGCCTTGCAAACTGATTATTATATTGTCTGAGGCCAAAAATCTAGCTGCATCTCAGATGCGATCTTCACCAGACCATAAGTAAAGAAGCTTTAACTGGATACTTTTTCAGGGAGGAATGGTCCTTTCTCGTTCCCTTTCATTCTGCATAGTCCTGAATAGTTATTAACCCTATTCTTGTAGGAGGTTCAGAGATGCTTCTCGAATCTAGTGGGTGACAAAGAACCACTCCGCACACCCTGGCCAAGGATTTATGCAGGCATCTGGAGAGTAACCTCTGGTGAGTCCAAATGAGTCTTACAGCGCTCAGCACAACTGTGCTACATCATGCATTTAAGGCTGCCACATGGTTACCTTGACACATCTTAGGGCTACATTAGGATGGCGGGCATATCCTTGCGGGAAACGGGACCGCCTGCGATATGTGCGGGGGTCTCGCCGTAAACATTATGATGCGCCCGCGACACTGGCGGGCGCATCATGCATTTTTAACATTGCGGCGGGCGGTGCTTTAAACAGCACCTGTAGAATTGTTAAAAATGCCTATTTTGCATTTGCATTCACAAAGCGGCCGGCACCAGGCTTTGCATGCTGCATTGTGCAGGCAAATGCAGGGGGTACCATAGGTACCACCCATGTGCAGCCCCCCACCCCCCCTTCACCCTGGGGGGCCGCAACGGGCCCCCAAAGCAAAGACCGTATGCCTTTCCACAGCGGCAATGCCACCGTGGAAAGGCATTGGACCGCAAGCATTGTAATATGGTTGGTGGTGTCTCGCAGACACCGTCACCATATGTACGCACTTTTTCCGCCGGTCGCAAAGGCGACCAGCGGAAAAGCGGCGGACGGCCTTTCCGTCCACCGTGGACCCCCCCAGCCATCCTAATGTGGCGGGGGGTCATTTTAGTGAGGATGGGGGGCTACCGCCAGCCCGGCGGGGGCAATCCACCCGCCATCCTAATGGGGCCCTAAGTGTTTATGAAAGTTGTATTCAGATTTGCAGGTACTCACGGATTGTGTGTTAATATTTTGAAAAAATAAATAAAAATAACTCCCATCAAGACTTTCATTCACGGTAGTGGCCGTCACCTTGAGTTTAACTTGTTGCTCAACAAATTTGAAAGAGTGTTAGCCTGCTGGCAAAAAGAACTTCCATCTTCTTGAAGTACTGAACATGGTACAACAGTCAACCCGAGAACCCTTCTGAACCACTTGAAGGGCGAGGCAGCACACGAAAAAAAAAATTCTGATGAGAAAAACTTGCTATTAATTCAGTGTTAAAGGTGGGTAAGGTTTGTTTCATATAAAGTTCTCATCCTTGTAAGATAAGACTTCAACTAGTAAGGCACTAATAGAACATGTTTTTTACTTGAGTTTCCCTTAAAGCCCGATGCAAAAATCAATCTAAAGCATGTAATAAGGGCCATGATTCTGGTTCTCTGTGTAGGTTGTAACAAACTGAATTATTTTCTGGAACTTTAAGTAACAAATGATATCACCTAAAAACAATATTAACATTTTTGTCAATCCCATGAGAAAGAAAGTTCGAGTCACAAAAAAAGGATTGAAGTCGGTGTCCAAAAAGTTAGAAACGGATGTCTGAAGCAGATACACTCACAATGAGCTAGTAACTGTGCAGTACAAGATGTCTACCAGCGTGTTGCAGCGGAGGCCATGCTATGTTGAAAGGGACACAGCAGCGGCGGTTCGGAGCTCCAAGGACATACAGCATAGCAGGCTTGCCTAAGGTGACAACACTATGCCTAAGCTCCTACCCCCACACAATGTCCAGTACCACCAGCCCTCCTTTGTCTGATGTTGCTGATACCCTGACTGACCGTGGGCTGATACTTCTCACAGTTTTCACACCATGCTTGCGTGTTCTGCTCCAGGCAGATGCTGCGCTTCAGCACCTCCGCAAACTCGTAATCTCTGCAGACTTTATCTGAGAGCAAGAAAAAAAAGCAGTAAGACATTTAATCAAGGAAGAGATTCTAGCTTGTTTACTCACAGACTAATGAACAGAATTGGGTGACAAAAGTTAGAACAAAGCAGGAAATTATAGGAGAAAAGAAATAGCAGAAGGGAGGGACAAAAAATGTGGAACTGAGAGATCTGTTGAAGCAGGGGATCACAATTAGGAGAGTGCCGGCTGAAATAATTAGTGAAGTCATGCTTTGGCTCAAAGTCTGGCTGTCCAACTTTTCCTGTCTGTAGGCAAATCTACAGTTTTAAAACATAAAACATACTTAAAAGGGGCCTCTTTGTGAGCTCTTTGCTAATGATTGATAGTTCTACTCTATCTCAATTGTCCGCTCTTGATTCAAAAGCTTTCCTTCCTCATCTTCTATTTGCCCCACCGAGAAGCATTTGTCTCAGTGTTCTGACTGGATGAGTTGTATTCTTCTAGGGCACACTCTAGGAACTATTTTTAGGTCTAGTTTACCGGATAGAGCAAGCTGTCTGGCTGGAAAATACCTACTGTGGACCTACAGGCCACCCATTGCTTACCATTGCATGGCTTAATCACTCATTATCTTGCTTCCTATTTAAGAGCTTTCCTTATACATCTTCCATTGTGTGCTTGTTCCTGCCCTAGAGCATTGTTTCTTTCCCCTTCTTTGACTGACTTGTAACCTTCCACTGCTCACCTTTAGGTAATTATGTCTTTCTTTTTGTTTAAGGACTTCATAAGAGCGCATCGGGTTTCCAGATCCCCTTCCTAGTGTGCTTCTACACCCCCTCAAACATCCTCCCTGTGCTCCTGGTTGCTGCATCCCTCATCTTGTAAGCTCTCTTGTTTGCGTCACCCTGCCACTAAGTTGCTCTTACTTGTGTCCTGCCATTTTCCTCCCCTGCTCACTTCCAGTTGCTCCCCCCCACTTGCTTCTCCCTTGACCCTCACCTCCGTCTTTTTTTCTCTTCTATTTTTTGTTATTTTATGTTTTGGGAGGACCAGGCAGCAAAATGCTGCTTGCACCTCTGCCTTAAAAAAACACAAGGACATAGGATCTCAAAGTTGAGGGAGCAAGGAAGGGTCGCGGGGGGGGGCCAGGAGCAAGCAAGGGTCGCAGGGGGACCAGAAGCAAGCAAGGGTCGCGGGGGGACCAGGAGCAAGCAAGGGTCGCGGGGGGACCAGGAGCAAGCAAGGGTCACGGGGGGACCAGGAGCAAGCAAGGGTCACGGGGGGACCAGGAGCAAGCAAGGGTCGCAGGGGGGGGCCAGGAGCAAGCAAGGGTCACGGGGGGACCAGGAGCAAGCAAGGGTCACGGGGGGACCAGGAGCAAGCAAGGGTGGCGGGGGGCCAGGAGCAAGCAAGGGTGGCGGGGGCCAGGAGCAAGCAAGGGTGGCGGGGGGACAGGAGCAAGCAAGGGTGGCGGGGAGCAGGAGCAAGCAAGGGTCGCGGGGGGACCAGGAGCAAGCAAGGGTCGCGGGGGCCAGGAGCAAGCAAGGGTGGCGGGGGGCCAGGAGCAAGCAAGGGTGGCGGGGGGCCAGGAGCAAGCAAGGGTCGTGGGGGCCAGGAGCAAGCAAGGGTCGTGGGGGGCCAGGACCAAGCAAGGGTGGCGGGGGCCAGGAGCAAGCAAGGGTGGCGGGGGGCCAGGAGCAAGCAAGGGTGGCGGGGGCCAGGAGCAAGCAAGGGTCGCGGGGGACCAGGAGCAAGCAAGGGTCGCGGGGGACCAGGAGCAAGCAAGGGTCGCGGGGGACCAGGAGCAAGCAAGGGTCGCGGGGGGCCAGGAGCAAGCAAGGGTGGCGGGGGGCCAGGAGCAAGCAAGGGTGGCGGGGGGCCAGGAGCAAGCAAGGGTCGTGGGGGGGCAGGAGCAAGCAAGGGTCGCGGGGGGGCCAGGAGCAAGCAAGGGTCGCGGGGAGACCAGGAGCAAGCAAGGGTCGCGGGGAGACCAGGAGCAAGCAAGGGTCGCGGGGGGACCAGGAGCAAGCAAGGGTGGCGGGGGCCAGGAGCAAGCAAGGGTCGCGGGGGACCAGGAGCAAGCAAGGGTCGCGGGGGCCAGGAGCAAGCAAGGGTCGCGGGGGGCCAGGAGCAAGCAAGGGTCGCGGAGGGCCAGGAGCAAGCAAGGGTCGCGGGGGGCCAGGAGCAAGCAAGGGTCACGGGGGGCCAGGAGCAAGCAAGGGTCGTGGGGGGCCAGGCGCAAGCATGGGTCGCGGGGGGGCCAGGAGCAAGCAAGGGTCGCGGGGTTAGGAGCAAGCAAGGATTGCAGGGGCCAGGAGCAATCAAGGGTCGCGGGGGGCCAGGAGCAAGCAAGGGTCATGGGGCGCCAGGAGCAAGCAAGGGTCAAGGGGGGCCAGGAGCAAGCAAGGGTCAAGGGGGGCCAGGAGCAAGCAAGGGTCAAGGGGGGCCAGGAGAAAGCAAGGGTCAATGGGGGGCCAGGAGCAAGCAAGGGTCAACGGGGGGCCTGGAGCAAGCAAGGGTCAACGGGGGGCCTGGAACAAGCAAGGGTCAACAGGGGGCCAGGAGCAAGCAAGGGTCAACAGGGGGCCAGGAGCAAGCAACGGTCATGGGAGGTTAGGAGCAAGCGGGACTCGCGGGGGCCAGGAGAAAGCGGGAGTCGAGGGGGGACAGGCGCAAGAAGGAAACGCGGGGGGACAGGAGCAAGCAGGAAACATGGGGGGACACGAGCAAGCAGGAAACGCGGGGGGACAGGAGCAAGCGGGAGTCACGGGAGATAGGAGCAAGCAGGAGTCACGGGGGATAGGAGCAAGCGGGAGTCACGGGGGATAGGAGCAAGCGGGAGTCACGGGGGATAGGAGCAAGCGGGAGTCACGGGGGATAGGAGCAAGCGGGAGTCACGGGGGATAGGAGCAAGCGGGAGTCACAGGAGATAGGAGCAAGCGGGAGTCACAGGAGATAGGAGCAAGCGGGAGTCGCAGGGGCCAGGAGCAAGCGGGAGTCGCAGGGGCCAGGAGCAAGCGGGAGTCGCGGGGGACAGGAGCAAGCGGTAGTCATGGGGGGACAGGAGCAAGCGGGAGTCGCAGGGGGACAGGAGCAAGCAGGAGTCGCGGGGGGACAGGAGCAAGCAGGAGTCGCGGGGGGACAGGAGCAAGCGGGAGTCGCGGGGGGACAGGAGCAAGCGGGAGTCGCGGGGGGGACAGGAGCAAGCGGGAGTCGTGGGGGAACAGGAGCAAGCGGGAGTCGCGGGGGGACAGGAGCAAGCAGGAGTCGCGGGGGGACAGAAGCAAGTGGGAGTCGCAGGTGGACAGAAGCAAGCGGGAGTCGCTGGGAGACCGGAGCAAGCGGGAGTCGCAGGGGGGGAACAGAAGCAAACGGGAGTCGCAAGGGGGACAGGAGCAAGCGGGGGTGGAGAACCAGGAGCAATGGAGGGTCAGGGGCTAGGGGCAATGGAGGGTCAGGGGCTAGGAGCAATGGAGGATCAGGTCCTAGGAGCAATGGAGGGTCAGGTCCTAGGAGCAACGGAGGGTCAAGGAAGGAGCAACGGAGGGTCAAGGAAGGGCAATGGAGCCAGGCAGTGAAAGCAAGTGAGGGTGGCACAACACGAGCAAGGGATGGCCAAGGGGTATGAGCAAGGGATGCTAGAGGCAGGAGAAAGGGGGGTCTGGATTAGGAGAAACATGTCAAGATTCTACCATCTTGAAACCAGTCGCAAGGGTCCTATGGGGGTCTCACCTTCGTCTAGTTTTACCAGAAAACACTATTTTGCAGAATACACACCTTTCACTCCAGTACTGGTTTCCACTCCACTATTCTGGGGCATTATAGTCCAGTTAGTCATTTGTCCTCAAAGGTAAACAACGTTTTCCCCAAAGCTTTTTTAACGCAGGGAATTACAACACGGTGGTTACAAGGACCGCGTTGTGATTCAGCTTACCATTACTCCTCATGTCCGAACAACGACTTGTCATGTGGGGGGGAGTTGTTGGATTTAAAATCCAACACCTTCCCCAGTGTCCACACAGACTGGAGTTGGAATAGTAAATTATACTATTCCAACATCCAGTGCGCCCCCCCCCCTCTCCGCAAGTGGTTGTTACGACTTGCGGAGTAATGGTATGTGGAATTTGTAACGACTGCGTTGTGATTCCCTGCGGAGTGAAAAGGCTGTGGAATAACGTCACAGATTCGTCCTCAAAGCTAGTTAAGATTACCTTTCTGTAGGCATAGACCTGTGTGTTATCATTGTTTCTGGTCCCCAATAGATTCATTGACCAATACATACATTTTTTTTAGTTTCCCCAGCCTGTTCCGATTTACACTCCATTTCTGTTTTCTGCATTTCTCTTCATGTCTTTTTTGCATTCTAAAGGTTCTCCTTTTCTGATTCGAGGGAGATCTCAGTCCG
The DNA here is from genome assembly GCF_964263255.1 of Lissotriton vulgaris. Classification (NCBI taxonomy): domain Eukaryota; kingdom Metazoa; phylum Chordata; class Amphibia; order Caudata; family Salamandridae; genus Lissotriton; species Lissotriton vulgaris. The sequence goes on along the minus strand of NC_141685.1, from coordinate 1,149,137,717 downwards.
AGCTCTTGGATAATTGCTTTCTCCTAGTCCCTTCCCTGAGCTGCCATCTACATCTTGCCTGTTAGCTCAGAGCACAGGATTCTCACAACTGTCTTACTGCAGACACTGGGTGAACCTAGTAGGACTTGCTGACCTGTTTGAGCCCCTGCCCCTTGCACTTTCACTGTTGTTTTTTGGGGAAAAAAGGAATATGCTACCAGTATGCATCTGTTCTTGGCATGTAGGGCTGCTGACATTCATATCTGTGCATAGATCGCCACATAGTGTTGGGTCCGGATGATTGCACATTGTTGTCCTGGAAGAGTCTTCGAAGTATCACAAGATAGGTGGCTCCTCCCTCGGACTACAGTGCGCATGGGCATCCTCTCCATCCCCCAGATTGTTTTTCGCCATTGTGGCAGAGATGGAGTATAGTATAGTAAGAGATGGCCATGCAAAGAGTGAATGCTACAGCTGCGACAGGCACTGGGGAGGCGGGTGGGCGATATGAATGTCAGCAGCCCTACATGCCAAGAACAGATGCATACTGGTAAGTAGCATATTCCGTTCGAGGCATGTGGGCTGCTGAATTCATATCTGTGCATAGAATGTATAGCAGTATCTTCCTTAGCGGTGGTTGCCCTTGCCAGCTGCAGCAGTCTGAAAAAGAGTTTTGAGAACAGCCTGTCCTACAGCAGCTTGCTGTTTGGAATGTACATCTACACAATAGTGTTTGGTAAATGTATGTGTGGTTGACCATGTGGCTGCTCTACAAATTTCATGTAAAGGAATATTTCCTAGGAAAGCCATGGATGCCCCTAGTTTGTGTGTAGAATGCACCCTAGGGGGAACTTTTAAGGTGTGTTTTGCCTTTAAGTAACATATCTGAATGCACTTAACGATCCATTTGGCTATACCTGATTTAGAAATAGGATTGCCTTTGTGTTGTGGTGAGAAAGCAACAAACAACTGTTTTGTCTGAGATTCGCCTGCACAGCGGAACTAGCGCTGTAGCGAACACCACGCAAACAATCCAATCCAGCCGACATTGACGGCGAGGAACGAGGCCACGCCTACCCTTAGGCCACGCCCACACGCCCATCTGTGTATAAAACGCTGAGTAAAAGCGCGCCATACCAGATAACCTCGCAGACTCCTGAGGCGGAAGCCGGGAGCTGACCTACTTTTTAAAACTGTATCACCTGTGTCACGATATACTTGAATTGTGTTTTTAAAACTTGCACTTACCCTCCTGGCATCACCAGAACTTGTCTGAGATTCGCCTGCACAGCGGAACTAGCGCTGTAGCGAACACCACGCAAACAATCCAATCCAGCCGACATTGACGGCGAGGAACGAGGCCATGCCTACCCTTAGGCCACGCCCACACGCCCCTTTTCCACCCCTAATAAGATGTGCAATCACCGGACGCGCGCAGCGGGCGCGCCGTCAGCGCGCCAAAGGCGCGCCAAAGGCAAGCCCGTCTGGGCCCGTCCGGGCCCAGACGGCCTCAGGCCTAGACACTATGCCCAACTCGCAAAAGCGTATATTCTACACCCAAGATACGCTTCGAGCCTGGAACACTAACAAACATCCCCAGTGTAAATTCATCCTCAAGGAAGACACCCCTTTTACAGGATGCATCCTTTGTAACACGACAGAGGAAACAGAACGCGGCCAAGCGCTGCGATTCGGCCTTTTGAACTGCAGGTCCCTGGATAAACACGCTCACGAAATAAACATCCTCGCCCAAAATTCTATGCTAGACGTACTGTTTCTGACCGAGACATGGTTGACCCCTAACAGTGACTTCGACATAGTCAATGCAGTTCCACCCGGTTACCAAATCTGCTGCTTGAACAGACCGGTCGGCAGAGGTGGCGGCTTAGCCATACTCTACAAAGACCATCTTAACTGTAGGATCGAATGTGGAACTGTCAAAGACTGTGAAAACTGCAACTTCACCTTCCAGATCTCGCCAACTATCTCACTATCGGGACTACTAGTGTACCGACCGCCAGGCTCGCTAGGAGAATTTTCTTGCTCCCTGATGGATCGCATTCTACTAAAAACAATCACAGCCTCCAACTTCCTCCTCCTAGGGGACCTTAACCTGCACTTCCTAGACCCTGCGGATAATACCGCAGCTAACCTACTAGCTGACCTTACATCAGCCGACCTCCACCTCCTGAACTCAAAAGCCACCCATGAGAAAGGCCAGCTTTTAGACCCGATTTTTACTAATATCAGGAACCTCATAACCCAAGATCCTACCCCCCTCCCATGGACAGACCATCTGCTGGTCCCTATGCACTGGCTTCTCCAGACCACCCCAGCACTTAAACAGAAAACCAGGTTACGAGGTAGACGGTGGCACAAGCTAATCCCAGAGGAATGGGAAGCGAAGTTACTGGAATCCGTCGGACCTCTCTCCGCGGACCCTAACACAGCTGACAGAGAATTTAACGGTTGGCTCTCCCACCCCCTGGACAGCCTTGCCCCACTAACCAGCACTCTTAAACACGTCAAAAGGATCAACCCTGCTCCATGGTACACACCCTCCCTTAATGCTTTAACGAAAGAGTGCAAAAAAACAGAACGCACTTGGAGGAAAAACAAGTCGGTGATGGAGAAAGACGCTTATCAATTATCTATGAAAGCGTACAAACAAGCTCTCCACAACGCGAAAAGTGCCTTCTACGAGGAAAAAATAAAGAATTCCTCCTGCTCAGCTAAGGAGACCTTCTCCATCCTTAAAGAGCTCCTCCATGTCCCGGACCCTCTGCAGAAACCCATGGACCCCAAAGCAGCAGAAGAAAAATGCGTCAATCTAGCCACCTTTTTTGACGAAAAAATTAAAAAAATCCTCGCCTCCCTCCCTGCTGCTAAACCCGACACCTCAGAGAAAGCTAAGGACCTACCTCCCTCACTATGGAATCCCCTCGCGAAACCCGATACGCCCTATCTAGCGTCGTTCGGCCCAGTCACTGCTGAGGAAGTGGCAGCAACATTTGCATCAACCAAGAGTGGCGCCCCCAGTGACCCAGTTCCCATACGGTTCGTCAAAGATATCACCCGGACCATAGTGCCCCAGCTGACTGCCCTCATTAACATCTCGTTAGCCCAAGGAGAAGTCCCTTTAAGCTGGAAGGAAGCAGTCGTAAAAGGGCTTCTCAAGAAACCATCGCTGGACCCTGCGGACCTATCTAATTACAGACCAATCTCTCTCCTCCCCTGGATAGGTAAGGTCACCGAGAAACTAGCGAATAAAAAGCTGTCACACTTCCTAGAATCAAACCACCTCCTCAAAAACTCACAGACAGGCTTTAGACCAGGTCAGGGCACTGACACCGCTCTCCTCGCAGCAGTAGAGAAGACCAGAGAAATTATCGATACAGGAGGATCAGTGGCAGTGGTCCTCCTAGACCTGAGCGCGGCCTTCGACACTGTCAGCCACCAGGTCCTAACCCAACGCCTAGATAACATCGGAGTGAAAGACACAGCGCTGAAATGGCTCATGTCCTTTCTTTCCCAACGCTCCTTCCAAGTCTGGGAAGGTGAAAGTCGCTCCCCCTCCATCCCCCTCTGGTGTGGTGTGCCACAGGGCTCATCACTGAGCCCCACGTTGTTTAACGTGTACATGGCCCCACTGGAGGAGTTGGTCTCACCATTTGGAGTCACCATCGTCAGCTATGCTGACGACACTCAGCTGGTGGTGACGCTCTCCCACCCCAAGCTAGAGCCTTCCAATCTCCATGATTGCCTCTCCAATATCCATCAATGGATGAGTGACTCAGCCCTAAAATTAAATGGGTCAAAAACGGAGATCCTGCTCCTAGGGCACAAAACCATGAATCTTCCCCCAAACATCTGGCCCGCCTGTATGGGTGAACCCCCTACCCCGAAGACGGAAGTTAAGAGTCTGGGAGTATGGTTAGAGACAGATCTCACCTTCAGAACACAGGCAAGAAAAACGGCCGGCATCTGCTATGGCCTACTCAGATCATGCAGAAAGGTGCTCTCCCTACTCCCATTCCAGTCCAGACTACTGCTGATCCAAGGCCTAATTTTGTCCAGGCTGGACTACAGCAACGCCATTTACCTGGGAGCACCGGAATCCACTCTCCAAACATTGCAAAAAACCCAGAATGCCGCAGCCCGACTACTTACGAATACTCCAGCCAGAACATCAGCCAAACCTGCACTGAGGAAACTACACTGGCTCCCGATTAGGGAAAGAGTAACATTCAAGGCCCTTTGCTTGGCCCACAAGGTACTGCACAAGGCAGGTCCACCAATCCTCAACAACTGGATCACACCCTACAGACCTACGAGAGCGCTTCGGTCAGAACATGGAAACCTTATCATGATTCCCAGGGTGAAGAAGGCCCGTGCAGGTGGCCGCCGCTTCTCAGTCAATACAGCAAAAAAATGGAACGCGCTCCCCCTGAGTCTCAGATCGGAACCAAACCTCCTGCGATTCAGGAAGTCCCTTAAAACCCTACTCTTCCCTTAAAGTCGTCGACATCCCCTTCCTTCAACCTTTAGGAGCTTGAGGTTTAGCGCTGGGATACTCTTGGGTGACTACGCGCTCTATAAAAACCTAAAATAAATAAATAAATAAATAAATTTTGTCTTTCGAAATGCCTTAGTTCTATCTATATAGTATAGCAGAGCTCTTTTGACATCTAGAGTATGCAAGGCCCTTTCAGCAACTGTCTGTGGATTTTGAAAGAACACTGGCAGGTCTATTGTTTGATTTATATGAAAATGAGATACCACTTTTGGCATGAACTTAGGGTTTGTTATGAGAACTACTCTATTTGCATGTACTTGAATGAATGGCTCTTGAATAGTTAGGGCTTGCAGCTCACTAATTCTTCTAAGAGAAGTAATGGCAATAAAGAAAGCCACCTTCCAAGTAAGAAATTGTAGTTCGCATGAGTGTAGTGGTTCAAAAGGTGGTTCCATAAGTCTGGTTAAAACGATGTCTAGATTCCAGACTGGTGAAGGTGGGTGCCTTGGGGGAATTACTCGTGTAAGCCCCTCCATAAATGCTTTAATTGCTGGCACTTTGAACAGTGAAAGGTGTTGCCTGTTTTGGAGATATGCTGCTAATGCTGCTAAATGTATTCTGATGGATGAGTAGGCTAAATTGCAACGTTGTAGGTGTAAGAGATAGCAAATGATGTTCTGTGTAGAAGCATCTAATGGGTTTAGGTCATTGTTACTGCAGTAAATGACGAAACGTTTCCACTTTGCTGCATAACATGCCCTGGTAGTGGGTTTTCTTGCCTCTTTGATAATATTCATACAGTCTGGAGGCAAGTTGAGATACCCAAATTCTAGGATTTCAGGAGCCAGATCGCCAGGTTTAGCTGTTGTGGATCTGGGTGTTGGATTTCTCCATGGCTCTGAGTTAGAAGAGTGGGAGTGAGTCGCAGTCTTTGATGAGGCACCACTGACAGTTCTAGGAACTTTGTGTACCATGGTTGCCTCGCCCATGTGGGAGCAACTAGGATTAGCGTCAGTGAATGTTGGCGCATTTTGCGTGCCACTAGCGGTATTAGTGGAGCTGGGGGGAAAGCGTACGCAAATTTGCCTGACCAGTTCATCCATATCGCATTGCCCTGCGACTGCGGATGTGGGAACCTGGCGGCAAAGTACTGGCATTTTGCGTTTTCGCTTGTGGCGAACAGATTTATCTCCGGTTGTCCCCACTTCCGGAAGAATGGTTGGAGCACACTGGGGTGAATCTCCCATTCGTGCATTTGTTGACTGTGCCTGCTGAGCAGGTCGGCTATTTGATTGTCCTTGCCTGGGAGGTGTTCTGCCATGAAAAATATGTTCCTTTGAATGGAACATTTCTACACACTCTGAGCTAGATGCGATAGTTGTGGGGAATGTGTTCATCCCTGCTTTTGAATATAATACATAGCTGTCATGTTGTCCGTCCGGATCAACACAGTGTTGTTGCATAAGTATTTCTTGAAGGCTTTTAGTGCTAGAAAGACCGCCGTCAACTCTAGTACGTTGATGTGCATTTTTTTCTGTTGTATAGTCCATAGACCCTGGACTGTGTAATGCATGGCATGGGCTCCCCAGCCTAGCAGGGATGCGTCTGCCGTTATCACTATTTGTCGGACAGGCTTCTAGAACAGTCGTCCTTTGCAAAGGTTTTGTGGATTCCACCAATGCAGAGAGTTGTATGCCCGACTGGTCACCAACACTAGGTCTTTTAATTGTCACTGAGCCTGGTTCCACTGCTTTGATAGACACTCCTGTAGCGGACGCATGTGTAGTCTCGCATGAGGGACTATGAATATGCATGAGGCCATCCTGCCTATTAGCTGCATAAACACTCGAGCTGGCAGCGAGTGTTGTGGTTTGAACCTTTGATTAACGTTTGCATTCCGTTGATCCGTGCTGTGTTTGGACATACCTTTGCTGCTAGTGTATCTATTGTAGCTCCCAGGTACTGTTGTACTTTGGAGGGTTGTAGGTGTAACTTTGGGTAGTTCAGCGAGAAACCTAGACTGTGCAGGAGATGAATGGTCCTTGACATGTGGCTGGCACATTGCTGGGCCGATGGCGCTTGTATTAGCCAATCGTCCAGATACGGGTACACATGAATGTGTTGTCTCCTGAGATGAGCCGCCACTGTTGCTAGGTATTTTGTGAACACCTGTGGAGCTGTTACACCAAATGGTAGGACTTTGAACTGGTAGTGTTGTCCTTGAATTGTAAATCTGAGATACTTTCTGTGAGCAGGGTGTGTTGGTATATGAAAGTATGCGTCTTTGAGGTCTAGAGTTGCCAGGAAGTCTCCCTGCTGCAGCAGTGGTAAGACTTGTTGCAGAGTGAGCATGTGAAAATGTTCTGATAAAATGTACTGGTTGAGGGGCCTGAGGTCCAATATTGGTCTGAGAGACCCGTCCTTTTGGGGAATGAGGAAGTATAGTGAGTATGCTCCCGTTCCTTGATGTTCTAATGGGACTGGTTCTATGGCCCCCTTTTGCAGCATGTTGATGACCTCTTGCTGCAACAATGTTATATGTTCCTTTGACATTGGACGGTGTACGGGTGGTATGTTGGGTGGTGGGGATGTGAGTTCTAGGCAATAGCCATGTTGGATAATTTGCCTGACCCACTTGTCTGTAGTGATGTTTAGCCAGACTGGTAGGAACTGTTGTAGCCATCCCCCGACTGGTGTTATATGGTCTGGGGGTAGTGCTAAGAAGTCACTGTTTGGTATTAGTGCAGGATCTATTGGCATTGCCTCCACGACCTCTGCCCTTGTTAGTATTTCCTCTGTATATACCACCACCAAATCCTGTTTGTTTTCTCGCCGCACCGTTACCTGCGATAGACGCTGGGCCATTCCCGGGACCAAACCCTCCTCGGACACAGCTTTCTTGTTGCCTGCAAGGTCGCCAGCAATCCCGCTTGCCGTCTCCTCCCGCCGCGGCAGCTCCAACACCTGAGCGCGGCCGCAGTGTGGGGGAGACCAGTGGGACAGGACTGCATGATCCAGGGTCCTTAGCGGCCGGAAGCTGCGATTATCGGCGCCAGGAGGCGCATAAATTACAGGGCAGCCCCCGCATCGCGGGACGTGCGCGGGCGCTCGCCGGGCTAAGCCTGGGCAAAGGGCGGGCCCTCTGTGGCCCTCAGAGGCCAGGCTGGGCCACCCCCCTTGGCAGGCCTCTTCCACCTTCCACCCGGACCATTTGCATTGTTATCAGGTCAGTGATAAGAGCATATTAAACTGCCTAAACATTTGTTACATAGCAAATCCCAATTAAACGTATATCATGGGGAAAAGAACACCGGCAGTGTCTAGCCAAAAGACGTGCACAAAATGGCAGTAACAACTTCCACCACCCCGCGGCCAAGTTTGACCGCCATTGATAAAATGCTCCAGAAAACCATTGACGTTGTTGCAACAGCCATTCAGAATACTGAAAGGCGCTTTTGGCTTCTACCAAGCTTGCCCCCTCGTCTGAACCAAGATAACTCACTGGATTCTCTACTTGCTGAATCCTATGCAGGGCTTCCAGGCACAGGCTCTAATGAAAACTGCATAATTGTGGACACGGCCCCCCTGGAACATTTTACCACAGGTAGCAGGTAATCATCAACTCCCACCATGCTCAGGTCTGATTTGAACATGAGTCAAGACTCTTGTGCACCACTGGCCAATGATCTGGCACACCTAGATGGCACTGACCCATGTCCGGATCTTGACATATCAAATACTGAGGGGGACAAAAGCGACCATGTTCCTGTGCGAACCAGGGGGCAAAAAGCTAAGAGAAAACTGAAACACCTAGACACTGAGCTATCGCCAAAAAAACTGGGAATTTAATACAATCTTGCTTCCTCTGGGCTACTTTTACAGACACCTAGCCCCAAACTCTAACCCCGGGAATAACCCGGCTGTGTGTTATCAGGATCCAAATCTTGGTACCAGGAACAAACTCCCATTGCACCAACTGAATCAAGACTTTAGCTTTATGAACCGCCCTGACCAGTGCTACCAGGCCCTATTCCCAGGACACCCAATGCCACACCCATACTTTCCCATTATGCCCCTGCACAACCATAGTGAGAGGCCATATCTAAGTACAAATTTAAACCGGAACTTGCCTCAGAACGAGTTGAGGTCCATATATAACATCCCAACCTATAACCGGTTTGAACAGGCCTTCTCAAATTTAGAAGATCAGGACTGACTGGGAAAAAGGAGAGGTAACATTGGACGTCAAGAAGGAAGTAATGACAAGGAGGAACATTCATTACCAACACTAGCCAACATAACCCAGGAAATAGTAGCGCACCACCACACTGCCACACCTATAGCTACACAAGAAGATGTATCTCCTACACTAACCAACTCTAAACGGAGTATAGTTATGAGCGCTAGGAGCAAGTCAGTTAGCCACACCAACCACTGTGACTTGTCAATCCTTAGCTGGAATGTAGCAGGGTTAGAATCAAGACTGTCAGACCCACAATGGGTCCAGCTATTGGATGGTAAAGACATTATCATGTTTCAGGAGACATGGGCTGTTGGGAATCTACATATAGAGGGCTACCATTGTTTTAGTGTGACAGCACCTAAGCCTGATTTTGGACGCGCAGTGGGAGGCTTGTTCATTGGGATCAAGATACTGGCCGGTGGTACAATCAGAGACTTATCAAGAGGGAATCCGAATATACAGATCTTGGAGTTCAAGCGAAAGACCCGTATTTATTTAATTAACTTTTATAATAACAATTTTTATTCTGTACCCAACAAGAACTTTGAAGCACTCTCTAAGACCTTACGAATTCTTGAAAACAGTTTAGCAACTGAGGAGGAGATAAGGATTTTAATCGGGGGGGAAAATCCCAAAGAATTGCTGGACTGAGGATAGAAATCACTTAGATCAAGCTGAACGAAGGGGCAATGAATTAGCTAACATATTAACTGAGCACACTTTCAGCAATGCTATGGATACAAGTCACACTCCTAGCACATATCATGCTCCCACGTTCAGAGGCAGGGACTGCTTCTCCACCATTGATTTTATCTTTATGTCTCCCCATTTATTAGACCGCGTAACAAAATTCACAGTGACGAAACATCGTTTGGAGATCATAACCCCCTCACAGTGACTCTGCAACTAGGCCCTAGCCAGGTATATGCTAACTTAAATGGCGCAAGAGACATTACACCCTCGGGTGACGGCCTGCGATTAAAATGGAGGGGAGTTGACAGTGGGGCAATATTGTAAAGTGTAAAAAAAATCCCCAGTTAATCAACTCTTGTCTATCCATGGATGGGAACTGTCACAGGATAATCGCTGACTTTGGTAAACTGAGTCTAGCCATAAAAACTTCTTTGTCAGTTCCCTTGCCAAAGGAAGGGAAAGAGCCAAGGTGGTTTGATTCTGCACGCTCACTAGCAAACAGGGAATTGCGCAGGGCATTAACCATTAAACCAAGGCGCATAACGGAGGTACAGGCAGCCAGGAAATTTGATAAACTTAAAATAGATGAAAGAAAGGCTGCATTATTGACAGAACAGTGGGAGTCGCTGGTTGGAAATGCAAAGCAGTGGACCCTTCTGGTCAGCTGTTAGAAAAATGCGAGAACTGGGCAAACAATTAACCCCAATCAGCTGCAATATAACCAGCAGCTCCTGGGAGGCCCATTTTTCCAAAGTCTATGCCGCACCATTTGAGGAATCAACTAGCTTTGCCCCTGGACAGCTCCGCGGCTTAGAGATCGATATCCATGAGGTGGAAATAGCTATCAAAGAGAGCCTTGAGAACAAGGCCCCAGGTCCTGACGGACTGCCCATAGATATAATTAAGCATAGTTCGGATCTATGGGCATCAATTCTCCTTAATGTTTTTAATAGTCTGCCAACAGTGCCCATGCCCACTACCTGGGCAACTAGTACTATAGTCCCAATTTTTAGAAAGGGCGAGAGGTCGGACCCAGTGAATTACCGTTCGGTCTCCCTTTTGGACAATACTTTAAAAATCTTGGGGCGAGTAATTTACAATAGGGTGGTAGAGTGGACTGAAGATACGGGTCTATTGGACCCGTGTCAGATGGGATTCAGGAGCAAGGTGGGGACGGTTGAGCAATGCCTGAATTTAAAACTGATAATTGATAAGTATAGCGTTGCCCGATCGTCTCCAATTTACCTTGCGTTTATGGATCTTTCATCCGCCTTCGATCTAGTGAATAGATCTAAACTTTGGGCAATCCTTCTGAATTATGGACTGGATGAGGCTCTTGTTAACTTTCTGGCCTACCTCCACACTGATCTCAAAGCACAAGTTAGGATTGGGATGGGTGAAGTATCTGGACCTATTAACATTGGCAGAGGGGTAAGACAGGGGTGCGTTTTAGCACCCCTGTTGTTTATTATTTACATTAATGGTTTAGCCAAAACCCTAAAACAAGTGACTAATGATGTACCAACAATCCAGGGGCAACCATTGCCTGTTTTATTATACGCAGACGATGCGGTCCTCATGGGCCGAACACCAAATGCCCTCTGTTTACTTGTTAAAAGTTTCGTCCAATACATGGAGGGCTTAGATCTGCGTGTAAATTTTAAAAAATCTTTTATTATGCCATGTGGACCCGGGAAACGAAAGCTCAACACCATACATATAGGGACAGATAAATTAGAATCTGTAACTACATTCCCGTATTTAGGGTTGGTTTTCGCTGCGAACGGCTCATGGAGTGGGCACTCGGCCCACGCCATGGGCAAGTTCTCGAAAGCCACCAATTCTATTTTGAGCTTGTGCCGTTTAAAGAAAATAGGTGCCACTAGAGCTATTTAAAAAAAAATTTAGGTTACAGTGCTTACCTGTAGCTACATATGGGGCTGAGGTCTGGGGATTGGGAAAAAATCCAAGCATCCAGCAAGAAGAAGGTCGATTCTGTAGAAAAATACTGGGTGCCCCAATCTCATCTTCCGAATTCATTTGTCATGTGGAACTAAACCTCCCCCATGTATGTGATTTTATTAGAACTAGACCAGCTCTATTCTGGATTAGGATCTGGAGGAATAATTCAGCCACTCTAACGCAAAATATTATAAAAGACTGCCTCAAATGTGACCATGGCATGGCGATCCCCTGGCTTGTGGGAGTCCTAAAAACATTGAGCGCCGTGGACAGGGGAGATCTTTTCTCTGACCCAAGCAAGATTGAGCCCAAAGATAAAATTGAGGTCAAACAAGCACTGTATGTACTTTATAACTCTGAACGAATGGAAAGGGAAATCCTCAAATCAACTGTTGTGAGTTATATGAAGAATGAATTATGTAGGAGACCACTTGCACCCTACCTCACTTTACCCTTGACTAATTGGGAGAGATCACTGCTGTTTCGGCTAAGGGCGGGTTCAGTGAAATTCATACTGGGCTTTCCCTTGGGTTATCAACACACAACACATTACAATCCATGTCCGTGCGATGGCATTAGTAAACAGAATGATTTGCACTTTCTATTCTTCTGCAAATTTTATTTAAAATATATTAATTGTTTTTTAACTCCTTATTTTAGAAAACAAAGACCCCTCTCGTTAGGGGAGTCCTATTCAATGTTGAAACCCCTGAAAATAGTCTTATGAGAGCTGTATTAGATTTTTTTTTTCTTTTTTAATAATTATGAATTCTGTAACTTGGATTTGTTATGCAATTGAGCTGTTTTAATGTGGTACTTTTATGAATTTTATGAAATTCGAATAAAGGTCTTTTGAACTTGAACTACCACGATTTGTGTTTTTATTGTATGTGGATTGTGTATTAGTCTTGTATGTGGAGGATTGCTGCGATGTGTTACCTCACACTCCTCCTCTGTAGTTGTAGCGACGAAAGGAGCCTCTGTGTTGTTGGGACTGAAGAGCCCCCATTGACTTTGCAGTCTCTGTGTCTTTTTCATTTTGTCCGGAGTGGAGTCAACTGCTGGACCAAATAAAAAATCTGGGTTGATTGGCTGGTTAAGAATTGTGTTCTGGACCTCAGTCTTAAATCCAGATATGCGAAGCCATGCGTGTCTCCTAAGCAGTACGCTTGTGTTGATAGATCTGGCAGCTGTGTCTGCCGCGTCTAGAGCACACTTAATAGAGGCATTAGTAATGAACTTTCCCTCCTGTATAAGTTCATTGACCTGCTCTTTAAAAGGCTCAGGTAAGTGTTGGAGAAGTGGTTCTAAACTGTCATAGTGCGCCCTATCATATCTAGCCAACAAGGCTTGAGTATTGGCGATTCTCCATGAGTTTGCTGCCAGAGCAGCTACTCTTTTGCTGATGCTTCCAAAATCTTGGACTCCTTGTCAGGAGGAGGAGCTTCTACAGTAGTTTGTGAGTTTGCACGTTTTCGTGCGTTTGAGACCACCAGTGAGTCTAGAGGCAGTTGTCCCCTGATGTAAGTAGGGTCTAATGGTGCAGCCCTATACTTTTTTTCAATTCTATGGTTGATGACACGTGCCCTAGCAGTGTCTTTGAATACGTCATTTGCGTGCTTTAAGACCCCTTTTAACATGGGAAGTGTTTTGACAGTCCTTTCTGATGATGCAAGAGTATCAAACAAGAAATCTTCCTCTATAGGATCTGCATGCATGTCTACATTATGGTAGAGCACTGCTCTTTCTAATAATGAGTTGAATGCCACTGTGTCTTCTGTAGGTGATGGTTTAGCTGGGTATGCAGGTGCGTCTATAATGGGTTGAGCCTCATCAGGGTCTGGTTCACTCCCCCATGGTTGAGAATTGGGCTCTATATTTGGGTTTTGTGGATAGCCAAAACCAACATCTGTATCCTGATCTACATCTGGGATGTAGTCAGAGCGTGCAGGTGAGTATGGTGCATATGGAGTAGTAGGCATAACTGGAGAGATAGGCTCAAAAAGAATATGAGAGGCTGCACAGTCTCTTCTTTTTGAGTGGAATAGTAGAAAAGTCTTCAGCAGGCACTGGTCTTTTCTTTCTTTTGTAAACAGTCACTTTCCCAGTATTTGGGTCAATGTATAGTTTGGACTGATCTTCTGTAGAGGGGTCTGGATGGATGATCTCCTCTTCCACAGTCTTTGGTGCCGATGATTTAGGTTTTGCCTTTTTCAGTTCGAAGCATTTTTTCGGTTCGACCGTTTTCGGTACTGGGGTCTGCTTTTGAGGTTTTATGGGCAGTGTCTGTCCGCTCGGTTTTGTCGGTGCAACGTCTTTCACAGGTTGCACCACCTTTTTTGGACCGATTGGTTTTATTAATTCGACAACCTTTTTCGGGAGTCCTGGCTTTTTCAGCTGTACATGTGTTTTTGGAGCCTGTTGCTTCGGCTCGATGCCCTGTTTTGGATAGATGGGCTTCGGCTTGACGCCCTTCTTCGGATCGATGTGCTTTGGCTCGACCGTTCTTGCTTGGTCTACTTTCGGTTTTGTTTTCGGGTCGCCGACCGGCTTGGGCGTAGCCCCTTTGCTTTTGTAGACCAACTTTTGCCCTTTTTCGGCTTTTGAAGTGGATTTGTTCTGTTCGACGGCCTTTGGTTTCGAAGGTTTAGATGGACCGCTGGCCTTTGGCTCGGCGCCCTTTGTGTTTATCCCCTTCGGATCGACAACGTTCGGTCCTAAGACTGTTGTGTCGATGACTTTCGGTTTCGATGAAACCGGTCTTGGATAGCGTGTTTCAGAGGGCTCTTTTTGTATATTCTTAGTCGAGCCGTATTGCGGGGCTATAGAATCTGTGTTTAGATCTTGGCTAAGGCCTCTTGGCGATGCCTCGACCTGAGTCTCTGATGTCGGTGCAGTGTCTGTGTGGGGCATTGTACTCACGGTTCACCCCCGTTGTCATCGGAGTCGTCTTCGACAGCAACGATGTCTTGGTCATATTCATCGACCTCGACGATTTGTTCTTCGTCGATGTAATATTCAGAGTCGTGCTCGGAGTCTTGATCCTCTTCTTGATCCGAGTCTTTGACGTCAACTAGTTCTTCCTCGTCGCTGAAGATATTCTCTGGCTCCGGTGCCGACCTCTGCATCTCTTGCCTCGCCGCCCGCTGATTCCGGATTGTCTTTTTGGACCAGAACTGGGCACAAGCTAGGCAATCGTGATTTGGAGATAAACATTTGTTGCATACAGGATACTTATCTGTATGCGGAAACTTGGAGTTGCACTGCGGGCAATATTTGAATGGACTTCGTTCCATCGACTGTCGGTCCACGTGGCGTCGAGAAGGCCAAAGGCCCGATACGACGACCGGAGTGCACGTAAGTTGTGAAGAACGCTTTTCGGTACCGAACGAAAACAATACCGACGAAACCGAAGGCCTTTTGTCCTATTAGAGAAGTTTAAATCGATTCCGAACTTGGAGTACAGGAAAATGCATCCGAACCCAATGGCGGAAAAAAACAATCTGGGGATGGAGAAGATGCCCATGCGCACTGTAGTCCGAGGGAGGAGACACCTATCTCGTAATACTTCGAAGACTCTTCCAGGAACACAATGTGCAATCATCCGGACCCAACACTAGGCGGCGATCTATGCACAGATATGAATTCAGCAGCCCACATGCCTCGAACACACATTTCGTTCAATACACACAATATTTTCACAGCCATCAAGTGAGGTCATAAGAAAAACTTAAGCATCTATTCGTAGCATGCAGGGCTGCAGATTAACCAGCTCTTCATACTACAATCTAGTGTTGGGCTCAGATCTTTGCAATTTGCTTTTTTTTCTTCAAAGAAGTCTGAGTCACGAGCTATAGTGACTCCTCCTCCACTGGCAATGCACATGGGCACCCAGTCCATGTTGAATTCTGTTTCACACAGCGAGTGAGAGCAGCATAGAGTGTTGCGGGAACACTATATGATGCACATGTGTACTGCACAAAGCAAATAACGAAAGATGAGATCTGGAATCAGACCCATACGCGTCCAGGGAAGAGAGTGGGAGCTTGTGAATCTACAGAACCACATGGTACGTTTAGATGTATAAAGGTTAAGTAACCTCTTCCATTCATAGCTATCCATCAAACAATTCCAGCTTTAGATAGAAGTTGTCCCTGGCAAGACTTTGCAAAGGCCATGAACAGCTGATTTGCCTTGCGAAAGGGTTTATTTCCATCTATGTAGTACGTGAGTGTGCACTTTTCGTCTAGGGCATGAAACACTGCCTGCTACTGAGTCTGGTTGGGGGAAAAAGACTGGGAGATGTATGGTCAGATGAAAAGGGGAAAACATGTTAAGAAGGAACCTGAGGTAGTCCTGCACACTACCCTGTCCTTGTGAACTTTGATGAAAGGTTCTTACAGTTTAAGGGCTTGCAGCTCAGTAATGCAGCATACAAAAGAAAGTGAAGGCTACCTTCCAGGAGAGGTACTTGAGTAGGAAAGAATGTGAGGGCTCAAAAGTGGGACCCTTGAGTAACGACAATATTCAGGTGCCACACTGGTGGTGGCAGAACCCTGTGAGTAATTACCCTTTTGAGGCCTTCCATGAATGTCTTGATTGCGGAAAAGGGAGAAATGTTCCCAGTTTTTCACGAATGCAGGTATAGATGCTAAATGAAGCTATATTGAAGTGTAGGAGAGGCCTGACTTCTGGAGATGGAGCACATATCCAATATTATCATGGTCTGCAAACCTCAGAGGGTCTGGAGATGCAGCAGTGGACAAATAATTTCCACTTTGCTACTTGGTATGCCAGTGTGGTAGGTCTACAGTACTCTCACTCGACGTTCATGCTTTCCTAGAGAAGACAAGATAACTGAATTCTAAGACCTCTGGAGCAAGATTGCCAGATTGAGTTGGTTGGGATCTGGGTGCCTGATCTGCCCTTGCTTCCTGATGAGGAAGCTTTGCATGGGAGCTAATTGATATCTTTAGCAGGGCTGAAAACCAGTGCTTCCTGGCCCAAGTGTGGGGGGAATGAGGATTTGCCATGTTGACCACATCTTCCGCACCACCAGGAGTGGGAAAGGTAGAAAGCATATGCAAAGATCCCTGACCAGTTGATCCATAGTGCATTGCCAATGGACTGTGGGTGCCTTGAGGCGAAGTTTGGGCATTTTGTATTCTCGAGGTGGAGAACAGGTCTACATAGGAGTGTCCCAAAACTGGAAATAAACGTGCAGGACCGGCGAAATGATTTTCCCACTTGTACACTTGTTGACGGTTCCTGCTCAACAGGTCCACCAGTCTATTGTCCACCTAAGGGAGGTACTCTGCCATCAAGTGAATGTGGTGGTGGAGTGCCCAATGCCAGATTGTAGGAGCCAGCAGAGAAAAGGATACCAAGTGGACGTCCCCTGCTTTTTTAAGTAGTACATGGCTGTCATTTGTCTGTCCTGACCAGGACTTCTTTACCTCAAATGAGAGGTAGAAAGCGTTGAGAGTGAGGTGTAATGCCAGAAGTTCAAGATAACTTATATGGTGGTTCTGCTACTCAGGAGTCCACAAAACCTGCACTGTGTTCTGATCGGGATGAGCTCCCAACCCACCTTGGGAGGCAGCTGTGGTAACAGCGACTTGTGGAATGGGGAGAAAAGGCATGCACCACAACATGTTGTTGTTGCTGTCCCACCACTTCTAAGAGCGAGGGACGCTGACCTTTACCAACAGAATATCTTCCACCTGACCCTCCTCCTGTGACCATTGTGCTGAAAGGCACTGCTGCAATTGACACCTGTGTAGTTGGGCTTAGAGTATGAACGCAATGCATGAGGCCATTCTATCCAAATTTGGCTTTACAGTTCTGAAGCTGGACACAGGCTGCAATGCTTTTAGGGCGTGGCCATGCTTTGCCAGTGACAGATCAGCATCACCCATTGAAAGGATTGGATCTGGAGGAGTTGCAGATGGGACTTGGCCACATTTATGGTGAACCCAAGTCTGTGAAGTGAGATTGTCATCTGTATGTGCTTTAGGCACTGTTGTTTTCTTACACTATCAGCCAATCATCAATATAGGGGAAAACATGAATGCACCCCTCCTTAAGCAAAAGTCACACAATTGATGGATGGAATGCAGAACAAAGCAAAACATTCACCCCAAGTCTAGAGATCTGATTCAAATCCATCATTCTTTTACCCACCATGCCACCCCAGTTTAGACCTGATCATATGCAAATCAGTCTTGACCCCGTGCCTCATGGGAACAGTGCAGCCTGAACTTCCAAGCCACGTCCTTCCTACTTAAGCCACAAGGAACCTCTGCCCTGCACTTGCAGACCCTTGAAGCACTGGTGACGCTAAAGGGAAGTACCTTGACATGATGCTGGTCAATCAGGAGGTGGGAAGGATGGAGATGAAAAAACTGCCATGTAGTCGAATTGCTGAAGCAGAGGTATTACATTACAGCGTCACTATATGGAGATTTTCTGAGAAATTGCTCTACAAAGAGGAGTTTCCTTTTGAAGAAAAATATGTGCTGGCTTGAGGGCAGCAAGGTGGAGATCTTACCTATTTACAGAGGAAGGAATATGCTACTTACCAGTATGCATCTGTTCTTGGCATGTAGGGCTGCTGACATTCATATCTGTGCATAGATCGCCGCCTAGTGTTGGGTCCGGATGATTGCACATTGTTGTCCTGGAAGAGTCTTCGAAGTATCACGAGATAGGTGGCTCCTCCCGTGGACTACAGTGCGCATGGGCATCCTCTCCATCTTCAGATTGTTTTTCGCCATTGTGGCAGAGATGGAGTGTTATACAGTAAGTGATGACCATGCCTGAGAATGACTGAGTGCTACAGCTGCGACAGGCACCTGGGGGGAGGGCGGGTGATATGAATGTCAGCAGCCCTACATGCCAAGAACAGATGCATACTGGTAAGTAGCATATTCCGTTCGAGGCATGTGGGCTGCTGAATTCATATCTGTGCATAGAATAAATAGCAGTTACCTCCTTAGCGGTGGTTGCCCGTGCCAGCTGCAACAGTCTGAAAAAGGGTTTTGAGAACAGCCTGTCCTACAGCAGCTTGCTGTTTGGAATGTACATCTACGCAGTAGTGTTTGGTAAATGTATGTATGGTGGTCCATGTGGCTGCTCTACATATATCCTCTAGGGGAATGTTACCTAGGAAAGCCATGGATGCCCCTAACTTGCGTGTGGAATGCGCTCTTGGGGGAACTGTTAATGTGCGTTTAGCTTTTTGATAACAGATCTGTATGCACTTAACAATCCATCTGGCTATACCTGATTTGGAAATGGGGTTGCCTTTGTGTTGTGGAGAGAAGGCAACAAACAGTTGTTTAGTCTTTCTAAAATCCTTTGTCCTGTCGATGTAATACAGGAGAGCTCTTTTAACATCTAAGGTGTGCAGTGCTCGGTCTGCCACAGAATCTGGATTTGGGAAGAAAACTGGCAGTTCTATGGTTTGATTAATGTGGAACTGCGACACCACCTTAGGCATGAATTTAGGGTTGGTACGTAGCACTACCCTATTAGCATGAATCTGTATGAAAGGCTCTTGAATAGTTAGGGCTTGAAGCTCACTAACTCTTCTTAGCGATGTGATGGCTACCAGAAAAGCCACTTTCCATGTAAGAAACTGTATCTCACAAGAGTGAAGAGGTTCAAAGGGTGGTCCCATTAGTCTGGTGAGAACTATGTTTAGATTCCAGACAGGTGAAGGAGGGTGTCTGGGAGGGATCACTCTCTTGAGTCCTTCCAAAAAAGCTTTAATGGCAGGCACCCTGAAAAGGGAAAGATGCTGCCTGTTTTGAAGATATGCTGTCATGGCGGCCAAATGTATCCTGATGGAACTATATGCCAGATTGCATCTGTATAGATGCAACAAATAACATATGATGTTTTGCGTGGACGCATCTAGCGGATTAATGTCATTATTGTAACAGTAAATGACAAATCGCTTCCATTTGGCCGCATAGCTCACTGGTTAGAGGCGGCAGACCCGAGAGCAGAGGACGGCCCGGGACCAGGGTTCGATTCCCGGCGCGGCAGGTTTCTGGACCAGGGTCAGCGGACTCGATAATTCTCTCGCCTCGGTGCCCACTCTGATCAGCGATCACACTCGGCAACTCTGGGCACTAGCTTGCCTCATCTTCACTAACGGCCCCACCAGACCGCCGGGGATGCCTGGTCTCACCCTGGAGATACCCATTAAGAGACCATCTCTCAGGGTAGCCAGGAAGGGTTTCGCAGCGGTCGAAGCGCCTTGGGACCCTACGGGTAAGTAGTGCGCTATATAAATGCCAATGCATTTGCATGCATTGCATTTAGCATGCCCTAGTCGTAGGTCGTCTTGCCTCCTTGATGATGTTCATACAGTCAGGGGGCAAGTTGAGGTAGCCAAACTCTATGACCTCAGGAGCCATATTGCAAGGCTCAACTGTTGTGGATCTGGGTGCTGAATGTCTCCATGGCTCTGAGTGAGGAGACTGGGCGTGAGGCGCAGCCGTTGGTGAGGCACCACTGAAAGTTCCAGGACCGTGGCCTGCCTTGCCCACGTTGGAGCAACCAGGATGAGCGTCATGGAGTGCTGCCGCAGTTTGCGTGCCACTAGCGGTATGAGCGGTGCTGGAGGAAAAGCGTACGCAAATCTGCCTGACCAGCTCATCCATATCGCATTGCCCTGAGACTGCGGGTGTGGGAACCTGGCGGCGAAGGTTTGGCATTTTGCGTTTTCCTTTGTTTCGAATAGGTCTATCTATGGATGACCCCACTGCTGGAAATATGGTTGGAGCACCGAGGGGTGTATCTCCCACTCGTGCATCTGATGGCTGTGCCTGCTGAGCAGGTCCGCCATCTGGTTGTCCTTGCCTGGGAGATGTTCCGCCATGAGGAACATGTTTCTTTGAATAGCCCACTTCCACATGCTCTGGGCTAGATGAGACAATTGTGGAGAGTGTGTGCCTCCCTGCTTCTGGATGTTATACATGGCAGTCATGTTGTCCGTCCGGATCAGCACAACTTTGTTGCACAAGTGCAATTTGAATGCCTTCATTGCCATGAAGATTGCCATCAGCTCCAACAGGTTGATATGCATCTTTTGCTGCTGCGTCGTCCATAGTCCCTGCACAGTATAATGGAGGACATGCGCTCCCCAGCCCTGGAGAGATGCGTCCGTTGTCAGCACTATTTGTGGGGCAGGCTCTTGGAAAGGTCGTCCCCTGCAAAGGTTTTGTGTGTTCCACCAATGCAGAGAGTTGTATGCACGACCGGTCACCAACACTAGGTCTTTCAGATGTCCATGAGCCTGGTTCCACTGTCGTGCCAAGCACTCCTGAAGCGGACGCATGTGTAGCCTCGCGTGCGGGACTATGAAGATGCAGGAGGCCATTATACCTATCAGCTGCATGAATACCTGGGCTGGGAGTGAGTGTTGGGGCCTGAATTTCTGAATTAGCAATTGCATGCTGTTGACTCTGGCAGAGTTTGGCTGCGCTGTTGCTGTCAGAGTGTTTTTTTGTCGCACCTAGGTACTGTTGTACATGTGCGGGCTGAAGGTGTGATTTTGGGTAATTCAGTGAAAATCCTAGACTGTGTAGGAGGTGAATTGTGCGGGACATGTGTCTGGCACATTGCTGGGCTGACTTTGCTTGGATAAGCCAGTCGTCCAGGTAAGGATAGACATGGATGTGTTGTCTTCGAAGGTGCGCAGCCACCGTCGCTAAGCACTTGGTGAACATCCTGGGGGCAGTAGTGACCCCGAAAGGCAGGACCTTGAATTGGTAATGCTGGTTGTTGACGGTGAACCTGAGATATTTCCTGTGCCCTGGGTGAATGGGAATGTGGAAATATGCATACTTTAGGTCTAGGGTTGCTAGAAGTCCCCCTGACCGAGCAATGGTAGAACTTGCTGTAAAGTCAGCATGTGAAAATGTTCTGACAAGATGTACTGGTTCAGGGGTCTGAGGTCTATAATGGGCTGGAGAGACCCGTCCTTCTTTGGGATTAAGAAGTACAGTGAGTACACCCCTGTACCCTGCTGTTCTAAAGGCACGAGTTCTATGGCC
Source organism: Lissotriton vulgaris (assembly GCF_964263255.1). Lineage (NCBI taxonomy): Eukaryota > Metazoa > Chordata > Amphibia > Caudata > Salamandridae > Lissotriton > Lissotriton vulgaris. The sequence continues at coordinate 1,149,116,257 of NC_141685.1, read as the reverse complement.
CCTTTTTGCAGCATGCAGATTACTTCTTGCTGCAATAAGTGCATGTGCTCTGCGGAAATAGGACGGTGCCTTGGGGGTATGTTGGGAGGAGTGGAGGTTAGTTCCAGACAATAGCCGTATTGGATAAGTTGTCTCACCCACCTGTCTGTGGTAATGCCTTCCCAGACTGGCAGGAACTGCTGGAGTCTTCCCCCGACTGGTGTTATATGGTCTGGGGGCAGTGACAAGGCGTCACTGTTTATTGGTGGCGGAGGATCTGGCATTATTATTTCCACGTCCTCTGCCTTTGGTGCTGTTTCCACAATATCCACCGCTGTTATTCTTGTTATAGGTGGTCTGCGTGCTCCCCTTGTTGTATTGGGCTTGCTGCGATGCTTGACTTCTAGAGGCTCCCCTGTTACCGGAGCGACGAAAGGAACCGCCCCTGAACTGTTGTGACTGCAGAGCCCCCATGGATTTTGCTGTCTCAGTATCTTTTCTAATCTTTTCAAGGGACGTGTCTACATCAGGACCAAAAACAAAGTCAGGGTTAACTGGCTGAATGAGCAAAGTTGTTTGGATCTCTGCTTTAAAACCAGAGATGCGGAGCCAGGCATGCCGTCTCAGCATTACACTAGTGTTGATGGCCCTAGCTGCTGTGTCTGCTGCATTGAGTGCACACTTGATGGATGCATTTGAAATCAATTTTCCTTCCTGTATCAGCATTTCTGCTCCCTCCTTATAAACATCAGGCAGGTGTTGTAGTAGCTGCTCTAACCTGTCGTAGTGAGCCCTATCATATCTGGCTAATAGGGCCAGTGTATTTGAGATCCTCCAAATATTAGCCGCTTGAGCCGCTACACGTTTGCCAGAAGCTTCCAAGATTTTGGATTCTTTGTCCGGAGGAGGAGCATCACTACTTGTTTGAGAGTTTGCTCTCTTGCGAGCATTAGCCACTACTAAGGAGTCCAATGGGAGCTGGCCTTTAATGTACGTACGGTCCACAGGCGCAGGCCGGTATTTCCTTTCAATCCTTGGGTTTACAACCCTTGCCCTTGTGGTCTCCTTGAAAATGTCAGTAGCATGTTTAAGGACACCCTTTAGCATAAGCAATGTATTTACTGATCTTTCTGAGGTTGAGAAAGTATCAAACAGAAAGTCTTCCTCCACTGGGTCAGCGTGCATTTCCACGTCATGGTTATTGGCTGCCCTTTCAATCAATGCGTTAAACGCCGCCGTGTCTTCAGTAGGCAAGGTTTTGACAGTATAGGACTGAGTATCAGGCGTGGTGTGTGGCTCATCAGGGTCAACAGGTTCAGTCCAGGGTTGAGGTTCCTCCTGATCTGTGTCAGCAGGATAAGTAAATTCATCCTCATTGTATCCCTCCCCCACATCCTCATTGGTGCGTGTGGGAGAATAGGCATAGTGTTGTGCATATGACTCCTATGACTAGGAAGTAGTGTGGCTCACTGGTTAGAGGCGGCAGACCCGAGAGCAGAGGACGGCCCGGGACCAGGGTTCGATTCCCGGCGCGGCAGGTTTCTGGACCAGGGTCAGCAGACTCGATAATTCTCTCGCCTCGGTGCCCACTCTGATCAGCGGTCACACTCGGCAACTCTGGGCATTAGCTTGCCTCATCTTCACTAACGGCCCCCCAGACCGCCGGGGATGCCTGGTCGCACCCTGGAGATACCCATTAAGGGACCATCTCTCAGGGAAGCCAGGAAGGGTTTCGCAGCGGTCGAAGCGCCAGGACGCCTACGGGTAGCAGTGCGCTATATAAATGCCAACACACAACACACAACACACTCCACAGGTTCAAAGAGAACAGGTGAGGTGGCAGAATCCCTTTTGCTTTTGAGAGGGATTTTGTATGACTCCAAAGGATGTTCTGGAGCGATTTTCCGTTTGTGAATGGCTAGTCTGCCAGAATTGGAGTCGATGAACAGCTTCGACTGATTGTCATATGAGGGTGCCTGGAACACCACCTCCTCCTGAATGGACTGAGACCTGGAAAGTACTGATACCTTCTTGGACGTTCCGGTACTCTTCTGTGGCTCGAACGCTGTGGGTCGAGCGGTTGGCGGCAGTCCGTATTTAATTGGTGGAGGAAGCACTGGAGACGAACCGACCTTTTTTGAGGGTGGCGTTGTCTTCGATCCGACTGACTTTGTTGGATCACCAGCTTGCTTGCGGCCTTGCGTCGACTCGAGCTCCTGGTGCGCAGCAGGCACGGTCTTTTGCTTCGACGCGATAAGCTCTTTCTGGTCGGGTTTGTTCTTCGACTCGAAGGCCTTGCTTAACATTGGCTTGGAGGCTGTAAGCTTCGGATCGACAGTCTTTTTAGCCTTGAGTCCTTCGCCAGTGTCGCCATGTTTGGACGTCGACGGCGTGAAAGCGACGTGCTTGACCGTAGAGACAGGTTCCGGCGCCCCGCTCTTCGGGCCGACGCCCCCTTGTGACCCCGAAGGGTCAATAACCCTTTTAGATTTGATCGGAGCCGACAAATCCGAGGCCGTCGATTCGAGGACTGTCTTCAGCAGTTTCGGTTTCGATTTTGCATCTGTCGGTTTCGGTTTCGATTTTGGTGGATCGACCGATGGCTCCTTAGAAGTATTCTTAGCCGGGCCTTGACGCGGGGCTATAGAATGTGGATTAAAATCTTGGCTAAGGCCTTCCGGCAATGCCTCGACCTGAGCCGTAGATAGTACAGTGTCAGTATTGGGCCCCGCGACTGCGGGTGGGCCCTGCTCATCGCTTGAGTCGTCATCGACGGCTCCGATGGCCTCTGCGTCGTCTCCTACCTCGACGACGTCTTCTTCATGGACGTAGTCTTCTTCTTCGTCCACATCGAAGTTAGAGTCTTGCTCCGACGCAGGGTCCGACTGACGGTCAGGATCCTCTTCATCGACGCCTTCATCGTCATCGGCCTCGACGATGTTCTCCGGGTCAGGCGCCGTTTTCTGCGCCGACTGTCGTGCGGCGCGTCGAAGTCGACACGTCTTCTTTGAACGGAACTTGGAACAGGCCATACAGCTGGCCTCGTCGTGGTCCGGAGATAAACATTTATTGCACACTGGGTGCACATCAATGTGAGGGTATTTGGAGTTACAGATGGGGCATCTCTTGAACGGGCTCTGTTCCATCGTCGATCGTTGTGGGGGCCTTTGGGGTCGAAAAGGCAAACGGCCTTCGACGTCCTGTTTGAAGAAATGGATCAAGTACAGGCACCGAACGAGAGACAATACAGACGCCCCGAAGGCCTTTTGGCCTTGCGAAAAGTGTTTTATATTGATTCCGAACTTGAGTCAAGAAAGTACATCCGAACCCAATGGCGGAAAAAAACAATCTGAAGATGGAGAGGATGCCCATGCACACTGTAGTCCAGGGGAGGAGCCACCAATCTCGTGATACTTCGAAGACTCTTCCAGGACAACAATGTGCAATCATCCGGACCCAACACTAGGCGGCGATCTATGCACAGATATGAATTCAGCAGCCCACAAGCCTCGAACCAGGTGTTTCTGCTGTGCATCCAGCTCCTCCTATGAGCGCTGGAGGATGGGTTATTTAGATAACTGAGAGCCGGTCGTAGAGAGTGCTTTCGGCACCGAATGTACTGATGGAGATGAAGGGGTACTTGACATGGAGACGGATTTCAGTGCTGATGTATGTTTTGGTACCAATGTGGGTTTTGGTGTTGGTGCTGAAGGCTCTCCTTGTTTTAAAGGGACCTGAGGCTTGTGTAGGCTCTTCTGGTTCGATGGGCAAGCACAGGGTTCTCTTAAGTCGGTCCTGGAGGGACCATGCCCGATTATTAAGATATCTAAATGGGGGCATGCTAAAAATCTGGCATGGATACAGCCTTTCAGGACCGACAATGGAGAGTCCTGGATAAGCTGGATCAGTGCCTGGAGAAGGGAGCACTGTTGTCTCCGAAGCCTTTGGTTAGTGCAGACCATGGCCCAAAGACGTAGGTGGCTTGACTGGCTGTTTTGAAGACACTGGGATTGACACCTAACCCCTTTGGGGCAGGGCTCTGCTTCAACTCGGAGCAATAGTGCTGGCCTAAGTTGTGTGTTGATGCCACTCTCACTCACGACTGGAGTCGTCTTCCGCGGCTGCTAGGCACCCGAATCAATACAGTCCAAATCTTTGAACTCAGAGGATAAGGCTGCGTCCAGGCTGGGGGAAGGCTGGAGGGACTGTGCCTCCGAGGGGCTGGCTTCTGTCTGCTATATTCCTGCCATGTTCCTGGAAGATGTCAGTCTGACTCCTGCCTCAGTATTCTCTGATGTGCCCATTTCTGATTTTGGTGTCAGAGAGTCTACTTCATCTGGAAGTGAAGCAGGCCTCACACATGGTATTGTCACGGCCTGGGTAAAGGCAGATATTGCAAACCTGGTGATGGTCGATCCACAAGAATTAGGATAGGCACTGGAGACAGTACTGGAAGGGCTTTTTTTCCATCACTGTGAGTGTATTCTTGAGGCAGTCTTCAAGGCAAGGGGCGGATGCGCCGGTGAGAACACAAAGCCTTGGTAGTAAGGTTTTGAAAGAAGGCCTATGTTCATTCAAAGTCATCTGAAAAACTGAGCAAGTCGAAGATCTGTCACTGATCCATTAGGGCTGCAGCATGTATTATGCCACCCTAACGGAACCCCCCCCCCCCCCTACAAACTGCATGCAGGCTGCCATTGTAGACTGGGTGTCATGGTGCAAATTGAGCAAAAACATGACATGGCACACTCACTGTGTGCCATGCCAAAGTCATTTCAGGCTTCAATAGATCTACTCACCCACTTGCTATGGCGAGTCTGATTTTTATCAGGTCGAGCTATTTATAGTACGTTCCTATCCATTCTGACGAGTGAACAAACTGCAAAGGAACAGGTGTTTTGTTCATTCAGATAATGAATGAACAATAAAGACGCCTTTAAAGCTTTTTTTTTTATTTTGACACATTTGCTGTCTGTTAAAGGACAGAAGTCAAATGCCAGTTTGTCTTTTTATTAATTGCTGCTTATCTTGGGTTTACTTTCCTTTCTCTTATTAGAGTTAGAGGTTTTTGTCAAGTGATCTTACAATCCTTGTGAAACAGAAGATAGTAAGTTTTTTTTGCAAATATTTCAAAATATATATATAGGAATTACACCACCGCTTAATTCGGAAGTGTGGTGCAAACAAAGATTTAAATAGGAGCAAAACATATCAGAACACTTTGTGATGTGCAAAGGAAAAATATTTGCAGAAACTATTTTTAAACACTGTACACTATATAGTTGTAACTACAATGCAAATTGTGAGGGGATTGAGGCAAAGCAGATTGTGATATAAATTACTCCACTAAAAGATAGGTGCAGTTTACTAGGTGCTAAGGACCGGAGACTCAATACCCCTAAGCCTCCAGATATACACAAAATCTCTCAATTCCAAAACACAATAGTCCAGCACACATGGTTTGAGTTCATAAGTAAATATACAGCGATTTTCCAAAAACAAGCCTTGATACAGCTTAAACATTCATTTCACATAATTCGATCTCATGATCAGACAAAAGGGCAATTCAGCAGAGTTCTTAAATTCTTTATTGATTACTTTTTTTCTCTCTGACAAGGTAAAACCGTTGCCAACGTGTTTCGTCCTTGCAGACTTCTTCAGGGCTACAAACAATATACATATATACAAATTACTTTACAAAAATTATTACATCTTCACTTTACAATCATTATAAAATAAACATTCCATTTATTCAGAAAAAACATACCCATTGTATTATACAAAATTCATGTTGCATTTCATTTTCTATTAGCACAGGTGTATGTAGGACGAAGTATTTCAGATATAGTTCTCAAAGCAATACTGCATTCAAAACATTTCTACTGACTTTGCCACATTTCATATAGTCTTAAAATACATCCACAGTATATTAGGGAAACATTCCTCCATTACCCCAGATTGATGCTCCCTAACATATACAATGATGTAACGATTCTTAGCAGAAACAAAACACAGTCTCCTATCATGAGTAGGATTATAGCGTAGCGCAGTTTCTCCTTTTGTTATGCAGTTGCGCAAGTTACTTACCTCCTGTAACAATATATCTGTAAGAGTCATTAGTTAGTGATAGATTCCTTACCTTAGAATTACGTCCAGGCATCAGACAGGATCCGGAAAGTTTTCGTCAGCAGTACCCCTGCGCGTCGGAAGGTGGAGTCATACTGTTCTGTGTCCGGAGTATGCGTCATGATCTTCGGTATGACGTAGAGGCAGCTACTTAGACCCCGCCCTCACACGCTAACGTCAGTTCTGTACACGACTTTCCGCGCCAGGAACTCAGAGCCATACAAGATACTGACCACTGGTGCATTGAAACTAGGACCCTGAAAGGGATGACCTTAACCCTAGTAATCAGTTTACAGAACAGGGAGGATGGGTGGGGCGGTAAGGAATCTATCACTAACTAATGTCTCTTACAGATATATTGTTACAGAAGGTAAGTAACTTGTGCATCTGAAAGAGACACGTTAGTAATAGATTACTTACCTTAGAATAGATACCCCAGCAATACCAACCCCGGTGGTGGGTCTGCGAACCAAAATCACACCAGAAAGTCCAAAAAAGCAGTCTCTCTGGACCTGGCTGTCAAGGAAATAATGCTTAGTAAAAGTGTGCAGCGAGACCGACGTGGCTGCCTGACCGATGTCTTGCAGGGAGACACCACGTCCCAATGCAGTAGTAGCTGCTGTCGCCCTGGTAGAATGGGCGCATAGTTCCATCGGAGGTTCAATTTTAGCCAGAGAATAACCAGCTTTTATACACAAGACGAGCCCGCAGGAGATAGTCCACTTGTTTACAACCCAGCCTTTCTTGGCGCCTACGTACCCAACAAAGAGCTGGTCATCCACCCCGAACTGTTGTGTGCAAGCTAGTTTAAATGGGAGGCAACATATAAAGAACAGAGCAAAGTGTAAGCATTCAATGAGACAACATATCCAGATGCTGTTATTCGTCTTTTTATTTTCAGCTGTGCAAAGTATGCAGATGATGAAACCAGCCAATGAGTTTCACCCAAACATGGGCTTCTTCAGGCCAAAGAAAAATATTTGGCGATGAAAGTAATCCTTCAATTGTAGTCAATATTGCGGCGAGAACTGTTAATTCTGAATGGTGAATAACAAAGCTCTCTGGTAGGAGGGGGATTCTCACTGAGTAAACCTGAATCCCATGTGAACAGTGACATGTCCGGAGGCCGTCTTTCAGGCAGTTGAGTTAGCTCTACTGCCAAATATTTTTCTTTGCCCTGAAGAAGCCCATGTTTGGGTGAAACGCTTTGGCTGTTTTCATCATCTGCATACTTTGCACAGCTGAAAATATAAAGACGAATAGCGGCATCTGGATATACACAACCGTGTCCGGTTGAACGACAGAAAAGGAGGTTTACAGGAAAGAGCCTGGAGCTCACTCACGCGCATAGTGGAGGTGATGGCAACCAGGAAAGAAGTCTTTAAAGTCAGTAAACAAAGAGGACAGTTGTGAAGCGGCTCAAAGGAGCGCACATCAAATACGTAAGAACCAGATTCAAGTCCCACTGCGGCATAACAAACGGAATAGGAGGGAAAAGGTGAGTAATGCCTTTGAGAAGGAAAATGCTACTTACCAGTATGCATCTGTTCTTGGCATGTAGACATGCAGAGTCCTACACTTAGCAATAGATCGCCACCTGGTGTTGGGCTCGGATGATTGCAGGTTGTTGTCTTCTTGGAAGAAGTCTTTGTAGTCACGAGATAGGTGACTCCTCCCTTGGACAATACTGCGCATGGTCATCGACTTCATCCTCAGATTGTTTTTCGCCATGATGGGAAATGATGGAGTTAGTAGAAGTAAAGATAAAGGATGTCCATGCGTTTGCATCTAATTAAGATGAGTACTGGAACGGACACAAGTCCCGGGGAGGCGGGAGGGCGTGTAGGACTCTGCAGCTCTACATGCCGAGAAAAGATGCATACTGGTAAGTAGCATTTTCCGTTCGAGGCATATGAGCTGCAGATCCTACACTTAGCAACGATTGTGCAGCAGTGTCTACCCTAGCGGTGGTCGCTTGTATCCATTGCAGCATACTGAAATAGTGTTTGAAGAACAGCTTGGCCCACTGCAGCTTGCTGCTTGGCTTGCACATCAACAAAATAGTGTTTAGTGAAGGTGTGTACTGTAGACCATGTTGCTGACTTGCATATGTCCTCTAGTGGTATGTTTCCTAAGAAAGCCATAGAGGCTCCTAGTTTGCGAGTGGAGGGTGCTCTAGGAGGAACTGTTAGTGTACGTTTAGCTTTTTGATACCATATTTGAATACACTTTACAATCCATCTGGCAATTCCTCCTTTAGAGATGGGATTGCCTTTGTGTGGGGGAGAGAAAGATACAAATAGTTGTTTTGTCTTTCTGAAGGATTTAGTCCTGTCTGTGTAATATAGTAGAGCTCTTCTAACATCTAAGGTTTGTAAAGCCCTTTCTGCAACAGAGTCCGGTTTTTGAAAAAACACTGGTAACTCTACTGATTGGTTTAGGTGAAAAGGAGTAATCACTTTTGGTAGGAATTTAGGATTGGGTCTAAGAACCACTTTGTTAGGATGTATTTGAAAAAATGGTTCTTCTATTGTGAATGCTTGTATTTCACTGACTCTTCTGAGAGAGGTAATGGCAACAAGGAAAGCATTTTTCCATGTTAGAAATTGCAGTTCACACTTATGTAATGGCTCAAAAGAGGGGCCCATGAGTCTTGTAAGGACCACATTTAGATTCCATACTGGTGCAGGTGGTAACCTAGGTGGGATTATTCGTTTTAATCCTTCCATGAATGCTTTTATTGCAGGTACTCTAAAGAAAGATAGATGTTGTCTTTTTTGTAAATAGGCTGCAATTGCTGCTAGATGCAGGCGTATGGAAGAATAAGCCAAATTGGACCTTTGTAGGTGTAGAAGGTAGCAAATGATATTTTGGATGGAAACATCCAGTGGATCAATGTTATTGTTGTTACAGTATATTGCAAATCTTTTCCACTTAGCAGCATAACATGCTCTGGTAGTGGGTCTTCTAGCTTCTTTAATGATATTCATACAGTCTGGTGGTTAGTTTAAGTAACCAAACTCTAGGACTTCAGGAGCCAGATTGCCAAATTCAGTTGGCTTGGTTCTGGGTGCCTTATTTCTCCATGGTTCTGTGTTAGCAGGGATGGCGCGAGCCGTAATTTCTGATGTGAAACCAGATACAGCAGCGTGGTGAACCACGGCTGGCGTGCCCATGTGGGGGCCACTAGTATTAGTTTGAGAGACTGTTGTTTGAGCTTGCGAACTACTAGTGGAATGAGTTGGAGAGGCGGAAAAGCGTACGCAAATCTGCCTGACCAGTTCATCCATATTGCATTCCCCTCAGACCGTGGGTGTGGGAACCTGGCGCTGAAAGTTGGGCATTTTGCATTTTCATGGGTGGCAAACAGGTCTATCTGTGGCTTTTCCCACATTTGGAAGAATGGTTATAGAACTTGTGGGTGTATCTCCCATTCGTGAATCTGTTGTGACTGACGACTCAACAGGTCTGCTATCTGATTGTGAATTCCTGGAAGGTGTTCTACTGTCAGATGTATGTTTTGAGGGATGGCTCATCTCCAAATGTTCTGTGCAAGCTGGGACAGTTGCAGAGAGTGTGTCCCCCCCTGTTTTTGTATATAATACGTGGCTGTCATATTGTCAGTCCGGACTAGGACAGCTTTGTTTTGTATTTGTACTTGAAAAGTTTTGAGTGCTAGGAAAATTGTTAGCAACTCCAAATGGTTGAGGTGGAACTGTTTGTTGATTGTTCCACTGACCTTGTGTGGTATAATGCAAGAGATGGGCTCCCCATCCTGTGAGGGATGCATCTGTCATTAGTACTATCTGTGGAACAGGGTCTAGGAACGGCCGTCCCTTTGTTATGTTTTTGGTGTTCCACCATTGCAGAGAGTGATATGTACGGCTGTCTACCAACACCAGGTCTGTGAGCTGACAGTGAGCCTGATTCCATTGTTGTGCTAGACATTCTTGTACTGGGCGCATTTGCAGTCTTGCGTGAGGAACTATAAAGATGCAAGACGCCATCATGCCTATTAGTTTCATAAACACTCTGGCTTGGAGAGAGTGCTGGCATTGAAAAAGGGAGACTAAGTTCTGAATACTTTGAATCCTGGCTTGACTGGGATACGCTAAAGCTGTAGATGTGTCTATGGTAGCTCCTAGATATTGATGAACGTGCGAAGGCTCTAGGTGTGACTTGGTGTAGTTTATCGTAAATCCTAAGTCAAACAATGTGTGAATTGTTTGTTTTGTGTGCTGTACATATTGGTTGAACGATGTTGCTTTTATGAGTCAGTCGTCTAGGTAAGGGAAGACATGTATTTGTTGTCTTCTGAGATGAGCTGCTACTCCTGCTAAGCACTTTGTAAACACTCGTGGTGCTGTTGTGACCCCGAATGGAAGGACTTTGAACTGATAGTGTTGTCCTTGTATGATAAACCTTAGATACTTCTTGTGCGCAGGATGTATAGGAAGGTGAAAGTAAGCGTCCTTTAGGTCTAGTGTGGACAGAAAATCTTCCTGCTGTAGTAATGGGAGTACTTGTTGTAAAGAGATCATGTGAAAATGATCTGATTGTATGTAGTGGTTGAGGGGCCTGAGGTCGAGAATTGGTCTTAATGTCCCGTACTTTTTGGGAATTAGGAAGTACAGGGAGTAAACTCCTATTCCTTGTTCTTCTAAAGGAACTACTTGAAAAGCATCTTTTTGTAGAAGTGCTAGAACTTCCTGTTGAAGCAGAGTTATATGGTCTGTGGACATTGGACGCTGCCTGGGTGGTATGTTTGGGGGGGTTGCTGTGAGTTCTAGGCAGTAACCATGTTGGATAATTTGTCTTACCCACCTGTCTGTTGTGATGGAGTTCCAGACAGGTAGGAACTGTAAAAGCCTTCCCTCTACAGGAGTGGAATGTTGTAGGGGAGGCAGAGGGAAGTCACTGTTTGGGAGTGGAAGAGGAGCAGTTGTTGTTATTACCTCTGCCTCTTCCCTTGTTGTTGTTGCCTCTTTATCCTCCTCTAAAATATCCTTTATTAGAGGAGGTCTGCGTATTCGTTTTAAAAGATGATGTGGTCTCTGTACCGGTTTGCTTTGCGCCTCCTCTATAGAAGGGGGGCGAAAAGAACCTTTATTTTGGGTGGATTGTAACGCACCCATAGACTTAGCTGTGTCTGTGTCCTTTTTTATTTTCTCTGGTGTGTTGTCTACCTCCGGCCCAAACAACTGATTTTGATTAAAGGGCCGGTTTAGGATGGTAGTCTGTACTTCTGGTTTAAAACCTTAGATGCGTAACCATGCATGACGTCTGAGAATCACACTAGTATTGACTGCTCTGGATGCTGTGTCAGCTACATCTAGTGTGCATTTAATTGAGGCATTAGATATTAGTTTGCCTTCTTGTAAAAGCTCTGCTGCCTGATCTTTGTATTGATCAGGGAGATGTTCCATTAACTTTTCTAGTTGGTCGTAGTGAGCCCTGTCATAGCGTGAAAGTAAAGCTTGTGTGTTTGCTATTTTTTTTCCTGACTCATCAATAATTTTTGATTCCTTATCAGGCGGGGGGGTGTCACCAGAAGTTTGGGAGTTTGCTCTTTTACGTGCATTTGACACTACCAAAGAGTTTAGAAGCAGATGTCCTTTAATATAGACCGGATCAGCTGGTGCTGGTCTATACTTTTTCTCTACTCTGGGATTTAGCACTCTACATCTTACTGGATCTTTAAAAATATCTGGTGCATGTTTAATAACCCCTTTGATCATAGGTAATATTTGAGTAGACCTTTGTGACTGCTGAAAAGTGTCTAGTAAGAAATCCTCCACAATGGCATCGGAGTGCATTGACACCCCATGGTAAAGGGCAGCTCTATTTAATAAATGATTAAAACCAATACTATCTTCTGTAGGGGAAGGTTTTGTTGGGTAGTACTGAGGCTCAGGGATGTCTGGTGTAAAACCGTATGCCTCGTCCTCCTTGGGATATTGTGGGCTGACATCCTCATCTAAAGGGTATGTTACATCATTGCCTCCACCTAAATCATACTCTTCGTCAGTGTGGTGTGATGATGCAGGAGATTGAACTGGAGAAGTTATAGGTTCAATGTAAGGATTAGGAGAGGAAGAAGGTGAAGGAGAGGAAGGATGCATTGGAGAAGTTGCACAGTCCTCCTTTTTGGCAGGAACCACAGGTGGAAGTGGTGTGTCTGCTGGTCTTTTCTTATATGGAATTGCTTCCACATGTCCAGTTTTTGGATTAATATAGACCTTTTTCTGTTTAGGATCTGGTTTAAACAATTCTTCTTGTTCCACAATCTTCTTTGGCGTCGATTTTTTCGGTGCCAATAGAGGTTGATTAGTGTTCTTTGCCTTGTGAGGAGTGATCGAGTCCTGTGACAATTTCTTTGGTGCCGAAGGTGTTTTAGGCTTGTCTGTATCATGCCTTGGAGACTTTGGTACCGATTTTGTAGATTTCGGCGTGGAGACAGGTTTTGTTGGGCCTGCGGCGCCGGAATCTGGCTTCGCTTCTTTATTTTTGGAACCGGAGGGTTTCGGAGTCGAATCTTTCGGGTCCGGTACGGTTCTTGGCTTTGGCACCGATGTGTCTTTTAGTTCAGGTGCCAAAGAGTCTCTGGTTTTGGGCACCGAAGGTTGTTTTGGCTTCGTGTCGAAGAATCCTTCGGTGTCGAAGGATATTTCGGTGCCAATGGAGGAGGTGGAATTGGCATGTGATGTTTTTTCGGCGCCGAGGCACCGGAAGGCGTAGTCTATTTCCTCGGAGCCGAGCCCGAAGGCGGGGCATCAATGGGTAAATTTCGGTCTCGACTGGGCCCCATGGGTGGAGTGCCGCCCGCTGCCTTTGTCTTGGGTATTGTATGTTGTGCGGGGGCAGTGGTACTCACAGGTTGTCGAGATGGAATCGAATCATCCGAGTCCTCTGCCCCCGATATGATCCGAAGATCAGGCGAGTCTTCCTCGGCGACGAGTGGAGACTCGTCTTCGGAGAGATCTTCGATTGGATCTTCGTCCTCGGAGACGTCTTCTTCGACGATCTCCTCAAAGATGGCCTCCGGTGCTGGCGCTGATCTTCTCATTTCGTGACGACGGGCCCTCCGATCCCGAATAGTTTTCTTTGATCGAAAGGAGGCACAGGCTGTGCAGGTCGACTTGTCGTGTTCTGGCGAGAGACCGAGGTTGCAAACCTCGTGATGGTCGCTATGAGGGAATTTTGCTCGACATACCGGGCATCTCTTGAATGGAGTTCTGTCCATGAGGCGTAGGCCGTACGGCGCCGATAGGCCCAACGGCCCGCATCGACGCACCGGAATGTAGCTGGTGATGTCGAAAAGTCTATTCTATGTCGAAATAAGTTTATCTAAAGTTTCTCGCTTCGAAAAAATGCAATAAAAGTCTTTTCTAGCCAGAGAGGAAAACTTTCATCCGAACCCAGTGGCGGAAAAACACAATCTGAGGATGGAGTCGATGACCATGTGCAGTATTGTCCAAGAGAGGAGTCACCTATCTCGTGACTACAAAGACTTCTTCCAAGAAGACAACAACCTGCAATCATCCGAGCCCAACACCAGGTGGCGATCTATTGCTAAGTGGAGAATCTGCAGCTCATATGCCTCGAACATCTATTTACGAAAGGGGACTTGAAAAGAGAGGGCTGATCAGGGAGCCTAAGAAAGACCGAAATTGCTGAACGGTAGCCCTTAACAGTCCCCAGAGCAGAGCCCTGCCGGACCAAATAAATAATGAACAAGAGGACTTCTGAAAGAGGGGCAGAAAGGGGATCTACAGCCTTTGCTGTGCACCATGCCACAAATGTGTTCCGCCTACAGGTTTATACCGATTTAGTGGTGATGCCTGGCTGCCAGGATGTTATCACAGACGTCAGGAGGTAAGTCAATAGGAGTTAACTGTTGCCGCTCAATCTCCACGCAAGGAGGAGGAGGCTAGGCAGGTTTGGGTGGAGGACCGTCCCCTGCTGCTGCGACAGAAGTTCCTCCTGAAGAAGCAGTTGGATCGGGGGATCCACGCTCATACCGAGTAGCTCAGGATACCAAACTCTTCGTGCCCAGTCCGGGGCCACAAGACTGACTGGGGGCTGGTTGCGCCTGATATTCTTCAACACTCTGGGTAGGAGTGGTATAAGCGGAAATGCGTACAATAGACCACAACTCCACTTGTGACGAAAAGCTTTGCTAAGCGAGTGCCGCCTTGGAAATTTCAATGTGCAGAACTGCTGACATTGCGCGTTCTCTTTAGTGGCGAATAGATCTAACCAAGGCTTTTCCCACTGTTGAAAAAACCATGCGCCACCTCCGAGTAAAAACGCCTTTCGTGATCCATCATGAACCTGCAGCTGAGTTCGTCTGCTCTGGAGTTCAACAAACCTGCCAAGTGTTGAACCACCAAGAAAATGCCTTGATGTTCCAGCCATGTCTACAAAAGCAGAGCCTCCTGACATAGGGTCCATGACCTCACCCGCCTTGCTTGTTGCAGTATCGCATGGCGTGGGTGTTGTCTGAACACCTGCACTACTCTCCCATTGACAGAGGGAAGGAATGCCTTCAGTGCAAGTAGGATCGCCCGGAGCTCCAGAAGGTTGAGATGGAGCCTGGACTCGGCCAGAGGCTTCGGATCTCCGCCTCTCCCATGAGCCGGCCCATCCCAGGAGGGACGCATCCGACACCACTGTGTGCTCCGGTTGGGGAAGGGAGAGTGATCTGTTGCTCACCCAGTACTGTTTCGTGAGCCACCACTGCAACTGTCGTGCAGGGCCCACCGAGATCTGGACGTACTCGGACAGGTCCCCTTGATGCTGCGCCCACTGGAACTTCAGGTCCCACTGCAGAGTCCACATATGCCATCTGTTATGATTAGTCATCAGGATGCAGGAGGCCATGAGACCCAGCAGCCTCAAGGTCATCCTGACTGAAACCCAGGACAAGGTCCAAAAGGTTGAAATCATAGACCTAATGTCCCAGCCTCGCTGTTCAGGAGGATAAAACCGAAACTGCCCGTGTCCAGAACTGCTCCGATAAAGAGGAGCTTCTAAGAGGGAATCGGGTGCGACTTAGACACGTTGATGGAGAACCCCAGCAAATGCAGGAGAACAGCCGTAGTCTGGAGGTGGGAGACGACTGCCGTGGGCGAGCCTTTAACAACCAGTCGTCGAGATAGGGAAGACTGAAATCCCTGATCTGCGCAGATGAGCTGTGACCACCTCCATCACTTTTGTGAACACCCGAGTGGCGGTGGTAAAGCCAAAACGGAGCACGGTGAACTGAAAGTGCTTGTGGCCTGCCGTGAACCGCAGGTAACGCCGGTGGGCCAGCAGGACGGGGATATGAAAATAAGCGTCCTGCAAGTCCAACTCTACCCTCCAGTCTTGTGAGTCCAGGGCAGATAAGACCTGAGCCAGTGTTAGGATCTTGAACGTCTCCTTCCGGAGGAATCATTTGATGTTCCGCAGGTCTAAGATAGGAAGCAGGCCCTTGTCCTTCTATGGAACCAGGAAGTAGTGGGAGTAACAACCACTACCTACTTCTGGCATCGGAACACGCTCGATGGCCCCCTTGGCCTAGAGGGCTGCGACTTACAGCTGGAGAAGTGCCAAGTGATCCCCCGACATGCGGTGGTCCTGAGGTGGCATGGCTGGAGGGGTGGTCTCGAAGGGGACGGAGTAGCCCCTTCGGACAATCTTTAAAACCCACCTGTCCGTAGTGATGGTGCGCCAACTGGGGAGGTGATGGAGAATCCTGCCGCCCACCGGTGTCTGGCGGGCCTTAAACATCGGACTAGAAAGGTTTGGAGGCAGTGGTGGCAAAGGAGGTAGTGGACTGACCCGCCCGCTGGCCCCATGACCCACTTCGGCGGGTCCCACGTCCATGGCTGCGCCAAGACTGTTGCTGCGCAGGCCTGTGGCTTTGAAATGAACGTGTCTGGGCACCCCTTCCTTAGCCACGACAGGAGCGAAAAGCAGACCCGGAAGGAGTGCACGTGGCCTAAAGACCCAAGGACTTGGCCGTAGCCCGCGAGTCCTTAGAGAACTCCAAAGCACTAGCTGCCTTGTCTCCAAAAAGGCGAGTGCCATTAAAGGGCATGTCCATTAGAGTGTTCTGGACATTCCCTGAAAAGCCAGTGGTCCTCAGCCAGGTGTGACGGTGTAGCACCACGGACGTGGAAATCACTCTGCTCAGCGAGTCGGCAGTGTCAAGGCAAGGCCACAATGAATTGCGAACTTGGCTGCATCTCTCCTCTCAGCAATAGCTTGGGAGAGCACCGTCCGGGCCTACTCCGGACACTGAGGCAGCACCTGCGCCACCGTATCCCACACAGAATGGGAATAACGGCCCAAAAGGCATGCAGTGTTCACAGACCGCAGCCCTGAACTGGCAGAAGACAACATCTTCTTCCCAAACTGCTCTAGTTTCTTGGAATCCCAGTTCGTAGGTGTGGGAGGGAATGCGGTTCGGAACGCAGAGGCTTAGACAACCGAGCTCTCAGGGGTAGGGTGTTGGGAGAGGAAAATGGGGTCGTCCGGGCGATGGCGTTGGGCCACGTTCCTATCCATAGAAGCCCCTGTATTGGGCCTGGACCAGTTGCCCAAAAGGACGTCTGAAAGTGCATTAAAAAAAGGACAGCAGCGGCTCCGCAGAGGAAGCCGCCGGCCGAAGCACTTCTGTCAGGAGGTTAGTCCTGACAGCCACTGCAGGGAGCTCAAGGTGGAAAGCCTCTGCTGCCCTACGTAACACCACTGAATAAGTGCAACCCTCCTCCATAACCAAGGTAGAAGGAGACAGTGCGCCAGGTTCTGGTGAGAAATCCAGATCACCGGCATCCTCCAAGTCCTCTGCCCAGTCCGGTTCTAACTGGCATTGGGCCGCAAGACGGTCTTCAGACCCCTCCCAGTCCTCCCCGTCCTCCATAACCTGCGGGGAAGGTGAGAAAGATGGAGGAGGATGGAGATGGCGATACAAATTCCCCATTGGTGTCGGAAACAGCGTTGATTGACACCGATCCGGCACCGTCTCCACGTCGGGGTGGAAGCCGGGGACGACATTGGTCGGGTAGCCCGCCGACACCGATGTCGTAGACGTCGATGGAGATCGTACGAGGTCAACCGACATCGGCTGCGATCCTTGCATGGATCCATGGGGGTCTCGCGGCACAAGGCCGGAGACGAAGGTGCTGGGCTGGAGCCGTCGACTATGTCGGGGCTGGAGCCGCCGCCAAAAAACGGGCAGGACCCCCAGTCAGGCCCATGGGGCCAGACAGGCCAAAGAGGAGGGCCATGGCTGACAGAAATTCCTGCACCTGGGCTGGAGTCGCCGACGGACCCGGGAAGGGCAGGTAGACTGACAGCGACTGCGTAGCTCTGCCGGAGCACCGGGGGAAGCAACACCCGCACCCTGAGCCCGGGAATGCAAAAAGCAACGTCGCTTCTTTGACTTCTTGTGCTTCATCTTACCTGACCCTGAGTGCGAAGGCTTCGTTGAACGATGGTGGCAGCTCCGCGACCGGTCCCTCGACCCCCCACCAGACCGGGACCTTGAATGGCACGTGGCAGACTCCCAGGCCTCAAGCAACTTTCAGGACCACTCCCACAAAGTTTTCGGAGCCATGGTCCAGCAAACGGGGCTCAACGCGGAGTCATGGGCACGTCCAAGGCAGTAGAGACACTAGCGGTGGGGGTCCGTCACAGACATCATGCAAGGACAAACATCGCAAGACTTTAAACCCGGCATCCCTATACACTAAGAGTCAAAGACTCAAAAGACAGACTAAAGTCCCAAAAAACTCAGTCAAAAATTGACTGGGGGTACTGCTCTCTCCGAAAAAGAAAGAATTGACATCAGCATGCTAGGGCGGCGTCTAAGTAGCTGCCGCGACGTCATCCCGGCGATCACGACGCCTACGACGGATGCGGAGCCGCACAACGCCACCTTGTAGTTAAAGAGCTACTTTTGAAGTCTGGCATCCTATGATGACCTCCAACTATTACCATTTTAATTGATTTTAGTGTATTATTTTACTCTAGCTTTAATGTCGGATGGTCCTGCATTTGCCTGCTTCTCTTCTGTTCTGCAATCTTGCTGTCTTTCAGTGGGAGCTGTTATGGAGTGGAACAGTCTTGCCAAGAGCAGAGCGTGTGGGATGTGTATTTGAAGGTGTGCAGTTGTGCAGGAATGTGTATTGTATTGTGCATTGGTGAAAATTAGGAGTTCTTACTATTTGCGGTGACCATTCTGTTTTCTGACTTTACCTTGCTTTATGGTAGTGCTGAATATTGCCTTTGACATGCTCTCATGTCATCTTGCTTTTCAATTCCATCTTGCTTTGGGCCTTTCTGTCCTGCATGAAGCTGAAGAGGACATGTTTTGCTTTCACTTGTTTTCTGCACTCTGTGTGCTAGTAGAAACCGGTTCTTATCGGAGGAATGTACAGGCTCCTTCTCGAAGTCATAGCAAAGGCCTGATCAACCGATGCTGTGTCCTTGGCACGGAGTGGTACGGAATCTGATGGGAAAAGGAGGCGAGGCTTGCTAGAAGCTTCGACCAACGTTTCCACTTTTATTAAAAGGGGGAGCCTCCACTGGTCTGGTGGAAGTGGAAGTTTGGGAGTTTGGATTCAGAGTGAGGGCAGACGTGTATATCTCGGATTGAATGTCACGAAGTCCTGGTGCTCCAACGCTTCGCAGGGGCAGTACTGACGAATGTCCCGATCACCCTTCCACCGGTACCCTCGCTTCAAGAACAAGACCACCAGCAGCAGGGAAAGGGGAAGTGGACAGAGAAGAGAATACCTGTACTTCGACTGGCACCTCTATCTTCTAGTGACTGCTATATTTCTTGCTGTCTACTCTGAAGGTGCCTAATACACAGAAGGGAGAGAAGCAGAGAATATACCACAAACCTTTCTTCACTATGCAGACTGTTCTTAAAAGGGTAACAAAAGTTTTCCTACCAGTTTCAGCCCAGGTATTTGCCTCTCTTCTATATGTGTATTGTTTATCTGGCTGAGCTTCCTGCAGTGAAGACATATGCGTACATTAGAATCTCTACCCCAGATAATTCCTCCCACACTCTCTCACTCTCCCTCTGACTGAACTAGTACCTGTGAAGCCTTTTGCCAGACTTGGTCTCGGGGGTTCTATGAAGAGATGTTATTCTTGGAAGCGGTACAAGAAATAGTTCAACAGAATTTCCGTAGCACGCAAAAAGGATACAGGAAGGTACAAAGGGGAGGAAAGGAAAGGAAAAACGCAAGGGGGAATGTCCGGGGGGAATACGAATGCTGGACAATTTAGTTCTTGTACTTGACGGCTTGACGTGAAGATATAACACCTTACTAGTAGAATTCAGGAACCTCTTCTACTGGATACTCAACTATGACGAGTCTTGTCGAGTCTTCTTGGAAGCAAGTCTCTTCAGGAAAACGGCTATGATATCTGGTTGACAGTTGACACCGCTCAAAGACAGCGGCCGAAAACTTCGTCAGGACTGTGGTACCTCTCTGAACTGTGAAAGCACACTGTGGGAATTTATATTACTAAAGTCTCTGTATTCCCAGTTACTATGACTCTCTGACTTCCTACTATAATTGCTGTAATTCTCCCGTCATGAATAGTTGACGCGGAGCAGCGACAAGGAAAAACTTCTCGAACGGAATCTTCGTTGAAGTGCGCAGTTAGAAGCGCGCGACTTCCAGAATCCCACTAGAAGGCGCACTTCTCAAATACTCTAAACGGGACATTGAGCGGCCATCTTAGGGAGGGGAACTATGTACAGTCTTATCAGTTCTCTTGTTCAATGACTCGGATTACCTCCGGAATTTCTCAGCATACCAGAGGAGCAAGGGAACCAAACATTAGCTTGTGTAGAGCGGGGCAATGACAGGGATTTAGATAACTGTCTTGAGGAAACTACAGTAGACACTCGATGAATCCTGACAGTACCCCCTCTCAAGGACCGATTCATCAGTCCTGGTTTGTGTGGAAATCTGGAGTGAAAACGTTTCAGCAGTTGGGGAGCATGGATATTACTAACAGGTTCCCAGGACCTTTCATCTGGGCCAAAACCCTTCCAATCCACTAAGTATTTCAATTTCCCCTTACGGTACTTGGAATCTAAAATATCCTTAACCTCATATTCTGTGTGTCCTTGAATGTTTAGTGGATCTGGAGGTTTCATGAGTCGTATAGGTGATTGAATCTTTTTCAGCAAGGATACATGGAAAACTGGATGCACCCCAATCTTGGTCGTAAGTTTCAATTTAACAGTAACTGGTCCTAACACCTTCTCTATGGTATATGGGCCCACAAATCTGGGTTGAAACTTCCTGTTTCCCTTCAAATGTAAATTCTTAGTGGATAACCACACCTGATCTCCTTCTTGGTACTGTGGGGACTCTTGTCTGTGTGAATCTGCAAACTTCTTATAGGACGCCTTAGCTTTCTCTAAATTCTTCTCAGCTGATTTGTGCAACGATCTCAAATCTAAAAGGGCTCTCTTGGCTGCTGGGACATCTAACTCCTCTTGCGTAATCATAAAGTTAGGATGTCTACCAAAGTTTAAATAAAACGGAGAGTAGCCAGTAGACGCACTCTTCGCATTATTGCAAGCAAACCCTGCCATCCACAACTTTTCTGACCATTCCCCACCTTGATCCAACAGAAATAACCTCAAGTACTGTTCTAATTCTTGATTTATCCTTTCTGTCTGTCCATCGGATTCTGGGTGATAACTAGTAGACAATCTACCCTCAATTCCCATCCCCTTTAGGAAGGCCCTCCAGAAGTGAGAAATGAATTGGGGACCTCGATCTGAGACCACAATCTTAGGGACACCATGAATCTTTACTATATTCTCACCAAATACTTTAGCTAACTGGACTGCGGTTGGAATTCCTGACAGAGGAACGAAATGACTCATCTTGGTGAAGGTATCCACCACCACCAAGATGGTATCAAATCCCTTGCTTAACGGTAGGTCTACTATGAAATCCAAAGAAATTGTATGCCATGGAGAAGTGGGAGTAGGCAAGGGCTGCAACAAACCTTGGGGAGCCTGTCTATTTGGTTTACTTCGAGCGCAAGACTCGCAAGACTGAACATATTTCTTGATCTGATCGGACATCCCAGGCCACCAAAAATAACGCTGTACCAATTCTTGAGTCTTAGCAATTCCCTTGTGACCCGCTAGTGGATGATCATGGCAGCTTCGCAAGGCCTTTTCTTAGAGATCTGTGGTAGGGAGATATAAGGCTTCTTTTACATAAGGTAGCTGGTGTCGACACTGTCGTTCTTCCCCTTTATCTGATCCAAGAGAACAGAAATCAGCGGCAACGGGTACCTATTTTTAATAGTGACCTGATTTAATGCATGATAGTCTATACAAGTTCTTAGGCTACCTTCTTGCTTCTTCGGTATGAAGAACAGTGGTGAGGACACAGGAGACTGAGATGGCCGGATAAAACCATTAGCAAGGTATCGATCTAGGTATTCTTTTAGGTGTACATTTTCAGCTTCTGTCAGGGCATAAATACGACTACATGGAAGAACTGCTCCAGGTTCCAAATCTATGGTACAATCATAAGCACGGTGGGGTGGCAACAATTCGGCTTCCTGCTCACTGAACACAGTCTCTAGATCTCGATACTCTGGAGGAATTTCTTCCGTCATAACCGCTCCAATGGACTGTCCACCAAACGACAACAGCATAGATGGCGTAGATTCTTTTTCACGAGTTTTAGTACCATAACAGTGAGACAAGCAAAACTCTGAATGCAAAAATCTATGGTCGGGTTATGAAGGGTTAACCAGGGCAGTCCCAGGATCAATTGAAATTGCGGGGCGTCGATTAAGTTGAATTGCAACACCTCCCGATGCCCATCCCCCTGAGTAATTTCCAATTCCTCTGTGTGACTAGTAATTGGTCCGGAAGTCAAGTTGGTACCATCTACTGCACGTACTGGCTCTGGGCGGTCCTTTGCGATTGCTTTGATTCCCATCTGTCTAGCGTAACGGATATCACAAAAATTTCCAGTGGCACCAGAATCGAGCATGATTGCCACTCCAAAAATTTGATGTTCACGGAATTGCATTGTCACATGGAGAATTACATGGGGAGTCATGGTCTGTAGTGTATTTAAAATTAAATGAGATTCTGGAGCCGTCTTGTCTTCTTTCACCACCAGAGCGACCCCGTCTACTGGTGGTTTGTCCCGTTTCCCTTAAACGGAGTCTTGGGACGCTTCATGCAATCCTTAACAAAATGGCCGGGTGTGCCACAATACAAGTACAACTTCTTTTGCCTCCGTTGTTCCTTTTCTTCTTGACTCAAGGGACCTCGAACTGTCCCAATTTGCATGGGTTCCGACTCTGAATTCTATCCAGGTCCTTTTTCACTCTTGGCTCTGTCAAAGCGCGGGAAATTTATCTTCCAATCTCTCTTCTTTTCACCTTTACGTTCCGAATTCCTAAAATCCAATTCCAGCACCAAGTCCACCAACGCTGACAATTCTGTGGGTCTATTAGGGATCTGAGCCAGAGTGTCCTTGATTTCATCCCTTAATCCACGATAGAATAAAGCAGCTCTTTTTTCCTCTGGCCAGCTAGTTTCCCGGATTAATTTGTTAAACTGCGTTAGGTACGTAATTAAGTCTTTAGATCCCTGACGCAGCTCCAACAACTCGTTATCGGTGGCCTGAGATATCCTTCTCCGATCAAAGATCCTAAGAAACTCAGCCTTAAATTTGGGGAAGTCACTAAGCAAAGGATCATCCTCACTAACCAACGGCATGGCCCAATTGGCAGCATCCCCACTCAAATATGACAGGATAAATGCTACTCGAGATTGAGCATCCGGAAAAAGAGTGGGACGGCACATGAAGTGGAGGGAACATTGAGTCAAAAAATATTGAGCCTTTTGAGGATCTCCAGAAAACCTTTCAGGAGTAGCCAACGGAATTAGCGGGGATACAGAATGAATTACTAGAGCTACAGATTTTGGATCCGCAGTAACACTACTAGTGACTGGGACAGTGGAACTCTGCACGGGATTTCCCATAGCTAACCCATCTACCTTTTGTGCTAACAGCCTTGTCTCTTGACGGGAAGCCACTAACTCTATTTTTAAACTTTGATTTTCATCCCGAACTGCTCCCAAATCTCTTTGAATACCCGCTAAGATTGCACCTAACTCCTTCAAATCCATTCCCTCAGCCATACTGCCCGGGCGAAGAAAAATACGTGGGCACTTCAATCTGTCACGAAGTCCTGGTGCTCCAACGCTTCGCAGGGGCAGTACTGACGAATGTCCCGATCACCCTTCCACCGGTACCCTCGCTTCAAGAGCAAGACCACCAGCAGCAGGGAAAGGGGAAGTGGACAGAGAAGAGAATACCTGTACTTCGACTGGCACCTCTATCTTCTAGTGACTGCTATATTTCTTGCCGTCTACTCTGAAGGTGCCTAATACACAGAAGGGAGAGAAGCAGAGAATATACCACAAACCTTTCTTCACTACGCAGACTGTTCTTAAAAGGGTAACAAAACTTGTCCTACCAGTTTCAGCCCAGGTATTTGCCTCTCTTCTATATGTGTATTGTTTATCTGGCTGAGCTTCCTGCAGTGAAGACATATGCGTACATTAGAATCTCTACCCCAGATAATTCCTCCCACACTCTCTCTCTGACTGAACTAGTACCTGTGAAGCCTTTTGCCAGACTTGGTCTCGGGGGTTCTATGAAGAGATGTTATTCTTGGAAGCGGTACAAGAAATAGTTCAACAGAATTTCCGTAGCACGCAAAAAGGATACAGGAAGGTACAAAGGGGAGGAAAGGAAAGGAAAAACGCAAGGGGGAATGTCCGGGGGGAATACGAATGCTGGGCAATTTAGTTCTTGTACTTGACGGCTTGACGTGAAGATATAACACCTTACTTGTAGAATTCAGGAACCTCTACTACTGGATACTCAACTATGACGAGTCTTGTCGAGTCTTCTTGGAAGCAAGTCTCTTCAGGAAAACGGCTATGATATCTGGTTGACAGTTGACACCGCTCAATGACAGCGGCCGAAAACTTCGTCAGGACTGTGGTACTTCTCTGAACTGTGAAAGCACACTGTGGGAATTTATATTACTAAAGTCTCTGTATTCCCAGTTACTATGACTCTCTGACTTCCTACTATAATTGCTGTAATTCTCCCGTCATGAATAGTTGACGCGGAGCAGCGACAAGGAAAAGCTTCTCGAACGGAATCTTCGTTGAAGTGCGCAGTTAGAAGCGCGCGACTTCCAGAAGCCCACTAGAAGGCGCACTTCTCAAATACTCTAAACGGGACATTGAGCGGCCATCTTAGGGAGGGGAACTATGTACAGTCTTATCAGTTCTCTTGTTCAATGACTCGGATTACCTCCGGAATTTTTCAGCATACCAGAGGAGCAAGGGAACCAAACATTAGGTCGTGTAGAGCGGGGCAATGACAGGGATTTAGATAACTGTCTTGAGGAAACTACAATAGACACTCGATGAATCCTGACATTGAACCCTGATTGCTGAGCTCTGATCCCCGGCTGTGGGAAGACTTCCCCCGGCCAGAAGTGGGCAGTGTATGCATCAGGTGATGTATTGAGTTTTGTGATTATTGCCATTGTGATGTGAGCCAGTGGCTGTGATCCTTTGAGGTGTTTTCTTTGTGGTGTGGAAGGAGCACATCCAGAGTGATCCTCTACTCTGTATATAGATCTTTCTGATCTCTTGCAGGACGTCCAGTGTATCTTACCTTATATCAGTAATTGCTTGTTTATTAATCAGTATTATAGTTTGCCCAGACATTCATGCCTTTAGATTATAAGTTTGCTACATATATTTGAATCTAATGCATTTGGTATCTGAGAAAGCCTTTGTTGTATTATGTAATAAATCCCAAGCCTTATTCTAAAAGTGATAGTCTTGGCATTTTGTTAAATAAAACTCCTTTTCAAAAGATGCTGTTTGTTTTGTGTTGCAGTCTTGCTGTGCCAGGGGTGGTAAGACATGCTTAAAAGTGTATATTATTCAAAGGTGTAATAGTAGATTTGCCTCCCAGGTGGGAGTGCAGTGATTGGGTGTGGCTTATTGGTGAGAAGCCACATTCAAAACACACCTTCCAACGAGCAGGGGTACTGCTGGTGAAAACTTTCCGGATCCAGTCTGACGCCTGGGGGTAATTATAAGGTATGAAATCTATCACTAACGTGTCTCTTTCAGATGTTTCCGATGTTGTCTGTTAGACAAAATTGAAAAGAGAACCCCATGATAATCTATACAGGAGGGATAGGTGATCCAAAAAAGTGAGTGTGAATGTGTTCATACCCGATATGTTAAATAATCTGAAAGGCAATTAAGTCAAATAATCTTTAGTCATGAAGCGGGTTGTCGGTATAAGTGACTTGTGAATCCAATGGTGACAGTGTCATCCAGGTCACCCCCTTTGTAACTCTATAATCAAAGGAAAACCAACACCCTTACTTACTCTATCTGGTTTGTTGTTATGAACATCGAAATCACAACACTCTACAATGTTTACTTATTCTATTGATTTGATATTTTCTGTGTCTAATTAATTCACAGCCATTTGAGGATCATAAAGGTTAGTTGCTGTGTAATTCTATATAACTAGTGCTCTCTGTCTGTAAGGTCAGCGGCCATGGGAAATCAATTTCATCCATTCCAAATATATATTAAAAAACGTATTAAAAACTGATTATTTTCTAGTTGGTTAGGTGTCCCGTTCCCTGCACTACTTCATTACATGTGCAGCATTAAAATTTGTATTAACATATAAAACTTAAGTCCTCCTTGAGAGGGTAGCGAGCTATAGTTCTCACCCCCAAATACATTTACTATTCTTCTAAGTAGACGGGCAAAGGCATCCCCCCCCCCCCTGCCCCCCCAGAACACGAGCTCGGTCCTCACTATATTATTAATGGTATGTATAACTTACTTCAGAATGATGTCTCAGCCAGCATGGTAACGTGGCATCCAAAGTTTACATAAACATTGCAAGCGCGGGCTCCATTTAAATAGCCAGCTAATTGCTCACACCGTGTTCCCGAAAAACGACTCACAATCTACCACTTACTGGACACCATATTGAAAAGTCAAAGGGTGCTTAGGAACTCATTTACGTTACGCAAATTTCCCAATACTTCCTTCATAATTTACCTCTTACAACCAGAGGAAATCATGTACTTTATTTATGGAACTGTCAGATCCTTACAGAATGTTGTTTATGTCAGTTCTAAATAAATACTTATTTATCCCGTATTTGAAGGCGGCCATCTTCTATCACATGCACAAGTTTCGGCAAAGCATTCTCCCCTTAGAACTATTTTTTTCTATTTTTATATATTTAAACTATTTTATTCTTTGCAATGGACCAGAGCAAATAATGGCTCCTATTGATACAGAGATTGGAAGGCAATATTTACATTGCTCAACACTGCAGTGGAAAATTGGCTGAAACGCCAACCTTATACCTCACGTTTGTGTAAATGGCAGCCATCTTGGAGGAGTTCCGCCTATATTTCTGCATGAAAACATGTTTATATATATATTTATACTATTTTATTTTTCGTAATAGACCCGAGCAATAGTGGCTAGAATTGGTAGAGATTAAAAGGCAATATTTACACTGCTCAGCAATGTAATGGATAATTGGCTGGATCGCCAACCTTCTATCTTGACTACATGGCTGCCATCTTGGAGGTGTTAGACCAATATTTCTGCTATCCCTGCATGAAAGCATGTTAAGTACCCATGAAAGAATGTTAAATGATTTCTGATCGAATTCAAATGTAATATGCTGACCAGAAGAAAAAAAAGGATAACTCATGTAATTCAAGGAAGTCTCTGTTAGGCTCATATAATGGAAAGCCATCTTGAAAAGGAGTATAGCGTAAAAGTCCAACGGACCAATGTCACCCATCTGCAGTTCTGTAAAATTGTAATGGACTAATGGTACCCATTTGCAATTTTGGCTATTTCTAGATAACGTTAGTCCTTAACGCGCAATTATAAAACCATCACTACAAAAAGAAAAATGCAATTAAAAGACATCAATCTCATATAGTGAGCATTTTTTAATGAATGGTAAAAAAGGGAGTTATCTTTCCATATGTAGTTGGCTCTCAGACCTGGTTACAGGACTTGTGATCTTGAGCTCCAATGAAAATTATACACAAAAAGTTAGGTTGACAAAGAATCCAAAAGATAGCCTTTCTGTCAAGACATGCAATATATTACATAAAGTGAAAGATTTCACTATTTGAGTTAAGACCAAACACTGTAGTTCTTAGACGGCATATCCAGCCTGCCTCTGCTTTCCTTAGTGCCAGTTCCCTAACTCCACCCCTTCCAGGTGCTTTTATAAGTTCCAACGCATTGAACCATATGTTTATTTCAGTGGGGTGGTGCTCATGTATATGAGCGGCCACCGGATATCTATCATCCTTGCTTTTGATGTCCCTTACATGTTGAATCCTAGTCTTAAGGCTCCGGATACTGCTCCCTATTTAGATTTTATTGCAGGCGCAGCCTAGCACGTAATTAGTATATGTGGTATTACAGTTGATAAACATATTGATTGTATACTCCCTAGTGCACAAGTTGCTACTTGTGTAACAATATATCTGTAAGAGACATTAGTTAGTGATAGATTCCTTACCTTAGAATATCCCCAGGCGTCAGACTGGATCCAGGAAGTTTTCGCTAGCAGTACCCCTGCGCGTCTGTAGGTGGCGTAGTGCAGCTCCGCGTCCGTCGCTGGCATCATATGCGCCGAGATGACGTTATGGAGAATAGTTAGGCGCCACCCACGCGCACCGACGTCAGTTCTGTACATGACTTTCCACGCCAGGAGCACAGAGCCATGCAAGAAACTGACCACTGGTGCCAAGAAACTAGCGCCCTGAAAGGGATGACCTTAACGCTAGAAATCAGTTCGCAGAATGGGGAGGATGGGTGGGGCGGTAAGGAATCTATCACTAACTAATGTCTCTTACAGATCTATAGTTACACAAGTAGTAACTTGTGCATCTGAAAGAGACACGCTAGTGATATATTCCTTACCTTAGAATAGATACCCCAGCATTACCAACCCCGGTGGTGGGTCTGCAAACAAGATTACACCAGAAAGTCACGGAGAACAGAACGGCCAAAGAAGCTGTCTCTCCGGACTTGACTGTCAAGGCAGTAATGCTTGGTAAACATGTGCAGGAAGCCCACATAGCCGCCTGACAAATGTCCTGCAAGGGAACGCCGCGTCCCAAGCAGTAGTGGCTGACGTTGCCCTGGTAGAATGGGAAAGCAGTCCCATAGGAGGCTCCTTCTTAGCCAATTAGTAACATGCTTTGATGCACAGAACACCCACCAAGAGATGGTCCATTTCTGCATAGCCCGACCTCTTTTGGCACCCACATAGCCAACAAAGCGCTGGTCATCCACCCGGAACTGTTGTGTGCGCTTCAGATAGAACGAGAGAGCACATTTTGGGTCCAGATGGTGGAGCCTTTCTTCCTATTTTGAAGGATGCGAAGGCGGAAAGAAGGTGGGCAAAGTGATGGTCTGCCCGATGTGGAAGGGCGTGACAACCTTTGGCAAGAAAGAAGGACAGGTCCTTAAAACCACCTTGTCCGGAAGAACGGAAAGGAGGTTTGGAAGAAAGAGCCTGGAGCTCACTCACTCTTTGGGCAAAAGTGATCGCTCCCAGGAAAGCCGTCTTTAGAGTGAGAAGATGCAAAGAACAGTTATGAAGGGGCTCGATGGGAGCGCACACCAGATATGTTAAGACAAGGTTTAAGTCTTATTGAGGCAATATGAAAGGCAAAGGAGGAAACGTGTGTGTAATGCCTTTCAGGAAATGGTTAACAACCGGGGACTTAAAGAGAGAAGGCTGATCTGGAAGCCTTAGTAAGGCGGGGTTGGCCGAAAGATTACCTTTGATAGTGCCCAGAGCAGAGCCCTGCTGGGCCAAAGAAAGAAGGAACAGAAGGACTTCGGACAGAGGGGCAGAAAGGGGATCCACAGACTTAGCTGTGCAGGCGTATACCGTCTTAGTGGAGGGATACCTGGCTACCAGAAAAACATCACAGACTTCGGGAGGAAGATCAAAAGCTTTCAACTGTTGCCGCTCAATCTCCACGCATGGAGGTGGAGGCTGGACAGATTCGGGTGGAGGACCGTCCCCAGCTGCTTCTGCAGAAGATCCTCCCGAAGAGGCAGTCGGATCGGGGGATCGATCGCCATGTTGAGTAGCTCGGGATACCAGTATCTTCATGCCCAATCCGGAGCCACAAGGAAGACTTGGGCCCGGTCGCAATGAATCTTCTTCAGCACTCTGGGCAGAAGTGGTATAGGCGGAAAGGCGTAAAACAGACCGCAGCTCCACTCGCAACGAAAAGCGTCGCCGACAGAGTGCCGCCTTGGAAATTCCAGCTTGCAGAACTGATGACATTGCGCGTTCTCTTCGGTGGCGAATATATCTAACCAAGGCTCTCCCCACTGCTGAAAGAGACCTTGCACCACGTCCGAGTTCAGACGTTATTCGTGATCCATCAAGCACCGGCGACTGAGTTCGACCGCTCTGGCATTCAGAGAACGTTGTTTGTTGTAGTTTGTTGTAATTCAGAGAACCTGCCAGGTGTTGAACCACCAAGGTAATTCCTTGATGTTCCAGCCATGTCCAGAGGCACAGAGCCGCCTGACATTGGGTCCACGACCCCACCCCGCCCAGCTTGCTGCAATACCACATGGCGGTGGTGATGTCTGTGAACACCTGCACTACACTTCCCCGGACACAGGGAAGGAATGCCTTCAGTGCAAGTCGGATCATCCAAAGTTCCAAAAAGTTGATATGGAGCCGCGACTCCGTGAGAGACAAGAGGCCTCTGATCTCCGCCTCTCCCAAGTGGCCTCCCCATCCCAGGAGGGACGCATCCATCACCACTGTGTGCTCCAGTTGGGGAAGGGAGAGGGATCTGCAATTGACCCAATCGCGATTCATGAGCCACCACTGCAACTGTCGTGCAGTGCCCTCCGAGATCTGGACATGATCAGACAGGTTGCCCTGATGCTGTGCCCACTGGAACTTCAGGTCCCACTGCAGAGCCCGCATATGATATCTGGCGTGTTGCACCAGTAGCATGCAGGAGGCCATCAGGCCCAGGAGCCAGAGCGTCATCCTGACTGAAACCCGGGATAGAGGCTGAAAGATCAGAATCATAGCCTGAATATTCCGGAATCACTGCTCGGGAGGATAAACCCGAAACTGCATCTAATCCAGAACCGCTCCGATGAAGGGGAGCTTCTGAGAGGGACTCAGGTGCGACTTTGGCACGTTGATGGAGAACCCCAGCAAATGCAGGAGGTCGGCTGTAGTCTGGAGGTGACGACTGTCTGGGGCGAGCCCGCCTTCAACAACCAGTCGTCGAGTTAGGGGAAGACTGACGCCCTTGACCTGCGCAGATGAGCTGCGACCACCGCCATCACTTTGGTGAACACCCGAGGGGCGCTGGTAAGGCCGAACGGGAGCACTGCAAACTGAAAATGCTCTTGGCCTACCGTGAACTGCAGGTAACGCCGGTGTGCCGGCAGGACGGGGATGTGAAAATATGCGTCCTGCAAGTCAAACGCTACCATCCAGTCTCCAGAGTCGAGGGCAGCTAGGACCTAAGCCAGAGTTAACATCTTGAACTTCTCCTTCCGAAGGAAGCGATTGACGTTCCTGAGGTCCAAGATGGGGCGCAGGCCCCCTTTGTCCTTCTTGGGGACCAGAAAGTAGTGGGAATAACAACCACGTCCTACTTCTGGCCCAGGAACATGCTCAATGGCCCCCTTGATTAACAAACAAAAAGGTTCTGTTGGGTAGTGAAAACAATTCCTTTGGAGGAAGCGGAGGACAGCTCCTAGATATACAACAAGCAAAACACTCTCTGATATGTAAAGTTTTTATATGTATTAAAAACATGAAAAAAGAGACAATATACTGGAATTACTTCATTCCACTACATTACTAGTAAACACTTTAAATTTGTGAATGGTGACAGTAGTGATTAAGGTGACAAGTGCAATGTATATAGTGACACTTATATACACAACAATTATTTACAATAAAACCACACAGGGAGGGGACCGGGGGAAGGAAGAGAACGAGGTATTTTCTGTCGTTTATGAGGCCAGTCTTTTTAAGTTAGTATTCCAAGGAAAACCAAATGGTTAATGTCCAGGTTCCTGGAGTTTAGCTTGGCCAAGGTAAGAGCGTTGACGTTTCGACCCTGGTTGCGCCCCAGTTGGTGGTCGCGGCGGGTCTTTATCAAGACAAAGGGGAAGGGAAACGGTCAAATGATGGGTTATTCCAGAGGGTCGCCCGTTGGTCAACCCTCGAAGTGGTATCAAACGCAGTCTTAATCCGCGGTGTGGTTCAGCGTTCTGCACACGAGCGCCAAACAAACTGTCCGTGAGTGATACTCAAACTCCTCCTTCCGAAGGAAGCGATTGACGTTCCTGAGGTCCAAGATGGGGCGCAGGCCCCCTTTGTCCTTCTTGGGGACCAGAAAGTAGTGGGAATAACAACCACGTCCTACTTCTGGCCCAGGAACATGCTCAATGGCCCCCTTGGCCACGAGGGCTGTGACTTCCTGCTGGAGAAGTGTCAAGTGTTCCCCGACATGCAATGGTACTGAGGTGGCATGGCTGGAGGGGTGGACTGCAAGGGAAGGAAGTAACCCTTGCGGATGATCTGGAACACCCATGAGTCCGATGTGACGGCGTGCCAGTGGGGGATAGAACGGCAGATCCTGCCACACACGCGTGGGGTCAACCACAAAGGTCGGACTAGGAAGGTTTGGAGGTAGAAGCAGCGGGGCGGAATTCCCAGACCCGCCCCTGTGGAAACCGTGTCCGCGCTGAGGCTGGTTCTGCACAGGCTTGCTGAAGGAATGGGCCTGGTCGCCTCTTCTGTTGCCACGAAAGGAACGAAAACCAGGAGTGGCTGGGCTTTTCGTGTAAAGATCTAGGGACTTGGCCATGGCCCACAAGTCCTTAAAACACTCCAGGGCACTGTGGGCTTTATCGCCAAACAGACGAGTGGCATCAAAGGGCACGTCCATGAGTGAGCTTTAGACATCTGGCAAGAACACGGTGGATCTCAACCATACGTGGCGACGAAGCGCCACAATCGTAGAAATTGCTCTACCTAGTGAGTCCACAGTGTCCAAACCACACCGAATGGCAAACTTAGCCTCATCTTTACCCTTGGCAACAGCTTGAGACAGCATAGCTTGGGTCTCTTCAGGACACTGAGGCAACACCTGTGCAACTGTATCCCAACCCACGTGGGAACTGCTCCAACCTCTTAGAGTCCTGATCCGGCGGAGACGTGGGGAAGGCATTCTGGGACGTCGTAGCTTGGATGAACAGGCTCTCTGGTGTAGGAGGAGTGGTCAGAATGGCAGGGTGACCCGGCGCCGGGCGATGACGCCTGACGACGTTCTTATCTCCAGGGGCCCCTGTGGCTGGTCGCAACCGAGTGCACAGTAAGACGACGTGAGGAGATCAGTCTTTAGGGCCACCGTAGGGAGATCAAGGTTGAGGACCTCAGTGGCCCGAAGGAGCACCATCGTGTAAGAAGCGCCCTCCTCCATGGTAGGCGTAGGAGAGGCAAACCCCGGGGCAGAGGAGACTTCAAGGCCGCCGGCCTACTCTATCTGGTCAGCCTAGTCCTGCTCAGAGTCAAACTGACGAGGAAGAAGGTCCTCGGCCCCCTCCCAGTCGTCCTCCACCTCCGCCGCATGTGGAACAGGCTGCGGCGGCAGGGACCGGGGAAGGAAGAAACGGCGCTGGAAACGGCGCCGTGTCACTGCGGATAGGGCTAAAACTGTCCTGAAACCAGGGTAGGGGTAGCACCGAAGGCATCCACTGCAGCCCCGGAGGCGGAGCCGAGGGAGGCGCTGGGGCCGGAGCTGGCAGCGTGGGACCTCGTGGCGCTGTGGCCGGAGCCAGCGGTGCAGGATCCTGCGGCGCCGGCAGCACCGACAGCCCAACAAGATCCTGACACGAACCGCGGGGCCCAAGGGCGCGACGGCCGCAGCCCGGGGCCTAAACAGGCGATCCATGGGAGCAAGAAACTCTTGCACCTGTACGGGAGTCGCCGACGGACCCGGGTAAGGTGGGTAGGCCGCAGGACTCCCGGGCTCTGAAGGAGCCGCAGGGGCAGTAAACCCCTGTCCCCCTCGTCCGCATCCAGGGACCGACGGGGGGGACGCCGGAGAGCGACAACGCTTCTTAGACTTCTTTTTGTGTGGTCTCTTACCTGAATCCGAGGTTGAAGCCTTGGAGCCCAAGGAGTGATGATGGTTGCCCCGCGAGCATTCTCTGGAGAGGCTCCTGGACCGCGAATGGTGCTGGGACGAGTGCCGGACCTCAAGCAGCTTCCGGCGCTGCTCCCTAAAGACCTTCGGGCCATGACCCGACAGTCTATACAGGACCGGGAGTCGTGGTCGCTCTCCAGGCAGTAAAGACAGACATCGTGGGGTCTGCCACAGACATATTGTGACGGCAAGCCCCACAACACTTAAAACCAGGCATCCCTACGTGCACCAGATAGACTCAAACTACAGGAGACAAAAAATCTCAAAAAGATAGTCAAAAAGTGACTAAGGTACGTGCTCTAACCGGATCTGCGCTTACTGGCGCGGAAAAAGAAATAACTGACGTCAGCGCGCATTGGTGGCGCCCAAGTAGTCTCCGTGATGTCATCTCGGTGCATACGACACCAGCGATGGACGCGGAGCCGCATGACGCCACCTACTGACACGCAGGGGTACTCCTAGCAAAAACTTTCCGGATCTAGGATGACGCCTAGGGATATTTTAAGGTAAGGAATCTATCACTAACATGTCTCTTTCAGATGGTGTTGTATTTAAATTTCAGTTTTTTTATTGCATCCAAATTTACATATTACACATGTCACACATACATGAAAGCCAGGCGGTTTGCATGGCAACCATGTTGTGAGACCGGTCTTCTTGTTCTTTACATGGCCTGCTCCTTGTGTCTTCTAACCCGCTTCTTCTTTCCCTCCGCTCTACCATCCTGCCAGAAGAGCCTGCCTGTATCACAGGTTTCTCCGAAGTCGCTCTGCTATTCTTCGTGAGCCATCTACAAAGACATCACGGGAGCCTGATAACCCCTAAATCTCGCTCATCCCTCGACATCTCATTACCGTTGCCATAGATACTTCCCAGAGCACTCATTCCTGCTACCCTTCTTCTTCTTTTTTTTTTTTTTGGTTGGATATAGCGCGACGTAACCGCTTCTATGTGACACATGGTTTACATTAAAGAGCAAGCTACAAACTAAACACGTGCGATGTTTGCACAATCTCACAGCAACAAGAAATGGTGTATATGGCAATATAGACAACAGCAAACAGTCAGCTGCCGACATGGATCCTAACAAGCTGGTCTGATTTGCGAGCGCAGCGACCTTTTGACAAAATAAACATTTTAAATAAAAGAACGGACCAGACAGGTGGCTCAGCAGTTTGCCTCTGTTTTACAGAAACAGAAAATAGTGCAACGGGTGAGTAAACATATGGTGTCCTTGTGAAAGAATGTTCTCTCCCCCCCATCAAGCTGAAGTTAAGATTAAACCAGAATTTACAAGTAAGCCTCAACAATATGGAGACTCAAAAAGCAATACAAATTGTCAAAGATATATAGATTGCTTCTGTTTTTAAAGAGCAGGGATTGAAAAATCATAGTGCTTTCGACCGTTTCTTTATTTTACATCTGAGCAATATTCGAACTGTATTTAACTTACCATATATAGTTGTTGCACACTTAAACAAGCATTTGCAAAGCAATAGAGCTTTGCATGAACACATTTTGTTTTTGAGGCACTAGGATTTTATGAAATTTACCCACGATCACTAGATGTTGAGTTAAGGACGCAGTAACGCAACTAGGTTCCCTTGGATGTGGTGTTATTGCTAAAACTGCCGACTTTGGAACAAGGTTTGAGTCTCGTCCTTAACTCAAAATCCAGTGATCGTGGGCAAATTTCTTAAAATCCCAAAGCCTCAATAAATAAAATATGTGTTCATGCAAAGAGCTCCAATATCTTCCGGACAAGGTTGCGCTATGTTCAACAAAAAAAGCAAGTCCCGTACCAGCAGTTACAGACAACGTGATGTCACATCTGTCACAAAGCCAGAGCAGTTGAGATAATGTGGTTAGGGTGGGATGAGTAGGGGCGGGAACTTGGTGCCATGCAGCAGCAAGAGGGGGTGGGGGGTGAGGGGGCGGAGCGGAGCTGCTATTTCTTGTAAGAAAGCATCCCACTGCTAGGTTAATGGATTTTCAGCTAAATTAAATCTTGTAAACTGTACCTAGTTGCACCTTACAACGTAAATTGTTCACGTACGGGATAAACAGAAATGAGCAAAAGATGTGTAGTGCCATCTTTGTGAAATTGTGCGAATTGTGAAAGAAGCTGCATTGAATAAACACAGCAGAACGTGTTCCTTAAAGGAATGTCTAAGTTTACACAACACAAAAACATCCAGATAACTTCTCGTAAAAAGGTTGGACATTTCCTTCCCTGGGAGATATGCTGAACATTCAGGGATTAAAGTACTATTTCTAGAAGTAAATATTAAATGAGCAGGTAGTTAAAGGAATTATAAGATGTTTTATTCATTGTAGTCAGATGTTTTCGCAGTCTGGTATTAGCTGATAAAAATAGAGCACCAGTGCTATTCACAAATATCCTCGCCTTTTATAAATTATCGGCATGCGCCATTTAGTTGCTTTCTGACAAAACTGCAGGGACTGTGCTGGAAACCATTGTTGGCTGAATGAATTACCAGTATCTTATTGTATTACTCGCTGAACAAAGACCTTACAGCTTTGTATGCTTTGAGTCAGTTTAAAGTCAATGGCTGACGCGCCTTTAATTTTTTCTTGACACGCTCAAAATTCCAATGTTTATAAACACATTTTTATTCAAAACGTTCTCATTTACACAAACTGTTTTTAATAAAGTTAATTAAAAGTCACATCAGCAGCCTTTTAAAGCTATTAAAACCAGTTACAGGCTGCGGTATTGGCGCCTCGCCTGTGTAATTGCTCACACACTCTCTGACAAGGATCTCTTACAGGTAAGTCACTTGACAAATAAAAAGCTGGTCAGAGGCCTGTTCACCATACTGTACATTACCCTGTGGTAGCTTGTTGAGGTTCGGTGGGCAACACAACCAGCAGGGCCATTTCTAGGTGTTTTACCGCCCTAGGCGAGAATTGAAAAAGGATACCCTCCATTTCACTACCATCACTATCTCCCCCTGTCATCCAGGCTAGAAGCATTAATGCATTAGATATTCCCAAGCTCATGTTTTTTGCCACCCTCCCCCCTTTTGCCGCCCTAGGCGGCTGCCTAGTCTTGCCTAATGGTAGAAACGGCCCTGACAACCAGTCATGAACCCTGCATGCGGTACATGTGACACATGCTATGGAGCTTGTGAACCGACAGCAGACATAAGACTTTTTTAAGTACTACCCTACCCTTCCTGGTGAAAAAGCTCTCTATACATTTCTGACAGCAGTCGGAGTATCGTGTGTCTAATTGCATTTTTTGAAGTAGTGTGTGTGTGCGCGCGCACGATTGCCTGTGTGCTTGTGAAGGGGTGTATGTGCACAACTGCCAGTGGTTTTTGAAGGAGTGTGTGTGGGGAAGGTGGGACAACTGCCAGTGGTTTTTGAAGGTGTGTGTGTGTGGGAGGGAGGGGGGCACAACTGCCAGTGGTTTTTGAAGGAGTATGTGTGTGTGTGAGTGCGTGCACAATTGCCTGTGTGTTTTTTGAAGGTTTGCACGCATTATAGATCTGAGTTGATAGCACAGCAGTCATGCAGACATTTTTCTTATAATTTCCTAGAGTGGACTTATGGTCCATCCCCTTCAACCGTTCCCTGTTTTTGAGCAGCCTCTGTCAGGTGTTGGCTTGAAACGCTATCAGTCACATTTTGGCTCAGAAGGGTTGTTCTCTGTCACCCGGGGCTCCTGCTGGCTCCACCCAAACCTCGCCCTCTTTCCTGTGTGCCTTGCTCTTCATTCTCCCCACCACCTTCCTTCCTTTCATCTATGTTGTAGAAACTTAACAAGGGATATACTGAAGGCTCCCTTTCATTCTAACTAACATAGAAAAGAAGCATTTGCAATGCAATAGGTCTTTCATTAGGAAAGTGTGAGCTATTGGTATTGTAAATGACATTTTTTTTATTTGTGTTGGCTTTGAAAATATATAAATGAATAGCATTGTTATTCACAAAGCCAATAGCTTACACTTTCCTAATGCGAGTCCTATTGGCTATGACAATGCTTGTTGGTAGCAAGCAAGGATAGTGCTGTTGTGGTGCTGAGTGATGATGTGGTTGGGCTGAGTGATGTGGTGGTGTCCCATAGTGATGTGGTGGTGTCCCATAGTGACGTGGTGGTGTCCCCGAGTGATGTGGTGGTGTCCCCGAGTGATGTGGTGGTGTCCCTGAGTGTGTGGTGGTGTCCCCGAGTGATGTGGTGGTGTCCCCGAGTGATGTGGTGGGTGCCCCGAGTGATGTGGTGGTGCCTCCGAGTGATGTGGTGGTGCCCCCGAGTGATGTGGTGGTGCCCCCAAGTGATGTGGTGGTGCCCCCGAGTGATGTGGTGGTGCCCCCCGAGTGATGTGGTGGTGCCCCCCGAGTGATGTGGTGGTGCCCCCGAGTGATGTGGTGGTGCCCCTGAGTGATGTGGTGGTGCCCCAGAGTGATGGAGTTGGAGGGTGGAGGTGGATTTGGAGGGAGGAGTTGGAGGGAGGAGTTGGAGGGTGGAGTTTATTTCTTCGGTGAGAAGTGTGTTTGTACCTTTAAAAGCGTCACAAAAGATGTACTGATATCCAGTGCACTTTAAACAAGCTGGGAGAAACAAGAGGGTAAGAAATGAGGAGAGTCAGCTGGTAACGGTAAGGCAACCTTTCCAAAGTAGTGGCAAACAGATATATATTACAACAGTGAGCGGCAAGTGATTTACGTTTTTTATTTAAGCAATGAAGTTCGGCATTTGAATCTATGTATGAACGGTACAGAAACACCCTTTTGGTCAGGCATGGTCAACGCAGAACACAGTGTTGAAGTATGAAGCACATTTTGTGGCGGACATTTTAATCCCAGTCTATTTTATTACATGGGTTGTTAATTTTGCGCAGCAAAACTCTCACAGGTGTGCTAATCTGGAGCTGGTTTGGGATGAGAATGCAAGCTCCAGATAAAAGTAAATAAAGGCTCATGAGAGCGAGGCCAGCAAGTTCAGGAGCGCATTCCTTTGAAGTCTGATGGGGAGGGGGGGAGCGGCTTCCTTTGAAATGCCAAAGTCTTAGAAAGGCACATCGCTAACAGCGTGATGGTGGAATGGGGATGGTTCCACATAAAAACAAGCACCCAGGAAGTTGCACGAGGCAAATAATGGGGCGGAGGCTGCAAGCACGTCTGTGTGGAATGAAAAGTGCAAACATCTGTAGAGCACTTCCGAGCTGAAGCAATAAGGTGGTTGAACGGAAACAGGCGGGACAGAGGCTCGTGATGGGGAGAGAGGGTGCTAACTGGGATGGGGTAGGAAAGAGGGGAATGGACGGGAGAAAAGGCAGGTAAAAAAAGATAGATGATGCGGAGGGCAGGCAAGAAGGGGCGGGTGAAACAAGCTCTAAGCATTGCTGTGGCGGGGGGGCGGGGGAGCGTCAGTCTTTTGAAAAGTGCAAACATCTGTAGGGCACTTCCGAGATGAAGCAATGAGGGGGTTGAATGGAAACAGGTGGGACAGAGGCTCGTGATGGGGAGAGAGGGTGCTAACTAGGACGGGGTAGGAAAGAGAGGAGTGGACGGGGGAAAAGGTAGATAAAAAAAGATAGATGATGCGGGGGCAGGCGAGAAGGGGCAGGTGAAACAAGCTCTCGGCATTGCTGTGGCGGGGGGGTTGGGAGGGAGCGGCAGCCTTTGAAGTCTGATGCTGAGGCTCAGACAAATGGTGGTGTCGGAGAGGCTTCCTTTCAAGTTTGATGGGGGGGGGGAGCAAATGGCGAGCGTGCGCCCGTCGCACATGCACTGGCCATAATCCGCATTCAAAAGCCCTCTTGATAGGATTTTCTGGTGCCCCTCTATATCTCTCGCCAGCAATGCGCAAGCGCATTGGCAGGCGAGACCTAAAAAACAGGACTGCAGTCAAGTGAAAGGAGCCTTTTGGTTCTTTGTCTGGCTTGAATGTGCTTGAACACATGCAAGTGCATTAACACATTAAACTCTAACCTACCAGCTTTGTCAACCCTTGTTCTATCTCAGTCCAGAGGTAAATGCGCACTCTTCCTTATGATTTTGTGCTTGTACAACTGTAGTTTTGTATCATTGCATGGAGGGAAGAAGTCTGGACAATTTAAGTGGAAACTTCACTTGCAATTTTGCAGGTATGCACGATTCACTGTCCCTGAGTTCTTATGTAATGTGCATATTAGAGACACATCTGCTGCCTTCACTCAAACAGAACTTCTGTTTGTCACTCACGCGCACTAAGCCCGTGCATACCACACAACAGGACAAATAGAGAAAAAACACATGCAGAAAAAGCAGACGTTAAAAATAACAAGCATTGGAAATGCAATAGGTCTTGACTTTGATTAAGTTAAAGCCATTTGCTTTGCTATCCAAATCCATTAGCAAAGCAAATGGCTTTAACTTAATCAAAGGCGAGACCTATTGAATTTTCAATGTTTGTTCTTTTCTGGTCAGTATATTACATTTGAATTCGTTCAGAAATCATATAACATTCTTTTATGGGTACTTATCATGCTTTCATTCAGGGGTAGCAGAAATAGTAGTTTAACTCCTCCAAGATGGCCGCCATGTAGACAAGCGTGGGATACAAGGTTGTCGATCCAGCCAATTGTCCACTACATTGTTGAGCAGTGTAAATATTGCCTTTTTATCTCTGTACCAATATGAGCCACTATTGCTCGGCTCTATTACGAAAAATAAATTGGTATAAATATAACCATGTTTTCATGCAGGAATACCAGGAATATCGGCCGAACTCCTCCAAGATGGCCGCCATTTACACAAACGTGGAGTATAAGGTTGGCGTTCAAGCCAATTTTCCACTGCAGTGTTGAGCAATGTAAATATTGCCTTCCAATCTCTGTATCCCATTCCATTGCAAATAATAAAATAGTTAAAATATATAAAAAGAGAAAAAATAGTTTAAGGGGAGTATGCTTTGCCGAAACTTGTGGACGTGATAAAAGATGTCCGCCGTCAAATACGGGATCAAAATTTCTTTATTTTGAACTGATATAAACAACATTGTTAGGATCTTACAGTTCCATAAATTAAGTAAATGATTTGCTCTTCTTTTAAGAGGTAAATAGTATTCTGAACTTTGGGTAACGTAAATGAGTTCCTAAGCATCCTTTGACATTTCAATATGGCATCCTGTAAATGGTAGGTTGGGAGACGTTTTTCCAAAATACACACGCAGGCGTGGGCAATAGGCTGGCTATTTAAATGGATCCGGCACTAGCAAGGTTTATGCGAACTTTGCAGGCTGAGACACCATTCTGAAGTAAGTTATAAATGCTGTTAATAATATAGTGGGGGCCGCACTCGTGTTCTGTGGGAGGGGGTGAGGTGGGGGGAGGGGACCTTTGCCCATCCATTTAGAAGAATGATTTGAATGGGTTTGGGGGTGAGAACTATAGCTCGCTAACCTCTAAACGACTGAGGTTTTGTCAATAATGTTAATACAAACTTTAATGGTGCACTTGTAATGAAGTAGAGCAGCGAACGTGACACCTGACCAACTAGAAAAGAATCAGTTTTTAATAAGGTTTTTAATAAATATTTGGAATGGATGAAATTGATTTCCCATTCCAAAATGTCTGCTGACCTTACAGACGGGAAACACTGGTTATATAGAAATGCACAGCAACTAATCTTTATGATCTTCAAATGGCTGTAAATTTAATAGGCACAGAAAATATCAAATCGATAGAATAAGTAAACATTATAGAGTGTTATGTGATCTCGATGTTCATAACGAAAAACCAGATAGAGTAAGCAAGGGCTTGGTTTTCTTTTTATTATAGAGCTACAAATGGGGTGACAGGGATAACACTGTCGCCATTGGATTCACAGGTCACTTATACCGAAAACCCGCGTTATGTCTAAAGATTATTTGACTTAATCGCCTTTTAGATTATTCAACATACCCGAAATGAACACATTCAAGCTCACCTATCCCTCCTGTATAGATTGTCATGGGTTTCTCTTCCCAATTGTGTCGAACAGATAAATTCACAAACAAATGCATAACAAGAGGATTAACTGTGCAACGCTATAATCCTACTCTGGATAGGAGACTGCGTGTTTTGTTTCTGGTAAGAATTGTTACATCATTGTATATGTTAGGGAGCATCACTCTGGGGTATAAGATGAAGACACAATATGCCACATGGGAATAAGAATTTATGTACAATAAAAGCACTAGTGCCACTCCCCACCAGGGACACTGATCAATACTGAGAAGCAGGAAAAGGAAACAATGTTTATGTAATATACTGTGGATGTATTTTAAGACTATATGAAATGAGGCCAAGTCAGCAGAAATTCTTTTGAATGCAGTATGGCTATGAGAACTATATCTGAAATACTTTGTCTTACATACACCTGTGCTAATAGAAAATTAAATGCAACATGAATTTTGTATAATACAATGGGTATTTATTTTTAGAATAATTGGAATGTTTATTTTTATCATGGTTGTAAAGTGAAGATGTAATACTTTGTAAAGCAGTTTGTAGATATGTATATTGTTTGTAGCCCTGAACCTTGGCTACGGTTT
Source organism: Lissotriton vulgaris (assembly GCF_964263255.1). Taxonomy (NCBI): domain Eukaryota; kingdom Metazoa; phylum Chordata; class Amphibia; order Caudata; family Salamandridae; genus Lissotriton; species Lissotriton vulgaris. The sequence continues at coordinate 1,149,074,214 of NC_141685.1, read as the reverse complement.
TACCTTGTCAGAGAGAAAAAAAAGAAGTCATCGAATTCTGTGAGAACGTGCCATCTTTCTTGCATTGGTATGCCCCACTTTTTTCTGAACTGCTGATGTGCTTTGACTGAGCTTGCTTCTGCCAACCAGGTACCCAGGGCCTGTGTTCCTTACCTAAAGCTGTGTTGAAACTAAAACCAAATTGGCATCTCTGGCCACCTGTCAGCCCCTAGTAAATGGTACCCTAGGTACCCAGGGCATGGTGACCAGAGAAGACCCCTGGGGGCTGCAGCACTTATTGTGCGATCCTCAGGGACCCTGTACCCTGACACCCACACACTGCCTTTGCAGGCTGAGTGTCTAAGTGCAGACCTAAACAAAGAGTCAATGTGTGCCATGCCCACAGAACCCACTGCCCTGGCATACTTCAGTCACCCCTGTAGCTGGGTGCCCTATACCAGAGGTGTGGGCACAGGTGCATGAGCCCTGTGCCCCTACAGTACCCAGGGCCATTCCTGGGCACTGTAAGTGCAGTGATGCCATTAAGAGTATATGGTGCTGGGAAGTTGTCATTACGAACTCCACAGCACCATAATGGCTACACTGAAGACTGACAAGTTTGGTACCAAATTTCTCAGCACATTAAACCGGCACTGATGCCAGTGTGGGATGTAATGTAAAATGCACCATAGGGAATCTTAGAGATGTCCCCTGAAAACCTAACCTACAATCCACGTCTGGGCTGAGTGGCTGCAGAGGCTGCCACAAAGCAGACATGTTGCTGGACCCCTGGGTGGATATGCCCTGGTTTTCCCACATCAAACATCTGCTGACAAATATGGGTCTGGGGAATGTTGGGCTGATCCAGAGCTAGCATGCCCACTAATCCCTAGGAAACAAATGAAGGCTCAGTACGAGAACTATAGAATGGCCTTACTGCATTACAGCTCCAATATAGGTAGCCTAACTAAAGCCTTTTTGGAAATAAAGGATAATTCTATCTATGAGAAGGTACTCTACCTCATTAAACCAGCGACTGCCAGGAAAAACTATTTACAATTCAGATTTGGGGTTATGCCTCTCCGCTGTTTTACATCAAAGCGGAGAGCACAGAATGAGGTTAGGTGTACTGCCTGTGATTATTCTGAGGAATCAGAGCTGCATGTCTTTTTCGGTTGCCTGGGCTATAACAAAGTGAGAAAAAGATGGCTTGTGCAGATCTGCAGAAACCTGGGAAGTAGGCACTGTGTCGAAAATCTCCCTCTATATAATGTTATATATTTTTAAACTGAAGGGTCTTTTCTGTTTTTATTAAAGTTTTTAGCTCGAGTTATTTATTTATAAAGCGCTATGCACTTTCAATAAAACTATTATGTACATGTGACGTGTTTCCATTGTATATCTGCCAACCTGCTTTTTAAAATTGATTCCATGTATTTATTTAATGATACCTTTAGTGTCTTTTAATCTCCTTGATATGTCATGATTTATAAACTCTTCTGATGTATTTTCGTAAATGAATGTTTCTTAAATTCTATACTTTTTAGGTCATGTTGACCGAAATAAAGTTATTTTGACTTTACTTGACTTGAATATACTGTGGATGTATTTTAAGACTATATGAAATGTGGCAAAGTTAGCAGAAATTCTTTTGAATGCAGTATGGCTATGAGAACCATATCTGAAATACTTTGTCTTACATACACCTGTGCTAATAGAAAATTAAATGCAACATGAATTTTGTATAATACAATGGGTACTTTTATTTTTAGAATAAATGGAATGTTTATTTTTATCATGGTTGTAAAGTGAAGATGTAATATTTTTTGTAAAGTAGTTTGTATATATGTATATGGTTTGTAGCACTGAACCTTGGCTACGGTTTTACCTTGTCAGAGAGGAAAAAAAAGTCATCAATAAAGAATTTCATAACAACTCTGCTGAATTCTGTGAGAAAGTGCCATCTTTCTTGCATTGGTATGCCCCACTTTTTTCTGAACTGCTGATGTGCTTTGACTGAGTGTGCCCTGGGCTTCTGCCAACCAGGTACCCAGGGCGTGTGTTCCTTCCCTAAAGCGGTGTTGAAATTAAATCCCAATTGGCATCTCTGGCCACCTGTCAGCCCCTAGTAAATGGTACCCTAGGTACCCAGGGCATGGTGACCAGAGAAGGCTGCAGCACTTATAGTGCGACCCACAGGGGCCCTGTCCTTGACACCCACACACTGCCTTTGTAGGCTGAGTGTCTAAGTGCAGACCTAAACAAAGAGTCTATATGTGCCATGCCCACAAAACCCACTGCCCTGGCATACTTCAGTCACCCGTGTAGCTGGGTGCCCTATGCCAGAGGTGTGGGCACAGGTGCATGAGCCCTGTGCCCCTACAGTACCCAGGGCTATTCCTGGGAACTGTAATTGCAGTGATGCCATTATGAGTATATGGTGCTGGGGGGCGTGGCTTGGCGCCCGACGGTATGGCGGCACCCGTGTGAGGCTCTGCGGAAGCCGCGGGAGATATACCGTCTACTGACCGTCTTTTCCTGCTGGAGGGTTCATTTTGAACGTCGGAACACACCTGGAAACCGACGCGTCCGTCGAACCTGTGCCAAGATGCTTTGTTAAGGAGAACTTTGCTGCAGAGTTTAGCTTCGCCTCAGGTACGGATGCGGCCGCCATCTTATGGCGCCACTTACCTACAGTCGTCTCTGCCGCCTCATGGAGTTCCTTCTTTGACCGCATCGCTTTCCTATTTGAACTTTCACATAGCGTCCAGCATCTCTGTGATTTTTCTCTTGATCTACAAATTGTTTTCGCCTATTCACCTCACAGAATCTGCTGATGGCTTCCTCCTCGTACCTCCCGACGGCCATTTTGCGCTATTGTAATTGTGCTACCGCCTTGCTCTATGCTACGGCGTAGGAGTGTATTTCATCTTTGATGGATGCCCCTTCACTTCTCTACTTGCTGCTGGACTGTATTTACAAGTTTTTTTTTCTTTTTTAAACTGACGAGGTGCTTCTTTATTCAGTTTTTTCGCCATGATAAAGAGCTTCCTCTCTGTTAATGCCACATCTTTGCCTCACTATTCCTTACGGTGAGAAGTACTAGTATGTTATTTTTGTCATACTCTGGCACACAGCTTCGGTTTCTAGGCGGATTGCTGTTGCGTCAATGTACATTTGATGCCTGTTTATGCCTTCACTACCTTCAATCAATACGCTCTGATTGCAACATGCTCCTGTTTCCACTCCATTAACCTTTGTTATCAATGCTGCCTCGCACCATGTGGATTTGGGAGTTACTGAGGACCTCGACTTTCTGCACAGTGATGTGTCGCTCCTTGGTGATTTTTCTTGGATGCGATACTGGTACTTTCAATTCTGCGCCTATTTACATCTGAGGGCTGTTACTCTCTCCAGTTTGTGACTTGAGTTTTTCTCGCACATGCCTACTTATGGTTTTCTGCATGACGGTGACCGCCTTTGACTCAGCGTAGGGGCTTATTCCTTATCTACGGCTAGCTGTGCAGTTTCTTCAAGCCTCACTGTATCGTTCTATCCTATTGCGCGGATAGTACGTGCTGCGCAGGTGATTTCATCCTTGCTTGGTTCTTATGGGACGACTTAAGTCGATGTCATGCATACCCTCCAAATCATCTACAAAGGTAGCCTTTGTGAAGAATTCTAAAGTGTTTTCTGCGCTCTACAAATTGGAAGATTCTATCGTCTCGTCTGGATCGGATACAGTCATGGATTCTCCACCACCGGCATCAGGGAAATCCACCACCAAGAGATTGAAGAAGGACCCTCCTTCGCCACCAAAACAGTCCACTTCTGTCTCTATGGAACTCTTGTTGGAAGAGATACGTTCTTTTCGCCCTTATATGGAGGAAATTGGGACTCTGCGTCCTTTCATGGAGGACACTAGTGCCAAGCTTCAGGCCCTCACGGAAAGTTGGTCACAAATTGATACAAGAGTCTCATTGGTTGAACAGTCAGTTACCTCCTTCCAGGAAACTCGCACTAAGGTCTCTCATCTAACTACACAGGTGGATTCCCTCCAGAGGCAGGTGGAGGAGTTGGAAAATAGAAATAGGCGTAACAACCTTCGCATTTATGGCTTGGCGGAGGGTCTTGAGGGTACGGACTCTATCATTTTCTTCAAATCCTTCCTCCCTAAGTTACTTCGCCTACCAGAAGACACATCACTCAATATTCAGCGTGCTCATCGACTGGGTCGCCCACCTTCCTCCACTTCCACAACACTGCGCCCAAGAGGTGTTATCCTTTACTCTCTGGAATATACTGACCTTCTGAAGGTTCTCATGGCTGCCAAGGCTTCTCCCAAATTAACATGGTCGGGTTCCTCCCTGTTCTTTGCTCAGGACTATGCTAAGGCGACTGCAAATCACCGGAAGGCCTTCCTCGGCATGAGAGACGACCTACGTTCCATGGGTGCTAGATATGGCCTATATCATCCCTGCCTGTTCAAAGTCACCTACAATAACAAGACGACCACGTATGAAGATCCTGTGCGATTACAGAGTTTCATCAATGCACATAAAGCCACTGCCATGGACTCTTCTGGTCGTTCCTCTTCTCGCCCTGGCTGAATTGTCTTTTTGCTTATCCTCGCATTGCTCATGTTTGCTCATGTTTACTCATGTTTTTTCTTTTCTCTTTTACATGTTGATTCCTCAAAAGTTACTTATATTTGATTACATAGTTGTTGTTTGTTCGCTCTCTTTTGATGCAGATTTGTAATTCATCTCTTTTATCTCCCCTCTTACCTCCACAGGATTCTTTTTTCCCTTGTTTGATGATGTCTCCCTGGTTCCCCGCCTAGCCGTCCTTGGATGTGTTCCCTTGGCTTCGTGGTTCCCTCCCCCCGACTCCTTCGCGTCTTCTCCTCTTGTAGGTATGTTTATCCTTTGTTTCTTCCTTCTCCCTTGTTTTCTTATGTTTCCTTACCTTCTTCATGTGCTTCAACATCCTTGGTTGTGCAGTAATTATAACTTTTTCCTTTCAGATTGTACTTCTCTTTCTTTTCTTTCACTTCTCCTTTTGACCTTCTTACATTCTTCTCTGCTTTCTACACTATTTCTTCTTTCAGCACACTATTTTTTTCTCGTTCATTTCTTCCTTCTCACCTTTCTCTTACTCTTTATTGTATTTATCTTTTCTTTTGATCTCTTTTCATTCATGGGTTTCTACCTTGGTTTTATTTGTTACGAATGTGTTACATTACTGTACATGTTATGTCCTTGAATATAACTTCCTTGAATGTTAAGGGTATTAACTCCCCAATTAAGCGTCAACGTATTTTATCTTACCTAGACAAAATGAATGTTGATATTGCGTTTCTTCAGGAAACTCACCTTTCTGATACAGAATCTGCTAAACTTAGGAGAGGATGGGTGGGTGAACTTTTTTATTCGCAAGGTGATGGTAAACGAAATGGTGTTGCAATTCTTTTTGCAGGTCTCTCCCTTTTCACGTTACTTCCCAAGAATCTGATACTAATGGCAGATGGACGCATGTCAAACTATCACTTAGAGGTGTTCCAATCTCTCTTCTTAATGTTTATGGTCCCACCAGTGGTGAACCCCTTTTTTGGGCTGAGTTTTCTCAACGCATCACTCAATTCATGGACGACAATTTCATCCTTGCAGGGGATTGTAATCAACCTTTTGATCCGTTTGTAGATAGGAAATCTGATGCCATTTATGTCCCCACTAAATCACACAAACTTTTTACCCAAGCTATATCTCAACATATAGTTTACCTTTTATTCACCATATCACCGCTCCCAATCACGGATTGACTACATTTTTCTTTCCCATGATCTTGCTCAAACCCTTAATGTAGCGGAAATTGGTCCGATTCTGCTTTCGGACCATGCCCCTGTTGTAGTCAGCCTCGATGTGCTCCCTAAAGTTGATGGGCCCAGGAGATGGCGCTTTAACAATACTCGCCTCCTGGACTCCAAGTTTTCCACTTCCTTCACTGCCTTTTTTGATGAATTTTTTTTGTTAAACGATGTTCCGCCCATTTCGAAGCATACTGTCTGGGATGCCTTCAAAGCAGCTGCACGCGGCTTCATTATCAATTATGTTGCAAAGAAACGTAGGACTGCTCGCCAATTTACTAAAACCCTCCTTCTTGACATTAAGAGATTGGAACACGCCTATTTCACCTCACATTCCAAGAATAGTCTGACAGCTCTGGTCGCTGCTAAGCTCAAATTTAATGAAAAATCTACTGAAGATGCTTCCTTATATTTACTCAAGTCAAGTGCTAAGTTCTATGGTGGTAGAAACAAAGCTGGGAACATTCTTGCCAAATACCTAAAGGTCAAGCACAACAAGATGAATATTGAATCTGTTTATGACACCAATGCACACTTACAACACAAAGATGTTGATATCCTTGCTACATTTTCACGCTTCTATGAAACCCTATACACCTCTGACACCCAACTCTCTTCTCATTCTCTCACACATTTCTTCTCTACTATTCAAACACCTGCTCATTTCCCTCTTGACCTTTCCTCTTTGGAGACTGACATCTCACAGAAAGAATTGCTCACTGCGCTCCAGCGTCTCAAACTCAACAAAGCTCCTGGTCCTGATGGTTTTACCGTTGAGTTTTACCTTCATTTCTCCAAGTTATTGATTCAGAAGCTTCATTCCCTTCTTTATTCCTTTGCTGATTTGGGTGCCTACTCAGGGTCCTTTTCAGATGCGCAAATTTGTTTAATACCCAAACCTGGAAAAGATGTGCAACATTGCAAGAACTATAGACCTATCTCCCTTGTTAATACTGATTATAACATTTTTGCTAAATCATTAGCGATAAGGCTGGATCATCTGCTTCCTGACCTCTTAGGAGAAGAACAATCCAGCTTTGTTAAAGGTCGTTACATCACTGACAACACCAGGCTTTTATTTAACATATTGTCAAAATCATCCCATCTCCAACAGTCCCTTGCGGCGATAGCCCTAGATGCTGAGAAGGCATTTGATAGGGTTGAATGGCCTTATCTCTTCCACGCTCTCGGATGGTTTGGGTTCGGCCCTAAATTTATCTCCCTAGTCTCATTGTTGTATTCTCACCCACGGGCTGCAGTTTACGCTAATGGTCAAATTTCCCCCTACTTTGATCTTGGCAGAGGAGTCCGCCAAGGATGCCCCCTCTCACCTTTTCTTTTCAATCTTGCTTTGGAACCTTTCTTATCCAGACTACGCCAAAACCCCGACATTCATGGCTTTCAGACTACGGAAACCTCCATTAAGCTTGCTGCTTATGCAGATGACATCTTACTTTTCATCTCTAATCCCTTGGTCTCCATTCCTGCTTTTTTGGAGGAAGTACAGAATTATTCCTCAATTTCTAGCTATAGGCTTAACAATGATAAGTGTGAGATCCTTCCCCTGATGAAATTCACCTTTAAACCTGATTTTAGTGCTTCCAATTTTACCTGGAGCCCTTCACACATTAAATATTTAGGATTGCACATCACCCCTTCCATCCCCGACACTGTTTCCCTTTGCCTTACTAAGTGCACTCAGAAAATATCGACCTTACAACCAGATGGCATCCTCTTTACCTGTCTTGGTGGGGTAGTTTAGATACTATTAAAATGATGTTATCCCCCATTGTTATGATGTTATCCCCCATTGTTTTTTACACACTCTCTAATCTCCCTGTCTCTATCCCAGCAAAATGTTCAAAGAAAATCAATTCAATCCTGTCCTCCTTTTTATGGCATAACAAACAACCCAGAATGTCCCTTGCTAAGCGTATTCGCCCAGCTTCTGAGGGAGGAGTTAATTTTCCAGACTTCCCGGCTTGCCATAAGGCTTTTTTGTTACGTCAAGCTTCCTTTTGGTTACAGGACCCTGACTCTCCCTGCCCTCTGTGGACTAAGGTTAAGCGCCTTTTCCTTTCCCCTTTCTCATTTGCTGAATATGTCTCTTTTTCACGCAAACCCTCCCCAATTCCCACTCTCATTCATAAATTCACGGTCAAACTCCTTTTATCCTCTAACCCTCCCCCTCCTGCGAACTTTGCAGATTTCCTCTCATCCACTATTTGGCACAATAAATGCCTTTTAATCCGAGGTAAATCCTTTTACTGGAAATCTTGGAGATCCAAGGGACTGTTGTGGATATCGCAGCTCTTCTCACACTCCACATTTATGCCTTTTCACACTCTTTGTTCCACCTTTGATTTGCCCTCCTCTTTTGCTCCCAATTATCTTCTCCTCAAAGCAACGGTCATGGAGGTTTATTCGACACTCTTGCAGGCGACCCCTCCTCCTACTTCACCTAACCCTTCTCTCCAACTTCATTCTCTCTTACATGCTCTCCCTAAAGCTTTTGTTATTTATAAGCACCTTCATGCACGTACACTCCCCAGACCCAAGTCCAAGGTGGAGGAGCATTGGGAAAATGATTTTTCTACATCATGGCCAGTATCTTTGTGGGACAAGATTTGGACCAACGTTCTTAAAACCTCTAGGGTGGCGTCCTTGATGCAATCTATATTTTACATATATAACCGATTGCTTCAGACTCCTTTTACACTCCACAAACGATTCCCTGCCACCCCAGATATATGTTGGTCTTGCTCCTTACCCAATGCCACTTTGTTCCATATGTTGTTCCTATGCAAGAATGTACATGCCTTTTGGTTACAGGTTTGGGCACAAATTAATGTTATTTTCCACACTTGTATTCCCTTCTTTCCCACCCATATCTTTTTGGGAAGTCTTTCTCCTTGTTGGGACGAGACCAATCTATATGTTCGTATTGTTGATTTACTACTGGCTGTTGCATTTCAACAAATTACTATTAATTGGAAATCCTCTTCTACCATTACTTTCAAAGCATGCAGTGGCGGCTGGTGACGTTTGAAAGTGGTAGGGCGAAAAGGTTTGGTATGGTACGCTACTTGGGTTTTCCTCGGGCCGGAGCCGGTTCTAGAGATCTGCTGCTGGACGGGAGGGAGGGGGAGTTGTAATCTTTGGACTGCCAGAGGAAGTAGAGAATGTGGGAAGCTAGGTGTGAGGAACCGTTGGGAAGCCATCTGAGTGGAAAAGGTTCGAGTGTGAACTATTATGTATATGAGAGAACATGGCTAACACAAATGGATTACTTTCTGAAATGTGATTAGAGTCTACGGTATCCAGATCTCGGATCACAGGTGCTGCTGACAAGGTTTCCCCGTAAGGCGCACAAACTGGGATGCGAGGCGTGCATAAAGGCTAGATTTTTGCATAAAGCAGTAACTTGGTCTGCTAAGGTTCTCTTTTCCTAGTGTCAGCTGTTGGACACCTCCCCCTGCAAACCCTGAACCATCCCGCCCCACTGATATCATTGAGAAACATAGCCTAACTTAAGGTGCATTTGTAAAGCGCATGTTGAAGGGTAGCTTGGCGTTGAAAAAGATTTTTATTGTTACTCCTCCCAATGGAACCCATTTTATCGACCTCAGAAGAATAAAAGGTTGAGTGGACCCGCCAGGATTTGAACGTGTGACCATGATGAGGTCAAACAGAGGCCGCATTAGTCCTCTAAGCCAGCAGACCCAGCATAAACATAATGGGGGGTTAGGGGAGGGCGATTTACAAGGTCGCAATCCCGCTCTCAGATGCTACCAGGAAACCCACAATCAAGAAGTAGCAGATTACCCGCATCAGCTACCGCCTCACAATCACTCCACAAGACCGGCAACTCCTGTTCTCCTGATGCACTGGGGGTGCAGCCCTCAGCCTGCAATGCAACCCAAACTCCTGCTGGGTACAAGCACCCGCACCTCCCTCTACCCGCAGACAATGCAGCAGCACACCCTGACGCACGGCACAGCACACACATGTGCAGGCCAAGGAGAGAGAAAAGCTTTAAAACCCCACATACGCCACACAGATGATTTAAAATATGTAAAGCCGGAAACTACATCTCACCCAAGTGCCTCATGGGCCCTGCTGCCTGAACGCGAGTGCAGCGCCTAGTGGCAAAGCCAATCCATTTTACACGCTATTTGTCAGAGTATGGGCTTTATTTCAGACATTAGAGCAGAGGAGTTTTTTTAAGGCATGGGCAAAGAGGGCTCTGCCCCAGGGCCCCAGCATTTCAGAGGGCCCTTTGGTTGCCTCATTAACTGTCTGCTCGAGCAAGCTCTGTTCTGCAAACAGCCCTGCCAACATTGAATGATCCTCAAACATAGAATATTGTAAATACCGTTTTTTCAATGCATTTTTGAAGTCGTAACAGGCATTTTACAGAGAACTGCCGTGTTTATGTTGTTCAACACCATGCAGTATCCATGAAAAATTATTTTTATCGAAACAGGACGTAACACATGAGAAATGTTAGGGGGCAACAAAGATTGCATTCATATTAGTGCGCTGCTGCTGCTGCATTACAAGGTCACACCATAAAGCAGGCCGGGGCACAAGCTTAGACTTATAAAATAAGTATAAAAAACTTACCTTGGCTTCCCGCGCTGACTCCCGACTCGAGTCCCGAGACTGCTTCCGCCGTCCTGGATTTTGAATGCCGCCGCTCTCGTCACTGAAGGCTGCAGGCAGCCTCCCTCCCCTCCATGGCAGCCAGCGCTGATTGGTTCAGCCGGCTGCCCTAACTGCGTCATTTCTCCTAGTCTGCATCCTGCAGAATGGAGAGTGGGAGGAGGCTTGGGGGAGCGGCTTGCCCACTGTTGCTAATACTGTCTGTTTGGACAGCCTCTCAGGCTGTCCAAACAGTCAGTATTAATAACAGTGGGCAAGCCACTCCCCCAAGCCACTCCCCCCTGCCCTGAGGCTCGAGTTAGTAACCAGGAAGTTCTAATCTGCAGACTGCTTTCTCGCCGTGCGAGAAGGGCAGGCAGAAACAAATGGTATTATAAATAAATAACTACCATTTGTTTCTGCCTTCTTCTCGCACGGCGAGAAAGCAGGGGGGGGCGGCTCCCAAACGCCCCCATGGAGAAACCGCCACTGAAAGCATGGTGGTACAATGTTTGTCACAATCATAGGCTTGATACTGCCTTTGTTTTTCCTGCCCAGATGGCAGCTAAACGTGCAGATTAATGGCTTCCTGTTACGATGTATTTGGACAATTGTACAACTCGTTCCTTTTGCCTGCGACCTGCTCAGCAGGAGGTTTCTAAACCCCCTTGATGCCCTTTTTCATTCCCTTTTCTTTTTTACCATATTTACCTGTATAACCTCATTTGCATTTACTTTTATTGTATAATTATTGTACCCTTTTTACTCTTTTTATTGCCCATGATAAGTTTGCCGTTATTCCTTCAATTCTACAAATGTACTCTGATTTTTCTTCCCATGTTATCCCTTCCCTCTCCCCTCCCCTTTTTTCCCCCATAATTCTTTTAATGTATTATGTATTCATACCTTATATTACGTTTAATAAACTTTTCTTGAACTAAAAAAAAAAAAAAAAAAGAGTATATGGTGCTGGGAAGTTGTCATTACGAACTCCACAGCACCATAATGGCTACACTGAAGACTGAAAAGTTTGGTACCAAACTTCTCAGCACATTAAACCCGCACTGATGCCAGTGTGGGATGTAATGTAAAATGCACCAGAGGGCATCTTAGAGATGCCCCCTGAAAACCTAACCTACAATCCACGTCTTGGCTGAGTGGCTGCAGAGGCTGCCACACAGCAGACATGTTGCTGGACCCCTGGGTGGAGAGCCCACTGCTCTCCTGGGCCTGCAACAATGCACATCCTGGGTCAGGTGCAAGGTCTCCTCCCCCAGGATGGGCAGGGGAAAACTTCAAAGGCATGCCGCCTCTGTGAGCTTCTCCAGACTATTTGCTGCACTCAGCAATTGGCCCCCACCGGTTCTAACCGCCACTCTGGCGGGAAGACTGGCGGGAAACCCTACGTCAGGAAGGGGGGTGTGCCAGCCTGTGCCAACTCCACCCCTCAGGTGTGAGAGGCGAGGTGAAGCACGACCCCGGGTCCCGGCCATCTTGAGGATGGGAACCCTGCCCACTCACAGCTAGGCTCCTGCCCCTTTCCCACAGGAGAGGAGCAGTCTAGGGGGTGTACCCACCCCAGGACAGGGACCTATTGGCCCCTGCCCTTGCCCTACCTGTAACGCCCCTAAAGAACAAGTTACTTACCTTCGGTAACGATATATCTGTAAGAAACATTAGTTAGTGTTAGATTCCTTACCTTAGAATATCCCCAGGCGTCAGTCTGGATCCGGAAACTTTTGCGTAGCAGTACCCCTGCGCGTCAGTAGGCGTCGTCTGCAGGCGTCCCCTGCGGCTCCGCGTCCGTCGTCGGCGTCGTGCGCCGTGATGACGTCGCTGGAGTACATAGACGCCGCCTCCGCGCGCTGACGTCAGTTCTTTGCACACAGCTTTTCCGCGCCAGGAGACGCAGAGCCATGAGAGAACCAACACTGGTGCCATGTACAAACTAGGGCCCTGAAAGGGATGACCTCAACCCTAGGTATCAGTTCGCAGAACGGGGAGGATGGGTGGGTTCGGTAAGGAATCTAACACTAACTAATGTTTCTTACAGATATATCGTTACCGAAGGTAAGTAACTTGTTCATCTGAAAGAAACACGTTAGTGTTAGATTCCTTACCTTAGAATACATACCCCAGCAATACCAACCCCGGTGGTGGGTCTGCGAACCAATACAAAACTACACCAGAAAGTCCTGGAGGACAGAACGGCCAAAGAAGCCATCCCTCCGGACTTGACTGTCCAGGCAGTAGTGCCTCGCAAAGGTGTGCAGCGAGGCCCACGTAGCCGCTTGGCAAATGTCCTGCAAGGGGACTCCCCGGCCCAGGGCAGTAGTAGCCGCCGTGGCCCGAGTGGAATGGGCCCTCAGCCCAACAGGAGGCTCCTTCCGAGCCAAAGAGTAGCACGCTTTGATGCAGAGGACGACCCATCGAGAGATGGTTCGTTTACAAACCGCCCGTCCCATCTTCGCACCCACGTAGCCAACAAACAGTTGGTCATCCACCCGGAACTGGCGTGTGCGATCCATGTAGAATGAAAGCGCACGTTTTGGGTCCAGACGGTGGAGCCGCTCTTCATCCTTTGAAGGATGCGGAGGCGGGAAGAAGGAAGGGAGGGTGATGGACTGCCCGATGTGAAAGGCCGAAACAACCTTGGGCAGGAAAGAAGGTCTAGTCCTCAGAACCACCTTGTCAGGATGAATGGACAGGAAAGGAGGTTGGACAGAAAGAGCCTGGAGCTCACTCACTCTCCTGGCAGAGGTGATGGCAACCAGGAAAGCCGTCTTTAAAGTCAGGAGACGGAGAGGACAAGAATGAAGGGGCTCAAAGGGAGCACACATCAGGAAGGTCAGAACCAGGTTCAAATCCCACTGAGGCATCACAAACGGAACAGGTGGAAACATGTGAGCGATGCCTTTTAAGAACCGAGTTACAATCGGGGATTTGAACAAAGAAGGCTGATCAGGAAGCCTCAAAAAGGCTGAAAGGGCAGAAAGGTAGCCCTTGATAGTGCCCAGAGCAGAGCCCTGCTGGGCAAGAGAAAGAAGAAACAGAAGAACCTCCGAAAGAGGGGCAGAGAGAGGATCCACAGCCTTTGCTGTGCACCATGCCACAAATCTGTTCCACCGACAGGCGTATACCGACTTAGTGGAGGGACGCCTGGCTGCCAGAATAACATCACAGACTTCAGGAGGCAAGTCAAATGGCCTCAACTGCCGCCGCTCAATCTCCAAGCATGGAGGTGGAGACTGGACAGGTTCGGGTGGAGGACCGTCCCCTGCTGCTGCGACAGAAGGTCCTCCTGAAGAGGCAGGCGGATCGGGGGACCGACTGACATGCTGAGTAGCTCGGGATACCAGTACCTTCGAGCCCAGTCCGGAGCCACAAGGATAACTTGGGCCCGGTCGCGCCTGATCTTCTTCAGCACTCTGGGCAGAAGTGGTATAGGCGGAAAGGCGTATAACAGACCGCAACTCCACTCGCGCCGAAAGGCGTCGCCGTGCGAGTGCCGTCTTGGAAACTCCAACGCGCAGAACTGATGACATTGCGCGTTCTCTTCTGTGGCGAATAGATCTAACCAAGGCTCTCCCCATTGCCGAAAGATGCCTTGCGCCACGTCCGAGTTCAGACGCCATTCGTGATCCATCGAGCACCGACGGCTGAGTTCGTCCGCCCTGGCGTTCAGAGAACCTGCCAGGTGTTGAACCGTCAGAGTCACGCCCTGACGTTCCAGCCATTGCCAGAGGCGCAGAGCCTCCTGGCAAAGGGTCCACGACCCCACTCCGCCCTGTTTGTTGCAGTACCACATGGCGGTGGTGTTGTCGGTGAACACCTGCACTACACTCCCGTTGACAAAGGGGAGGAATGCCTTCAGTGCCAGACGAATCGCCCGCAGCTCCAACAGATTGATATGGAGCCGGGACTCCGCCGGAGACCAGATGCCTCTGATCTCTGCCTCTCCCAAGTGGCCACCCCAGCCCAGGAGGGACGCGTCCGTCACGACAACGTGCTCCGGTTGGGGAAGGGAGAGGGACTTGCCCCTGACCCAATCGCGGTCCGTAAGCCACCACTGCAGTTGTCTCGCAGTGCCCTCCGAGATCAAGACGTGGTCGGACAAGTTGCCCTGATGCTGGGCCCACTGAAACTTCAGGTCCCACTGCAGAGCCCGCATCCGCCACCTGGCGTGATGCACCAGAAGGATGCAGGAAGCCATCAGTCCCAGCAGCCGCAGCGTCAACCTGACCGAGACTCGGGATAGCGGCTGAAAGATGGGAATCAAAGCCTGAATATCCCGAACCCGCCGTTCCGGAGGATAAACCCGAAACTGCGCCGAGTCCAGAACCGCTCCGATGAAAAGGAGCTTTTGAGAGGGACACAGGTGTGATTTCGGCACGTTGATGGAGAACCCCAGGTCGTGCAAGAGGTCTGCCGTCACCTGAAGGTGGTGGACGACTGTCTGGGGCGAGCCCGCCTTCAACAACCAGTCGTCTAGGTAGGGGAAGACTGAAACCCCTAACCTGCGCAGATGGGCTGCGACCACCGCCATCACCTTTGTGAACACCCGTGGGGCGCTGGTAAGGCCGAAGGGGAGCACGATAAACTGAAAGGGCTCCTGGCCTACCGTGAACCGCAGGTAACGCCGGTGGGCCGGCAGGACGGGGATGTGAAAATAGGCGTCCTGCAAGTCCAACGCTACCATCCAGTCTTGCGGGTCTAGAGCAGCCAAGACCTGAGCTAACGTCAACATCTTGAACTTCTCCTTCCGGAGGAAGCCGTTGACGTTCCTTAGATCCAAGATAGGACGTAGGCCCCCCTTGTCCTTCTTGGGCACCAGAAAGTAGTGGGAATAACAACCACGCCCTACTTCTGGCCCAGGAACGCGCTCGATGGCCCCCTTGGCCAAGAGGGCCGTAACTTCCTCCTGCAGAAGTGTCAAGTGGTCCCCCGACACACGGTGGTTCTGCGGTGGCATGGCTGGAGGAGAGGTCTCGAAGGGGAGGGAGTAGCCCCTTCGGACAATTTGCAGCACCCACCTGTCCGAAGTGATTGTGCGCCAGTGAGCGTGGTGATGGCGAACCCTGCCACCCACTGGCGTCACATGGGGCCGAAAGCACGGACTAGGAGGATTTTGGGGTAGATGCTGCGGGGGAGGGTGTGGTCTGACCCCGCCGTTGTCCCCGACCGCCACCACGGCGGTTTCCACGGCCGCCACCGCGTTGAAAGGATTGTTGCGGCGCGTGGCTGGCAGCACGTGTGGGGGCGCCCCTTCCTTGGCCACGAAAGGGGCGAAACGAACCCGGTTGCTGACGCTGGGTCGAGAGACCCAAGGACTTGGCCGTGACCCTGGAGTCCTTGAAGCGTTCCAGCGCGTGGTCCGCCTTGTCACCGAACAGGTGACAGCCATCAAACGGCATGTCCATCAGGGTATTCTGGACATCAGCCGAAAAATTGGCGGATCTCAGCCAGGCGTGGCGACGAATCGCCACCGTCGTAGACATAGCTCTGCCCAGCGAGTCGGTCGTATCAAGACCACACCGAATTGAATATTTCGCTGCATCTCGGCCCTCAGCCACAGCCTGACCGAGTTTTGCCCGCACCTCCATGGGGCATTCTGGCAGCAGCTCCGCGACCGTATCCCACACAGAGTGGGTGTAGCGGCCCAAGAGGCAGGCGGTGTTGCAAGACCGCAGGCCCAAACTAATGGACGAGAAGACCTTTTTGCCAAACTGGTCATACCTCTTGGATTCCCGGTCGGGCGGGGCCGACGGGAATGCGGACTGGGAGGTCGAGGCCTGGATCACCAGACTCTCAGGAGTGGGGTGGGTAGACAGGTACTTGGGGTCGTCCGGACAAGGACGATGGCGCCTGGCCACGTTCCGATCAACAGGCGCACCTGAAGCGGGCCTGGACCACGTGCCCAACAGAACGTCTGACAAGGCTTCATTAAACGGCAGCAGTGGCTCCAGTGGGCATGACTGCGGTTTGAAGACCTCGGTGAGGATGTTAGGCCTCACGGCCGCGACGGGGAGCTCAAGGTTTAAGGCCTTGGCAGCCCTCATCAGCACCACAGAATAGGCAGCTCCCTCCACCGATGCCACGGAAGGAGGAGAGATCAAACCAGGGTTAGGAGAGTCGTCCAAACCACTGGCATCCCCCAAGTCACCTGTCCAGTCCGGGTCATACTGGCACTCGCGAGCCAGAGGGTCCTCGGACCCCTCCCAACCTTCACCGTACTCCTCATCCTCTCCGTATTCGGAGTCAATGATGAAGACCGGCTCCTCGGGGTTCATGGGCCCCATCGGCGCCGGGACCGGCGTCGAGCGACGCCCGTCCGGCGCCGCGTCCGGCGTCGGAGAAGGTAAGGGGACGGCGCCGCCCGGAGCCGGCGCCGGAACCCCACCGCCGACCGGAACCGGCAGTGGAGAACCGGCGCCGCGCGGGGGCGGCGTCGGGGACAACCCCGATGGCAACTGCGCCGGGGAGGCCGGAAGACCAGCCGGCGCCGATCCCGAAGGCCCTTGCGGCGCCGGGGTCGGAGCCGTCGGCGGAGCCGGGGCCGGAGCACCCGACGGCGCCGAGGCAGGGACACCCGAACCGCCAGGGCCCCCAGACGGCAGCACTGGGCCCGAAGGCACCGTAGGCCCCGTCGGAGAAGCGAGCGCCCTCATGGCCATGAGGAACGCCTCGATCTCCTCAGGCGTCGCGCCATGCCCAGGGACCGGAGGGTATGAGGCAGGCCGCGCCGGCGACTCTCGCGGAGCCGCGGGGTTGGGGTCACCCGAGCCCCCGGCCGCATCGCGCGAGCGTCGGGGGGAGTCGGGGGTACGATGACGACGCCCCGACTTCTTGTGCTTCCTACCTGACGAGCCTGACGAGTGGTGCCGACTTCCGGAACGCTCGGCGCGGCTCCGCGACCGCTCCCTCGAACGCTCTCTCGACCTCCGGCCGGACCGGGACCGCTCCCGGTCCCGACGTGGGGCCGACACCCGGAGCTCCAGTAGCTTGCGGGACCGCTCCCGCCTAGCCTTGTTGGTGAGGGCCCGGCAGTCGACACAGGAGTCCACGTCGTGGTCGGGGCCCAGACACCGGAGACAGAGGCGGTGATGGTCTGTGACCGACATCGTGCGCTCACAGTCATCGCAATTCTTAAACCCAGGCATCCTATCAGGCACAATAGAGAAAAAAAAAACAATCGAAAAACTTGGTCAAAGACCGGAGTACTGCTCTTCAGATCTGCGTCCACTGGCGCGGAAAAAAGAAGAACTGACGTCAGCGCGCGGAGGCGGCGTCTATGTACTCCAGCGACGTCATCACGGCGCACGACGCCGATGACGGACGCGGAGCCGCAGGGGACGCCTGCAGACGACGCCTACCGACGCGCAGGGGTACTGCTACGCAAAAGTTTCCGGATCCAGACTGACGCCTGGGGATATTCTAAGGTAAGGAATCTAACACTAACGTGTTTCTTTCAGATTGTAGTATTTAGGGGCACCCTGAACCTTCCTTTCTCAGATCTGGATAAGACAAGAAGATCAAGAAGAAGACCCGCCGTGCAGCTGCTAACAACAGGACGACACCTCTGACATGGCCCCAGCCCTACCGGCCTGTCGATCCTGGAACCTGCTCCTGCTTAACCCCGGCGACTCCTGTGGACAGCATCCTAGGGATACCCGGAGGACCTGCCTGCCTTGACCCTCTTAAAGACTGGGCCTCCCATAAGCTGAGGCTCTGCTTCAACAACCAACCCCTGGTGCCACCCAGGAAGCTCAAGACCTGTCCACTCTGCACCCACCGAGCCCGGCTCGTGCCCGAGTGATCCAAGACCACGAGGACGTCCCCCCGGCGACTGGGACCCGAAGTCCAGTGCCCAAAGACCCTCCTTGATGAACCAGACGACACCTGCAGCCTCAGAACCAGGGACCCATCCCAACCGCGACCATCCGAGGGTAAGATTTCCCGACACCCAAAGACACCCCTGCACCCTGCGCCTTGCGACCCCCTGTGCCTCCATTTGGGGTACCTACCTCTTCTCCAGGATCCCAAATTACCTCTCGAAGTGGTGTTCGCACCTGAAGAATCACTGTCCCCGAGTCTGCAGCCTTTGTTCCCTTTTTACCTTTCCCATTGAATAACATTGAGCGCCCAACGGCTCAAAGGCACCCTGCACCCAGCCGCCCGAGTGCCCCTGGCAGCGCAACCTGTGCCCTATCCTACTTCACCATTTGCCCTGACCAAGTTACCAGGAGCCCAGCTCCCACAGCCGCGTTGGCCTGCTAGCCAGAAGCCACCAACCGGGGGTCCCCTGGCCCTCATTGGAAAACATTGGGCCTAACTACCTCTACACCCGGCCGCCCCTGTGCCGCTGAGGGTGAACCAACTGTACCTACCTGACCCTGGGGGACCCCTAAGTCTATGCCAAGAACCCTAACTACCCCAGCCGAGTACTCACCTGGCAACAGGTAACTCACTTACCTGCCATTGGATAACATTGACTGGTTTGACTCGAAAAATCTTTTAAGAGCCTACTTTTGAAAGCTAAAATATTCACATAAAATGTACCAAATTCCGAAGTACTCACCTGTGATCAGGAGAGAAGCCAGTACTGCATCTTGTCGCCCAGTACTGAACCGCAAAAGTAATCCTAGTCGGGTTTAGTAGTAACTTGAATTGTCTCCATAGGAATCCATTGTGTGCTTTTCTGTGAAATTTCTTTTAAGTGTCTACTTTTGAAAACTTGAAATATTCTTTAAAAATCATACCAAATACTGAAACGTAATTACTTACCTGTTTTAAACTGAGATCCCAATGATGGACCTAGGAGCCTAGTACTGGATTACAAAAGTAATGAGATTGTACTTTATCTGCAAACTTAATTATCTCCCATTGGATAACCTTGCCAGATTTCTGTTGAAAAGTTTCCAAGTGTGAAGTGTGAAGCTTAGACCCCAGGACTGAATCTAGGATCCAGTCCTGGAACTACCAAAGTAATCTACAAAGTAATCAACTGTGTTTAGATAGAAAAACCCATTGAGCTCAATGCTAAATTGTGTGTATAATTGTGTTACCTTCTGCAACCCCTGTACCTATGATTTTACAAAGTTTATTGCCTTTCTGGAAAGTACTCATCTGAGACCTCTCATATTGAGAACAGTATATTTTGATACTGGTTGGTTCTAAAAATAAAACAACTATATCTATGCTATAAAAACAATTGGCCTGGAGTTCAGTCTTTGAGTGTGTGAAACCCTTTGCTGACTGAGTGTGTACAACAAATGCTTTACACTGTCCTCTGGTACTGCCTTACTGCTCGACCAAGCTACCACTTTAGAGAGTAAGGTCACACCTGGCTTTAACCTCTGTTATACCTCTGGGGTTTGTGGGCTCTATACACACACTACCTTATTCTGGTCCAGTATATATAGAGCCTCTTTCTCACAAATTACCCTTTTGTCTGATCGTAAGATCTAATTACGTGCAATGAATGCTTAAGTTGTATCAAGGCTTGTTTTTGGGAAATCACTGTATATTAACTAATGAACTTAAACCAATTGTGCTGGACCATTGTGTGGTTTTACACTATACAGTTGTATCAGTAGATAGCATCTCAGTGGGAAATTATGTGGCCATTTCAATAGAAAATCAGCTGATTGCAAATGAGTGTGTTAAAACTTTATGCTGTAGGTACGTATTAATTATAAGTGATCGTTTTTAAACAGGATTTGAAAAACATTCCGACCCCTGCCCGCATGACAATGGTTAATGAACTAAGAGGCAAGTCAGTGTCATGCATATCCTTTATGTGGCTAGTTTTGTATTCTACATGGAGAAAACGTTTAGTCTATGAAACAAGCAAAAGTGTTTTTTGTACAGCAGACATGCTGAAGTTATGCATTTGAAGGTGTTCTCATATGTGATAAAGAAAATGGCTCTGTGAAAAAATATTTGCCCAGGATCACATATTTTGAAACCAGTTTAAGGGTAAACAGCATTATAATTAGGTCAAGTAAATTATTTAAGTCACTAGACCTGCAGGTCTAGTAAAATGTTTGCACTGAATGTAAAATATGTAGGTCACCCCTACAGTAGGGCCTTGTAGCCCTAAGGCAGGGAGCAATATATTACAAGTGAGGGCGTATCTGCATGAGCAGATATGCTTCTGTGCTGTCTAGTTCAATAATAGATAATATAAGTGAACAGGGAAACCATCTTAAGTATATGTACTGGGCACTGGTCATTACAAGTACCCCAGCTACAGGATGGCTTTACAGAAAACTATAATGTCTCTTATCAAACACCTTTTCTTAATAAATCTGCACTGTTGCCAGTACAAGATTCATTATGACATGCACCCACAGGGCACCTTAGAGGTGCCCCCTGAAACAACTTTGACTATCTAAAGTACTGGCTGACTGGTATCGTCCAGCCCGTCACCACAAACAAGTTTCTGAACCCCTGCAGGTAAGAGCCCACGCTCTGAGGCCAGAAACAATGCCTGCTCTGGAGGTAGTTCTTCATACATCCTCCAGCAGGATGGCTAGTGTTTTAGCATATGAAGGCCAGAGGTTTTAAAGCCCCTGCTACCTTTGATATGCGACCCCGGCTTTCCCCAGACCTGGGAGATGCCACCCTTTCCCCGAGGCCCATTTGGCACCAGGAAATGTGGGAAATTAGCTATGAAAGTAAGCGTGTTGCACCACCAGGCTAGTCACATCCCTAAGGTGGGCAAACTGATGTGCTCTATGAACTCCGATTCAACTGATTAATGAAGAAGGAGGCCAAAGAAGAGCAGAAGAACACAAAAACTTAACTAGCTGTGGACTTGGTGCCAAACCCGGTCTGCCTGCTCCTGTCCTAACAATTGAGAAGACCCGGCTCGTCCTGCAGCTGTGCATCCTCCCCAAGCCTCGGAGAGCTGCCAGTACTTTGTCACCTAGCCATCATCTCCCTTAAAGTGGAGGGCCCACTTCCCCGCAGCCACCTACAGCACAGTACGGTTCACCAATCTGCTCACCACTGGGTCCACCGATGCAGAAGCCGTCGATAAGAGGTCAGGAACACAGCCAGTTGATCCATTCAGTATTTGAGACACTAATCCACCCCGGAGGCTCCCTGCACCAATATCCAGGGTACCACAGCCTGTTGCAAGCACCAAGGCTTGTTTGTGTTCAGTCAGAACACCACAGCCGCCAAAACGTATCTACACGTCGAGGAACTTCACCGGAGGCCAGCTCCACGCCAGAAGTCGTCTTGTGTTTTTCTCTCTCCTGCAGGTGCACCGAGTACTGCAACAGCCTCAAACATGCCTACCTGGCGGACAAAACAACCATGCACCCCAGCCCGAATCCAATGAAACAGACTGTGCCTCTGGAACCTGAGACCCTTAAGAGCCGAGTCCCCCTTTCGGTTCTGTCAGACTGGTCCCTCAGTCCACACTTGCAGACTCTTTGCAGGATCTGGTCCCCATTTACTACAACGTGCAGCGTTCTAGGATACCACAGCTGAAATACCTCTGCACCCAGACACCTCAGGGCAGGTAACCGTGACGTATTGGTGCTTACTTACCTTAAGTTCAGAAGAACAGTCCTGTAAGTCGTTTGCAAGTGACCCTATGCAGTGCATGTTTCTCACACAGGATAACATTATCGCGTTTAGAGGTCATGCCTCAAATTTGACAGCTGTATTTTATATATTTCTGAAAATCACTAACAGAAAAAGTACTTACCTGATCTCGAAGGTCTTGGAGTCTAAATTAATGAACAAGTTACTTACCTTTGGTAACGATATATCTGTAAGAAACATTGGTTAGTTATAGATTCCTGATCTTATAATAACCTCCAGGCGTCAGACTCGATCCAGAAAGTTTTTCGTCAGCAATACCCCTGCGCGTTGGAAGATGGCGTTGCTCGACTCCGTGATTGTCATCAGCGTCGTGGTCGCCGGGATGCTGTCGCGAATGCTACATAGACACCACACTTGCGCGCTGACGTCAGTTCTGTACACGACATTTCACACCAGAAGCGCAGAGAAATGCAAGACACTGACCACTGGTGCACAAAACTAGGGCACTGAAAGGATGTCCTTAACCCTAGAAGTCAGTTCGCCCAACAGAAAGGATGGGTGGGGCGGTAAGGAATCTATACCTAGCCTTTGTTTCTTACAGATATATTGTTACCGAAGGTAAGGAACTTGTTCATCTGAAAGAAACAGTTAGTTATAGATTCCTTACCTTAGAATACATACCCCAGCAATACCAACCTCGGAGGTGGGTCTGTGAACTACGTTCACACCAGAAAGTCGTGGAGAACAGAACGGCCATAGAAGCTGGCTCTCCGGACTTGGCCCTCCAGGCAGTAGTGTTTGGTGAACGTGTACAACGATGCCCACGTAGCTGCCTGACAGATGTCACTTAGGGGAACTCCTCGTCCCAAAGCAGTGGTAGCTGCCGTCGCCCTCGTGGAATGGGTGCGCAGTCCCACTGGAGGATCCTTCTTTGCCAAAGAATAGCAGGCTTTGCTGCACAGAACAACCCACCTGGAGATGATCAGTTTGTGCACAGCCTGACCTTTCTAAGCGCCCACGTAACCAACAAAGAGCTGGTCGTCCACCCGGAATCATTTGATGCGATCTGAGTAGAAGGAAAGCGCACATTTTGGATACAGACAGTGGAGCCTCTCATCCTTTTTTGAAGGATACGGAGGCAGAAAGAAGGTGGGCAAAGTGATGGTTTGGCTAATGTGGAAATAAGTAACCACCTTTGGAAAAAGAAGGTCTAAGTTCGTAGGACGACCTTGTCAGGATGGACAGCCAGAAAGGGAGTCTTGGAAGAAAGGGCTTGTAGCTCACTTAGCTTGCGTGCAGAGGTGATGGCCACCAGAAAGGCAGTTTTTAAAGTGGGAAGCTTGAGAGGACAGTTATGTAGTGGCTCAAAGGGAGTGCATATAAGATAGCTAAGAACCAAGTTCAAGTCCCACTGGGGCTTTACTAAGAGAACAGGAGCAAAAAGATGAGTAATGCCCTTAGGGAATCTATTTACAACAGGGGACTTGAAAAGAGAAGGCTGATCAGGAAGGCAGAAATGGCCAAGAGGAAGCCCTTTAGAGTGCCCAAAGCAAAGTCCTAAGTTCTAAGAATATTTATCCTTAAAAACTACCAAGGATTTATTTTCCTGTCTATTTAAGTTGAAGATAGCGCTATAATTTATAGACAGACCAGAATTCTTCCAGCAAATCTGGATACTACAGATTTACTATTTGATTGAGGACGCAGCAGCATAATCTAAGGCGATTATCATTATACAAATAGAAGCATGTGCCTTTAAACAGATACTCAGCTCTGGAAAATCAGATTTATTCCGCAAATTGAAATACTACGAGTTGAATGAAGATAGATTGATTGAAACTGAAAGCGGAAAGAATATCTTTGTTAGTCCTGAAGAAGGTGGTTTTTATCCATTTTAGTCCCACCGAAACGCGGCGACGCAGAAAGTTGTGTTAAATTTGAATCGGGACAAGAAGCATAGAGGCCACAGTTTATTGCTCTCTAACTTGTTCACATTCTTTTCAAAATAACGATGTAAAGGCATACCTTGACTGCCTTATACATGCTCATTCCATGTGGTGTTTGATTGTTGTTTTAATTATGAGATATAATTTGTAGGAATCATGTATTTTGATTTTTTTTTTTTACTTGTTGCAGGCCACTTTAGTACCCTTGATATGTTTTTATTATGTATTTATATGGGATGATTTGATATTGTGATTCTCAACTTCGATATATTAATCGAGAGTGCCGCTCGCAGCGGTGGACATTTGATTGCCTGCATTGCCTGTAACGAGGGAGAAGGAGGGACACAGCGGGACTTCGTCGACCAGGAGTCTCCGCTCTTGCCGCCAGAACAGCGTTCCTCCCCCAGCCACAAGCAGCCTCTTTACCACTCGCGGCCCCCGCTTTGCGGGAGCCGCTCGCAGCGGTGGAAATTTGATTGCCTGCATTGCCTGTAACGAGGGAGAAGGAGGGACACAGCGGGACTCCATTGACCAGGAGTCTCCGCTCTTGCCGCCAGAACAGCGCTCCTCCCCCGGAAGTTCTCCCGCTATATCTATACTTCCTGATCCCGTTGCACGGGACGTGACCGGGCGAAGCCCGGGCCAAGGGAGGGCCCGTTCTAGCCCATTACAGACCGGAAGAGACCGGACCGGGCCCATTCCCTTTCGCCTGACCTTCAAATCGTGAGTACATCCACTTCCAAAAGTTGTACGGGTTTTATGCTGATGGCGGGACGTTGAGGAATGAACGCCACTACCACTACAGGGCATGTTATTGGGACTCTAGATCAATTTATCGTGAGGGCTTCATCGATATTGGAACGAGAGATAGGCGTCGCAGAACGGCGCCTGTCCCAGGATCCCGTATATTTAAGAAGATCTTCCATGGGCCCGATTGCACAAGCGCGCTCACCAATCCATCAATCTCCAGACCCTGTAGCGGTTGGTCAAGCCACAGGGCAAACTAGTCCTGCCACTAATTTACTCGACCCACCTATTGGGGCGGTTGATCAACATCTAACCGTGGGACAGAGAGTCATAGCTACTAACATTCCCCCAGATTCCCCTATGCGCAATGAAGGCGCTATACCTAAAAGGAAACGCGCAGGTCCTACTCTTCGGGGCAGAAAACCTAAACAGCAGAAAATAAGTAATCCCACAGAACCATCTAGCGTGGATTTATGTGACACAAATGACATAAATGACCTTGTGGTACTTGAGGCTAATAGGGCAGAACAAGCACAGCAAGATGTGACTCAATCTGTTTAACTTAGATCTACTGCTGTACAAAGTAACAGAGAACTTGTCTCGAATTATACAGCCATTGGAGCATAGGCTTACCTCCATTGAAAATAGGCTGATAAATTTGGAGGCTTTAAGTGGAAAAAACTTTGATCTGATAAAGGAAATGATACCGTCTGCTGCCCTTGGCCAAGAACAGGATAATCCAGTGGGAGCTTTACAAACTATATCTATTTCCCAGCCCCCACCTCCTATTCTGTCAACCCCAAAACCGGACACTCGCGACCAATTGCCGAAGGTTCAGAAAAACCAACGTCCATCTAAAACACCAGAGTCTCCACGACCTCTTCCTTCGGCGATTGGCAAATCTACGGACCCACAAAAGAAAGCTCCCCCTCACTCTGAATTACTGCGCATTGATCTCCCGCCGGAAAGTGCTCCTTATGAGGTGGTCTTAACAGGGGTAACCAAAATGGCATCTAACAAACTCGAATCTTACATGGAACTTAAAAACAACGTGATGTATTGGTTAAATACTTGTAGACCTTTGCCATTGAACGTGCACTCACAAATCTTGTTTATTAGAAGGGTTGGATGGGTGGGCCAGAAAACTAAAAATGTGGAGGGAGACTGTGTAGTGATTAACTTTCAGAACCCAATGGTGGTGGACTATGTTTGTACGAACAACTTGGATTGTGTTATTTCTAATATTAACGCCATGAAGCTAGGATACTTTTATCCTCGACCAAATGCCCCTTCTAGCCAATACACTAGGTATCCTTCCCATTGGCACTTGCAACTGGATAATCGGCACAACGTAGAAGGTCTGCGGGGTAGGGGGGGTATAGATTAAATCTTTGGTATCCCGGTATCCAATAGGTTTAGTGCCCTAGATCAGGATGACTGACTAAGGATGAACACTACACGCTCCACACAGTCTACTCTAGCACACCAGAAGATGGGAAGCCCTGGTGAATCTGTAGGGACATTAAAGCTACCCCCTAAAATTGGTCGAAGTTATGAATTGCCCCGAGAATTTGTCCCAACTTGAGAGTGAACAAGGAGATGGGTTAACAATTCATGCGGTACCAAGGGGTCAATCAAGCCTCTCTCCCACTAGTAAACAAAACAATGTGTCCCGATTTGTCAAATTGTATTCCTTTTTCCACTAGGGGAGAGCAGGAACACTCACAGTTACAGGTCAACCGGGGAAACACACTGATGCTTGGGGAAAAATCCTTGAAAATATGTTCCTGGAATATCGCAGGTCTCGAGAGCAACATTGATAATCCCGATTGGGGGGCCTTTATAGATCTCTACGGGATCTGTTTATTTCAGGAAACTTGGACTCCACTGCATCGAATGGGGTATATTACTTTTGCGGAACATGCCACCAAGGGTCCGAAAGGAAGACCATCAGGCGGGTTGTGCATTTGGGTGGGTATACACCTCGGATTCAGGGCAAAAAGAATTAATACAAACAGCCCCAATCTAACTTATATTCTTATGACTCATAAGAAACTACCCAAATTTGCACTAATTAATATTTATTCCTGGCCTGTACAACATAGTGCAACATCCCAGACCCTTGAGGTTCTGACTACCCTATTGGAATCTCTCCCAGGGGACACCACTCTGATGATCGGAGGTGATTTTAATTGTCACTTCGAGCCTCTAAGGGGCGTCCCTGCTATTACATCAGAAGAAGACGAATTATGGTCTGTTCCCCCCGTGCATGTACTGTGCTAAACGGTGGACACCCCTGGCACTCCAACTAACTTCACTTTCTTACTCATTCTCTATAAGAGCATGCAATGGGCGATTTAGTGGCGACTCCCCAGGGCAACCAACTTACAGGGGAATGGGCACGCCTCTGTGATTGATTATTTTCTGGTCAGTCTGGAACTTTGGGATAAAATTCTAGACTTTAATATAACACGACGCACTGAGAGTGATCATGATCCCTTGACGATCATACTGGACCTCCAGTTGGTGGACGCGGATCACGATGTGATATCCACAAATGATGAACTGAGGGTAGTGCAAGGTGGGAGGCGCGTCCGTTGGGCAACATTCAAGCAGTAATGTGACAATATGACCTCCCTATACCAGCGTATACTTCCCCTATTTAGGGTAGACTCCATCCTTGGTAACTCCACTAATAACGATGTGGGTGTTGATATGGGCGGAATCCACACGGATTTAGTTGCAATCCTGAAGGACTCCTTCTATAAAGTAAGCACCCCCAAATAAAAAAAGCGGGGGGATGGAAACTCCTGGTTCACTAAGGGATGTAGGATCGCCAAGAGTGAACTTCTTAAAGCCCTTAAGCAAGGTGAAAAGGCATGCGCTATTGAAGCTCGGCAGGCATATAAGAAAATTATACATAAAGCAAAATCAGAATGGGAAATTGAACGATGGCAAGCCATTAGGGCCGCGCTCATCAAAAAAGCTCCAAGGACTTTCTGGAATCTTGTCCATAACGGGAAACCAGAGGGTAATACTGTGATTAATCCAAATATTTCTGAAGAATTATGGGCACTCCACTTTAAAGAGCTTTATTCTATTCCCCAGTTTGAGAATGGTGAACCTTAGTGTACTTTTCCCACTACCGATTTCACTAGGGATACGCCCCCCTGTACATTAATGGAAGTTCAATTAGCATTAAAAAGTTTACAGCACAATAAAGCGCCAGGCCTAGACCGGATCCCAGGTGATCTGTTCAAAGATGAACAGACCATATGGGCACCCTATCTGTTATTATTTAATGACATCTTGTAGGGTTCACCATTACCATCCACTTGGACGGGAGCGGAGATAATCCCTATATATAACAAGCATTGGAAATGCAATAGGCCTCAGATTTATTTGAGTTAGAGCTAATGGATTTGTAAATGGCAATGTCTTTTAGCCATGTGTTATTGAGTGTATGCATGTGGTGTGTATTGGAATTATGTGGGTTGGATTGGAATTGTAGCAATAGTGGCATGCTGCGCTTTAGATGAATATGTTTAAAAGTAAAGTGCACCATACTACATTGCTACAATAGGTAATTGTGGATGCGTTAACAATTGATGTGTGCACTGATCGCTGGTGGTGCGTGTGCCTGGTGGAAGCGTGCACTGAAGGCTGGTGGTGTGTGTGCCGTGGTGAAAGCGTGCACTGATGTCTGGTGGTGTGTGCCTGGTGGAAGCCTGCACAGAGGACTTATGGTGTCTGCGTGTGGTGAAAGTTTGCACTGACGGTGTGGTTGTGTGTGTGTGTGTGCTTGCATGTGTGGTTGCGTGTGTGGTGGTGAGTGTATGTAAGTTTGCACTGAGTGTGTGGTGGTGAGTGTGTGGTGGTGAGTGTGTGGGGTCTTATGTGTGTGGTGTGGTGTTGTGTGTGTGTGTGTGTGTGTGTGTGTTGTGTACTTAGTTTGAGTTTTCGTACCCTGCACACTCACACACTGTTCACCCTACACACTCACCCAATGTTCACCCTACACACTCACACACTGTTCACCCTACACACTCACACACTGTTCACCCTACACACTCACCCAATGTTCACCCTACACACTCACCCAATGTTCACCCTACACACTCACACACTGTTCACCCTACACACTCACACACTGTTCACCCTACACACTGTTCACCCTACACACTCACACACTGCTCACCCTACACACTCACACACTGCTCACCCTACACACTCACACACTGCTCATCCTACACACAAACACTGTTCGCCCTACACACACACACACTGTTCACCCTAAACACACACACACTGTTGACCCTACACACACACACACTGTTGACCCTACACACACACACTGTTGACCCTACACACACACTGTTGTCCCTACACACACACAAACACTGTTCACCCTACACACACACACACACACACTGTTCACCCTACACACACACACACACTGTTCACCCTACACACACACACACACACTGTTCACCCTACACACACTGTTCACCCTACACACACACACACACTGTTCACCCTACACACACACTGCTCACCCTGCACTCACACACTGCTCACCCTGCACTCACACACTGCTCACCCTGCACTCACACACTGCTCACCCTGCACTCACACACTGCTCACCCTGCACACACACACTGCTCACCCTGCACACACACTGCTCACTCTACACACTCGCACACTGCTCACCCTACACACACACACACTGTTAACCCTGCACGCTCACACACTGCTCACCCTACACACACACACACACACACTGCTCACCCTACACACACACACACACACACACTGCTCACCCTACACACACACTGTTCACCGCACACTCTCACACTGCTCAGCCTGCACACTCACACACTGCTCACCCTGCACACTCACACACTGCTCACCTTACACACTCACAATGCTCACCCTACACACTCACAATGCTCACCCTACACCCTCACAATGCTCACCCTACACCCTCACAATGCTCACCCTACACCCTCACAATGCTCACCCTACACACTCACACACTGTTAACCCTGCACGCTCACACACTGTTCACCCTGCATGCTCACACACGGCTCACCCTGCACGCTCACACACTGTTCACCCTGCACTCTCACACACTGTTCACCCTGCACTCTCACACACTGCTCACCCTACGTAATGCGAAAAGACCTAGCTCTGCCCTTTGGCCTGTGTTGTAATCGTACCGTAGGTTGTGAGCAGTTGCGCTTGATTGGTTGGGGCGTCCCCTCCTTGCTGCTCCCCTCACAGAGGGCCAGCTGCCTCCATGAAGCTCCCAAGACATGTGTTCAGCTGTTCTTTGTTTTAGCTCCTGTGTGTCAGTGCACCGTGTAACGGCACAAGCATACCCTGCTCACTCTGCACTCACAGTCACTCTGGCACTCACCCTCGGACTCACAGTCACTCTCGCACTCACTCTGCACTCACAGTCACTCTCGCACTCACTCTCGCACTCACAGTCACTCTCGCACTCACAGTCACTCTCGCACTCACAGTCACTCTCGCACTCACAGTCACTCTCGCACTCACAGTCACTCTCGCACTCACTCTGCACTCACAGTCACTCTCGCACTCACTCTGCACTCGCAGTCACTCGCACTCACTCTGCAGTCACTCTGCACTCACAGTCACTCTCGCACTAACTCTGCACTCAGTCACTCTCGCACTCACTCTGCACTCACAGTCACTCTCGCACTCGCTCTGCACTCACAGTCACTCTCGCACTCACTCTGCACTCATTATAGGGGGTTTGGAATTCCGAGATGCAAAGGCACTTTGTGCTGTTATCACGTCAACTTTGGCACAAATATACCTTTGCTGCCCAAAAGATATTTCCTTTGTCGTTTGCATCACATTGAAATCTTTAGTTAATTGTGAATCACGGTTACAGTTTACAGCTCCTAGAAGGCACTGAATTCTCAAATGAATTCACAAGAGAGGAGATGAAGTGTTCTGGAAACTCCAATTAACTCAATAACTAGTTACTGCTTTGGTTTGACTTCAGGGCATTTTGCTAACAATCATCACCCAGGCAGTTGGGATCCAAGCACTACAGGGCATGTCATGCTGCAGTGAGGAACTGAGGATAACGCCAAGACGTGGAAAAGTCAACATTTACAGAAAAAAACAATTTAAAAAGCTGAGCCAAGCTCACAGAAATACTGCCAGGGCTCCGCCAACAGCACCCTCAGGCAATGCTCGGGTCAAGCACCCTCAGCAGAGTGAGTCGGCTGTGGCGTAAGTAAAGCGCCGCGGGGCTCCTCCGTTGAGCTCCCGCCTCCTCAGGTGTAGTCTGTGCGACCCCGCAGGGAGGGCACGAGGAGGCGGCAGATGTCAGGCCCTCGAGTCTTGTGCTGTACTGTGCGAATAGGAGCCTGTGCTGCTGTGCTCGTCCACAGACAGCCCTCTGCGGCGTGCACAGGTCCGGTCTCACTGGCGACCCTGCCATCCGGTGGCAAGCCTCTGCTCTGATCTTTCAAACGCCTAAAGAGAGGGGCTAGTGACATACCGCTGCACAGGAAGCAACGTTTTTAGGCAATGGGACAGAGGGCCATGGGCAGCTTTAAAGCAAGGGTGAGTTTTCTCCATCAGGACATCCATGGCTGCCTGCAAGCTCTCCGCGATGTTGATTCCTATAGCAGAGTGGGATCGCTGGAGTTCAAGCCGAGTCATGTCCATAGCTCATAAGGGCTGGGGTTGTATCATGCAAGTGACTAGCAGGGACTTCCCTCAAAGTCGAAGAATCTCCAGGTCGTATCCAGAAAGCGTGTGCAAGGCCATGCATTGCTGGGATTCCTTTTAATGTCTCGAGCTCTAGCTTAGGAAAAGGGAGGATGGCACCTCTTCGACACCTTGGAATGTGTGCTGAAGGAGGCCAGAATCCCTGATGCCATGTTCTGAAGATAACTCTCAGACTCGCACGAAATAACCCATTGGGTACCTTTAGTAAAGAGACAGTAGAGAACTATTGTTTAATTTTATTTTAGAAGCCGGCTGCACACAACTGAATTCGAGACAAGAATGCGGGCGGGGGTCACTTCTTATTACTGAGTGCAATCTGGGGGCAGAAGGAAAGCTTCTTAGAGGAGACTGCAAAGAATGGTGCACGCACGCCCAGCATCATCCAGTCCTGACACTAAATGCACACGCTCCAAGAAAGCCAAATACAGTTCCGAGGCTTCCGAGAGCAGACAGCAAAGAATGGTGCACGCGCACCCAGCATCTGTTTTCAATTACCGCGAGCCATGACAGCTGGTAATTGAAGAAATATGGCCTTCTGCTGCGCGTAACCGCACACAATATGCAATAGCCTAATTGGAGAAGTGTGGCTCAGGGGTTAGAGGCGGCAGACCTGGAGCTTGAGTTCGGCCCGGGACCAGGGTTCAATTCCCCGCCTCGGCGGGTCTTGGGCTCAAAATTCCACGGACTCGTTAATTCTCGCTCCGGTGCCTTCTCGACTCACGGGTTCACACTCTGCGACTCTGGGCAATAGCTTGCTTAATCTCCACAACGGCCCCTCGCGGTGGGATGCCTGGCTTTCACCTTGTGGACACCCTGCCAGGGTTATCTCACAGGGGAATACTAGGACGGGTTCCCTAAGCAAGCGCGGAGATGCCCCAGGGTAAGTCGTGCGCTATATAAGTTTCATTCATTTCATTTCATCATAGCCGGAGAAAGTCTACCGCCAATGGCCTATTGCGTGCTGTCTTATAAAAACACAGGCATGCGAGGCCAGATTGCCATTCAGCTCGCAAAAACACATTGCAAAATTCACGAGCCATCAGGAATTTGGTAGGTACGATTTTCGAGCCCCTCAGAAAAGGACTCTTAAGCCACGCCCACTTCGTGGGACGTAGGCCGAGCCCTAAAAAGGGCTCCCCTCTCGAACCGTCCAATTATAGGCCTATCAGCCTTATTGACGCGAGTCAGAAAATCTTTGCTCGGATTCTACTGCAACGTTTGCAGGCCTGGATAGATGAAAATAGCATCCTGACCCCGCTTCAAGCGGGTTTCAGGGCTAAAATTTCAACAATCGACCAACTTTTTAGGTTACAGGTCCTGCATTGGAAACACGTTGTATTGGATGGAGGTAGCCTGTATCTGACTTTTGTGGACTTGAAGTCCGCATTTGATATGGTGGATCGCAATCAGCTTTGGAATTTATTGCTGTCAATGGGAGTGCCACCATATCTATGCTACCAACTAAGACTCCTCCACGAAGGGACATATGCCAGAGTTCGCTACGGTAAGGATGGACAACTGACGGGCCCGTTTCCAGTTGTGCGCCAGGGTTGCGTCCTTGCGCCAACCTTTTTGTCTCTTTTTCTTAATGGGCTCATCGATGAACTCTTGGCCATTAAAGATATTGACTCCCCCAAGTTGGCCTCCCAAAGATGTCCTGCTTTTATGTTTGCAGACGACACCCTGTTGCTTTCAAAATCGC
This sequence comes from Lissotriton vulgaris, assembly GCF_964263255.1. Lineage (NCBI taxonomy): Eukaryota > Metazoa > Chordata > Amphibia > Caudata > Salamandridae > Lissotriton > Lissotriton vulgaris. The sequence continues at coordinate 1,149,040,997 of NC_141685.1, read as the reverse complement.
CAATGGGCATGCAGCGGGTGTTAAATCAGTTTAGTATTTTCTGCAAAAAAAGGAATTTGGTGGTAAACATTGACAAAATAAAGTATATGGCTTTTATTGTAAATACCAGTAATTGTCCCCACCCTACGATGGAGGGCAAACCATTAGATAGGGTCCACACCTTTGAGTATCTAGGTCTAACGCTGAACGACAAAATGGGGTGGGCCCCCCAAAAAGTAAAGGCAAATTTAAAATTAATGCAAGCAGCAGGGGGCATTTTAAAAGTACAAAAAAAAATGTGTAGAAAAAACAATAAGTGCCACCCTTGAAATTTTTTATGTTCAGGCAGGGTCTTCGTACCTTTATGGGGCGGAACTCTGGGGTCATACAACATCAAACGACCTAACTTGTACAGAAAACAAGTTTATTAGGCAAATTATGTCCCTCCCAATTAACACGCCGCTCGTGCCGCTAAGGTTGGACTTAAATATACGCCCAATTTCAGATGTTATAGCGTCACGGCCTTTGCTGTATTGGAGGAGACTTTGGAGTACGCCGGAGCAGACAAGATTTAAAAATGAACTCATGGTAGTTTTGGGATCCTTAGGTGCCAACAAGATTCCCTGGCTATCATTCGTTAGGCATTCTTTGACTGAGATCGGGCTGGAAAATCTCTGGACAAACCCCGCGGACTCCAGCTCTGTTACTTCAAAGAAAACATTAGCTCTAATAATAAAGGATCACAACCTTATTAAAGTTCTTGGTGCTGCCAAAACCCCAAGCCTAACCTATGAGTTCCTTGACTTTAAGCCCCACTATGGCTTCTTGACCGAGGTAGATGTTATACAACCCACTCTAGCCAAGAAGCTATCTCTACAATTCAGATATGGGACACTCCCTTTATATGCCTACTGATAGGTGGACGGTAGGACCCCACCGCCCATGTCCCGGTTGCAGAAAGGAGGAGGAATCTCCTCTTCACGTTTGACTTTTCTGCCCAATGCATGTTGAAATTCGGAGGAAGTGGGTTATTCAGTTAGGTAATAATCTGGGCATTAGAAATTACCGCGTTTTCTACAGGATTTTGAGAACTGACACTAGTCCTGTGATAGTCGCTGTAGTTGCAAAGTTCCTATTCCTAATGTGGCAATTGCGAAAGAAACTGATTAGTTAAGTTATGCAGTCTTTCAGTACTAATTGAATCCAGGAATGAATTTGTGTAATCACAAACTTTTTTATGTTTTTTTATTCTTTTTAGATGTAATCCAAAAATGTTATACATTTTTAAACTTTTCTTCCCATTTCTGACATTCTGTAGTATCGATGAATTTTAAAGCATATTGATCGTGAGGCATTGTATTTCTGATTTTAATAAGAAACATTAAGATTGATTGGAATATGTATTGTTTTTATATGTTGTGCTTTTATGGTTATATCCAACCGAAATAAAGCTTTTGGAATGGAATGGAATATTAATTAAAAAAACTAAAATACTTTGTTTTTTACAAAGGACTGCTGTATTCCGAATGGAGTTGTTCCAAGTGTGACAGTGCTGATTGAGTGCCATTACAGGTGTTGTATTGAGTAATACAAAGAATTTTAGTTCAAAGGGAATTTTTATAACTTAATTGACAAAGAAAGGAGAAAAAAGAGAACCTCAGAAAGAGGGGTGGAAAGGTGGTCCACAGCCTTTGCTGAGCACCATGACAAAAATTTGTTCCATCGGCAGGCTATACAGTCTTAGTGGAGGGACGCCTGGCTGCCAAGATAACATCGCAGACTTTGGGAGGCAGATCAAACTACGTCAACTGCTGCCGCTCAATCTCCACGCAAGGAGGTGGAGGCTGGACAGGTTCGGGTGGAGGACAGTCCCCTGCTGCTGCAACAGAAGATCCTCCTGAAAAGGCAGTCGGACCGGAGGATCGATGGCCATGTGTATCGGCTCGGGATACCAGACTCTCTGTGCCCAATTCGGAGCCACAAGAATGACTTGAGCTTGGTAACGCTTGATCTTCTTCAGCACTCTGGGCAGAAGTGGTATAGGCGGAATGGCGTAAAGAAGACCGCAACTCCTTTAGCGACGAAAAGCGTTGCCTAACGAGTGGCGCCTTGGAAATTCCAACGTGCAGAACAGCTGACATTGCGCGTTCTCTCCGGTGGCGAATAGATCTAACCAAGGCGCTCCCCATTGCTAAAAGAGACCTTGCACCACCTCAGAGTGAAGACGGCCTTCGTGATCCATCATGCACCCGCGGCTGAGTTCATCCGCCCTGACGTTCAGGGAACCTGCCAGGTGTTGAACCAGCAGGGATATGCCCTGATGTTCCAGCCATGTCCAGAGGGGGAGGGCCTCCTGACATATGGTCCATGACCCCACCCAGTCTTGTTTGTTGCAGTACCACATGGGGGTGGTGGTGTCCAAAAACACCTGCACTACTCTACCCCAGACAGAGGAAAGGAATGACTTGAGTGCAAGACGAATCGCCCGAAGCTCCAGAAGGTTGATGTGGAGCCTGGACTCCGCCGGAGACCAGAGGCCTCTGATCTTTGTCTCCCCCATGTGGCCGCCCCATCCCAGAAGTGATGCGTCGGTCAACACTGTTAACTCTGGTAGAGGAAGGGAGAGGGATCTGCTGTCGACCCAATCCTGGTTCGTTAGCCACCACTGCAACTGGTGTGCAATGCCCACCGAGATCTGGACACAATCAGCCAGATTCCCCTGATGTTGTGCCCACTGGAACTTCAGGTCCCACTGCAGAGCCCGCATATGCTATCTGGCATGGTCCACCAGCAGGAAGCAGGAGGCCATCAGACCCAGCAGCCGGAGAGTCATCATGACCGAAACCTGGGATAGAGGCTGAAAAATCTGAATCATACCCCAAATATCCCGGACTCGCTGTTTTGGAGGATAAACCCGAAACTGCATCATGTCCAGAACCGCTCCGATGAAGAGGAGCTTCTGAGAGGGCGTCTAGTGTGACTTTGGCACGTTGATGGAGAACCCCAGCAAATGCAGGAGCCCGTCCGTAGTCTGGAGGTGGAAGACGACAGCCTGGGGTGAGTCCACCTTCAACAGCCAGTCGTCGAGATAGGGGAAGACTGGAACCCCTGATCAGTGCAGATGAGCTGGGACCACCGCCATCACTTTGGAGAACACCCAAGGGGGGATGGTAAGGCCAAAGAGAGCACAGTAAACTGAAAATGCTTGAGGCCTACCGAGAACCGCAGGTAATGCCGATGGACCGGCAGGACGGGGATGTAAAAGTAAGCGTCCATCAAGTCCTACGCTACCATCCAGCCTCCAGAGTCGAGGGCAGACAAGACCTGAGCAAGCATCAACATTTTGAACTTCTCATTTCAGAGGAAGCGGTTGACGTTCCTGAGATCCAAGATAGGACGCAGGCCTTTATCCTGCTTGGGCACCAGAAAGTAGTGAGAATAGCAACCACAACCTACTTCTGGGACAGGACGCGCTCGATGGCTCCCTTGGCCAAGAATGCCATAACTTCTTTTTGGAGAAGGGCCAAATGTTCTTCCGACATGCGATGGGTACTGAGGTGGCATGCATGGAGGGGTAGTCTTGACGGGGAGGGAGTAGCCCCTTCGGACTATCTGCAAATCCCACCTGTCCAATCTGATGGTTCGCCAGTGGGGGAGGTGATGGTGAATCCTGCCGCCCACTGGCGTTTGGTGGCCCTGAAATGTCAGACTAGGAGGGTTTGGGGGCTGCTGCAGAGGGGGCTGGGGTGGACTGGCCAGGCCTACTGGCCCCCAGAACAACGGCACTGGTTCCCACGTCCCGGAAGAGCACAGGCTAAACAGCTTGCGCCGGCCTGATACTCTGGGCGGGACGTGTGGGGCACCCCTTCCATAGCCACATAACGGGCAAAAGGCAGACTGCGTAGGGCGGTAGGTGGAGAGGCCCAAGGACCTGACCGTAGCCCGAGGGTCCCTAAAGCGCTCCAGCGCGTGGTCTGCCTTGTCGCCGAAAAGGCGACAGCCATCATAGGGCATGTCCATAAGAGTGGATTGGACGTCCCCGGAAAAACCAGTCGACCTCAACCAGGCATAGCGTTGAAGGGCTACTGACATGGAAATCGTCCTGCCCAGTGAGTCGGCGGTATCCAGCTCACAGCGGATGGTAAACTTAGCTGCGTCTCTCTCTTCAGCAACCGCAGGAGAGTACTGCCCGGGCCTCCTACGGGCACTGAGGCAGCACTTGCGCAACCGTGTCCCAAACGGAGTGGGTGTAACTGCCCAATAGACATGCATTGTTCAACGACCGCAGTCCCAAGCTGGAGGAAGAAAACAACTTCCCAATCCAGCTTTTTGGATTCCCTGTCCGGGGGAGCAATAGGAAATGCGCCCTTGGACTGTGAGGGCTTCATTAAACGTCAGCAGGGGCTCCGAAGAGCTCGCTGCTGGTCGAAGCACCTCTGTCAGGAGGTTAGTCCTGACTGCCACCGGAAGGTAGCTGGAGGTGGAGAGCCTTGGCCGCCATACGCAACCCTTCTCATAGCCACGGCAGAAGGGGAGAACCGCTGTCTTACCAGAGTTCCTTTCTCCAGTCCTGCTCATACATCAACTAGTCGGTTGGCTGCCAATCTGGTCTCAAAGAGCCAGGGTAGAACAGGGGCACAAAAGTACCCATCGTCATCGGATCCTGTGTCGGTCGACGCTGGTTCGACTCGTTCTACCTCGAGGTGGAGGTCGACGGCTGCTGACGCCGGGGGCAGAGATGGTGCCGGTGGTATCAGTGCCGAGGGAAGGCGTAACAATGTCGTCAGGAGCCGATTGTGATCAAGACCTGGATCCAAGGGGACCCTGCGGCGCTGAGACAGAAGCCGGGCTGCCCAAAGATAGCGCGCATCTCTTCGTAGAACTGACGAAGCGGGTTGGAATCCCTCCCGGGCCAGAGGGAGGGGTTTATGTAGCTACTGTGACATCATCCTGGCGACCACAATGCTGACGACGAAAGCAGAGTCGACCGATGCCACCTTCCGACGCGCAGGGGTACTGCTGACGAAAAACTATCCAGATCCAGTCTGACGCCTGGGTGTAGTTCTAAGGTAAGGAATCTATAACTGTTTCTTTCAGATATAAAAATCTATTTTATTTTTTAAACATGGTCTCAGATTTCCTTATTGAGTGTGTGTCCCATTTATATAATACACCCATCTGACAAGCCTAAGGCCGCTACACCACAGGAAACAGCAATTACAACGTGGTCTAAACTACGCATGCTGTTACAACACATGCGTCTTTACTATGCATGCCCTTACCATGTAAAATGTGAGCATTTTGCAGGTAATTGATATATATATATATATTTTTATCCAACAAAGTGACCAAAGCATTCAATGACGCGCTCAACAGTGTTTGCAATACCATCCGGTTTAATTCACAAAGGAAAACCGAGCGCTTTCAATCCAGTCTTTAAAAAAATTGGCCTGATGCGTTTCGTGGCTGTGACGCTACTTATTCATAGGCAGCCTGAGCAGTGAGTAATCAGAGAGAGCCCCAAACTAATTGCCTGAATGCTGTGAATTTATCAGCCCACAATGGGCTTTGCTGAGTTCATATTAGTTTACATGGCTTCTGGGATTTGCAGTTCATTCCCCTGTGGAGCTCGCTTATTTTCCCTGAGTGGGTTCCGTTCTCACCCTTTTCAGCAGATATCTGTCCTTTAGTAGGTCACTTGATCTTGTGCAGAGTTATTCTGCTCTGCAGACACTGTGCAGTATTCCAGACGTGAAAACAGTTCACAACAGCAGCACCTCTTTACAGTCCCAAGGTGGTACAGCCCTTCATGGCAGGACTGCCATGCAGTAATTTTATCCAACAAAGTACCCAAAGCATTCAAGGACGCGCTCGACAGTGTTTGCAATACCATCCGGTTTTATTCACAAAGGAAAACCCAGCGCTTTCAATCCAGTCTTTAACATCATTGGCCTGACGCGATATATATATATATATATATATATATATATATATATATATATATATATATATATATATATTATATATATATATATATATATATATTTCAATACACTCCACGTGTTCAAGTTTGCGCTTGAAAACATGGAACCAGATTCCAGTCTTATTTTATTGCTTGTGCCGCCATAACGTTTCGGCTCCTGACGAGCCTTGATCACATGATACAGGTAAGATGGTACTTTTTGAATTTAAAGTGACAAGTGCGTGCTTGGAGACAATCATTTTGCGTGCATGACAATAGACATAGTAGAAATATCCTTTATACCACATTTGTTTTTTTGGCGCGAATACTATAAAAACAGTGCTTAAATTGCACTTACAATGTAAATTAAAGCAATTGGTACATCCTAGTATAATACTGCTAAATGCTTAAGAACCTTTGAAAAAACAACCCCATTTATGTTGCTTACACAATGGAGCCTAATCATCATTATATTGTAATTTAGGCCAATAGGCACTGCTAATAACTTCTATATGCACGTTAATTCATGAATGTCTAAAATTATAAGTGCATGTGTGATTATATAAATCTAGAAATGTGATAGTGAAGTGAATTAAAATTTAACAGACTCCTTAAATTTTGGGTTTTGTAGCTACACTCCGAGTATATGTTGGTTCTCCACATTCATTATATTGGGGTACTATTCAGCTGACTATACAGCTTGGTGAGGGGAATTTTTAGGGTTTAAGATGGATATAGTATAGTATTTTAGGTGGCAAGGGAATTTTTAGGTTTTAGTGTAGGTAGGGGATTTTGGGTAGCAAGGGCATTTTTAGAGTGTGGGTGGGTAAGGGTTTTTGGGTGGCAAGGGAATTTTTTGGGCGGGTAGGTTTTAAGAGTTAAGGGCTGTTAAGTAAAAAAGATATATTATATATATATATATATATATATATATATATATATACACACATACAAATATACACACACATATACACATGTATGTATAACAATATGTATGTATTTTTTATACATATATGTATTACTTCTCTATGCCGCACCATTCAGCCGCTGTTCACCAGAACATAGGGGAGCATCAACAAGAATAGACTACTTTCTTCGTTGAACATGCTACTTTTGTCAAAAAAACAGACTTTTGTTCCCGACGTGTTTTAGCAGGTATCTTCGCGTAAATGCAGGTTTATATTGCTAGTTAAAAACAATAGTGCATTTTAACTTCAGCAAAATCCAAAAGCAACAATTAATGTATAAATACAAAAATGTTAGTAAAATATAGAACATATTTCAGTTCTTCTTTATATTACTGGATAAATCCAAATAGAGACTCTTTATAAAGA